>NC_072373.2:120965000-123465000 GCF_028885625.2 Pongo pygmaeus | reverse complement strand
TCAGAGAGAATCAGAGAGCTGTGTAATGTGAGGTGGTGGATAAATGCAGCAGTGTTCAAATGAAACTACCTAATTTATTTTCAAAATTAAAGGGTAGTAATAAAAAAGACACTAATTTAGCTTCAATTGTTAAAGAGATTCTTTGGAAATGCTGAAAGAGAAAAATGCCATCAATAGCAGCCACAAATGGAAAGACCATGTAGCAAAAAAAATAAATAAATAAAACATCTTGTTTTCTAAAAGCCCCCATAGAGTTTTCAAACAATTCTCATGGAATTAATATATGTGCATGTGTCTATATATATATATCTATGTGTGTGTATATATATAATATATGTATATATTATACTATATATGTATATATTATACGTATATATGTATATATTATATGTATATATAATGTATGCATATATTATATACGTATATATAATGTATGCATATATAATCTATATGTATATATAATGTATGCATATATATTATATACGTATATATAATGTATGCATATATATTATATACATATATAATGTATGCATATATTATATCGTATATATATGTATATATAGTATATAATATATACCCGTATATAATATATATACCTATATAAATTATATAGGTACATATTTTATATACCTATATATAATATAGGTATATATTTTATACATATATATAATATATTTATATATAATATATGTATATATGTACATATATGTATATGTATATATAATACATGTACATATATGTATATATAATACATGTACATATAATATATGTATATATAATACATGTGCATATTATATGTATATATAATACATGTACATATTATATGTATATATAATACATGTACATATTACATATGTATATATAATACATGTACATATTACATATGTATATATAATACATGTACATATTACATATGTATATATAATACATGTACATATTACATATGTATATATGTATATATTACATACGTATATAATATATGTGTATATTACATACGTATATAATATATGTGTATATTACATACGTATATATGTGTATATTACATGCGTATATAATATATGTGTATATTACATACGTATATAATATATGTGTATATTACTTACGTATATAATATATGTGTATATTACTTACGTATATATGTGTATATTACATACGTATATGATATATGTGTATATTATATATGTGTATATATGTGTATATGTGTATATATTATATATGTGCATATATTATATGTGTATATATTATATGTGTATATATTATATATGTGTATATATTATATATGTGTATGTGTATATATTATATATGTGTGTATACATATATTATATATGTATTCTCCACAAGTTTCAATGCCTTTGTAGAGAGATTGTAGAGAGATGTTAGTTGTAAAAATGTCGATAGACAGATTGCTGGTAAAAATCTATACCCTGCAAAAAGCTCATTATAGACTGTTTAACATGGACTGAAGTATTTCACATGTGCCAAATAATTTTCTTTTCATTTTACTTATTTACTCACACATCATTCAAGCATCTTTATTTAACATTTAGCATGCACCATGCACTGTTAAAAGCACTGAGGATATGGCAATAAAACAAAGTGCCAATAATGTCATTAGCCTCTTACATTTGTGTGTTGGGGAGGCAGACAAAAGATGTAAAGAAATGAATATATATTAGATGCAATAAGAGTTTTTGAAAAGAAGTAGTAAAGGAGAATAGAAAATTACAGGATACTATTTCATATAGGTTGCTATAGTAAGACTCCTCTGATAAAGTATCATTTGTTCAGAGACCAGAAGTAAGCTTCGAAACAAAACAAAAACAAAAACAAAAACTAAGCACTTTAGCAAAAGAGTGTTATATCAGAAGGAATAACAGGTGCAGACTCTCGGGCAGAAGCAGATTCAGCATGTTTGCAGAATATCGAGTAAGTCATTGTGGTTAAAGCAGAGAGTTCTCCGGAACTACATCATGTGGAATCTTGTGGATCATTGTACTCTAAGTTATTTTGAATGAGATGGGAGCCATTGGAGAGTTCTAAACAGAGTAGTTACATGATCTGACTTATGTTTTTAAATGGTAATTCTGGCTGCATCGAGGGGAAAAAACAATGGAGAGAATGGGACAAGGGTGACAATAAAGAGAGCAGATAAAGAACTACTGCAAATGCACCAGTAAGAACTTATGAAGGTTTAGATCATATTGGTAGCAGTGCCAATAGACAGAAGATGAACAGAAAGTGGAGTACATGAAAAAGACAAATGTCAAAGAGGACTGAATGATTTTTGGCCAAATTAACTGAAGAATGGAACTACATTTTAGTTAGATGGGAAAGACTTTTGGTGAGGGAAAACAAGAGTTAATTTGGACACTGAAATGGTGATGTTGAGTGGGCGATTTGATTTTCACCTTTAGAATTCAGGAGAGAGCCCTGAGTTTAAGATATACATTTAGTTGTCATCAGAAAGAAATGTTATTTAAAATCATGAGAGATTATGCTGTTACCTAGGGTGTGAATTTATATAAAAGAGAAAAGAGTTTAGAACATTGGGATCAAGGCCATTCAAAGTTGAGAATTCAGGAGGAGGGGGAGAAACCAGTAATGAAGTGTAGCAAGAAGCATCCAATGAAGTGGAAGGAGAACAAGTGAAGAGTGATGCCTTTAAGTGGAACAAAAAAATGTTTCAAGAGCAACTTGTAATCAACTTTGGCTATTGCTTCTTCTTGTTTAAGATATTACCTTGAGAACTAAAACTTGTATTTACTACCTGGCAGTCATTTGAGACCTGCACAATGACAGTTTTGATAGAAGGTTTAGGGATAAAGTTTGACTAGTCTGAATTTAAGAGACAATTAGTAGAAATAAAGCACATGCATTGGGGAGTTTTACTGTAAATGGTAGCAGAGAAATGCTGCAGCAGCAATAAGGGGACGTAAGGTCCATTTTGTTTAAAATAAGAAACACTGTACCATGTTTTATGATCTTGGACTAAAAAATAAAGATAGAATAATTGATGATGTCAAGATCAGAGGATACAATTGCGGGAGTCTTGTCCTTGAGTAAGTGGAAAATGTATAAATGAAAGGACTGACTTTAGCTGGGATCATGAATATTTCATAGAAGGCAGACGATATGGATATAGCTATGGATTTAAACTACATGCAACATAACCCAGCATAGTTGTGCTCATTCACACAATTGTCCATTCTTCTTGGCGACTATTTGATAAACGTTTTAAAATTTGACATCCTTATATAGGCCAATGAAGAAGACAGTATAAAACAAAAATTGAAGTGCATTAAAAAGTTGACTCCAGATTCTAAATTTTCTGGAAAATAACTAAGAATAAAAAAGTCTATAGTTACGATAAAATCACTTAAAATCTATTTGCAAATTTAAATTATTTTAGTTTTCCCACATTTTGAATTGATAGATTTGCTCTAAGAAGCATTCTGGAATTTTTACTATTCTTCCTTCACATGTTTAAAAGAAAACATTCTAATATGTAATACAATTTAAATAGTCTCCTTTTGGATAGACGATACTCATTCCAACATTTGTATTAATTTATGAGTTTGTAAAAATGTGTTCTACTATTGGTCGGAGTGCAACTACAAAACAAAAAACAAAAGAGTAAATAAAGAAACAGACAAGCAGGAAGAAAACTTCAGCCACCCTCCAAAGACACATTTTTCTCTTTCTAACTGCCCTCTACTCCTGCCTTTTTTGTACACTTGATTGTGTTTTTTGGTCCTTCTTCCTGTGATTTTTATCTTTTATGCTGGTAAGACAACTCCAGGGTCAGTCCCAGCCATCATGTGCATTTTAATGACTTGGGATTGAAACACCTGGCATTTATTTTTGATAGTAATTGGCAGATTATATAACCTACTAACATTGTAATTGGTAACATTACACAGCACAGGATGTTTTGCAACTAATGTTAAAATGTAATTGAAATGTAAGTATAGTGGCAAGTGTGGTAGATAGCAATGCATTCTAATATTTTTCTATTTAAGAAACCTCAAAATAAAAAAGCTAGTTAAAAACAATTTAAAAACTTAGAGCAGATTCCTATCTCTTCTCACTGGACATTGATTAGCTAATGCATTAATCTAGTAATTATACTGTTTGGTTTTATAATGTTTCATTACTCTTATTATTATACAGTAATGTTTATCTCAAATTAATTGGTGAATATTACCAGACAAGAAGGCTTCCAACATTTTTTAAAATCGTATGGTTTTTATGTTAATGGCCTTTTTTATATCTTGGTAATGTGTTATATCTCTGCTGCATTAAAGGTAAAATAAGTGCACATTTTCTGCATGGAAATCTTTATATTCAGAAGCTTTTGTGTTTTTTTACTTATACAATAATATGGGATTTTTCTTTTGGCAAAAGAGAGTTTACCTTTCTTAAAAGACTTTGCAATATTATGAAGCATTAATTCCATATATCATCTTATATTTTCTGCAAATGTTTCTGCTATTACCAAAAATAAATAAGTAAAATCAGCAGCAAGAGAATTGTGCTTTGTAGATTAAGTTCAGCATCAAGTTGGCACTATCACCTCTTCAGGTCATCACCTTTTTTACGGTGATTGGCATATCTGATCTGACATTTCTTCAGCCTGCCTTTTGATTGGCTAAATTTCTCAGTTAGCCCTCCCAAAGGCATAGCCTTGGACCCTGTGCTTTGTCCAACAGCTGTGCTTCCCAAGAGCAGCTAAGCATTTTCATGAGGAAAGGACAGAGAGGTTAGAAAAAAATGTCAATCATCTCTACTTGTATTGAATTCCCTGCTGCACTAAAGATAAAGAGAATACCATTTAAGTGACTTCAGCATAATTTCTATTATGTCTGTTTATGTCCAAATGGAATTGTATTGCCTGACCTAGTTTAACTAACATAATTTGTAGATTCACAGGGTTATTTTCAACAATTCCAAGTATACATTAAATTAGTAGATTCATAAAAAACATATGAAAATAAACTTAACCTCTTAGAACTTGATCACATAGTATTTCTAAAATATTTTGTGTATGCATGTATTTTATTAAACTATTACAAAATATAATGGTTTTATGAATAGGACCTTGTCTTTCCTGTTAGAAAATGTCAATTATTAAAGTCAAAAAGCAATTTTTTCCCGATGACACAAATGGGGCTTTTCAAATGATATACTAAAAATTAGCATGTATAAAGGGCTTGTCTCCTCATACATAGCTTTCCTGGAAATTTATGCTTAGAGGTAAAAATATAAGATACACAAATCATGTAGGAGTAGTCGCCTCTCTTTCTGAATTGTTTCATATTATTTTTCTTGGTAATTAGAGACAAGCATTGAACTAAAACTTATTTTAACTTTATTATTAGTATTTATGTTTCCAAAGTATTACAATATTCACAGTAAGGAACAAAAGAAATTTATTTAACACAGATAAAATTATTATTAAATCTATTAATATGGAATTATTAATGTCATATCCAAACAAATGTACTTTTGTCAATATCTATATTTACCTATTTTTTCTGAAACAATTCAGTATTGATACAAATGAATTGCAATCACAAAGACATTAATATAATTAAGTCACAATGTAATAAATATTCTCATCTTTTACGGCATACATTTTCTAACTGGCTTTTTTTTCTATTCATAAGGATTTCAAAAAGATCTGGTGGGAAAATATTTACTATAAACACACTACTGACTTGGTAAAATAAATTATTTTACTATTAGAGGGAGGAAGGATGGAAAAGGCTGCTCACTTCGTTAGAGAGCTGATCTAAAATGCATCACCTGTCACCTGTGCAGTCCCCGTTTGACAGTTCAATACTTCCTCACCTTCTGAGAATGGCATTGCTGAGCTCTGAGTAAACTGTGCCTGTATGCAAACTGTCAAAGAGAGCCTGACACATCATTAGTACCGACCTCCATGATGACAATCACAACATGAAACCAAACAGCACAGCTAATTTTCACTAGAGTTCAAATTAATCTCCAAATCTTTCCATCCAGCTCTGTGCAAAGCACGTCCCAGAAAGAAGGCATTTGATGAACTGTGTGATAGACTGACAAAATCCGACGCTTAGAAATCCACATAAAAGTCCGCATTCTAAAAGGCTCAATACGATTCTTTTTATAACGCAGGCAAAACGCAGCCTTTGTGACCAACAGTGGAATTAAATTAGTTTGTGGTACCTCACAGCAAGGATTACAAGTTGCTCAATCTCAGCAGCGCTGCTGCTTTAATTCCCTTTTAGATCAGATGCTTCAGATGAACACCAACTGCCACAAGAGGCACGTAGCTATGGCACGGCTTGCCAAGCTTTCTGATGTTTCCTTGCCCAGCTGCTCCCTGACCTTACTTAAGCAAGGAGTTCATGGGAAAGCGCACAACACTTGGCCCCTGATATGAGAAAGTCAACGAGGGAACAGGATCAGCAAGTGTCACATTGAAACACTGTGCAATGATGCAAATGAACCAATTTTCTGGCTTTCGCTCTTCAAATCTCAAAAAGTTACAGAGCCAGGTCACTTGAGGAAAACAATCTTCCTCCCACCACGAAGACGGTCACAATTGCACATTACTTCTGCTCTCACTGTGTTATAATCAAATGAATGACCTTTGGTCCTGACCAAGAGTTCTTACTAAAGCTATCAACACATAGAGCGTTAAATTGTCATGTTATACATACAGCAAATGTGATTCTCTGAATATTTGTTCAGTTCAATATGGGGAAAATGAATTTTAAGGATTAAAGGATTGGTTTTAAATACTTAAAGTGCTTATTTTTGTATCCTGATACATGAATTGATTTCTTGCAGAACAAAGCCAAATTTTCTCAGCATATTATATCGGGCACCTTTGGAAGAGCATTAAATCCTTGAGGTAGCTTTGATCCTGTTGCTCAAATTACTGCTTCAGTGCATCAAAAAGACACCTGTTTAGTTGCTCTGGGTATGCAAAACAGAAGATCTACAAAGTATACTGCAAAGTAACCTCAAGCACTGAGGCATAACGGTGGGATACTGAAGGTCAAGAGCAGCGAACTATTCGGAAATTTAGGGATCAGATATGGAATAGCTCATTTTGTGCAAAGGCGCTGGACAGCTGGTGAAGGAAAATGGCACAGCTACAAACAGTGACAGGCTCTGGAGACAGCGACTACATTAGCAACAGTGATGTATATACAGTGACTCATATTTTTTCCCCTTTCAGCCATCCCCACATAAATAGCAACAGCATCAGCAATAATAACTAAGCTTGAGATACGAAACATCAATGATATATTTTTAATTTTCTCCACTTTGGGATATTTGTCATAATTTAATGGAAGCCACATGGCATAATAGAAAAGAGCTCTGGGCTTTGGAATCAGATAGGCCGTGATGTAAATCGTGGTTTTGACCCTTACTTATTTTGTGACCTTCAAATGGCTACTTAAACGTTTTTATATACAGTTCCTCCACTGTATAATAGTGTTAATAACACTCACATTGCTTGACTAATATGTGAATTAAAAGTAATATACATATGATAATAAAGAGACAGTATCACTGGAATATCTAGTGGTAATTATCAATTTGGGTTGGTAAATCTAGATTTCCTCAGAGTGTAACATTCTGCCAGATGCTTGAACTAAAATTTAGATAAACTGCTAATAGGGTGATAAGGGTGTTTCGACTTTATTTTTAAGGGTTGAACACTTAGTTTTCTCAAAGCACAATAGTTATCTACGTCAAAAATAATTCAAATCCTTTATTTACCCAGTTGTATTTTTTTCATAAAACATTAAGATGATTAGTTAGTGGTACATGCCTACCAAAAAGAGGAGCTCAAGATTTCTTCATCCTTTTATTCTTTATCTTTCGATGGGTCAAATCAAAGAACAAGATAGGGCTCAGGTACTAAGACTGAGTTTGTTTCTATACCTTCAGAATTGCCCACTCTCCCATTACAGCCTCTCGTGGGATTCATCACACTGGAGCCTTAGTCTTCAAAGAAATGAGCACAAAATTAAGGCCTACTCAAATACGGAGGGGTACATCTCTGAGAAGGCCTAAGATTAATGGATTCATCTAGATCTGCCCTAAATATTGAACCTCTTTGTTCTGGTCTTTCATTCTAACTGAGTCCTAATTTTTTGAGGGCAATGATTTGATTGAGCCCCTATTACCTAACAGATACAGTTCTAGACTCTGGAATATAATGTTAAACAACAAGCTCAAACAACAGACAACAAACAACAAACTTCCTGTCTGCATAAATTGTATTCTAGTGGAGAACACTGAAAATAAATAAATAAATAGATAGATACATATCAGTTAAAGTGCTATTAAGAAAAACAACAATATTATATCAGATGGTAGAACAAAAATAGCAGTAGAAATCATGGCTATAATTCTGAGGTCTTACTGTGTGCAAAATATTGTTTCTGATATACTATTGACAGAGAAGGTAAATATGTACACAGAAGATGAAGGATAACACTGTGCCTGGGGATAATGGGGATGTGGTCCTGAGGGTTGAAATTATTCTGCACAAAAACCCCTATGGAAGTAGAAGCATCTGGTGTTAGCAGAAAAAGCATATAATAGAGGGCTAGATACATGGAATTTGAGGGTTCAGATGTCCCCTCGTCAATTCATTGCAGGTCTCACTAGAAGCAAACTATAATTAATAAAAAGCTATCTTCACTTTTAACTAACTACTCAGAGCAATATATATTTTGATAAAATCGTCTAGTTTATAGGTCATCTACTGTTTGTTTTTTTTTTCTCCTTGTATAATCAACACTATTTTTCTTGTTAGGCCTAGTAGAATATACTTTTCTAACTCACATAGAATATTTCCAATATCATTATGGTGCTTAGAAATGGAAACAACTTTATGTCAAAGACCATTATAAAGAGTTTCAATTGCCCCTTTATTTATTTTAATATTTAATTCTTTATTTTTAATTTTTGTGAGTACTTAGTAGGTGTATATATTTATGGGGTACATGAAATATTTGTATACAGACATGCATTGCATAATAATCACATCAGGGTAAATGGGGTATCAATCACCTCAAGCATTTGTCCTTTGTGTTAAAAAATAATCCAATTATATGCTTTTAAATGATTATTAATGAAAGAGGCTAAAACACTTTCAAAATAAGTGGACATATAGGTACTAAAATATATTTTTTATTTGTTTTAGAAGACATTTCTAGACATTTTGTTCCAAAGAACAAAATCATAGATGTATATGGTTTTACCCGTCAACTCTATCACATATTACCATTTTTCCATAATTACTTTGGAATTTTTTAAAGAATATAACACAGATTTAGTTGAAATCCTTTATATTCCTTTTCCAGATCTCATTTTTATCCTCCTAACCGAAAGAGAAGAGCCACCTGGATATGGTGTCTACTTTTCCTATGGATCTTTTAAACTCCTATTACATCAGTAGACACCAAAACATAATATGTTGTATTGTTGGCAAGTTTGCTGCTTTATATAAAGAGTAGCCGTCTGCAACTTAATCATTTTCATCCAACCTTGCATTTGTTAAAGTTATCCGAACTAATACAGGCATATTTTGGCCATTTATTTTCATTTTTGGATATGCAGTAATATATTAACGTAAGATGTTAACTCATTATCCAACTTATAGACTTTTAAGTCATTCCAGTTTTTCAATATTAAAAATAAGGTTACAAAAAACTATTTCCTACATAGTCTCATTGTGCGCAAATTCAATATTTTCTCTCTGGCCGAGACTATCCCCAGTGTGACAAATGGATTTCAGGTGTGTCAATATGGTTACACCCTCAGGCATCTGAGTAGCTGGTGGGGGAGGGGAAAAAGGCCCAGACCTGTTGTCTCTTTGGACTCCCTGAGTTATTTACCCCAGTGGGTCTTCAAATATTATCATTTTTCTGATTTTTCATAAGAAAGTATTTGGGAAACACCACCTTTGTTTAACTAAAAGTAGAATTTCTAGTGATTTGGTGTGCAGAGAAGAGTTAACATAAAAAGCTTGAATGTTATCCTTTGAAATAGGGCCACAAGGTCCTATTGCTTATAAGGCTGGCCCTTAGCTGGCACCTGGAAACATGGATTTCAAGAGAGTGGCATCATTCCCAGGACTTATAAAGATGTCTCACTGTGCCTGAACCGTTTGTACAAACAACAAGAGTTATACTTAATACCTGCTTTCCTTCTGGCAGTCTAGAATTTTAGTACATGCTAAGCAGAGTGCCTATGAGACTATCCCCTAATAAAAATCCTGGGAACTGAGTCTGTAACAATCTTTCTCAGGAGGCAATAACATTTCACATAAGTTGTCGTAACTCCTTGTTAAGGGAAATAAGCACATCCTGTGTAAGAGCATGCGAAGGAGACTCTGAGAGCTTGTGCTTGGTTTCCTCAGGACTTTGACTTTCTTCCATGTGCCTTTTTCCTTTGTGATTTTGCTTGGTCTCTTTTTTGCTGTAACAAACCATATCTCTGAATATGATTCAATGCTGAGTCTTGAGAGTTTTCCTATAGGATCATCAAACCTGGAAGTGGTCTTGGGGACCTGACACATGGAGTATTGCACAAGCTTTACTAGAATAATTTCAGGATTTTGAAATTGTAAACTAAGTCCACACTGTTCTTGAAACCCAGAACATTCAAATGGACCTGGACCCCAGAGATTTTAGCCAGAGTCCCCTGAAAAGAGGAGGCTTCCTCCTGGTGGGTGACAC
Source organism: Pongo pygmaeus (assembly GCF_028885625.2). NCBI lineage: Eukaryota > Metazoa > Chordata > Mammalia > Primates > Hominidae > Pongo > Pongo pygmaeus. Next base: position 123,454,252 of record NC_072373.2, on the reverse strand, counting down.
TGAATTAGCAGGCACCTGGATAAATTAGAGGACCTATGGGCTCACAGGCCATCACTTCTGACATCCTTTGGTTTTCCAAGAATTCCCAGTGATTCATTTGTCTGTTCACTTGTTTAGCGTCCAATCATATTTTTTTCCTACCTCACACATTTTTTGTACCTGAATTCCAAGCTGTGGTCCAATTCTATGGTACCCCACCCCTCCAGTACGACTATTAATCAGTAATTTACTTATAATTACTTCTATACTTCTAGTCTCAACCAGCACCTTAATGATTGATTCTGTCTTTTAAATTTGTGTTTAAAATAACAAATATTTTTGTCTCATTAGTCTGAAAATCTTGACAATTTTAGCTATTTTCCTCTTCACATTTCATCCATGTTCTATTCATAGCACCTAGTGAACTGGAGAGAGAAAGAGAGAGAGAGTTCAGAGCTAAGTATGTGCCACAGAATATCTCAAGCCAATGTCTGCATCTAGCAAGAGAACTTAAATAAATTATTTATACAGTTAAATTTCCACTTTTATTAAAACAATTACTGCTGAATATTTAAGAGGCTATATTTGGAATAAGGTTATTAATAAATCCACCTGTTCGAATTTCACTGGTGCTATTCACTCCAAGAAATGTTTTTCCAATACTTTGATACAAAAATATTTAGTTAAAGAAGTTTATTTTATTTAAAATAATTTAAAATTTCAGAAATAAAAAGGTAAATAGAAGAATAATTTTTAAAATTATTTATTATTTTTCTGGCGAAAAAAATTGTTTTTTTTTTAATTTTGCTCTCTATGAAACACTCTAGGCCACATTATTTAAAGTGATGTGTTATCACTTCTAAGAGTAAATTCAGTAATTTTGGTAGCTTCTTTAGTTGTTTCTCTGTACATGAATGCACTTAGCAAGTAACATTCTCTGCTAAGTCTGATTTTTTCAAATAAGACTTATCTTTCTCCTGAAAGATAAGGAGACGTGATACAAGGAACTAATAATTTGTCATATGGATGCCTGATGTAGAGATGGGTACATAGTAGTTACACAACACACACACACATACACACACACACACAACACCTCTAAATAAATTGGAGAATTACTACTGACGAAAAAATAGGAAGTAAGTGTTTGTTGTTTGTTTCAAAGTACACAGATGCATTACCAAGGGAAAGATATTTCATTATGACTCTTCTTTTTCTAAATTTTTGGACAAAATTCTTCCCTATCATCTTATTTCTGGAGCCTGAGAAACTCAGTAGGATGCTATAGCTTCCAGACTTATAAAAACGATGATGTCTCTCTCTTTAGAAGCGATTTTTCAAAGTGTTCTGATCCAATTTCACTTTCAGGCTTTGCTAGCCACGGTCCATCCCTCTTCTATTTACTGCACAGCATCCACTTAGATGCCCTGCAGTAATTGTTAATGTAACTGCTATTGAAAGAATTGTGTTGCCCAGAGATAGAGCACATGTTGACTGCATTAGAACTCACTTAAAAGTCAAGTGTCTGGATGTCAAAACCAGTTCAAACCTTAGGGACCTGACACGTAGATACCAATTCATTGCCATTATAACAAAAAAGAAATGCTTCAAGCAGAGTCAAAGAAAATTCTGAATAGTCCCACGAAAGAAAATATTACATAGAAAAGATAAGTAAATAGGTACAACTTTTTATCATGATACTTTACTAAATAGAGGTGAAAAGGGAATGAGAACTCTGATGTATCTTTTGAAAATAGGATGAGATATAGAATAAAAATAGATTTGTTTTAGTGGTGTGAAGTGGGAATTAAACTCTTATAAAATTTGGCTAAAACCATCAATATAGTGAGTGTCAATAAATCCTTTAGTTTCACACAAAAAGAGTTACAGAGAATATCTAGTTTTGGAGTCTTGAAATTTATTAAATATGAAAGTATTTTTAACATCGAGCAAAAAAAGTTGTACTTTCAGTTTCTCTTGATTTAGAAAACACGCAAGGATTAAGAAAAAGCTTGTACAAATTTAATAGTGTCATTATATTAATACAAGTATGTTCAAGATATTTTCTCTATTTGGTATATGACCAACTCTTATGGGTACATACGGAATCACCGACCACTTTAAATTGTACCATTTCTTTTATTTTCCTCACCCCTACAAATTTTGTGATAGAACCTATGATTAGAAGGAAAAAATATGAAATTCAGAAAACAAATGAGATAAATCTATAGGAACATAGATGGCAAAGCCCAGAGCTCAACATTAGGTTTCCTGATTTCTGGGACTGTGCTTCCTGAAGCCTAGCACTGTTTCTCCTAAGGATCATTGCGGTGTGAGCAGAAAGCAATGGATAAATCTTAGCCTAGATGGCATTTCAAGACAAGGAAAATGCTATTATTAAAATCGAGGTCAATTTTATCTGAACTTTTGCTTTCTAGTCTTGGTGATGGGGTTCTTTCCAGAATGGTAAGGAATGGGTGCACAAACAGCAGGAGTAGAGGAGAGGAAAACACCTGTCATCCTCTCCTGTCAATTATCCTTTGTTTATTGTATCTGCTCTGGTCATCCACTTCTACTCAGTATTAGTCATGAGAACAGTAGCTAAGAAGGGAATGGTCTTTTTTTTTTTTTTTTTTTTTTTCCAGACAGAGTCTCGCTCTGTCGCCCAGGCCAGAGTGGAGTGGCACAGTGGCGCGATCTCGGCTCACTGCAAGCTCCACCTCCCGTGTTCACGCCATTCTCCTGCCTCAGCCTCCTGAGTAGCTGGGACTACAGGCGCCCGCCACCATGCTCGGCTAATTTTTTTGTATTTTTAGTAGAGACAGGGTTTCACCGTGTTGGCCAGGATGGTCTTGTGATCCACCCACCTCGGCCTCCCAAAGTGCTGGGATTACAGGCGTGAGCCACCGCGCCCGGCCGGGAATGGTCTTCTTACTAAGCTCTTCAACAATGCCATCATGTCCTTTGCACTCAGTGGTAACTTTCTGAAATATGATTGACAATTTTGTATAGATGGTTGCTATTTCACTCTCAGTAAGAAAAACCATCAGATTGGAAAGCAGTTGATACATAATTTTATTCAGTTTTCTGACTAAGCGGGGGTTGACTTATGGACAAAGACAGCCACAAATGACAGTAAGTGTGGCCCAACTAAATTTGAGCTACAAATGACAGGTTTGCACTCATATAAAGGCTGAACAGCCCAAGGGCAGACTGTAATTTTAGAGAAGTTGAAATGAGTATTGGGGGGCGAATGATGAAAATAAAACCTGTATTTCAAATAGAGAAAAAAGAGGAGCTCCATCTGTAAATAGCAGAGTAAATGTGCAAATAATATAGTAAGAAAGGAGAAGGTGAGATGGAGCTGAAACAGACGAACACTTTTTATTTGGGGAATTGGTGTTGTCAAAGAGGTGTGTGTGTGTGTGTGTGTGTGTGTGTGTGTGTGTGTACCCGCACACATGAGCATGCAATATAAGAGGTTTGTTGAGGTTAAGAACAGAAAGAACAGAGCAAGGTAACTGATTTTTATGATTTTGGGGCAAGGACAAAAACCAAACACCGCATGTTCTCACTCATAGGTGGGAACTGAACAATGAGAACACATGGACACAGGAAGGGGAATATCACACACTGGGGCCTGTTGTGGGGTGGGGGGAAGGGGGAGGGATAGCATTAGGAAATATATCTAATGTTAAATGAAGAGTTAATGGGTGCAGCACACCAACATGGCACATGTATACATATGTAACAAACCTGCACGTTGTGCACATGTACCCTAAAACTTAAAGTATAATAAAAAAATAAAAAAGAAGCCTCTGATTATCAAAGAGGAAATTCTACACAGAATAATTTTAATAGAGTTTAGAATATATTAATTACCTAAAGCCTTAATTTCACCATGATAAATACTAAGAGTATTTCACTCAAAGAAGTTAAATAAACTTTAGCAAGTGATCAGCTATTCATTTGTATTAGAACTTTTAATATGTACTTGATAAATCATAACAGCACTAAAAACAGGAAATAAGAATAAAAATATGGAAAGAAAGAATATATAAACCATTCTGTTATTAACTCTAAGGATCATATTGCCAGTTAGTACAGAACTGTGTAACAATCACTCACAACAATCCTTCTCTGACCCCTCCTTGCTCATCAAGAACCGATTTGCTTATTAGGTCAGGTAAAAATTTGCAGAAATGTCACATACTAAGGGTCTTTCAGCAATGCTGTATATTATCATGCCCCTTGCAGCCAGTGGTAAGTTTTTAAAGTGAGGTCTGCAATTTTGTACTTTGAGTTTGCTATTCCAATCTCAGTAAGAAAAACCATCAGACTTGAAAGCAAGCGATACACTATTTTTTGTTCAATTTTCTTACTAAGGAGAGATGGATTTATGGACAAAGACTGCCACGAATGACAATGGGTGTGGAGTAGCTAATTGAGAGCTATACATGATAGCTAGCCACTAATATTTAAAGGCTGACTATCCCAGAGGGAGAGTATAATTTTAGCCAAGTTGAAGTAAGTATGAGAAGGAAAAAAAAAGATTAAAAAAGAAAACATCATAACCTAACTAACTGGAAATGTTGCTATGAATGAGATTGCAAGGAAGAAAAAGTGATATATGTATGTGTGTGTATACATATATATGTCTATTCATATCTGTGTGTAAATATATATGTTTTTGTATCTATATATACATATATATGTATATATAATTTTTAAGTTTAAGTAAGGTGGTCTAGCTCTTTGAAATAGAGCATCAATCTCTAATGATACTACCTGGAAAGATGCTAAAGAATGGTATGACCTAGTATGTAAATTACTTCTGAAATGAGAACTTGCTTCTGGGACTGCTGGCTGTTAGTGGCTTGTGATTTATTAAACCTTAACAAATAGAATTTTAATATAGTTTGGAAAATAAAGGAGAGTTTTAAATTTATTTACAAGCAAAAAGCTTGTCATTTGCAGTTAGCAAAATCAAAAACCAAAATTAGAAGTTTTTGAAAAATACTCGCAGTAAAAACCTATACAACAATGCCACTAATATATAAAATAACTGACTTTTATGTTTATCATTTGTTTTTCTCCACTGTTTCCTCACCTCTTATAATAATTTTCTACAAGCCTTAGGTCTCACCAATCTCAATTTTTCTTTGAGGTTTAGACTGTATGAATCTCTGACAAAAATAATACCTAAAGTTTTTTGCCATTCCTGTCTTTCTATCATTTTACTTATATTTCTGTTGAAATATAACCTGCGGAAAAATGTGATGGTAAAGTTCCTTAGTCTTTATATCAATGAAAATAACTTTATTTTGGCTATATACTTAAATGATATTTTATTCAGTATAAAAATCAAAGTTGAGATTTGTTTTGTCAGAGCAATGAATATTTTACTTTATTATCTTCTATAATGTCCTTTTTACTGAAAGAGAATTTTGATTTTTTTTGGCCAAAGAGTGATTTATGTATAGACAATCTATTTGATCTCTGACAGATTTACATGATTTTTTTTTTATCCTCGCTGTTCTGTAGTTTCAGTGTACCATCATTCTCTTTAAACTATGATTGCAATGTTGATCTAAAGGTATGTGATTTCAAATTTCAGCAACTCTATCTTCAGTATTATTTCTTTCCTTTCTGACAAGCTTCTTCTTTTGGAACTTCATGTAAGAGATGAGATCAAGTTTCAGATTGATCATCCAGGTATCAATCACTGCTATTTGCTTTTAGTTATCTTAAATTGCTTGATTTCATATTATTTTCAATTTCATTGTGTTTCTCTTCAAATGAATTCTATCTTAGAGATTATAACTTACATTAAAGTTTTTTTAATTAACAAAAATCTATAGTTTACACTAGGGTTCACTCTTTATATTGTACATTTTATAGATTTTGATAAATACATAATTACATGTATCAATTATTACAGTATCAAACAAAATAATAGCTTCATTGCCCTAAAAATTCTCTATGCTTTGCCTATTCATTCCTCCCTCCCATTTAACCTCTGGCAAACACCAATCTTTTTACTCTTTCCCTAGTTCAAACTTTTAAAGAATGTCATTTCGTTGCAATCAATAGTGCATGGGCTTTTCAGATTGGCTTTTTAAAGAAAGCAATGTGTGTTTAAAGTTTTTTCGTGCCTTTGTGTGGCCTGATAGCTCATTCTTTTATTCACTGAACAATATTCCATTGTGTGGATGTACCAATGCTTATTTATTTATTCATTCATCTTTTGAAGAACGCTTTGGCTGCTTCCAAATTTGTGCAATTATCAATAAAAATGCTATAAACATTTCTATGCAGGTTTTGTGTGAACATAGTTTTAATTCATCTGGATAAGTACTAAGGAGCACAACTGCTGAATTGTATGGTAAAGATATGCTTAATTTTATAAGCAACTATCAACAGTCTTCCAAATGACTGTATAATTTTGCATTCCCACCAGCAATAAATGAGAGTTCCTATTGCTTTACATTCTTGTCAGCATTTCGTATTGTCAACTTTCCTGCACTTTGGCCATTCTAATAAGTATATAGTAGTATCTTATGGGTTATTTTAATTTGCAATTCCTTAGTAACGTGTGATGTTGAGCAACTTTTTATATGCTTACTGCCATCTTTATATTTTCTTTGGTGAAGTATCTATTCAGATATTTGGCCTATGCTTCAATTGGATTATTTGTTTTTTTATTGTTCAGTTCTAAGGGCTTTTTGTATATTTTGAATTATAGTCCATTATGAGAGATATGTTTTGTGAAGATTTTTTCTCAATTTTAGCTTTAGCTTGGTTTTTCATTCTTCTACAGTGTTTTTTGCAGAGAAAGTTTTAATTTTAATGAAGTTCAGCTTACAGATTTTTTTCTTTCATGGATTGTGATTGTGCTGCTGTACCTAAAATGTCAGTAACAAACCCAAAGTCACCAGGTTTTCTATGTTATTTGCTAGAAGTTTTATAGTTTTGCATTTTACTCTCAGGTTTATGATCCACTTTGAGTTAACTTTTTTGAAGCATGTGCCTTAGTCTTCCATTAGTTATAACAGAATACCTGAAACTTGGTATTTTATAAAGAAAAAACAATTTATTTCTCACAGTTATAGAGGCTGAGAAGTGTAAGGTTGAAGAGCTGCATCTGATAAGGTCCTTCTTGCTGCTGGGGACTCCCTGCAGAATCCTGAGGTTGCACATGGGATCATATGGAGAGGGGACTGAGCAAGGTGTCTTTTCTTCTTCTAAAGTCACCAGTCCAACTCCTTCTTAAAGGACTTATCTCTCAACACTGCCACATTGGGGTTTCAGTTTCAACCGGAATTTCAGAAAGACAAACATTCAAACCACAGCCTTCTCCCCATGACTCCCCAAAAGTCATGTCCTTCTCAAGTACAAATACATTCATTTCATCCCCATAGCCACAAAGTCTTAACTTGCTCGAGCACCTACTCCAAATTCTAATGTTCAAAAGCTCATGTGCAAGCTGTGAAATCAAAACAAATTATCTGCTTTCAACATGCAATAGTGGTACAGGCATAAGATAGACATTTCAATTCCAAAAGGGAGGAACAGGCCCAAAGCAAGCAAACTCAGCAGTACAGACTTAAATTTTGAAGCTGGTCAATAATCCATCTTACCAGGGGCCAACTCCTGGATACACTGGAGTGGAGGTTATACTCCCAACACCTCAGGGAAACCCATCCCTATGGTTTTGCTGAATGCAACCCATGTGGCTGCTCCTGCTGGTTGGAGTCCTGAAGCTTTTTCAGGTGAGAATTGCATGTTGCCAGTGACTCCACAGTTCTGGAGACCTAATGGTGGTCCTGCTACCATGTCTCCACTAGGCATTGCCCTGGTTGGGACTCCCTGCAGCAGCTCCATCTCATTTTTACATTCTGCATTGCTCTAGTGGCAGCTCCCTGTAGTGGCTCCTCCTCAAAGACACGTCTCTGTCTGGATCCCAAGGCTTTCTGGGACATCTTTTGAAATCTGGATGGAGGCTGCTAAGACTTCATAAGGCCCTTGGAACAGCCAAGAAGCCCTATGTTGGAATTTGGGGAAAAGAGACCCAAGTGAGTAATGGTCAGCAAGCCTGTGGAGGGCTCAGGCCCATCTCTCAAAATCATTCTGGCTTCATAGGCCTCTGTACCTCAATAGGAGGAACAGCCTAGAAGATCTCCAAAATACCTTTAAGATCTCCCTTCCATTGTCTCTAGCAATAGCACCTGGCTTCCTTCAATCCATATGAACATCTTTGGCAAACAGTCTCTAAGCTATAGCCTTGGTTTTCCTTCCTGAACCTGCTTTTTCATTCTTTACATTACCAAGCTGAGAGTTTTTGATATCTTTCCAAATTGCTTCTTTTGATTATGAATGGAATTGTCAAGTTATTTTATCCCTCTCATGGGTTAATGTGAGCAGTTAAAAGTTAAAAATGCAGCAGCTTGATTACTTTCCTGCTTGGATGTTTTTTCCACTTGATACCCTATTTCGTCACTCTCAAGTTTGGACTTCAATGAAACCCTCAAGCATGAACACAGTTCAGCTAGGTTTTTTGCCAATTTACAACAATGATGGCCTTTACTTAAGCTTCCAAAACTTGATCCTCAGATCTTGTCTGATTGGCCTTCACTGTCCACATTTCCACCATCATTCTGATCACAACTAACTCCTTAGAGTTAAACAATCTCTAAAGAGTTCCAAACTTTCCAAACAAGCTAAGGGCTCTTGTCCTCAGAGCCCTTACCAAAATTTTTCTTAATGCTGAATTCACCAAAATGCAGGATTTTTACAGCCTACTCCTCCAAATTCTTCCAGCCTCTGCCCATTGCCCAGTTCCAAAGCTGCTTCCATATTTTCAACAACCCAACTCATTGCACCAATTTTCTATCTTAATCTGTTTTCTGGTGCTTACAACAGAATACTTAAAACTTAATATTTATATGCTTAAATTTATTTTTTAAAATGAATTAGTTTTTTATAGTTTTGAAGGTTGAGAAGTCAAGGGGACACATTTGGTGAGAGACTTCTTGCTGATTGGGACTCTCTGTAGAGTCCTGAGGTGGTTTAGGGTATCATATGGTAAGGGGGCTGAGTATACTAGCTCAGGTCTTTCTTTCCCTTTCTACAAAGCCACCAGTCCCACTCTACTGATAACCCATTAATCTATTTTCCATTAACCTATGAATGTATTAAATCCATTCATGAGGGCAGAACCCTCATGACCCAATCACCTCTTAAAGGCCCTACGTCTAAATTTTACATATTAATTAAGTTTTAACATGAATTTCTAAGAAGCAAACATTCAAATCACAACAGAGTATAAGATATGTCTACATTATTTTTAATTGAATACATTTGGATGTCCAATTGTTCTAGAACGATTTGTTGAATCCTTTGTGTATTTAAATATATTTGCTTCTGTGTCACAGATCAGTTTACCATTTTTAGGCCATTTTTGTGACACAGAAAAGAAATATCTGAGGCTGGGTAGTTTCCAAAGAGAAGAGGTTATATTGGCTCACAGTTCAGCAGGCTGTATCACCATGGCACCAACATCTTCTGGGCTTCTGGTAAGAGTCTTACTAAGCTTTCATTCACGGCAGAAGGCAAAGACAGAAGCCAGCACATCACCTGGCGAGACAGAGCAAGAGAGTAAGTGGGGAGGTGTCATACACTTTTAAACAACCAGATATCATGTAAACTAACTGAATGAGAACTCATTTATCACCCAGGCGATGGTGCTAAACCACTCATTAGGGATCCACTCCATTATTCAATCATCTCCTACCATGCCACACATTCAATACTGGAAATTACATTTCAACATGAGATTTGAAGGAGACAAATATCCAAACTATATCAACTATACTTGTATCAGTTTATGCTTCATAATCTTTTTCATTGTTCTGTTTCACTAATCTTTTGTCAAAAGTACAGTGTCATAATTACTGTAATTTAATAGTAAGAATTAAAGTTGAGTGTGAGCAATGCTCTGACCTTAATATTGTGTTAACTATTCTGTCTTTTGCCTTCACATATAAACTTTAGATTCAGTTTGTTGATACGCACAGAATAACTTGCTGGAATTGTGATTGGGATCGCATTGAATTTATAGGCCAATTTGAGAAGAACTGTTATCTTTACAATGTTAAGTTTTCCTATCCATAAACCTGAAATATCTCTCCATTTATTTAGACCTTTGATTTCTTTCTTCAGAATTTTATACTTTTTCTCATAAAGCTTTTATACATATTTTATTAAATTTATGCTTAGGTATTTCATTACTTTGAGGTGGGCATTAATATAAATGGTATTGAGTTTTCAATTTTAAATTCCAATTGTTCATTGCTTGAATATATAAAAGCAATTGAAAGAGGGGGCTTCAAAATGGCTGACTAGAGGCACCTTGCACTCACTTCCTCCATAAAGAATGACCAAAACAGTGAGTAGGTAAACATACATAGAATAGAGTGTCTAAGATAAAACACTGGAATTCAACAAGGAAGTTAATGTGCACCTCTGAGACATGGAAGGAGAAGAAAGCAAAGCAGCCAGCCTGGCTAAGATTGGCTTGGAGTCAGAAAGAACTCCCCATTGCAGAGAAAAGTAAATGAGAAATCTCCAGCAGGCCCCACTCCTACTGTGGGCTCCTATAACCCTAGCCATAGGAGAACACTTTGACACTCTCAGGGCCTGAGAATAGTATAGATAGTTGCCTGGAATCCACATGGTAGAATTGTTCCAGAGAGGGAGTTTCTACTGGGTCCCACCCATTCCTGAAGAACCAAGCAACTGTAGCACAAAGCCATTTTGAGAGCCCAGCCCTCACAGGGCTACATCCTGCCGTGGAGACCAACAGCTCCTACATCTCCACATCACCAGAGGGCTGCATTCTCCACTACACCCAGCAAGAGGGCTGAAATGTTGTGACACTACCTGGGATGGTACAAGGACGCACACTCCACGGACTGAGCATATGTCTGCCCTTATTACCATCATTGCCACTGGTACCCAAGCATGCCATCCATGTACCTAGGGATAGGCCCAGGCACCCATGCGCACCAACAGGGGGCTTGAGGATAGGCCTGCCCCATCTATTGCTGCTACTGCTGGTGACCACATATGTCATCCAGAGGGCCTGAGGATCGATCCACCCCATCTGCCACTACTGACATCTGCACACACATTTCAGTGGCCTGAGGACAGACCTGTTACTGCCAGCACCTGTGCATGCTATTCAAGTGGCCTATACACATGGGTAAGAATTAGCCCATCCTGGATGCCACCTTGCAACCTTAGGATCCACCCACTTAGCCCACTGTTGACATCATTAGCACCTGAGCAAGCCACCTGGAAGTCTGAGGACTGATCCACAAGACATACTACCAGTAGTGCCCAAATACATAGCCTAGTGGCCTGAGAATTGGTAACTTTGGCCCACTACAGCTAATATTGGTATTCAAGGACCAGCCTACCTTAGGTGCCTATCCTAAGAAAAGTATCACCATTCTCTACTAATAACTGCAGCCTAAACCACTGAGAGACCCTCAGAAACCACTAACACTGATTACAGCTGAAACAAAAATTATACAAAGATGACAGTACTGTGCCCATTCAGAATCAAAGACAAAGCACCATATCCAAGCAACACTATAGAAATATTTATAGAAAAATATCTTTCCATACAAAAGCAGAACCATAAAACTGGAAGAAACAACTGTTACAATAGATGTGTTGATATCAACATAAGGACATAAGGAATATAAAAAGCAAGGAACCATGACACCTTTAAAAGAACACAGTAATTCTCCAGTAACAGGTCACCAAGAAAAGGAAATATTTGAAAAACATGAAAATGAACTTAAAATAATGTTATTGAAGAAACCTTATGAGATACAAGAGAACACAGATAAGCAATCCAAAGAAATCAGGAAAATAATTTATGATATGAATAAGAAATTCAAGCAAGAGATAAATGTTAAAAATAAAAGACAAAGATCTTGGAAGTAAAGAATTCAATGAATGAAACAAAAATACAGTCAAGACCTTCAACAATAGACTAAATCCACCAGAGAAAAATAATTTTTGAACTTGAATACAGGTCTTTAAAAATAACCCAGTTAGACAACAAAATACAATTAAAAAGAATAAAGGAAGTCTACATGGAATATAGGACACCATAAAACAAATAAGTTTTAAAATATGAAAATATTTATCAGGAGAAAAAGTAGGAGAAGGCATACGAATCCTATTTAACAAAATAATAATGGAAACTTTCAAAGTCTTGGGAGAGATATAGACATGTAGGTATAGAAAATTCAAAATTCTCACATAAATTTTACCCAGAAAGGTATTTTCCAAGGTGAATTAAAATCAAACTGTCAAAAGTCAAAGAATAAGGTAGAATTCTAAAAACAGCAAGAAAATATGCCAAGTCACATATAAGTAAATTCCTGTCAGACTACCAGCTGATTTTTAAAAACAGAAACCTTGCAGGCCAGAAGATAATGATATTACATACTCAAAGTCCTGACAGAAAAGAAAAACAGCCAGCTGAGAATACTACATATAGCAAACTATCCTTCAAAAATGAAGGAGAAATAAAGTTTTTCCCAGAGAAGCAAAAACAGGGAATTTGTCACCACGAGACCAGCCCTACAAGAAATGTTTGAGGGAGTCCTATATCTGAAATTGAAAGGACAATATCTACCATTATGAAAGTACACAAAAATATAAAATTCACTGGTAGAGAAGATGCAAAACAGAGAAATTGAAAGGAATCAAACATTAACACTATAATAAAAACTGTAAAAATAAACAATAAAGGAGGACAAAAGAACCATAGGATATAGAAAACAATCAGAAAGCTATTAACAAAATGACAGGAAGAAGTCTACACCTATCAATAACAAACTTGAATGTATATGGTTTAAATTCTTTAATTAAAAGATATAGGCTTGCTGAATGAATAAAAACTAAGACTGAATGCTTACAAGAAAATCACTTGACCTGTAAAGACACACATAAATTTAAAGCCAAGGGATGGAAAAATATTTATTTCTCATAAACATAAACCCAAAGCATACAGGAGTAGCTACACCTATATTTGAAAAAAGTAAACATTAAGTCAAAAATAAACATAAAAAGAGACAAAGAAGGTCATTATATAATTATAAAGGGACCAGTTTAGCAAGTAAATATAAAAATTGTAAACTTATATGCCCCAACATGGTAGCATCAAGATATTTAAAGCTAATTTATTTGAGCTAAAGAGAGAGATAAACTCCAATACAAAATAATTAGACATTTCAACATCCCACATTCTGCACTGGGTAGATGATTTTATCAGAAAATCAACAAAGAAACATTAGACTTAATCTGTACTATTGATCAAATGTTCCTAACAGACATTTATTTACAGAACATTTCATCCAGCTCCTACAGAATTCACATTCTTCTCATCAGCACGTGGAACATTCTTTAGGATAGACCACATATTAGGATACAAAATAAGCCACAACAAATTTTTAAAAATCAAAGGTATACCAAGTATTTAATCATATCACAATGAAAGAAAACTAGAAATCAATAAGAGGAAATTTGAAACGTGTACAGATAGGTGGAAATTATATGACATGCCTCTGAATAACCAATGGGTTGATCAAATTTAAGAAGTAAATTTTAAAAAGTTAAAAAAAATGGAAACACAGGTGTCAAAATATATGAGATACAGAAAAAGCAGTTGTAAGAGGGAATATTATAGCAATAAACAGTTACACCAAAAAATTTAAAAGATTTTAAATAAACAATTGAATGATGCACTTCACAAAATTAGAAAAGCAAGAATAAACCAAACCCAAAATTATTAGAGGAAAAGAAATAATAAAAATCAGAGCAAAATGGACACTAAAAAAATGGAAAATAATAAAACAAAAAAAGTTATTTTGAAAAGATAAAAGGATAAGTTGCTAGCTAAACTAAGAAAAAAAAAGAACATACTAAATAACTAAAATCAGATGTGTAGGAGGAGACATTTCAACTGGTATCACAGAAATGTAAGGGAGTATCAGTGACTATTATAGACAACTATGTGCTAACAAATTGGAAAACCTAGAGGAAATGAATAAATTAATAGACAAATACAACCTACCAAGATTGTACTAGAAAAAAATATATAATCCAAACAGACCAATAATGAGTGATAGAATTGAATCAGAAATAATAATTCTTCCCCTCTCAAAAAAAATAAAAGTTCAAGACCAAATGCCTTTATTGCTGAATTCTACTAAACTTAAAAAGGAGAACCAACACCAATTCCTCTCAAACAATTCCAAAAAAATAAAGAGGAGGAAATTCTTCTTAACTCATTCCACAAGCCTGGCATAACCCTAGAATATTAAAACCTGTAGTGGACAAAAAAAAAGAAAAGAAAAGAAAAAGAAAGACAACTGCAGGACAATGTCCTAGATGACCATAGATGTAAAAATCCTCAATGAAATACTAGCAACCCAAATTCAACAACACATTAAAAAACACCTAATGAAATGGGATTTATACAGGGGATGCAAGGATGGTTCACCACACAGAGATCGATGAATGTGATACCTCACATTAACAGAATAAAGGACAAAACCATATGATTATCTCAATAAACACATAAAAAGCATTTGATAAAATCAGCATCATTTTATGATTAAAAACTCTCAATATTAGGCATATAAGGATTATACCTCAACACAATATGGCAAACTCACAGCTAACATCATGCAGAATGTGGAAAAGCTGAAAGTCTCTCCTCTAAGAACTGGAACAAGGCAAGGATGCCCACTTTCACCACTCTTGTTGAACACGGTTTTAACAATTTTAGCTGGATAAATCAGGCAAGATTAAAAAGGTATTTAAATTGGAAAATAGAAAATCAAAATATCCTTCTTTGAAGATGGCATGATCTTATGTATAGAAAAACCTGAAGACTCTGCCAAGAAACACTGAGAACTGATAAATGAATTCAGTAAAGTTGCAGGATACAATACCAAACATACAAAAATCAGTATCATTTCCATACATAAATAATGAACTAGCTGAAAAAGATATCAAGAAAGCAATCCCATTTACAATAGATTCAAAAACAAAAATAAAGTACTGAGGAATAAATTTAACTAAGAAGGTGAAAAACTTCTACAGTAAAACGTTCAAACAATAAAGAAAGAAATTAAAGAGGACACAAACAGGTGGAAGGACCGCATATGCTCATGGATTGGAAAAATTGATATAATTGAAATGACTACTCTACCCAAAGCAATCTATCAATTTAGTTCAATCCCTATCAAAATAGCAAATGACATTATTTACAGATATAGAAAAAAATATAAAATTCATATGCAGTCACTAAAGACTCAGAATAGCCAAAGCAGTTCTTTTTTTTTACTTTTTTATTATTACACTTTAAGTTCTAGGGTACATGTGCACAACATGAAGGTTTGTTACGTATGTATACATGTGCCATGTAGGTGTGCTGCACCCATTAACTCGTCATTTACATTAGGTATATCTCCTAATGCTATCCCTCTCCCCTCCCCCCACCCCACAACAGGCCCTGGTGTGTGATGTTCCCCTTCCTGTGTCCATGTGTTCTCATTGTTCAATTCCCACCTATGAGTGAGAACATGTAGTGTCTAGTTTTTTGTCCTTGCGATAGTTTGCTGAGAATGATGGTTTCCAGCATCATCCATGTCCCTACAAAGGACATGAACTCATCATTTTTTATGGCTGCATAGTATTCTATGGTGTATATGTGCCACATTTTCTTAATCCAGTCTATCATTGATGGACATTTAGGTTGGTTCAAGTCTTTGATAATGTGAATAGTGCCACAATAAACATACGTGTGCATGTGTCTTTATAGTAGCATGATTTATAATCCTTTGGGTATATACCCAGTAATGGGATGGTTGGGTCAAATGGTATTTCCAGTTCTAGATCCTTGAGGAATCACCACTGTGTCTTCCACAATGGTTGAACTAGTTTACAGTCCCACCAACAGTGTAAAAGTGTTCCTATTTCTCCACATCCTCTCCAGCACCTGTTGTTTCCTGACTTTTTAATGATTGCCATTCTAAATGGTACGAGATGGTATCTCATTGTGGTTTTGATTTGCATTTCTCTGATGGCCAGTGATGATGAGCATTTTTTCATGTGTCTGTTGGCTGCATAAATGTCTTCTTTTGAGCAATGTCTATTCATATCCTTCTCCCACTTTTTGATGGGGATGCTTTTCTTGTAAATTTGTTTGAGTTCTTTCTAGATTCTGGATATTAGCTCTTTGTCAGATGAGTAGATTGCAAAAACATTTTCCCATTCTGTAGGTTGCCTGTTCACTCTGATGATAGTTTATTTTGTTGTGCAGAAGCTCTTTAGTTTAATTAGATCCCATTTGTCAATTTTGGCTTTTGTTGCCATTGCTTTTGGTGTTTTAGATATGAAGTCCTTGCCCATGCCTATGTACTGAATTGTATTTCCCAGGTTTTCTTCTAGGGTTTTTATGGTTTTAGGTCTGACATTTAAGTCTTTAATCCATCTTCAATTAATTTTTGTATAAGGTGTAAGGAAGGGATCCAGTTTCAGCTTTCTACATATGGCTAGCCAGTTTTCCCAGCACTCTTTGTAAACAGGGAATCCTTTCCCCATTTCTTGTTTTTGTCAGGTTTGTCAAAGATCAGATAGTTGTAGATATGTGGTATTATTTCTGAGTGCTCTATTCTGTTCCATTGGTCTCTATCTCTGTTTTGGTACCAGTACCATGCTGTTTTGGTTACTGTAGCCTTGTAGTATAGTTTGAAGTCAGGTCACGTGATGCCTCCAGCTTTGTTCTTTTGGCTTAGGATTGACTTGGCAATGAGGGCTCTTTTTTGGTTCCATATGAACTTTAGGGTAGTTTTTTTCCAATTCTGTGAAGAAAGGCATTGGTAGCTTGATGGGGATGGCATTGAATCTATAAATTACCTTGGGCAGTATGGCCATTTTCACCATATTGATTCTTCCTATCCGTGAGCATGGAATGTTCTTCCATTTGTTTGAGTCCTCTTTTATTTCGTTGGGCAGTGGTTTGTAGTTCTCCTTGAAGAGGTCCTTCACATCCCTTGTAAGTTGGAATCCCAGGTATTTTATTCTCTTTGAAGCAATTGTGAATGGGAGTTCTCATGATTTGGCTCTCTGTTTGTCTGTTATTGGTGTATAAGAATGCTTGTGATTTTTGCACGTTGCTTTTGTATCCTGAGAGTTTGCTGAAGTTGCTTATCAGCTTAAGGAGATTTTGGGCTGAGATGATGGGTTTTGTAGATATACAATCATGTCATCTGCAAACAGGGACAATTTGACTTCCTCTTTTCCTAATTGAATACCCTTTATTTATTTCTCCTGCCTGATTACTCTGGCCAGAACTTCCAACACTATGTTGAATAGGAGTGGTGAGAGAGGGCATCCCTGTCTTGTGCCAGTTTTCAAAGGGAATGCTTCCAGTTTTTGCCCATTCAGTATGATATAGGCTGTGGGTTTGTCATAGATAGGTCTTATTATTTTGAGATACATCCCATCAATACCTAATTTATTGATAATTTTTAGCATGAAGCATTGTCGAATTTTGTCAAAGGCCTTTTCTGCATCTATTGAGATAATCAGGTGGTTTTTGTCATTGGTTCTGTTTATATGCTGGATTACATTTATTGATTTGCATATGTTGAACCAGGCTTGCATCCCAGGGATGAAGCCCACTTGATCATGGTGGATAAGCTTTTTGATGTACTACTGGATTCGGTTTGCCAGTATTTTAATGAGGATTTTTGCATGGATGTTCATCAGGGATGTTGGTCTAAAATTCTCTTTTTTTGTTGTGTCTCTGCCCAGCTTTGGTATCAGGATGATGCTGGCCTCATAAAATGAGTTAGGGAGGATTCCCTCTTTTTCTATTGATTGGAATAGTTTCAGAAGGAATGGTACCAGCTCCTCCTTGTGCCTCTGGTAGAATTCGGCTGTGAATCTGTCTGGTCCTGGACTTTTTTTGGTTGGTAAGCTATTAATTGTTGCCTCAATTTCAGAGCCTGTTATTGGTCTATTCAGGGATTCAACTTCTTCCTGCTTTAGTCTTGGGAGGGTGTACGTGTCCAGGAATTTATCCATTTCTTTTAGATTTTCTAGTTTATTTGCATAGAAGTGTTTATAGTATTCTCTGATGGTAGTCTGTATTTCTGTCGGATCAGTGATGATATCCCCTTTATCATTTTTTATTGCATCTATTTAATTCGTCTCTCTTTTCTTCTTTATTAGTCTTGCTAGCAGTCTATTAATTTTGCTGGTCTTTTCAAAAAACTAGCCAGAGAGAAAGGTCGGGTTGCCCACAAAGGGAAGCCCATCAGACTAATAGCTGATCTCTCCAAAGAAACTCTACAAGCCAGAAGAGAGTGGGGGCCAATATTCAATATTCTTAAAGAAAAGAATTTTCAACCCAGAATTTCATATCCAGCCAAACTAAGCTTCATAAGTGAAGGAGAAATAAAATCCTTTACAGACAAACAAACTCTGAGAGATTTTTGTCACCACCAGGCCTGCCCTAAAAGATCTCCTGAAGGAAGCACAAGACATGGAAAGGAACAACTGGTACCAGCCACTGCAAAAACATGCCAAATTGTAAAGACCATCAATGCTAGGAAGGAACTGCATCAACTAATGAGCAATATAACCATCTAACATCATTATGACAGGATCAAATTCACACATAACAATATTAACCTTAAAAGTAAATGGGTTAAATTCTCCAATTAAAAGACACAGACTGGCAAATTGGATAAAGAGTCAAGACCCATCAGTGTCCTGTATTCAGGAGACCCATCTTATGTGCAGAGACACACATAGGCTTAAAATAAAGGGATGGAGGAAGATCTACCAAGCAAATGGAAAACAAAAAGAGGCAGGGGTTGCAATCCTAGTCTCTGAAAAAACAGACTTTAAATCAACAAATATCAAAAGAGACAAAGAAGGCCATTACATAATTGTAAAGGGATAAATTCAACAAGAAGAGCTAACTATCCTAAATATATATGCACCCAATACAGGAGCACCCAGATTCATAAAGCAAGTCCTTAGAGGCCCACAGAGAGACTTAGACTCCCACACAATATTAATGTGAGACTTTAACACCCCACTGTCAACATTAGACAGATCAACAAGACAGAAAGTTAGTCAAAGCAGTTCTTCACAAAAAGAGCAAAGCTGGAAGCATCACACTACTTGACTTCAAAATATATTACAAGCTACAGTAACCAAAACAGTGTAGTACTGGTATAAAAACAAACACAATGATCAGCGGAACTGAATAGAGATCCCAGAAATAAATACATGTTCTGCAGCCCACTTATTTTTAATAAAGATATTAAGACTATACATTGGGAAAAAGACATGTTCTTCAATATATGATGCTGGAAAAACTGTATATCCATATATTAATGAATGAAACTAGACCCCTATTTCTCATCATAAAGACTTAAATGTAATAGTTGAAATTATAAAAGTACTAGAAGAAAACACAGAGGAACTGCTTCAGGACATTGTCCTGTTTTGTCAAGTGATCTTGTTGGAAATTTTATAGCTAAGTGTTCAAAGGCACAGGCACCAAAAATAAGAATAGAAATATGGGACCATATTAAAGTAAATAGTTTCTCCATAGCAGAGGAAACAATCAATCAACAGAGTGAGAAGACAACCTGTAAAATGGAAGAAAAATGTTTGTAAACTATTCATTTGATAAAAGACCAATATTCAGGATATTCAAGAAACCCAAACAACTCAACGGTAAACAAATAAGCCCATGAAAAAGTAGGCACACTTTTTCTATTTACATCCATAAGTAGACAATTCTCAAAGACAGACTTACAGACGGCCAACAGGAACACGAAAAAATACTCAATGTTTCCAATCATCAGGGAAATGCAAATTAAAACCACAGTGAAATATAATCTCATCCCAGTTTGAATGGCTGTTATAAAAAAGACAAAAAATAACAAATGCTGATGAGGAGGTAGAGAAAAAGGAACCCTTGTGCACTGGTTGGTGGAAATGTAAACCAGTACAGCCACTGTGGAGAACAATATGAAGGTTTTTCAAAAAGCTAAAACTAATACTATTATAGGATACAATCCAGCAAGCCTGGTACTGAATAATTATCCTAAAGATAGGTAATTAGTATATCAAAGGGATACCTGCACTCCTGTGTTTATTCATAATAGTCAAGATATGGAATCAATCTAAGTGCCCATCAGTACATAAACTGATAAAGAAAATGTGGTATATGATGGGTGCGGTGGCTCATGCCTATAATACCAGCACTTTGGGAGGCTGAGGTGGGTGGATCATGAGGTCAAGAGTTCAAGGCCAGCCTGGACAACATGGTAAAACCCTGTCTCTACTAAAAATACAAAGATTAGCTGGACGTGGTGGCAGGTGCCTGTAATCCCAGCTACTCGGGAGGCTGAGGCAGGAGAATTGCTTGAACCTGGGAGGCAGAGGTTACAGTGAGCTGAGATCATGCCACTGCACTCTAGCCTGGGCGATAGAGCAAGACTCCATCCCTCCCCAGCCCCCAAAAAAGAATAAAGAAAACGTGGTATAAATGCACAAAAAAATACTATTCAGTTATAAAAAAGAATAAAATCCTATCATTTGTAACAACATGGATGAAACTAGATGCCATTATCTTAAGTGAAATAACCCAGGCACAGAAAGACAAATATCACATTTTCTAAGTCATAGGGGAGCCTAAAAGAATTAATCTTATGAAGGTAGAGATTTGAATGATGGTTATCAAATGCTGGAGAAGGTAGAGGGATAGAGTATAAAGAAAGGTTGGTTAATGGGTACAACCATAAGATCAATAGAGGGAATAAGGTTTAGTATTCAATAGCACAGTACAGTGACTATAGTTAACAATAATTTATTACTTATTTCAAAATAGCTATGATATGAAATGTTCTCAATGCAAAATTTGATAAACGTTTGAGATGATGAATATCCTAATTACCCTAATTTGACGATTATACATTCTATGCATGTATCAAAATATCACACATATCCCATAATATGTACAATTATTTTATGTCAATAAAAATGGTTAAAAAAGAAACTAATTGGCACTTGTATATTAACATTGACTCCTTCAACCTTGTTATAAATAATGGGGAAATAAACAAGGAAATATTTAAAGCATGAGATAAAATCAGTCCTTCATTGCTGGCTTTGAAGATGAAAAAACCATGAGTTTATTCATCGTTAACCATGAGTCAATGAATGGGGGCAGCATCTGGGAACTGGAAATGCCCCTCCCCTGAAAGCTAGCAAAGA
Source organism: Pongo pygmaeus (assembly GCF_028885625.2). Lineage (NCBI taxonomy): Eukaryota > Metazoa > Chordata > Mammalia > Primates > Hominidae > Pongo > Pongo pygmaeus. The sequence continues at coordinate 123,432,880 of NC_072373.2, read as the reverse complement.
AAAAAAAAAAGACTTCAGTCTCATAACCACAAGAAAATAAATTCTAACAATCACCTAAATCAGCAAGGAAATTTGTGGCTCCCTAAAGTCTTCAGAAGGAATGAAACCCTGCCAACACCTTGATTTCAGCTGATGAGACCTTGGTTTAGACTTCTAACCTACAGAACTGTTAGATAATAAATTTGTGTCTCTTTAAGCCACTAAGTTTGTGATTGTTTGTTATGGCAGCAATAGAACACTAATATAATCTATGAGTCAATGTTCTCAGATTTACAAGCAAGAGAAGATAATCTCAATTGCTTTTACGTAGATGTAGCTTATAAAATGATACATACCAAAGGCTCTCGAACCAACTTTAAAGCAAATTGTTCAAGACCAAAGCCCCTAAACCAGACCAGAGATATGACTTAATAATAAATCTGTTACTTGAGAGCCACAAATAAACCATAAAGAAATACATAAATAACCACAAATAAATCACTGCTCTCTTCACCTTCCAGCTTTTACAGCAGGAATTTTGTTTTCTGACCACTGGCAAAGTGCTGCTGGCACTATGATTCCAACCACCAAACATCTAATATGTTTGCCATCTCACATGAAAGTAAAAATGGAAGTGTCACATAGAATCATTTCTGAAACTGCTTACTTTGGAATTGAAATCTTATTGGTTTACACCAGACCTTCAATCATACACTTATAACCTGATTGAAGGGGCTTCCTAGAATTTGGGTTTCTACATTTACATTAGGAAAGTAGAGTTAATTACGGTGGCACAAGGCCAAATCTGTGTATTGTTTCAAATATAATGTCTATGATGTTGGTATAATAAGAAGGTACTAAACTAGGGGATTTAGGATAAAAATATGCCTGGAACCAAAATATACATGAAAATATAGGTGTGATATGTAAATATGCAGATTAAAAAATAAGTGAGTTTAGGTAATGGCACAATAGGATGGGAACCAAGATTAAGCTAGTATTAGTATTAGTCAGGGTTCTCCAGAGGGACAGGACTAATAGGATAGATGTACATATAAAGGGAGTCTATTAAGGAGTATTGACTCACAAAGTCACAAGGTGATGTCCCACAATAGGCTGTCTGCAAGCTGAGGAGCAAGGAAGCAAGTCTGAGTTCCAAAGCCTCAAAAGTAGGGAAGCTGACAGTGTAGCCTTCAATCTGTGCCCAAAGGCCTGAGAGCCCCTGGCAAACCACTGATTAAGTTCAAGAGTTCAAAAGCCGAAAAATTTGGAGTCTGTTATTCAAGGGCAGGAAGCATCCAGCACAGAGGAAAGATGAAGGCCAGAAGACTCAGCAAATCTACTCTTCCACCTTCTCCTGCCTGCTTTATTCTAGCCACACTGGCAGCTGATTAGAGGGTGCCACCAGACTGAGGGAGGGTCTGCCTCTCCCAGTCCACTGATTCAAATGTTAATCTCCTTTGGCAACATCGTCACAGACACACCCAGGAACAATATTTTGCATCTTTTAATCCAATCAAGTTAACACCCAATATTAACCATCACAGCAACATTCTCTGTTGCTTTGGTTATAGAACTCTATTTCTCTCCTGATTACAGTATAGGGATAACTACTCTATCCCTCTACTGTTCGTACTATTAAGTAAGAACATATTAATGAAATAGTAACTCTGGGCCATTCAAGGCAAAATCCTACAAATTCTATTTTGGAGCACATATTAAGGAACATCTCAGAAGTGTTTAAAATAGAAGATAAAGATGACTTTAATGTAGGGGAGAACTTGGATGGAAATACAGTGGATTCTTGTTTATTCACTGTGTTTTGTTCTATAAAGTCATCAAATACATAGAATTAGAGAATACTGAATCATTGTTCTAAAGAAAAATACAGGGTTAGATTCTGCAAGTCTCTGGTCACAGTGTTTTTTCAATTGATTAAAACATAAACTTGGCCGGGCATGGTGGCTCACGCCTGTAATCCCAGCACTTTGGGAGGCTGAGGCGGGCGGATCACGAGGCCAGGAGACCGAGACCATCCTGGCTAACATGGTAAAACCCTGTCTCTACTAAAAATACAAAAAATTAGCCAGGCGTGGTGGCAGGCGCCTGTAGTCTCAGCTACTCGGGAGGCTGAGGCAAGAGAATGGCGTGAACCCGGGAGGCAGAGCTTGCAGTGAGTGGAGATCATGCCACTGCATTCCAGCCTGGGCAACAGAGCGAGACTCCGTCTCAAAAACAAAACAAAACAAAAAACCATAAACTTGCTTCAAGTGTATTTATTTTCAAAGAAACTTTATTTAGTATATATGGTTAGTTCATTAAACCACAGCACTATAACTCAGATCCGAAAAAAAGCTTATCTAACACATGTATTTTCCTGGTAAGGCACATCACAGACTTTTTGCACTTAGGAACACTGGGTAGTACCTTATGATTGGAGACCATTTTAAATAGCAAAATAAGAAACAATAAAGGATAAAAATGTGGAAAAAAATGGTACTAAATAGACTGCAAAAATGAAACTTGTTTGGCACATGAGGGCTGAAACAAAATGCAGAGGACTGTCTACCTCAGCTGAGATCATGAAAGTTGGGTGACTCCAGCTTTCTGCCATTTTGTGCACGTCTGGAAATGACCGTAAGCACCACAATCATTGACGTGAGGATTAAAAATAAATTGTGCTGAGTTGTCAAATTTGCAAATGTGAAATCTGATAATTATGAGAATCAGATGCATATGGAACATACAGAGCCAGAATGTGAGCATATAGCTACTTGTCCTTTCTCCCACTGGCCATATCTGTACTATGTAATTCAACCAACTTTCCGTAAGTCCAGGTTGACTGCCCTATCCTTGTTAATCTCAGGTCTGATAAGAAGCCCTAACTGTAGCCTGTTAGGGAGTTCAATGTTACATATATATAACATAAAATTGGAAATAGCCTAAATGTCCAATAAGAGGGACTTGTGGTAATAATTTATGAAATATTCTTAAAGTTGATATCCTCTGCAGTCCATCAGTATGATGACATGAATCTATTAGGTTTTACTGATGTGGATATATTCTTATGTATGTCAAATGATAAATTCAATTCAGCTTACAGTATGGTGTGGCCAACTTTACTGACATGTTAATTTTTTTTTCTTTTTTTTCTTTTTTATTTATTTATTTATTTATTTATTATTATTATACTTTAGGTATATCTCCCAATGCTATCCCTCCCCCCTCCCCCCACCCCACAACAGTCCCCAGAGTGTGATGTTCCCCTTCCTGTATCCATGTGTTCTCATTGTTCACTTCCCACCTATGAGTGAGAATATGTGGTGTTTGGTTTTTTGCTCTTGCGATAGACATGTTAATTTAAATGAAATACATTTTTCTGTGAATTAGGCTGAAGAGTTTCCAAAAAGATTTTGTCATTTTCATTCCTGGATAGTGAACATTGAGGTGTTTTAATTACTTAGTTTCTATTTGACTATCTTGATTTTCTGTTTTTCTGAGGGTTAAATTTTCTTTGTACATTTAAAAATATCAATGAAATAGAAAAAGCCTCGGTGATTAAGATTAATGCAATGAATTATTCACCATACTGTTACTCAGCATTGTCCATATGTGAAATTGTTTGCTTTCCTCCCCTACTATTTCTTTTTTCCTGCCATTTTAGTTCACATTTCTGGTCCTTCTAATCACATCAAAGCATGACTGTCAGTCAAAAACAGGAAGAAGCTGAAATGAATTCACACTGAACTGTATAAACACCTGATGTTTTTTACATTGATAAAAACTAGAATTTGAAGGCTTTTATTATAAACCAGGTACAAAACTAAGAATGTTATGCAAATGACTTTATTTAACCTTTACAGTAACCCCATGGAATTGGTAAATATTATTTCCATTTTTTATAAATATGCAACATAGAAATAGTAGAGAATTTTCTTTGTCCAAGAATACATAACTAGTGAGGGGTGGAAGTGAGATTTTGTAGTCAGGAAAACTATTTTCAGTGCCCATGTACAAACCACTGTGCCATTTTGCTGCCTCTAGTAAGACGTTATGTTCTTTATTTCATCATCATAGTTGAATTTAAAGGACATATTTTCCAAAATAGGCTTTTTTTCCATCCTTGGAAGAAGAGCTATAGAGGAGGAGGATAAGGATTGGGGTGGGTAGGCAAGCTGAACAGGAAGAGAAGGAAATAAAATCCCCTAGGACATCTTGAAATCATCTAGAAGCTCTAGTTGTTAAAGTCGACTTTTCATCTAGCAAGTTAGGGAAAAATATCAGTAGGCATCTTATATTTTTTGCTTATAAACTCAGTTGATTAATGATGTTAGCTGAAGAGTATCAATTACCAACAGCACACTTTGCTCTAGGAAATCCCAAGATCCAGTCACTAAGGGATATTTATGGGAGAGCACAAGAGATTTATGCTGTTTATGTAAAGCACTATATGTCTTGGATGATAGTTTGTTTATCTTTTACTTCAGAACAGGGATTCCAAAAATACACATGCTGTGAAGACATCATAACAGAAAGAGGCCCATAATGTGATAAATTTCAGTCTGTTTCAAGAACAAACTACTATCAAGTAAACTGATCTTTTAAAAAATTTATGAAAGCAGAGTACCCAGTCACAATCACCTATCACTGGCTAAAAAAAAAAAAAGAAGGCATGTAAAATAGTGTGAGTGCCTGCTAAGTTTATATTCCAGATTTCATATTGGAAAATACAATGTGAAAATTATATGTTTCATCTTCCAGTCAATTCTAAGAGAATCAGGAGTGATGAATAATGCTGTCCACTTGCATCTTCAATTATTATTTATTTTGTGCTGCTAAGAACACATTAAATTGTGTAATGTAATTTGAAGCTATCAAAAAAAAATCTCTATTATACTCATGACATATTATTAGCAGAAACTCTTGTTGCTAGCATTTATCCAGTGCCAACTATGTATCAAGCATGTGCAATATTATTACCTCCCAAACATTTCTACCAGTAGTTTGATTTTATTGCACATGCATAGCTTAGGCAACAGTGTCTGGGTGACTAAATAAATAACATGCTTTATGTATTTATGTGTGTGCGTGTATATATATGTGTATATACAAGTATACATGTATATATACATATATATACACGCACACATATATATGTATATATATACACGCACACACATACAATCACATATATATTTATATATACATATATACATATCTCTCTATATATACACAGATATATACAATCTTAGATATATATATATAATTTAGGTTATATATTTATATTTTATGTCTTCCAAACCTCTACAGAAGGCTTATAGCATATTCTTACTGAATTTCAGCCATATCAGAAAATCTAAAATAAATTTTCTATATCAAATCCTAAGTTTCAGAAGTTCAGTTTGTCTTATATTTTTAACTACCAATACCAGTAGTTACATTTTTTATTCTAACTACTATAATGCCAGTAAGAACAAAAATTGAAAATGAGGTAGCAGATGAGGCAACAATAGAAATGAAAGAAGCTAGGGCAAGACTAAAAAGAAAGTTAAAAATAGAATGTATAATTTTAAGCCAGCAAAAGTAAGTCAAACAAGTGGGAAGCAGGAAAGGAGATCCAAAAAAAAAAAAAAAAGAAAGAAAACATGAAATACCTTAAATGTAAGATGTAAATAAGACAGCAGGAATGATTCCTAATATAAAAGGAGACCTAAAATATATTTAAGTACGATAAATTCAAAAATTAAATACAGATGGTTCGTGACTTACATTGCTTAAAGCACGATTTTTTTGCCTTTACAATGGTGTGAAAGCATACACATTCAGTAGAAACTGTAGCCTCATTTTAAGTAGAGGAGTATCTGTACAGACTCTAAGATGGCATCAAAAAATGCAACAAAATCTAGGCATAGGTGGTCCACAATGAAAATAGATAGGTTGGAAGTCAATATATGGACAAATATACACCAGGTAAATATAAATAAAAATAGAACTAGAGTTTTAATTTTAATATATATTATTTTGTTCCCGGACAGGAAAATAGAAGCCTCTCCAGATTTTTCAAAGGAAAAATAATAAAGCTGGAAAATGTTGGTAGGGTTAGAGGAGAAAAAATAGTAAGATGAGATTATACTAAAAGTTATAACTTCAGAAGGTGTTATGATCCTTAGATTAGAGAATCATAAAATGAAAAACAGAGTTACCAAGTGCACAATTACCCTCTGCTGCTGATGTTGGAAACCCAGCCATCACCAGAACCAAGAGCCTGCAATTCTGCTTTTGATGCAAAAGCATCTAAGCCTGTAAGTTTGCATTTGTCCACAATTGCTGCTGCTGAAGCTGCTGCTGCTGCTATTGCAGATGGAGCCCCAGACATTCTCCTGCTGAGACCACTGCAGGTCTGTTGGCCATCGACAATACTAGAAACTTGCTCCTTGAAAGGAAACCCAGAAGTCTGCATTTGTCTGTAACTATTCTTATTAACAAAAGCACAGCTGGAAGAAAAATAAACAGAGGAAAATATTTTTTTCCTCTGCTTCCAATAACCATTTTGTTTCCTCCCACTGGAACTTCATGGGAATCCTCTTTACAAGGGTATTTGAAAATTCAGTGTGCATGTTTTCAAACCCATTCTACAGAGAAGCAATCACGGCTGAGTAAAAGTAAAATTTAGAACCAACAAATAGCCACCATAGCCCACCATTTTTAGTAATAAGCACCCATTCTTATCAACAATGCAATAGACAATGCATACAATAACGATATGATAAATTCTCTCTAATTGATTCAGCTACACCTTATGCAAACTGACATAGTCTTAATCCCCCAGTTCCATTATTCACCATTTCTGTCACCAGGTGATTTAATACCTCATCTAGTTCAATGAAAATTCAACTTAAATATCCTATAATCTAAGAACAAAATTGCAATATAACCACCACAAACACTGCATCATAAAAAAGGATGAATAATGAAAAAGATAAAAGTGAAATAATTGGTAAATGTAAAAAGTGTATTTAGTACAAGGGATTAAATATGAACAGCACTGAAGTTTTCATTTAAGAAACAATTGCATAGATATATGTGCAGGGCTAATAATTATGATATTAAATTAATATTGAAATATTGGAAAGAATTTAAGTGTTCAAGAACAGAAGAGTGGTTAAATGGTACAACCACATAATCATGTACTAGCAGCTATAAAAAGAAATGAGTCATACCCAGTGGCTCACTCCTGTAATCCCAGCACTTTGGGAGGCAGAGGTGTGTGGTACACTTGAGCCCAGGAGTTCAAGACCAGCGTGGGCAGCATGGGGAAACCTTGTCTCTTCAAAAAATACAAAAACTAGCCAGCATGGTAGTACATGCCTGTAGTCCCAGTTGCTCTGGAGGCTGAGGTGGGAGGATTGATTGAGCCTGAGGGGTCAAGGCTGCAGTGAGCCGTGAATGTGCCACTGCACTTCAGTCTGGGCGAGAGTGAGCCCTGTCTCAAAAGAGGAGTAGTCTCTTTCAACTGATATCTTTGAGATACACAGCTTATTTTTAAAAGCAAGGTGCATGTAGTATATTCAGTATGATTATTTTATGTAAGAAATGAAGGAAATTAGATAATATGTTTATAGATATACACTCAGTTTTGCTTTAAAAATACAGATAAATAGGCTGGGCAAAGTGGCTCATGCCTGCAATCCTAACGTTTTGGGAGGCCGAGGCAGGTGGATCACCTGAGGTAAGGAGTTCAAGACCAGCTTGGCCACCATGGCGAAACCCCAACTCTACTAAAAATACAAAAATTAGCCAGGCATGATGGCAGGCACCTGTAATCCCAACAACTTAGGAGGCTGAGGCAGGAGAATCACCTGAACCCGGGAGGCGGAGATCATGCCACTTCACTCCAGCTTGGGCAAAAGAGTGAGACTCTGTCTCAAAAAAAAAAAGAAAAAGATAGATAGATAGATAGATAGATAGATAGGTAGATAGATAGATAGATAATAGATTTGAAACAAATAACAATTTGTAACTATGGGACCAGAGACTCTTGTATAACAAAACCATCTAAAGAGTTTTGGCTTTTGATTTACTAAACAAAATTATCTTTTCAAAACTTAAATAATTTACAGATGTCTAAAATTAAAAGTAAAATAAAAACAAATGATCCCCACCATATATCAAACTGGTAACAAAGCTCAGAGCAAGGATTGACCATAAATAACTTTAAAACACAGGGTTTTAACTGTAACGTTTTAGTGAAATATATCCTAAGAGCAAAAGGAACTAGAAGAAATAATCTTTACATGGTAATTTTAAATTTTGTATTTATAGTGATATGGTTATTTTAGAAATGTTTTTATATTATAATTTATAGCAGATCAGTTATACTTTTTGGATTATGATTTTTACTGTAAAAGGTGAAGATACAATCAACTTTTAAATATAAAATATATAGCAATGATAGCAAATCGATATGTTTAAAAAATATGTAATTATATATATAAATTATATAATATGTAGCTCTGACCACTAAATTAACTCCAAATCAATGCCAACCTAGGAGAAAATGAGTGCCCCTAAAACTTTCATTTTGATCTCAAATACGATTTCTTCAGAAAATTCAAACCAAGAGTCTTTGGAGACATGACTGATTGCAGATTTGAATCAGGTAAGTGATACAGTTTGGATGTTTCTCCCCTCTGAATCTCATATTGAAATGCGATTTCCAATGTTGGATATGCGGCCTGGTGAGAGGTGATTGTATCATAGGAGAGAAAACCTTATGAATGTTGTAGCACCATCCCCTTGGTGACAAGTGAGTTCTCCCTCAATTAGTTCACACAAGATTTGGTTGTTTAAAAGAGTCTGTGACCTTCCTCTCCTCTCTCTCGCTCCTGCTGTTACCATTTGACACGCTGGCTGTCTGCCTCTTTGCATTCTGCCATGATTTAAACTTTCCTGAGGCCCTCACCAGAACGTGAGAAGATGCCAGCATGATGCTTCCTGTATAGCTGGCAGAAATGTGAACAAATTATACCTCTTTTCTTTATAAATTATCCAGTATAATGACACAAAAAGGACTAAGATGGTAAGGTATAAGGTAAACCTCGGATATCTTTTTTGTACAAAAAAGCAAAGACTTTTCCAAAAAAAAAAAAAAATGTTGGGGTCACATCAAAAGGATCAGGAGCCAGACTGCAGGGTAAAATTGTCACAATTTGTGCGTCTAAAATAATAGTGACGTTAACAATTACAAACATAGTGAGTCAATTAAAATTCATAATTATATAATGATACTGAGAAATCTAGAAAAATAAACAATTCAAAGTCATTGGTAGAACACCTCTTTTCTTTCAAATTGTATTAAAATATGTTTAAGTATGTGTTTTTCTTTCCTTTTGTTTCCATACTTTACAGTAACTGAATAAGGATACTTCATAAGGGAAAAGCTCCAATATTGCTGAAGTTATTGGTAGAATTAGAAAAATATTATTGTTCTACAACTGTTAATAAAATTAACTTATACTATGATTATCAATTGAAGTGAAAACAATTACATGTCTAGTGTCAAAGTAATGCCACACAGTTACCCTCTAGTCTCAAGAGAGGAAAAGGAATCGTAATGAATGGTACATTCATCATCACCCTGCCTCTAGAGCTCAATATTAGCATCATTAGTAGTAAGTACATTAGATAAGTCCCCTGCGGTAGTGTATAACATCATTTATGATGCATTTTAGGCAAGTATGTTTAACTTAATTCTATCAACCCTTTAAATGTGAATACAGAGAATAGGTAAACAACCTAAATGGTATCACATAGCAAACCAGATAAATCTATAAGATGGAACATTTTAGAAGATAACTGGCATAGTCTGTTTAATAAGCCAGAAACAGGAAATTTAAAGCAAATCCATGTCAAAAACAAAATTGCTTTCAAAGGACAGTATAACCACATAAAATGTTTTTTATAGGTAAATCTAATAAACCAATTTTAAAGAAAACTGGGAAGAAATTTACTTATGGATAAGTGATATAGATGAAGATAACTATTAAGGCACTTCAGCAAATTAACAAAAAAAGTCAGAAAGCCAGTGGAAAAATTGATATGAACAACAGCATAAAAAAAAAATGAGGAAGATGAAACGCACAATGCTAAGACACTTAGAAGTATATTCACATTCAATGATAAACAAAAATGCAAATTAAATAGGAAAAGGTCACTTTATACCTATTCAGTTGCTATAAATTTGTTGATATGACCATTTATTGTTAGGGATGCAGGTATATAGTTTGCTTGGCAGGAAAGGCACATCCTTTCTTGAAAATTACCTAAAAGTACTACTGGCTCTCACGGAATCTTCTCTTTCTTTGCTAAAGTTTTTATTCAGTACTAAAACTTTTTAAACTTCTCTGTGAATATCCTGCAGTGTCTCAATTGATGATGTCCTCCTATACAAAAAGGGTTATTTTCACAGGTGTTTCAGTAATCTACCATTGTAGGATTTAATTACTTAGTTTCTTTGTTTAACTTTTGCTTTTCTGTACAAAGTGTGTAGTGGAAAGTTAATCCCCGAAACCACAGGACAGCAGTACTGGGAATAAATATGTTCAAGGGAAATATTTTTTCCCCGCAATCCTATACCAGGCTGGAGACACAAGATTTCTTTTCAACATGTTTATTATTGGGCCAATTTATTTCCAAACTCCCTTCTATTCCCTTTAAAAAATATTATCATTTATACTTTAGAAAGAAAAGAACCTCGGCAGAAGAAAACTAATCAGAAAATGATAAAGTAAAACTGCAAATGAGCGACGAGCTAATTGATGCACTAAGGTCCTGGAAGAGTCATAAAGTGCTCGGATTAAGACCCAGGATGCAGAAGTTTTATTATTCTAAGAATACACACACTTCACTCTGAATGAGGCAAAGAAGGAATGGAATAATGAAGATAGAATAGTTGTTCTTGATTGAAAAGGAATATGAAAGTCTGTGGAGTCTGGCTGCCTCTCTTTTAAAAGAAACAAAATATTTTTCTATGTAAGGGAAATACAGTTTTAGGTGGTAGTTCTCCATCTTGACTCTACATTGGAATCATCTGGAGAGTATTAAAAACTACTGATGACTGCTTCCTATCTGAGTTGCAAACTTAATTCGTCTGTATTATGTGTCGAGCATCAGGATTTTTTTTAAGCTTTCCTGGTGATTTTAAGGTGGAGGCAATTGTGAAACCACTTGTATAGGAGGCTAAAAACAAACAAAAAAAAGTTTGAAAATAAATGTAAGCTAAAAGACACAGCAGATCATGTGTGATACCTACAAAAAAGTTGCTGAACACAGGGAAGGTTTAATTGAGATTGGATGCATACCCAATTTATAGTACTCCTAACCAGCATAATGGTTTAACAGTTTAAACACTGTTGACACATAGTCTTACAAAGAAAATTCTGAGGTTAATATATCTGTGGGAACCTCAAAATCAATTACAACCTACTACTCCAAATCTTCCTACAACCTAGGTAAAAATGGGTACCTAAATTGTTCAATAATTTCACTTTAAGAACATAGACCTAGTTATTTTACATAGCCCATATCTATTTTACAATAAAGTGTTCATGTGAACCAAAATTTTTATCCATGCCCTGGATGCTCCAAAATAATGTTAATGCATGTGACAAAATTGCACTTAATGTGAACATTTTATAATAGATCTGAGGAACAATGTATGTTACATTTGACAGCTTTGCTTTCCAAACAAAGTGGTGTTTTTCCTTCCAGTTTTAAGGCAAAAATAAAAATAAGATTTTAATTACTAAGCTATTGCCCTGATGGCTTTTTTGTGTTGGTCTTCTTTTTCAATCAATGACAAAAGCAAATTATTTGATGTATTATAAAATATACGTTCTAGAAACTGTTATGTCTTTAATCACTACTCTTATAAAATGATAACTGCTTGGTTATGGCTTAAATCACACAATTGGATCTCTCATGTTTCTTAAATAGCAGTATGTATTAGCCTGTTCTCACACTGTTATGAAGAAACACCCGAGACTGGGTAATTCATAAGGAAAAGGTTTGATTGACTCACATTTCTGCATGGTTGGGGAGGCCTCAGGAAACTTATAATCATGGCAGAAGGCAAAGGAGAAGCAGGCACCTTCTTCACAGGGCAGCAGGATGAAGTGAGTGCAAGCAGGAGAAATGCCAGAACCTTATAAAACTATCAGATCTCGTGAGACTCACTCATTACCACAATAATAGCATGGTGGAAACTGCCCCCTTGATTCAATTATTTAATACCTCCACCTGGTCCTGCCCTTGACATACAGAGATTATGGGGATTACAATTCAAAGTGAGATTTGGGTGGGAACACAGAGTCAAACCATATCATAGTGTTTCTCAAGTTTAAATTTATATTAAGAAAAAGTTATGAATCCTTCAATGATATATTTTCATTAGAAAATAATTAAAATACAGACATACAAGGAATAGAAACAGCTCCAGTCTACAGCTCCCAGCATGAGCAATGCAGAAGACGGGTGATTTCTGAATTTCCAACTGAGGTGTCGGGTTCATCTCACTGGGGCTTGTCGGACAGTGGGTGCAGGACAGTGGGTGCAGCACACCGAGCATGAGACGAAGCAGGGTGATGCATTGCCTCACCTGGGAAGTGCAAAGGGTCAGGGAATTCCCTTTCATAGCCAAGCAAAGCTGTGACAGACAGACGGCACCTGGAGAATCGGGTCACTCCCACCCTAATACTGTGCTTTTCTAATAGTCTTAGTAAACGGCACACCAGGAGATTATAACCTGCACCTGGCTCAAAGGGTCCCACGCCCATGGAGCCTCACTCATTGCTAGCACAGCAGTCTGAGATCAGACTGCAAGGCAGCAGCAAGGCTGGGGGAGGGGTGCCCGCCATTTCTGAGGCTTGAGTAGGTAAACAAAGCGGCCCTGGAAGCTCAAACTGGGTGAAGCCCACCACAGCTCAAGGAGGCCTGCCTGCCTCTGTAGACTCCACCTCTGGGGGCAGGGAATACCAAAACAAAAGTCAGCAGAAACCTATGCAGAATTAAATGTCCTTGTCTGACAGGTTTGAAGAGAGTAGTGGTTTTCCCAGCATGGAGTTTGAGATCTGAGAATGGACAGACTGCTTCCTCAAGTGGGTCCCTGATCACTGAGTAGCCTAACTGGGAGGCACCCCTCAGCAGGGGCATATTGACACCTCACACGGCCGGGTACCGCTCTGAGAGGAAACCTCCAGAGGAATGATAAGACAGCAAGATTTGCCATTCAGCAATATTCACTGTTCTGCAGCCTCTACTGCTGATACCCAGGCAAACAGGGTCTGGAGTGGACCTCCAGCAAATTCCAACAGATCGGCAGCTGAGGGTCCTGAGTGTTAGAAGGAAAACTAACAAACAGAAAGGACATCCACACCAAAACCCAATCTGTACATCACCATCATCAAAGACCAAAGGTAGATAAAACTGCAAAGATGGGGAAAAAACAGAAGAGAAAAACTGAAAATTCTAAAAATCAGAGCACCTCTACTCCTCCAAAGGAACGCAGCTCCTCACCAGCAACCGAGCAAAGCTGGACAGAGAATGACTTTGACAAGTTGAGAGCAGAAGGCTTCAGATGAGCAAACTTCTCCGAGCTAAAGGAGGAAGTTCGAACCCATGGCAAAGAAGTTAAAAACCTTGAAAAAAGATTAGACGAATGGCAAACTGGAATAACCAATGCAGAGAAGTCCTTAAAGGACCTGATAGAGCTGAAAACCATGGCACAAGAACTACATGAATGCACAAGCTTCAGTAGCTGATTCGATCAACTGGAAGAAAGGGTATCAGTGATTGAAGATCAAATGAATAAAATGAAGTGAGAAGAGAAGTTTAGAGAAAAAAGAATAAAAAGGAACTAACAAAGCCTCCAAGAAATATGGGACTATGTGAAAAGACCAAATCAACGTTTTGTACCTGAGAGTGACGGGGAGAATGGAACCAAGTTGGAAAACACTCTGCAGGATATTATCCAGGAGAACTCTCTAATCTATCAAGGCAGGTGAACATTCAAATTCAGGAAATACAGAGAATGCCACAAAGATACTCCTCGAGAAGAGCAACTCCAAGACACATAATTGTCAGATTCACCAAAGTTGAAATGAAGGAAAAAATGTTAAGGGCAGCCAGAGAGAAAGGTCCGGTTACCCACAAAGGGAAGCCCATCAGACTAACAGCTGATCTCTTGGCAGAAACTTACAAGTGAGAAGAGAATGGGGGCCAATATTCAACATTCTTAAAGAAAAGAATTTTCAACCCAGAATTTCATATCCAGCCAAACTAAGCTTCATGAGTGAAGGAGAAATAAAATACTTTACAGACAAGCAAATGCTGAGAGATTTTCTCACCACCAGGCCCACCCTAAAAGAGCTCCTGAAGGAAGCACTAAACATGGAAAGGAACAACTCTGGTACCAGCCACTGCAAAAACATGCCAAATTGTAAAGACCATCAATGCTAGGAAGAAACTGCATCAACCAATGAGCAAAATAACCAGCTAACATCATTAAGACAGGATCAAATTCACACATAACAATATTAACCTTAAAAGTAAATGGGCTAAATGCTCCAATTCAAAGACAAAGACTGGCAAATTGGATAGTGTCAAGACCCATCAGTGTGCTGTATTCAGGAAACCCATCTCACGTGCAGAGACACAAATAGGTTCAAAATAAAGGGATGGAGGAAGATCTACCAAGAAATGGAAAACAAAAAAAGACAGGGGTTGCAATCCTAGTCTCTGATAAAACAGATAAAACAGACTTTAAACCAACAAAGATCAAAAGAGACAAAGAAGGCCATTACATAATGGTAAAGGGATCAATTCAACAAGAAGAGCTAACTATCCTACATATATATGCACCCAATACAGGAGCACCCAGATTCATAAAGCAAGTCCTTAGAGACCTACAAAGAGATTTAGACTCCCACACAATAATAATGGGAGACTTTGATACCCCACTGTCAACATTACACAGATCCATGGGACAAAAAGTTAAAAAGGATATCCAGGAATTGAATTCAGCTCTGCACCAAGTGGACCTAATAAACATCTACAGAACTCTCCACCCAAAATCAACAGAATATACATTCTTCTCAGCACCACATGGCACCTATTCCAAAATTGACTACATAGTTGGAAGTAAAGCACTCCTCAGCAAATGTAAAAGAACAGAAATTATAACAAACTGTCTCTCAGAACACAGTCCAATCAAACTAGAACTCAAGATTAAGAAACTCACTCAATACCACTCTGCTACATGGAAACTGAACAACCTGCTCCTGCGTGACTACTGGGTACATAACAAAATGAAGGCAGAAATAAAGATGTTCTTTGAAACCAACGAGAACAAAGATACAACATACCAGAATCTCTGAGACACATTTAAAGCACTGTGTAGAGGGAAATTTATAGCACTAAATGCCCACAAGAGAAAGCAGGAAGATCTACAATTGACATCCTAACATCACAATTATAAGAACTAGAGAAGCAAGAGTAAGCACATTCAAAAGCTAGCAAAAGGCAAGAAATAACTAAGATCAGAGCAGAACTGAAGGAGATAGAGACACACAAAAAAAAACCCTTCAAAAAATCAATGAATTCAGGAACTGGTTTTTTGAAAACATCAATAAAATTGATAGACCACTAGCAAGACTAATAAAGAAGAAAAGAGAGAAGAATCAAATAGATGCAATAAAAAATGATAAAAGGGATATCACCACTGATCCCAGAGAAACTACCATCAGAGAATACTATAAACACCTCTACGGAAATAGACTAGAAAATCTAGAAGAAATGGATAAATTCCTCAACACATACACTCTCCCAAGACTAAACCAGGAAGAAGTTGAATCTCTGAATAGACCAACAACAGGCTCTGAAATTGAGGCAATAATTAATAGCTTACCAACCAAAAAAGTCCAGGACCAAATGGATTCACAGCCGAATTCTACCAGAGGTACAAGGAGGAGCTGGTACCATTCCTTCTGAAATTATTCCAATCAATAGAAAAAGAGAGAATCCTCCCTAACTCATTTTATAAGGCCAGCATCATCCTGATACCAAAGCCTGGCAGAGACACAACAAAAAAACAGAATTTTAGACCAATACCCCTGATGAACATCCATGCAAAAATCCTCAATAAAATACTGGCAAACCGAATCCAGCAGCACATCAAAAAGCTTAACCACCATGGTCAAGTGGGCTTCATCCCTGGGATGCAAGGCTGGTTCAACATATGAAAATCAATAAACATAATCCAGCATATAAACAGAACCGAAGACAAAAACCACATGTTTATCTCAGTAGATGCAGAAAAGGCCTTTGACAAAATTCAACAACGCTTCATGCTAAAAACTCTCAATAAATTAGGTATTGATGGGATGTATCTCAACATAATAGGAGCTATTTATGACAAACCCACAGCCAATATCATACTGAATGGGCAAAAACTGGAAGCATTCCCTTTGAAAACTGGCACAAGACAGGGATGCCCTCTCTCACCACTCCTATTCAACATAGTGTTGGAAGTTCTGGCCAGGGGAATCAGGCAGGAGAAATAAATAAAGGGTATTCAATTAGGAAAAGAGGAAATCAAATTGTCCCTGTTTGCAGGTGACATGATTGTATATCTAGAAAACCCCATCGTCTCAGCCCAAAATCTCCTTAAGCTGATAAGCAACTTCAGCAAACTCTCAGGATACAAAATCAACGTGCAAAAATCACAAGCATTCTTAGACACCAATAACAGACAAACAGAGAGCCAAATCATGAGTGAACTCCCATTCACAATTGCTTCCAAGAGAGTGAAATACCTAGGAATCCAACTTACAAGGGATGTGAAGGACCTCTTCAAGGAGAACTACAAACCACTGCTCAACGAAATAAAAGAGGACACAAACAAAAGGAAGAACATTCCATGCTCATGGTTAGGAAGAATCAGTATGGTGAAAATGGCCATACTGCCCAAGGTAATTTATAGATTCAGTGGCATCCCCATCAAGCTACCAATGACTTTCTTCACAGAATTGGAAAAAACTACTTTAGCATTCATATGGAACTAAAAAAGAGCCCGCTTTACCAAGTCAATCCTAAGCCAAAAGAACAAAGCTGGAGGCATCACGTGACCTGACTTCAAACTATACTACAAGGCTACAGTAACCAAAACAGCATGGTACCAAAACAGAGATAGAGACCAATGGAACAGAATAGAGCACTGAGAAATAATACCCCATATCTACAACCTTCTGATCTCTATTTAACAAAAGGTGATGGGAAAACTGGCTAGCCATATGTAGAAAGCTGAAACTGGATCCCTTCCTTACACCTTATACAAAAATTAATTCAAGATGGATTAAAGACTTAAACGTTAGACCTAAAACCATAAAAACCCTAGAAGAAAACCTAGGCAATATAATTCAGGACATAGGCATGGGCAAGGACTCCATGTCTAAAATGGCAACAAAAGCCAAAATTGAAAAATGGGATCTAATTGAGCTACAGAACTTCTGCACAGCAAAAGAAACTACCATCAGAGTAAACAGGCAACCTACAGAATGGGAGAAAATTTTTGCAATCTACTCATCTGACTAACTGCTAACATCCAGAATCTACAAAGAACTCAAACAAATTTACAAGAAAAAAACAAACAACCCCACCAAAAAGTGGGTGAAGGATATGAACAGACACCTCTCAAAAGAAGACATTTATGCAGCCAACAGACACATGAAAAAATGTTCATCATCACTGGCCATCAGAGAAATGCAAATCAAAGCCACAAATAGATATCATCTCACACCAGTCAGAATGGCGATCATTAAAAAGTCAGGAAACAACAGGTGCTGGAGAGGATGTGGAGACATAGGAACACTTTTACACTGTTGGTGGGACTGTAAACTAGTTCAACCATTGTGGAAGAGAGTGTGGCAATTCCTCAGGGATCTAGAACTAGAAATACCATTTGACCCAGCCATCTCATTATTGAGTACATACCCAAAGGAATATAAATCATGCTGCTTTAAAGACACATGCACACGTATGTTTATTGCAGCAGTATTCACAATAGCTAAGACTTGGAACCAACCCAAATGTCCAACAATGATAGACTGGATTAAGAAAATGTGGCACATATACACCATGGAATACTATGCAGCCATAAAAAATGATGAGTTCATGTCCTTTTCAGGGACATGGATGAACCTGGAAACCACCATTCTCAGCAAACTATCACAAGGACAAAAAACCAAACACTTCATGTTCTCACTCACAGGTGGGAATTGAACAATGAGAACACTTGGACACAAGAAGGGGAACATCACACACCAGAGCCTGTTGTGGGGTGGGGGGAGGCGGGACGGATAGCATTAGGAGGTATACCTAATGTAAATGACGAGTTAATGGGTGCAGCACACCAACATGGCAGATGTATACATATGAAATAAACCTGCACATTGTGCACGTGTACCCTAGAACTTAAAGTTTAATTAAAAAAATAAAAAATACATATGTAGACATACAATTACATGTAGATTTCTTATGATAATCACCCTTTTATAATTTTAAAGCCAAAATGATTTGACAAATTAAACATAACAACCAATGAAATCTCAAATTAATTACATTAAAAATACATATTTTACTAAGAACAAGTGCCATTTCAACAAAAATATTAATACCTTAAGAAAAGAGTTTTCCTCCCTGTTTGACATATCACCTTGCTAAGTTTCATTTATACCACCAAATTTAACTATTAAAATAACTGCAAAATCCTTTGTTTGTATAGTGCATCCTACACATAAAATCATCTTCTGATTTTATCTCTCTATCCCATAATAACAAGGCAATAGAGTTTAGAAAAAATGTAACAGTAAACACAAATAAGATGGGCCTTGAGATTATATTATAGTCCTCAATAGTAAAGTAGCTATTCAGATGTGCAAGATATAATAATATTACTTTTACTGGATTTTAGTTGAAAAGAAAAGTAGTATTTTTATGAAGAATTCAGATAATTATGTAATGTATCTCTTACTCTGTGGAAAACTAACTTATTGCTCCAAAACTCATGATACTCAAAGACAGTACTATTTTATCCACACAGGTTGTTAATGTAAATCATCAAAATAGTTGGCTATTTATACATTTTAGTTTCTTCTAATACAAAATAAAGATAATAGGATTATCAATTTTGGCTTCTTGTTATTAATAATCAACAAATGTATCATAAACACAACATTGTATTCTGAAATATTTTTAATCATAAACATAGATTGGAGTTTTGATTTCATGAAGATCTTCCCCATTGTTAACTTTAGATAAGTTGAAAAATTTATTTCTAAACTTAATAGGTGTCAGAAATTCACACAATTTTTAGAGAAAAGAGCACATAGAACATCCTAGAATGAAAAGATAATTACATATTAGCTAAATAAAATGTTAAATGCAGTAACTAATAATGAATTTTATAAAATACCATTACTATTGCCTTATTTTTGTTTGGTCACCAATTTACTGTTAAAATTGCCCACATTATGGAATGGTTATGTTTGCTACATATTTCTGAGGCACATATTTATTTAGATAAATATTTCTGATCACATCACTTAATAAGAACATCACTCAACATTTGTAATCAAAAAAGTCTTATGCATCTAAAATTAAATATTCATTAAAACACAATTTAAAGTTATAAATTATTTAGAAATTGCAAAAAAATCACATCACCACTTTATACTGGGCATAGGTGGGTTTCCACATTGATTTGACAATGGTTTGCCCAGACGCATCAGTATACGTATCTGCCTACCTAAGTAAGCATAATATTGTGAGTAGTTTTCTAAAATTTTCAATATTATCTATGAATGTTACTCTCTAAATCTGAAATTACCTTTGTAAAACTGAAGTTACAAGTTGCTTATTGCATATGTAATTGTCCATTAGGGAGAGAACCAACAACAAACCAAGAAAATTATTTCTGCTAAACATTAGCTATAATTTATACCGCTTCTTATCATAAAATGAATTAAGGTAACAAGTAATAATACCAAAGATTCACCTGCCCTGCATAACACTTCATTTCTTCTGATATGTTTTTTAGCATTTTATTTATTTACTTTTATACTTTTTAATTTTAATTTTTAATTACCATGGATACTTAATAGTGTCCATATTCATGAGGTACATGTAATATTTTGATAGAAGCATATAATGTGTAATTATCAAATCAGGGTAATCAGAATATCTATCACCTTAATCATTTATCATTTCTTTGTGTTAGAAACATTCAAATTTCACTCTTTTAGTTATTTTAAAATAAACAAAATATTATTATTAACTGTAGTCACCAAATTGTGCTAGTGAATACTAAATTTTATTCATTCTATCTAACTGAATTTTTGTACCCATTAGCCATTTTGTCTTTTTTCAGTACCCCCTCCCTAATACCTTTCCTAGCCTCTGGTAACCATAATTCTACTCTCAATATTCATGAGTTCAATTTTCTTTTAGCTTCCACATATGAGTGAGAACATGTAATATTTGTTTTTCTGTATTGGCTTATTCCACTTAATATAATGTCCTTCAGTTCCATCCATGTTGTTGCAAATGACAAGATTTTATTCTTTTTTATAGTTGGATAATTTTCCATTTTGCATATGTGCTGCATTTTCTTTATTCATTAATCCATTGATGGAAATTTAGGCTGATCCCATATCTTGGCTACTGTGAATAGTGCTTCAATAAACATGAGAGTGCAGACGTCTCTTTGATTGACTGATTTTCTTTCTTTTGAATATCTACCTAACAGTGGAATTGCTGGATCACATGGTAGTTCTATTTTCAGCCTTGTAAGTAACCTCCACACTGTTCTCCATAGTGGTTGTACTAATTTACATTCCTACCAACAGTGTATGAGGGTAAGTGTTTTCCTTTCTCCACATTCTCACCAGCATCTTTTGGATAAAAGCAATTTTATCTGGAGTGAGATATCTCATTAAAGTTTTGATTTTCATTTATCAGGTGATTAGTGACGTTGAGAATTTTTCTCATATACCTGTTGGCCATTTTTTTGTATCCTTTTGAGAAATGTCTATTTAGAACTTTTGCCCATTTCTTAATCCGATTATTATTTTTTTCTATTGAGTTTTTTGAGCTTTTATATATTCTGTTTGTCAATCCCTTGTCAGATGAATAGTTTGCAGACATTTTCTCCCATTCTGTGGGTTGTCTCTCCACATTGCTAATTGTTTCCTTTGCTGTGCAGAAGCTTTTTAGCATAATGTGATTCTATTTGTCTATTTTTGCTTTGGTTGCCTGTTCTTTTGAGGTCTTATTCAACAAATCTTTGCCAAACCAACATCTGGGAGGGTTTTCCCTATTTTTTTTCCTAGTAGTTTCATAATTCCAGGCCTTGGATTTCAGTCTTTAATTGATTTTGATTTGAATTTTGAATATGGCAAGAGATAGGGGCCTAGTTTCATTCTTTTCTTATGGATACCTAGTTTTCCTAGTACCATTTAGTGAAAGGACTTACCTTTCTCCAGTGTATATTCTTGGCATCTACGTGTCTGTTTTGATGCCAGTACCATGCTGTTTTGGTTACTATAGCTTTGTAGTGTAATTTGAAGTCAAGTAATGTAATTATTTCAGCTTTGTTCTTTTTGCTCAGAATGGCTTTGGCTATTCTGGGTCTTTTGTGTTTCTATATAAATTCTAGGATTATTTTTTCTATTTCTGTGAAGAATGTCATTGGTATTTTGATATGGATTGCACTGAATTTATAGATTGCTTTGAGTAGTATGGACATTTTAACGATACTGATTCTTTCAATCCATGAACATGGAATATCTTTCCATTTGTTTTTTTCCCCTTTTCAATTGCTTGCATCAATATTTTGTAATATTCATTATAGAGATCACTCACTTATTTGGTTAAGTATATTCCTAGGTATTTTATTTATTTGTAGCTCTTGTTAATGGGATTACTTTTGGGGTTTCCTTTACATATTGTTCATTGTTGGCATATAGATATGTTTTTATTTTATTTATTAAATACTATAAATATTTACTGAATCATTGTAATATTAATTGAAATGCCCTGTTTGACTTCAGTAGAGAAAAGACATTTTTTGAAGAGCACTTATTTATTGGTATCTTTAAGTGACCTTAATAATCTGTTAAGCAGTATAAAGCTACTTTATTTTCAGAAAGTATGAATATTCATTCTTTATCTCTTTTTGTTCCATATTACCTTCCTTTGTTCACTCTGCTTTTCATAGTTTCAATTATTTCAACTTTTCAAGCATTCTTATATCAATACCTCTACCACCTTGTATATTTACATTTGCTTTC
The DNA here is from genome assembly GCF_028885625.2 of Pongo pygmaeus. Lineage (NCBI taxonomy): Eukaryota > Metazoa > Chordata > Mammalia > Primates > Hominidae > Pongo > Pongo pygmaeus. The sequence goes on along the minus strand of NC_072373.2, from coordinate 123,410,501 downwards.
AGGTAATTCACTTGGATTCTAATAACCTCTCATATTTATCATTTAGCATATTTTCAAGACATAGTATTAGTTTTTGTTGCTCTTTCATTGTATGCAACTAAATGAAGATAAGAAGAAACTCTACTCAATGCCTCAACCAAGCTCCTCTGAAACTCAGGTCCTGAATGTTGCCAATTGCCTATCCTCAGTCAGACACGGAAGAAGGCACTAAGATCCGTGTGAATCCATACCCCAAAACCTAGATCAACAAAGAGATCCATCCCAGGGATCTGCTTACCTGAAGCAGAAGGTACTGGACATCATAAGTAATAAGATCATTTACTTTATTAGCAAATGTGTTGAATTCCTGTGGAGCAGACTAGTGTCAGAGTTTGAAAAACCTAGGTTCACAATCAGAGGGGTGATCCACACAATTTTAGATCCTCACAGTGAGGATCTAAAAATAATCTTCTGGTGTCCATGGCAGGGAAATAGGAAGATAAGACATGGTGAAAGTTCCCCAGATTCCTTACCCAAACAAAGGCCTATTCTGCAGGGGAAAAGACTTTGTTAGAACATTATATGAAAACCTTATTTGATCTGGCTACCTGGGAGAATTTCTATCCAAATTTGTCCCTCTCCAACTTACTTGTCTCATCTAAAGAAAAACAACAAAAGTATACACAACAGGGAGCAAAATTCCAGGAAAATATATTGGGTCTGTCTGCTATAGCCCAAGAAAAGAGCAATGTACAGTGAAGAGAGAGAGGCAAAAAGAGAAAAGCTATATCCCTGGAGAAGGAAGAGGAATACTGGTAAAACCATATTCCAAGACATAGGCCCATGAAAATACTAAGGTTTTATCAGAAAATTAACACTTATTTTTAATAAAAACACTTCCCTCTCTCAAACCTACCACCACACCAGAGAGCCTCCAATGGATTGCAGTTGAAAGAGTTGGAAGAGTCAGACTTTATCTGAGTAGCAATACAAACAGAAGCCCTTTTCCTCCACCAAAAAAAAAAAAGAGAGAGAGAAAGAAACAAAGACATAAGAGGAATTTTAATCTGAACTCCTAGCACAATTAACATAGATCTTTAACTAAAGGCCTATTCAGCTCAATATCCATTATGCATGTGTGGCTTTCAACAAAAAAATTATGAGACATACCAAAAGGCAAGAAAAAAAGTCAGAAGCTCAAAGCTATCATGAGAACCGGACTCACATAGGACATAATATTATCAGAAAATGAATTTTAAAATAACTATTATTGTTAAGGCCTCAAATAGAAAATGCAGCAAATATGCCAGAGCAAATGGGTAATGTCAAGAGAGAGATGAAAACTAGAAGTAAAAAATGAAATGTAAAACTAGAAATAAAAAACAGAAGGAGAAATGAATAGTTTTCACAATGAATTCAACAGTTCACTCAATGAAAAAAAGGAAAAAAAAGCTATAAAATTGAAGATTTGTCAATAGTAACTTCTGAAACAGAAATGCAAAAAGAAAAAAGGTAAAACAACTAGAACAAACATCCAAGAATTGAGGTACAGTATAAAAAGTTGTAAAAGCAACAAAATTGGAAAAACAGAAAGAGACTAAAGAGAGAATGGTACAGGAATATTTGAAATAATAATAACTCAGAACTTTCCAAAAAAAAAAACAGTCTACAGATTCAGAAAGTTTATAGAACACTGAGCAGGATAAATACCAAACAATATACACCTAAGTATATGATATTCAAACTTCTAGAAGAACAGAAAAACAGAGAAAAACTTGGAAGCCAAAAGGTTTAAAATCATTTTACTTATTAAAAAACAAATTACTATGGTTTGAATGTTCATTCCCCCAAAATTTATATGTTGAAATACTAACCACCAAATTTATGGTATTAGGAGGGGGTGCCTTTGGGACATGATTAGGTCATAAAGACAGAACCCTCATAATTAAGATTAGTATTCTTAGAAAAGAGAACCCAGAGGCCTCTTTCCTTCTGCCAGGTAAAGACACAGTGAAAAGATGGTTGTCTAGAAAGTAGGCCCTCCCTAAAGGTCATATTTGGTTGCACCTTAGTCTTGGACTTTTGTTTTGTTTTGGTTTTGAGACAGTCTCACTCTGTCACCCAGGCTAGAGTGCAGTGGCATGATCTCAGCTCACTGCAACCACCACCTCCCAGATTCAAGCAATTCTCCTGCCTCATCCTCCCAAGTAGCTGGGATTACAGGTGCCCACCACCATGACTGGCTAAGTTTTGTATTTTTAGTAGAGACGGGGTTTCACCACGTTGGCCAGCCTGGTCTCCAACTCCTGACCTCAAGTTATCTGCCCGCCTCAGCCTCCAAAAGTGCTGGGATTACAGGCGTGAGCCAACACGCTGGGCCAGTCTTGGACTTTCTTCAGAACTGTAAGTAATACATTGTTTATAAGCCACTCAGTCTATGATATTTTATTATAGCAGCCAGAACAAACTAAAACAATACAACTTACATAAGTAAGACAGTGGAATAAAATATTTAGTGTTGAAAGAAAAAATAAAACCACAAACCAAGAACTCTTCTTCAAAAATGAGGGACAAATAGGGCTTTCCAAAAAAAAAAAAAAAAAAGGCAAAAAAAGAAAAAAAAGAAACTTGAGGGAATTCATTATTAGCTAATTTGCTCAGTAAAGAATCTCTTCAGGCAGGAGGTAATATAGGCCAGAAAATGGAATCTATCTATCTAAAGAAAAAAAAACAGCATCAAACAAAAAATAAATGCAAGTAAAATAAAAATATTTAATGTGTTATTCTTAAATGTAACTGCTTAAAGAAATAACACTAACAACGTATTGAGTGACTATTATATACAGATATGTGAATCGAATGTCAGCAATGGCACAAAGGATGAAAGAAAGAATTGGGGCTACTCTGTTATAAGCTACCTGTGCTACAAATAAAGGGAAATGGTGTTATTTGAATGTACACTTAGATTATTTAAAAATGTATATTGGAAGCTCCAAGGCAATCTTTGATTTGTTTAAAAAATATAATTAATATACTAAGAGAAGAGACAAAATGGAATTTTAAAAAGTGATCAGTTGAAACCTAAAGAGCCAGAAGGGATATAAGAAAACAAAAGATGAACAAAATGAACAGAAAGCAATTATTATGGTAGGTTTAAATCCAACTATATCAATTATCACTATACATGTGAATATTCTAAACATTGAATTTAAAAAGCAGATTACTGGACTGAATTTTTTTTTAAAAAAGCAACTATATATTGTCTACAATAAACCCATTTTAAGTATAAAAATATTTATAATTTTATGTGTATTACTTAAATTTAAATATAATCTTCAAGTTAAAATAACAATATGAAAAATATATAGAGTCATAACACCAATCAAAACAGCACTGGAGTAGCTATATCAATTTGAAAAAGACTTCAAAACAAAGAAGGTTATCACAAATAAAGAGAAGCATATAAAAATAAGGGATTGTTTAATCAAAATGGCATAACAATCCTAAATACGTGAGCACCTACCAACAGAGCACCAAATCATATAAGGCAAAAAGTGATAGAACTAAAAGAAGGAATAAACAAATTAACTTTTTGTTGAAGATTTCAGCACATCTCTGTCAATAATTGATAAATCAGGTAGGCAGAAAATGAGTAAGGGAATAGATGACCTGAACAGCAGTATCAATCAATTTAATCTACTTGATAATTATATAATACTTCATCCAGAAATAGCAGAATTCACATTCTTCTCAAGCATAAATGGAATATTCACTAGTAGATTACATCTTAGCTATTAAAAACATTTTAATAAATTTAAAAGAATAGAAATTACACAAAGTATGTACTTTGATTATTGAAATTCATATTAACATACTGAAAAAGGAAAAAAACATCACATTAAAAGATGCAGAAAAGTTTATCACGCATTCATGATAAAAACTGTCAAAAAAACTATAAATGGAGGTGTTTTTTAAAACTAATAAAGGGTGTATACAAGAATATCCATAGTTAACATCATACTTAATAAAAAGAGACTGAATGCATTCCTCTTAAGTTCAAAAACTAAGCAGTAAGTCATCTATCAATCCTCATATTAAACATCAGCTGAATGTCCTATCTAGTACAATGAAAAAGAATTTAAAAAGACATACAGATTCAGAGGAAAAATTAAATGTGTCCTTAATTTCAGGTGACATGATTGGCTATATAGAACACTTCAAAGAGTATAGAAAACTAATAGGCTGAGTATAATAAGGTCACTGAATACAAGGTCAATATACAAAAGTTGTTTGCTTTTTTTTATGATCTGGCAAATAACAATTGGAAAATAAATTTTAAAAAATAAGTACAATTTACAATAACATCAAAAAAGTTCTTATGTATAAATATAATCTGTACAGGATCTGTATACAAAAAACCACAATCATGAAATAAATCAAAGGTTTAAGTAAAGGAAGAAATATTCTGTACTCATGGATTAGGATGCTCAATATTGTTAAGTTGTCAAGTTTTTAAATACTATTTACAGATTCAATACAATCCTAATCAAAATCCCAGCCAGCTTTTTCTATAGACATCAGCAAACAGATTTGGAAATTTATACGGAAGGTCAAAGCATGTATAAAGCAACAAAATATTTAAAAAGTAGATCAAAGTTGGAGGACTCACACCACTTAATTTCAAGACATAATTTAAAGCTAGAGTAATCAAGACAGATCATTACTGGGGAAATAATAGTCACATAAATCAATGGAACAGAATAAAGAGGCCAGAAATAGATCTACACAAATAAAGTCAACTGATTATTGACAAAAGCACAAAGACTTAATGGAAAAAGGCAAATTTTCCCACAAAAGTACTAAAACAATTGGGTATCCATCCACTTGTAAAAAATTGAACCTAGGTATAGGCCTCACAACTTGTACAGAAATTAACTCAAAATAGGCTATAGAATGAACAATATTCTAAAATAAAACATAGGAGGAAATTGGAGTAATCTTTGGTATTGAGGTCCATTTTTAGATACAACACTATAAAGTGTTGTAAGACTTTTCCTTAGTTCAGCTAAAGATGGAGTGCTTGTCCGTCCCACGGCCATGAAAATTTAGGCTCACAGATGGCTTACAGCACGAGTAAATCAGGATTGTACTGGGTGAAAAGGGAACAAAAGAGGGAAACAGGGACTCTCGCAAGGCCAAAGTCCCTCCACTAGAGTGCTTCCTGCCTGGCAGTTTGAATCCCACACAGGAAGAAGAGGAGCCGGGCTCCTGCAAATGTTGTGAACTTCCTGAAGCTCCACCTCAGTGGGCAGGCTGGTAGGAGTTTTTGCAAGGACCCCATCCCACCTGGCTATCTCATTCCCTATCTAAAGAAGTACATCTACTGCCATTAGAATAAGAATAAGAACAAAGACCAATCTTAAATGCTTCCTGCTGAAAGGGGTGCTGTTTGGGGAAATGGGAGTCAGAGCTCCCTCAGAGGCTGATCCAAGTGTTCCCAGCAGAAGGGGCCATTGTTGGAGGCTCCAGTTGCATGACTGTTTGGAGTTTGATGGCCTGAAGGCAAGAACAGCCAAATGGGGTTATTAGAAAACATGTATCAAAACAAAACAAGTTGAGGGATAAGGATAGCTCAAAAATTCTGAGGCTGTTTACCAGTTTGCACAGGGAGAGGGAGGCCAAAAGCCCAATTGGTTAAAAAAAGCTTTACTCTTTTGCCAACTATCAGACTTCTGGGTTCCCTTCCCCTGAGCCCAATCCTAAGCCAACCAGTTTAAGGTTTGGCAGATAACTCTTTCCAATTTTGAGGATGCATCTGAGAGGGCTGTCCCATAATATGGCGACCCAATTATCTATTAGTGAAGAGAGAATAGAGGAGGAGAAAGGAATACAAAGAAGGTGTTTGTTCAAAGGAGTCCCAGGGGTTCAGGATGCATTCTAAAGGGGTACAGACTGAAAAGGAACGACTACCCATCTAGAAAGAAGGGAGTAGTTGTCCCTGGTTCCTTCTCTTCCTAGAAGATACCCAGGGTATGTGAGGGAGAGAGGGAAGAGAGTACTATTTCTGTCTTCCATCCTTGCATCCCTGAGTTCCGGCGACCCTGGCAGGTGTTGCCACGAGTACCAAAGTGGCTTGCACCCATGAAACAGGAGGATCTAGAGAATAGGAATTATCTGCTCTCACCTATCTCTCTTTTCCACCTACTGTCATTAGCCTTGGAGTTCTCTAGACCTCATTTATGCCATGGATATTAAACTGGCCTTTATCCATGAAATAGGAATCTTAGGGTTGGCTTAATCAGCAGGAATCAGCTATGCTTACCTGTGCTGTGCCTTTTAACCTCTATGGTCATCTGCCTCTGGATTCCTTAGATCCAGTTTTCTTCCCTAGGGCTTTGACCCAAGGCTTGGAATTGAGTCTGGGACAAAAATGTATCTCAGTTGGGGGTTGCATGGACTCCTTATCATAAGCTGAATGCTAAGGTGCAACTGTGGAACCAAGTCCTCCTCCAACAAAGGAGAGGAAAAGGTGTTTTGTGACACAACCAGATAACTGGTGGCTATAGTTATGCTTGCTAGGATTTGTGTGCATGGTGCTTGACTTTGGTTAGCTCTCTTGGTTTTACTTTCCCAAAAGGAAACCTCCAGGTGATGGGCTTTCTATTTATTCCCTATTTATCACATCACCTGGCAGAATGTGCAGGATAGTTGCACAGAACTATAATATTGATCCAGATTTCTACATTATCCATCCCACTTGTTCTTTCTGAAAAGCATGCAGAGATTTCTGGTAGTTTCACAGGAACAAGCAGGGTTAGTCTAAAATGTAGACAAAATTTAAAATCAACTAATGAGTTTAAAATTTAATGACAACTATAAGTTTGATAAATTTGAAATATAATTTCTCTCTCTCCAATTCTCATTTTTGTTAAAAAAAAATTATCATAAGACTGAATGGTTTGCAAAATAGACTTTAGTCTTATACTTGGCCTGATTATTTGCATGAAGTGCAGCAAGAATAATTATTTTTACATAGGCCTTTTGGATTGGCTTTAATTGAAGTTTGTTCCACAAGAAGTCTCAGGTAAGAACTGTTAAAGTTGAGCCCAACCATGGGTTTGTATCCGCAAACACCTGTGAGTTGGGTGCTTCTTGCCTGTTAAGGTCCGGAGATAAACCTGGAGCTCCTACACCTATTAGAAAGTGACATTCTTTACTAACCACAGGTCAGGAACCCTGTACAGAGACTGTGTAGATGAGGTAAGAGGCCAGTTTCCCCACTGGGCTTTTATTGGGTCTGCAAGTCAAGATTGACTCCTTAAAGGAAAACATGCCCTTCCAATCAAAGCCCTGGTAAAATAACCAATTATTCCAATTGTGTCCTGTTGCAAAAGAAAAATGTACTCTTATTGCACTGATGCAAACAACTGTATTGCCATAAGTTAGGAATACTCACAGTCTCCAGATTCCAGAGGAATCAGGCAGAGAGAAACAAACACACTCCAAATTTTGGTCACAGGAGTGTATAGCTTACTTAATTATTAAAGGCCATAGATAGTTCAAAATAAGATCCCTTTATGAAAAACAAAACAAGGATCAGCAATATTCCAAGCAAAAGTCAAAAAGATTTGCTTCAGCTTCCTGAGTTCAGTTCATTTAGTTAAACTCTTGTTTTGCTTGATATTTGTGAGCATTTCAGCTCTTCATGAGTCCGGCACATTTTTCTGTATTCTAAAGTCATAATATCCAAATTTATCAGAAGCCTGTATTTGAGTGCCTGTCAAAGTCCTACAGCTTATTATAAACCATGTTTTAAAAAGGATTATAACAAGATTACAACTGTCTGAGAATAGCAAAATGCAAGAGTAGTAACAGTTAGAAACACAATTGACAAAGAAGTTTGGTTATCTCTGTGGTTTACAATAAGTTAACATAACAACCTTAATTATAATTGATAGCATATACTCAGACATTAGAATTTAAAAATCTCATACAATTTTGGAACACATATTAGCATTATTCATAAAAATATAACCTAGAGAAGACTGAGCATCATTTTGGCAATCCCCTGTTCCTAAACATATAAAATAATCCTGCTTACCTCTTTTTTCAGGACACTTCAGGGGCCCTCTGAAGTATTTTAAAAGCTAGGTGCCAGGGAAGACAATTTCAAAACTGAAGTTTGATTTTGGGAAGGCTGTTAAGTGTTCAAGGTTTAAAACACTTGATATTATGAAATAGAATTCCAGATTACCATAAGTTATTTATTTTGCCAAAATGTTGACTCAGAAATTTTAAAGAAGCAAAAACCTTTCACAGCCCTTTACAAATTTTGCCAAAGAGCAGATTAGCACCTTGGGAAAACCTTGTTATGCTTTTATTTCAATGTTCAATTTAGAGAAAAACCATGTAATACCCTTTTTTGAATTTAGTCAATGTGTTCAAGTAGAGAATCTCTTCTGTAAGATTAATTTCCACAATCTTTCCACCACTTCTTTGAACCTTCAATTTTTCCTAATTTAACTTAACACAATCCATTAACACTAGGCAAAAGTTTACATTTCCACATCTCCATATAACTTTTCACTATAAAACACATTTCACTGTTCTTACACACCTTGCATGTAAATCTATTACTAGTACTTTCAATTAACTTCTAGCAATTTTTAACTTTAAGGTAAAACTTGGTAAGTTGCTTAAATTGTGTGCTAAGTACAGGCAAGGTTTGCCTTCTTAGTTAAGGGCGTGGTAATTTCCATATATCCCCAGTACTTACCAGTTGTGAAGCCAGCAAGTCAAATAGTTCTCAAAATCCAAAAAGTGGTTTGTAACCTGAAAGCACTTAGCAAACCCTGCATCTGACCTGCATTTTAACTATAGTCTTTAGGTCTATTTTTATTTTTCAAAGATTAAAGTCACGTGAGCTGAAAGGTACCACAGCTTTTACCTTCGTATAAAAAAAGCATTTGATCCAAGCACTTGTCTTTCTTTAGGCCAAGTTAATTGGAGCTCTTTTTATAGACATTTCACACAACACACACAGAGACAGGCAGAAGAAAACCTAGTCCCCTCAATATCCCAGTCCCCACAATATCCTTTTTCACAACCAAAACTTTACGGAGAGTACAAACATTGGTAGTTGGAGGGCCTGGCTTAGTAAAAATATCTTCTAAAAGGAAAAAAAATTAAAGGTTAACTGCTGATGAGATAGAAGACAGGGAAGAAAAAAACAGTTCAAAAATGCCTGGAGAAGAACCTCTTTATTTTTTTGCAACTGGTTCCTCCACTAGGGAGAAAAATTTAAGCATAATTACTATTCGATAGAGTTAAACCCCCTGGCCAGGGAAGGGGAAGGCTGCAGCAGCGATATGTGGCTGGAAACCAGCAAGCCAGCTTGTGCAGGACCCTTGGGCCATGCATCCCAGCCCTGGTGGGAATGGGGGAGTGGCGGGAAGCTGCTGCTCACTGGTGGGTCCTGAAAAAGGAAGGAAAAGGCCATCAAAAAGCCTGGGAGCAACACAGGGTGAAGGCATTAGTTTCCTCAGAATTCCAAGAATGGAAAGACTTAGAAGCAACAGTAAAAGGTTTTGAGTCCCCATTTCACTCACCACTTCTTGAGCCCCACATTGGGAGCCAAAAATGTTGCAGGACTTTTCCTTAGTTCAGCTAAAGATGGGGTGCTTGTCTGTCCCATGGCCATGAAAATTTACAGACGGCTTAAAGGTTAAGTAAAGCAGGGTTTTATTGTGTGAAAATGGAAAAAAAGAGGGCAACAGGGACTCTCACAAGGCCAGAGTCCCTCAAGTAGAGTGCATCCCACCCAGCAGTTTGAATCCCAGGTTTCACACAGGAAGAAGAGGGGCCAGGCCCCTCCCTGCTGCAAATGTCCTGAACTTCCCAACTCTCCACCTCAGTGGGCAGGCTGGTTGGAGTTTTCAGGGAACCCCTCCCGCCTGGCTGTCTAAAAATTATACAATCTATGAAAGAGCAATTTGAAAAGTTGGGCTTTATTACAAACCTTGCTCTGTGAAAGACCCTTGGAGAAAATATTTGCAAATGACATGCCTGGAAAAGAACTTGTGTCTAGAATATACAAAGATCTCTTAAGACCTAACAAGAAGGCCAGGCACGGTGGGTCACACCTGTATTCCCAGCACTTTGGAAGGCTGAGATGGGCATATCATGAGGTCAGGAGTTTGAGACTAGCCTTACCAACATGGTGAAACCCCATCTCTACTAAAAATATAAAAATTAGCCAGGCGTGGTGGCACATGCCTATAATCCCAGCTACTCAGGAGGGTGAGGCAGGAGAATCACTTGAATCCAGGTGGCAGAGGTTGCATTGAACTGAGATCGTGCCAGTGTACTCCAGCCTGGGCAACAAAGTGAGACTCTGTCTCAAAAAAACAAACAAACAAACCAAAAGAAAAGAAAAAACTAAGAAGAAGAAAACAAACAAAAATTTTGAAATGGACAAAAGATGGCAACAAATATTTCACCATAGAAGAATAGAAGACAAAGAGATGACAAACAAGCATATGAAATAAAAGTACCCAACATCATTTGTCATAAGGGAAATGCAAATTAAAACAATGAAATAACTTTATATCTTTATTAGAATGACTAGAATTTAAAATATTTGAAAATACCAATTGCTGGAGAGGATAGAACAATATAATTCTCCTTCATTGCTGGCGGGAATGTAAAATGGTACAGACACTTTGGAAGACAGTTTGGTAGTTTCTTATAAAGTCACAAATAGTCTTACAATGCAATTCATCAATCACACTAAAAAGTATTTACCCAATTAATCCAAAATATTATAGTCACACAAAAAACCTGCACACAAATGTTGATAGCAGCTTTACTCATGATTACCAAAAAATGGAAGCAACCAAGTTGTTTTTCAAGAGGTTAGTGGAAAAACAAACTGTGGTACATACATAAAATTGAATACCATTCAGTGATTTAAAAGGAATGAGCTACCACTCTGCATAATACGATGGATACATCTTAAATGTATATTACTATGTAAAAGGAGCCAGTGTGAAAACGCCACGTTTTGTATGATTCTGTTTGTATGACATCCTGGAAAATGGAAAACTTTGTAGAAGGAAAAAAATTAGTGTCTTCTAGGGGTTTGTAGAGGGGATACTTTTGAATGGTTAAACTTTGGTAGAATTTTTGTTTTTCGTTTTATTTTGTTTTTAGAGCTTTGAAAATATTCTGCATGATGCTATACTGGCATTTACATGATATCATTCATTTGTCAAAACCCCTAAAACTTTATAGCACAAAGTTTGAGACAATGTATACAAATTTAAAAAATAAATTGGGACACTGATGGATCCCATGATAAGATGCATACTGAGACAAAATAATGTAACTGTGTTGCAAACATATGATGTAATCTCATTGAGAAGGGTGGGGTGGGGGGAGATACTAAGCAACTTTGAAAATTTCTGGAGACTTTAAGACTAAAGACAACAGGAACTGTATATAAGCATTGTCCTCCAGTTGGCAAAGTTGTTTCTTTACTGTTAACAATTCTGGATCTACTAAACTTACACTTTAGGATCAGATAAATCACTAAATGGATTGCAAATGGTGGAAGCCAGACTTCTCACTGTTGGAGTGATTGTTGAATGTAATCAAGGGGTGAAGGCTAGAGTAAGTCATGAGATCCTGGGTTAGGGTTGGAGACATTCATATGAACGTAGGATTAACCTAACATAGCTACAGATGGGAAAATAGAAAACCAGTTACAGATAAATGTGTATACAAGGGCTAGTATACACACACATAGTTCCAAAATCTCTTGCCAAGGGATCCTAGAAGCAACAACACCCAAGTCATTATGAGTAAATACACCCCTTGCCCAGATCTTTGTTTCTAATACTCCTATGCAATCGAAGAAATCAGTCATCTTGAAAGAAATGTCTGATTGTAAAACCAGAACAGGAAATATACAGGATAATCCTAGGGGTATTGTCAAAATGAAAGGAAATGTTGAAAAAAAGAAAAAGAAAAGAAACTACTGAAGCATGTCAAAGGGACATAGGAGCTGACTGAAAGAGTTGACTTGCCAAATTTGGAAAGTTTGAGCAGCAAAATAAATAATGTAGTATTAGATTATAACCTAAAGCATAAAAGAAATATCTGCAAGTTCATATTGACAAAAATAAATGACTGAGTAAATGAATAAAAGAAAATCGATTTCTCATTTAGAAAAAATTCATATATGTTATGTTGGTATTGCCCCCTCAAGGAGGTGGACTATAACTCTTCACCCTAAACATGAGCTATGCATAGTGACTTTGTTCCAAATAATACAGTATAGAAATTTGTGAGGGAGATTTTACAGTGAAGAAACTTACCAATACCTCAGCCAGATGAAGATGATCAGTATCAATGTTGATAATATATATCTATGATATAATATGATGAGAATAATACTTTACCTCTGTGGTCTTCCTCCCCCCAAAACCTATAACTCCACTCTAATCATAAGAACATATCAGACAAATCCCTGTTGAAGAACATTATCTATAAACACCTGACTCGTATTCCTTAAAACTCAAAGTTCTAGGTCAATGAAATCAGAGAAAGCATCACAGCTGAGATAAGCCTAAGGAGGCATGATAATATGTAATATGGTGTCTTGGATGGGATCCTGAAACAGAAGAAAACATTAGATAAAAACTAAGAAAATCTGAGTAAAATATGAAGTTTTGCTAATACTAACATATCAATATCATTCCTTAGTTTTGTCTTATCTTTCATACTAACGTAAGGTCTTAACAATAGCCAAACTATGTGTATGTTACACATGAACTCTATTTTTTTATTTTCTATAAATATAAAACTATCCTAAAATAAAAGTTTACATAACCAAAAGCAAGCAACAACTGATGCTACATCTGAAAAGCAAGCAAACAAACAAACAAACAAACAAAAAAAGCTATGTAGTTCTTTGTTGTCCCAAAAGTATAGGAAACTAATAATGGACAGTCCTTGATCCCAAATTTTCTTTCTAAATTTAAGTTATAATTAAAGACATCATTTTATAATTTTTCTATTGAGATCTTTGCTGGAATAAAGCCTAGGAACAAATAAACACTTTTTTATTAAATAATAAGTACTGAGAGTTTCTGAAACATTTCTTTCTTCAGAATAGAGATGTCATTACCACTCCAACTTGATAGCAGCTTCTCTCTTTTTTTTTTCTTTTTTTCGCAAGGACTAATTCATGGTGAGTAGTGTTACATTCTCTTCTTTAGGCACATCAAGGAGCCCTTTCTGTTACAGCATATCAAGTATGTAGTTCAATGCTCAATAAATTTTTTTCAAGTATAGCTTGTAATAAATGGAAAGTAGAATGAATTTTATTAACCATCCAATATGTATTTTTTTCTAAGAATCTGGAGTAGGAAGCCAATTTGGAAGGCACACATAAATCTTATAAATGTATTGGTAGAGAATCAGTGAGCAATGCTATCAAACAGAGCATTTCTTATAAATTGATGATCTTCAAGTAGATGGTGTGCTGAGTGCCTGGAATGATGGCCTGAATATTATCATCACTGCCCTTATTATAGTTTTCAGTGCTATTCACATGTGGAATCATTTGAAAACATTATCAAATAATTATGTTTTTAAAATATGTTGGATTTAATGTTAGAGAGATATCACTTTAATTCACAATTATCTTTAGGGTTTCAGCATTACCCAAATTCTAGATATTTTAGTAAAATACAAAATCAATTTTAAATGGAATCAAAATGTCATGATTAGTTAATAGAGATTAATAGAAAGCCCTAGATCAGCTCAATTAAGTATAACTATTAATAAAGAAAAGAACAATGAAACTCAGGACATATGTTCTGGTACTATAAGTAGACGGCAGGTATGTAAGGAACAACTTGAATAATACATTCCTATCAATAGTCACTGGAAGAAAAGATTTTTTAAGTCCAAGTGAAATACAGAAAATGATTGACCATGAATAATTATTAATGCTCCTTTTCATTAAAAAATACCATTATGTCATTACGAAAGGATCCACCTGTTATTTTAAAATAATTTTGAAGTATTTTAAAATATAATGCCACAAATATTTTAGCACACCAGAATTATATACATTTACTATACTTGTTGCTGTGGCCGGGGGCGGGGGTTGGGTTGCAAATGTTAGACACTATATATCTGAGTGTATGTGTAAATGTATTTGTGTGTGTGTGTATCACAATTTAGAATAAAATTTATTTTAAAAATAAACACACGCAATGATATCATATCTCTGGTTTTGCAGTCCACAAATTGCCAAGGGTCTATTATTTTGCCAGACATCATTCTAGGTGCTTAGACTATATAAAGGAATAGAACAGACAAAAATATCTGCCTTATTTCCTTATGGAGTTTACTAGAATTATTAATAATAATGTTAATATTCTAGTATAATGTTGTACAGGAAGGAGGCCAAAGAAGACAGACTACAAACAGTTAATTTACTAAATAAGTATATTATATGTTAGAAGGTGATAACTGTTGTTGAAAATATTTTTTAAGTAGAACAGAGTAAGGGATATTTAGAAAACAAGGGGCTGGGGGAATGTGTTCAAAGTTTAAACTGGTCATTCATGGCAGCTGTTATCAGGAAAACGATTTTAAGTAAGGACTTGAAGAAAACCAGGAAGTTAGCAATATGGATATTTGTACTAAGGAAGTTCCAGGCAGCAGTAACATCCAACACTATAGCACCAAATCAGGATAATGCTATGGGATCCAGGAACCACAGAAAGACCAGCGTGGCTTGAGCAGAGTAAGCAAGGTAAATTATGTTGGGAATGAAGTTGAGGGTAACAGAGTCATGCATGGTGCTAGAGGCAATTTAAGAAACTTTCCATTTTACTCTGCGTTAAATGGAAGACATTGAAATGTTTACAGCAAAGAAATGGCATGATTTGACTCAAAATTTATAAATATTATTAATAATCTTATTGATCTTTTAAGATTTAGACTATAGGAGAGCAAAGGTAGAAGCAGGGAACCCAGCTAAGAAGCTAAATTGCTGTAATGAAGGCATTAGTCATTTAGGAAAGTAGTTGGAATGGAGATGACAAGATGTGGTCAAATTCAGGATCCATACATAAGGTGGAGACAGCAGGATTTACTGAGATTTTATTAAGATGTGAAACATGACAGAAATCAAAGATAATTGCAAAAACAATTTTAACCTCATCAATAGAAACAATAGAGTTTCCATTATATCAAATGAAAAAGGAAACTTCTCGTTTCCCAGAAGCAACAGGGACTTCTGTTGTCTAGTCTGGCACATAAGGAGTTTGGAAGTCATCACTCTGTCTTAACAAGAAAAAAGCAGAACAAACTGGAAGATCAACAACTCTTCTTAGATCTGTCAGAGAAGTGATGTCAAAAGCAAATCACTGTCCCCTAAAATGGGAGAAAAAGACAGGTGAATACAGACAACTTACTGGAACAAAAACCCATGCACAGGAACCTCTGCGGGAACCAGCACCAGGATAGGAAAATCTAAACTCCCACTGAACATTTGCTGAAGGCTTAGTGTGGACAAGTCTGTCTTAAAGGAGTCTCTGCACTTTTGTGAGTTTTAAATCCAGGAGCTCTATGAGGTTTGAGGAGGAAAAAAGTGAACATTTTGAAATGTACCAGAGTATTCTCCTTTTTTTATCAAGGCCTGCCCTCAAGAGAAACTATTTTATCAGAACTTAACCTATTGGGCTTTTATCAGAGCCTAACCAACCTAAGGGGAGGAGAAGTACCCAACTGCAGCCTCCTCTGCTCATCCTATTCCACTTAAGGGATGGGATGGGATCAGAATGAGAAGTATTTTTTAAGTTCACAACACAGCAGCACAGGCTCACTAAAAGAATGAGACTTAATGTTAGACCTATAGAATACTTCCCCTTGCCCCATACTTTACAACCACATTCCTAAAGTCCTGTTTGCCTGTTTCTTTTACCCAGTCTATTATGTCTGGCTTTCAAAAAATTACAAGGCATGCTAAAAGGCAAAAAAAAAAAACAAACCACACAGTTTGAAGAGACAGAGGAACCATCAGAACCAGACATGTCAGGGATGTTGGAATTATTAGATAGAGACTTTAAAACAACTATGATTAACACACTAAGGGCTTAATGGAAAAAGTATACAACATGATGGGCAATGTAAGCTGAGAGATAAAAAAAATTAAAGAGTCAAAGAAATGTTAATGATCAATAACACTAAGGCAGGAATGAAGAATGCCTTTGAATGGCTCATTAATATACTGGGCATGGCTGAAGAAAGAATCTCTGATCTTTAGGGTATATCAATAGTAACTTTCAAAACTTTAAAGCAAAGGAGAACAGATGGCAACAACAAAATAGAATATCCAAAACATGGGACAACTACACAAGGTGCAACACATGTGTAATGAGAATATAGGAAGAAGCAGAAAGAGAGAAAGAGACAGAAGAAATATTTAGTGCAATAATAACTGAGATTTTCTCAAAATGATTGCCAGGCACAGAACCACAAATCCGGGAATCCAAGAGAACGCCAAGCAGAATAAATGCGAAACAAAACAAAACTACACTGGACAGGAAATCAAAGACAAATAAAAAAATTTGAAAGAAGCCATAGGGGAGTAGGGAGCCCCTTACATAAAGAAGAACAAAGATAAGAATTACATCTGACTTCTCAGCAAAGCTATGGGAAGGGAGATTTGGTAAAATTAAGACTGTAGATTCAAATAGTTTTGAGTTTGAGATGTCTATCAAACTCCAAGTGAAAATGTCGTATAGTCAGATAGCTTCAGAAATTTGTAGTGTAGGAGAGATCTGTGCTTGAAATATACATTTAGGAGTCAATGTCATGTAGACAACACTTAAAGCTACTAGAGTGGATAAGATCACTCAGAGAGTAAGTATTCATAGAGAGCAGAAAACAAGGCTGATCTCTGAGGCAAACTGACTTGACACTTTCAAAGTAAAAAGAAGGAGCAGCCAAAAAAAAAAAAGAGCCTGAGAAGTGACTTGTAAAGCAGAAGAAAACCCAAGAAACCTGGTGTCCTAAAAGCTAAGTGAAGAGTATGTAGCAAGGAAAAAAGGAGCAGTTGTTAGCATGTGGCTAGTAAGTAAATTAAGATGGGAACTGAGAATCTACTATTGGATTTAGCTGGTCGAAGGTCATTGCTGACCTCATGGAGAGAAATTTTGATGGAGCTGTAGGGACGAAAGCCTAATTGGAGTGACATTAAAATAAAGTGAAAAGAAACACAGTGAGTATAAATAATTTGCTCAAGGAATTTATTGGGAGCTGATGAGGAAATAAATTTCGTTTATATTTTTTAATATGAGGGAAATATTAGCATTCCAGTGAAGAGTGAAAATTTGAAAAAAATTGCTGGAATGATGCCAGAGGAGATATGCATAAATTAATTAGCATTACTTACTCTGATACCCATATTAAAAAGAAGCCTCTGTTACTTAACACAATAAAAGTTTAGTTATTGTTCACTCCACTCTCTCATGAGGGTATTCAGCAGGTTACTATTCACACAAGTTGTCAAGGCATGGAGGCTCCATCAATCCTGTGCCTCACTCTACCCATTAAGACCTAAGAGTTCTTTTTTTTGACACAACCAGTGATTAGAAAAAGACAGCATGGGGAAGACATACTTGCTACTTAGTCACTTGCCCAAAAAGACACATATGACTTCTCCCCCCATTCCACTGGTGAAAACTTATAACATGGCTTTCACCTTGGTACAAGGGGAGCTAGGAAATACAACCTCAGCCTGGGCAGAATTCTTACCAAATTATTTACTAAGGACAGAAAGGATGTATCTTTGGTGATCTGCTAACTCGTTGTGCCACTGATGAAATCTAGTGTTGAAGTGAAATAATTGGCTTTAGATAGATCAAAGTCATCGTCTCAATAATAGAAAAGGTGGTGTTTGGAATTTGAGGAATGGGGAGTGAATGGACTCAAGAATATTGTATAATTGCCTGGTAGAGTTAATGGACCATTTGAGTTTCATGGGAATGTATTTCTAATGAAAACAGTTAACAATTTTATGTGTTTTCTCCAGCCATGTTCAGCTGCATAGATGTAGGTCAGTGAATAAGTGGTCAATTGAAGTTAAATATACTTAAGCAAATGCAGTGTAGCATAAGAGATGTAGGAGAATAAAAAACCATACAAAGTATATTTTTTGATTATTGTCCATAAAATTTAAACAAAACCGAGGGGATATTAAGAGGATAAGGAACAGTGAAAACTGATAGGATCAATGGAATATAGGGTGAATGGTCCAGCCAGAATCCTAGAAAGGAAAACAAATACACAAAAATAGAAACTAGACGCAAACTGTCAGAAAATGAGCTGCAAAGAATAAATGTTGCCGAGGGGCTACAGTTACTGGTAATGGGAATATCTAGGGAGTGAGTGGTTCGGGTATGGTGGAAGACAAGATTATTTTAATAAAATTGAGGTCAGGTGGATGTGGTGTTATCTACACCAAGACTTATGACAGAAGTAATTGGAGAGTGATTCTGAGCTAGGGCATAACTCATGGAAAAATGAGGAGGAATGATACAGTTTGGAAGATAGCCATAACTGAAGAATAGAGGGTTTAATAATTAGATGGAATGAAATACAATGCTTGAGGGTTTTACGAGGGTTAAGAGAAAATTCTCTCAAACATGAAATGAGAACCCAAGGACATCTACCTTACTGCCATACCCAGTAGTACAAACTCTAAGAGGGAAAAAATATATGAGTAGGCTATAGGAGAAAGCATACTTAGCAAAACTCATCACTATTTGGGATTTGAGGTCCAAAATTAATGATACATATGGGGCAGCATCATTCATTTTTTTGCAAGGCTAAATTAAAACAAAAATTTCTAATTGCACAGTAATGTTTCAAAAGTAAAAAGGCAGGGACAATGGAATTTATACGGTATGTAACTAATTGTATACAGAACTGACAATTCCCAAATAATCATGAGGCAGTGACACTTATTGACTACACCTCTCCTATCATCACCAGTAAACTAAAATTTGAGCCAAAATAGAGCTTAGTCATCCTTTTTGCAGGGCCTTTAACAGAAGCTGAAAGTCAATCATCAATTGACTTGTGCAAATTGGACTTGTAGCACAGCATTTTTTCTGCAGTGTACATTAATATTTCATTCTGACTATGCACATTAAGGAAGGATTTTTAAAAGGGGCACATGGCCGGGTGTGTTGGCTCATGCCTCTAATCCGAGCACTTTGGGAGGCCAAGGTGGTCAGATCACTGGAGGTCAGGAGTTCAGGCCCAGCCTAAACAACATGGTGAAACCCTGTCTCTACTAAAAATATAAAAATTAGCCTGGCATGGTTGCACATGCCTGTGATACCAGCTACTTGGAAGGCTGAGGCAGGAGAATCACTTGAACCCGGGAGGCAGAGGTTGCTGTGAGCCGAGATCATGCCATTGCACTCCAGCCTGGCAAACAAGAGTGAAACTCCATCTCAAAAAAAAAGAAAAAAAAAAAAAAGAGGGCCACATGTATTTGGAATTGAAAGTTTGTGTTTTTTTTTTTTTTTTTACAGTGGACTCAAAAATATTTTGACTGACTATCACATATGTTACACTACAAATATGAGTTACCACCATCAAATAACTCCTCACTTATAAGTAATTTGTCCCTGCTCAATCTTAACTGAGAATGCTACTATATTCTATGTATGTCCAATTATGTATATTTTTGGAAAACAAGGAAACTGTAGTATTGGGGGAACCCCCTCTCCCATATTTCAATGTAGGTTCTTACTATTTTCTCTAAGTGTTGGCTGGCTTAGAAATAAAGAGAAAGAGTACCAAGAGAGGAATTTTACAGCTGGGCTTCCGGGGGTGACATCACATATTGGTAGGACTGTGATGCCCACCTGAGCCACAAAACCAGCAGGTTTTTATTAAGGACTTTAAAAGGGGAGGGGTGTATGAACAGGGAGTAGGTCACAAAGATCACATGCTTTAAAGGGCAATAAAGATCACAAGGCGAAGGGCAAAGCTAAGATCACAAGCCAAAGGGCGAAATCAAAAACTCCTGATAAGGGTCTATGTTCAGCTGTGCACATATTGTCTTGATAAACAGAAAACAGGCTTCGAGAGCAGAGAACCAGTCTGACCTCAAATTTACCAGGGTGGGGTTTCTTCCCCACCCTAATAAGCCTGAGGGTACTGCCAGAGACCAGGGCGTATTTCAGTCCTTATCTCAACTGCAGAAGACAGACACTCCCAGAGCGGCCATTTATAGATCTACCCCCAGGAATGTATTCCTTCCCCAGGGTATTAATTATTAATATTCCTTGCGGGGAAAATAATTCAGTGATATCTTCCTACTTGCACATCCGTTTATAGGCTCTCTGCAAGAAGAAAAATACGGCTCTATTCTGCTCGATCCCGTGGGCAGTCAGACCTTATGGTTGTTTTCCTTTGTTCCCTAAAATCGCTGTTATTCTGTTCATTTTCAAGGTGCACTTATATCATATTGTTCAAACACACATGTTTTACAATCAATTTGTACAGTTTAACACAACAGTGGTCCTGAGGTGAGGTACATTCTCAGCTTACGAAGATAACAGGATTAAGAGATTAAAGACAGGCATAAGGAATTCTAAGAGTATTATTTGAGAACTGATAAATGTTGGTGAAATCCTCACAATTTATGTTCAGAGATTGCAGTAAAGACAGGTGTAAGAAATTATAAAAGTATTAATTTGGGGAACAGATAAATGTCCATGAAATCTTCACAATTTATGTTCCTCTGCCGCGGCTCCAGCCAGTCCCTTTGTTCGGGGTCCCTGACTTCCCGCAACACTGTAGTATTTCGGTTCCTTTTTTAAAATAAAAAACTCAATGGAATTATAACATAATGAAGTTTATTATAATGATACATGCCAAAAATGCACAAATCATAATTGAACAGCTTAAGGAATGAACAAATCCTTGTATTCACTCTGTTAAAAAAAAAAAAAAAAAAGCAAACTCCAGATTATTAGCACCCTAGAAGCTTTCCATGAACTCCATCCCAACCATTATTACTCCCCCTTAAAGGTTATCAAAGTTTTGACTTTTCCCCTGAAATCTGGGTTTTAAACTTTATATAAGTAAAGTTACATTATAGTACAAATAAGCAGAATTAAGATGGCTCCCAATTCCATCTTTATGGTATTAAAGGCCTGTACAGTCCCATTGAGTACAGCAAGAACTTGTGAATATAACAGGATTTTAATTCCTGTGATTATGTTACTAATTAGTTGATTTTAAGTTATTCAATAGGAGATTATATTTGATGAACTTGACTTAATCAGGTAGAACTTTAAGAGTGACTGAGCCCTTACTAAGAGAGAATTTCAAAACATTAAAACCGTAGATGTTTTCCTACCAACCTTGAAGAAGTACACTGGCTTCTTATGAGAAAGTGACTTTCAGGAGTTGAGAGTTGGCCAATAGCCAGCAAAAAAGCTGGTCAACAGCTAGCAAGAACACATGGACATTAGTTCTATAATTGCAAGGAACTGAATTCTGCCAAAGCTTGGATGAGTCTGAAAGAGTACTGCAAGCCCCAAATAAGATTGCAGTTCCAGCCAACATCTGAATTTCAGCTTGGTGACACCCTGAGCAAAGGACCCAGCTACCTATTCCCAAATTCCTGATTCCTGGGAACTACAAAATAGTAAGTATAGGTTATTTTAAGATGCTAAATTTGTGACAATTTTTGTGTAGCAATGGAAAACTAGTAAATGTAACATGTATCCTTCTGGTTGTGGCTTCTTTCAGTTACTATTATATTTGTGAGAATTATTCCTGTTGTTGTATATAGCAATAATTTATTCATTTTTTGTTGCTCTGTAGTATTCTACTGTATCAATATAATTACATTTCAGATTATTTATCTATTCTACTGTTGTTTCAAGTTTTTCACTATTACAAATAGTGATATGAATATTCCTGAATGTGCCTTTTGGTGCACATACTCTGGTGAATAGGAGTGGAATTGCATCTATAGAATATGTATATGTTCAGCACTAATAGACACTGGCAATTTTCCAAAGCAGTTATAACAAATTACAATTCCAAAAACAGAGTGAAAATCAAGTGCTTCCTATACTTGCAGGTAATTGATATTAATCTTGTCATTTCATTTGTTTCACTTTTTAGTTTTCCTGATGGGTGTGTAGAATAATCTCATAGCAATGGTGATTACCAACCTTATAAATTATTTTCACCTTGATTATTTTTTGGGGAGTCTATGTACAGGCATCCTAAGTTTAATTTAGATTGTGTTGTCCTCTCTAAACCAGCTAAGAGGATAAAGTAGGGACTTGACTTTTGTGGCAACCTATGAAGAGATTATCCTTTTTGAGATCAGCAGGCAACTATAATTACAACGAAAAAGACACGATTTGATTTAAATCAAATCAGACTCTTTTTCACCTCCAACTACTTCTCCAGAGGTACTTCTGAGCTCTGCAGTTCACCCTTAGTTCCAACTCCTACACAGAGTGTAAGCACAGCTGTTATGCACAGACATTACTAGCAATTTTAGCTCATCTTCATATCAACTTGTCAGAATTCCAGTGTTAAATGAAATAATTTTTTTTGTTATTACATCCTCTGAACATTTTCTCCTTTTGCAATAGTTGATTCCAAATGGAAAAATAAATCTAAAAACCATGAAGTCTAAAAGAATGCAATATTTTAATTTTCATTAAATTGATAATAGAAACACTAAAATATGTTCATAAAATCAAGCTATTCCTCATAAGAAAAACATCTCCATTAGTAAAAATGTCTTTTTCCTGGTCTAATATTTATTTCATGATAAGAAAAACATATCTAACATAAATTATGAGATAGAAGTATAGAAATCACATAATTGCCCTGATGTGTCCACTGTGCAACTCATCAATCTATCTATATGTATGCCTTATTTTAAGCAGATTTTATGTATACTAAATTTTATGATTAAACAAGATGATTTACTGTTGGATTTTTTTTCATAGAAAACTGCCTCAAGGGTGAGAGGGGTTTCAAAATTATTCCATTTATACAATACTATCCAATAGAATTTTATTTCCATGAAATATTTTAAGCCTACAAAACAGTATAGAAATAGCAAAAGAAATACCATCACATGCATCATTCACCACTTACAAATTTTAACATGTTGTCATATTTGATTTAAAAATGTGTGTCCATTCTAGAAGTCAGGAAACAACAGGTGCTGGAGAGGATGTGGAGAAATAGGAACACTTTTACACTGTTGGTGGGACTGTAAACTAGTTCAACCCTTGTGGAAGTCAGTGTGGCGATTCCTCAGGGATCTAGAACTAGAAATTCCATTCGACCCAGCCATCCCATTACTGGGTATATACCCAAAGGACTATAAATCATGCTGCTATAAAGACACATGCACACGTATGTTTATTGCGTCATTATTCACAATAGCAAAGACTTGGAACCAACCCAAATGTCCAACAATGATAGACTGGATTAAGAAAATGTGGCACATATACACCATGGAATACTATGCAGCCATAAAAAATGATGAGTTCACGTCCTTTGTAGGGACATGGATGAAATTGGAAATCATCATTCTCAGTAAACTATCGCAAGAACAAAAAACCAAACACTGCATATTCTCACTCATAGGTGGGAATTGAACAATGAGAACACATGGACACAGGAAGGGGAACATCACACTCTGGGGACTGTTGTGGGGTGGGGGGAGGGGGGAGGGATAGCATTGGGAGATATACCTAATGCTAGAAGACGAGTTGGTGGGTGCAGCGCACCAGCATGGCACATGTATACATATGTAACTTACCTGCACATTGCGCACATGTACCATAACACCTAAAGTATAATAATAATAATAATAAAAGAAAATAAATAAATAAATAAATAAAAAAGATAAAAATGTGTGTCCAATAAATAAAATATGACAAACATTAACATTTTCTTTCCTGCCCCAAGAGAGAATCACTAGCCTGAATTGTTTGCAGCTTATAACTGCAACTAAGAGTAGGCATCTTTGTCTTGTTCCAGTTCTCAAGGGGAATACTTCCAGCTTTTACCCATTCAGTATGGTACTATAGATTGTGCATAAATAATATAGATTGTGCAAAAACAATGCAGAGAGGTCTACTGTACTCTTTACACCATTTTCCCTAATACCATTTTATATAACTCTAATACAATAACAAATCCAAGAAATTTACATTGGTAAGATCCTTATTCAAGATTGCCCCAGTTTTTCATGCACTGTCTTCCTAGATGAGTACTTGTATGTGTAGGTACATATGTATGTGTATGTAGTTCCATGCAATTTTGTCATATGTGTACATTCATGTAACCACCACCACACTAAAACTGTCCCATTACAAATAATTCCCTGGTGTTACCTTTTATTGTTACACCCACTTCCACAATGGCTGTACCATTTTTCATTTTCATCAGCAGTGTATGAGTTCCAAATTCTCTGCATCCTCTACAGCATTTTACATTGTCACTATTATAACTTATTAATTTTTGTAATATTTGTTATAATATTTCATTGTGGTTTTAACTTTCATTTGCCTAATCACTAATGATGTTGAATATATTTTCATGTGCTTACTTGTCTTTGTGTTTTTCCTTTTTGGTGAAATGTCTGTTAATTTCTCTTTTCATGTAAATGACTGTAGCTAGTCTTCTCACCATCTGAATAGTCTCTTTGGTAGATTAAAGGTTTTAATTTTTATAAGTTCAATATGTTAATTTTTGTCTATGGATCATGCCTTCTGTTTCACCTACAAAATATCTTTACCAAGTTCCAGGCCCTCAAAATTTTCTCCTGCATTTTATTCTAAAATGTCTCATAGCTTTATTATCTTTTATTTAAGTCTGAGATCAATTTTGGATAATTTTTTTCTGTGATATTTGAAGCTTATGTTGAGGGTAATTTTTTTAAGACTATGTATTTCTAATTAACCCAGCAGCATTTGTTGAAAAGAGTACCTTTCCTCCATTTAACTGCTTTATGAACTTACTAGAGACTTGTTAAATTGTTGTAACCAAAATGCTGATAGTGATATGGACAATGAAGTCCAAGCTGACATGGTCTCTGATGGAGATGAGGAACTTACTGGGACCTCAAGTAAAGGTCACTCTTGCTATGCTTTATCAATGAGACTGGTAGCATTGTGCCCCTGCTCTAGGAATCTGTGGAACTTCAAACTTGAGAATGATAATTTATGGTATCTGGCAGAAGAAATGTTGAAGCAGCAAAGCATTCAAGATGCCACGTGTATGCTTCTACCAGCACATGTTCATATGTGTGAGCAAAGAGATGATCTGGAACTAGAACTTGTATTTAAAAGGTAAGCAGAGCATAAAAGTTGAGAAAATGTGCAGCATGACCATGTCGTAGAAAAGGAAAACCCATTTTATGAAGAGGAATTCAAGCTGGCTGCAGAAATTGACATAAATAAAGAGAAGCAGAATCTTCATAGCCAGGACAATGGGGAAAATGCCTCCAAGGTATTTCAGAGACCTTTGTGGCAGCCCCTCCCATCACAGGCCTGGAGGACTAAGAGGGAAGAAAGGTTTCATGGGCCAGGTCCAGGGCCACAGTTCTCTGTGCAACCTCGGGACACTGCATTTCAGCCACTCCAGCACCAGCCATAGCTAAAAGGGCCCAGATACATCTCAGCTCGCTGCTCCAGATATATCTCAGCCCTCTGCTCCAGATGGTGCAAGTTATAAGCCTTGGCAGGTTCCACATGGTGTTAAGTCTGCAGGTGTGCAGAGGGGAAAGAGTTGAGGTTGAGGCTTGGGAGCTCCACCTAGATTTCAGAAGATGTATGGAAATGCCTGAATGACCAGGCAAAAGTCTGCTGCATGGGTACAGCTTCCATGGAGAACCTCTACTAGGGCAGTGCAGAGGAAAAATGTGGGGTTGGAGCCCCCACACAAAGTCCCCCCTGGGGCACTGCCTACTGGAGCTGTGAGAAAAGGGCCACCATCCTTCAGACACCAGAATGGTAGAACCACTGACAACTTGCATTGTGCACCTAGAAAAGCCACAAGCACTCAACGCCAGTCTCTGAAAGCAGCCACAGGGGCTGTACCCTGCAGAGCCACAGCAGCAGAGCTTCCCATGGCCTTTGGAGTCCACCCCTTACATCATGTTGCCTGGATATAAGACATGGAGTGAAAGAAGATTATTTCAAAACTTTGAGATTTAATGATTTCCCTGCTGGGTTTCAGACTTGCGTGGGGCCTGTAGCCCCTTTGTTTCCGCTGATTTCTCCCTCTTGGAAGAACGTATTTACCCGATGCCTAAACCTCTATTGTATCTTGGAAGTAACTAACTTGCTTTTAATTTTAGAGGCTCATAGATGAAAGGGACTTGCTTGTCTCAGATGAGACTTTGGACTATGGACTTTGAGTTAATGCTGAAATGAATTTAGACTTGGGGGACTTTTGAGAAAGGAGGATTTTATTTTGCAATGTGAGAAGGACATGAGATTTTGGAGGGATCAGGAATAAAATGACATGGTTTGAATTTGTGACCCCACTCAAATCTCATGTCTAATTGTAATCCCCAGTGTCAGAGAAGGGACCTGGTTGGAGGTGATTGGATCATGAGGACAGAGTCCCCCCTTGCTGTTCTCATAACAGTGAGTGAATTCTCCTGAGAACTCATTGTTTAAAACTGTATGACACCTCCCCTTTTACCACTCTCTTCCTCTTTCTTCAGTCATGTAATATGTGCTTGCTTTCCCTTCACCTTCCACCATGATTGTAAGTTTCCTGAGGCCTCCCCAGCCATCCTTCCTATACAGCCTAAAGAAATGTGAATCAATTAAACCTCTTTTTTTTAATAGATTACCCAGTCTCAGGTAGTTCTTCATAGCAATGTAAGAGCAGACTAATACAAGTAGCAAGCAAGAAACTGGTGTCCAGTCTGACTGAGGTTTCATGCCTGAATATCAGCATACTATTAATAGATGTAGTCAAGTTACAAGACCAGAGGAAATGATGGTCAAATAGTACAGTGATTAGAAGTACAGCAGGGAATTTGGTGGAAAATGTGAGCTATAAATGGAAATACAAGCTAATAATTATTTATGAGTTAAGGTTTTTTTTTCAGTAGATAGCTTTAACAAAAGATTTAGCTTTATCCTTTATGTTTGTATATATAAAATAATTTGCTTACAATTACTTTTAAGTAATCCAGAAATGTATTAAATAGAAGGACAAGAAATTGCCAGTACCTACCTTTTGAACTACAATGATAATCTTCTGTGTTTCATTCTATTTTTCACATTCACAATCTCTTATCTAGAATTTGGGGGTCCAATATATTTTATAATTCATATATATTTATTAATATCTATATCCACATGTACATCAGATAAGCTGTGTATACTCATAAACCTATATGTATGATCTATATAAATACATAGATTATTTTAGTGTATATATTAAATATTAATTACCACCCATGGCATAGGCTGTGACAGCACCCCATGACCAAGCACATTAAAATTCTTTAACAAAAACTTAATAATATACACATTTGGTGTAATAAATAAAGTCAATAAATAGCCTCATTTTAATTCAGAATGAATTTTGCTATCAAATAGATTATTTTTAAAATTTGCTTTACAGAGCTTTTTACATTGTATAACTGCTGAAAAGACTTTTTGGACTATCTTGGGTGCAATCAATACTATGTTTTTAAATGCACGTATTTTTGCCACACATATAAATATTTAAATAACTTATTTATATCTGATTTTTATAATGGACTAAGATGTTAATGGAGATCATGAAACTACATTTTTTTCTTTTCCTTTGATAGGATAATCAAATGTTATTGCCTAAACAATTCAAAATCAGAAATCATGACCTACCATATCCTTAGGGAGAGACATATGATAGCAATAAGCAATGCATGTATACACTTGTAATTCAAAGGCACTGAGGCAAAAACTGTCAAAACATTACTAAAATTGACAAGGATATATGGTTCATTAGGCTGGGAACTGATGAGTTATAAACCAGTTGGTGATCAGCTTAATAATTTGAATAAAGTTGCACATTATTAAAAAAATTGTACTTGCTGTCATAATTAAATCTCAAATCATGTCTTGAAGAAAGGTACATGCGATTGTGGACGTTTGTCAAGAGACCAAACCTAGTGCCTATCAGAGCAGAATAATCAATAACCAAATTTAATATATCATTGTTTTAATTGAAAATTTCTTACTGTGTTCTCACTATTGACTTCTAAGACGTAACAGTGTCAATAAACCAACTGTTTTTAAATTAACATAGAATTAACATAAATGATTCAACATTCAGAATGGTTAAATGAAACAAAAATTAGTTTTACCTGTAGGTGGAAATATATTGCATTTCCTGTAGTTATTTCTCCTGACTTCTGAAATCTATTCATGCATGCAAAATATTTTTGTTATTTATACTTGGCATTGTTAATCTAACAAGAGGGTTGTTCTAAAAGTTCCTTACCTAGCGTAGATTCTGTATAAATTATTTACCTTATTTCATTTTTAATGTAAATACACGGTTGTATGAGAACAGATGTGTAAATATGTTAAAATTTACTGCTACAGAAAATTTTACCTGGAGATGGAGTGCTAAAATAACATAAATCTGAAATGTGTGGAATTGTCTCAGAAGATGGGCGGTTGATGAAGAAATAGATACCGTAGAAGTGAAACTGATAAGTCTCTTTGTAATCCTATTGTCTTTATTAACACAAAAGATAGACTATGTTACCACTAAGCTTTTTATGTATTTTAAAGCAGAGGTCGTCAACCTTTATGGCACTAATACATGGATTTGTGGAAAACAATTTTTCCATGTATTGGGAATGGGAGGAGGCAAATGGTTTTGGGATGAAACTGCTCCACTTCAGATCAGGCATTAGATGCTCATAAGGAGTGAGCAGTCTAGATCCCTCACACGCACAGTTCACGTTAGGGTTTGCTCCTTTGAGATCTAATGCTGCCACTGATCTGATAGGAGGCAGAGCTCAGGTGGTAATGCTCTATTGCCTGCTGCTCACCTCCTGCTGTGAGGCCCAGATCCTAACAGGCCATGAATCAGTATCGGTCAGTGGCCCTGGGGTTAGGGACTTCTGTTATAGAGGAATTTATTAGCATAAGTTGCAAAAATGGGATGTGATCATTGCTTTTAGTAAAACTCTACAAGGTGAGATGAAGTCAGAAAAAAATTACATAATTTGTAGACAAATATGGAAGGAGAAACAACCCAGTTAAGAGTAGTTTTCATTTTGCCACAAGTTGGTAATCATTAAGTTGAGGAAGACATGTGTCTGACATAGAGACCAATAAGTACAATATTCTCCAAGCTCAAGAACTGTGACAAGATGAGAAGTTTGGCTGTGGTCAGTTTCAGAAGATATTCGAGAGAGAGAGAGAGAGAGAGAGAGAGAGAGAACCAGAAACCTACATTTGTAGAGAATGTTAATGTCAAATAAAGCATAAAACTTATCTGCAAAAAGCTTCTGATGGCTCTATCCCTAAAGCAGCAACAGCTTCCAAAACTATACTAGCAGAATGCAGACTTTGAAAGCTATGATTCTAGAGACACTTACAAACATAAAGGTGAGAACAATATTCTATCAGAAGGAACAACATGATATAATGAACCAGAATATGTTGATTTAACAATAAATTAGGACACAGTCACATTAGATAGGACCGTATGTCTACATTGCCCCATGGGAGAAAAATAAATTTGTCTGAGCCAGTGCTTTCTAGGGGGTTGGTCTTTTTATCATGGTTGAAGAGCATGCACCCCACAAAAGGAAACTTCCAGCTTGTGGTAAATAATGTTTAAGATGATATGTGTATGATAAAGTAAGTAGATTAATTAATGAGAGGGAGAGAATAGTACTGTTAATTAAAAGCAGAAAAAGGAATGTTTCCCCCTAACTAAAATGAAAAGAATTGTGGCAGGCTAATGATTCCGAAATAAACTAAAAACTAAAAATAAGTAAATTAATATATAAGTGAGGCATTAGAGAACTGCAGCCACGAAATAACAAGATCATAGGGTAAGCAGAACATTTCTATTTGGGGTGTTTGCTGTTTCTGGATGCCAGGAAAATATGAAATATGTAGGTATACACTTTAGAAAATGTATGCAAGATTAGTATGGTGAAATCACAAATGCTGATGAAAGAAATGATAGAAGACCTAAATTAATAGAGAGAAATATGCATTCACTGATTGCAAAACTTAATATTAAAACATTGGTTTGTCTTCATTAGATGTGTGGGTTGTATACAGTCTGGGTGAAAATACTAGCAGGGATTTATGTAGAAGTCAACCATCTGAATTAGGATGTATATGGAAAGGCAAAGGAAATATAATAGACAAAAGAATTTTTTAAAGGAAAAAAAAGAAGACTTGCACTACATGATTTCAAAACTTAGTATAAAGCTATAGCAATCAAGAGAGTCTGATATTGGCATAAAAATAAACGAATATAACAATAGAACAGAATAGAAAGCCCAGAAAATAAACCCAACTTTACACGGTCGTATGATTTTTTAAAAAGGCAACAATAGAATCCAATAAAAAGAAATACTTTCAACAAATGTTCACAATAGGGGAATGAAAACAAATTAGATGCCTATCTCACACCATCTACAACTATTAATTATAGGTAAGTCATAAACCAAAGCATAAAACCAATTATAATGCCTCTAGAAAAAAAAAAAACTATGAGCATATTTTCAAGGTTTAGGGTAGGCAAAATTTTCTTTGGACATACATAGAGAATATTTAGTAAATTATACTTCATCACCTAAAAATTTCTGCTCACCAAAACAAACACACAAAAACAAACACTAGACGTAGCTATTCGTTTCCAGAAGACAATATTGTTTTCCTACTTATAAAATAAATGTTTCAACTGAATAGTGATAAGAACAGTTTTGTTGATTTTGATTTTTTTAGTTCAGGTAAATTTCATTCAGTATTTTTTCTGTGTGGTCTTTACACTAACTACATAACCTAATGACCCAATTCCTTAGTTCCAGGACTTTACTACTTAAACAGTCTTGAATGATTCACCCTGGAAATCTGCACATTAGCTAGAATCCCAGGTGATTCCTATTACGCATTAGTTTCAATCTCTTTAGATAGTAACCATGCTATGTAGCCCAGCTGAATTTACAACTCATCATCTCTTCAGAACCATGAGATTCACCCCAATAATGCAGTTATTGCTTTCCTCCTCCCACTTTCTTACCATTTTATTCTCTTTTCTGACTTACATGGCTTTGGTGCTCTACTTATGTGACTCCATAACCTTATAATCCTATCGTTATCCGGTAATTTCTTATTTATTCATTCACTATTTGTAAATGTTCATTGGGTTGTAAACCAAATAAAATAGTAAGTATTAACACTATTACTGATATTAATAATTTCAGATATGCTTATTATTGTATATTTTACAATAATAAAGAAAACAATTTTTGCTCTCCCTGGATAGCTGTTCAAAATGTCTGGAGTACCACCCTCTTAACAGAAATTCCTTCTCACCTTCTATTCACACTTCTCCTTGGATCATAGTAAATACTAGGTATTACATTTGCCTAATAAATGAAATACTGAATATCAAAATAATGACAAACTCATATAATTCTGACCATTTATAAAATAACTTTAGATATGTAGTTTATTGTTCTATCCAATGAAACACTGGGTTGATTAAACAAAGTCTTTATTTATAGATGAGGAAACTGAGTCACAGAGAAATTAAGAATTGGAAAGGATTTTAACTTATTTCTGCCAGTGCAGTCATTACACAAATAGAATGAGTTGTGGCAGAAGCAAGGCTTGATATTTGGTCTTTCATTGATTCAAATAATCTACATTGCCTTTTGGACTTTTGTAACACTGTTTTTCAAAATTGCTCTTGATACTTAATTTACTTGAGTGTACTTATGAAAGAATATTGCAGAGAATAGGACACATAAACATTTTTTATTGGTTAGAACTTTTATCAAGCATTTACATGGAAATGAGAAATCATGTTAAGTAAATGACAAGGAAAATGGGTATTATAATATTGCTCTTTCACTTTACTAATAAGTATTAAATGTAAATATTTGAATAGTTTTCTCAGTCTTCAACTTACAATTATGGGCTTAAGGAACTCTGAATATGGTCAGTATCTTTGTCTAACAAAACAACAAAACCTTACAGTAAAACATTAATTTTAGAGAAAGAATGCTCAGAGGTTTCACTGTGATGGTAAAAAAGAAAACCCAATACAAGAACATGATTTTATCCTGGAACTCAACTGTGCAAAGCAAATCTATTCTTTGTAACTATCATTATGCAAGCAACTATCACCCAAGGGTAGATAGATCATACTAGGCTTATTCATCCCTGGCAATACAACAGGTTATGAAGCATTTGTTAACCTTAGCATTGTAGCTATGAAATTTGATTTTAATGATCATCATGCTTTGTGTATGGAATTTTATTTTTAGGATAACTTTAACCCTGGAATCTTCTTTTGTTGCTCTCATACAAGGGACAGCAGCTCCAAATCTCAGATAAAGTGAAGTGTCTTACATAAAAGGACAGGTGTTTCTACTTTCCTGTTAATGACTCCCTAAGTGTGGATGATGATGATCCTTATCAGTCATTACTAAATTTACTTCATAGAAATTAAGAATTAAATTACAGTTTCAAGGCTCATTGGATCTTGTTAAATTTGTTGAATTGCTCACATGTGTGTGTCTTGTCCTCCATGGGGTATCTGTAAAGCAGGTGTTTCAATTCATTGAAAGTTTGCTGCATTCTATTCTGCCCACAGATTATTATACAATTGTGTTTGAATTCCAGGTTGGGTTCTTATATTTGAAGATCACACTTCAAATAGTCATATTTGACTATTCAAGTTTAGCATAAAGAGGAATAATATGGAAATGGTCTCTTATGGGAGCTTTTAAAAGAGCAGAGAATGTGAAATTCAAGGGCAGATAGGGACCACATTCCAAACTTAATATCTTCCTCACTTGTCTCAGTATTCTGATGCCAAACAATTCCAAATACAAGTGCAAGTGGAAAGATCTTTTGCATTTTTATCCATGCCTGTGGGGACGTGTCTTCTAATGCACTAAAAGCACAACTCATTGCTCTTTGAATGCAGGGGATATTATACCAGATAGAAATTACTGCTGTTGTGTAAGCCTTCCCTGTCCTCTTTGTCCATATACTCTCTCTTTGGCAAGAGAAAAATGCTCCAGACAATGTCACCTTCAATTTAATGTTCTCCTTTGAAAACTAAAACCAAATCAAACTGTATTTTTAAGCACAAAAAAGAACTAGATTCAGAATCCGATCAAATAACAGTCTGGGCTTTAAAACAAATGTTTATATTTCTAAATCAGCCATTTTTAAACATAATTAGAGAATCTTATAGCATTTGAAAGATCAATGAATATGTCTGATATTTATTTTATATCATGAGGTGCTATAACTTGTGTTACATTTATACTGAAATTTTAGAAACAGGATGAATTTTCACAGTAAATGTCTAACAATAATTCTAAGGCAAAGCAATGTAACAAAAAAAGAGAAAAAACTGAGAATGGATTTCTGCTTCTTTATTCCAAGTGTAGTTTTCTCTCCACCAGGTAAGAGTGCCTACATTTAAGAAAAGGAAGAAATGGCTTATCTGAAATTCTTAATAATAGCAATAATAAATAAAAGCCAGAAACTAGTTACAATGATAGTAATAATAATAATTACTCGGGAACTGTTTTATTATCCCTGTGGACAGTGTCGGCAATTTTTCTTAGATCCATGAAACTGTGAATAATTAGTGACATAAATGAGGACTCTTAATGGTCAAAAAGCTGAGCTTCTAGCAAAATTACTCAAGAAGCAAATGATTCACAACCCACCTTTAATAGCTGGGAGGTTAATACAGCAGTATCTCCTGTCACCTGGCTACACATTGCATTTTCAAGGTATATTAGTCCACTTTCACTATACTATAAAGAATGACCTAAGACTGGGTAATTTATTAATAAAAGGGGTTTAATTAACTCATAGTTTCGCATGGCTGGGGAGGCCTCAGGAAACCTAAAATCATGGTGGAAATGGAAGCAAGACACATCTGACATGGCAGCAGGAGAGAGAGAGTGACGAAGTGCCACACTTTAGAACCATCATATTTCATGAGGACTCACTATCACAGGAACAGCATGGGAAAACCACTCCCATGATCCAGTCATCTCCCACCAGGTCCTTCCCTTGACATGGGGGGATTGCAATTTGAGATGAGATTTGGGTGTGGGGAAACAGAGCCAAAACATATCATTTTGCCTCTGACCCTTCCCAAATCTCATGTCCTTTTCACATTTCAAAACTAATCATGCCTTCACAACAGTTCCCCAAATTCTTGACTCATCCCAGCATTAAGTCAAAAGTCCAATTCCAAAGCCTCATCTGAGACAAGGCAAGTCCTTTTCTCCTATTAGTCTGTAAAATCAAAAACAAGTTACTTACTTCCAAGATACAATGGGGGTAAAGGCATTAGGTAAATGTTCTCACTCCAAATGAGAGAAATTGGCCAAAACAAAGGGACCACAGGCCCCATGCAAGTCCGAAACCCAACAGGATACTCATTAAAACTTAAAGCTCTGAAATAATCTCCTTTGACTCCATGTCTTACATCCAGTTCATGCAGATGCAAGAGGTGGGCTCCCAAGGCCTTGGGCAGCTCCACCCCTTTGGCTCTGCAGGGTACAGTCCCTATGATGGCTTTCCTGGGCTGGTGTTGAATGTCTGTGGCTTTTCCAAGTGCACAGTGCAAGCCATCAGTGGATCTCCCGTTCTAGGGTCTGGAGAATGGCTCTTTTCCCACATATCCACTAGGTAGTGCGCCAGTGGAGACTCTGTGTGGGGGCTCCAACCCCACATTTCCCCTCTGCATTGCCCTAGTGGAGGTTCTCCATGAGGGATCTGCTCCTGTAGCAGATTTCTGCCTGGTCACCCAGGCATTTCCATACATGCTCTGAAATCTAGGCAGACGCCCCGAGCAAAAGCTCAACTCTTGTCTTCTGTGCACACAAAGGCCCAACATCATGGGCAAGCTGTCAAGGCTTGGGCTTGCACCCTCTGAAGCAACCGCCCAAGTTGTACCTTGGCCTCTTTTAGCCATGACTGGAGCTGGAGCAGCTGGGACGCAGGGTGCCATATCCCAAGGCTGAACAGAGCAGAAGGGCCCTGGGCCCAGACCATGCAATCATTTTTTCTTTCTACGCCTCCCACCTGTGATGTGTGGAGGGGCTGTTTGAAGATCTCTGAAATGTCATGGATACATTTTCCCCATTGTCTTGGCAATTAATATTCAGCTCTTTGTGACTTATGCAAATTTCTGCATCATTCTACCACCTGGTCAGGCTGGAAATTTTCCAAACTTTTATGCACTGTTTCCCTTTTAAATATAAGTTTCAATTTCAGATCATCTCTTCATGAAAGTATATGATTGTATGCTTTTGGAAAAAGCCTGGTCACATCTTGAATGCTTTGCTCCTTAGAAATTTCTTCTGCCAGATAACCTAAATCATCTCTCTCAAGTTCAAAGTTCCACAGATCCTTAGGGCAGCAACAATATGCCACTGGTCTCTTTGCCGAAGCGTAGCAAGAGTGACCTTTCCTCCAGTTCCAACTAAGTTCCTTATCTACATCTGAGATCACTTCAGCTTGGACTTCACTGTCCCTATTACTATCAGCATTTTTGTCAAAATCATTCAACAAGTCTCTAAGAAGTTCCAAACTTTCCCACATCTTCCTGTCTTCTCCCAAGCCCTCCAAATTGTTCTAACATACACCTGTTTCCCAGTTCCAAAGTCACTTCCACATTTTCAGGTTATCTTTATAGCAATGCCCCACTATCCCAGTACCAATTTTCTGTATTAGTCCATTTTCACACTGCTATAAAGAGCGACCTGAGACTGAGTAATTTATAAAGGAAAGAGTTTTAATTGACTATCACAGTTCTACATGGCTGAGGAGACCTCAGGAAACTTACAATAATGACGGAAGAGGAAGCAAGGCATGTCTTACATGGCAGCCAGAGAGAGAGAGAGTGAGAGAGAGAGAGAGAAAGAGAGAGAGCCACATTTTAAAACCATCAACTCTCATGAGAACTCATTCACTATCACACGAACAGCATGGGGAAACCTCTCTCCCCATGATGCAATCACCTCCCACCAGGTCACTCCCTTGACATGTGAGGATTACAATTTGAGATGAGATTTGGGTGGGGACACGGAACCAAACCATATCACCCATATCACAAGACAAATCAACATTCAAATTTTTGGAGAGTTTCAAAAACAAAAAATAATTCATAGTAATATCATTGAAACAAAGACAATCTAGTTTCCCTAAACTATATATATTTTCTACATAGAGAGTGAACAAAATACCCATAATAATGTAAATTCTTGATATCTTCTCTATAAAATCATTGAAGGCCAACTAGGGCAGGATAATTAAAAATAATAATTTATAAGACAGTAAATAACAGTAATTCATAATATGAACTTTTAAGTCCAACATTCATATTGCAGATGTATTGCTTTTTTCATTATTTTGAGTACTAAATATTTTTAAAATGGATACAAGTGAAAAACTATTTTACTTTTGTGTGATGTTGGGTAAACTCTCATTGAAGTATAAAGTAAGACAGATAATATAACAGTAAATAGCTCAAGGGTTTGTTAAAAGGGAAAATGCAATCATGCTTATTACCTGCTAAACATAAGACATAGTAGAGATTAGACACTCAATAAATATAAATTATTAGCATTACTATGATTATCAATCTTACTATTGTTAAAAATACTCAAAGCACCATTGTTTTTTCAAAGTATGACTCATGCCATTTATCGTTCAATTTTTGTGTTATAGCAATAAATGTTATATAAATTGAATGTCAAACTATTAAAGCCTCAAATACAATTACAGTGAAAGCATATGAACATGACATTAATTGGCAGGCTCTTTTACTCTTTCTGTACCCTTTAATAGGTAAATCAAAACTTTACAAATTAGCATGTAAACATTTTATGCTACTGTCTAGAATGCTTCTAAGTTTCAAAATATTCTACACTTTTCAGAAAATTCAATATTCTCTGCTACTTCTTAGTCTCATATAGGAAGCAAACTCCTTTTTTGTGTAAATGATAAATGTTATTTTTTCGAGCAATTTTAGGTTTAAAGAAAAATTGAGCAGAAGATACAGAGTTTGCATATACCTCTTGTAACAACATGTAGATAGCCTTCCCCATCACTGTCTTCCACCATAGTGTAAGTTTGTTATAATATATGAACCTACATTGACACATCATTATCACTCAAATGCATAGTTTGCATTAGGGTTCAACCTTGGTGTTGTATATTTCATAAATTTTGACAAATGTACAATGACTTATACCTGCCATTGTAGTATCATACAGAATAGTTTCACTGCCCTAAAAATGATCTGTTCTTTCCTTATTTATTCCTCTCTTACTGCTAATCCCTAGAAACCACAGATCTTTTTACTGTCTTCATAGTTTTGTTTTTCTCAGAATGTTATGTAGTCAAAATGATACAGTATGTAGCCTTTTCATATTGGCTTTATTCACTTACTAATATGCATTTAAGTTTCTTCCAAGTCATTTCATGGTTTGATAGCTCATTTCTTTTTAGAGCTGAGTAATATCCCACTGCTTGGATGTACCACAGTTTACTTATTTATTCATCTACTAAAGAACATATTGATTGTTTTCAAGTTTTAACTATTATGAATAAAGCTGCTATAAATATCCCTGTACACGCTTTTGTGTCATAAGTTTTAAATTTATTTGAGTTAATACCAAAGAGCATGGTTGCTTGTTTACATGGCAAAAGCACATTTAGTTTTGTAAGAAACTAGCAGTCTTTTAAAGTGGCCGTACTGTTTTGCATTTCAGCCAGCAAGGAATGAGTGTTCCTTTTGCTCCATGTCCTCACCAGCATTTGATGTGGTCAGTGTTTTGCATTTTAGCATTCAAATAGGTGTATAGTGGTGTCTCAGTGGTTTTAATTTGCAACAGCCTAATAAAATATGATGTTGAGCATGTTCATATATGCTTATTTACTGTCTGCATATCTTCTTTGCTGAGGTGTCTGTTTAGGTCTTTGACCTTTTTTAGTCAAATTATTCATTTTCTTATTGTTGAGTTTTAAGAGTTTCTTCTATATTTTAAATTACAATCCTTTACCAAATGTGGCTTTTGCAATTTTTTTCTCCTGCTGTCTGGCTTGCCTGGTCTGTATTTTGTGTTTCTCTAGACAATATTGAGTCTTCCTATCCAAGAACAGGAAATTTCTCTCCATTTATTTAGCCGTTGATATGTTTTATGACAGTTTTGTAGTTTTCCTTACATAAATGTATATATTAGATTTATACCTAAATATTTCATCCTTTGACATGCCAATGAAAATAGCAATGTGCTTTGAATGTCATATTCCAGATTTTCATTGCTAGCATATAGGAAAAAATGACTTCATATTAACCATATGTTTTTCAAATTTGCTATAATCACATATTCATTACAACAAGGTTTTTGTTGATTCGGATTTTCTACATAGATTATCATTTCATCTGCATAGATGATCATGTTAAAAAGACAACAGTTTTATTTCTTTCTTCCCTATCTCTATATGCATTATTTCGTTTCCTCAATCTATTGCATTATTTAGAACTTCCAGTTGAATGTTGAAAATTAGTAGTGAGAGTGTTGAAAACCTTTAAGTCTTTCAACATAAAGTAAGATGTTAACTGTAGGTACATTGTGAGTGTGCATGCTTTTTTAAAAATCAAATTTAGGACGTCTTTTCTCTCTATTTCTAATTTTCTGAAAGTTTTCTTCATTAGTGGGCATTTAATTTTGTCAAATGCTTTTTCTACATGTATTGATAAGACTATGTGATTTTTCTTCCTGAGCCTGTTGGTGTGATGGATTACATTAATTGATTTCTGAATGTAGACATAGCCGAGAATACCGGAATAAATCCCAGTTGGTCAATCTGTACAATTCCTTTTATACTTTGTTGGATTTAATTTTCTGATATTTTGTTGGGGATTTTTAAATCTAAGCTCATGAGCAATACTGGTCTGTAGTTGTCTTTTCTGGTAATGTCTTTGGTGGTGTGTTAAGGTAATATTGGCCTCTTATAATGTGTTAGAAAGTATTCTCTCTGCTTCTATTTTCTGAAAGAGATTATGGAGAATTGGCATTATTTTTTCTTTAAATGTTGTGTCAAATTCACCAGTGAACACCTCTAAGCTAGTTTTTTTTCTATTTTGGAACATTGTTGATACAATTTCTTTAATAGCTATATGTCTATTCTATTCAGATTGTCTATTTCTTCTTGTGAGTTTTGGCCAATCTTATTTAGGATATCAAATGTGTAGTCATAGACTTGTTCATTATATTCCTTTATTATACTTTGAATATCCATGGACTCGGTAATGATGACCCCTTTTTAATTTCTGATATTAGTAATTTATATCTTCTTTTTTTTTTCTTAGTTAGCCTGGCTAGAGGTTGTCTATTTTATTGACCTTTCCTAAGAACCACTTGTTAGCTTTGTTATTTTCTGTACTGATTTCAATTTTGTTAATTTCTGCTGTAATCTTTATTACTTATTTTCTTCTGCTTACTTTGGATTTAATTTGATCTTCTTTATCTAGTATCTTAAGGTAGAAGCTTAGTTTATTAATTTTGGATTTTTCTTTTTTCCTGTATATGCATTCCATGCTATAAGTCCCTCTAAGTACTTCCTTTGCTACATCCCACAAACTGAAAAATTGTATTTCCATTTTAATTTAGCTCAAAATATTTTTAAATTTTACTTGAGATGTTTTCTTTGACCCATGTGTTATTTACAAATATTTTGTTTACTCTCAAAGTATTTTGGAATTTTCTAGCTATTTTTCTGTTATTGATTTCTAGTTTTATTGTGGACTAAGAACTGATATTTTGTGATTTCAATTATTTTAAGTTTGTTAAGATATGTTTTATGGCCCTGAGTGTAGTCTATCTTTGCAAATCTTACCTTCAGCTTGAAAAAAATGTGCAATATGCTGTTGTTGGATAAAATAGCCTATAGTTGTCAATTATATCCAGTTTATGACTGGTGCTGCTAAATTCAATTGCATCTTTACTGATTATCTGCCGGATGAAGCTATTTCTGATAAAGAGATGTTGAAATCTGCAACTATAATAGTGAATTCATCTATTTCTGCTTGCATTTATTTCAATCATTCTTTGCTTCATATATCTTGATGTTCTGTTGCTAGTTGAATACACATTAAAGATTGATATATCTTCTAGAATGTTGATCTATGTATCATTATGTACTGTGTTCTTTATCCCTGATAACTTTCCTTGTTCTAAAGTACAGTCTTCCTGAAATTAATATAGCTAATCCTGCTTTCTTTTGGTTAGTGTTAGCATGTATATCTTTTTCCATTCCATTGTTTTTAATCTATAAATGGCATTATATTTAAAATAGATGCCTTGTAAACAACATATTATTAGGTTTTGGTTTTGATTCACTCTGATAATCTCTGTCTTTTAGCAATTGTATTTAGGCCAACAACATCGAAAGCAATTATTGTTGTAGATTAGTATCTACCATATGTTATTCTTTTACATTTGTTGTCCTTGTTCTTTGTTCCTAATTTTGGCTTCCACACTTTTTCTGCCTTTTGTTGTTTTAATGGTACATTTTATATAATTCCATTTTCTCTCCTTTCTTAAGATATTAATTCTTTTCTTTTTCTTTTTATGTTTTGAGTGGTTATCTAATGCATGTCCACTTCTCAATAACATTATATCACTTTATGGATATAACAAACACCTTATACTAACAAAATACTTCTAATTTTTCTCATTTGTTCTTTTTATTACTGACTTCATTTACTTCACTTACACATACATATATATAATTTTATATATGTATATATAAACACATACTAAGCATACATAATCAAGTACATTGTTGCTATTATTATTTGGAACAAAATGCTATCTTTCAGAGCAATAAGAATAAGAAAAATTAAATTTTTATTTTACTTTCTCTTATTCTTTATCTGACGGTTTTCATTTTTTGTAAGTCTATTTTGACCTATATTATTATTTTTCTTTTTTATGAAAAACCTATTTTAACATTTCTTGGAGACAGGTCTACCAGAAATAAATTCTCTCAGTTGTTGTCTGAGAAAGTCTATTTCTATCTCATTTTTGAATGATAATTATTCAGGGTACAGAATTCCAGGTTAGCATTTTATTTTTCTTTCAATACTTTAAATATTTCACTCCACCCTCTCGTTGCTTGTATAATTTCTGAAAAGAAGTCAGATATGCAATTTATCTTTTACTTCTCTATTGTTTTTTCCTCTGGCCTATATCAGTAATTTGTTTTTATCTTTAATATTTTGCAGTTTAAATATGATACGCCTATCGGTAGTTTTCTTGGCATTTACCCTACTGTATATTCTCTGAGCTCCCTGGATCTTTTGTTTAATGTCAGGCATTAATTTGTGGGAAATAGTTATTATTGCTTTAAACATTTCTGCTGTTCCTTTCTCTCCTTCTTCTTTTTCTTGTATTCCCATTATCCATATGGTACAACTTTTTGGTTGTCCCATAGTTCTTGTATATTCTGCTCATTTTGTTGTTGTTGTTTCTCTTTGCTTTTTCAGTTTTGGCAGTTTCTGTTTGCCATATTCTCAAGCGTAGAGATTTTCTTTCTTAGCTGTGTCTTATCTACTAATCAAAGAATCAAATTGATTCTTCATTTTGGTCACAGTGTTTTTGATCTCTAGCATTTTATTTTAAGTCACTCTTAGAATTTCCATCTCTTTGCGTACCTTATCCACCTTTTATTGCATGTTGTCTACTTTTCCCATGAAAGCCCTTAGCGTATTAGTTATAGCTGTTTAAATGCCCCATCTAATAATTCCAACATCCCTGCCATGTTTGGCACTAATGCTTGTTCAGTATCTTCAAACTGTGTTTTTTGCCTGTTGAATGCCTTGTAATTTCTTATTAAGAGGTGATCATGATGTACTTGGTAAAAGGAACTTCACTAAATTGGCCTTTTAAAGTAGTGGTAAGGCGTGGGTGGAGGGAAGCCTTCTGTAGTCCTGTGATCACGTCTGTCTTTCTTTTGGTGAGCCTGTGACCTGGGCTGTGGACTTCACCAGTGCTTCTCAGTCCCTACACCTCCCTTAGGTGAGAGAGGATGGCTATAGGGCGTTACAGTTGGATATTTCTCTTTCCCCACCTGGTTGGCTCTGATAAA
Source organism: Pongo pygmaeus (assembly GCF_028885625.2). NCBI lineage: Eukaryota > Metazoa > Chordata > Mammalia > Primates > Hominidae > Pongo > Pongo pygmaeus. Next base: position 123,368,022 of record NC_072373.2, on the reverse strand, counting down.
ACCACAGAAGGTCAGTTTCTGACAAAATAGTTTCTTCTGAGGGCAAGCCTTATTAAGAAAAACAGAATGCTGTGGTTTGTATTTTAAAATTGTTCCTTTTTCTCTTCCTTCCAGAAGTATGAGGGGATTTTTTTTTTTTCTCAGACACTCTCTGTGAAACTAGATCTGGTCCCCAGAGATAAAATTCACAAAAGTGTGGGTAGCCTCCCAGTGACTGGTCCCCTTGGTTTTAAACTCAGACTCAACCACACTGAGCCTCCAGCACTTCATAAATGACAGGTTATGTTTTGCTACCCCAATACTGGATCCTGTGAAGGTTTCTGCCCATGAGCTTTAGATCTGGTAAATTGTCATTCTCTGTATCCGCTTGTTTGTCTTTTCAGTTTTACGGTCAGCAACTTGCCCTGCAATCTCACTTCTCTGACAAATCTAACTTGTTAGGATAGAGTGGTGACCTCTGAGCTTACATGCCAGATTGAAAGGTTAAAAAATATTTTTAATGATAATAATTTATAGCATAATTTTTCAAATGCCAAAATAAAAGAGTTTTTCACTTCAGGATCTGATTAAAAAACACTGATTCAGGAGACAGTTCAGTCTTCCCCAAACATTAACATATTTTCAATGCTGGCCTGGCTTGTTTATTTTTTAATGTCCTGGATCCATTTTCTCTGCAGTATTATTTCACTTTCTTTTTTATTTTATTAAGACAGCAAAATAAATCAAGATAGAAATCTTATAAAATTAATAATTAAACATTATCCTAAGAAGCATTAATATTGCTGATGAAACATTTTTTGAAGTCTGTTGAAAGACATTCAAAACCCATAATGAATTTGGAATGAAGAACCTGATAACCAATCGTAAAAAAATGCATCAAAATTCAGCTCATATATCCTCCTAAAAATTACCAAGGAATACATAATTTACACAATATCATTATATGATATTCTAAACATAAAAATACATTTATAATTGTACATTTTTCTATAGCTACTTTCCTTTGGTCAAGTTTTCCTTAAATCTCTATACAAAGATACCCAAAATAACCTGAGGAAGTTAAGATTATTACAAAATAAATCATACTAGCAAGCCACTTAATAATTTAATATGACCACATATTAACTAGTGATAATTTTTATTCATAATTTAAATATAGATAATTCCAATAAAATGTTTGTAAATACCACAATTAATGGAAGAACATAAAATCATTTGTAGAGATATTTTAATGACCTTCCTTTGTTCTTTATATAAATTTGATGATCTATTTTTTCCTTAATTTTAAAATACTGAAGTACATTTCATACTTAAATTACAGATTACCTCTATTTTACAAACCCAAAGTGAAAAAAAAGAGAATGTTTCTAGAAAAGAACCAGAAAATTATTAATTAAATCATAGTGTTTTTTCTAATAATTTAATTATTTTACTTTTTACAACTGCCGTGAATCTCTATGTATTTGAATAAACACATGAATTTGTTACATCTACCTGACTGCTATATGCCTTTTAAAAAATGCAATTACATTGCCCCACTTCATTATTCTCCACAGGCAATAGAACCTCGTACACCAAATAAATAATATGCTGGTAATAAGCATAAAAACATATCCAATTCATTTTTAAAATCTCTGAATATATTAATGTTTTTGCCACAATGTTTTAGAAATTTTTCAGATGAACTTTTCAAAACAAGCATGCAAACATCTAAACTATTAGATTTTTATCTAATTTAATTTATAAAATTTAGATATTATAGGTTTTAATTTTTCTTAGTCACTTTGATTTTTCTTGATAATTTTTAAATCAGTGATCTAATATATCTCTATTCTTTTGTGATGTTCTTGTTCAGACTTTCAAAACGTGTCACAATTATTTTTTACTTTTTCCAGATTAATCATACTGTAACTTTCATCCCGGGAAGCATCCTTTAAAGACCATTCCAAATTAAATGTCAATCCAGTGGCAGCTTTTCTGTCACTTAGGTTTACTCAATGGCCCTTAATGGGGGAAAAAAAAAAAGCAAAATAAGACTGCTTGTACATGGTTCCAAGGTAACGGTTTGAAACATAAATTCCTTTGTAGTTTAGATTCTACCCATCTTAGAGAATACTTTCTAAAATTCTAGTGCCAAGAAAATTGTAATCTCTGAGACATTTTTGTCCAGAATTCTCAGATTTAATTTGGAGAGGTCATATATAAAATGTAATTTGTCCCAATAAAGTCAAATTTCTTGATACTTAGGGAATGGAACAATAAATTTTCATAGGCTTTCACTTACTTAGAGGGGTGTGTAAAAAGATGATTGTAGCACCACTAGACACCAGTATCAAATACACAAAAAATCAAAATTTCAATGTAATCTTTGCAATAATTCAGTTTTAGTTCCTGCAGAATATATGACGATGACCAAATGTGGAATTACTGTTAATGTATATTATGACATATTATTTAATATTAGTACCATTGAGAGTTTCAATCCTTAAGAGAAAATTTCGGCAACTTCCTTAAGCTCACATATATTCCCCAGGTAAGCAGACATTTATAATTTTAGTTTACATTGATCCCTTACTGTTATTTTCTATTTTATTCAAGTGATGTGTTTAGCTAGCCAATATAACTTGTTAACACAGTGAATTTCCTAGCAGTGATTCAGTACCTGTGGCAACAATCAGCATGGGAACACCTAAATGCTGTAGATGGCTTCTTATTGATTGCTATAAAAACACAGAAATAAAATGTAAACTCTAAAAATCTATTTACAGCCATAGATGTAATCCTTAAGTACAGTTTGCTGATTTTCAGCTGGCTTTGCTTGAGCAACTCTTTTCCTTCAAGGGCATCCATTACACAGCAACATTTATAATGGAGCCTACAATTACAATATATTTGGAAACACCTATCTTTAACTTAAAAAGTATGTTAACAATCACTTTCTTGACAATCAATACAATGAACCCACTTGTCCGGGCTTTAATTTATACCCATGTTTCATTATACCAGTTATATTATGACAATGGTATAGTCATAATATAATTGGTCAATGTTTGTGTAACAAACTGCCATGTTAGGAGCACAGTAGCAAATTGAAAAACCCTGGAATAAGATTTAAATTGAATCCCTCTTCTGATACTTCCTGGACACGTGTCATTCATCGAGCTCAATTTCTTTGAGTTTTAAGATTTTTTTTTGTCTGTTGCCATTTCTAGAATTATAAATTCAGAGAACATCAGAATACTATGACAGCTTAAATATCATTTATGCTAATATCTTTACAAATCTGGAAACTGAAGCCCAGTATCTGGGCTCAACTGTAGTCTTGCTCCTTGCATAAGGATAGTTGCTGAGAGAGAAGTAACAGTGGTGGTATTCACAAATGTAAAAACTAGTAAAGCAGAATAACCCAATAGGAAAAATTAATGACAAGCTAATTAGTACACTCATTTTAAATAACTCATTATGTCTCAGTAGTGTGTACTGGTTTGGTAATGTGTTAGTTTGCTAGGGGTGCTGTTGAGGTGTTTCAAATCCACAAATGGTGTAGCTTAAACAATGGAAATGTATTGTCTCAAAGTTCTGGAGGCTAAAAGGCCAACATCAAAAAATAAACAGAGTTGATACTTTCTGAGGGCTGAGTGGAAAAATCTGTTTCATGCCTGTTCTCTAGCTTCTGCTGGTTGTCTGGCAATGTTCAGCATTCCTGTACTTGTAGAGTCATCACCCTAGTCTCTGCCTTCAATTTTTCATGGCATTCTCCCTGTATGTGATCTTCTGTGCCCAAATTTTCCCTTTTTGTAAGGATACCTGTCATACTCAGTAAGAGCCTATCCTAATGACCTCACTATAACTGATCATTATCTTCGATGACCCTATTTCCAAAAAAGATCACATTCTCAGGTAGTGGGGGTCAAGATTTCAACATATAAATTTGAGGACGAGCACAATAAAACTCCTAACAGGCAGAATACAAATTTAGTACACAAGCATATTGCAGCATGAATTACTAACACTCCATTTGTTAAAATGTAAATGCTCCCTGAAACATTCAGTAATTTCTCACTCATAGTGCCATTGATGTTGAAATGATTATTTTTCTCTAGAAAAATGTATTTAAAATATCACCTAGAAATTAATTATTTTCCAAGCTATTTGGAATAATAATAATATTGACATCTTTATTACCAAAACATAGAAAGTCTATCAGATACTAAGAAAAACCTGCTACTAAGCATCTAATATGTCAAATCCTGGTACTTTAGCCCCTTTTCCTTAATATTGGCAGTTAATAAAATTACATATTAAACCTGGATAGTATTTGGCACCAGACTTTGGAAAGAATTTGCAAAAGCTAAACTTTTCTCACGATTTAGTAACGATAACAACAACTCAAAAAGAAACAAGTAAAGATAATGGAATAAAATCTCAGACTTGCCAAACCACAAGTTATATGAACACACATATACGTATTTACCTGAACACCATTAGAAGCGAAACTTATGTCGTGTGTTCCCATTGAGAAAGAAAACACTCTGGTTAAATTTCATTAACTAAAAAACTTTGGACTGCCCAATTCAGACGTCAGAAGACTCATTAAATGCAAACTCAGAGGTCTTAATGCTAGTGTCGAGGTTTGCACCATAGAAAGCTGAGATGTATTTCATTTCCCTGAGCTTTATGAGGTTAATATGTTGTAAATGTGTAGTCAAGTAATAGATAAGCCTGATACTTTAAAGCTGTAGCTGTAGACGTTTGGTTGAGAGCAAAAGTGCTTGGGGAATGGTTTTATAGAGGGGCTGTATTTCATCACAATTTCCTTCTACTCTAGCTTATGATAGTAAATACAGTCGAGCTCATTTAAAAATCTCTTCAAAGATTCAAAGATTGTGGAGAGAAAGAGAGTTCTGGTTTACCAGTAGTACAAATAGCTTTTTTCTTGTTTAGCACTTTCTCCACTGAATAAATAATAACAACCAGAAACATTAATACTTTGGAAGTAATATTAGCCTTTCAGTCTATCCAAGTGTCCAAATGGGTCACTTTTAACTATGAAGTCATTGTAGAATCCTTTTTACCTCCATTATTGTCATATTTTATCAAGATGTGCTCATCTTCCACAACATTTTCATCACCAAGTAATCATTTTGTTCAATTTTTTATTATTTTTGGTATCTTTTATTTGTAATTTATTGCAATAATTACTTTAGAAAGTCTTTTGACTTCATGAAGCAAAACTCTCTAATGCGATTTCATTAAAATTTATAGAATAAGGAATTGGGAACATAGAAAAGCACTAAATAAATGATCTGAGCTGTTTATGGATCTAAATCAGGGAAAGCTTATGTCTATGTGAATTCACTCTACTGTAGTGTTTTCCTGAAAGCAGCTACTAGTTATAGTAATGCTATAGTGTAATACATCACAAGATATAGTAAGGACATATTAGTATAACACACTTCAAAAGAGTGAGGGTGGAAAAGTGGACTGTGTACCATTTAGAAAAATGATAATAATAAAGTAATTAACATGTGTTTGATACAGATAAGGGGTCTGGCACTGTGCTAAGTACTTTGTATAGATATGACAGTAATAACAAAAATTCTGCAAAGTTAGTGATATTGTTATTTACAAAATGAGCTCAAATAATCAAGTACAAAAGTATCTTTTTACCGTCCTCCTGAATAAACGTATTTAAATAAAATAAATCAAGATATGGAATCTCCGAAGTCACTTTTTAAGGAAGAACTTGATTTTGATATTAGATTGGAAGCACTAAAGTGCAATTGAATTAAAATGGTTTAGAGAATAATAAATGTATTCTTTCTTATTTTTTGCATCTGCCCTCTCACTAATAATTGCAAGAGAAAAAGCAGAAAATTTATTCCGATTTAAGATTTCCTTAAAAAATTTCTTTAAAAACTCATTGATGGCCTTCTTTATGACAAATACCTTATGATGAAAGGCATAAAAGAAACATTTTCTAAAGGAAATTTTATTAAAGTCACTGAAGAAAGATTATTTTAGACTTCCAATAGGTAATCAAAGAAAAAATTTAAAATGTTAAACTATAAAATAAATAGGCCAGTCACAGTGTTTCACACCTGTAATCCCAGCACTTCGGGAGGCTGAGGCAGGAAGATCACTTGAGGTCTTGAGTTTGAGACTAGCCTGGTCAAAATGGTGAAATCCCATCTCTACTAAAAATACGAAACTTTGTGGTGGCATGCATCTGTTAATCCCCTCTACTTGGAAGGCTGAGGCACAAGAATCACTTGAACCTGGGAGGCAGAGGTTGCAGTGAGTTGAGAACATGCCACTGCACTCCAGCATGGGTGACAGAGCAAGACTCCATCTCAAGAAAGAAAAAGAAAAAGAAAAGAAAAATTAAACTGTAAATAATTTTTTTCATAATAAGGGAAGAAATACACCTTTTAAAATTTCCATATGGCTTCTAATAATTTACCCTCAATGATAATCACTGAATCTCACTTTAATTGAATAAAAAGGCCACTATGATATTTTAAAAATAACTAAGTTTAAGACATTACTTTAATGCATATATTCATAATATTTTTTCTTTAATAACACAACAAATGGACAAATTAATACAATCCCCAGCCTCCATGGTCCCTGAACAACATCATACAAGATATTTTAATTCATTAGTCACCCTAGATCACTTTTTTTATAATAGGTCTTAGGTGCATTAACCACCATATTCTGTATGGGAGCTTAAGGTATGAACCAAAAGCCATGAAGAAGTTGCCAGTGTCCTGAACTTAATCCTGTCCTCATTCTAATCCTGCCACATCTTCTGCCAATAGAACTCAGAAATGAACAGATTAGAAAACGATTAGTTTTTTTTTTTTTTGGCCTCACTGTCATAATTTCTCCACAAATGCAATGACTTAGTCTTTAGGAAGCATTTCTTTTCCATTTTGTTAATTTTCCCACCACCATTAATGTGGATTATTACCTTTGCAATATTTTTATACAATTAAGTGACGTTTATCACCAATTCTTTACAACATTATTTTGTTATATGCATAGTTTTATTTTTTAATTATTGTTTTGTCTAAGTAACATTCTTTCCTTTTTTCCTTTTTATTTTTTGTAAAAATATAACATTGTTTTCTTCTTTAGCTTTGCCTATCTGCATTTTTCTAATATTCTCACACAGTCAAAATATAAATAATAAACATTACAATCTTTTTAAAAATATACAAGTTATAATTTCAAGAGATGGAGAAATACCACAACTCTCATTGTAAGGTGTATACATGTTCTAAAAAATAGACAATTTTACTCAACGTTAAATATGTAACTTGCTAAATCTTAAAGAATCTTTAATTACATAAAGCCCTCAATAAAAATGGGGAGAGAAAAATAACAGTTAAAATTTATTATATCAAAGATGATAAATACTTATCTATGAAATTCAGTATAGACAAATGGCTTAAAAACAAGTCTGGAATTATGGAGTTACGGATTTGATTTCTAGTTCCATCTTGCATTAACAATATGACTCTAGCCAATATTTTGTAAGGCCTAGTTTTCTTACCTGTAAAATGAGCATAATAATGGTAACTTACGGCCGGGTGCGGTGGCTCCGCCTGTAATCCCAGCTCTTTGGGAGGCCGAGGCGGGTGGATCACAAGATCAGGAGATCGAGACCTTCCTGGCTAGCATGGTGAAACCCCGTCTCTGCTAAAAACATACAAAAAAATCAGCCGGGCATGGTGGCGGGCGCCTGTAGTCCCAGCTACTCGGGAGGCTGAGGCAGGAGAATGGCGTGAACCCGGGAGGCGGAGCTTCCAGTGAGCCCAGATCGCGCCACTGCACTCCAGCCTGGGCAACAGAGCAAGGCTCCATCTGGAAAAAAAAAAAAGTAACTTATTGGGTTTTGAAAATAATTAAATAAGAAAAAATAGCACAGAGCCATATTATAGAGAAAAATACTTTATAAATATGTAAATATTAATGATTATTAGTCAAAGCTGAAGTATTAGGAAACGATTGAATTTTTAGATTTTTAAGATTCTAAATTAATAACCTAGGGAATTCTACAATAACAAAAGAAGAAAGAGGAAAAGGAGAAGGAGAAGTAGTAGGGATCTCTACCTCTTCATTTATCTCCTCTGGATGCATTTCTGAAAGGCTCCTCTATCTCCTTCTAGTCTCTGTTTCTCCCATTGATTTTCATTCCTTTTCTCTCTACAATATGGCCTGTGGTCGCATATTCACAGAATACTCAAGCCATTTAGATATATGGAAAGATAATGCAATTAGTCAGTTGGGTTTGCTCAAAAACCTTTACCCACCTTTTACAAACCTCAGTGGCAGTAAGACGTAAGTTGAATTATCAGTGTAGGCAAGTGGCTATTGAATTGAATACTTGTAGATTTACTGGGGACTTTATTATTCGCAGTTTCAGTATCTATCTCACTTCTAACAACTTACCAGTGCTGAGTTATACTGGGAACACTCAACCTGTCTTGAAATTTTCTCCTCGCTTGGCTTTCAAGCATCATTCTCTTATTTGCCTTCCAAGTCTCTCAATTCTTTCCTTCTTTCTTTTTCTTTCTTTCTTTTTCTTTTCTTTCCTTTCTTCTTTCTTTTCTTTCTTTCTTTCTTCCCTCCCTCCTTCCTTTCTTTCTTTCTTTTCTTTCTCTTTCTTCCCTCCCTCCTTCCCACCTTCCTTTCTCTTTCTTTCTTTTCTTTCTCTCTCTTTCTTCCCTCCCTCCCTCCTTCCTTTCTTTCTCTTTCCTTCTTTCTTTCTTTTTTTCTTTCTTTCTTTCTTTTTCTTTCTTTCTCTTTCTTTCTTTTTCTTTCTTTTTCCTTCTCTCTCTATCTTTCCTCCCTCGCTCCCTCCTTCCCTCCTTCCTTCCTTCTTTCCTTTCAAGGGCAGTGGTTACTCTTATACTAGACATTCCTTAACTGCTGGTGTAAACCAAGATATTACTTGTGCCTCTTTTCATTTTACCCCATACAGCTTCCTCCAAGTGAGTGAGCTCATCATTTCTCCCACTGTGAACTTCTCTTTATCTTGTTTCCACCTTAGAGTGAATGATATTACTAACCACTTTTGTACCAAAATCTGAAATAAAAGTTTTTCTCTTGATTCATCCTTCTCCTTTATCTCATCATACTGCAATAGTCACTAAGTTCCTTTTCTCCTACCTCTAAATATACCTCAAAGCAATTCTTTATTTTGCCTTCATCCATACTGCTCTTCTCCCAGCTTACATTATTTCTTACCTAGGTCTATATTATATGTTTTATTAAGGAATTTATTAGGTAAAATAATCAAATAGCCTCAAGAGTATAATCACATATATGAAAACCTAACTATCATTCACTGTACTCCCAGATTCCATGAGACATGTCACATTTCTTCTGGGCTACTATATTTTAGGACTTCATCATGCAGGAAGACTGCTTAAGCCTACACTAAATACCAAACTTGAGTGAATCTAAATAAATGAGAGCCATCAACCAACTTATTAATTATGTTTTTCTTTACAGCCCCACAAATAGTGTGGGTTAATGGAGTCACATCTGAAGGAGGAAAAGGAAAGTAGCATATACTGTTACTGATTAAATGTCTGACTACCCTGGGTACATTACTTGTATTATTTTGCTACACTACACAGTTTTTGAGGACAAAGTTTGTGTCCTGTTCAGTTCTATAGCCCCACCGCAATGTTTCTGATATAAGAAATGTTCAATAAAATTTACTTATTAATTAGTGAAGTTTTATAACAACTTTATGAGGCAGTTCTACTACTATAACAATTTAACAGATGAGCATATTAATATTTGAAGAATTAATCTATACTGTTTCACCATTTTGTAAAGTTCCTACATCCTCTGAGGATATATGACCTGTCTGAATAAGACAAGCCAAAGTTGCTATTCCCACAAATTTCAAAATCCAGTGAAGGAGACAGGACAAAACAAGCAAAAGATGGATGGGTGAATAAGTGAAGCATCCTGCTTTACTCACTATTCTTATTTCTAAGGTGACTTAAAAATTCACAGAATAGCCAACAATCAGCGATTTAGCAACAGTTTATTGGTGCCTATAGAGATAACTAAGCTATTTTTCAGATTGTGATAATCTCTATGAATAAAATCAAACAGAATTATGTTACAGAGTGATTGAAGAGAAGTAGGATAATATTACATGTTATAATCAGGAAAGGGCAAGCTGAGGTGAGGACATTTGTATGAACAGTGAAGGAGGAAATCATGTGAAAATCTTGGGGGAAAGGGACTCCAGGGAGATAAATAAATAAATGCAAATGCCCAAGAAACCAAAAGAATGTCAGAGTGGCAGGTCCTAGTGGGTATAAAAAGAGTGGAATCTGATAAAGTCCTATTCATAACTTGATTTAAAAAAAGAAGAAGAGTAGAATCTAATTCAAAAGGCCATGTTGTTATAGGTCAATTCAACAGCCACATAAAATCTTCGTGTAAAATTTTATTTATCTTCTTGGAAAACAGACTTATATACTTATGGTTATTTTGCATACTGGAGTTGTAAATGTAAAAATAGTTATCCTAGTGAAGTAAACTCACAGAGCGAGCAGACAAAGAGTAACTTATGTCCAATTTCAAACATAAAAAAACTTGAAAATTGAAATCATTTGTGTGTGCATGCACATATAAATCTTAATCATAAAATATATAAAAGATTAATATCTGTGTATACAGATATTTCATAGAAATAATTTCCAAAGCCTACATTTTCTTTCAAGAGTCATCTGAATTTAGAAATGTTATGTTATTTTAACATCCCCTAGTGGTTCTTTGATAAAACTGGGGGATTGCTTGACAAATTTAAAATGTAAGTCTAAGTAAATACATTTTCTTCTCAGAATGAAGTGTATATTCAATTTACCCCAAGCAAAAAGGTAAAATAAAATAGGACAAAATAAAGTAACTGTTTATTCTTATAAGATAACAATGTATTAAAAGAGATAAAGCAACTTTCCTTCAAAATATACAATATTTGACATTCACTTCAGAAATCAGAGAATAAAAGTTGCTGTCTAAATATCATCAGCTATGGATTTCCCTCTGACAGTAAACTGGAAGCAATAATGTAATTGACTAGTTCTTCCTTTTATGAAACCCTATTTCTATCAGAAATACGTAAGAGTAGAAAAACAAAAACGTTTAAAATCTCACAATAACAGATATTTGCAGGCTTTTTATCCATAGGCAACATATTTTTGTCAAATAATTACATAAAATTAGTAAGATAACATGTATTTATCCTTTCCAAATTACATTTGGAGGACCTGTGGTACAGAGTTGTTAGGTTACAAAGGAAGTTTGGAGTCAGTCTAAGACTCCCAGGTACCCTGTTTGCTAACTTTCTGCTACTTCCATTCAATGATAGTCCTCATAATTTTTTTTTCTACCTGAGCAGTTATATATATTTCAGAATCTATCAATTAATTGACATGATATTTATGAGTAACTGTGACATGTACCTTCCTCTCTTGTGATTCTTGAAGATGCAAGTGTTGTTCTAACCATCTTAAATGCACTTGAAAGAAGAGCTTTATAATCTCCAACCTTGTTACAGAAAAGAATGAAAAAAAAAGTCGTGATTCTAATCCTACATCTGTTGTATTTTATTCCAAAGATTTTTATTCTTTCTGCACATTCATGGGATCTGTAGCCACTTGCTTACATTGTCAACTATCAATTCACAGTCCAGTTTCATTAACATATAAATAGATAGCCTTTAACAAGGCTTAAAGACTTTTGAGAAAATCCAAGCAACCAATTATATAATCCATCTACACAATTTCAAATGGGCTAGATTATAGAAGATGCTAAAAATGTTGATGGCATGATTTACAATCTATACCCTACCCTGTTAGAGAGGTTGAGATATAAATTGTTCTATGTTCAGAGCTTCAGTAAGATAGGTAAGTATTTATCTGGGTAAAAAAAGCTCATTTTCTTCACCCTTAGTGGTAGAAAGGGTATGCATTTTGTTCAGCTGATTTGGTTTTATGCACTCATGCTCAGGTTGAAAAGTATAAATGTACAATAATAAAGTAATGATAACAGCTATGCTCCATTTTCCATTTCTATCTTAATTGCTCCAGGTAGGTAATTTTACTGTGTATATAAATCATTAGTCTTCAGCAGTCACCCCTTTCTCTAGTTATTCTTAGGCTCCAAAGCAGTTTTATTTTGCTAAGAGCCATTTCTGATTGTCTCTGGAGTGATGGCAGGGGTGAGGGAGGATTCAAATTAGCTTCAAGGTACATTTACTTCTATTACTCAGACATAATACCCCAATGACATATAGACCATTTCTTAGTCAAATATTAATTTACAATTGTCCTGTATCTATATAACCAGCATGCACTGCTAAATCTTTTCTGACTAGGTTTGATTTCAGTGATAAAAACTAAGAATTTTTGATGATTCCAGGCTTCTTAGTGAAAAACAAAACAAAACAAAAAACAATAATTTTGCCCATAATCATACAAAATAACCAAGGAAAGGTTTCAGGGAGAAGCCCAGAAGCATTATCTATGTAATAAATAGATTTCCAAAATGTGGCCAAATGAAATGCCCAATGAGCTTTAAGGGCTTAATTAAGCCACTTGAGTCAGAAATGCTGTGAAAATAAAATTAAGTGTAATCAATACAACTTGGACAAGCCATTTGCAGATTCTGGACCTTAATTTGTATTAGGACTCTCTGGCTTACTAAGATTTAATGTGAGTGTTTCCATAACTTTTGTGTTCCTACAACTGTACACTGCAGGTATTTAGGGTACAATTAAGTTTAGAGTAGCTTTTTGGAAGGAATAACAGAATGAATAAAAGAATAATGTTATTTTCTTTTCAAGGCTTTCTGGATTTTTGCCTATATTTTCCTATAAGAAGCACTTATACTAATGTGAAAGTAAGTTGAAAAGTGAGACTCTATGGTCTTCTACTTCCCTTCTAGTTCTAAAAAAGAAAATAATAATGTAGCACTAGCAAGGATAAGTGAACAAGACAATTTGTATGCCTTGTGCATAACAATCACTTGATAAATATTTGGTGAATTGACACTGTAGTACATAGTGGGCAAAAACTGAGAGTAGAAATAACTAAAGGCACAGGAAGATAAGCACAGGCAGAAATATCCTTAAGGAGGTCAGAATGGGATCACTGAAGTTAGTCTCAAACTCATACCTGTTTAAAAAAAAAAATAGAACTCTTTTGGGCAGTTTTCAATCTTTGATGTCCTCAGATTGTGTAATGACAGCCCCAGCTTTATGAGTAAATGAACCCTGTTGTGGAGGACTCTGTGATGTGCCTAATTTTGTTCCCCATGTTTATCTGATTTACAGGTTTCCAAGTCATTATTTTAGATCACTCATTTGAGCGCCTCACATGGAAACTTGAACCTCTCACATTTTGTCTGGGCTCCTGAAATCCTGCCCTTATCTGGAAAGTTTAATTCACGGGTAAAAGGAGTTTGGAGAGTGGGGTGTGTTAGGCAGTAGAAGGGATATAGCATCCTGACCTTGTGTCCTGTGGTCCCAGCAACTGAATAGGGACAAAAGGTTAAAATGTATAGATTAAAACCACATCCACACTACAATCTGACTATCTTTAAGGATCCTTTTAGGAAGTCAGGGCAATTACTGAGCCTTGAATGATGAAATGGTGGGTATGCTCCTAAGGGATCCATTAAGGTTCCCCAGCGCTGACAATCTTGTCTGGCCCAGCTACCTTCCTTCCCTCTTCTCCAGCACTTGTGACCTGCACTCAAGCACATGTCACACTTGGTAACAACTGATGCTTGACCCGACACACTCCTCTGCCAGTGCTCTTTTTCTTCATTCTACTCCCTTAGGAAGAGTTAAGTGGCTTTAATTTGCATTTTTTAAAGCTACTGCATATTGAAACTTTCCTTTTTGAAACTTTTGGCTTCTTTACCAAGGCTGATGGTTTGGATGAGGAGAAAAACATCTAGTAATTGTTAACATGCTCTTCCACTAGATATGACAAATCTTTCTCACCAAATTCGTGTCATATTTTACAGTTACATTTTCCTCTTGAAACCTAGGCTTTAGTTTGTGACTTTCAAGCAAATAACAACGGATATTCCTGAGCAATATTAAAGATAACTCCTTCTGCAGCAATGGCACCTCCCACCCTCATCCCCTTTTCTCTGCCTATTAAGGTTCATTCATCTTATGAGATTTCAGCTACAAATCAGTAGAAAAATGAAAAAAACACATGGCTACATCTTAGCAAGTACCTCCTTTATCTTAATTTACATTTATTTTCTTCTACCTGGTATATAAAGCAGTATCATACATATATATGATAATAAATAGAAAATCATATTACATAATTTCAATTATTGATAATTCACTAAATGTCAGGCCTTGGCAAAACCACATGGTTTATCAAATGCAATATTTTATTTGCTATCCAAAGTATTCTACAAAAAAATGTTATCTAGATTTTACAAATGGAAAATTAAAGTTTATGACATAAAGTCATCTGCTTAAAAATAACCCAGCTAATTAATGCAGGATCAAAGATGCAAGTGTAGTTTTATGTTTCATAAAGGCCATAATCTTCAGCAAAATAAAGCATTATCTCCTGATATTAATTCTTAAGCATATACATTAAACTTAGTGAATGAATGTCCAAGGAAGAAGGCTGAACTTAGTCTACAATATAAAATCACCAGTTTGTCATAAGTTCTTAATTTATTTTTTTGTAAAATGTATTGATTATTAAATACTCCCAACTGTTATTTAAAGATAAAATAAACTTGTTCCAACTGTTTATTTTGTGATATCTAAGCAGTAAGAAGAAAATGAAAGAGTTCACAAAGATGTTTAATTTGCTCTAGTGTCATTTTATTGTAATTCCTGTCTCTGCAAGGAGCCAGGCCTTTGGGTAGGAGCTCCACTTTCAATCTGGTTTGTCACCTCTTCAAGAATAGAAAAGAATGGCATTCGGGGCCACTGACAAAACCTGCCTCCTCATATTCCCATCGTGCATTCTTGTTCTGAATGCCCCCCCTCCCATTCCTCACTGTTCTTGAAGATTAACAAAAGAGGTATAGAGGAACTGTGGTCAAAGAAAGATCTGCTCCCCTAGTCAGGCCAATCAGCCAAATGAACTCTGTGTCAGGCAGCACAGGCTGACAATATCACATCCAGGAAAAAATGCTGGGTAAAATCATTAATCTTAAAGGAGAGACAAACTTTATTAATCATCTTGCTAACATTTAACTAACAGAGGAGGAAGTGGAATACCTAAAAGCTTTTATTAATGGCCTGTGAGATATAATGTAAATGTGTATCTTAATTCTGGGTTTTCTGACTCCCTGGAAAAGTCTAAAGCAAACAACCAAACAAAAGCTGGTTTTGCTGGAGGATTTTTTTTTTTTTAATTCACACACACACACACACACACACACACACATTTACTAAACTATAAACAGTGATAGATGAGCACATAGCTTATTCACTGTTGTATCCCTAGCCTAGGTTCAGGCACCAAAATCTAGCTAACAGTTAGACGCCAAAATAGAGAGCTCAATCCCTGGAATGTGACGTCTTTAGTCTGCATGTTTGGGGCTCAGTCAACTTCTCTTCCGGCATGATCAGGGGCTGGAATCTAAGTTGCATAATTTTACCTCTATAACTTGTCTAGAATCTTGGCCTCAAGACCTTCACCATCACTTCACCACTCAGGCCCGGAGCAAAGCATTCCTGTGCTGGCTGTGATCTCGGGCTGCATTCAAAGACTTGCATCTACAGCTCTAGGTCCTGTGCTACCAGGGACTTTCAGTCCTGACCTGCCACCTCAGCATTCTCCATAGTTTGATGGGCTTGAGCACTTAATCAGTGTCCTTAGAGTAGGTTTTGGTGTTCAAACTGCTCTGCAAGAGGTCAGCTCTTTCTTTAGAAAGCTAGCTTGTAGAGAATTTGTTCATCTAGTAAACCTTTACATCTCACCAACATCCACTTAAGTGTATGACTATGAGCAAGCAGTGTCAAGAAAACTGAGAGTATTTGATTCATAAAATAAGTGACCACACACATATTTTTTAAGACAACCTCTTTCATGTTTTGCATTTCAATTAAATCTCAAGTTCCATGAGGACTACAAATTACATCTCCTTGTGCTTTGGGATCTTCCAATGAATAAAGTGTGCACTTACATGACATTTTAATTTGGGATACCCATAAGTTCAATGTCTATCTATGTGGTGATACTACTAAAACTATTTAATATAGTTTCTGTTCCTAGCTGTAATGTGGAACTTTGTTTAAAGAAGTAGTGTTATGAAAAAGTAGTTTTCAAGTGTATCTGCGTATCAGAATCATTTGGGAGGTTTTAAAAATCCAATGTCCATGATAACTCCTAGACTAATTAAATTAGTATTTCTAGACTTGGGATCCAAGTTCTTTAAAGTTTTCAAGTGATTCAAATGTGAAGATCAAAAGGCTTTTTTTTTTTAGCATGCATTTTAACTGGCGAGTGGATAACCTGAGTGAATTAACAAATAAATGAATGAATCTATATATATATATATTTGAATAAAAATATATATTTATATACATATAGAAAACATACGCAGCCGGGCGCAGTGGCTCACACCCATAATCCCAGGAGGCCGAGGCGGGTCGATCACGAGGTCAGGAGATCAAGACCATCCTGGCTAACATGGTGAAACCTCGTCTCCACTAAAAATACAAAAAATTAGCCAGGCATGGTGGCAGGCACCTGTAGTCCCAGCTACTTGGGAGGCTGAGGCAGGAGAATGGCGTGAACCTGGGAGGTGGAGCTTGCAGTGAGCTGAGATCGCTCCACTGCACTCCAGCCTGGGTGACAGCAAGACTCTGTCTCAAAAAAAAAAAAAAAAAAAAGAGAAAAGAAAACATATGCATACATTTGTGTTTCTTGCTACTGAAATAGAAAATGTAAACTTTTTTCAATTACAAATATATCTATCATAGAAAAATTTGTAGCAATTTTTTTTGTAAAGTAGCAAGCTAATTAAGTTTATATTTTTCATACTGGTCATACACCAAGCTAAATATAGTTGCTAACCAATGGATTTGCTTGCTGCTGTTATAAAAATATAAATATATAAGCAAACACAAAGGCAGTATCATCAACTTATGAAAATTACTCAATTATTTCAGGCCACTATGAAGCAGACACACATTTGAAGTTATGTTAATTTTGATATATTCTCTTTAGAGATAATTCAGTTTTTCTCTTCTGTAGTTATTTCTTTTGGTTGCACCATAAGAACTTGACTAGTCATCAATTATTGAATCAAATGCTTGTGAATTCTCTTACTTTGTGTTCGATTTTTTATATGTGACATTCAAATTTTAAATAAATAAACAAAGAAAAGGCATTGCCATTGTACATGAAGCACTTATAATCTATCAGAGGAGCTTATAGCTATTTTCATAAATATATTTCTGCTGCTACTAAAATGCTAATGCCTTAAAAGGAAAAATGCACTAAGATGATTCTGTCTAACTAGAACTGAAGCACTCTCTCCTCGGTTGCCTTAGAGATACGCAGTCACTAGTGAAGATAAAAAGTATTTTGCAATCTTTCTCTACTGGTGAGATAACTTTGTACATGAACTACATCCACGTATGTGAATAATCCCCTAAAGAAAGCTGCTAATTGCATAGCATATCATTAAGACAGAAAGATTTATAAAACCTTATCATATGTCAAGGATATGAAAAGGCGGGAAGCTCCTTGGTTATAATCATTCTATTATTTTTCCCAAAAAGACAATCTAACATGAAGGAATGGCTTAGGATTGATTGAATTAAAAACAACTTGGTTTTTAACTCTACTCAAAAAGTAAAGCATGTAATTAAATCATCAGCACCTTTTCAGCCTAAATTTCAACAAAAAGCAGAAAATATTTTCACAAAGTAAAATTATCTGAAGTGTCAAAATGTGTATTACCAGCATCACAAGCAGAGAATTTAAAAATTAGAGTAAACAATCTGATTTAGTGCAAGGAGGACTTATTAAGTAAAATTGTAATTTAATTACAATATTTAATTTACATTTGCATTGGATGTCTTTAATTATATATATATATCCAATAATTTCTAAAATACATGTACATTAAAAATTGCGAGGAAACTTATTAAGCTGCATTGTCCAAATAAGAGAAACCTTAAAACAGAACCTTTAGAAAATAATTTGCTGTGGGTCATACACCCAATAAGTGGTGGGCCTCATAAGACGGATCATCCCTCACCTAAAAAAGCTTACAGGGAAGGGTGACAGATGACAGGAATTACATTATAGCAGTGCTAGGATAGCTTTTTTTTTTCTTTTAAATAAGCTTCTTCTAATAGTCCATTTTCTAAAGTGAGTTAAGATTCTTAGGCGATATTGTGCTTCTCGTGATAACCATCACCACTTTCTATTTGTTAGTACTCATAGATTACAATCTATAGATTTTATGGCAATAGTGAGAACACTATCCTGTGACTACAATGAAAGGTGGGCATTTTCTGTCTGAGATTTGAAATACACTAACGGATGCTTCTGTTTTAACACAATGGAATAGAGACTGCCCACTTCAAAGGCTCAGGGATGAGGATTAAAGAAAAAGATCATTTTTTTTCTAATGAGGTTTTCTTCTTCATTGGTCCATGCTAGTAATGTCCCTATCAGCCTCTCTGAAAGCTATTACACTTGGCTTCATACATAAAGGTGATGACCTCCAGATGAATTTAATGGTAATATAAGGAATTACCATATCAATAAACGCAAAAAGTGGCAAATATTTTATAATTTAAAAAGAAAGCAGAGTGTATTGCAACCACTTTCAGCCTTTTCTTATGCAACAAATAGAAAGCAGGAAGAGAACTGAAGGAAATAAAAATTCAGTGCTACACTATGTATGTGCCTGTAACTCACAGGAAGTGTTGTGCTCTGGGCTTGCTGGAGGGACCCAAGGGGTGAAGCACAGGGAGGAAATCAGAAAATACCATTGGGTTGGTTTTCCTGAGGGGATTCTCCTGCAGCTGACATTGTGTCTCCTCAAAACCTTAGGTATGGCTGAGTTAAAATATTAGTCCCTTTTATCAAGCCAAGAAGGAGGCTACGAATGCAGAAAATAGGAAGAGAACATACACCAGCATGGCACATGTATACATACGTAACTAACCTGCACATTGTGCACATGTACCCTAAAACTTAAAGTATAATAAAAAACAAACAAATAAATAAATAAATAAATAAAAGTGTTTCTCAAATGTTAAGATTCCTGCAAATGTCCTGGAGCTTAAGAAAATACAGTTTCTGGGTCCATAGGTCTGAAATGGGGCCTCAGATTCTGAACTTCTAACCAGCTCCTGGTGATATCAATGCTGCTGGTATTTGGACATTTTGATTAGCCCAGTTGTAGAGCATAAGATGAAAAACAAAGCAGATGGCTAAAATGTGTAACAACAGAAAGCATTGAGATTTCTGCCTGAGAACAAAGGGGCTGATATGCGTTCAGCACTGCCTAAAAGGAGAGTTGTGACCACAAGTTAATAATAATGTGTTTCTTTTCCTAATTTTAGCTAAGCAACATTATTTTTAAATTAACTCTTCCTATAGATTGATTTATTCAAGTTTAAACAGCAAAGATATTAGTTAGGCACAAATGCATTTTCTCTCATTCTTATTCTGTTCAACCCATTTTTGATGGGAGAATTATCTATTTTCTCCTAATTATGGGTTTTCTGAGACCGATTGCTTATCTTATACAGATTTTCCAAAAATAGGGCTTTCTTGAACCTCAACACTGCTATTCTGCCAGTGTGTGCACACAGCAAATAGAGACACATTTATAATGTAAGCCAAATGAATATATAATTATGAATGAAAATTTGGTGAGAAAGAAATAACTATATTTGAAAGACATAATTATATATACATATATATACACATATACATACATACATACCCACTTAATATTATACCCAAGCTCCTCTATTAAGTCCATACTAGAATTATTTCAGATGAGTCAGAAAGTTTCCATATAGAATAGCTGGACTGAAATGCCAAACACACCTATATTTTGGGTTTCCCTTACTATTAGTCCATTCTCACACTGCTGTGAAGTGCCACCTGAGACTAGGTAATTTATGAATAAAAGATGTTTACTTGACTCACAGTTCCACAGGCTGTACAGGACGCATGGCTGGGAGGCCTCAGAAAACTTAAAATCATGGCAGAAGGCAAAGCGGAAGCAGGCACATCTTTGCATGGTGGCAGGAGAGAAAAAGAGAAGGGGGAAGTGCTACACACTTTCAAACAACCAGATCTTGTGAGAACTCACTATCAAGAGAACTGCAAGGGGGAAATCTACCCCCAGGATCCAATCACCTCCCACCAGGTCTCTCCCCCAACACTGTGGATTACAATTCAACATGAGATTTGGGTGGGGACACAGAGCCAAACAATATCACCTTCTAAAAGCCAGTCGTATAAGCTAGTCTTTAAACAACTCTAGATCTTACTTTGCTTATTTGTAAAATGAAGGATCTGAGACACACAATCTTTAAGTTTTCTTCTAGTTCTAAAATTCTTGGATGTCAGAGGGGGAGAAAATCTTCACAATTTACAGTCTGACAAAGTACTAATATCCAGAATCTACAACACACTCAAACAAATCAGTCAAAAAAAAAAAAAAAAAAAACAGTCATATCTAAAAGTGGGCTAAGAACATGAATAAACAATTCTCAAAATAAGATATACAAATGGCCAAAAAACATATGAAAAAAATGCTCAACATCACTAATGATCAGAGAAATGCAAATCAAAACCACAATGTGATACTCCTGCAAGAATGGTCATAATCAAAAAATTAAAAAATGTAGATGCTGACACGGATGCAGTGATCAGGGAACACTGCTACACTGCTGGTGGGAATGTAAACTAGTATAGCCACTACTGAAAGCAGTATGGAGATTCCTTAAAGAACTAAAAGTAGGAATACAATTTGCTCCAGCAGTCCCACTACTGGGTACTTTACCCAGAGGAAAAGAAGTCATTGCTCAAAAAAGATACTTGCACACGCATGTTTATTGTAGCACAGTTCACAATTGCAAAATCATGGAACCAACCCAAATGCCCATCAATCAATGAGTGGATAAAGCAACTATGGTGTGTGTATATATATGTGTGTGTGTGTGTATATATATATGTGTGTGTGTGTATATATATATGTGTGTGTGTATATATATATAATAATACCTATATATATATATGATGGAATTATATATATCTATATGATGGAATTTTATATATATATATATATATGATGGAATACTACTCAGCCGTAAAAAGGAAAGAATTAATAGCATTTGCAGTGACCTGGATGAAACTGGAGACTATTATTCTAAGTGAAATAACTCAGGAATGGAAAACCAAACATCGTATGTTCTCACTGATATGTGGGAGCTAAGCTACGAGGACGTGAAGGCATAAGAATGATACAGTGGACTTTGGGGACTTGGGTGGAAAAGTTGGAGGGGGACAAGGGATAAAAGACTACAAATATGGCTGGGTGTATACTGCTCGGGTGATGGGTGCACCAAAATCTCACAAATCACCACTAAAGAACTTACTCATGTAACCAAGTACTGCCTGTACCCCAATAACTTATGGAAAAGAAGTAATCTATTCTAGGAAGAATTCACTGATTAACTCAACCTGGCTTAATTCCTCTATTTACTATCATTATTAATAAACATTTTATATCCCTAAATAAAATAAAATACTTGGATAAAAAATAAGTGAATGCTCTTTAAGAGGCTTCTCTTTTTTGAGGTTGCCCCTTTCTGTAAGAAGATAAGTACTATTACTTTTCTGCTGCCACAGGGAAGTCTAGCCCCACTCTTTCATCAGTAGCAGAATGTTTTTAAAAAAATGCTGACAGTGACTTTGAGACCTGATAGTGTTTGTGTTTTCAAGATAAAAATGGTCTTCATCAGCCCTTTTAATTGAAAGTAAATTGCTATCAGAAATGTGATTACTACAGGGGAACGAGAAGGATGGACCTGCTTATAAGTTTCAACATCAATAGGCTTTTTTTAAAGGGCCCATTCAAAGAAGAGATGCCTGGTGGGCAGAAAAGAAGCAGAAATAAGATATTAAATTATATTTTTAAGTGGATCCCTTGATGCTTCATTTGTCTAAATAATACAATGGAAAATTAGTTCAAATTCTTTTAAGAAAAATAGCATTAGGACATGAAACTCCATATCCTTCCCAAACATTACCAAATCATCTGCCTTTTATTCTTATATGAAATTATGACTCACGAAGCACATGTGAGACACAGTGCTAGATGTTGGGGTTATATATACTTGTCCTTCTGAAATCCATTTATAAGCTGTGATAGATACAGGAAAATAAAAGGAAAACAACATTTATTTAGTGTTTACAATATTCCAGGAACTGCTGGATCAGGCACGTATATGGTTTTCACTTCACTGCTACAACTCAGTGGGCTGGTATATGTACCCTTTTTCTCAGAAAGGAAGTTGCGACTCAGAGAGATTAAGTAGCCTGCCCAAGTCATAGTCTGTACAGCTAATATTTGTATCTGGTTTTCTGACTGCAGAGATTTTATTTGGTCAGTAAAGAGTCACTTGGCCAAACAGATTAATTGTAAAACTCCATGATACCAAGTGCAATGAAGCCAAGAAAGAGATGAAACTAAATCTGCTTGGAGAAAGCAGTGAAAATTTGACATTGTAGGAAATATGTGAGCTGTCCCCTCAAAGAATGAGAATTTTGCCTGGAGGAAAAGGGCAACTGAAGGTAACATGAATGGTATCATTTATTCAGTTTCCAGCTGATTACAAAGGCTTGAACTATGCAACAGGAAGATCTGAAAAAAATGCATTAAGCTTTACAAAATATTTTTTCTGTTTTGACAATAAGGCTTCTAATGGGGATGTATTTAACACATATTTATGAGATCAACACCATTTTGAAAGATAAACCATAAGACCTACTTTACAAAATGTATTTATTTAATGAATGCTTACTTTGTTCAAATACCAGTCACAGTTTAATGAAATCTTGCAATTGTGTAAGGGTTTGTCATCTCTAAATGCTTCTTTATTATAGCCAGAGCCATATAAACTATCACTTCAGGTACCATAACTCTTTCAATCTCAAGGTTCCAAACAAGTCTATAACAAGTAAAATTGGAGAACAACATATCCTAGAACAAAAAGCAGACTGCTGAAATTATGTTTAGTAAGAATCAAATTTTGGTTAGCTTTATACTATTAAATACATTCTAGTAAAAATATTCAAGCCTTTCTGTGCAGTACTTTTGAAATTACAAATATAAAACTCCGCCTGAAAAAATACAAATGCTTTCTCACACAAGATGGCAGAGAGGATGAAATGGGTTGGTGAAAAGGGATTTTGCAATAAAAATATTCTCTTAGCATTTACAAAATACCACGGGATCCCTAAATCTTCCAATTTAATGTGTTCAGAGATGAAAACTGGTGCTATTTCCTCTTGGTCTAGCTCTCTAAATAGTAACTAGTTAGCACGCATATGCCTCAGAATTTTAACTTCATAACATTGTTTACGAACTTGGAAGAAACTTTTCACCACCACATAATAATTTCATCTTAGAGGTGGTTCATATAACACATTTCAATTTAATATCACATGGCTTGTTTTATAACATAATAAAGTGGTGTATAATAAATCAGGCACCAATCATTCATCTGAATTTTGCAACAGATATGTGGTTAAAATCTTTTTTTAATTAGGAGACATTATGTGCCTATCATTATCCATCATGTTTTTATCATTTTCATCTGGTCTATATGTCCCATGTTCATAAAGTTGATAACATCAAAACACGGAAAGTATAGGAAATAACACAGAAAACATACCACATAAAAAAGCAATCTTTCACTGCACAAATTGAGTATAAAATTTAACCAGCTTGAAAGGGTCATTATATTGTGGGAATGAGGAGCAGAAAGACAAGTAGAGTATAAAGAAAATGGGCTTTAAAGTCAAACTTGCCTAGATTCAAATCTTGATTCTATGATTTACTAATTATAAAACCAAATTAGAGATATTTAAACTCTCTAGGGAGCAGACGATAAGTAAAATTTTTGTCCTTTGTGAAACCTTTTCTGATGTTACATCCTTTTTTGCCACGTGCTTTATTATGCCACTGTGCTCACGTAGAACTGTACTTTTCCATTTTAATGGAATTTTAACTTTAATTTCCATTTTAATACTCATCAATTTATCTTTTATATATCTTGAATGCCAAGTTTATAAACTGGACTGTAAGATCTTTGAGGGCATGGAACATTTATTTTCTATAACAAGTACATAGTATAATTTTAGATATATTGTATAATAGAATTCAAAAGAGTTTATTTGGTCTATGAAAATTAAAGCAGAGTATGATTTTAAAATAATCATTATAGTCAGCTTCTCAGCAGGACTGCTTGTATTTTACAAAAATGTTTTATTTTTCTAAAATTATCTAATGAACCCTAGGTTATTCACACAGATACAGTATCTCAACATATTTAATTTACTATAAACCTCCAATTCACTGTCACCCCCACCTATACTTTTTTTTACTATGCAAAAATATATTCACAGAGAACATATATAACTTTCTTATAAGAAACAAAATTACTTTTCTGTCTTTGCTGAGATAACTCAAAGTCTGTCAATACAGTTGTGCTGATTTCTATATAGCAAAATTTAAAATGTACATGATTGTACAAACACTTCAGGAAGTTAAAGTTTCATTTTTAGGTAACCAAATGCATTCTTCCTTCACTTTAATTTATGTGTGCATCTTTATTTTATCCAAAACCATCTTTCTTCAGCCTCAACACTGTGATCAGCACTGTGTGAGGCACTGACGGGAACTAGAGAAGGAAATACATTCAGTTCCTGTCATTTTGAAGGTCCCAGCCTGATGTGATAAACAAAAATGCAAAGCACAACCTGGTAAGTGTTATAATAGAGGAAGGTACATTATATTATGAAAGCAGAAACACAAGAGTAACTGTCAAATGTCTGTTTTTGGAACTGGAAAATAATTGTGAATTATGGTAATAATGAAATCTAGGTCCCTGCTATTATAGCTGCCTTCCCTTTCAAATGACTTTACTTTAATGGCTTTGTGAAATAAAGGCTGTGACTATTGTAGATAAGCTCTGAAAAGCAAACATTGATTTTAAAAAAGGAAATGCATCACAGGGACATCAGCTATGCCAGTGCATTCAAACTGATTTTAGCAAATATTGAAACCTTATCTGACACCACAATGATCTAAACAAGATTATAATAAAATTACCTGTAATTAGAGAGTAAAATTTCCCACAGAAAGCTTTCATTTTGGTCTCTGGAAACAATAGAGTTTTCATTTCTGCTGGCAGAGTTATGATCTTTGTCTAGACAAATAGCATGTGGCATCTAAATAACATTCTTTTTCCAAAACAGCCAATGGGGATTTGGGGAAAAAAACAATTAGGCTGGCATAAACCAACTAGTGTTAGTCTGCTTATATTTTCATCACAGATAGCCCCTAAATCTCTATGTAGAAAAGCATATAGTTAAAACTTGAAAAATATTTTTTTCTGACTAGAGAACTTCAGGTTTCACCACAGACACAACAATGTAAAAGAATATTCATAATGAGATGGAGAAACACAACTATGATTTCCTTAAAGGAGTCAGTCTCTGAGCCTCAGTTTTATCATATGTAGAGTAGAAAAATAAGGTGAAATGCAGCTTCTTCTGAGAAATTGTTCCTGACCAGGCTTATTTCCTCATGCCCTCCATATGCAGAGGCTTTCAAACTACTTTGTTTATTCCTTTATTTTACCTGTTCTACCCAGTATAACAAGGGGGAAAGCTATACTAGTAACCAAAGACATTTCTCAACCTCCTTACCCAACCCCCCTCATCTCAAAGGTAATTTATTGAAATATGAACCAACATTTTTTCCTTAGATTTATGTTCTCCCACGCTCCCATTATTTAATCAGGTGCATTCAATGTTTAAGGAAAGCAAAGAAAGAAAGGAGATTTCAGTTTTTAAAACTTTGGTAGTTAGATTTTTTTTTTTAACCTAAGGTCAGGAAGTATCAGGACATAAACGTAAGGTATTGGTACAATACGTTATATTTTTTGTCCTGGGAGCAAAGAGGAGAAAAGAATAATTTAACACAAAACTATGAAATAGAAACTGGCCTATGATCTCTAGGCACTATCCTGTACTTTTCTACTATTCCTTTTCCAAGGTGGATCTCAAAAGAAGATATATAATTAAGTAATCCCAAGATAGGTTTAGGGTCTGAGTGCAATGGTGACTTGTGTACTCACTTTCCAAGGTCAGCTCTTCAAAAGTAATAGGATTTTTCATGGAAACAGAAGAAATGGCTGAATGGATATGTAGCCAATGGATTTGAGATGCTCTTGCTGAGTGTCAAGAGAACAAGAGAGTGTTTTGGCTGCATCACATAACAGCATAGAAGTCTGACACCAGGAACTGTGAGATTCTAGAGGTCACGCCATCTGGACCCAGAGAACACAGCAGTGACTAACTTCTTTCTCTGCTTCTTATCTTTATCTTACCTACCATCCAGGTGCAACTGGATGCCCCCTCCGGCAGTGAAGGTGCCCCAGACTGGAAGCAGGCAAGTGCTCTAAAATACTCAAAGCACTTTACCATACTTGACTGAAAATTAGTTACCCTTTCTTTCCAAGTAAATTGTAAATTCCTTAAGGATAAAATCAGTTTTTTATTTTGGTATCCTCAGTACCTAATGTAGTACAGACATATATGAGGACTAAATAAATATTTGGTGAAGCAGTGATTAAATTAATTTGTGTATATTTAATTATGAATTAGAAAATCACCCTGAGGGAAAATATGAAAATGAAGTAAAGAGGCTGAAATCAGGTGAAATTAAAAGACATTTTTTGAATGATGATCATCTAAAAATCAAACAAAGTGAAAATAAATCAACTTCATATTCAAATTCCTGTGGTCCATGGATATAACCATGATGGAAGTAATCTTTCCTTTCTTTCATATTTAAAGCACGCCAAAAAAATCAATATTATTAGCCTAAGTAAAATTTTATCCTGACAGTGTCTCCTGGATGGCCATGAAACAATAATAATGGTCTTGTTGTGGTCTTTGGACAACCTGAAATGTCAATATACATTAGCTTCACTTTTCCTGCTTGCCAGCTTCTATCTGCAACCAATTCATAACTTTGTTTCTCATACTTGTGCCCAAATAGACCACTTTCCTGGTAGAAATAGTTTTTCCTTTTCAGATACTGATACTTTTATGATCTTCCTGACAGCTTTTGGGGAATGCCTTGTCCCTCATAAACTTCTTTCTATACCAATGTGAAGAAAACTTTCTTCCCAAAGAAGCTAAAAAATATCTTTTTCTCCCTTCAAAGCACAAAAGAAAAGGCTTGTTCCCATGTTAATAAGTAAGTAAGCAATGAAGCTTGAATCAGAAGTACAAGAAGAGGATTTTTGAATCTTGCTTGAAGAATGCTTATATACTTTGGCTAATTCCTAAGAGAAGTGATTTATTGAGTAAAATATTTATCCCCTGCAAAAGCAGCAGTTAAAAATAAAGTCATGATACTCCTTGTGAGGATGGGCTAAAAAGACTCATCAAATCATTGTAGGAAGGTAGTTAAAAGTTTTGTACGTTATAGATACTTTACCTGGGAATAATTGAATTAGGGTAAATAAATATGAGTGGAATTTATTTTTTAATATGGATTTTTAAAAATCACTTAATTATGTATATGAATAATTCCTGAATTTTTTCTTATTCAAAGACAAATCAAAATACTGTAATCCCAAAATTAGTGACTCTCTATAGAGGTCAGTCAGAGTAAGCTTCTAGGGTAGGTGTTTCTGTAATTGAGAAGCCTGATAAATATCATCAGTCTCTATATAAACACTCATTTGATGTATACACAAGACCACACAATGCAATCACAAAATTTTTCCCAAGGTCTTTCTGAAGATGGAGAAAGTGAAGTGTGAGAAATAACTGGTTATTTTATAGACTGGTGAAAAAACTTAATTGACTCCTGGAAATACATGAAAAACAGTTAATCAGTGAAAACAAACCACAGGCTGCAAAACTAATCAGTCAAAGGAGAAGAAATAAATAAAGGAAAAGGAAAAGAATTGCTGAGGCAACATCCAAAGGAATTTAAGTCTCAGTAGATCTAATTATGTAGGTAGATATTTTTCTTCTGTGTGATTGCATTTCATTCAAAATTTTAGTTGCTTCTCAGCAAATCCTAAGCCATTAAAATGTCTCTCTTAAAAGAAAAAAGGGCTAACCAAAGTAGAATAATGAATAAAACTGTTTTTAAAGTATAATAATAATAAAATAAAATAAATAAAAAAAGAAAACTTTTATCTAACATTTTCTTTAACCTGAGTGTCTAATAGTATTGAATGTTTGATGCACAACCAAACCATCAACAAATCTATGCTTCCATTAAATTAAACTGAGCTGCTTTTAATTATTCAGTATACTTTTTTTTTTTTAATTTTCTGTCTCCTGTCTTTCTCTTTGACTATTTACCATGTTTGTCCTGATGCTTTTCATATCTTCATTGCTGTTGGGAAGGGAGAATTTCAATAAATTTTATGGGGGAAAAGGCTAAAATGTGATTTTGGATTGTCTGAGGAATTTCCCTATCGAGGCAATGTTTCTCTGTTATTATTGAATTCGAATCACAGTGAGTACTGAATGTATTAGCAGGAAACAGGATAACTTAATGGTTGGGCACACAGACTGTAGGCAGACTTGAGTTAGCATCCTAGGCCTCAAACCTGCTAGCTGAGTGACCTTGAACACATTATTTAATCTCCCTGTGGTTTTTTTTCCTCATCTAGGAAATGGGCTTCATAACGATAGCACCTTTAGGAGGAATAGATAAACTAAAACACGTAAAATGCTTAGAAAAATGTCTGGCACATAGCAAATGTTACATAAGTATCTAGTGTTACAACTATTGATTTCCAATTTAAAGCAATATCAGGCTTCTCTACTTTATTTTCACTCTGGGTAAAATACTTACCATATATGAGCAATTATTTGGGGCTTACTTGGAACAACAAATAAACTTCTTTAGTGTTTGTTCCATAGTTAGCATTAACTTATCTAATTTAATTGTCAGGCATGATTTTATACCCTTTCTACATGTTTTTGCCTCTAGACAGTGTATATAATATAGCTTTCGGTTTCAAAATTAAATAAATAATATCAATTTGCAAATTTTCCCTTAACATTACATTTTTGAAAATTCATTCATATATAAATATGTAGATTTAGTTAATCTATGCCTATCCATTGTAAATAGTTTTTGGAAATAAATCAGTTTATGTGTTCTGCAGCTAGTGGGCTTTTTGATTGTTTCTAGTTTTTTGTTTCTTGTTTTGTTTTGTTTTTTTAATAGAAAAGTGCTCCAGCAAACTTCTATGTACTTCTTTTGTAGATGTCAAATAATTTTCCTATAATGAACACATAGAAGTGGATTGGCTCCATCACTGAATATACTCAAAATGTATATTTGGGATATGCATCTTTAAATTGAATAGATAGTTTCAAATTGTGCTTCAAAGTATACTCATCAACAAATTGATTTATCACATTTAAATTAATTTCATCAGCCTGATAGTTATAAAATGGTATCTTATTTTTTGTTTATTGTTTTTTCCTAATTACCAGTAAACTTGAACAACTTTTTATATATCTGATTACTATGCAGGCTTCTTTCTTTGCATACTGTCTGATAAAATTATTTGCCCATCATTACATTAGAATGACTATCTATTGTTGGTTTCTTGAAGCTTCTTCTGAATTCTCAATATTAAACCTTTACATATTTCAGATGTTGACAATATGTTCTCAGCTGGGATTTATCTTTTTTACTTAATATGTTATGACTTAGTTTATTCCAGTGATATTTAGTGTACTGAAAATTATTTTAATAATAATTTCTTGTTGTCTCTTTTTGTGCCTATTTAAAGAAAAAATTTTTTAAACCTAATTACGTTAGGAGAAAAATTCTTCTAGGCTTACTTCTGAATATTTTAAAAATCAGAAGTAAATATGTAAGTTTTTCTAATTTGTAAAAATGAATATCTTTATACCTATTTCATGATAAGTGTTGCAAGTCTTAATAAAAACAATATCCAGGACTTAACTCAGAGCTGAGCACTTATAAATTTTCAAGAAATGTTAGTTGCTATTTCATACAGATTCAAATTAACAGAAGTTAATTCCAAGTTACAGGGAACTTGAAGTAAAAATAAATCTCAAGTTAGTTTGGTGATAAGTTAATCAGAAAGATTTAATATAAAAACAAATTCAATTTCTCCCCTTTGCCTTCACCAAATAGCTCAGTCTTTAAATAACAGACATGGTTTTGTATCCTTAGGTCAAAGGAGAAAGCAAAAATATTTGATTTATAAGATGCTCACTAAACAAGGTGCCACCGGAGATGAATATTTTCAGGACAACTTGATGGAAAGTATATCTAATTTAAGAGACTTTTGCACGAGTTATGTTTTCAAACATGGGATGTAAGGGTCTGGGAAACTTGGTGATTAAGGACTTGAATCAAAAAGAATTAAAAACAGTCCGGGGAGTCTTCATACATGGAAGCAAGTACTAGATATAAACTCTCACCTAATAAATGTGAAGATACTAAGTTCACTTTTCATTGTGAAATGACAGTGGAAGTTTATTTTATACTGGCATAGATATAAGGAGAAAGTAAATATTTCTGTCATAAGGTTGTGTGAGTTTTATCTTTTCTCATAAAACTGACCATTAATATTCATTCTACTCCACTGTCATGTGAGTAGGGAGTCACATGATTCAGACTTGCGTTTCAAATCAATTAGTTATAAATCTTTCAGTGGACATTTTAAAAGAAAAAGACACGGGCTATTTCCCTTATGAAATCAAAATAAATTCATTTTTGAAGTATTTATTCTCTTTTTGAAGGACAGTTTTTATGCCATTTCCTCATTGATTATTTTAAATTTAATTTAGCTTAGATTCAATATCTGGTATCCTGATATCACAGAAAGAATTTATCATACATAATTCATCAAATATTAAGATGAAATATATATTGAAAAATATAAACACAATTTTAAAACAGTAAAAATAAATTAAGTAGAAGGATGAACCACATGCTCTAAAATAAACCCTTATAGACTTGAGATTTTTGCTTGTTTATGGAGTAAGGAGATACAGCATTTCCTATCCACCTAGTTTGCTCACCGGCAGTTAAGAAGACCATCACCTGCCAATATAGCACCTCCAGAGACTGAGCCAATCCTAACAAATCCTGAAAGAACAGTCACAAAATTATCCAAACATGTAAGTAGGAAGTAACAGTAGTCATGCAACTTTTAGATCTGCTATGCGGGAATTTGGGGTCATCTCCTCAGTGATCTGCTTATTTTGCAAAATGTACCATCCTCCTTTCTTCACCAAATGTTTTTCTTGTACCTATACTTGGGTTTCCTTCCCAATTCATGATTTAATTGCATCTTCTTTCTCCAGTCTGCAAGTAGGAGGAACAAATTCTTCCCTAGATTTTGCTAGCTTTTCTGTTTCTTGAGGGGTGATTCTTTTTGATATGCTTCTGAATATTATCTGAGCTCCACTGTAACTAGACGTGAACCAACTAGCTTTAGAAAAATCTGCTGACCAGAAGACAACACTATGCTACCTACCCTTCTTTCCACTTATTGTTCTTACAAGATACCCATACATTAACTACTTTTGCTTACATTCAGGCCAACTTGAGGCTTTAATATGTTCTTGACCATTATTAATTGGTGCCTAGAAGAAAACTATCCTCAGATACAATTCTCATATTCCAAGGTCTGCATGATTCTTTTCTTCACCATTTTCCCTCACTGTTTTTGTTCATTATGTTAAATTGTTTTATTTAGTTTGTTTTCTGCTTTACCTATGGATTTCACTGAAGACAGATGTTTGACTATATTTGGAACATACTTATTTTGAAACAATTCAAAAATACATATGTGATGCATTTTCTCCAAAATTAATTTTTTAAATCACTCTTCAAAAATCATTTCATTTCAATTGTCTTGTCATTTCTTAGAATGTAGTAAAATTTAAATATCAATTAAATTATTTTAAGAACATTAAAATGGATTCTGCTTTTAATCATGGTAGGCTAGGTAACATTTTCTGACCTTTCCAGTAAAGACAACTTGAACAAAATATCTGTGTGAATGTCTCAGACAACTACTATGATAACAAAAAATAAATAAGTCAGATACCAGTAGAGGAGAAGCCCAAGGAGACCTGTCCAGTATTAGTGTTAGAGCTCTTTTTATCCCCTAAGGCATTTGCTGACACTGGATGGCTTAGAGGATGAATGAAACAGTCCTTTTGACAGCCAAAAGTAGCTAGGAGGAGAGACACTGGATTCCAGAACTGAGAAGATAAGATTCTGTCAAATTCCTCTTTATTCAGATTGAGTCATGAAAGAGACATTCTCAGAATATAAGCAAATCAAACTAGATAATCTTTTGCATTTGCTGAATCTCTGCCTCTCCAGAGCTCAATTACTGAAATTATATCCAGGTGATCCCAGATTCCTATTGCTGTCATGTACCTGGCCGGAACATATATAAATCCTCTCAAATTATGCTACAAACAATTTTGCAAATATTTAATGTAAAATAATAAGAAAATCAAAGTCAAAAACATATCCACAAAGAACAAGGACCAGAAATTAGAAGAAAAAATAAACAATAGAAATAAATTAACAGACTTCAGATACAGACACATTTATATGCTTACTGTATTCAAATAGATAAAAGAGAATATTGATGATTGTGCCTGAGGATTATTACATAATAAATAGCATAAAATTCTATAAGTGAAATAAAGTAAACAAATCAAACAAAACAAAACCATCATTACCTATTTAGTAACAGATAAGCCACAGGCCGAAACAGAGCTAGTGAATTGGAAGAAAATATCTAAAAGATGAAAATAGTCTTCCAGCATCACATCACATTCTCTGACTTTGACGCTTATTCCTTCCTCTTATAAGCATGCTTATGATTACCTTGGGCTCACTTAGATAATCCAGGATAATCTCCAGTTTCAAGATCTTAATTTAAGCATACTTGCAAGTCTGTTTTGCCATTTAAAGTGACGTGATTACAGGCGTAAGGATTAAAACATGTACTTCTTTGTGGGGACCATTATTCTGCCTACCAGAAGGTCTAATAAGTGTGAAATGCCTATAAAGTGTCCAAGTAGAAATTTCAGGTAGAGGGCAGGGCGCCAGTGGCTCACGCCTGTAATCCCAGCACTTTGGGAGGCTAAGGCGGGCGGATCACGAGGTCAAGAGATGGAGACCATCCTGGCCAACATTGTGAAACCCCTTCTCTATTAAAAATACAAAAATTAGCTGGGCATGGTGGCACATGCCTGTAGTCCTGGCTACTCAGGAGGCTGAGGCAGGAGAATCACTTGAACCCAGGCGGCAGAGGTTGCAGTGAGCCAAGATCACGCCACTGCACTCTAGCCTGGGGGACAGTGTGAGACTCTGTCTCAAAAAAAAAAAAGAAAAAAAAAGAAAGAAAAGAAATTTCAGGTAGATAATTTGATACAAATCTGAAGACCAGTGGAGAGGATTTAGGTAGAGATTAAATTTTGGAGTCATCTACATACTGATATAATTTAAAGGTAAGAAATGGCTGAGCCTAAAAAATTCTGAAGTTAGAGGTGACTTGAGGTTGGAAAGCTAGGGAAGTACCAAGTCTGGAAAGCCATGAGTGCAGTGTCACTCATATAGTACAGAGAACTATGTTAAAGGCAGTTGAAGTCAAGCAAGAGACAAACATGCATTGTATTTGACATCATATGTCAAATATGTATTTGACGTCATATGTCAAATATGTATTTGACATCATATGTGGCAATTAGAAATTCTTACAAGAGTTGTTCTAACCTAATTGAAGTGGGTTGAAGAGTATAATGAACCCAGTGAATGCAATGCATTTGCAAAGCTTCACTATTAAGAGCAGTGAATACACATATAGGCTAGAAAAGTAATTGGGTCAAGGAAGATGTTTTTCGTTTTGTTTTCTTTTGTTCAATAGAGGAAATAAGAGAACGTGCTTGTGTGTTGATAGAAATTATCTAACAGAGAGAGGAAATATTGAGAATGAAGGAGATAAAACAGGTAAAAGAAGGAGGAAAGTCCTTCATAATGGAGGACAAGGATCCCATAGTGCAAAAGGAAGCCTTTGATGAGAGTAGAGAACTTCTCTGGAAATAAAGGAAGACATGCAGGAGATATGAGCAAAAGTGGAATCTGGTGATGGAGATTCCCCTTTGGGCTTTATTTTCTTACTGATGAGATAGGTGTAACGGCTCAAAATGGAGTGGGAGAGTCAGATGTTAGGAAAAAGTTTCAGAAGTGACCATCAAAAAATATAGTGAAAAACTTCTTTCAAAGAGACAACTTGACCTTGGCAAAAAGGGGGAATACTAGCGGAAGCAAGGTAGAAATCTGCCCCTTGTCATGAAATGGATTTGGAAGTTCACTTTGATAGGTATGATGATTATTAACTATTTTTAAACAATGCTTTTGTTACTGTCAAATAGAATGTTTTGATTGCTATAATTATGAAAGAGTTTCTTTTGTGCTGATACTATAGGGGTTATTATATGGGCTGTTTGAAATTCACTGTGCAGTAAGGACTTAAATGTTCAATGTATTTTAATAATTGTTAAGAAGTAGACTTAAAATTTTATAAAATGATAGAATCTTTTTGTAGCCCTAGATGAGCATTTGTCCCTAAGTGTTGACATCAGTTAATACCTCAGAGCTCTATCTAAATGGAAAACACTGGAGAGAGAATAATTATACTCTCCCAAAAGCTATTCTATTAAAGTTTAGGAGAGAAGGAAAAGCAGAGACCATTTTAAAAGAGAAACTAGCTGAAAATTTTCCAGAAATAATTGTTTTATACCCACTTGCCCCTAAAAAAGCAAGATGGATTTCCACCCAAAGTTGAGTTCAGATGTGGAGTCTGGTGACATGTAATGAACCTAGAGAGTTTATGAGAAAGTGTATTAATCATACAAAGGACTCATGGGAATAGATGAGTGGCAGCAAACAATTGTATGAGGCAAAACCAAGGTGAGTACATTCACTCCATTAGAATGGCTAGGGGTTGTAACTAGACAACAACTTTCACACATGAGAAACTTAAATTTTCTGCCAATACTAAAAGAAGAGACAAACTTACAGCCTTCTTACTAGCCTGCCCAGATGTATAAATAAAAGGCAGGGTGAGGCTTGAAAAGAATTCCAGAGGTCCAGTGCAAGATGGCCAAATAGAAGGCTCAACAATCATCCCCCAACTCCACAAGGAAGCCAGGTTAACAGCTATGTACACACACAAAGCACCTTTGTAAGAAGCAAAAATCAGGTAAGCACTCACAGTGCCTGGTTTTAACTTCATATCACTGAAAGAGGCACTGAAGAAGGTACAAAATACAGTCTTGAATAGTCAATGCAACCCATTCCCCAGCACCAAGCAGCAGCCACATGACATGGAGAGAGAATCTGTGCACTTAGGATAAGGAGAGCTCAGCAATTGTGAGACATTGCATAAAATTCAGTGCTGCTCCATTACAGAAAAAAAAAAACAAAAAACAAAACAAAAACAAGGCAGAATTCACCTGATGCTCACTCACATTAAACCAGCCCTAGCCAGAGGGAAATTACCCATCTTACCAGTCAGAACTTGAGTTCTGGCAAACATCACCAATATGAGCTAAAGTGCCCTGGGCCTCCACATAAACTTAAAGGAAGTCTAGGCTATAAGGACAGCAGTCTAGGCTATAAGGATGGCAAATACTAGGCAAGCCCTAATGCTCAACTAGGCTCAGAGCCAATGGACATTGAAGGCACACAGCCTACTAAGAGACCAGCCATGGTGGCTTAGGAAGTGCTTGCACCACCCTTCCTCCAACACCAGGTTACACAGCTCACCCCCAAAAGAGACCCCTTCCTTTCACTTGAGAAGAGGAGAGGGAAGAGTAGAGAGGACTTTGTCTTGCATCTTGGATACCAGCTCAGGCACAGGAAGATAGGACACCACTCAGAATCATGAGACCCCTATTTCAAGCCCTAGCTCCATGAAAAAAATTATAGACACACCTAGGGCCAGAAGGAAACATACTGCCTTGAAGGGAAAGACCCAGTCCTGACAAGATTCATCAACTGCTTACTAAAGAGACTTTGGGCCTTGAATACTACCCAGGTAGTATGCTATGGACCTTGAGTGAGGCTCTAAGACTTGGCGGCTTCAGGTGAGACTCAGCACATTCCCAGCTTGGGTAGCTATGGGAAGAAGTTCCTTCTGCTTGAGAGAAGCAGAGGGAAAAGTAAAGGGAACTTTGTCTTGCACCTTAGGTATCACCTCAGCCACAGAGGAATTAATCACCAAGTGGGCTCTTGGCCCATGTACAGCATTTCTGGACTAGCTCTGGTCCACAAGGGAGCCTACTGCCCTGAAGCATGAGTCCTAGGTCAGGCAGCATTCACCACTACTGAATGAAGATCTCTTGGGCCTGAAGAGAACATCTGCAGTAGCCTGGGAGTACTCCTCATATGCCTGTGATGGTGGTGCTCATAGGGTGAGGCTCCTCTGACTGTGAAAATGAGAGGAAAGAGGAGGAATGCCTCTGTCTCATGGTTTCAGTGCCAGCTCAGCCACAGTACAGTGGAACACAAGGTAGACTTCTAAGTTTTTTTCTCTAGTCCCTGTCTCCCAAGTGGCAACTCTGGACCCACCCAAAGCCTGAGAGAACTCGCCACCCTGAAGGGAAGGACACAAGTGTGGTTGACTTTGCCAACCACTAATTGTAGAGCCCCAGAGTTTTGAGAAAACATAAATGGTAGCCAGGTAGGGGTTAAAGTGAGCACTGGGTAGCAGCAAGTGCTTTGCTGGCTTCAGATCTGATCCATCACACTTCCAGTGGTGTTGGCCATAGGGGTGTGTTTGTCATCCCACCCCCACCTCCAGGAGGCTCAGAACAGAGAGAGACTTCAATTGTTTGGTACAGGGTAAGAGAAGAGACTATGATTCTCTGCATAATAATTGAGATAATTTTTCTAAATCTTATCAAAAACAGTAAAGGTATATTTCTAGGATTCTACAAGAACCACAGTGTTACCAGGCTTGGGGTGCTTCCTAATGCAGATATGGCTTAGTCTACATCACTTAAATTATTTTGAATACCTGAAAAGCCTTCCCAAGAAGGAGGGGTACAAACAAGCCCAGATGGCAAAGACTACAATAAATACCTAACTCTTCAATGCCTGGTCACAGATGAACATCCACGAGCATCAAGACCATCCAGGAAAGCATGACCTCATCAAATAAGGCACCAGAGACCAATCCTGGACAAACAGAAATTGGTGACCTTTCAGGCACAGAATTAAAAATAGCTATTTTGAGGAAACACAAAGAAACTCAAGATAACACAAAGAAGGAATTCGGAATTTGATCAGATAAATTCAACAAAGACATGGAAATTATTAAAAAGAATCAAGCATAAATTCTGGCTTTGAAAAGTAATTGATATATTGAAGAATGCATTAGAGATTTTAATAGCAGAATTGATCAAACAAAAGAAGGAATTAGTGAGCTTGAAGACAGTCTATTTGAAAATGCACAATCCAAGGAGACAAAAGAAAAAAGAATAAAAAAACAATGAAGCACCCCTACGGGATCAAGAAAATAGCTCCAAAAGGACAAATCCAAGAGTTATTGGACTTAAAGAGGGGGTAGAGAAAGAGATAAGGGTAGAAAGTTTCTTCAAAGGGGTAGTAACACAGAAATTCCCCAAACTCAGAGAAACATATCAATATCCAAGTACAAGAAGACTATAGAACAATGAGTAGATTTAACCCAAGGAAGACTACTGCATGAGGTTTAATAATCAAACTCTCAAAGGTCAAGGATAAAGAAAGGATCCTAAAATCAGCAAGAGAAAAGAAACAAATAACATAAAATTTAGCTCCAATATGACTAAGGGCAGACTTTTCAGGGGAAATCTTAAAGGCCAGGGGAGGGCGGCATGACATATTTAAAGTAAAGAAAAAAATTACCATAAAATAGCACAGCCAGTGAAAATATTCTTCAAACATGAAGAAGAAATAGTTTCCCAGACCAAAAAAAAAAAAAAAAAAGCTGAGGGATTTAATCAACATCAGACTTGTCCTACAAGAAGTACTAGAGTATTCAGTCAGAAAATAAAAGGATGTTAATAAGGAATAAGAAGTCATCCAGAGGTACAAAACTCACTGGTAATAGTAAGTACAGAAAATAAAACACAATACTAAAACACTGTAACTGTGGAGTATAAACTATTCTTATCTTAAGTAGAAAGACTAAAAGATGGATCAAACAAAAGTTTTACTATTTATGATTTCTTTGTGTATTCATTGTATAATTTTGGATTTGAGGTTACCATGAGGTTTGCAAATACTATCTTATCACCCATTATAATTATTATTATTATTATTGTTGGAGATTTGGAGAAAATTAAAATTAATGTGTGTGTGTGTGTGTGTGTGTGTGTGTGTTTAGGTTACAGGGTAATGTGCAGGTTAACTATTTAACCTATTCAAGACACAGACAGTACAGTAAGGTATGAATAGAAACTACCAAAAGTTAAAAAGTAGCAGGATGATGTTGAGACATAGGGTTTTTATTAGTTTTTCTTTTTTTGCTTGTTTGATTGTTTATGCAAAAGAGTGTTATTATCAGCTTAAAATAATGGGTAGTATGGAATACTATGCAGTCATAAAAAGGAAGGAGATCATGTCATTTGCAAGACCATGGATGGAACTGGAAGCCACT
The DNA here is from genome assembly GCF_028885625.2 of Pongo pygmaeus. NCBI lineage: Eukaryota > Metazoa > Chordata > Mammalia > Primates > Hominidae > Pongo > Pongo pygmaeus. The sequence continues at coordinate 123,328,961 of NC_072373.2, read as the reverse complement.
ATCCTCAGCAAACTAACACAGGAATGGAAAACCAAACACCACATGGTCTCACTTATAAGTGGGAGCTGAACGATGAGAACACATGGACATGGGGAGGTGAACAACACTGGGGCCTGTGAGGTGGGGAGTGGCGGGAGGGAGAGCATCAGGAAAAATAGGTAATGCATGCTGGGCTTAATACCTACGTGATGGGTTGATAGGTGCAGCAAACCACCGTGGCACACACTTACCCATGTAACAAACCTGCAAATCCTGCACATTACCCTGGAACTTAAAACATACACACATATTAACTTTAATTTTCTCTAAATATTCAAAAATAATAATAATAATGGGTATTATGATAGTACTACAAGCCTCATGATAACCTCAAATCCAAAAATATGCAAAGAATACATAAAAAATAAAAAGCAAGAAACTAAAGCATGCAACCAAAGAAAATCACCTTCAACAAAAATAAGACAGGATGGAAAAAAGAAAGAAGATAAGACCACAAAACAACCAGAAAACAAACATCTCTGGCCACAATGGAATAAAACTGCAAATCAATAACAAGAATAATTTTGGAAACTACATGGACACATGGAAATTAAACAACATGCTCCTGAATAACTAGTGGGTCAATAAAGAAATTAATAAGGAAACTGAAAAAATTTATTGAAACAAATGATAATGGAAACACAACATACCAAAACCTATGGGACACAGTAAAAGCATTACGAACAGGGATGTTTATGGCTATAAGTGACTACACCTGAAAAGAAGAAAAACTTTAAACAACCTAATGTTGCATCTTAAAGAATTAGAAAAATGAGAGCAATCCAAACAGAAAATTAGTAGGAGAAAAGAAATAATCAAGATCAGAGCAGATATAAATGAATTCGAAATGAAGAAAACAATACAAAAGATTAAAAAAACAAAAAAGGGTTTTGAAAAGAAAACAATATTTACAAACCTATAGCCAGACTAATTAAGAAAAAATGAGAGAAGATCCATATAAATAAAATCTCCCGGCAAAGAAAAGGCTCAGACACATGGCTTCATTGCTGAATTCTACCAAACATTTAAAGAAGAACCAAAACCAGTCCTACTCACACTGTTTAAAAAAAAAAAAATGGAGGAGGAGGGTATACTTCCAAACTCATTTTACAAGGCCAGCATTACCCGATACCAAAAACAGACAGACACATCAAAAAAAAACAAAAAAAGAAAAGAAGAAAGAAAGAAAAGAAAGAAAGAAAGAAAGAAAGAAAGGAGAAAGATAACTACATGCCGATATATCTGATCAATGTTGGTGTAAAAATACTAGCAAACTGGCCGGGCACGATGGCTCACACCTGTAATCCCAGCAGTTTGGGAGGCCAAGGCGGGTGGATCACGAGGTCAGGAGATCGAGACCATCCTGGCTAACATGGTGAAATCCCATCTCTACTAAAAATACAAAAAATTAGCTGGGCGTGGTGGTGGACAACTGTAGTCCCAGCTACTTGGGAGGCTGAGGCAGGAGAATGGCATGAACCTGGGAGGTGGAGCTTGCAGTGAGCCAAGATCGTGCCACTGCACTCCGGCCTGGGTGACAGAGCGAGACCCCATCTTAAAAAAAAAATAAATAAATACTAACAAACCAAATTTGGCAACACATTTAAAACATCAGTTGTCATGAACAAGTTTGATTTATCCCAGGGATTCAAGGAATGTACAACATATGCAAATAAACTAATGTGATACATTATAACAACCGAATGGATAAAAAACATATGATCATTTCAATTGATGTTGAAAAAGCATTTAATAAAATTCAACATTCCTTTATGATAAAACCCTCAATAAACTGGCTATAGAAGGAATGTATCTCAACATAAGAAAAGCCATGTATGCCATACTCATAGCTAGTATCATACTGACTGAGGAAAAAACTGAAAGACTTTCCTCAAGATCAGGATCACAAGAATGCCCACTTTCTCCACTGTTATTCAGAATAGTACTGGAAATTCCAGTTAGAGTATTCAGACAAGAGAAAGAAGTAAAGAGCATCCAAATTGGAAAGAAAGAAGTCAAAGTATCCTTGTTTGCAAAAGGGAAAATTTTATATTTGGAAAATCCTAAAGACCCCACCAACAAAACTATTAGAATTGATAAATTCAGTAAAGTTGCAGGATTCAAATCAACATACAAAAATCAGTAGCATTTCTACATGCCAATAGTGAACAAATCTGAAAAAGAAATCCAGAAATTAATCTCATTTACAATAGCTACAATAAAATAAAATACCTGGGAATTTACCTAACCAAAGAGTGAATGAGCTCTACAATGAAAACTGTATAACATTGATGCAAGAAATTGAAGAAAACATAACAAAATGAAAAGATATTCCATGTGCATGAATTGGAAGAATCAATATTGTTAAAATGTTCATACTATCCTAAACAATCTACAAGTTGAAAGAAATTCCTATTAAATACCAATGACATTTTTCACAGAAATAGAAAAAAATAGTCCTAACATGAATATAGAATCACAAAAGACTGAGAATATCCAAAACTACCCTAAGCAAAAAGAAGGATCACATTACCTACCTTCAAATTATACTACAGAGCTATAGTAACCAAAACACCATGGTACTGACATAGAGACAAATAAACCAACGGAATAGAATAGAGAATCCAAAAACAAATCCACATGCCTACAGTAAACTCATTTTTGACAAAGGTATCAAGAATATACATTGGGGAAAGAATGGTCTCTTCAATAAATGATGCTGGGAGAACTGGATATCCACATGCCGATGAATGAAACTAGACCCCTGTCTGTCACCATATGCAGTAGTCAAATAAAAATGGATTGAAGACTTAAATCTGGGGCTGAAAACTATGAAACTGCTACAAGAAAACTTGGGGTAAGTCTCCAGGACATTGGACTGGGCAAAGGTTTCTTTAGTAATACCACACAAGCACAAGCAACTAAAGCAAAACCAGACAAACAGAATAACATCAAGTTAAAAAGCTTCTGCAAAGCAAAGGACACAATCAAGAAAGTGAAGAAATAACCCACAGAATGGGAGAAAATATTTGAAAATTACCCATCTGACAAGGGACAGAAAACCAGAATATATAAGGAGCTCAAACAACTCTATGGGAAAATTGTCTAATAATCTGATTTAAAACTGGACAGAACATCTTAACAGGTATTTCTCAGAAGAAGAGATACAAATGGCAAACAGGCATATGAAAAGATGCTTAATATAATTGACCATCAGCGAAATGCAAATCAAAACTGCAATAAGATATCATCACATTCCAGTTAAAATGGCATTTATACAAAATTCAAGCAATAACAAATGTTGGAGAGGATGTAGAGAAAAGGAAATTCTTGTAGACTGTTGGTGGGAATGTAAATTAGTACAACCACTATGAAGAATAGTTTAGAGGTTCCTCAAAAGTTTAAAAATAGAGCTACCATATGATCCAGTAATTCTACTACTAGGCATATAACCCCCCAAAAAGGAAATCAGTATATCAAAGAGATGTCTGCGCTCCCATGCTTGTTGCAGCAGTGTTCAAAATAGCCAGGATTTGGAAGCAACCTAACTGTCCATCAACAGATAAATAGATAAAGAAAATATAATATTTATACACAATGGAGTACTATTCAGTGATAAAAAAAAATGAAATCCTGTCTTTTGCAATGACGTAGACAAAATTAGAGGTTTTATTTTAAGTGAAATAAGCCAGGCAGAGAAGGCCAAACATCACATGATCACATGTTCTCACTCATTTGTGGGATCAGAAAATCAAAACACTTGAACTCACAGAGACAGAACAGGTGGTTATCAAAGGCTGAGAATGGTGGTGCAGGCGGCGGCAGGGAAGTGGAGACTGCTAATGTGTACGAAAACATATTCAGAAAGAATGAAGAAGACCTATTATTTTATAGCACAACATGGTGACTATAGTCAAAACTAATTTGATTATTCATTTTAAAATCACTAAAATATTATAATTGGGTTGTTTGTAGCATGAAGGATAAATGTTTGATGTGATAGAAATCCCATTGGCCCTGATGCAATTATTATGCATTTTATGCCTGTATCAAAATATACTGGTGGGGCACGGTGGCTCATGCCTGTAATCACAGCACTTTGGGAGGCTGAAGTGGGCAGATCACCTGAGGTCGGGAGTCTAGACCAGCCTGACCAACATGGAGAAACCCATCTCTACTAAAAATCAGGAAACAACAGGTGCTGGAGAGGATGTGGAGAAATAGGAACACTTTTACACTGTTGGTAGGACTACAAACTAGTTCAACCCTTGTGGAAGACAGTGTGGTGATTCCTCAAGGATCTAGAACTAGAAATACCATTTGACCCAGCCATCCCATTACTGGCTATATACCCAAAGGACTATAAATCATGCTGCTATAAAGACACATGCACACGTATGTTTATTGTGGCACTTTTCACAATAGCAAAGACTTGGAAACAGCCCAAATGTCCATCAATGATAGACTGGATCAAGAAAACGTGGCACATATACACCATGGAAAACTATTCAGTCACAAAAAAGATGAGTTCATGTCCTTTGTAGGGACATGGATGAAGGTGGAAACCATCATTCTCAGCAAACTATCGCAAGGACAAAAAAACCAAACACCGTATGTTCTCACTCATAAGTGGGAATTGAACAATGAGAACGCTTGGACACAGGAAGGGGAACATCACACATCAGCGCCTGTCATGGGGTGGGGGACTGGGGGAGGGATAGCATTAGGTGATATACCTAATGTAAATGACGAGTTAATGGGTGCAGCACACCAACATGACGCATGTATACATATGTAACAAACCTGCACATTGTGCACATGTACCCTAGAACTTAAAGTGTAATAATAAAAAAAAAAATACAAAACTACCTGGGCGTGGTGGCACGTCTGTAATCCCAGCCACTCAGGAGGCTGAGGCAAGAGAATCACTTGAACCTGGGAGGCAAAGGTTGTAGTGAGCTGAGATCATGCCATTGCACTCCAGATATATATATATATCTAGATACATATATATCTATATATATCTAGATACATATATATCTATATATATCTAGATACATATATATCTATATATATCTAGATACATATATATCTATATATATCTAGATACATATATATCTATATATATCTAGATACATATATATCTATATATATCTAGATACATATATATCTATATATATCTAGATACATATATATCTATATATATCTAGATACATATATATCTATATATATCTAGATACATATGTATCTATATATATCTAGATACATATATCTATATATAGATATATATAGATATATAGATACATATGTATCTAGATATATATAGATACATATGTATCTAGATATATATAGATATATATGTATCGATATATATAGATATCTATAGATAGATATATAGATATATAGATAGATATATATAGATATATATAGATAGATATACGATATCTATATCTATATATCATATATCTAGATATATATAGATATATCTAGATATATATCTTCCTAAGTGAAAATTTAGAAATGCAAATTTTAGAAACACAAAATGTAAAATTTGCTGGTAATTCTATATAAAAAATAATGTGTAAATCAATAGCTATATATTCTGATATCAAATTTTAAGAGATTTGATACACAAATGTCAGGTGTAGGGGGAAAGGAGAGTTTATGGTTGTCTGTGTATCATATGGGAAGAGAGTAAACTCAATAATTTTCAAAACATTTAACAGTAAAGTTTAAAAAGAAAAAGAAACATAAACACCAGAACATCAAGAGGCATGAGTAAGATGGTAGACTTAATCCTCAAAATATTAGAATTGCATTAAATAATGCTTCAAATATAGACAAGGTTTGGATAACAAGCTAAATCCAATCTATATGCTGTATTCCAGAGGCATATCTAAAATATAAAGATATACTTTTGAAAGTAGAAGAATCAATAAAATTGAGCCACAAAAGCAGTCCTCTTTTATCCAACATCAATATTCATGTCACTATGAGCAATGAGGAAATTAATATATAAAAATTAAATGTAATCAAGACCCATAATATGTACTACCAGCATTCAATACCTCCAGGCATGAGAGTAATAATATAAGTTTGGACAGAAAGAGTAAACCAAGAATGCTTTTTATCAAACATGATATCAATTAGGTAAGGTATAAATTCACCAGGCAGCTTCAAACTCTGAAGACTTCAAGAACAGGAGTTTTTACCATTCTTTATTTATGTTACATTATTACCCTATGAATAATTTTTGTATGTATTTGTTTATTATCTGCCAATCCATCTAAATGTAAATGCAATGAGAACTCAGGAAATGCTGATCCTGCTTGCAGCTGTATTTATAGTACCTTAAGTAATGACCAGGACATAGCTGGCACTGGATAAATCATGTGGAATAAGTGAATGGTGAATAGGGCAAAGCAGAGCTCAATAATTAATTCTGAACAAAAATGTTTAACATGTTATTTCTGATAGAATATTGAAGGGTTAACAAATTAAGGGCAATTAGTTAAGGATTTTAGAAAATAAAGAGAACAATCTGATGATATTATCTAGTCAAGATCAGTTGGAGGTAATATAAATAGTAAGGGCCTAAGCTGCAGGGCAAGGGAAATGTATGGTTCAGTATAGGCACCTCCACTCATCTGGTTGAAATAATAGTAATAGTAACAGCTAATGCTCACACTCACAATGAAGGTGTGTGTGTTTGCCTATTGGAGGAGATTGAGGACAGAATGTGGGTGAGGAGAGACTATAAGCAGAGTGGCCCAGTACAGGTTATCAAAGCCTGAAATAGGATGGCAAAGGCCACCCAGAGTGAAAACTGAGCATAATAAAGAAGATGTCCAAGGCCGGGCGCGGTGGCTCATGCCTGTAATCCCAACAATTTGGGAGGCCGAGGTGCGCGGATCACGAGGTCAAGAGATGGAGACCATTCTGGCCAACATGGTGAAACCCCATCTCTACTAAAAATACAAAAATTAGCCGGGCATGGTAGCGTGCGCCTGTAATCCCAGCTACTCAGGGGGCAGAGACAGGAGAATCGCTTGAATCCGGGAGGCAGAAGCAAATACATTTTGCTTCAAGTCACAAAACTAGGAAGTGGTAGCATTGGGATATGGAGCCAAAGTTCTCACTTATAACTATTCTTTTATCTTGCTTCTTGAGTTATAAAATTAACATGTAACATTGTAGGACCTCAGAAAAATAACCTGGGCTCTGGAGAGAAGAGAGGTTCTTAATTTCATTGTACTTTAGAATCTTTTCATGCAAAATATGTTAACTACACCACTTACCTCAGAGTGTTATTCTGAGAGTAAAGGCCTGGCACATAGTTAGAAATGATAAATTTTCTGTAAGTGGTAGAGCACATTGAACAAATGCTTTAGAAGCAGTGAAGAACATAATTGACCCTGCAGAAAATTAAATCAATTATATACAGGAAAAGCATAATAAACAGTCCATGAATATACTGGCAAACACATTCAAAACAAACCTTTTACAAAGTATTTAAAACAAACTGTATGAAGCCCATGAAGCAACCAATACAAATTCAATTTATATGATAGATATTTGGATTATTTACATTTTACTTTCTTTGTGTCAATTTTCATAAAATGTGTTTTTAGGAAATTTCTTGATTTAAGTGTCAAATTTATTGGCATTCAATTTTTTATTAAGCTCATTGTTATCCATTTAATGTCTGAAGGATCAATAATGCCCTCTTTAATTTTTGATATTGGTAATTGGTAATATTTCTTCTTTTTCCTTGATCAATATTTAGGGTTTTATGCTTTGTTAAAAGCTTCATTGAGGAATAAATGGCAAACAGTGAAATTCACACATTTAAAGTGTACAATTTAATAAGATTTGGCATGCATCAACACCATGAAACTATCACAAGCAAAATAATTAACATGTCCCTCACAAAAATGTTCTCCTTTCGCTCAATATTCCTCCTTCCTGCCGTTTCTCCCATCTCCCACGACCTCCTGGCAAACAGTGATATGTGTTCTGCCACTGTAGATTAAATCTTCACTTTCAAGAATTGTATATAAATAGAACCACACAATATATACTCATATTATTTGGCTTCTTTCACATAATTGTTTTGAAATTAATCCATGTTGTTATCCAGTTGATTTTCTTTCTATTGCCGACTAGTATTCTGTGGTATGGATATACCATACTTTGCTTCCTACCCATCTGTTCATGGACTTTTGGGTTCATTACAGTTTTAGACTATCATAAGTAAAGCAGCTAAAAACATTAATATACAAGTCTTTGAATGGCCTATGCTTTAAACTCTTTTAGAGAAATATAAGGAGTGAAATAGCTGGGTCAAATGTTCATTGTACATTTACATTTTTAAGAAACAGCCAAACATTTTTACCAAGTGATAGTATCATTTTATATTTCCACCAAAGTTGTATGGGAATCATTCCACTTCCTCTACAAACTAGCCAACACTTGACATTGTCAGTCATTTTAATTTTCCCCATTCTCATAGGCATGCAGTGTTAACTCATTGACAATTAAAGTTGCATGTTCTAATACATAGTGATGTTAAGTGTATTTTTATGTGTCTACTTGCCAATCATACATGAGGACCATTCATTTCATATGGAAATGGCAATTGTTAAATGTTCAATTTCTGATTATTTATACAAATTATTAATTTTATGTTAATCTTATATCTTAAACTTACCAGTAAACTTACTAGTAAGTTTAAGATACAAGATCAATACATAAAATTATATATAGTTAAAATTATATATTGTATTTAGTTCTAGGAGCATTTTAGTACATTCTTTAGTACATTTAGCATCTACTTAGATAATCATGTTACTGTTAATAAGACAGTTTATTATTTTCCATTCTTATTTATTTCAGTTCTTTTTCTTGTATTATTGCACTAGCTAGGACTTCTAATACAATGTGAGAATTGTGAAAGAGTATATACTTGCCTAGTTAATTATCTTAAAATTGTAGATGGACATTTTTATTCTTTCTGTACTTTAAAGATGCTGTCCTCTTTCTTCTGGCTTGCTTCTTTTTTTCTGACAAGAAATCATATATTTTTTCTCTCTTTGTAATCTGACTTTTCTTTTTTCTATCTTCTTATGATTTTCTCTTTATCATTGATTTTGAGCAATTTCTTTATAATATTATTACTGAGCAATGGGCTCGCCTCCTGATGTGCAATACTATGGCACCAGCTTTTGAGAAGAGGAAAAGCTTTACTGGGAGTCAACTGGTAAGAAGACAGGAGGCAACACTCAAATCTGTAATAACGAGCTGTGGTCTGGGGCGGCTTTTATCCATAAAGGGTAACTACGAGGGAGATAGGAAAATGCAATGAGGCATGATCTGACTGGGTCATGCAAAGAAGTACTGTTGAGTTCTTGGGTTTTAAGTTTGTACTGCAACAAAGCGGGACAACCCTCACTTTTCTCTCTCTCTCTATCTCTCTCTCTCTCACTCTTTTTTTTCCTACAGACAGGATCTTGCTCTTTCCCCAAGGTGGGTGTACAGTGGCACCATCATAACTCACTGTACCCTCAAACTCCTGAGCTCCAAGGATCTTCCCACCTAAGCCTCTCAAGTAACTAGGACTACAGATACATGCCACCATGCCTAGCTAATTTTCAATATTTTTGTAGAGATTGGGTCTCATATCTTAGCCAGGCTGGTCTCAAAACTCCTGGCCTCATGAGATCCTCCTGCATCAGCTTCCCAAAGCACTGGGATTACAGTCATGAACCACCATGCACTGGTGTCCCCTCCCTTCTTAATGTGGTCCTTGTTCCTTGATCCAACTACTTAAGTTTCCCCTGTGGTTGATATTTTGTTCTGTTGGCACTGGGATCATGAATCTGCCACACTTGGTTGATCTGGGCATTCTCAGATTACATAACTTGCAATTTAGAGATCTTTTGCAACTGAAAAACAACTCATCATTTTGTTACATTTCATGAGTAACAGAGTTAAAACAGACTGAACTGTTTTTGCAAGTACAATATGCACATTTTTGTTTAGCAATGGGTTTTGGTGCATGTGCATGTGTGTGCTGAATATTTGGGTTTGTAGTTTTCCTCATATTTGGAAAATATGGGCCATTATTTGAATTTTTGCTTTTTGTTTTCTACCCCATCCACTGACAGCTTACTGATATTTGATTTTGTCATCTTCTTTTTGTGTTTTATTTTGAATTGTTTCTATTGTTGTGTCAGTACTAAGATTTTCCCTACAATATCTAATCTGCTACTAATCAAATCAGGTATTTTTATCTCATACATTTTAGTTTTCATCCCTAGAAGTTTGAGTTTGTAAATACAGTATATCTATATAGGTAGATATTGATACAGAGACAGAGATATATAGATATATCCCAAATACATATTTTTTATGTCTCTACTTAAGGTGTGAATGTTTTCTTGTAGCTTCTTGAACATATAACAAGTGGAATACAATTGAATATATGGGAGAGTATGGATATAGTTATATATTTTTAATCATTTTTCTAATGTCCTTGTCTATTATGTTTATGATCTGTGTCATGTATGTATCAGTTTGATTTTTTTCTCATAATTTTCCCAATTTTTTGCAAAATTTCATGCAAATGTGCTTGCATCCTTATCAATTTTTGACTGGATTGCAGATATTGTATATTTTACATTTTTGAATGCTGGACATTTTTGTACTCCTGCAAATATTTCTTTTCTTTTTTCTGAGATACAGTAAACGTGGCTGAGAAGAGACTGATCCTTTTAGGTCTCGTTTCTAATATTTCTTAGGGAGTACTAGAGCAATCTTTCTGGACTGCTGGCTCACCCTCTTCCTACTGAGGCAAAAATCTTCTGAGTATTACTTATATAAATCATGAAGCTTTGATTGATAGTAACACTTCATTCCCCACCTTGTGAAAGATCTGAGGATCGCATCTGTTGATCTTTTTAAGAAGTTCTTACCCCAGTCTTCAGTACTTTCCTCACATGCATGCTATGGAGATCCTCTGCAGAATACCATATATCTCTTTCTGCGCATAACTCTTTACTTTCTTATACTCTACCTCGAAAACTAGCTATTTTGGAGTTCCTGTATTCTCAACCAGGTATCTTCAAATCAGAAAGACTACTAGGCTCTGCCTAGAACTCCTCTAATGATGCAGCCTGAAAATCTATCCAAGTGGTAAACTAAGGTTACTGTAGGGATATTTCTCAGAAATCACTCTTTTGTTGCCTGACTGCAATATCTTTAAAAGTATTTTTTTAATACATTTTGAAGTTGTTTTTTTTCAGGTGGAAGTGTACATCTATTTTTTGTTACTCCATCTTGGCTGCATGCAGAAATAAGTTTATCAATTTCATTAATCTTTCAAATATTCAACTTTAGCTTTTTTTCTTTTTTCTCATCTATTAATGTTAGCTCTTTGTTTCATGATTTTCTTTCTTTTGCTTACTATAACTTTAACTATTTTATTTTTTCTAGTTTCTTAAACTAGTCAGAATACTGATGTTACACTCTTTAGTTTCTCATATGGATAGTGAAAGCTATAAATGTTACTCTAATAATTGCTTTAGTGATATTCCACATATTTTGACATACTTGGTTTTTATTTTTGTTCAGTTTCACATAACTTCTAGTTCCTATGTGATTTTTCTTTGCTTTATTTACAAATAAATGTGTGGTTTCTTAAAATTTTTAAATTTTTATTTGTAACTTAACACTGCTCTTAAAATCTACTATATGATTTTAATACAGTGAATTATTTGTATATTTCCCTATTTATGACATCTTGATCTTTTATTTTTATTAGCATGTGCATTTAGAATTGTTAGGTCTTCCTGATGAATTGATGACTTTACCATAATAAAATACCTCCTGCCCAAATCTCACCCTGAATTGTAATAATCCCCACGTGTCAAGGGCACGGCCAGGTGGAGATAATTGAATCATGGGGCAGTTTCCCCCATACAGTTCTCATGGTAGTGAATAAGTCTCACCAGATCTGATGGTTTTATAAATGGGAGTTCCCTTGAACAAGCTCTTTCTTGCCTGCCACCATGTAAAATGTGACTTACTCCTCCTTGCCTTCCACTGTGATTGTGAGGCTTCCCCAACCATGTGGAACTGTGAGTCAATTAAATCTCTTTTCTTTATAATTGCCCAGTCTGGGTTATGTCTTTATTAGCAGCATGAGAACAGATTAATACAGTAAATTGGTACTGGTAGAGTGGGGTGCTGCTGTAAAGATACCAGAAAACATGGAAACAACCTTCGAACTAAGTAACAGGCAGAGGTTGGAACAGTTTGGAGGGCTCAGATGAAGACAGGAAGACGCAGGAAAGTTTGGAACTTCCTAGAGACTTGGAGGGCTCAGAAGACAGGAAGATGTCAGAAAGTTTGGAACTTCCTACAGATTTGTTGAATGGCTTTGACCAAAATTCTGATAGTGATATGGACAATAAAATCTAAGCTGAGGTGATCTCAGAGGAGATGAGGAACTTGTTGGGAACTAAAGTAAAGGTCACTTTTGCTATGCAAAGAGACTGATGACATTTGGCCCTTGCTCTAGAGATCTGTGGAACCTTGAACTTGAGAGAGATGATTTGGGGTATCTGGTGGAAGAACTTTCTAAATGGCAAAGCATTCAAGAGGTGACAGCGTGACAGTTTGGAAAATTTGCAGCCTGATGATTCAGTAGAAAAGAAAAACCCATTTTCTGGGGAGAAACTCAAGTGGGCTACATAAATTTGGATAACTAAGGAGGAGCCAAATGCTAATCACCAAGACAATGGGGAAAATGTCTCCAGGGCATGTCAGAGACCTTCATGTTAGCCCCTCCCATCACAGGCATGGAGGCCTAGAAGGGAAAAATGATTTTGTTGGCTGAGCCCAGGGCACCTCTGCTCTATGCAGCCTCCAAACATGGTGTCCTGCATCCCAGCTATTTCAGCTCCAGCCATGGCTAAAAGGGACCAACGTACAGCTCAGGCTGCTGCTTCAGAAGGTGCAAGCCACAAACCTTGGTGGTTTACACATGGTATTGGACCTATGGGTGCATAGAAGTCAAAAATTGAGGTTTGGGAACCTCTGCTTAGATTTCAGAGGATGTATGGAAATGCCTGGATGTCCAAGCAGAAGTTTGCTGCAGGGAGTGGCCCTCATTGAGAACCTCTGCTAGGGCAATGTGGAAGGGAAATGTGGGGTTAAAGACCCCACACAGAATTCCCACTGCAGCACTGCCTAGTGGAGTTGTGAGAAGAGGGCCACTATCCTCCATGAGGGGAGCTATATTCTACAAAGCCATAGGTGCAGAGCTGCCCAAGGCTGTAGGAGCCCACCTCTTGCAGCAGCATGACTTGGATGTGAGACATGGAGTCAAAAGAGATCATTTTGGAACTTCCAGGTTTAATGACTGCCCTGTTGAATTTTGGACTTTCATGGGGCCTGTGGCCCCCTTGTTTTGGCCAATTTCACCCATTTGGAATGCGTATATTTACCCAATGGCTGTACCCCCCTTGTATCTGGGAAGTAATTAACTTGCTTTTGATTTTACAAGCTCAGAGGCAGAAGAGATTTGCCTTGCCTCAGACGAGACTTTAGACTTGGACTTTTGAGCTAATGCCGAAATGAGTTTAGAGGACTGTTGTTGGGAAGGCATGATTAATTTTGAAATGTGAGGACATGAGATTTAGGAGGGGCCAGGGATGGAATGATGTAGTTTGGTTGCATCCCTACCCAAATTTCACTTTGAATTGTGATAATTCCCACATGTCAAGGGCGGGGCCAGGTGGAGATAATTGAATTACAAAGCAGTTTTCCCCATACTGTTCTCATGGTAGTGAATAAGTCTCACGAGATCTGATGGTTTCATAAATGGGAGTCCCCCTGCACTAGCTCTCTTTTGCCTACTGCCATGTAAAATGTAACTTGCTCCTTCTTCCCTTAGACCATGATTGTGAGGCCTCCTTAGCCATGTAGAACTGTGAGTCAATTAAACCTCTTTACTTTTTAATTACCCAGTCTTGAGTAAGTCTTTATTAGCAGCATGAGAATAGACTAATACAGTCTTTCTTGAAGTCTACTTTGTTAGTGTTAATAAAACAAAATTAGCATTTGTATGTGTGGTGTAGTCTTGGTATATTGTTTTTACCCTGTTGTTTCTTACAGTCTGTATCTTTATACTTACTGTGGGTTTCCTGTGAATAAAACATAGTTGGGTCTTGTGTTTTTGTGTTTTTATGTGGATTGAAAAATTCTGCCTTTTTTTAATGTGTTTATTTTATTGATACTTGATGTAATTATTGATATAGTTGAGCTTAAGTCTACCATCATGGTAATTGTTTCCAAATTATTCAATTATTTTCTTGTTGTTTTTTTATTTTTCATTGCTTGTAACCTTTGGATTTAAATCATTGTTTTTACTATTCCTTTCTTTCTTTTCCCTTGACTTTTTAGCAATAACTTGTTTTGTTATTTTTGGTGGTTATTCTAGAAATTACAGTATGAAACTGTAAATTACCATAGTTTCTCTTAAAATAATATCATACTAGTTTTTATGCAATGTAGTAAAATAACAGCAGTCCAATTCAATGGATAACTTCCCACCTGTTTTATTTATTTATTTTTAGTTCTCTGGTTATAATTTTTCTTTTGTTTTACTTCTATGTATAAGCTCCACAACATTTGTTATTAATTTTCTTTTAAAGAATGTCTTTTTAAAAATTATACCCATACACACAAATACACACATTGAATTTTATGTTTATCCAAATTTATACCTATTCTGGTGTTCTTCATTCCTTCCTACAGGTACATAATTCCATCAGATTTCATATATATAATTTTCTCTCATTTTCAGAACATCTGATACTATTTCTTACAGTACAGATATTCTGAGTTTACATTCTTTCAGTCTCTCTGTAACTTGAATTTGCCTTAAGACATAGGAATATTTTTGCTAATATAGAATTCTGATTTGACACTTTTTTCTTCTTTTAACTCTTTAAAGATATTGCTTCACTATCTAATCTCTTTATTTTCTTTTCTTGTTATTCTTATCTTTATTCCAATGTTTACAGTATATCTATTATCTCTGACTGATAATAAGATATGTGTCTGTAATTTAGTTTACAGCAGTTTATATGATGTGTATGCATGTGGTTTTGTGTGTCAATTAATTGAATTGTTCTGAATAACCATGGAGAATTAAATTTATAATTTATAATTTTTCCTTTAAAATACAAGAAGCCAAAGCAAGTATCTATTGAATCCTACAAATCAGTTTAGGAAGACTTCCAAATATGTTAAGTATCTGTATTAGTCTTTGTCATGCTGCTAATAAGGTCATACCAAAGACTGGATAATTTATAAAGAAAAACAGGCTTTATGGACTCACGGTTCCACGTGGCTGGGGAAGCTTCACAATCATGGTGGAAGGTGAAAGGGGAAAAAGGCATGTCTTACATGGTGGTGGGAAAGAAAGAGAGTATGTGCATAAGAACTCCCCTTTATAAAACCATCAAATCTCATGAGACTTATTCGCTATCATGAAACCAGCCACAAGAAAGACCCATCCCCCTGATTCAGTTACCTCCCACCGGGTCCCTCACATGACATGTGGGAATTATGGGAGCTACAATTCGACATTTGGGTGGGAACACAACCAAATCATATTAGTGTCTATTTTTGTGCTGCCTTAACCACAGGATATATGTGCTCCTTTGCCTTCAGAAAAAGCAAATATATGTGAATGCTGAGGTGGGATTTCGGTAGCGCGCTGAGGGCCTTGCCACATGATCCTCAGCTAAAATCTAACCTAGGCCAAAAACAAACATAGAGTGAGAAAAATAATTGTCTTTGCTGCATATTTAAACACCTGATCTATGTCTATATTTCTTCTTTTATCTTATACAACGAAGATAAATACCTTGCTGTCTTAGATAGTTTATTTCATCTGCAAAATTATAGTAATAAATTTGTTACATCTGTGAAAAATCTGTCCAGCCAATTGATAGAATAATGGCATATGTTAAAAGTTATCATTAATAACTTTTAAATAGAAATTCTATGGTTCCCATGACATCCAGACTTCAGATATAGAATTTATTACTTCATTTTATAGCCAATGCCATATTCTGCTTCTGAGTACATTTTAATATACAAATTCAAAATCAATGTAATTTCAATACATTTTAATGTGAATTTTAATATATTATATTCAAAATCACAATGTGTGTGTTATTAAACATGATTGCATCACTTTACTAAAAAATTTACTCTCTCTTACTCAAAATCTACAAGACTTCATTGATAGCATTGACCTTTCTTCTTCCCAAATTTCAACAGTAAAAAGTGTTTTGGAAAAAAATCAATTGGTACTCAAGTTTCAAGGGTACAGTGGAAATAATGTCATATATCTTCAGTAGGACTTTGTATTTTCATTTTTTCATCCCTTAAGTAAGGCAGTTGTAAGAGTACAAAATAGTTAATTTTGTGATTTTTTAATTTCTTTTGGGTCCCTATGTTCAATCGAATTAGTATTTTATAATACATAGGACTCAATAAGTAAATTAAGATAAAAGAATACAAATGCACAGTAAGGAAATCAAAATTCCAGGAGCAGAACCAATTTTATATAGGTATGTGATGGTTAATACTGAGTGTCAACTCGACTGGATTGAAGAATGCAAATTATTGTTCCTGGGTGTCTGTGAGGGTGTTGCCAAAGGAGATTAACATTAGAGTCAGTGGGCTGGGAGAGGCAGACTTAATCTTAACCTGGGTGGGCATAATCTAATTAGCTGCCAGTGTGGCCAGAATATAAAGCAGTCAGAAAAATGTGAAAAGGCTAGACTGGCTTAGCCTCCCAGCCTACATCTTTCTCCTGTGCTGGATGTTTCCTGTCTTAGAATATTGGACTCCAAATTCTTAAGCTTTGAGACTTGGACTTGCTTCCTTACTCCTCAGCTTGCAGACAGCCTATCATGGGACCTTGTGATCCTGTGAGTTAATACTACTTAATAAACTTCCATATATATATATTATATATATATATTATATATATATTATATATAATATATATAATGGATATCTATTATATATAATATATAATAGATATCTATTATATATAATATATAATAGATATATATTATATTATATATATTATATATTATATATAATATATATATTATAGATATATATGTGTGCATGTATATATATTATATATATTATAGATATATATGTGTGCATGTATATATATAATATATAATTATATAAAAAATATATATAATATATAATTATATATAAAATATATATAATATATAATTATATATAAAATATATATCTCCTATTAGTTCTGTCCCTCTGAAGAACTCTGACTAATACAAGGTATTTGGTAAATTTTAGAAAAATAATTTCTAATTAGAAATTTTAGAAAAATAATTTCAAGTTAGGAATAAAGAATGCACTATTTAATAAATGTTATTGAAACACATAGTTAACCATTGAGAAAATAATAATTAAGTTAGAGAATTATAACAAACTGTACACCAAAATTAATTCCAGTTGGATTAAAAATTTGACTGTAAATAAAAAACATAAAACCATAACCTACTAAATAAAATAATAGCTAACTACTTCGGATTGAGGAAAATTTTTCAAAGAAAAATATCAAAGGCAGTTTCCACAGAGAAAATATTTAATAAACTTGAAAACAAAAAAAAGGTGTGTCATAAAGAAACACCATAAAGTTAAAAGACAAACATATTGTAATCTTAAGTATTTGTACTATGTGTGATATAAAAAATTCCCTACTATATAAAAAATAAAGAAATATTTAGTAGTATACATACAATGAGATTTAGCTTTAAGTCTTTTTTTGTATGATTTAAGATAGAAAATAGAGAAATAAATACAAAGAGTGCAATAAGTAATAACAAAATACTGTAAGTGGAATTAACACAACAAGCCAACAACTCTCCATATATGTTATTGTTTCAATTAAAAATTTATTAAGCACTTTTTTGTCAAAAATAAAACCTTCGACTCTCATGGAACTTGTAATGAGTTAGAAAGACAATATTCCGGTAACCCATTGTCATATGGCCAAGTGCTCCAAAAGGTAGTGGTGTAAAACAACAACCATTTTATTGTCCTTACGGATTCTACAGGTGAGAATTTGGATTAGGCAGAGAGGATGGCTTATCTCAGGTGCCCAGTGTCTGGGGACTTATCTGAGAAAACTCTAGAGCTGTAGTCTGGAATCATCTGGACTAGAGGATCCTTTGGGTCAGCTAGAACGACCCAAAGGCTGAGCTCAGCTGGGACTGGCGAGCAGAGCCCCTGTGTTTGGCCTCGCCATGTGGCCTAGGCTTCTCACAGCACTGAAGCTGGATTATGAGATAAAGTGTTCCTACAGTGAACCTTCAAAGAGAACCAACAAAACTTGCCAGTCTTTTAATAACCTAGCCTCATAAGCCACACAGCATTGCTTGCACCTTACTGTATTAGTTGAAGCAGTCATGAGCTGCCTAGATTCAAAAGGAGGAAAACTAGACTGTGCTTCTTGATGGAGAGTGGCCTGTATAGAAGAGTGTGTGAAACAGAAAATATTGTTAGGACCATCTTTGGACAATATAACCAGTCACTGAAAATAAGAAAATTAAAACTAATAGGATGTAATTTTAGACAGTAATAAAGAGTGAGTCTGCTGAGGTGCCTTTTAGAGAATAGGTTTAGAGAAGTCATCTCAGAAGAAGCCATGTCTAGGCAGAGACATGGATGATTAAAAAGAATGAATCAGAGGTTGCAGCGAGCTGAGATCATGCCACTGCACTCCAGCCTGGCGACAGAGTGAGGCTCTCTCCCAAAAAAAAAAAAATAAAATCATGCAAAGATCTGAGAATACTACATCCCAGCAGAGGCAATGCTTAATGCAATGGCCCTGAAATGAGGAGGGAAAAAAATTAGCATGTTTGAAAAAAATAAAAAGATCAGTGTGTCTAAAATAAAATGAGACTAAAACAGAGAAAGAAAAGAGATAATGAAAGAAGTAGCAGGGCCCAAACACAAAACAAAACAAAACGTAAGTAATGCTAATACATACGGAATTTAATCTAATTGTAATTGGAAGGCATTGGTGAGTTTTAAGCAGAGTGATGAAGGCAATTCATTCTTTCACAAAGGTCACTCTTGGGTCTTATAGAAGAGTAATAGTGAAAGCACGGGGTCTACTGAAATCTAATACAGAAAGCCTAGGGGCAGAGGTTAATGACATGGCCTATGGGGTTAATGAAGGAGGTGGTGAGGAGAGGATGGATTAGAAGTGGCATTGGAAAGAAAAAGGGGAATCAAGGATCATAGCATTTGGGAAAGAATTTCTGAGTAAATTGTGGTGCTATGAATTGTGATGGGGAAGACTGAGGTAGAGGAAACTTTCAGTGGAGAGGAAGTAAAAGTTTTATTTTGAACATGTTAACTTTGGGATAACCCATTAAATGTCTAACATGTTTTATAGGCCAGTAGATATACTGGAAACAATGTCAGGAGAAGAATAGAAATATGACATTCTTCTACAGCTAGTATATGTGACTCAAAAATACATTAAAATTATGTAATGATTCACATAAAGACAATTATAAAATTCAAGAAATAACTTAGAAACATGTTCCTATTTAAATGTTTACAATGCTACACATTGTATGTTCACAAGGTCCATTTTTACTACTAAATCCTGTTCTCTCCCAAACAAATAAGAAAATACAGGAGAACAAGAATGTAGGCCAAAAAGTGCCTGTATTATTAAGCAACAAACTCAGTCCCTTACAACATTTAAATTATTAATGTTATCAAAGTCAATGTCCAGAGACTACATTCTGCTTGCAACCTTGTTTCATTATTTGGCTAAACTCTAAAGAAATACTTCCAGAACAAAATGAACAACCTAGATTATCTTTCGCCCAGGCCCCAAATCCTACCCTCCTATGATTTCCAGAGTGTTTAAGAGGAATGTGTTTGAGGTTGAGAGATCTGTGTGCTTGCTAGAGTGTATCTCCTAGTCAGCTAAATGGCCTTTAGAACTTGTTTCTTTCTTTCCTGAAGCTTGTGAGCTGAAAGATTTTCTCAGATACACTCCTCTAATAAAAGAATGAAGATGTTACATGCTATGTGCTAGTTTAGAAAATATTTTTTATTGCAAAAAAGAAATTCAGAAAACATTCTACTCTATGATAAAAGTAGTGAAAAACACCAGGAAACATAACAACTCCTGGTTAAAAAGAAAAATCATTAATAAAAGATTAATAAAGTAAGATTCAATCATTTTTAAAAATACAGTATTCAGAACTTTTAATTACATAGATGCATACTTTGATATCATTATGGATGATTGCTACAAAAATACTTTATGATTAAAAATGCAGCTTAGCCATAGTGGTTAGGAGCAGAGCAGTTTCTGTAGTCAGACATCATGAGTTTGAATCCTAGCTGTGCTTACTGCCAGCAATATAAACTTGGTCAGTTTAAATTATCAGATTAAATTATCTGTGTCTCTGTTTCCATATATGTAAAATTGTTGTCACATTAATAATTAATAGAAATAAATATTAATAGAACCTTCCTTGGAGGGTTGTTTGGAGGTACTGAATATTTACATATTTTAATAGGAGTAAAGCACTTAGAACAGGAAATGGCACATAGTACGCACTATGCCAGCTGAGCCTATATATTAGCTATTATTATTTCTTCTCATTCTTACCCCTTAATTTGCATGCTATTTAAGAGAATATTACAAGTTATATGATCAAATTGACCACATAGATCCTCTAGCTTTCAAAAACCACATAGAACTTCAGTTTAGGAATTCTAAATGAAAAGCATAGAATACTGAGTTAAAATGCCCGTCCTACATTTAGTGGTGACAATGACATTATGCAGAATATTACAGGGGATGGGTGGAAAACGATGTTAATTTTTTCTTAGAAATATAAGAATTGCTATTTTGCTACCTATTTGCCTGTTACAAATGTGTCAAGAATAAGTAAATAATATCTGAGGACTGCTTTGAGTGCCTAATAAAGTGTATATATCTATTCTACACCAAGCACTAGGCTGAGTGTTATATAGGTAATACATCCTTCAATTCTCATAACAACTCTAAATGAGATGTATTATTTGACCCATTTTACAAATAAAGAAACCGCTCAAGAAGATAAATGTATGCCCTAAGTCCCACAGATGGCAAAAAATGACACTGAGATGTGACTCCAAGATCCATGCCTACATATGGCAATAATTATTCCAAAATATAAAGAAAAGAAAGTCATAGTATATCTTGCTCTATTAAAGTGTATAGAATTATATAAGAGCAGTTTCTCATTTGGTTTGCAAATAGCGGTTATTCTACACGAGATGGTGAATTTTGGCCTCATTCATTAAAAGAGAATATTTTAATTGAGTAAAAGATAGGAAAGTATATTTCAGTACAAATAGCCTTGAATTGGAGGACAAGTGATTTTAATATCTATGGGAGTTTGGACGGGCACAGTGGCTCATGCCTGTAATCCCAGCACTTTGGGAGGCCAAGGCAGGCGGATCACTTGAGGTCAGGAGTTCAAGACAAGCCTGGCCAACATGGTGAAACCCCATTTCTACTAAAAATACAAAAATTAGCTGGGTGTGGTGGCATGTGTCTGTAATCCCAGCTACTCAGGAGGTTGAGGCAGAAGAATTGCTTGGACCCAGGAGGAGGAGGTTGCAGTGAGCCGAGACTGTGCCACTGCACTCCAATCTGGGCAACAGAGCAAGACGCCATCTCGAAAAAAAAAAAAAAGAAAAAAAAATATGGGAGTTTGAGGTGTTAAAATAAAAACTTTAGACAATTTAAATTTAGCATACTTCACCTGAGCAAAGAATGATTTATGAATTGAGCAACACTCAGAACCAGGAGAGGTTCAGAGAGCTCCACTCAGCAAAGTGGGCAGGCAGTATTTGTAGACAGAAAAAGGAAGTGACACAGAGAAACAGTGTGATTGGTTACAGCTCAGCATTTCCCTTATTTGGACATGGTATGATGAAGTTTTTGCCTTACATTGACAGGTCTGATCAGTTGGCAGCCTGTGATTGATTAAAACTTGGCTGCTATAATTGGCTGAGACTTAGCTATTTGTTACAAGTATATACTCTTAGGTTGCAATTTGTTTATACTAAGTTTGGTTGCAGTTCACTAGGTAAAGAGGGAGCTTTAGGCCAAGTTTAATTTAATTTAACAGAGGATAATTATTTAAACATTAATAGATCTCAATTTCCTCAGTTTTAAAGGAGGATGCTATATACAGATTTCTACACTATGATATAGACAATGACACTCAGAAAAGATGGGTGAATGGATTTGTTTTGTACAATAGTCTTGGAATTCTGTAAAGTGTGTCTTTAGAAAAGGGTGTACTTTTTTTAACATTGCATTAGATAATTTCTACAGGGTTAATTATCTGTAAGGATTAGGAAACTTCTCTGTCAGGTAAAATGTTTAACTTTTTCTGTTAATCTCCTCACATAATATTTCCTGAAACCATGCTGTGTATTTATTATTATTCCAGTATTATTGAAAGGAAACTCAAGTCCAAAAACATACACAAAATATCCAAGATACAGAGCCAATAAACAATAGAACTAAGTTTCAGACCCAGATCTGTTGGAATCCACATTATTTTCACTACACTTATTGTGCACTTCTATATGGCTACTAAAAAGCATCAAGGTTGAGTTAGTTGAGTTAATTCTCTTGATAAAAGAGGCACCTTTTTAGAGGATGAACTCCCCCCAAATAAGTGATTACTGTCTTATGAATGTATACATTGTTAGCTATTTGAAAAATCTATTATACTGACTGTTCATAGCTCTTGCATTTGAAATGTTACTGTCCTGGTCATTTCCTTAGCATTTACTAAACATAATCCCATTTTCTGATTGTTTATCTGGCACTTCCCAGGGATACTCACTGAAATGCAAGCTGCTTCATCTGGAAGATAATACTTCATGGTCTATCAAATGAATGCAAATGGTAACAGACTCGAACTCAGCCTCTGCTATGGAAATACTACACTTAAGCTAACATAAATAATGCAATCCTTCATGTAGCCACTCACTTTGATGATAGCTAAATCCTATCTTCTCAAAGAGATGGCTATGTGATTAAATGATTACATGGGTCTTCTAGTTTGCACAGTTTTATCCTCTCCATGTATGAGTTTTTATATCTTCAGTAGTGATTATTGTATTCTTTTTACCTGAAAATTTCACTGTTCTCTCACACAGAGACAATGAAAATGCAGAATATCTTGAGAATTGTAAAAGCAAAAACAGAAACAAAAAATACTTCTATTTATAAATTTGAAACAAAAATTCTTGCTACCTACAGAATTTTCTGCATTTGACTTAATTGTCATTAATACAAATTCTTAAGGCCTTACATCAGCTGTTGAACTTACTAAGTCCTAGACTTTTCTAAAAAGCTTATTACTTGCCACATTTGGGAATTGTGTCTGTATCTTATCTTCTCTATCAAAATGTGAAACCACATTTAGCCTTTGAATAGCAAGTTCACTAATGTTGATAGCTAAAATCACAGTGAGGAAAACCTAAAATCTGCCCTCTGACTTGATACAAGAGCATCACACCCTTTAACCTAATAAGAGATAAGGTACATGAATACTCTTGAGAGTTCCACGACGTTATCCCTCCAAAATGGCCAAAGGTGACCTTTAGGTTCCTCTGGATTGTAAGGGCATTAGTCTTCTCTTCACAATATATTCTGTATAGAGTGACTTCTCTTCAAAGTCTTCTTACAAGAAAAGACTTTCCAAATCTCCTCTCCCCTAGGAATATATTTCTCTCTTCTTCCCCAAATCAAGACATGAAAAATACTTTTAAAGTGTTCCCCAAGTTCTAAAAAAAAAAGATGTTTTTATTTGCTTTCAAATAGAGAAACTGTAAAATGTTTAGAAATTGTATTACATGTGCTTATTTTCAATTTCTTTTTTTAATTCTAGAAGTCTTTTCTATTTTTTTGAATGAAAAGAACACTCAAAAGAAAAAAGTAAAGAAGATATTATATAACATATGGCACATGGCAGGAAAAATCACTGTTACTAAGATGACTTCTTCAGAGGAGTATTAGGGTTTTTTGCTCTTGGCTGCTGCTGCTCTTGTTTTAACTCTAGTAGCAACTAATTTGTACAGATTTAAACTACAAACTCCCTTCCACTGCGTGTACAGGAGCTGATATCTTTACTCAAGTCTTACAGTTTCAGCTGCTGATTTATTTCATTTATCCTGGTTCCTTGGCATTTCCCATAGAGTCGGCCAAGGATTTGAAGAGAGTATATACAATGATCCCTCAATATCCATGTGGTTTGGTTCCAGGACCCCTGAGGATATAAAAATCCACATATGAACAGGGTACAGTGGCTCACGCCTGTAATCCCAGAACTTTGGGAGGCCGAGATGGGTGGATCACCTGAGGTCGGGAGTTCGAGACCAGCCTGAGCAACATGGAGAAACCCCGTCTCTACTAAAAAAATAGAAAATTAACTGGGCGTGGTGGCACATGCCTGTAATCCCAGCTACTTGGAAGGCTGAGGCAGGAGAATTGCTTGAACCTGGGAGGCAGAAGTTGCAGTGAGCTGAGATTGTGCCATTGCACTCCAGCCTGGGTAACAAGAGGGAAACCCTGTCTAAAAATAAAGAAAAAACATCCATATATATTCAAGTCCCTTACATACAATTACATAGTATTTGCATTTAATCTATGCACATCCTTTATATACTTTAAATAATCACCAGATCATCTCTTTCACTATAGAATATACAACATTAATGCTACGTTAACAGTTGTTAATATTATTTTTCATTGTTATACAGTTAATTTTTTTCAAATAATTTTGAAATGTGACATCTGTGGATTTGAAACCCATGAAAATAAAGAGCTGATTTTTTTTTTTGTAAGGAAATATTTATTTGTATTTTTATGTTTTGAATAGGGCAAATAATCGAATGAGGAATGGAAGTTTTAACGTAGTATATCTATATGCTTTTCCCCATAGGAAGAAATTGACTCTTGCAGTTTTTGGATGCTCCGACTTGTGCAATTTCAATACATGTCTCACCATTTCTGAGGCTTTCTTGATTACTGGAAATCCACTCTCAACTTATTGTTTCTTTGTCAACTTTTTGTGTTGTCTTCCTATATCTTAAACCCGTAAGACTTCAACTTCTGCTGACCAAGTTGTAGATGAGTTGGAGAATGCGGTCAATTAAAAAGAGAAAAAAAAAACAAACACGTCTCTACTAAAAATACAAAAAATTAGCTGGGCCTGGTGGCGGGCGCCTGTAGTCCCAGCTACTTAGGAGGCTGAGGCAGGAGAATGACATGAACCTGGGAGGCGGAGCTTGCAGTGAGCGGAGATCGCGCCACCGCATTCCAGCCTGGGCGACAGAACGAGACTCCTCAACAAAAAGAAAAAAAAAAGAAGATACGCAGTGGATCAAATTCATACATTTCAACTTACATCTTTTCTGGGGTTCTCCTTGTTTTTGTGTGTTGAAATATTTCAAGAATAACGCTGCTTTGGTTTCTGTCTCCTTTCTAATGTTTTTCCAGGTCTTTTCACAGTTGTTTTGTAATAATATGTATTTTTCAAGATTTCATCTCTTACCTGTAGGAGAACTGACTCACCTCTTCATTCTACCACTTTTCCATTACAGAAGATTTTTAAATTTGGCTTTCTTATGAGAGAAATCATTTGCTCTTTTGTTAGAACACACAGTTAATTTTGAGTTTCTGTCACTCACAGATGGAAGGATTAAATGAATTGATACCTTTAACATGCTTAGAACAGTGTTTGGCTTATAATAAGTTATCAGTATATGTTACCTATCTTCTTAATTATTTGTTTAAGAGTTTTCCAAAGAAATAGAATTGTCATATAAGATATATAGAGATCTATAAGAGGAGATTTATTATGAGAATTGGCTCACACGATTATGGTGTCCAAAAAGTCCTATAATGTGCCCTGTCTGCAAGCTGGAAAACCAGAAAAGCCAGATGTGTAATTCAGTTTGAGTTTGAAGGCCTGCGAAGCAGAGGAGCTGATGATGTAACTTTCAGTCTGAGGCCACAGTCTGCCAAAGGTGGGGACCTGGCTGGTGTAAGTCCCTGACACCTAACCAGTAGCTCCTGTATTTGAGGGAAGGGGAAGATAGATGCCTCAGCTAAAGAAGTGAAAGAGAATTCATCCTTCATCTAACTCTCTTCCTATTCAGCCCCAGAAGGACAGGTTGAATGATGCATGCCCACACTGGTGACAGTGAGTCATCTTTATTCAGTCTGTGAATTCAAATGCTAGTTTATTCTGGTAAAACCCTCTCAAACACACTTCAAAATAATGTTGTAACAGGTATCTGGGCATCCCTTAGCCCAGCCAAGCTGATTTATAAAATTTACCATTGCATTATTATTATTGCAGTTTTATCCAAGCCCATGAACCATTCCTGCTCTACAGTTAAGAATGCTCTTGTTACTTATCCACAAGTTCAAGGAACTTCCTACATGCTAGGAATGGAACTGTAAAGATAAGAAGATACTGAGTTTGACTGTGTCTCTGCTCACCACACAAACTCTTTATATTTCATATTCCAGATCAAATGCTAACTTCTAGGGGAAACCTCTCCATAATTTCTTAGGCAAACTTTTTTTCCCTTTTAACATTACTTCTGTTTTACCAGTTATTATATTATAATTTTTTGTTTATATTTTATTAGTACTATTTTGAGATGGAGTCTTGCTCTGTTGCCCAGGCTGGAGTGCAGTGGCGCAAATCTCAGCTCACTGCAACCTCCACCTCCCAGGTTCCAAGCAATGCTCCCGCCTCAGCCTCCCGAGTAGCTGGGATTATAGGCACACGCCATGAAGCTCGGCTAATCTTTTTGTATTTTTAGTAGAGACGGGGTTTCACCATATTGGCCATGCTGGTCTTGAACTCCTGACCTTGTGATCTGCCCGCCTCGGTCTCCCAAAGTGCTGGGATTACAGGCGTGAGCCACTGCGCCCAGCCTTTTTTTTTTTTTTTTTTTAAATACAGGTTATAATGTAATTTCAGGCAAGCAATTTCTTTGTCTTCTGTGTATACCTGAGTAGTCAAGGTTTCCTTTTTATACTCTATGCAAATTTTCCCTGCTATGGGGATCATAATTAGTTTTATTAGATTTTTTAATTCATTTATAATATTTCTTCATATGCCTAAAATACTTTCTTAGTTCTTCAGAAATTTCAAATCTACTCAATTTTTATGGGTTAGTGAAATGAACAGCTGGTTCATATCACTCATTACACTCTGAGAAGGTGACATCGTTTCTATATTCTGGGAATATTTTATATTCTTAAAATCTATGATAACATTCTTTATCCTTCAACCTGATAAATACTGCTTTCTACTCTCTTACAGCCAAACATCCACACAAAGATAATATTGTTTTCAATCAAAAGCATTCAAATTTCCATGATGATCACTGGAGGCTCTTTTTTAAACATTACCATAACTTGTGATTTTGGCTCTATCATAAGGGTTTTCTGCTTCTTGCTCCAAACAATGCTTTTTGGGGGTGAAATTAGATTTTTTTCAATTCTTCTCTTTCATATGCCACACTATATTTCAGACAATCTCTGACTCACACTCAGCGAATACTCTCCAGTTATAAATCCCAGGACTGTGTTTCTCAAGTTATCATTGATTATATATTATTATTACTTTTTAATCTGCAATCCAATGCATTCCAATACTTTTGTAAAATGCTCTAAAATTAATTGCTATAAAAATATCATGCACTTGCATGGTGCAACAATGTCGAACTGCCATGAAAGTTTTTAAAAGCGTATTCTAAATGTCAGTACATAACTGGTCTGAGAAATACACACTGAGTAGCAATGGCCCTGCATATGCCTACAGACACTGGTCAAAAGGAATGGGAATAAAATCTTTATCTCAATGAGGGCCTCATAATCTATGTTTCTGACATTGCTTTCATCTGGCATCCTACGATATGGTCTCACTGTAACCAAAATTATTATCATTGAATTTGTTGCTATCCATTCGACAGAGATGATGTTAAATCAATTCAAATTCATCTGATAATTAGACCGACCTTTGAGGCTCATGTTGATCATATGAGTGTTTAAAGAGTATGTGGAATATATTCATAGTTTTTGAAAATCAATATGTGGAGTATTCTGGTTTGACTCTCATATTTATCAAGTACAGAGTGGTATTTTGCAGAAATATTTTCTCATCAAAATATGAGAAACATTTCATTAAGCTATATTTGCATTAATTTAGTAGTTAATGACATCTCATATCACAAGAGCTGGATGAGCTGAGACCCCAGAGGTCTTTTTTACCCCCGTTAGCAATGACATCTTCATCTCCTTGCTATAAAAATTCACTACAGGAAAGCATGTTCTCATTAAAATAAATATATCTTCCCATTGGTTTCCAAGTTGGGATTCTAAGGCCTATGCAAATAATCAATTTGGAAGATTTTCCATAATCCCTGACACTGTATATTGTTAAATGAAATGAAATGATCTTCTCTGTAATGTGCAACCTCAAAACAAGATAGATAGGTATTTCTTACCATGGCTGTCTCAAATAAACCAGTGACAAACACCTTTATTGTTAAAATTCAGAGTCCAGCCAAGAAATAGACATGAATTTTCAGTTCTGACCAATTTACCTGGGCGAAACCCAGAGTAATTTTTTTCCTTCCAAGTACTATTTAGCTAGAGATTGCTTTTGTCACATTTGAATGAATTATAACCACTAATTTGATCTTTTAAAGGTTTATCAAAGTAAAATTCACTACTGCTTCTCTAAGCCCCAAATTATAAAATATTTTTTCAGATCTTTCAGATGCAAACCAAAAAGGAATATTGTTTGTTCTTTGAGATTTTACTTTTTAACTTGTGATGTGAAAATCTTGAATATTATCAGAATTTGTAAGTGGGTGTTTAAATTGAAGATCATGGATGAGGGAGTTGTCTTTGTTTGCCTAGTTTTGGTTTTTTTTGGGGGGGGACGGAGTCTCTCTTTCGCCCAGGCCGGACTGCAGTGGCGCTATCTTGGCTCACTGCAAGCTCCGCCTCCCGGGTTCACGCCATTCACCTGCCTCAGCCTCCCAAGTAGCTGGGATCACAGGCGCCTGCCACCATGCCCGGCTAATTTTTTGTATTTTTAGTAGAGACGGGGTTTCACCGTGTTAGCCAGGATGGTCTCGATCTCCTGACCTCGTGATCCGGCCGCCTCCGCCTCCGAAAGTTCTGGGATTACAGGCGTGAGCCACTGCGCCCGGCCTGTTTGCCTAGTATTCTTGATTTGGCTTTAGCGCAGTTTATCTGCATATGATCAGATGCTTTGATATATTCCTTCAACTATGGGCAATTTTAATAAAATTTTCTTGAGTGCTTCATTCTTTAAACAAATATCTACTGAGCACCTAATATATAATAGAAACTGGAACAGTAAAACAAGACAAAATGTAACAACACCAGCACCACCACCACCAACAACGAAAAGACAGATAATATTCCCAATTTCCATCCCTGGCTTATAGGGCTTACATTCCAGGAGTGGTAAACAGACAACCAACAAATCAGTATATTTAAGGAGAGAAATAATACAAGAAAAGAGATTGGGCTTTCTGGGTGTGAGGGCGTATGTGAGCCATAAAGGTTTGCAACTTTTGAGATACCTTTGACCTTTCCCTTTGATGGATGTCCTACCTCTAGATCGTCCCTTCATCACTGCCTTGGATCAAGCTTTACATTTCAGAGTGTGAAATCTGGCTTCCTGAGCAACTACAAATGGGGGTGGAGGGCACAATCGCAAAATGCTGGGAAAGTGAGCAACTCTTAAGGTCTACCTTGACCAATGGGAGATGGAAGAGAGCTGCGCATATAAATCCCTCTTCATTTTCATTCTTGTGCACAAATCTGTTAAACAGTTTCTCTTCAGAGACTTCCAGATAAGCCTTCCATGCCAAGTGAACACGTATTCTTAGCAACCTGCTTTGTCTCTTCAAGGCTTATTGTGAAGACTAACATACTATAAAGCCAATAAAACCTCTCTGCTTATCCTATGCATTATCTACCTCATTGTTTCTCTTCTTAACTTTCAAACAAATCTTCCCAAAATCTATACTCATATATGCTAATTCACTTTTTCTTCTCTTCTCTCTTGAACCTACTCTAATCATAGCTTTATTCCCACAATTCCTTGGAGACCACCGTTGTCAAAATTACCAGCACAGAAGGAATATTGATGATGCAGAAGGGAGGAGAAGAGATTGTTGGAATTCATAGTCTCCTTTTCTGAGGGTTTCTGAAAATAAGATAAATTCTCAACATCATGTGTTAGCTTGGAAGTGAGTCTCTGTGAAGACAAATGGTGGTCATATGTGAACTCTCCTATTCTTTGTATAAAATAGACCATGACACAAATGAAGAAGAATTATTTCAGTAATCATTTAGTTCACACACCATTTGTAGACTCAACTTCAAGGGTCATTCAAGTCTCAGATTCCATTAGTCATACATGTAAAAGGAAGGAATGTATTTCTGATGCATTAAATCAGAAAGGCAAGAAAATATCATTTTCTGGATTCTAAGTCTAATAAAATGTGTAAAAGAAAAAGCATCAGAGTAAACCAGTAATAATAGTAATAGTAGTAATAATAGCTTTCACATAAGTGTGTATATACATATATATATAATTTATCCTCATGATGAAACCTTTTGAGAATTATCATGAATTTGCACATGATGACAGTGAAGCATACAGATATTACATAGCCAGCAAGATACATTATTTATAAATTAATTGAGATGCTTTATCTCTAAAGTTTTCATTTAGATTTAGCAGTTCTAAAGTCCATAAAAATATTTTATAATATTATGCACTAACAACTACTAAGTGGAATGGAGCACTGCCATTTCTTACTAATTGAGAATGGTGCAATAGAATAAATTAATCAATCTCCAAAGAAATGTGCATGATAAAACCTAGTTCTTCTGCTCACATTTAAATTTTCTAATATTTTTATTACAACTTTTATAACTCAGTCTAACTATAGACTAATTGTTTTAATCACTGCAACTTCAAGTTATATGAATTACTTGGCCATAGTTAAATAATATGACATGACAAGCAGTGCCTTTCAGGATGATTGTAGGATATTATAGTTTCATAATAAACTCCAATGATGTTCTATCTTAATTATACACATTAATAGATTCTGTACACTTTTAATTATCTGCTACATTTATATTCCCATAACTTTAAGCGGTTCTGCTTTAGTATAACCAGTGTTCAAACAAATTTACTAATGGGGCATAATAGCAAAGTTATCACTGTACTTTAGGAAGAAAACCACCCATTGATATATGCTATATTTTATAGTTATACAGGTACAAAATTAAGTGATTAAATCTTATAGCTACATCAAAACATGTATTTATGTAAATTTAAAGATAAATTCTGTTTTACTTCCAAAATATGGCAGATACTGATGTAGAATTATGAATAAAAAATCATATATAAATAATGAAATGTGCTTTATTTGCTTTTTTGGAAAATTACCTATTTATATGAATAGTAAAACCTGGATTTAAAGCATTTCTTAAATAGTAGAGATTTACCCTAAAATTTTTCACTATAGTAAATTTTCTAAATTTTTTGAGTCCCTTTTTCATTGACATAAATTCTCCTTAGAGATAAATTTCCTCCAAAACATCTCTAGAAACTTATATCAAGCTATCAGATCTCTCTGTTTGGAGAAGTGCTAAAAGATATCCTTGGTCTCACTAAATTTTTACAAGGTTTTTTGTTCCCTCTCCTTTTCTAAATATTTATCAGTACCATCAAATTTACTTGGTAATAATTTGAAAATATTCAACCTTGTTTTCTTTCCAATTTTTACTGCAATGTCATTAGTTCAAAAAAGAATTTACATGTTTGCAATAGTGTTCTTAATAGTGGTCCCTTTCTCATAACCTTAACATTTGTGTTACCCTAAAAACTATTTGTTATAACTCAAGTTTTTGCTCTCTTCTGTCTCATTCCCCTTCCCTTTCTTCCACAAATACTAACAATATATGTGTATATGTTTATTCATATAAACTATATATATACACGTGTGTGGGGGGGGGGTTAGTTGGAATTCTATTATAGGAAAAGCTTTCCTACTCCTATTTATCTATTTATATAAGTGTGGATTTTCAGTTTTTTTTCACAGAGCTCATACTAATTTTCAGGGCCAGCAGAAATATATGAGTTTGTTGTTCCCCACAAACTTGTCAATAAAAAGTGTTGTCATTCTATTAATTATTCATCAATTTTTATATGCAATATATGATAGCTCAGTGTTATAATTTGCATTTCTCTAATTGTGAGGTTTAATTTTTAATTCTTAAAAACTTTTTCATATGTTTTATAAAATGTGTGCTTTTGTCTATTTCTAGTCTTTCTATTATTTTCTAAAGTATGTCTATTCAGACAGTAGTATAAAATATTTTACTCATAAAATTTATAGTATATTTTGTCTGAAAGGATTATATCCCTTCATGAGTTTTTTTTTCCCATTGTTTTCTTTTCTCGCGTGTTTGCTTTTATTTATATAAACTTATATCCACAGACAATACATTGTTACTATATTTATTTGGATAGTGCAACATTTATAAATTAACTTAAGCAGAACTAAAATCTTTATGATGCTTTTGATTCTATCTAAAAACAAGAAAAAATTATTTACATTTGTACAATTTTAATTTTGTATCTTTCAAAAGTTTAAATTTTGTCTATGTTCATAGAGTTTTTGAACATTTGTTAATTATATTTCTAAATATTTTATCTTTGTTATTGTTATTGTAAATTGGGTTCTCTGCCATTATATCCTTTGACTGGTTATTAATTTTGTATATGAAAGATATGGATTTCTGTATGTTAATTTTATACCCTATTTTACTATATTCTTACATTTCTTGAGATAGTTTTATCATTTATTTGTTTTTCAGGTTTACTGTTATATTGTATGAAAACAGAGGTAGTTTTATTTCTTTTCCAATTATTATTCTTCTAATAGATTTGTTTAATTGCACTGTTTAATATTTTCATTACAATATTGATTAGTAGTGGGGATTGTTCCTAATCTTAGTGGAAATGTCTCTATTGTTTCTATATTACATAAGATGCAGGATTATATTTTCTTTCTTTTTCACTCTGTAGTCAACTAATGCTTTATATAATACTAATTAAAAATAGAATTTTGATTTATTCAGTTAATAAATATATTTTCTTCTACTTCATTAATTTCTGCTTTCATCTTTACTATTTCCTCTCATATTTTCTTTTGGTATGTTTTGTTGTTTCTGCACTTTTGGTTTCAGAAATTATTTCAATTGTTTTTATTCTTTAATTTTAAAAATACAAGCATATGGGGCTAGCATTTTTATGTAATCACTGCTTTAAATGTATCTCATAGATGATGACACATGTATTTTTACTACTGTTGTTTTTAGGAATTTAATTTTTTAATTTAAAATTTAAATTTTTACATTTTTATATTTCTTTTTTCAAACAAGTTTTGTTTAACAGACTCTTAGTTCTTTTTATAAGGTTAATAATTTCTAGCCTATAGCATTGCGATAAGAAAATGTTGAAAATATTTCCACATTTTGGAATTCATTCATGTTTTCACTATTGTCTAATAAACTATCAATTTTGTAACTGTTTCATATACACTTGAGAAGAAGGTGTATTTTTCTATCGTCTAATAAACTATCAATTTTGTAACTGTTTCATATACACTTGAGAA
The DNA here is from genome assembly GCF_028885625.2 of Pongo pygmaeus. Taxonomy (NCBI): domain Eukaryota; kingdom Metazoa; phylum Chordata; class Mammalia; order Primates; family Hominidae; genus Pongo; species Pongo pygmaeus. The sequence continues at coordinate 123,294,995 of NC_072373.2, read as the reverse complement.
GAAGGTGTATTTTTCATAACCAGTGTGTAATGTTCAATATATGTCCATATACTTTGTGTTATTGATGATGTTTATCTCTTCTATAAGTTTTCTTTTTGTCCATTTGAAATGATGTGTATTGAAAATTGCATGTTAAAGACTCTTATCATGCTTATATGTCTTCTCAAATCTATTTAGACTTTTTGCCTATAAAGTAGATATTTTGTTGTTTAGTACAAACATATTTATGTTATTTTTTATTTTAGATTGGGTTTTTTTGCATTAAAAGTGTATCTCCTTCTTGTGCTGATGGGCATAAATATGGCAGGCAAAATTCTTAGATGGCTGCCAAGAGTCTAAATCCCTGTTGTGTTTGCCCTACACAATATTTTCCCCTTGAGTATGGGCAGGACCTTTGAATATTATGGGCTATCACTCATAAAATTAGATTATGCGTTATGGAGAAACAGATATTGAAGATATAATTAAGGTCTCTAATCTAATTGAGTTTGAGCTAATCAAAAGGAAGATTATCCCAGTTAGAACTGATCTAATCAGGTAAGCCTTTAAAAAAGACAGGAAGCAGAAGCAACCTGCCCTGATTTGGAGAGAATCTGGTGACAGGAAAGAGTGAGTAAGAATGGCTCCCAGTTGATAATCAAAAATAGGGACCTCAGTTTTACGATTACAAGAAACTGAATAATTTTTAACAACAACAACAAAAAAACTTGCAGAAGATTCTTAAGGAGATTGCAGCCTCAGCCAACACAGTTATTTAAGCTGCGAGAGAAATGAAACAGAGAATTCCAACCTACACAACTGTGAGGTAATAAAGGTATCTTGTTGTTTAACTGTGATAAAATATCTACATCAAACTCACCGTTTTAACCATTTTGAAGTGTACAGCTCAGTAGAATTAAATACATTCACACTGCTGCAAATCACCACTACCATCTCCAGAACTGAAACTGTGTGTCCATTAAACAAGAATTCCTCAACATGTCTCCACTCAACAGCTGGTAACTACTCTTCTACTTTCTGTCTATGATTTTAACTCTTATATGTATCTTGTATAAGTGGAACCATGTAAAATTTGTATGTTTATGTCTGGCCTATTTCACTTACTATAATGTCTTCAAGATTCATCCATGTTGTAACATATATCTTTTTAAGGATGATTAATATCCTATTGTCTATGTATCACATTTTATTTGTCTATTTATTGATCTTTAAATAAATATTTGAATTGGTTCCTCCTTTTGGCTACTATGAACAATACTCCAATGAACATTGGTGTACAAGTGCCTGTTTGTGTCCCTGCATTTGACTCTTTTGTAGGTACATACCTCAAACAGGAATCACTGGACCATAGAGTATTTTGATGTTTAACTTTTTGAAAAATCACCATATGGTTTCCACAGTAGCTGCACCATTTTACATTCCCACCAGCAATGTGTGAGCATTCCAATTTCCCAAGAGTGGTTATTTTCTGTTGGTTGTTTTTAATTTTGTTTTTTGTTTTGGGATAATAGCCATATTAATAAGTATAAAGTGGTATTGCATTGTGAGTTTTAGTTGCATTTCCTCATGAAGACTGATGTTGAGCATCTTTTCTGTGCTTATTGACCATTTGTTATATTCTTTGAAGACTTGTCTATTCAATGCCTTTGTCAATTTTTTAAAATTGGTTTGTTTCTTATTGTTGACTTCAGGTTTTTATATGTTCTGGATATTAATCTCTAACCAGATATAAAATTTGCAAATATGTTTCTCTATTCCACAGGTTGCCTTTTTATTCTCTTAATAATGTCTTTTGCTGCACATAAGTTTTAAATTTTGATATAATCCCATTTATCTATTTTTTCTTTTGTTACTTATGCCTTTAGTGTCATATTCAAGAAATAATTGCCAAATCCAGTGTGAAGCAGCTATTCCTCTATGCATTTTTTCTGAGTCTTATGTTTTTAGTTCTTACATTTAGGTCATAATTCCATGTTTAGTTAATTTTAATACGATGTAAAGTAAGGACTCAACTTCCCAACACCATTTGTTGAAAAGATTTTTGTTTCCTACTTAATGGTCTTGTCATCACTGTCAAAAATTATTTGGCTATATACATGAAGTTATATTACTGGGCTCTCTATTCTATTCCATTGATCTATATTCCTGTCTTTATGCCAGCACCACATTGTTTTGATTACTCTAGCTTTCTACTACCTTTTGAAATCAGGAAGTATGAGTCTTCCAACTTTGTTCTTTTTCAAATTATTTTGACATCTGGGGTGGTCCCTTTAGGTTTTCTGTGAATTTTATAATCAGTTTTTACTATTTCTGCAGAAAAAGAAAAGTCATTGGGATTTGGGTGGGATTTGCATTGAATCTTTAGATCACTTTAGGTAGTATAAACATCTTAACAACATTTAGTCTTCCAGCCCATAAACATGGGATGTGTTTTCATTTATTTAAATATGTAATTTATTTCAATAATATATTGTAGTTTTTACTGTGAAAGGCTTTCACTTCCTTGATTAAGTTAATTCCTAAGTATGTATTCTTTTTGATGTTATTGTAAATGGAATTGTTTTCATAATATACTGTTCAGATTGTTAGTGTGTAGAAATGCACCGTACATTTGTGTGTTGACTTTGTATACTACTTTGCTGAATTTGTGTATTAGTTCTAACAGGTTTTCTTTTGGAGATGTTTAAGATTTTACTCATGTAAGACCTTACCATTTATGAACAGAGATTATTTTACGTCTCCTTTTTCAATTTGGACTCTTCCTTCCTTCCTTCCCTCTCACCTTCCTTTTTTTTTTTCAAGGTCTCACTCTGTCACCCAGACTGGAATGTAGTGGCGTGATCATGGCTCACTGTAACTTCAATCTCCCAGGCTCAAATGATCCTCCTGCTTCAGCCTTCCAAGTAGCTGGGACTACAGGCATGCACCACCCACACCTGGCTAATATTTTTTGTGATTTTTAAAATTTTTGTAGAGACAGGGCCTGACAATGTTGCCCAGGCTGATCTTGACCTCCTGGATTCAAGTGATCCTCCTGCCTAGGCCTCCCAAAGTGATGAGATTACAAGTGTGAGCCATCAAGCCCAGCCCATTTTTATTCTTTATTCTTGCCTAATTGCTCTGGCTAGGACTTCCAGTATCATGTTGAATAGAAGTGGTAAAAGTAGGCATCCTTACCTTTATCTTGATCTTAGAGGAAAATATTTCAGTCTTTCACTGTTGAATATAACGTTTATCGATTTTTCCTATAGGGCCAATAGCTATTGTTTTCATCTACCAAATTTATCATAAGTTGTAGCAATATTGTTTATGGTAATACATAGCAATAAAAAACTAACATAATAATGAAGAAATGTCTAATTCTATTTAAATAAAGTAAAACACAATTATATGTTTTCTCTATGTGTCTCTCTATCTCCTTTTAAGGAAAAGAAACAAAAGAAAATTTGAAAGGGGTGATATTCCAACACACCAAGTTCATGAAGGGACATAATTATGCTGTTATGTGAAAGAATCAACTCTGTGCGCTCAGCAGACCATCCAGACATATCCTAAGCATTGTGTCTCCGAGGTAAATCAGTTTAGCTGTGACATCCTATAGCAGTATCTCTATTATCTGGCCTGTTCTATTCATCAGCATCTCAACCGAAAAGGTAGGAGAAGTTAGAAGCTCACTCCTGGAAACAGTCTGGGTTTGTCTATCAAGACAGCTATTTATAATGCTTTCCTGCCTTTGCTATCTTCCAAAGAGTTTAGTCTGAGGATAAGACAGAGTAACAGCATGAAGTGTATGTGCACAAACACGCCCACACATATGCACATACACACAAATACACAAACATATACATCAATCTTACTGTGAAAATACAAAATGTGTTACAAATGCATAGTCATATTTTAGAATGGAGCTTATTTTCACCTCTCCCTCTCTCTCTCACACTCAATTAATATTTCAACTTCCTATTCATTTATCAGAAGATTTACATTACATTATTGATCTGTTTCAGACCCTCTCTTTAACAGAATTTTGTGAGGATTGGGGATTATTTTTTCTTGTCTGCAATAAATTTAATATGTTCTTTAAAAAGGACAATCATTTGACCGAATGTATGTGGAATGGAGAAAAGATGTGTGAAAATTTCAGGAAAAATATAAATACATTTTAAGATGTATTAACTAAATCCTGCACTTTATTTCTTGTGTAATTTATTACAACTGTCTTATAAATTTATAGACTCTAATGTCTGAAGTCAAACCTCATGTCTCTAACCATATCACCCTAAGAACAATGACTCTATAGCCAGACTACTTGGGCTCAGATCCTGAATACAGTATGTGCTTGTTTCATAACTTTGGGTGAGTTTCTTAACCTGTCTGCTAATAGTATCTAGGTCTTAGCATATTGTGAGAAATAAATCAATATATATAGTGGTACTTAGAACAAGGTCTAACACCTACCAAGTAGTTGACATCTAGCAAGCATATCACATGTGTATTTCAACTGTGCATTTTGAACTAGGGAAATAATCATAAAGTAGGTTTTAGGAACCACAGGTTCCACTGAAATAAGAATCTGAGCAAAAATTACATTGATAATCTTACTCCACAAGCCTCTATTTTGACTACCAGTAAAACAAAATGCTGTATTATGTCTCCAGGAATTCATATTATTTCAGAACCAGTGTCCAGTGATCCCCAAAAAAGTGTGCTTATTTGTCTACCTTCAATACACAGACACCCTGGTAAATGTTACAGTTCCTTTTGGAGAATGCAGGGAGAAAGACAGAAGATATACATGTTTGACTGTGTGGGCAGGGTCCTTCCTCAAAGAGACAAGCTTCCCCTTCATTCAAAGGGCTGTGGATCTGTGACTGCCTGGAGGGTGAGAATTTTGATTCAAGTCAAACTTCTTTTTACTATGTCTAGAACTTTTCTACTTCTACAAATCAAGAGGATTTTAATAGACTACCACTGCATTTCAATTCTAGAGAACCATGACCATTGAGCTAATGCAAGAGATCTCTGCAAATCAAAGCATTTGGGACACTCCAGCTCTGCAACCTATTGCAGGAACCACGATGGCAGCTGGCCCTGACACTCTGGGATCCCATCAGCCTGATTGCCTTCAAGGTGCCCACTTAAAAGGCAGCATTTCTAACTGTCATTACAGCGAATATCTATACTGAATTCTTCACAGATTCTGGGCATCTCCTCCCCAAATTTATTTTCTTACAGCTTTGGAGATGGGAATTTTCTGGGGTCCTCTTGGGGACACATAATTAGAGGTAAACTGTCTGTCATATGTGATAAATCCACCCTACTCTTCCAATCTTCCTAAGCCATTTGATGCATTTCTCCATACCAAGAAAAGTCAAGCATCCTAACTTCATTTAGTGAGAGTAATCCTTTAATGAAACAAGCAAGCAAGCAAGCAATCAGTCACTCTTAGATACTTAACATTTCAAATTCAATTTAGAATCTGTGGTCTAGAGTATTCATACCAACAAATTTAAGAAAAATCTTAACATTATGTTCCTTCCAATCTGATCCAACATTCATGAGGATCTATTTCTCACATATTCTTCAGGTTTCTGACAATACAAACTGGCAAAATTTTAAGAATTTTGGTATGGTTTTCACCTTCACATAGGCCACATTTTTATAACCTTACCCTCGGGATTAGAGTCCGATTGCAGTTCTAGAACCAATGAGAGGTTAAGGGTTATGTTTTATAGATCAGCAGTCCCCTGTAATTCAAATACTTCAGAAGAGGCTGCTACACATTCCTTAGGCAGAAGAAAACTAACTTTTTCAAACAAGGGAGAAAGGATGTTTCTAATGATAAAAGAGGCACAGAAAAATTTAGGATTAAATTCCCCAGCTTCATTAGAATTTGTTTCATATAATCCCATCCATATTTTCAGAGTATAACTCCTTAATGAATATCTTAACTTTTATATAAAAGATCCTGTGAAGCTGTAAATTTAATTGCTTTTTAATTTAGCTACTAACAGAGTTAGAGTTTTGGTTAGGTTTTCAGAAATCTCAGTCCTTTGGCTACAGAATACATAAGTTTATTTTAAGGAAGACTTAGAAGTGTTCTCATTTCTTATATTTGACTGGAAAATTAAAACTTTGAACTCATTATTTACTTTTCCCAAGTCCTCTAGCACAATCAGAAGTAATTAACGAAACCCCATTACCCTCCTTATTTTTATAAAGTAATATGTGGCAGAAAGTATTTTGTCACCAAAAACCTTTCCTTTTATAAACATTTGATTACAGGTGTCTACAGGTGTTATTATAAGTAAGAATTTTGCCATGGATTAATGGTGTCTATATTACCATTCTCCATGGGATCATTAATGTCTTGAAATATAATTAGATCAAATATCAATTCCAGATAGCCCAAAGCCATTACAGAGAACAGTTCCAAAAAGTTTTCTTCCCCTGGAACTTTTTCTAGTATGAATTTCTCTATAATTTGCAGTTCAGTCAGAGAAGTAGAACCACTGAGTTATATAATAAAGGGCTAATTAAAGGAAATCCACAATACGCAATTGTGAGTACTACAGAAAGTTGTTGACTGTGGTAAGAGAATGAAGTTACTGTAGATCAGGAAGGCCACTAGTCAAGATAAAAAGCTAGCCATAAGGCATCGGGGAGCGAAGACCATTGTAAACCCCACCTCTGTCTCTCACCACCTGCCAGCTTGGTGATACAGTGATGTGGAAAAGAAGCTGATACTTTTCATCTGGACCATGGTTTGGGAAACTTAAGAGATCCAGTGGGATCTGTAATCTCTGCAACCCTGGCTGCTGCCCTACACCATCTCTGTGTAATAGAAGATCGGTGACAATTTGTGTGAGATATAGTAGTGCTTTCCCCTACACTGACTTTCAGAGAGTGGTGGCTGCTGCTACACTTTTGCCTTGTAAATCTCACACAAATCTCTCCTGAGGCCAAAACTAACCTGCAAAAGTAATAATAGGAATTGTAGTTCCAATAGTTAATTTTGTACAAAGCTATCAGATAGATAAATGTCATGATTTTAAGCTACAAAATTCAATAACTCTGGGAACATTTTGGAAATCAGTCTTATTCTATCCTCATTATTCCATTTTGACTCATTATTTCAGCCCTCAGACCTTCAATTTGTAGAGAGTTACACTGCATCACATTCTGACCTGTTGCTTAACACTATTAAAAATTTATACTTTATAGGCCAGGCGCGGTGGCTCACACCTGTAATCCCAGCACTTTGGGAGGCCGAGGTGGGTGGATCATGAGGTCAGGAGATCGAGACCATCCTGGCTAACACGGTGAAACCCCGTCTCTACTAAAAATACAAAAAAAAAAGTTAGCTGGGTGTGGTAGCGGGCGCCTGTGATCCCAGCTACTCAGGAGGCTGAGGCAGGAGAATGGCGTGAACCCGGGAGGTGGAGCTTGCAGTGAGCCAAGATCGCGCCACTGCACTCCAGCCTGGGTGACAGAGCAAGACTCCATCTCAAAAAAAAAAAAAAAAAAAAAAAAAATTATAAGTGGGTTTAGTTTCCATTAAGTGTGATATTATTTCTCTAAGTCAGGTTCCATGGTTTCTATGTTCAATGTCATGTTTATTTGCACATAATATAGCCCAAATGCATGGAAATTATAAAAAAAGACTAAAACTCCAAATATTAACCATATAATTTACTGACAATTTTATTCAAACCAATTAAGTTCCAAGATTAGGGCTTCTTTGTGACTCAGATGCACAATAACTAATGACCCATAGCACAAGGCATTTGACTAGATATATATGTGTGTGTGTATATATATATTTTTTGTCTGTTTGTTTGTTTTTGAGATGGAATCTTGCTCTGTCACCCAGGCTGGAGTGCAATGATGTGATCTTGGCTCACTGCAACCTCTGGCCCCTAGGTTCAAGCAATTCTCCTGCCTCAGCCCCCCAGGAGCTGAGATTACAAGCCTGTGCTACCACACCCAGATAGTTTTTGCACTTTTAGTAGAAATGGGTTTTCACCATGTTGGCCAGGCTGGTCTCAAACTCCTGACCTCAAGTGATCCACCCACCTTGGCTTCCCAAAGTACTGGGATTACAGGCATAAGTCAACGTGCCCAGCCTTGACTAAATATTTTTAATAATCTTGCGAAGTCTGAAAAACTTATCATTGGGAAAAGTTCTTGAATTATAAAACACTTATTACCTAGTGCCAGAGTGTATTTGACCTAAAAATACATATTTAAATAGTTGCTCTGGTGATTTAATTTGTATATAAATTTCTTGCTTTTTAATGTAGCAGGAGACATTCTCTGCCTTTCATGCCATCCAACATGGAAGCTGTCTATTAAGGATGTCATAGTATTATTCCAGTTGTTAGCAATGGTTTCTGCCACTACTACACTCAGTATTCTGAATTAGTTTATTTCATGCAAAAACCATGTATTAATCAGGGTTCTCCAGAGGGACAGAACTCATAGTATAGATGTATATATGAAGGGGAGTTTATTATGAGAATTGTCTCACACGATCACAAGATGAAGACCCACAATAGGGAGGCTGCAGGCAGAGGAGCTAGGAAACCAGTCCAAGTCCCCAAACCTCAAAAGTAGGAAAGCCAATAATGCAGCCTTCAGTCTGTGGCCAAAGGCCTGAGAACCCCTGGCAAATCACTGGTGTAAGTCCAAGAGAACACAAGCTGAAAAACATGGAGTCTGATGTTTGAGGGTAGAAAGCATCCAGCATGGGAGAAAGACGGAGGCCAGAAGACTTAGCCAATCTAGTCCTTTCATGTTCTTCTGCCTGCTTTTATCCTAGCTGCACTGGCAGCTAATTAGATTGTGACCACTCAGAGTGAGGGTGGGTCTACCTCTCCCAGCCCAGTGATTCAAATGTTAATCTCCTTTGGCAACATCCTCACAGACACACCCAAGAATGATACTTTGCATCCTTCAATCCAATCAAGTTGACACTCAATATTAACCATCAAAAACCTTAATGTTTCTGACTCTAAAATCTTAATTAATTTTTTTATAGAACATATCCTACCAGCCACTTAACAAACCTGCTATACTAGTTTAATGGATTTACACATGTGTGTATTTAACTTGCATACCACATGATTCAATCCATGTGATGATTAAATAGGTATTACTGCAGAATTAACAAATAGACTAAAGTAAAACATCTACTAAGAAAAGTTATTGATCCCAGAGTATTATTCCAGAAGTGTGTTTGGAAAAATAAACCAGGATCTTTACATAAATTTCAATAAGGATCTATTCCATAATTGATTGATCATCAATATCTTTCTAGAATAGAAGAAAATCTAAAAGATATTCTATCAAAGTATTCATTTTCAGTTATTTTTAATGACATTTTAAAATTTTTCTCAGTAAGCCTTTTTCTCATCTTATTTCTGTGAAAATCTATTTTTTAATGGTCTTTTTCCTTTGGTTGTGTTCACTTTCACTCACTTTTTCTTCTTTTTGCTTAATTTGTTTGTATTTTCAATTATAAATACCCATTAAGCATAATTCTTCCTCTGTATTATTATTTAACTCTTGGTGGAGATAAACATTGCCTTCTTTGTTTTTGACTGTAATGCATACATTCCTGTGATAGGCTCTACAGTAATTTACTCCTCTTATTTCTTTATATGTCTGTCACCTTCTACAACCCTGGGAGCACTTCAGGAGTAGAGACTACGTTTTACTTCAAATCCTCAACGTCAAGCACAGTATCAGTATAAGCAGGCAGTTAGTGTGCATTTGACTAAAGGATAAATGAGTAGATGACTGTAATAAAATAAAAGTGCCCTAGGAATTAGAAATTGCTTTTCTCAATGTTGGAGCGGTATCTTCGAAGATATATTTAGGAATCCATGAAGCACAAATAGAGTAATATTTGTACAACTATTAGGAATAAGCTGCAAGAATGAGGGTTCTGTAGAATTATAGTCATTAATGGCATGTCATTGTTGTATTTATTCATACACTTTGCAAATGTGAGACAGAGGAATAGCAATCGGTGTGGTTAAGCAGCACATGTTTGCAGGGTTAATTTAATAGCTATCTCTTGCAGCTCTTCTCTCTGCTCAATGAAAATGAGAAATCTTCATTATGAATTAAAGAACAAATATCTAAAAGGTTAAGAATCACTGCTCTGTGGTTTAATAGAAACCATAAGTTAAAATATAAATAAAATATATATGAGACCAATTTAAAAACACATTGCCCATGGTTCATTGTCTGGCTGCTGCCCTGGACACTGATGAATCTTTACATCAAAGTATGGAACAACTGATGTTTGCACACATATTACTATCTAGTCTCATCAGGCTTCAGGTATTTAATGTGATAAAATGTATGAATTATGATTTCTCCCAGTGACTTTCTAGAACAGCCATAATTACAAAGGCTCAGGCCATTTTATTTCTCTTTTAATGTATGACTACTTAGAGAAATAATTTAAAAAAGGACTTAATTTCTTTCTTCATTTAACAGTATTGTAAGTACACTTTAGGCCCCAAAGCTGGCTATTGTAGCAAACAATTTTTTTAGCTTAATTCTTTATTTAATTTCTATTGTCTTTCTATTGGATTCTTACATATCATTTGAAAGATTGAGGGGCTCTTATTTTGCTTGTATACCTTAGAGGTGAATCAAGTCAACCTAAAATGTGTCCATTTTTTTGTTAACTTAGAAGCACATCTAAACCTAAAACTGACTTGGGAAAGGAAAGAATGCCTTTAAGAACACTCTTTGCTGTCATCATGCAAAGGCAGTATTAAATTCTGGTATTCTGGTTTTAAATAGGATATATATATATGTGTGTATGTGTGTGTAATATTTATATAAACACATACATACACACATATAAGTGTGTGTGTGTATATATATGTGTATATATATATGCACACACATATATATGACTTATGTGATTTAAAATTTAAGTCTCTTCTAAGGATAGGAGGTATTATTTCAAATATTTTGAGTGAGGCAGACATGAGAAAACCTTTTTTTTAAAAAAAAAAAAGTAGAAAATGAAATACGTATTTTCTGGCTCAGTCGCTCTGAATACTTTCAGACTTGATGTATCTTATTGTGTGCTACTTGATTTCTGAGCCATTTCAGTCGTAAAGAACATGTGATTTAATAATGGCTCCCATATCAATGCTTCAAATTGGTTCCATATAAATATCTCTAATATGAAGTCTTCTTGGTACAAAGCCCATCTAGACAGAGGTTAACGTAAATTTGTTTTAAGGAAAATCTGGTATACAGAGAATGTGCTACATTGAAGTTATTATACATTTTTAATTAAAAATAATTTCCAAATTTTATGATACCCCTAGGGTGCTATAAAACTGGGATTTGTAATCACCAAGAAAGACCGTTTACCATATGGTTTCACATAGTATTATGGCTTTTGTAAGTAACAGTTTTGCCTTTAGGTATATGTTTGTCAAGTATGCTGAAAGGACATTATATGCTTTTTCAAGTTTAAATAAAGGAAAAATATGTTAATTCAACATTTTTATATATCTATATCTTTCTTGTAATCTCAGATCCTCATTAATGGAATGTTCTCGGGGGCACTTAAGTGCAACTAAGCATCAGTTGTAAATGCATTACGACTTTATTTTCTTCCCAGAAATAGAGTCTCGATCTATTTCCATTCTTATAAATTATAAACCTCCAATGCCTGTTGCTGAGGCTTTAACTGCACAGAGGCAGAGTTCTCGGCTTGTCAGGCATTAATAATGGCTCTGCCTGTCTGCCCTTCAGCTGAGACATTAAACTGAGGTCTTATCCACTTACCTCTAGTGGCTGCTCAAGTGGAGTTAAAGATCGCACCATGCTTTTCAGAAAGAGGATGGGCAACCTCAGAGCCTTGACCTTCATTTTCAAAACATGTAATATACAAGGGTGGGGGTAAGTTATTACTTTATATCTGAAGGTGCTAACTTGATTTTAATGGCCTATGGAATCCTCAGAATCAAAACAATGATTTTAGAATTTCATTTTAGGATATTTTGAAATTATGAAACATACTGTAATTTTATTTTGTAAAGTTGTAAAGAGAATAGTCATATCTGTAATATGATGAGAAATAACTTTTCTATTATAGCTAAATTTAAATTGTCCACATAACATGTCTTTCAAGAATCCATTACCTAAGTAACATATATTTGGAGAGGTGGCATAGTAGCTCTCATTGATTTGAGACCAGGTCTACATTTCATGTACCAGGTTGCACAAGGAGCTTTAGAAGCAGGTAGAATGGTCTGAGATAGGTGGGAACGTTCCCTTGTTGCATCAAGTAATTTTTACTAGTTGCATACTACTTGAAGCAAATATTCTAATTTAACCTTTGCTCCAGTACATAATATTGTCCAGTATAAAAGCAACTGGAATAGATAAATTGCATTTAAGAGTTAAAGTGATCATGTGGTATTGGAGATCTCACTTATTGAGAGTGATCTCACTTATATGTGGAATCTAAGAGTCAAGTTTATAAAAACAGAGGAGAAATATGGTTGACAGCATGGAGGACACAGCAGGGAATAAGTGGTGAAATAGGATACTATTTGTCAAATAATACAAAATGTCAGTAATACAGAAGAAATGTATTCACAAAATCTCTTGTACAATGAGATGACTATAGTGGATAGTAATTTATTGTATAGCTGAAAATTGCTAAGAATACATTTTAAGTGTTCTCACCACAAAAAATTGATTAAGTATCTGAGGTTAATGGACATATTAATTAGCTTATTTTAGCCATTCCACAATGTGGACATATATCTAAACATTATGTTGTACACCATAAATATATACAATATTTGTCAATCTAAAAATAAATATTTATTTTTAATTGAAAAAGGAATTACAAAAATAACTCAAACTACATGCATTGGGATTAATGAAAATCTAACTTCCAAGAACACAATTTTGTTTAATTTTCTTAACTTGGCTACTGGAAGTGAGAAACTAAATGCTGTCACATGGTTGTATGACATGAAACAGAAAAGTGAAAGCAAGTTTAGTCTAGTTTGTGTCTAGTTTGCCAGTTGATAGTCATATAAAATATCTTGAAAGTAGGTTCTTTCCATTTCATTCTATTCTCCCAGGTACTTAACAAAGCACTTGTCACGTATTTGGGTATGAAAAGAATGATAAATGTACTCAGGAATGAATGAAAGAAAAACATTATCCTTTGAAAAAGAACAAGTTTATATTTTTAAAGAGGTCTCTTTCAAATAAAACTCCAAAGATTCAGAACCATAAAGTCAAGAAGATAGATTTATCCAAATACTCGTAATCTCAGTAAAGATATACCATTAGACTCTTTGAGGTATCTCAGGAGAAAGCCCTGAGGCTACCTCAACAATTGTAGACTACCTCCTTTGGGCACCTATAATAGGAGCAAGACAGCTTTTAACTCATCTGTATCAAAAAAATATATTACACTTTGCCTTGCCACCTAGTAGAGCAAAAAATATAAAACGTTGTTTTCCACTTTATAGAACAAAACATTTCAGAAACCATTGAAGGAAAGTTTATGTTTCAATTTCTTCCTTGTTAACACCATTCCTCTACCAGGACTTTATAAAGAAGACAACCAGTTTAAATGTTTGACTCATATAGACTTCTTGACCATATCATTAACCTCTATTATACTACTACCATGCAAGTAATAGATCTCACTGGAAATTAATTAATTAATTAATTAATTAATTTATTTAATTTATTTATGGAGATGGAGTCTTGCTCTGTCTGTCACCCAGGCTGGAGTGCAATGGCATGATCTTGGCTCACTGCTACCTCTGCCTCTCGGGTTCCAGCAATTCTGCCTCAGCCTCCCAAGTAGCTGGGATTACAGCCATCTGCTACCACACCCTGCTAATTTTTGTATTTTTAATAGAGATGGGGTTTCACCATGTTGGCCAGGCTGGTCTCGAACTCCTGACCTCATGATCCGCCCACCTCAGCCTCCCAAAGTGCTGGGATTACAGGCATGAGCCACCTTGCCTAGCCCTCACCAGAACTTTGAACTGACTAGTTTGTTGAGATCATATAAAAACAACAGACATAGGACGAAAGCAGAGAGTTAAAAAAAGCTATCATCTGGCAGGGCACAATGGCTCACACCTGTAATCCCAGCACTTTGGGAGGCCGAGGCCGGCAGATCAGAGGTCAGGAGTTCGAGACCAGCCTGATCAACATGGTGAACCCCCATCTCTCCTAAAAATACACAAATTAGCTGGGCATGGTGGTGCATGCCTGTAATCCCAGCTACTCAGGAGGCTGAGGCAGGAGAATCGCTTGAACCCGGGAGGCAGAGGTTGCAGTGAGCCGAGATTGCACCACTGCACCCCAGCCTGGGAGCAAGACTCCATCTCAAAAAAAAAAAAAAAAAAAAAAAGCTATCATCTCTAGTTTTCTTTAGGTATGTGTAATATTTTATTTGGAATCTGTGAATTAGATTAAATTATTTCAGTTCCTATATTGACAATATATAATCACACGTCCAAAAGCACGTTTCATGTTTTCGTAAGACTAAACCAGGGTGACTCTGAACTGAAAGCAAAAATTATCAAATATTTGTAGAATAATTTCATCAAGGGAAGGAGTAATAAAAGAATAATGAGAGGACCACCTCTGTACAGTTGAAGCTTAGCTTCTGCAATTGAAGTGACAACCTTGATAGCCAGGTAGCTATGACCAGCACATCACAGCTCTTCATAAAACTCCCTGTGTAGTCATCACAATGAGAGGCTCAATAAAAATTCTAAGAGAAATAAACCTGAAAGAGAAAAAACTTTCCTGTACAAATATATTTTAAGTACATTTATCATGGCAAAATAATTTTTCTGCAAATATGTCATGCTGAATTAGATTTTTCCAATATATATTCTACTATATTAAAATAAATTAGAAATTTTGAAAGCTGCAGGAATATTTTCAAACCACTGTCAGAAATATGTATTAATAATAGCTTAAGAAACTGAAAAACAATTTCTAAAAATGCCTAATTCAGGCTGGACGTGGTGGCTCACACCTGTAATCCCAGCACTTTGGGAGACCTAGGCAGGTGGATCATGAGGTCAGGAGTTCAAGACCAGCCAGACCAGCCTGGCCAGGATGGTGAAACCCCATCTCTACTAAGAATACAAAAATTAGCCAGGTGTGGTGGCACCCACCTGTAATGCCAGCTACTCAGGAGGCTGAGGCAGAGAATTGTTTGAACCCTGGAGGCAGAGGTTGCAGTGAGCTGAGATCACGCCACTGCACTCTAGCCTGGGAGACAGAGCGAGACTCTGTCTCAACAACAAAAACAACAAACAAAAACAACAAAAATGCCTAATTCAAGATAGGCATATAAAATGCCAACATTAATTCAATTCAATTGTCTAGCACAAGGCAAAAAAGTCTTAATTACATGTATTTAAAATTTTAAATGTAAGATGAATCACTTGGTATTATATGTCTAAAGGTATTTACAAATGTAGGAAATTCCCTGTTTTCAAAGACTGGGTATAGTATGGAAATAGTATGGAAGGCTTTACCTATGCCTTACACAAATACAAAAGTATAAATATATATATCTAAACTAATGGTCAAAATTATCGAAAATTTGTATAGAAATATAAAAGCTGTGATGATAATTAATAAATAAGGATCAAGTTACCATTCTCAAAACACCATTATTATAAGAGATGACTTAAGATGCTAGGCACTTTTGTATTCTCCTTGAATATATGATAGTAGAAAAAAATAGACACCATGTCTTGATTAATTACAAGTGCACTACCTTAGTTAATCTTTAAAACAAACCAAGGCACACAGATATTAATTGCCTTGCTGGAAGTCAACAACTCAGTAACTGTAAGAACAGTTATGAACCTAGGTCATCTGAAGTCAAAGCCTGTGTTTTGAGCTTTCATTCTGTCCTCATGAGATAACTCTAAAAATATGAAGCTAGAAGTATAAATAATTTGAAATAAATTTAGTTCAAGTTCTTAATTAAAGTGATGGAGCTGATTGTTCAAATATTGCAATTTTCATATTTTCCAGAGCCTTGCCTGGAAAATTTATAAATTTAAATATGCAGCTTAGGTAAGCAGAATTTAAATTTTTAGTGGTTGAAGATATTTAGAATGGGGTCTTAGCCTCAGATAGTTCAGGAGCCCATTTCTATTCAAATTATAAAATAAAGATAGGAATATTTCAATTTCTTTAAAACTGTGTTTAATGAGAGCAGTGTCTTTATGGTGCTTGTCTCAAAGTCAACTTGAAGCCATGGCACCATAGATTTAAGTAAAGCTATATCATTAAGGGAGAATGTGAGAAATAATATTGAAAGGGAAAAAATAATCCTACTCCCCCAGGATACAGAAATAATGTCATATGATAGGAAACTTTATATTAAATTCAATCCAGATCAGCTTTATTTCTATTCCTCTTTATTTGATTACCTTATCATCTTCCAAGACCTGCAGCCTAATGGGAGTTCACCAAAAAAACAAGATTTCATGTCTATATCTTGAAGTGTAATAAAGGGGGAAAAGAATTGTATGCCAAAGTCAAAAACCTAAGTTTTACTCTTGATTTCACCACTATCTACTTTTGATACCTTGGAAAATCATTTAATTTCTCTGAGACTCTTTTCTTCATTTGTAAAATGACAGTAATTATACATGCTCCGTGCTCTGAGTTTTTGTGAAAATCAAATGAGATAATGTGTGTGAAAATGCTTTGTGGATTGTGCAAATATAAGTTGCTCTTTTGCAGTGAAGAAGATAATTTAATAACCAATCTCTTCTCAAGATGAGTATAAATCAAAAAGCCATAAAAGCCTTGAAAAAATAATGTGTTTTTGACATCTTTGGTCTTACCACCAATCTAAGAAATTTGTGAACTAAAGTGATAGTCAAAGGACAGGGACAAGGATTTGGTTCCATCACGGGGAGAGCCAAGCCTGAACCCAAAGATAGGGGAGAATGAGGCACAATGCCCCACGAACACTGAGTCAGCAGTCCGGGTCTGTAGGGTGGCATCTTTCAAAAAGATAAAAATGACATTTCTTCATTTTTATAAGTATTTTGAATTTCTGATATATCATACATACACATTAAATTATGCATTTATTTATTTTTTTTATTTTTGAGACAGAGTCTCTCTCTGTCACCCAGGCTGGAGTGCAGTGGTGCAATCTCAGCTCACTGCAACCTCTGTCTCCGGGTTCATGCCATTCTCCTGCCTCAGCCTCCCAAGTATCTGGGACTACAGGTACTCACCACCACGCCCAGCCAATTTTTTTTGTACTTTTAGCAGAGACGGGGTTTCACCATGTTAGCCAGGATGGTCTTGATCTCCTGACCTCGTGATCTGCCAGTCTCAGCCTCCCAAAATGCTGGGATTACAGGTGTGAGCCACTGCGCCCAGCCTTAATTATGCATTTTAAAGATAAATTTGAATGATTTGAATAGATTAGCCATGGTCTTACTCTGTTGGCATCTATTGAGATAAGTAAATATGAGTGTGCTAAAAAAAAATTCAAAATTTATTTTTCATGATGACTTATCAGATTTCTTAATGCATTTATTTGTTTAAAAAAGCTGCTTGTCACCTAAAATATATATATAAAAACATAAAAAAATAAAATCCAGTAAGATCAGCTCATTCAGTTTTACCTAGCAATCATATCAAACATTCCTCTAAGAATTGTAAATATGAAAAAGCAGAAAAAGTTCTAGCTTTAAAAAATTAGTGAATATTAATTTTACTCATCAATGTGTAGTGATTTGACTACTGTTTTATTAGAAAGGGAAGGGATAACGCTTATGACATAGATCTAGGAAAGGGCAAAATGAGGAAAATATATGTTAGTAAAACAAAACATGGGAAAATCACAGTTGTGATTTCACATTTTATTTTCAAAAAAAGAAGATAGAATATCCTTTCAAGTTTCTTTCCCATAGGGCCTCCAAAATAGAACACTGTATTGAAATCAGCAGGTCATGTATGAGAAGATGGTTTAACTGCTAATTAACACTAGATGATATACTGAGAATTACATGCTAATTAATTCTCTGTAGGGCTAAATGCCCTTTCTTCTATGTCATTTTCGATGAACACATTAAGATTAAGACTAAGGTAGCATGTTTGTCATATGAATTCGTAATCAAAAATTAGTGTATGTCAAAAATTGGACATATCAGAATTTTTCTCTTAAATAGAGGTGATTGAAGTACAGAAAGTACTTACTGGAGAAAACACAGACACGTTGAAATGCCATTGTGGCTATTTTGAAAATATAAAAACATTACAAGATAAAAGAAAGAAAGAGGAGTTCCAAATCAAAAGGATTCCTTCTGGTAAACCCTTAATTTCAACAGCGTTGGACAAGTCTACGGTACAAAGGCATTGTGTGAATAAGACCTAACTCCACATGGATGAGAAGTCTAGAGCAGTCTTTTTAAAAGCATTTTCCAGGTTGTAGACAATGATGAGGCAGAATTTGCCTGCTTGGCCAAAGAACATTATCTTCCCTGGGGTAAGGCATGCCTACAGATAAACTGGGATTTGGAAGGTAGCCAAAAGTTGGTAGCTTCACTATGTATTCCTTCCAGAAAGCTCAGTATTTTTCATTGTGGTTAACATGTCTCACTGGTTTGATAATAATATCTTAATCACTGCTTCCTCTGTATTCTTTCAAGGGCAAGGAGGTTCAGCTGTGTAAGAATCTCTCTACCACAAATAAAAACTATCAAACGGATTTTAAAACCTCTGTGGTCAACCCTTTTGTAAAAGCTTCACTATCAGTCTGCTTTAGATGTGATTTGTCTGCTTATTTATTTATTGCTTTCATGCATTATTCTATTTGGTCTACAACATTTAAAAAATACCTAAATATTTTACAATCATTAAAGCCGGCTGGAGAGCTTCAGAAAAACATTGTTGCAAAAGAGCTCCAAGCAAAAGGCTCCCTTTTGGTGATGTAAGGTTGAAATGTGACTGAATATAACAATTATAATTTTTCATTTGCAAAATAATTCAACTCTTGAGTAAACACTAGTTGTGCATTCATTTTTTAATAAGAAGAAATAGGCATAGCAACTCAGAAATGATAATGCGCACCCAATAATGCATATTACACGAGGATGTTGTTTTGCTTCGTACTGACAAGTTTTTTTCATAAAATAGCAATTTTATTTAGAAAGGCCAAATTAAAGTTCCACAAATTAGAATATATTGCGTTTTAACTAACAGAATTGGTACATAGTCAAAGTCAAAAGTGAATTTTCATTGATAATACTTACAAAAAAGTCAAAGTATATAGTGTAAAAAGACTTAGAAGTTTGAAAAACTAGAGTTTGATGTCTAACATTGCAATTTAATTGCTTTGTGATTTTGCCTAAGTTTCTCAACTTTTGTCCTTTAGTTTCCACATATGTAAAATAAATATATTAATACTTACAGCATCATGGTCTTGTAATAATTATATAAGAAAACAAAAGTCAATTATCTAACATACGGTCCAGCATATAGGAGGCAATAAATGCTAGAAAATAGTGATTATAATAAAATTGAACATTTCTTTTTATTTAATAAGTGGTCCCATATATTTATCTCCAAATTAGGTTTGATGTGAGGTAACAATTATTGAAAAGTAATAAATAAATAACACTAACATGAATGACTAGTGCCATGGAAAGAATCACAGATCCTGGTCAACAGCCATGAATATCAATAAGTGTTTAATGCATAATTGCTGCTGAGAAATCTGAGTTTGGTCCTGGCATGTCATTAACTAGCATAGTCTCTACAACTAGCTCTCACAAAGTCCTACATCCTAGGCAACAGGCAGTGCAGTTCACCTGGGAGGCTGCCTGTAGGAGCAAATGAGCCAAAGCATACACTCCCCAGAAAGGCAGCGCCTGAAAGCCACCATCCTGCCTGGGGCCACTCTCACTGACTGCAGACCTATTCCCCATACCACAGGCACTGTGCACTAGCACATGTCCAAAGGACAGCCTCTTTCTGCACACTGCTATCGCTGCCACTACAACTGAGGGTTGAAGCACACACTCCCCAGAGCCTGAAAGCCACCTTATACATGGGGCCACATCCACTGACAAGTCCTCAACCCCACTGTCAGAAACAGGGTTGCTGCACATCTGTATGCACCCTGAGGACAGGCTCTCCCCAGTCACCATCATGGATCACCACCTTCTGTTAATAACAGCTTGTGCCCATGAATACCACTGGGGAACCTGAGCATATGCCTGGCAAGCCTGTCATTCTCCTCCCTCAATGCCTGAGCGCATTGCCTGGGGACTGGGGATCACCCTGCCCAGTCCACCACCACTGTCATCTGTTCACTTGTTCTTGGAACCTTTGTATATGCCCACCTGGTCTACTGCTAACACCACCTCCAGCACCCACCTGTATGAATCACCTGGAAGCCTGGGGTCTAACTTACCCGGCATGTCACAGTCACACCTATTAATAACTTTAGCAAGCACTGCCTGAGGGTCCAGTACTATCATTGCCCATGTCATGCATGCTACACAGGGGCCCGAGGTCCACCTCACCCACCAGGTTCACTGATGTCACTGCTCACACTTGAACAAGATGCACAGAGGCCCAAGAATTGATCCAGCTGGACCTACTAACACTGATACTCATGTAGGCTACCCAAGGGCCAAAAGACAGACATCTTTGGCCTGCTGCTGCCACCACTGAAGCCCCAAAACTGGACCCGTTGGAACCCACATTCCCAAGAAAGCCTCACCACAGCCTCCACTACCAAGCATAGCCAAGCCACTGAGGAAACCACAGACACCACTGGCATTATTCACAGCTAAAAAATCATAAAAATACTACACTACTGCATTCATCCAGAATCACAGCTAAAGTACCCAATACAACAATCACCATAAACACATCTTCAGGAAAATATCTTTTCCCACAAAAGCCAATAAAAAAATTTGGAAGAAGCAACTCTTATGCCAGATGCACAAATATCAGCCTAAGGACACAAGGAACATGAAAAAGCAAGAAAGTATGACACCTCCAAAGCAATACAATAATTCCCCACCAGCAGATTTCAATGAAAAAGCCATTTATAATATTGCCAAAAAGAAATTTAAAATAATGTTGTTAAAGAAGCTCAGTGAGATATAAAAGAACACAGATAAACATACAAAGAAATCAGAAAATTATTCAGGATATGAATGAGAAATTCACCAGAGAGATAGATATCATTTAAAAAAAGTAAACCAGAAGTACTGAAACTGAATAACTCATAAATAAAATAAAAAATACAATCAAGGGTGTCAACAATAGACTAAATCAAGCAGAATAATTTCAGAACTTGAAGACAAGTCTTTCGAAATAATTACACACACACAAAAGAAAAAAAGAATAAATAAGGACAAATAAAGCCTAAGGGACATATAGGGCACCATAAAGCAAACAAATATTTTGAATTTTGGTTGTTCCAGAAAATGAAGAGAAGATCAAAAGAGCAATCAGAGGAGGTTGCTACCTAATGATAAAGAATTCATTTCAGCAAAAGAATATAACAATTCTAAATATATATGTACCAAACATCAGATACATAAGCAAATAATAATATATCTAAAGACATAGAATACAATATAACAATAGTTGGAAATGTCATCATTCCACTGTCAGCATTGGACAGCTCATCTAGACAGTAAATTAACAAGAAAAGATTGGATTCAAACTTTAGACCAAATGGATCTAACAGACATTTACACAATATTTTGTGCAAAGCTATAAAGTACACCTTCTTCTCATTGGCACACAAAACATTCTCCAGGGTAGACCATATGTTAGGACACAAAACAAACCTTAACAAATTTTTTAAAAATAAAATCACATCAAGTATTTTCTCAGACCACAGTGGAATAAAACTAGATGTCAACAACAAGAGGAACTTTAGAAGCTATGTACAAATATATGGAAATTAAAGAACATGCTCCTGAACAACCACTGGGTCAATGAAGAAATTAAGAAAATTTTAAAATTTCTTCTTAAAACAAATAAAAGTGGAAACATATTATATCAAAACCTACAGAACACAGCAAAATCAATGCTAAGAGGGAACAGTGTAGCAATAAATGCCCAAATGAGAAAAGTAGAATGATTTCAAATAAACCACCTAATATTCTTGCTTCTTGAGAATGTAGAAAAGCTAGAAAAACAGGAACAAACTGAATATTAGTAAAAGAAAGGAAAGAACAAAGATCAGAAGAGAACTAAACAAAATAAAGACTACAAAAACAATACAAGGAATCAACAAATGTAAATTTGGTTTTTTGAAAAGATAAACAAAATTGATAAACCACTACTAAATTAACCAAGAAAGAAAGAAATGATCCAAATAAACAAAATCAAAAATGAAAAAGGAGACATTATTATTGATGTGACAGAAACACAAAAGATTATCAGAGATTATTATGAACAACTATACACTAAGAAACTGCAAAACCTAAAGAAAATAAAAATTCCTAGAAACGTACCATTTATAAAATAGAACCATGAAAAAAAATTAAACCTTAGTGAACCAATAAAAATGAGATTGAATTAGTAATAAAATGTTTATCAACAAAGCAAAGCCCAGGACCCAAAGGCTTTACTGCTGTGAAAAACATAAACATATTTAAAAACCTAACACAACTTCTCCTTAAATTATTCCAAAAATTTGAAGAGGAGGAATTATTCTTAACTCGTTCTATCAGGCCAGCATTACCCTGATACCAAAACCAGATAAAGACACAACAATAGCAACATTCCCTGATGAACACAGACATAAAAACTCTCATTGAAATACTAGGAAAACAAATCCAACAGCATATCAACACCATGATCAAGTGAGATTAATCTCCGGAATGCAAGGTTAGTTCAATATACCCAAATCAATTAATATGATAACATCAATAGAAAAAAGGACAAAATCATATAATCATCTCAATACATGTCAAAAAAAGTATTAGATAAAATTCAACATCCTTTCATGATTAAAACTCTCAATAAATGTGGAACAGAATAAACATTATTTTACATAATAAAGGCCATATATGACAAACCCACAGCTAACATTCTACTGAATGGAGAAAAGCTGAAAATCTTTAAGAATTAGAAAAAAAGATCAAGCCCACTTTTACCACTGCTATGCAACATAGTACCGGAAGTCTTAGCCAGGCAGCTGGGCATGAGAAAGAAAAAAAAAAAGGCATCCAAATTAAAAGAGAGGAAATCAAAATGTCCCTCTTTTCAGATGACATGATGTTATAGTTAATTCATGACATTTCAGGATAAAAAATCAACAGACAAAAATTAGCAGTATTGCTTTATACAAGTAATGAACTATCTAGAAAATAATTCTAGAAGGCAAACTTTTTTACAATAGTTACAAAAATAAGGAAAGAAAATACATAGGAATATATTTAACTGAGATGTTGAATTATCAAAGCAATCTACAAATTCAGTGCAATCTCAATCTAAATATCAATGTAATTTTTCACAGAAACTGTTTAAAAATTCTAAACTTTGTATGGAGCCAAAAAAGGGCCCTAATGGCCAAAGACAAAGAAATCCTGAGGCGGGAAAAAAAAAGGCTGGAGATATCACACCACCTGCTTTAAAATATATTACAAAGTTATAGTGAGCAAAACAGCATGGTATTGGTATAAAAATATACACTTAACAGAGAACCCAGACATATATTTACATATTGACAACCAGCTGATTTCTAACAAAGACCCCAAGAACATATGTTGGGGAAATGATACCCTCTTCAATAAGTGATGCTGGGAAAACTGATCATCCATATATAGAAGAATAAAACTTGACCCCTTTCATACACTACATAAACAATCAACTCAAAATGAACTAAAAACTTAAATGTAAGACATGAAACTAAAAGTACTAGAAGAAAACCTAGAAGAAACACTTCAGTATAATGGTCTAGGCAATGATTCTATGTCTATGACCTTAAAAGCCCAGGCGACAAAAACAAAAGTAGACACATGATTTTATATAAAATTAAAACACTTCTGCACAACAAAGTAAACAATCAACAGAGTGAAGAGACAACTTATTGAATGAAAGCAGATACAAACTATTCATCCAACAAGAGACTGATATTCAGAATATACAAAGGACTTAAATGACTCAACAACAACAAAATAAATAATTTTATTAAAAAGTGGTTGAAGACCTTAGTAGATATTTCTCAGAAGAAGATAGAAGATATACAAATGGCCAACAGGTAAATGAAAAAAATGCTCAGCATCATTAATCATCAGGGAAATGCAAATCCAAACCACAACAACATATCATCTTACCCAAGCTATAATGGCTATTATCAAAAAGACCAAAAATAACAGATATTGGAGAGAATGCGGAGAAAAGGGAACTCATATATTGTTGGTGTGAATGTAAATTAGTGCAACAATTGTGGAAAACAGTATAGCAGTTTCTAAAAAAACTGAAAATAGAACTACCATATGATACAGCAATCCCACTGCTTGGTATCTATCCAAAGGAAAGAAAATCAGAATTTTAAGGAATAACTGCATCCCCATGTTTATTGCAGCACTATTCATAACAGCAAAGATATGTAATCAACCTAAGTGTCCATCTACAGATAAGTGAATAAAGAAAATGTGGCCAGGCACCGTGGCTCATGTCTGTAATCCCAGCACTTTGGGGGGCCGAGGTAGGTGGATCATGAGGTCAGGAGATCGAGACAATCATGGCCAACATGGTGAAACCCCGTCTCTACTAAAATACAAACAATTAGCCAAGCATGGTGATGTGCACCTGTAGTCCCAGTTAGTCGGGAGACTGAGGCAGGGGAATCACTTGAACCCAAGAGGTGGAGGTTGCAGTGAGCTGAGATCATGCCACTGAACTCCAACCTAGTGACAGAGTGAGTACTCCATCTCAAAAAAAAAAAAAGGGGGGGGGGTTTATTTTTTCCTAAGATGGTGGTTGGAGGCAATGTTAGCATGCCTTACTCACTTGGAAGGACAGAATGGTGTGTAGAGATTCACAGTGTACACATTTTTTCAAAAAGCAATGCAGAAACTTAACAGGAAAACTGAAAGAATGCAAAGACCCTATGAAAGAAGTGTCGGGATGCAGCCTATTCCGTAAGCAGATGAAAAGCTGTTAGTTCCCAGAGTGTGAGAAGGTGAGATAATGCCTCCAGAATACACATGTCCACCAGGGAATCTAAACATACAGGCCATTGGAGAAGGAATTAACCCTACCCAGAGATGGAACTGATTTAGGGAGCAACAAGAAATATAAAGGTAGAAGCAGCAGCAGAAAGTGACTTGCAGGCATTCCCAGTCTCCAGCATGAACTGAGGGAAGCCACACCGGAATCCATCTCATAGGGGACCTTGTGGAAGGCAGCCAACTAGCTCAGGTAGGGGATACAGGGTGAAAGAAGCTCCAAACTGAATTTTGTGATTTTGTGATTTAATCTCAAGGGGGGACAAACTCCCAACTCCCTCAATAAGAAGCTGATTACAGTGGGCAAGGTGGCAAGTGGGGAATGCATTTCAGACATGAATGCAGGAGCTGGGCACCAGGCCTTGCTGGCAGATGGGGAGGGGCATGGCATAAAATTCATGGTTCCTATTTCTACAGGGAGTTTATGGCCTGGGACGGGTCTGACTCCCAGACTGCCTGGGTCTTAACCCAGTGCTGTTAGTGGAGCAATGCAGAAGTGAGATCAGCCTTGCTATCTGCCTGGGAGCTGGGTGAGAGTTACTGTGGCCTGTTACTCTCCACTCCTTTGCATTCTCTTTTATGTGGCAGAGGTAGTTATATTGAGCTCTGGATCATTACTCCAGAAGCCTGAGAACCATCCGCGACCCTCACAGGAGCCACGGATGGCCCCACTAAGGGAGAGTCAGAGTGCAGACCCACTTAAACTTGCCCACATCTGATCGTGCCCCTCCACCCACCTTGGTAGTGTAGGATATAAACTTTTGGGAATTTTATAGCCCCTCCAACAACAGAGAAACAAAATTACCTCCCTTTGGCAACTTAGGTAGGGCAAGCTCACATCCCATTTCTACTAGCACTGCTGTTGTTATTTTACAACCATCACCTCCTGGTTGGAGGCCAACCAACACAGTCCATTAAAGCACCTCTAGGTAGAATAATATGGTGCCCAGGAAGCAGAAAATAAATGCATGACTTCAGCTATCATCATTGCCTGCAACACCATGGCTAACCAGAGTTCTGAGTCTGTCCACATGAAAAGTTCAACAAAATTATAACCAGCATTAAAGGAAGCCAGCACACTAAACCTATCTACAGTTAAGAAATCTCACAGAGTCTATGTCACTTTCCTGACACCTCCAGCAGAGCTGGTGCTGATACCCACTGCTGGGAGATTTGAAAACAGGTCACATCACTGGATCCCTTGAAGACATTGCCCAGTGCCAGCATGGAGTGTGGCAGCCCCACTGGATGGCTAGACAAGGAGAGTAATAGCAGTCACTGTAGTCTGGTTGTCAGAAACTCCTACACCTAGAAGAAGAGGGAGAGCACATCAAGAGAAAACCCTGTGGGATAAAGGAATCTGGATGGTAGGCCTTGAGTTCCATATCTTTCCACTGCTAGGAAGTTTCTTATAGCAGAGACACAATTGAAGTGCTGGGCACAGCCGGGAAAGTCTGTATCTCTATCCCAACAGTCAGACAACCTTCATGTTCATGAAGGGTCTTGGAGAAGGGATTCTTGTAGTTCCCTTGTCCACCACTGTAGACATAGTTGGGGCTTTTCCCATAGGAACTCAGCATGGATGAACCTATAGACAGCATTCCTGGAATAATTCAGGGTGATTGCATCACCCCAGGAGGAGCACTCTCCAAGTTCAGGCTTGCATGAGAGTCAGAGTCACAGTTCCTTTCTACTTGGAACATCAACATTCCTGTAGACAAAAAGAGGTACCTGTTTGATCTGAATAGCCAGGATACTGGGACAGGAGGGAGGCTGGGAGGTGTATAGCTTTCCTGCTGGCTTGGCAGGGGAGCTGAGGTAGCTTCCACTTTTCTCCCTGGTAAAATCTCAGTGCATCTAACTGACAGCTCCCTCAGCCACCTTCATCAAGGCTGGAAACTCTGTCCACCATTGGCTATTGCATCTACCCACCTGCTTTAGCTACATCCAGTTTCTACCCAGGGATACTGACCTAGATCTCTTGCTGGCCTGAATCCTAAACCATCAACTCATTACATAAAAATACTGGGGAAAAAATTAAGTAAATAAAAAAGTACACAACACAGGAGAAGGAGATAAGTTTTAAGATATTCTGGCTATTTCAACCCCATAGGAGACAGTGGACTTGCCCACACACCAAGTACATAAGTACTACAACAAGCATTTGAGAAAGTCAGCTCACAAAGACTCTCTATAACCAAGGTACTCATACAGAGCCAAACCAGGCACCAAGAAGCAAACTAGGCTATAATAAACTATACACATTAAAATCACATCTTTAAGAGAGAAAAAAATTTAAAAACACAGTCAAATCAAAAATAAATTCGAGAATAATTGAAAAAATACTCTACTCAAATGAGATGAAACTAGAAAAGTAATTCTGTTAATATGACATAATAGGGTTCTATGATATTCTCAAAAGATCACACTAGCTCCCCAGCAATGAATCTAAACCAAGATGAAAACTTTGAAATACCAGATAAAGAATTCAGAAGATTGATTATTAAGCTACTCAAGGAGATACCAGAGAAACGTGAAAACCAAAATAAAGAGATTTAAAAAACAATTGAGGAAATCAATAAAAAATTTCCAGAGAGGCAGATATCATAAAGAAAAACCAAATAGAACTTCTGGAAATGAAAGACATACTTAGGCAACTACAAAACACTGTGGAAAATTTCAATAATAAACTAGAACAAGTAGAAAAAATAATTTCAAATCTCAAAGACAAGGCTTTTGAATTAACCTAATCAGACAAAGAAAAAGAAAAAAGGATCAAAAGAAATGAACAAATTTCCCAAGAAATATGGGATTATGTAAAACAGCCAAACCTAAGAATTGTTGTCTTCCTGAGGGAAAAGAGAAAGCTAAAAGGTTGGAAAATTTATTTGGAGAAATAAATGAAGAAAACTTTCCTGGCCTTGCTAGAGATTTAGATATTCAAACATAAGAAGCTCAAAGAACTCCTGGGAAATTTATTTCAAATATCACCTTGGCATATATCACACACCTTATCACCAAGGCACATAGTTATCAGGCTATCTTAAAGTTGACACAAAGGAAAGAATTCTAAGAGCCCTGAGACAAAAGCATCAGGTAATCTATAAAGGAAAACCTATCAGTCTAACAGCAGACTTCTCAGCAGAAATCTTACAAGCTAGAAGGGATTGGGATCCTATCATGAGCCTCCTTAAACAGAGTAATTGTCAATCAAGAATTCTGTGTCCAGCAAAACTAAGCTTCATAAATGAAGGAGAGAAGTCTTTTTTAGAAAAATGCTGATGGAATTTGCCACTACCAAAACAGCACTACAAAAAATATTAAAAGGAGTTATAAATCTAAAAACAAAAGCTTGTTAGGCACCAAAGTAGAACCTCCTGAAAGCATGAAACTCGCACAGCCTATAAAACAATAATGCAATGAAAAAAGCATGCTATCTAGGTAACAACTAATATGATGAATACAACAGTAACTCACATCTCAATATTAACATCGAGTGTAAATGGCCTAAATGTTCCACTTAAAAGATATAGAATGGCAGAATGGATTAAAAAAACTTCCAACCAAAAATCTACTGTCTTCAAGAGGCTAGCCTAACACACAATAATTCATAAGAACTCATGGTAAAGGGATGAAAAAAGATATTCCGTGGCTGGGCACGATGGCTCATGCCTGTAATCCTAGCACTTTGGGAGGCGAGGTGGGTGGATCTCCTGAGGTCAGGAGTTCGAGGTGGGTGGGTCACCTGAGGTCAGGAGTTCGAGATCAGCCTGGCCAACATGGAAAAACCCCACGCCTACTAAAAATACAAAAATTAGCCGGGCATGGTGGTGCATATCTATAATTTCAGCTACTAGGGAGGCCGAAGCAGGAGAATTACTTGAACCCAGGAGGCAGAGGTTGCAGTGAGCCAAGGTTATGCCACTGTACTTCAACCTGGGAGACAGAGCAAGGCTCTGTATCTATCTATCTATCTACCTATCTATATTATATATATATAGATATAATGGCAGCCAAAAGTGATCAGGAGCATCAAGTCTTATATCAAGGCCTTAAAGCAACAACAATAAGAAAATAAAAAGACAATATCATTTATCATTTGATACATAATGAAAGGATCAGTCCAATTAGAAGACATTGCAATCATACATTTACATGCACTTAAATCTAGAGCTCCCAGATTTATAAAACTATTACTACTAGACCTAAGAAATGAGATAGATAGCAACACAATAATAGTGGGACACTTCTATCCATTTACAGTACTAGACAGCCCATCAAGACAGAAAGTCAGCAAAGAAACAATGGAATTAAACTATACCCTAGACCAAATGGGCTTAACAGATATTTACAGAACATTCTTCCCAACAACTGGAAAATACACACTCTTCTCATCAGCACATGGAACATTCTCCAAGGTAGACCATATGCTAGGTCACAAAGCAAGTCTCAATAAATGTAAGACAATTAAACTTATATAAAGTATCTTCTCAGACTAAGTGGAATAAAACTGGAAATCAACTCCAAAAGGAACCCTCAAAACTATACAAAGAAATGGAAATTAAATAATCTGCTTTTGAATTATTTTCAAGGTTAACAATGAAATCAAGAGGAAAATTTATAAATTATTTAGAATCAATAATAGTGACACAATTAATCAGAACTTCAGGAATACAGAAAAAGAAGTTCTAAGAGGAAAGTACATAGCGTTAAATGCCTAAATCAAAAAGTCTGAAAGAGCATAATATGAAAACCTGATGTTGAATCTCAAGGAACTAGAGAAACAACAACAAACTAAACCCAAAGCGAGCAGAATGAAACAAAAAAGATCAGAGCAAAACTGAATGAAACTGAAACAAAAAATATAAAAGATAGATGAAATAAAAAGCTGGTTCTTACAAAACATAAACAAACTTAATAGGCCTTTAGTGAGATTAGCCAAAAAAAGAAGATCCAAATAAGCTCAATTAGAAATGAAATTGGAGATGTTACAGTCAATACCACAGAAATACAAAAGATCATTCAAGGCTACTATGAATACCTTTATGCATACAAACTAGAAAATCTAGAGGAAATGGATAAATTCCTGGAAAAAAACAACCCTCCCAGATTAAATCAGTAAGAAATAGAAACCACGAACAGACCAATAACAAGCAGCAAGATTAAATCAGCAATTTAAAAATTGTCGGCAAAAAATTTCAAGACCAGAAGGATTCATCGCTGAGTTCTACCAGATATTCAAAGAAGAATTGGTACCAATCCTACTAAAACTATTTTAAAAATAGAGAATGAAGGAATCCTCCCTTAAATCATTCCATGAAGCCAGTATCACCCTAATCCCTAATAACAAAACTAGGAAAAGACATAACAAAAAAGAAAACTACAAACCAATATTCCCGATGAACATAGATGCAAACATCATTGACAAAATACTAGCAAACCAAACCAAACAGAGTATCAGAAAGATAATACATCACGATCAGGTGGGTTTCATTCCAAGGATGCAGGGATGGTTTAACATACACAAGTCAAAAAATGTGATACATTACACAAACAGAATTAAAAGCAAAAATCATATGATAATCTCAATAGATGCAGAAAAAGCATTTGATAAAATCCAGCATCTTGTTATGATAAAAAGCCTCAACACATATGGCATAAAAAGGACATACCTCAAAATAGTAAAAGCCATTGATATGGTTTGGCTCTGGGTTCCCACCTAAATCTCATCTTGTAGCTCCCATAATTCCGAGGTTTTGTGGGAGGGAACACGAGGAAGATGATTGAGTCATGGGGGTGGGTCTTTCCTGTGCTGTTCTCATGACAGTGAATCAGTCTCAAGAAATCTAATCATTTTAAAAATGGAAGTTTTCCTGCAGAAGTTCTCTCTTTGCCTGTCCCCATCCATGTAAGACATGACTTGCTCCTCCTTGCCTTCTACCATGATTGTGAGGCCTCCCCAGCCATGTGGTACTGTAAGTCCATTAAACCTCTTTTTCTTCTCAGTCTTGGATATGTCTTTATCAGAAGCATGAAAATGAACTGATACAGTAAATTGGTACCAGGAGTGGAGTGCTGATGGAAAGATACCTGAAAATGTGAAAGCAACTTTGGAACTGGGTAACATGCAGTTGTTTAAGCAGTTTGAAGGGCTCAAAAGAAGACAGAAAAATGTGGGAAAGTTTGGAACTCCCTAGAGACTTGTTGAATCTCTTTGACCAAAATGCTGATAATGATATGGGAAATAAAATCCAGGCTGAGGTGGTCTCAGATGGAGACAAGAAACTTGTTAGGAACTAGAGCAAAGGTGAATCTTGTTACGTTTTAGCAAAGAGGCTGGTGGCATTTTGCCCCATCCTTAGAGATTTGTGGAACTTTGAACTTGAGAGAGATGATTTAGGGTACCTGGCAGAAGAAATTTCTAATAAGCAAAGCATTCAAGAGGTGACTTGGGTGCTGTTAAATGCATTCAGTTTTAAGAGGGAAACAGAGCATAAAGTTTTAGAAAATTTGCAGCCTGACAATGCAATGAAAAAGAAAATCCCATTTTCTGAGGAGAAATCCAAGCCAGCTACAGAAATTTTCACAAGTAACGAGGAGGTGAATGTTAATCCCGAAGATAATAGGGAAATTTTCTCCAGGGCATGTCAGAGGTCTTCATGGCAGCCCCTCCCATCACAGACCTGGAGGCCTAGGAGAAAAAAGTGGTTTTGTGGGCTGTGACCCTGGTCCCTGTTCTGTGTGCAACCTAGGGACTTGGTGCCCTCTGTCCCAGCCACTCTGGCCATGACCAAAAGGGGCCAAAATAGAGCTTGGGCCATAGCTTCAGAGGGTGCAAGCCTCAAGTCTTGGCAGCTTCCATGTGATGTTGAACCTTCCAGTGCACAGAAGACAAGAATTGGGGTGTGGGAACCTCCAGCTAGATTTCAGAGAATGTATGAAAATGCCTGGATGTCCAGGCAGAAGTTTTCTGCAGAGGTGGGGCTCTCATGGAGAACTTCTGTTAGGGCAATGCAGAAGGGAAATATGGGGTCAGAGCCCCCACACAGAGTCCCTACTGGGGCACTGTCTAGTGGAACTGTGAGAAGAGGTCCACTGTCCTCCAGATCCCAGAATGACAGATTCACTGACAGCTTGCACCATGCATCTGGAAAAGCTGCAGACATTCAATGCCAGCCCATGAAAGGAGCCAAAAGGGAGGCTGTACCCTGCAAAGCCACAGAGGCAGAGCTTCCCCAGACCTCGGGAACCCACTTCTGGCATCAGTGCGACCTGGCTGTGAGACATGGAGTTGAAGGAGATCATTTTGGAACTTTAAGATTTGACTGTCCTGCTAGATTTTGGACTTGCATGGGACCTGTAGTAGGCCAATTTCTCCCACTTGGAACAGCTGTATTTACCCAATGCCTTTATCCCCATTCTATCTAGGAAGTAACTAACTTGCTTTTGATTTTACAGGCTCATAGGCAGAAGGGACCTGCCTTGTCTTGTATAAGACTTTGGAAGGTGGACTTATGAGTTAATGCTGAAATGAGTTGAGACTTTAGGGGACTGTTGGGAAGGCATGATTGGTTTTTAAATGTGAGGACATGAGATTTAGGAGGGGCCAGGGTAGGAATGACATGGTTTGGCTCTGTGTCCCCACCCAAATCTCATCTTGTAACTCCCATAATTCCCACATGTTGTGGGAGGTACCCAGTGGGAGATGATTGAATCACAAAGGCAGGTCTTTTCTGTGCTGTTCTCTTGATAGTGAATGAGTCCCACAAGATCTGCTGGTTTTAAAAAAGGTTTTCCCTGCATAAGCTTTTTCTGCCTGCCACCATCCATGTAAGACACGACTTGCTCCTCTTTGCCTTCCACCATGATTGTGAGGCCTCCCCAGCCATGTGGAACTGTTAGTCCATTAAACCTCTTTTACTTCCCAGTCTCGGGTATGTCTTTATTAGCAGAAAAAAAAAAAAAAAGACTAATACAGCCATCTATGACAAACAAATGGGTAACATCATACTGAACGAGGAAAAGTTGAAAGCATTCTCCCTAAGAACTGAAACAAGACGAGGATGCCCACTTTCATCTCTTTTATTCAACATAATACTGGAAGTCCTCGCCTAGGCAATCAGGCAAGTGAAAGAAATAAAGGGCAATCAACTGGAAAAGAGTAAGTCAAACTGTCAGTGTTTACCAATGACATGTTGTATACCTAGAAAACCCTAAATACTCATCGAAAAGGCTCCTAGATCTGATAAATGAGCCTAGTAAAATCTCAGGTTACAAAATCAATGTACGCAAGTCAGTAGCACTGCTGTACTCCAGCAATGACCAAACTGAGAAAAAAATCAAGAAGTCAATCACTTTTACAACACCTGCACTAAAAGAAAAAAACAATCTAGGAATACATTTAAACAAGGAGGTGAAAGATCCCTACAAGAAAAACTATAAAACACACTGAAAGAAATTACAGATGACACTAACAAATAAAAACATATCCCATGCTCATTAATGGGAAGAATTGATATTATGAAAATAATGATATTGCCCAAAGCAATCTACAGATTCAATGCAATTTCTAGGAAAATATCATCATTATTTTTCACAGAAATAGAAAAAAAATCTTAAAAATTCATATGGAACCAAAAGAAAGCCCAAATAGCTAAAGCAACACTAACCAAAAAGAATAAATCTGGAGGCATAACATTACCAGACTTCAAATTATACTACAAGGCTATATTTACCAAAACAGCACGGTACTGGTATAAAAACAGGCACATAGATCAATGGGAAAGAATAGATAACACAGAAATAAAGCCAAATACTTACCGCCAATGGATCTTTGACAAAGCATACAAAAATATAAATTGGAGAAAGATCCCTATTTGATAAATCGCACTAGGAAATATGGCAAGCCAATGTAGAAGAATGAAAATGTATCCCCAAGTCTTGCCTTATACAAAAATCAACTCATGATGGATCAAAGACTTAGATCTAAGACCTGAAACCATAAACATTCTAGAGGATAACATTGGAAAATCTCTCCTGGACATTGGCTTAGGCAAATAATTCGTTACTAGGACCCTAAAAGATGATGCAACCAAAGCAAAAATAAATAAATGGAACCTAATTAAACTAAAAAGCTTCTGCACAGGAAAAGAAAGAATCAGCAGAGTAAACAGACAACCTACAGAGTGGGTGAAAATATTAGCAAACTATGCACTCAATAAAGGACTAGTATCCAGAATCTGCAAGGAACTCAAATCAGCAAGAAAAAATAATATCTCATCAAAAAGTGGGCAAGGAACCCAAAAAGACATTTCTCAAAAGAAGATATACCAACAGCCAACAAACATGAAAAAAGTGCTCAATATCACCAATCATCAGGGACATGCAAATTAAAACCACTATGAGATACCACCTCACGCCTCCAAGAATGGCCATTAATTAAAAAGTCAACAAACAATAGATGTTGTGGATGTGGTGAAAAGGGAACAGTTTTACACTGTTTGCGGGAATGTAAACTAGTACAACCACTATGGAAAATAATATGGAGATTCCTTAAAGAATTTAAACTAGATCTACCATTTGATCCAGCAATCCTACTGTTAGGTATCTACCCAAAGGAAAAGAAGTGTTCATATGAAAAAGACACAGGCACACAAATGCTTATAGCAGCACAATTCACAATTGCAAAGACATGGAACAAACCTAAGTGCTCATTAACCAATGAGTGGAAAAACAAAACACGGTATATATACACCACGGAATACTACTCGGCCATTGAAAGGAATGAAATAATGTCTTTTGCAGCAACTTGGATGGAGCTGGAGGTCATTATTCCAAGTAACTCAGGAATGGAAAACCAAATACCATATGTTCTCATTTATAGGTGGGAGCTAAGCTATGAGGATGCAAAGACATACAGGGTGATGTAATGAACTTTGTGGACTCAGATAGGGTATGCTGGGAGGGGGTTAGGGATAAAGTACTACATATTGGGTATAGTATACTGCTCGAGTGACAGGTGCACTAAAAATCTCAGGAATTACCACTGAAGAATTTATTCAAGTAACCAAAAACACCTGTACCCCCAGAAAAATTGAAATAAAATAATAATATTAATTAATAAAAAGAAAATATGTCATATGTACATAATGGAATACTGTTTAGCAATTGAAAAGATAAAGATAAAATCATGTCATTTGCAGCAGCATGAATGGAACTGGAAATAATTATATTTTTTCTTTCTTTTTTAATTTTCCATAGACAGAGTCTCACTCTGTCAACCCAAATGTAGTGTAGTGACACAATCATTGCACTTCGGTGAGCTAATTTTTTTAATTTTTGTAGACATGAGGGTTTCACTATGTTGCCCACGCTGGATAAATTATTATCTAAAGTGAAATAAGCCAGGCACAAAAATATAAACAATATATATTCACATTCATATGTGGGAGCTAAAATAATTGATCTCATGGAGGTAGAGAGTAGAGTACTGTTTACCAAAAGTTTCAAAGGGTGAGTGTGGGTGAGGTAGGGTGAGAGAGGCTGGTTAATGGGTACAAACATACAGTTAGATAAAAGGAATAAGATCTAAAAGTCTGATAGTAGAGTAGGGTGACTATAGTTAACAATAATGTATTTCATATTTCAAAGGAGCTAGAAGAGAAGTCTTGAAATGTTCCCAACACACAGAAATGATAAGTACATGAGGCAATAGATATTCTAAATTTCTTGACTTGATCATTCCAAATCCTATGCATATAAAAAATATTTCATGTACCCCATAAACATGTAAAACTATTACATATCAATAAAGAAATGCAAGGTACTATGTATTCAACAGGAAAAGCCAAGAAACAGAAAATGTCCCCTGAAAATTAAAAACAAGGATCAGTGAAATTATATACTATTACTCATAATAATAATGGCAATGGAAAGTTTGGAAGATTTATGGAATTTATTGAAAAGAAGGATAAAACTGTTTTTACAATGTTAAAAGCAGGCTGGGTGTGGTAGCTCATGCCTTTAATCCCAGCACTTTGGGAGGCCAAGATCGACAGATCACTTGAGGTCAGGAATTCCCGACCAGACTGGCCAACATGGTGAAACCCTATCTCTACTAAAAGTACAAAAATATTAGCTCAGTGTGGTGGCACATGCTTGTAATCCCAGCTACTTGGGAGGCTGAGGCAGGAGAATTGTTTGAACCTGGGAGGCAGAGGTTGCAGTGAGCCGAGTGGTTGCATTCCAGCCTGGGTGACACAGCGAGACTCTGTCTCAAAAAACAAATAAATAAATAAAAGCAAAATAATGAGTTTTTAAATTAGAAGTTTCATCAAGAGTTTCCCCATCCCACTAATAGAATAAAGAAAAATAATCACACAGCAGAATTTCACATCACTGAGACATGTATCCATATTGAAAGTCCAACAATTACTGATTTCAGAACTCCTGTGAAAGACAGGCAGATGGTATAGTGGCTATGCATATGTAATCTAATGCCAGATTGCCTGGATTCAGTGCTCATCTTTACCATTTGTCAGCTGCAGGAATTTGGACCATTCACTGGAAATGTTGGTATTCTATCTCCTATCTGTAAAATGGGTGTTATATTGATACTATCTCTATTCTAAGGCCATTTTGAAGATTAAATTATTTAAATGCACACAAAGCTCTTGCAGTAGTATCTTAGGGAAAGAAATCAAGAATTTGTCACTATTATGATTATCATAAAAGCTTTGGAGGTAGGGTGGGGAAAGGTTATATGTAAATTTTCAGGAATTAGAATGATGTCGGGTATTACCTACATCACAAGACGTTAGAGGAAAAAAATAAACAAATGTCTGCATAAGTGTAAGAGGAAAATGTTTTTAACTTTATCCAGAAGGCTTTATCCAGCCAAGCTAACCCTTATGCGTAAGGGACAACAAGAATATTTTTAGGACTTCAGAATTGTCACATTGTTGTTGTTGTTGTTGTTTTGCTTTTTTGTTTTGTTTGCTTGTTTTTTTAAACCACCCATGCATTCTTTTTCAAAAAACTCCTGGAGGACATGCTCCTTGAAAATAAGAAAGTAAATGAAAAAAGAAGATATTGGGAGAGCAGAATCAAGAGCTCCAACAAAAGTGAGTAATAAAAGATAACCCAGGCGAATAGCTATGCCAGCAGCCTACAGAAAACAGTGTAAATTGATGAGTGGGTCAGAAGTTTACAGGAAAGAAACTGTTAGAAAAAGAAATAGAACCAATAAATTATTTCATGTATTGGAAAATATCATTGAGAAGTGTTTAATCCATGATTCTGAGCATTATGAAAAATTTACTGTAAGTAAAAACTAAGTGAACTTTTAAAAAATGCATAATTACTGCAAGAAAACAATAATATATATAAGGAAAAAATCATATTGTATTATATGGCTCAGCAGTGAACCACATTTAAAAAATCATGATAAGTATGTATTTAATGAAATCTATGTTATAACTCTTCCTAGGAGGGAAAAAGGTGGTGAAAGAAATTCTTATCTCCTGTAATAGTTTATTGTTGGCTAACGTCAGGTGCTTAGGAACTAAGAAAGCAGTACAAGTTTAGTATTTAGAAATAGGGTGCTAAATAACAGAAGAAAACATTAAGCAATTTGAAATGGCTCACTGAGGAGCATGACAGGGGTCAGGGAGAAAGAAAATGTGTTCTTAGGATTTTGTAGTAGGACTTGAAATTTTAAATGGTGCGCCTAAATGGATACAATTGTACATTCATTTTTAAATAGCATTTCTTTAAAAACTTCCCACACTCTAATGTAAGGCTCCTTCAACCCTAGAACTCCTGCACCTCAGCTAAAATTCCATATGTTAGTTTTACCAACTCTTTCCCTAACCAGTTTTTAGGCTTCATATTCTCTTATAAATTTATTTTTATCTTGTTTCAGGACCTGCCAAAGACCTTCTGGGTTATAATAGCAAGTCTTTCCCATTAAAGCTACTGGCAGAGATACCCAAAATATTCCTGATTGATTGAAGCCTCATTTGCTAGTCCCTCACTTTCGGGAACACTAAATTCCTTTGCAAATTAAAAACAAACACAGCTGAACTATCTTATGTTTAATTTAGCCCAGTCCAGATTAATGGAAATTCAGGCAGCTTGGAAACCTTGGGAACTTTTCTGGGATAATGGTAAAAGCTGTACATATTGGCACCAAAGCCTCTTCTTTAAATTATTTTCAATGCAACATTTTGAATTCCAAAACTCTAGGTTTTTAGAGTATGTTTCTATGTTCCATGTTTGTAGGGGGCATTGAGAGAGTAGACATAAAGAGTGATAATAAAATGGTTATTTTCAAAAAGAAACTGCCTCTAAAAAATACATCAGATATATCGAATTTGCTTTACAAGTTTTTTTCCACAAATTAACTTTGTCACAACATATACATAATTGGTAACATAAGGGTCAGGAGAAAGTATTTGATGCAGCTGAAATGACATCACCTGCTTATTTCCCCCTTACTATATTAAACACACATAAAGGCTTTCCTTTGATTTTAAAACTACAGCTGGGATGTGCAGCTTATTTCTTGGAACTGGCAATGTTTAAGACTTTAGCTGTCTAATGTAATCTACCCCATGCCTTTGCACAAGAAGGAAAACAAATAAAAAAATAAAAACAGAAACAAAAACCCTAACCCTATTTTATCATGTTTATACAACATGGTCTGGGGAGCTATTACAGTCTCAAACAGTGCATGCCTGTGTCACA
This sequence comes from Pongo pygmaeus, assembly GCF_028885625.2. Taxonomy (NCBI): domain Eukaryota; kingdom Metazoa; phylum Chordata; class Mammalia; order Primates; family Hominidae; genus Pongo; species Pongo pygmaeus. The sequence continues at coordinate 123,255,960 of NC_072373.2, read as the reverse complement.
GAATGCCTTTATAATATTTTTTGTCCTGACTTTTGGAGCTTTTATATAAATATATATAAACTCTCTTTGCTACAGCTATTAGGCTCTCCTACTACAATTTATTCCCAGAACACTGCCCAGTGGAAGAATAGCCAAAGTATCTTCTAAATTATAGGATTCTAGTTTCTCCATTATTCCAGGATGTTTGTATATCGCCATTTGCCCAAGAGAGTTCCTATTCATATGTTTTCCAGCAAAATTTAAAATAGCAATCAATTTCATTAAGAAAATTGCCTGATTCAGATTCTAGAAGATGTTGCATATCTAAGGAGGTGGTGGATCCAAGTCAGGTCCTTAGTTTTTAAGGGGTGAAATATGTAAATAACTTAGGGCCCAGCAAAAGAAACAGTCTAAAGTTTGGATAAGAAACAATCACCTGAAGTTAGGTAAATGCAGATTAAAAATATGAGTTTAGAGAATTTTTTTTAAACAAGTGTACCAATAAGAAACACACTAATTAATTGGTTACTGACATCTGACTTAGACAAAGCTGTTTGCACCCTGGTTTGAGATTCATAGCTTCCAGCTGGCGACATCTTCCAATTGAGGACAACAGACATACTGTAACTCCTATGTTTTGACTAAACAGAGGCAGGAATTTAACTTCACAAGTTATCTTGTTAAGAATCACATTAAGAGCTGACAAACTATAACCACACAGAACTTGTTTTGAGCAGCAATTTGATGTCATATTGGTATCTTATTCTACGTTCAGCAGCTATGAAATCTGACATAGGAGTACAGAGGAGAGTGAGTCACTCGTGCTAGATTAGAGTCTGGTGGTAAAGGAGAGCTTTCTGAAGAAAGATTTTTTTTCAACTGAATGAGGTAAAATACATATAATAAAAAATTTACCATATTAGTGAGAGGTGACAGCGTGTTGGCAGTCCTCACAGCCCTCGCTCGCTCTCCGCGCCTCCTCTGCCTGGGCTACCACTTTGGCAGCACTTGAGGAGCCCTTCAGCCCACCGCTGCACTGTGGGAGCCCCTTTCTGTGCTGGCCAAGGCCGGAGCCCACTCCCTCAGCTTGCAGGGAGGTGTGGAGGGAGAGGCGCGAGCGGGAACCCGGGTTGCGTGCGGCGCTTGCAGGCCAGCTGGAGTTCCAGGTGGGCGTGGCCTTGGTGGGCCCCGCACTCGGAGCAGCCGGCCGGCCCTGCTGGCTCCAGGCAATGAGGGACTGAGCACCCGGGCCAGCGGCTGCGGAGGGTGTACTAGGTCCCCCAGCAGTGCCAGCCCACCGGCGCTGCGCTCGATTTCTCCCCGGGCCTTAGCTGCCTTCCCGCGGGGCAGGCCTCGGGACTGCAGCCCACCATGCCTGAGCCTTCCCCCGCCTCCGTGGGTTCCTGTGCAGCCCCAGCCTCCCCAACGAGCGCCGCCCGGTGCTCCACGGCGCCCAGTCCCATCAACCGCCCAAGGGCTGAGGAGTGCCAGCGCACGGCTCAGGACTGGCAGGCAGCTCCACCTGCAGCCCCAGTGCGGGATCCACTGGGTGAAGCCAGCTGGGCTCCTGAGTCTGGTGGGGACGTGGAGAGTCTTTATGTCTAGCTCAAGGATTGTAAACACACCAATCAGCACTCTGTATCTAGCTGCTCTGGTGGGGCCTTGGAGAACCTTTATGTCTAGCTCAGGGATTGTAAATACACCAATCAACTCTCTGTATCTAGCTTCTCTGGTGGGGCCTTGGAGAACCTCTATGTCTAGCTCAGGGATTGTAAACACACCAATCGGTACTCTGTATCTAGCTCAAGGATTGTAAACACACCAGTCAGCACCCTGTGTTTAGCTCAAGGTTTGTGAATGCACCATTCGACACTGTATCTAGCTGCTCTGGTGGGGCCTTGGAGAACCTGTGTGTGGAAACTCTGTATCTAACTAATCTGATGGGGAGGTAGAGAACTTTTGCATCTAGCTCAGGGATTGTAAATGCACCAATCAGCACTCTGTCAAAAAGGGCCACTCCGCTCTACCAATCAGCAGGATGTGGGTGGGGCCAGATAAGAGAATAAAAGCCGGCTGCCCTGACCCAGAATTGGCAACCCGCTCGGGTTCCCTTCCACGCTGTGGAAGCTTTGTTCTTTCGCTCTTTGCACTAAATCTTGCTACTGCTCACTCTGGGTCCACACTGCTTTTATGAGCTGTAACACTCACCACAAAGATCTGCAGCTTCACTCCTGAACGAGACCACGAGCCCACCGGGAGGAACGAACAACTCCAGACATGCTGCCTTAAGAGCTGTAACACTCACCGGGAGGGTCCGCAGCTTCATTCTTGAAGTCAGTGAGACCAAGAACCCACCAATTCCGGACACATTAGCTCTTCTAAGGGTTTAGGTCAGTGGTGTAAATTATATTCATAATACTATACAACCATCACTATTATCCATCCTTAGAAATCTTTTACTCTTGCAAAACTGAAACTCTGTACGCATTAAGCCATAATTCCCTATTATTCCCTCCCGCAAGCCCCAGGAACCACTATTCTACTTTCTGTTCCTATAGTTTTGATTACTCTAAGTATGTGGCTTATTTCACTCAGCATAGTCCTCAAGTTTCATTCAACTTATGGTATATGCCGGAATGCCCTTTCCTTTAAAGGCTGAGAAATAGTCCATTGTGTGTATATACCACGTTTTGCTTAGCCATTCTTCTGTCACTGAACTCTTGAGCTGCTTCTAGGTTTCAGCTATTGTGCTATGAATATGGGTATACAAACATCTTTTGAGATCCTGCTCTCAAATATTTTTTGTACATACCCAGAAATGAAATTGCTGGATCACATGGTAATTCTATTTTTAATTTTTCAAAAACCTTCATAAGGTTTTCTACAGTAGCTGTACCATTTTACATTCCCATCAACAGTGCAAAAAAAAATTACACATCCTCACAAACATTTATTTTCTGATTTTTTAAGAGTAGATATCCTAGTGTGTGTGAGGTGATATCTATAGTCTTGATTTACATTTCCCTAATAAGTTAGTGATGTTGAATATCTTTCTATGTGCTTATCGTCCAATTATATATCTTCCTTAAAGAAATGTTTATTCAAGTCTTTTGACCATTTTTGAATCACATTTTTTTGTTATTGAATGTTATTAGTTCTCTAAATATTATAGATATTAATCCCTTTTCAGATATATAATTTTCAAATATTTTTTTCCAATCCCACAATTGTCTTTTTATTCTGTTGATGTTTATTGTCTTTTGATGCGTAATTTAAAAATTTTTTCTTAAAGTGCAAATTTGTCTGTTTTTTTCCTTCCTGTGTCTTCTATGTCATAATCAAGAAATTATTGCCAAATCAAATGTCATGAAGATTTGCCCTACATTTTCCTCTATGAGTTCAATAGTTTTAGGTTTTACAGTTAGGTATTTGATCCACTGTGAGTTAATTTTTATGTAACTGTTAAGTAAGGATTCAAATATTATTTTGCATGCAGATATCCAGTTTTCACAGTAATATTTGTTGAAAAAATTATCCTATTGGGATGACTATAATTTTATTAAAGATCTCTTATATGTAAGAAGTTTTTCTCTTGCTGCTTTCAACATTCTCTGTCTTTTAAAAGTTTGATTATATCGTGTCTCAGTGTGGATCTATTTGAGTTCTTCTAACTTGGATTTTGTTGAACATCTTGGATATTTGTATTCTTGCCTTTCTTCAAACGTGGGAAGTTTTCAGCAATTATCTCTTCAAATATTCTCTGTTCTCCTTTCTCTCTCCATTTATCTTCTGAGACTCCCACAGTACATATATTGGTCTGCTTGATGGTGTTTCACAGTTCTATGAGTCTCTATTTGATTTTTTCAATCGTTTTTTTTCTGTTTGGAAGACTCAATAATTTCCATTGTCCTATCTTTAAGTCTTCTGATTTTTTTCTTTTGCCTGCTCAGATCTGCCTTTGAACTCATCTAGTGATTTGATTTTTTTAAAATTTTAAGTCATCGTATATTTCAGCTCCAGAAATTCTTTTCGGTTTCTTTTTAGTTATTTCCCTTATTGATATTTCAATTTTGTTCATCCATCATTTTCTTGATTTTCACTACATATTTCTTTCATTTTTTAAGCCTCTTTAAGACAGTTGTTTTAAAGTCTTCGTCTAGTAGATCAGCCATCACATCTCTTTCAGGAACAATTTCTGTTGATTTTTTCTTTCAAACGGGCCATTGTCTCCTGTTTCTTTTTATACATTGTGTTTTGTTTTTTTTTTAAACTGGACGTTTCAATCAAATGTGGTAACTGGAAAGCAGATCCTCCTCCTTCCCAAGGATTTGTTGAGTTTTGCAATTTTTTTCAATGTTATATGTTGTCCTTATGCTGAGGTTCAGCCTGAAGTATGAACATAAGTTCTTCTCAGGTTTTTGAGCCTCTCCCTGGGCATGTGTGGTCATGTTCTAATTTTCTCTGTGCATGGAGTTTAAATGTTCTAGTCTTTCTAAGTCTGGCTCTGAAAGGTGGGAGAAATGAAGTGGGGAGGACAATGCTGGCCCTAAATCCTCTGGAGATCCTTTCAACTGCAGGGGAAAAGGGGTGGCTCACAAAAATGACAGGAAGTACAACATCAGTGGCAGTCTGCCTCTTTGTGCATTTCAGTGATTAGAAGTAGCAATCAGCAATCAGAATACTGATCTCCAATAATTGGAGGACAAGATCCTTTTTGGTCATCCTGGTTCCCAAGGGCTGTGTATAAGCTGATTTAGGAAGAAATTCACAGCTGCCCACCACAGGGCTGGGGTGGGAGACAGGTAATATCTACTGGACTAAGATCTTAAGTTGGCTGAAATTTACCACAATTTACTTTCCAAGTCTTTTCCTCAAAGTTGCAACCCTTCAATAGAATCCAGAATTCTCAAATAATTACATCAGACAGATTCTGCCAGTGCATTTTTGTCTAGGTAGAAAGACAGTTTCCTGGTGTTTTTTATTCTGCCATCTGCCCAGAATTCTCTCCCAGAAGTCACATCCTATTTAGATATTTAAAGATGAGTAGACAATTGTTGTGTCTGGGAGGGCAAGAAGTCAAGGCCATTTGAAATCTATCTTAGTTGAGGACTAGGAAGTATGGTACATGCACAATAAATATTGTGATCTTAATTGCACATACAAGATTTTTTTTAATTCTAAACACTGTTGCCCTGCACTTCAGTGGCAAAAGTTTCAGGTTATCTTTAACATCTATATTCCTCTTGTTACTTAAGTAAAACATAATTATCTAGTCACATGACTTTCTAACTTTATTCTCCAGCTTTCTTTATTATTTGTTGTGACCACACAATTGGGTAACGTAAATGGAAAGATTAAGTTGTTAAGTGGTTGTTCTATGAAATACTTACTTTATAAGGTAAGAAAAAGGCACATTCTTTTCTCCTCCACTTCTGTTTCTTCATCCAACCTGGAATGTGGTTGAGAGATTGGAGTTCAACAGGCAATTTGAACCCAAGAATAGAGGTCACATACAGAGACGGTGGAATAATGAGCTGAAAGTTTCCTGGATTCATGAATCTTTTGTGGAATTATTCCACCAGTTCTGGATTCCCTATCTTTGGAATTATTGAAAACTAAAGGAAGTCACTGTCATGTTAGCTAAATCTAATCTTAATGGATACATCTCAGGAATTACCAGCAATTTAGAGAGATCATTGGTGTAAATAATTTGGGTTTATGTCAGTTTCAGTTCATCTATCAAAATTAGACCTGAAAACTGAGTCATATTGAACAAAAAATATTTTATCTATGGTCTCGGTTTAACAGTTTTCTTTTAAAGCACATTTCTCCTCATTTTTAGGTAAGCTGAATATTCAGCTTTATTTATGAGCACATTTTTGGAGAAAAAAATCACTTAAAAGCCTTTGTGTTTAATGAGACAAAGAAATAGCAATCACTTTTAAAAGATGTTATGGAAGGCTAGATTTTAAATCAGAACAACAATGCCATTTTGACTAGAGATGGACAAGCCTCAGAAGGATTAGGATTTGGGTTCTAATTTGCAAACAGGGTTTATATTTGGATTAGGATTTGACTCCAATTTTTCTTTATGGATTTAGGTAAAGCTTTTGTTAATCACTCATCCTAAAGAGTGGCTTGAATCTGTGTGTTGGAACAATAGATATATTTTTTATTTAATAAACTCAAACAAATGAAAAATCTATGAGTGATTCTGGCTGCTATACCTGAGCTTTCTGCCTTTTAGATTCTGATGGCTTTTAAAGAAAATATGCACTCTAGAAGTCCATTCAATTCTTATAATCATTTAGAGATATTACATTACAAATAATGATGTCCATGTTGAAATTATTTGGGAACATTTTTTAAAAATCAAACTTCTTAAATATGTTTATTTGTATGTTGTAAATATGGAATAATCGATCATTCAAATAATTCAAGAAAAGCATTCTTTATAACACACCTGTGATATTGCAAATTTTCATATAACTGTTAGTTTAGATATTAGGCCTTAGCTAATTTGTACCTAAATGCATCTCAACCCACTCTCTCAAATGGGGAAACGCTAAACTCCTTATCTTTTGTAAATGAAGAGGGAAAGATGAGGCAGTTGGGGAAAGGTTAGGTAACTATGTCTTGGGAAGTTGGATTGGCAGCTTTACTCAAATTCATTCAGTTCAAGTCTTCCTGGATAGATGTGAATTGTGATAGTGAGTTCTCACTATCTTGGTGAGTTCTCACTATCTTGGTGAGTTCTGAATATCTGCTATAGTCCAGGAACTCCCACCCAGCCCAGGATATAGATCCTCCTCCCAATTATGGCAGGGAACACGAAGACACTAGAATAGCCAGGATTAGAATGAATCTTAGATGGAACTCAAAAATTTCAGCAGGCCAGCTATACAGGCCAGTCTCTGACAGTCATTTCATTAGTCTCTTAATAAGTGGTTGAATGTTTGGACCACATTTACTGTATTATGATGGAGTTTTACTGTATTCAGGGGAAAGGGAAAACTGCTTTGAGTTAGAGATCATACATAGCACACAATTCAGCCCTTAGGTGATAGTTGAGAATCTCTCGTGAGTTGCTTATAAATACATATCTCTGCTTAAGTCCACCTCAGGAAATTCTGATTATTGTATCTTAACACAGACCAAGCATTTGTATTTTCAAGAAGCTATTCTCAGTAATTTTGATACTTACTCATATTTAGAACTATTAAGGTAAATTCTTACCTTGTGAGTAAATTTTGTCTCTCAACCTGATGAGGAATCTCTTAAGGTTTCAGGACTGGCCTATTTATGATTATTCTCCAGTGACCAAGACCATGCAGAACATATAGTGCCACTTTAATAAATATAATTCAGCAGCTTCAGTCTGGGCAAGGTGGCACATGCCTGTAATGCCAGCACTTTGAGAGGCCGAGACGGGTGGATTACTTGAGGTCAGGAGTTTGAGACCAGCCTGGCCAACAGGGTGAAACCCTGTCTCTACTAAAAAAAAAAAAAAATTAGCCAGGTGTGGTAGCACCTGCCTGTAATCCCAGCTACTCAGGAGGCTGAGGAAGGAGAATTGGTTGAACCTGGGAAGTGGGGGGGTGCAGTAAGCTGAGATCACACCACTGCATTCCAGCCTTGGTAACAGAGCAAGACTCTGTCTCAAAAAATAATAATAAATAATAATAATAATAGTTCAGTAGCTTCACATTTATTTAAACCCAGCCTTGTAACCCTGAGTATCTCTCTGCTCTAGAATAGAGAAGACTGAGGTAGAAATTAAACATAAATATATTAATTAATAATATGTATATTATATTATGCGTGTGACAATAATAACCATATATATAGAAATACACACACATCTCTTACAAGCAGCTCAGTTATGGGAACCCTATCTAAGAGAAGTGGACACAATGAAGACAGTTTTCTATTGTCACTGCAGAAAAAGCAATGCCACATAACCCAAGTGATGTTGAAAGTCAAAGGTGGCAAGGAATTTATGGACTAAATGGATTTTAGCAGTACAGATAGCTAAGCAAATGGCAGGAAGAATGACCTGAAATGAGCAGAAAGACATCAGTCTATAAAGAGGCAGCTAGAGTAGGAGAGAGGAAATGGCCGGGCAAAGACTCTGACCATGGCTGAGGCGCCATCTCTCCCTGGGGATTCCCAGAGAGGTGGAGGCTATTATTAATCCTGCAGTCTTAGGGGAAAACGTAATAGTGAATAGTGACATTGCTCTGGCCCACAAAACTGGTGAGGTCTGAGGAAGGCCAGAGTACGTACATGAACATAACTGGGGACTCGTACAAGTATTGGTGAAGAATATCTCTTAAGATAATTACTATTTTCTATTGGCCCACTGGGGTTCTGGCAGGTATTGGGAGATACTGTGACTATGAATGTACTCAGAAGTTACAAATTACGGGCACATTGCTGATATATGCTTTGTGGAACTGGTCTTATTTTTATCTGAAAAGCAATATGAAATAAAAATTGTTTGTTTCCTTTTTACCCTGCTTAATACATTAAAAGGGAACCATAGGATTAAAAATAATGTTATACATACACAAAGCAACTTCATTATGTGCAAAAATATTTGTTCACTTAGCTTTTGTGCTTTGAAGTATCTTAGTCTGTACTGATAAGAAACTAAATTTATAACATAATAAGTCACACAGCACACGTTAGTGAACTGATTCTTTAAATTGAACAAAGGGCCTAATAAGATTACTTAAATATGTTTTCTTCTTTATCCTGTGGGGCAGATTTTCTCTGTTGTGTTTTCCTTCCACTCGATATAAAAAGCTAAGGACTCTCCCACTATTGTAGTTTTGTTTTTGTTAAACTACAGAGCCTATCTTTAAGCATTCAACCCTAATTTTTTGTTATATGCAAATAACAATTAGAATTATAACAACATGTTTTGTAAGAAATAACATTGGTCTCTGTATGCCCACTATTCTTTGCTTTAATTGCAAATAATATTACCAATGGATTTTCTTTTTCTCTTTTCTTTATGTTTTGTTTTTTCTTAATTTCCACCCCATATGCAATTTGTAAAAACCCTCTAAAGTGATAGTGAGGGTAGTGAGGTCTTATTTGCTGCTGCTTTTCAGAGTAAAATTGTCAGTGCTGATTTCGATTAAAAATATTTACAGCCCTGTTTTCTTTGCTAGATTACACAGTCATAGCATACAAATTACTATTTTTTTCACTTGATTGTTAGTAAACAAAGTAAATGTGATTGCTAAGATTGTAGGCTCTAGAGCCAGACAACCTGGATCAAATCCTGCCACTGAAGTTGTACGACCTTGAACAACTTGTTTAACCTCTCTGTGCCTCAGTTTAGTCATCACTAAAATAAAGATTTTAATTATACTCACTCCATGAGCTGTAAGAGAGATAAACATATCAATATTTGTAAAGTGATTATAGCAGTGCTTGAAATTATTTTACAAATATTTAAATAAAGTGTAAAATGTTTAATGTATGTGTTACAAAATTTTAAAATAAAATGTACTTTACACATGTTTTTTATAACATTATTCGATATAATACATTATTTCATAGTTATAATTTTTCATTTATTTTCCTAAGGTTGGAGATTTCTAATAATTTGATACTATAAATAATGATAGAATAATATATGTAGATAAATATTTAACACGTTTACCATAAGTTTTTCAGGATTAACTTTTCTATGAGGAATTTATGATCATAGCATATACATTTTCAAGGCCTTAGATGCTTACTACTAAATTTAGCTCTAACCTCTTGTGCCAACTGGATTCACTTGTACTGGTGGTTTGCAAGAGAATATTTGCTTTTATCTACATTCTTACTAACACTAGGAATTAACTTTTATTTTTAATTTTTAATGTTGAGACAAATTTATATTCACATAGATTGCACAATCAGTACAGAGAAGCTGGTATACTCTTCACCCTTATCTCTTATTAGATATAGTCTTAGTGAATTTATACTACTAATTGGATATTAATTCTAACTATGTACATATGTTAACTAAGTGATAAAAAAGTTATTTATTAATTAAAATGCCCATAACTCAACCAAAAATTTTTGGGTCTTAGAACTTGCTCCCAAACTTCAAACAGTATCTGAACACAGTATTTGGAACACTGTTCAATTGTATGAAAGCCAGTTTTCAAGTGTAGAGTAGAAATTAAATGCAATTGCATGATTATATTTTTAATGCTATGTTCAGTTCTGGGAAGCACAGTATAAAGGAGATATTGAAATCCTGAAGAAGAATCATAGGTGCAGCATAATATAATGGACAGAAGAAAGGAGATGATTATAGGAGAGAAAGAAAATTTGGGGGAAATTACACTTGTTTTGAAAAATTATCACGAAGTGATGCCATTGAAAGAAGGAGGCAGTACAGTTGCATGTAGAATGACAGCCAGTATGCAAGTTATTCTAGGCATATTACTATTTTGTATAAATGATGAGACTCTTCATTATTATTTTGCATAAAAGAGAAAATATTTCATTGAATAGAGGCATATAATGGGGAATAGTAGTATTATCTACCTCATAACAATTATGTTCATCACTAAATGCGGCGCCTAGTATACAGTCAATACTCATTAAATAGCAGTCATATTACTTTACTAAGAATACTATCATTATTATGGTTGTTATTATTGTAGTAAATGATTTAGTGCTTTGGCAAATATTAGATCCAATAGCTTATTTAAAAAGCATTTGAAGATTTGAGACAAAATGTTATTATTGGGTGGGAGGTTAGGCTACCTTACCATATTATACTTTTCCAGATATCCGGTTCAATTATTATAATTACATTTCATCTGCATTACATGAGATATAATAGAAAACCTCACAATTTAATTCAGCCTTTTCTCAACCTCATCCTTTTTCTAGACTAAAGAGAAATGACAACAAGAAATGGAAAGAGGTTAAAGAAAAAACAAAAAGATTAGATAATCCATAAACTAGTGAACTGCTTTCTGAGAAATCCAGAAATAATTCTGCTTTACAGCAGGGGAAAAAATCATAAATTTAGCTACTCGGAAGGCTGAGGCAGGAGAATCACTTGAACCTGAGAGGCGGAGATTGCAGTGAGGCGAGATTGTGCTACTGCACTCCAGCCTGGGCAACAGAGCAAGACTCCATCTCAAAAAGAAAAAAAAAAAATCATAAATTATTCTGGTATTTTCATTTGCATGTAGTTGTGAAAGAATACTGATGGACCAAAGGTGTAATGTGTTTCTAATACTTGTTTCTTTCCCATCGTGGAGCCATCTCTTCTATTTTTCCTCTTCTACCTGAGTGGTAAAAATCACCTGGCTGCCCAGAGGACCTGACTCTAATCAATCCACCCTGGTTCTCAAGGCACCAATGGAGTACTGAACCTCTGTCCCATCTACCCCAATAAATTGCCTGGACTCAACACTGTACTAAGAGGCAATACTCACATGAATTGACTCTTGCTACAGAAATACAGTGCTAGTTTACATGTTGCAACTCAAGGATAACAGAATTGACTTAGCAAATATTTTAAGTCTTATATCAAAATAAATATCAATTATGAAAATTCCAGGCAAGGATGAGGACTTGGTAGGTAAGGCTGAAGGCGTACCTGAATGCTACACATAAAAGTATGCACTCATTAGAGGAAAGAAACTTGACTTGTGAAGCATGGCAAGTTATAAGTTAAGATCAAACTAAATAAGGTGCTGTTGGTGGACAGATAATATTGAGTAGGCCCAGTATAGATATGCTTAATATCGTATTGGCATAGACTAAGTCTATAGTCAGAGTTTGTTTAATGGGGCTCTGTGTTTCTCCACCATTCTAGCTCTTAAGTAGACCTTTAGCACTTAATACACTGATGCTTTACACTTTATACCAAAATGGTACAGTGAGAGAATGTCATAAAGAGCCAAACTTGAATCCTCATCAGTCTGACAAAGACTTGATACAGTTTCTGAAAAACGTGAACATTTCTAGAAAAGCACTGAGTCCCAAGCTTTTGTATCACAGGTGTGAACTCCCTGGAATTCATCCTATGCAATATTGATAATTAAAGTACTATCAATATCTTTTGATGTGCATAGCAGATGGTATGTCTGTCCGAATAGGACCTTTGAGGGTCAGAGAAGGGTAAAACTGTTATACACAGTGTCTCATAATTTCTGATTTAATCAATTTTACTGTAATGTTAAAATTTATGACCGAGTCCCTTTCCATCAATGATATAAAGATCTCTTTTAAAACTAATTATCGAATGCTTTAATACAGAAGTTACAATGTAAAAATGTACAACCAATTGCCTAAAGTCATTTAAAAATATAATTTCACTGAAGAACAATGAAATGAGGAAAGCTCTGCTAATGAATAAATATAATAGAACAAAAGATCACCATACTGAGAATGAAGTTTAATAAATTATTCCAAAATAAAAACCCAGGGGAATTAATAGACTAAAGCTATCTTTTAGATTATAAAAATAAGTTTCCCTAATTTTCATGCCATCCATTTCTAAGTGTAGAGGAAAGAGTAAAAAAAAAAACAAAACACACACAAAAAAGCACCCAATAAATTAAAGATGACAGTGTTTATGACAGAGCACATATTTGACAGGCTGATGAACATGAGAATTTCAAGCAATTAAAGTATGTGATGGAGGAGGGTCTTGCTCTGAAAATATCAAAGTTATTTAAAGTTAAGTCTTTCTAATAGGTAATTATAATTTCTTCACACCTGGGTAAGTTGACAGGTAGGTGGGAAGAGTTAACATAAATCTCTCATACTGGTTAGAATGATTGCAGTCAGGTAGGCCTGAAGCACCCACTGCCGCAATCCACTCACAACTATGCACCTCAGAAATTTGATCAAGTTTTTGAGTTTTGAAAGTGAAACATGGATGAATGCTACTGAAATAATTGTTAAACAAATATTTCCAAATTAAGTGGAAACAAGTTTTATTATGTACCCTAGGATTTGTTGTGCCTTCAGCCATCATCACCATCTCGCCTGGTCTATAGTCAGACAGATTCACCTCTTTTGGTATAAAAGTTTGAAGCTATCTTTCTCTGGCAGTGTGGGTGGCATGTGATTTGGTTAATCAACTTAATTTGCTTAACTAGTTATGTTTGAAGTCAGTTTTGAAGGACACAAAGCAGATGCATAGAAGCTTACCTGACTACTTCAAATGTCCAGACTGCTGCATTTTAAGTCTCAGTTCTCACTAGAAAATTCGACGACTATCTAAAAAATTTGAAACCTATTTGTGTATCTAAATCAGTACTCAATTTTGCTATAAGAAAGTAGAAAGGTGTTGAGAATAATTTGTTATTTTTAATAAGGTCCTGGAACTTGCAAATTAATTTTTTTAAATTAGATGATTTTTGTCAAGCTAAACAACTGGAGAGAAACACTTGTCAATATCATTTAATTGTTCTTTTACCTTCAGAACTGCTTTTCCATTTGTGCCACAAAGGAAGATGACTCATCTATTGAACATGTACTATTTTATTTACTGAAAATGTGGTCAAATACATCATATTACATTCTTTTTTATGAGAGCCAAGGGAACAATTTCTTTCAGGCATCAAAATCAAGAAAACATGCACCTCTCCTGATTATCTGGTATATCCTAGTAAGATTATAAATAGTAATATTAAGTCTGCTTTAACTGAATAGAATTTCTAGAATTAAGTTTTTGGCTTCTATTTTTATTTAACATTTTATTATGAAAAATTTCAAGTATATTCAAAATAAACAGAATAGTTATTTGTCATTAAACTTGTATGACATGTATCTCTCTCATGTATCGGTCATTAATCTTGAACAACTAATTTGCAGTTTTTGTTTCATATAACCACTTCCTATTTGTACAATTTTCATTATAATCACAGTTACTTTACATAAAATTTACATATTTTAAACTGAACAAATTCTGATACAACTAAATAACCCAGAGCTCTATCAGGGTATACGACATTTCCATCTCCCTTCCCACCTAATCCCAGTGTATCTTTAACAACTGAAAAGGTACTTATGGAATTTAATTTTGTTTTACTAGCTTCTTTTCCAGGGTTTTCTTTGTTCTCCTTCACCCAGATACCGTCTACATTCTTTAACCTTTTTATATTATATGTATTTCTGTAACCTATTTTAAATATTTGGGGAGTAAATAAGAAGATTAAATAATAGGGTAATTTTCAATGAGTTATTTTCAAATCGATATAAGTTGATATATTTTTAAAGAAAATAATGATGTATCTATTCATAAAAATGATTTATTTTTAAAAGAAAGTTGATAAGAATTTATGTTATCTATGATATAAAAGTATATTAAATTTAAAAATAATTTAATAAGCAGTTAGACCTAACTGAATTTCATTTAGAAAAAATATATATAAAATTATAAACATTTGTGTAACTAGCATATGCTAGAATCCTTTACTTTCATTTTTAGTGGTTTACTCTTTGATCTCAAAAATACACATTTGACATAATGGCTACAACCTTTGATGGCAAAGCAGCTTGCTATGATTAGCTAATACTTTCTTATTAAGGTAATGAATTAACTTATTCATTAACTTCATTAATTTTAATGAATTTGTTTCTAAAATTTCAAAAAAAGGATCTCTCCATAACAAAACTTTAAAACATCTAGATGAGCATTAGTTCAACCATTGCAGAAGACAGTGTGTTGTTTCCTCAAGGATCTAGAACCAGAAATACCATTTGACCCAGCAATCCCATTACTGGGTATATACCCAAAGGATTATAAATCATTCTACTATAAAGACACATGCACATGTATGTTTACTGTGGCACTATTCACAATAGCAAAGACTTGGAACCAACCCAAAGTCCATCAGTGATAGACTGGATAAAGAAAATATGGCACATATATACCACGGAATACTATGCAGCTATAAAAAAGAATGAGTTCATGTCCTTTGCATGGACATGAATGAAGCTGGAAACCATCACTCTCAGCAAATTAACACCAGAACAGAAAACCAAACAACACATGTTCTCACTCATAAGTGGGAGTTGAACAATGGGAACACCTAGACACAGGGAGGGGAACATCACACACCGGGGCCTGTCAGGGTGTGGGGCACTAGGGGAGAGACAGCATTAGGAGAAATACCTAATGCAGGTGACGGGTTGATGGGTGCAGCAAACCACCATGGCACGTGTATACCTATGTAACAAAACTGCATGTTCTGCACACGTACCCCAGAACTTAAAGCATAATAAAAAATAAATAAAATAAAATAAAATATCTAGATGAGAATTTTTAAAAAGTTTTTAAAAATGTGGTTCCATATATTTGCTTATATTGATTAACAATAATCATGAAAACTAAACCAAAAGTTAAATATATAATTATTGCTATATACCAGAGTTTATTCTAATTGCTTGAAATATAATAACTTTTTAAATTTTCATAACAGTTTGATTAAATATATGCAATTATCTCCTTTTTATAGCTAAGAAAACTTTGGGCAGCTTAGAGGTTCGACATTCAACCTCTGGAACATGATAGCTGAGTTGAATTTCAATGCCAACACTTACTAGCTATGACCTTGGTCAAGTGCTTTTGTTGCCCCTTTGCTATGTAACTGTGTCAAAACTAAGTAACTTACATGAGCTTCTCTTTTTAGCTCCCTCTCTCTCTATGTATATATGTCATCTCTTCCTCCATGGATTTTCCACATAGCTTGGGCTTCATAAAGTGAGGGGTTCTTAGGCTACTCACACTTTCATGTCTTGTGACAGCGACATACATAAGCCTCATGGCACAATCTTTCTTTCCTTGTCTTCAATATTTGACACCATGGCTAGGCATCTACCACTGTCTAACTTTCTTCAGTTTTATATTACCTTTAAAAATCTACTATTTTAAGAAATTATCATCTTTGGAAAAATAAGCTTTCCACTTTTATTCTTTTAATAAAGAAGATACTTAATATTTTAATGCTCAAATATCCAAAGTTAATATATTTTCTGGTTTCTCTGATGAGTAAGTACTCTCTATTGTACTATGCTGTATAAGTGAAATATTACAGAAATGTATTTACTTAAAAATTAATTAAATAAACCAATATTTGTAGATATCTGGAAATATAATAGTGAAAAGTAAAACAAACAGAAGTTAAATGAATTATATAAATTAAAATAAGAAAATTTCATGGTTATTTCTAATGGAGTAAGGTACCAGTGATATCTCAGAGCTAAAAAAAAAAAAAAAATAGCCATAGCCACCTTCATCTGAACCCTAAAGAAATGCAAATCAGAGACACCACAGCTGGGTTTTCAAGGCATTGGGTGTTTTCTGGACGTTGGAATGAGAGGACATGAACATGAAAGAGAGAAGTTTCGCAGATGAACCGGGAAGAAAACATGGGGCAATTCTGTTGCTCCAGCAGGCCATCAGCTAGGCTTAATGGACAGTGTGGGCCACCAGTCACTAAAAAGACACTGTGCTGTCAGCAGGAAAAGAAAAGTTTAGCCACCAGGTAAACACCTCCCCTTTAGCCCACGCTTTTTCTTATTTTAAAACACTTTCATCCATATCTGCAAATCTTTAGGACTCCAGGGTGAATGGTGTGGGAACCATTAACTTTCTTTAACAGCAATTTAAAACAGTATCTGACAAGTCTCAGCTTCTGCCTCTGGCTTTATTGGAGGAACTCCTAAAGGAACTTCTACCATCCTTCTTAACTCATTTATTCGTACTATGAAAGGCTCCACCAGCTAAACCCCCCTTTTCACTTCTTTTACTTTCTACTTCTGCATTGGTGACAAACTCATCACTCTACTCACAACTGTCCCATCTCAAGATAATCATCTTTTGGACATTGATATGGTGTCTAAAGCTGTCAAAATTCTTCAAACACACATCTTTCATTTAAATTTATATTTAACAAAAACACAATAAAATATTATTTTATTTTTCTTCATTCAAGTACAAATTATATTAATTTAATGTTTCAGTGTTTCTTTTATTAAAATTAGCAAACTCAATTATATTTAAAATTTTACACGGGTTTGTTTATGTAGTATGAATAGCACCAGGTGACAGTCACCTCACTTCACTATTCTCTTACTTTGTCTAAGATTCCTAAAGTAATTAGTACCATTTCATCAGAAGTTTCCTATTTTAGTGCCAATTGTTAGCTAGAAATAAAGGGGAAATTTAAGAGGATCTTCACTAATATATTAGTGCAAGAGAATTAATCATTTTTATTTTTATAACTTTTTTTTTGCTTTTGAGACAAGGTCTCATTCTGTTGCCCAGGCTAGAGTGCAGTGGCTTGATCATGGTTCACTGCAGTCATGGACTCCTGGGCTCAAGTGATCCTCCTGCTTCAGTGTTCCTAGTAGCTGGGACAACAAGCACCTGTGCATCACATGCCTGGCTAATTTTTTTATTTTTTATTTTTTTGTGCAGACCAAGGTCTCCTTATATTACCCAGGTGGTTCTCGAACTCTTGGCCTCAAAGGATCCTCCCACCTCAGCCTCCCAAAGTCCTGGGATTATAGACATGAGCCACCCTGTCCAGCTGAGTTTACCTTTTATAAAGGTTAATTTTAAAATTCCACATAAAAACTTTTTTTTTCCTTGGGACTAGGCAGTGAAGAGGAGATACATAGAATGTAATTGTGATATTCCATACCCTACAGCTACAAATTAGGTCACATTAATACTAAAGCTCAAATATGATGGCTCCAAAATCCCATACTGAAAGGGAATCCTTTCTAGGCACTAACATTTGAGTTCAGGCTGGTACTCTACTGGCCTTAGCTACTCTATGCCCTCAACAGTATTCCTGTCGGTCTCTTCTGAACTCAGGTGACCCTTTTTATGCAATCTGATTCTGTGTCAGTGAGAAGTTATGTATCCCTACAATTCCATTGGGCTGTTCAAGACACAAAGTGTACCAGTAGATTGTCAGATTGAGGCAAACAAAGAATGCATCTTTTTTTGGTTACATGCCCACACTCAAGAATGGACTTGCCCAAGCTCTATCATACTTAGCACATACAAAAAGCCATTTTATCATCAAGGCATTTGTTTGTAGCCAACATAACTTAAAATTGCAGGGATTCTAGAATTTGTTATCTTGCTGATCTCAGAACCATCTAAAAAGATTTCTTTTCTGGTTTACTCTTCTTCCTTTGGGATGACTTTTCTCTTGTAGCGCCTGTCTGCGTTGCAGAACTCTAGCTTTAATGGCTGCTCCTTCCTCTTCCCATCTCAAGCTTCCAGGCAAAATTTAGGTATTTGATCATGGATTGAGGAGAGGGATAATTTATTTTCTCTCTTTAGGAGGCTTCATGAAAACCACATAAAGCAGTAGATATGAACAAACACTTGGTTTTGAAAGGAAACTTCGCATTCCTATTTATTTGAGTCCTAGCTCGCATCTACTTCCATAACCGTTGGAATGGTCTTCAGAGGAAGAAAATGACACCTAGAGAAACCAAATAACTTTTCAATTTCATATACATTAGCTAATGGCAGAGTCCAATGTTATCTCCACTCTGCTTGATCCTTCACATGAACAAATTCACACGAAGGGTAGGAAGTAAAACAGGAAGAAGACAGAATTGAGAAGGGAATACGTATGTAAGTTAGTTTTCACAAAGGGCCAGCAATTGATTGTGAGGTCAGCTTCTTGCAAATTGGGAAAGAAAGCAGCAGATGGAAGAAAAATCATCCCTGCTTCAGAAGGTTTTTTTAATGCCTATTAAAATAAGCATATCAAAGACATAGAATATAAACATACTTGGTTCCTTGAAAAAAGTATCAAGAGATGATTACAGGGACAATAAATTGTTATTCCAAAACATAGTTTTCAATTTGTAATGGCACCTAATCAAAACATTATTAGGGTCAAAGTTTGTATTCCAGGGTACACATAAGATAACTTTGTTTAAAAAAAAATAGAGGGAATATACATTCCCGACAATGCTTATCTTTGCAGCACTGTTAGCATGTGTATTTTAGTCTTTTTCTTTCATCTTTTGTTCTATAACTTGTACTTTTCTCTGAGCCTGGGTCCTTGTGCTTTCATTAGTACTTCAAAATATTTCTACAGACTCACGCAAAGAAACATACAAATAGTACAAGACTGTTGTCTCCATGCTCATTTTGGCAGGCGAGATGAGGAACATCACTTAAAAGAGGGTTTCAAAATAAAAATGGTGACAAAGCAAGGTCCCCCCATGTAACGGAGATCAAATTCCTGCCAATGACAATTCTTGATATCAATGGGAAAGGGGTTTAGTAAGCATTTGCTTACAAGTGTGTTCATAAATGTTAGTGGCTATCTTGCCACCTGAGTGCAAATAGTTCTTTTACCTTCATAATATGTGAATGTATGCTGTCACCTAGAATTGTATTAATTCACTGTAATCAGTACACAAGGTGGCTATGTGATATGAACTGAAAAACATCAATACATTTAGAGAGGTAAAAGGCCTAATTCTTTTTCTACTTTCTAATCAAACTAATTACACATTACAATTTGATGGAGTTATTCTTCTTTCATCCTTCCTTAGTGAATCTTTTATAATCCATAAAATAAATACCAACTCATGAAATATCTGATTTTAAAATCAACTGGAATAATAAAGAAAGGAAAATAAATATGTGCAAATCCTTCTTCAGATATGTTTGCATGCACATTTAGAAACCCAACTATTTGTATATAATATGCTACATGTCTATGTACAAATATAAATGCAAGAATAGATACAATTATATGGCTATCAACCAGTAAAACATTCTGTGCACATTATACTTTGTGGAATATATTTTGCCTGGATGAGTTGAAGCAGATTGTATAATAAAATAAACACGGCAAAAGTGGGCTTTAAGTCAGGAAACAGAAGAGTAAAGCAATTTCCTGACTTATTTAAATGCTTTCAAAGAA
Source organism: Pongo pygmaeus (assembly GCF_028885625.2). NCBI lineage: Eukaryota > Metazoa > Chordata > Mammalia > Primates > Hominidae > Pongo > Pongo pygmaeus. Next base: position 123,236,029 of record NC_072373.2, on the reverse strand, counting down.
AAATGTCATTACATACTTGAATTACACTGGCATATAATTACATGAGCATCACAAATAACAATGTCTTACTAAGAAAAACAGAAGTTATTATAGAAAAATTCCTTCCCATTATAAATATTTATTTTAAGCTCAGGTAAATACACATAGAAGGTATTTGCATGTTATCAAAATAAATTCTAGTCATGAAGTCATGAATTATTTTTATACAAAAAAGTTTGTTTCTAATTACATTTCTGAAAAGTCTTCCTAGTCTCCATAATGTTGTTTATTAAATATAAAATAGCATAATTATTTATTTAGAGTTAATCCAATATAAATATTTTTATTTTAAATTATGTTATTATAAAGATGGTAGTAAAACCATAAGTTATATTTTAAAAGTTATCTTTGTTCCTTATATTAAAATTAGATATTTGGTGGAATTCCAAAAAAATCTGTTATAGATTATTTAATATGTAAAATATCACAAGTGAATGGTATCCTCACCCTGATGATGATGAAGATCCAGATATTCTGCAAAATTATAACCTTGAGTTGATAGGAAGCTGAGGTCACAAGGTAACCAAATAAAGTCAATTCTTAAGGGTGACAAGACTACCTAAATAGGGACAGAATATGTTAGTTGTTTAACCTTCAGCAGAGCACAGGGGGAATGAAAAACAATCATAAAAGTGGATAAGACCGGGCACAGTGGCTCACGCCTGTAATCCCAGCACATTGAGAGGCCAAGGTTGGCAGATCCCTTGAGGTCAGGAGTTCAAGACCAGCCTGGCCAACATGGTGAAACCACATCTCTACCAAAAACACAAAAATTATCTGGGCGTGGTGGCAGATGCCTGTAATCCCAGCTCCTGGTGAGGTGGAGGCAGAAGAATTGCTTCAACCTGGGAGGCAGAGTTTGCAGTGAGCCAAAATCATGCCACTGCACTTCAGCCTGGATAACAGAGTAAAGACTCCATCTCAAAAAAAAAAAGTAGATGAGATGAAAATAACTAAAATTAAAATTTAACGAATTCTTAAAGACCACTACAGTCCAGAGTATCAGTTCCTTGGGAATTGACCTTTTGAATCCAAAAATTCTTGGGAGTTGCAGATACCAATGGAGTCAATGTCCAACTTCCAACTCTTTTCCACTGGCCTCTACTGGCTGATCACAAGAAAGACTGTGGGTAGGGCAAAGATCTGAGAAAGTTTTCCTCCCTGGTATACAGAAGCACGTTTCTTATGAAGCAAATGCTGCTTGGGACCACAGAAGTAAAAAGATGCCCTCTTTCACCTAGTTTCAAGCAAATATGCATTGCTGTTGGAAAAGTAATAGAAGTAAACATCATCGGCTGCAAAAGTTGGCTTCTGCTAGAGGAAAGGTAGAAGAAAAAGTCATCCCCACTGTTGGAAAGACAGAACACAGGCTTATTATACCAGATATAGGGCGGAGCCTTGATGCCACTGGAGCCAGGAGGGTGGGGCATGAGAATATTGAGAAAACCCTATGACTGAGACAGAAACCAGAGCAAGAGAATAGACTCTCAACTCCCACCATGAGCATAAACCCCATAAACCTTGCACAGAGTAACAAGCAATAGCAATGGACTGCTGGCGAGGGATGAAAATTAAGAGTCCCTTCATGGTACATGTGTACAAAGCCTGCCAAAAACTAAAGGTTCTGATCAAAAGAAAAGTTTTGCATATGTGGAATTAAACATAAGAGAGCTTTAACTTAAATCTGGCCTTATTCCTTATGATAAATAGGCAGTAAGAGAGAAGATGAAGTAAACATTAAAAAGAGGAAGATTATCATGAGGCAATCTTTAAGAGATATTTAACATAGATTATTTCGTTTCTAGAGCAATATTGTTATAATTCATTTTTCATGTGCCGTGGTATGCAGATTTGCCACCATTGTTATAATGATCCTGAGAAACGTTTTTTAAACGACAAAAATAATGAGTTCAGTTCAATTTTTAGTGCATAGAGCATACAATACAAATTGTACAACTGAAAGAATAATTTGTTACAGTAAGAAAGATACGTAACTAGAAACTTTACATTTTTAAGTATTTTATTAAAATAAATAGTGGAATAAATATAAGTATCATTTAATATATCTAATAGATGTTGTGGGGATAGGGGGTCTTTTTCTCTTCTTCCGACCCTCCTCCTCAAGCAGCACTCCCTTTTAACCAAAGAAAAAGAATACTAATACTTATTACATCAGTTCTGAGCAATCGATTGGCCAAAGGTGAGTTAATAAGGAGGTCAAGCCATCTGTATTCTGATCCACATTTCACAAGAAAGTATGCATCCAGGTTAAAGTTATTTTTGCCTGGAAGCAAGCTTTTCATGACACTTGGCAGAGGTGCGTGGCACCACTATTTAACTCTCTGATTGTGGCCAAGTTATTAAAACTTTTTTGCCTTAGTTTCTTCATCTATATAATGGAGATAATAATAAGGTTATTGGAAAGGTTAACTGCATCATATAAAGTGGTAAGCACAGTACTTGCCAGATAATAAGTATCCAACATTGGATATTATTATTATTACTACTACTACTTAGAGTTTAGGTATAAAACTCTTACTTTAGTCCAGTTCATTAAGAGTTCTAGGCTGGGCGCGGTGGCTCACACCTGTAATCCCAGCGCTTTGGGAGGTCGAGGCGGGAGGATCATGAGGTCAGGAGATCGAGACCATCTTGGCTAACACGGTGAAACCTGGTCTCTACTAAAAACACAAAAAATTAGCCAGGCATGGTGGTGGGCGCCTGTAGTCCCAGCTACCTGAGAGGCTGAGGCAGGAGAATGACGTGAACCCGGGAGGGGGAGCTTGCAGTGAGCCGGCATCCAGCCACTGCACTCCAGCCTGGGCAACAGAGCCAAGACTCCGTCTTAAAAAAAAAAAAAAAGGAGTTCTGTAGTAGGTAACTGGGAATTAGCCTAGTTAGTAATTAAGTGATTTTTTGATTCTTCATTTGTTACTGTTCAAAGTTGTAAACATGTCCCTCGAAACCTACAGAGAGAGGAGAAAAATTATCCCAGCACGATTTGGGTATTTCTAGTTTTCTTAGACAAATATCTATCAGCATCCCAAATACTACTAGATCTGCTAAAAAGGCAGTATGTGTAGCAGGGCCACAAAGCTTTAGGACCTGGACTTTACCAAAATTTCTTAGCTATTTCTCCTAGGAAACTTTCTTACTGTTTCAATATCTTCTCTCCTTTTCTGTAAGATGCATATAAAAGAGTACCTGCCTTTTAGGTTTCTGACAGCACTTAGAACAATCTGTGGATTGATAAGCACTCATAAATGTAGTCTACTTTTATTAATATTGTCAGTTGCAGAAAGAGATTTTGACACGTTAAAAAATAAATACAGGTGTGATGGTGTATGTCCCAGCTACTCAGGAAGCTGAGGCAGGAGGATCGCTTGAGCCCAGGAGTTTGAGGCTGCAGTGAGGTATGATTGCATCACTGCACCCCAGCCTGAGGGACAGAGCAAGTCTCCATCTCTTAAAAAAAAAAAAGCAAATAAATATATAGGTAGATAAATAGATATTTTCTTTTGAATCTATTAAAATTAGAAATAAAAGTCCAAGGAGAATGTAGGTCCCCCAGAACTCAGAGTTAAAAATTGTTAGTGATTAAAGAATCCATATAATCCACACTCTTTTGACAAGTTTAGCACTGGCCACAACAGTATTGATATGTCTATTGGGAGTTCTGTAAAGTAGTTTCAGAGTTTTGGAATAATCATCAAATGTACCTGTGCCTGGAAACACCAGGAAATGTATATTTGTGCCCTAGGCTATTTGCAACACAAAATGAAATAAAATACAATACTGGTCTTGCAGAGGTCTTCTCACTCAAAATGCACTAGAGGCAGAATCTTTAGAAGGTCGATAGGATGTCATAGACAGAAGGTGCTTTAGAAATACACTCTCAGTTTTCTTACACGCACAAGCATCACTGTTTTAACTTACATAAAATAGTTATGGTGCATGGCACACTGTATCTATTCAGTAAACATTTGGTGAGTGTATGCATGAGTGAATAAATAATGAATGATTTTTGTTTAGTTACTCATGTTACAATCTTGCGTTCACATTTCCCCTTGAAGTACAGTAAATTTTTAGTTGCTTCAACATGACTTTAGGGTTTCTCCTTTGTTTTGGTGATTTGTGACTTAAAACAATAACAAAATAATTACCAGTGGAATATGTGTAATTAAAATTCTATCTTAATGTTCTTGAGATGTGAGAATATTTTTCAATGTTGTGTTTCCACTGTGCTCAAACTTATTGATCACATTAGTTGATGCTTGTTTTAGTAGAAATAAACTAAAGGCAAATGTACACATATTCTTGCCCACCAGGATTTCTTGGTCCTAAGGATCATTTTCTCCATGGGTGTCATAATTAGATTAATGAAATTTTTAACTAGTACTGTAAGCAATGCTTGAAGAGAGTACTTGTTAGGACTTTGATATTCTACTAAATGCCTTATGGCTTCACAGGATAGTAATCCTTCAAATTTATGTACAACACAGCTCATTCATTCCAAAAAAGATCTTGCAGTTCATACTCCAATCATTGTATGGAGTTGATTGTATGGAGTTGACCTCTTATTAACTCAGAAAACAAGGCAAACTGTTTCTGTCCTTATCTTGAGATTCTTTCCTACCGTCACCCTGTTTCCTAACCAACTTGGACATTTTAATTCTTGTCCACAGCTCATGAATGTCTCCTATACCCTTCCTCTAATACTCCTCTCCCCAGTTTTTTCTGGGTAGTAGTAAGAGAAACAAATTTTAGCTTAAAAAGTCTTTTAAAAGAGTCTAATAAAATCTATGAAACAAAATTTATCCAGGTTTCAGAAACAAATGGGACCACAAACTGGAAGTGATGAAATTCTTATTCTCTTTTACTGTATTCTAATGACCTCTTATAATGCTACTCTTCCTGTTTTCAAAATATGTGCTTAATTGCTTTATGTTTGTCTGTCTTTCTCTCTCTATCTGTGTGTGTGTGTGTGTGTGTGTGTGTGTGGTATGTGTGTCATTTTTAGTTTATATTATATACTTATGAATATAAGGGCCTCCCTTATTTGAGGATTGCAAACCATTTTTCAAAACATTATGTATGTGTGTCCATGTAGCAGGTGGGAGGGTTGATCCTGAGTCATAGCCATGTGAGAAAAATAAAATATAAAACTGATCTATGAAGAATTGTCATAGTCAACTTCTCACACACAGATGTTTTAGTAAATAGCCAAAGTTATGTTTTAAAAATATTTGAATCTTTATTCTTATTTTTAGAGCATTAGTCAAGACTCTTCAGAACTAACAGGTGAGAGAGAGAAAGAGAGATTTATAATAAAGAATTGATTTATTGAATTATGGATGCTAAGAATTCCCCCAATCTTCTGTATGCAAGTTGGAGACCCAAGAAAGTCATTGGTATATTTCCAATTTGAATCTGAAGGCCTGAAATCCAGGTGTGCTGATGGTATAAGTCCCAGTCTGAAGGCAAGAAAAAGACAATGTCTCAGATCAATCAGTCAGGCAGAGAAAAAAAATTATTTCTTGTGCCTTTTGGTTCCCCTCAAGGGATTGGATGATGCCCATCTATGCTGGGGAGATGTATAGGTCCATTTGTGTTGGTACAAAGGATAATTTATAGCGGGGTAATTTATAAAGAAAAGAGGTTCATGTGGCTCATGGTTCTACTGGCTATACAAGAAGCATGATGTCAGCATCTGCTTCTGATAAGGGCCTCTGACTGCTTCTACTATGGCAAAGGCAAAGAGGAGCTGGCAAGATCACATGATGAGAGACGGAGGAAGAAGAGAGAGGGAAAGGAGATGCCAGGTTCTTTTCAGTCTGATCTTTAATCAGATCTCCTGGACTCTAATAAAGTGAAGCCCTACTCATTACTGCCAGGGCAGCTCCAAGCCATCCATGAGGGATCTGCCTCCATGACCCAAAAACTTCCCACCAGGCCCTACCTCAAACATTGGGGATCAAATTCCAGCATGAGATTTGGAGGGGACAAATATCCAAACTAGATCAAGAGGGCAATCCACTTTCCTTAGTCTACAGATTCGAATGCTAATCTCTCTCAGAAACACTCTTACAGACACACTCAGAAATAATATTTAACCAAATATCTGAGCAATTCATGACCCAGACAAGTTGACACATAAAATTAACCATGACAACACTCCTTCTCTGCAAATTATCTTTCTTTCCTATTGCAGACAAGTTCAAGTGGAAAAAGATATGGTCACCACAATCTCCGAGGGTAAATGTAGCCATTGCAACCATGTGAAAAGACTGTCTTGAATTCCCTAGTCTCTTATCTAAATATTTCAGGAAGGAACTAGTTGACCCACCTTAGGTAAAATGCCCCAAATTCATACAATCAGTTTTCAGGTGTGAGGTCACTTTTAAACAGATGCAACTGTTTCCATAGTAACTTCTGAAGATGGAGATCTCCTCAAAATCAATGATAGTTAGCATAAAAGGAGAAGTTGGGCATAAAACCTAAAATAGGTCCACTATATGATTCAGGAATATCCCTTATTTCCCAGACTACATTTTCTTTATGTCTCAATGATAGCCATAATTTAATATTGCTCTAATTTCCTCCTAGGCTATCTGTAGAAATGGACCCTTGTCCCCTTTTTAAACCAATCCCTTCTAAATTTCTAAGGATAGCTGAATTCATTCAAATAATTCTCATAGTATGGAGTCATCCACTATTTTCTTCTCCTTTGTTCTAACTAATCATAGTGTTGTCTTCTATTGCTTTCACTGCTGAGATCTGTTTTGCTAATTTCATCTGGAGGTACATCATCTACTTAGGACCTTCAGCAACCGATCTATTGTTTGTAATGAAGCTTCCAATATCATAGGCTCTTTTTTATAACACAAACTGTCCTCAGGGCAAGGGTGTCTGGTCTGCATAGGATTTGCCACTCCATTTGCTACCTTCATGCCCAGCACTTGCCCATGCCTCCTCCTATCCTATTCTGACCCATGGATAGACATGATGCAAGATTCATTTTGCTTAACCTTGGATCAGATTAATAAATGATTGTTTAATGATCTAAACCTTCAAATATAAAATTATCCCATAAACTTAATGCATTTACTCAGAGGTAATGCCTTTTTATGCCTATTTTAATTATTTTAGCTGAATCCATTTTCAGATCCATTAAGATTATGTAACAATTTGTAACATTACACACACATGGCTTAGTGGCATATGAAATCTCCTTCAATAACATAAGTTCACAAAATATATTTATAAAATAGGACTACACAAATGAAAGCAAACCCCAAAAAGACAATAAATAAGTCTTAAGCAATGAAACTAAGAAGTTGAAAATGTCAACAACTTCAAATTAATTATGTACCTAGTAACGTGTTACACAACAAAATAAAACAATGTTATTTTAGAATTTAAACAAGTAGTTTTAAAACTATAACTCAGAATCACTTACAGAGGATTATTAAAATTCATATGCTTAAAACTGATAAGTGGAGATTCCAATTCAGGAGGACTTTAGAGAGTCCTGAGGAATACAACCATCAGATTTTGAGAAATACATCTGTGAGGGACACTGCTTATCTCGATTTGTCCAGTTCTTTTCTTAGCATCTTTACTGCAACAGTGTTAAGTAAACCTTATTCCTTGTATGTAACTACACAAGACCCTAATTCCCACCACTAAATTTTATGGCTACAAAAAAAGTATTTCTCTTTTTAATGACTAAACTCCGACATCAAATAAAGGCCATGTATGTGTTCCTTTCTCTAACTGCCTTATTGGAGGTAGTTCCTTCCCTCTTAGAGTCCTGGAAATAGATCTCACTTTGAATTGTTTCATGACACTTCCTAAGTTGGATAGTTAAACATTCTCCAGCAGAAGATACCTAGAGGTATGTATTATTAACAAATAGGTGGAAAAATGCATTTCAACCTTTAATGTGAATGCATTATCACTCAGGTATCTTGTTAAAATGCAGATTATGATTCAGTAGATGTAGGGTAGGCCTTGAAATTCTGCATACTCACCAAGCTTCTAGAAGATGCTGATGCTCCCATTCCTTGTTTGCACTTTGAGTGCCAAGATAGAGTCTATACACACATAAATGCTTTAATGTTTGTGTTACAAGATTATTTCTGTCACTGGTACTAGGGTAGTTACACGGATTACATGAATGTAATAAATTCTGTGGGGAAGAAATTTTTCTTTAAGTATAATATCCTGGTAATGTTTTAAAATTTAAAAATACATGCATATGTTTAATTCATCTGTCTACCCATGTTGACTTTATTTTAACTAATTTGGAAAAAAATCTGAAGAAGTAATGTATTTTAAAGAGCACTGTATTTGTTTTCTGTGTGCATAGCACATTACCAAAAACTGAACTGCTTAAAACAACACAAATTTGTCATCTCACAGTTTCCCTGGGTCAGAAATTCTGGGTGGGAATTAGCTGAAGGTCTCACAGGTGAAATCACTCTGTTAGTTAGACTGCATTTTTTTCTGGAGCTTGGGTCTTCTTTCAAGCTCACCTGAGAGTTTGCAGAGTTCGTGTGTGTGTGTGTGTGTGTGTGTGTGTGTGTGTGTGTGTACATGCTCTGCTGTAAAACTAAGGCCCTCTTTCTCTTGCCAGCTATTGGAAGTGGAAGGGGACTTTCAGCTCCTGGAGGCATCTCACAGTTCCTTTGCTTTATGAGTTCTTCTTATCACAGTTCTTATTCAGACATGATTCTACTACATTATTTTTTCCATAACCTTTCAAAAAGTTTAGTCAACTTTCTACAAGATAGATTGAAGACATTTGCCAATTTATTTTCACCCAATGTATTTCACATTAAGTTGTGTTTTTTAAATGTGGTCTTTTGACTGGGTTTTTAATGCATTTGAGATTGCTAGAGATACCTATCACAGCTTTCCCTCTGCTTTTTAGCTACGTATTATCCTTGCTAGACAATGTTTTCTAAAGTTTTATAATAAAAGAATCCAATGTAAAGAGTAATAATTTACGTAATACTTATCTAATAATTTAAGGCTAAGAAGACCAGACTCAAAGAGATGAAGTGACTTTTTGACATCATCTAGCTAGTAAATGATGAAGAGACCAACAATCTAAGTCATAATTTCTGCTTTCCAAGTCCAGTATTCCAAGTTCAACATAACTTAACCCCTAGCACTACACTGGAAGGACTGTATTATTGGATTTAATGCCTAAAATAATAAATGGAACTTTTATGATTGTTCCAAATATAAGGAAGCTTAAGCACTAAGAGAGTGTGTCCCAGTGAAAAGAGAAGTATGCATGCATAGGGATAGCCTACAACATGTGTTATGAAAAGGTAACATTATAGCTGGCACACAGATCGATAGTTTAAAAGCTTTGGCAAGCCACATGGTTAGGAGAAGCATTAAAAGGTAAAATAACAAAGTGATTATTATACTCACTGGGAAAAAGTACTGTTGTAATATATTCTATCCTGAAAGAGTTTCAAGAAACTACAATACTTATCCTGGAGAAGATGACGGAGTGGTATTACATACATTGAATGAAAGAACACTTTTTAAAAAAGAAAACGAATGAAAAACTACATGTGAGCATTTATAATCATTAAATATGCAATTATATTAATACCTTATAATTTTAGTTGTATTCCATATTTTCGTTTACTTTAAAATAAGATCATTGTATATTACTAAAGTTATTTATAAGCCAAAAAAAGTATCATACAAATTGGTAAAAAATAAAATATATGAATTATTTATTGCACAAATAGTTGTCTGAAACATGGAACATACAGTTAAATCTAATAATATAGGTCTGTACTATTTTATGCCTGTTATGAAAATTTTTACATTTTTCTCTCATCACTGACATTTAGCTTGGATTTTTACTTTGTGAATTTCCTTTAAACATTATTTTTTAAAATATGAAACAGATTTTAACAAAGTGTATAAGTTTTTGGTTGAATACAGGCCATAAGGAAATAAAATATTTATTAAAAATTTGATATTATAGTGATGACTGCTAAGAATGAAATTAAACCACAATAACTTAACCAGAAGGTATTTTAGATCTCTGTATTTGTAAATAAAATTGTTGAAGCTTAAGCCAAATTAAAATATTGATCTGCACTACCAATGTAGGGATAATTTCAATAAAAATGAATAATAAAAATACGAGAATAGATTAGAAATACTAAGGTTTCTACTCATTTAGAAGAAAAAACTATGAAAGAAAAACTAAAGGGTTTGGCGTTCAGATACAGGTAAATGAGCAGCCAGATTTTGTATCTGTTCAGTATTATCTAGAGAACAAACATGTTCTTCCCACTACACTCTCTTGGATACTCCCTCACTTCATTCAGAACCTTGCTCAAAGGCCACCTCACCTGAGAGAACTTCCTCCTCCACCTCACTTGCAACCACTAAGCCACCTGCCCTAGTCCTCATCTGGTGTACGATTTTAATGGCACTTCATGACACTCATATATCTATTTCTCTGTCTCTTCCCCTCAGGGTAGAAGCTCAACAAACCTAACTTCATCAATTGTGTTTCTTCCTATAGTCGCTGCACTTACCGAGCACTCAGCAGTACTTGCTGAGTGATTCAATGGGAACACAGCTGGTTAAATATTGGTTAAAAGTGAGGAAATCTGCAATGCAGCATAGCAAAACCATTGTTAGTGACTATTCATTGACATCTAATTTGTTTTCCTTACAAATACTGGCTATGAACTGTCTTGTAAATCATGTACTTTTTCTTTAAACAATCACATTTCCATTTTTGTTTTATTATAATAACTAAGAATGATGATTTAGAAAGATAAATTTTGGTCTGACCTTCATGTTAAGTATTAAATTAATGGTCTTAAATTTCTTTTGATCAGTTTTATTAAACAAATATATTTACCTAATTAATAGATGAATAATCAAGTAATGATTGATTGGTGTTTATTTAATACTTCAGCATTAAAGATATTATTTTAATTGTTAAAAACTTTGTATCAGGCTGGGCGCGGTGGCTCACGCCTGTAATCCCAGCACTTTGGGAGGCTGAGGCGGGCGGATCACGAGGTCAGGAGATCGAGACCATCCTGGCTAATACGTGAAACCCTGTCTCTACTAAAAATACAAAAAAATTAGCCGGGCGTGGTGGCGGGCGCCTGTAGTCCCAGTACTCCGGAGGCTGAGGCAGGAGAATGGCATGAACCCGGGAGGCGGAGCTTGCAGTGAGCCGAGGTCGCGCCACTGCACTCCAGCCTGGGTGACAGAGCCCAGACTCTGTCTCAAAAAAAAAAAAAAAAAAAAAAACTTTACATCAAAATTTTTATAAGAAAAAATAACTTTATCTTTAGGACTCTGAAAGTCTGAGCTCCTCATCAAGTTTTTTCAACTTATAATCATTTTATGTTATCATTTCTAATAATATATATTTTCTTAAGGAATAATATTTCTGTGGAGCCAAATATATTTTTAGACAAAATTCATTATTATAGAAATATAACCAGTTGCTGAATAAACTGGAATTTCTCATGTGAATTTATAAAATAAATACTATTCTTCTGTACCTTTGCTCCCAAAAGTCATTCTTCCATGAACTTGGACAAAATAGTAGATAACATAGTTTTCTCAGTTAAAATATGCATTAACAAATGTATTTTTTGTATATTGTAAATTCTTACTAATCTAAATATAATTTTATTCTCTCATTTTTACCTACACTTAATAATTTTACCTCCTATAGTTAGTTCTAATTTAAGGCCTTGAAGCCTAGAAAGGGAACAGTGATGAATTTACCCCTCCCTTTACTTGCTTTGCCCCTTTTTATTAGTTGCTTTTTCTAGATTCTCCTCTTTAGAGCAAAGGCGGCAGAAGGAATTCAAAAAAAGAACAAAGTGACTGATGTGGTTATGATCTGGCCTCATTGCAACTACTCAAATGTTGATTTTAACTTTCATGGGGTGGTTTTGTTCACTCTTAGCAGCCCTTATAAGCTCCTAGATTGGGTTTAGCCGATGTCTCTAACATAATGATGCCTTCTCTAGCTGAGCATTTATTACAACTTCCTGTCTTTGACTTCAAGTGGTTCAGCCCCTTGTGGAATTATGCTTCCTCTCCAGGTTGACCTTTGGAAATAATTATTTTCATAGCTACCAAAATCAGGCTCCCGTCCTCACGTCTACTTGATCCATGGCAATATTCAGTAGTCAAGCATTCTTGCCCAATCTGTGGAAGTCAGATCTTACCAGGAATAGCTCTTTCCTTGAGGCTCCATTTGCCCTGTTGCTTTTTTTATAATGAAGATGCATTATTCAGGATTCTCCAGAGAAACAGGAACCAATAAGAGATACACATGTGAGTGGGTGCGTTTATATCATATGTAATATAGATAATATACAATTTCTTCTTCAGGAAACCTGTCTTCGCTCTAAAGACCTATAGCCATTCAATAATGGCACCTTCCCACATTATGAAGGGTAATCTTTACATAAAGTCGATTGATTACATATACATATACACATACACATACATATACATATACATATACAAAATCCCTTCTCAGAAATGCTTAGATTATTATTTGGTTAAATACGTGGGTATTATAGCCTAGCCAAATTGACATATAAAACTATCACAGAAGGCATCAGGCACTCATCTCTGTGCTTTCCCCAAATTGCTGAGGTTACACATCGCATTCTTGAATTCCTCTTGAAGTTCCTGCTCAGTTGGTTTGAGGTGCTAAGATCCCCTTCCCAACCAACAAAGAAAGAAAAAAAAAGAATGTGCATCACACCCACAACTCTCCCAAGTAAGTCTCATTCTCAACCTCTCTTGTACATTTTTAGCATTTCTCATGTAACCTAGAGGTGGTTTGTAGGCCAATGGAAGAAGAAGCATTTATGAATGCCTCAAAATAGAAATCTCATAGAGATGACCCAGCAACTTGTTTTTGGATGTGACTGGATTAAATATATATCTTTTTTGGCTTTAAGTAATCAGCTAAGGTTATGAGATAAAGAGTTTTATTACATCATCCTATTGCAGAATGATGTCCAAGGAACTTAAAACAGAGAAGAGAATGATTGCTTAAGTTTAGAGTCAGAAAAGCTATGCAAAAGAAGATACATCAAAATTATTTTATAAGGAATGAGTAGGAATTATTTAGGCAGAGAAGAAAATTAAGGCATTATACACACAGGAAACAGGATATTTTGGAGTACAGGGGATATTTAAACTCATTCTATGAGGCTAGCTTACACAAATAACAAAACTTAACAAAGATAGTATACAAAATAACATTACACACCAGTGTTCCTTATGAACATAGAAGGAAAATCCCTTAACAAAATAAAAGCAAATTAGACTAAATGATATATTAAAAATATAACATATCATGTCAAAATGAGATTTATTCCTGAAATTAAAGGTTGAATTATGATTTAAAAATTAATCAATGTACTTTCCACTTTAAGAAAATAGAAGATAAAAACAGAATGATTATATCAACAGCTACTGAAAAATATTTAGTAAATTTCAGAATCTATTCATAATAATGTAAAAAGATCAGCAAATGAGGAACAGAAGGAAACTTCTTTCATATGCTAAGGGCATTTATAAAAGGCTACAGCAATCATAATGATTAAAGAAAGGATAACTCTTATGTGTAAATAAAACAAGAATATCTACTCCTATCATTTATATTAAAGATTTCATTGGAGGTCTAAGCCCATACAATAAAGCAAGAAAAATAATGGAAAGACTAAAAACTAAAGATCAGACAGAAATAAGAAAACTTTCTCTATTCAGACTAATGACAAGATTCTTTATGATGAAAACCCTGAGAAATCTAAAAATTCTATAAGAAGTAATCAGTGTGTTTAGCAAGGTCATGGCTATCAGTTCAGTATATATATATATATATATATATATATATATACACACACATACATATCTATATCACCTGCATTATATATTCTGTTAGAAAACACAGGCCAGGAGCAGTAGTTCATGCCTGTAATCTCAGCATGAACCACTTTGGGAGGCCCAAGGTAGAGGATTGTTTGAAACCAGGAGTCTGAGACCAGCCTGAGCAACATAGCAAGATGCCATCTCTATAAAAATATTTTTAAATTAAGTAAATACATAAAAGAAATCAGTTTGTGGTGGCACATGCCTGTAATCCCAGCTACTTGGGAGGCTGAGGCAGGAGAATTGCTTGAACCTGGGAGGCAGAGGTTGCAGTGAGCCGAGATCACACCATTGCACTCCAGCTTGGGCAACAAGAGTGAAACTCCATCAAAAAAAAAAAAAAAAAAGAAATCAGTTAAAAACAAAATTTTAAAAACTTATTTGCAATAGCATCAAAAATGAAATGTTTAGGAATAAGTTTATAAATGATCTGTAAAACATGTATTCTAGAAATTGCAAATCACTGCTGAGAAAAATTAAGGGACACTTAAATAAATGAAGACATATGGCATAGCATGTGTATAAATTGGGAGAATCAATATTTTTAAGATACCAATTTTTTTAGAATTATTTATAGCTTTTTGAAATCTTAATAAAAATCTCAACAAACATATTGGAAAATGGAGAAACAATTTCTGAAATTTATTCAAAACTGCAAATGACTTAGAATGCACAAAGTAACCATGAAGAGGTAGCATATAGTAAAGGAACTTACACTACCTGATTTCAAGATTTACTACAAAGCTACAAAAATAAAGATAGTGTGGTAATGGAAAAAATACCAGACACATAGATCAACTTTACCAACAAAATTTCAAAATGACCAATGTATATTTTCACTTGGTATTTGACAAAGTTGTCAAAGTAGCTTAGTGGAGAAAGGTATTCATATAGGAGAGAACTTAGACTTTTACCTCACCATTCACAAAAATTAATTTGAAAACTATCATACAGCTAAACATATAAGCAAAAGATTCAGTGGAAACATAGGATAATATGTTTGCAACATGAGGGTAAACATAGTTTTTCTTAGTAGGGCACATAAAGCAATAGTCACAAAAGGAAAACATTAATAGCATAATCTTCATCAAAAAAGACAGCACTCAAGAAAGTTACAAAGCAAAATAGGCTCATGGAAAATAATCATAACACTTATATCTGACAATGCATATATCAAAATAGATAAATAATTCCTATAAGTCAATCATAAAATGACAAAATATCTCAATTAATAATAAGACAAATGACTAAGAGACACTTCACAAAAGAAGATTCACAAATAATCAATAAGCATGGGGAAAAAATGCTCAACATCAGTAGTCATCAAGGACATGCAAATTAAAACCAAAATGAGGTATCATGTCACACAAGCCAGAATAACTAAAATTTAAAATGCGTGTTATTTTTATAATCGGAATAAAGAAAGCTGACTTGTAACTGGTAGGCTTATTAAGAACTAGCTATATTACAACACCAAAATGAATAGAATTGAAATGTAAATTAAATTGCAGAATTTAAATATTGTAGACTCTATGCTTATAATCATATATATGTGTGTATATATATGTGTGTATGTATACATGTATATATATGTATACATACACATACACATATATATAAAGCTGTGTAAAAACCCAGTTTCTTTGTATCATAATTGACATATAGTGCATATTCAATAAATTCCTGTTGAATGAAAAAAAAAAAAATTAAAAGACAGGCCGGGAGCAGTGGCTCACACCTGTAATCCCAGCACTTTGGGAGGCCAAGGCAGGTGGATCACAAGGTTGGGAGATGGAGACCTTTGTGGCTAACCCTGTCTCTCCTAAAAATACAAAAAATTAGCCAGGTGTGGTGGCACGCGCCTGTAGTACCAGCTACTTGGGAGGCTGAGGCAGGAGAATGGCGTGAACCGGGGAGGCAGAGGTAGCAGTGAGCCAAGATCATGCCACTGCACTCCAGCCTGGGCGACAGGGCAAGACTCCATGTCAATAAATAAATAAATAAATAAATAAATAAATAAATAAATAAATAGACAGCATTGAATAGTAGCAAGCTTATGGAGAGACTCAAACTCTAATATATTGTTGGTGAATGTATATAGTTATACAAATTATTTGGGAAAAGTTTCAGCACTTTCTTATAAAATTAAATAAACATCTAATTTTTAATCCAACAGTTCCTAGGTATTTACCCAAGATAAATGAAAGTTAATGGGAAAAGAAAGGCTTGTATAAGAATGCTCATAGAAGCTTTATTCGTAATATCCAGAACATAGAAATAGCCGTGGTTTCTATCAACAGAATAGAAAACATTGTGTTATATTAATACAACAAAATACAATCTGGCAATAAAAACAACTGCTAATATGCGCAGCAACATGGATGAATCTCAAAGCCATTATTCTGAATGAAAATTGCCTTATACAAAAGAAAACATACTTTGTTATTTCATTTTTATGAAATTCTAAGGAGCAAAATTATGCCTTTAAAAAGAAGAACAGAACAGTAATTGAAACTAACAGGGTAGGGAGCTAGGATTGACTGGGAAAGAGCCATCAGGGAATTTTGTGGCTGGTATATTAATAATTTTGGGTTACACAGTTACACACAGATAAAAATATATATGTTCTGTATATATGATTTTATGTATCATATATGGTATAGATATAAATATATATGTCTATCTGTATATCTATATATACAACTATATATAGATACATAGACATATATCTTTTATTGGCATAAATTTATTGAATAGCATAAAGATTTTATAGATGAAAATATATATCATCATATATAAAATCTTAAGTATGCTATTTAATTAATTTTGCCAAATATATATACATATAACATATATATTACATATATATGTATATACATATAAACACCTGGATTAGGTGTCTTACATGGACAGTTTTAAAGAACACATATCTATACAATATATATACACATTATTTTTTGCAAAATATATATACATATATGAAAAATTTATTGACTAGCATACTTAATATTTTTGCATTTCACCCTGTTAATTTTATCTAGAAAAACACAAACAAACATTTAACTTATAAGTTTAAGCATATTGAAGGGTTTAGGGATAAAATATACTGATATCTGTTATTCATTTTGAAATGTATAAAAATAAGGTGGATTGATGGATGGGTAGATAGGTAGATAAGTTTGTGATATATAACAAAATGTTGATCGTAGAATCTAAGTAGGGAATAACACAGGTGTCCAATGACATTTCTAACAGTTTTTTATGTATTTTATAATGTTCATAATAAAATATTAGGATAAGGCATAAAGAAGAGAAACAATGATATACTACTGGAAAACTGAGTATCATTTGAGCATAGCCTTTGTTAAAGGACTAACTAGAAACATGTCTGAGAAGTAGAATTAATTTTACTTGTAAAAGAAATTGTGTGTCATACTTTGAACTTGAAATTATATCATGCCTTATATAGGAAAATGTTCATGTGATGTGCAGATCAGATCGCTTTATTTATTTAATCATTTTTATACTATAATTTTCAATTACTATACACTATACTGACCATATGCCAGATTTTAATGCTATAATGAAAAGAGACACAATTTCAGGGCCAGTAGACATCATGTATATGATGGATGCAGTCTCATGAATAGAAAACTAAAAGACAATGTTTTAGGTATTATTTTGAAGAAAAGACAAGAAACTTTGTAAATACCTAAATTAGATGTCTGACATGGTCAGTTTTAAGGAAAAATTCTGCCATTGGTGTTGTGTTGTGAATACTGAATATTTGAGACAGGTCTTAGTCAACTTAGGGAGTATATTTTGCCAAAGTTAAGGATGCCTGCTTGTGACACAGCCTCAGGAGGTCTGAATGACATCTGCCCAAGGTGGTCTGAGCACAGTTTGGTTTTGGACATTTTAGGGAGACATGAGACATCAATCAATATATGTAAGATGAACGAACATCGGAGCCTGGTGCGGTGGCTCACATCTGTAATCCCAGCACTTTGGGAGGCCAAGGCAGGTGGATCACTTGAGGTCAGGAGTTTGAAACTAGCCTGGCTAACATGGCAAACCTCATCTCTACTAAAAATACAAAATTTAATCGGGTGTGATAGCTTATAATCCCACTGACTTGGAAGGCTGAGGCTTGAAAATCACTGGAACCCGGGAGGTGGAGGTTGTAGTGAGCAGAGATCACGATGCCGTCACGGCACTCCAGCCTGGGCGACAGAGTGAGACTTTATTTCAAAAAAAAAAGAACATTGGTTTGGTCCGGAAAGGAGGGACAACTCAAAGCAAAGGTGGGAAAACTCCAAGTAGGGACGGGGCTTCCGGGTCATAGGTAGATAAGAGACAAATATTTGCATCCTTTTGAGTTTTTGGTTAGCCTTTCCAAAGGAGGCAATCAGATATAGAATGATAGGCAGGTTTGCTCTAAGCAGTTCCATAGTTGACTTTTCCCTTTAGCTTAGTTATTAATTTTCCTTTCACAGCATAAAGGATAGACTGAAGTTTTTGCAATAGGATTGGTAAGAAGAAAAGTTCATGAAGGATATTGGTAATACAGTTGGAGAAGGGTACATCCTAAAATGCAATAATGCACATCCAAGTCCCTTTACCATTAAATAACTCAGCTTTGTTTTAAGTGATTTGGTGAGATAAAATGGTGTCAGCAGCAAAATGATTCCAGGGAAGATGAAAAAGTATTACAGTTACAAAAGTACTTAATAAAATGAAAGAGAAAGAATGCTTTCTCTGCTTGAGAATGCTATTTATTGCCTGGTGTTGAGGTCAGATTTTTGAAAATTTCATGTAACTTTACCCAAAGCTTAAAATCACAATGCTAATGCTCACTATCATTCATGCTAGCCACCCCCCACCGCCACCCCCTGCAGGGTAGTCTTTTTTCTATCTTTTTTCTGAATGGATCAAATAATTCAGACCACCCCAGTGAAGTCTAATTAGGATGAGTTTTTAAATTTATCTAGGTAAAAATGTGCTCAGAGCTAATGAGGCATTGCAGGGAAAATAGACCTAGCCATAAGCAATCTCCGTAAGAAGAGAACATTTCAGCAGTCTAATTCAAAGACTGCATTGTGTGTGGGTGTGTATTCAAGAAAGACTTCTTCTCTTTAACGTCTCACCCTTAATCCAAATTTCACTTGAAAGGAGTAAAAATGTGAAGAAGACACTAACTTTTTATTTTAAGAAATGAACAGGCAATATTCTTCTATGAAAAACCAATAGCCATTTTTCTTCAGAAATAAAATTCCTCAGAAAATTCGAAGATTTAATTACATTACACAGGAAAATCATGTTGGAAACGGAAGAAAGCATTCTTAGTTCACATATTTTGCATACCTTTTTGTATACAGGAAAAGCAGAATTTTGCTTTAAATAATATATCTCAAAGAACACTATAGTTTAAATTGTATTAACTGATTGAGACTACTTCAGGGAACATTTAATACTATGAAATACTGATTTATTTGGTAGCATCATAATTATAAAGAGCAACCCTCAACCAAAAAAATGATGCAGATTCATTTATAAACAAAACTCCCATGCTACTTAGGTGAGTTTACACTCATGTACTACTCGAGGTCCTAGAACTTCGCCATGAAATAACTTCACTTGTCCACAGTGGTGACTTCCTGGCTAATGAACTCTTTAACAGCCTTCTCTTAATCTCTTTCTCACTTCTCTACCAATGCTTTCTGGAATCACGTTTTAAATATCCTGCTTGCTTGTGAATTTGTTACTGGAAAGAGATCCTGATCCAGACCCCAAAGAAGGGTTCTTGGATCGCACAAGAAAGAGTTCAAGGTGAGTCCATAGAGTAAGCTGAAAGCAAGTTTACTAAGAAAGTAAAGGAATAAAAGAATGGCTACTCCATAGGCAGAGCAGCCCTGAGGGCTGCTGATTGCTTGTTTTTATGGTTATTTATTGCTTATATGCTAAACAAGGGGTGGATTATTCATTCCCTCCCCTTTTGAGACCATATACGGTAACTTCCTGACATTGCCATGGCATTTGTAAACTGTCATGGCTTTGGTGGGAATGTAACAGTGAGGATGACCAGAAGTTACTCTTGTGGCCATCTTGGTTTTAGCTGGCTTCTTTACTGCAAGCTGTTTTATCAGCAAGGTTTTTAAGATCTGTATCTCGTGCTGACCTCCTATCTCATCCTGTGATTTAGAATGCCTAACTGTCTGGGAATGCAGCACAGTAGGTTGCTGCCTTATTTTACCAAGCCCCTATTCAAGATGGAGTTGCTCTGGTTCAAATGCCTCTGACAAATATGTCTGCTTCTTGGAGAAACCAAGGAAAATGACCGTATTTTAATTTTTAATGTATAGCTAGATTCTCTTAGCTTATATATTATGTAGAATTTTTGTTGTTTTCTTAAAACGTGAAGCTATACATTATTTTTTGTATCACTGCTATCTGGTTCTTGGAATCAAATAATATTAGTCTCATGAGATTTAAAATTATTATTGCATAGTTTATAATTTTGCTTTTAAGTATTTTGTTTTAAGATAGACTTCATTTTGTATGCATTTTGTTTATTTGCAAGTCTTCTATTTTTTTCTAATTTAGTCTTGTCAAAGAGATACTTGTCTTTATGCAGAACCTGTTTTTGGTTTGTTTAATTGTTTTCTCCTGCTTATTTCATTGATTTCAGATTTTATCTTTATTCTTTGTTTCCATCATATTACTTTGGGTTTCCTCTGTTGCTTTTTTCTCTAATTTATTTTGTTTAATGCTTAACTCATTTGTTTAAGTCATCTATTTAGATAGTTTAAATACACATTTTAAATATATTTAGGGTCATTATGTCCATGTAAGGATTATTTTAGTTGTGTCACATAGAATGTGACATATAGTTTTTAAACTATCAAGTAATTATGAGTATTTTTAATTTTTAAAAGTTCTTTATGACTTTTTTCTAACCTAAGGATTATTTAGTAATATACTAAATTGTCTTCAAATATGAAACATTATTTATTTATTTATTTATTTATTTATTATAGTTTAGGTTTTAGGGTACATGTGCGCAATGTGCAGGTTAGTTACATATGTATACATGTGCCATGCTGGTGCGCTGCACCCAGTAACTCGTCATCTAGCATTACAGTAAAATTAGAAATTAACATTTAAATGATAGCTTTAAAAATGTTTCATATCATTTAAATGTTAAATTCTAGTTTTACTGTACTTCAGATAGAGAGGGAAATCTGTAGAATAATGATTTTTTAGGAATTTAAATGAAAGTTTTAAATAACTGTATATATGCTCTATTTTTTACCATTTCAATATGGGTATTCCTCTGTCCTATGTGTTCATTTTATGAATTATTTCATATGTATATATATGACAAATGTTTCTCCATTATTTTGAGAAAGACTTCTTATTTTTACAAATATTCTCTATCCTTTCCCCTTACTTCCCTCTGAGATTTGTAATTTCGAGATGTTAATGTTCTTGATCCTCTATAAATGTGTGTTAGTTTCCTATGGCTCCTATGAGAAATTACCACGAACTTAGTGGCTTAAAACACAAATTAATTATTTTAAAGTTCTGAAGATCAGAAGTCTGAAATGTGTTTCACTTGGCCAAAACCAAAATGTATAGGGCCTTACTCACTCTGAGGGCTGAATCTGTTTTCTGTCTTGTTTCAGCTCTAAATTATAACAGAGAAAGAAATCTAACATAGCTAGCCATTTTCTTCTAACCTGACAAGCTGTTTTTGCTTTGCTCATTCCTACATGCAGGTCAACCTAACTATGGGAGGAATTTGTTTCCTAGTTTAACTTTAAAGCAAGAATGATAATAGCTCCTTCCCAAAACTAATCTTCTTGTTCAGGAACCAAAACTGCCTTTGTAAAGGTAATGAAAGGCCACAAAGTTAAAATTATGGTAGGGCCTAAATTCTGCTAAGATGTAGACATAGTTTAACTCTTACAAGTCATTGTTTCTTCTGCTAAGATGTAGGTACAGTTAACTCTAACAAATCAATGTTTTATAACTTGCCTATTTGTAAGTGCCTGCTGCTCAGGAGTCATGTAGCCAGTGGTCACAAGATTTATAATTTCCTCAATTGCCCCTATAGATAACATCACTGTTGTAAAACCTAAGACTGGTGTTTGAGAATTTTTCAGACCTTGCATTCTGAAGGTGGACCAACTGGTACCATCTGGACCAGGAACCCATCCCAAGAAATTGACTCAACAGGTTCCGTGACTTCCATCCAGGAGCTGACTCAGCACACAAGAAAGTTTCAACACCTTAATGATTTCATCCCCAACCCAAAAAATCAGCATTCCCCGTTCCCCATTCCCTAGCTCCCTGCCTGTCAAATCATCCTGGAAAAATCCTAGCCTTTGAATTCTAGAGAAGGTGGATTTGAGAAATATTTCCCCTCCTCCTTTCTTTGTCACCCTGCAATTATTAAACTCTTTCTCTGCTGCAACTTCTACTATCTCAGACTACCAGATTTTTCTGGGCAGCGGGCGAGAAGAACTTATATGGGCAATAAGAGAGCTGCATTCCTTGTAATTCTTGGCTCATGGTCCCTTCCACTATCTTCAAAGCCAGAGAATAGCCTCTTCAAAATCTCTCTTTGCTTCTCTTTTCACATTTGGACTCACGAAGACAATCAAGAATAATCTTCCATCTCATTACTCTAATTTAATGACATCTTCAAAGTTCCTTTTGCCTATCACAATTGCTTAGTTTCTTTTTTCTTATTAAAAAAATTATTATACCGGATATGGCTGAACAAAGAATTACTGACCTTATGGACATCTTAATGTAAACTTCTCAAGCTGAAAAGTAAAGGGAAAAAAGATTTCCCTAAACTTTAATATCCAAGAACTGTGGGCATCTGCAAAAAGTGAAGCATATATGTAATGGGAATACGAGAAAGAGAAAAAAAAATAAAAGAAACAGAAGAAATATTTGAAACAATGATGCCTGACAATTTCCCAAGTTAGTGTCAGACAACAAACCACAAATCCGGGAAAATCAGAGAACACCAAGTGTGATAAATGCAAAGTAAAATAAAATAAAAATAAATAAACTACATCCAGATATATTATATTCAAACTATAATCTAAGGTTTTTAAAAAAGTCTTTAAAAAATCTAGAAGGAAATCACATCTTACTATAGAGGAACAGAGGTAAGAATTATATCTAACTTCTCCTTAAAATCCATGTAAGATAGTGAAGTAAAATCATTAAACTGTTGAAAGAAAAAGCAAAAATATCTACCTAGAATTTTATATCTTATAAAATACTTTCTCAGATAAACAAAAACTAAATTGAAAAAATGTTTTGCCAATATACCTGTCTTGCCAGAAATGCTAAAAGTAATTTTTTAGAAAGAAGGAAATTATCAGAAGCACAGATCTGCATAACTAAAGAGGAGCATGAAAGATGGAATAAGGGAAGGTAAAATAAAATTTCTCATCTCATTCTTAACCTACCAGATACATTTATTCAAAATATTATTCAAAATAATAATAGCAACAATGTATTTGATTATGTATGCTTATGTACATACATGTACATATTCATGTTTATATATGCTTATATAATAGGTGAAAAGAATGGCAGAAATGATAGAAGGGATAGGAGATAGAAATTAGAATTATTTTGTTATTATAAGGTACTTACAATACCTGTGAAATGGTATAGTGTTACTGAAAAGTGTAACTGGATTGTAAGTGTGTATTGCAAGTTCTAGAGCTGCCACTAAAAAGTAATAAAAGATATATGACTAACATGCTAAGAAAGAAGAGAAAATTTAATCATATAAAATGCTTAATTAAAACCACAAAAGGCAGAAAAAGAGTGAAAGGAAGTACAACAAATAGAAAAAGTAATAAATATTATAGATATTAGATATTATATATTGTATAACTACATCAATAATACATTTTAATGGCAATGGTCTAAATGTACCAATTAAAAGACAGACTATTAGAGTGGTCCAAAAACAAGACTCATATACACGTTGTCTACAAAAAACTCACTTTAATGGAAAAGATACATATAGACTAAAAGTAAATAGATGGAGAAAGATATATCATACTAACACTTATCAAAACAAAGTGGGTGTAGCTATATTAATTCAGGTAGAGCAAACTTCAAAGCAAGAAAACTTACAAAAATAGACATATAGAGCTATAATCGAATAGAGAGCCCAGAAATAATGTCACACATCTACAATAATTTAATCTTTCACAAAGATGACAAAAACAAGCAATGGGGAAAAGACTTTCTTTTCAATAAGTGGTGCTGAGATAACTGGCTAGCCATATACAGAAGACTGAAACTGGACCCCTTCCTTACACCATATACAAAAATCAATTCAACATGTACTAAAGAATTCAGTATAAAACCTAAAACTATAAAAACCCTGGAAGATAATGTAGAAAATGCTATTTTGAACATAGTCTCTGGCAAAGACTTCATGACAAAGATACCAAAACCAATTGCAACACAAACAAAACTTGACTAAATGTAACCTAATTAAACTAAACATCTTCGGCACAGCAAAAGAAACTGCCAACAGAGTAAATAGACAACCTACAGAATGGGAGAAAATATTTGAAAACTATGCATCTGACAAAGGTCTAATATCCAGATTCTACAAGGAACTTGAATAAATTGACAAGCAAAAAACAACTCTATTAAAAAGTGAGCAAAGGACATGAACAGATACTCTTCAAAAGAAGACATACATGTGGCCAAGAAGCATATGAAAAAATTGCTCAACATCACTAATCATTAGAGAAATGCAAATCAAAATCACACAATAACATGCCATCTTACACCAGTTAAAATGGTTATTATTAAAAATTCAAAAAAAATAACAGATGCTAGCAAGCATAGAAAAGGGAGCACTTATACACTGCTGGTAGAAATGTAAATTAGTTTAGTCATTGTTGAAAGCTGTGTGGTGATTTCTCAAATAACTGAAAACAGAATTACCATTCAACCCGGCAATCCCATTATTAGGTATATACCCAAATGAAATATAAATCATTCTGCCATAAAGACACATACAGGCATATCATATGTTCATTGCAGTACTATTCACAACAAAGAAATGAAATCAACTTAAACGCCCATCATAGACTGGATAAAGAAAATGCAGTACATATACACCATGTAATGCTATGCCGCCATAAAAAAAGAACAAAGTTATGTTCTTTGCAGCAACATGAATGGAGCTGGTGGCCTTAGCCAATTAACACAGGAACAGAAAACCAAGTATCACATTCTGTCCTTTATAAGTGGGAGCTACGCATTGAGGACACATGGACACAAAGAAGGAAACAAGAAACACCAGGGCTTACTTGAGTGTGGAGCACGGAAGGAGGGAGAGGATCAAAAAACTACCACTTGGGTACTATGCTTATTGTCTAGCCGACAGAAAATCCGTACACCAAATCTCTGCGGCATACAATTTACCTGTATTACAAACCTGCACATGTACCCCTGAATCTAAAATAGAAATTTTAAAAACATTATTACATTGTGATAAACGATTCATTCTCCAAGAGGACATAACCATCTTTAATGTGTATATGTCTAACAACAGGGCATAAAAATAGGTGAGGCAAAAATTGACAGAACTGCAAGGAGAAATAGATGAATCCAATATTATAGTTGAAGAATTCAACACTCCTCTGTCAGAAATGAACAGATCCAGAAGGCAGAAGATCAGTTAGGACGTAGTCGAACATAACACAATCATCAATCAACTGGATATAAAGGATATTTGTAGTCTACTTTATCCAGCAACAGCTGACCGCACCTTCTTCTCAGGTTCACATGGAATATTCAGAAAGACAGGCCACATTTGGGGTTGTAAAACATGTCTTAAGAAATTTAAAAGAATAGAAATCATACAATGTGTGCTTTCAAACCACAATGAAATTAAACTAAAAATCAATAATAGAACGATAACTGGAAAATCCCAAAACACATGGAGAATCAACAACACACTTTTCGATAACACATAGGTTAAATAAGAAATATCATGGTAAATTCAAAAGTATTTTGAACAATATATATATGAAAACACAACTTGTCAAAATTTGTGGAATGCAGCAAAAACATCTTTTTCTTTTTTTTTTTTTTTGAGATGTAGTCTTGTTCTGTCACCCAGGCTAGAGTGCAGTGGCACGATCTCGGCTCACTGCAACCTCCGCCTCCCACGTTCAAGGAATTCTCCTGCCTCAGCCTCCCGAGTAGCTGGGACTACAGGCGCCTGCCACCACGCCCAGCTAATTTTTTATTTTTAGTAGAGACAGGGTTTCACCATTTGGCCAGGCTGGTCTCGAACTCCTGATCTTGTGATCCACCCGCCTCGGCCTCCCAAAGTGCAGGGATTACAGGCGTGAGCCACCACGCCTGGCCAGCAAAAACAGATCTTAATGGGGTTTTATAGCCTTGAATGTATATATTAGAAAATAAGAGAGATCTACGATCAATTATCTAAGCATCCACATAAGAAACTAGGAAAAAAGGAGAAAATTCAGTTTAAAGTAGGTAAAAGAAAAGAAATAATAAAAATTAGAACAGAAGTCAATGAATTTGAAAACAGGGATTCAACAGAAAAAAGTCAACAAAATCAAAAGCTGGCCTTTGAAAGATCAATAAAATCATTAAGACTCTAGCCAGGCTAACTAGAAAAAGAGAAAGCAAACAAATTAATAATACCAGCAATGAAAGAGAGCATACCACTATAGATGCCATAGTCATTAAAAAGATAATATAGGAAACAATAAAATAAATAAACAATACAAATAAATAAATAAAATAATAAATAACAAAACAATAATAAAAAGATAATACAGGAAAACAAATAACTCACAAATTTGATAACCTACAAGCAATGAAGTGATTTCTTGAAAGACACAATCTGCTAAAACAGGACAAATCAACAACTCCTATATGATGCTTCTCTACCAAGAAACTCTTCTGATTTTAGCTCATAGAAATCTACAGCACTAGCAGAGAAAAATTTCTTAGGTTGTCATCCAAGTTTCCTGGGTGTTGTAGGGGGAGAAGATCAGCATGTACGTGTTTTCCTCTCTGCAGCTAGGCTTTTGACATCTCTGTCATTGCCCATCCAAAACCTGTTGTAGTTTTTTTATTTCTCTCACTGACAAGGAGGACATGATAATCCAAGGCAATGCAAGAAAGGGGGAAAGTGGAAATAGAGAGTGTTCCTCTAACTTATTCCCTTGCTGCCACTTTTAGTTACCATCAGTGCCTGGCTGCAGCTATCCCTCCACAAAGAATCACACAGACCCACAACAGTTCATGATAGCCTTCTGTCTTCCCAAGGATTTCTCATTTTTTTGTAAGTTCCTAAGATCCATGTTCTCCTTTATTTCCATATATTTGCTTTGTAGAGAAGGTTCCAGCAGGACATGCTAGTTCTCCACTCTGACAGGAAGATGAAACCTACTTTCAGAATGGAGTTTATATTGGCCCCAGACAATGGATCATTATTGGTTTAATTCTAGAATGGTATCCTGTTCTTTGCTTCCCAGCCTCTCTTGCAGCTACACCTAGTCACATGGCCCACCATGCCCAATAAAATTAAAGGAAATTCTGATGTTGGACTTTTAGAAGTCCTTATTATTTCCTAACAAAAGATTTATCATTTTATCTTTAGCATCTCGAATATAGATGTGATGCCCAGAAAAATACTGCAGTCATTGTGTAAGCAGGAGGGGAAAGACAAAAGAACTGCAGAGCCTAACCCTGATATCATTGACCTTATGAACTGATGCCAGCATCTACCTACTTCCAGATTGCTTGTTATGTTAAAAAAAAAATTGTTATGCCACCGTTAATTGTGGTTAATATTATGTGAAACATGCAAATGACCAACTTTTTATTTTATACAATAGTTATTTTCTAAGAGGAAAATA
This sequence comes from Pongo pygmaeus, assembly GCF_028885625.2. Lineage (NCBI taxonomy): Eukaryota > Metazoa > Chordata > Mammalia > Primates > Hominidae > Pongo > Pongo pygmaeus. Next base: position 123,208,058 of record NC_072373.2, on the reverse strand, counting down.
ACTAATATTTAGGAAATACTTATGAGTTTCAAGGTATTTGTGCCAGAGACTCATTTCAATTACACTTCATAGAAAGCCCGCATGGAGTTATACAATTTCCATTTTTTTGATTAGAGAATTTGGGCTGAGGGAAGGGAAATAACCTTGCTGAGGGCTAAAATTTAAATATAGGTCTGCTTTTTCCAATATACCATATTACCTGCCCAATCTATCTGTTTATAATGCCAAATGGATCTACATGTGGGAATTCATATATTTACAGTGACTTTTAGCTTTTTCCTTGTCCCAGGGAGGCTTGTTTTTGTAAATGGCACTCTTTTCTCTTTAACATTTACAGCCCTAATTCCTTTGGTTCTCAAGATTTTTTGCCATTATATTGCACTATCATAAGGCAAACCCCCTTGAGTGGGCATGCTCTTAAATACTTACCAGCTAACAGATAATATAGTATTGAAATCTAGCCTGGAGAGAATGGGGCATGAGCTAGGCACTTGATGATGTTTCTGAAAAGGGAGGTTAAAATTTCCCAAAGACAGTCTTTGTCTCCTATGCTATTCTGTTTAAGACAGGTCCTGGGGATACGATGTCCTTTTGTTATTATTATTATTATTGTACTTTAAGTTTTAGGGTACATGTGTACAACGTGCAGGTTTGTTATATATGTATAGTTGTGCCATGTTGGTGTGCTTCACCCATTAACTCGTCATTTAGCATTAGGTATATCTCCTAATGCTATCCCTCCCCCCTCCCCCCACCCCACAACATCTATGAGGGAATTAAAGTTGGAATACAGACCAGTGACCTCAGAATAGAGAGGTGAGATACAATGTGTGACAAAAAAATATATATATATATATAAGCAACAGAAAAGACGCTGTCCTGCCTTTCTCTTAAATCCACTTTGCACTTTGTGTATGAAAGAGAAGCCAGGCTTTGTCACTGGCACCGACAAGGACCAGTAGCAGATCCGAAGAGGATGTCAAACTACAGCAAAGGCCTTAACCAAAGCACCCACAGTGTTACGTAGCTTTGAGCTATAGGGAATAACGAGTCTCTGTCTTGATTTGTTTTTGAACAAGGGAAGCACTTAAAGAGATGGTAAATAGGCTTTGTTTTGAATTTTTTAGTTTTGTGCCTAGATCAAGTAATGTGATCATTATTATCCTTGAAATATTTTTATCCATTTCTAATAAGTTGCAGAATATTCTAATTTTGGAGAAGAGGTTATTCTAGTTCGTTGCTGCCTTAAACAATGAAGAATGCAAACTTGACCACAAAAGACCTCAATAATCAACTCATAGAGAATCATAAAATTTTACCTCTCATCAGGACCTTAGAGAGCAAAGAGTTCAATCTCAAGGTTTTAGAGATGAATAAACAGATCCAGAGAGGTTAAATGACTTTGCCCAAGGTCACAATGTTCATCTACAACTGCATTGGGACTATAACCAAGAACTCCTGAAACTGTTTCATTGTAACTCTACCACTCCATGAAGCTTTCGTAGGGCAAACTGCATAGAAGCATATTAAAGGGCTCCAAACTGCAAGACAATTCTAGATTCACATTCCGTACCCATCTACGTTACACAAATTACCAAATCTTCCCCACGTTAAAAAAAATATGTGGAGTGGTCAGCATTGTGATTGTACACACACAGACACACACACACACACACACAGATACTTAAAACTTCATTATATTTTAAAGATGTGCCAAGATATTTTTCATAGGTTTACATATTTACCAGTACAAATCATAAAGAAAGGGTATTTCAGTAGATTGATTTAAACCAGGATTTTGTTCTTCTAAAATACATGGATTCTCTTTAGAGATTACAAACCATATAGCTTTGTATACATTATAAATAACATATACATATTTTAATACTTCCATTAAGGAAGAATAGTAAATCATAAGTGTTTTGCAACTGGACTTTAATCTATGCCAAAGAAATGCCCTTGTTATTCTCTTGTTTCTTGGGTTTTCCTTTATCATTTTCCTTGCCGGCCTAATCACTTAAAATATAACCTTGGAAAAGTACCTTACTTTTCTGAGTTCTAACTATTTAAAAAAACTATGGGTAAGTACATTTATAAAACATTCCCCTTATTTCCTTATTACAGTTTTTATTCTCGTTCTGCAAAGAAATACACCTAAGTCAGTCTCTCTTTTTTACTCAAACTTCTCACTTCCTATAGCAAATGCTAAAAAAAAAGGTAGGAACTGACTGCACTCCCCCTTCTGGTGGTATTTTAGCCACAAGACACACATTGTTGGGCCATTTGAGATGTGATTAAAGCTCAACTAGCCTACTTCTCCCACTGGAGAGAACTTGTTACCAAAAGAGAAGCGTCTATTACTGCCAATAAAAATAGAATCAAGTATGTATGTGTGCATTATATATCACAAAAAACATTTCAATGTTTTATCTCATTTCATATTCACAACAATATTGTGAGGAAAATATTACTTCTGAGTTCAGATTAAGAAAGTGTGGTTATTTACACAAATTAATAGTTCATATCAATTATTAATTAGTTATGAATTACTCATATCATTTCCCAGAAACAATAATTGCAAATAAAATTTACTGAGTTTCTCCCATACGAATTGACAAATCCTAAGACATATAAAATATCTCCGTTTTTCATATAAGCAAACTAATACTTAGCAAATATAAGTCATTTGTCCAAGTTCACACAGCTAACAAGCAGTAGAGCTGAATTTGAATTCAGTCAGCATGCGTATATAGCCAATAGTTAAAAGTGCAGTTAAGCTATGAAAATTGTCAAGAAATAAAATAAAGACATGAAAAGGAACAGGAAACAAATGAAATCAATTATAGTTATTGCTAATATAGTTACTGTTATTGATCATAGATTTTACCTATGGGTTTCCTGTTGGCAACGGAGCTGAAAAGGAAAACATGGTTGATTCGGTAACATCTCTTTCCTAATTTTGTAAAGTTAAAGAGGGGGCTGCAAAGAATTGAAAAATAGAGATATACATGTCATTGAAGTTAAATAATAAAATAATTTCTCTTTGGTGATCTAATGTCCACAAACGTGGTATATGTGCTGGGTCCACTCCACTGCCTTCTCTGAACCCCTTCCTGGGCTTCTGTCCTCCTCCGCCTTGCCTTAGAGCTGACCTTAATGACCCACAACAGTGTATTTCTTTACCCTCTTCTCTTAGGTTTTTCCAGTGGAGGACAAGCAGATAATTTGAGGGCCAACTATGGAACAGTAAGGTTTATGTATTTATTCTTCCTGCTGGGTCACTGTGGATCATCTGTGTCCCTCTGTTGCAGACTACCTGTCAGGCAGCCCTCTCAGAATTTGGGCAATTACTCCTTCCCTGCTCCTTCGGACATAGGGTAAGGGTTCCTACCTGTTGTGAGTCCAGGAATACTAAACCATCCCTTGTTGGCTTTCCTAAATTCTGTCCACCTCTTTGCAAGTAATCCATTTATAAAATTCTCCACAAAATCTCCAAACTTATATAGGCTTTCCATTGTCACATAAATGCCATACCATACTGCACATATGACTCACTGATAAGAAAGGGCTATCCATTTGCCTTTTAAATGTGCCAAATATAACCAATCTGTAACAGGAGAGTTGCCTGACATTCAGTTTTCCAAATACCTTATAATTAAGTACTTGCTTCTTTAGTTATTGGGTCAGACACTTCATGTTATTGCATTTCATTTAGGAGTATTGAGTTTCTATAGCTGACTAAGAAAATCAGCAGTGATTTTCCTAGGGTTACACACTTACCACAAACACATTTATGTCAACATTCACATTGTTTGCCATAACAAAAAGCTCTTAATAGTTACAACTAGCATTAAGGCTCAGGGTGTACTCTTTATATCTCTATATTTTTAGTTCCTTAACCTCAGTTCTGTTTTTTCTAAGCCAGTTGAAAAATATGTACTTTTATCTGAAATACAAATTATATGTGCAATATAAGATAGATATGCTAATTTTAAAATGTGTGGCTGTAGAATTCACAGAAAATTTTTCCTTGTACACTACATTACATATTTAATAAATGAGCACTGGTTTTACCATTTTAAACATTTTTTCCATCTTTAACGAGAGATTTCTTCTGTGTTTTCTTATATCTGCCAGGGTAAAAAGTCACTAGAAAGTTAAGGTGTTTGAAATCAAAAGTGATGTCCTTTTAGTGCGGAGAATCATGTTTGAGACTTCTTAATAACAGAAGAAGAGTCAAAGATGAAACAAGCTTGGCTCTGCCACAAATTTTATTTTAATCTAGTTCTCTTTTCACAGGACAGACTCAGAGCCATGGAATCTGCATCCTCTGAGGGTAACCACTAAAAGACATGTCACTGACAATAGAGTAGATTCTACCAGAGCTGTCTGAAGCAAGTACTTTAAAATGAAGCTTAGTAATAAGTAAAAAAAAAAAAAAAAAAAAAAGAAAGCCCAAATGGAAGACTCATACAAAAGTCTTACATAGATGTACACTGCCTATAAATGTGGGTAATTTAAAAATGGCCAGATCTGTTGAACTTCACCATAAATCAGATTAAAATTAGATTTAAGATTAATCGATATTTGATCTAGGGACCAACTTAGCATCTTTTACATAACATGTCCAGAGAGTAATCTTAGAAATCATTAATGATTTAGTTTTGTCTTCCCTTTCTGTAAAAATATTATTTACAGAATAATAAATTGAATTAGCTTGATACCTGTCCAAATATGCTTAATGGTAAACAGAATTGAAAGAATCTTTGCGATATTTACTAGCAGGAAAATATTGCAGCACCCGGTCCTGTGCAGGCCAACTCACATTGCTTCGGGTTTCTTTGCTGTTGTTGTTGTTTGTTTCTTTGTTCATTTTGCAATTTCACAGTGTTTATTTGATTTGTCTTTCTTTAGAGGTCCTGCTGCACTGTCTATTTCAGAACTTTCTCAAGGCTTTTTCTTAGGTTAAAGAAACAATTGAGGTAAAGTTGCTGAGGTAACTTCAGTGGTATATTCACATGCATTTGTGTGTGTGCAACAGTGTGTGTGTGTCACAGTAGTTCTGCGAAAACCACATTTTCCTTCAGAATTCAAAGCAAAATAGACCATTTTAATGAAAAACATAACAGAAAACCTTTTCCGGTTCTCAGTGGCAGCACAACATAAAACTCTTATTCAGTTGCTGTTCACAAACTCTAGTCCAGAGTCGTAATGGTCATAACCAGTATGTTCCTTATAAATAATATGGTGGTGTTCAGGGCAGACATTTAAATCAAATGGGACTTGAAACCCAGATTTGTCCCGGTTATGTTCAGACATTGAAAAAATTAGTAACACACCATTCTAAGTCTTTGAAACATCAGTAAAGTAGAATCAAAATTAGTTAAATCCTACAACTTCAAAATATCAGTGTCTGTAAATAAATTTAAAGGAATAATGGCCACAGGAGACATTATTTTAGTCCCTAATACATAGTAGAAACTAAATAAATGGTATGTTTTATATTTATTATTAATAAATACTTTTCTGATATAGTTTCTCTCTTGAAATTTCTGAATTTTCTTTTTGAAACTCTTTCTAAAAATAAGAAGATATTCTATGGCAGTTAATAGATAGTATACCTTCAAGGTGAGTTCATAGAAATGGTTTAGGAGCACGCCTGTAATCCCAACACTTTGGGAGGCCAAGGCAGGTGGATCACCTGAGGTCAGGAGTTCAAGACCAGCCTGGCCAACATAGCAAAATCCCGTCTCTACTAAAAACACAAAAATTAACCAGGTATGGTGGCAGACACTTGTAATCCCAGCTACTTGGGAGACTGAGGCAGCAGAATCACTTAAACCCAGGAGGCAGAGATTGCAGTGAGCCAAGATCGCACCACTGCACTCCAGCCTGGGCGACAAGAGCGAAGCTCCATCTCGGGAAGGCGGGGGTCGGGGTTGGCGGCGGGGGTGAAGAAAACAAAAGAAATGGTTTAGGAGACAATTGTGACATAAGTGATGTTAACCTTCAGCTTTCCCTGCATCCAATTTAGGTGCTTTTTTTCTCCTCTCTCTCTTTTTTTTTGAGATGGATTCTTGCTCCAGCCCTCCATGCTGGAGGGCAATGGCATGATCTCACCTCACTGCAACCTCCACCTCCGGGTTCAAGTGATCCTCCCACCTCAGCCCCCCAAGTAGCTGGGACTACAGGTGCGTGCCACCACATCCAGTTAATTTTTGTATTTTTAGTATAGACAGGGTTTTGTTAGCTAGGCTAGTCTTAAACTCCTGACCTCAGGTGATTCCCATGTCTTGGCCTCCCAAAGTGCTGGGATTACAAGTCTGAGCCACCATATCCGGCCAATTTAGATGCTTCTTTTAGAAACTTCTTTCCAGATTTTAAGGTTTAAGTGAAAAGCAAAAATTGTATCTATTTATGGTGTCTGATATGGTGTTTTGATATATGTATACATTATGAAATTATTAAATCAATCTAATTAACATATCTGTCCAATTATATACTCATTATTGTTTTTGGTGAGAACATTTGATCTTGTCTCTTAGCAATTTTCAAGTATACAATACTTTTCTACCAACTATATTAACCACACTGTATAATAGATCTGCAGAAGTTATTCATTCCATCAAACTGTATTTTTGTACCCTTTGGCAAACATCTTGCCATTCCTTAAATCCCATCCCAGCTACTGGTAACCACCATTCTATTTTCTGCTTCTAGGTTCAACTTTTTTGTAGATTCTACATATAAGTTCATGCACTATTTGTCTTTCTTTCCCAAACTTATATAGTTAGCATAATGTTCTCCAGTTTCATCTATGTTCTTATAAATGACAGGATTTCCTTCTTTTTTAAGGCTAAGTAGAATTCCGTTATATATATGCCAAATTTTCTTTAGCCATTCATCCCTTGATGGACACTTAAGTTGATCCCATATCTTGACTATTGTGAATAATGCTACAGTGAATATGGGGTACGTATATCTTTTTCACACGCTGATTACATTTCCTTTGGAAATATACTTAGAAGTGGAATTTCTGGGTCAATTAGAAGTTCTAACTCTAATTTCTTAAGAAGTTGACATACTGTTTTCCATAATGGCTGTACCAATTTACATTCCCACCAACAGTGTACAGGGTTCTTTTTCCTTACATCCTCTCTAACACAGATCTTCGTCTTTTTGGTAATAGCTATTCTAAGAAGTGTGAGGTGATATCTCATTATGGTTTTAATTTGCATTTTCCTGATGATTAGTAACGTTGAACACTTTTTTTGTATATCTGTTGACCATTTGTATGTCTTCTTTTAATCTATTCAAGTTATTTGCCCACTTTCAATTGGATTATTTGCTTTCTTGCTATTGAGTCATTTGAGTTCCTTATATATTTTGGATACTCACCCCCATCAGATGTATGGTTTGCATATATTTTCTCCTATTATGTACGTTGTTTCTTTATGCCATTAATTGTTTCCTTTGGTGTGCAGAAGCTTTGTAGTTTGATGAAATCCCATTTATTTTTGCCCTTGCTGTCTATATTTTTGGGGTAATATTCAAAATATTTTTGTCAAGACCAATGTTGAGAAGCATTTTCTCCTATATTTTCTTCCAGTGGTTTTACTGCCTCTTGTTTAAAGCCTTTAAACAATACCATCATAAAATGGGGAAAAAATTAACCAAAGAGATAAAAGATGTGTACACAGAAAACTTAAACATTGATGAATGAAATCGAAGAAGACTTAAACAAATGGAAAAATATCCCATGTTTATAGATTAGAAGAATTAATGCTATTAAAATGTCCATACTACCTAAGCAATCTACAGATTCAATGTGCTCTCTATTAAACTTCCAATGACATTTTTCACAGGAGTAAAAAAAAAAAAAATTCTAAAACTCATATAGTCACAAAGACCCTGAATATCCAAAAGTCTTAAGCAAAAAGAACAAAGCTTGAGGTACTGTACTACCTGACTTCAAAATATATAACAAAACTATAGTAATCAAAACAGCATGGTACTAGCATAAAAACGGAGGTATAAATCAATGGAACAGAATAAAGACCCAAGAAATAAATTCACACATTTATAGTCAATTAGTCTTCAACAAAGATGCCAAGAACACACAATGAGGAAAGGACTGTCTCTTTAATAAACTGTGGTGGGAAAACTGAATATCCACATGCAGAATAATGGTTTCAGCACTTTTATAACCCATTACCAATCACTCCTTTTTTAAAACACACACTACTCACATTCTTTTTATTATGGTAAAATAATTGAAAAAAAATCATTGACACCACACCAGAACTCTCCATTAAAACCTTTTTAAGTAATGTGTATCTTTTCAGCCATTGCAGTTGTAACGATTTATAACTATATATCAATTTGCATGACTAGTTATCCATTGTTGCCTGACAAAAAATCCAGTGTTGCCACAGTTTTAACAGCTGGAAAGCACAAAAATATTATTATATTGTATTATTTTGTGAGTCAGAAATTCAGGCTTCTCCCAGAACTACCAAGAATGGTACATGTCTTCTATAGTCAATAAATTGAGGTTGCTTTGAGGTACTCGTGTCACAGCTAGTATGGAGGGGACATGATATTTATTTATATGACCAAGCCTTGGATGGAAGGCTGGGCTCAAGTGAGCCCCTTTTTCTGCCATGTAGCCTGAAGGCCTCGCAACAAGGTGTATCTGGCAAGATAACAGGACTTCTTACATGGCCGCTCAGGGCACTAAAAGAACAATGCAGATGTAATTTAGCATGGTGCCTTAGATACATCAAAGAATAAATAAATATTTGTGACCTAGAGATAAATGCAGCTCCTAGAAATATTTTCAGTGTATTATATAACTAAAACTAAATTCCTTAACTCAAAGATATGCTTGATTAATTTACAGCAATTTGGGCTCTATATTAAATCATATTCACTTCAGTGAGTATGAGCTTATGGATAAGATACTGCTGTTTCACTTAACTTGACCACAGCAAACTATTCATTTGAGCACGGATAATACCAGTGTTTGGGGGCCAGTTACACACATTGTACTTTGTTTGATGTGCAGATGATGAAACAACAAAAGAAGACTCAAAGATCCCTATATCACAAGATGTATGAAGACAGGGACCTGTTATACTGCATAGTGTGCAGTATTTGTTGTATAAATAAATAAAATCCTCTCAATAAATACAGTATAGATTTTTCTTATGACTGGAAAGTTCATGCCATTACATTTAGATTTGTTCTTATTTTCCTTTCAAAATAAACATATATTTTATAGTTAGGAAGGCAATGAAAATATTTTGACATTTAAATATTCATTTTTTCACCCAGTAAATCTAGATGTTTCTATTAGGTGGTGGTAACTTTACTTGGGAATTAATCTGATCAACAAGAACAGGCTAAACATGAAACTAGTTCAAAACCAGTATACTCAATTCTTCAGCCTCATTATAAGATTTTTAAACATTACATGGTTCTTGTTAAAAGGAAAATGATAACATATAAAGGGCTGATTTGCAACTTTGAATTATATTAATAGTCATAAAGATATGAGCACAGGTCAACAGCAAAAAAGAGAATAATGTGTGCTTCGTTAATCACTCGAAAACTAAAATAAAATCAAAACCAAAATATAAAATTAAACAAAGCACCAGTTTATGTTGGGGATAATTAGAAAAGGAATAACCACAAATTACATTCTGAGCACTCACAAAGCTAATATTGATACAACAATATCTATCATTTACTGAGCACTTAGAATGAACCAGGCATAGACCATATCATACAAGTCACTGTTCAAAAGAACAAGTGAGTTATTACACCCATTTTACAGATGTATTAGTCCTTTTTCACACTGCTAAAATGACATATCTGAGACTGGGTAATTTCTAAAGGAAAGAGATTTAATTGACTCACAGTTTCTCAGGGCTGGGAAGGCCTCTGGTAACTTACAATCATGGTGGAAGGGGAAGCAAACACACCCTTCTTCACATGATGATAGCAAGGAGAAGTACAGAGTGAAGGACGGAAAGAGCCCCTTATAAAACCATCAGATCTCGTGAGAATTCACTCACTAGCACGAGAACAGCATGGAGGTAACCACCCACATGATTTAATTACCTCCCACCAGGTCTCTCCCACGACATGTAGGGATTATGGGAGCTACAATTCAAGTGGGTGGGGAGACAGCCAAACCATATCAACAGATGAGAATATGGTACCCTAGAGCAGTTAACTAGTTTTCTCAATTTGTATAGCAAATAAGTGATAAGCTCATATTTGAATCCAAGTCTGATTAATACCGATATGTGAGCCTAATCAACTTATCTATTCATTTATTCATTAGACAGATAAAGATTGGGTGTTTAAGGATATAAAACACAATTCAGATGCTGGTGGTCTGGATAGGAACAGACTAGACAAAGTCCCTGCTCTTTTGCAGCTAACTATCTAGTTTGGGGAGAAATATAATAAGATATGTATACAAGTTTTATTGTGATTAATACAATGAAGAAAAATAAAATAGATGAAAAGGGTATGAAGTGATGAGAACTGGTATTAGTCAATGAGTAATATCTTACTGAAATATTTAAACGATTTTTTTTTTTAGCTAGCATGCTCTGAAAACCTATAAATTACTTTAAGAAGACCAAGCTCCTAATTATAATAAAAATCAAGTCACTCGCCAGGCATGGTGGCTCATGCCTGTAATCCCAGCACTTTGGGAGGCCGAGGTGGGCAGATCACCTGAGGTCAGGAGTTCGAGACCAGCCTGGCCAACATGGTGAAACCCTGTCTCTACTAAAAATACAAAATAATAAGCTGGGTGTGGTGGCACGTGCCTGTAATCCCAGCTACTCAGGAGGCTGAGGAAGGAGAATTGCTTGAACATGGGAGGGGAAGGCTTCAGTGAGCCGAGATCGTGCCACTGCACTTCAGCCTGGGTGACAGAGCAAGACTCCATTTCAAAAAAAAAAAAAAAAAAAAAAAAAATCAAGCCACTGAAAAGAACTTCATACTCATTGATCTGTCCAGGTACAAAGTAAGTTTAAATTCACAAAAACTGTGAGCTTCCTGACATATATGTTTGTAGTCAGGTTCATAATCTCCAATGAAGACTAGGATATGACCTTAGACATACATAATGCTGTGAATACAGGAAGCAATAATGTATTTTTAAAATTTGATAAACCATTTTAAAGATGAATATGACCAAATTAAAAATATTTAACTAGTAAATATGTGCAGAACATAATTGGATATTACAGATTTTTATTTACTATTGTTTGATATATTACTTTAGATATTTTTGATGGCAAGAGGGTTTGCAAAATATGGATTGCTTTAAGTCAGCTTAAAGGTAAGAGCAGATCTAGTAATAGTAGACTAGGTTAGCCCAACAAAACTGAAAGATGAAGATCAAGCAGTCCCAGGCATCTCACTGGATCAGCTTATGATCCTCCTTGGATGATATTACTTTTTCTTTCATAAGTATAGTATAGTATTATTTTTTAAAGTGTGCAAAAATATGTATGCCATTGGACAAAATAGCCATTTCTTTATTAAAATAGTTTTCCAAACTCACTCTTGCAACAAAATAAATCATATTCATCAAGTCACAGGAAAAAGGAATACAAAGATTTAGGAATGCTGTACTTGTTTCTCTTCAACTTTAGCTGCAAAAGCTGGACAGTTTTCAAAGTGCACCTGACAATAATTGTGTTGTCTTAAGCAACAGGATGCTGAGGACTATTAGAGGCCTTCAAATTCTCCTCAAGGTGTTTTATTTTCTCAGCTTAAGCATGATGTTGTTGGTGACGCCATGTCAAGCACAGGAACATGCTCTTTACCCGATTCTATTTGCAGAGTTGTCCAAAAACTGTGATTTTGACTTGGATCCCAGAGTCCACTATGCCCACCATCAAACAGGGACTGGCTCATCCACTCCAGTCCTGGAATTATGGCTCGGTCTGCCTCAAAGATCACATCTGCCAGCCATACCTCCAGGTAGAACATGGAAGTGCCTCTCAGTTCCTGCACCAGAAACCACCAGAGGCCATGAGAATCTGTGGTGGGGAAGTGGTAACCTAAGTAGCTTCTCCATGGAGTGAGATGGAGTCCATTTCCCTGACTCAGCTAGCCTTGAATTTTGATGCTACTTATTTTCATTTTCAAGAGAGATACTTTGAATGGCTGTTTGTGTTAAGTATCTTGACCTCTGGTTCAGTTAGTAATGGCCCAGAGAGCTAGTTGATGCTGCAGATACCTGGCAGATCAAGAGGTGGTTTACAGTCTAAAATTCAGCAAATGAGACATTGTCTGTTTTCACTCACCATTGTTTCCACAGTGCCTACCAGAGTGCCTGGCACAAAAAAGGTATTTTATACACATTAGTTAAACAAATGAATATTTCTCAGGTCTCAGTATAGCTACATATTATTACAGCCTGTTATGAGTCCTGGCACATAAGAGTACAGTATTATTTTTTAAAGTTTTATTGAATCTCAAGAAGTCCTAGGAAAACTATTTGAAACCAAGTAAGAACGCTTTTTACACTACTCCAGAATTCATCTGTAATAGCATTTAAATATTTAACATTACCTAAAAATACTTGCAGTTCTTGAAGTTTTAATCTATTAATCAAATGTTTTATCAATGAATTTCACATGTTTATTAATCAGTTGAATACAATCATGAATAATCAATATTCGTTTTAGTTACTCAAGAGCCAAATGTAAGGCAGGGCTATTGAAAGTATATGGGCAAAGCATGCTTAACAGAGGAACACACATGTGCTTTGATGCTTTGTCTACTCTGTGGGGATCGGTCTTAAGATTTAATTCTATAAATGCATAAAAACATCAATCTGTGAACTGCCATTATCAGACAATATAAGGGCCACTAAAGAATTAGAAAGATAGCTGTGACAAGGATTATAATGACTGTTGGTTTTCATAAATTTTGCTTTGTAACTATTTTGATATTTGCCTTATAACTCTTTTTAAAAATTTTTTTTTATTTTACTTTAAGTTCTAGGCTACATGCGCACAATGTGCACATTTGTTACACATGTATACATGTGCCATGTTGGTTTGCTGCAACAATTAACTCGTCATTTACATTAGGTATTTCTCCTAATGCTATCCCTCCCCCATCCCCCCACCCCACGACAGGCCCCGGTGTGTGATGTTCCCCTTCCTGTGTCCGAGTGTTCCCATTGTTCAATTCCCACTTATGAGAGAGAACATGCGGTGTTTGGTTTTCTGTCCTTGCGATAGTTTGCTGAGAATGATGGTTTCCAGCTTCATCCATGTCCCTACAAAGGACATGAACTCGTCCTATTTTATGGCTGCATAGTATTCCATGGTGTATATGTGCCACATTTCCTTAATCCAGTCTATCTTTGATGGGCATTTGTGTTAGTTCCAAGTCTTTGCTATTGTGAATAGTGCCGCAATAAACATACGTGTGCATGTGTCTTTATAATAGCATGATTTATAATCCTTTGGGTATATACCCAGTAATGGGATTGCTGGGCCAAATGGTATTTCTAGTTCTAGATCCTTGAGGAATTGCCACACTGTCTTCCACAATGGTTGGACTAGTTTATATTCCCACCAACAGTGTAAAAGCATTCCTATTTCTCCACAACCTCTCCAGCCGCTGTTGTTTCCTGGCTTTTTAATGATCGCCATTCTTACTGGTGTGAGATGGTATCTCATTGTGGTTTTCATTTGCATTTCTCTGATGACCAGTAATGATGAGCATTTTTTCATGTGTCTGTTGGCTGCATAAATGTCTTCTTTTGAGAAGCATCTGTTCATATCCTTTGCCCACTTTTTGATGGGATTGTTTAATTTTTTCTTGTAAATTTGTTTAAGTTCCTTGCAGACTGTGGATATTAGCCCTTTGTCAGATGAGTAGATTGCAAAAATTTTCTCCCATTCTGTAGGTTGCCTGTTCACTCTGGTGGTAGTTTCTTTTGCTGTGCAGAAGCTCTTTAGTTTAATTAGATCCCATTTGTCAATTTTGGTTTTTGTTGCCATTGCTTTTGGTGTTTTAGTCATGAAGTCCTTGCCCATACCTATGTCCTTAATGGTATTGCCTAGGTTTTCTTCTAGGGTTTTTATGGTTTTAAGTCTAACATTTAAGTCTTTAATCCATCTTGAACTAACTTTTGTATTAAGTGTAAGGAAGGGATCCAGTTTCAGCTTTCTACATATAGCTATCCAGTTTTCCCAGCACCATTCATTAAATAGGGAATCCTTTCCCCATTTCTTGTTTTTGTCAGGTTTGTCAAAGATCAGATGGTTGTAGATGTGTGGTGTTATTTCTGAGGCCTCTGTTCTGTTCCATTGGTCTATATCTCTGTTTTGATACCAGTACCATGCTGTTTTGGTTACTGTAGCCTTGTAGTATAGTTAAAAGTCAGGTAGCTTGATGCCTCCCGCTTTGTTATTTTTGATTAGAATTGTCTTGGCAATGCAAGCTCTTTTTTGGTTCCATATGACCATTCCAAAATTACCTTATAACTCTTAATAAAACCTAAAGACAGAAAATCTTACCTCTATTTACAGATGAAGAAATTGAAGACCAGAGAAGCTAATTGACTCCCCAAAGTAAATATAAATACTTATCAATGAAACTGAGGTCCAAAATCTTGCTTGAATGAGTCTGAAGCCCATGTTTCTTTTCTCTTTGCATTATATTACCTCTGATGGATTTTTTTAAATGGACCTTGAAATTTTTGTGTATAAAATAGTACTAGCAGAAACATTACAAAATCAACTTTTCAGCACATGGAAAAGAGAAGGCTACTGAATAACCTGAAACCAGATTATCTGTTTGAAGAAAAAACCTAACAGAATAACAGAAACATCAATCCTGCAGTTATAAACACTCCTGGGAAACCAAAATAAACTATTTTTGCCAATGGAAAAAAGAAGTCCTAAATGCTTACAGAAGACATTAAACTGTAACTTTAAATAAAATATTATTCTGAAACCTGAAACTAAATTTGAATTCTTGTGAAAAATAATTTAGGTGATAAGTAATCTAATAATAGCATCAACAGTTATGACTTAATTCAGCAAACTAATTCTTTAGAAATTTTGCTTAAGACATTTCTTAAGTTTTAACCTTATGTTCTCTTCTTCATATAGAAAGATGAATAAACTGTTGTGTGATTGATAATCTGGTTGAGAGCAGAGACTCATTTGCGTTGTTTGAAAGCCAGCACCATACAGTACCTGGCAGATAGAAAATATTCAATAAATGTTGAATGAATACTTTTCCATTAAATGGTAAGGATTAGAACTGATTAAGTCCTACTGTTGTGCTCTGTCTCTAATGGAATTGGAGAGCCTACTTCAGAAAGCTCCATGCAGGCAGTGCTCATAGACCCGACTGGAAGTTAAACAGGCCCAGCTGAGGACTTAGCCATGGTTATAAACCATGCTGGCAATACTGCCAAGGCCTTCAGGATGTTTGCCAATTAGCTTAGGAGAGAAAAAGATCATAAGACATAGAGTCCACTGAAAGTGTAGGCCAGTTTCAATGCCTCCCAATTATGATTTGTGTGAATATCAAATAAGATAATCGATAGAAAAGGTCTTTAAATTTTAAAACATTTTACAAATGTTGGTAATCAATATATTGGCATTAACTGCCTAAAATCACGTTTTTTTTAGTATCTCTTTTTAACACCTTGACAGTGTGGTCTAAATTCTGTCAATAAATTTACAGTTCTCTAAATGGATGAGTCTTCCAAAAATTTTGAATGGATTTTGTCTGAATTCTGTGTGGCTAAATGACCATCTGCAACTAAATGACTCTGCTGTCTTATCTCTGCATTCTCAAGTCTTCATCTTCTTTTCTCCTACTCAGAATCTGAGGAGACAGGGGAATAACAGACAGAGTATTAAGAAAGAATCCAGAGGACTTGAGTAACTTTCTTGTAACCTTAGGGAAATAATTCAAGTTCCCTTAACTTGTACTCATTGTATATATCATTAAATGGATTTTCTCCTGAACTCATAGTATAGTGGTGAATATCACATAAGATGATATGCTTCATAAACAATCACACAAATGTAAGATACTTTTATTGCTGAGCATCAGTTCGCTATTTTGCTATGTTTTGAGATATGAGAGGCAGAGTCCTAGATGAGTGGATATGTCTACCGCAACACTTGCATGTTTTACATACTGGTTTATGCATCTCTCGCTCTAGTGTAGACTGTGTGGTTTAATTATTTTAGTGTTTCTGAATATGCTTTTGTTAATTTACATTCCACTCTTTCAACAAGTCTTACTAAGGTGCCGTATTTAAGTGGCAAGTTATACTGGGGAATGGGAATACAATAGGGATCTATATGTCATGCTTCTTTTCTTCACAGAACAAATGCACCACCAAGATGGGACAAAACCTTTCTAAAATACTCAGTGCTTCTGGAAGAGATAGTCTTCAGAGTATGAGTAAACTGTGTTATAGCTGGAAATATGCCACATAAAGCCAACACCACCACATTCTAGGAATCTCTCCTTCCAGATATGTTATCTCTACTTTCTCACTTGAACATTTTGATGAGAGAAAAATAAGGAAAACATCCACGTTGAATAAGCTCTTATTCTGATTACCCACATTATTAAAACAATATTGCTGAGATCATCTGAATGTTGCAATTATTATCAAACTGTTTAGAAATAGCCTAACATCATACAATGAAACACATTTGAACCTGTAAATAAGACAGAAAAAGAATTAACTGTGAAAGTTGATATAAAGATAATTATTCCCACTTTCGTTTATAGCCATGAATGTGTGATTATATATACACATGCCCAAAACTATTGGTTTCAAAGCATGAAGAAAATTCCTTCAACTTGCCTTGATTTAGAAATAAATAAATTTGCTGGACACTGTGTTCTCCCTGGAATTTGAAGGGCAATGATAACATTAATGCCATTCTATTGTACGTCAAACCAATATAAAAGCTGCAAATATCTGACAAAAGACTCCTATCCCTAAGTGGTAGAAATTATTGAAACCACAGGGCATATAGCACTCTCTCTGGGAACTTTTATCAGGGAGCTGTTGGAGGCAGGCTTTTTGGAGCAGCCTGTAGTTTACCCCTCAATTCATGCTGGTCAGGTCTTTTACCAAGAGAGTTTTGCTTTCAGTATTTATGTGGTGCAAGCAACTGTTTACCTTGGGGCATGCAAGTCAATCTGAGTGCTTCAGAATCAGTGTGCCATTGCGGCTTTGTTGCCCATGGAAACAAAGTCTTCTTTGGAGAGACGGAGCTTTGTAAAGGGCGTGGCAGAGTATAATTTCATCAACTCTGGTCATTGCACTGTTTGAAGGTGTTTTCCTGCATGAACAATAGACACAAAAAATTTGTACAGGATTATAATATTTTGTAATGATTTTAAAACTTGCTTTTAAGATTTCTAAATTGTATACAGTAATAGTTCCACTTTCCTTTAGAGAAATTGTTCCTAATTAGAGTAAACATTCAACTAGGTATGACTTACATACTTTCTCCTACCTCAGCAAAGAGAGTAAAAACATTGATGCTAATTCTAGCTAACATGTTGGGGGGGCTCTCAGAATGTGTTATTAAGAAGCAAGTATTGGGCATAGATTAAGCCAGGACCACAATGCATGTTTTAAAATGTCATGAAAATGGCTTGGACTAGAATTTCACAAATGTCTCGTGTCTTTCACCTAACATTCAAAATATAAATTAAATCATATTATGGATTTCATTAATAAACATTTGTGGGGGATTAGCAGCCTGACCTTTCCAGTAGCCCTGTTACTAGCTCTTTTTTTTTTTTTTTTTTTTTTTTTTTTTTGTCCAAAAAGCAGAGTAGAAGGCGAATTGCAAAAGAAGACAGAGAACAAGAGACCACTGAGGACAGTATGGCAATAATCTGCTAAGTAATACAGAAGACAAATGGGACCAGAATGGAAAAGAGGAAGAAGCGGAGATTTGAATTTATTGCTTACTTTATTTTTATCAAGCTCAGGGCCAGAAACTACATAAGTTATCTCATGCAACCACCCTACTAACTCTGTGAGACAGATATCACTATCCCCATTTTAGAAACCAGGTGATTGAAAGAAGCACGGTAGGCATACAATCAGCAGGTATCTAAAAAAATATGTGGGAGAAGGAAAGCAAATTGTCAAAACTCTGAATTTTTTCACTGAATCAGATTATATCTATCTTTTTCCTTTTTTTAAATTTTAATTTTTAATTTTAAGTCCCAGGGTACATGTGCAGGATGTGAAGGTTTGTTACATAGGTAAATGTGTGCCATAGTTGTTTGCTGCACCTATCCACCACCTACCCACCCATCACCTAGGCATTAAGCCCAGAATGTGTTAGCTATTTTTCCTAATGCTTTCCTTCCCCTCTGAAGCTGTCTACCCCTGACAGGCGGCATGTTCCCCTTCCTGTGCCCATGTGTTCTCATTGTTCAGTTCCCACTTATAAATGACAACATGTGGTTGGGGTATTTTATTCCTGCATTAGTTTGCTGAGGATAATGGCATCCAGCTCCATCCATGGCTCTGCAAGGGACCTAATCTCATTCCTTTTTATGGCTGCATAGTATTTCATGGTGTATATGTGGGAATTTGGGTTGATTCCATGTCTTTGCCAATATGAACAGTGCTGCAGTGAACATACATGTGCATGTATCTTCATAATAAAATGATTTATATTCCTTTGGGTATATACCAGTAGCAGGATTCCTGGGTCAAATGGCATTTTTGCCTCTAGGTCTCTGAGGAATTGCCACATCGTCTTCCACAATAGTTGAACTAATTTAAGTTCCCACCAACAGTGTACAAGGATACCTATTTCTCTGCAACACTGCTAGCATCTCGTTTCCTGACTTTTTAAGGACTGCCATTCTGACTGGTGTGAGATGGTATCTCACTGTGGTTATGGTTTGCATTTCCCTAATGATCGGTGATGTTGAGCATTTTTTCATATGTTTGTTGGCCACATAAATATCTTCTTTCAAGAACTGTCTGTTCATTTTCTTTGCCCACTTTTTCATAAGGTTGTTTGTTTTATTCTTGTAAATTTGCTTGAGTTATTTGTAGACTCTGAATATTAGACTTTTGTCATATGGATAGATTGCAAAACTTTTCTCCCATTCTGTAGGTTGCCTGTTTGCTCTGATGATAGTTTCTTTTGCTGTGCAGAAGCTCTTTAGTTTAATTAGATCCCATTTGTCAACTTTTGCCTTTGTTGCAATTGTTTTTGGCGATTTCAATCATGAAATCTTTGCCCATGTCTATGTCCTGAATGGCATTGCCTAGATTTTCTTCTAGGGATTATATAGTTTTAGGTTTTGCATTTAAGTCTTTAATCCATCTTAATTTTTGTGTAAGACCTAAGGAAGGGGTCTCATTTCAATTTTCTTCATATGGCTAGCCAGTTCTGCCAGCACCATTTATTAAATAGGGAATCCTTTCCCCATTACTTGTTTTTGTTAGGCTTGTCAAAGAACAGATGGTTGTAGATGTGTGGTCTTATTCCTGAGTTCTCTATTTGGTTCTATTGTTCTGTGTGTCTGTTTTTGTACCAGTACCATCCTTTTGGTTACTGCAGCCTGATAATATAGTTTGAAGTAGGGTAGCATGATGCCTCCAGCTTTGTTCTGGAGGATTGTCTTGGCTACACAAGCTCTTTTTTGGTTCCATGTAAATTTTAAAATAGTTTCTTCTAATTCTGTGAAGAGCGTCAATGGTAGTTTAATGGGAATAGCATTTAATCTATAAATTACTTTGGCCATTATAGCCATTTTTATAATATTGATTCTTTCTATCCATGAGCATGGAATGTTTTCCTATTTGTTTTTGTCCTCTCCTATTTCCTTGAGCAGTGTTTTGTAGTTATACTTGAAGAGGTTCTTCACTTCCCTTGTTAGCTGTATTCCTAGCATTTTCTTCTCTTTGTACCAATTGTGAATAAGAGTTCATTCATGATTTGGCTCTCTACTTGTCTGTTGTTGGTGTATAGGAATGCTTGTGACTTTTGCACATTGATTTTTGTATCCTGAGACTTTGCTGAGGTTGCTTAAGAGACAATGTTCCAGAATCTCTGAGACACAGCTAAAGCCGTGTTAAGAGGGAAATTTATAGCACTTTATATGATGAATGCTATATGATAAATGCCCATATCAAAAAGCTAGAAAGATCTCAAATTGAAATGCTAACATCACAACTAAAAGAATTAGAGAACCAAGAGTAAGCAAACCCCAAAGTTCACAGAAGACAAGAAATAACTAAGCTAAGAGTGGAACTGAAGGAGATAGAGATACAAAAATCCCTTCAAAAAATCAATGAATTCGAGACCTGGTGTTATGAAAAAAAATAATAAAATAGATAGACCACTAGCTAGGCTAATAAAGAAGAAAAGAGAGAAGAATCAAGTAGACACAGTAAAAAGGTGATAAAGAGGATGTCAACACTAACCCCATAAAAATGCAAACAACCATCAGTGAATACTGTAAACACCTCTATGTAAATAAACTAGAAAGTCTAGAAAAAATTGATAAATTCCTGGATACATACATCCTCCCAAGAATGAACCAGGAAGAAGTTGACTCCCTAAATAGACCAATAACAAGTTCTGAAACTGAGGTAGTAATAAATAGCCTACAAACCAAAAAAAAAAAAAACCCAGGACCCAGTGGATTTATAGCTGAATTCTACCAGGGGTACAAGGAGGAGCCCTTACCATTTCTTCTGTAACTACTCCAAACAATTAAAAAGGAGGGACTCCTCCCTAACTCATTTTATGAGGCCAGCATCATCCTGACACCAAAATCTGGCAAAGATACAACAAATAAAAGAAATCTTCAGGCCAATATCCCAGATGAACATTGATGCAAAAATTCTCAATAAAAGATTGGTAAACTGGCCAGGCATGGTGCCTCATGCCTGTAATCCCAGCACTTTGGGAGGCCGAGGCAGGAGGATCATGAGGTCAGGAGTTCGAGACCAGCCTGGCCAACATGGTGAAACCCCATCTCTACTAAAAATACAAAAATTAGTTGCGCATGGTGGCAGGAGCCTGTAATTCCAGCTACTCGGGAGGCTGAGGCAGGAGAATCGTTTGAACTTGGAAGGCAGAGGTTGCAGTGAGCTGAGATTGTGCCATTGCACTCCAGCCTGGGTGACAGGGACAAGATGAGACTCTGTCTAAAACAAAAAATACTAGCAAATCAAATCCAGCAGCACATCAAAAAGCTTATCCACCATGATCAAATCAGCTTCATCCCTGGGGTGCAAGCCTGGTTCAACATACACAAATCAATAAACGTAATACATCACATAAACAGAAATAAGACAAAAACCACATGATTATCTCAATAAATGCAGAAAAGGTCTTTGACAAAATTTAACATTCCTTCATGTTGAAAACTGTCAATAAACTATGTGTTGGAAGAACATACCTCAAAATAATGAGTTATTTATGACAAACCCACAGCCAATATTATACTGAATGGGCAAAAGCTGGAAGCATTCCCCTTGAAAACTGGCACAAGTCAGGGATGCCCTCTCCTACCATTCCTATTGAACATAGTATTGGAAGTTCTGGCCAGGACAATTAGGCAAGAGAAAAAACATAAAAGGTATTCAAATAGGAAGAGAGGAAGTCAAACTGTCTTTGTTTGCAGGTGATATGATCCTATAACTAGAAAACCCCATCATCTCATATCTATCTTTTCATTGCTATGCCTGCATTACTTAGGGCTTGGATGATGTTTAGGAAATACTATTACCAGTAAATTTTTTTTCAATGAATCATGTCTTTCACTGAAACTGAAAATATGTTCTGGGCATACCCTTGGGCCTGGTGGAGATTGGGTTGTAAGAACTCTGGTTTACTGTTGTTTCTTAAACATCTTTGTAATTGGATATGACTTCACTTGAGATTTAGTTTCCATATCCACAAAAGAAACAGAGTAAATATTTTCCTATTCTACATAAAAAAGATATCTATAAGAACAAATAAAGGAAAAATAAAACTTTATTTTCTTGTTAAATATATACATGAGACATATATATGAGATATATATATTATGTATTTATATATATATATATATATATATATATATATATCTATCTATCTATCTCAGTAGGGTGTTTTGTCTTACTGAGACACCAACAGGGGCAAATAAGGAAGCTTTTGCATTACCCATCCCTTAACCCCAGGTAACACAACATGTGGCTCCAAAACAGACCTCTTCCTTCTCCTTGAGGAGAGGAGAGGGAAGAGTAGGGAGGACTCTGTCTTGCATCTGGGAGACCAGGTCAGCTACAGGAAGATAGAGCACCAGTCAGGGTCATGAGGCCCTCATTCCAAGTCCTAGCTCCCAGATATTTCTAGACACATCCTAGGTCAGAAGGGTACCCACTCCCTTGAAAAAAAGGACTCAGTCATGGCAAAATCCATCACTGACTAAAGAGTGATGGATTTTGACTGAAGAGACTTTGGGCACTGAATAATCAGTAATAATACCCAGGTAGTATACCATGGACCATTGGTGGGACTCAGATTTACTGGCTTCAGGTGAGAACCAACACATTTTGAATCACTGTAGTGAA
Source organism: Pongo pygmaeus (assembly GCF_028885625.2). Taxonomy (NCBI): domain Eukaryota; kingdom Metazoa; phylum Chordata; class Mammalia; order Primates; family Hominidae; genus Pongo; species Pongo pygmaeus. The sequence continues at coordinate 123,185,416 of NC_072373.2, read as the reverse complement.
TACAGTGAGAGACTCCTGTTTCAGAAAAGCAGAGGGAGAAGGAATGCAGATTTTGCCTTGTACCTTTTTACCAGCTCAGCCACAGCCACATAGAACACCAAGTGGGCGATTGGGTTCGTAATCCAGATCTTGGCTCTTGAACAGCATTCCTTGACCTGTCCTGAGCCAGACAGGAGACCACTTCCCTGAAGGGTGAGCCCCAAGCCTAGAAGCATTCACCACAAGCTGACTGAAGAACCATTGGTCCTTAACTGAACATTGGCTGTAGCCTGGCAACACTCCGCATGGGCATGTGATGGTGGTGGCTGTAGACTGAGGCTCCTCTGCCTATGGAAAGGGGAAGAAAGAGTGGGAAGGATTGTGTCTCATGGTTTGAGTGCCAGCTCAGCCACAGTAGACTAGAATACCAGATAGATTTCTAAGGTTTTTTTTTTTGTAAGTCCCTGGCTCACGGATGACATCTCCGGAACCAGCCAGGTCTGGGGAAATCTCACCATCCTGAAGGGAAGGAAATAGGCATAGCTGGCTTAGCCACCTGCTAATTGTAGAGTATTAAAGCCTTGAGCAAATATAAGCAATAGTCAGGTAGTGGTTACAGAGGGCCTTCAGTAAGAACCAGTGCTGTACTGGCTTCAGGTCTGACCCAGCACAGTCCCAGTATTGGTGTCTACAGGAATACAGGTGTCATCTCACCCCCAGCTCCAGGTAGCTTAACACAGAGAGAGAGAGAGAGAGAGAGAGAGAGAGACAGAGAGTAGGGAGTGGAAAGAGAGACACCCCATTTGTTTTGGGAGACAGTAAGAAAGAGAAGCAGCTCTTCCTCATAACCCAGAGAATTCTTCTGGATCATTTTCAAGACCATCAAGGTGGTTCCTCTATGAGTCTGCAAGAACCATAGCATTACTAGGCCTGGGCTACTCCCTAATGCAGACATAGCTTATATTATAAAATCCAAGTTCTTTTGAATACCTGAAAATTCCTTTCAAGAATCAGGGATACAAACATGCTCAGACAGTGAAGACTACAAAAATACCTAACTCTTCAGTGCCCAGGCACCAACAATCATCTGCAAGCATCAAGATTACCCAGGAAAACAGAAAAAAATGACCTTACCAAACAAACAAAGCAAGGCACAAGGGCTCAATCCTAGAGAAAGAGAGATATGTGATCTTTCAGACAGAAAATTCAAAATAACTGTTTTGAGGAATCTACAAGAAATTCAAGATAGAGAAGGAATTCAAAATTCTATCAGATGAATTTAAGAAAGATATTGAAATTGTTAAAAAGAATCAAAAAGAAATTTTGGAGTTGAAAAATGCAACTGACATTCCAAAGAACGCATCAGAGTCTCTAAATAGCAGCATTGATCAACAAGAAAAAAGAGGTGGTGAGCTTCAAGACAGGCTATTAGAAAACACACAACTATAAGAGACACAAACAAACACACAAAGAATAAAAACAATAAAGCATGTCTGCAAGATCACAAAACAGTCCCCAAAGGGCAAATCTAAGAGTTACTGGCTTGAAAGGGAGGGTAGAGAAAGAGATAGGGGTATAAAGTTTATTCAAGTTCCCAAACCTAGAGAAAGATATCAATACCCAAGTAAAAGAAGGTTACAGACCATCAACAAGGATTAATGTTAAGACCTCAAGGCATTTAATAATCAAATTCCCAAAAGTCAAAGATAAATAAAAAGATTCTAAAAGCAGCAAGAGAAAAGAAACAGATAACATACAATGGAGCTCCAATACTTCTGGCAGCACACTTTTCAGCAGAAACCTCACAGGCTAGGAGGGAGTGGCATGAGATAGTTAAAGAGCTGAAGAAAAAATAAAAAACTTTTACCCTAGAATAGTGGTGAAAATATCTTTCAAACATGAAGGAGAAATAAAGATTTTCTAAGACAAACAAAAGCTGAGAGATTTCATCAACACAAGACATGTCCCACAAAAAAATGCTAAAGAGTGTATCTCAGTCAGAAAGAAAATGACATTAGTGAGAAATAAGAAATTATCTGAAGGTGCAAAACTCACTGCTAGTAGTAAGTACACAGAAAAAAACACAATATTATAACACAGCTGTGGAGTGTAAACTACTCTTATCTTAAGTAGAAGGGCTAAAAGATGAACCAATCAAAAATAATAACTACGACTTCTTTTCAAGACACAATACAAAAAGATATAAATAGGAATGACAAAAAGCTAAAAAGAAAATGAATGAAAGTTTAGAATTTTATTAGCTTTCTTTTTGCTTGTTTGTTTATGTAAATAGAGTTAACTTGTTATTAGCTTAATATAATGGGTAGTAAGATATTATTTGCAAGCCTCATAACAAGTTCAAATGAAAAATTATACAACAGATACACAACAAATTAAAAGCAAGAAGTTAAACTGTACCACCAGAGAAATTTACCTTTAATAAAAGGAAGATAGAAAGGGAGAGAAGACCAGAAAACAAATAACTAAATGGCAGGAGTAAGTCCTTACTTATCAATACTAACAATAAATGCAAATGCACAAAAGGCTGCAATCAAAAGACATAGAGTGGCTGAATGAATTAAATAAAAGACCCAATGATCTGTTGCTTACAAGAAATACACTTCACCCATAAAGATAGACAAAGACACATAATAAAGGGGTGGAAAAAGATATTCCAGGCCAATGGAAACCAAAGAGCAGGAGTAGCTATACTTAGACAAAATAGATTGCAAGTAAGAGCTATGAGAAGAGACAAAGAAGTTCATTAAATAATGATAAAGTGGTCAGATGAGCAAGAGGATACAACAATTGTATATACATATGCACCCAACAGTGGAGTACCCAGATATATAAAGCAAGTGTTATTAGAACTAAAGAAAGAGATGTACTCTAACACAATACTAACTGGAGACCAACATCCCACTTTCAGCGTTAGATAGATCTTCCAGATGGAAAATGAATAAAGAAACATTGGACTTAATCTACACTATAAACCAAATAGATCTAATAGATATTTATGCAACATTTCATTCAATGGCTACAGAATGCACATTCTAGCATTCTAGCACATGGATTATTCTCAAGGATAAGTCACATGTTAAGTCACAAAATAGTTGTAAAACATTCAAAAAAATTAAATAACATGAAGCATCTTCTCTTGACCACAATAGAATAAAAGTAGAAATCATAATAAGAGGAATTTTGGAAACTGTACAAATACATGAAAATTAAACAATATGCTTCTGAATGACCAGTAGGTCAATGAAGAAATTAAGAAGGAAATTGAAAAATTTCTTGAAACAAATGATAATGCAAACACAACATGCAAAAACCTATGGGATACAACAAAAATAGTACTAAACTATAATTAGTAATACTTACAGCTATAAGTGCCTCCACCAAAAAAGAAGAACTTTAAATAAATGCTCTAATGATTTATCTTAAACAAATACAAAAGCAAGAGCAAATCAAACCCCAAATTAGTAGAATAAAATAAATAATAAAGATCTAGCAGAAGTAAATGAAATTAAAATGAGGGCAACCATACCAAAGATCAACAAAACCAAAAGCTGGTTTCTTGAAAAGATAAACAAAATTGGCACACATTTAGCCAGAGTAACTAAGAAAAAAAGAAAGAAGACGCAAATAAATAACATTAGAAATGAAAAAGGAAACTTTACAACTGCAGAAATTAAAAGATCATTTGTGGCTACTATGAGCAACCATATGCCAATAAATTGGAAATTCTAGAAAAAATTGATAAATTCCTATACATATACAATCTACCAAGATGAAACCATGAAGAAATCCAAAACCTGAACAGAGCAATAACAGGTAACAAGATCACAGTCATAATAAAATATCTCTCAGTAACAAAAAGCCAGGAACATAATGGATTCGCTGCTGAATTCTGTCAAAGGTTTAAAGGGGAACTAATGCCCATATTAAACTATTATGATAGTTTTATGTTAAATATCAAATTAAAGTATTCTAAAACACAGAGAAGGGAATACTTCCAAGCTCATTCTATGAGGCCAGTATAACTCTGACACCAAAAGCAGAAAAAAACTATTTTTTATGATTTCCATTCTTTTGCATTTGCTGAGGAGTGCTTTGTTTCCAATTATGTGGTCAATTTTAGAATAAGTGCGATTGATGCTGAGAAGAATGTATATTCTGCTGATTTGAGATGGAAAGTTCTGTAGATGTCTATTAGGTCAGCTTGGTCCAGAGCTGAGTTCAAGTCCTGAATATCCTTGTCAATTTTCTATGTCACTGATCAGTCTAATATTGACAGTGGGGCGATAAAGTCTCCCATCATTTTTGTGTGGGGGTCTAAGTCTCTTTGTAGGTCTTTAAGAACTTGCTTTATGAACCTGGGTGCTCCTGTATTGGGTGCATATATATTTAGGATAGTTAGCTCTTCTTTTTGCATTGATCCTTTACCGTAATGTAATGCCCTTTGCCTTTTTTTGATCTTTGTTGGATAAAAGTCTGTATTGGAGACTAGGATTGCAAAATGGAATCTAATTAAACTAATGAGCTTCTGCACAGCAAAATAAACTATCATCAGCATGAACAGACAATCCAGAGAATGGGAGAAAAAATTTGCAATTTTTGCAATCTATCCATCTGACAAAGGGCTAATAATAAACAGAATCTACAAAAACATAAACAAATTTACAAGAAAAAAACAAACAACCCCATCAAAAAGTGGGCGAAGGATATGGACAGACACTTCTCAAAAGAAGATGTTTATGTGACCAACAAACATATGAAAAAAAGCTCATCATCACTGGACATTAAAGAAATGCAAATCAAAACCACAATGAGATACCATCTCACGCCAGTCATTAAAAAGTCAGGAAACAACAGATGCTGGAGGAGATGTGGAGAAATAGGAACTCTTTTACACTGTTGGTGGGAGTGTAAATTAGTTCAACCATTGTGGAAGACAGTGTGGTGATTCCTCAAGGATCTAGAACCAGAAATACCATTTGAGCCAGCAATCCCATTACCGGGTATATAACAAAAGGATTATAAATCATTCTACTATAAAGACACATGCACACATATGTTTATTGCAGCACTGTTCACAATAGCAAAGACTTGGAACTGACCCAAATGCTCATCAGTGATAGACTGGATAAAGAAAATGTGGCACATATACACCACAGAATACTATGCAGCCATAAAAAAGGATGAGTTCATGTCCTTTGCAGGAACATAGATAAAGCTGGAAACTATCATTCTCAGCAAACTAACACAGGAACAGAAAACTGAACACCGCATGTTCTCAGTCATAAGTAGGATTTGAACAATGAGAACACATAGACAAAGGAAGGGAAACATCACACACCAGGGCTTTTACGGGGTGGGGGGTAGGGAAGGGATAGCATTAGGAGAAGTACCTAATGTAGATGATGGGTTGATGGGTGCAGAAAACCACCATGGCATGTGTATACCTATGTAACAAACCTGTGTTCTGCACATGTATCCCAGAACTTAAAGTATAATTTTTTTAAAAAGCAGAAAAAGACACATCAAATAAAGGAAACTACAGGCCAATATCCCTGATTAATATTAGTGCAAAAATCCTCAACAATATACTAGCAAACTGAATTAAATAATACATTAAAAAGAACATTCATCATGACCAAGTGGGATTTGTCCCAGAGATGCAAGGATGGTTCAAAATATGCAAATCAATTAATGTGATACATAATATTAATATAATTAAGGTCAAAAACCATATGATCATGTCAGTTGATGCTGAAAAAGCATTTGATAAAATTCAAAATCCCTTCATGATAAAAACCCTTAAAAAACTGGGGATAGACGAAATATGTCTCAACATAATAAAAGCCATATGTGTCAGAATCATAGCTAATATCAAACTGAGTGGAGAAAACAACTGAAATACTTTCCTCTAATATTGGGAACGTGACGAAGATGCCCACATTTGCCACTGTTATTCAGCATAGTACAGAAAGTACTAAAGCTAGAGAAATAAAATATGAGGAAGAAATGAAGTGGCATCCAAGCTGAAGAGGAAGAAGTCAAATTATCCTGTTTGTAGGTGATATGATCTTTTATTTGGAAAAACCTAAAGTCTCTACCAAAAACTATTCTAACTGATAAATAAATACACTCAAGTTTTAGGATTAAAAAAATCAACATTCAAAAATCACTAGCATTTCTATATGCTAACAGCAAACAAGCTGAAAAAGAAATTGAGAAAGTAATCTCATTTATAATAGCTACAAATAAAATTGAAAACCTAAGAACTAACTTAACCAAAGAAGTTAAAAAGATCTCTGTAATTAAAACTATCAAACACTGATTCAAGAACTTGAAGAGGACAGCAAAAAATGGTAAGATATATCAGGTTCATTGATTGGCTGAATCAATATTGTTAAAATGTCCATACTCCCACAGCAATCTACAGATTCAATGCAATACTTGCAAAGTACCAATGACATTTTTTGCAGAAATAGAAAAAACAATCCTAAAATTTATACAGAATCACAAAAGACCTAGAATAGTCAAGCTATCTTAAGCAAAAATAACAAAACTGGAAGAATCACATCACCTGTCTTCAAATTGTGCTACAGAAGTATAGTATTCCAAACAGCATGGTATGGGTGTAAAAATGATACATAGAACAGAGGAATGGAATAGAGAACCCATAAATAAGTTTATGCATCTACAGTGAACTCATTTTTGATAGAAGTGCCCAGAACATACAATGGGGAAAGAACAATCTCTTCAATAAATGGTACTGGGAAAACTGGATATTCATATTCAGAAGAAAGAAACTAAACCTCTGTCTCTTGCCATGTACAAAAATCAAATCAAAATGATTAGACTCAAATATAAGACCTCAAACTATGAAACTATGACAAAAAACTTTGGGGGACTCTCCAGGACATTGGACTGGGGTAAGATTACTTGAGCTAAACCCAACAACCACAGGCAACCAAAGCAAAAATGGACAAATGGGATCACATCAAGTTTAAAAGCTTCCACACAGCAAAAGAAACAATCAACAAAGTGAAGAGACAACCCACAGAATGAAAGAAAATATTTGCAAACTACCCACCTGAAAAGGGATTAATAACCGGAATATATAAGAACCTCAAACAACTAAATAGAAAAAATCTAATAATTGGATTATTTAAAAAATGGGCAAAAGATTCATTAGGCATTTCTCAAAAGAAGAGATACAAATGGCAAACAGGTATATGAAAAGGGCTCAACATTATTGATCATCAGAGAAATACAGATTAAAACTACAATGAGATATCATTTTACCCCAGTTAAAATGGCTTTTATCCAAAAGTAAGGCAATAACAAATGCTGGTGAGGATGTGGATAAAAGAGAACCCTTGTACACTGTTGATAGAAATGTAACTTACTACAACCACTGTAGAGAACAATTTGGAGGTTCCTCAAAGAACTAAAAATACAGTTACCATATGATCCAGCAATCTCACTCCTAAGTATATATCTAAAAGAAAGGAAATCGGTATATTGAAGAGATATATGCACTCCCCTGTTTATTGCAGCAGTATTCACAACAGGCAAGGTTTAGATGCAACCTAAGTGTTCATTAACAGACAAATTGCAATGAAAATATGGTACATATACACAGTGGAATACTATTCAGCCACACACAAAAAAGAATGAGAACCTGTCAATTGCAACAACATGAATCATTTTGTTGAATGAAATAAGCTATGCACAGAAAGACAAACTTCACATGTTATCACTTATTTTTGGGAGCTAAACACTGAAATAATTGAACTCATAGAGAGAGTGAGTAGATGGATGGTTATGAGAGTCTGGGAAGGGTAGTGGGAGGGGGTGGAGGAGAAGTGGGGATTGTTAATTGGTACAAAAATAGTTAGAAAGAATGAATAAGACTTAGTATTTGCTAGCACAACAGGGCAACTATAGTAAAAAATAATTTAATTGTACATTTTTTCAAATCATGAAATATGTAAAACTGGATTGTTTGTAACATAAAAAATGAATGTCTGAGGTGATGGATACCCCAAATGTTTGATGTGATTATTATAGATTGCAAGCCTTAATAAAAATATCTCATGTAACCAAGAAATACATACACCTATTATGTACTCACAAAAATTGAAATAAAGAATTTTTTATAAAAGAGTGATAAGAACTAAGTTTTAATTTTGAAAGCTCTCTCTGACTACAAGATGAAAGATGAATAGGCTGATAAAGTGGGGAAGAAGGGACATACTGAAGGTAAAAGGTTGTTAGTTTAGTATTTCACTATTTCATGCTAATGAAAACAAAAGCCTGCTTGAACTCAGTATTAGTCGGTGTCATGCAAAATAGGAAATAGATTTCAGAACAATTCAGGAGGAAAGATCAAATGGATTGGGCAATTAATTGTATGTGATGGTTGAGGGATAGGATTCAATGGGAAATGAAAAACTGGAAGGCTAGGTGTACAGTGATGCTTTTTACAAAGCAGTGAGATGTGGAGAAATAAGAAAATATGGAAGAAAAAATTTTGAATTTTCTCAAAAAAAGCCCATTAAATAGTAATATTTCTGGAATATCTGACTGGAAATATGTGGCAAGAAGTTAGATTGCCCCTACAGAAATCAAGGCTATAGATGTTCTATCTGATATCTACCTACAGTCTCTCTCTCAGTATCTACATGTGTGTCTCACATGCATATTGGAAATGGGTTCCCTAAAAGAGAAGAGGGTGATATATACGGATGCTGAGATTTAAAGTAAGAAGAGTGGTATGCTGTGAGAATAGAATACAAGAGATCACCAGTTTAAATGGTATGCAAAAGAGATGTTCATGAGATAAACTTAGAAGTAGAGGTCAGGTGGTAAGAAGACAACTGGTCTCATAGAAGACAACTAGGAATTAAGAAAGTCAAAGAGCTTATGTATCCACACTGTGAAATGTATTACTATAGGTCTTTATTCCAGGAATATAAATGTTTAAATAGGTATTTTGGTGGTTTACCCTTGACAGAGCAATTTCAGTCTGTTTGGCACAAAAGCCGAACAGCTGTGAGTTGCATGGTAAATGGAAAATGAGGAAGTGGGGACAAGGAGTGCAGACTATCTTTTCATGAAAAGAGGGCAAAATGGTTGTAACCACAAAGAGGCACAAAGTCAACAAAGCCAAAATTAGGATAGGCGAGAAATGAGGATGCTTAGGAGAAAAAAAAAAAGAACTACAATAGAATGAGGAAGTTTACAATGTTGACATGATAGTAGTAAAAGATAGAGCAAGATTAGAGGGGACAAGATAAATGGAGTTTCAGAGACAGCAGGACAGGTGGAATGAGGAGGAGAGATAGCTCACCTTTGAGAATACAATACAGCTACATAGCCTGTAGCTCCAGCTACTCAGGAGGCTAAGTTGAGAGTATCATTTAATCCCAGGAAATCAAGGCCAGCCTGAATAACATAGCAAGACCTCCATCTCTCTCTTTACAAGAAAAGACATATAAACACAATTTTCAATTCCACTCCTGCCACTTAGAATTGTGACATTAGACAATTTAACAAAACAAATTCCTAATATTATCTCAGCAGATAGGGCAAGTAGTTTAAATAATGCAAGTAAAGCACGGGATTTAAAATTAATATTAATATTAATATTGGATTATAAGTGAACATGAACAAAGTAGAAGGGTGTGTGTGTGTGTGTGTGTGTGTGTGTGTGTGTGTGTTCGTGTGTATGTGTGTGTGTGAGATGAGGGAGGAGGGAAGCTAAGGAAAACCATACCTATTTCCACACATCTTGATGCTGTCCTTGAGACCTTCTTTCCTTTTGTTTTTCCTCCTGTCCACATTCCATGGCATAGAATGGGGGTGTGAGGCAGACAAGATATATGATTCTAGAAAATTCGAAGTTCGATTCAAAATTTGCTGATAATCTAGTTTGTTCAAGGCATTTCACCAAAGGAGAGTGTTAAAAAAAAAAAAAAAAAAAAAAAGATAATTAAGCAGAGACCCAGCCCAAAGAAGCTCATGGTCTACAGGGGTAGAGAGGTAAACACATAAATACCTGAAGAGTAAATACATAGTCACTTGAAGTTGCATCTTTTTTCTCTTTTACAGTAAAATAGAACTCAGCTATTTTAAAACACCACTCTAATGAGATCTTTCGAGCTCTTGAAATGTCATTTGATGTATAGATACATTTGACATACATTAAAGAAGTAACCTAAAATGTTTATCAGACCAGAGGAAGTGTGACTTTCCAGCCTGAGATGGAGTGACGGAAGTCATTGAAATGATTTATTGATAAGTGATAATATGCAGTTGTGGTTCAAAGAAGGGCAGAGTCAGCTCCTAATAAGAAAAAAATTCATTCCAAGGGTATCCTGCATTTTTTTATTTATTTCAGAGACAAAAATAGGGTGTAGGCAGGGAGAATTGGTTTCCTTGAAACAAGAACTTTTACAAAGTGAAAAACTTGAAATTAGATCATACATCAGCATGAATAAGATAGCCTAGCATGATCTCCACTTTCAACTTTGGTGTCTTGGTAATATGCCTGGCCTTGGCAGAGTTATTTTTGCAGAAATAAAGATTGCCTTTCTTACATAGCATTCTCTCCTTCTTGGACCTGTGGAAAAAGCAGGTTCTTCATTTGCAACTCTAAGATTTTCAGATCAGTAAACAGTATGACTATCCACTAAGCTCTGAAGCTCAGTTGTGAGATAGATAGAAAAAATATTTATGCTTATAAGATGAATCTCTGATTTAATATGTTGTTAGAGTTGATACAATTTATTTCCAAATACAGTGATTTTTTAAATGTATAATATTTTATTTAAATGCTTACTTTCACCAAATTTATCCCTGTAAAATGCCCAAATGTGCTAGCTGAACAGTTTGAATTTTAAAACTTTTCATTAAAAATAAAATGTTACTAAACATAGAATCTATGATTTTCAGTGAATTATGCAATAAAATACTCAAAGCAATAGAAGGCACAGAGTACCAAAGTAAAAAGATTAAAATATATAATAAAAATGATAGAAATGTAAAATATTTACAGAAAATCACATATATATTATTTATATCTTATTTCTAAGGATTTTGAACTCAGCATTGCTGTTAATCCATGAGAATTATATTTTCTGGATAGAAAGGTGTTCAATGGTAAGCACTCCTCACCTCCAAACAAACCTCTCTGGTGTCTACTGAATGTTGTCCGACTACAAATCAGAGAAAGGTCGAGAGTAATAGCAATTTCTCTGTCCTCTACAGGACAAGCCAGTTGGACTTGAGTTATTCTAGAAATACCTCACCACTCACTTTATATGGGTAACCAAAATACCAAGCATGATGTCTTGTCACAAGTAGAAGAGATGCTGACATAATATAGCTGGGAAAGAAAACAGTGGCAACCCAGGGTTATGTAGTATGTTGGGTCAGGTATATATCTAGAGATATTTGGAGACCCAGGGAAAATTTAATTCAACTTTATAATCTTTTTCACATTTTCTGTTCCCTAGTTTTGTTCATTTGTAATTATTCTTACGTTATTCAAGCTGTTTTTTTTTTTTTTTTGGCTGATTTTACAGATACATATATATGTCAAACTCCAGATCCTCCTGCAACAAAATCATTCCTTTTCTTTCTTTCTAGACCAATTTGAAATTAACTCAACTGGCCTAAATCAATTTGGATTGTACTTAAGACCTGTGGATTAAGTGAATCTTTTTCTGAAATAATCCCAAGTAATAATCCCATTACAAGTAATGGACAAAAAAAAATCATTCTATGGCTTAATCTCATTACTCTGTATCTCAATATGTTCTAATTCAGATAGGATCTGTAAATAAATATCATGAATAAATATGTATAGCGAGACTGGCTGGTGTGCTGAACACAGTTTATAATGTTAAAGCTAAAGGGGGCCTTTCCAACAAATTCAAGTATAAGTTCAAATGAGAAAAATCACACATTATTTCCTATTTACTATTGGTATTTCTTATCCCTAAGGAAGTAGTAGTAACAAGTGGCTTTAGAAATATGTGTGAGTGTGTGTGTTTATGCATGCGTGTACATATGTGTTGAAAAGCAGCATGGATTTTGTTGAGCCAGCACGAAGTCTTACAAGAGAGGAGACTATGCGTGATTTTTCAATTAACTCTGTCCGTAGATACTTTTCATACAAGTAGTGGAATAAATCATAATAACTACTTATCACCAATTATTATTTAAAGCTTGTCTTTTTGTTTCTGTGTACTACTTCTTGTTCATTTCCTAGATAAATTTCAATGGCTACGACTTTTATGTCAGGGTCACTTTCTATTAGATAATGCTAACACAAAAATGTTTCTGCCTCTTGTGATAGAAAATTACAAACAGGATCACATGCTAAAGGAAAACAATCCTTCCTCACAATTAAAATTTAAATCACTCTGCAAACCAAGTAAATGGTGGTGTGTTTTTCTAACCTTCTCTACGGTAGTCGATACATGGGTCAGAAAAGTAGAGTGGCTTTTAGATTAACAAATGTGTTAAAATAGCAAATTCTAAGACGCAATCAGTAATACATTCAGGAATTTTTGTACCAGAGCCAGTTTCTAAAGATAGGGAAAAATCAGACCAAAAAAAAATGGCAAAGAAAAACAAACTAGAAAGGGTAGGTTTACACACACACACACATGCACGTGCACACACACGTACACACTTGATTCTCAACTACGGACCCGAGAACAGCAAACTCTTTCAAGTTGTATATGTATATTCTCACTCCATCCTTTACAACATCCTTTCATATCTGGATCTCAGCTTCTTCCTTTCCTCATTTTTCTTTAGATTATAATATATTTATATTTCTACACCTGGTACAGATTATGTTAGCATATTCATCTGGAGTTCTATGAGTGTAGCTGCATGACCACAGATGCTTGATAATAAAAGGGGGGGGGGTGGGGCTTCATTAAAGTAGCAGATACTATTCAATGAGAAGACCAAGGAGGGCTGTAATGGTAGAAGCTAGAAGGCTCGGTTAGGATTGCCATGGCTGTCACATGGCACCTTAGCTATGCTTGCTTCAGAGTCCACTTTTCTTTCCATTTCAACATCAAGTAGCTGAAACAGGCTTAAACCAGTTTTTCTGTTCTGGCTACTGAGCCAAAGGGACAGGAAATCATTAAAGGGAAAACATTTCTAGCAAAGGTCACTTTAATAGAAAATTACATCAATCACTTTGAAGAAAAAAAGTACATTTCAATTGATGTCATCCGTCCATAGGATAACATCCGTTTTAGTTTCTGACTTGAGTTTTTAAAAGTTAGTCTAACTTTTGAAACAAGTACATTAAAAATTAACCATCCCTTCAACAGCAACTTCAATCATTTGAAAGGGAAGAGATGGTTATTAGCTATTTCATGTCAGAAGCTAAATGGTTACCTACTTGGAAGGGGAAGAGAATTTTTTTAAATGTACTCCCAATGGAATGCTAAAAGGAGCAAATCTTTCTGAGCAAGAAGATCAAGTGTTTACTTCTTAAGCATACTTTCTTCCACAATTGAAATTTGGTAATACACATCTTAAGGATATTGAAAATTTTTTTTCTCACTATGAGTCTTAAGCATATGCCATTTGCTTCCTAAAAATATCTTATTACTTTGGTTGTGTGTGTGTGTAAGAAAGAGAGAGAGGGAGGGAGGGAGAGAGGGAGTGGGAGGGGAAGAGGAAGAGAAAAAAGAAACGAGGAAGAGGGAAAGAAAATTGACAAAATGTCTAGTAAATGACAAGTACAAATGCTGCAATTGTTTCTGGTTTTCCCTCAACCCTATGAGAAGGGTTTATTGAGTCTGCTGGCCTGAAATGCTCATGCTTCAAGCCAGACCCTTTTCCCCATTTATTCCCACTAATCTTTCTGATCTATACAATGGCCGAAATGGTTTCTCAATCATCTCTTATTTTAAATGTACAAGATATAAGACTCATATTAAACTATAGGTTCATTAGGTGGGCACAACTCTAGACATGATTCTACCTGAATGATCAGCCTTAAGAGGCTTGCGTGTCCCTGGCTCCCAGGCTACACACATATTCCTGGTCTCTGATCCTTTCTTTCCCTTACATGCAACTGCAGCACAGTCTATGCACCAAAATGGGAAAGCATTTGTTTAAGAACAACATCTATATGCTCCATTGCAGTGCTTCTTATAAAGTGTGGTCCTCAGACTAGCAGCCCCAGCCTCGGAAGACTCAGGCTTCATCTCAGACCTACCAAGTTAGCAACTCTAGAATTGGAGCCCAGCAACCTGTGCATGATCAAGTTCATCGGGTGATTTGGATGCACACTAAAGTCTGAGAATCACTGCCCTATTGGAATCAAATACAGAATGATTGCCACTTTTCTCTTCTCTACCCAATAGCCCTGAGCCCCTGGACCTGATAAAAATGAAACGAGTTATTTGACAAAATGTGCTGGAAGAAATGAACAGAGGTCCTAGGGCTCAATCAAAAGTTGTCTTCCATTGGCATAGGCTGCTTGTTTCCCAAGGCCAGGTTCAGGGAAGTCACCAGGCCAGTGACCATCAGAGGCATACCCCTATCAGATATGAATGGATTTAATCCATGGAGTAAGACTATCTTTTACAGTGATATGGTAGCATATTAATTATCATCTGGCAGGATATAAATTTCCCCAAGGATGGACTGACTCTTCATATTCTCACCACAATGCTTTTGTCTGAAAACCATTGACACAGAGAGATTAAGCCAGAAAAGATGAGTTCATATTTCTATTATCATGGGGAGATGAAGGCAATTCGTACTAACAATGGCCTCTTATAATTTGGTAGTTACTAATCTTCTCGATTGGAGCAGATTTCTGATAATTCCTACTTTCTCTGTAAACTAATATATTTTTCATTCTAAGTCCCATTTTCACTCTATTTTAGTCATGGAGATCCTTGCATACAAAAGCCTGTCATTTTATCAGTTATGAGATACCTTACTCAAAATGTCTTCTCTTTAGCATTTGGGTTATTTCTCTCTACTCTAGATTTATGCTTTAGCTAGCTTACCCAAATGTTTTCTCTTTTGGTGTTATTTTAGGCCAAAAGGCCAACATGTCAAAAAGTCTCAGCAGAATAATCACATTTCCACCAAAAGAAAAACTCTTGTTTCAGTAATTTTTTATACTATAAAAGAATATGAAATGCTATTGATGATCTCAATTCCAAAGAGTTATTGAAATATATGCTACAGTGGGATTGAATTGGTTTATCTGGGGCTGTAAAATCCTATGTTTTAGCGTGCTGAACTGAGCAATATCATTCCCCGAACTAACTTCTGTTTTTAAATATATTTACCAGAATTTGGAAGGCAACACTACATTTGAATTCCAAACAACTGGAAATTCCATTTTGGAAACTAAAGGAGATGCAGAGCCTTGGCTTCTTTTTCTCTTGGGATCTAACCTAATACCACCCAATTTCTACTATTAACAAGGGAGGGAATGATGAGGACTACACTACACCTTTGTTGTTTGAATTATTTTCAATTAGCAGATATCTCAAGACTTTAAAAAGATAGTTCCTTCCAGATCTCTAAACTTGATGTGCAAAGATTCATTTTCATTGGCATAATGGTGAGAACATTGATCATCAGGGGAGTCCACTTTCCAGGTTACTCCCAAAGCTCCTAAAATCCAAATATATATGGCAGAGATAATGTTATGTTTACGAATGTTGGACAAATCTCCTTTCTACCACTAAATAAGTAGCTGTAGACTTTAACCATGGTAGACTAGGGAGTTCTTGCATCATTGATGTAACCATACCATGTTAATTTCCCATTACACGGTACGTCAATATACTGAGCCACTGAGTTGCAGCAGAGAAAGAGGTTTAATATTGCAGGGCAGCCACCTAAGCAAATAAGAGGAAACCACTAATCTGCCTCCCTGAGGAGTTTGGGGTTAGGAATTTTAAAAGGTTTGGACAGCTAGCTGGCAAAGGTATAGAGACTGTTGATTGGTCAAAGAGTGAAGTCATGGGACCAGGAGATGAAGAAACTACATTCTTATGCTGATTTGGTTCCACTGTAGGTGGCCTTCAAACTGGTTGGCAGCAACTGTTCCACCAGAATTCTGGATTTCAAAAACATCTTAATAATTCTTAACAAAAGCCTTATGATTCTAACATCACAGATCTTATGAATAGGAGCAAAGGAATTGTAAATGCTCAGTATTTAGAGCTACATGACTTTTGGTTAAGAAGCGACTATAGGGAAGTGGGCCAAAGTGCAGCCTGCTTAATGCTTTATTATAACCATATTTCTGTCTAGAACCCAGAATCCAATTCTTGGCAACCCTGTGAAGTTGGTTTTATTGTCTTTCTCCAACTGTTGACTTATGTATATGTGAGCTATAGCCATGGTCTGTCTTCAGGTTAGCTCTTATTTCCAACCTTTGGCAATATGTCATAAATATTGGATTATGTCCTGTAACAATATAAGGAGCCCTATTTTCTGGAAAAGAGGCTTTTCAAAAACATTTTAGTGTACCAGTCATGTCAAAAAAACCTGCCAGAATAACTCAGTATTCTCTCTTTATGAAAAGATAATGCTATCAATCGAACCCACTGGAAGAGCTTAGCAAATTCCTCAGCATAACTTTTTGAACTGTAAGGAGAAACTCTCTCTAGTGGAAATTCCCATAATTCTAGTACAGATGGTGTATGTTTTTCTTCCCTCTACACCCACCCACCAATGCCTTTGGGGAAACAAGATAGCATGAGAAAACAGCTATCAGCTGAACCTTAGTCTACTTAACTTGACATTAGATAAAAGATGGAATTACCTAAAACAGAATCTTCTATTCCATACGGAAATTCAATGTCCTTAACACTCTTGGACAACTAAGCATTAGGATTTAAAATATAGTGTCCCAACAACAACAACAAAAAAACCCTTCACTTCCTTGAAATTCCACTGAGAAATATCTACATATATAAACAAGTAAACATTTTTAATAAGTTTAGTATGGAAGGAGGGTATATCCCTTGCTTTCTTCCCTTTCTTAATTTCTTCATCTTTTGTTCTAACTCCTAAGAACCACATTTACGTAAGGAAATTCATGAAAACTGACTTTTTAAGTGTTGTCATGTTCTCACTTAGAAACAAATTGAAAGTAAAATCATTATTTATACTCAAAAATCCTAGGATGGTTGGATAAAATTCTGAGATATTATTCTTTTTCTGTCCTGTATTATTTCCCTTTTGTTCCCTTTGGCAGTTAGCTGGCTCTGTTCCACATTGCCTTAGGGTATGCGTGTGATAAGTCAGAAGGTTAAAGTGGCATTATAGAGTTTTTAGCTTTTGTTTCTAAAAATTTGAAACCAGAGTAAAAATAATATGTGGAAGATAGCAGTGATTAAAAGTGGACCCCAGAGTCAGCACATCTCCATTCAAAGTCTCACTTTGCCATTTAAGAGCTGTGTGACCTTGAGAAAATTATTTAACTCTGTTCCTCAGTGTCTCATCTGCTAAATAGAAACAATAATAGTATTTCTCTCATAAAGGTGTTTTAATATTCAGTGAGATACTATATGTAAAGTGATTAAACCATGATTTAAAACTGTAATGATAATAATTGACATTTATTGAGCGCTTACTTTGACTCAGACAGTGTTCTAAGATACATAGTAATTCATGTAACACACAAAGGAACTCTTTGCTATAGATATTATACCACCACCACCACCACCACCACCACCATCACCACCACCACCATCACCATCATCCTTAAACAAATGATGAAATAATGGCATACCACAGTTTGTTTGCTGTGGATTTGACAAACAATTGTGATTGGATATCTCCGTTCCATGCTGCAGGTTGGATTCAGGATATCTCCAAGTGTTTCTTTATTCTCCTTGGAACAGTTGTTATCTAAACCCTATGCTTCTCATGGTGAATCATAAGAACACAAGAGGAAAAGTCACACCTCAATAGCACATTGAAAGTTTGCTTGTGTCCCACCCCATCATCAAGACAAACATCAAAGAGTGAGAAAATAAACTCTGATCACCATCAAGACATAACAAGAGTGGGGATGAATAATGTTAATGAGAAAAAGAGAATGAGAATTGAAAGCAGTAATCTAACCTACAGTAATACTATAGTTTAATAGAGAAATTAGATATGCAAAGAGATATTTATAATATAATACAGTGGAGTCACATTTAAGGTGAAGGTTAAAGTATAAAATCAGTGAGTCAGAGAAAAATTGTATATAGTTTAAAATTTTCCAGAAAACCCTTAAAGAAGATACCTCATTAAAGATTGAGTTTTGCATTAAACCCTGACAGTTAGGTTTTCTTCAGTGTTGAAACAGATCATTGTTTTATTGTTGATCATCACATCAAGCATAAGACTGTGTGTAGGGAGTCATGTTGGATGAACTTAATGTGATGGCAGGATTTCAGTTCCTGAGACATAGGTAATTAAGAACAATTTAGATAACCAGTGTAGAAACTCATGCTCTTTAAGAGCATTTATTTTGGATGGAACAGGATATGACTGGGATCTATAAAATCACCCTCTATTTAAAATCCCACTTTCTCTTTTTCTCACCAACCTCCATCCGTGCACATTTAGTTGCATTTGTCTTATTAGGTGAATGTTTAATGCAATTGCTGGAGGCATACTGGAAGAAGAAATGCTATGAACTGTACTACAAATCCATCTTACAAGAGAAAAAGCCTATAGATACTCAGTGAATGCCTGCAGTGATAAGACAGTAGGATGGCATACACTACATGGATGAAAATTTAGCTGAAACTTAAAAATTCGTTGGGATTTAAATAGACAGACATATGAGGTAAGGGTTTGCAAGTGGAGACAATAGTTTGAGCAAATGCACAGAGGCAGGAAAATTAAACAACTGAGACTAATCCCAATTCATAATAAGCTAAAGAATAAAAGTCAAGAATCAATTACCAGGGGGTTATTTTTACTGAAATATGTAATGTCATTCAGAGCTGATATTTACAATGGTAGAATGCTGTTAGCAAAGGAATTTGTTTAAACAATCATTAGGCCAAATTCTCTTTAATTTTCAAAATAACAGTTTTAACAATGGTTTAGGAAATTATTTTTAAAATAATACCTCCATTTAACAAATAGTCTTTGAATCATTGTAAAACCTAACAATGTGTCATCTGTTTAAATTAAATTAAAATGCGTTTATTGAACAACAGATAACATTACAACAATAAAAAAATTAGGTTTAAAATAACTGAGAAACCAACTGTGGCATTAGAATTATAAACTGTAAGTTAACTTTTTAAATTACAATTACTATTGCACAGTCAGACAAATATAGAGAGGGCTACTTGTATATCACTGAAATTGAGGCCTATAAATAAAAGCCAGTTTATCTACATAATTTGTACTTTAGCTAACATGTACATATAACTCTGCATTTCCTCAATCTTCCAGGTGAACAATATTCCAAAAAGTTAAAACATTTCTTTTTAAAGAATTTTTTAATTCTTAAAAAATTTTTAAATTTTTTAAAAATTAAATTTCTTCAAGCATTTTGATGGGTGGATATCATGGACTACTAAAATATGTATAATTTCTATGAGTAATATACCACATAAAGCTATTTAACTGATAATATAATAGGCTTTGATATGGTTTGGCTCTGTGTCCCCACCCAAATCTCAGATTGAACTGTAATTCCCAATGTTGGAGGTGGGGCCTGGTGGAAGGTGATTGGATCATGGGGGTGGTTTCTAATGCTGTCTCATGATAGAGTTCTCATAATATCTGATTGTTGGAAAGTGTGTAGAACCTCCTTCTTTGTTCTCTCTTCCTCCTGCTCTGGCCACATGCAGACTTGCCCATTTCCTCTTTACCATCCACCATGATTGTAAGTTTCCTGAGGCCTCCCCAGCCAGATTCCTGCATAGCCTGGAGACCTGTGAGCCAATTAAACTTCTTTTCTTTATAAATTACCCTGTTTCAAGTAGTCCTTTATAGCAATGTGAGAATGGACTAATACAGACTTACTGTGTGTATATTTTCTATGATTTGTAAGAATACTTATATAATAAATTTAATTTTTCTAAATCTCAGAATTCTGAAAACAAAACTCATTACTTTCATTGTTTTTTACCTGTAGTAATTATTAATCAGACAGCACAAGATGAACTAAACTCAGACTCTACATAACAATGTGTAGTGCTATAGGTGTTTAGAAAAAGCATTTATGTAATTCATGACATATTTTTATTATTAAGATGCTTCTTTTAAAATCTCAATCTGTATTTGTGATATTCATATCAAGTCCTTTTGAAAATCAGCATATCCTTATATCTATTATGTTACATATCTAGTGTATATAATATCATATAGGTACAACGCTAAGCACTTAAAATTAAAACAACATTTGTTGAGATGCTAATATGTGGTCAGGCACTGTACTAGGTGCTGGACTACAAAGATGAATAATATAAAATTTAGATTATGTCTTAAAGATGCTTAAAAAGTGAGTCATAATATAGAGTAAATAATCATAAGGTAATGTGAGCTATGCTAATTAATTGAGATAGTTCAAAGGGCTAAGAATAGACAAGCACTGCAGGTCATAGAAGATATCACTAAAGAAGATAATATATAAGCTAGATTTCTTTATTATTATTATTATTATACTTTAGGTTTTATGGTACATGTGCGCAATGTGCAGGTAAGTTACATATGTATACATTTGCCATGCTGGTGCGCTGCACCCACTAACTCATCATCTAGCATTAGGTATATCTCCCAATGCTATCCCTCCCCCCTCCCCCCACCCCACAACAGTCCCCAGAGTGTGATGTTCCCCTTCCTGTGTCCATGTGTTCTCATTGTTCAGTTCCCACCTATGAGTGAGAATATGCGGTGTTTGGTTTTTTGTTCTTATGAAATTTCCAGGTTGACAAATTATGAGGAAAGATGTAGTTTTCTAGGGTGCTAATGAATCTTATTTTGTAGATTTACTTTAGGCAGAATTCCCTCTCTTCCTCTACCCCAAACACCATGTCTATGGTTCCTTTTTTTCTACACAATATCTCAGCTACGGATGATAAAGTAATATTGTAAAAATCCACCCATAAAGCAAAGAGGAAGCTCACATAAGATGAGAAATTCATCTGCCCTAGTAAGGTTTGGAGAATTGCTACATGGAGCATTTTTTTCTTAGCAATTGGGCCACTGTTCTTGTGAAATTATAGTTCAATTGAACATGACGAAATCATTTAAGACAAGCAAATTTAGTATTATTTATATGTGCTCCTCTCTTGTTTTGGAGTCTCCTCTGTAGTCTCCGATTGGGGTTAATTACTGATGATTTCTCCCTTTGTATTCATAATTTTTCTCTGGCAATTTCACACTGTTATTATTGGAGCTTTCTTTGGTCCTGCTTAATTAAATGCTGAAAGGCTTCAGTTGATTTCACAGCAGGCAGAGATGGCTAGACAATTTGCAATCTAAGTAAAGTGTTCAGCATTGTCTCAACTCTCAAGACCCACTCTCTTGCAGGCAATGTGTATGACATGATTCTGTTGGTGTTACCTGCAATTAAAAACAAACAGACAAACTCTAGTTTATAATAAGTGTCACTATTCTTCAAACAAGACCTTGATTCTTGAGTTTCAGCTTTCTGTACTTTCTCTATAATTCATTCAGTATTGAGAACTAATTGCAATTGTCACATTAAGTCACCTATGCTAGAGAAATGAAAAGCACCACTCCTTGGATGACAGTGTTAGGTCCAAAGCAGCAGGCAGCTGCATGAGTGCAGCAGTTGGGAATGGCTCCTTGTCAGTAGGGAAAATGGACATTTGTTACATGACAAAAATCTCACTGTTTGCATGTAATAGTCAGTGCTCTAAGAAGGCAACTTAACATGGAGAAACATTTTTGTAAGGTCAGCTTGAGAGAAGACATTTCTCAAAAAAAAAAAAGCCTTAAAAATAAGGATGCTGGGTAAAGTTTGGTGTGTAGTTATGCAACAAACAATAGTGCACGTGCTCATTTATGCTTGCATTATTGTCCCAATTAACCAAAGCCTTGGGATAAAATTTTTTGAAATCTGAAAGCCAATTGTCATGGCATACAGAACTATGAAATAAACACATGGAAGTACTGTGGCTTTCTGACCACTTTGGAATCCGTAATGCACTACATAAGGCTAATTAAAATAATAAAATGAAGCCCACAATTCCCATTTCTGTTCAGAAGAGGCACTGTGGGAATAATCAGAACCTATATTTCTCTACAAACATTTTCTACATCTTAGGCACACCGCTGGTTCCTCTCCACAAACCTTTTTAATCCATAGGCACTTTCTTTGAGAGCTGCTTTATGATGGTGAGAGGGGTTCTGCAATGCAGCAACTGCTGCTGCTTACTGAGCATATCATCTACTTGAAACGCATGCAGGAAATAAAAAGGAGATTGATGATTAGGGTGTGTGGTAGAGAGGGAGGCAGAAGTCCTTTCAATACAAAGATTATTATCACCAAATCTATTTTTTTTTAATATAGTTATACTGGGATCTTTGAGAAATCATGCAATGCTCCCTTCAGCTTTTCTGCAAGGTTAAAATCAAATTATCAAATATCCTCTATTAAGTATTCATTGAGTACTTTCCCTGGTCCCAAGGCACACTAGACGTTATCAGAGGTAAGGAAATATGAAACTTGGGCCATGCCTCAAACAGGTTATAATTGAGTTAGAGAGCAGAACTACAATCAAATTAATGGGAAGCATTTTTTAAGTATTTGATTTAAATAGTGTATTTCATAACAAAAATATATGTTTGTAATAATTCAATAGTAGAAATCACTGAAGCCTAAAGTCACCAAGGAAGAATGAAATCTTATTACTTAATGTGTGCTCCACAGACCAGCAATATCAGTATCACCTGGGAGCTTGTTAGAAATACATAATCTCAGGTCATATACCAGATCTACTACATCTGAGATTGTATTTTATATGATCCAGGTGACTTGTATGTACAATAAAGTTTGAGAAACACTAGATTAAACTAGAAGAATAAGTAAGGCAGAAAAATCTATCTACATTTTTCATGGATGACCCTACTGACCAGTATTCAGG
Organism: Pongo pygmaeus; assembly: GCF_028885625.2. Taxonomy (NCBI): domain Eukaryota; kingdom Metazoa; phylum Chordata; class Mammalia; order Primates; family Hominidae; genus Pongo; species Pongo pygmaeus. The sequence goes on along the minus strand of NC_072373.2, from coordinate 123,162,281 downwards.
GTAACCAATAAATATTTGTTAAAAAATAATGGATCCCATACTAATCACACACAGCATAGGTGAAATCAAAGATACATGCCAAGATAAAAAGGTGGTCCACATATTTTAAAACATCCAGGGAACCCCAACTTTGGGCATGAAAAGAATACTTAGATTAATCAGAGAAGTCCTCATCTGGTTTGAGAATATCACCTGAATTACTGATGAGGGATATTTAAAACGTCATTCAAACAAATATATTTTCATGCATTAATCTCTACAAAATAACTAAAATCATTTATAATACTTTGAATAAAAAGTTATCTTTTGGTACGTATAAAGTGGAAAAATTATAAATTTATAACTTTAGAACATAAAACAGACCTTAGAAATATTTTCCTTTTATCTTATTTCTCTTTACTGATAGGATTCTATGAAAATGCCTTTTACATTAAGCTCTCAAAAGAATATTAAGAAAAAACATGACATCCCTGACTATGGGTTTATGTTGATTAAATAAAAAGTTAGAGCTGTATAACATAAGGATTATAATCATATAGGCATTAGAAAACATGTCTGTCTACTTCTTTTATCAGATTTTTATAAGGGAACATAACTTTGTAATTTTTTTACTGTTTATATTTTCCAACACAAAAGTCCATAAAAAGCACAGAAATTTTGTATAAAAACATCTGGTTTGGGCTTATATTTTGTATATACTAGGAAGAGGCTGATCTTGATCAATAGTTCCCAGCTGTGGCAACTGGATACTTTACCAAAACGACCAATGGCCAGGCTCCGCTCAGTCCTTTTATTAATAAATCAGAATTTCTAGGTATAAGACTTTACCACCTTTTAGGTGAAAGTCAGGCTATATTGTGCCACCCCTTATAGTTTCTTTTATGTTATATTTCTTACTATACACATCATGTTTTGTTGTCAGTATTCATATATTTTATATTTTTTAATTTTTTTATTTCAATACATTTTGGGGGAATGGGTGGTGTTTGGTTACAGGAATAAGTTCTTTAGTGGTCATTTCTGAGATTTTGAGGCACCTATCACCTGAACAGTGTACACTGTACCCAATGTATATTCTGTTATCCCTTGCCACCCCCTACCCTTTCCCCCGAGTCTCCAAAGTCCAATGTATCATTCTTATGCCTTTGTGTCCTCATAGCTTAGCTTCTACATATGAGTGAGAACATACCATGTTTGATTTTCCATTCCCGAGTTACTTCACTTAGAATAATAGTTTTCAATTCCATTAAGTTGCTGTGAATGCTGTTATTTTATTTCTTTTTATGGCTGAGGAGTATTCCATGGTATATATAAATACCACGTTTTCTTTATTCACTCATTGATTGATTGGCATTTGGGCTGGTTCCATATTTTTGCAATTACAAATTGTGCTGCTATAAACGGGTATGCAAGTACCTTTTTTGAATAATGACTTCTTTTCCTCCGGGTAGATATCTAGTAGTGGGATTACTGGATCAAATGGTAGATCTACTTTTAGTTCTTTAAGGAATTTCCACATTGTTTTTCATAGCAGTTGTACTAGTTTACATTCCCATCAACAGTATAAAAGTGTTCCTTTTTCACCTCATCCATGCCAACATATATTATTTTTTAATTTTTTGATTATGACCATCCTTCCAGGAGTGCAGTGGTATTGCATTGTGGTTTTTATTTGCATTTACTTGATAATAAGTGATGTTGATCATTTTTTCATATGCTTATAGGCCATTTGTATGTCTTCTTTTGAGAATTGTCTATTCATGTCCACAGCTCACTTTTTGATGGGCTTTATTTTGTTTGTTTTATTCTTGCCAATGTGTTTGAGTTCCTTGTAGATTCTTGACATTAGTTCTTTGTTGCATGTACAGATTGTGAAGATTTTCTCCCATACTGTGGGTTGTCTGTTTGCAGTGCTGATTATTTCTTTTGCTGTACAGAAGTTTTTTAGCTTAATTAAGTCCCATCTATTTATCTTTGCTTTTGTTGCATTTGCTTTTGGGTTTTTGGTCACAAAGCCTTTGCCTAAGCCAATGTCTTGAAGATTATTCTGATGTTATCTTCTAGAATCTTTATGGTTTCAGGTCTTGGATTTAGGTCTTTTGATCCATCTTGAGTTGATTTTTGCATAAGGTGAGAGATGAGAATTCATTTTTATTTTTCTACACGTGGCTTTCCAATTATCTCAGCACCATTTGTTGAATAGGGTATCCTTTCCCCACTTCATGTTTTTGTTTGCTTTGTTAAAGATCAGTTGGCTGTAAGTATTTGGCTTTATTTCTGGGTTCTCTATTCTGTTCCATTGGTTTATGTGCCTATTTTTTTATATCAGTACCATGATGTTTTGGTGACTATGGCCTTATAGTATAGTTTGAAGTCAGGTAATGTGATGCCTTCTGATTTGTTCTTTTTGCTTAGTCTTGCTTTGGCTATGTGGACTCTTTTTTTGGTTCCATATGAATTTTAAGATTGTTTTTTCTAGTTCAGTGAAGAATGATGTTGGTATTTTGATGGGAATTGAAAAGAATTTGTAGATTGCTTTTTTCAGTATGGTCATTGTTACAAATTTGATTCTGCCCATCCACGAGCATGGAATATGTTTCCATTTGTTTATGTCAGCTGTAATCTCTTTCAGCAGTGTTTTGTAGTTTTCTTTGTAGAGGTTTTTCACAACCTTGGTTAGGTATATTCTTAATTTTTTTTTTTCAACTATTGTGAAAGTGGTTGAGTTCTTGATTTGATTCTCAGCTTGGATGTTTTTGAGGTATAGCAGAGCTACTGATTTGTGTACATTAATTTTGTATCCTAAAACTTTGCTGAATTCGTTTACCTGTTCTATAAGTTTTTTGGGTGAGTTTTTAGAATTTTCTAGGTTTACAATTATTTCATCAGCAAACAGTGACAGTTTGACTTCCTCTTTACCTGTTTGGATGCCCTTTATTTCTTTCTCTTGTCTAATTGCTCTGGCTAGGACTTCCAGTACTATTTTCAATAGAAGTGGAGAAACTAGGCATCCTTGTCTTGTTCCAGTTCCTGGGGGGAATGCTTTCAACTTTTCCCCATTAAGTATAATGTTGGCTGTGGGTTTGTCCTAGACGGTTTTTCTTACCTTAAGCTATGCTCATTCTATGCCAATTTTGCTGAGGGTTTTAAACATAAAGATCCCTTGATGTGATGTTCTCTGACTTTCCCTAGGAATGAGGCTTCCTGAGAGCCAAACCATAGTTATTGTTTTTGCTCTTCCAGGTCTAGCCACCCAGTAGAGCTACTGAGCTCCATCCTGGTACTGGGGAATGTCTACAGAGACTCCTGTGATGTGATCCATCTTAAGTCTTGCAGCCATGACTACTAGCACCTGCTCCAGGTGAGGTAGCAGGGGAGCAAAGTGAGGGTCCTTGATTGTGTTTTTGTTTAGTGTGCTGGCTTTTTGTTTGTTGGCCTCTAGCCAGGAGGTGGTGCTTCCAAGAGCTCATCAGCTGTGGTCCTATAGGGACACACCTACAACCGTCTAATTTTCAACAAAGTCAACAAAACAAGCAATGGAGAAAAGGCCCTCTAGTCAATAAATGTGCTGGAATCACCAGCTAGCCATATGCAGAAGATTGAAACTGGATCCCTTTCTTATACCATATACAAAAACCAACTTGAGTTGGATTAAAGACTTAAATGTAAAAGCTAAAACTGTAAAAACCATAGAGGAAAACTTAGGATATACTATTCTAGACACATAGGCATTGATGAATATGCCCAACATCACTAATCATTAAAGAAATGCAAATCAAAACTATGGAGAGATACCATCTCACACTTGTCAGAATAGCTATTATTAAAAAAGTCAAAAAAATAACATGCTGGTGAGGTTGTGAAGGTTGTGAAGGGAATATTTATACACTACTGTTAGGAATGTAAATTAGTTGAACCACTGTTTTAAGAAGTTAAAACAGGACAACCATTTGACCCAGCAATCCCATTCCTTGGTATATACCCAAAGGAATATAAATTGTTCTACCATGAAGACACATGCATGTGTACGTTCATCTCAGCACCATTCACAATAGCAAAGACTTTCAATCAACCTAAATGTCCATCAATAGTAGACTAGATAAAGAAAATGTGGTACATATATGCCGCAGAATACTACACAGCCATAAAAAACAACAAGATCATGTCCTTTGCAGCAATATGTATGGAGATGGAGGCTATTACCCTCTGCTAATTAACACATGAACAGAAAATCATATACCACATCTTATCACTTATAAGTGATAACTAAACATTAAGTATACTTGGACAAAAAGATGGGAACAATAGACACTAGGGCCTACTGAAGGGTGGAGCACGAGAGTAGGATAAGGACTGAAAAACTCTCTTTTGAGTACTGTGCTTATTACCTGGGTGACAAAATAATCTGTACACCAAGCCCCTGCAACATGCAATATACCAATACATGTACTCCCTGAACCTAAAACAAAATTTTGAAAGGGGGGGAAAAAAAAAACGCAGAGAAAGACAAAACCCTTCAAGAAGCTGAGGAGCTAAGACCAAATAAGTGAACCATCTTCAGGGATCTGTGACACAGCTGAGTATCTCTGCTGATTAGCTGAGTTCCTCAAGGTCATGTGGACATAGGACAGGAATAAGACAAGAAGCAGAACATGCTAGGGAACCTAAAGATAGGTCTGCCCCCCTGTAGTGGTTAAAAGTAAATTTGTGTGGGTATCTTTTAAAAATTATCTCGGAGCTTTATTAAAATATTAAATTCATAGTGTGTATTCTTACATGCTGTGGAGAATAAGAGCCTCCCCCATGCTTAGGGAGAAGCAGACAAGTAGAGCTTGAAGTTATTTCCCCAAGACCAGAGTTGGGTAATTAGGCTATCACCACCGGAGAAAGGTCATCCTTATCATAATTGCCAATGCCCAGAGAAGCTTCCAGAACCAGTCAGAAAATACTATGCTGGCACCACTTCCCAAGACAGGAGAGTTTGCACTGTCATAATTTGGATTAGATCTGGATTTGGGGAGCAGGACAGTATCTTGGAACCTGAAGCCACCCTGCTTGGATTGAAGTCCCACTCTTTTGCTTACTAGTTATGTGATCTTATATGAAATACTTAACCTGTCTGTGCCTCAGTTCCTTTATTTCAAAATAAGGATAATAATTGGACCTATGATATAAAAATGATTTGAAGACTAAGTGAATTCAGTATACACAGGGAATGGAAAAGTACCTGGTACATAATAATTGCTCTGTAAGTATTAGCTATTACTACCAATGTTAGTATTAGTATTGCTGTTGATGTAGTTATGTAACTCTTAGCATAGAAGAGGTAGAGTAAATGTATGCATTGGAGGAGACTAATAGAGTCCATAAACAGGTTCCATATCTTCAGAATATAAATAAGAATTTGCAAATTTTGCATTTAATCTATTGTCAATATAAAAGCATAAATATACCTATAGATTGTTGATGAAAATAGATATGCTCTTTCTAACTGAAACTCTCAATGCTTATTTACAAATGGAGTTAATAGATGAGATAAAAGACTATATCTACAATAGATATAGATGAGATGAGATAAAAAGATTAGAAAAGATAAATAGATGAGATAAAAGACTACATTCACAATAAATAGAAGAGATAAAAGACAATATCCACAACAAATTATATGTAAGGGAAAGTCATCAACATGACTTGATTTATTTGTCTTAACTAACAGCTGGTACTGTGAATATGATTTACCATTAAAAACAAACACTAATTGCCATGGGAATAATATATTAATTGATGCTATTTGGTTATTTTTTAATGGACTAAGAGCCATATATTAGGCAGAGATCAAGTTCAAACATTTAATAAAAAACTCAATGAACATATTTAAATTCCCAACAAATTGCAACACAAATCCTGGAAGCCGCAGTGAGGCACCACCTGGCTAGCAAATTTGTCATTCTCCTAGCTCTCTTTCTTCTTCAGCTCAGCAGCCCTGCCCACCAACTCATCCTAAGAATGTCAACTATTGTAATTAAGTGCCTGCTGCAAATGAAATCACAGTTGGAAGAAAATTTAAACATTCAAAATGAGTATGACTTTGTATAATAAACTTTATAGGAGGCCATTGGTTTGAACTGAGCTTCTGCACTAGGTCTAACAGACCAAACCAAAATGCAGTTACTCATCCTGAAATTCCATACCACCAAGCCAAAACTAACATCTATATCTGACCTTCCAAGAACAGAAGAGAGAGAAATAATAGTCAAATTCCAAACAGGACAGTTTTAGCTGCCATGATAAGGAAGTCCCCTCTGCTTTAACCTTTACAAGAAACTTTGAAATGACCAATCTGCTTTTTGTTCTTTATTTCTGCTTTCCTCAGCCCTTTTCTGTCTATAAAACACCCTTCTCTGCTCGGCTTATGGAAACAGTCATTCTGTTTTATAGAATAAGATATTGCCTGATATTAGAATCACAAATAAAAGCCAATTAAGATCTTTAAAGTAAATTTGTTGTAATTGTGTCTTTTGATGGCCTTTATGTGAATGGTAAAGATAGGATTTAGAGAAGGAAGATAAGACTCCCTTTTCTCCTTGTTCAGAATGCCATTTTCTTTCTGACCTTGCACAGACCCTCTTTTCACTGAGTCCCATAATTGTTGGACTGTCACACCTCAGCTAACTCACTGCTGCCGACCTTCGATCCTCCACACACCTAGTTACGCTCCCAAGGCCAGATCCTCCTGCTAATTCCAAGCTTGCTAGTCAATCTTGGCAGCTTACTTTCCTCCGCTAACCTTCACTTTCCCAGTTGACTTCTTTATAAACTATCTCAGCACTAAATGTAGGTCTCTACATAACCCCTGTCTCTCAACCCCAGAGAAAATTCATATCTTCAATTACATCAGTCTTATTCTCTACTTAATATAAATTATGGCATTATTCATGGGCATTCTAGGCCATGATCTAGAAACTGAGAAAACAAGGTTAAATACAAGGTGGCCATTCTCTTGAGGATCTCACAATTTAGCCAGAAACATAATCCATGCAATCACTAAAATGTTATACTTACAATAGAAGACAAGTACATAAATTACCTGTGATCATATATATATACATACACATTACATATATATACACACATATATATGTGTGTATATATGTAATGTGTATGTATATATATGTAAATGCGAGTTCATTAGGTATTAACTCACATGATCACAAAGTCGCACAATAGGCTGTCTGCAGGCTGACGAGCAAGAAAACCCAGTCTGAGTTCCAAAACTGAAGAATTTGGAGTCTGATGTTTGAGGGCAGGAAGCATCCAGCACAAGAGAAAGATGTAGACTGGGAGGCTAGGCCGGCCTCTCTTTTCATATTTTTGGCCTGCTTATATTCTAGCCATGCTGGCAGCTGATTAGATTGTGCACACCAAGACTAAGGGTATATCTGCCTTTCCCAGCCCACTGATTCAAATGTTAATCTCCTTTGACAACACCCTCGCAGACACACCCAGGATTAATACTTTGTATCCTTCAGTCCAATCGAGTTGACACTCATTATTAACCATCACAAGTCCAACCCTTGTTAATTTGAACCCATAAACATCTAACATCTCTTGCGATCATACATAATCTTCAAATAAAGACAATAATAAGGTCATAATTATACCTAACATAGAACAACTATCCTTCATACAACCAGAAATGCATCAATCACCAACCCAAATACTATAACATAAAGTTAGCAATACTTAAATACTGATGTGAAGTCAATAAATCTTATGTCACATGATAAAGGAGAAAGGAAATAAAATGAAGTTATTTTCTTAGTACAAGTGTATAAACATGTTTTTAACAAAAGAAGGAGGAAATACTCATGACAATTACAGTCCTCGTTTCTGCAGTTGGTCATGTGGTTGTAGTTGGTATTGTTAACTACCTTCTTCTACTACCCCTTCTGTATTTCCTTTGCCTTCAGCAAATACCTCAGCAGTTTGTGGGGTTTTTTTGTTTGTTTGTTTTTTTCCTGGTGGAGTGACCAAAAACATCATTCTTGAAGGGTCTGGGCCATCTATAGTCCTGTCTGGACTGAGCTGTAGTAATTTCCCGTTGACCTTAATCACAGGGCATGATAATACTAAGACACTCCCTGATGGATCTCCTGTATTCCATGCATACTCTTCCTTACTGTGGAGTAGGAGACTGATTTCATCTTGATAGTCCGGGTCAGTCACCCCAGCCAACACTGTAACTTCCTTCTTAGCCTGTTGCCTTAAAGGTAGGAGGAGCCCAAAGTGTCCAGGTGGCAATCAATCTTCACTTCCAGTTTAATGGAATCATTGTTGTGTCTCCTGGGGTGGCATTCCTTCCTCTTGAACTAAGATCTCTAGGCCAGCAGAACGTAATGTCATGGGAACAGGAAGCAAAAATTTTGCTAGTGGATCACTAAGGATAATGGTGCCACTTCCATTTCTACCCCTTGATTCCTGGACCTGTGAATCCTGGTAATGGAAGAAACAATGCCATACATTGGATTCTGATTCAGAACATACACGACCTTCTGGAGAACTTTGTCCCAGCCCTGCAAAGAATTGTCACATAGCTGGAGTTGTAGTTGTGACTTCAAAAGACCATTCCAACATTCTATCAATCCAGCTGCTTCATGATGCTGGGGAACATGGTAAGATCAGTGAATTCCGTGAGCATGAGCCCACTTCCACACTTCTTTAGCCATAAAGCAAGTGCCTTGGACAGAGGCAATGCTGTGTGGAATAGCATGATTGTGGATAAGACATGCCGTGAGTCCATGGATGGTAGTCTTGGCAGAAGCATTGCATGCAGGATAAGCAAACCCATATCCTGAGTTAAGTGTCTATAAAAGTGAGAGCAAACCTCTGCCCTTTCCATGATGGAACAGCTCCAATATAATCAACATGCCACAAGCTAGCTGGCTGATCACCCCAAAGAATGGTGCCATATCGAGGGCTCAGGGTTGGTCTCTGCTGCTGGCAAATTGGGCACTCAGTAGCAGCCGTAGCCAGGTCAGCCTTGGTGAGTGGAAGTCCATGTTGCTGAGCCCATGTATAACCTCCATCCCTGCCACCATGGCCACTGTGTTCATGGGCTCATTGAGTGATAACAGGGGTGGCTGGGGAAAGAGACTGAGTGGTGTCCACAGAACAGGTCATCCTATCCACTTGATTGTTAAAATCCTCCTCTGCTGAGGTCACCCATTGGTGAGCACTCACGTGAGATACAAATATCTTTATGGTTTTTGACCACTCAGGGGGGTCCACCCACATACCTCTTCCCTACGTTTCTTTGTCACCAGTTTTCCAATCATGCTTCTTCCATGTCCCTGACCATCCAAACAAACCACTGGCTACAGCCCATAAATCAATATATAATCACCCATCTGGCCATTTCTCCTTCCATGCAAAGTGCACAACCAGGTACACTGCTCGATGTTCTGCCCACTGGGAAGATTTCCCTTCACCACTTTCCTTCAGGGACGTCCTAGTAAGGGGCTGTAGTGCTGCAGCTGTACATTTTCAGGTGATGGATCTTGTAGAACCATCTGTGAACCAGGCCCTAGCCTTCTCTTTCTCTGTCAACTGATCACAGGAAACTCCCCATGAGGCCATTGGTGCAGGCTGGAGGAGAGAGGAGGGTGGCAGGAGTAGACACCAAGGGAATTTGAGCCACTTCCTCATATAACTTACTTGTGCCTTCAGGACCTGCTAGAACCTGATTATGTATATACCACTTCTGTTTGATAATGGAATGCTGCTGTGCATGACCAACTTTATGGCTAGATGGGTCAGAAAGCACCCAGATCATGATAGGCAGTCCAGGTCACATGTTGACTTGATGACTCATAGTCAAACGTTTAGTTTCTATCAAAGCCCAGTAACAGGCCAAGAGCTGTCTCTTAAAAGGAGAGCAGTTATCTGCAGAAGATGGCAGGGACTTGATCCAAAATCCCAGAGTCCTCTGCTGTGATTCACCTACAGGGTCTGCCAAAGGCACCAAACAGTATCCCTATCTGCCACTGACACCTCAAGCACCATAGAATCTGCTGGGTCATATGGCCCAAGTGGCAGAGCGGGTTGCACAGCAGCCTGGACCTGTTGCAGAGCTTTCTCCTGTTCTGGACCCCACTCAAAACTGGCAGCCTTTTGGGTGACTCAGTAAATGGGCTGGGGTAATGCCCAAATGAGGAATGTGTTGCCTCCAAAATCCAAACAGGCCCACTAGGCATTATGCCTCTTTCTTGGCTGTAGGAAGGGCCAAATGCAGCAACTTATCATAACTTCACCTGGGAAAGAATATCTTGACAGGCCCCACACCACTGGATGCCTAGAAATCTTACTGAGGTAGAAGGTCCTTGAATTTTAGTCGGATTTATTTTCCATCCTCCAGTACACAAATGTCTCACCCAATAGGTCCAGTGTGTTTGCGACTTCTTGCTCACTGGATCCAATTAGCGTAATGTCGTCGATGTAATGAGCCAGTATGCTATCTTATGGAAGTGAAAAGTGATCAGCATCTCTCCAAATAAGATTATAATACAAATCCAGAGAGTTGATAAACTCCTGAGGTAGGACAGTAAAGGTATATCACCGGCCTTGCCAGCTGAAAGCAAATTGCTTCTGGGGGACCTTATGGACAAGAATGGAGAAAAAGGCATTTGCCAAGTCAGTGGCTGCATACCAGGTACCAGGGGATGTGTTAATTTGCTCAAGCAATGAAACCATAACTGCTACAGCAGCTGCAATTGCAGTCACCACTTGGTTAAGCTTATGATAATCCATTGTCATTCTCCAAGATTCATCTGTCTTCTGCATGGACAAAATGGGAGAGTTGAATGGAGATGTGATGTGAATCACCACCCCTGCATCTTTCAAGTCCTTGATGGTGGCACTAATCTCTGCAATCCCTCCAGCAATGCAATATTGTTTTTGATTTACTATTTTTCTAAGTAGAGGTAGCTCTAAAGGCTTCCATTCGGCCTTTTCCACCATAATAGCCCTTGCCCTACCAGTCAGGGAGCCAACTTAGGGGTTTGCCAGGTGCTAATTATGTCTATGCCAATTATGCATTCTGGCACTGGGGAAATGACCACAGGAAGAGTCCAGGAACTCACTGGACCCACTGTAAGTTGCACCTGAGCTATAACTCCAACCTGACCTCCATATGCACCTACTTTAACTGGAGGACCACAGTGGCGTTTTGGATCCCCTAGAATCAATGTCAGGTCAGAGCCACTGCCCACTAGTGCCCGAAATGTCTGATCATTTTTCTTTTCCCAATGCATAGCTACCCTGGTAAAAGGCTGGAGGTCTCCTTTTGGAAGGATGGGAGAAAAATTCACTGTGTAAATTGTCAGAAATGTAGCGGGGTCCTTCTTCAAGGGGACCTGAACTCCCGTTCATTCAAGGGGCTCTGGGTCTCTAAACTGGCTCATGTCTGGAAATTGATTGAGGGGCTATGATTTTCTGTTTTTATCATTCAAATTAGCCTTCTGTTCATTCAACCTAGGTTTTCTGCTTGTATAAATTAAGTAGGAATGCAGTAGGCTTCCTATCATTTTCACTTCTAGGAACACTGTGATTAATTAGCTAATGCCAGAGCTCTACACAAGTCAGACTATTCTGATTGCCACTTTGCCTCTGCTGTCCATTACAGTAGCTATGCCCACCTTGCCTTTGCCAGTTGAGTGCCGCCACTTAATGCCTGCCATCTTGAGATCCGATTATTCCCATTGTATTTAAATTTTGTAGTTGAGTGACTGCAGTTCCCAGTGTTACATCTGGAATACAGAGAAGAGCAATTACAGGGCTCTTTGAAGATGCGGAGGCTGCCCTCACAAATCTATTTCACAAGGCATTAGTCAAGGGTGTATCTTCTGGACCCTCCCAGCTGGGATGAGTAGCTCTAAAGTGATTAATCCACTCCACCATCCCAATCTCCCTAAGCCTTTTGATCCCTTTTTCTACATTAAACCAACAAAGATATGGCATTTCCAGCTCACTCACAGTGGGCCATCATTTAATCCATATTTCAGCTAACCAAGCAAATAAACAATTAGAACCTTTTTTAACTCCCCAAGCTGCAACATTAAATGCAAAGTCCCTACTTAGTGGGCTCAAATCAATAAATTCAGCCTGATCCAACTCTATGTTCATTCTGCCATTACCCCAAACCCTTAATATCCATTCCCATGCTTGTTCTCCAGATTTCTGTTTATATGAATTAGAAAACTCAAGCAGTTCTTTTTGAGTGTAGAACACTTCCTTAGGGGTCACACTCTCAACCTCTCTTCTAGGGGCCCACCAGGACTTTAGTCTAGTTATAGGTATAGAAGCAAACAGGGGTGTTGGAGGTGGCTCCTGATGAGAATCAACATTATCTTGCCTGACAAGTGCCTCAGTGGAGGCCATCATTGTCGCCTCAGGCAAAACAGGATTTATCTCCTTAGACAAAGGTGGACAGGCTGATAGTAGCATGGGTCAGGGTGGGGATCTTGCCACTACTGGGGATGGGGAAGCTGTTTCCTCTAGCAAAAAAGGTTCATCAGAGTTTACAAACTCAGTGTTTCCTGCTTCATCAGTGTCCTCCCATACATCACCGTTCCAAGTTGCAGGGTCCCATTCTTTTCCAATCAATATCCTCACTTTAACAGTAGACATCTCGTGAGGCTGTGCATGACCTTTAGTTGCAGGTCAGCTACTCGTATGATAAGAGCTTGTGTCTGTTTTTCCACAATTTCACTTTTTCTCTACAGGAATAAGACTCTCACTCAGGGCAATCTTACCAGATTTGAAGCTTAGTATCTGCTTCAGAAGCCAAGTGATAGAATTCCTGTGTTCATCATTTTCTTTCATTACTTCATTCATTGAACTTAGGAGCAACCAACCAGCTTCATTATGTTCCATATGTTCTCCACATATGGTCAAAGGTATTACGTATGGAGTCACTGAATTCCTTGCCTCTCACGAGTGATGAATCACGAGTGTCAAATGCATTTATTTTGCATAACTCTAAACAGTTTACATCAACGATTATCAGTGTTCTCCATACTATTAGAAGTAGAGTCCTTAGCATTTTTGGGTCTAATTATATTAAGCAGCCAACTCCAGAAACACCAAAACCAATGAAAGAACTCCATTCTTAGAATTCTGTTCCTCTAGAACAACTCCTGGTACCAAAATCCGTATTATTCAAGGTTCTCTAAAGGGACAGAATTATAGACCATCTGCTGCTTTCTTATATTCTAGCTGTGCTGGCAGCTGATTATTTTGTGCCCACCCAGATTTAGTGTGGGTCTGCCTTTCCCAGCCCACTGACTCAAGTGTTAATCTCATCTGGCCACACCCTCATACACACACCCAGGATCAATAATTTGTATCCTTCAATCCAATCAAGTTGACACTCAGTATTAACCATCACACTGCCCTTGTTCAGAACTATCTCCCACTCACTTTCTAAAACATTCAAAACTTTCATCATCCTCTGCCAGCAGTCTATCCAATATTTAAATCTCTCTTTTCCAGAAGGCTGACTTGCCACCCACTTTATCAAGAAAATTGAAAGTATCAACATGAGCTACCTCAAACTAGAAGTAGCTGCCTTTTATTCCTGTCATGTCTTTTCAGGCCAACTTCCATGTATGGTTATAATCACATTTCCTTATGCCTCCTTTGGGTCTTTGCTCCATTTCTCTTATGTTTTCAAAATTTTTTATTATTTTTTCTCCCTCACATCTCTCTCAGCATATCAGGTAATTTCTTGATCCAAAGTACACCCTTGGTGGACATTCCTTCTCTTCTCAGCCAACCTTCTTGAAAAAGCACTATCCTTAATTTTTCATGTCTTTTTTCCATTCACTTCTCCAGCCACTGTACTCTACCTTCAGTCCACTCCTCTGAAACAACTGTGGCCAAAGTCATGACAGCCTAAACCAACAATTTAACCCATTGTTTAATCCAATGAACACTTCTTGCAGTTCCCATCTTACTAAATCTCTGCTGCTTTTGATACAGTTCTGATATTTTTCTTCTTGAAAATTCTTCATTTTTGTGGATTCCATGGCATACACTCTTTCACAGTATTTCACCTAACCAATAGTACCATTTTAGCCTATTTCACATGGTTCCTATTGTCTTTCAGGCTCTTTATTACACTCAGCAGTTTCCATTAGTTCATATTTTAGTCTAATTTATCAAACTGCCTACTCTAGGACTTTGGAATATACCTGTGAGCAACACAAGGTTTCTACACCCTTATAGTTTACATCCCTGTTTGTGTCTGTGTGGAATAAGTTAAGTCAGATACAGGGAAACAGCCTATAATAAAATAAACAATGACAAACAACAAATTTTGATATGGACTATTTAGATAATTTAATTAAGCTGATGTGATAGTGATTCGGAGTCAGAGGATGTTTCATTGAGACTATATTTATGTTGATCTCTGAATGACAGAAGAATGCAGCCACAGACTGTTGCTAGTAAGAATAGTTCAAGAGGAAAATTGCTCATCTGATGTTGTGAATGAATTTACCATGTTTGAAGAGGACAGAGATGTCTATTGGGTTGAAAGTCTAGTGGGTGATGAAAAAAATATAGTTAGGGAATGTGCCAGATCAGTAGAGATTTAAAGTCAATATGAGAAAGCTTTAATGAGAAACAGGAAAATAATATGATATAATTCATATCTTTGTATTGATATATAATATTTGTACAAATTAATGTGCACATACAATATTTCATTAAAGGAATATAATGTATAATGATCAAGCCAGAGTATTTGGAGTAATAATCACCTCAAGTATTTCTATGTGTGGGGAACATTTCAAGTCCTCTTTTCTAGCTATTTTGAATTATACAATACATTGTTGTTAACTATAATCACCCTACTCTTCTATCAAACGTTGCAACCTATTCCTTCTATCTGATTGTATGTTTGAGGAGAATTAGTATTAGTCTTCTTTGAATGTTTGGTAGAATTTGGCAGTAAAGCCATTCAGTCCTGGACTTTTCCTTGTTGGGATATTTTTTTTTTATTACAGCTTCAACTTAATTACACATTATTGATCTGTACAGATTTTTTATTTCTTTCTGATTCAATCTTGATGGTTGAAATTAATCCATTAATTAATGCAGAAATTAATCCATTTCCTTTAGGGTTTACAATTGATTAGTATATTGTTTTCCATAACAGACTCTTCTGAAGTTTCAGCTACAATGTCTCCTTTTACATTCGTAATTTTGTTTAGTTGGGTTTTGTTTTCTTTTCTCTTGGTTAATCTAGCTAATATTTTATTGATTCTTTTGTTTATTCTTCGTATTGTGTTTTTTTAGTCTCTGTTTAGTTTTGCTCTGTTCTTTATTATTTCTTTACATTTACTAAAGTTGGGCTTGGTTTTTCCTTGCTTTTCTAGTTTCTAGAGATGCATCACTAGAGTGTTTATTTGAAATCTTTCTACTTTTCTGATTTACCATTTATTTCTGTAAACTTTCCCCTTAGCACTGCTTTTGATGCACCCCACAGGTTTTGGAATGTTGTGTTTCAATCCTAGTTTGTTTCAGCAATTTGTTTCTTGTCTCTTTATTTTCTTTCTTGACTCATTGGTTATTCTGGAGTATGTTAATTTTCACATATTTGTACAGTTTCCAAAATTTTACCTTATTATTTATTTCTAGTTTTATTACTTTGTGATCCAGGAAGATGCCTAATATGATTTTGATTTTGTTTTAATTTGCTGAGTCTTGTTTTGTGTCCTAACATATGATCTGTCCTAGAGAATGTTCTGTGTGCTGAGAAGAAAGTGTATTTTGTAGCTGTTATGTAAAATATTCTGTACATTTCTGTTCCATTTGCTCTAAAGTGCAGTTTAAATCCAATGTTTTTGTTTGTTTGTCAATTTTCTGTCTGGACGATATGTCTAATTTGAGAGTGGAGTGTTGAAGTTTCCAACTACTATGTATTATAGTCTATCTTTTCCTTTAGCTCTATTAATATTTGCTTTATATATCTGGATGCTCCGGTGTGGGATGCATATATGTTTAGAATTGTTATATCCTTGATCCCTTTATCATTATATAATGACCTTCTTTGTCTCTTGCTCTTCCAGAGGGTGGTCTTGCTTTCAGTGGCAGTAGCTGTATGTAGGCAGTTGGGAAGCACATACTTCCCTCGTGCTTCTCTGTGGTGGCAGCTGCAGCTGCTTTGTGCAGGAAAGTGTGTCCTCAGGGCACATGAAAATTCACAGTGGCTCTGATGTTGGAGCAGTAAGGACTTTGCCAATGGCTCTTGCTTCAGGCTAGCTGGCATCAGCATGTCATGGTGGTGGCTACAGGTGAGAAATGTAAATGGTGCTCTAGAGATCTAGTGATGTAAGGGCTTTTGGTCCCCAGGGCAGAATACAGTCTAGTCTCTCAAAATGTTGTCATGCTGCAGCTTCTTAGTGTTCAGAGTAGGTATGGGGCCCAGTGTGAGTTCTCTCCCTGGAGCAATGCCTTCATGTAGTTTTCAGGAAGCTCCCTATTTAAGCCTCAGGCCCACTAATGTCTAGGTGTTTTCCTGCGGCCTGGATATAGGAGTTTATAGTTAGAATGTGAACTACTGGGGGTCAATCACTTACAATTTCCCCCATTCAGGAGCCACTCCAGGCTCTTAGAGAATCCCAGCTGAGAAGACTACCTTGCTTCCCTCTCCCTTCCTGCTTTAAATATTTCCTTTCACTCCTCCATTGAATGCAGTGTTTTTCCTTATATGATCTGATGAAATTGTGATTATCTACCCACGATTTTGCTGCTTTTTTGTGATGGAGGTGAGTTACAAGATGCCTTTAGTTATCTATTTTGAAGCCCCTCCAAAAATGTATAGCTTTATAGGGTCAGGCTGCCTTGGGAAAGTATGTTGAAATTAGCAAAAGTGGCAACAAAAAGACTACTTAGATGATAGTTGCACTGAACTGTTTGGGATGTAGCAATGGCCTCCTGGGCAATTGAGAATTGTAGGAGTAAAGATGAAAGCAGAGGACATTTTGGGGTACATTTGGAGGTGGTGGCAGAAGTTGCCAGTAAATTGAGAATAAAGAATGATGGAAAAAAAATAATGAATGATTGGCTAGATCATTGTGAACTGGTGATGTAAATAATTATGTTGAGGAATGGGTGAGTGGTAGTTACAGTAGTGAAACAGGTATGAAGTGTTCTGTTTTGGCAATGTTTGAGGTTATTATTGACATACTTATGGAGGTGTTAGCTAGGAATTTGATAAAGATCAGTTTGGAATTCAAGGGAAGGCATAACGCAGATGATATAAACTTGGAAGTTACTACACATAACTTGTACGTAAAGCTGTGGGACAAGATAAGGTCTACAAGGGAGATTGTGTTGATACAAAGGGAGGGGGGCATGGAGCACTGATTCATTTCAAGATTTAGTCATCAAAAGAGGATATGAGGCTAGCAAATGAGACCTAGAAGAGAAATAACCAGAGTAATATATTATAGAAGTCAAGATAAAAACGTATTTTAAGAAGGAGGAAATAAATAATACTGCTTTGGACCAAATAAGAAAAGACTAATGATGAGAACATTCTATTTTGACAACTTGAAAGTCAATTGTGTGTCCTCACAATGGTGAGGACAAGGACCCTATTACAGAAGGGGAGAGGACAAGGTGATGGGGAAATAGAATCAGCGACTCGAGATGACACCTTCAAAAAGTTGTATGATCACAGGTAGGAAAGAAATGAAGTGACAACTAGAAGAGGAAGTAAGGTCATGAGAGGATTTGTGCTTTTGTTTGTTGTATTCACTTGATTTTGTTATTAAGATAGATAAAACAACTTTATATTTGTTGTAGATTTCTGTAAGGCACCACTATCAACTTCATCCTTCAACAGTGGGCTATGGAAACTTTTCTACACTCCTTTGTCTCACTCACTCATATCCCATCAATTATCATAAACTGTCAGATTTACCCTCTATTTCTTGAATCCAGCTCCTTTTCCCCATCTCTACTGCCATTGTTTTAGTTCAGACACTTACCTAGATTATGTTATACTCTCCCTTCCTCAATTTCTCATTCTTTAAATACTTTCTGTAAATTGCAACCAGAGTTGAGCAGATTAACTACAATTATTTTAAAACCTTCCATGCTGATAATAGAATTAAGCTGAAGCATTGTAACTTTGGATAAGAAGCCCAATCAACTTTCTTTTTTTTTTTTTTTTAATTATACTTTAAGTTCTAGGGTACATGTGCACAACATGCTGGTTTCTTACATATGTATACATGTGCCATGTTGGTGTGCTGCACCCCATTAACGTGTCATTTACATTAGCTATATCTCCTAATGCTATCCCTCCCCCTTCCCCCACCCCAAGACAGGCCCTGGTGTGTGATGTTCCCCTTCCTGTGTCCAAGTGTTCTCATTGTTCAATTCCCACCTATGAGTGAGAACATGCAGTGTTTGGTTTTTTGTCCTTCTGATACTTTGCTGAGAATGATGGTTTCCAGCTTCATCTATGTCCCTATAAAGGACATGAACTCATCATTTTTTATGGCTGCATAGTATTCCATGGTGTATATGTGCCACATTTTCTTAATCTAGTCTATCATTGATGGACATTTGGGCTGGTTCCAAGTCTTTGCTATTGTGAATAGTGCTGCAACACACATATATGTGCATGTGTCTTCATAGCAGCATGATTTATAATCCTTTGGGTATATACCCAGTAATAGGATGGCTGGGTCAAATGGTATTTCTAGTTCTAGATCCTTGAGGAATCGCCATACTGTCTTCCACAATGGTTGAACTAGTTTACGTCCCAACAACAGTGTAAAAGTGTTCCTGTTTCTCCACATCCTCTCCAGCACCTGTTGTTTCCTGACTTTTTAATGATTGCCATTCAAACTGGTGTGAGATGGTATCTCATTGTGGTTTTGATTTGCATTTCTCTGATGGCCCATGATGATGAGCATTTTTTCATGTGTCTGTTGGCTGCATAAACGTTTTCTTCTGAGAAGTGTCTGTTCATATCCTTCGCCCACTTGTTGATGGGGTTGTTTGTTTTTTTTCTTGTAAATTTGTTTGAGTCCCTTGTAGATTCTGGATATTAGCCCTTTATCAGATGAGTAGATTGCAAAAATTTTCTCCCATTCTGTAGGTTGCCTGTTCACTCTGATGGTAGTTTCTTTTGCTGTGCAGAAGCTCTTTAGTTTAATTGGATCCCATTTGTCGATTTTGGCTTTTGTTGCCATTGTTTTTGGTGTTTTAGACATGAAGTCCTTGTCCATGCCTATGTCCTGAATGGTATTGCCTAGGTTTTCTTCCAGGGTTTTTATGGTTTTAGGTCTAAAGTTTAAGTCTTTAATCCATCTTGAATTAATTTTTGTATAAGTGTAAGGAAGGGATTGAGTTTCAGCTTTCTACATGTGGCTAGTCAATTTTCCCAGCACCATTTATTAAATACGGAATCTTTTCCCCATTTCTTGTTTTTGTCAGGTTTGTCAAAGATCAGATGGTTGTAGATGTGTGGTATTATTTCTGAGGCCTCTGTTCTGTTCCATTGGTCTGTATTTCTGTTTTGATACCAGTACCATGCTGTTTTGGTTACTGTAGCCTTGTGGTATAGTTTGAAGTCAGGTAGTGTGATGCCTCCAGCTTTGTTCTTTTGGCTTAGGATTGACTTGGCACTGTGGGCTCTTTTTTGGTTCCATATAAAATTTAAAGTAGTTTTTTCCAATTTTCTGAAGAAAGTCATTGGTAGCTTGATGGGGATGGCATTGAATGTATAATTTACCTTGGGCAGTATGGCCATTTTCACCATATTGATTCTTCCTATCCATGAGCATGGAATGTTCTTCCATTTGTTTGTGTCCTCTTTGATTTCATTGAACAGTCATTTGTAGTTCTTCTTGAAGAGTTCCTTCACATCCCTTGTAAGTTGGATTCCTAGGTATCTTATTCTCTTTGAAGCAATTGTGAATGGGAGTTCACTCATGATTTGGCTCTCTGTCTGTTATTGGTGTGTAAGAATGCTTGTGATTTTTGCACATTGATTTTGTATCCTGAGACTTTGCTGAAGTTGTTTATCAGCTTAAGGAGATTTTGGGCTGAGACGATGAGGTTTTCTAGATATACAATCATGTCATCTGCAAACAGGGACAATTTGACTTCCTCTTTTCCTAATTGAATACCCTTTATTTCTTTCACCTTCCTGATTGCCCTGGCCAGAATTTCCAACATTATGTTGAATAGGAGTGGTGAGAGAGGGCATCCCTGTCTTGTGCCAGTTTTCAAAGGGAATGCTTCCAGTTTTTGCCCAGTCAGTATGATATTGGCTGTGGGTTTGTCATAAGTAGCTTATTATTATTTTGAGATACGTCCCATCAATACCTAATTTATTGAGAGTTTTTAGCATGAAGAGCTGTTGAATTTTGTCAAAGGCCTTTTCTGCATCTATTGAGATAATCATGTGGTTTTTGTCATTGGTTCTGTTTATATGCTGGATTACGTTCAACTTTCTTAATTTCCTGTCATGTTTTGCTGTATTATTTATCAGTGCTGTGGCAAATTAAACTACTAAACTTGCTTTTTGCTGAAATCGCATATTGTTTTGGGCTGAAGTATTTCTCTGACTGACTTTCCTATCCTTTATGAGATATTTTTTATTCCTTTAGGTTTAGATTAATATTACACTTCTTTCAAAAGCATTCCTTGAAACTCTAAATTGCTTAAGCACACCATTCTTATATCAGCTTAAATGTGTGTGTGTGTGTGTATATGTGTGCACATGTGTTTTTTATCAACTTTCTTAATTTCCTCTCATGTTTTCCTTTATTTATCAGTGCTGTGGCAAATTAAACTACTGAACTTGTTTTTTGCTGAAAACCCATATTGTTTTGGGCTAAAGTATTTCTCCGATTGACTTTCCTATCCCTTACTAGATATTTTTTATTCCTTAAGGTTTAGATTAATATTCTACTTCTTTCAAAAACATTCCTTGAAACACCAAATTGCTTAAGTTCACCATTCTTATATTAGCTTAAATGTGTGCGTATGTGTGCACATGTGTTTTTTATTGAATCTAAATTATCTGCTTAAGCATTTGTCTTCATCACTACCATAAGGCTCTTTAGGACAGGATCCTTGTATAATTAATTTTTGTTATTTTGAGCCATAGCTGATATCTTAGCAGGACTACGTGGTTGATAATCTGAACATTAGCCCACTATGCAGATATGATGTTCAGTGATACTTATGCATTACAAATATCCTTTCCCAAATGGAACTTACATGTTTACATGCAACTTATCATAGCAAGAAAACACAGATTTTGGACATGAAAAAAATTAGCCTTAAAATTCCAGAACTATTGTTTATTGGTTGTCCTGTAAGTCACCCAAGTTCTTTGAGCCAGAGTGTCTTTAATCATAAAATGATGATACTAATACTTATTCTATGATGTTACTAATATTTAGGAATATTTTGAGAAATAAAATACACAATATTTTAAATATATATACCTAAGATAATATCTGGAAAATAATAAATGGTCTTCAAATGGTAATTCCCTTCCCTTTTGAAAATTTCAGATTTATTCATTTCCTGAATATGTATTAAGCACTAACTGTAATACAGACACCATTCTAGACATTAAAATTCAACAATAAGCAAGACAAACATGACTCTTACTCTCACAGAATTTCTATACTCTGATTGGGAAAACCAGGGCTCAACAAACAATTACACAATTTGTTATTTAATTGTAATTATGAAAAGTGCAACCAAGAAGCATTGTGTGTTATGAAAGTATTAAGCTTGCTACTCATAACTTTCTTTTCATTATTTTGCTCAGATGTTCTTTGATTAGTGGTCATTTAGGCACTTGCCCAATGTTATTATTTTGGAGACAACCTATCAGTGAGCTATATATATATATGTATATATACGTATATATACATATATATATATATAAGTATATATACGTATATATACATATATATATATATAAAAACATTATCATTAAAGCAAAGCACTGGATAATGTTGTAGTGGATGCTAAGAAGTATACCATAGTCTTTGGTGTCAAGGAGCTCAGTAATAGAAACAAGCACTAAAAATGAATAATTTTTTTAAAAGCGCCATAGAAATTTAAAGGCAGAAATTCCCAGATGTGGAATACTTCAGTTTAAAGATGGCATCTGAATTGGACTTTTCAGAATCAATAGCAGTTTGAAAGCAAATTCTTTTTCACAATATCTATCCACTATCACCAAAAAATTGTTCATTTGTAATCTGAAAACCTTACTCTTAACCAACACCCACTACATTAATATAGGAACGTATTGCTTGTCCCCTAGATTATTGAAAAAGATTTCTATTTGGCTTTCACCTCACTATGCTTTGAATGTGTCCCCCAAAGTTCATGTGTTGAAAACTTAATTCCCAGTGAAGCAAGGTTGAAAAGTGGTGCTTAATGGGAGGTGTTTATGTCATGGGAGCAACAGCCTCATGAATTGATTAATGCCATTACCATGGGACTGTATTTGTTATTTTGGGACTGGTTTCTTATTAAAAGACTAAGTTCAGACCCCGCTTGCTCTCTCTCTCTCTCTCTCTGTCTCTCTCCCTCTCTCTCGCCCTCTTTTTGCCCTTCTGTCATGTGATGCCTTTGCCTGTTATAAGGCATCAAAAAGGCCCTCCCCATATGATTGGCCCATCAATCTTGGATTTCTCAGCCTCCAGAATGTGCGCCAATAAATTTCTGTTCATTATACATTTTCCATTCTGTAGTATTCTGTTATACTAAGAATAACTATGGACTGAGATTCTCCTCCAATTACTTTCTTCATTGTTTTCAGGGTGAACTTAGCAGAAAACACAAATCTAATTCAGTCACATCCTTGCACTTAATCTTTCATTTGCTTTTTGGGTTTTCAAATAAAGCCCAGCATTCCCAACATGGAATATGAACTCTTGCATGATTCAAGTGCCATGGTCTGCATGCTGAAACTTAGCCATAGCAAACAATGTGCAAATCCCAAATAGCCCATACACTCTCAGATCATTGTGCTTTTCCCCATCCTCCTTCTTCATTTTATTTTTCTAACACCTACTATGCTTATAGGTTCAGATAATGTACCATCTTTCACAGGTAGCTTTTGCTGACTCTCCTCCAATTTCTGATAAGAAGTGTTCATCTGCTCCCATAAAACTGTCTACCTAAACAGCTATCACCTATACTTACTTATCTGCTTATCATTTTCCCCCATTAGACTGTGACCTTTTGCAGGGCAAGAGTTATGTTTCTTGGTATTGTTTTTCCAACACTTAAGACTTCCTGTCATCACAAAAAAAAAGCAACAACAACAAAAATCATTTTACATATTTAATCTCAAAACCTCAAGAATAAATACATGAATTGTTGAAGTAACGGAGATATTTCAAGTTATAATATAAAATTTTACAAGATGGCTAAAGAAAATGAAGGCACAACCTGTTAGAGGAGAGAAAACAATCTAATTTGGAAAAAAGAAATTTTCGGAAGGGGAACAATAAATAACAAGCCTAGAAAACATATGGAGCAGGGCTATGAGATAGAGCTTTCTGTGATGATGGATTTTTTTCTATTTTGCACTGTCCAGTACAGTAGCCACTAGCTGCCTGGATGACTGGGGACATGAAATGTGGCTAGTGTGGTGGAAACACTAAATTTTAGCCCATTTTAATTAATTTAATTTTAAATTTAAATCATTGCCATGGGGTGACTGTATTGGATAGCACAAAACGGACAGGTCTATAGAAGGCCCTGGATATCAGGTTAATGAGACAATATTTTGTAGGTAATTAAAACAAACTGAAGTATTCTAAGAAGAAAATTAACATAATTCAAAGAATGTCTCAGTTATGAAAACTAAATACTAATAAGCAATGATATAAAGGTATGAAAATTACAAACTGTTATAATTTGCATGCTGGTTTATTTCTTCTAGAAATTTTGTTTTGTTTCTCACTTTAACCATCTAATGAGGTGAAGATAATGGACAATAATTTTTTATCTAACTTACTAATGTGAAATGATAATACAATATTTTGAAAATAGCTTCAATAGAATTGGAGCAAAAAGCCTGAATATCAATTATTTTGTTATTATCTAATTAATTGGATAACAAAATGTACCATTTATAATTTGAAAACATTTTGACTTTTCATTGCATACATTTCATATAGTAGATAAATAATTGCATTCAACTGTTGGATATGTATCCAGAAAATTTCTGATATTATACAGCTACCAGGCAATGGCTTAGATATAAGGTAAACACAAATCCCACTTTCCTAGGACAACCCAGTTATGCCTAATATACATCAGTTGACAAACATATTAAAACATTTTATCCTCCCATTTCTGCATCATAAATGTTATCTTTGGATAATAACTTATATGGTCACAATTTGTGCATCTCTATCACAAACTACAATGTACACTTCTTTTAGAAAATATGCACATTATGCTACTTTATAGTAAAAACATCCAATATACTTCTATTTGTTTATTTCTCTGCCACCAAAAGCATAAGCAGCAAGGTAAGGAAAGTTTAGATACTCAGATCAAGACACTCTGAACACATCTGAAATACTTATGAACATTTAACGTGAATTTACCTTCATAAATTTGCTGACAGTATTGTATCTTCCTTATATGGTTTGTCAAGATTAAACCAAAATGATTACATAAAACATTTAACATAGTACTTAGCAGAGCCAAACTAATTAGCAAATGTTAGACAATCTAATTCTTACTGTTATTTTGTGTCATTATTATTAATGTCGATTTTTGTTCTACTACCTCTCCTGGCAGGTTCAAACATCCTGGGGTAAGGTTTGGCTGGCAAGAGCATGGTGCCTCTTAGGCATATCTGGTGGCTCCCCTCCTAGGCAGGACAGGTGGAAGGGACACCAAGAGATTTTCTGTCTTCTCTTTGGCCATAGTTTCTTACATGTGTCAGAACAGGTTAGGTGTAAAGCTACACTTACCTGACCAGTCTCAGCAGGGGAAGCAATATATCTGCAATACATCTCATGATCTTTCACATAGAAATCCTTGCATTTATATATTTATACAACATTCCCCCAAATGTTTTCTTTTTACATACCCAAAGCAGGTTTGCTCAAACGTATTTCAAATTATAGTTTCATTAGAATATAAAAAGAAGCTAGAGGTCTTATGTCATCTAATTTAGATAATATTCCTGCCTCCCAAATTGTGATAAAGACAGTGTTTAGAAAACACTTTTTTATAGTGTTTAAAAATAGTTACTATTATTATTTTCAAATTGATTTAGAGATTATGATAGATGAACAATACTGCGAAGATATTAATAAAGATGTGAGGGAAAGGTCAATGGAAAGGCATATAAATTAATTCAAAACAATGACCATTTTAGGTTTTAAGAGAATTAATAAATTTGGAGGCAAAGGACTGAAAATCTAATAAGTTTACCTGGAAATTAAATGCATTTTGGCACAGTCTTCTTAAATTTTCCAAAAAAAAAAAATTATAAGTGTTGTGATCCTTGGGGAAAAAATCTTCAAATATTCTAAATATGTTTGGATAGAGTTTCAAGCATTGGATGGAAGAAAGGCAGAACTGTATGAATATACTCTAAGAAAGTAAACAACCTGCACATTGTGCACATGTACCCTAAAACTTAAAGTATAATAATAATAATAATAAAAAGAAAGTAAAGTTGAGATTTGTGTATCTTATGTGCTTATGTGAACCAACTTGGCCACAAACAGGAGACCAGGAGCAAGGACATGAGGAGACAATAGTTACAGGGCTTTTTATGACAATTAGGACTCAAAAAAATTATAGGCTTCTGAAAAAGAGAATGCCAAGATCTAAATGGTGGTTCAGGTATCTGGTTTTTTTTTTTTACTACTTATATGGAGAATGATTTGCACATGGGGAAAGGCTACAGGAAGGCAATAATTAAATTGTATCCAGATGAAAAAAGCAGAAGTCAGAACACAATGAAGCCAGGGTGCAATATTAGTGTTTTAGCCTTCTTATCTGTTCTTTAAAAGAGAAGTGAAAGACTTGTTATTTTCAGATAACTAAATTGGGACATGTTAACAGCCTCAATAGAAGTAGAAAAACAATACAGTGATTCCTACACAATTAACACATAAACCAACATATTATAATTAGATTCAGCATACAAATTAATCAACAAAACATTAATTAAAATAATTAAGCAAAGCAAATGAAAGAACGTGTTGACAAAATCCACTGCTCTTTTTTTCTTTTTGGTCCTCCATGCCACTTGATACATAGCCAGTCAGTTTTTACATTGAATCTCACTATAACTCTCTTCAAACTTGGGAAGATATCAAGACTTTTGTTCAGTATAAGACGGTGATTTTCATTAGATTTAGAGAAAATATGTTCCAAATTTAACACCAACATCATTTCTAATGACCCAGGCTCATCAACCCACGGTCAAGAGAACAGGCCATGTGAGAAAATATTGCTGATATTTTTATCAAGAAGCAAGTAGGAGATTAGGATACTGAGGGAAAGAGATGGAGTGCTGCAAAGACAAAGAGAAATGGAGAATTTCCCAGGAGAACAGAACCAAGATATTTACAAATAAAAACAATCCAGACATATAGGAAGAGACTTTATTCAGGAGAAAAACTATTGCAGTAGAGAGAAAGAGCCATTCTCAGATATCTGCAAGCATCTCAAAATCAACAGAAAAAAAAATTCCTCTTTTATAGGTAAGAAAGGCAAGCAAAGATAAGCAGAATCACATAAAGGGAAGTTAGAGAAGCCAATAGAAATGAACCATTGGATCTGACAGGAAAGTGTCTTGCCAGTTCCCAGGAGAAGCAGAAAAGGGGGGCTCATTCCACTTTTTAGTGCTTGCTTAGGCTTAAAGGCAAGCAGGGTTCAGAAGCTTTTAGGAAAGAGAGTAGCCTTACTCTAGTTTAGTCAAAACAAAGCCATGGTAAGACACTGGCAACAGTAAACATTTGGTCAGAATTATGCCAGCAGACTAAGATACATAATTGAGTGGGAGGCTGTATGCAAAATTTACAGTGAAGATAGGATTAAGGAAACTAGTGCAGAAATTAGGAATTGTTACAGAACTAGAAATACGAGATGATGGAGGCCATGTGTCAGTAATAATTGGCACCAAGACCTAAAATTGTCGCCCAGTGCCTCAATCATAATGTGCCAAATCCCCTGCATAGTTAGAGAGAGTTACCCAGCAAATCAAAGAGGAGCTAGGTGCAATAGAAGAAGCTTCTTATTGGAGCAGAATGAGAAATAGAACAAAATCCTCAGAAAATAACAAAAACAAACAAATGTATATTCATAATATAGTTCTATTATTTGAAATTTTTATTCAATATCACAATGTGATAAACAGTTTTAATTGAAAATTAGGCTATCTGAAATATCATCTGACAAAAGCTTTTCTAAAAATTGAATTATGATTGTTGTGACTTATTCAAGAGACCTGATTATCAATTTATGTTCACAAAGATGGAGATATATTCACAGTGATAGTAATGATGGCTAATATTTACTGGGTATTCTCTATGTGCCCAACACTGAGCTTATGTGTTTCATACATTATAACATGTAATCCTCTGAATAACCTGATGAATATGTATTAGTAGTAGTATTACCATTTTGCAGGTAATGATAAACTTTACTGAAATCCCATGAGGTAAGTAAATGAGGCTCTGAACATTTACATAATTACTGAATGTCACATAGCTCCTAAGTGCAGCACCAGAACCTGAATCCAGATATTTCAGGTTCTAGAAGCCATGCTCTTTCCCCCTAATCTACACTGTATAAAAGATGCAGTTACACTCCAGTGAATTTGTTTGCATTAGCTGATGTTCTGCCTTGTTCTGACCATGGGTATTTCTTCACATATACATACATTTGGACTGAACATGTATATTTAATATATTCAGTTCATTCCCACTGGATTCTTTGGGGGTCTGTCCGCCTTTTTGGTGGGAATCATCTTATCTTATAATCCCTCAACACTGATATAATCTTTGTACTATGTTGTCTCTCACTTCTTAATGGGTTCTTGAAGTTTGCAATTGGTAAGTCTTCTTTGTCAACTCAGTATCACAAAATTGGAGAGCAATTGCAATAGTATCCTTGACATTTCCAAAGGATTCAAATATAACATTAATAGATAATATTTATGTTATGAAATTGAACAAAAGTTTTACAAGCCAGTCAACATGTATAAGAGAAACAATGTCTAATGCATAGAATTCTTCACTATGCTTGCTAATATAATGACTGTCATGCTTCAGTTCTACTAAATTACTTAAAGATCTGGGAACTGGGGAAAGAAAGGGGAAAAGTAACTA
The DNA here is from genome assembly GCF_028885625.2 of Pongo pygmaeus. Classification (NCBI taxonomy): domain Eukaryota; kingdom Metazoa; phylum Chordata; class Mammalia; order Primates; family Hominidae; genus Pongo; species Pongo pygmaeus. Next base: position 123,133,851 of record NC_072373.2, on the reverse strand, counting down.
ACATCTACTGAGACGAAACTATGTGCCAGCCATTTCAGATATATGATTTAATTTAATTTTATCACATGTCATATAATTTAAGCATTACAGCTCCTCTTCCTAATAAGGAAACCAAAATTCAGGGGTTAAACAACTTTCTCAAGTAACTATGTTTGCAAAACTGAGACTTTAAGTTAAATTTCTATGACTCTAAGCCTATAACTTTCTCATCTCACAGCCACTACATTCAGTCATCCAGTGACCTCAGCAACTTTTCAGTTGAAGATTCTGCATCACCAGATAACAAAACAAACTCAAGAGCTAATCAATATGCATTTTGAAATTAATTTATTTAAGCTTTGAGGTTTTATTCTACCTATTTTTCATGAGCATTCAGCTATTATTAAGCTAGGCATTAAAGAAACTTGCAAAAATGTAAAACAATGCCACCCTTCTCACTAGTTTTTGTTTGTTTTGGACAATCTAGTTGTTATTCACATAATATATTATATATGTTAACACATAATGGATTTATTGTTATTTTTAATGAATTAATATTTCAATTACCAGTTTTAATTTCTAATGGTGAAAATATCTATAAATATGACCCACATAAACAAAAACTCTGGTATTCTTTGTAATTTAGAGTATAAAGGAATCCTGATACTAAAAACTTAAGAGTGTTTTTCTAAGCCAGTATTAGCATTTTTTTAAATTTCTACATTTTCTAAAACCGACAACCCCACTTAATCAACCAAATTCGAGGGGCTAAGTCTTTCAGTAATTTTTTGTTTTATATTTATCTTGTATTTACAGCTTCTATGGTCTGCTTTGTTCCCAGTGAGTACAAAACACCTGCTTAACAAATAAATTGCATCATTTAATACTCTGATCTCCAGGCTCAGTTATACCATTAGGAAGCAGTGTGTCCAGTAGACACAGCAACATGTTCCTGAGAATGCAGGAGAGTAAGACCCAATTTGACATTATGTTATATTTCACAGAATTCTTTTAAATAATGAACATGGCTCATTCTTTTCATCAACAAATACAATACTATTATTAGGCATCAGGTACTATTGTTAGGCACTGGGGCATCAGAATTGAATATTATTGATACAGCTCCTGTAGTCTTTGGAGCTTTGGTTGTATGTGAAGGTAACCACTAAACAATGAATTGCACAATTAATCACTGAATTATAATTTACAATAAGAGTTACAAGAGACTTATAAAATATTATAAAATCCTACAAGGCATATTGAAATAAACATATTATCAAATGCCTGCCTCCATAAGTCAGAAAAATGGCTTAGGCTAGCTTCTCCCTGTTTAAAATAAGGAAGGGAGTGTCACTGACCTATACTCATTCTGTGTATCACTTACCAAATTTTTGTTCATATAATTATTGGCTCAATAATTATTTGAGCAATGTTTATTTTCTCCATTATTCTATATGTTCCATAAGATAAATTTATATTTTGTTCACAGCAGAACTCCCTGAACTAGCAAAGCACATGGTACATCATGAAAAATGGTAGGTGCTTAATAATACATTTGTTGAGTAAATAAATGAATACCACATCTATCCAGAAGGCTTGGTAGAGCTTCCTCCTAGATCCACATATTTACTGAACTGTTTTATGTATATAAAATTGATATTCCAAAAGAATTTTTAAAAAAGTCTGAGGATTTTTAAACTTCAATTACTTTCTGGTAAGCAAGAGTGTGACAATATACTAATGTGACAAGATACACACATTTAAGAAAATGTAGTCTCCTAAGTGTTAGCATCTGCCAGTGAACAAAGAAAAACAGAAAGAAAGGTCCTGACCTCATGAAGTTTACATGTTTGCACAGTCATACAAAGACAAACTGAAGTCATACACAGTTAAAACTGCAATGTATTTGAAGAGATTAAGGTAAATCATGTTTAACAGATAAGTTGGTTAAAGGATTATATTATTCTACTTGGAATGTTGTAACAAAATGCTACAGACCAGGCAGCTTGAACAGCAGCCATTTATTTCTCACAGTTCTAGAGACTGGGAAGTCCAAGATCCAGGTGCTGGTCAATTTGGTTCCTGATGAGGGCCCTTTTCCTGGCTTGTGGATAGCCACCTTCTGCTACCTTCTTGCTGTGTCTTCACGTGGCAGAGAAAACTATTTGTCTCTTTTCCTATTCTTATAAAGTCACTATTCCTACCATGAGGGCCCCTCTCTCATGACCTCATCTAATCCTACTTACATCCCAAAGACCCCATCTCCAAAAAAACAAAAATCATTATGAGTATTATGGCTTCAATATGAGAATATTAGGGGACAAAATCCATTGCATAGCAAGAAATAAAGGACAGAATTTATTCTGTAAGATAAAAGGGGAAAATTAATACAGCTTGTCTGGGATAGAACCCTGGACTTATGGGTATATAGTCACAGATGCAAACACTTAGAAATAGACATTGAGTGAGCAAGGAGCCATTGTGATCATCTTTGAGCCTAGGCTGGGAAGAAAGTTGAATATACAAGTGAAATATGAAATTAATTTAATAAATATTTAAATTTATAAAATATTAAGAGTCTGACAAATTGCTGTCTAAGGAATCTAATATTGGGGATATTGAAATGTATATCTTTCCCCAACTAAAATGCAGCAAACCACACACTACTGACAGAAGAATATAAAGAATGATCCATTTTGCCCATTTCTATTTCAAGCTTCTGTGAATGAACTTAATGTCAAATAGGTATGAGTAGAAATCTCAAAGGGTGAAAGATATAGCTGTTTCTAGAAGCTAACAATTTGAAGGATTAATCTATTCTTGCTGAAACTGAACATTCTTTTCCAATTAGTCAGACTTTTAACATCCAGGCAAAACATTCCATTTCCCTGAATAAAACAAAGTAAATGAAAAAAAAACTGTTAGCACTCATTAGCTAATGCTCAAAAGATTTTCTGCCTTCTTTGAAGGGAAAAATATACTTGATTTTGAGTGATTTTGCTGTGATTTCATCAGTAGTTTGAATACAGGCTCTAATTAAAGACATAGTATCATATATTTGAAATCATAATTTCATTAAAGAATAGTATAAAACTGATTAATATTTTTTAAAGTGAATAAAAATTTTAACCTTTCAATAACAATTTTATATTAAAAAGTGCTTAAAGGTAATATAAGAGTATAGATAATATATAGATTATATATTTATATGTGTATACAAAAATATACATTATATATGTATATGATATATCTATATTATATATAAGGAGAAAGATGTGTACACACATATGCATATATATAACACATTCATAGAAAATAAGCTAGTAGCGAGGTACTACTATCTTGTACAAACAGTACTTTATGGCCTACGATTCCTCAGTAAGACCATTGATATTAAGGTTGAAGTGCAAGTGTTGCTAAAATATATCATTAAGGAACCTATATGTTGCTATTAATTAATGATAAGTGAGAAGTGCTGAGCTGATGCTTCTGCTGCCCATTTTTTGGTGAGCTGATTTTGTAAATCAGGAAGTCTAATGAATGAAACTTATAGGACTTCAATGACAGATCAATCTAAAGGGAAGAAAAAGCTGAGAATGTGAAAGTCACAGGCTAGGGGACATTTGCAGTGGGCCTGACTCTTACATGGCTACCAACTCCCTGAATCACAATGTATCATTGTTGGCTCCAAGAAGGAGTCTGCCTTTTAGGTTAAACATGAAGTCAAAAGTGTCCGGGAATGGTGGCACTGGTAGCTTTATGTTTTTGAGTGGCCTTTATGTTTTTAAGCGGCCATCTCAGGATGCCAGCTATTGCTGAAAGAAAAGAGTCCAACCCCCAAGAGAAAGAATGTAAAATAAGACAGTCAGGAAAATTGGTCTTCACAAAATAGGTTGGAATTCCAATCCTGAGATCCAGCTCTAAGGGATGAATAGGTATATACTTTAAAAACCAAAACCAATCTCTTTTGTAAGGGATGAGCAAACATAGTGGATGTTCCTGGAGAAAGCTGTGATTTGATAGGCAATGGGAATTTAGGACTTACTCCACTACCACCAGATATGAGGCTATAGCATAGCATACCATATCCAAGAGGTCACTTGTGATTATGTTTGAAACGTCTAATAGATGATTAAGCTTGTCATGTATCAGGACTGACTTGACTGAAGGACTGAATGGAGCTGAAGACAGGAATTTAACTTTATCAATGCCTAATTTTGTCCTGGCCCACAAAACTAACTCAGGACTATTTTCAAGTAAGGAAACAGAAACTAGTAAATGCTAAGTGAAGAGTTTTCTTTTGGCAAATAAACAGCCAAAACAGAAGCAACTTGGGAAGAAAAGAAAACCAGAGGACACAACTCAAGCAGATAGTGACATAAGGAGGACAAATGCAAACAGCTGGCAAGAGAAGAATCAGTTGATCAAGATAAAAGTAGAAACAAGAGAAAAACTGGAGAAACAGAGAGATTTTATTAGAGAGGCAACACATTTTATGGGACAAGAACAGAGGTTGATGATGACATTGTGAGATAGAGGTGAAGAGCAGAGAAACAGAAGAAGAACAAGAGAGAAGGGAAAAGAGAAAGAAGTAGACTGAAAAACCATGTAAATCTACCTTGGGTTGATGAATTTTAACTGACTTCCTGTAAGTGAAACAATTAATGATCTGAACAAAATTCTACATGTAAAGGCTTTCCTATATCTAATTTTTGCATGCATAGAAATAGTCGATACATTTATTTCGTAAGTCTGCACACAGTGGTATTAAGTATGTTATCAAGAAAATAAAGGCATATCTCAGAAATATTGCAGATTGAATTCTAGGCCATACAAATAAAACAAATATCACAATAAAGTGATTCCCACTAAATTTTTAGTTTCCCAGTGCATATAAAACTTATGCTTACACCATACTGTAGTCTACGTGTATAATAGCATTATATCTTTAAAAATGTGCATGCTTCAATTTTAAAAGATCTCATTGCTAAAAATAAATGCTAATTATCATCTGAGCCTTCAGCAGTCATACTATTTTGATGGTGGAAGATTTTACTTCGATGTTGATGGCTGGTGACCGATCAGGGTGGTGATCGCTGAAGGTTGGGGAGACTGGTAATTTCTTAAAATAAAGCAAAAATGAAGTTCGCCACATCAATTGACTCTTCCTTTCTTGAATTATTTATATGTAGCATTTGTGTTGTTTGACAGCATTTTATGCAAAACCGAAGTAGAATTTCTTTACTCTTTTTTTAATTAATTAATTTATTATTATTATACTTTAAGTTTTAGGGTACATGTGCACAATGTGCAGGTTAGTTACATATGTATACATGTGACATGCTGGTGTGCTGCACCCACTAACTCATCATCTAGCATTAGGTATATCTCCCAATGCTAACCCTCCCCCACTCCACCCACCCCACAACTGTCCCCAGAGTGTGATGTTCCCCTTCCTGTGTCCATGTGTTCTCATTGCTCAATTCACACCTATGAGTGAGAATATGCGGTGTTTGGTTTTTTGTTCTTGCGATAGTTTACTGAGAATGATGATTTCCAATTTCATCCATGTCCCTACAAAGGACATGAACTCATCATTTTTGATGGCTGCATAGTATTCCATGGTGTATATGTGCCACATTTTCTTAATCCAGTCTATCAGTGTTGGACATTTGGGTTGGTTCCAAGTCTTTGCTATTGTGAATAATGCCACAATCAACATACGTGTGCATGTGTCTTTATAGCAGCATGATTTATAGTCCTTTGGGTATATACCCAGTAATGGGATGGCTGGGTCAAATGGTATTTCCAGTTCTAGATCCTTGAGGAATCGCCACACTGACTTCCACAATGGTTGAACTAGTTTACAGTCCCACCAACAGTGTAAAAGTGTTCCTGTTTCTCCACATCCTCTCCAGCACCTGTTGTTTCCTGACTTTTTAATGATTGCCATTCTAACTGGTGTGAGATGGTATCTCATTGTGGTTTTGATTTGCATTTCTCTAATGGCCAGTGATGGTGAGCATTTTTTCAGGTGTTTTAAAGAAGTGTCTGTTCAAGTCCTTCACCCACTTTTTGATGGGGTTGTTTGTTTTTTTCTTGTGAATTTGTTGGAGTTCATTGTAGATTCTGGATATTAGCCCTTTGTCAGATGAGTAGGTAGCGAAAATTTTCTCCCATTTTGTAGGTTGCCTGTTCACTCTGCTGGTACTTTCTTTTGCTGTGCAGAAGCTCTTTAGTTTAATTAGATCCCATTTGTCAATTTTGGCTTTTGTTGCCATTGCTTTTGGTGTTTTAGACATGAAGTCCTTGCCCATGCCTATGTCCTGAATGGTAATGCCTAGGTTTTCTTCTAGGGTTTTTATGGTTTTAGGTCTAATGTTTAAGTCTTCAATCCATCTTGAATTGATTTTTGTATAAGGCATAAGGAAGGGATCCAGTTTCAGCTTTCTACATATGGCTAGCCAGTATTCCCAGCACCATTTATTGAATAGGGAATCCTTTCCCCATTTCTTGTTTTTCTCAGGTTTGTCAAAGATCAGATAGTTGTAGATATGTGGCATTATTTCTGAGGGCTCTGTTCTGTTCCATTGATCTATATCTCTGTTTTGGTACCAGTACCATGCTGTTTTGGGTACTGTAGACTTGTAGTATAGTTTGAAGTCAGGTAGTGTGATGCCTCCAGCTTTGTTCTTTTGGCTTAGGATTGACATGGCAATGCGGGCCCTTTTTTGGTTCCATATGAAATTTAAAGTAGTTTTTTCCACTTCTGTGAAGGAAGTCATTGGTAGCTTGATGGGGATGGCATTGAATCTGTAAATTACCTTGGGAAGGATGGCCATTTTCACGATATTGATTCTTCCTACCCATGAGCATGGAATGTTCTTCCATTTGTTTGTATCCTCTTTTATTTCCTTGAGCAGTGGTTTGTAGTTCTCCTTGAAGAGGTCCTTCACATCCCTTGTAAGTTGGATTCCTAGGTATTTTATTCTCTTTGAAGCAATTGTGAATGGGAGTTCACTCATGATTTGGCTCTCTGCTTTTCTGTTATTGGTGTATAAGAATGCTTGTGATTTTTGTACATTGATTTTGTATCCTGAGACTTTGCTGAAGTTGCTTATCAGTTTAAGGAGATTTTGGGCTGAGACGATGGGGTTTTCTAGATATACAATCATGCCATCTGGAAACAGGGACAATTTGACTTCCTCTTTTCCTAATTGAATACCCATTATTTCCTTCTCCTGCCTAATTGCCCTGGCCAGAACTTCCAACACTATGTTGAATAGGAGTGGTGAGAGAGGGCATCCCTGTCTTGTGCCAGTTTTCAAAGGGAATGTTTCCAGTTTTTGCCCATTCAGTATGATATTGGCTGTGGGTTTGTCATAGATAGCTCTTATTATTTTGAGATACGTCCCATCAATACCTAATTTATTGAGAGTTTTTAACATGAAGGTTGTTGAATTTTGTCAAAGACCTTTTCTGCATCTATTGAGATAATGATGTGGTTTTTGTCTTTGGTTCTGTTTATATGCTGGATTACATTAATTGATTTGCATATATTGAACCAGCCTTGCATTCCAGAGATGAAGCCCACTTGATCATGGTGGATAAGCTTTTTGATGTGCTGCTGGATTCTGTTTGCCAGTATTTTATTGAGGATTTTTGCATCAATGTTCATCAAGGATATTGGTCTAAAATTCTCTTTTTTGATTGTGTCTCTGCCCAGCTTTGGTATCAGGATGATGCTGGCCTCATAAAATGAGTTAGGGAGGATTCCCTCTTTTTCTATTGATTGGAATAGTTTCAGAAGGAATGGTACCAGTTCCTCCTTGTACCTCTGGTAGAATTCGGCTGTGGCTCCATCTGGTCCTGGACTCTTTTTGGTTGGGAAGCTATTGATTATTGCCACAATTTCAGCTCCTGTTATTGGTCTATTCAGAGATTCAACTTCTTCCTGGTTTAGTCTAGGGAGTGTGTATGTGTTGAGGAATTTATCCATTTCTTCTAGATTTTCTAGTTTATTTGTGTAGAGGTGTTTGTAGTATTATCTGAAGGTAGTTTGTATTTCTGTGGGATCGGTGGTGATATCCTCTTTATCATTTTTTATTGCATCTATTTGATTCTTCTCTCTTTTTTTCTTTATTAACCTTGCTAGCGGTCTATCAATTTTGTTGATCCTTTCAAAAAACCAGCTCCTGGATTCATTAATTTTTTGAAGGGTTTTTGTGTCTCTATTTCCTTCAGTTCTGCTCTGATTTTAGTTATTTCTTGCCTTCTGCTAGCTTTTGAATGTCTTTGCTCTTGCTTTTCTAGTTCTTTTAATTGTGATGTTAGGGTGTCAATTTTGGATCTTTCCTGCTTTCTCTTGTGGGCATTTAGTGCTATAAATTTCCCTCTACACACTGCTTTGAATACATCCTAAAGATTCTGGTATGTTGTGTCTTGGTTCTCGTTGGTTTATCTCTGCCTTCATTTTGTTATGTACCCAGTAGTCATTCAGGAGCAGGTTGTTCAGTTTCCATGTAGTTGAGCGGTTTTGAGGGAGATTCTTAATCCTGAGTTCTAGTTTGATTGCACTGTGATCTGAGAGATAGTTTGTTATAATTTCTGTTCTTTTACATTTGCTGAGGAGAGCTTTACTTCCAAGTATGTGGTCAATTTTGGAATAGGTGTGGTGTGATGCTGAAAAAAATGTATATTCTGTTGATTTGGGGTGGAGAGTTCTGTAGATGTCTTAGGTCCACTTGGTGCAGAGCTGAGTTCAATTCCTGGGTATCCTTGTTAACTTTCTGTCTCGTCGATCTGTCTAATGTTGACAGTGGGGTGTTAAAGTCTCCTATTATTAATGTGTGTGAGTCTAAGTCTCTTTGTAAGTCACTCAGGACTTGCTTTATGAATCTGGGTGCTCCTGTATTGGGTGCATATATATTGAGGATAGTTAGCTCTTCTTGTTGAATTAATCCCTTTACCATTATGTAATGGCCTTCTTTGTCTCTTTTGATCTTTGTTGGTTTAAAGTCTGTTTTATCAGAGACTAGGATTGCAACCCCTGCCTTTTTTTGTTTTCCATTTGCTTGGTACATCAGCCCCCATCCTTTTATTTTGAGCCTATGTGTGTCTCTGCACGTGAGATGGGTTTCCTAAATACAGCACACTGATGGGTCTTGACTCTTTATCCAATTTGCCAGTCTGTGTCTTTTAATTGGAGCATTTAGTCAATTTACATTTAAAGTTAATATTGTTATGTGTGAATTTGATCCTGTCATTATGATGTTAGCTGGTTATTTTGCTCATTAGTTGATGCAGTTTCTTCCTTGTCTTGATGGTCTTTACACTTTGACATGATTTTGCAGTGGCTGGTACCAGTTGTTCCTTTCCATGTTTAGCGTTTCCTTCAGGAGCTCTTTTAGGGCAGGCCTGGTGGTGACAAAATCTCTCAGCATTTGCTTGTCTGTAAAGTATTTTATTTCTCCCTCACTTATGAAGCTTAGTTTGGCTGGATATGAAATTCTGGGTTGAAAATTCCTTTCTTTAAGAATGTTGAATATTGGCCCCCACTCTCTTCTGGCTTGTAGGGTTTCTGCCGAGAGATCCGCTGTTAGTCTGATGGGCTTCCCTTTGATGGTAACCCGACCTTTCTCTCTGGCTGCCCTTAACATTTTTTCCTTCATTTCAACTTTGGTGAATCTGACAATTATGTGTCTTGGAGTTGCTCTTCTCGAGGAGTATCTTTGTGGCGTTTCCTGAATCTGAATGTTGGCCTGCCTTGCTAGATTGGGGAAGTTCTCCTGGATAATATCCTGCAGAGTGTTTTCCAACTTGTTTCCATTCTCCCCGTCACTTTCAGGTACACCAATCAGATGTAGATTTGGTCTTTTCACATAGTCCCATATTTCTTGGAGGCTTTGCTCATTTCTTTTTATTCTTTTTTCTCTAAACTTCCCTTCTCGCTTCATTTCATTCATTTCGTCTTCCAGGGCTGATACCCTTTCTTCCATTTGATCGCATCGGCTCCTGAGGCTTCTGCATTCTTCACGTAGTTCTCGAGCCTTGGTTTTCAGCTCCATCAGCTCCTTTAAGCACTTCTCTGTATTGGTTATTCTAGTTATATATTCTTCTAAATTTTTTTCAAAGTTTTCAACTTCTTTGCCTTTGGTTTGAATATCCTCCTGTAGCTCTGAGTAATTTGATCATCTGAAGCCTTCTTTTCTCAGCTCGTCATAGTCATTCTCCGTCCAGCTTTGTTCCGTTGCTGGTGAGGAATTGTGTTCCTTTGGAGGAGGACAGGCACTCTGCTTTTTAGAGTTTCTGCTTTTCTTCTCTGTTTTTTCCCCATCTTTGTGGTTTTATCTACTTTTGGTCTTTGATGATGGTGATGTACAGATGGGTTTTTGGTGTGGATGTCCTTTCTGTTTGTTAGTTTTCCTTCTAACAGACAGGACCCTCAGCTGCAGGTCTGTTGGAGTACCCGGCCGTGTGAGATGTCAGTCTGCCCCTGCTGGGGGGTGCCTCCCAGTTAGGCTGTTCGGGGGTCAGGGGTCAGGGACCCACTTGAGGAGGCATTCTGCCCATTCTCAGATCTCCAGCTGCGTGCTGGGAGAACCACTGCTCTCTTCAAAGCTGTCAGACAGGGATATTTAAGTCTGCAGAGGTTACTGCTGTCTTTTTGTTTGTCTGTGCCCTGCCCCCAGAGGTGGAGCCTACAGAGGCAGGCAGGCCTCCTTGAGCTGTGGTGGGCTCCACTCAGTTCGAGCTTCCTGGCTGCTGTTTACCTAAGCAAGCCTGGGCAATGGCTGGCCCCCCTCCCCCAGCCTCACTGCCACCTTGCAGTTTGATCTCAGACTGCTGTGCTAGCAATCAGGGAGACTCCATGGGCGTAGGACTCTCTGAGCCAGGTGCGGGATATAATCTCCTGGTGTGCCATTTTTTAAGCCCGTGGGAAAAGCGCAGTATTTGGGTGGGAGTGACCCGATTTTCCAGGTGCCGTCTGTCATCCCTTTCTTTGACTAGGAAAGGGAACTCCCTGACCCCTGGCACTTCCCGAGTGAGGCAGTGCCTCACCCTTCTTCGGCTCATGCACGGTGCATGCACCCACTGACCTGCGCCCACTGTCTGGCACTCCCTAGTGAGATGAACCCAGTACCTCAGATGGAAATGCAGAAATCACCAGTCTTCTGTGTCGCTCATGCTGGGAGCTGTAGATGGGAGCTGTTACTATTCAGCCATCTTGGCCCCCCCGAAGTAGAATTTCTTTCAAAATTAGAGTCATTCTTCTCAAACCCTGACACTGCTTTATCAACTAAGTTTATGTTACATTCTAAATTTTTTGTTGGTGTTTCAACAATGTTCACAACATATTCACCAGGAGTAGATTTCATCTCAAGAAAATACTTTATTTGCTCATTCATAAGAAGCGAGTCTTCATTCATTCAATTTTTATCATGAGATTGCAGCAATTCAGTTGCAGCTTCAGGCTCCACTTCTAATTCTAGTTCTCTTGTTATTTCTACCACATCTACAATTACTTCCTTTCACTTGAACACTTAGAGACCATTGTAGAGTTATTAATTGGCCTAATTTCAATATTGTTCTGTCTCAGGGAAAGGGAAGTTTGAGGAGAGGGAGAGAGACAGGGGATGGTCCAGTGGTGGAGCAGTCAGAACACACACAACATTTATCAATTAAGTTCAGTGTCTTATATGGACATGGTTCATGGTGTCTCAAAACAATTACCATAATGACATCAAATATCACTGCTCATATGTCTCCATAATATACATAATAGCAAGGAAAAAGTTGGAAATAATTGTGAGAACTACCAAAGTGTGATGCAGAGACACTAAATGAGCACATACTGCTGGGAAAACTTGCTCAATGCAGGGTTGGCATAAACCTACAATTTGTAAAGAATGCAATATCTCCAAAGTGCAATAAAATGAGATATGCCTGCAATCCAATATAAAACTAAGAGCAGGTTGAAGATTATAACAAAATACCTGCTTGTTATCATGCAGGTATTTTAATTTCATTCTTAGAGTGGTGCCTGGTAACTCTTTTATTGTTTTTCTAAAATTAGGTTACCTAGTAGTACTTCTTGTGTTTGTGGTGCTTCAAGCTTTAATAGCTTTATAGGAGGTATCTGTGTGTGTGTGTGTGTGTGTGTGTGTGTGTTTGTGTGTGTGTGTGTGTGCTCCAATTATGGTCAGTACTTTATAACAATATTGTTTTATGAAAATAAACATATTTATAAAAATTTTATATGGATTTTGAGCATAAACATAATACTTCAAAGAAATTTATGCTCAAGCAGACAATACTAATCAGATCAAACATCCCCCCTCCGTGATATACTTTAGAAGAAGATGTGGAGTTATAATTGGGTCTGCTCACTAAATGGAGAAAGAAAATATCATACTTCCCTAAAATTATACAAAATGATTAATATTCTCTTAATTTTAGCTTTTATAATGTGGACAGACAATAGGTAATTAAAAGCTGAAGATAAGATCAAAGTTTCTTTCTAGTAAGGTTATCTTCATTGTTATCAAGCCATTGAGTGGTACTGACAGTTGACTGCAAAATTGACTAGTTTTATCCCACCTTCTTTTATCTACACCCTCTTACCCCCAGGAAAATCCTCTTATAGAGAACAAAATATTGATATAGCCCAAGAACGAGAAAGCCAAGCATGTAAAGAATGGTCACTGGTCCTTCAAAAAAAAGAAAGTCTCCAGTTTGGTTGAGGGAGGGTATCCTATGTGGATTGTTGTTCCCTTGACAAGTTATAATGTTTTCAGCACAGAACATATGGCTCAGAAATTTCTTACTGCTTCTAGGTTTCTCCTGTTTCAATCAGAAATAAAACTTATTACAAAGACAAGTTTACTCTTCTAATACTAATGGCTTTTGAGATGCTCATATGATTGGGATATAAATAGAGTTTGTAAGATTGGTGAGATAACCAATAATAATACTTAGGAAACAAATTAGGAGTATAAATTGTTGACTAAAAATAACCGCTTCATAGGGACCCAATCGCACAGTGAGTGGGAATGAGTAAGGAACAGCCTCCGGGGAATAAAGAACTTTCTGAGATGAATTACAAGTAATAAAAGAAGAAAACCACACTCTTAACTGATGAATAGAAATCCCTGAGGAGAAAAGTGCTCATTTGTACGTTCCTTCTTTAGTATGGCTTATTTCTAAGATGTTGATTTTATTGTATGAGATGCTTCTTCTCTGCTCAGATTGGTCTAGATGGAGAAGATAGCCATATAAATGTGATTGCTTTAACTGAGTTTTACTAAATGTTTCAACATTTAATCAGTTTTTACACCCTTTAACTGATATATTATTTATAGTCAAAGCTGTTAAGAAAATGTATAAAATATACCAAAATAAAAAAGAGAACTTTTCCTCCCCTGCCCCTTCTCATTTACATGGCAATGACTGACATCTTAATCACCTTGAGACATTTTGTCTCCCTTCCTCATTGTACTTCTTTCCATTAAACTTATCACCATCTGACATACCATGTGTGTGGGGTAAGTGTAATTCCAAGATGACCTCCAGTGAATTACACCCAGAAATTAAACCCCTACTTTTAAGTCTAAGCAGGACATGTGTCTTGCTTCTAGATAACAGTGTGTGACAAAGGCGATGGGATGGCACTCCTTTGATTAGGTTATGCTTATAAAACTCCTTGTTAGCTGACTGGAGCAAGAGCTTCTCGTGATGGCCTGAAGAAAGAGGCTGCCAGGTTGTAAGAGACTGTAACCACATGGAAAAAAACTGTGGGACCCTCCAGCAGTTGACAGTGGCCCGGATCACGGCCAACAAGACAATGGGAACCTCAGTCTTACAGCTTGAAGCAACTGTAGTCAGCCAACAATCACGTTATCTTGGAAGCGAACCCAAGCTCCAGGAAGGAATGCAGCCTTACCAATGCCTTGATTGAAGCTTTGCAGGGGACCCAGATTAGCCACATCTGGACTCCTGACATGTGGACACTGTGAGTTAATAAATATTTGCTGTTGTAAATCACCTAGTTTGTGGCAATTTGTTACCCAGCAATAGAAAACTAATACACTATTTGCTTTATCTATATATCTAAATTTTTATTCTCTATTTCTTGTCCTGGCATCAAAACATACATAGCTTATAAACTTGAGATAAACAGGATTGTTTTTGTTTTTGTTCTTGTTTGTTTGGCCTGCTTTTCAAACTGCTGTCTCCAGTGCCTAGAAGATTACTCAGCACCTGGTAGGCTTTCCATATGTTAAACAAAATTATATTTTTGAAAAGTTCCAAGTTTCCATTAGTGAATCTATCTTACCTTAGAGATACTATAAAATAAAATTTCAGAAAGCATATTTTTAAAATGAGATTAGAAAATTGCTTTTAAATGAAAGTGTGACATTTAAAAATTATTTAGTCATGCATTCAACTGACATATATTAAACACAGAGGAGCACAGAGCTGGAGGCAACTTGCTTCTCTTCAGTTTAATAAAGGAGGTAAGTGCATAACCCCAAATTACAGGATGGCAAGGAATTCTCATAATAATGGTATTAGCAAAGTGCTAAATAAGCAAAGGATGAAAGTAATTACAGCTAGCATTTCTAAGTTGTTGTTTTGTCCCATATCCTTCACAAGCACATTACATTTATTTTTTCACTTTGTTCTCATTATGGTCCTATGAGCAATCACTGTTCATGGCTTTGTTTCATAGTTGAAAAAAGACTCAGCCAGTTTAGGTAACCAACCCATGGTCATAAAGTGACAAAGCTGAGGTTTTGACTCATATCTGCCTAATTCTAGAGCCCAATTATACTATCACTGTATCAATGGCTCTCAAACATTAATGTGAATAAGCATGACTTGAACAGTTTGAAAAAGCGATTCTAAAAGACTTGTCTCCAGTGAATCTAGGATGAAGCTCAGAAATATGCTTCTCTCTCCCTTTTCCTTAAGCAATTATCCAATCACTGCTGATTCAGGAGATCCAAGACCACACTTCAAGCTACATGGCAATGTGCTATAAATCCAGTCCATGGAAGAAGTAAAAAGGTAATTCTTGGGGCCAGGTATGGTGGCTCATACCTGTAATCCCAGCACTTTGAGAGGCTGAGGCAGGCAGATCACTTGAGGCCAGGAGTTTGAGAAGAGCCTGCCCAACATGGCAAAACCCTATTTCTACTAAAAAGACAAAAATTAGCCAGGCTTGGTGGCTTGCACCTGTAATCCCAGCTACTTGGGAGGCTGAGGCACTAGAATTCCTTGAATCCAGGAGGCGGAGGCTGCAGTGAGCCAAGATCGTGCACTACAGCCTGGGCAACAGAGCAAGACTCTGTATCAAAAAATAAAATAAATAACAAAAAAGGTAACACTTCATTATATATAAAGCAGGAAGTAGAAAATGGAAGCAGATGAACGTCTAGGCCAATATCACAACATGCAAGTTTGAGAATGCAAGGCACATTCCAGAAATTGTAGCTGAGACTTACAGTGGGCATGGCAGTGTTAGAGAGATTGCAGTCGTGTGTTGACAAACAACGGGGATATGTTCTGAAAAATGCATTGTTAGGTGATTTTGCTGTGAAAATATTATAAAACATACACAAACCTAGTTGGTGTAGCCTATTGTGCCTAGGCTACAAAACTGTATAGCATGTTACTGTACTGAACACTGTAGGCAATTGTAACACAATAGTAAGTATTTATGTATCTAAACACATCTAAACATAGAAAAGAAGTAGTAAAAATTCAATATTTTAATCTTATGAAACCATCCTCACACATGCAGTCTGCCATGGACAGATCATTATGCGGGTCGTGACTGTAACAGGAGAGGGAGGTAGAGGCCTGGTCATGACGTCTGTATGCTATCCAAAGAAAGGGTTATCATGTAGTGATTAAATGCACAGAATCAGAGGACAAACTACCTGGAGTTTATTTCAAGCACCTCTTATAAAAGATTTGAGAATATGAATAATTCATTCAACTGCTCTGTGACTCAGTTTTCTTATCTACAATTGAGGATAGTAATCCTATCTCATAGGTGTATTATTTAGATAAAATAACATATAAAGCATTTTTGAAAGTGTCTGGAACATAAGCACACAATAAACATTAGTCATTAATTTTATGGCTGGAGTCAACATGTTGCCCCTGAGTAATTTTTATGGCAAATCTCTCTTTGATAGCTTTTCAGTAGCTGGATTCAATAGAGGGAAATTCTAAAAACAAGACCAGCTAAAAAACTACTCCATGTATGCCAAATGCATACAGTTTGGGGAGGGATAGAGAAGTGGGATCAAATTTGAGAAATATTTGGGAGTAAAAGTTATAGAATTTGAGAATAAATTGGATGTTGAGAGCAAAATAATGAGAATGACTCCCAGATAACTAACTTAGGCAACTGGTGGTTTTACTAGTGAATTCCCCTTGCTATACCCTGAATGTCTGCATTGATAGGTTGTGATAGCAGATGTTGATTTTTTTCCCCCTTTTCATTAGCTGACTGTCTGAAGGGGTCAGTAATTTCTTCTATGCTGAAGGCAACATCATTGCTTTATCTGCTCCAGGGACATAAATACAGCTGATTTAACGGTTTCTTCAAGCTGCCTTAACCTTGCTTTCGGCTATATCTTGATTTATATCAACATACTTAAAGTCTTGTTAATATCACTTGGGGTAGAATGTCAAATAGAATTAGCTTTCTAGTAAGTTTGCTCTCACCTCCTCTCACTTTCAGGTTCATCAAAGAAAGACTATGTTTTTGTCATTGCCAAATTACTGATATACAGCATAGAAAGCACATTCCTATTAATTACAATTCTATGTCAGAAATAACTTGACACTGGAGCTGGTGAAGGTATCCATTATGGACACACTTATGGCATACCTTGTCCCTATCCCCAAAGCCCAGCTACAAAATGCCAAGCATTGTCATTATGAAGCAAAATAGTTAGAGAATAGGGGTGATTCTAACAAGTACCGACACTTGAAGAACTTTTAGTGAATAGCAAATCATGGTAGCATATTTTTGGAGAAAGTGAACCTTACATTTTGATAAGTAAAGAGAAGTCCCTGACTCCATATGAGGCTCTAATCCTTATTCCTCTAGTCCTTATCCCATAATAACTTTCCGGGATATAACAATATATCCTGTTAGTTGCCCCTAAAGATTCAGACCCAACTACTTGTAGGTTTATATATAAACATGAGGAATATTGGTGAGGCAGAAAGTCAACAATATGTGAATCAATATATATTTTAGAAAATCAGTATGTGGCAAGATGAAGGAGGCATTTGAGAAATAAAAATTGGAGACAAAGTGATTGGTTGGGAGGTTATTGCTGGTAAAAATGAATAAGGATCTCAACTGGAGTGATGGTGGAGATGAGTTTGGCTATCTTAGGAGATAGTGCATACACAGCTTATTTCTTTGCCATAATCCACAGATATCAGTCCACAGCTAAAATATTCAAGGGTCCCTTATAAAAAATCAAACATAAATCTCATTAACACAGCAGCCTTACCTTTTGTTACACTAGCTCTTTCATCCTCAGAATGATCTCCACCCATTTACTTTTTGCCAGACAGAATTAAACATATCATATTTCCCACTAATTCATTTAAAAACTACATTACACAAATATTTATGGAGCACCTACTATGTGCCATGCCCATTCCTCCTATGTTTTCTACTCTAGTGATAAAACAATACAACCTGAATTAGAAATCTGAAAATTACTTAGACATGTAATCAATAAATTTGTTGAACACCTACCATGTTCCAGACAGTGTTCTGTGTGCTAGGGATATAGTAATAAACACAATAGTGTATCCATCTGCATGGGGCTTACAGTCTAGATAGGAGGCCCACAGTCAATAAACAAAATGATATATTTGCTATGCCAGTTGGTTCTAAATAGCATTGAGGACACCAACACAGTAGGGGAGGGGAATTAAGAGTGTTAGCTTGGAAGAATGAGATTTTAAATAAAGTGGTCAGGGAAGAACTACCACCCAGGCGTATTTGTGCAGAGCCATGTAGAAGATGAAGAAGCAAGCCATATGGAGCTACAAAGGAAAAGCATTCCAGGCAGAAGAAATTGGAAATGCAAAGCCTTGCAGTAGGAGCATGTCTGTGTCTTCAGGGAACAGCAAAGAAATCCAGTGCAATTGGAGCAGAGAGAACCTGGGGGAGCAAGTAGAAGATGAGATAACAGAGAAAACGTAGGGCCAGAGTTTATGGACCATTGCAAAGATTTTAAATTCTACTAAGAATAAAATTTTTGAATGGAAGAATAATACAATACATGCTATGTTTTTTACTAGACTACTAAAAATCACACAGATGAAAGTAAGGAGGCTATTGCAATAATTCTGACAAGAGGCAATATTATTGTGGACTAAGTGGAAAGGACGAGCTGGATTCTGAAAATATTTTGTTTACCTGATTGATTGACACATAATATGCAGATGTTGGAGAAAGAGAGAACTCAAAGAGAATTCGAAAGTCAAGTTGCCATTTACTAAGATGAAGAAGACGTTGAATGAGCAGACTTCAAAGAAAAGACCAAAAATTGGATTTTAAACTATAAAGCCTAGGATGTCCATTAAAAATCTAAGTGGTCGAGACCATCCTGGCCAACATGGTGAAACTCCATCTCTACTAAAATACAAAAAATTAGTCAGGCATGGTGGGGCACATCTGTAGTCCCAGCTACTTAGAAGGCTGAGGCAGGGGAATCTCTTGATCTCCCGCCTCCGCAGGGAGGCGGAGATTGCAGTGAGCTAAGATCGTGCCACTGCACTCCAGCCGGGCGACAGAGTGAGACCCCGTCTAAAATTATATATATATATATATATATATATATATATATATCTAAGTGAAGATATTTAGCAAACAGTTGGATATAGTCATGCGGTAAGGAGAATAACACAAGCTGGAGACATAAATTTAGGAGATGGCATTTTTACTGCCCAATATAGTAGTGATGGAAGCCGTGGGCCCTCTAGAGTGTCTGCTGCCAACACACCGGCTGCAGGAGGGAGGCACAGGCAGGGCTGCCTGCTCCATGAAGTCAGTGGGAGCCAGGGACAAGTGGAAGCCCCATCCCTTCCAAGTTGGGCGGGCGCTCCCTTGGTGCCACTGCAGCCACCCAAGTTAAGACTGCAGACCCAGGCTCCCAGCTCTTGGGGCTGGGAGTAAGTGGAAGCCCTGCCCTCCTGGGTGCATCGTCAGCCACCCAAACTGCAGCTGCAGACCTGGGCCTCTCATCCCACAGAGCAGGCAGCAGCCCTGCCCTCCTGAGCACAGCTGCAGCCGTGCAAACCGCAGCTGCAGGCCCAGGCATCTCTGCACTCTTGGGGGCCTGGGAAGGCCCCACCTGACCCCACAGGCTCAAAAGTGTTTGCTCCTGCTGCCTGATTTCTCCCTGCTGTTGGCACCCACTCTAATCTAGGAACAAAGTCGGAGTCAAGCCCAGGAGCTGTCACAGCCTGGCAGCGTGTGCACATGCTCAGGGAAGTGTTAACACGCCAGCCTCTTGCTGCCTTGGCCCCCTCTCAACTTTGGGCACCGAGGAGCATAGGAGGAAACCTGAATTGGGGCCGAGGGTACCTTGGCACTTGCCTGTAGGCAACCCTTGGCACCTACACCCTGGGTGCCATGAACAGCAGCAGGAGCCAGTCAGGTTACTGGGTGGAAGGGGGTGGTCCCTGGCAAGGGTTCACCCCCAGGCCAGGGAGGGCCTGAAGGCCGGGGGCTGGGCTGCCAGTCTCACCAACCAGAGTAGGAACTTGTGGTACCTTTTCTGGGCCCACCCATGACCACCTACGGACCAATTGTCATGCACTTGCTCCCTTCTGAGGCCCATTAAAGATCAGAGCTCAGCCAGAGTGGAACAGACGTTGGAACAACCAGCTGCAGAGGGAGCTACCCACTCTGGGGCCTCTTCTCTTCTGAGAGCTGCGCACACAATGGGATGACTGGCTGGAGCAAAGAGCTACCCTCTCTCCTGATAGCTGAACACTTGTCAGGACAACTTGCCTAGCAGAGAGAAGCTAACCTCTGTGCTACGAACTGAACACTCATCAGGACATACTGCTTGTGGAAAGGAGCAGCCTCCTGCGAGTTTCCTCTGAGTTATTCTGTCACTCAATAAAGCTCCCTTTGTATTGCTCAGCCTTCACTTGTCTATGTACCTCATTCTTCCTGGTTTCAGGACAAGAACTTGGGACCCACCGAATGGCAAGCCTGAAAGAGCTGTAACACAAAGAGGACTGAGACATTCCCCTTGCTTGCCCCATTGTCGGCAAAGAGAAGGAAAGAAGAGCTGTGGCCCCTCAGGGAACCCAGACCTGGGAGCTCCCTAAGCCAGAGCTGTGACTCCCTCTTTGGGACCCTGTGGTTCCTAGCGTCTCCCAACTCCAAGCCACCAACATGTTTCCTGGTGCCAGCCATGGAAGCTGCTTGCAGTGCACCTGGTCTGGCGGCAGCCTTGCAGAGATTTGGCACCCATGCCAGCACCTGGAGCTGCCGGCCTCACTGCAGCAGCCGGCACATCTGACTGCGCAATGGCCAAACTCTATGCTTACTCACACACCGCTCACCATTCTATGCCTGACTCACCGTTGGCAGGCATGGGATCCAGGCCGGTAGCGTATGCTGAGCACAGTCCGCCAGGCTGAGTGGGTGAAATAAGCGCAGCAGGCCTAAGCAAAACTTGAGCAAAGGCACCACCAGCCACAGAGGTTTCCAGCCAGAAAAATGACACCCCAAAGATCCTGTAATAGTAGACACTAGACATATGTGGCTATTTAAATTTAAATTAATTTTAAAATAAAATAAAAATTCAACGAGTATTTTTAGCCACATTTCAAGTGCTCCATGTGGCTACTGGCATATATATGCCTAGTAGTGTCATATTAACCCAGTAGTGTCATATTAAACAACACAACTTCCATCATCTCAAAAAGTTCTACTGGACAATGCTAGATTGATAGTGTTAAAGACACAAGATATGAGATGAATCACCAACTCAGTGACTCTGTTTCTAGGCTTGGAGAGAGAAAGAGATGGGAATGAAGGATTTCTTTTTCTTACCACCTCACATATAATCTGCTGCAAAAGTCTTCCGATTTGGCTTTAGACAATGTCTCCTTCTCCTCCTCTGCCTTCACTTTGTGCTCGGCCTTCCTTGCCTCTTGTTTGGATGATTACAGTAGCCTCCTAACTGATATTTCTAACTCAGACCTGTGTTTCTGTTTGTTCTTGCTATTTCAAAAACCCATTTTACTTTCTGATATATCCTACCCCTTCTTATCTTTCAATGACCAGCTTAAATGTCATTTACTCTGAAACTTATGTACTCTCACCCCAGACTATGTCACCCTTTCTCCACATAGAAGATCTTAGCACTATTTGTATGTCTCTAAGATAGTACTTTTCACAGTATACTGTAATTATCATGACTCTTTGGCTCTTTTGAGTAAGTTTTATGTATCTAACACATAGTAAACATTGAATAAATGCTTGTTGAGCACCTCTCTTAATTATCATATTGATTTACTAAGAGCTCCTGAAGTGAATACTGTTATATAAATCATTTGATTACAAATAAGAAAACTGTGATTAGAAATACATTTGAATATAAGTGATTTTAAAAATTATTTAAATCTGGAATGAGCTTTGAAATTAATCTAATTTTACAGATGAATAGACTAATACCAAGAGAGTTCAATTAGTTTTTGAGCCAGAAGGATTTCAAATATCCTGGCCATTACTCAAGTGCTTGGCTTTTCCCAAGAGTTCCACATCTATCTTCTCACCCTATCCCCTCAACAGTGCTGTGCTTGAATGGACATTTGGCATGACAAAGGTAAACATATATATCTCCCCAGCTACATATTACAGTGGCACGTTGATTACAAAGTAAAGATTTATGCCTGAGTAGAAACAAAGCTGATGCAATAATTAATTTAGAAATAATATGAATCGGGCCAGGCACAGTGGCTCACACCTGTAATCTCAGGACTTTGAGAGGCTGAGGTGGGTGGATCACCTTAGGTCAGGAGCTTGAGACCAGCCTGGCCAACATGGCGAAACCCCATCTCTACTAAAAATATGAAAATTAGCCGGGCATGGTGGCGGGTGCCTGTAATCCCAGCCAGGGCAGAAGAATCACTTGAACCTGGGAGGCAGAGGTTGCAGTGAGTGGAGATTGTTGTACTCCAGCCTGGGTGACAAGAGAGAAATTCTGTCTAAAAACAGAAAGAAAGAAAACTAAATAATGAATCACAGACTCAATCCCTTTGTCCTCATAGGTGTGTAAAAACATCCTGTACTTATTGAATAAAAAAAAAATGGAATGATCTGGTTTCTTGCAGTAAATTGTTTCAGTGCCTAAGCAATGCTTAGAGAGAGTTGAAAATACTTCCATCTCCAGAATGTGCAGCAAAACGAATGACTGCCACAAAGAGAGCTGAGCTTCTCAATACTCATTTTCTCACAGACAAATTAATTGTATTAGGGTTCAATTTTCTTTCTTGTTTTTTTCTCAAAGGTGGCATATTTGCACCTTTAGGAACACCTATGCATTGGTGTTCTTTTATTATTATTGTTATTATACTTTAAGTTCTGGGATATGTGTGCAGAACGTGCAGGTTCGTTACATAGGTATACGCGTGCCATGGTGGTTTTCTGCATGCATCAACCCAACATATACATTAGGGATTTCTCCTAATGCTATCCATCTCCTAGCCCCCCACTCGCAACAGGCCCCAGTGTGTGATGTTCCCCTCCCTGTGTCCACGTGTTCTCATTGTTCAAATCCCACTTATGACTGAGAACATGCAGTATTTTGTTTTCTGTTCCCGTGTTAGTTCGCTGAGAATGATAGTTTCCAGTTTCATCCATGTCCCTGCAAAGGAAATGAACTCATCCTTTTTAATGTCTGCATAGTATTCCATGGTGTATATGTGACACATTTTCTTTATCTAGTCTATCACTGATGGGTATTTGGGTTGGTTCCAAGTCTTTGCTATTGTGAATAGTGCAAATAAACATACAGGTGCATGTGTCTTTATAGTAGAATGATTTATAATCCTTTGGGTATATACCCAGTAATGGGATTGCTGGGTCAAATGGTATTTCTGATTCTAGATCCTTGAAGAATTGCCACACTGTCTTCCACAATGGTTGAATTAATTTAAACATTTAAACTCCCACCAGCAGTGTAAAAGCATTCCTATTTCTCCACATCCTCTCCAGCATATTTTGTTTCCTGACTTTTTAATGATCGCCATTCTAACTGGTGTGAGCTTGTATCTCATTGTGGTTTTGATTTGCATTTCTCTAATGACTAGTGATGATGAGCTTTCTTTCATATGTTTGTTGGCCACATAAATGTCTTCTTTTGACATTTGAGAGGTGTTTGTTCATATACTTTGCCTACTTCTTGATGGGGTTGGTTTTTTCTCATAAATTTGTTTAAGTTCCTTATACAGTCTGGATATTAGCCCTTTGTCAGATGGATAGATTGCAAAAATGTTCTCCCAATCTGTAGGTTGCCTGTTCACTCTGATAATAGTTTCTTTTGCTGTGCAGAAGCTCTTTAGTTTAATTAGATCCTATTTGTCAATTTTGGCTTTTGTTGCCATTGCTTTAGGTGTTTTAGTCATGAAGTCTTCGTCCATGCCTATGTCCTGAGTGGTATTGCCTAGGTTTTCTTCTAGGATTTTTATGGTTTTAGGTCTTAAGTTTGAATCTTTAATCCATCTTGAGTTAATTTTTGTATAAGGTATAAGGAAGGGCTCCAGCTTCAGTTTTCAGCATATGGCTAGCCAGTTTTCCCAACACCATTTATTAAATAGGGAATCCTTTCCCCATTGCTTGTTTTTTTCAGGTTTGTCAAAGATCAGATGGTTGTAGATGTGTAGCATTATTTCTGAGGCCTCTGTTCTGTTTCATTGGTCTATATATCTGTTTTGGTACCAGTACCATGCTGTTTTGGTTACTGTAGCCTTGTAGTACAATTTGAAGTCAGGCAGTGTGATGCCTCCAGCTTTGTTCTTTTTGCTTAGGACTGTCTTGGCTATACGAGCTCTTTTTTCGTTCCATATAAAATTTAAAGTAGTTTTTTTCTAATTCTGTGGAGAAAGTCAATGGTAGCTTGAGGGGATAGCACTGAATCTACAAATTACTTTGGGAAGTATGGCCATTTTCATGATATTGATTCTTCCTATCCATGAGCATGGAATGCTTTTCCATTTGTTTGTGTCCTCTCTTATTTCCTTGAGCAGCAGTTTGTAGTTCTCCTTGAAGAGGTCCTTCACTTCCCTTTTAAGTTGTATTCCTAGGTATTGTATTCTCTTTGTAGCATTTGTTAAAGAGAGTTTACTTATCTGTTTGTCTATTATTGGTGTATAGGAATGCTTGTGACTTTTGCACATTGATTTTGTATCCTGAGACTTTGCTGAAGTTGCCTATCAACTTAAGGAGATTTTGCACTGAGACTATGGGGTTTCCTTAATATACAAGCATGTCATCTGCAAACAGAGACAATTTGATTTCCTCTCTTCCTGTTTGAATACAATTTATTTGTTTCTCTTGCCTGATTGCCCAGGCCAGAACTTCCAATATTATGTTGAATAGCAGTGGTGAGAGAAGGCATCCTGGTCTTGTGCTGGTTTTCAAAGGGAATGCTTCCTGCTTTTGCCCATTCAGTATGATATTGGCTGTGGGTTTGTCATAAATAGCTCTTATTATTTCGTGATACATTCCATCAATACCTAGTTTATTTAGAGTTTTTAACATGAAGAGTGTTGAATTTTATCGAAGGCCTTTTCTGCATCTATTGACACAATCACATGGTTTTTGTCGTTGATTCTGTTTATGTGATGGATGACATTTATTGATTTGCATATGTTGAACCAGCCTTGCATCCCAGGGATGAAGCCAACTTGATCATGGCGGATAAGCTTTTTGATGTGCTGCTCAATTTGGTTTGTCAGTATTTTATTGATTTATTTATTTGCATCAATGTTCATCAGAGATAGTGGCCTGAAATTTTCTGTTTTTGTTGTGTCTCTGCCAGGTTTTGGTATCAGATGATGCTGGCTCATAAAATGACTTAGGGAGGAGTCCCCATTTTTATATTGTTTGGAATATTTTCAGAAGGAATGGTAACAGCTCCTTTTTGTACATCTGGTAGAAATCAGCTGTGAATCTGTCTGGTCCTGGGCTTTTTTTGGTTGGTAGGCTATTAATTACAGCCTTAATTTCAGAACTTGCTATTGGTGTATTCAGGAATTTGACTTCTTCTTGGTTTAGTCTTGGTAGGGTGTATGTGTCTAGGAACCTATCCATTTTTTTCTGGATTTTCTAATTTATTTGCATAGAGGTGTTTATAGTATTCTCTGATGGTAGTTTGTATTTCTGTGGGATTGGTGGTGATATCCCCTTTATCATTTTTTATTGTGTCTATTTGGTTCTTCTCTCTTTTCTTCTTTATTAGTCTGGCTAGCAGTCTATCTATTTTGTTAATCTTTTGAAAAAAAACAGCTCCTGGATTCACTGATGTTTTGAAGGTTTTGTTTTGTGTCTCTATATGCTTCAGTTCTGCTCTGATCTTAGTTATTTCTTATCTTCTGCCAGCTTTTGAATTTGTTTGTTCTAGCTTCTCTAATTCTTTTAATTGTGATGTTAGGGTGTTCATTTTAGATCTTTCCTGCTTTCTCTTCTGGGCATTTAGTACTATAAATTTACCTCTAAACACTGCTTTAACTGTGTTCCAGAGATTCTGTTACATTGTGTCTTTGTTCTCATTGGTTTCAAAGAACTTATTCATTTTTGCCTTAATTTCATTATTTACCCAGTATCATTCAGACAGGTTGTTCATGTAGTTGTGAAGTTTAGAGAGAGTTTCTTAATCCTGAGTTCTGCTGTGATTGCACTGTGGTCTGAAAGACTGTTATGATTTCCATTCTTTTGTATTTGCTGAGGAGTGTTTCACTTCAAATTATGTGGTCAATTTTAGAATAAGTGTGATGTGGTGCTGAGAAGAATGTATATTCTGTTGATTTGGGGTGGAGAGTTCTGTAGATGTCTATTAGGTCAGCTTGGTCCAACGCTGAGTTAAAGTCCTGAATATCCTTGTTTATTTTCTGCCTCATTGATCTGTTTAACATTGACAGTGGGGTGTTAAAGTCTCCCACTATTATTGTGTAGGAGTATAAGTCTCTTTGTAGGTCTCTAAGAACTTGCTTTGTGAACCTAGGTGCTCCTGTTTTGGGTGCATATATATTTCGGGTAGTTAGCTCTTATTGCTGCATTGTTCCCTTTACCATTATGTAATGCCTTTCTTTGTCTTTTTTGATCTTTATTGGTTTAAAGTCTGTCTTATCAGAAATTAGAATTGCAACTCCTACTTTTTTTTTTTCCTTTCTTTCCATTTGCTTGGTAAATATTCCTCCATCTCTTTATTTTGAGTCTATGTTTGTCTTTGTATGTGAGATGGGTCTCCTGAATACAGCACACCAATGGATCTTGGCTCTTTATCCAATTTGCCAGTCTGTGTCTTTTAATTGGGGCATTTAGCCCATTTACATTTAAGGTTAATATTGTTATGTGTGAATTTGATCCTGTCATTATGATGCTAGCTGGTTATTTTGCCCATTAGTTGATGCAGTTTCTTCATAGTGTTGATGGTCATTACAATTTGGTATGTTTTTGCAGTGGCTGGTACCAGTATTTCCTTTCCATATTTAGTGCTTCCTTTAGGAACTCTTGTAAGGCAGGCCTGGTGGTGACAAAATCTCTCAGAATTTACTTGTCTATAAAGGATTTTATTTCTCCTTCACTTATGAAGCATAGTTTGGCTGGATATGAAATTCTGGTTTGAAAATTATTCTCTTTAATACTAGCCCCAACTCTCTTCTGGCTTGTAGGGTTTCTGCAGAGAAATCTGCCGTTAGTCTGATGGGCTTCCCTTTGTGGGTAACTCGACTTTTCTCCCTGGCTGCCCTTAACATTTTTTCCTTCATTTCAACCTTGGTGAATCTGACAATTGTATGTCTTGGGATTGCTCTTCTCGAGGCGTCTCTTTGTGGTGGTCTCTGTAGTTCCTGAATTTGAATGTTGACCTGTCTTGCTAGATTGGGGAATTTCTTCTAGATAATATCCTGAAGAGTGTTTTCTAACTTGGTTCCATTCTCCCCGTCACTTTCAGGAACACCAATCAAATGTAGGTTTGGTCTTTTCACATAGTCCCATATTTCTTGGAGGCTTTGTTTGTTCCTTTTCATTCTTTTTTCTCTAATCTTGTCTTCACACTTTACTTCATCTGATCTCCTTTCTTTCACTTGGTCAATTCAGCTATTGATACTTGTATATGCTTCACGAAGTTCTCGTGCTGTGTTTTTCAACTCCATCAGGTCTTTATGTTCTTTTCTATACTGGTTATTCTAGTTAGCAATTCCTCTAATCTTTTTTCAAGGTTCTGAGCTTCCTTACATTGGGTTAGAACATGCTCCTTTAGCTTGGAGGAGTTTGTTATTACCCACCTTCTGAAGCCTACTTCTGTCAATTTGTCAAACTCATTCTCCATCCAGTTTTGTTCCCTTGCTGGCAAGGAGTTATGATCCCATGGAGGAGAAGAGGCTTCCTAGTTTTTTGAGTTTTCAGGCTTTTTGCACTGATTTTTTCCTCATCTTTCTGGATTTATCTACCTTTGGTCTTTGATGTTGGTGACCTTTGGATGGGGTTTTTGTGTGGACATGCTTTTTCTTGACATTGATGCTATTCCTTTCTGTTTGTTAGTTTTCCTTCTGACAGTCAGACCCCTCTGCTGGAGTTTGCTGGAGGTCCATTCCAGACCCTGTTTGCCTAGGTATCACCAGTGGAAGCTGCAGAACAGCAATGATTGCTGCCTTGTCCTTCCTCTGAGAGCTTCATCCCATAGGGGCACCGGCCAGATGCCTGCCGGAGCTCTCCTGTATGAGGTGTCTGTCAATCCCTGCTGGGAGTTGTCTCCCAGTCAGGAGGCACAGGGGGCAGGGATCCACTCGGTGAGTCAGTCTGTACCTTAGAGCTCCAACTCTGTGCTGGGAGATCCGCTGCTCTCTTCAGAGCCATAAGGCAGGAATGTTTAAGTCTGCTGAAGCTGCGCCCCCAACTGCCCTTCCCCCAGGTGCTCTGTCCCAGAGAGATGGGAGTTTTATCTAAAAACCCCTGACTGGGGCTGCTGCCTTTCTTTCAGAGATGCCCTGCCCAGAGAGGAGGAATCTAGAGAAGACTAGCCTTGAATTTTCTAAGAAAAAAGATATCTATAGACACAAACAATCTCTACTATTTAATAATGCACACCCACCCACATACTTACACACACATGCACACATAGAGTAGATAATGTGCAAAAACATTTATAGTAATTTCTCTCTAAGAAACTTTCAGAGATATATGTGGTCATACTGAAAGCATTAAGAGTCTTAATAATGAGTATTTACCATGAGTGAAACTGAGATATTACTATGTTCCAATTAAAAACAACTGAACATATAGCAAAATACTCATAAATGCCATTTATCCAAAGGCTTAACTTCAAAATATACATCTGTTGTTTTTCTGAAAAGCAAGGCTGGGGAGACATATCTATAAGAAATATTCTCTAAAAACATTAAGTAAATGACACTTGGCCATAGTTCTAAACTGAAATTATTAAGACTATTTCTGGTTGCCAAAGAAACCTAATTATAGTGTGCTTCATGATACTTTTTCCTTTTGGCTTTTTGATCTAAGATTTTAGTCTCAAAAAAACTGTTTTTAATATATTTTTCTCTTACGAAAAATGTTATTTGAAACTCATTTTCTGTTTTTTTTCCACATATGTATAATGAGTATGAATAAGAAATTTATGTGAGAAATTCCCAAGATCTTGTTTCCTCCGGGGTTTGCTAGTATAAAGGGAAAAAGAGTCTGTACATGACAGGTTTTATGGCTAGGATTATATATCAGTATTTAGTCTTGAAATCTAGTACTACAAATACTGCATATTTGGTTATCTTTGATTGACAGATCACAAACTCTACCACAGTTCAACTAATGCATTTTACAATGAATTTAAACTAGACAAAGAAGCAGAGGAGTGGACAGAGCTTTCCACTGCCTCTTTGTATTACTCTGAAATGTTTTCTCGAGTTCAGAGCTCTCAGAAGTCTATGTGTAGAGAGAAGTTCCCTGGGTCAGAGGCTCATGGTATGGTGGGCTCCCTGACTTTTATATTCAGAGCCACATTAGTTCATAGCAGTAGCTTATGTTCTTCTACTCAGTTAATCACATCACAGAGCCTGCTTTGCAAGGTCCAGTCCTTGCAATTCTTCCTGTACAGGCACCAAGACAATGTCCTCTTCTTTATGTGTGCCTGACATACATATATTTACTTATTTTCAAATAGGAGCTTTAGTGATCAGGCCAACAATAGACAACCATACCACCCAAGGGATAAAGTTGTTCCTGTATCCTTACAGAAAAATAAATAAGAGCAGTAGGATAGACAGTGGTTATAGGCCCTTCATTGTCATTGCTCTTCTATGCAGAGATAACACTGAGTGCAAAAGAAAAAGAATCCAGTCTCAATGCCCTCAATGTGAATTATAATTAAGAAACTGTCTGAAGTGATTTGTTTTTAAATTTAAGCCAGGCTTGGAGACTGGGTTAAATAAACCAATTAGTGCCAAATATTATGGTTTTATTTAAAACCAAACGTATTTTCCAATAAGCCAATATTTGTAACATGTTTTATGTTAGTCAGTTGAAAGTAAACTTCAAAAGAAAGGAGACAAGTTAATATTTTTGGCAAGCAATTTTGAAGTCTCCCACCATGAAGCACTTAAAAATTTGTAAGATGCTATTATCAATTTTTAAGGGATATTTTGAATTTAAACATTAAATATTCTTATTCCAGTGGTCATATTGTAAAGAATATGACAATCACTTCAACATATTTTTTGTTTGTCAAAAGAAAATAATTACATGTAAATATCTTAATATCCTTTGCCTAGGTTAATAATTTTCTGACTAGCTAGGTACTCAATTTATCAGGAAAGAATATTATCAACTTTAAATAACAGATGATCTACCTCAAATTCCCTACAATTGATAGATCAACCCAGCCATATAACTAAACATATACAGAAGGTACTACAGTTCCCCAATACAGCCAGCCTTCCCCCACTTATAAAAATTGTTTTCTTTATTGTTACCCAAATATAGTCTGGTCCTTCAGACTCTAAATTTCTTTTTCATGTTGTTTCTTCTCTAATATTAACATTATTCTTAAAAACATCAGCATAATTAGTGATACAAGAGATGTGAAAACAGGGTGTGATGGGGACACATAGGTGACAATCTTAGCTCTGGCTCAGTCTGGGAGCCTTTTAAGAAACATTGATGAAAAACGTATTTAGGCAGAGAAGAGAAGATGGACATTCTAGAAAGAAGAAGAATTATGCTTTAAAAATAATTGATATTTTATAGGAGAGAATATAAGAAATGTAGGCCAGGTTTAGTTTCCGAAGGGTCTTGTGTAACTTACCAAGCCTGGGCTATATCTAGAATATTAGAATGAATCAAAGAAGGATTTAAACAGAGAAGAAAATGAGCACGACTATGTTTTTGGAAGACAATGAAAGTGCTGTAGAGAATAGATTTAATCAAGTTAAATCTGGAAGCTGTGTGGAGAATAAATTTAATCAAATTGGACTAAAGACTAGGTTAGAAGTAACTAAAATGCATTTCTTCTCTCAGGGAGAAATAACAAGTGATTAGATTTAGGGCAATGGCATTGAGAATACAGACAGAATGGGTCCTAGAAAGGTCAACTAGATTGGTGACCAACAAGACGGGGAAGGTGATGGACAGTAAGAAATTTAGAATGTCACAATTCATGGAGTCATTGACATAAAAAGTGGAAGGTTGTTGGAGGGGGGAATGATGAGTTTGAGTAAATTATATATTGTGAAATAACAATAAAATTTGTAAATAGGCAGCAACTAGTAGACATTGTGCTAACCTACTTTTATTTTTATCTCATTTTCACCTTATCAAAAAACCTTTGTGAGGTAAATTATTAGTAGTAGTATTACTATCCCATGCTACAAATAAGGAAATTTAAAGAAACCCAGTAACCTTTCCAAGGTTACTCAGGTAAATTATATGCCCAGTAGACTGTTGGGTATACATGGTGAAAGCTCAGAAGACAGCCTTCCTGTGAACATTTAAGTGTAGAATCTGCCGGCTTTGTAGTTGAAGTCATGAAAGGAGATACATTTACTCATTTATAATGCATAGAATTAGAAGAGAAGACCAAAGGCAAAACTCTAGGGAAGACCAATTTTCTAGAAGTAGGATGAAAAGTGAACATACAGAAAAAGGTGAGAGGGCGAGGTAGAAAACATCAAGAAGGATGAAATGCTTTAAAGTTTAAAATCTCCATATTGGTCAGGTAGTAGAGCATAAAATATGTCATCTGGATGTAGCATTTAGTAGGTTAGGAGTGGCTTGAAGTAGAGAATGAGCAATGAATTTTTCAGGGCTGAAATCAGACAGCAGTGTGTGGAGGCATGACTAGGAAGAAAAATTGACCAAGTGATATGAAGTATAATGACAGATAAAAGGAGACAATTGTTTGAACAATGTTCCCTACAAGATGGGATTTTGAGCAAGAGTGAACTGATCAAGCCTTAACAGAAGTAAGAACTTCTCCTTCACTCAATATAATGAAGACTCTTCTCTGTCAAAACCCACATCCACCATTCAGGTTTTCTAAACAAGATGGTGGTGGGGAGAGAATATAGAACTGAAGTTGTTGATTTTTAATACTATTTTAAATATTTTCAAGAATTTGACATTTATCTGCCTGGCAGTTGTCTCTAGCTAATGACTGAAGTTTGAGATCAGATTCTTTCCTTTTTGTTTATCATGGATTTTCATCTTTATATCACTTTTACTTCATTATTGTTATAGAAGATATAATACATTCAATTCTGTAGTGAAAATGTGTTTTGCTGTTGTTGTTGTTTTTCTAAAACACATTCTTCTGTTAGAGACTTAATAGCAACTGTAGGTAAAGGACAAATTACTTCAGACAAAGATGGAATGGATATTAGAAAGTTTATTTCACTTTCTATTTTCTGTTGCCTCACAATTCTAGATGACGTTTATTTCCACTACTCATCACTGTCTCTCCATTGCTTCCAAACTACATTTCTAATCCTCAGTTATCTTATTCTATTTGGGGTGACATAATGAAATATCATAGATATATGTGACTTAAACAACAGAAATGTATTTTCTCATAGTTCTGGAGGCTAAAGTCAGAGATCAGGGTACCAGCGTGGTCAGGTGATGGTGAAGGTTCTCTTCTTGGCTTACAGAGGGCTGCCTTCACTCTGTGTCCTCACATAGTGGGGAGAAAGAGAGATCTTTTTATCTGATTATAAGCACACCAGTTCTATTGGATTAGGCCCCACCTTATTACCTCATATGATAACCTTAATTACCTATCTCTGAACACAGTTGCATGGGGGGTTAGAGCTTCTACATTATGAATCAGAGGGGGAGGAGACATAGTTTAGTAAATAGCCCTGACATAACAGTTAGTGTCCTTTATTAAATGACTCCAACTTGCCTTTTCAGTTTTATCAATCTTTGATCATTTGAGGGTGTGTAACTAGATAGCACTTTCACAAGCCTGGGACCTTGGTTACTTGGGAAAACCTAATAACAATTCACACCCCCCTGATTATCCATGGACTGAGGCAGCGCAAAGAACTTAACAGGGCCTGTTGGCAGGGAGAGAGATCCTGCCCCTTAGGCTGTGAGGCTTATGACCAGCTAATAAAGGAAGCGCCAGTGCCTTCTCCAGCAAGATCAAGGGCTGGTTCAAGGCTTTCAGTTAGAGTAGTAAGAGATGGTGAAATCTTCCTCCTAGGAGTCTACTAGAATATGTACGCCTTATGCCCTTTTCCGTTTATTGACTTTCATTTTCAAAGCAGTCTTTTTCTAGATAAGGCCAGCATTTGCTCTTGGTTACAGCTACAGGAAACCCATGTTATATGAGGTTAACTCTACTCTCTTGTTTTCTTACTGTATAAATACACCAGCCACTCAGAGAGGATTCGTTTTCCAAAGTAGTTGTACTCTCACAATTCCTACTGTTTGAGTTCTTGATCTCTATGCCTAGGATTTCTCTTTCTTCTCTTCTACTTGGTAAGTATCTTCTAGTAACCTTTCATTAATGAGACATTCTCTATCCATTACCACATAGCCAAGATAAATCACTTCCTCAATCACCTAACCACAACACTTGTAGTATTCTTTATTACAGCATTTATAATATTAAAAGTATTTTTTTTTCTGTTTTGTTTTGTTTTATTGGAGATGGAGTCTCCCTGTGTTGCCCAGGCTAGGCTGGAACTCCTGGTCTCATGCTATCCTCCCTCCTCAGCCTTCCCAGTGGCTGGGACTACAAGAATGCATCACTGCACGTGACTTTCAAAAGACATATTCTAATTATTTAATATGAATTTACTAAAGGCAAAAATTATATCACATCTTTCCTTATATTCTTAGGTTTTATGACCATGCCTGGAATATGGTAGATGCATGCTATGTGTATGCTGAGTAAAACATTAAATAAAAAAAGTCTTTAATCATGGAATCTATAAAAGTATGTATAGCCTGTAACTCACATTGTACTAATTCATTCATTGATTTTTTTATTTAAAAAAAGTTATTCGATACACTCTATGTTTCAATCACCACGTTAGGTACCCTGGGTACACCCATGAACAGCAAAGTGAAGTGTAGAGTCATAAGGACTGGATTCACTTTTGGGATCTTCCATTTACTTGCACACTATCTTGGGCAAGACAGTTTAACCCTTCAAGCTCCAGTTTTATTATATATAAAATAGGAAGGATCATAGTGCTTTCCTATGTTATGTGTCATGAGAGTGAAATACGATAAATCAATTAAAATGTTTAACACTTTTTTGACATAAAATAAATATTAGTAACTCAGTAACATTAATAAACTCAGTAAAAGACATTATTTTTCTTCTCCTTATACTTCCTGTCATTGTTACATGAAGAATGACCATTGCTTTCATAGAGCCCATCATTAGTAGGTACATAGTATCTCTTAGTATTGGCATCATATGGTTTCACATGTATAAATATTACTTGTCTAATAGGATTGTAAATTACTTGGAGTCAGAGTATCTGTGTAAACAGAAGCCTTTGTGAAGAGTAATTTCTCTTTCATGATGATGCCGTAATATCATTATTCAAGAGCCACAAAACTAGTCAAGAAAAAAAATTAGTTGTTTGATATCTGCATTAAAGGTGAAGAATCAGGGGTGAATATCATCTGTTGGATGAACAGCAATAAGTGCAATAATAAAAAACGCTTTGATGGAACGGTTGTTATGGATCAGACACAGTGCTATGCATGGTCTAAATTATTTTCTCCTCACAGCATCCACTTGATGCAAATATCCTTTACACTGTGGAAACTGAGGCTCAGAAATCTTAAGTAGGCTGTCCAAAGTCACTTCCTCTTCTACCCATACTTCATCAGGCTATTGATTGCAATTTTTTCAAACAATTACAACAGGCTGCTCTGCCTGTGGAGTAGCCATTCTTTATTCCTTTACTTTCTTAATAAACTAATTTTCACTTTTAAAAAAAAAAATAAATAAATAAATAAATAAATAAATAAATAAATACAACACCCCAGCACCTTATGTTTTATTTTTTGACATCCTTTTTCTTCTCAATCACAGTTGTTCCTTTCTGTCCATCCCCACACTGTAAAGCAATGTATGACACATTACATTTTTGTTTTGTATTGGAAACCCACTAGAGTATTTCTGTTTTGAGACTTTTTTTCTCCTCAGGAACTGTGAAACTATAAAGAAAAGTAGAAATTCTCTAGGAAATAGGAAAATCAGGGTGATAAATAAGCAGAGGGAAATAACCATGGATAACATCACACTATTGGATACAGAGACAGTTAAATATGTACTGGAGATATATACTCAGTCTCAAATATGGGCCAAGGGGAGCAAATGTATGTAGTGAATGTCATGGCCAGCCCCATTCATTTGGCCCATTTATCTTTATAGTTTCTGTTGATGCTTTGAAATGTTTTGTGTCCTCCATTTTCGTTTGGTAATATGTGTGTATTCTCATTGAATAGTAATTGATATTGAAACTCTATTGCCCTTCCTTTTCACTTTTAATAAAGTGTTATTATAAATAGTTACAATAAAATTATCCAGCATAAGTCTGGAAGACCCCATTTTTTCTTCCTGTATTAACATGAGAACATTTTCTAGTTTGTGAGATTTACATGCAGTGAACAGAAATTGCACCGTACAAGGTGATTAAATATGAAAAAAAGACCAGAGATAAGTGTCCTTTCTTTCCCAACTCTTTCTAGCTGCAACCTAGCCACCCTTTCAAGGACAGCATGCAGTGTACTCTCTGATAAAATGCAGTGTTCTTGGACACAGGTGGCTAAGAGCAGAACATTCCTTTCAGTGTCAGAGAGGGCTGACGTAGTTAACACTGCTACCTTCATGAGACACTTGGTGAACCAGTCTATTGTACAGGGGCCTGCAGTGACCTAAAAGATTCATGATGCTGCCAGACTATGAGTTGGTTTACATTGTTCTGGACAATAAAAAAAGGGAAGTCATTAAAATATACATTGTGAAAACAATGGTCTCCTAAGGTCTCTTTATGTGATTATTGTTCTGGTGTTGGAAGGAGGTCACAGTTACGGAGTACAGGTCTCTTGTATTACTAACAATCCAAATATATTTGTTCTCTCAGATAATGCTTCTCACTCTTAGTAGCCCACCCTTTGCCATACCCACTGAAACAAGTGAGAGAGGTTTTACTTCAATCTCTACTGTAAGTGCCTCTGCTTGTCATGACCCAGGTCCCTTCTAGGCTGGTCATGTAACCATGACATTCTTGCAGTTGTCCTCCAGAGATGAAGCTCTGCGCTTCTGTGATTCATGATCATATCTCCTGAACGTGAAAGTCACTATTGTGTGACTACTGGGTGCTGATTGCTTCACATCTACACTTCTAGTCATGTGCTCTGAAGTTCTGGAGAGACCTTCTTCTTATTTTATATCCCCTATTATTCATCTGAACCTTGAGCAGCAATAGCTTTAACCCTTAGATTCTGTGTTTTTGTTGTGGAACTTTTCCTTAGTTCAGCTAAAGACTAAAGAAGAAGTCCTTGCCACATGGCCACAAAAATTTAGGCTCACAGACTGTTCGAAAGGTGAGAAAAATAAGATTTATTGGGAAATAA
Organism: Pongo pygmaeus; assembly: GCF_028885625.2. NCBI lineage: Eukaryota > Metazoa > Chordata > Mammalia > Primates > Hominidae > Pongo > Pongo pygmaeus. Next base: position 123,097,469 of record NC_072373.2, on the reverse strand, counting down.
AGAAAAGGAAAAAAGCACTTTGGGAGGCCGAGGTGGGCGGATCACGAGGTTAGGAGATCGAGACCATCCTGGCTAACACGGTGAAATCCCATCTCTACTAAATATACAAAAAATTAGCCGGGCATGGTGGCGGGCACCTGTAGTCCCAGCTACTCGGGAGGCTGAAGCAGGAGAACGGCGTGAACCCAGGAGGCGGAGCTTGCAGTGAGCCGAGATAGCACCACTGCACTCTAGCCTGGGCGACAGAGCCACACTCCATCTCAAAAAAAAAAAAAAAAAAAAAAAAATAGAGAAAGGGAAAAAAAGAAAACAGAGTCTCTTAGCAAAGCAAGAGTGTGTGTTTCCTGCCAGTGGGCTTCCTACCTCACGATTAAATTTCAGGATTCGCCCAGGAAGAGGAAGGGACAGGCTTCTCCCCTATGCAAATTGAGCAAACTTCTGTGGCTCCACCCCAGTGTGCAGGCTGGTTGGAGTTTCTCTGGGGACCCCTAACCACCTGGCTGCCCTATTTTGGCCTACAGAAACTACATTCTTCTAGATTTAAGGCATTTCTCTAGTATACAGTTTGCTCTATCAGATAAATTTGTGTTGTATAGATAAGAAATGAAAGGGAAAAATAAAGCAGAGAAGATACAGAGTTCCATGGGTTTCAATTTTAGATCAAATAGACATGGAAGGTTTCATTGAAAAGGCCTTAAAGAAATGAGGAAGATACCATCAAATGTGAGGAACAGAATCTTCCAGGCTGAAGGAAAATTAAAATACAAAGACACTGCAGGATAAATATGCCTAATGTGTTCAAAGAAGAGCAAGGAAGACAGTATGGTAAGAAATGGTGAAGAAGTAGGGAAAGAAGAGATGAGAAAAGCAAGGGAGCCTAGGTTGTTTAGGGCAGTACTGTCCAGTAGAAATAGGATATAAGTCACATATGTAAGTTTAAACTTTCTAGCAGCCACATTATAAAGTAAAAACAGACTGAAATTAATTGTAATAATATATGCTATTTAACTCAGCATGTGGGAATTATTTTTACCAGGATCAATAAAAAATTGTTGAGATGTTTACATTTTTCATACTAAGTTTCAGAATCTTGTATGTATTTTACATGTACAGCACTCCTCAGTTTGGTCTAGTCATATTTGGGGTGCTCAGTAGCCACATGTGGATAGGACTACTGCGCTGGACAGGGGAGACTGTACAGACTCAAATGCTATTTTAAGAACTTTAGATTTTACTGTTAGTGAGATAACAAGCTACTAGAGGATTTTTTGGGGAAAAAAAAGACATGATTTGACTCACACATTGTAACAGAATCATTCTGACTACCGTGTTGTGCAAACTGTAAAATGGAAAGGGATCCAATTTGGAGATTATTGCAATATTCCATGTGAGAGGATGCTATCGTAGCTGAGGTATCTGCTTCGGAGGCTGAGACAAGTGGTGGGCTTCTGGGTATATTTTGAAAGCAGAGCTGATATCACTTGCTAGCAGATTGTTTGTCAGATGTGAGAGAAAGAGAACAGTCAAAAAAATAAATTGAGCCAGATATGTATTTTATTTAATGATTCTCTGACAATTCCAAAGTGCGACACTGGTCAAGAATCATCGGATTGGTGGTAGCTCCTGTTTCTTTATCCAGAAGTAATCCCCATTATTTTGTTTTGAATCTCTAGGCCTGGGAAAATTATTTATTTTGGATAGGGAAGCAGTGGGATTTGGAGCTGGAAAAGTAGGTAAGAACTTCTAAGTACCTTAGAAGGTAGGCAACAGGGAAGCAGTAAGTATCTGTCATCAGACAACTTCTGTGATTAGAACTATGATTAAGAAAATGAGCTGGACACAATGGCTCACACCTGTCTGTAATCCCAGCACTTTTGAAGGCTGAGGCAGAAGGATTGCTTGAGCCAAGGAATTCAAGAGCAGCCTGGGCAATATAGTGAGACCCATCTCTACAATTTTTTTTTTTAATTAGCCAGGCATGGTGTGCACACCTGTGGTACCAGCTACTCAGGTGACTGAGGTGGGAGGATTGCCTGAGGCCAGGAGGTTGAAGCTGCACTAAGCCATGATTGCATCACTGCACTCCAGCCTGGGTGACAGGGTGAGAGAAAAAAGAAAAGAAAAGAATAGAGAAGAGAAGGAAAAGAAAAAAAAAAGAAAAGAGAAAGAAAGAAAAGGAATGAGAAAGAAAGAAAGAGAGAGAGAGGGAGGGAGGGAGGGAGGAAGGAAGGAAGGGAATGATAAAAAGAAGAAAGAAAGAAAAGAAAAAAAGAAAGAAAGAAAGAAAGAAGAAAGAAAAAGGAAAGAAAGGAAAGAAAGAAAAAGAAAAGAAAGAAAGAAAGAAAAAGAAAAAGAAAGAAAGAAAGAAGAGAAAGAAGAGAAAGAGTCAGTGAAGAGAAGCTGGGAGTCTGCTTTGAAGTCTATTTCAATGATTTAGGTAAAAGGTTCCAAAAGCTTAAACTAGGGTACTTTTGTGGTGTTGAATATTTCTGTTTTTTGATCAGGATGGATGATGGCTATATAAGTATTCTCAGTCTCTGAAAATTTGTGGATCTATACAATTATCATATGAGTATCATATTGTAATAAAAAGCAAAATAAAAAGAAGTTGAACAATCTCTCTGAAAAATAACATTCTCTTGGCTCATAATATAAAACCCAGAAGGCCAATATTTTAATTTATAATGAAAAACAAAATTATTATTTAGACTGAACAACTGCCTTAACTCAATCTGTAGGCAAAACTACCTAAGAAGCCAAAATCTAATGAGAAGGTGACTAAGTGAAAGTGGAATCAGAACAAATAGAATTATTCAAATGAAATTGAGATTGGTATTGTGGAGCCCTGATAGCATAATTCACCCATTTTCTTTACAAGGACACAAGTTTTGAATTCTTCTATGGAGATTACTGGAAGATTTTATGTCTCATTTTCTATCTTGCCACTGCTGAACAATCTACCAAGATTGAGACAACTTTTTGTTGTTATTTCCATGAAATACTTTAACACCTTTGGTAAAGTCTTGGAGATACACTTATTTTGAGATTAACTTCTGAATCCTATTCTAGAATATCTATATTATGATTTTTCTAAAGAAATTTCCAAGCTTGTAGAGGAAAGCCGTATTGTTAAGCCCAAGTAAAACCCACAGCATCTGCGTGACGCTCTAGACATAGCAGTTAGAGAGTGTTGAAAAGTCATAGATGACCTAGAAGTCATGCCCCTGAAGAATGTTATACACTTTGATTAACTGAAACAAATATGGCTGGAGGAGGAGCAGGAGTGACGAGGATAATGATTGTTGCAACTTGAGGTGAGATAGACAATTGCGTTCACTCTGTATCCCAGAAGCTCTGGAAGATAACAGTTTGAGGTATAAATATTTTGATCATTTTTGTCCTGAGGGAGACTAAAATTTTAGGAATCATAGAAATCACCAAGGGAAGAAGAAGCAGGGAAGAAGAAGCAGGAAAGAAGAAGCTTGGATTCAGGACCTTGTAGAGTATGATCGTTTAAAGAGGGAAAAAGGAGGCGGGACTGAGGACGAAAAAATCACTGGCATGGATTTTTGAAGTTGTCAGAAATAACGGCATAGAAGATAAATATATCTGTATACTATGTGCTTCAAGAAAGGTAGGGTATTGCTCAGGGGATGGATGTGTGAAAACAGAAACAAAGATTGGGGGAAGATTATAGGGCAAAGAATTCAAAGAGAAGTGAGGGAAGAAAGCAAAACAAAACAAAACACCTTGCGAGGAAGTAAGAGGAATGGCATTCACTGCTTCTTACCGGGAAATTTGAGAAGAAGCATTTCTACTCATGCTGGAAAGATTTTAAAGAAAAAAATGTGTCAACTGGTGTGTTCTACTTTAATAACGACTGTAATGGCTGAAATTATACTTGGAGAATTTCTGGTGCCATCACGTTAGGTATTTTTTTCTGAACTGTTTATTTGTATGTTTCAAAGGTGAGTTTTAATGAATTTTTACATTCCACATTCAGACAGCAAAGTCACATGTTGATAAACTTACTGACATTCATCTGCTTATCATTGTTTCCCTGCAAACCCCAAATTGCATATAAACAGAAAAACTAATCAACCGAAGCAGAAACACGGTATCAATTAGGTTGGTGCCTGGGAACAGAAAAAATAGCAAACAAAATTAATTCCAATCAGTTTGGTAATAAAAAATCAAAAACGTGTAATAATTTGAGATGACTATGCCAGAAAGTAGTTGTGATTTGGCAAATGGTTTTTATATAAATGCTTAGAATCCTTCTAAAAAGTATTCCTATTTGTATTTTGCTGTCATTTCAAAATTATGTTTAAAATCACTGTAAGGATAGTTATGACTATCTGAAACAGGAAATTGAGCTTTTGAAACAAACGTCTATTTCTCTTTTGTGACTGCAATCACATGTTGCAGATATTTTGAAACTGGAAAAGGGTAACAATAATACCAATAAACATTTATTGAGCATTTAGTATATACTTTTACACACTTTGTTTAATTGTTATGGTAGCCATTCAAAGTTTGATGGGCTTTACTATATTAAAGGACCTGCAGGTAGGAGAATTCCTGTGATAGGAGGTTCCCCAAATTACTTTCAAAGGTGCTCTAAGAGAAAAGAGTAGGTTTAAATGCATAGCAAGCAAAGAGAGCACCAACCCTTGATCACCTGGATGGAACCAGGCAAGTAAGACTCAGGAGCAGCTACATGCCATCTGGTACATGGAAGAGGAGAAACAGAAGTCCAGATTCTAGGCAAGAGAAGTAGGGTGATAACAACCATGATCCCCTTTGCCTGACCATCAACCTGGCAAGAGGGCTAAGCTATGGTGTGGAGAAGCTTTGAATGAAGTTGGAAACCTTGATTATTGGGTGGAACTGAATATATTAATTACTGAATTTGTATTTTTTTAGAATCTATTATTTAAGATTTTCCAGAACATTTATTTCAGCATTTCTTAAATTGCATTTAATAGGTATATGGACACCAAAAAATGACCTTACAAAGGCAGAAAAATAAAAGGTATATCAGATTTCTGATTTTAGTTTATGTGTCTCTTTTTGTCAACATAATATTTATACCTATATGAGAAATGCAGTTTATTTAGAAGAGAATTCAAGGCCTGTGAAAACTGGGCCTGCTTGTCTTCCCTGTTTCATGCATTCCCTTCTATCCTTCTCTCCTAGAAGTATGTACAACTACTACATGCCAAGTAATTTTATGAGTCTGTTTTATGTTCAAGGTAGTTGATTTCATGAAATTTTCTATACCATATTGCTAAAATATAATTTTAATAAGTTAAAAACATAATTCTCATGCAAATATGAAACAAACACCTGAAAAAATATTTTATTTAACTCATTAATTAGTGAGGGAATGAGTAAGATGTCAATACCATTTGGCAGGAAAATACAATGCATAATATATAAATATATATACATACATAAATATAGTATATAATATAAATACAATATATAATATTTATATGAGTATGTGTGTGTATATATATAAATGTATATATATGTAAATGTATATATATTAAGTAATGGCACTGGAAACACACAAACAATATGTTGTTAGAAAAGCTGAAAAAAGTTTGCAAATATATTTGAGACCTGTTAATATTCCATATTCTGATAGGGTGATAAAATGCAACCTTTAGGGTTATTATTTATACTGAATAGAAATCAATTCTATCTTTACCGGAAAAAAATTTATTTTCACTCCTATGAATGTGAATCATTTACGTGACTCTCAGTTTTCTAAAACTTAACAGCTACCTTTAGAGAGTTGAAAGTAGCCTAGTCAATATGAAGTCAACCAAAGACGCACAATTACAACCCTCTAAACTTCACTGAGCACGGATATAACAACCAACAGTCTCTTTTGCTGATTTCCATACCTTGAACTATTTTTTTAAAACCATTAATAGCCTGATAAACACTCATTCATCTTTCAAGTCACACCCCAAGTTGCCATCTACATTATGAAAATATTTTGAATGCCTTCAGGCACAGTTTAAGTCCCACTCTATTCTATGTGACTCCTCTGTTATATCACCTGCATCACACTTTACCTTTAGAGGATAGTAATTGTGTATGGCTTTTCTCTCTCCTCAGTAAATAATAATGTTTCTGGCGTATAAAATCATGGTTAAGTTGCACTGTAATTAGGGAATCCTGGTTTGAAGCCTGGTTCCATCATTCAATAGCTGTATAACCTTGGGCAAGTTGTTTAACCTGTCGGAATTTTATTGATCTCATCTTTTAAATGAGAATAATGTCTAACACAAAGTTTTATTGTGAGGAATAAATGAGGTAAAACGTATAAAACATTTATTGCAATATAGCCTCTCGATAAATAATGGTAGCAATAGTAGTAAAGATATCAAGAACAGAAAATGGTAGAAGGAAGTGAAATTCAGATATACAAGGTTAAACTCATCAGCCCTGAGAATTTCTCAAAATGTATGTTTGACTTGGGAAGATCTTTATTCTGAGTCACAGATACGTATCAACTAAAAGTAGATACTGAAAAAAGTGCAAGTTATTTACTCTATCAAATTTTGTTAATCATAGTAATTCACAAATCAATTGATATTTCTTCATAAACTTATCTGTAAAATAGAGTAAAAAAAGTTTAAACAATGAAATTAAAAAGTAAATTTAGCTCAAAAGGAATTTTCTGCAGTTTCTTTTTTTGTTCTAGTTCAAGTTACACAAAGTAAAATACCTAGAATTACATAATTTCAGGCCCTCTCTCCCACATATTATTGATGTTTTCAAAAATTATACAGACAATAGTTATCTTTAGAAAAATATGGCTAAACAGTGAAAAATTTTTATTTTAATGATTGCATAAAAAACACAATTCTAGGCACAAGAAGTGATGCAAGAGAAATTAGAATCACTATGGTTTCCAGCAGAGTACTTATACTTATTTGAGTATTCCTATAGAAGAAAATACAGCACTCCTCAATCAAAAAAACCTGCTTTATATATTTTCTTCCAAACCACCAGCCTTCTCATTCTGGGGGAAGAGTGAGGAAAAATTAAGTATGTTTTAAAGACAGAATCAGGCTGGTTGTAGTGGCTCATGCTTGTAATCCCAGCACTTTGGGAGGCCAAGGCGGGTGCAGCACTTGAGGCCAGGAGTTCGATACTGGCCTGGCCAACATGGTGAAACCCCATCTCTACTAAAAATACCAAAATTAGCTGAGAGTGGTGGCGCATGCCTGTAATTCCAGCTGCTCGGTAAGCTGAGGCAGGAGAATCGCTGGAATCCAGCATGAAGAGACTGCAGTGAGCCAAGATCACGCCACTGCACTCCAACCTGGGCCACAAAGCGAGACTCTGTCTCAAAAAAAAAAAAAAGACAGAATGAAAACCCAAAACATGACAACAAATTACTTGAATTTGTCATGGAGGTTTATCTTCAACCCAACAAAACAACCACCACCATAAAAAAGTGGAATAACGACAGACATCAATCTATTCTCCAAAGAGGTATAGCATTTCAGCACAATAGTTAGATTCCAGAAAAGTTTCTCTAAGTTAAATTTTTATAAATTCCAACACATTTTAAAAGTCCTGGAAGGACTAATGATTGTAAGGAATCCTGAGTTCAATCTATTTTTAAAATGTAGAAATTCAGTGGCCTTTTCCTTTTTTCTATTCTATGAACACATACTTTTATAGAACAAAATCAGGAGTTGGCTGATTCCAGATTACTTTTTTCTGACTATTCTAAGTTGTGATATCTGATTTTGAAAGCCAATATATGGCCATGAACTGCGCTATCATGAATAATAAATATATTTAATATATTGAGTGGTTTATGCCGGTAAACCAAGTGCTTTATCTAGATTATCTCATTTGATTTTCACAGTACACAATGAAGTGCACCTTTTTATTATCTTTAGTTTACAGAAAAGGAAATAGAGATGAGATAATTGATCCAAATTAAATGATTGAACCTGGATCGGGTACAGTCAGTTTGATGCCAAAGCCAAAATCATACAGCTTTCCCATTCAACTTTTCCTACCTTAAAGGAACTGAGCAAATTTCGTTTTGTTTTGTTTGGTTTGGTTTTGTTGTTGAGACAGAGTTTTGCTCTGTCGCCCAGGATGGAGTGTAGCGGTGCAATCTCGGCCCACTGTAACTTCTGTTTCCCAGGTTCAAGCGATTCTTGTGCCTCAGCCTCCCAAGAAGCTGGGATTACATGTATGAGCCACCACAGCCGGCTAATTTTTGTATTTTAGTAGAGACAGGGTTTCACCAGGCTGGTCTGGAACTCCTGGCTTCAAGTGATCCACCCATCTCGGCCTCCCAAAGTGCTGGGATTACAGGCATGAGCCAGCACAACAGGCCTAAAGAAACTGAGCAAGTATTTACATTCATACATGAAAAAAGATTTTGCTCATCAAATACACAAAGATAAAACTCCTTACTTTGGTCCATTATAAACAAGCTTAAGAAATAAACAAAACAAAACCTACCTATTTTTCCTTTAATCTTAAGAGGAATTTTTAAAAGCCCTTCTTTGGAAGTGTAAAGAAAGTAATGCTCACTTTATTTTTAGATTTTTATGAAAGGATTTGGGTTGCTGTGATTCTTAATCTGCATAAATGGAAAATGCATTTAGATAATTGTTAAATGTATTAAATCCACGTATCACTAGTGGGCCCAGTTTTCAGAGATAATGAAACATTCCAGAGAGCAAATAATGAGATGAATGTGTGCTTCTTAAGTAAAACTAACAAGGCTCATAAAGGGGTCAGCTTGGTAGAGTTGTAAGATGCCTCATCAGGATGGCCATGATTTCTCTCTCATTTATTTCTCTCATCAGAATTACTGCATAATTATACACTATCAGTTCAAAGGAATACATTAGAAATGCTAAAGGAAACAGACTTCTTTCCTTAAAAATAATGACTAACATAATAATTTTCCCAGTATTTCAATTAATAATCAAGAAATTTTGTTGAAATCTAAAGGGTTTGCAAGAATGAGGTGAGATGTCAGAAGAGATGTGGGTGGGTAAGTAGCTCTCAGTGATTATATCCCAGTCCTTCCCAGCTATTTAATTTCTCCTTTTTGTAGCCCTTTTATGAAATAGCAAGCAGGGGTCATATGACTGTCAACATTGCTTCGACAACAGGACTGTAATCTAACAAAGACAAAACAGTAATAAACTATCCAAAGTTTGGTTGCAGTTATTGAAGGGATCAATTTGATGTCTTGGAGAATATCAGTGAAATTTTGTCTTCTACATTTTAAATTTAGGAGTTATATAAGAGCCTAAAGGTGAAAAGATTATTTTTAGTGTTCTAAGTGTATGGGTTCTATATAACCCCTGACTTCATTAAATTTTGCAATAAAATAAAATAAATTGAGGCTAATAAAAGGGCCCATTAATACAATGGAAAAATGAATAAATTGAAGAATTGAAAATCTTACTAAGAAAACAGCAATTAGTAGCACTGGTATGTGATTGTGCCTATCAGGTATGATGATGGCAGCATTTTAAATTTTGAAGGATTAACATATTAAAATGTAAGATAATCTAGTTGTTTTAACTACCTTGTCAATTATCCAGTTGTTTAAACTAGATAATTTGCAAATCAGATTTAGGCTTAAATCTTTCTTTCAGAGTTGAGGCATGATTTTAGATTAGTGGCTTAAATCAAGCAGTTCTGTTTGGCTGCTCTCGTAAATGTGGAATCTTCCAAATCACAAACTGTTTATGTTGTTTCATAATTCTGTAGGAAAAGAACTGCAATTATATAACTATATGAGAAACCATCCTACTTTTCAGTTCTCCAGAAGACAGGAAATCTAAACAATTTCACATACTTTTTGTCATCTTAATTTATCCATTGACAATAAGTACATTTTCTGTCTTCTGGCTAAATGTAATTCTCAAGCCTTAGAACTAGATTCTTTTTTCATAGCACAAAAGGCCATGTCACTTAGAAACCAATCATTGAGAGCAGAGTGGATGTTACCCCCAGCCCCTAAGACTGATGAATCACAGTGAAGATAGCTTCCCTATAGTCCATTATCTGCAATATAACCGTAACATAACAAAGGCAAAAAGGAACAATATATGTCATTTTCTTGGATAAAATATTGCAAGGTGTATCTTTTTTTTTTTTTTTGCTACATTACAGATTCCACAAAAGAGGTGTGAATTTGGAGTGGTATTGTATTCCAAAGTATGCTAATGTATCAGCAATCAAGAAAAAAAAGAAACGAGATTTTTTTATTATAATTACAACCAGTGCATGTTGGGATTCTCAAGTTGGAATGCACATTATGGAATAATAAAATAAAAAGTATTTCCTTTCATCATTACCATCAAAGCACACACAGCCAAGAAATCTGCCATTAGATAAAAGATTAGCTGTGACACTGATTTCACTGTTTACATGATTAAGTGCCCTTGTGTGGTCTAATGTATGTTAGGAGATGCTTCAATTTCTGAAGGTGAGACATTGAGAATACAATGTAACAGTGAGGAGGAAGATAAAAGCTTGTCTGTGACAGAAAATTTCATAGGAAAAGAAACATCTGGTACTATCATATTTATGAGACTAGAATCTATCCCTACGTACCTTGTGAAAACCATAAGAAAAATAAAATAGAGAATATCTTCAAATCTTTACTGGAAATATATTCTCTACGTGAGCACAAAACAAATGTCAGTTTGTTTTTGCATAACTTAAAAGTATATTTTATTGATCAGAGGCAGCAAACAAAATACAACAGTGTATTACTATTCCATTGCTTTGGTAACAAACGGCCAGAAATTTAATAGCATAAAACAGAGCAAATTTATGCTACTGTAGTTCTAGAGGTTCACAATAAAAAATCAAGATGCCCGCTGGGTTGTGTTCCTTCTGAAATTTTCACAGGCAAATCAGTTTCTGTCCCTTTATCAGCCTCTAGAGGCTGCCTGCATCCCTTGGATCATGGCTCCCCCTTTTTAACCCTTCAACTTCTATTCGTCACATCTGCTATTTCTTATTCATCCTTTTGTCTCCTTCTTTTAAAGACCATTGTGATTACATTTAGGGCCCACCTGTATGATCTAAGATAATCTCCCTCCCTCAAAATCCTCAATTTAATCATACCTAGAAGGTCCCACTTGATGAATAAGGTAACATTTTCACAGATTTCAGAGATTAGAATGTAGTCATCTTTGGGGCAGTGAAGGTGAGTGGCATATTCAGCCTAGCACAAACAGTGTGCATTCTCTACTCCTAATATTCACATCTACCCCAAATGCAAAATACATTCACCTATCTGAGGGTAACCAAAAGTCTCAAATCATCAATCACAGCATCAATTCGACTGCAAAATCTCATCTAAGTCTAATCAGTTTGAAAATCCCAAATCCCACCATTTTAAATGATCTAAATTAGTGTGAGATTCTGAACTTAATACATCTTGGAACAAAATTCTGCTTCATCTGTAGATGTGTGAAACTAGAAAACAAATTATTTACCTGTAAACTACAATGGTGACAGGCATAGCTTAACAATGATAAACATTCTCTTTCAAAAAACGGAGAAAATGAAATGAAAAAATAAGTCGTAAGTCTTAAACAATATTAAAATCCAACAGGGCAAACTCAATTAGGTTTCAAAGCCTAGAATGATCTCCTTTTGCTTGGGGTTGTGCCTTTCTGGCTCTTGACTCCACGCTCTGGGCTCACAGCTCTTCCCTCTGGGCCTGTGGCTCCTTCCAATCTTTTTGTTTACATGAAGGATAGCACATATTTGCAATTGAGTAGTAGTATTAGTCTGTTTATTTTCTGTAGAATTTTGGAAGTCTGAAAGCACTCTTTATTTGATTCTCTGTGTATCTCCTTCCATCCAAGTTGACAGTATTTCTGCTGCAGTAACATTCCCAAATACCTATGGATCTTTTATGTATTCCTCACAGTCTCCATTTGAGAAAAGTTTCCTCTATAGATCTTTCTATAGTAATCGCCCCTTAACTACTGAAGATACATTCCAAGACTCCCAGTGGATGCCTGAAACCTTAGGTAGTAACTGAATGCTATATATATGAGGTTTTATCCTATATAAACATATCTATATGTGATATTCTGAAATGAATATTTGGTCTCTGTCCCTGTCTCCTGGCATACGACTCCTTAAATCCTTGGAATCTCCAAACTGAGTTTTTCTTTGGTTGCTAATGAGATGACTAATGTCTGGTAGCACCTAGGTAACCTTAGGATGGGGGCTGGTCACTGGAAAGTCCAAGGCATGATTAGAAGGTTGCAACTTTCAGCTCCACACCCCAAACTTAGAGGAGGGGGAAGGGTGGAAGGTTAAGTTGATCACAAATGGCCAATGGTTTAATCAACCATGCCTATGTAACAAAGCCTCCATAAAAAAACAAGAGGATGTGGTTCTGGGAGCTTCTGGATGGCTAAACACATGAGGGATCCTGGAGAGTGACAGGCCCAGGAAGGACATGGAAGTTCTGCTCCCTTTCCTCCATACCTCACCTTAGGAATCGCTTCATCTGTATCCTTTTTAATAAACCGGCAAACATAAGCATCTCCCTGAGTTCTGTATGCCATTGTAGCAAATCAATAAAACCCAAAGAGGGGGTCATGGGAACCCCAGCTTAAAATCAGTTGGTCATAAGTTCCAGAGGCCCAGGTAGCTAATGTTAGAATTTAATTGGAGGATACCCAGCTAGTGTCCACCACATAATTGATTGCTTTTTTGTTGTGGGGAGAAATACCCCACATTTGGTCACAGAAATCTTCTATGTTGATTGTGGTTGTGAGTGAGAGGGTAGAAAAACATGTTTTGAGTGTGTTTTCCTCTCTCACAGACTATGATAAATTTTTATTTATAAATTAGACATAGTAAGAGATTAAAGATTATAGCAATATACTGTAATAAAGTTGATGTAACTGTGCTCTACCTCTCTTTTTCATGTTATCTTACTGTACTATACTGTAGGTAACTAAAATTCTGGAAAGTAAAATTGTGTATAAGGGGGATTAATGTATTATATTCTGCTGAGATGGTTGAAAGGATCCATGAGTTACATGCCTAACCTCTTCGAAGAGCATTCTGTGAGACTAAACACTTTGACTTTTGGATCCACTGGAGGAACTGGCAAAAGGTTATTCAGCCAAACCTTTGATTTTATCTCTAGAGCATGCTTTCTGACAGTGTAACTTCTCATTTAACATCTTTGGCAATAGAGATAGGCTAAGGGTTTTTCAAATCAAGTCCTGGTTCCTTTTTGCTTAACAGTTGCTCAACTTATCTTTCCTCTTGCATTTCACTATAAGCAGCAAGAAAAAGAATCAAGGTGCATCTTTAACATTTTGCTTTGAGATCATCTCAGCTCAATGTGCAAGTTCATCCTTTATAAATTTTGCCTTCTACCTAAGTGTAGGCTGTAACTCAACTAAGTTTGCTGCTGCTGTATAGTAAGGATCTCCTTTCCTCCAGTTTCCAATAGCATGATCTTCATTTCCTTCTGAACACTCAAAAGAAGCAACTTTAATGTTAATATATCTATGTACATTCTTTTTATGATTATTTAGGTATTCTCTACAATAAAATAGGTTTTTCTCTCTTGTACTTCTCATTTCTTTTGGAGCCTCACCAGCAGTGACTTCAACATTCTTATTTCTATGAACAGTGTGTTCAAAGCAACCTAGGGTTTTTCTATCATGCTCCTTGAAATTCTTCCAGCCTCTTCCCCTTATACAATTCCAAAACCATTTCTCCACTTTTAGATATTTGCAAATCCACTTCCAGGTACCAAAATATGTGTTAATTTCCTATGGCTGCCATAACAAATTATCACAAACTAACTGACTTAAAACCACACAAATTTTTCTTACAGTTCTGGAGGTCAGAAATCTAACTCAAATTCCTGGCAGGACTGAATTCTTTCTAGAGGTGTTAGAGTTTGAATGTTTGTGTCCCTTCCAAAATTCATATTAGAACTTAATCTCCAGTGCAACAGTATTAAGAAGTAGAGCCCTCAGGAGGATGTTATCATATTCACAGTTTCTGGCATTAGGATGTAAATATCCTGGATGGTGGTAGGTATTCAGCCTAACACAAATAGCTGGTGATAAATGCTAAGTAGTAAAATTATATTTTTGTTCATTCATCAGTTATTCCTTACTAACTATCAGTCCCTTCTACATGGACAATGCTGTGCTTAATGCTATAGATGCAGGAAGAAAAAACACAATTCCTATCCTGAGACATCCAGTGTCTGAGATAGAGAAAGGCAAGACAAAAATTTAAAATATAGCGAATGAATGGGAAAACATTTAATTCAGACTAAGGGAAAAGGATGGACCAGGAAAATGTTCCTACAAAGGATCAGGACTAATGTGCAAAAAGTTAGAATCAAACTATGAGGCATGGGGTGAATTTAGGCAAAAGCAACAGAATGAGAAAGAAGTCTTCTTTACATTTTTAATCTCATGTTTTACTATTCCAAAAAAAACCATGATTGAATGCTATAATACATCTTAGACAGTCATATCCTTTTCCCCCATTGATCTCTTATGTTCGGTTTTGAAACAGAAATGTGTACCATTTCCTGTTCCCATTCATGGTTTCCTAGGCCATCAATATATAAAAGGATCACTAAGCTTTTGCTAGATAATAATTACTCAGATAGTCATGTATTGAAACTAAGAGAAGCACAAACTGAGATTAGTTGAAAGTAGGCACTGGGGCTGAAATGCCATGACGTAAAACACTGCTACATAAGAATCTCCTTTAGAGCTTTCTATACATACAGATTTAGAATATCGTGGCACAGTCTTGTACCTTCTTGCATTCTCACATAAAAATAAACACAAATCACTACAGAGCAAAATCAAAACACATAAATAGCATTTTCTATAAAACTAGATGACAACACATCTCCACAAACCCAAATATATCAGCAGATGGGGACAAACTGCCAGCAGCTACAAAAACTGCATACTATTCGCAAGGGGGTGATAGAAGCAATGGGATATTGGACAGACCCAAGAACAGGAGAATACCAAATAGTCAACAGATAGTCCCTGGAACAAGTAGCAGGTCAATTTGAGAACAACAGCTAAAACTGAGGGGTTTTATTTTTTGGTTTTTGCTTTTTTTCCCTTATAGAAGCCAGTGAGTGAAATCAACGGATACACAAGATGGTCTGAGGGAGCTGAAGCAGATTGTCTCTTATTAACTCTCAAACTGACCCACTAGAGCTCTCTCTAGAGCAGTAATCCACATTAAGGAATAATTACTCACAGCGGAATCAAAATTGATCTATGCAGAACAGCAAATGTGAAGGAAGGAAAGAATTATGTGGAAAAAAACTGACAGAACCATAAAATCCTCTAAAACAAGCTACTATGTATATATTGAACACTAAACACACACACAGATGAAAAAGTTCAGTGAAGTGAGACAAGCTGCTTAAACCAAGAACCTTCCTAAACCTTCAGGAAAACTAACTTCACAAAAAGATGAACTAATTAAAGTACATGTGTTAAATTCCACACAAACCTTCACAGTTTACAAGAGGATTACATGGGGAATTCATTAAAAATACTGATGTCTGCCCTTTTCCCAGGAGGTTTTGACTATCAATTACTCACTGCAACATCTGTTGCAATATCTCCCCTATCAAAATTCAAATTATTTGGGAGGATGTCCAAATCCTATTATTTCCTTTATTAGACAAACATTCTAGTATTCCCTATATTAAATAATATCAACACAAGCCTTTAACCAGACTTGTTATATAAGTATTCTATGAGTTCAATTGTCAGAAGGTAGTTACTTTTTTAGTAAAAGTTCATTGCATCCTACCACATTTATACAGTTTACTCCCAAACATATCCTGGTCTATTTTAGCAGGAAAGTGCAGAAACAAAAAACCGAGGTTAAATCAGGTCTAGATTACTTAGTGAATGAAGTGTATTTTTAAACACATTAAAAAGGCTAGCAGTGAATTTAAATACACTTATACAGCCCTCCCTCGGCACCATGCGGAATTGGTTCCAGGACTTCCCAAGGATACCAAAGTCCATGGATGCTCAAGTCAATGACATAAAATTGTGTAGTATTTGCACATAACCTATGCACATCCTCCTGTTTACGTTATTTTATTTTTATTTTTATACTTTAAGTTCTAGGGTACACGTGCACAATGTGCAGGTTTGTTACATATGTATACATGTGCCATGTTGGTGTGCTGCACTCATTAACTCGTCATTTACATTAGCTATATCTCCTAATGCTATCCCTCCCCACTCTCCCTACCCCACGAAAGGCCCCAGTGTGTGATGTTCCCCTTCCTGTGTCCAAGTGTTCTCATTGTTCAATTCCCACCTATGAGTGAGAACATGTGGTGTTTAGTTTTTTGTCCCTGCGATAGTTTGCTGAGAATGATGGTTTCCAGCTTCATCTGTGTCCCTACAAAGGACATGAACCCATCATTTTTTATGGCTCCATAGTATTCCATGGTGTATATGTGCCACATTTTCTTAATCCAGTCTATCATTGATGGACATTTGGGTTGGTTCCAAGTCTTTGCTATTGTGAATAGTACCGCAATAGACATACGTGTGCATATGTCTTTATAGCAGCATGATTTATAATCCTTTGGGTATATACCCAGTAATGGGATGGCTGGATCAGATGGTATTTCTAGTTCTAGATCCTTGAGGAATCGCCACACTGTCTTCCCCAATGGTTGAACTAGTTTACAGTCCCACAAACAGTGTAAAGTGTTCCTATTACTCCACATCCTCTCCAGCACCTGTTGTTTCCTGACTTTTTAACGATCACCATTCTAACTGGAGTGAGATGGTATCGCATTGTGGTTTTGATTTGCATTTATCTGATGGCTAGTAATGATGAGCATGTTTTCATGTACTTTAGATCTAGATTATTTATAATATTGAATTCAGTGTAAATACTATGTAAATAGTTGTTATACTGTATTATTTAGGGAATAATGACAAGAAAAAAGTCTAAACATGTTCAGTACAGACCAAATTTTAAAAAATATTTTCAATCTGTGATGGTTCAATCAACAGATGCAGAACCCAAAGATACAGAGGGACAACTGTTCTAGAAGAAACAGAGTGAAAAATATTATTTAAGGAACAGATATAAGAAAATACATTTAAAAATTGGTTAATCAAATATACTTTGACCAGAAAAAACATAACAAAACATAGAATAAAGATAATTTCAATATTTGGTGTTTCAAAATTTCTATAACAAATGGCCTGTCAAACTTATTTCGTATGTAATGACTAAAAGCATATCATCACTTTAAAAGATTTTATTAAATTTTATGGCTTATATTTTTGGATTGTAGTTCAGCATGGTTTAGGTAGATTGGCATGAATCATATATGAAAACAAATCTCAATATATTAAAATAAAGCATTAGGGAAATGGCAGGTCAAAATGTAACCAAAGAAAAATTTCATCTGCTATGGTATCAAACACGTTTGTTACAGGAGACATACTCAGTGTAGATGTTAAAACCAAATGATGATATGAAAAGCTTCCAACACTTAAATTATACACAACAGTTGATGTAACTGAGCATGACAAATACTCATAAATATATTCAAGAACTTGATGCATAAGATAGATTTTTTACTTTTGTGTTTCCTATATTATTGCATTCATTTTCATGAATACTCCTAGGATTTCTGCAATTGCTATAAACAAAGGAAAACACAGCTTTTGGAAGACTGTGCTTTATTTCATGTCAGGTTTTTCTGTTATATTCAAAATAAATTTATAAAACACATGTAATGATGAAACAAATGGAATCTTATGGCAATTTTCAATCCTAGCAACTGTGAAATCTATCACTCTTCTAAGAAGACATTATCTACTATATTAATAAGTTAAATGTATTATTATTTCATAATGATACCTATGGCTCATATCATGCAGTTAGCCTATTAAGCCACTAAACTCACCTGCTTTACAACCTCAATATACAATTTGGAAATCTAAATAAGAATTAAGTTCAACATTGTCCAATTTTATCACATCAATACTTTACAATCTGGTATATGGGTAATTGGTCTAATATTTTGATCAATATTTGCAGGCTAACTTGACCACTTTGACAGTAATTCTGAATGAGATTTGAGAATTTGCTTCCTTTTCTTTCTATTATTACTTTTCTATAATTTTGAACTGAATGTTATTGTATTTATTGGTTTAGTTTTAATTTTATAAATTTGAGGCAGAAAGCTATGAGTTTAGTTTAATATGCTCTGAATGTAGAATTGATTTATAGCCACATCAGAATGCTATTTGATTTTCTTCCAATATAAAAAATACTGATACAAGATCTATATTTGAAAAAAAAATAAATCCTGGATCCTGAGCACTTTTAAACCTATAGCTCATAGGTATTTACATTTTTTTGCCAATTGAAAGGTATATTTAATGTATTTTATATAGTCAATTAATTGAATTTGAAAGCTTTTATTCTTATAGAGATTTGAAACTTTTATTGTTCTATTTGTTATTTAGGTATCACCTTCTGTAATTCTATTTACTGTATTAATCTATTTTCATGGGTCTGATAAAGACATACCTGAGACTAGGAAGAAAAAGAGGTTTAATGGACTTACAGTTACATGTGTCTAGGGAGGCCTCACAATCTTGGCAGAAGGCCAGGAGGAGTAAGTTATGTCTTCCGTGGATGGCAGTAGGCAAAGAGAGAGCTTGTGCAAGGAAACTCCCATTTTCAAAACCATCAGATCTTGTGAAAAACTCATTCACTATCACAAGAAGAGCACAGGAAAGATCCACCCTCATAATTCAATCATGTCCCACTGGGTCCCTCCTACAACACATGGGAATTGTGGGAGTTAAAATTCAAGATGAGATTTCTATGGAAACACAGAGCCAAGCCATGTCATTCTGCCCCTGCTCCTCCCAAATCTCATGTTCTCATATTTCAAAACCAGTCATGCCTTCCTAACAGTCCGTCAAAGTCTTAACTCGATTCAGCATTAACTCACAAGTCCATAGCCCAACATCTCATCTGAGACAAGGCAAGTCCTTTCCACCTATGGGCCTGTAAAATCAAAAGCAAGTTAGTTACTTTCCAGATACAATGGGTGTACAGGCATTGGGTACAGCCTCCCTCTCAGCTGCCTTCACAGGCTGGCATTGTGTGTCTGTGGCTTTTCCAGGTGCAAGGTGCAAGCTGTCAGTGGATCTACCATTTTGGAGTCTGGAGGATGGTGGCCCTCTTCTCAAAGCTCCACTAGGCTGTGCCCTAGTAGGGACTTTGTGTGGGGGCTCCCACCCCACATTTTCCTTCTGCACTGCCCTAGCAGAAGTTCTCCATGAGGACCCCGCTCCTACAGCAAACTTCTGCCTGGGCATCCAGGAGTTTTCATGCATCTTCTGAAATCCAGGCTGAGGTTCCCAAACCTCAAGTCTTCACTTCTGTGTACTCACAGGCTCAACACCTTGTGAAAGCTGCCAAGGCTTGGGGCTTTCACCCTCTGAAACCAAAGCCTGAGCTCTATATTGGCCCCTTTCAACCATGGCTGGAGCAGCTAGAGCACAGGGAAGCAAGTTCCTAGGCTGCACACAGCGTGGGGACACTGGGCCCAGAACATGAAACCACTTTTTTCTCCTATGTCTCAGGGCCTGCGATGGGAGGGTCTCCCATGAAGGCCTCTGACATGTGCTGGAGACATTTTCCCCATTGTCTTGGGGATTAACATTTGGCTCCTTATGCAAATTTCTGCAGCTGGCTTGAATTTCTCCCCAGAAAATGGGATTTCCTTTTCCATCACATTGTCAGGCTGCAAATTTTCTAGAGTTTTATGCTCTGCTTCCCTTATGAAGCTGCATACCTTTGACAACACCCAAGTCACCTCTTGAAGGCTTTGCTGCTTAGCAATTTCTTCCACCAGATACCCTAAATTATCTCTCTCAAGTTCTAAGTTCCACAGATCTCTAGGGCAGGGGCAAAATGCAGCTAGTCTCTTTGCTAAAACGTAACAAGAGTCACCTTTGCTCTAGTTCCCAAAAAGTTCCTTATTTCCACCTGAGACAAGCTCAGCTTGGACCTTATTGCTCACATCACTATCAGCATTTTTGTCAAAGCCATTCAACAAGTCTCTAAAAGTTCCAAACTTTCCCGTCTTCTTCTGAGTCCTCCAAATTGTTCCAACCTCTGCCTGTTACCCAGTACCAAAGTCACTTCCACAGTTTTGGGTATCTTTTCAGCAACACCCCACTCTACTGGTAGCAATTTACTGTACTAGTTCATTTATATGCTGCTGATAAAGACATACCTGAGACTGGGGAAAAAAAGGTTTAATGGATTTACTGTTCCACGTGGCTGGGGAGGCCTCACAATCAAGGTGGAAGGCAAGGAGGAGCAAATCATGTCTTACACGGATGACAGAAGGCAAAGAGAGAGCTTGCACAGGGAAACTCCCATTTTTAAAACCATCCGTTCTCATGAGACTCATTTACTGTCACGAGAGTAGTGTAGGAAGGACCCATCCCCATAATTCAATCACCTCCCATGGGGTTCCTCCCATGACACATTGGAATTGCAGGAGTTAATTCAAGATGAGATTTGGGCGGTCATACAGCCAAACCATATCAATGTATGTTACTGTATTACTGTCTTCTTCTTAATAGTATAATTATTTTAAAATGCATTACAAGTTTTGAAATACTAGAGTTCTACCTTTGAAAAAAGAAAGGTGAGATCTTTTCATAGTTTCCCTCTCACCTTCGGACATTTCCCATATAATATGGTTTGGCTCTGTGTCCCCACCCAAATCTCATCTTAAACTGTAATCCCCACATGTCAAGGGAGGGATCTTTAATCCCCACATGTCAAGGGAGCAAGGTGATTGAATCATGGGGAAGGGTTCCCTCCTGCTGTTCTCCTGATAGTGGGTGAGTTCTCACTAGATCTGATGGTTTTCTAAGTGCTTGGAAGTTCCTCCCTCACTCTTCTCTCTCCTGCCACCTTGTGAAGACAATGTCTACTTCCCCTTCTGCCATGATTGTAACTTTCCTGAAGCCTCCCTAGGCATATGGAACTATGAGTTGATTAAACATTTTTCCTTTATAAATCACCCAGTCTCAGGGAATTTCTTTAGAGCAGTGGTAAAATGAACTAATAAACCATAATACCTTCTTTTATCTTAAAGGTAGTGTCCATTAATTTCCCCTTTTTTTCTTTATATCCTATTTTATTTCAGCAGTTATACCAGTTAAGATTTTTCTGTACTCTCTCTCCCTTAATTTCAGTAGTCTGCACTCTAATTTATTTTTAATAACATTTTAGTGATGTTGTTTAATTAAGTCAAATTGTTTCTTTTTAAAAACAACTGCCACATTTACTGGCTATTCCATTATTGGCTCAAATTTGTACCTATCCTTTGGGATATTAGTGTTATTTAAGTTCTGAATGTTCATTATTGATCCCATAAATTTATTGAGATGTCTTTGGACATCTGAAGATATAACCTGCATAGTACTTTATGTGTTTCTACGGGACTAGCAGACTGATCAATTTGGATAAAATAGGAAAATATACTGTGAACTACGTGCTAGAAAATGCAAAGAAAAAAAGTTGTCATTGTGCTCAACATGTGAAATAGTCTAGGATGCTAGATTATATCTGCCAGTGCTTCAGGAAATGGTATTTGGATAAATTAATTAGTACTTTGTTGATATGTTATTTATCATATATTGGCTATAAAAATTATAGTTCAAATTATTAATCTTTTAGTAGTGGTTTACATTTGTACATTATACTTGGAATATGCTAGTATAAAAAGAGAGAGGACACAAATTACTATACTAGAAACATAAAAGTTTAAGAAGTGACATCTCTACAGATTCCATGAATATCAAAATGGAATAGAAGACTCCACTGATCATCCTGCACAACCCCCAACCTCTTCTGCAAGGACACTATTTTAACAATTATCTATGCAGAAAAAATACCTTCATAAAAACAAAAAACAGGAGAGAATTCACAGTACTTGGTTTAACTTCATATTGCTGAAAAAGCCACTGAAGAGATAGAAAAAAACAGGCTGGAATCACCAATGCCACCCCTTTCCCACCCCCAGCAGCAGCGGCATGGTATTGGGAGACATTGAACTCAGTGTTGTCCTGTTAGAGCAGAAAGAAAAACCTGACCAAACCCAGCTGGCACCCAGTCACAGAGAGAGCATTTAAGTCATTCCTAGCTGAAGGGGATCATGGATTTCAGTGGTCGGAACATGAGTGCCTGCAAACCTTGCCATAGAGGGCTATGGCGCTCTGTGTCGCCAAGTAAATTTGAAAGGCAGTCTAGTCCATAAGGACTGAAACTCTTAGGTGAGTCCTAGTGCTGAGCTAGGCCCAGACAGTGAACTGGAGGAGGGTCATGCAACATACCAAGACACCATCTGGGGCAGACAAGGTAATGCTGGCATCGTCATTCCCATTACTCCATGTTGCACAGCTCACAGCTGCAAAGCAGATCCTTTCCTTCTGCTTGAGAAGGGGAGTGAGAAGAATGGAAAGGACTTTGTCTTTCATCTTGGATACCAGCTCAGCCACAGCAGGATAAGGCACTGGACAGAGTCATGAGGCCCCTGTTCCAGGTCCTAGTTCCCAGATGACATTTCTAGACATATCCTGGGCATGATAGAAACAAGCTGTCTTGAAGGAAAGAAACCAGTCCTGGCAGCATTCATCACCTGCTAACTGTAGAGCCTTGGGCCCTGAATAACCAGCAACAATACCCAAGTACTACATTGAGGGACTTGGGTGAGCCTCTGAAACTTACTGGCTTCATGTTGGTCTCAGCACATTACCAGCTATTGTGGCTACACAGCAAAACTCTTTCTGCATGAGAGAGAAGCAGAGGGAAAAGTAAAGGGAACTTCTTCCTAAACAGTAGGTACCAGCACAACCACACTATTCAGAGAACCAAATGAGCTCTTGAGTACCCATTTCGAGGACTATATTCTTGGTCAGCATTTCTGAAGCTGCCCTGGGCAAGAGGGGAGCCCACCAACCTGAATAGTAAGTCTGAGGCCAGGTAGCATTCATTACAAGATGACTTAAGAGCGCTTGGGCCTTAAGGGAACAGTAGCTGGTAGTCTGGCAGTACTCCTCATGGTCTGGAGTGCTGATGGCTAGGGATTGAGGCTCCTCTGTCCTTGGAAAGGAGAGGGAAGAGGAAGAAGGACTGCATCTTGTGGTTTGTGTGCCAGCTCAGCTAGCAATACAATAGAAAACCAGGTAGATGACTAAGGTTTATAACTCTAGTCCCTGATTCCTGGACAGCACCTCTGGACCCACCCAGGTCCTGGGGAACCACACTGCCCTGAAGGGAAGAACACAGGACTGACTGGCTTTTCCACCTGCTGATTGTAGAGACCCAGGGCCTTGAATGAACATAGGCAGTAGCCAGGGAATGGTTACAGCAGCCTGGGTGAGGCTCAGTGCTATTCGGGTTTCAGGTCTGGCCCAGTGCACTCATAGTGGTAGTGGCCACAGGGGTGCTTGTCATTCTAGCCCCAGCTTTAGGTGGCTCAGAATAGAGAGAAAAAAACTCTGTTAGTTTGGGAGAAACTGAGGGAAGAAAACAAGAGTCTCTGCCTGATAATCAAGAGGATTCTCCCAGATCTTGTCCAAGACCATCAAGGTGGTACCTCTATGAGTCTGCAATAACCACAGCTTTACTGGACTTAGAGTACCCCCTAAAGTAGATAGACCTTAGATCACAACACCCAAGTCCTTTCCAACATCTGAAAAGCCTTCTCAAAAATGACAGCTACAAATAAACCCAGAAAGTGAAGACTACAATAAATATCTAACTCCTCAAGGCCTAAACACTGAAGAACACCTACTATCATCAACACTCTCCAGGAAAAAAAAATGACTTCACCAAATGAACTAAAACAGGCACCAGGGACCAGTCCTGAAGAAATAGAGATACGTAACCTTTCAGATAGAGAATTCAAAATAGCTGTGTTGAGAAAACTCAAAGAAATTCAACATAACACAGAGAAGAAATTCAGAATTTCTGTCAAATTTAACAAAGAGATGAAATAATTAAAAAGAATCAAGCAGAAATTCTTAAGCTAATAAAAGCAATTGGCATAATGAAAAATGCATGAGTCCTTTAATAGCAGAATGGATCAAGCAGAAAAAAGAATTGGTGAGCTTGAAGACAGGCTATTTGAAAATACACCAGCCAGAGGAGACAAAAGAAAAAAGAATAAAAAACAATGAAGCATGCTTACAAGATCTAGAACATAACCTCAAAAGAACAAATCTAAGAGTTATTTCCCTTAAAGAGGAGGGAGAGAAAGAAATATGTTTATTCAAAGTGATAATAACTGAGAATGTAATAAACCTAGAGAAAAAAATTAATATCCAAGTATGAGAAGATTCTGGAACACCAAGTAGATTTAACCCAAAGAAGACTACTTCAAGTCATGGAGTTGCAAGTCAAGAGTCAAGCATAAAGAAAGGATCCTAAAGGTAGCAAGAGTAAAGAAACAAACAATGTACAATAGAGCTCCAATAAATCTGGTAGCAGACTTCTCAGTAGAAAATTTACAGGCAAGGAGTGGCATAATATATATATATAAAGTGTTGAAAGAAAAGTCCTATATTCTAGAATATTATATCTGGCTGATATGGTTTGGCTCTGTGTCCCCACCAAAATCTCATGTTGAATTGTAATCCCCAATGTTGGGGGAGGGACCTGGTGGGAGGT
The DNA here is from genome assembly GCF_028885625.2 of Pongo pygmaeus. Taxonomy (NCBI): domain Eukaryota; kingdom Metazoa; phylum Chordata; class Mammalia; order Primates; family Hominidae; genus Pongo; species Pongo pygmaeus. The sequence goes on along the minus strand of NC_072373.2, from coordinate 123,072,650 downwards.
GATTGAATCGTGGAGGCAAAGTTTTCCCTTGCTCTTCTCAAGATAGTGATTTCTCATGAGACCTGGTTGGTTAAAAGTGTGTAGCAGTTCTCCCTCACTCTCTCTCTATTCTGGCACAATGTGAGAACATGCTTGCTTCTTCTTCATCCTTCTGCCATGATTGTAAGTTTCCTGAGGCCTCCTTAGCCATACCTTCTGTACAGAAGGAAAGAGGTTAAATGAAACAATGGAACTGTCATTAATTATACTTTTTTATATAAATTACCTAGTGTCAGTTCGTTTTTTATACCAGTTTGAGAAGAGAGTAATACAGAAAATTGGTACCAAATAAGTGGGGCATTTCTATAAAGATACCTGAAAATGTGGAAGTGACTTTGGAATGAGTAACAGGCAGAGGTTGGAGCAATTTGAAGGGTTTACAAAAAGACAAGAAGATAAGGGACAGTTTGAAACATCCTAGAGATTTGTTGAATAGTTGTGACCAAAATGCTGACAGGGATACGGACAATGAAGTCCAGTCTGAGGAGGTCTTAGATGGAGATGAGAAACTTATTGAGAACTGGAGTAAATGTCACTCTTGCTATACTTTAGCAAAGAGACTGGAAGCATTGTGCACCTACCCTAGAGATCTGTGGAACTTTGAACTTGAGAGAGATGATATAGGATATTTGGTGGAAGAAATTTTTAAGCAGCAAAGCATTCAATATGTAATCTGGCTCCTTCAAACAGCATACACTCATATGCTTTTGCAGAGAGGTGGTCTGAAATTGGAACTTACCTTTAAAAGAGGAAAGCATAGAAGTTTGAAAAATTTGCAGCCTGACCATGTGGTAGAAGAAAAAAATTCTGGGGAGGAATTTAAGCTAGCTGCTGAAATTTGCATAGGTAAAGAGGAACCGGATGAGGTTAATAGCCAAGAAAATGGGGAAATGTCTCCAAGACATGTCAGAGACCTTTGTGGCAGCCCCTCCCATCACAGGCCTGGAGGTCCAGGAGGGAAAAATGGTTTCATAAGCCAGGCCCTGGGTCTGCTGCTCTGTGCAGCCTCCAGACATGGCACCATACATCAGTACCACTACAGCTACAACCATGGCTTAAAGAAGCCAAGGTACAGCTCAGATTGTTGCTTCAGAGGGTGCAAGCCCCAAGCCTTGGTGGCTTTCATGTGGTGTTGGGTCTGCAGGTGGGCAGAGGGCAAGAGTTGAGGCTTAGGAGCCTCTGCCTAGATTTCAGAGGATGTATGAAAACACCTGGCTGTCCAGGCAGAAGTCTGCTGCAGGGGTAGAGCCCTCATGGTGACCCTCTACTAGGGCAGTGTGGAGGGGAAATGTGGGGTTGTAACTCTCACACAGAATCCCCACTGAGACACTGCCCAGTGGAGGTGTGAGAAGAGGGCCACTGTCCTCCAGACCCCAGAATGGCAGATCCACTGACAGCTTGCCATTGTGCACCTGGCAAAGCCACAGGCACTCACTGCCAGCCCAGGAAAGTAGCCTCAGCAGGTGTGCCCTGCAGAACCACAGGGGCAGAGCTGCCCAAGGCCTTGGGAGCCTACCCCTTGCATCAGTGTGGCCTGGATGTAAGAAATGGAGTCAAAATAAGTTATTTTGGAGTGTTAAGATTTAATGACTGCCCTGCTAGTTTTGGACTTACATGGCACTTGTAACTCCTTTATTTTGGCCAATTTCTCCCTTTTGGAATGGGAGCATTTACCCAATGCCTGTACTCCCATAGTACCATGCAAGTAACTAACTTTTATTTTACATGCTTGTAGGTGAAAGATGCTAACCTTCCTTCAGATGAGTCTTTAAACTTGGACTTTTGAGTTGATGCTGAAATGAGTTAAGACTGTGAGGGATTGTTGGGAAGGCATGATTGTGTTTTGCAATATGAGAAGGACATGAGATTTGGGAGGGGCCAGGGGTAGAATGATATAGTTTGGCTCTGTGTCCTCATCCAAATCTCATGTTGAATTGTAATCCCCAATGTTGGGGAAGAAACCTCTTGGGAGGTGATTGAATCATGGCAGGGGACTTCTCCCTTGCTGTTCTCATGATAGTTTGTTCTCATAAGAGCTGGTTGTTTGAAAGTGTGTAGCACGTCTCTCTTTGATCCCTCTCTCTCCTGCTGCCATGTGAATATGTGCTTGTTTCCCCTTCATCCTTATGCCATGATCATAAGTTTTCTGAGACATTCTCAACCATGCCTCCTGTACAGCCTGTATAAAAAATTAAACCTCTTTTTAAAAATAAATTACCCAGTCTCAGGTAGTTATTTATAGTAGGGTGGGAATGTATTCATACATGGGTGAATATATCCTTCAAACATGAAAGAGAAATAAAGAGTTCCCAGACAAACAAAAGCTGAGGGATTTCATCAATATTAGACCCAGCCTACAAGAAATGTTAAAGGGAGTACTTCAGTCAGAAATAAAACGACACTAATGAGCAATAAATAATCATCTAAAGGTACCAAACTCACTGCTAATAGTAGGTACACAAAAAAAACAGAATATTATAACCCTTTAAATGTGTTGTATAAACAACTCTTAGCTAGAAAGACTAAATGATGAACCAGTCAAAAATAATAACTACAACAAATTTTGAAGACATAGTATAATAAGATACAAGTAGAGACAACAGAATGATAAAAAGTGTGGGGATAAAGTTAAAGCATAATGTTTTTATTCATTTTATTTTGCTTGTTTGTTTATACAAATAGTGTTAAGATGTTATCCGGTTAAGACAATAGATTATAAGATGGTATTTGCAAGTCTCATGGTAATCTCAAACCAAAAAACATACAAGGGACCCACAAGAAACAGAAAGCAAAAAACTCAATCATATCACCAGAGAAAATCTCCTTCACTAGAGGAAGACAGAAATAAAAGAAAGAAAAAAAAGACCACAAAACAACAAGAAAACACATAACAAAATGTCAGAAGTAAGTGCTTAATTATCAATAATATTGAACGTAAATGTACTAAACTCTTCAACCAAAAGACATAGGCTGGTTGAATAGTTGGAAAAAAAAAAAGCCCATTGATCTATTGCCTACAAGAAATACACTTCACCTGTAAAGACACACATAGAATGAAAATAAAGAAATGGAAAAGATATCCCATGCCCATGAAAACCAACAAAGAGCAGGAGTCAGCCAGGTGTCGTGGCTGATGCCTGTAATCCCAGCACTTTGGGAGGCTGAGGTGGGAAGATTGCCTGAGCTCAGGAGTTCGTGACCAGCCTTGGCAACACGGTAAAACCCTGTCTCTACTAAAATACAAAAAATTAGCCTGGCTTGGCAGCATGCGCCTATAGTCCCAGCTACTTGGGAAGCTGAGGCAGGAGAATTGCTTGAATCTGGGAGGCAGAGGTTGCAGTGAGCGAAGATTGTGCCAATGCACTCCAGCCTGGGTGAGCAAGCCTCCATCTCAAAAAAATAAATAAATAAATAAGTAAATAAATAAAAATAAAAGAAGAGCAGGAGTCACTATACTTACATCAGACAAAATAGATTTCAAGACAAAAGCTATAACGAGAGACAAAGAAGGTCACTATATAAATAATAATGAAAAGGTCAATTCAGTAAGAGGATATAACAACTTAAAATATATATGCACTCAACACTGGAGCACCCAAATGTATGAATGAAATATTATTAGAGCTAAAGAGAGAGATAGACCTCAATACAAAAATGGCTGGAGACTTCAGTATCCCATTTACAGCACTGGGCAGATAGTTCAGACAGAAAATCCACAAAGAACCAACAAATTTAATCTGCACTGTGGACCAAATGGATCTAATAGATATTTACAGGATATTTCATCCAAAGGCTGCAGAATATACATTCTTTTCCTAAGCACATGGATAATGTTATTTATTTATTATTTTTTTATTTTTTTGAGATGGAGCCTTGTTCACCCAGGCTGGAGTGCATTGGCACAATCTTGGCTCACTGCAACCTCTGCCTCCCAGATTCAAGCAATTCTCCTGCCTCAGCCTCCCGAGTAGCTGGGACTATAGGCGCATGCTGCCAAGCCAGGCAGCTTCAAGGAGAGACCATATGTTAGATCACAAAACACAAAAAAAGTCTTAAAACATTTTAAAAAGTTGAAACAATATCAAGTATCTTTTATGACCACCATGGAATAAAACTAGGAATGAATAATGAGAGAAATTTTGGAAACTATACAAATACATGGAAATTAAGTAATGTGCTTCTGAATGACCAGTGGTCAGAGTAAATGAAGAGGAAAAATGAAAAATTTTTTGAAACAAATGATAATGGAAACAACATACCAAAACCTACGGATACAGCAAAAGCAGTACTAAGAGGGAAGTTAACAGTGATACTGCCTACTTGAAAAGGAGGGAAAACTTCAAATAAACAATTTAACAATGCATCTTAAAGAACTAGAAAAAAAGAGTAAACCAAACCCCAAATTAGTCGAAGAAAAAATAGTAATAAAGATGAGAGCAGTCATAAATAAATTTGAAATGAACAAAACAATACAAAAGATCAATGAAACAAAAGTTTTTTTTTTTTTTGGAAAGATAAACTGAAAAACCTGCCGCCAGACTAATGAAGAAAATAAATAAATAAATAAATAAATAAAATAAAATCAGAATTAAAAAAAGAAATTACAACCAATACTGAAGAAAGTCAAAGCACAATTAATGGCTACTATAAACACCTATATGCCAATAAATTGGAAAATATAGAAAAAATAGAGAAATTCCTAGATACATACAATCTATCAAGATTGAACCAGGAATAAATCCAAAACCTGAACATAATAGTAACAAGTAATGATATTGAAGCCATAATAAAATGTGTCCCAGTAAAGAGAAGCCCAGGATCTGATGCCTTCAATGCTGAATTTTATCAAACATGTAAGGAAGAACTAATACTAATCCTGCTCAAACTTTTCAAAAAATAAAGGATGAAGGAATATTTCCAAACTCATTCTACAAGGCCAGTACTACCCTGACATCAAAACAGACAAAGAAATATCAAAAAAAGAAAACTACAGGCCAATATCTCTGTTAAATATTGATGCAAACATTCTCAACAAAATACTAACAAATTGGATTCAACAATACATTAGAAAGATCATTCATGATGACCAAATGGGATTTATTCCTGGGATACAAGGATGGTACAACATGTGCAAATCAATCAAAATGATACATCATATCAACAGAATAAAGAATAAAAACCATGCGATAATTTCAATTGATGCTGAAAAGGCATTAATGAAATTCAACATCGCTTCATGATAAAAAACCCTCAAATGGAAACAGAAAGAACATACCTCAACATAATAAAAGCCATATATGGCAGACCCACAGCTATTATCATAGAGAATAGGGAAAAACTGAAAGCATTTCTTCTAAAATCTGGAACATGACAAGTATGACCACTGTCACCACTGTTATTCAACATAGTGCTGGAAGTTCTAGCTAGAGCAATCAGACAAGAGAAATAAATAAAAGGCATCCAAATTGAAAAGTAAGAAATCAAATTATCTTTCGGTGCTTAAGATATGATCTTATATTTGGAAAAACCTGAAGACTCCACAAGAAAACTATTAGAACTGTTAAATAAATTCAGTAAAGTTACAGTCTAAAAAAATCAACATACAAAAATCAGTAGCATTTCTGTATGCCAACAGTGAAAAATCTAAAAAAAAATCAAGAAGGTAAATCTCATTTATAATAGCTACAAATGAAATAAAATAAGCATTCACCTAATCAAAGATGGAATGATCTGTACAATGAAAACTATAAAACACTGATGCAAGAAATTGTAGAAGACATAACAAAATGGAAAGATATTTTATGTTTATGGACTGAACGAATCAATATTGTTAAAATGTCCATACTAACAAAAACATTTTACAGATTCAATGCAATCCATATTAATATACCAATGACATTCTTCACAGGGAAAAAAAGTAATCCTAAAATGTATGTGGAACACAGAATTCCCAGAATATCCAAAGCTGTCCTAAGCAAAACGAACTAAACTGGAGGAATCACATTACCACTGTATTAGTCCATTATCATGCTGCTATAAAGATACTACCTGAGGCTAGGTAGTTTATAAACAAAAGAGGTTCAATTGACTCAGAGTTTCACATGGCTGGGGAGGCCTCAGGAAACTTATAGTCATGGCACGAGGCAAAGGGGAAGCAAGGCATGTCTTACATGTTGTCAGGAGAAAGAGAAAGTATGCAGGGGAACTGCCAAACACTTTTAAAACCATCAGCGCTTGTGAGAACTATCAAGAGAACAGCATGGGGGAAACTGTCCCCATGATCAAATCATTTCTGAAAATTTCCTCCACTGACACGTTGAGATTACAACGTGAGATGAGATGTGGGTGGGGACACAGAGCCAAACCATATCACCTACCTTTAAATTATACTACAGAACTATAGCAACCAAAGCAGCATGGTACTGGCATAGAAAGATACACATGGACCAAGAGAATAGAGCAGAGAACCCAGAAGTAAATTCACACATCTTCAGTGAACTCATTTTTGACAAAGGTGCCAAGAATATACCTTGGGGAAAGAACAGTCTCTTCAAAAAATGATGCTGAGAAAACTAGATATCTACATGCAGAGGAAAGAAACTAGACCCCTATTTCTTGCCACATACAAAAATCAAATCAAAATGGATTAAAGACTTAAATATTAGGCTTCAAACTATGAAACTACTACAACAAAACATTGAAGAAAATCTCCAGGACATTGGTCTGGGCAAAAATTTCTTTAGCAATACCCCCACAAGCACAGGTAAGCAAAGCAAAAATGGACAAATGGGATCATATCAAGTTAAAAAGCTTCTGCACAGCAAAGGATACAACCAACAAAGTGAAGAGACAACCCACAGAATGGGAGAAAAGATTTGTAAACTTCCCATTTTTTAAGGGATTAATAACCAGAATATATAAGGATTAATAACCAGAATATATAAGGATATCAAACAATTCTATAGGAAAAACTCTAATAATCTGATTGAAAAAAACTGGGCAACAAATTTGAATAGATATTTCTCAAAAGAAGACACACAATTGGCAAAGAGGCATATAAAAAGGTACTTAACATCATTTATCATCAGAGAATTTCAAATCAAAACTACAATGTATTATCAGTTTGCCCCAGGTAAAATGGCCTATATCCAAATGACAAGCAATAAAAAAATGCTGGCGAGGATGTGGAGAAAAGGGAAACCTTGTATACTGTTTGTGGGAATGTAAATTAGTACAAACACTGCGGAGAATAGTTTGGAGTTTCCTCAAAAAACTAAAAATTGAGCTACAGTATGATCCAGCAATTCCACTGCTGGGGGATATACTAAAAAGGAAATCAGTATATCAAAGATATATCTGCACTCCTATGTTTGTTGTGGCATTGTTTACAATAGCTAAGAGTTGGAAGCAACCTAAGTGTCCATCAACAGATGAATAGGTAAAGAAAATACGGTACATATACACAATGGAATACTATACAACCATAAAAAAGAATGAAATCCAGTCATTTGCAACAACATGGATGAAACTGGAGATCATTATGTTAAGTGAAATAAGCCAGGCACAGAAAAACAAACATGACATGTTCTCACTTATTTGTGGGATCTAAAAATAAAAACAATTGAACTCATGGACATAGAGAGTAGAAGAATGGTTACCAGAAGCTGGAAAGTGTAGTGAAAGAGTGGTTGGGAAGGTGGAGATGGTGAATGGGTATAAAAAAATAGTTAGAAAAGGTGAATAAGACTTACTATTTGACAGAACAACAGGTTGAGTATAGTCAATAATAACTTAACTGTCTATTTTGAAATAGTGTAATTGGATTGTTTGTAACTCAAGGGATAAATGCGGGAGGGGATGTATACCCCATTATGTGCTTATTTCACATTGCATGCCTGTATTAAATCATCTCATGTACCAATAAATATATATGCCTAATATGTACCCATAAAATGAAAATAAACATAAAATAGTAATAATTATCATTATAATGTAGTACTATGAACAACTCTATGCCCAGAAATTAGATAAACTAGATGAAGTGGAGCTATTCCTTGAAAAACACTCTGCCAAAACTCACACAAGAAGAAATAAACAATCAGAATAGGCCTATATCCATTAATGATATTAGATCAGTAACTAATAATCTTCTAAAACTGAAAGTACCAGGCCTACATGTGTTAACTTGTGAATTCTACCAAGCATTTAAAATGAAATTATACCAATTATCTGCAATCTCTTTCAGAAGATAGAAGTAGAGACAAAACAGCCTAACTCATTCTATGAGACCAGCATCACTCAAATACCAAAACTAAACAAAGCTATTAAAAAAAAAAACAACTAAAGACCATTATATCTCATAAACATCATTTTTGATACTAAACAACAAAATATTAGCAAATCAAATATAACACTAAATAAAACAATATACACCACAAAAAAAGTATAATTTGTCTTGGGTATGTGAGGTTAGTTCAACATTCAAAAATCAATTAATGTAATCCATCACATCTATCAGCTAAAAAAAAAAAACTCACGTAATTTTATCCATAGATGCAGGAAAAGTGTTTAACAAAATTCAACATCCATTCACGATTTAAACTCTCAGTAAACTAGGAATTGAGGGAAATTTCTTCAATTTGATGATGAATGTCTACAAAAAACCTACCATTAGCCAGGCACAGTGGTTCACGACTGTAATCCCAGCACTTTGGGAGGCCAAGGTGGGTGGATCACCTGAGGTCAGGAGTTCAAGACCAGCCTGGCCATCATGACGAAACTCCATCTCTACTAAAAATACAAAAATTAGCTGGGCATGGTGGCATGCGCCTATAGTCCTAGCTACTTGGGAGGCTGAGGCAGGAGAATCACTTGAACACAGGAGGCGGAGATTGCAGTGAGCTGAGATCACACCATTGCACTACAGCCTGGCTCACAGTGAGACTCTATCTCAAAAACAAAACAAAACAAAACAAAAAAAACCTACAGTTAACATCATACTTACTGGTGAGAAACTCAAAGCTTTCTCAGGCTGGGTGCAATGGCTCAAGCCTGTAATCCCAGCACTTTGGGAGGCCGAGGCGGGCGGATCATGAGGTCAGGAGATTGAGACCATCCTGGCTAACACGGTGAAACCCTGTCTCTACTAAAATACAAAAAGTTAGCCGGCGTGGTGGCGGGCGCCTGTAGTCCCAGCTACTCGGGAGGCTGAGGCAGGAGAATGGCATGAACCCAGGAGGCGGAGCTTGCAGTGAGCTGAGATTGTGCCACTGCACTCCATCCTGGGCAACAGAGCAAGACTCTGTCTCAAAAAAAAAAAAAAAAAAAAAACTTTCTCAAATCAGGACTAAAGTAAGGATGTCCCCTCTCACCACTGCTTTTAACATCATTTCTGAAAGTTGTCGCTAATGCAGTAGACAAGAAAGGAAATAAAAGATATACACATTAGGAAGGAAGAAATAAAACTGTCTTTTTTCAAAGATGATATGATTATCTGTGTGGAAAATATTAAATAATCTATAAAATCTATAGAAACTAAAAAACCACTATAGCAAGCTTATAGGATACAAGGCTAATATACAAAAACCAATCACTTTCCTATATTCCAGCAATGAACAAGTGAAATCTGAAATTACAAACACAATATCATTTACATTAATGCCCAAAATAAGAAAATACCTAGGCATAAATCTAATACTAATCTAATCTAAATCTATTGTAATCTAAAATACTTAGGTATAAATATGTATAGGATCTATATGAGGAAAACTATAAAATACTGATGAAAGAAATCAATGAAGAACTACATAAACTGGAAGATATTCTGTATTCATAGATAGGAAGACTTAATATTGTCAGGACATTAGTTCTCTCCAACTTGATCTATAGATTTGATACAATACGACTCAAAATCTTGCCATGTTATTTTGGATATTGACAAATTGATTCTAAAGTTTATACGGAGACGTTAAGACTCAGAATAGCCAACACAATATGGAAGGAGAAAAATAAAGTCAGAGGACTGACACTACCTGACTTTTAGACTTCCTATAAATCTATAGTAATGAAGACAGTGAAGTACTGACAAAAACATAGACAAATCAATCAATGAAACAGAAGAGAAGGCCCGGTAATAAACCTTCATAATTAGTCAACTGATTTTTGACAAGAGCAAAGGCAATGCAGTAGAGCAAAGTCTCTTCAACAGAAGGTGCTGTAACAAGTGGACGTCCACATGCAAAAATCAATAAATAAATGTAGGCATAAACCTTATACCATTTACAAAATTCAACTCAAAATGGGTCATAAACACAAATGTAAAATGTGAAACACCTTAACAGACACTTCACTAAAAGGCAAATAAGCATATGAAAACATACTCAACATCATATGTCATCAGGGTAATGCAAATGAAAACAACAGTGAGATACCACTACACACTTATTAGATGACCAAAATCTGAATTACTGACAACGGCAAATGTTGGCAAAAATATGGAGCAACATGAACTCCCATTTACTGTAGATGGGAATATAAAATGGTACAGCCAGTTTGGAAGACAGTTTGGCAGTTTCTAACAAAACTAAACATACTCTTACCATATAATCCAGCAATTACACTTCTTGGTGTTTACCCAAAGAAACTGAAAACTTATATGCATAAGGAACCTAAACACAAATGTTTATAGCAGCTTTTTTCAGAATTGCCATAATTTAGAGGCAATCAAAATGTCCTTCATTATGTGAGTGGATAAATCAACTATGATATATCGAGACAGTAGTATATTATTCAGCACTATAAAGGAATGAGTTATCAAGTGAAGAATGCAGTTAAATGCATATTATGAAGTGAAATAAGCCAATCTGAAAAGGCTACATACTGTATGATTCCAACTATATGATATTTTGGAAAAGGCAAAACTAGGGAGACAGTAAAAAGATCAGCGTTTGTCACAGGTTGTAGGAGGCTTGACTAGGTGGAGCACAGAGTATTTTTAGGACACTAAGAACGTTCTGTATGATACTATAATGGGGGGTAAATGAAATAATAGATTTGTCCCAACCTATAGAATACAAAACACCAAGTGAACCCTAATGTAAACTATAGACTTTGGGTGATTATAATGTGTCAGTGTAGGTTCATCAATTGTACAAACATGTCACTCTAGTGAAAGATGTTGATAATGGGGAAGGCATGTGCAGCAGGCAAGGGATGCACGGGAAATGTCTGCATATTTCTCTCAATTTCACTGTGAATCTAAAACTTCTCTAATAAAATAAAGTCTGATATGGTTTGACTCTCTGTCCCCACCCCAATCTCATTTCGAATTGTAATCCCCATGTGTCAAGGGAGGAACATGGTGAGAGGTAATTGGATCATGGGGGCAGTTTCCCCCATGCTGTTCTCATGGTAGTGAGTGAGTTCTCAAAAGATCTGATGGTTTTACAAGTGTTTGGAAGTTCCTCCTTCACTCTTCTGTCTTCTTCCACCTTGTGAAGAAGGTGCTTGCTTCCCCTTTGCCTTCTGCAATTACTGTAAGTTTCCTAAGGCCTTCCCAGCCGTATGGAACTATGAGTCAATTAAACCTCTCTACTTTATAAATTACCCAGTATCCGGTATTTCTATACAGCAGCGTGAAAATGGACTAACACAAAGTCTTTAATTTTTTTAAAAAATAACATCTTTTAATAGTTATTTACACTTACATATTTACTCGGAAGACATTAGGCCATTTAAATTTCTCTCAATTCCTAGTATTGAAGATGTATTTATTCACCCACTTACCTCAGTTCTGGAATGTTTTCATTTATAATGTCTTTGCTTACTTATTCATTACTCTTTATTCTTTGTTCTTCTCTGGGGACTCCTATTATTTAGTATATTCTTATTTTCAAACTTCTCTTGAAATTATCTATATACACGTTTCAAATTACTCCAGTTTATCTTGTACTTCAGTTATCGGATTTTCTTCAAGGACAATTCTGCTGCACTGTATTGAATGTTTTCAGTTATGATTTTATTTTTCTATCTTAAAATGACTTTAGTCTTTTCTGAGCTCATTGTTAAAATGAAGTTTCAGTTCACTAAGCACTGGTATGAACGGTTTTACCAAAGATTCTAGATATTCACAAAAAAAGTTATTCAGAAGTTAATATCGCCTTTAAGGTTTTTATGACTTCTTTATTGTTGATGCTTCAGAATATTTTGGTTTTTTAATTCTTTTAAACTAGGAACATTTTTAAAACTAATAATATCTACTAATTAGTTTTCTTACTTCTGGGGAATTGGAAAAGAGATAAACTTAAAATCCTCAATATTTGAGATTGGGAAATAGATCAACTTTAAAGGTTCCTTTTATTTGCTTTCAAAATGTAAATATTTGCAGAATATATTCCTGCATTTTTAATTAAATCAACTCTTGATTTAATGTTTGCAATAATATATTCCAAAAAGAGTAGATTAATAAACAGAAATGCATATTATTTGCCTACTCAAAGCTATGTGTTCAAATGAACATAGCAGCATTCTCTTATAACTTTAAACTTGCAAACAAACAAGCAAGAACAAATTTATATCAACAGTGGAATGAATGTTACAGTATGTACATAAAATGTGATATTAAATAGCATTACTAATGAAGGTACTACTATTCATGCATAATATTGAGCAAAAAAAAAATCTAGGCCCACAAAACTAAGACTCTCCTATCATGATGGAAGCTAGAGTGGTGTTATCTTGATGAGGGGAGGTGCAACTGGGAGCTAGCTTAAGGAGGACCACATGGGAACTGGTAATGTTTTCTTCCTTCCTCTGAATAGCTGTTATAGGAGCATACTCACTTTGTTAAATTTATTGAAAAACATATTTGTGACTTTTGCACTTCTTTATGTCTGTGCTATACTTAAAACTATACTTAAAAATGAGTGGAATAGCCGGGCATGGTGGCTCATGCCTGTAATCCCAGAACTTTTGGGGGGCTGAGGTGGGTGATCATTTCAGGTCAGGAGTTCGAGAAGAGCTTGACCAACATGGTGATACCCTGTCTCTACTAAAAATACAAAAATTAGCTGGTGGTGGTGGTACATGCCTGTAATCCCAGCTACTTGGGAGGCTGAGGTAGGAGAATCACTTGATCCCAGGAGGTAGAGGTTGCAGTGAGCCAAGATCATGCCACTGCACTCCAGCCTGGGTGACAGAGTGAGATTCTGTCTCAATAAAAGAAAAAAGAGGAATGGAATACAGGGGAAGACACATTGTGTCTGTATTTGCCACATGTTTATAATTAGATGTATCTAATGATAACCTACATGTCATAAAACAATACTAAACATTGTTTCATAAATTAAAAAGATAAAAGTAATTCTCATGAAGAATCAGAAATGGCTTCATAAAGGAATTGTCAGTGTAGAGGACTGATTGGGTGACAGAAAGACAAAATGCATGAAAAAGCAGTTAAGACACCATTGCAATACCGTAGGATCATATCTTAGTATGCTAAGAGCTGAGGCTAGTGTCTTGGGCTGTAAGTGCTTCTTAAGTACTCGCTGAATGTGAACAATATTGGACTGAAGGTTATCTTTGACAACAAGCTGAGTTACCAGATAGAGAGAAGGACACAAGCTTTTCTCATTAGCTATACTAATTACTTTATTGGAAAGTTCTGTATTTTAGCATGTATTTTGAGATTTTAATTTCTTATTAAATAAAAACACATTGGGAAAGGTTATTTATATAATCATTAGCATGTTGGAAATATAGAAAGTTGCAAACAACACAAAAGTGATAAAATATTTGCAAATTTCAGGTTGAGAAGATTTCCAATTAAACAAACCCTTATTATCTTTGTATTTATATTTTTTGATAAAAGGAGTATAGCAACTGCTTATAAATGCAGATTTAAGAAAATATGAGAAGAAAAAATTATTTGTATTCAAGTCTAAGGTGACCTCCATACCACAGACTAAATCTACCCACCCACCCACTGAAATAGCACCTGCTCTGGAGGGTCTAATTTCACTTTCAGCAGCATTACTCAAAGAATAGGCAGAAGAACCTAGCAAGTCCACTGAATATGGACTTCATCAATCAGCTAGCAAACACAGCCATGTCTAAAACAAGTCAATGATTACTTCTATTGGGTCAGAAAGCAGAAAATCAAATATAAAGCATGTCTGGATTTCTTCAAAAGCAGCATGTTGTTTGAGGCCAACAGAACTTTTCTTAAGTGTTCTTTCTCCTGGCAAAAGATATTATGAACATTTCAATTGTAGACAACCCTACAATTTCAAAAGAATTTGGTATAAAAATGTCACTTACAACAAAGGTAAACTATAAAATACAGATGAGGGAGGAAGCAGAAAGTAAGTTAAAAAAAGTTTCTTTTTAAATTTAAAACCTTCAAAATTAATTCTTACCTCATGTAGCTGTGACAAATGAGAAACCTTAGAAGAGAGTTACAGAAGGAGACCAGTGGGTGAGACGGTACACAGAGAGACAGTTACATCATCAGAAAGCCAGACCTCTTGTGCCATTCTCACTCCCTCCTCATACTTCCCAGCTTTGGCACTTTATGCAAATATGTACCTTATTCCTAGCACATTTCCACAGATTTCCTCTACTCTCTAAAGAAGCTTGGAGAACTCCCTAAAGAGAGCTGGAGGTGTGGGGGTGTCTATTCATTTGCCACCATTCGGCAATCAAGTTAAATAAACTTGTTTTACTGCAATCTCCAAGGTTGCGAGCAAACTAAATCAAAGAATGAGTGTATGAAAATACTGCATGGATAAATGTGGGAAAGGAAGATTACTAAATGCACAGTTAGTGAAACATTTCCAAAGCATTATTATATTTGTGCACAGCTTTACAATTTTAACAATATCACAACTTTAAGTTTTAGATTTTCAAGTAAAGACTCTGCTGGATTGCCAGTGTTCTACACACCAGAACAAAACCTGACTTAGTAGAATGGATCACACAAGTAAGTCATGTAGGGCAGCATGAAGACCACCCAGCTTTACTTTGTGAGGTGTAATTCTCACTGCAGACTTCCATGTCATTCAAAGCAAAGCATTTAGGGCAGAAAACCTCCAGGATATTGTGCAATGTCCTTTTAGGACTGGCCCATTCCCAAGCTGTACTGTAATCAGTGGATTAAAAAAAAAAAAAGCACGTAAGCATAAATTGGGAGAGTGTAAGAGATAAAGTCAGATTTCTTCAGTTTTAAGTGGGGGGGATCTATCTTATATCTACCCCCAGTACCAAGAACAATGCCAAGAGGGCACTTGCTTCTTATATACAGTATAGGAAGCAATGCACATAGCCTTGTTCATTGCACACTTGCTGTGTGACCGTAGGCAGGTCATTTTCCATCTCCAACTTTAGTATGTCCCTTACAAAGGGTGGTTGGTAATGAAACCTCTTTCTGGGATTGTTTCAAAATGTATTAGATAATGCCTGTGAAAGCACTTTGTGAACCCTATAAATATAAGGGATAAAATGTTGGAAAGCTGCCTCTGGATGCTTCCTTCTCAAATATGCCCAGATATTAACATTTTAGTGGTGAAAAAAAGACTGCTAATATTTCCCATTGGTACTTTTCTACTGCAGAAGTAAGTAATCTAAGTAGAAGGAGTACTTTTTTTCCTCAAGACTCAACAAAGCTACTTTCATTTAAATTGTAGCACATCAACATTTTTATTTTCCCCAAATTGACTGTTTTGGGAAATATATATATGCTCACCCCTTGTCTAATGGAAAACTCTGAAAGTCAGAGTAGCCCTATCCTGGTCTTGACATTACATCTTTCTGTGTGACCTTGGGCAAATTACTGTTCTTGCTATCATTAGTTCAGTACAAGTATATATATGGCCCCTAATGTATGCCAAGCTCTGTGTTAGGCTCAGCCTGAGATACTGAAAAAAGAGCAAAAGTCCCCTACAGCTAAGAAGTTTACATTAAGTAAGTTTTTTAGTCTCCCAAACAGAAATGATAATCACTGTGCTATCCACCTCCCAGATTTGTTGTGAGGTTAAAAGATAGCACAGGAGAGTACTTGGCAAAATTCAAAAATGGCACATAAATGCAACATGGTATTATTACCAAACATAAAATTATCAACAGCATATAGATGGTGAAAGAATACTTGAGAGAAGAGGAGATTAATATTTATCGAGCTTCTGCTCCATAGAGAGAAATGTACATATATTACTCTACCTGCACAACAAACTGGTTGGGTGAATATTAATCACTGCTTTTGACCAATGGGAAATATAATAGTTAAAGGAATCTAGTTAAAAAATCAGAGCCACTATTCAAACCATAGCCTGATTGCAAAAGACTCTACAAAAACCATTTATATAGATTTTTACCTTGCTTCAGAAATCCACATATATTTCACCAGAAAAGAAAGAGCCCCCAAAAGTTAACAAGCAGCAATTTCAGTTGCAGAAATAGACAAGAGCGTATTTTCAACTTATTTTTAAAAATAACAAAGAAGGAAAGAAACAAAATGAACTAATTTAATTAATAGAGCAACACAAGGAATCAAAAAAGGTATCATTATCTTTTCTAATTCCCTAAGCAAGGCTCCTGTCTAAAATGATTTTTGTTTAAAAGCAAAACTAATGTTGTTTTCTGAATCCTTAAGTAGATAGAATGGATGGAAAGCTGCACATTTCAGCACTCACACAGTTAAAAGAATCACTTGAGAGGGCTTCGTGAAATCGAAATTTCTGTAATGCTTTCTGTGTGGATTAGCATACCAAGCAAAGTACAAAGGTAGCTTAATGCCTAGATATATTAAAACCAAGAGCTTAACTTCTAATATCCTCTCTCCAATCAGGTATGGATTTACAAAACATTTTACTCTTGTTGTTAGTTTTCCTAGCTAAAACTCACAACTAAATCCATCAGCGTAAAAGATTGTTGAGTTATATTGGTATGATTTTTAAAATTTATTTTCAACCTATAAAGCAGAATAAGATAAACTCCAGGGGTATGCAAAAGCTGGAAACTGCTTAGAAGCAGCTAACAGGGCACATATAAATCAAGCAGCCTAGAATTATAAATATGTAATAACTGTTTAGAAAAAAAATTTAATGATTGAATCTCTTGCTGACCTAAATGGATATGAATTAACACTTCTCCTTCACAGCAGGAAGGTAACTACTAACATTTATCTAGCATCTACTAAATGCTAGAGCTGTGTCAATGCATTTTATACATTATCTCATTTACTTCCCACAAAAAAACCCTATGAAAAGAGTAGTATTGTATTTATGTTCTAGCCAGATGATGGAACTTCCAGATGCTAGAATTGAGATTTAGAATTTAAAGAATGGTCCAAGAGTGAACAGCTAATAAAAACGGAGCCAGAATTGAACTCAGCCTGTCTCTTTCTACTATCCTATTCCATGTCAGGTGCCATAGAGGATCACACCTCTTTTCTGTGTGCCATTTGCAAATATAAAAAAGCTTGGAAGGCAATGAAAAGAATTCCAAGTATAGATTCATTCACTGATTTAACAAATAATTCTTAAGTACCTATTCTCTTTCAAGCCCAGTGGTGAAAAGCACAGTCGTGAAGGAAATAGATGTGGGCCTTGCTCTCATGGGATTTACAGTACAGATTATTTTAGGCTTTGAGACTGAGCCTTTCCCAAACACTCCAAAATTGAGAAGAAACTCCTCATAAATTGAGACTCTATGTGGTGAGTCAGATATGCCTACTCTATTACTTACTGCCTGTTGACACATGCTAAATAGTAAACATACTTTATAGATGAGTGTCATCTATAAAATAGAGATAATAAAAATTGCACTATCCACTTCAAGATAGTATTGTAAAGAATAAATAACATAATGCATGTGAAATTATCACAAACATTCAAAGATAGATGCATACATCTGTGTATATATACATACATAAAAGGAAAATCATTATGCTTTTCAAGGTGAAGACATTATATATTTACCTTATCAAAATAACAATTAGCCAAGGGCAGTGGCTTATGCCTGTAATCCTAGCACTTTGGGAGGCAATGCAGGAGGATCCCTTGAGCCCAAGAGCTCAAGACCTGCTTGGGCAACATGACAAAACCCCATCTCTACAAAAATTTTTTAAAAAATTTTCAGGGCATGGTGGCACGCCCTTGTTGCCCCAGCTACTTGGGAGGCTGAGGTGGGAGGATTGCTTGAGCCTAGGAGTTTGAGGCTACAGTGAGTTATGATTATGCCACTGCCTTCCAGCCTGGCCAACAGAGCAAGACTTTATCTGAAACTATGAAAAGTAATAATACGTGACATGATGGCAAGAGTTGCTACCAGATTGGGAAGTTATGAGGTTTCTGCTAATGCAGACACGTAGATAATACATGGGAAAAATGATTGCAGAAAAGAATAAGTTATTCATAATTTTAATTATTTGTTATTTGATAATATAGTATCAAGGCATCTTGTAGCCTCACAAAGCATAACTTTGAATTTCCTACCTTGTGGTTTTGTATTTAGCTAGTCAACCCAAATCCTTTCCCCAAACACAGCGCCATGATAACAGCAAGTTAACATGAAGTTTTAACAAAGACATGCTCATTGCCAGGTATTGTGCTGGACAATGAAGAGAGGCCGGGCGTGGTGGCTCACACCTGTAATCCCAGCACTTTGGGAGGCCAAGTCAGACAGATAACGAGGTCAAGAGATTGAGCCCATCCTGGCCAAGATTGTGAAACCCCGTCTGTACTAAAAAATACAAAAATTAGCTGGGCATGGTGGCGTATGCCTGTAGTCCCAGCTACTCTGGAGGCTGAGGCAGGAGAATGGCTTGAACGTGGGAGGCAGAGGTTGCAGTGATCTGAGATGGCACCAATGCACTCCATCCTGGTGACAGAGTGAGACTCCGTCTCAGAAAAAAAAAAAAGAATGGTTCATGAGAGAGGAGCCATGTTCTCAGGGAACTTGTAGTATACTGAAAGATGCTTGCAGAAAATACACATATACTATTCGCTGTGGCAAAGTGTGAAAACAGGATGATTGGGGACACAACGGGAATACAGATTCAAGACACAAATTCATCCTCATGTTTAAGAAACCCCTAAACCAAGGACTGGGGCATAAAAAGGCAATTTCCTGATAAAGGTAAGAACTTGTTGGTAGGAGAATGGAGAGAAGTCACGGTGCAAACACATGGAAACAAAAGCAAGTGGAAAACACTAGTAACTAGAACCCAGTTCATTGTGGCTAGCATGTGGCATGCAGAGGGTAAAACAGGAAAAACTGAAACTGGAGCAAACTGAAACGAGTTTGTTTGCAGCAAAATCTGAAACTGGGGACCTTAACTAGGGAGAGGTATTTTGGGAATAAAGACTCTTGATTGTATTAAGGAATGTGGAATTTCTTCTCAGAGTAAAGTGACTGATATAAAAAGGCTTTGACTTTGATTTTGATTTTGGAGTCAGAAAAGGAAAAAGTCACTCTCTGATCTGCTCTTTAGATACACCCTGGTGGCTTCTGGGTAGGTGATGGGTTGGTAGTTTAATCAGGAGCCTAATTAGGAGGATGTTAAAATCGATAAGCTGAGCTTTTGCTGAGTTACCCATGATCCATGACTGAAAGTAAGTGAGTACCATACATGTACACC
Organism: Pongo pygmaeus; assembly: GCF_028885625.2. NCBI lineage: Eukaryota > Metazoa > Chordata > Mammalia > Primates > Hominidae > Pongo > Pongo pygmaeus. The sequence continues at coordinate 123,052,978 of NC_072373.2, read as the reverse complement.
ATGAACAGAGTAAATAGTATGCCAAAGAAATTAAATGCTAATTGAAAAGCCAAATGTGTACTGAGCAGGATGAGGAGGAGTCATGGAGGTGAATAAAGTTGTTTCCTCTGGCCCAGGCTTGTCACACTTCCAGGTTTGATTGAAGTATTCTCCACATTCCCCTCAAACTTCTGCCCACCAACCTCTTTTACAACCCTCAAGAGCTCTCAATTATTCTTTTTGTTCAGATTAGGGAAAAAAGCGTGACTGCTGCTTTTTCAGCAAGTGAAATGCAAACAGTATTTGTGGACTGCAGAAGGCCAATCAGATACAGCATTTACTTAGTGGGTCAGGGAGGAGTCTAATCTGACTGAGAATTCACTTGCAGCTTTTAGCCCTGTCCTTGTCGTCACATCCACAACACACGTATCTCCTCTCTACACACATTACTGCTTTAGAGCAAGGCACTTTTTATCTCCTACAGGAAGATAGATTTATTCATTTCAGTGGTATCATAATATTGAACAGCTGGTCACTGCTTCTCACTGTCTCATTCCTCACATACTTCTGCTTTATCAGTCACAAGTCCCATGGCTAAACACTGCGAAAACCAGAGGAAATGTGTTATAAAAGCAACAATACTGATGAACAAAACATGCAGAACCTCTGGATATAAGTGACAAATCCAACAATGCATTGTTCTGTTCTTTTCCAAAATAAATCCTAAAAACGAAAGTTTTTAGGCTGATATAAAGCCTCATATTTGAATGATATAGCTCATATTTTCATATAGTTTTGACAGCCATTTATCTGACTTAGTTCATGACCAAAAACGTGTGTGACTAGGGAGATCAATTATGCAGCCAGAACATGGAAGTTAAATAGACTATTCAAATTTACAGAGCAATTTAGTAATTACTGAGGCAGGTATCCAGATTCCAGGATGAACTGCCAAAACCTAGATCAGGTTTAAAGGCTCTGAACTGGCCCCTTGGTCAAACCATAGAGGAAGCTCCACAGGAACCTTTATTTACAGTCAAAATTCCCTACGTAAGTCTCTTGTAACCATCCAAGAGGCTCCTACTGCTTGCTGGATAGAGAAAGACCATGGCATTGCAGATGACATTGCAATAAAGAAAGAGTTTAATAGACACGAGGCCAGCCACAACATGTGGGAGACAGACTTAGTACTCATATTATTTCATCTGAAGTTCCTAGGTTAGGGGTTTTTGAAAGGCAGTTTGGGGAAAGGCGTGGGGTGGCTAGGCTTGCTGCTGATTGGTTGGGGTGGAGATGAAACCATAGGAGGTCAAAGCTGTCTTCCTGCATGCTTAATCACTTCTGGGTAGGGTCACAAGTGCTGAGTTGGTGAGTCCAGGTGGGTCTAGGTGGAGCCATGGGTATCAGACATGCAAAAACTCTGCAGACATACTTCAAAAGGCCCATCCACAACAGTGGTGCTATTTGCAGGAGTAACTGGCAAAGTTGCTTATCTTATAACCTCCAGAGTAATAGCTGACATTCTTTTATGTCTGTGCATTAGCAGGACGCAGGCTCCTCCCCTCTCCCCAGCCTGATGATCTCCATTAGCTTTACAAAAGTGACCGACTTTTAGAGGAGGCCTATGATCATTTAGACTATAGCCTAAATGTCTTCCCAAGTTAGCTTGGCCCAATAGCCAAGGAATAATTAAGGGAAATCCAAGATGATGAGTTAACTCAGATCTCTTTCACTGGTATAATTTTTTCAAAGGCACGTTTATTTTCACCACTATCCTTTCTATCATCTGTGGACTTTTTATTGATATTAGGATAACAAAAACAATTATAATCAAACAGCTGCAGCATAATGATTAATATTGAAATAATGACAATAGCAACAGTGATAGTAAAGTGACTGTAGCAAGGTGCTTAAGCCTGCAGGCTGCAGGCTGTCAATCACGTCTATTTATTTTTATTTTTTATTTTTTTTCAAATTATTGATATGTTTTATTAGCACCATCTGTAACTTCACCTAAACATAAAGAAGAAGCAAAACAGGAGCAGGAAAGGTAGTCTATAATAAAAGCTCCCATTTATCACAGGCCTCCTATGAGTTAAGTACTCTTTTTTATTATTATTATTATTATTATTATTATTATACTTTAGGTTTTATGGTACATGTGCGCAATGTGCAGGTAAGTTACATATGTATACATGTGCCATGCTGGTGCGCTGCACCCACTAACTCGTCATCTAGCATTAGGTATATCTCCCAGTGCTATCCCTCCCCCCTCCCCCCACCCCTCAACAGTCCCCGAAGTGTGATGTTCCCCTTCCTGTGTCCATGTGTTCTCATTGTTCAATTCCCACCTATGAGTGAGAATATGTGGTGTTTGGTTTCTTGTTCTTGCGATAGTTTACTGAGAATGATGATTTCCAATTTCATCCATGTCCCTACAAAGGACATGAACTCATCATTTTTTATGGCTGCATATGTGCCACATTTTCTTAATCCAGTCTGTCATTGTTGGACATTTGGGTTGGTTCCAAGTCTTTGCTATTGCAATCACGTCTATTTATATTCTAGCCCTAGTGCTCCTTATTTTTTTTTTTTTTTTTTTTTTTTTTTTTGGTTTTGAGATGAAATCTTGCTCTGTCTCCCAGGCTGCAGTGCAGTGGCATGATCTTGGCTCACTGCAACCTCCACCCCTGGGGCTCAAGAGATTCTCCCACCTCAGCCTATCAAGTAGCTGGGACTACAGGCACGCACCAACACGCCCAGCTAATTTTTGAATTTTTAGTAGAAACGAGGTTTCACCATGTTGGCCAGGCTGGTCTCGAACTCCTGAACTGAAGTGATCTGCCTACCTCAGCCTCCCAAAGTGCTGGGATTACAGGTGTGAGCCACTGCACCTGGCCGTGCCCCAGTGTTCTTTGACTCTATGAGCTTAGGCACATTACTTACCCTCTCTGTTCCTCTGCCCCCTTTTTTAAAACAAAAGTAATAAATAACTGTCTGATATAGTTTGGACATTTGTTTCTACCCAAATCTCATGATGAATCATAATCCCAATGCTGGAGATGGGGCTTGATGGGAGGTGTTTGGATCATGTGAGTGGATTCCTCATCAGTGGTTTGAGCCATCCCCTTGGTGATAAGTGAGCTCTCATTCTGAGTTCTCATGAGATCTGGTGTGTCACCTCTCCCCAAACTCTTTCTCCTGCTCCCATTCTTGTCATATGATATGCCTGCTCCCCCTTTGGCTTCCATCATGATTAGAAGCTTCCTGAAGCCTCTGCAGAAGCAGATGCTGCTATGCTGCATGTTCAGCCTGCAGAACAGTAAGCCAATTAAATCTATTTTATTATAAATTACCCAGTCTCAGGTATTTCCATATAGCAATGCAAGGACAGCCTAATACACTGTTATATATAGGCATATATATATATATATATATAGAGAGAGAGAGAGAGAGAGAGAGAGAGAGAGAGAGTGAGCATTGGGGCTAGGATACAAATAGGCAGTGTGATCCACAGCCTGCAGGCTTAATCACCTTGCTACAACCACTCTATTATCACTGTTGCTGTTGTTGTTATTTCAATATTAATCATTATGCTAGAGCTGTTTTTTATATATATATAATATTGTATATATATCAGAGAGGACTATAATATCATCTAATAGGGTTTTATTATAAGAATTAAAAAACATAATATATTTAGGTACTTCAAAATTGTCTGGCATAGAAATATTCGATAAGTGTTGCTTATAATCACCATTTTAAAATATGCATATGTATGTGAAATTTCATATTGTTTAAATATAATTAGTATGAGTATTGTTATCATTATTACTATCATTATCTTAACTACTTTGTGGCTCACAATAGTCCTGTGAGGCATGTGGTGAATAAAGCTCTATAGTTCCTCAGCTATTAAGGGATTAAGTGATAATTTAAACCAAATACGTCTAATACCGACATCTATTAGGCCTTGTATATTAGTCTCTTATTGTTACAAATTACCACAAATTTAGTAGCTCAAACATCACAAATGTATTATTTTACAGTTTTGTAGGTTAGAGGTCCAGGGCAGGTCTCACCAGGCTAAAGCCAAAGATTACCAGGGCTGCATTCCTTCCTGGTTCTTGGAGAGAATCTATTTTCTTGCTCATACCCATTCTTAGCAAAACTCAGTTCCTTATGGCTGTCAGACTGAGGTTTCTGTTTCCTTGTTGGCTGTCAACTCAGGGCCATTCACAACTTCTGAAGACCAACCACATCCTTTTCTGATGGCTTCCTCTTTCATCAACAAAATGAGCAATGGGAGGTCAAATCCCTCTCATGCCTCAAATGTCCCTGTCTCTTCTTCTGTCACATCTCTCTCATCAATATTTCTGCCCTCCTCACATGCTTTTAACATGATTACATTGGGCCTTCCCAGATAATACAAGAAAAAATCCATATTTTAAGGTCCATGACCGCACTTCCCTCTTCCAAGTTCCTTTGGCCATGTAATGGAACATGTTTATGTGTTCCAGAGATGAAGCCATGTTAATATGGTTTGGCTCTGTGTCCCCACCTAAATCTCATGTTGAATTGCAGTCCCCAATGTTGGAGGTGGGGCCTGGTGGGAGATGATTAGATCAGGGGTGGTTTCTGATGGTTTAGCACCATCCCTCTAGTGCTGTCTCATGATAGAGTTCTCAGGAGATCTGGTTGTTTAAAGGTATATAGCACCTCTCCCTTCACTCTCTTCCTCCTACTCTAGACATGTAGGATGTACCTGCTTCCCCTTTGCCATGATAGTAAGTTTCCTGAGGCCTCTCAGACATGTTTCCTGTATAGCCTGCGGAACTGAGTCAATTAAACTTCTTTTCTTTATAAATTACCCAGTCTCAGTTAGTTCTTTACAGCAATGCATGAATGAACTAATACACTTGTGCATCTTTTGTAGGCTACCATTCTGCCTACCAAATTGCGGCACCTCCAATTGTGTGCTAGGGACCAGTTGGAGTCACATCAATAAGGCTGCTAGTGACAGAAAAGGATAAGAATGAGTATCATGAACAAGAGTGTAAAATTAACAAGCTTTCTAAAAGGCAATAATTGCATACTAATCAAGAGGTCAGTGATGAAAGAGTATGAGTAAAATAGATCAATTTGTTTTTAACAGCTTTATTGAGGTATAATTGTTATACTAATAAATCTGCATATTTAAAGTGTACAATTTGATGAGTTTGGATATAAGCGAACACCTATGATACCATCACCACACTCAAGGTAAAAGACATATCTCATACCTTCCAAAGTTTTCTTGTGCCTTTTTGTTTCTTCTGTTTGTATAGTTTTTGTGATTTTTTTGTCTGTGGGGTTGTGGAAAGAACACTTAACATAATGCTGTGGTTTGAATATTTGTGTACTCCCCAAAATACATGTGGAAACTTATTCCCCAGTGCAACAGTATTAAGAGGTGGGGCCATTAGGAGGTAGATAGGCCATGAGGGCCCTGCCTTCATTAATTGGATTACTAACCTCATAAAAGGGCAAGAGGGAATTAGCCAGGCCTTTTTGCCTTTCTGTGTTCTGTCACATGAGGACCCAGTGGTTGTCCCCTATGGAATATGCAGCAACAAGTTGCCATCTTGGAAGCAGAGACCAGGTCCTCACCAGACACCAAACCCATTGATGCCTTGACTTTGGATTTCCCAGCTTCCAGAACTGTAAGAAACAAATTTCTATTGTTTGTACGTTACCCAGTTTCAAGTATTTTGTTATAGCAGCACGAATGGACAAAGACACATGAGCTCTGCTGTCAACAAATGTTGAAGTGCATAGTACTGTATTACCCACAGGGACTATATTGTAAAGCAGATCTGCAATAAGTTCTTTGAGAAACTTAATGAACTACATATTTTTCAAGTGATAAGTAGAAAAAAGTGCAAAAAAATCTGAAAGAAGGTATGGGTAAATATTAGTATGGCATTGCAAAATAAGTTATTAGTTTAAAAGACAAAAATTGTAAAGAAAGACTTATCAATTTCACCAAATAAAATTTATGTATGAAAGGCATCATTAACAGAATTAAAGGACAAATAACAAACTAGGGAACAGTATGTATCAGGGGACAGATGCCACAAATTTATTAATGTTTTCTACAAATCAGTAAAAAGATTAAAAACTCCAATAGGCACAGAGACAAAGGAAAATAAACAGGCAACTCATAAATGAAGAAATGAAGAAATATCAGTGGTTAGTAAATAAACAAAAAACAATTGTATCATATAAAACACACACAGAATATTTTTCAACTAGCAAATTTAGGCAAAGATAGAAATGTCTAGTTAAGAACTTTTTCTTGGCAATACAACTTCTAAAGATTTATCCCAAGGAAAGAAGCAGAAAAAATGTCTAAAAAGATATGTGTAAGGACATAGATACAGGACACAGATGCAGATATAAATAAAGATACAGAGCATTATTTATTTATAATAGCAAAAAAATGAAGAACAAGGTACACATAACTAAAATTATTCCCTGTTTATCCTGAATGCCTTATATAATCATTTATTAAATGTTTTTGGACAAGCATGTGAACACACTGTAGTATTAAAAACAAACAAACAAAAAATCTTTTCAAAATATGTTGCGAAAATAAAGATCAAGATGTTGAGATTTTCCTAGGAAGAGAGATTTGAAAAGTAATTTGAGACAGACATTCAATCCGTAATGAACCATGTAGAAAGCTGCCTTAAAACCTTTTGGAAGAAGCCAAGGTACAAATATAGAACTGTTTGGGAGAGAATAAACTACCATAAAGGCTAAAACACAAATGTGAAGTAAGCACATAAATACATCCGGTTTCACAGACATTAGGGCAAACATGGGATTTAGAAAAATACTGTCATGAATTGAGTTAGATTTAGTCATTAATTTTCATTTAATGAGTCAGAACTAGCCATAATTTCTCATTTAATGAGTAAGATTTATGGTACTATATAAGCTTGAAAATATTAGTAATTAATAGAAATTGGCTTGGTAAAGACATATGATCACTCATTTAAAGGCAATTCGATATTGGAAATGAAGCATGATTACTCTACATCCAGCAGAAATTTATAACGCTAAATTGATAGTCACATTTAACTATAGGAAGAGAATGTAAATTTCACTCAAGGTTCACACTATGAGTAATGAATAATCAACTGAGAAATAATTGCAGCCATAAAGCATAATTATTCATGCACTTTGCCTACCAGGGCATATTTGCACAATATTAAGTATCATCAGACTTGATCAGAAATGGGGAAATGGTCATATCCCATTGGCATCTTCTATTTACCACTTCAATAAATTTGTAGTTTGTTTTCTTTCTCATAAAATTGACTTATTGTAGATCTGCTTTACAACAGAGTCCCTTTAGGTAATACAGTACCAGCATACTACTCAATACCAAAGAAAGTCACAAAACTGTACATGATCAGCTACCAAAATACAAAATATATAAGGTACATAAATTAAAGAGTGTATGTTTGTTTTGCTTCTGGATATTTACCTAGAAAGAACAGGGCTCCAATTTTCAGACAGATTAAATGGAAAGGCATTTTCCCTGTGTAAAAGCAAAATATGTTTTGATTATTATCATCTTCCTCTAAAAAAAATTTCATTTTCTCCATTATTCCTTTTCTAAAAATCCATTTAACAAAACCTTTTAATTGCATTTCAAAAAAGTTATTGCCAGTAATTTGCTATTTGGATATTGTATATATGCTACAACATGACATCCTACATGTGAATCCCCATATCCTGTGGCAAATTTATGTTATTCAATCTTTGAAGCAAGAGTTATACAGTTTTATGGAGACAGGATACTACTTTAAAGAAGAGAATTGATTAGAAAACTCTGAATTTTCTTACTGTTTCATTTTTCCCCTAAAGTAATGTTTAAGGGAGGTCAGGACCCCTATCCAATCCACCCTTGGACATGTACTACATGAAGATTATTAGGGAAATCCAATGAATGGAAAAGACAAGTTTTCCCCAAAGTCTAGAAATATGGGATCTTCTGACAAGACATAATAAAAATATTTATTAAAGATTTAATTATAAGCTGGAGAGTTAATATGTTTACCCAATGGAGAGAACTTTGTTAGGATCTTTAATTGAATCTCTAATTAAAGCCCTACCATATAATTGAGCCTGAGTCTAGCATCACTGTGGAATATACTACCAAAAGTTTGAAGGAAGAAAATGAAGAATTGACACCCCACAAGCATGTGGAAATACATTTTAAAGCTACATTTAAGACACAGAAATGTCTATGAATATTAATGAATTCCTATTCACCATTTTGTGCCACCAGTTAAAACATTAGTACTCTTTCCCATCTGTTTGCTATAGTGTAGCCATTCATACTCAGCCTGCAAAACAGATTTGTCACATTTTCTCCGTATTCCAAAGGGTTAGATACGGTAGGAGACAGCACTAATCATAAAGCATGCTCTCATGAATTCACACTACTAACTAGAAAACCAGTACAAATTGCAGAATTAGAGAGATTAAGGAGAATGTAGCTACATACAATAAGCAAATCAGCCCTACTTCATCAAGCAAATGTTCTTTGCTGTACAATAACAAAGATAATTGAAGACTGCACTGTAAGGGAGCCTAACAGTATAATAAATACTTGGCTGTGATTCACTTGCCAATCAGAAACTGAGACATGACGAGTTCTGAAGCAGATCTTGTCTGATTTGAACAGTGGCTTTATTGTTTATTTATTTCAAATTTGACTTAAAGGGCTACATTAGAGTTAAAAAAAGTTTTTTTGAGGGAGGAACCAATTAGACTCTGTGAATTTAATGTAAGCTCTCACCATGTCTTAAATTTACTTTGTTGGTTTCTCTGTAATAAAAATATTGCTTTTATAATTTTTAATAGCAAAAAGTAATAAAAATCAAAGCAACCAAATTGTTGAAGTTTTCCACTCACAGAATAGGCTGCGAACATTTTCTAATAATGGAATCTTACTAGTTGTGTGCCCTTGAGCTCAGTTTTATCTATATTTCATGTATTCTGCTGTAAAACCTGAACAATAGCACCTACCTTGTAAAATTTTTGCCAGGATTGAGATGCATTGTAGGTTCCTTCAGCAACAAATGAAGATTAGATATGTAGGGTCAGTGATATCTCCCAGTTGTTTGTTGTTGTTGTTGTTGTTGTTGTTTTGCATGAGTCTGTATGAATGAGAACTTTTATTTTTGATTAAAGAAAGCAGGAAAAGGGTGGTTCACAATCACCAGAGGCAGAGTAAATCAAGGTGGGGAAACAGAAAATGCTATAAAGTCCATTCTCCTGTCACTTCAAGTTCTATAAAAGAGGTGCAAAGAAGATAAGGGGGCATTTTGACAAGGGATAGTCAGAGACTAGAAGTGCGGTCAGCCAGACATCAAGGCTCAAGAGGCGCAAGGGTAGGAAGAACTAAGCTCTTCCCATTTCTTTGTCAACTGAAGTAGCAGAGTCAGGCTAGAGTGTTAATAGCAGACCAGAAGCATGAGCAGTGTCACCTATATTGGACGGACAGACAAGTACCTCAAGGAACCCATGGACTGCAGTGACCATAGGGAGATATCTTTCAAAAGATTTTCGAGTAATAAATGCCCAAGAGATTTAACACAAAAGAATATAAGTAGAAATTTTCTGAAGCACATGAGAACAACCTATTAGAAATTCTACAGAATAATGGAAGGGCTTGGCAGGAAGTGGTGAGGGCTGCAAGAAAGAGCTGAGGAGACATTAAAATCTGAAGCTTAATGTATTTTTTACCTGCAGTTCACAGTGTCTGGGTCATTTTAGTTACATGCTTCCCATATTTTTGTTTTTATTTGCTTTTTTTTTTTCTTACGCAGTTAAAACTTTTTTACTGAAATATAATATTTACACTAAAGACAAGCTACCTGAGAATAGATGCATATCTCAAAAGTTTTGTATTTCCCACATTAGCCAGGCACTATGCTAGGCACAATTTAGCTGTTTAATACATTATTGCCTTTCATAGTGCATAGGCCAACATAAATAAATAAATGGAGAATATGCTCGAGAACAAATTGACAAACAAGACGTAAATAAATCACCAAGAACAGATGGCATCCAACCAAATGTTTTTAAAGCAGTCAGAGGACACTGGAATTGCTCACTAAACTGTTTAATCTTTCATTAGAATTGGACACTGCACCAAAACATTGGCTCATTGCCATCTTGTTTTTTAAAAAGACTTGAAAAGTGACCTTGGAATTGATTTAATGCTTCAGAGTTAGAAATTAGCAAATTATATGGTAAATATTAGTAATTAAATAAGTGGTTTTACGTTGTTTTTAGAAAGGTAAAGTGGGCCATAGAATGAAATAAAATTTAACTGAATTATATTTATATTTTTATAAACATGAGACAACAGAGAATAATTTATGTCAACTTTTAGAAAGTCTTGGGAAAGTTCCAGGTCAATAAATTCACCAGAAAATTGGAAAAAATGCTTACTCATGAAGAGAAAACTGACTTCGAGAATACAGAGACAGAACTATCTTGTTTTTCTTTATTTAAATGACAACACTGAAGTATGTCAGAGATGATGACAGCTATATATAATACCTTCATAACTTATTTCAAAGAGCAAGTAAACAATTTTAAAGAATGAGTGAGCCTTCATCACATAGAGAAAAGACAGAAGGAACAGTCTGGGTAGAGGACACAACATGTATAAAGGATATAGAGACGTAACTCCTGTGTCCTATCAGGGAATTGCCTCAGCTCCAATAAGGAAGAAATGGAAATAGTGGAGTCTAGACAAAGTTGCATGAGCCCTCACTTAGAAGTATAACTCCATCCTTTAGGCAGCCAGGAACTATTACGGTATTTCTAGCACAATGTGTATGTGACACCGTTAGGCTTGTTCTTAGAAAAATAATTTTGGAAATAGAATATTAAAATAAGCTGGAGAAAATGGAGATGTAGAAAGAGATTAATAACCTAACTAGAAGGTAAAAGTGACAAGTTTTTGGTAAATTTTCAGGTAGTTATAAGGAAGAGTCAAAGATGAATCTGGCTGGATGAATGGGAAGTCTAGTGTGAGGAAGTAGCAATTTTTTTTTTTTGTATAGGACCCTGAGAGCACAGGCAACAAAAGCAAAAGTAGACAAATAAGATAGCATCAGGGTAAAAAGCTTCTGCACAGCAAATAAAACATTAATAGAGTAAACAGAAAAGCTACAGAATAGAAGAAAATATCTGCAAACCATACATCCAATAAGGGGTTAAAATTCAAAATACATAAGGAACTTAGACAACTCAATAGCAAAAAAAAAAAAAATCTAAACTAAAAATGGACAAAAGGCTTGAACAGACATCTGTCAAAAGAAGATATACACATGGCCAATAGGTCCATGAAAAAATGTTCAGCATCATTAATCTCTAAGGAGATGCAAATTATAACCACAATGAGGTATCACCTCAAACCTAGTAGAATGGCTATTATCAAAAATATTAAAGATAACAAGTGTTGGTAAAGATGCAGAATACAGGGAATTCTTGTCCATTGTTGGTGGGAATGTAAATTATTACAGCTACAATGGAAGATGATATAGAGGTACTTCAAAAACCTAAAAATATAACTACCATATAATCAAGTAATCCCATTTCTGGTCATATAGCCAAAAAAATTGAAATCAATATGTTGGAGGATATCTGTACTCTCATGCATATTGCAGCATTATTCACAATAGCCAAGCACTGGAATCAACCTGTGCCCATCAATTCATGAATGGATAAAGAAAGGGTGGCATATATACACAATGGAATAAAATTCAATCTTTAAGAAGAAGGACTTTTTAGTTCAGTAGATAAACCTGGAGGATATTAGGGTAAGTGAAATAAACCAGGCCCAGAAAGTAAAATACTGCATGATCTTACTTATATGTGGAACCTTAAAAAGTTGAATTCATAGAAGCAGAGAACAGAATGATGGTTGCTAGAGACTAGGGTAAGGAGGGGGAATGAGGACTTGTTGGTCAAAGGCTGCAAAGTTTCAGATAAATGAGAGGAATAAGTTTTGAGATCTATTGCACAGCAAGGTGACTACAGTTAATAAAAATGTATATTTCAAAATTTTTAAAAAGTTGAATACTTATTTAGAGCTTGAGAGATTGAGGCATGAGACCAATATATTATACAAAAAGGAGACTAGGTAGAGCAAGCTATAATGAGTTTGACACATGTCACATTTAATTAAAGATGAAAATATTCAATTACACTTAGAAATATAGGCTAATAAAATATTAGGGATGCAGATTTATAGATTTGTACAGGGAATAATTAACATCTCAAGAATGTCTATTTTATACTAAATCTTTCAAAAATTTCTTACATATTACAGCATTGAGAATTTTTTTCCTAAACTATCAGTCCCCTGCTTTTAAGGCAGTATAGCATTATATCTCATCTAGCTTATTTGAATCCTTTTACTATTCTTTCTAACTTCAGTATGTGTACTGTCAAAATTATTTGCATTTCATAGTCCAGTGTATGCAGAGACCACAGATACCCCAAGTTGAAGAAATATTGCCAACTGTCTCTCCTATGGGACACGTATGTGCAAAGTCAGTAATCTTTGAAGAGGACGTCGTGGAGGCCCTAGAGCTTGGAAATGTACTTAGATTTATTTATTTGAGCTACATGGTATGTTTATTTTTATTAGTAAGTCATGCTGCAACATGTATCCCTGATCATGATTTCCTTCCTGACCTCTGTTCCTGCCACACTAAATGCTTTTATACTATTATAAAAATGTCTGACAAAATAAAATTAAATATATGTATACCATTGGTTATTAAAACAAATAACAAAAATGTTATTGAGAATTTTCTGTGCAATTTGAGTCTGAGATAGGTAATACTATTATGTCCTAACTCTCTGTTCTATTTCCCATACATTCTTCTTTTTAAATAAATATTCTCAGTAAAATACAATTGGCAAAATCAGGAATCTTACCAGAAACAGTTTCCCATATATACAAATAGGAAAAGTACCATTATTAGGCCTATTTTTAGTCTACTTATTCATATTTAGAAATGATATTTTTAAGTGAGATCAAAAAGTAAGAAACAAAAATCCAACTCCAGTAACCTTGAAAAAAATCACACAATTCTCTACTGGAGTACCTTGAAGAGATGGTCAAATAGGAGAAGCACATCACACAAAACACTTCCAATGTGCCACTCAATCCTGTTTATCCGTCTAACTCCTCAAAATCCCTCTTTGCAGGAACACTGCTACTCCTCTTTTCTGTCTGGGAATATTAACTCCCTTTCTACCACTCCTTGCCTTCCTGATAAATTATTTTCTTTCATGACTTACTGCAATACCTGTCTAATGGAAATAAATCACAGCTTTTCTTACCTCACTCTAATTATTCTCTATTGGAGATAGAGATAATGGAGATATCTCTCTAATGATAGATAACTCCCATTATCTGATCAGCACAACAAAGGATAGAATGTAAAACAACAAAATATAGGTTCTTCTTTTGCCACCATAAGGGAAGAAAATCCTGTGTATACTTGCCATGTAACATTCTTGCCATGGTCACATACATTTTATCAGAACTATTGTGATGCAAATGCATCAGAAACAAACTATAATATAAAAATGGCTATATCAAAATGTCCTACTTTACATCCTGACATCCTTAATGCACTTTGTACTCTTGCCAACCACTTCCAAATATTTAATCTGTAACATCTGAGTTTAATTTCCATTATTGTGCATCCTGCCAATCCACAGTCACTCTACACTATTATACTCTTATTCATTCATTCGGTAGATACCCACTAAGGGCTTGTGATTATCAGAGATCTGGGAAGGAGAGATGCAACTAACAGCAAGACAGACATTTATCTAGTTTTTGAATACTTACATTCCATTAAGATAAGGTGGGGAAAATAGAAAAAAATGATAAATAAATGGCACAATTTATGGAAAGTATATAGCACAGAATGTGGAATGCAGAGATTTTAAGAGATTAGTTTTGTTAATCCCAGCTTTTCCCAATATATTCAATGAATGTCTATTTGGTTCCCACTGGAACAAGCAATGGGCTAGAAACTGTGAGAGGTTACAAATATCAATTACATACAGACCTTACCTTTAAGGAGTTTTCAATGCCTCATGTAATAAAAGACAGAAGACATACAGGCGATGTCTACAGTGCAATGGTATAAAATGATACCTACTATAAGTGAAAAGCTAAATTTTGTTTAAACCAAAAAGAGAAAGAAAGCATTTCTACCAGTGGGGATAAAAGTTTACTCTATATAGTATTTATTTGAAATTTATGTTGCTTTACATTATTACTCTTTAGTAAGTCCATAGCTTTAATTCACGACTAGTCAATAATAAGGTTTTAGAACTGTAGTGGAAAATGCTTTGAACTTGTAATCAAAAGTAATCTGGCCAAAGATTGACTATGTTACTTAACTACTCATGGTTGAAATTCTATCTTCCTTTCCTAAATGGCTACCTCACAGATGTGTGTCTAAATATCACATTAATTAAATGAGAAAATAAATGTGAGTATGACCAGTGGTGTCTGACACAAAATGGGTGTTCAGTAAGGACTAAAACTTTTTTCGCGCATCAATACTTGGTACACTACCCAGAAATAAAGAGTATCTATTTGGGAGATAACAGCTTGGAACATAAACTGATACCCCAAAAAAAATTATCACAATACATTTTAGAATATGCACTAAATTCTCAAATACTAGACACCACATTTTGAAACTTGCAAAAAAATTGTTTGAGAAGATAAAATACATTTACAAAACAGGTCACGATTATGAATATATCACAACAAAATCTACACTGTCATATCTGTAAAAAAATACTAAACTTGTTCAGATAAATTTAAAATTGGTTTGTTACACGGGTAAACTTGTGTCATGAGGGTTTGTTGTACAGATTATTTCATCACCCAGGTATTAAGCCTGGTACACTTTAGTTATTTGTCCTGATCCTCTCTCCCCTCCTACCCTCCACCCTCCAAAAGGCTGAGTGTGTGTTGCTCCCCTCTATCTGTTCATGTGTTCTCATCATTTTGCTCCCATTTGTAAGTGA
Organism: Pongo pygmaeus; assembly: GCF_028885625.2. Taxonomy (NCBI): domain Eukaryota; kingdom Metazoa; phylum Chordata; class Mammalia; order Primates; family Hominidae; genus Pongo; species Pongo pygmaeus. The sequence goes on along the minus strand of NC_072373.2, from coordinate 123,037,855 downwards.
AAACGTGGTATTTGGGTTTCTGTTCCTGTGCTAGTTTGCTAAGCATGATGGCCTCCAGCTTCATCCATGTCTCTGCAAAGAACATAATCTCATTCATTTTTATTCCTGCATAGCATTCCGTGATGTATATGTGCCACATTTTCTTCATCCAGTCTATCATTGATGAGCATTTAGGTTGATTCCATGTCTTTGCTATTGCGAATAGCGCTGCAGTGAACATACGTGTGCATGTGTCTTTATGATAGAATGATTTATATTCCTTTGGATATATACCCAGTAATAGGATTGCTGAGTCAAATGGGTATCAGGCTTAATACCAGGGTGATGAAATAATCTGTACAACAAACCTCTATGACACAATTTTACCTATATAACAAACCTGCACTTGTACCTCCCAAGCATAAAAGTTAAAAATAAATAAATAAAATTGAGACTTTCTTAATGACTCTCACAAGGAAGTTAGGGATATTTTAGAACAGTATGATATGACAGACAGTTCATTGGAGTGGCCATCAAGAGATTTAGATTAATTGCCTTATACCGCAACTGAATATCTGCAAGGCCCCTTAAGCATCTGTTTCGTCATCTGTACAATGGCAGAGTTCTTGTAATTTCACCAGTCATATTGTGTCATACTCATTTCAGAGTTGTAAATATAGAGTACAATTAACTAATAATACCATAAATGCTCATTCATTATCACAGGTCATTGAAATAGATAGAAAGTTGATCCGACTCCATATGAAATTTTCGATGTTTTAGACAGTTATTTTATCATCATTTTTATTGTCACAAAACTCATCTGAATGGTCATACAAAGGTATGAAGCCTGGAGCTTACAATGTACACAATATTTTTAAAAATTATCTTCTACAAAAGAGTCCTTTTGTGAGATCTTTACCAAAAATTCAATATTTACCAGAATTCTCTTGGTTGCAAATACCAGAAGCACTTCACAAATCAGTTGACACAAAAAATAATAAATTGTTCACACAGTCACAAGTTCCAGGGTTGGCTGACCTATAGGCTTACCTGGATCCGATGACTTACATTATGTTAATATGTGTGTCTCCTTTCCCCTCCCTTTCCCTCCCCTTTCACTCATCCCCTCTTTTCCTCCCATCTCTTCCCTCCTCTCCTTCTCTCTTTCCTCCCTCTCAACCTCCATTTTTCCTTCCCTTCCTCCCTCCTAGGCTCCCCACTGTCAAAGCTGTGCTTTTTGTATGTTGCCCTCATTGTTTTGGAACATAAGTGGCTTCCTCAGAGTGCTTGGGTACAATGGCCTCAAACAAATCTTACAAAAGACTATTAATTTTCAATAAAAGAAAGAAAGAAAAATAAATAAAACTTTAAAATCACCACAGCAGGAAAGTCTTAAAACTCTAGGAAAGACCAGATTGACCCAGTTAGAATTATCAACCCATTCTAAACCTATTACTGAGATTGAAGAGATGGACTACTTTAAACAACCCAGGTTTAAAACATCTGTGCACATGGGGCTACAATATGTGAAATAAGACACACCTGAATCCCAGGGCCTGTGGTATGTTGTAGTTGAATTGTGTTCCTTTCAAAAGATATGTCCAAGTCCTAATCTCTGGTACCTATGAATTTGGCCATATTTGGAAACAGGGTCTTTGCAGATGTCATGTTCAAGATCTTAAAATGAGATCATCCTGAATTTAGGATGGACTTTAAGTTCAGTCACTTTCATCCTTATAAAAGAAAAAGGAAGGAGACTTGAGACACTGAGACACAAGGAAGAAGGCAATATAAAGATAAGGGGCAGAAAGTGGAGTGATGCTGCCACAAGCCAAGGCACGCCAAGAACCACCAGAAGCTGGAAAAGGCAAGGAAGAATTATCCCTGAATCCTTCACTGGCACCTTGAGTTTACATTTATTGTCTCCCGAACTGTAAGTTAAGATTGAGGTTCATTTTTTCTCTGTGCATCTCTGGCAGCCCCCAAAAAACTAATACAAGGTGGTTTTCCTAAGAAGAGAAACCACACGAATAACATTAGCTACATTGTCTTCTAGTCTTAGTCTATGTACATCATTAAATAACTCCCCTTGAAAGAAGGAAATGAAATTATTCAGAAAGTAATTAAAAAGACAATTATCTGTGCTGGTCTTCATCTGCCAAATGTATTATTCTCCATAGGCACAGCCAAAAGAAGTTTTGAATCTCATTCCTACAGGGGGAAGACGAAGAGTGCTGTAGTCCCCAGCTCCATATTGATATCTTTTGGCTCTGTGTTCCCACCCACATCTTATCTTGTAACTCCCATAATTGCCACACGTTGCAGGAGGGACCTGGTGGGAGATGATTCAATCACAGAAGCTGGTCTTTCCCATGCCGTTCTTGTGATAGTGAATGTGTCTTACGGGATCTGATAGTTTTAGAAATGGGGGTTTTCCTACACAAGCTCTCTCTTTGCTTGCTGCCATCCACGTAATATGTGGCTTGCTTTTTCTTGCCTTCCACCATGATTGTGAGGCCTCCCCAGGCATGTGGAACTGTTAGTCCAATAAACCTTTTTCTTTTGTAAATTGCCCAGTCTAGGGTATGTCTTTATCAGCAGCATGAAAATGGACTAATACATGTATCAATCATAGGTTAAAAAAAAAAAATTCTGAGTAAGAATATAATTCTTTTTTTCCAAAGCTAACATCAAAGAATTACCTAATTTTTTTTTGATTTTGTGTTTTGTGCACCTTTGTTCAATATGAGGATGAATTTACTAATTGTAGTTGAAGTTCATATTAAGACAATGGTATCACTTTGTGGTACGGTTTGGCCATGTCCCATTCAAATCTCAACTTGAATTGTATCTCCCAGAATTCCCACGTATTATGGGAACAGGGAGGTAATTGAATCATGGGGGCTGGTCTTTCCCATGCTATTCTCATGATAGTGAATAAGTTTCATGAGATCTGATGGGTTTATCAGGGATTTCCGCTTTTGCTTCTTCTCATTTTCTCTTGTCACCACCATGTAAGAAGTGCCTTTCACCTCCTGCCATGATTCTGAGGCCTCCCCAGCCATGTGGAACTGTAAGTCCAGTTAAACCACTTTTTCTTCCCAGTCTCTCGGTTATGTCTTTATCAGCAGCATGAAAACAGAAAATACACTTCGTGAAAAAAAATAAAAGGACCACGTTCTACAGAACTTGAAAGATAAGCAGACTGTGACATGTTATGAGAGCTTCAATGGTGTAACACTAGTCTTTGATAACCATTCTGTACTTGGTAAAAATTATTTTGGAATCAGGATTTATAAAATATTAAAAAATGTAAAGAAGCTTAATGAAAGATAAAAGTAGAATATCTTTCCACGCTCAGAAAACTGGTTTAATTGAAATCAAAACAGCTCATTTCTATCCTTGATTTACTCTTAGATCTTAGTTTTCATTAAATGGCCTTTATTAATTTAAAAAATCATGCATTAAGCACCTATTGTGCATTGTTTATCTATAAAATCACTTGAGGTTCTCAACAAACCTATAAAGCAATATTTTTATCAGCAATTATTTGGTTGCAAGTAAAACTCTTTCAGATGAGCTTAGAAGAAATTTTATAGAAGGATACAATTAGTCATCTCACTAACATCCAAATGTAGACTTCTGTTATGGATTGTCTTCCCCCAAAATTCATGTGTTAATCCCTCAATACCTCAAAATGTGACTGTATTTGGAAATAGTGTCTTTGCAGAGTTAATTATGCTAAAAGGAAGTTATTAGTTTGAGTCCTTATAAGGACTGGTATCCTTATAAGAAGTCTGGACATAGACCCATACAGAGGGAAGACAGTATGAAGATGTAAAGGCATAGGAAGAAATGGCCATCTACAAGTCAAAAAGAGAGAAATGAAGCAGATCCTTCCTCATGGCCCTAGGATAAACTAACTCTGCTAACACTTTGGTCTTGGACTTCTAGCCTCCAGAATTATGTGAAAATAAATTTCTGCTGTTTAAGCCACCCAGTCTTGTCCTTTATTATGCAGTTCAAACAAATGAACACAACTTCTATTACTGTTTCTACAGCTACTTCTAATAACCAAAATTTTAAAAAAATACAGTACCAGACAAAAATCTAAGTGCTTTACATGTATTAACCCATTTAATTCCAACACAAATTCCATAAGGTAAACATTGTTATTATTGTCATTTTACAGAAAAAGAAAATTAGAAGTAAATGATAGTTAACTTGCTCACACAATGAGAGATTTTGGAATATAGGTTTAGAACCAGGCCATTTAACTCTAGAGCTCCCATTCTAAACAGCTGCATACCATACTCGGTCAGAAACAAAGCACAACTGGATCAAAGGACTTAAAACTCAAGAACTTGACAATGGCTTCTGTTTTTCATGTGGTCTAATGGTCTCTCCTCCCTCTGGCTACATGTGTCTGTAAGATACTCTTTTCTCTGCAGATCAGGTCCCTTGGGAAGTCCCTTTGCCCAGTTAAGCTATCCCTCAAAAATTTATTTCCTTCTCTGAGTCACAGTATGCAAAATCCATTATTCCCATCACTAAAAAAAAAAGTAACCCACCACAACCCTGCCTGATTTCAATTTTTTTTTTCCCCATGTGAATGTTTACTGTTCCTCATTTCTTTTTCTACTCCTTATGTTCTTGCTAACTTCAAAGTATAGAGGTCAATTTAAATTCTCTTTTGGGTTGAGGACTGTACCAATTCTTCACCATGCACTGTTTACTTTTTCTTTTTGTTTTTACTTTTTTTTCAGTAATAAAAATGATAACAAAGTTTATTTTGAAACACATGTATTAAGTTCCTCCTTACACTTAAAACTGTGCTGAGTCCTGGAATAACTGAAGGAGACAGCACTGCTTCCCTATAAAAACTATAAATATGAGAGAGTCATATCTGTATCTACCAGCTAAAAGATATACCTATTCAAATAAGTGCAAACAGATTCATCTATGCACTAAAAGGTCAAACAGGCAGTCTTTCAAAAGTATTGCATTGTTAGTGGAATCACTGCTTTCCATTTTAAATGGAAGCTAAGCTCTGTTGATGCATACATTGTTTTGAAATGAGAATGTGCCCTTTCCTATTTATTCCAGATGTAGCAGTTTTATGAGTCAACTGTAACACTATATTTTTGCATGGGATAATTATGATCATAAATGGAATTGTATGGTAAAAACTACAGAACCTGCCATTAGGCAAGAAGATGACATTTTTACTCAGCTGTCTTGCCAAATTTTAGCAGATTCTTCACATTTGGGAGGAATTTATGACCACTAAAGGAAGCCTGACTGCCAACCATAAGACTGAAAGTCCTTATTTCTTTTAAAAAATGTATATATGCAAACAGTGACAACTCATAATTCATATTGGTTCAAAAACTCTCTATTCACTAATTTTCTCCTGAACATCGAGACTTGGAGTTTCTTCTACTCTATACTCCATGCCCTGCCCCTCCACCCAAGACTGTTTTCTCTCCTTAATCCTTATGCGTATGTCTATTTAGTGACAGTCTACAAAGACACTTGGAAAAGTTTAGATTTACTAGAGTAGAATTTCCCAGGAGGATCCTCTATTTTGGACCAGAAGGAATGAGCCTGGAAGTTTTCAAAGTTACTTACCAAAAAGCTCTTTGGGATATCTCATAAATAACTTAGTTCACCCTGATAACCAAGAGAAGAGAATATTAGAGGAGCAATCAGGTGACAGAAGGGACTACATAATGCATCCCTTTGGTCTGTATCAGGCATCCAATATGTGAGCAATAAACACAAGTCTATCTCCTTGCTAAAGGAAGAGATTAAAGAGCAGAAGAAAAACAACATAATTAAGATTACAATCAAAATTAATTATGACATAATTTAAAAATAATTTATTAAATATTAAAAAGATAATTGATTAAAATAGGGGCATGTAAAGATAATCTTGGAATTATACATATTTTTATAAGAATCATACAATGCTATAAATTTTAAAAGGCTACTATTGATTAAAAATTAAGTTTCCCATGTCTACTTTTTCTTGGATAAAATAATAAAAACTAGCTTTAAAAATGTTTGCAGTGTACGTATATTTATAAAGAGATTACAAAATAAGAAAGAGACAAATCCTCTAGTAATAACAATAGACAAATAATATGACCGAGTATTGTGGGTTAAATTGGATTCAAATCCAGTATCTAATGTCCTTAAAAGGCAAGAGTAATTTGGACTCACAGATCCAGAAGGTAGACAGCCATATGAAGAGGGAGGCGGAGATTAGAGTTTGCTTCCACAAGCCAAGGAATGCCTGGGGCTAAGAGAAGCTGGAAAAGGCCAGGAAGGATCCTATACTAGAGGCTTCTGGCCTCCAGAAGAATGAAGCAATACATTTCTGTTGATTTAAGCCCCCCAGTTGCAGTAATTTGTTATGGTAGTCCTCAAAAATGAATACACCAAGCAATGGACATAAAAACAAATACAAATGGCCTATGAATATTAAAAGTCAATTTGAGCATCTTTTAGTAAATTACTGGGCATTTGCACTTTTGCCTCTACCTTCGCCCCCATCTATTTCATTCTTCACAGAGCAACCAGAATATTCTTTTTAAAAAGTACATCCAATTCAATCAGGCTTTTACAAAAAAGCAACCAATATTTACTGTATTAGGATCAGTTTAGTTAGAAGTAAGAAGAGACTCAAATATCAGTATCTTAAGCAACAGAGACTCAACAACATCAGGAAGGATTCACCTGCATTAAATCCATGAATCCACTTCTCCATTCTCTGATTACTATTATATAACACTATTTCCCATCTCTTCCCTACTTATCCTTACTATTCTGTTTTCTACAACTCAGAGGTCTTGGTCATTAATATCCCCTAATTGTTCAAACTCTTTTGTTGTTCTATTGATTGCATTCTCCCCTTGGGAGTCTCTGCTTTCATTGCAGTCACTCTTAAATATTGACTATGTCTCTCATGCTCCTTATGTTCTGAGCCAGGAGGGTGTGATATGTTCTTCTTGATGCACATTAGTGCTTCATGACCATTTTCCTCCATCTTCCTAAAAAAACTTAGGTTTGAAGTTGATGCCATTAGATCATGCTGCTAGCCATTTTTCCATGTTGCACTCATCCTGAGCCCTTTATAATTCTTCGAAGGTTTTAGCTCCTTAATTTCACTCTTTTCAGTGTCATTTGTTGTAATTCTTGATAACGTCATTATTCATTTAGATGATCTTTCCAATCCACTGGTCTCGGTTCCTTGACTCCACTGCTTCCATAGGTTCATCTTCTCTACTTTAGCCATATCATCTTATGGTTTATTCCTTATACTTCATCACTATTAATAACTACACACCATTCTTAAACTTGATTCCATTCACTGAAAACAATCTCCTATCACTACAGTTCACTATTGCATATCCATGGGACTACAATCCATTGAATTTACTTTTCCACTGTGCCTCAGTTTTTCTCAATCCCTCTTCCTCACTTCGTTTTTCCTCTGTCCTCCTTCCTCCTTGCCCTTTCCCTTTTCCTTCATCCATTTCTTGACTTCCAGATTCATCGGCTTAAACTAAATGACCATTCATTGTAATCACTCTCATTTAAATCAATGACCCCCAATATCACATGATCCTCAGTGTTTTTGAATAACCCTACATTTCTTTGGTCTATTCAGTTATATTCCTAAGCAATTATTTCATACTTTTTACACTCTTCAAAAATGAACTCCTCTTTAAACATCTTCACTCTTAATGTTGCTGCTTACTTTACTGTGAAAATACAAGCAATCAAAAGAGAACTTTCACATGCTCCCTTCACTAAATATTCCAACCACCAGCATCTATGTCTGTAGACTTTATCTGTCACCCTGTTACAGATGATGAATTGTGCCCTGTATAAAGCCATCTTCTACATTTGTGAACCAGATTCCTTCCACTTTACCTATTTAAGAACATTACCCTAGCAACTCACTCCTCTCTTAATTGTATCATTATTTTTTTCTGGTAAAAGTGGATTACTTAATCTTCATACATAAATGTTATAACATCTCCCATCTTTTAAAAAATATTTTTTCAGTATGTAACATTATTTTCCAGAAACTATTCCATTTTTCTGCCGTCTTTAAAATTCTACTACCTCCCAGTTCTAACTTTCTCTCCTCTCCTTTCTTTCTCTCTTAAGTTGACTCTAGTAAGGCTTCTATCTACACTATAGCATAAAATTACTCTTGTCATTAAAAAATACACTGGTTAAATATTGGCTGTCTTCAGACTTAACAGGTCAACAAGATTTGATTCAGTCAATCCCTCCCTCTTCCTTGATGTATGTTCTTCATTTAACTCTCAGGATACAATAATCTTAGTTTCCTTTTATTTTCAGGAGAATCAGTTGGTTCTTCTCTTCCATCACTTTTTTAAATTAAAAAAAGATTTTTAAAATCGTTTGAGATTTACAGCAAAATTAAGCAGAAAATGTAGAGAATTCACTTGCACCCACGCATGCACAACCTCCCTTATTGTCGACATACTGCATTAGAGTGGTTCACAGGTTACAGGTGATGAACCTACCTTGACACATCACCCAAAGTCCATGGTTTCCATTAGGGTGTATGCTTGGTGTTGAATATTCTGTGGGTTTGGATAAATGTATAATGGCATGCACCCATCATTATAGTACCATATTTAACAGTTTTACGGCCTTAAAAATTCAATGTTCTCTACTGATGTGTTTTTCTTTCTGTCCCCAACCTTGGCAACCACTGATCTTTTTATTGTCTCCATAGTTTTGCCTTTTTCACAATGCTGTATAGTTGAAATCATACAGTATGTAGCCCTTTCAGATTGGCTTCTTTAACTTAGTAATATACACATGGATTTCTTCCATGTCTTTCAGTGGCTTGATAGTTTATTTGTTTTCAGCACTGTATAATGGTACATTGCCTTAATGTACCAGTTTGTTTGCCCACTCACCTACTGAAGAAGATCTTGGTTGCCCAAAAGTTTTGGCAATTATGAATAAAGATAATATTAATGTCCATGTGCAAATCTTTGTATGAGCATACACTTTCAACTCATTTAGGGAAATATCAATTAGCACAAGTGCTGGATTGTATATTAGAGTATGTCTAATTTTACAGAAAAAACTGCCTAATTATTTACCAAAGTGGCTACATCATTTTACATTTACATCAGCAATAAATAAGAGTTTGTGTTGCTCCACGTCTTCACCAGCATTTAGTGTTGTCAGTGTTCTGGATTTTGACCATTTAAATACATGTGTAGTGGTTTCTCATTGCTGTTATAATGTTCATTTCATTGATGACATATGGTGTTGACCATATTTTTGTACGCTTATTTGCCATCTGTATATCTTTCTTGATGAGGGTCTGTTCCCTATATTTTGTCAAATTTTTCATGGACTTATTAGTGTTCTTACTGATGAATTTTAAGAGTTCTTTGTATATTTTATGTAAAAGTCTGTTATCAGATATGTCTTTTGCAAATATTTTCTTATACTATGTGGCTTACCTTTTCATTCTCTTAAGAAGTATTCTTTGCAGAGCATATATTTTTAATTTTAATGAATTCCAACTTATCAATTTTTTCATGAATCATGCCTTTCGCATTATATTTTAAAACTCATTGCCATACTCAAGGTTACTTAGATTTTCTCCTATGTTATATTCTAGGAGTTATATAGCTTTGCATTTGGATGTGCAGTTGTTCCAGCACCATTTGTTGACAAGACTATCTTTCCTCTATTGTATTCCTTTTTCCCCTTTGTCAAAGATTAGTCGACTACATTTGTTAGGTTTTATTTTGGGGCTCTCTTTTCTGTTCCATTGAAAACTTTGTCTGCTTTTTCATCAGTCCCACACTGTCTTGATTATTGTCATTTTATAGTAAGCCTTGAAGTTGGGTAGTGTCAGTCCACTGACTTTATTCTTCTTCAATATTGTGTTGGCCATTGTGGGTCTTTTGTGCTTCTCCGTATAAACTTTGGGACTTCTATGTTTAATGTTGGAGTGCTCCATGACTCAGTTCTTTGTCTTCTTTTCATATCTATTTATATAGATATGAAACAGTGTTGATAACAGTAATCAGATCTTTGACCATAAATGCCATCTGAATATTAACAACTCTAAAATTTATATTTTTAGAAAAGACTTCTCTTCTGAACTCATCTAATATTCCCAACTGCTTTACTGGATATTTCTATGCACCTTTGTGGTTTAGATTATACCAGAACTAAACTCTTTGGTATACATTTTCTTTGTCACTGAGATCAGTTTTTAGTATTTTAATGATACAATAAAATGTTAAATAGGAAACTGAAACCTAAACGGAAAGAGGAGTAAATAAATTTTTAAGCAAACATGCCATATACACACATATCATAAATATATATATTTATTTTATATATTAATATAACATATTTATGACACAATGTATGTGTTATAATATGAAGTATATTCATACATAAGTAGAAAATGTTTAAAGTATTTTCCTCTATTGCCAAATAAAGCAGAGATTCTTCTTTGAGGTAGTGGATAAGCTTCAGGGAGAAGTAAGAATTCTATGCATGTTATTTTGCAGATTGGAAAAAGCTAGAGACTTCAGTGGGAAGCAATTGCATTGGCAATGCTGTTCAGCCACGGCTCTACTTTTAAAGGCTGGTATGTACATAAGAAACTGAGAGGAAAGCTCTTGATTTGTTTCTCATGTACATGTAGATAATGGAAGAGAATTGCTAATAACTGTCAGGTTTCTCTTTGTGTGAGTGTCTTTAAATATGTCATTAATTTGGATGCCTCCCAATTGGTAATTCCTTTGAGAAGAATTTAATTTTTATGTATGTATTCAATGAGAAATGAAGTATTTTGGCTCTGGGAAGTTTTTGAATCTCTTGTACCATATGTGTCTTGTTTACCAGCACTTACAAGAAAGTCTGCCATAGGGTAGGTATTCAATATTTGCTTCAGAATTGGGTGCTAGCCTACATGTTTCCTCTATTCTCTTACTTTGGCAACATGTATTCTTGTTGCTATATATGTTTTTTGTCTCAAGTGTTAACCTGTTAGATTTTTGCAAACACACACACACACACACACACACACACACACAAGAAAGCCAACAGACTATAGTCTAAAATCAAAATGCAAAATTACTCACAAAGTGAACACTGTTCTCCCTGACAATATGGACAAATCCTAGAGGAATGAAGGAAACAGCAACAATTTTTCTGGAGACCCTAAAATTCCATGAAGAAGGAATGTGCATGAAGTCAGTTTCATAAAGCAGAGCTTCTTCTTCGAAAAGTTCAGGATGGAAATTTAATCAAATTATTTGCCAATATGAAATTCATCAAATAGACCTATGTGAAAATGAAATTTTCAATAAAACTGTAAAATGTAGACCCAAGACACTATAACTTGAAGAAAACTGAGATAATTGATTAGATGCTTTAGTTTAGAACACTAATGAAAAAAATTAGAAAACTTTGACATCTATAATGATAAGATACATTAATAAGAAGAGCAACAATTTACTTTTGGCCAGTGTTTACATGTACAACCGCACAGGCATTTGCTGTACAACTGCAATGTGCAACCTATACACCTAAACATAACTGATAAATCATTATTAATCAAGCACAGAATGATTTGCATGCAACATCTCATTTAATCATCACAAAATCTCATAGCAAGATGTTTTAATATGTGCCAGGTACATTGGCATGTGCCTGTAATCCTAACTAGTTGGGAAGATGACATGGGAAGACCGCTTGAGCCTAGGAGTTTGAGATAAGCCTGGGCAACATAGCAAGAGTCTGTCTCAAAAAAAAAAAAAAAAGAAAGAAAGAAAAAATATGCTTACTGTCCATTTTACATGTAAACAAATTGAGATATACAGATACTAAAGTATATATCCCCAAGGTCTTATAGCTAGTAAAAAGTGGAGATGACATTAAAACCAACACCTATTTGACTCCTAAGCCCAATTTTCTTTTCATTTGGCATCTTTATCTGAAATAGCACTATCAAAATAATTACTTAGATTTATATTTATGTGATAAATACAATTTCTTTTGAAAAATAGTTTTACTCTTTATTTATTTACTTTATTTTATATTTTTAAATTTCAACTCTTATTTTAGATACAGGTGGTTCATATGCAGGTTTGTTACATGGGAATATCATGTTTTGCTGAAGTTTTGAAGTATAAATCCCATCACCCAAGTAGTGAGCATGGTACCCGATAGGTAGTTTTTCAAACCACTTCTCCTTACCTATCCTCTAGTAGTCCACAATGTCTGCTGTTCCCATATTTATGTCCATGTGTGTTCAATGTTTAGCTCCCACTTAGAAGTGAGAACATGTAGTATTTGGTTTTCTGTTCATGCATTAATTTGCATAATGTATATGTACCACAAATTTTCTTTATCTAATCTACCATTGATGGGTACCTGGGTTGATTCCACATCTTTGTTCTTGTGAATAGTGCTGCAATGAACCCACAAGTGCATGTGTCTTTATGGTAGAGTGATTTATTTTCCTTTGAGTATATACCCAGTAATGGGATTGCTTGGCTGAATGGTAGCTCTGTTTTGGATTCTTTGAGAAATCTGTTAACTGCCTTCCACAGTGGCTGGAGTAATTTACACTTCCACCAACAGCGTATAAGCATTTCCTCTTCTCCACAGCCTCTCAAGCATCTATTTTTTTTCTTTTCACTTTTTAATAATAGCCATTTTGACTAATGTGAAATAGTATCTCACTGTGGTTTTGATTTGCATTTGATAAGTGATATTGAGTATATTTTCATGTTTGTTGGTCACTTGTATGTCTTCTTTTGCAAGGCATCTATTCATGTCCTTTGGCCATTTTTTAATGGGGTAATTTGTTTTTTTGCTTGCTGATTTCTTTAAGTTCCCTATAGAGTCTGGATATCAGACCTCTGTTTGATACAAAGTTTATGAAGAATCACATAGGAAGTTTGATACAAATAGCATTGTATCAAATGTATAGAATCTGTAAATTACTTGGGCAGTGTGGACATTTTTATGATATTGATTCTTCCAGTACATGATCATGGAATGTTTTTTCATTTATTTGTGTCATCTCTGATTTCTTTCAGCAGTGTTTTGTAATTCTCCTTGTAGAGATCTTTCACCTCCTTGTTTAGCTGTATTCTTAGGTATCTCATTTCCTTCGAGCCTATTGTAGGTGGTATTGTGTTCTTGATTTCAGTCTCAGTCTGGACATTGGTTGTGTGTAGAAATGCTACTGGTTTTGTACATTGATTTCCCCATTCAGTATGATGTTGGCTGTGGGTTTGTCATAAATGGCTCTTATTATTTTGTGGTATGTTCCTTTGATGCCTAGTCTGTTGACAGTTTTTATCATGATGCGATGTTGAATTTTATTGAAAGCTTTCTCTGTATCTATTGAGACGATAACATGGTTTTTGTTTTTGATTCTGTTTATGTAGTGAATCACATTTATAGATTTGCATATATCGAACCAGCCTTGCATCCCAGTAATAAAGCCTACTTGATCATCATGTATTAACTTTTCGATGTCCTGCTGGATTTGATTTGCTAGTATTTTGTTCAGGACTTTTGCTTCTATGTTCATGGGGGACATCAGTTTGAAATTTTCTTTTCTCAATGTGTCTCTGCCAGATTTTGGTATCAGGCTGATGCTGGCTTCATAGAATGAAATCGAGAGGAGGCCCCTTTCCTCAATTTTTTGGAATAGTTTCAATGTCTGATAGGATTTGGCTGTGAATCCATCTGTTGCAGGGCTTTTTTTTTTTTTTGGTTGGCAGGTTCTTTATTACTGATTCAATAACAGAAGTTGATATTGGTCTAGTCACGGTTTCAATCTTTTCCTGATTCAATTTTAGGAGATTGTGTGCTTCTAGGAATTCATTCATCTCCTCTAGGTTTTCTAATTTGTGTGCATAGAGTTGTTCATAGTAGTCTCTGAGGATCTTTTGTATTTCTATAAGATCAGCTGTAATATTATCTTTGTCAGTTTTGATTGTGCTTATGAATCTTTCCTTATTTTTGTTTGTTAATCTAGCTAGAGGTCTATCTGCTAGCTTTGAGATTGGTTTGTTCTTTTTTTTTTTTCCTAGTTCCTTTAGGTGAAAAGGTAGATTGCTAATTTGACACCTTTCTAACTTCTTGATAAACATGTTGAGGGCTATAAACTTCCTTATTAATACTGTTTTAGATGCATCCCGCAGATTTTGGTAAGTAGTGTCCTTATTTTCATTAACTTCAAATTTTTTTTATTTATGTCTTAATTTTGATGTTCATCCAGGAGTTATTCGGGAGTAAATTGTTTAATTTCCATGTATTTGTGCAGTTTGGGAGCTCTTCTTGGTATTGATTTCTATTTTTATTGCACTGTGGTCTGAGACTGTGTTTGGTATGATTTCACTTTTTTTTAATTCTTTGAGACTTGAGCATGTGGTCTATCTTAGAAAATCAAAAGGGTATTTTTTTTGTCATTGTTGGCTGTAGTGTTCTGTAGAGGTCTATTAGATCCAATTGATCAGTCTTGAGTTTACGTACAGAGTTTCTTTGTTAGTTTTTTGCCATGATTATCGTCCAATGTTGTCAGTGGGAGGCTGAAGTCTCACACTATTATTGTGTGGTTATCTAAGTTTTTTCACAGAGCAAGAAGAAGTTGTTTTACGAATCTGCAGGCTCCAGTATTGAGTGTGTGTATATTTAGGATACTTAAGACTTCTTGAGGTATTGTACTCTTTATCATTAACTAATGCCCTTCACTGTCCTTCTTAATATTTATTAGTTTAAAGTCTGCTGTACCTGATATAAAAATAGTGACTCCTGCTCTTTTTTGTTTCCCATTTACATGGCAGATCTTACTCCACCCTTTTACTTCGAGCCTGTGGGTGTCATTACATGTGAGACAGATCTCTTGAAGACAACAGATGCTTAGGTCTTGTCTTTTTATCCAGCCTGCCACTCTGTGTTTTTTAAGTGCAGTATTTACCCGTTTACATTCAAGGTTAGTATTGATATGCATGATTTTGATCCTGTCATCGTATTGTTAGCTGGTTGTTACGTAGATTTGATTGCATGGTTGCTTTGTAGTGCCTGTAGGCTACATGTTTAATTGTGCTTTTGTGGTTGCAAGAGTATTCTCAAATATTAGTGACATGGGAAATGTTTGCTAAGTATATAATCCTAAGTGTTTATGAATACTAAGAAGTTTGCAAAACAATACCATAGCAAACTTAAAACTTTAATATATTTTCCTTATGTACTGCATTCATGAAATTCTATTCAACATCTGAATTTTTCAAAATGTCATTACCTAATTTTAAAGTTCATCTGGTTCCAGTTCAACGTAGGCAAAACATGTTCCTCTTCTCTACCAAAAAGTGATTTCAAAAAGAAAAAATATGAATAGAAAAACAATCATAAGAAGGAAAAATCCACTGAGCAACACTGAGGAATCATCTGAAAATATAAATAAAATTGCATCAGATTAATAAGAGAACCTTAGAGTACCAAACAACATGCAGTTTCATCAGGAAAATGAGAGAAATTCTAAATAAAATGCAATTACCTTAGGAAACTGGGACCCAAGGTCCCTGAAAAATAGAATGAGAATAAGACAAGAAGTAGTCAGCAATGTCATTCATACCAGATAAGTTGAGTAATCCACGTGCATTGTTGTGATGTTTGTGTCCAGGGAACATCATAAAATCAACTCTTGAAATAATGTGGAGCATATTTCTTGATAGGGTTAAATAGTAGACTTTGAAACGAGAGGGATGGGAGTTCTTCAGCTAACTTCAGATGTGACAAATAAGAAGCCCTCACATATAGGTGTTCCCATAGTCTTTGAAAGGAAAGACCCACCAGACTACAAGTCTCCACCCAAATTCTTATTATAATTAGGATCATTAATCCTTGTAGGAGAATGATAATTATGGTTACAGAGGAAAATTACATTATCAATTAACTAAACTTAAACATAATTTTATAAATCAAAATAGAACATAAAACTTATTGCATTAAGGAAGGAAATGTGATGAAAAAGATAAAGATGTCCCAGCAAGAAACATCATATTAAAGGAATTCTCAGGAATATTCCAAAACATTGAAGTGTAGAGAATAAAATATTGGAAGCTGATTCAAACTTAGGAGTACAGCACTCTAACAATGCAGGATCAAAAATACAAGAAGAAAAATACAAATAAGCCAAGCACATAAAGACAAATATCAAATTATCTAACTTGTGTGGAATCTAAAAAAAGATGAACTCATAGAAGCTGAGTGTGATGCTCAACATCACTAATTTTCAGGGAAATGCTAATTAAAACCACCATGAGATATTACCTCACACCTGTTGAATAGCTATTATCAAAAAGACAAAAGATAAGTGCTGGTGAGAGTATGGAGAAAGGGGAACTCTTGTACACTGTTGGTGGGGATGTAAATCAATACAGATACAATGGAAAATAACATGGATGTTCCTCAAAAAACCTAAAATAGAACTATCATATGCTCCAGCAGTCTCACTACTGGGTATATATAGGAAATGAATCAATATGTTGAAACAATGTCTGTACTTCCATGTTCATCGCAGCATTACTCTTGATAGCCAAGATATGGAGTCAACCTATGTGTCCATCAATGGTTGAAGAAAATGTGTGTGTGTGTGTGTGTGTGTGTGTGTGTGTGTGTGAGAGAGAGAGAGAGAGAGAGAGAGGGAGAGGAATTTTAAACTTTTCTTTTTTTTAATTTTTAAGGCTGAATAGTATTTAATTCTATATTTAGTATTTAATTCTATATACTATTCAGCCTTAAAAAATAAAGAAATATTTTCACTCTTGACAATGTAGATGAACCTGGAGAACACTACATAAAGTGAAATAATCCAGGCACAGGAAGACAAATACCAAATTGTGTAACTTAAACATGGAATCTAAAAAAGTTGAACTCACAGAAACTGGGAATAGAAAAGTGGTTTCCAGTGACAAGGGGAGGTGGAGGGAATGAGGAAATATGCATCAAAGGATACAATCTTTCAGTTAGACAGAAGAAGTGGTGCAGAGGAGCTACTGTACAACATGGTGACTATAGTTAATAACAATGTATTTTATACTTCAAAATTGCCAAGAGTAGATTTTAAATGTTCTTGCCACAAAAATAATAAATTAGGTAATGCATATGTTACTTAGCTTGATTAAGCCACTCTACAATGTACACATATATCAAAACATTTTTGTACTCTGTAAATATATACAATTCTTAATTGTCAATTAGAACAATAATTAATTAAAAAATAAAAAATATAACAATTCACAAAGACATAGAAAAGATGCTCACTCTATCTTAACTTACATGACAAGAAGATGAACACTGCTCAAACTACTCTCTTAAGTTTTTTACAAAGAAATAAAACACTTTAATTCTCAAAGTTTTAATGTTTTAAATTAAAATGTGTTAAATATATATTTGTTCTATTTTTATTTTTTCTATATATTTGTAACTGACATTAAGGAAATTTTTAATATTTTGACAAAAATTTCTAGAGATCATGGTGCAGGATGGTTCTCCAGATGGCCTTGGACCAAACTAGTTCTTCCTCCTTTCTTGTTTGTAGTTCCAAAGATTAAATATAAAATGTTCCGTGGGTACAATATCCTGAAATAGGGAGAAACTGTCTAAAACAGCATAAACCTTGTTCCTGTCCCTCCAAGGATAGGTAATATCATGAGTTAGAGAAGAACTGCCCAGGACAACCTGGGCTTTATTCATCTCTCTCTTGGAAGAAGGATGTCCTTCAAAGCTTTTCACAGTGAGTCATGTGGACTCCGAGGTATATAACCCAGGATGGACTGTTTTTCAGGGTCCCTCAGCTACAGTGCAAGTAAGGCTTGTGCAGCTGAAACAATGCTCCACTGGGTAGTTTTCTTGAGCCTGGAGGACTGGTTCACAATGACTCATTGGCTTTTTTAGTTCCTTGCTGCCTACCTGTAAGTAGTAAATCCACTTCACGTAATGCATTGCATATGTGTGTGTTCTGTCTCACTGGCCTCAAGCATATTGGTAATCACTGCACAGTGAACCTGCTTAATACAAGGAATAATTATAGTTTTCCCCATTGATTATTAAGATTACATTAAATAGTTTCAAATTTAATGATTATTTTTATAGCCTCAGTACAGTGTAAATTGAAGACTGCTAGTAGTTTGAGAATTGATTTGGTTGTTAAAAGAAAGTAGCACAACTAGGAGTTTAGAGTTAAATGTCATAGCACTCTACAATGTTTTAAATGTTTCCTATTAGTTTTATCCTTCTGCACTACTCTCCTCAGTAGTGGCAACCCTCATCACAGGATTGCTGCCCTAAATCGTTTCCTTCCTTCCTTCCTTCCTTCCTTTCTTCTTTTCTTTTCTTTTCTTTTTTTTTTTTTTTTTTTTTTGAGAGGAAGTCTTGTTCTGTTGCCAGGCTGGAGTGCAGTGGTGCGATCTTGGCTCACCACACCCTCCACTTCCTGGGTTCAAGTTATTCTCCTACCTCAGCCTCCCAAATAGCTGGGACTACAGGCTCACACCACCAGGCCCAGCTAATTTCTGTATGTTTAGTAGAGACAGGATTTCACCATGTTGGCCAGGCTGGTCTCTAATCCCTTACCTCAAGGGATCCACCCTCCTAGGCCTCCCAAAGAGCTGGGATTACAGGCGTGAATCACCGCGCCCAGTCCCTAACTCCAGTTTCATACTCACATTCCAGTCAAGAAAAAAAAAAAAATGAGAACCAGTTGTTAAATATTTACCAGAACACAACTGGCCATAGCTGCAAAAAACGCTGAAAAATATGTATATATTTTTAACGGAGCAAATTGCCATCCAATATTCTGTTGAAAGAAGACAAGGATGAAATGATAGAAAATGAGCAATAATTAGCACAAGGAAGGATGTAATTAGAATTCTCAGAAATTAAAAACATGATTATTGAAATAATTTAAAATTTCTACACAAAGAATAAGTTGAAGAACAAACAACACAAGATGGAATTATTAAGCTACAAGATATGCCTAACCATTCTCACAGTACAGTATGAAATAAAAAATGATATACAATTATAAGGAAAATTTAAGACACAGAGAGTACATCTGAAAGATCCAATATCTATACAATAAAAAATTCACAAGCAGTGTAAATATTCCACAAATAGAGGGTAGAAATAAGAGAATAGGGAATATGGTCAAATAATATGTAAAATTTTACTTAGAGACACACAGCTAGGATAGATCTTCATGAAACCTGGGACATCAAAAGATAAAGACACATTCTTACCATATTCAGAATGAAAAATAAGTTATTTACATTAGATTGAGAATCAGACTGAAAATACTCAATTTTTGCTGAAGAGTAAAGAATGAACAGGCTTATTAACTCTGGATGAAAGTATAAATTGGGGGACAATTTAACAATTTTTTTTAACTTTTATTTAAGTTCAGGGGTATGTGTGCAGGTTTGTTATATAGGTAAACTCATGTCACAGGAATTTGTTTTACAGATTGTTTTATCACACAGGTACTAGGCCTAGTACCCAAGAGTTAATTTTTCTGTTTCTCTCCCTCCTCCCACCCTCAGGTAGGCCCCCAGTGTCTATTGTCCCCATACTTGTGTCCACGTGCGCTCAGTGTTTATGTCCCACTTAGAAGTGAGAACATGTGTTATTGATTTTCTGTTTCTGCATTAATTTGCTTAGGATTATGGCCTCCAGCTTCATCCATGTTCTTGCAAAGGACATATATTTTTATTCCTTTTTATGGCCGCATAGTATTCCATGGTGTATATGCACCACATTTTCCTTATCTAATCTACCATTGATGAGCACCTGGGTTCATTCGATGTCTTATATATTGTGAATAGTGTTGCAGTGAACATACATGTGTTTATGTCTTTATGGCAGAATGATTTATATTCTCTTGGGTATATACCCAGTAATGAGATTGCTGGGTCAAATGGTAGTTGTTTTTAGCTTTTTTGAGGAATCATCACACTGTCTTCCACAATGGTTGAACTAATTTACATCCTCACCAACAGTGTATAAGCATTCCCTTTTCTTTGCAACCTTACCAATATCTGTTATTTTTGACTCTTTAATGATAGCCATTCTAACTAGTCTGAGACGGTATCTTACTGTGCTTTTGATTTTCATTTATCCAATCATCGGTAATATTGAGCTTTTTTCCTATGCATTGACTACAAATATGTCTTCTTTTGAGAAGTGTCTGTTCATGTTGTTTGCCCACTTTTCAATAGGGTTGTTTGGTTTTTTCTTTTAAATTTGTTTAAGTTTCTTATAGATGCTGGATATTAGACCTTTGTCAGATGCATAGTTTGCAAATATTGTCTCTCATTTTGTACATAGACTAATGGAACAGAATAGAGAGCTCAGAAACAAGGTCATGCACATATAACCATGTGATCTTCTGTAACGCTGATGAACACAAGCAATAAGGCAAGGACTCTTTATTCAGTAAATGGTGCTGGGATAACTGGCTAGCCATATGCAGAAGAGTGAAACTGGACACCTTCCTTACACCATATACAAAAAATCAGCTCAAGATGGATTAAAGGCTTAAATGTAAAACCCAAAACTATAAAAACCCTGGCAGACAACCTAGGCAATACCATTCTGGACATAGGAACTGGCAAAATTTTATGACGAAGATGCCAAAAGCAATTGCGACAAAAGCAAAAATTGACAAATGGGATCCAATTAAACTAAAGCGCTTCTGTGCAGCAAAAGAAACTATCAACAGAGTAAACAGACAATTTCTACAAAACTGTTAAATGTGCATATTCTTTGAGTGAATATCAACTAGAGTTGAATATCCAGGTATCTATACTTCATAAATATTGGCACAAATATGCAAGGACATAGGTAAAAAAATTTACTTCACTATGTAAATAGTAAAAACTAGAGTTAGCCTAGAAATTTATCACTTATGAATAATTAAATAATTGTCAATATTTTTATAATATGGAAATGTATGTAGGCAATTAAAAGAATAAGTTATATACAAATTTACTGATATAGAAGGAGCACATTGCATAGTTGAGAAGCAAGTTGCAGTTTGTATATGTACAGAAGATACACAAGAAATTGTTAATAACAATCCTAAAATAGGTAAAGGGAGGGAGGAAAATTGGAGATGAGAATTTCCACTCTGTGTATTTGTTTAATATTTGATTTCCTCATAAGGAGCAAGTCCTTCTGTTATAATTTTTTAAAGTTATGCTAAAATATATTCATTAATAAAGGATAAATTTCCATGTATAAGAATAGCCAGACATTGCTGATAAAAATGTAGTAATAAAATACTTTTGCCCCACTAAATATCAAAACATTTTAGAAGGTTTTTGCCAATAAAATAGTGTAAAACAATTTCAGATACATACATGTCCATCAACAGAGAGAAACTTAGAATCCCAAAATCCCATATGTATGCTCATATTAAGTACATAATGAAATGCACTTCTAATCAGTAGAGAAAGAATAGGTTGATATTAGGCCAGTTTTTTGTTGAAAAAAAAATAAAGATTAAGCAAAAAATTAAACAGAGTAACCAAAAGTTCTTATCCTTATATCTAGGCAGAAATAGTGATGTTTAGTAAATTTCACTATTAAAAATCTAAAACAAGACTACAAAAGCAGCTCCCCCAATTAAAAAAGAGAAAGAAATGTATAGAAAACAAAGAAACTGAAGGAATAAAAAATGCATAACATGTACAATAAATTATAAATTTTATATATATATAAAATATTTAAAAATACAAAAGATAAAAAAGGGAGAAGTTTAAATTGTTTGCCTAAAATTGTATAGCTAAGAAAGCAGTATGACAAGGTTGGAATTTTACTGTTTGCTGAGAAAACATGTACTGCAGGGCTCACAGTACATGTGACAAATGGCAAAGTGTTGGCCATAGGGGCAAGACAGGACCAAAGACTAAACAGAAATTTGTAAAAATGATTAAAATGCCTTTAATATGTGCTTATCCTTTATTTGATCCAATAATCTCATATTTAGAAATTTACTCTAAGGAAATAATCAGGTAACTGTTCAAAACAGTCTTCTAAAAAACTACAGTTGTGAAAACGCAAACACCACTTAAGTATCCAATAAAAATGTATTGATTAAAATAATATGATGTATAGCTAGATTAGAGATACAGATAGATATTCACACATAGGCATATAAATTTGTTAATTTCATCTATTTTAAGAAATTAGATTACAGTATATTTTATATGCTTCTATTTATAAAATAAAGAAGCATAGATACATAGGAATGTGTCTGGAAATATCTTAAATTCACTCCATAAATACTGATTAAGTGCCTAGTACAGAAGGATAGCATAGCACAGCAGTTACAAGCGCTGACTCCTGAGCCAGATAGCTGGAGTGAATCTGGGGTCTGCCACTCACTAGCTGTGTGGACTTGGGCAAGTTACTTATACTTTCTCAGCGGTAGAGCGCAATGAAAAAAAAAAAATTAATAGAGTGAGGAAAATAAAGAGATACAGTATGGGAAGTGGTATTTCAGTTAGAGTGGTTACAGGAGACCTCCCAAAAGCTTCAGAAGAAAACTACAAGTGAGGGAGTGAGCACTTCTTATATCCAAGCAGAGGGAACTGCGTATGAAAGAGCCTGATGCTGGAGCATGCTCTCATGGTTCCAGGAGAAACAGCAGACCAGGGTGGCTGGGACAGAGTGAATTAACACCCAGCTGGTCATGCATGGCAGGTTTCATGGACACTGGTTTTTCATACTTGAACACATTCATATGGTTTGGATTTTTGCAATTAGCGTGAAGTACTTTTACAATAGAAAACAGCAAATATATTTACATTTGGAAAGACGAAAATAATGTTACTCACTTTTTAATTACCTTCTCTCCAGTGAGTATTAACGATGCTTAGTTTCCTAAAAATACACAATCACATTTCTAAGCGAAGTTCAAAGTCATCTGCTTTTTCAGTCAATCACAGGAGCACTTAGCAGTGAGGAGTTCTCATGCTTCTGTTTGGGGCAGTGCTGCTTTAATATTTTGCTCTTTACTTCACCTCAACCCTCCAACAGTGTTCGATTAGAAACCATTTTTAACTTTAAACGACTTTTTTAAAATTGGCATTTCCTTCATGTGCCAAAAATTATGAGCATATATTTTAAAAGTAGAAAACGAATTTGATAAAACATTTTGCTTGGCTAGAAAGGTTTTCAGTAGTTCATTAACTGCAAAATAATTCCCCACTGAATGCCAGAGATCCTGTGCAAGATGTTGCCTGGGGCTGAATAATATGTGTTCACCTTTTAATCACACTGACAGAGGGGAAATGGAAAGCAAGTCCACCAGTATTCAACATACAGTCTTTATTTTAATGGAGAGGAGCTGAAGCGTAAATAGTACAAAGTATCAGATAATTCAAAAAATGTTTATGGTTTTGTTGGGTGTGAGTATAGCTTTACTATATAGGTATTTCTAATAATCTTAAAAATTCACTTCCTTTCAAATAATGAAACTACATTGTTAAAACCTGATACAAGTTGGCAGTCCCTCTCTTTTTCCTTTTATCTGTTTCTGCCTGAACTTCAGGGTAGTAATTGACAGTATTCCTTCCTTCCCAGTCTATATATTAATAATTTTCAAGAACTATGGCTTAAAAAATTGCTTTTTTGCTACCATATTTACGGTTAGTTTAGTTCACAGAATTACCGATATGGGATAGATGCTAGATACCATTTATTGATCTGGTTTACGCATCTCTGGCTTCATAGCTGCACAGTAAGCAAGTTAAGAGCAGGAAATAGTGTCTTTTTTACATTTTTATCCTGAGCAACTTGTGCAGTTCTTGGCATATAATAATTTCTAATATTTGTTTGTTGAAATTAAATGAATCCTGCACCCAGTAATGTTATACTTTATAATGTAATAAAAAATAAATTTATGATTTTATTTTAATAGCAATTTTCTTCCTATTCTAGTTTTGATTCTCCAAGCTCATTAAAAGGGTCAACTGGGATGCGGTATAATTTCACAAACGTGTTTCTTTTATTAATGAGTATCACTCTGGTCTAATTTGTATTTTCAGTTTTACATCCTTAATGTTGAAGAAAATTTTAAGATTAAATCAGAAGTCGTTACACTGAAAGATCATTAATTATTCTGAACTAAAACGGGCCTTGTTCATTGTTTGGCTTTGACACCATTATGTAAACCCGAAATGTCTGGTTTGTTTTGCTTGGGGGAAGATACATAGAATCAATTGTGCCAGAGATTTAGCGGGATCAAATGAATTACCCACTCTGTATGCCCTTTCTACCCCACCCCCATCCTTGATTCTGTGGAGACAGTTAATTCTCCTGTAAGAGCAACAAAAACCTGAGAAAAGAATATTTAAAGTAAATTATTGGTATTGCCAATGACAATATATATGGCAGAGGGTTGCAGAGAATATGCTTCTCACCACTTCTCTTTTTCTATCTGTATTCCATTAAAACATGTTGGTATGGCATTCAGTGTACAGATCAATGGCTACCTGTGGACTTACCTCTGTATAATGCTTTTCATTTTCTGAAATTCCCACCCCTGTAAAAAAAATTACAAAGTAAAGACATAAATAAGAATCAAGAGACCTTGTTTACAATATCAAGGAGATTGTTCTTCCAATACCCTCTGCAAAACGCAAGGACAAGTTGCTACTAGAAAATAGCATCGGTCTTTTTGCATGGGGTTGTAGTTTTCTGCCTTTCTTTAATAGCCATTTCTGAATTTTATTAAAGTAATTGGAAAATTTTATAGTCTCTGTCCTTTTATAAGGAACTTGCATTCTGTATTTGAACCAAAAAAATCACCTCTGTCCGTGCACAAGTCATGAACCTCCTCACACTGCCTGTGTAACACATACTCCCCCACTGGATACAGCAGCTCCAGGCTTTCTTATTTATTTATTTATTTATGTATTTATTTATTTTTAGTTTCTTAGACGGAGTCTTGCTCTGTTGCCAGGCTGGAGTGCAGTGGCATGATCTCGGCTCACTGCAACCTCCAACTCTGTGGTTTAAGCAATTCTCCTGCCTCAGCCTCCCGAGTAGCTGGGATTACAGGCAAGCGCCACCATGCCCAGCCAATTTTTGTATTTCTAGTAGAGACAGGGTTTCACCATGTTGGCCAGGATGGTCTCCATCTCCTGACATCACGATCTGCCCTCTTCGGCCTCCCAAGGTACTGGGATTATAGGCGTGAGCCACTGCCCCAGGCTTTATTTTTAAACACTGCTTTCCTGTATCAGATAGGCTACCCATTGACATCCAATAAAATATCAACTGAAGTTTTTTATTTCCATCTGAAACCTCATTTATCACCAGTTAGCAACTTAAAGTTTAAAATTATTCTGTATCACAGTTTTTAGGAATGTTCTATATATGACACATTACTTTCACTTCAATATAGTTTTGTGGGTGGGTGCATCATAGTAGGAACTGAAGCAGAAGAGAAAGTTCATTAAATAATCATTTCACACTTTATAATATATGCACCTAATAAAAGCATTGAAAGATTTAAACTATTCCAGGGATTCATAAAGGCAGCTTGAAATATGACTTGAGCAATTATAAAAATATATTTATCAAATGCAGGCAACAAATCTGTGTATTTCAAGGGAAAAATCCTTTATTTAAACTTTGACTTCACTTACCTGTCTGTATAGCCAAAGTTCTAACATTTCATTTCTACTCCAAACTTACCACCATTTACTTTGCTTGTATGATATTCTGCCTTAAAAAAAAAAAATCCAACTTTATAGCAAACATTAGGTGACGATTAGACTGCAAATGTATGAAATAGTTAAATGAAACAAGCCATCGGACTGGATTTTATTTTTAATTGATTAATTTAACAGCATAACAATATTGATTAATATACTTTCAAACATATATCTACTTTGTCTTTCCTTTATCACTGATAAAGTTCACATATATCTTAAAGCATGTCTGGTAAGGTGGTCCGTTAAATATTTGATTAACATTATTATTAAAAACCTGACATTTAAGCTTCTAGATCTAACACAGAGAGATAAGATTCCTTGGTATTACCATTTTTGCATTGGGAGAAATCACTCACGTAATCTCTTTTCAAAAACAGACAAAAGACTGTGAGTACCCATTGCTTTGGAGAACGTTTAACAGATTTTCTTTGTTTTTTTTTTCTGTTGTTTTTTCAACAACTTCACCCCAGACTTTTTGGTATGTAGAATTCAAATTTTCTGGGCAATATGGGAGAAAGTTAGCATAAGGCATGAACATCCAACGGGAAAGAAAATGATTTGGATCCCAACCTCTTCCTTTTTAGAAAGAGCCTGGACAAATGATCTGGTTCTGATCAAGCCCAGTATGTAAATCTAAAAGCAAATAGTGGGAAAATGGTTGTGCTGTGTGATGTGTATGTGTGTTTTTAAGTTATGTCATGAAAAAAGCCAGGTAGGCTCTTGAGCAATCAGTATCTGGTAGCAATTTGGTGGTCTTTCAACCTCAAGGGATTATGTTTGAGTTACAGGTCTAGTGCCAAAAAAGACCATCCAAGACACACAATTCAACATCAATAGTAGCAGCTGCAGAATTAAACAAAAGCAGTTCTTTGAACTGTCTGATTTTCACTGGCATCACCAGGGCTTCTGGCTTGTTTCACAGCAGCAGTAGTGTGGCAGCATGTTTTGGAACAGACAGCATCTGATTCCAATTGCAGATTTCTCAAGTTCTAAATTGACATATCTGGATTCTGACTTTAGGAATGAAATGAAAGCAAAAGGGAGAAAAGCTTCTTTAAGCCAAAGACAAACCCTGATGAGGGTAACTGATGTGAGCTCTCAGCAACCCATATTTTCGGAAGCTGAGTGAGTGTCTCTGTACTGAATGGGGGATCAGAGAAGTATATCACTTTCAATTTACTTATTACACTCTTATGCTGCTAATTCTCTTCTAATAGAATATTTGGACAGATCAGGACTCCAATTTGTTTTGTTTGTTAAGGAAATTTACAGGAACAAAAAATAGTTGAATAAACTGCAGTTTCTATCTTGGCAGCCGCAACCGACACCTATAATCTTTCTAACATGAGATCATGATGGCATTTTGGATCAAGTTATAAGTGTCAACTAGGATGTTGTGCCTAATAGTTCTCTAAATGTCCAGGCAGTCCTCTTTCTCCAATAAATGCTTATCTGAGCAAGTAGCCACAATTCCCTTCAGGAAAAAGACTGGAGAAATCATTATTATACATGATTTTTGCAGTATTTTAGGATCTTCTCAAGGGGCCTCATCCTCTTTAGTCAATGGCTTCCAGATCTGAGAACTGAGTTAAGAATATAAACTTTTAAATTTTATTAGGATGATTGCCTTCTGCCTCCTAGTTACAAATTCTAATTCATTTTGATCTTATAAATTAATAAATACCTTTACTGACTGACTATCTACCTTGCCCCTCTGAAAACTGTCTACTAAGTATCTTCACAGCTCTCTGTAGGAAAGGTCCTCTGGCTGACACCTTAAGCTTGCCACTGATTGTAATAGTTGTTCCCACATTGCTTCCAGTATTTAAACCTGTTTTCTCTCATTTTGTGGTCACTTTATATCCATTCTTTCTAGGGAGCCCATTTCTGTAACAGTGTCTCCCAAATTTATCCCTGGCCTATGGAAGAGAGCTACCATTGAGCTTCTCAATAACACTGGTACCATTCTTTACCAAGTTGGTAACTGGCATGACCTTCAGGCTCTCCTTGAATTATGACCAGCTTGTGTATTTTCCAGGGTCGCATAATTCATCTAGAATGCCCACTTCTCTAAGCATTTTTATTATTTCCTCTATCTGATATGTACATTTTTTAATTTTTTTAAATTTTTGAGACAGAGTCTCGCTCTGTCTTCCAGGATGAAGTGCAGTGGGGTGGTCTTGGCTCACTGCAACCTCCGCCTCCCGGGTTCAAGCAATTCTCCTGTCTCAGCCTCCCAAGTAGCCGGGATTACAGGCACCCACCACCACTCCAGGCTAATTTTTTTTGTATTTTTAATAGTGATGGGGTTTCACCATGTTGACCAGGCTGGTTTCAAACTTCTGACCTCAAGTAATCCACCCGCCTCAACCTCCCAAAGTGCTATAGGTGTGAGCCACCATGTCCGGCCGTAAATTTCTACTTAATACTAACATAGTATAGGCCATTACTTTTCCCCAGCTTACAAGACCCATCCTCACAGCATGATACAACTAGAGGTCTTATGTAGGACTTTAAATTCTTTTCTAGACAGAATGTTTCCATACCAATAAACTTTCTTTTTTTTGAGTTTTATATTCCAACTCCCCATCTTGATTGAGCACTTCAAGATCAGTTCCATATGTACTCTTACGGCTATGGCCAGCACGTGTTGGCTAGAACCTGTAGCTCTATTTGCATATAGTCCCTTTCCTCCATCAGAAGGCTCAGATCAACCCTTCTGTCGTCTTATGAGGCAGAAGTCTCTCCATTAGCAAAGGGACTTGCTAGACTTTACCGAGGAGGAGAATTACATTTATGTAAGTTCATGGATGCGTTCTGAGTTCTAAGGTCTTAAGTGCATCATATCACATATCTCCATCCAAGTGTTCAAGTCCCATTTCTTCTCAATTAGAGCCCTAACTCTGCTACGAGAAAATTCCTAGGATTGAGAATTGAATCTTCTCTGGAGCTCGCCTCATCCTCAGCTTTTTGTGTTCTCTGGATGCAGGAGATGGAAGTCTCTTTATATGCTGCCAAGGAAACTGCTAAATGTTCACTTTTGAGCTGTATTTAATGATTAATCACTCTCAGCCTGTCTTTCTCTAAGAAATTAGTACTACTCAGAAACAGCCATTTAATTCAATTGTCTTTACATTTATTAATTTTCTTGTATCTCTGAAATACTCAAAATAGTGCAATCATTAACACATTTCTTTCTATCCAGTTTGCCATCAGTACAATTCTTAACAATTACACCATCCCAACAGTCCAGTAGCTGTACTTCCTGCCAGTTGACCAGAGGTGATGTAGTTCCAAAATCTCCTTTTAGAGCCTTCTTTCTAGGTCACTTCTAGTACTAACTCTTTTAGATCATCTCTATATAGAAACTGAGGAGCTATGTATGCAGATTATGCTGGCTATACTTGGGGACAACCCTTGACAGGAAGTGACAGGCAGAGGGTTAAGTTTAAATTCAATGGAAGTGCAACAGAGGCCTCAGACCTTCAGGCAGTTCTACAGACAGCGCAGGAGCTAAGCTGACACTTCAGGGTTTTTCCAAACAGAGGCACAGGGACCCAGCCTTGTTCCCCCTACCTCAACCAGACATTGGATGCAGGCTGCTCCAGAGGAAGGGATACAGCATTTAGGTGAGGGCAGTTGAATGAATGCAACTGTGAGCTGCCTGCCAGCCATAGCTTGGAGTGCCTCTTCTCTGAAGGGAGTGTTCTGGCTGACACGCTGTAGCATCTGCTATACAAAGTTATTTCAACTACCAAAATAGGATGGACAAACAAAGCAAATATCCACATAAAAATTCTAGAATAAATATTACATTACACATTTTCTGCACAAAGGAAAAGAGCACAGTAGAGAGAAAGAGAAGGATGAGGTAACATTTTCATAAGCCTCTTCTCACCAGACATCATGCCTTGTATATACTATGTATTCAATAGATATATGCTGAGTGAACAAATGAAAAAAAAAGAGATTTCACACTCAATTCTATTAAGAAAACACACGCAAATATTACTTAATTCTAAACATCTTCAAGAGGGTTTGCCTCACTCATGCCTATTATCATTCATTAGGATGTCATTCAAGTAAATGATGTTATGTTTATGTTATCTTTACACCAGACTGTCCACTTCTTCAAGGAGGAGCTCTAATTGAATTATAACCTCCCTTTCCTTCCTCCCCCTCCCCACCGCAAACCATTGCTGAATATCAACTCATAGCAACAATCAATTTGTGTAGGTACATTTTACACTTTGGAGGAAATTTACTGTTCTTAAACAATACAATGCAGGCAATTGGACTTTACTTCTTTTGACTGAAAATGAATGCAAATGAAAATGAATAGAAGTTAAATATCTTTATTAAACTCATTATTTTTTAGCTTTCATTGGCCTGCATCTAGTAATGTTAATGGTGTCTTAAAATCAGTGATTAAATATGGACTTTGACATAACTTTTTAAATATTCAACCAATATCGTAATTTATATCAATATTTACTCATTTTTAACTTTCAAAAGAACTTGATTTTGTCAAAGTTTTCTTAATATTTACTTCAGATTAAACTTTTTTCTGTTTTTAGCTATATTAAAACTTCTCACCAGGTGTCTTTAGATTTCATAATTGTCATATTCTTTAGAAGCATTTTACATTTGATATATTATTCTTTTTTTTATACAATGTCTAACAATGTTCCAATAATAAATCATAAACTTTAATTGAAAGGAGCTATTGAACTCTAAACATAAAATACTTACCTACAAGCTATATCATGTAGTACTAACTGTAAAGACTTCCAAAAATTTTTATATGCTTCATAATGGAAAGATTATTTTGATAAGAAATGTTATTTACATACTAGTAAAATATTAAAGGTTTATTTCGCAAAACTTTTTGAACAGCTGTTGTCTGGTCAAAGCTGTTCTCTGGTCAAAGCATTATACTAAATAACGCAATGAATAACATTTTATCTGTCTTCATGAATGTTATATTGAATTAACAGATTATGAAAATAATTTATCATAATACAAAATAAAATAAAATAAATAAAATAAGGTTAGTATAAGCAAAGAAAAATGATCAAATTATTCCAAACATAGGGATTGGGGAAGATTGTATATTAACCTCAAACAAAATATTTATCTCAGAGTAGTGTAACTGTCCGTTCCTTCTCTGTCTCTCCCACTATGCTGTGAATTTATATGAGTGGGCTGGTGAGATGAATTGAGTCTCCAGCTCAGTATTTCCTATGCCTACTACAGATTTCTGAGCTAACAGACAATCTTCTAGTCTTTAGGTGGATTAAGATGTAAATTATCCACATCTTAAAAGATGAGTGCCAGTTCTATAAAGGTCTTTCCAAGGTAAGTGAAAGGTGTTGGACTGATTGCACAAGTCTGTTGGTGTATGTTCAATGCTCCACTTGAGGAATGTAGAAGGAAATGTTTCACGAGTGAAGTATATAGATAGTTTATAGTATAGAATGCCTTGATATCGTATAGAATGCCTTGAATCCCATACAATAGAATCATATAATTACTCATTTTGTAAGTAAAGGTCTGAGAATTGTCTTTGTAACAGCATAACATAATCTGAGAGGTCATCGGTCTGTTGGGCTACTTAAGTCACATCTAAGTAATGGATTCTTATTACCAGTATTGTTAACTCAGAAGATAAATGGGAAATCAAGAAATGGACTAATTTTGTCCTGTATTTCAATAAACCACTTCCAGAAATAAGAGATTAAGGCAACTGGAATACATTTTTAAACCATGCCCTTATTAAACATCCATATTTTAGATAAAAATTATATTCCTTGAATATAAAAAAATCCTCCTATATTGTTTCAATTAACAATTCTTTGGAAATACTGATTCTATGATTACTTGCATTATGCAAATCTAATCTTATTTGAAGCCCTGCATTAGCTAAAGTGAATTCAAATCTGTTCAGTAAATATTTATATATCTAACTCAAAACTCAAAATTGAAATTCAGAATTCTGGAAGGCAATATCTCAGATGTTGAGTGTAACCACTGAGTTTGAAGCCCCCTTCCTCACCCTACTGGAGTTTAACAATTTCTTCTATGCCTTGTCCAAGGTGAGAATTTATCACAAATTTGAAACTGGAGGTCTTTACATGACTATAGATTTTACCATATGACCACTTGGGAAAAAATTAGTAAAATTTCTAATAATTTTCTGAAATTAAACTGCTTTAAAAACCTACCAGAGACTTCCAGTTTTAACTCCAACATGTGAAAGCCTAGGAAGAACAAGAAAAACCTTGACACACTGAAAAATCAATGACTTTCCTTGGATTCATCAACAATAGCCACTCCAAAATCGGGAGAGACAGGTGACTTCAGATAGTCAGATGAAATCTCCTCTCCTATAGCAGAAGCAGTAGAACCACAAACTTGTAGAGATACTTACATTAATTTTGTTTAATTAATTTTAAAAAACCCTAAAATTGCCAAAACCATTCTAAGCAAAAAGAACAAAACTGGAGGAATCACATTACTTAACTTCAAATTATACTACAGAGCTACAGTAACCAAAACAGCATGGCATAAAAACAGACATAAAACTGGCATAAAAACAGGCACATAGACCAATGGAACAGAATAGAGAACTCAGAAAAAATTCACACACCTACAGTGAACTCATTTTTAACAAAGGTGCCAAAAACATACATTAAGGAAAAGACAGTCTCTTCAGTAAATGGTGCTGGGTAAACTGGATCTATATGCAGAAGAATGAAACTAGACCCTCTTCTCTTGGCATATACCAAGTGAAATCAAAATGGATTCAAGATTTAAATCTAAGATCTCAAACTATAAAACTATGACAAGAAAACATTGAAGAAGATCTCCAGGACATTGGTTTGAGCAAAAATTTATTGAGAAATACCTCACAAGCCCAGGTAACCAAAGCAAAATGGACAAATTGAGTCACATCAAGTAATAAAGCTTCTGCACAGCAGAGGATACAGTTAACAAAATGAAGATGCAACCCACAGAATGAAAGAAAATGTTTGCAAACTACTCATCTGACAAGGGTTAATAATGAGACTATATAAGGAGCTTAAACAACTTCGGAAAAAATCTAATAATCCCATCAAAAAATTGGCAAAAGATTCAAATAGACATTTCTCAAAAGAAATCATACAAATAGCAAACAGGCATATGAAAAGGTGCTCAATTATCACTGCTCACCAGAGAAATGCAAATCAAAACTACAATGAGATATCTCTCACCATAGTAAAAATGGCTTATTTTATTGGCAATCATTTATTGCCAAAAGACAGGCAATAACAAATGCTGGTGAGGATGTGGAGAAAAGGGAACACTTGTACACCATTGTGGGAATGTAAATTAGTACAATACTATAGAAAACAGTTTGGAGGTTTTTCAAACAAAATAAAAATGTAGCTACCATATGATCCAGCAATCCCACTGCTGGGTATGTATCCAAAGAAAGGAAATAGTATATCAAAGAGATATCTGCACTCCCATGCTTGTTGCAGCTCTGTTCACAATATATAAGACTTGGAAACAATCTAAGTGCCCATCAACGATGAACAGATAAAGAAAATGTAGTACATATACACAATGGAGTACTACATATACAGAATGAAGAACTATTCATCTATAACAAAAGAATTCTGTCATTTGCAACAATATGTATGAAACTGGAGATCATTATGGTAAGTGAAATAAGCCAGGTGCAGAAAAACAAACATCACATATTCTTACTTATTTGTGGGATCTAAAACTCAAAACATTTGACCTCATGGACGTAGAGAGTAGAAGGATGGTTACCAGAGACTGGGAAGAACAGTGGGGAAGTGTAAAGGGAAGGTGGAGATGGTTAATGGGTACAAAAAAATAGAAAGAATGAATAAGACCTGCTATTTGATAGTATAACAGGTTGACTATGGTCAATAATAACTTGATTGTACACTTAAAAATAACTAAAAGAGTATAACTGGATTGTTTGTAACACAAAGGATAAATGCTTGAGTGGTAGACACCCTATTTCCTATGATGTGATTATTGTGCATTGCTTGTCTATATCAAAACATCTCATGTACCCCATAAATATATAGGCCTACTATGTCCCCAAAAAATTAAATATAAACAATGTCAAATAAAAAATATTTTAATTAATTACTGGATGTTGAGTATGAACTACCACAAGTGTGAGAGAGTGTTGGGAGCCTCAGGCTTAAGGGAACCTCACACTTTCATTTCCTGTCTAAAGTCACACCGGATTCTCCCAGTGAAAATCTGAGAAAGCTGCCATTCTAAATATGGCTGAGTGAGGACAGAAGCAATCACTGTGAAACCTGCTAAGTGTCGTCTACATAACAAAACCATTTCCTAGGGGGAACGAATTTGTCAGAGCCTTGTTCCAGGACCACGAGGGAAAGCCATTTATTCTAGCCTCTTCTAGTCTTTCTGTCTCAACAGGTATGGGTGGCTTAGATGGAAAGATGGGAAGCTGTTTAAGAAGAAAGATATTTGAAGGTCACAGTCAGAAATACAGATCCACTAAAATGCTAAGACTTAATTGAAAGATTGTAAGTTGTTCTTCCTCTCATCATCTCACCAATAGGGCATCAGCGTAATAGTAAATTGCCACTTAAAAAGTTGCAATACATAGACTTCTTCTCTAAGTAGAATAATTTAGTAAGTCTAGAAGATGGAAACAAAAATACCAGAGAAATGTGAAGACATTACCACTTCTACCTATAGCAAATATTAAACAAAGCCCAACATATAGCCACATAAATTAAAGTAATAGGCATCTGGTGTGAGGTTCTTTGTTAATATGGTTAGGATTTGAGCTGTTCTTAATATTTGCTGTACTGGTAGTTCTGATTACAGCTTTTTCACCTCAGAATATGATTTCCCTTGCCTTTTGGTGGGCCCATTTAATTCACTTTCTATTAATAAATAGAAATTAATGAATAAATAGAAAGCCCATTTAATTCACTTTCTATTTCTTAGTACAACACATCTGGTCTTCCAAAATCTACAACAACAAAAAAATGACAAGGCACACCAAAAGGCAAGGGAAATCATATTCTGAGGTGAAAAAGCTGTAATCAGAACTACCAGTACAGCAAATATTAAGAACAGCTCAAATCCTAACCATAGTAACAAAGAACCTCACACCAGATGCCTATTACTTTAATTTCTACTACCTGATACATTGTATACAGGTTTCAACTAAGAAATATAAGTCCTGCTAAACGGGAAAAGGAAAACACGTTGAATAGAAAAGAAAAGCAGCAGATCCAGACACAGATATGAGACAGATTTTGGAATCATCAGACAGAAAATAACCATGATTAATATGCTGAGGTCTCTAATGTAAAAAAAAAAATAGACAACTTGCGAGAACAGATGAGTTATAAAAGTAGGTAAATGAAACAAAAAAAGAATCAAAATGAAATAATATAAGTGTTTAAAAACTGGAAGAGAAATGAAGATGCTTTTGATAGGCTTATAGGTAGATTCAACACGACCAAGGATAGAGTCAGTATGCTTAAAGACAGGTCAGTAGAAACTCCAAACTTAATTGCAAAGAAAAAGCAGTTTAAGAAAAAGAAGAGAATATCCAAGGACTGTGGGAAATTTTCAAAACGTTTAATACAGAGGTAACTGGAATACAATGCATAGAAAAAAAGAGATCTCAGCAGAAGAATATTTGCAGTAATAATGGGTGAAATATTTCCAAAAATGACAAACCACTTCAAACCACAAATCCAGGAAATTTGATGAAAATCCAGTGGAATTCGTACCAAAAAAAATTTATTCCTAGACATATTATCTTCCAACTACAGAAAACCAAAGACACAGAAAATCTTGAAGAAACCGAAGGGAAAAAACACTTACCTAAAAAGGAACAAGGATAAGAATCAGAGCATACTTCTTAATAGAAAACTTGCAGCAATAAGAGAATGGAATACAATATTTAAAGTGTTCAAAGAAAAAAGAATCTAGAATTCTATCTCTAGCAAAATTACCTTTCAAAAGTTAATGAGAAGTAAGTGCTTTCTCAGATAATAAAAACTAACGGAAATCACTGTTGGAAGATATGTACTGCTAGAAATGTTAAAAGATTTCTTAAGGCAAGAGAAAAAATGATATAATTCCTAATACAAAGGGTGTTGGATAATGAATGAAGCAAGGTTAAATTATTTTATTTTTATTACTCTTAATTAATGTAAAAGGTAACCATTGTTTAAAGCAATAATAGCAACAATATATGGGTAATTATAGCATATGGATAAATGAAGTGTTTGACAAGTATATCACAAGGGAAAGGAAGTAGGAATTGGGAATACTCTATTGAAAAGTACTGCCACCACATGAGAGTGGATTAGTGTTGTTTGAAGGTGGGCTTAGATTAACTAAAAATGTATATTTTAAACATAGGGCAACCACTAAAAAACTTACAAAAGGAGTATAATTGATACACTAAGAGAGATGATAAAGTGTAACCACTTAAATGCTCAGTAAATTCAGAGAAATAAAAAATAGAAATCAATAAAAAGAAATAAATGGAATGAATATAAAATAATTATAAACATGGTAGGTATTAATCCAAATATATAAAAATATATCATTTTAAATATTAATGGCCTGAATATACCAATTTAAAGCCAGAAATTTTCAGAGTAGATAGAAAAAGAAGAGTCAAGTATAAGTTATCTTCAAGAAACCCACTATATGTATAAAACTCTAATAAGTTAAAAGAAAGATGATGGAGAAAGTTATAACTCTAATTAAAATAAACTTTTTAAAAATTAGCTTTAATTAAAAGAAAGCTCACATATTTATCTAATTTTAGACAGTAAGCCCTTCGGAATAAAGAAAATTAATAGGAAAAAGGAGGGTCACTACATAATAATAAGAGGAGCTATTCCTTAAGAAGACATGACAATCTTAAGCATATGTGCACCTGGCAATAAGAAGCAAAATACATAAGGCAAAAAATGATAGAACTGAAAGGAGAAATTATAGTTGGAGACTTTAACACCTTCCTCTGTAGCTGATAAATAAAGCAGACAGAATAGATATGAGGGTATCGTTGATCTGAATAGCAACATCAACCAATTTGATTGAATAGACATTTTTTGAACAATCCTTACAACAACAGAAAAATATACATTTCTGTCAAGTTCACACAAAACAAGCAATGAGGTAGACCACATCATAAAGTATAAAACACCACTGAGTTTAAAGAATAAAAGTCATACAAACTTTGTTCTCAGACCACAATTGAATTAAAACAGAAATCCATAACAGAAAGATAGCTAAACAACTCCCAAACATTTGGAAATTACACACTTTAAAATATCACATGGGCCCCAAAATAAGTCTCAAGAGCAATTAAAAGTATTTGAAACTCAAATGTAATAAAAATACAACTTATTAAAGTTTGGGAGATTCAGTGAAGCAGTAATTAAAGGAAATTTTATAGCAATAAATGCATAGATTAGAAAAGAAGAAAGATTTAAAATCAATAACCTCTGCTTCACTTGAAGAAATTAGTGAAAGAATAGCAAGTTATGTCTAAAGCAAGCAAAAGAAAATAAATAAAACATAAGGCAGAATTCAACAAAATTTAAAACAGAAAATCAATAGAGAAAATCAACAAAACCAAAACTTTATTCTTTGAAAATGTCAATAAAATTAAACAACCACTAGCCAGAATAACCAAAAAAAGAAGACACAAATTGTTAATAACACACACAAAGTATGAGTCATCACCACTGATCCCATGAAAATTAAAAGAATAATAAAGGGATAATCCAAGAAGTCTATAATCCACAAATTTGATCAATTAATTGACCAATTCCTTGGAAGATTCAAACTATAAAAATTCTAATAAGAAGAAATAAACTGGGTATAGTGGCACATGCTTGTAGTCTTAGCTACACAGGAGACTGATGCAGGAGTATAGCTTGAGCCCAGGAGTTCAAATCTAACCTGGGCAACATAGTGAGACCTTGTTTCTTGGGGGAAAAAAAAAAAGAAGAAAGAAGGAGGAAGAAGAAGGAGAAGGAGATGAAGAAGAAAAAAGAAGAAGGAGGAGAAGAAGGAGAAGAAGAAGAAGAAGAAGAAGAAGAAGAAGGAGGAGGAGGAGGAGGAGGAAGAGGAGGAGGAGGAGGAGGAGGAGGAGAAGAGGAAGAAAAAGAAGAAGAAGAAGAAGGAGGCGGAGGAGGAGGAATTGTTGTTAGTGGAGGAAGGAGGTGGAGGGGGAGGAGGAGAGGGAGGAGGAGAAGCCTAAAAGCCATGTATCTTCTAAAGAAATGGAAATAATGCTAATATTCTTCTCCCTGAAATAAATACCAGGCCCAGAGAGTTTTGTTAAAGTTTTAAGAGTAAAATTATAACACATATACAGAATCTCTTCCAAAAAATAGAATCAGAGAGAATACCTCCTAAGTCACTCTTTGAGGTCATCATTACCCTAATACCTAAACTAGATAAAAACACTATAAGAATGAAAAATTACCAACAAAGTATCCAAATAATTATAAGCATCACAAAATGAACATTGTTCCAGGTAAGGCCAGCCTGGTTCAATATTCAAAAATCAAGCAGTGTAATCCACCACATCAACAATCTAAAGAAGAAATATTATATGAGCATATCAATTGATGTATTAATGTGTATGACAAAACTCAGTAAATATTTATTATAAAAGCATTGAGCAAATTAGAAACTGAGGAGAACTTCCCTAACTTAATTAAAAATATATTAAAACAGCTAACATCATACTTATTATACTTCTTGGTAAGAAACTAGACTCTTTTCCTCTATTAAGGTCAAGAACATGGCATCACCCTTCATACTGAAAGTCCTAGGTAGTTCACTGAGACAATAAAAGGAAATAAAATTAAACATCACATGTTCTGACTCACATGTGGAAGCTAAAAAAAGTTGATCTAAAAGCAAGAAATAGAACAGAGGATACTAGAGGCTGTGAAGGGTACGGGGGAAGGCAAGAATAGGGAGAAATTTGTTAAAGGATAGAAACTTATAGCTAAATAGGAGAGATGTGTTCTATCATTCTATATCACTGTAGAATGACTATAGTTGACAATAATATATTGTATAGTTTCAAATTGCTAGAAGGAGGATATTAAATGCTCCCAATATAAAGAAATGATAAATTTTTGAGATGATAGATATGTTAATTACCCTAATCTGATCATTATACATTATATGTATAATATTTTCATGATGTATCCTGTGAATATATATAATTATTATATGTCAATTAATAAATAGGACACACAGATTGGAAAAGAAAAATAAAACATCTCTAATCACAAACAATAGATTTGTCTCTGCAGAAATCCAAAGAATTTGCAAAAATAAACAAATAAATAAAGACTCCTGGAACTAAAAAAAAAAAAAAGTATAGAAAGGTCACAGGATAAAAAGTTAATAGAAAAAAGTTCATTGCTTACCTACATATCAACAAAAAACAATAGGAATTTGGAATTTTTAAAAATATAATTTACAACAGCATCCCCAAACCCAAAATTCTTAGGTATAAACCTACATGCAGGAAATTACAAAACACTGATGGAGAAAAAAATCAAATAAGATCTAAATAAA
The DNA here is from genome assembly GCF_028885625.2 of Pongo pygmaeus. NCBI lineage: Eukaryota > Metazoa > Chordata > Mammalia > Primates > Hominidae > Pongo > Pongo pygmaeus. Next base: position 122,998,397 of record NC_072373.2, on the reverse strand, counting down.
TAAAGACATATGAAATGTTTATGTATTGGAAGACTCGATATTGTTAAGATGACAATTGTTCAATTCAATCTGTAGATTTAAGACAATTCGAATAAAATATCAGAAAGATATTGTGTACACATTAACAAATTTATATTAAATTTATTTTAAATTTGTGACTGTTGCACACCTATTAGAAATTCTAGAATTCAAAAACTTGAAAATAGCAATTAGCAGTAAAACATGGAGCAACATGTTCTCTTGTTCATTGTTGGTGGGAATGCAAAATGGTAAAGCCACTTTGAAATACAGTTTGAGAATTTCTTACAAAGCTAAACATAATCTTACCATAAAATGCAATCATATGTTCCTAATCATTTAACCAACTGATTTGAAAAAATGTCGCCATAAAATCTGCACATGAATGTTTATAGTGCCTTTATTCAAAATCTCCAAAACCTGGAAACAACCAAGATATCCTTGAATAGATGAATGGATAAACAAACTGTGGTACATTCATATGAGGGAACATTATTCAATGATTTTAAGTAATGTGCTATCAATACATGAATAAATCTGAAATGCATTTTGCTGAGTGAAAGAAACTAGTCTGAAAAAATCTACATACTATATGATTCCAATTGTATGTCATTTTGGCAAAGAAAAAACAAGAGATAGGAAAAAGATCCGTGGTTCACAGGGGTTCAGAGTAGGACCTAGAGTTGAATAGGTGAAGCACAGGACATTTTTATGGCAGTGAAAGTATTCTGTACCATACTCTAATAGTGAATACATAACATTTTGCATTTATTTAAAACCCTATAGCTTTATAGCACAAAGAGTGAATCTTAACATATATAAATCTAAAATACATATTTATAGCCAATTGGTAGATCCTCAGATGGAATAGAGAAGATGACAAAATAATCTAAATATATGTTGAAGGTATAAAACACCCTAAATATATTTTAAAAGTATAAAACACACAAAGATTCTAACCTAATAACTTTAGAAATGAATCAAATCTATAAGACTACAGGCAAAAGTAACTGTACCTAGCACTGCTCTCTATTTGGTAAAGTTATTTCCCATTGGCATATGTGTTAGCAATTCTGCAACTCCTGTGCATGGATATTCAAATTGAATGATTAAGTAAATGAACAGCAGATGGTGAGAGCCAGGTTTCTCACTGTTGGAATAGGAATACAAGCACGAAAAGGAGGTTAGAATGACCTGCGTAGTAATGAATTAGAGAATCTAATGAACTCGTTTACTTTAATATAGATGCAGATGAATATATATACCTGTATGTGTATGTATATATATTTGTATATGTGCATATATACATGGACTAATATACATACATATATATATTTGTTCAGCTTAGAGAGCATAGAAGCAACAAGAACCAAGTAGTAATGAGCACACCTAGTGCATGGATCTTGATTTTCAATGTCGTTCTCCAATAAAAAGAACCAGGGCTCCTTGAGAAGATTGTTGAATCTAGGAATGGGACAGGAAATATACAGGAGGAGCCTAGAGTATCTTGCAGTGCCAGAAAGTATGGAAGTGCTCAAAAGAGGGGGAAAATGGGGTTTTGTCAAAGGGACCCAGGAGTCAAGTGAAAGAGCTCTTAATGGCCAAATCTGAAACAACTGAGCAAGAAAATAAAGTAGTATTGGGTTATAACCCGAAGCATAAATTAAATACCCATGCGTACCTCCTGATATTAAAAATGATTGAAAAAATAAATTAGTGAGGGAGAACAGACAAATTCTGGAGCAAAAGAATTTCAAATTTCAAATAATTTAAGTAATTATTCCACATTTAAGGAGATGAAGCACTACTCCTCACTCCTTAAGTATAAACTCATATATAGCAACTTCCTTCCAAAGAGTACACTTCAGAAAGGGAGAAAAAAATAATTACTTTACAGTGCAGAAACCTGAGCAACACTACCCAAGCCACGTGATCAAGATTAACATGAAAATTTATGTCAAATTGATCATATGTACCCTAGATATGATGTGATGAGAATGGTACTGTACCTCTAAAGTCTTCCTCTCCAAACCCACAACCACATACTAATCATGAGAAAAGCATCAAACAAATCTCAATTGAAGGACATTCTGCAAAATACATGATTAGTACTCCTCTAACTGTCAAGGTCATCAAAAACAAGGAAAGTCTGAAAACTTGTTACAACCAAGAGGAGCTTAAACGAATATGATGACCAATTGTAATGTGGCATCCTGGATGTGATTTTGGGAAGGACAGAAAAAAACCTGAAGAAATTTAAATGAAGTATGGATGTGCATTAATAATAATGTACCAATATCATTTCATGAGTTGTGACCAATGGACCACACTAATTCTAGTTGTTAATTATAGAGAAAACTGGGTAAACAGAACAAATACTCTTTACTCTCTTTGAAATAATTCTGTAAATCTAAGTGGACAGCCCATTCTAATTTTATGCCAAAAGAAAATACCCACAATCTTTCCAAAACAATTTTTAAAACAAAATTTTTATCCATAAAAACAAAACCAATGTTTGGCACTTTTTGACAGATTAAGTTGTACATTGCTTTTGATCTTTATTTCTTGTATATGAACTATATCGTGGGTTTTAGAACAAAATTAACACAGACAAGTAAATGACTTTTGTGCTATATATTTCCACGCATTAATAACATCATTTGCATGCTAAAGAAATGAAATTTTTATTCTGCTGTGGCCACAAAGGATTAATTTAATGAATTAAATAGAGTTTGGATTGCCTTCTGAGAGAGAGAAGGTTAAAAGGTACATTTTGCTAAATATTTAAAATCTTTAACCTTTGTGGTATAGATCTTCATGATTTAAAAAAAAAGAATGATAGGAACTTAAAGCGTAGTTGTATCTTGATTGAAATGTTTTTCTTTTTTAATTTCACAGGTAATCTGCACGATTCTTTGAATTAATACACAATATATTCTAATAATATTATAATTTTTCTATGGAAGAATTTCTAAACATATTTATCAAATTTCTTTTTCTTTTTCTTTTTTTCAACCTGGGTGCACAAAGTTTTACATATGTATAGGTAGCATTAAGATTCCTTTACATGGCTTTTTTCTGCAGTAAGATATGAAAACATCTTAGAATCCACTATTTCCAATCTTAAGTGAACAGCCTTCATGTTTCTATTTAATTATTAATTTGGTCCCTTGAGGAAAAATTAGGAAATCTCTTTTAATTTGTGTTCCTTGAACTTCTATTTGGATTTATTAGTTTAACATCTGGTATTCTCATCACAAAGTCTCAAATACAGAGGAAACTCATATACTAGAGGGTTTTAGAAGCAATGAAGCAACAAATAATTTATGTTATTAGATATAATTATTTCCCACAGTAAACATATTACAACAAATCTGTCAAATATGTAAGATGGTTGTGGCATGTCTATGACTATCTATGGTAGTAGTCTGAAAAAACATAGATTAAAACGATCTCTTGGTAGGAAAGAAGAAAAATCAGTTTAAGTGGGAAATGATCTTATAAATTGTGTTTTATATTCTTGATATAAGTGCAGGAAAGTATCTAGGGTTCAATACATAATAATAAAGATGAGGATTTTTAGTGATGTATTTTCTTAAATCGTTAAATTTAATCCAACTAATAATGTTTCTATTTGGTATTCCATTTAGAATTTAGAAAAAGGTGGAACATTTTTGAGGTTTAGGAATAAATTAACTTTCCAGATACAAATAAATTTTATTTTTTCATTATTTTTCTAGTTTTATAATATATATATATATATACACATCTACAAAGCAAAGTATTAATTTTTTTAAAAGATAAGCTACACAACATATTGCAGCTTCTCATTACTCACAATCACAGGTCTTTTCATTACTGTCACTCTGGTTCCTCTCTAGGAGTCTTTCGCCAGGAACCTAAAGACCTGAACCTCTAGAAAGCCTTTCCATTCTGGCTAGACAGGAGTTGGTTCCTTCTAGAGGGATTACTGTTTCTGTAATCTGACATGGGGCCCCTCTCATAGACAATTTCTTTTGCCTGCTTTTTCCCCCCATGTACGAGTCACATTTTTCTGTTCTTCCCATCTCATAATTTTTGTTAAAAACTGAATATTTTAGGTGATATATTGTCACACCTCTGAATATTGATTTTCATCTTTCTCTCTAGGGATTATTTTTATTGTTGTTTGCTTGTTTATTTGTTTAGTGACTTGGCTGGAATATTTTAATGAAGTCTATTCTCCCTGCTGTGTGAAGACTCTGATTTCATTCTTCCCAGGGTATAGCCTCTGCTATGTGCACAATCCTCATGAGATTACACTTGTTTTAGTAGGGCTCTCTTTGTCTCTTTTTCTGATCTCTGTTAAGCTATCTTGCCTCTATTGGTATTACACCCAACTGTTAAGACTCCACTAATTGTGAGCTGAGTGCTTTACTGTTTTTGACAATGTCTTGGGGCATAAATTACTCTGCAGTCTGGTCCAATTAAATTTGGGCAGGAATGGGCTTTCAGTACTTTCTTGGACGTTTGTTTTGACTCTAGAAGGGCTTTTCTTAGTTGTTTATTTCCCTGGTTGTCTCTGGTAAAATAGCTGGCTTACAGTTTAGCTAGTTTCTCTCATAGAACTAACAGCATCTTCTTAAATGTTTATCATCTAAATCATTGTTTTTGAGAGCACTATCAGTCTCTAGGCTGCTGCTCTGGATACTGGGGGAGGGGGTTGTAGCCTTTGTTCTCATTTTGCCTCTCCTGACATTGAGAGTCTGCCCTATGAGTGAACTAGAGTGAAAGTAATCAGGGCCGTAATATTCTTAGCTTGTCTCGTCTGGTTAGAGCTCTATAAGTAGAGCTCTATAAGTAGAGGCTGGATAGAGAAATGAAACCCCTAGCAATTCATCCAACAATTTAGCCTCTAAAACTAAAAGTTAGAGGGGATTAGAAATGCTGATGGCCCACACCTCCTATCAGATGCCCTGTCCCTTGATAGGAAGCTGGAGGGAGGAGAAACACTGTCTTCTTAGCCATACCCACCCAGAATGGTGGCCCTTCTGTCAAGCTGAGCTGGTGGGCGAAGGTCTGGTAAGGGAGTCGAGAGAAGGCAGAAGAAGAAAGTGGATGTAGCTCAAATTCCAGAATAAATGTTTCTTCATTTATTTGTTATATGCCCTTAGGACAATTTTCAGAAACTTTAAGTTAGGGGAGTGGTGGAGGGGTGTGAGTGTGTGTACACACACGTACAAATATGCATACATAAATACATATATATACAGTAATTATTTCACTGGGGAACATTTTTGTGGGGCTCCACATGTTGCCATTCCAGAAGTGGAACCTCTGCTCTTATTATTAGTTTTTGAGTCAGTCTTTCTAACTATCATAGGTGGTACCTGTATCCTCTAATCATATTCTTTCCTTTAACCATTTCAAGAATAGGGTATTGTAATAGCTCCATCTTGGTGTCTGCAGCTTTGGAGCTTTTCCTTCTCCCTCAAAATTTTCCCAGGAGAATAAGAATCTCAGCCTCCCCAAGGTCTGACTTAAATAGCAAATATGACTTTTAGCAGCTTTCCAATGTTTTAAAATGTGAAAATATGGACTAATTTTTTTCTATAGACAGGATATTAAAACCTTTAGCTTATTTTAATGACAAAACATGATTGCCTTAATTGATAAAGAAAATGTAACATACACAACACAATAAAATATTATTTTGTAATGAATTAGCACTACTAATTTATCATTCAACATGAATAAACCTCAAAACTTTGTGTGAAAAGAAACCGAATGCAAAATACTACATGTTGCATAATTCCATTTATATGAAATGTCCAGAAAAGGCAAATCTATAAAGACAGAAGCAAATTAGTGGTTGCCGGGAATTGGGAGAGGGAATGGATATTGACTAGAAGTGGGCACAAGAGACCATTTGGGGATGATGGAAATGTTCAAAAATTGAATTTTGTTGCTGGTTGCATAATTGTGTAAATTCACTGAAAATCTCTTTAAATGGCTGAATATATAGTATGAAAATTATACCTTCATAGAGCTGTTAAAATATGATTGATGGTCTCATTTGTCTCTAAAACCCCCATATTTTCCCATTCATAATGGGGTTGTTTTTTCCTTGTTGATTTTCTTACATTTCTTATAGATTCTGCATATTAGACCTTTGTCAGATGCATATGTTATGAATATTTTCTCCCATTCTGTAGGTTGTCTGTTTACTGATAATTTCTTTTGCTGCACATAAGCTCTTTAGTTTGATCAGACCCCACTTGCTGATTTTTGTTTTCCTTGCAATTGCTTTTGAGGACTTAGCCAAAATTCTTTGCCAAAGTCAATGTTGAGAGGGTATTTCCTAGGTCTTCTTCTAGGATTTTTATAGTTTGAGGACCTACATTTAAATCTTTAATCCTTTTTGAGTGACTTTTTGCATATGTTGAAAGGTAGGGGTCCAATTACATTTTTCAGTATATGCTTAGCCAGTTATCTCAGCACAATTATCAGATAGGGAGTCCTTTCTCCATTGGTTGTTTTTGTCAGCCTTGTAGAAGATCAAACGGTTGTAGATGTGTTGTAGGTGGTTTTATTTCTGAGTTCGCTATTCGGTTCCACATCAGTCTATATGTCTGTTTTTGTACCAGTACTACGCGTTTTGGTTACTGTAGACTTATGGCATACTTTGAAGTTGGGTAATGTGATTGATGCCTTTAGTTTTGTTCTTTTTGCTAAGAATTGTTTTGGCCATTTAGACTCTTTTTTGGCTTCATAAGAATTTTAGAATAGTTTTTTCTAATTCTGTGAAAAACAACATTGTTATTTTGATAATAATAGCATTGAATCTGTAAGTTGCTTTGGGCAGTATGGCCATGTTAACAATATTGATTCTTCCAATCCATGATCATGGGATAATTTTTCATTTATTTGTGTCATCTCTGATTTCTTTCAGCAGTGTTTTGTAACTCTCCTTGTAAGATATTTCACATCCTTGGTTAGCTGTATTCCCAAGCATTTTCCTTTTCTGATGGGATTGTGTTCTTAATTTGATGTTCAGCTTGAATGTTATTGGTGCATAAAAATGCAACTGAGTTTTGTACATTGATTTTATATCCTGAACTTTTACCAACGTTGTTTACAGACATTTCTCAAAAGAATACTTAAGTGGCCAAAAACATATGAAAAAATGTTTATCATCCCTAATCATCAGAGAAATGCAAATCAAAACCACAATAAGATACTATCTCACACCAGTCAGAATGGCTATTTTTAAAAAGTCAAAAAATAACAGATGCTGGCACGGCTGTGGAGAAAATGGAATGCTCAAAGCTGGTGGTAGCAATGTAAATTAGTTCAGTCACTATGGAAAGCAGTTTGGAGAGTTCTCAAAGAACTTAAAACAGAGCTACTGTTTGACCCAGAAATCACCTTACTGGGTATATACCTCAAGGAGAATCAATCATTCTATCAAAAAGATACATGCATTCATATGTTCATCACAGTGCTATTTACAATAGCAAACACATGGAATCAACCCAGGTGCCTATCAACGGTGGACTGGATAAAGAAAATGTGGTATATGTAAACCATGGAATAGTACAGAGCCATAAAAAAGAATGAAATAATGTTCTTTGCAGCAACATGGATGCAGCTAGAGGCCATTATCCTAAGTGAATCAATGCAGGAACAGAAAAACAAATACAACATATTTTCACTTATAAGTTGAGTGCACATTGAGTGCACGTGGACAGAAAAATGAGAACAATAGTCCCTGTGGACTCCTAGATCAGGGAAGGAGCAAGGAGCGCAGGGGTTGAAAAACTACCTATTGGGTACTAGTCTTGCTACCTAGGTGACAATATGCATGCCCCAAACCTCAGCATCACATAATATACCCATGTAACAAACCTGCCAATGTACCCCCTGTACCTAAAATAAAAGTTAAAATTATTTTAAAAAATGAAAATAAAAATAAAACCCCTAGATTGTACACAGTGCCTAGCACATAGCATGTTTAATAAAGCTGATCAGGTGAATGAATGAATCAATGAATGAATGAATCAATGAATCAGTATAAAATCCCACAGAAAACAGAGAAAGGCACCTTGCCCATTGGTAGTGGCAACAGAGCAGGAGCACTAAGCAGACATGGATCTCTGTAAGTTTACCATGCTCTAAGAGGAAGGGAGAGAGTGGCAAACATATGAAATGCAGGTGATAGGAAATTAGAGACAAGTCTTATCTAGGGTTAGCTCTGATTATCAAGTTGGTGGTGACTTTAGCACCATCTATCCCCAATCAAATTCATTTCTATCTAGGGAATAAATGGAGGGAAAGAAGGATGGAAAGCTGAAAAGAAAAGGCTCCAGGTCTCCACCCATGCTTCTATAAAAGGAGATCATTACTATCTGAATTTGTGTTAAGATAACTATGTTTTCACTTTAAAATTTTTTCTGTGATAAACAAATAAACAGTGTATGAATAATTTTGAATACTCACATTCATTATGCCAATACGTTTTAACCACATTATTTCCTAATTGATCTTATAGGACATCTCCTCTGGAATCTTTCATTGACCTAGAGCTTTAGTACCCTGTGTTTATTCACCTCATGAGACCAACCACATATCAGTTTTAGAAGGGTCACCGAGGACTTCATTATTCATTATTCTACTCCCAGGAATAGACTAGTTTATCGGTAAATACATATTGTATGATTTAATGAAATATTGGAGTTCCTAAAACACAATACGCAACAAACTCAGTGTTGTAAATGTACCTTGGAACTCTTAATTAGTTGAACAAGGCATAATGTATATTTGCCAACTTGCTATAGATTTCATTACCTTGTGATACCACATTGAAATGTAGATATGTTAAGAAATTTACCAAATAATAAGTGACAGGTTATACATCTACCACTCTGTTCATGAGACCCTATTACTTAATAAAAAGCAGCAGAAAGGCCAATATGACTATTTTTTTTAGTTCAAAGAATTATCAGTTTCAGCCTCTACTTGATAATAAAAACTAGTTAAAATTCATTTCTCTAATTTCAAAGTGTTCAAAATTTCCTTAATCACTATACTTAAAACTTTTTGGTTTTATCATTGTTTTACATATATAAGTGCTTCAGCTATCTGGGTTCTGACTTTCCACCGGATAGTAACTTGGCACCTTTTACTTTCTACTCTTTATTAATTTAGGCATTTTCCTTCCCATTAAGTGAGAATAAAAGGCAGATGAAGTGAAATTTAAATGAGATGCTTTTGTTATTTGATTATAATGCCAATAAATAAATTTGGTATGGGTTGAAGTTGAGAAATATTGCTGACTGCAGTTTTTTGATTGTCTATGGATTTCAATTATCCAGGGATCCTTCTTCTTTGTTGGAATAAATAAATGCAAATTAATGTAACCATTTTGGATAGAATTTAAAACCCACCATGCACAACTTCATTATCTGGAACTGGACTTTCATTTTGAAAGACTGAAGGGAATTTAGGACATTACATTATTGTCATTTTTCCCTTTCTTTGAAAAAGCTGACATAAAGTGTTTCAAGCATCAAGAAAACAATAAATCAGAAAGATTGTCAGTTAGTCTCTTTTTAGTACTTTATTGATTATAAGACTTGTATTCTATTATATCCTTGAAACTTAGTGGCTATGATTCTTGAAAAACATTTTAAGACATAAGAATATATAAGACATAAAAGTTTCATTCTTGTATATTACATGCATATGCTATTGCAACAGTAATAAAAGAAATTTATAAACTCAAATTATTAAATACGAAAATATTCAACAAAAATTTGCTGTCTTCCTGAATAGATGTTAAATATTAACATGTGGCCTCAGGGGGTCATGATTAAATTAATACTGTTACATGGGCCAGGGACTTTGATCTTGACCTTCAGCAAGTTACTTTACCTCTTTTTCCTTCAGAATAAAAAAGGTCTCAGTTTCCTTCAGAATAAAAAAGGACTTGTAGTAATGATATATAAATAAATTAAAATATGAATATAAATTAAACATGTAAGCATATGGATACATGAACTGCACATAGCTAACTAAATAATAGTTGAACTGTGGTTGTTAATACCATCTTTGACTTCTTTCCTTTCCCTCATCCTATATCAAATCAGTTGAAAAATCATCCGAAGGTGGCAATTTCTGTAGTGTCTCTCAAATTTGTTTAGTCTTCTTTTCCCTTCCACCATTGTTATCTAAGACTACAGTACCACTACCTTGTCTAAGAGTCTCATTACTGTTATTCTCTCCAATCTTTCCTCCTTTAGTCCAACCATAGGTCCTGCAAGAGAATTATTTTAAGAAGAGAGTTGATCATGTGTCTCCTCATGGAAGAGATTTAATACTTCATCATTTATTATTCAAATCAGAACCTCACCGACCTTAGCATTTGGTCACAATGTGCTGTAATACACATTTCCAGCATCCTCACCATCTCCTATACCTCCTGTACATCTTCTTCCCTTCATGCATCACCCCAAAATACATCCTAAAACATATCACTTGCTTGATGAAAACCTCTGAATTTCCCCAATCCACAACCTTGGTATGATCTTAAAATTCTTCCTTCTGGCCGGGTATGGTGGCTCACACCTGTAATCCCAGCATTTTGGGATGCTGAGGCAGGAGGATCACGTGAGCCCAGGAGTTTGAAATAAGCCTGGGCAACATGGTAAGACTCCATTTCTACAAAAAAAATTTAAAAATGAGCCAGGCCTGGTGGTATGTGCCTGTAGTCCCAGCTACTTGGGAGGCTGAGGTGGGAGAAATGCTTGAGCCTAGGAAGTTGAGGTCACAGTAAGCCATGTTCATGCCACTATACTCCATGTCTCAAAAAAATAAAATAAAATAAAATCTCTCCTTCTATCTATGGTGCAGCTAGAAATACCCCATAAAGAGACACCAGATTCTGAGTTCTAGTGTATTATGATATTTCCCCAGACACTGACTTATATTCATCTTCCAGAATTCCTATCATGCATTCCGGTGTGCCCCTCACTTGGTAAAGCACTATATCAAAGCTGCCTTTTGCTTATCTGAGGATTCCTTGGATTGGCACTTTACTATGACTGCATGTTTGATTTTCCAATACAGTTCTGACATATAACAAGGGCTTTTAGATTCATTAGTAACACTCTGGAAAGATCCTCATGCCAGAAAGACCCATCAGCTCTAGAATGACAGCCTGAACAAACCATCCAAGCCTACTTCATATAAGAAGGAAATAGACCAATCCATTAATCTCTTCCCTCCTGTATTCTAACTAATGTGTCTCTCAGATTTTCATCTCTCTCAAGAAGCATTTCACAACTCCCTTAGAGTATTCTTTTTCTCCCCCACAATCCAGTTGAATGTTGCCTTTTTTCTATAACTTAGGTCACATATTAATTTTTCATAATTTTTTATATTAATGTCTTTTACTCTCACTATAACATAGGCTTTTAGATAAAATATCTATTTTAGTTTTCATGATACTTAAACCAGAGTATTCTTCATAGCAAATATTCAATAAATACATGATGAGTTGAACTGATGTAATAAGACTATTACTCAATATTTATAAAACACAAATTTGAAAACAAAACTATAGATACATGGATACATGGAAGAACAAGTAATAATATCAGTGTCCAATTTTAGTTAAAAATTGAGAAATTAATAGAAATCAAGTTATTACCATAAATATGCATCTTTTCTCTCCCAAACCAAAATAACCTTATTGTTCATAAGAAAGTGTATTACTCAGAGTTTTCTAGAGGAACAGAACTAATAAGATATATGTAGGAGTTTAACTTACACGATCACAAGGTCCCACAATAGGCTGTCTGCAAGCAGGAGAGCCAGTCTGAGTCCCAAAACGGAAGAACTTGGAGTCCGATATTCACAGGCAGGAAGCACCCAGCGTGAGAGAAAGATGTAAGATGAGAGGCTAGGCTAGTCTCTACTTTTCATGTTTTCCTGCTTGCTTTATATTTGCTGGCAGTTGATTAGAATGTGCCCACCAAATTAAGGGTAGATCTACTTTCCCTAGCCCACTGACTCAAATGTTAATCTGTTTTGGCAATACCCTGGCAAACACACAGAGGATCCAATACTTTGTATCCTTCAATCCAATCAAGTTGACACTCAGCATTAACCATCACAGAAAGAAATGGTTAAAATAAAGGAAATATGGTGACACTGCAGAACACTATGCACATGTTAGAAAGAAGAGGTAGAACTAAATATGTTAAAATTGAAGTGTCTCTCTAAAACATATGGTTGAATTTAAAGTTGTTTCAAAATGACAAAAACTGTATTACATCATTTATATATTAAGGCTATAAAATTTAGTATCCTGGACCTGACACTAAATATTCTTTAAGAGTACATATATACATACGCAAAGACACAGTGAAAGGTCTAGAAGAATAAGTAACACATGGAGAGGTCACTAATTACCTTTGAGGAAAATCAAGGAGAAGTAGACTGGGATTGGGATGGTGGTCATTATACTGAATTTTAGCATTTTTTTCTACTTAAATAATGTTGAATTTAAAAACAGAAATCTCTAAGTCCAATGCCAGAGTTCAAATTCTCTCTCTGCCATTTACTACTTGTGTGAATTCCACAATATATTACCCTCTGCTGCTCATCTACAAAATGTTTATAATACACCTACCTAATAGGCAGGGCTGGCTCCTTGGTCATTCAAATAATTTGTAAAAATACAACCCTGATGTTAAAAAGCTGAATATTTAGACAGAAAACATGCAGTCCCACTCCCCAAATATATACTTTACATTTCCATATTATACCATATTTCATATTATAGCTGAGAAGTTTATATATACTATATATCATGATCTGAAAATGAAAATTAACTCTATCAATTTAAAGGTGTATATGTAGTTTAGTCATTGAATTCAGTATGTCCTCATAGGTTAGAACCTATTTCGGACAAGACTAAATATCTCTGAGATCCTCAAATGTAAAATTCAAAGCAAATTTAATAAACTATTTTTCTATCTGCTAGAATAATTACATTGAACACTTCTTGTCATACATGATTACATCAACTGCCTATCCCTGGCTACATTTTTTCTTATGAAAGAGTTCTCCTCAACAGTTGCAAATTTATTTTCATTATTCTTGACCTTTCAGGTTGTTATTGACCAATTCAAAAAAGTTCTGACCATATGGCAAAATGATTTCCTAGAGTCTAAATGCAGAAGTCTAGGTGGCAGAACTTGCTCAAATGATAAATCCAAAACAAATCCAAGATCATATCTAAATAGGTCTTGAAAATCTGCTTATTGCTATGTAAAGAAAACAGAAGAATTACTGCATTAACTCAAGAACTCTGCTACTTTATTTTACATTTCTAGTTTACTTAAAAATGGATCTGATGGAATATAGGTCTTGTTTTGCTCAGACAACTAAATGCCTTAACAATTTCTAGTCCCTATCCATTTTTTGTTTGCTTTCCTTAATGTTCTTGTTATTCCTAAGAAAACTCACAATTGAAAATATTTTTGTTCGGCATTGTCACCCAACATTTTCTGAGTATATAATATGAGACAGGAATTGTGCTAGGTACTGTCAATATAGGTGGAAATAATCGACATTCTTTGCCATTATCAAACTCACAATCTAGAACAAAAAACAATCAAGCAGACAAATTATTATTTTCTTAGAATTTATTTGCTACAACAAAGGCTCATACGTTATATAGCCACTCATACAAACCAGTCCTTTGAAAACAATTACATTAAGCCCTAAGCATATTATTTTGATGAAAACAATGGCAAATTTAACTCAAACAATACTAATGATTATATACACTAATTATTTATTATCAGTGAGTTTTTTCAATGTCTATTTTTTCTGGCTAATAATATTATTTTTAAATTTTTTCTGTAAGTTGATTTATATCTGTAGCCTGAAAATTCTTCCAAAATTTATGGCAACTATATCACAGTGAGAGAATCAGTTCCCAACATGATTTCCTTTTAGGCTCTGACTTATCTTAGATCAGGAGACTTGGATAGATCTTAATTAGCATAAGGCTTTTTGTCAAGCAGCCACAGGATATCTCTAGCTCAAAACCTTAGCATTTAGAAAGCATTTAAGGATCTATGAGGATTACTGTCCTGTGGACACCTGTTATAAATCCGAGTAAGAGCCTGGAAACATTACTTTCCAAGTGTTTCTATTTGATATAATCAGGCCTGACCACCAGCTTGTGTTTCTGCCAAGTCTATTATGTATAATTTTTAGTTGATGTAATTCTCTTAGAGCCAAATCAGAGTGCTGTGCTGTAAATAAAGCTCACTCTTCTTCACAGCATGCAACTGTGTGATTACTCCTACCAACTTTCTCTACCCCAGCCAAATCATGCATATCACCAAGGAGGTGCCAGTGTAAAAGGAAAAGAATAGAGCATTCCTAAACTGTAATGATGTGTACTTTATCAGCCATTGACATGCATAATGAAAGAGGAAGTAATTGCCTGATGGTGTCAGCTGACCTTCTGGTTTTACATAGAAAAGAATTCAGAGGCAATGATACTTAAGAAGTAAAAGTGACATTTTTCAATGTCACAGCTGGATCAGAGCAACCTACTATTTAGTCTACTATTTTCATGTGAACACGGAGTACTTGTGTCAGCTTTTTCATCTTGTTACCAATTTGACTTCATTATTTGGACTTTTCTAAGGTTGTAAATAAACGCTAATGTTTCTAATTTCAAGGAAATTATTCTGGTCTTGAGTATTTTCAGTCTTTTCCTTCTCTGAGCCTCTGTAGTGTCTACACCTTGAATCACTCAATCCAGCACTTAAAGATAAGCCTTTAACTGTTCTTGGAGATAAAACAGAATCTTCCCTCTTTGTGGTAACACTGACAAACCTAGAAAGTGCTGGCACATAGTAGGTTTTTGAAGAATGCCTTTGGTCTGATTCAATCTCTTAGTTCCTGACCCATTACACTAACTACTCAAATGGTTACAGAATATTCTAGCAGAAAGAGAATGCAGCCAAGTTTACTGAGGAGAATGAAGTGATTTTCAAAGGAACAGCTGGTTCTCAGCAGAAAAAAAAGAAACAAACTCAGAATCTTAAGATAATTTCCTTTCTGCTTCCCCAGGCCGCGGACCAGTACCATACTTGGCCTTTTTTTTTTTTTTTTCGAGGCAGGGTCTCACTCTTGTCGCCCAGGCTGGAGTGCCTTGCGCGATCTCCGCTCACTGCAACCTCTGCCTCCTGGGTTCAAGAGATTCTCCTGCCTCAACCTCCCAAGTAGCTGGAATTACGGGCACATACTACCGCGCCTGGCTAATTGTTGTATTTTTAAAGTAGAGACGGGGTTTCACCATGTTGGCCAGGATGGTCTCCAACTCCTGACCTCAGGTGCTCCTCCCGCCTTGGCCTCCCAAAGTGCTGGGATTGCAGGTGTGAGCCGCCGCCCCCGGGCCATACTTGGCCTTTTTAGTAACCAGGCCACACAGCAGGAGATGAGTGGCAGGCAAGGGAGCATCACTGCCTGAGCTCCGCCTCCTGTCAGATCAGCCAGGGCATTAGATTCTCACAGGAGCACGAACCCTATTGTGAACTGCGTATGCGAGGGATCTAACTTGCTCGCTTCTTATGAGAGTCTAACGTCTGATGATCTAATATGCCTGATATGCCTGATGATCCCCCCCACCTCCTCTGGAAGAAAAATTGTCTTCTGCAAAACCGATCCCTGGTGCCAAAAAGGTTAGGGATCACTGACCTAGGGGACGCTGTAAATTTTGATGCAAAATTTGGAGATAGTCTGTGAATACCTGAAAGTATCTCCGAATATCTAAATATTCCAAGTAAATGATTCTAATAAATTAGAAAAAATGTAATAAATGTTTTCCAACCTCATGAGAAATTGAAGGAGAGGACAAAGCATTCAAAAAAATGTCTGCTTCTGAATTAGGAAATGCCAGTGGCCCAGTACTCAAAATTTGCACAGAAAACTGTGCTAAGCTAGTGATTAAAGAAATAGTATTCCAAGTCTTAAGGACTTAAAGTAGGAATTGGACAGCCATCCAAAAGTAAAACAAATAAAAATTCTCATGGGTTTATACAATTGCATCCAATCCCAAATAGCCCTTGTTAAAATATAATTTACCTTAGGTTGCCACTCAAGGAAAACCAGACAGTTCTATTTTCTCCCCTATGTGATTGCCAACTGAGTTATAAGAATGTTTTATAGCACTTTAAGTCCTAGACAAAGGATCAACATGAATTCTTCACTGCCCTTTCTTTCTTGGCAAATATCTTTTACCACTAAAACCAATGTGGTTTCCACTCAATCCCTCAGGCCACTGACTGCTACCCTTTTAAAGGTAACTGTAGCAGCCATTAGACCGCTTTGACAAGGGATAGTAATTCACCTCAATATGCCTTTCAAATTTGTTAAATAAATGAGAGTAACGTGGGTGTCCCATTTGCTACTGTTCACTCCTAACTCAAAGAGCTGTGAAAAGTTAGAGATACAGCAATTGCATGACCACCTGCTGTTCTTGTGACAGCTGCCACTGCCCCTTGACACAAAATGGCATGGCATTGTCACCTAATAACTAGGCAATCCAAAAATCTGGGGGTATCTTAATGAATGTACTACAGTGTACATTGGTCTGAGGATTTATGCTGGCATTCTGGTACCAGGAGTAAAGGCTAATAACTTCAGCTTCCAAATGAATATTTGCAAAACTGTCAAGCCAAGATGGTTTTACTGCATTTGTGAAAATAGTTGCCTTTTCCAGCATCAGGCATGGCTTAGTTTTGTAATTTTAGGTTTAAATTAAAACAAAATATTGTTCTTAGGATTACACGTATGAAGAAAGGAAGCTTTAGCTTCCCACTTACAGGGGAATTATCTATATAATATATTTTTAGAAGTCCTGTTTAAATCTATCATCAAGATCCTTCCTTTTATAACTACCTAATGATCTATTATTCAAGCCAAAATATTGTAGGTTTTATGATTTTCACTTATTATTCAGAGCAACTGTCTCATGACTATGTAACATCTCATATCCCACTCAGTGTCTCCAGCCTAAGAAAAGTTGGATATGTTTTTCTCTCTTATTTGAATTGTGAGATTCAAATAAATGTGAACCAGATAAAAACTTAACCCTTTTACAAGATTAGCTATTATGGCCTGCTGACTGGCTGATTAAAAACAGAAACTATTTAATGAGAAATTAGGTTTTAAATGGAAATCAGAGCCATACACAGCAGCCTCATCAGGAGTAAATACAGGTTGTAGGCACAAATATAAGACATAATACTTTCTGCTCCCATGGGGCTCTTCTTTGACAGGCAGAGCCACCAAAAAAAGGAAAGTAAAATTCTCATTATCATCCCAAGGACACAAAACGGTAACTGAATTGAGTAGGAGAAAATAATTGGGTTAGAATTTATTCTTATAATATGGGAATGGAGCTTTTCCTAGTTTTTGTTTAAATTTCTCCTATTTTTAGTTTATGATTCTAATTTAATGCTGCTGTTGATTTAGTCTATGCATTTGTCTTTTATGGAAAACTTCCAATGAATAAGCTAAAGGGAAACTTGCAAAATCCATAAATACTCTAACATGACTAAACTTGTCCCCTGTACCTTTAGAGACCAGAATTTAAAGATAGATACCAAGGGATCTTGTGATGATGCATTGGATTAATTCACTAGCCTCTCACTTCTTTAGTTTCTGAGAGACCAAATCTTTAAAGCTGACATATGGGAGAGTAGTGATATATTGGATTAATTCTGTATCCCCTTACTTTCATTTTAGGTCCCACATGTTTCAATGGACATTTGTCTCCATCATAGCCACATCACACCACAGATTTGATTTTTCAGTTCATTTGGTCAAATACCACTCAAAACAAGAAATGCTAAACGAGAAGAAGAGTCCAGTTCAAGATCTGCATTTCATTTCTGATGTTGGCCCAATAGCTTTTTCCTTCCAGTTCCTCGGAATCCTGCCTCCATAGTTCTCTTTTCCCCCAATTTGCCCAAGAATTTAAAGTGAGAATTCAGAATATGCTTTCCCCTTTTCCCCTACTAATGATTCAATAGGTAGTATGAATTTTCCATATTCTGTTTAATGCTAGGCCTCAGATTTTCAGAGTTTCTAGCCTCATTTCCTCTGAAACCATTATTTTTGCTGTGTAGTATCTCTGTCTAAGGTTGTATTTTAAAAGATTCCCAAGTCCTTTGTACTATGACAAGCATGGAATATAACTTTACTATTGACAAAGAACAAAGAGAGATCAGAAACAAAAACACTGGGAACTGTACACAAGCTCTGTAACCTCCTTTCTTGAGACATTCTGAAACTTGCTATAAAGCAATTTATATGAAAGCATTCTCATGTACAATATTTCACATAATCCTCATATTAATACAAAGTGAAGTGATCAATCTCCACTTAAATTTACATGTTAAGAGACTAGCCTTTGACAGGTTAAGTAACTCACCCAAGGTCACGTAGCTAGTAAATGGCAAAATGGAGATTTTTAAGCAGGTTTAATAAATCCAAACCATTCCCCCCAAACTATTTTGTTGTCCAATAAAAGTTAGAGAAATTGCGGTTTAAAAACAGGAAATAGATTAACATCAGTGAGAATAGGCACTATAAACAGTAGCTATCATCTGTTGGGGCTTTTCAACACATTACAACAGGCTGTGGGTATCTGCATGAAATATGCATAGCATTGCACTGAGAAAGAGGAGCTGTGAGCCTTTCAGAATAAGTGGGCCAAAAGCAGTGTAGAATGCTCCCTACAGTTGCCCTTTTGTGAAACTCACACTCTAATCACATATTCAATGTTTGTCTTTGTGGAGAATATTCTCTCTACAAAGGGAAACAACATTAATTCTCCTAAACATAGACACCAGGAAGAAAAATAAGGTTAATTTCTTCATTCTAGATTCTAGCTGATGCCAGCTCTAGAGCTTCCAGGTTGCCCAGGACCATACCAGAAGCCTTTACTTCATCCTATGCATAATATTGACAAATAAGCTTATGTTTTAAACACTGATTCTCTGAAAAATGTTTTAAATCCAGTCATGAAGTGTCCATAAGCTAACATGTACATTATTTTTACAAGGTGCACTCTGGAAGGAATCCTTTAAAAAGCTACAATTTATTTATGTAAGCTGTGTAGTTGTATGGCCACCACGAAAGAATACTTAGTCAATAGAACACAGAAAGAAAATGAAATCAGGAGTTATGCAACATCAGATGGAAGAAGCAATGCAGTGTCTGGTAAGGAAAACAAACAAACAAAACATGAGTTGTCCAGGACTAGCCCTACTAGAAGCAGTGTAACATGTTGGAAATAGCTCTTCAATCAGAAAGTCTGGTCTCCTTATATACTAGCTATGTAGCTTTAGACAATCCATTTAAGTCCCTGAGACTTCTCCAATATTTTAATAAAAATATCTTTTGAGATAACATCCACAGGCACTTTTAAAACACATATATGTAATTAGTAGGGACTGTGGGACAGGAGTATGCTGTAAAATGCTCTGCAAATATAATTTCATGAAAACAGGTAACTACATTGGTGATTTTAAATGGACTTTAATCAGTGGTGATAAAAGATGGTCAATTGTCTATATAATGGATAACATGGTAGCCATTTTTCAACTTCAAGTTTAAGCTTCAATGAACCCTCATTTCCTCAAGCCCATGATATGGCCAGTAATTAAAATTATATTTCTGGTTTTAGTTGAAACTTCTGTGATTCAAGTGGTTTTGCAGCCCTTCCCACATCAAAATATACAGAGAGCCATTTGGCTATTTTCATAATACTGTGTTGGTTGGTTTAATATCAAGGTTATTTTTGTTTGGTTTTGTTTAGCTGTATAGGTCTACTGGTTACTACTGCAACATTTAAATTAGGTTCATGCCTCCTTCTGTTAACAAAGATTAAGACTCATGTCCTGATTGCCTCTGGAAAATGTTGAGTAAAAGGAAAATAAGTACTTTTGGCAGCGAAGTGATCCATCCACTCGGAATAACTGACCCAGATAAATGGGCTCTGAAATGGGGACCGATCAGCCTTCCTATCATTAGATAGGCATACAGAAGGCCTTACCTTCTGTCTCTTTGTTTAATGTACTAAGAAGTTTTCTTAAGAACTTGTCAGAGGGTACAACGGTGGATGAGGCACAACCCCAACTGTGTCCACAGTAGGCAGACTGAAACCACAGGTCATCCAGCATTTTGAGAAATGGGGAAGGTGCATGCCGTCTTCTGTCAAATTTACCTAAACAAAACATGGTGAGGTTATTAAGAATTATAAAGACTTTACAGGCTATTTTTACATAGGATCCAAATCAAAGGGAAGGAAGATTAAAGCCAACACAATTTCCATTTATTTTACAGTGCAGCACAGTTGAGGGCAAGAAGTGGGAGTGGGGAATACTTAACTCGGCATCAGAATACCAGGATTACAGACCTAACTCTTACATTAAATTGAAACATGATCTTTGGAAAATCTAGCATAAATAATGTTTTAAAGGCATTTTCAATTATAACATTATATCATTCTTGATTTATATTCTTGATAACTAAAAGAGAAACCACCACTGTTCATTTTTTTGGCCAGTTGCAAGCCATTCCTTTTCTACATCTGTCCAGAAGGTCAAAAGCAGAGTCTAAATTAGAGCATC
The DNA here is from genome assembly GCF_028885625.2 of Pongo pygmaeus. Taxonomy (NCBI): domain Eukaryota; kingdom Metazoa; phylum Chordata; class Mammalia; order Primates; family Hominidae; genus Pongo; species Pongo pygmaeus. Next base: position 122,977,671 of record NC_072373.2, on the reverse strand, counting down.
TCCAAAAGACAAACAGCATGGGGCATGTTCAATATCAGCTTATTCAGGACACAACAAAAGACATGTTCTAAAATTTATCCTATGACTAAGCCTCAAGTGGAGACTTTAAAACTGTCCTCTATTTTCAGATCTCTTTATTTAATGTTTCATGGAATCTGAAAAATGTGGAGGAGAGAGAATCACTTTTCTTTTCAGTCAACACGATGCCATGACAACCAGTTAAAATGTGAAGGATCGTCAAATCAACAATTGTTTTGTCCACATGACGCCAAATAACAACCAGTTTGAGTGATTTATTTTTTAAGTACAAATTTGTTCTGTTGTTGAAACATGTAGATACACGCTCCTTAATAATCATACCTTTTATTTTCTTCACAGGGTACAAACCAATTTCTAACATATTATCTCATTTTTATTCTGATTTTTCCAACAAGCTCTGGACTGTCAGTAGAGCATTATTATACAGTATTACTATATTTATTTTACAAATGAAGATTATAAGTGGGATTTAAGTTGTATAAGCATAACTATCCCAATTAATTTGCTCTATTTTCTCTAAATGAAACTGAAGAAAATACAGTGTTTTGCACATCAGATTGTAGTATGTAAATTTTGCCTGGCCCAAAGAACATGTTCAGCAAATGGTGTTTAACAGTGTTTTACTATTTCCCATTATCAACAGTGGAATCTCCACTTCCCCACTGGATTATTGTTCTTCCATGTATAGGCATATGTTGAACACCTTCATTCTCTTCTGCAGCCTAAGTCCTGGAAAAATAGAGGCCCTTTCCTTTGGCACCTAGGTTTGTCTTCTTTACTTCTGTTGAAATAGATATCACCTCAAATATAATTCAGTTCCAACAGACTGAGTCTACTGAAATTTCTTGACTAACATTGTAAAGAGATGGGGGCTTAAGAAAGTAATTTGGTCAAGATTACTTGGTGATAAGTGTTGTAATCAAGACATGAATCCCTGTCTATATCACTTCAAAGCCCATTCTTCAAACATGTTTTAAAACTTATTTTCAGATTTAATGTCAAATCCTAAAATTCTTGTTATCCTGGAGCTCCCCACTCATTGTTCCAGTGGTTTTCTGTACTCTTAGGGAAGGATAGATACTGAGTAGAAATGGAAACTATTGCTCAACTTTAACTGTTATAGCTTGCTTTTAAGATTTCGTTTTATTTTATTTAGTCCCTAGACACAATGTTCTTAAAAGCCAAGTAGGATTGAGGAAGAAAATGCTTTTCTTAATTTTTTTTCAGCTCCTATTAAAATAGCAAGTGCTGGCCCTAAATCCCAGAGCTGTGGACAGAGAGAATCTGCCATCTGGATCAGCCTAACCTGTGATTTATTCACTTTCTCACTCAACAGACTTTATTGAGTGCCAACTATGTGGGGAACAACACAGACTCATGGAAATTCATGAAATTTGCAATCCAGCAGGTGACTTAGATATTGACTAAATAGTAAAAACTATGATATACCGAAGTACAGGATACTGTTGGGGACATTTAACAGGGAGTGAACTTAGTCTGGGGCTCAGAGTAAGCTATCTTCCAAGAGTGAGATGATATTAGTGCTGCAACCTGAAGTATGAATACAAGTTAGCTGGAATAGAGCAGATTCAGGTAGCTGAAAAAATATATTCAATGGTTGGATGGTTAGTTGTGTGTGTCAACCTGGCTAGGTTATAGTATCCAGTTATTTAATTAAACACTAATCTAAGCATTGCTGTGAGGGTGTTTTATAGATGTCATTAACATCTACTACCAGTTGACTTTAAGAAAATTTTCTTTGATAACATGGATGGGTCTCATTCAGTTAGTTGAAAGGCATTAAGACAAAAGCTGAGGTTTCCCTGAGGAAGAAGAAATTCTGCCTCTGGACTGCAGCTTCAACTCTTGCCTGAGAGTTCAGCCTTTGGGCTGCTCTATGTAATGCTTGCCAGACCCCACAACTGTGTAAGCCAATTCCTTGCAATAAATCATATATATGTACACACAGATACACACGTAAACATATACACACATTGTGATTCCTCTATTTCCCCATAAGCCTTTCTCTATGTATAATCTATATCTATATCTAATATAAACATAATAAAATGCTGACTGATATAACTTCTTGCTCTAGGAAGTGAGCTATTACTGTAACAAATACTTTAAAATGTAGAAGTGGCTTTGGAATGGAGGAATGAATAAAGGCTGAAAAATTTTTGAGGAACAGGATAGAAAAAGCTTACTTTGAAGAGATTTTTGGTGACAGTATGAATGTTAAAGGTAAGCTTTTAGAAGATAATGAATAAAGTTACTGGAAACTGGAGAAGAGTAAATTCTTGCTATAAAGTAGCAGAAAACATGATGGAATTGTATTCTACAGGTAGGTGAAAAGCAGAACATGTAAGCAACGAACTTGAATATTCAGCTGAGGATATTTCCAAGAAAAGCATAGAAGGTGTAGGCTGGTTTCTTCTTACTGCTTTTAGTTGAATGCAAGAGGAAGGAGGTAAATTGAGGAAGGAACTGTTAAGTAGAAAGAAACAAGCACTTGATGGTTTGGGAGATTCTTAGCCTATCCAGATTGCAAAGGATGTTAAAATTAAGAAAATCATGGTTGAGAAAGTACATTCCTGAGAGAAGTCCAAGTGTGTGGCTAAACAAACTTTTGCTGAAGAGATTATATTTGTGACTCATGAGTCCAGTCAACCTTCTGGACAAAAGCCAGGTGTAGTTATAGAATTATCTAGGAAAGAGCTGTGGAGAATCCTTTTGTCCAGTGGCATGAATCACCTTGATATAGAGGGGAAGCCTGTAAGGTTTCTGAAAATGTGATACCAGCAGAACACTGTCAGCCTGGACAAAAAGAAACAGAGACCAGATGAAATGATGGAAGGTTATCGGACTTCCAAAATTCTGCAGGCAAAAAACATGCTGATAGAGCTACCTGACTGCAAACATCTGCTCTTGTTCAAGAAAAAGGAAGAATGATTCAGAGGGCAATGGAGCTGCCGGCAAGGGCACGGAGGGTGGGGAAGCTGCCACTTAGCGTGCAGGAGGCAGAACCATGAGGCAAAGCATTATTCTCAGGCCTTCCAATCTAACAGAATTTGCCCTCCTGTATTTCACACTTGTTTAGAACCAGTGGCCCCTTTATTCCTTCCATTTCCTGTCTTTTGGAATGGGAATATCTATCTCATGCCTACATCATCATTGTATTTTGTAAGCAGGTAACTTGTTTTCAAGTTTTATAGGTTCACGGACGAAGGGGAATTTTTTGTTAGGATGGATCATCCCTATAGTCTCACCAATATCTGATGTAGATAATTTCAGTGATGAGATTTGGGACTTTTTGAGTTTATAATATTCTGATGTGATTTGGGACTTAGAGTTAATGCTATAGTGGACTGAGACTTTTGAATATATTGGGATGAAGTGAACGTATTTTGCGTGTGGAATGGATATAAAGTTTCTGGGGCCAGAAGACAGAGTATAGGTCAAACTGTGTCCTTACAAAAGATATATTCACTTAGAAGTTCAGCATATTTGCTTATTTGGAATAAGAGTATTTTGCAGATAAACTAGGTAAGGATTTTGAGATGAGATTATCCTAAATTAGAGTGAGCCCTCAATATAATGATAAATATCCTAATACAAGACATAAGAGGAAAAAACACAGACACACACAGGGAAGAAGGCCACAGGAAGACTAAGGCAGAAATTTAAATGATGCATTTAAAAGCCAAGGAATGCCAAAGATTGCCTGCAAGCACCAGATGCTAGGAGATAAGGGGTGGAATGCAATCTCCCTCAGCAAGAACCCCTAGAAGGATACAGCCCTGCTGACACCTTGACTTTGGATATATCTGTCTTCCAGATTAGAAAAAAAAAAAAATCTACTTCTAACATTTTGAGCCACTAAGTTTGTGATCATTTGTTATGGAAGTTTTAGAAAACTAATATAAAAGTCTTGAGTTATCTGAGTAAGTGAAAGAAAAAAAGAAGAAAAGAAAAGAAAAAAGTAAGCAAGGCTGGATCATATAAAAATAGGGGTAACTGGACATGAGGGTAAAGAATTAGCCAAAGACTGACATCTCCCAATCCCTAAGGGCCACTAAAGGGTTTTTCTTCAGAAAATGATATGACCAAATTTGTCTTTTTGAAGGATGTCTCTGGCCACCTGTCAGAAAAATGGCTTGTTACTGGTGTGGAGAGAGAAGTGATAGAGTGTCAGAACAAGGTAGAAATTCCAAAATCCAAGCAAAAAAATTAGAATGCAAGAGAATAGTGAGAATTGAAGAAATGAACCAAGCAAGTACAAAAGAAGAAAAGAGGCCTTTAGCTTAAGAAAATGCAAAAATAATTATAATCAAAGTTATTTCAGCTTATTTAATGCCAGTGCATGACTAGAAAATAGGAGACCTTCACAATAAGATAGACCTCAGTGCACATGCTCCCTCAGAAACCTTGCTTTTGGGCAAATTGCCTAAACTCTCTGAGCCAAGTTTATCATCTTAATAGTAGATATATTTTTAGACTTTTTGAATGGATGAGAAGTTTTACATTCTAATATAAAAGGGGAGTAGAGCAAATTTCAAAAGAGGAAGAAGGAATCTCTTTATTCTTTTTCTCCTTTTATTTCTCCTATCATTATTTTAAATACTGTTCTAGCAGCTGATTATCCTAACCTTTCCATTTTCCATTAGCTAAATCTGGATTCTACCAGCTTTATCATTTTCTCTCTCTCTCCTTCCTTCATTTTGATACGTAAAACCACTACTATGATTTCTCTGTTTGATCTCAAGTCTTTTCTCAAACCAGCTCCTTTTCTTCCTGCAGCCACACACATGAATGAACAAACACAAACATATCTAAGAAATATCAGTTTGTATTCCTTTCATCAGGAATCAATATCGCCACAATCTACAAGCAACTGGCTCTTCCGCTAATTTGCATTGATTTAGGTTATTTGTTTTTATTCAATTACTAATGCTTATTTTTCCAACTAGCTTAGACATACTCCAGGAAAGCATTCTACTTTTATATTAGAGGAAGTGGACGGTTTATCCCACTGTCATAATCGGCCTAGATTCCAGGTGTTATTTTCAATCCCTATAGAAAGACTTTCTTATGATTCTTTATAATCTAGTCAAATTCTGTCTTCCCTTATGTTTTGTTTGTTTGTTTTTAAGAGTATTGGAAATAATTGGAGATGATGCTGTTTATTTTGACTCCCACTCTTTCTACTCCTTAACAGGAAGGATCACAGTCTGGGCTCTCCACTCTTCCCAAAGTGTTACATCCTCAAGCCCATCTTTATACCTTTGCTCACATTCTTATTCCTGCTCAACTGTATTCTCACCCCTTCCTGTCCAGCCAATCCCTATTCATGTTTAATGGCTGAAGCACTTTACAAAATCTTCCCAGACTACTTCAGCCTACATAGCCCTTCTCTATTACACTGTATGAATTTAAAGTCAATATGAAAACCTAAGTTTTTAAATTTTACATGGTTTTATTAATATGTTTGACACCAATCTCTCAACTTACTATACCATAAACTACCTGAGGTAAAAATTATATCTTACATTTTTTGCAAACATCAAAGCATAGGTAATAAATAAGAAATGCTATAAAAGCCATAAATGTTATGACCAAAAGCAGTAGGGGGATAAAAAGCATGCAAAGGAAGTCTTTTTCACACCTCTTCTACCCATCCATACTTCCAGATATATGACAAGTGTTGTGAACCTCCATATGTAGTTCTCAGACTTCATACATCGGTGATGCTGTTTAAATGCAGCTCCTGAGACTCCTCCTGCAAGGATTCTGTAGTGATGCTTGGGCAGCTACCTTTTACCAAGTCAATCCAGTGAGTCTTATTCAGAAGATTGCAGGACAATCTTGTGAGAAATATTGCTCTAGGGATAAAGTAACAAAACTGCATGTCCTGGGAACTAACACTGAGCAGGAAGAAGAGAAACACAGGCTGCAGCCAGACATTCAGGTAATCTCCCACTTCCTGTAAATTATAGTCTGGAATTTTGGACTCTCAGCCTCTCCATCTCTTACTAACTACAATGTCTCCAAGTCCTCACTTGACAATCCTACAATTAAAGCTCCTGTCTAGACTTTTACTTTTTACTAAACACTGATCTAATACTTGCTATGATCTAGTGAGTCTTCTATACACATACTAGTTATTTTAACATGAAAATGTGTGAAGTAGAATCCCTTTACTGTCTTCATATTATAGATGAGGAAACTAAGGCACGCAGCAGTAAAATAACTTGCCCGAGGTCATAGACTAAGTACATAGCAGAGCTGAGAATCAAACCCAAGCAATCTGGCTCCACAGCCTGTAATCTGAACCACCATAAAACCATCACAATGTACTGCCTCATCGATTCTGCATTTCAGACATATTGCACGCTTTTCCCAGTTACTGATGTCAATACAATCAATAGATATTCAATATTTATTATGTGTCAGCTATCGTAATATGTACTAGGACTATAACCCCAGAATAAAACTCCATCTGTGCTTTCAAGAAGCCTATATTATAAGGTAGAATCCAGAAAAATAAATGAACATATAACCAAATATATTGATAAGTATTAATATTACAATAGGGACAAGAAGAGGATATTATGGGAGCACATAGGAAGGAAACTTATCATAGTCTTGGGACTGAAAAGACTTTCCAGAGGAAATAGCATCTAAGCTGAAGTCTGAAAGAGCTCTTGCAAACAAGTTAAGGTTGATGGACTCACAGTACTGAGGTGTCTAGAGGAAGATGGACTTGAGAGAACGTCATAGTCAAAGGTAAAGGCATATGCAAAAAATGTGACGCAAAAGAAAGTTTGGTAAATTTCAGAAACTTTAGGTTGTTCATTGTCATCATACAGAAAAGTAAAAGAAGGTCAATGGTAACAGACAAATAAGGAGGAAATGTTTCTCAGGATCTTTTTATTTCTTTCTTTTAGATGCTAACCCTAAGGAATCCATTCAAACTCTTGATTACTCTCCATGCTGAACAGTTTAGTCTGAAGTATTCTTGACCCATGAAACTGAATTAATCAAATCCTAGTGGCTCAGCGAAGCTCACCTTAGACCTTTCATCTGAAATTAATATGTTCTGATTGATTAATACAACTAATGGATACCGTATTTCTAAGCAGACCGACATATGACAACATAATTCTCTTCAAACAAAGAGGATTCAAAATTCTATGTGTATAGATAGCCAATAAACAAAAGCTTTAAAGTCAATATACTCTAATACCTGAAAACTTGAATTTTTTTTGTAGTTGTTTAAACACTTCTAATTTATAGTTAGGGACTTTCATTTTCAATCTTCATTAACAAGCACAGGGCAATAAAGATGGATCACTGTATTAATGAAACAAAATTATTATGTGTTATTTATACAGGACAGCAATAAAATGAGACCAAGAAGATTAAGCATTCTAGCATGCTGTAATTTATGTCAAAGTAATGTCCTCCTTTGAAGTCAGAGTCTGGCTTAAACAATGAAGAAGGAAAAATGTTCAAAACAGCAAAGGGGACTGGGAAAGTAAAAATCCACTTTCATGTAGAATATCGAAAATATTTTGGCCAATTTAAAAGAAAAATCACTTACAGAACATAATCTGAGAAAAAAGAAGGTGGAAAACAGCTTAGTATCTCTCCCTATCTTAGTTTGCCATAGTCAGTCAAAGTCATTTGAAAAGCTACATTCATAAGAGCTAGTGAGGTAAAGTGTTTCAAATGTCCTCAGTGCACTCTTTGAGGCTCTATGGGACACTGACACCCTGATTCACCTGTTAGAGAAAACATGCAAAAAACACTTGACATGTTTAGAGATATTCAGTTCTTAAATGAATAATCTTCATAATTAACAAATGGCTTAACAAAGAAAGCCAGTGTTACAAGTATGCTGAACCCTTACTCCTACTGCCTTTCTCCCTACTAAAACTATAAAGTGTCTCTTTGAAATAAAATTTTGACAATAAACAAATAGTATGGTTCTTTGCAATTTTTCTGAGTCCTAATTTTTAAAAAATGCATTAAGGATGTCATTTTTAATCTGGGCCCCACCAAGAGATTTGCAGCAATATATCAGGGAAAAAGGATAGCCAGGGATATAAATCTACTGCATCACCATATAGAAGAAATTTAACTGAATAATTTTGGGGAAAAGTTTTTTTCTTTCTTTTTTTGTTTTTATTCTTAAGAGGTTTTGTCACACCCACTTACAACCAAAATTAGTTTTTGGGTGGAAGCCTAGAAAGTAGAAGTTTTTATGGGCAGTAAATGATTGTCAAATTTTGTGCTTGTGTGTTGTGAAAAGGCCCATGATATTAACACTGCACTGAATTAAAGGAAATACCATAAATTATGGTATTCTCATAATCATCAAGACTGGTGTGTTTTTAGAGCTGAAATTTACAGGTTTTTCTCCTGAATGTCTTTTTTAAAATTACATACACTCTCTCACACACACAAATATCACTGGCTCACCAAAATTATTCCAACCTCCTACCACTTTTTTTCATGTATATTTTTTCTTAAATATATGACTTCCATTTTCCCATATTGTAGAAGAAAATAAATTCTGGAATTTGAGACTGGGCATGATTTTAGTATTATATTGCTTTTGCATTTTAAAACTTTAAAGATTTTAAATATTTTTGATAATGAAAAGAAACAAGTTTCAAAAAATGTTTGAGGAAAATTCTGAACATCAAATTTTGTCATCTCTAAATGTAGATAATAGCTGCCTTGTACTTTTACAAGGTATAATGAACATAAAGGTACTTTTCAATCTGTAGAATACCATATGAATGTCTAATATTCCTATTTTCATAGTATAATCACATTGCCTCATATAACATTTTCCCTTATACACAAAAATACAAAGCTCTAAAATAGTTTGCAGAAATACAATTAATATATACTAAAAATCTTAATGCAAAGAACATGAGTGACCTGACCAGCATTAATAGTGACCAGCACAATGCAGATATTTATACATATCTGATTTTTTTTTAAATAAAAATGTGTTGAATATTTTATCTGTCAGACTCCAGTCAGGAGATATAAACCACACTAGTTATCTTAACAGAGTTATAGTGAAGAATTAAAAGTGCAGAAAGTAAACATTAAGGTGTCACAGAGGTAAAGGTAAAATATCATTGCAAAAGTAGCCATCATTCAAAGGGAATAGGTTAGAACTACTTAAACTCAGATGCTAGAGAAGAAGCACATGAATCTGACATTCGGACTTCTGAGGATGAGTAGAGAAGAAGCACATGAATCTGACATTCGGACTTCTGAGGATGAGAAGCTCCTTGACTGATGTTGGAATCTGCAAGCCTTGCAGGTGGATGAAAGGGGGTACGGGGTCCAGACCTTTGAGGAGGCAGAGCATATCTCTTCTTTCTCCAGCTTTCCAGTCGTTTTTTCACATTCCATATTAGCTTAGTCTAACACAGAGTCAGCTAGCAGAGTAGAAATGGGATATGAAGAGTTCCAGCACTAGCATAACAAAGCAGAGAATAAAAGGGTGGATTTAGAGCTGATGCCACAGATTCACAACTGGATCAAATATATAAATGGTAGACTGATTGAAAGAATAAAGAAACAGAGAAAAGAATGAAGAAGTGAAATATTGATTTACTTGGTGGCTGAGTTAGAATCAAAGTTCTCTGCTTTCCGGATTTCTGTATAATGCACTCTAATACCTGCATTCCTCAAAACTAAATATACGTTGAAATTTTTGAATCGTATGACATTTAAATACATTAGGGAGATTTACTATTTATAGGAATATTATGGCAAATTGTTTTGCAAGATAAATAACTACTCACTAATTTAACTGGTTCAAAAGTCAGAATTTGCATACACTTTGTTTGCTTAAGCAAATTAAATCTAAGTGAAAAATATGAAGTTCACAAACCATAAGACCTACTTGGCTCCCAGAGGACTTTCTCAGCATATAATAGTGTGCCAGATTGAGTGGCACAATTTTAGTTCCTGGCAAGATGATAAATAAACACAAGCTCCTCACTCCCACCACGGCCCAACCTTGAAAGTGCTACAGACGAGAAAGGGTTATAGGGTAACATTTTAGTTTTATTATTTTTCTGTCTGCAAACTATCCTGTATAGATTATTGTTTTCTCTTCCCTCACTCCCATCACCAGTAGAGGTAGAAAAATTATGACACCAGCCATATACAACCATAGACATAGCACAATAAGCCTAGCTAGAAAGGAGAAAAAATAGTAAGTAATTAAAAATAGTAAGCCCCTGAGCATTCCCTCTGCTATCCTTCACTCCCTCTACCAATGAGGGCTAAGTAAGCAAATATACCCTTAAGAGAAAATGATTAGAGAATGTAATTCCTGGGGATAGGGGAGGAGTAAATATAAAGTGATTGAGCACAAACTCTGTACATCATGTTACATCTTCCTTTGACCCACACAATCTAAATTTACCAAGAGATGTATAAGCTAAGTCTTGAGTTTTGACTTTTTGACCTGATTTACACATCACCAGCCAATGTAGCTATTACATACTATTCCTACAAAACAAGAAAAAACTAGATAACTGAGAAAAGAAAAATCTGCAATAAAAACACAATTCAATGATTTATACTAGATGGAGCCTAGATATATTATAGCAAAATATTTAAGAACACTAAAGACAAAAAGAACAACTCAGAATTGTTTTAGAAAGAATAGTGGAAAACAGAGTAACATGGAGAAAATGCAAAGGGAATGAGAAAACAGGATGTCTTATTTGGGATGAAGATATTAACATATATATATAGAGAGAGAGATTTATTTAATGCAAGAATACAAATAGAATGTGTACCTTCCATAGCAGCAGATAAATCAATAGAAAATATGCAGTAAAGGAGAAAAAAGAAACAAAAAAGGCGTATGGCAAGAGAGACAAATATAACAATAATTAAAATAATTTTTTAATTCACCAATTAAAAATTATGAACTATCATACTGAATAATAAAACTAGTATCTACTATACATCATATATGTTATGGATTAAAACTAGAATGTCATAGGTTGAAATTAAAGAGAAAGGAAAAAATATACCACACAGTTACGAACCAAAACAAAGGTAACCATTTTAATATGAGAAAATAAATATAACTCAAAGGTACACACATACACACAAAGAAAGAAGAATGTAGGGTACTGGTAAAAGAAATAACCTATGTAATACGAGATTCAAACATACTTATGAACCCAACTCCATATCCCCAGAAGATATCCAGTAAAACGATGACAGAACTGTAATGAGAAATTGAAAATTGAGAGTTACTTAATTTGTGTGGGGGAAATCTTCATTGTTTTGTTTTTATAGAGAAAACAAATCAAACAGATTTTTACATAAATAAAGTGCAGATAGATTAAAATTTTGACTGTAGAAAAAAATAAAAGTAATAGAAGAAATTTCAGAATATGTCTGTAACCTTCTGATGGAAAAGTATCTTTTAATATTAAAAAAACCCACAAAATACATAGCAACAACAAGACAACAACACAGATTTATTTGATAACAACAAAATAAAATTTTGTGTTTAATGCAAGTTATTGTAAGTATTGCAAACAAACAAATAGTACATTGGAAGAATATAATTGCAGTCTAAAATTTAAAATATATTAACACCTGGAATTTAAGTGGAACTCCAGAAAAACAGAAATAATTATATCAAAACCCAATATAAAAATGGACAAAGACTAGGAATAGGCCAATTAGAATGATTGTTACAGAAGACAAATTAAAATACATGTGAAACACAAGTGGTATCCCCTAAACTTATTAAAAAATAACAAAAATAGAATATCAGATAATATCACATGTTAGAATATGAGGAGATAAAAACTTCACATACTACTGATAGAAATATTCAGGTCTAGCCATTCTGGAAATAAATCTGAGAAGACCTAATGAAATTAAATTAAATACAGTACATACTAAAACTCGTTAATTCTACTCTTGTGGTAGTCAGGGCAGTGTTTCCCTTGCAGTGGTTGCATACCCTGAAATACTCCACAGCAGTAATGAACAAGAAGTCAATGCAGCAACTTGAATATCTTAAAAATACAGTGTTGGCCTTTTAAACAAAGATAACTAGATCTATATATATATATATATAACTACACATATGTATGTGTATATATATGTATATACAAAGATAACTTTGTATATATAATATATATGTATACATATATATATTATACTGTAAGTTCTGGGGTACATGTGCAGAACGTGCAGGTTTGTTACATAGGTATGCACATTCCATGATGGTTTGCTGAATCCATCAACCCACCATCTACATTAGGTATTTCTCCTAATGCTATCCCTCCCCTAGCCCCCCACCCCCTAACAGGCCCCGATGTGTGATGTTCCTCCCTGTGTCCATGTGTTCTTATTGTTCAACTCCCACTTATGAGTGAGAACATGCGGTGTTTGGTTTTCTGTTCCTGTGTTAGTTTGCTGAGAATGATGGTTTCCCGTGTTAGTTTGCTGAGAATGATGGTTTCCCGCTTCCTCCCTGTCCCTGCAAATTATATATATTATTTACAAATTTATACACATAAAACAACACTGTAAAGGGTAAGTGCATATTTAAGGAGGCAGAAGGATATATTTCAAATCAATTTGAAAAGTCGTTTATGGTAAAGGAGAGGAGAAGGAAAAAGAGTGGCATTGGTGAAGTGGGAAACAAGTAAAACGAGAGTCCTTCATGGAGCAATGTGAGTAGACAATGACCTGAAGAGAAGAACTGATTGGAATCTCTGTATGTTTTCTAATCTCTTAATAGGAAATTTAGAAAAATTTTATTTTGTAGAGTTTGTGACATGTATTCTCAAACATTATCGATGTGTGGAAAATTGGGAGCATTTTTGGAAAATAATTTTAATTACCAAATGTTCTCTGATACTTAAGATACGACAAATACAAACTTATTCACATTACCAAGACTTGAACATCGGCTTATCAGTGGAATATGCAATATCCCCAATAACACTATGAAACAGAAGCAAAATGAGCCAGTTCTGACCTAGAGATCCCAGGTGTTTAGGTGCAGGCAACTGAAAACTCTTGCGCAGATTAATATCGGACTGAGCCTGAAAAAAAGAGAAAAGAAAAAAACTTAAGGTGGGAGTCTGTATACCAAAATTTCAAAACATGTGAAAAACACTAATATTAAAGTGAATAACATTAGTATCAAATAAAATAAATGGAATAAAAACTTTAAAAGAAAATTCTACAATAAGCTTGTTTAGAACATATAATCGTTCATATTATATTTCCTCCTCCTCTCTGAAGAAGCGTTTTAATTCATTATTCTGTGAACTCAGATGTGACTAGGTGGCTTGCTTTGCCAAAAAAATCAATAAGCAATAAAATAATAGAAAATTAGGGTAGAAAAGAAGCTTATTCAAACTTACACTCACTGTAATGTGTAACTCCTATCTATTTATCTATCCATGTATTTATCATCTATCATTTATATTGGTACAGATATTTGAACTCAGATTCACCTTCTGTGGCTTCTACACAATGATCCTGTTCTATTTCTCCAACAAAAACAAAATATAACACTTTCTCACACATTGTAGCCCTTTGAATGCTTTAAAACAAATATATCTCTTCTTTGTCTTCTGTTCTGCTAATTAAACATCTCAACTTCATAGTTTTCTTTATGAGACAAAGATATCAGAAGTCTCACCATAATGCTTACCTATTTCTCCAGACTGTTTAATGTGGAAATCTTAAAGCTGATAAATGAAACTTTTTATCTTGTTGGGAAAAATTACATAAATTATTTTTAACCCTAGGGCCACAACAGAACCCATTCTTGTTACTCATTTTCCTTTTTAACCATTTAAAAAAACATCATGAGATATATGATCCTTTTATTAGAGCAAACAAGTCAGAATACGGTAGGAAAAAAAAATACTATGCTTATTTAGAAGTCCAAATAGAAATTCCAGCTCTGTCCCTTGCAGGTTATATGATTCCATGAGCAAGTTATTTGACAGTTATGAGGCTTGGTTAATTCAGCCTTAATACGAGGATTCAAAAGATTTACTTCTATAATGATTTATGGTACAAAGAACTATGCAAATAAGCTGAAGGAGTCAGAAATAATGATGAAATGTATTTCAAGAAAGCACTACAAAACTTTGAATCATACGTTTTGACAAAATAAATATTTAAGTGCAACTCTACCAAAAGTGTGAATTATACTCATCCAGTTGCAGAGATTATTTTTGAAAAGACATGTCTCAGCAAAGTCATTTTAATCTAGCTCATTTGGATTAACTCTCAAGGCAGGCAATAAAAACAAAATCCCTGCTTCTGTATTATTTTTCTGTGGTATGCTTCCTACTTCTGATGTGTGATATATTTAATTGAATGAAACTCAGTGATGGAAAGGACGTAATATTTTGTAAACTTGGGTGACAGTTTGCAATTGATGGGGAGTATCTCTTGATAAAAAGGAAATCTGGCACTGGAAATCAATAGAATAAAAATGTAAGAAGCATGAAAACATGCTTATATAAAAGAATATTTACTTATATAAAAGAATAGCTGATTTTTATTGGGATTAAAAGAAAAATGATTATTCTAGGTATGAAAATGTCATGTAATAACTTGACTACTCATGATTACCTGAAAGTGATCTTTTATACCTTTAAATTTGTATAAAAATACACACCATGGAAATTTGCAGAAATGCAATATGACAGAGCAAAAAAAAATGGGCATTAACATCCACAGAATTCTATACAAACAAACAAAACCCTACTATTGCCCAAAAGCTACAACCCAGAAGCTGTGCTTGAATGATTTAAGCAAGAGTTAAAGTTTTGACTTTAAAAATAGGTCATGACTGGCTTGTCCAGGAAGGCGGCAAAGGATTTTAGATCGTCAGGCCAAAGAACAATCTCAAAATCTCAGCTTCTTGAGTGACTAGATCTTGATCACTTCCTCAAGGAGAGACATCTGATGATAAAGGAGAGAGGGACATTTTCTCAGCCACTGGAGTTCCTCCAAAAACTGATCCCTTACTCAGCCTTGAAAAGAACAGCAGCTGCACCCTGCCCTTTGAGTCAGGAGAAAAAGAAATTGAAAAAGTAGCCACAAAAGCCATGATCACTGTCACTGCCAGAGATGGAGACCTAAAGAATTCAAAATGGAATAAACAGTGTTGGCACTACAATAAAGATATAGAGAATTAATAACGCACCAAGCAGTTTCCTCCAGCTCTCCCTAGCCTCCCATCAAAAAATAGTGAGATCAATTAAATCAAACCAAGCATTTCAACTGACAAAGTAAAAAACAGGACTAGCTATGAATTACTTTCTCTGTTTGATATGAATAATGTATGATATTATAGAAGGCCACTTGGTAAATGGTTAAACCATGATTCACTTGGAATTTATGAAAAGATTTTTGTCATTTTGCAATGCTGCCTTTCAAGCTTGACCACAAAGTGTTGAACTTGTCTTTGATAGTGCCCTGGTGAAGCCTGTCTAAAGGAAAATAGTGAAATATTTTTATCCAGCATGTAGTCAACCCTGCTGTTTTCAATACCAAGGCAAAATATTAGAACACCTTGCTCAACTTCAGATCAAAAAAATCTTCTTGACTTACAGCCCCATGAGTTTCTTTTTCAAACGCTTTACTAATTCTGTTGAAATATATGTCCAAAGTAGACATTCTTCTTATTATTATTACTATTACTATTTCCATAATCATATCACTCCCATAATAGCTTATATTTTTATTTAAAAATTTATTTACCAATCCTCTCAATTTTTTAATCTCCACTCCAATTTCTTTAATGAATTTTCAATCTTCGGCACCTCCATATAACAAAAAGTGTTGCACATATTGCCAGAAAAAACATTTCAAAACCCCATGGATACCTAAGACTTTGCAAACCCTATTAAGGTAAAACAGAACTTATGCTTTTTGCTGTTTTGCAATGGAATTGTAAGAGTTAATATAAGCACCAGTAAATCAATGTGTTATTCTTAACAAATTAGTTGAAGGTAGGGAATAATTTCTTTAAACAAATCTTAACGAATATCATAGAAAAAGAAAAAAAGATTCCACTATAGAATGCATATAATTGTCATTATCACAAAGACAGACTTATATGAGAATCTGTTTCTAAGCAATGCTTCCTTTTTAAGACATCATTTCCATAAGAATTTCACTTTGAATTAAACTATTTCTGAGTTTATATTTGTCATTGTGACTCTTATTTTTTTCTAAACTCATAGAAAAAAAATACAGAAAACCATCCTAATTAGCCTACAGGGTAGTAATTTTTTACACATAAGAAAAATATTCATATTTTTAGGCTCAGATAGATAAAAATTATTGAAATGGAAAGTATGTGGTAAATGTAGTATAAAAAATCTTAGAAAGAATGAATTCTATTCACCTACACCTGAATTTAAATAATTAGGAATAAACCATTATACAACATAGAGTGGAAAGCTGAGATAAGTGCAGGTAACATTCTTAAACATTTACTTCCCATCCTATTATTTATTTTTTAACACTTGATAAAATAGGGTACAAGTATTTATAATAGTATTTACATCTCCCAGAACATAGAAGGTGATAATTATTATTATAATCTCAAAATGATAAGCAAAAATAGGAGTGGTATGAAAGAGATAATTCTAAAAGAGTAACCTCTAGTATCATCATGTGGCTACTGCTAATGAAGGTTAAAGCAAAAAGGCGTCACAACATTCATCAGGAGTGTGTCTGCATGTCACACATTTCTAAGCATTCTTCCAGAAAATTTCTGGTTCTTGAGCACTCCTTATTTTAAATTGAAATAATATCTGACCTAGTTTGAAGTACAGAACTTGCATACAAGTAGGCTAAAGGCTTCCTATCTTATCACTTACCTCCTTGACGTGAACTGAGCAGATACTCTTCAAGCACAGCTCATTATCCCCTCCAGGCATTAGCCTAGTCGGGTAATGTGGTCATTATTTCTCAAAGAAAAGGGATTTTTTTTTTTTAGTTATTTTTTTCAAAATGGCATTTGATTTTAAGCGTAACCTTCCTAACTCTTACTCATTTCCTCTTCCTAGGCAAGAGGCCATTGGTGGGACAGTCAGACTAATGCTGAAAAGAACTTTACTTTTTAAGAACTTCTACATCTAGGAAATATTGTCAGTAAAGGTATTCTATAAAAATTGACAAAATAAATTTCTGATGAGTATTATTTGCTAAATAAAATTCCAAGACTGACGGCATGATTAGGTTTATTTATTAAAAGTTTTTGTGGGGTGGATTTGTAAATAATGAAAAAAATTCTATTTTAAGTGCTCCAGTTATATAATATTAATATGAGAGTGCTATTATATTTATAAAACTGCCTCTGAAGAAAAAGACATTATCAACTTTTATAGAAATATGTTTATATATTTATAGAATGTATATTTATGTCTATGCATACATCCAATTCTCATTTTAAAGTGACTAATCTTTGTTATGTGTTTTTTAAATTCACATCATGAGCTTTGATTCGGTTTCAGAAACTAGCTAAATGCAATGAATTATATCCATTTACACATTTTTATTGGTCATAGACTTTTCATTTAATTGATTATCATTATTGAAGTTCACCTATTTATAATTCATCATTATTTCAGAAAGGATTCTGTGAAGTTGCTTACTTTGCCAGAGGGAAAAATTAAACTTTTGATTACTTAAAAGAAATTTTTTTATGCTAGAGAGCATATGAATCTTCCCCTTAGCTTTGCTTCACTGCTTTCAAGAGCAAACTGTCAAGACCTTCCCATTATCATTCGCCTCCCTAAATACTTTCATATTATTTCTCCTGTGTATACCTTACTAGAATTACAGAGCAAATCAATTTAATCTCTGATGCTTGACAGTGTAATTCACAGGTTGGTTTCTCTCTCATGGAATACTTGTACATGTGGATTGATCAAATATATAATATTTAGAAAACCTTAGACTAATAAGATAAACTTCGATTTTATTGATGATAACATATAGTTCATGTATACTTTCCTATATCCATATCTATATGTCCTTATCTGTATTCAGATACATAGATAAGCATTTGCCATCTCAGCTGGTTGCACGTAAGTAAAATTACCTATATTTCAGTCATTTGCTTACCTATTTTTCGAGTAATCTAAGCTATTTTGTGTGCCTGTGTGTGTGTACCTTTCTGTTCTTATCATATAATGTATTTTGGTTTATGCTCAATAGGTAAAATATCCTATCATTTAAACCAATTCTTAAAATTTGTATTACCGGGGCCAGGTGTGGTGGCCCATGTCTGTAATCTCAGAACTTTGGGAGGCCAAGGCGGGTGGATCACCTGAGGTCAGGAGTTTGAGACCAGCCTGGCCAACATAGCGAAACCCCATCTCTACTAAAAACACAAAAATTAGCCGGGCATGGGGCTCATGCCTGTAATCCCAGCTACTTGGGAGGCTGAGTCAGGAGAATCACTTGAACCAGGGAGGAGGAGGTTGCAGTGAGTCAAGATTGTGCCATTGCACCCCAGCCTGGGCAACAGAGCAAGGCTCTGTTTCAAAAAAAAAAAAAAAAATTGTATTACCAAGAATGTGGTGAGGATGTTGTTACAAAGTCAACATGACTTTGGTGGGAGCTAAATAATAAATATATCCTCTGTTTCTTAATGTTTTATCCTTTCTTATTTGCCAAAGTTCCTGGTACATAGTAGGTTATTGATATATATTGATAATGAACTGAATAAATAGAAAAATCTAAACTTTCTAAAACATTACCTTATCTTTTGTCTTCAGTGTTGAACTAAAACCTTTCATCATTTACTAGTTCACCCAGAATTATATTCTTGTTTAATTTTTTTCTCTTACAATTAGTATAACACTAGTTTTGTTTTGTTTTGGCTTTTTTTTTGTATTAATGATTTTGTTTGCATTTTTAACCTCATTTAGAATCTAATCAAGTATTTTCAACTGTTCTATTGTTTTGAGACCTTTACTTACAACTCTTTTGTCAATTTTCTTTTCTTATAAAGTAACATGTTTTTCTTTGAATATTTAAATTTGAAACCTCCATAAATCACTTACTCATTATTATATGCATTAAACCTTACATAATCACTAGCTGTCACAATAAGGATTTAAAAATTATAGCAGAGTGAGGAATGAATTTTCTTCCATTTCTAAGACATTGTTCTGTATTCCACTTTGCTATTGTATGCACATCTTCCTCCATCCTAACAAAAAAAAGCAGTGGTGCGCTGCCTCAGGAGTGATCCCAACCTCTCCAATTCCACTTAAGATACAGTTTTCTCCTCTTTTTCAAGGGACTTGCTCATTTGATGTGTTTTCTTTATCTTCTACTTTTAACTTTTCCCTAGTGGTTCCTTTCAATCCATTAGGCATCTTTCAATACTTATTTGATTTAAACTTGTTTACCAGGCCACTCTCTCTCCTGAGCATGAAAACCAGGTATCCAATAACCTACCAGACCTCTGATATGAATATCCCATAGATATAATAATTCATCATAAGATATCAGCAAAATTGTCAAGTAGAGTTACCTGGCAATCATCCCTCCATATATTTCAACTAGACAGACTGAGGAAGTATGCTGAAGAAGTCAGCAGGGACTTCTTTGTATGGAGAAAAGGTAAACTAGAGATCCATTACAGTCCCCATTGCTACCACAAATGCCAACAACCCTTGCTACAGGATAGTTCCCCAGTCCTCACAGATCCCAATTCCAGTTTGGAGGTTAAGTGTGAGTTTACACAGCTGAATTGCTTCAAAGTAGGAGCCCATCTTCATCAACCTTCACTCTCACAACCTTAGCTGCTATGGCTCAGTGCCATTTTGAAATTGGACCCACTACTACAGTTTGTCTAGCCCTGGGGGCTGCTGGCAACTGACTTTCTCCATTTCTGAGGCCCTGCCGTAATCCCATCATGTTCACATGAGTGCCTGCTGCACCACATGAGGCTGCATAGAAAATAGGTCAGAAAGAACTACTGAGACCTCAGTGTTCAAACCCATACAGCATCCCCACACCAGGTTAACTTGCATGGTAGGGAACCCACCAAAGAGCTCCCCAGCCACCTCAACTGCCTGCACATGTGCTGCACAGCTGGCTGGTCCATCAAGCCCACATATACCCAAGCTCAGCCCAACAGCCAGTCCAGTGGTGGCCCTGGCAGCATAATCAGACTGCCACAGGGTTGCCTGGCACCACTGTGCCTGTTTGCACAGCAGAGCTGACAGTTTGATAGCAGCAGTACTTCCTCAAATAGACAGTTACATAGCCACCTGTTGGGCTGTCCCCACACACACCTAATCTTGCCATAAGAGCGAGTCCAGTGGTGGACATCACCTCCTGGGAGATCCTGCCAGATTGCCTATTGATCCTTTATGCCTAAGTGCACCTGGCTAGACAACCAGCCCAGCACTCGTACCCTTAGGAAAACCATGCCACCACCATTACAACTTCCTATAGCCTAGCCCACTGAAATAATCACAGACATCACTGACAAGGATTTCAGCTGAAAAAACTATATGGAGACCATGCCACTGAGTCCACCCAGCAACAAAGCCAATGCATAATACTCGACAGATAATCTAAGCCATTATATACAGGAAACTGTCTCCTCCTGTGAAAACTACTTCTTTAAATTGGAGAATAAACAAGAATTCCACTAGGTGCATAGATATCAACATGGGAACACTTGAAACATAGAAAAGTAAGGAAACATGACACCTCCAAAGGAACACAGTAAGTCTCCAGTGACAGACCTGAAAGGAAAGGATATTAACAAAATGCTTGAAAAGGAGTTCAAAATAATAATGTTAAGGAAATGCAGCAAGAAACAAGAGAACAGAAATTATTCAATGAAATCAGAAAAACAATGTATCATGTGAATGATAAGTCCAAAAGAGATAGATTTCTTTTAAAAGAACCAAACGGAAAAACTCAAGCTGAAGAATTCAACGCATGAAACAAAAAATGTAATTGAGAATTTCAACAATAGTGTACATCAAGCAGAAGAAATGATTTCTGAACTTGAAGACAGGTCTTTTGTAATAACCCAGTCAGGCAAATAAAAACAAATGAAGAAATGCTATGGAACTTATTGGACATCATTAAACTAACAAATATTTGCTTTATAGGAGTGGCTGAGGGAAAGATATAAAGAGAGGCACAGAAAATGTATTTAATAAAATAACAACTGAAAAAGTCTTAAGCGTTGAGAGAGGTATGGACATCCAGATTCAGAAAATTCAAGAGTTCCCAACTGATTTCATCCCATGAAGACACTTTATAGGATACATTATAATCAAACTGTCAAAAGTTGAAGACAACAAGAGATTTTTAAAGCTACAAGAGAAAACTATCAAGTCACATATAAGGGAATCCTCATTAAACTATCAGCAGAGGCTGGGGGCAGTAGCTCACGCCTGCAATCCCTGCACTTTGGGAGGCCAACGAGGGTGGATCACTTGAGTTCAGGAGTTTGAGACCAGCCTGGCCAACATGGCAAAACCTTCTCTCTTATAAAAATTAAAAAATTTGTTGGGTGTGATGGTGCACCTGTAATTCCAGCTACTCACCTGAACCCAGGAGGCAGAGGTTGCAGTGGGCCAAGATCACATCACTGTACTTCAGCCTGAGTGATGGAGTTAGACTCTGTCTCAAAAATAAATAAATACATAAATAAATAAATATTCAGCAAATTTTTCCAGCAGTAACGTTTCCAGCCATGGAAGAATGGAATGATACAGTCAAAGTGCTGAAGAAAAAAATCTGTCAGTCAAAAATACTATACCTAGCAAAGCTTTGCTTCAGAAATGAGCAAGAAATAATTACCTTCCCAGACAAGCAAAAACTGAGGGAATTTATCATCCTTAGACCAGCCTTACAAGAAATGCTTAAGAGAGTGCTACAATTGGAAACAGAAAGATGATCATGACTATCATGAAAACTTGTGAAAGTACAAAACTAACTAGTGGAGGGAAATCCATAAATCAATCTCAGAACACTCCCATGATGTAATGGTGTTATGTAAATATCTCAATCTACTAGTATGAAGGTTTAAAGTCAAAATAGTCAGTAAAAACTACAGCTACAATTAGTGACTAAGAAACACATAATAGATAAAGAAGCAAATTAAGGCAAGAAAAATATAAATTGTGTAGGTGAGGGAAAAAGTCTATAGTATTTTTATGTGACAAACAAGTTCCTCTCAGCTTAAAGTACTATAATATAACTACATAACTCTTTATTTTAGCATCATAGTAACCAAAAATAAAGAAACTACTGCAGATAAATAAATGATGAAGAAGAAATAAACAAAACTTAGCATCACAGAAAACCATCAAACCACAGAGGTAAATCACAAGGGAGGAAAAATGTAACAAGCAATCTGCAAAACAACCAGAAAACAACAACAACAATAAAATGGCAATAGTAAGTTCTTACCTATGAATAATAACCTTGAATGTAAATAGATTGAATTATTCAATTAAAAGATATACAGTGGCTGAATGACTTTTTTAAAAAATGAAGTCAAGAGTCAACTGTGTGCTTACTACAAGAGACTCACCTCCCCATTAAAAACAAACATAAACTGAAAGTAATGGGATGGAAAAAGATATTCTATGAAAGCAAAAGCCAAAAGTGAGCAGAAGTGACCATTTTTATATTAGATAAAATAGACTTTTAGTCAAAAACTCTAAAAAGAGACAAACAAGGTCATTATATAATAAAACAAGAATCAATGCCACCAAATACAACAATTATAAATATACATGCACCCAACACTAGAACACCTGGATATATAAAGCAAATATTATTAGACCGAAAGGGAGAGATATACTGCAAAACAAAAATAGTAGCAGACTTTAACACCTTAATACCTTTTGTCTTCAACAAGACACATAATCTAGACAAAAATCAACAGCAACAACAAAAACAGTGGAGTTAAACTATACCACAGACCAAATAGACTTAACAGATGTTTACAGAATATTTCATCCAACAGCTGCAGAATACACGTTTTTCTCAACCGCACATGAAACATTTTCCAAGATAGATCACACATTAGGCCACAAAACAAGTTTAATAAATTTTAAAGGATATAAATCACATCAAGTATTTTTTCTCGGATGACAATGGCATAAAACTAGAAATTAATAAGACAAACTCTGACAATTTTACAAGTACATAGAAATTAAACAACATGCCCCTAAACAACAAATAAAGAAATGAAAAAATTTGAAACAATAAAAACGTTCTTGAGGAAACAAAAATGGAAACACATCATGCCAAAACCATCAAAAACTGATGTTAAAGAGGTTTATATTAATAAAAATCTACATCAAAAAAGGATTTCTAATAAAGGATCTCACTCTGTACTTCAAGGAACTAAAAAACAAGAACAAATTAAACCTGAAATTGGTACAAGGAAGGAAAAAATAAAGCTTAATGCAAAAATAAACAAAATAGAGATTAAAAAAATTCAAAAGATCAAGAAAACTAATTTTCATCAAACTATTTCAAAAAATGTAGGAAGGTAGAACACTTCTAAACTCATTTTTACAAAGCCAACTTTACCCTGATTTCAAAACTGGACAAGGACATAACAAAAAAAGGAACCACAGGCCAATATTCCTAATTGAACATAGATGCCAAAATTCTCACAAAGGTGCTATCAAGCCAAATTCAAAATCACATTAAAAGGATCATTCACTGTGATTCAAGTGGGATTCATCCCAGGTTTGTTTTAACATGCACAAGTCAATACATTTGATATACCACAGAAAGACAAAAACCATACAATCATTTAACTAGATGCAGAAAAAAGATTTGACAAAATTTAACATCCCCTCATGATAAAAACTCTAAGCAAATTAGGTGCAGAAGGTATATACCTCAACACAATAAAAGCTATACTTGACAGACCCACAGTTAATATCATACCCAACAAGGAAAAGCTTAAAACCTTTTATCTGAGATCAGGAAAAGACAAGAATGCACATTTTCAACTCTTGTATTTAACACAGTACTAGAAGTTATAGCCAAAGCAATTCAGCAAGAGAAAGAAATAAAAAGAATCCAGATTGGAAAGGAAAAAGTGAAATTGTCCGTTCTTGCAGATGACATAATTTTATATACAGAAAATCCAAAAGACTCCACCAAAAAAAAAAATCCTGTTAGAACTAGTAAGCAAATTCAGTGAAGCTGCAGGACACAGAACTAACATAAAAATCAATAGCATTTACATACACTAATAATGAACTCTGAAAAAAGACATCACAAAAACATTTCTATTTACAATAGCTGTAAAAAATAAAATATCTAGAAATAAACCTAAGGAGTTAAAAAGATCTACTCTGAAAATTATAAACTTGTTGAAAGAAATTGAAGAGGACACAAATAATAAAGATATCACATATTCACAGAAGAATGAATATTGCTAAATGGTCATATGACCCAAAGTCATCTACAAATTTAATACAATCCCCATCAAAGTACCAATGACACTCTTTAGAAAAATAGGAAACAAAGTCTTAAAATTTGTATGGAACAAGGAAAGATCCCAAATAGCCAAAGCAACCATCAGCAAAAAGAACAAAAGTGAAAGCATCACACTACCTAACCTAAAAACACATAATGAAAGCTATAGAAACTAAGATAGCATATTATTGGCATAAGATCAGACACATACATAGACCAATGGAACAGAATAGAGAGCCAAGAAACAAATTCACACACCTACAGCCAGCTGATTTTTTGGCCAAGGTGCTAAGAATACACATTTGGTAAGTAATAACTTCCATAAATGGTGATGGGAATTAGGATATACACATGCAGAAGAATGAGACTAGTCCTCTGCCTCTCACCATATACAAAAATCAACTCAAAGTGGATTGAAGACATGACTGTAATAACCTAAAACTATGAAACTACCAGAAGACAGTGCAGGAAAAATGCTGGGCAAGGGAAAAAGGGAAAATAAAGAGAAGGTTGATCGATGTGTACAAAGTCACAATTAGACAAGAGGGATACATTCTGATGTTCTATTGCAGAGTAGAGTTCTATTGCACAGTAGGGTGACTTGGTTAACAGTAAAATATTGTATATTACAACATAGCTAGAAGAGAGAATTTTGAAGTTTTTCACCACAAAGACATGATAATTGCATGAGGTGACACATACTACCTATCCTGATTGCATCATTATATAGCATAGATATGTATCAAAACATCAAATTGTACTCCATAAATATGTACAATAATAATGTGTTAATTAAATATATACATTTTAAGCAAGCCTTATGTGTATGTTGCCTTTTATTGCTGTTAGACACAAATATAGGAGCTTGAAATAATACAAATGTATTTATTATCTTATCTTTCTGGATGCCAGAAGTACTAAAAACAAAGTGTTAGCCCAGCTAATTTTTCTGGGGCTGTAGGAGAAAACTCATTTTCTTGCCTTTTCCAGCTTTCAGTTTTTTCCTCATATCACTCTAACCTCTGCTTCTGTTGCCACATATCCTTTTCAGACTTTCATTGTTCTACCTCCACTTTCTTATGATTATGTAGGGCTGACCTGAATTGCCCAAGATAATTTCTCTCATCTCAAGGTCCTTAATTTAATTGCATCTGCAAACTCTTTTGGGGCAATCAGAGCATGCACATCTTTGGAGTACCACTATTCTGTTGACCATAATGTGCAAAGGTGAACCCCCTTTTTTCCCCTTAAGACTTTTCTTTCTCCAGTATTTATTCATAATGAGTTATAATGTCATATAGTGGTTGTTCAACATATAAACTTGCTGGGGTCATCCTTGATTATTTTCTTCACCCTCTTTCTCTACATATTCAATCTCCAAGTTCTACTGATTCTATATTCCAAATATTTTTCAAACTAATCCATCTTTCTATACCTTCACTGTCGCTTATAAAAATAAGGACGTGATCACATTTTAACCTTTCAACAGATCTTCCTAAAAGTTGCCTCTCATTATCTGTTCTGTATTTCTAAACATAATTTTATTCATCAGTTAACGGCTCAAAATCTATCAATTCCCTTATTGTCTATTTCCCGTAACATAAAATCAAACTTATTTTCTTATATTACAAGTTTATTCTGCTTCCTCTTAAACCTTATTCATTGCTACAAAATGCCTTTTTCCCATTTCCTTAGTGAACTAGAGCTCTCCCAGCTCCAGATCACTGATTGTAAGTTATTCTTCTGCCTGGAGCTCTCTGTCCTATCTGAATCTGTACTTCACAGAGATGACTCCTACCTGTCCTACATGCCTCATCTTTGATATCATCTACTTTTAGAAGCCGTCCTCTTTTCTGTGTTCAGACTAGTAGCCACCTCATCTTTGTTCCTACTGCACCAAGAACTTTACACATTTAACATTATAAAGCACTTGCAAGTCTGTTATTTATACTTCCCCTCAATATCATATGCTCTGAAGGGTAGGAGCCACCTCTGCCAACCTCACAGTTTAATTCCTGTGGCTAGCACAGTGTGGTAAAAGGGCTCAATATGTCTTGTTGAAGAAATGGATTTGCAATAAACTGTAGAACTTCTAAGAGACTCGCTAACTTTAAATGTGAATTTTAACAATATTGATTAACATTCTATAAGCCATTTGATGTGGAGCCATTCTCATGAAACAAAATTTTAAATGTTAATTATGCATAAAGGAAATCCAATTCAATTAATGTTTGTGAAAATCATAGTAGGTAGAAAACACTGTGTAAGCTACCCTCAAATGTATAAATTCCCTTAAGTTCCCTGAAAGAACTAGTAAGAAAAATGCTACATATAAATAGCAGTGCAATAGACAATGAGGTGCCTGCTATGAGAAAATCCATAAAAATATACAACTACAGAAAAGAGAAAATTATTGTAACATGTTACTGCACTTAGCCACTTAATAATCCAGACCAGCAAGACAATTAGTCTGGGAATGAAGCCCAGTTTTACCATTAAGAATGTAAAGATCAAAAACCCAGGAAAACAAGGCATTGCCCCTGACTAACAGAGGTTTATTTCTGAAGACAAGCAGATAGAAGTGGCCATATTTTCCTGATTATGACATGCAGAAAGAGTCAACCCTGCACCTGGTCCTGCATCTGAGGGATAGCTGTCAATTCTTCAGCCTTGTTTTCACAATATCCAGTGATGACATTACTCTGCACTACAGCCATTCACCCCATTTAAGTAAAGAAATTACCAGTTTCAGTAATAACTGAACCTGTTTAAAATGTTAATGAAGGTGTTGTTGTTTCATGGTAGCAAGAAAAAGACCTTGAGGAAGGCAAGTCTATTATTCATATTTTTTAAACATGGTATCTCACTGAGAATTGGTATATATGTGGCAGTTTTAAAACATAATTCTAGAGTTCTTTGACCTATTTTCATCAAGAAATAGGGTCATTATCCCCACACCTTGAATCTAAACAGACTAGTGCCTGATTTAACCAGTAAGATATGGCAGAAGTGATACTATGTACATGCTGAGGCTAAGTCATAAAGGGTCATCGTCTACCTGTTAGTTCTCTTGGAAAACTCAGCCTCTTAACTTTCATTCTTAGGATGCTCACTCTCATAACTCTACAGCCATGTGTCAGGAAATTTAAACACATGGACAGTGTCCAAGCTGAGACAAGACATTTGATTACGGAAGTCTCCAGAATACTCAGACATTTGAATCTTCCCAGATGAGGCTCCAGTATTTGTGATAAGAGACATCTATGCCCTGTCCAAATTCCTGACTCACAAAATCCATGAGTGCAATAGATACTGTTTTGTATTGCTGACTTTGAGGTGGTTTGGTACAGAGTAATAGACAACCAGAAAAAAAAAGGTAGACCCTTGATAAGTATTTGAGGAAGAAAGTTAGAAACAATGGAAGGGATGAAAAGAAGAACAAAGGTAGGGAGGGAGGAGAGAGAGAAAGAAGAGAAGGAAGACAAAATGTGAGAAAGAGCAAGAGACACAAATTCAGAGGCAGAGAGGATAGAATGACAGAAACAGAGACAAAGAAAGAAAAGAAGAAAGAGAGAAAGAAAGAAAGAAGAGAGAGAAAGAGAAGAGAGAAAGAAAGAAAAAAGAAAAAAAAGAAAGAAAGAAAGAGAAAGAAGGAAAGAAAGAAAGAGAAAGAAAGAAAAGATGAAGGAAGGAATAAGGAAAGAAGGCAAGGAAATAAAATAAGTTAGAAAAGCAGGAAGGGGAAGAGTGAATAGCGGGTGTGACTTGAATAGTGGGTGATTCTTAGATAGAGTTGTAAGAGAAAAGACATCCCAGATGAGTCAGTTAGCTGTCAGCTAAAAAAACAAAAGCCACTTTCCATGTATCAAGTGTGAAATGTCTAATATAGGAAACACGGCTTTTGCAGCCAATGGAAGACCTGGAATCAAAGAATAAAGAAGCCACTGGCATTAGATTGAGGTGGGGAGAATTCTCACAAGTATGCCATTCACATGTTTGGCTACAACTGTGCTTGAAGAGTAATAACTTTGCTTTCTCTTAAGCCTTCCAAATCTTGTATTTGTACTTCTTCTTGGCAAACTCTAAATTAGATCCATGCGGGGAAGAGAATTCTGGGATATATATTTGGTGGCTTCACTTCTGCATTAAGGCAGAAGTAATGTCAGTGACACTGAGGTGACACTGGGCAACCGAGGATGCCAGACAAGTGCTAGTAACCAATACCTAGGTGTGGAGAGACAGAGAACATAGTCAAAAGCACATCTCTTCTCTAACTGGATTATTTGGTGGAAGATAAGAATGGAAAAATAAGCTGGAGTGAGGTACATACTTGTTTTCTGTAGAAACTTGGAGAAGAAAAACAAATAGCAGAGGAAAAAATAGCTGAAAGAGTAACTGCAGAATAACAACTAATAAATAAGATTTGATGATTGCTCATGTTGGATCTGGAGCTGTGATTCAAAGTCAAGGATACGCTACAAAAGTCATACTTTCCCTTCTAAGTCAGTGTTTTCTGTACTGTGGATTTTTCATGTACCGTCCTAAAGATTTTCATCGAATTCATGTATTACTCACAGAATTTCTTTCTTAATATTTTGTCTTTGAATATATTCATTATTTTAAATGAATAATTTTATATTGCAATAAAAATCTACAACCTGGTCACAATGGAAAGTGTGAATCACTCAATAAAATAGAATGTATCAATGTAAACCCTGAGTCAAAAAGGCCTAGAGATTCCTGAAGCTCCATACAGAAAAAGACTTTTTTCTTTTTTGCAAGAGAAAAAAAAAAAAAAAAAAAAGTGGAATTAAAGTTACACCAAGATTTATTCCTCCATTCTGAAAGATAAATTATACATACTACAACAGGAAAGAAAATATGTACTTTGGGGAAAAATATCTGAAAAATCTTTTCAGGTCAGAAATTACACTTTGTTGTTTTTATTTTTATTTTTAATATTATTATTATTATCATTTGATATGGAGTCTCGCTCTCTCGCCCAGGCTGGAGTGCAATGGCACGATCTCAGCTCCCTGCAACCTCCACCTCTGGGGTTCAAGCGATTCTCCTGCCTCAGCTTCCCATGTAGCTGGGATTACAGGCGTGCGCCACCATGCCTGGCTGATTTTTTGTTTTTTTAGTAGAAACAGGGTTTTACTATGTTGCCAGGCTGGTCTCGAACTCCTAACCTCAAGTGATCCACCCACCTTGGTCTCCCAAAATGCTGGGATTACAGGCGTGAACCACCACACCTGGCCCAACTTGCTGTTTTTAATATTTATATTAGTCAATTGAGAGTAACTCATTCCCAAAAGTCAAGACTGGATGACACCGTGACTAAAATGAAGACTGAAA
Organism: Pongo pygmaeus; assembly: GCF_028885625.2. Classification (NCBI taxonomy): domain Eukaryota; kingdom Metazoa; phylum Chordata; class Mammalia; order Primates; family Hominidae; genus Pongo; species Pongo pygmaeus. The sequence goes on along the minus strand of NC_072373.2, from coordinate 122,947,722 downwards.
GGTAGGATGGAATGTTACCCAGGCTCAGGGATTCTGCCTCCAGGGGAGTAGTAAGGACCCCTTTATAGCAATTGTCTGATCCTTCTCATTTAGCAAAGCTATGGATTGAGTGTGTGCTTTTCCCTACTTTAGCGGCCCTGCCTACAATTGAAGTTATCCCACTTTGACTAAGGAACCAAGGCAGTATAGGTAGTAAAACCCAAGGAGCAGGGCAGGAGGGTATTAAAAACACAAATGTCTTTGACTACTCGGTATCTCTTCTCCTCTATGTCCATCTCATTGAAATTAAAATAATAAAGGCAGGGCTCATCTCAGAGAAGGTAGTCAAATCTGGTTTTGGCATGTCCTAAAATAATTATAAAAACAAAGTAATGTTTCTTAATTATGGCTAAATATTTTTACCTGCATAAGCTTTGCCACTGATATCTGCTTGTGCTTTCTTTACCAAAAAGAAGGGGGAGTATCAAGTGTCACACAAGCATAAATATACAAACAGTAAATATACTGGTTCTCTTTGCTGTAATCAAGGTATTGAAAGAAAATTGCAAACAAATACTTACTGAGGCAATGCTACTTAATGCTGTAGCAGGAACGTAATCAAGTTTGTTAGCAGCGGTCTTAGTGTTGTTTTTTGAGGGTGAGGGGTAGGAGATAATTCTACAAGAAGTAAGAACAATCCCTAGTGTCAGGGAGTTCATTTTAGAAAGCTATTCCAGAAACGCAAGGAAGAACGAGACAAAAATCTAACTTAAGATTAGTAGTGAAAAAAGGAAGCTGGATCACCTGAAAAAGATTTTAGTGAATGATATGGTAGAAGTGAGACAAAGAGAGGATTAAAAAGGGTACAGAGATTTATAGATTATAAGGTTATTTAAATGATGTTGTCAATGCAAACTAAGACTATAGGAAGCTGAACAGACTATTTTGGATGGAGACTGTATTTTGTAACAGAAATAAAATTTCTGTTAAATTTGGAAAGCATGTAGAACACCTTGTTGGATATATCTAGGAGGCAGTTGATATACTGAGCTTGGAAATGCTCAGACCTATTATATAAATTTGGGACTCAATACTTTATGCTACCTGAAATCATGGAAGCAGATGAGACAACCCACAGAGACATAGCAGGTCAAGAATACAAGAACATTAAAGGCAGATTCCTTGGGTAATCTTACAAGTAAGGAGTGGAAGCGGAAATGAGGAGCAGCCAAAAAACAGAGAGGCAGAAGTAGAACAACAGATACAAATTACATCATCAAATACAAAGAGGTCAGAAACAAATGGTTTGAAAATCAGTAACCCAGAAGAAGTGAAATAAAACCTACGGAGATACTGAAAACAGGACTAGTGTAATGGCTTAATATCTCTTCCTGCTTTTTCAAATTGTGATTCTATCAGCCTGGATGAAGCACCTATTTTCTCTCTTCTTCCTGACTAACCTCTACTCACACTCACTCTTGCCTACCTGCTCACCTGCCTAAAATGCAGCTGTGCTACTGTCATCTGATAACACACTGTACAATCCTCTGTCATGCATTTCATTTAATACCCTAGATGGCCGGTCTACTTATTTATTTTCTTAACAAAAAAACATGGGCTCTTGGAAGCAAGGATGCTACATCTCTTTTTAAATGGAAACAGTATTTGGCACACTGTGGATGCTTCTAGATCACACTTCACAGCCTTTCGATTAGAAATGAGAGAAGTTGATTGGAAGAGACTTATCTCATATATACCTAATGATAGTAATTGTACATGAAGAAGAACTTAAGCACACACAATTAGGAAAAATTATAGCTCATCAGTCAAGAGCTCATAGTGAGAGTGGGCTTCTAAGGAGAGAGAGAGAAAAAAAAAAAAGAGTAAATGCCTAATTTTGACTTTTAACACAATGTTCCCTTGTTGTCTAACCACCAACTTCTGGAAACTTCCCATAATCAGCATATTTCTTATATGCCTCTAATTTGTATTTCCAAGTTTTCCTTGGCTCTCTCACTCCTGGCTTGCTGCCCTAAAATGTCCCATTGCCTTATGGAACACTGCTCAGCACATAAATCAGTGACACTTTGTTTCCCAGCATGAGTACTGTGAACAGTTTACTCTTTGAAGAACCTCAAAGTGAACTGAAGAGATCAATGGGTCCCACTTCCAAGGAAGTGAATGATGTTTTATCTATACTGGTTTGCTGCTAAGTTTTTTTAAAGATATCCAGGAAGAGAACCTCCCAATTATTCTCAGTATGAATTGTGTAATAACTACATGGGATAAAAATATATACCATTTAATTCTGTTTTTCTTGAAGGTGACCTAACAATACCTTTCAATGAAAATCTGGGGACCAAAATATAAATCAGTTCCAATCATCTCAAGAAATATTTGTTATTTCAATAAATAGGTACTATACTGATTCCTGAGAATATATGGACCCAACCTGCATATTCCTTATAGTCTAGCAGGGAAATAAAACTGAGTTTTAATTATTGAATAGCTTGGTCTGTTCAGGCTGCTCTGACAAAATGCCATAGACTGGGAAGCTTATAAACAACAGAAATGTATTGCTCACATTCTGGAGTCTGGGGGGTTCAAGATCAAGGCCTTGACAGAGTCAATGTCTGGTGAGGACCATCTTCCCACTGTCTTCTCACATAGCAGGAGAAATGAAGGACATCTCTGGAGTCTCTTTTATACAGGCTCTGCCCTCATGACCTAATCATCTCCCAAACGCCCTTCCTTCAAATACCGTAGCGTTGGGGATTAGGTTTCAGCATATGAATTCTGAAGGGACACAAACTTTCAGTGTATAACACAAAATAAATAAATGACAGCATAAAGGACAAAAGTTTTTAACATATTGATTTGATGATTGAATATTCTGCCCTTAAAAAGTGACTTTAAATATCTTAACAGGCTCTATTAACTCTAAAAACCTCAGCAATGTTCTCACTGAGCAAGAAAATTGTTGAAAGATCCTCAAACTCACCTGTTCCTTTCATTCACTTACCCTCATTTCTTAAGTGCCATATGATCATTCCCCTGATTAAATATTATCAGTGGCTTCCTGTCACCCAAAGAATAAGCCTAAATTCTTTAGCTACGGATTAAAGAAGCCCATGAGTTCTTTGTTTCTTGTCATTTTTAATCATTTAACCACTATGGACTTCTAGCTTTATTTTTACCATATATCACACTCACCCTGAAAGACACGCCACATGTACACACACATTTCACACTTCATAATCTGAGACTGAGAGTTCCCTAAAAGTATCACGGTGGTTCACAAAGTCTCCCTTGTACAAACTATTCCCATGGCCTAAGAGCCTCCCTCTACCAGTTCTGTTTCCCCGCGTCCTTCTGCTGCTGCTAAATGCTTCTTCCTTGTTTTAGACTTTCCTGCTGGTCCTTCTATGCTCCTCCAAAAATGTTGGAAGTGTTCCCACTCCCTCTTAATGCTCTCTGTGTTTCTGTGGACTCTTCCGCATGCTTCTCTCTCAGCATTTGCCACATTGGTTATGTTCATGGATCTCCTCAACCAGACTACAAGAGCTTTAATAGCGGAGACAGTTTAGTATATTATTTTGACATCCCTAGCGTACACCTGGCATAGTACATACTCAATATACATTTACTAAATAAAACATTTATTCACAAAAATGTGTCATTAACAATAATAAATATTTCACACAAAGCAATGATGCTCAAAATAAAACAGTAGTAACATAACATAATTTTAAATTAGTTTGGCAGGAACTGAAATTCTATTTCTATTTTAAAAAGTCATGTATCAGAAGGTAATCCAGGGCTCAGCAGGTGCAAAGGTGTAATCATGGTTCTTGAGGAACATTACAAAGCATCAGTAAGTAGCTTTTTTTTTCCTTGCTCAATAGCTATAGAGATAAACTTGTTTTAAATACTCTGGCTTTATAAGGCTGTACATCATACCACAGACTAACATTTGGTTGGTCCTTTAAAATAATGTGGTTTATAAACATAAGCTTGCACAACACTAAGCTGAGAATTGATAAATCAAGCCATATTTACTGCAAACCTGAAACCTTATATAATTTCCATGTTTTAATTAAAAAATATATTTTACAATAATCTTACTATGGTCTGGACTCAGATCACAACCTGTAATAATCCCTGATTTTTATGGCTGGTTTTGTGTGGCATTCCTAATGTACAATGAAGTCTTAAATGCTTGCTTAATAAGGAATTTTAAATACAGATTATGCGATTCTTCCTTTGCAACACTTTCTGCCTAATGCCCTTGTTCTGCAGGGAATTTCATTAGCATATGCCCTGATCTTGTCCTCCAAGCCTTCATTGCTTCAGACAAGCGTGGGTTTAATTGAAAGAAAACCAAGCTGTGACTGTGACTCAGGTTTAAAGGCTGCTTCTCTGAGCAAATTAAATCCTGTAGAATGACTGAGCATTCTGTTCCATACCCTTCTGATTTAATGCTGCATATTAATTGTTGTTCTCCTATCTTCTACTCTGTGATTGTTTTCCCCAGGATCCTATTGAGGGTGATTGATGTTCAGATAAATTTGTCGGTTTCATATAGAGAAAGAAAGATTAACATGTGCTAGTAAGAACACTGGGTTACAAGATTTTAGATTAACCTAAATATTAACACAATATTAACACATGCTTTCGCAGATTTAAAAAGGAAGAACATGGTAAATAAAATACAAAGCTGATAATCAAGAAAAAGAATCCTGTTTTCTTAAGGACAGTTTCTAATACCTCCCTTTATAACATATAAACAGTTGTGCCTTTCGGTTTATCAGTTAACCCTTGATCATGCTCATAGACACCTGCAAAGAACTGAGGAGAAAACCAGGTTTTTAAGTGTTTATTCCCAGTACCCTCTCACCTTCATGTAGAACTGTAAGGTTTTGCAGGACAGGAGTAGGAGCCATATCTTGCATTGGTTACAGGCTCCAAATGTGTTTCTTGAACCTGAATTTTACTGTAACATCCAAGTTTACTTAGAACAAGTGCAAAGGTATCAATTTTTAAACCACTCCTCATTTTCCTTTCTCCTCAATTTGTTTTGTTTTCTTCTTCTTCTGCTTCTTCTTCTTCTTCTTCTTATTATTATTATTGAGCACTTACTTCTATAAATAGCCTCAAAACTTTCTGGAATGAAGCAGAACATAAAAACAGGAGAAAATGATGAAAGAAAATTAATTCAACATTTTCACAGAAGGAGAAAAGAAAATTGGTAAACTCATTTTTGTAGTTACATTTCTAGTCTACCTTATATCATCAGAGTTTCATTTAACTGAAGTCTTCTGCCTTGTGCAGCTAATGGTTTATGTTAAATGTATTTGCCAAACTGGACTCCTTAGGATGAAGCAAGTTCACTTGTGAAATCCAACTTCATCTTTATTAACTAAAGGCCATTACGAACGCTAAATTTTTTGCTGAAAAAAAAGTCATCTTGGGTATGATGCTAATCTAAATAAAGCCTACTTCATGAATTTGCTTATTTTTCTCTTTTCCCTTCAGACATTAGCCAGCTAAAGTTGTTACATATACATTAATTACGCCAATTACTCCCAACTGTATATGTGCATGCATTCAAGACTTGATTATCTGAGCTAAAAGAAGTGGTTATGCATGGCACAAATAATACAAATAAGCAAAAAATTCAAATCCCATGTACATTGAATTAATGAATGCATTATATATTTGTGGCACAGCTAAGTTACCTTATTATGTTTTTGCTTAATTTAATAATTCAATTACCTTGCATTTCCTTATTCCACCCAGGTAATGAAAGGGAAAGCAGGTCCAGATTCATAACAGGCACTGGAAAAATCAAGCCTACAATTTAAGGATTTGGTGATAGTCTTCTATTTCTTCTCTATTTTCAAATTTGTCTTTTGTATTTTTGTAGCTAGACATTCCCCATAATGTTGCTTTAATATCCTACAATGTCCAATACATATGGAAAAATTATCCTCACATGTATCACAATAAAGATTCATGCATTCATCTCCCGTGATTAAAAGAAGCTGGAAGAAAGCCAGTTCCTACCTAAGAGTAATTCCAAATTTAATTTCCTGGGAGTTTAGGAAGGTACTTAGTTCTTTGAATTAATCTTTATAGAAGTTCCTAGTTTAGATCACCCTTTGTAAGGCTGCATGGTGTCATGCAGTGGTTCTCAAAATGTAGTGTTCAAAACAGAATAACTTAGATGGTTTGCTGAAAGAGATTTCAGGGCTTCCACCCACAGGTTTCTGATTCAGTAGGTCTAGGACAGGGTCCAATAATTTGCATTACTAACAAGTTCTCAGGTAATGCTGATACCGCTAGTTTAAGATCTCACTTTGAGGGTCACTAGTGTAAAGGTTAAGTTTAAACTCAAATTCAGCACTACAAGCTATGTGTCCTAGGGCAATATATTTAACCTCCAACCTCAGTTTTCCTATTTGAAACCTAGGAATAATAATTGCAACCTACATCAGAGAGATTTTTTTTTTGGGGGGGGGCGGTGATTAAATGAGTTATACGTTTAAAATGTTTATAAAAATGCCTGACACATACTCAGTACTGAAATAGTGTTATTGTTGTTCTTGTTCTTTGTACTTACAAGCATAGGTCATCCAGTGTAATCATAAATGAATTAACATCAAAGAAACAAAAAAAAATGTCTTTCTCTGAAACATTTGGCTGAGTGCTGGACACTGGGAGAAAAAGAATGTTGATAGGCTTATTCTCCAGAGTGACCTGGAGAGGAGGATTCCAGGGAAGAATATAAGTCTTGAATATATTATGATGGATCATCACAAGGCAAGAAAAGAATGCATGAAAGAGATAGAGGAAAGGGCACTAAGGTGAAAGCCTTTTATTTCTCCTTGATATGCCAATGCTAGGCTCATATTAGGGATTCAGTGAATATGTTTTACATGTCTAATATTTGTTTATCAAGTCACGAGCTAAAATTGAGCACACAAATGTGAACAAAAACAGGCATGTTCTCTGTTCTCCTAGAGCTAAAAATTATATAAGACCATGTAGAAGAGCAAATGTGGCAAATGCCAAAGAGAGATTTACTGTTTTTAAGAAATCTGGAGACACTTCTCTGAAAAAAACTAAGGATGTAGCTGAGGTATGGGCAGACAGTGTAGGCAGGAGTACAGTTGCAGCCTTAAACATGGCAAGTTAAATAAATAAAAATTTCTTAGTTTCTGAGGTAGACAGATAGATAAATGGTAATCCCTCAATGCCCATTGAGTGAATGCATTACTAATTAGCAATTATAAGCAATATAAAAATAAATAGTTCAAATTCAGATATGATTACTATAAATAACTACATCTAAAAAGAATGCTTTCATGGCAAGTTATAGAAAATTCAAATTTTTAAATAAATAGGAATTAATTTTCCTCACACAGAAGAAATCTGGAAATGGGTGGCCTCTGGGGCTATCGGTTCAGTGGCTCATCACCCGGAGACCTGTGGCTCTGTAATACTCTGCTGTTCCCATCCTGATTGCCATCTCATGGTCATAAGATGGCTGCTATATGCAAGGAAGGAGAGGAATGCACTTAATGCATTTTTCACTTGCTTTCCTGATAGTCCCCTAACTGTCCCCAAAACAGATTTCTCTTTAAGTATCATAGGCCATAATTAATTCACCAGATAACCCAAGGGGCAAAGTAGTCCAAGTAAGTTGGAAATGTAACTGTAATGATTTCCTTAGGCTAATCATGACCCCCTTCCCAAAGAAGAGTCTGGGTACAAAGTCAGGATCTTTTTAGCTAGAAAGAAGGAGCATGGATATTGAGTAGATAATTGACAGTTCATGCCACAATAACATACATAGTTTTGGTTCACAGGTGCATTTATACTTACTGGATTGCAAATCATGAAGTTCGGTGAAGAGGACGATAAAAGTTGATATATGCCTCTGGTAGTCTTTTATCCTAGGTCGGTGGAATTCTCAAAACCCACAGAGGGCAGGGCGCGGTGGCTCATGCCTGTTACCACAGCACTGTGGGAGGCCAAGGCGGGTAGATCACGAAGTCAAGAGATGGAGACCATCCTGGCCAACGTGGTGAAACCCTGTCTCCACTAAAAATACAAAAATTACCTGGGGGCCATGACGAGCACCTGTAGTCCCAGCTACTCGGGAGGCTGAGGCAGGAGAATTGCTTGAACCGGGGAGGCGGAGTTTGCAGTGAGCCGAGATTGCACCACTGCATTCTAGCCTGAAGACAGAGCAAGACTCCAGAAGAAAAAAGAAAGAAAAGCCATAGAAATGTTTGTTAAGGCTTTATTCTAGATTGGTGATTTTTTTTTATATATGAAATGGAATTTTCTTTGGTTCCTTAGAAGACAGGATGGAAATTAAGCATTTATTGATAACAAATCATAATTTGTATTGTGGAAAAATTAAAAATAATTGTGAATTTACTATTCACTTGATGCATATGATTGTGGAAAATTTGGCCATTTCAAAGAATTGTTTTGAAGTGAAAAATCAATATTTTCAAGTGCCAGGTAATATAATGAGTTTTTGTTTGTTTGTTTTATGTCCAATTCTCACAATCACCTTTTTCTATTGGAAAAAAAACAGAGGTTCAGACACATCAAATAACTTGCCTGAACACATATAAAGAGTCAGAAATTCAAACCCATGGTTGCCTGACATCATCTAGACTTTCTCTTTTTTTCTACTTTTCTGTTATATAATTTAATTAAAGAATTTTTCCTGGAGGCAACATTTTTATATCTCTTGGGGAAAAAACACTTGAAAGGCAATTATTAGTGACTATATCATTAATGTTGTTCTTACTGGAAAACTAATTGGAGATACTGATGCTTAAATACACTTTTACTTTTCGTTTTAAACCTTGCAATGACCTGCTTTAAGCAGATGGATATTTCGGTAAACATTTCCTTTTTTGTAAACAGTGGGTAGTCAATGTATGTTCACATTTTAAAAGGTGTTCATTGTATTGATTTTTTACTACCCTTATTTTTCCTATTTATTTCTTCTTAAAAAAAATCAAGTCCAAATTTCCTATTCCATAGAAGTGACATTTTCAACATATACCTGTAGCCTGAGGTCCTTTACCTCATATACCCAGAGTCCATGAGCAATTATGTAATCACTCCGTTTTTCCTCTTCCTTTTCTACATCTTCTTTGTCACAGGGATTCACATACTACGTTGGAATCACAGACTTTCTTCTTTTGTTCATTTTCAAACAGTAATTGTGTCAGGCTTCTGACATCCCAGGCCATATTTGCTGTCTTTCCCCTACATGATTTCATTGAGGTCAAGAACTGTTTCTCATTTATCTCCTGTAACCCTGTTCCCAGCACATATAGAGGAGGGGAGGTTGGTCAAGAAAGAGTTCGGCAAGTAAAGCTGTAGAAGTCAGAGTCAGCTGAATGTAAAAAGTCAACTGGAAATGGGATAGATGATGATATTATCTGATGATAAAAACAAACTGCTAAAAGGATGCCCATTGCTGCTCTGTCTTTATGACAGTGCAAACAAACCCAGAATAAAAGAATGTAGTGTATTCACTAGGGAATCGTTAAATACATCTATGGCAATACCAAAAAAGAAGCCTCTGGACACTGGATCTTTCAAAAGGGCAAATATGTAAACTGATCTCTGTCTCTATCATTGGAAAGTAACTTGCTATTTTAATTAGAGATAGAAAGTATTATGAGGTAGGAAAGATGAAAAGGGAAGAAACGTAGTTTAATAATTATAAGAAAAGAGGATGAGAAAATGCAATGAGAGAGAAAGATCCTCATGGTTAGAATCCCCAGTGTGCACAAAATTGTGTATAGAAAGATATTCGCTGTAAAGAAAACAATATTATGAAATAACTCAAATGGCCACCAGTTCCAGAATAATTAAATAAATTATGGTGTATCCATAAAATGTAAGACCACTCAGTTACTAGAAATATGTGTGTGTGTATATATATATACACATATATAAATATAAAAATGTATATATATAAATACATACACACACACACACACATTCATGTACCTCGTGTCAGACTTCACATGATTTTAATTCTCATAACCATCTTATGGGTAATTTACTAACATCATCCCTGTCTTGTAGGTGATTCAACAAAGCCACAGAAACATGCAATAACTTGTTCAAGGTTACATTACATAGCTCATAAGTGGAAAAACTGGGATTCAAACTCAGGCAGTTGTATACTTATGCACTGAGCTATAATAAGAGTGAGATGGCCAGAACTCACCATTATGTGAAACTGACAGGTCATTGAACAATATTTATGCTAATTGTCTTATTTTTGCAAATGTAATGTAAAGCTACAATGAAAGAGTGAGTAGAACAAAATCAAGAGTGAAGAAAGAAAATGAGGCAATCTAAAACTCTCTGGCACATCCCCAACTAATTACAGAAAGCATTAAATTGTGTTTGGAAGATGCAACATTCTGAAAGTTCACTAAAGCACTTGGCTCTCTCTGAAATGCCCCTTCAACTGGTAAGAGAAAATCATTTCATATCCCCTATACTGATCCGCTCGATTGCATGTCAGCTCTATTAGGCAGCTGCTTCTCACTAATCCAAGCTGACTTTTTATTAGCCACTTAGACCTCAAGCACCAGACACATGACAATTTTAAGGTTTAAAAGCTGCCCTCAGTTAGATCTAAACAGAACTTAGATCTTGGCTATGACCAAAATACATCATTAGAATTTGAAGTTTAACTTAACAGAGTGCACTATTGTTTCAGATTCTTTGCTTTTTACTACTGGCTTTTAATTCAGTAAGGAGAAAACTATGGAGAATGAAACAAATCAAATGACCACAAGCAAGTGTAGGGGAAATAAGAGACCAACCCTTTGGAATATAAGATTTATCTCCTTTTTGTGGGATGTTGGAATGAACTAAAAGATAAAAGTGCCAAAGCTAGCCAGCAGCTCCAGGGGTTCTTTCCCAGGTTGGCCGGCCTAGGATAATTACCCCCACACAGGAAAATTACCTATTTTGTCCCTCGGGCACAGAGACAAAATAAATCAAAGCAGTTGCAAGGCTTGGGTTTGTCATGCTGCCACTTTTTTTGTTCAGTGTTTCATATTCTCTGAGTGATTTATTTATCTGTGTAAATTTTGAAAGTAATTCATTAATATTAGAGAAAAACTGGGACTTGATCTTTAGTGGGAGAGGGCTTTGGAATACAGAGGACTGCTCATTAATGTATTCAGTATTTCCTCTCCACCCTCCCAAAAGCTTCATTATATTCTGACCCGAATTTCTCAGATCTGGGGCGGTGGGGGGGGGGGTGGGTCACTGAGATGTTATGAAATTTAATCTCCAATCCTCAGCGAAATTTGAGAACTACATATGAGAGAAATGCTTCTACAGAGTATTAGACTTAATTTTTCATAAGTTATTTTGTATCTTGAAAAACTTCAAAGAACATAAAAATGAAGGCAGAGAAACTATCAGAAGAGGCTAGAGGGCTAAGGAACTGACTGGAAATACAACCTCCAGGTTTCCATCTCTGACCCTGACATCCAGTTTACTCCAAGTCAAATTGCTTAATCCTTATTGTTCCAGAAATTTTTTCTATATACTGAAAACAAAGTAAAACTTACATTATTGAAACTTGGAATTTTGGAACTAAAACAAAGGATGCAGTTAACCCCACAAGGTCATCATTTTATGAAAGAAACACTAGACACCCTGGGCTTTTGTAAAGTCATATGACTAATTTTTGAATGATGGAGTGCAACAGTCCAGGTATCTGGCATTCCTATGTGAGGTGCTTTTCTGTTACCCTGTATTGGCCATCAGCCCAAACAGCCCATGAGGAATTTATGATGACAAAAAATAAATGTAGGCCGGGTGCGGTGGCTCATGCCTATAATCCCAGCACTTTGGGAAGCCAAGGTGGGTGGATCATGAGGTCAAGAGATCGAGACCATCCTGACCAACATGGTGAAGCCCTGTCTCTACTAAAAATACAAAAAATTAGCTGGGCATGGTGGCACACACCTGTAGTCCCAGCTACTCAGGAGGCTGACGCAGGAGAATTGCTTGAATCTGGGAGCCAGAGGTTGCAGTGAGCCAAGGTCACGCCACTGAACTCCAGCCTGGAGACAGAGTGAGAGTCCGTCTCAAAAAAAAAAACAAATAAATAGAAATAAATAAATGTAGCTTTTTAATGAAAAATTGGGGGCTCTTTTCTTCATATTTCAGAGCTTCTATTTCCCTAACTAGAAAATCAGGAGGCTAGATTAGCAGTAATGATATAAAAACTAACATCTATCCAGCTCTGACTGTATATTAAGCCCATTGTTTTTGTCTTTTACATATATTATCACATATTATTATTATGAGAAATCCAGTGACAGGGACACTCATTACTCTCATTGGATAGATGAAGAACTGAAGCATAGAAATGTTGGATAATCTTCATTGGCCTTTCTCAATTCCCAAGCTCCATGAGCACCCTCATTGGTGAAGCCCAGGCAATTCAGCTTCCTATGGATGAGCTCATTAAAATTGACAATGACTTGGCAAGATAAGTACTTTGTCATCCACATTCTACAGAAACAAAACATACATGGCACCTATTATGTGGCAGAAACTGCTCTCAGCACTGTCCACATATACTTAACCTTCTCTGCCACCCTATGAAGGGGAGTCCATTCTACAATGCTTAATTCGTAGATTAAAAAAAAAAAAACTGAGGCACAAAGAGGTTTTATAACTTGTCCAATGTCACATAGCCAGGGGGTGGTGGAGTTTGAACCCAGGCAGTCTGGATACAGAGTCAGTGTTCTTCACCACCCTACTGTATTGCCTCTTTAGTAGAAAGAGACAATTATGCTATGAATTCTTTATACAAATATTTTTCAAATCCAGCGACCATTCAGAAAAACCAGCAATGCAACAGCAACAAAATATATGTGACAGCCGAGTGGGAAGCCCAGTTGGAAAATCCAATAATTTTACTAAGGACACCTGGCAAATTATAAAGAAAAGTTCATCTTCTCTAAAGGAAGCAACATATGGAGTTCAGGACCTAAAGCTGGGTTTTCTAAAATTAGTGCTTGTCTTATGAAATGTTCTGTAAAAAAGAGGGCTCCATAATTAAATATCTAAGACTGGACACACAGCATAACATGTATAGCACTTTATAGAGGTTGCATGATAGCTGAATACTTTAAAGGCCATAAGAAATCCAGAGTAAAGAAGTCTGTTTATCCATGCTTAATACAGCATTTATTGAGCAGAAATAACCCCAAATTCTTTTTATTCATGAACTATTAATATGTTGTAGAATGGTTCCTCATAACATATATTGGAAAACCCTGGCCAAAAGCCAAACCACAGAAGATCCAACATTGCCCATAACCTCAGCCCTTTGCTCAGTTCAAGGCATCTCCTCATCCCTAGACCTATACTTCACAACCATTCTTCAGGTCTCTGTCAGTTCTTGCCTTAGGGTTTCAGGGTTGAGGGCTGTGTCCTGAACGCCTTTCCTCTTTGTGAGTTAGGGTAAAACTTAGAGCCAGACAGAAAGAGATGGGAGAACTCTTGGTACCAAGGGGCAAAGGAGCTGTAGGTAACCAGTTGTCCAGTCGGCACAATGAAAGGGGGCTGGATTAACAATTACACCAGTACAAAAGTTATAAGCCAGAAGCATCCTCAGGCGAGACAGTATGTGTGATCAAATTATGAGGGAGAGTTTCTTATTGCTCCAGGTGACTTTGAGACTGCCACAATCCCACTGGTCACCACAGGGCACTTTGAACACCAATTATCTCATCAGTTCAATAGGCTTCACCTTTTTTTTTTTTTTTTTTTTTTTGAGACAGAGTCTCACTCTGTCACCCAGGCTGGAATGCAGTGGTATGATCTCAGCTCACTGCGACCTCTGCCTCCTGGGTTCAAGCGGTTTTCATGCCTCATTCTCATGCCTCAGCCTCCCCAAGTAGCTGGGACTACAAGTGTGCTCCACCACACTCAGCTATTATTTTAATTTATTTATTTTTGGTAGAGATGGGGTTTCACTATGTTGGCCAGGCTGGTCTCAAACTCCTGACCTCAGGTGATCCACCTGCCTTGGCCTCCTAAAGTGCTGGGATTACAGACATGAGCCACCAGGCCCCCAGCTGCTTCTCTCTTTCTTTCTCCTGATATAAAGCTATCAGTGTTTCTAGTGAGAATTCATTGCTTCTTTTTCGAGGTTTTCTCAGATCTTTGTTTATACGTATTTTATGTATATAAGTATATATCTATACACACGCGCACACACACACACACACAAATATATATATATATATATATATAATCTCCCTGTTTTATAGCAGTAATTTGCATATCTTCCTTTCCAGTGAGACTGAAAACTGCTGTAAGGTAGAGTTTCTACTTTATTCATCACTGTTTCCTCCTTAGAACTCTGCACATAGTAGGAGCTCACCAAATGTTTATTGAATGAACAGATGAATAATAAATGAAAGAATGATTGAAGCACAGCTTCTAGATTAACCAGCAATTGTGACTCTCTGAATTTTTGATTTTCACCATTTAGGTTTCAGGGCTGTAAACTTGGCAACAATTATTTAATATCCCCTTGCAGATCCTGTTTCTAACCTTCACTCTTCAAACCGCTTTATTCTAATCCACACCCAAACCTTTTCTTTGAGCTCTGTGATCCCTTGATGCTCAAGAAAACCCTGAGATATCACTTTGAAATTTTTAAAAAATAGAATACTTGCACAAAAGGAAAGAAAAGTGCTTTAGTTCCAAGCACTTTAGTAACAGAGGTGATGAGAATTCACAGGAAAACTGACCCACAAATGATACACACAGCTGAGTTGTGTTGATCGGGGGAGGAAAGAGACACATCCCCCCTTCTGAGGACAAACACGCCTAGCTCTTTAACATCAAGGACAAACAAGGTGGAGGAGAGCAAAAAGCAAAGGCCAAGATGGTTAAGTGACAAGATTAATGACATTCATAAAATTGATGGAGGCCTGTGGGCTTGAAGTGATTGTAATAGTTCATATGAAGCTCAAGGACGTAAATATTTAACAAATAATTACTTCTTGGTCTCATATCCACCACGGGGCCAGAAAGTAAAAGTAGAGATTATTTTCTCTTTGAGGACTCAGTTATTTAACAATTAGAGGAAGGGGGAAACAAAGCCAAAAAGATTTTCCCTTTACCTTATTTCTCTTCAAAACTACACTCGGTCCATTCAAGGCTTGGGAAATAAAGATTCTCATCACTTTGCTTTTCTGTATACCATAGGCTTTAGGATATTTCTGGTAACTAGTTCCTCCTGTTTAAATTAGACTCTATACGATCTTCCCGCCCTTGACTGGGACTTTTTGGTAAATTGGCTTGCAACCTCAGGCTCACATCTCTCATTGTATTTAATTGCTCTTGTCAAACCTATTTGGTTTTTCTTCCTTTTTGGGGACAAGTTTCAGTAAGGAGGGCATTTCCTCAGTGTCAACCCGTGTAATCTTCACAGATCTCACCTATCCATTGTCAATACTGTGCTCTCAGCCAATTTGGTCAACTTTCCTTCATCCTCATTCTAGTCGCTCCACTTGTAATCACCTGAAAATTTCTTTCTGTCCGCTCCACGGACAAAAACAATTCACTGAGATCATGGTATTGCAGTAAAGAAAGAGTTTAATTAACCCAGAACTACTCAAGAAGTTGGACTGCAGTTATTACTCAAATCAGCCACCCTAAGAACTCAGAGGCTAGGGTTTTATGGATAATTTGGTGGGCAGGGGGCCAGGGAATGGTGCTGTCGATTGGTTGGGGATGAAATCATAGGGGTGTGGAAAATGATCCTCATGCACTGAGTTTACCTCTAGGTGGAGACTCCAGTACTGGCTGAGTGAGTCATAAGTCCTGGGTCTGGAAGAAGTCAGTTGGTTGCCAGACTGCCAAAGTCTGAAAAACATCTCAAAAGACCAATCTTAGTTTCTACAATAATGATGTTACCTACAGGTCCAATTAGGGAAGTCACAAATCTTGTAACCTCTGGCCACGTGACTCCCGAACAGCAAGGGATTATAGAAAGGCAAGCCAGGGACAATGGCTGGGTTTGTTTACTCCTACATTTTAGCAGAATTCAGACTTCTTCCATAATCCTAAGCTTGTGGCCTTTCATTAGTCTTACAAAGGCAGTTTTGGTCTCTGAGCAAAGACGGGCTTCGTTTTAGGGAGGAACTATTATCATTGTTGCTTCAAAGTTAAACTATACACTACATTTCTCCCATGGATAGCTTGGCTTATGCCTAGGAATGAGCGAGGACAGCCAGCCTGTGAGGCTAAAGGCAAGATACAGTCAGCCATGTTAGACTTATTTTGCTGTTGTAATCTTTCAAAGGCTGTTCCACACTTAGGCTAAAGCAACAGTGGCACTGCTAGAAATATTGTTAAGTTTATTCCTGCCAGGAAGAAGAGAGAGTGACATTGCTCACTTTGGAAAGGTAAATCAACTTCACAAAATGTACCATCAGTTTAATAAGAGTCTATATTTATTGAACACTAATTATGGGCCAGGCACTGCATTGAGTGATTTACAACATTATTTCATTAAACTATCACTACCGCTTTATGAAGTAGGTACTTTTATTATTCCCCAGCTTACAAATGATGTAACTAAGATTTAGAGAGGTTATGTAACTTGTTCAAGGTCACAAAGCCAGTAAGTGGATGAGCAAAGATTATATTCCATATCTGTCTATCTCCCAGAGCTTGTCCTTTAATTAATATATTACAATGCCTCACATATTAGTGCATGAAAAGAGACAAAGCACTAAATAAATGACAGTCAATTTTTAAAAGATGAACAAGGTACTTTCAAAATTGCATGATGATTGAATGTCTAAAAAGACTCTGAAATCTCTAGAGGAGAAACATATTACTATAAAACGTAATCTTGATTTTGTGAGTTTTTCTTAAGGATCGCACTGTGTGGACATCTTCATGGGAATATGGAATGGGATAATAGCCAAAGCCAATAAAAGTCAGTTGAAGTAGCTAACATTCAAGTTGGTTTTGAAGGGGCACTCTCCTACAGGATTGCTAATCCACTCAGTATTTGTCCCTGTCTATATTTGCTTGGCTTCTCTGTTCCCATCTACCCAGTCTTTAATAAGATCTGGGCATGCAGGATCCCTCTCCCTCCAGTCTTGTTAGCACCATATGTCATCCACTCCTTCTACTGACTCTTCTGGCATCTGGGGTCTCTCAGGAATTCTCTATACTGTATCTCTTTTCCTTAGTATCTCTTAAGTCAGTATCTCTTTTCTTCTGAACATAAGCCCTTCCTCTTTTATATTCCTCCTCTAGACCCCATTTAAATACCTCTCCTTCTGTTAGAACTTGTTGTTAAATGTGAGTCTCCAAACTTCACTGAAACAAGAATCTGTTTTATGAAAGATGTATTAAAAACAAAATTAAATGTAATTGTCTGGATCAAAAGTCAACATTCAATACTTTAAAAATTCCACCCTAGGTACTTAATTATGATAGTAAGTTTTAAATTAAATATCATTTATTCACTTGAATAAATAATTATTATCAATTAGGTAAATATTAACACATGTTGAGAGACATGAAATCACGATGTTTAAGAATGTAGGCTCTGGAGGCAGACAGGATCCAATGGCTGTTGCTGCCACTTGTAGCGATGTGAACTTGAGAAAACTGCTTCATTGTGTTGTGTCTCAGTTTTCTTATCTGTAAAATGGGAATAATTATGTCAATTAATTAATAGGATTGTTGTGAATAGAAAATATATTAATGTATGAAAAACATGAAGATGGCCGAATAGGAACAGCTCCGGTCTAGAGCTCCCAGCGTGAGCGACGCAGAAGATGGGTGATTTCTGCATTTCCATCTGAGGTACCCTGTTCATCTCACTAGGGAGTGCCAGACAGTGGGCGCAGGTCAGTGGGTGAGTGCACCGTGTGCCAGCCGAAGCAGGGGCAAGGCATTGCCTCACTCGGGAAGCGCAAGGGGTCAGGGAGTTCCCTTTCCAGGGGTGACAGAAGGCACCTGGAAAATTGGGCCACTCCCACCCCAATACTGTGCTTTTCCGACGGGCTTAGGAAACAGTCCGCCAGGAGATTATAGCCCGCACCTGGCTCAGAGGGTCCTACGCCCACGGAGTCTCCCTGTTTGCTAGCACAGCAGTCTGAGATCAAACAGCAAGTCAGCAGCGAGGCTGGGGGAAGGGTGCCTGACATTGCCCAGGCTCACTTAGGTAAACAAAGCAGCCAGGAAGCTTGAACTGGGTGGAGCCCACCACAGCTCAAGGAGGCCTGCCTGCCTCTGTAGGCTCCACCTCTGGGGGCAGGGCACAGACAAACAAAAAGACAGCAGTAACCTCTGCAGACTTAAATGTCCCTGTCTGACAGCTTTGAAGAGAGCAGTGGTTCTCCCAGCACGCAACTGGAGATCTGAGAACGGGCTGACTGCCTCCTCAAGTGGGTCCCTGACCCCTGACCCTCGAGCAGCCTAACTGGGAGGCACCCCCCAGCAGGGGCAGACTGACACCTCACAAGGCCGGCCAGGTACTCCAACAGACCTGCAGCTGAGGGTCCTGTCTGTTACAAGGAAAACTAACAGAAAGGACATCCACACCAAAAACCCATCTGTACATCACCATCATCAAAGGCCAAAAGTAGATAAAACCACAAAGATGGGGAAAAAACAGAGCAGAAAAACTGGAAACTCTAAAAAGCAGAGTACCTCTCCTCCTCCAAAGGAACGCAGTTCCTCACCAGCAATGGAACAAAGCTGGATGGAGAATGACTTTGACGAGTTGAGAGAAGGCTTCAGACGATCAAATTACTTTGAGCTACGGGACGTTATTCAAACCAAAGGCAAAGAAGTTGAAAACTTTGAAAAAAATTTAGAAGAATGTATAACTAGAATAACCAATGCAGAGAAGTGCTTAAAGGAGCTGATGGAGCTGAAAACCAAGACTCGAGAACTACGTGAAGAATGCAGAAGCCTCAGGAGCCGATGCAATCAAATGGAAGAAAGGGTATCAGCCCCGGAAGATGAAATGAATGAAATGAAGCGAGAAGGGAAGTTTAGAGAAAAAAGAATAAAAAGAAACGAGCAAAGCCTCCAAGAAATGTGGGACTATGTGAAAAGACCAAATCTACATCTGATTGGTGTACCTGAAAGTGACGGGGAGAATGGAACCAAGTTGGAAAACACTCTGCAGGACATTATCCAGGAGAACTTCCCCAATCTAGCAAGGCAGGCCAACATTCAGATTCAGGAAATACAGAGAACGCCACAAAGATACTCCTCGAGAAGAGCAACTCCAAGACACATAATTGTCAGATTCACCAAAGTTGAAATGAAGGAAAAAATGTTAAGGGCAGCCAGAGAGAAAGGTCGGGTTACCATCAAAGGAAAGCCCATTGGAATAACAGCAGATCTCTCAGCAGAAACCCTACAAGCCAGAAGAGAGTGGGGGCCAATATTCAACATTCTTAAAGAAAAGAATTTTCAACCCAGAATTTCATATCCTGCCAAACTAAGCTTCATAAGTGAAGGAGAAATAAAATACTTTACAGACAAGCAAATGCTGAGAGATTTTGTCACCACCAGGCCTGCCCTAAAACAGCTCCTGAAGGAAGCACTAAACATGGAAAGGCACAACCGGTACCAGCCACTGCAAAATCATGCCAAAATTTAAAGACCATTGAGACTAGGAAGAGACTGTATCAACTAACGAGCAAAATAACCAGCTAACATCATAATGACAGGATCAAATTCACACATAACAATATTAACTTTAAATGTAAATGGACTAAATGCTCCAATTAGAAGACACAGACTGGCAAATTGGATAAAGACTCAAGACCCATCAGTGTGCTGTATTCAGGAAACCCATTTCACATGCAGAGACACACATAGGCTCAAAATAAAAGGATGGAGGAAGATCTACCAAGAAAATGGAAAACAAAAAAAGGCAGGGGTTGCAATCCTAGTCTCTGGTAAAACAGACTTTAAACCTACAAAGATCAAAAGAGACAAAGAAGTCCATTACATAATGGTAAAGGGATTAATTCAACAAGAAGAGCTAACTATCCTAAATATATATGCACCCAATACAGGAGCACCCAGATTCATAAAACAAGTCCTGAGTGACCTACAAAGAGACTTAGACTCCCACACATTAATAATGGGAGACTTTAACACCCCACTGTCAACATTAGACAGATCAACAAGACAGAAAGTCAACAAGGATACCCAGGAATTGAACTCAGCTCTGCACCAAGCAGACCTAATAGACATCTACAGAACTCTCCACCCCAAATCAACAGAATATACATTTTTTTCAGCACCACACCACACCTATTCCAAAATTGACCACATACTTGGAAGTAAAGCTCTCCTCAATGAATATAAAAGAACAGAAATTATAACAAACTATCTCTCAGATCACAGTGCAATCAAGCTAGAACTCAGGATTAAGAATCTCACTCAAAACCGCTCAACTACATGGAAACTGAACAACCTGCTCCTGAATGACTACTGGGTACATAACGAAATGAAGGCAGAAATAAAGATGTTCTTTGAAACCAACGAGAACAAAGACACAACATACCAGAATCTCTGGGATGCATTCAAAGCAGGGTGTAGAGGGAAATTTATAGCACTAAATGCCCACAAGAGAAAGCAGGAAAGATCCAAAATTGACACCCTAACATCACAATTAAAAGAACTAGAAAAGCAAGAGCAAACACATTCAAAAGCTAGCAGAAGGCAAGAAATAACTAAAATCAGAGCAGAACTGAAGGAAATAGAGACACAAAAAACCCTTCAAAAAATTAATGAATCCAGGAGCTGGTTTTTTGAAAGGATCAACATAATTGATAGACTGCCAGCAAGATTAATAAAGAAAAAAAGAGAGAAGAATCAAATAGATGCAATAAAAAATGATAAAGGGGATATCACCACTGATCCCACAGAAATACAAACTACCATCAGAGAATATTACAAACACCTCTACGCAAATAAACTAGAAAATCTAGAAGAAATGGATAAATTCCTCAACACATACACCCTCCCAAGACTAAACCAGGAAGAAGTTGAATCTCTGAATAGACCAATAACAGGAGCTGAAATTGTGGCAATAATCAATAGCTTACCAACCAAAAAAAGTCCAGGACCAGATGGGTTCACAGCCAAATTCTACCAGAGGTACAAGGAGGAACTGGTACTATTCCTTCTGAAACTATTCCAATCAATAGAAAACGAGGGAATCCTCCCTAACTCATTTTATGAGGCCAGCATCATCCTGATACCAAAGCCTGGCAGAGACACAACAAAAAAAGAGAATTTTAGACCAATATCCTTGATGAACATTGATGCAAAAATCCTCAATAAAATACTGGCAAACAGAATCCAGCAGCACATCAAAAAACTTATCCACCATGATCAAGTGGACTTCATCCCTGGGATGCAAGGCTGCTTCAATATATGCAAATCAATAAATGTAATCCAGCATATACACAGAACCAAAGACAAAAACCACATGATTATCTCAATAGATGCAGAAAAGGCCTTTGACAAAATTCAACAACCCTTCATGCTAAAAACTCTCAATAAATTAGGTATTGATGGGACGTATCTCAAAATAATAAGAGCTATCTATGACAAACCCACAGCCAATATCATACTGAATGGCCAAAAACTGGAAGCATTCCCTTTGAAAACTGGCACAAAACAGGGATGCCCTCTCTCACCACTTCTATTCAACATAGTGTTGGAAGTTCTGGCCAGGGCAATTAGGCAAGAGAAGGAAATCAAGGATATTCAATTAGGAAAAGAGGAAGTCAAATTGTCCCTGTTTGCAGATGACATGATAGTATATCTAGAAAACCCCATTGTCTCAGCCCAAAATCTCCTTCAGCTGATAAGCAACTTCAGCAAAGTCTCAGGATACAAAATCAATGTACAAAAATGACAAGCATTCTTATACATCAATAACAGACAAACAGAGAGCCAAATTATGAGTGAACTCCCATTCACAATTGCTTCAAAGAGAATAAAATACCTAGGAATCCAACTTACAAGGGATGTGAAGGACCTCTTCAAGGAGAACTACAAACCACTGCTCAAGGAAATAAAAGAGGATACAAACAAATGGAAGAACATTCCATGCT
Source organism: Pongo pygmaeus (assembly GCF_028885625.2). Taxonomy (NCBI): domain Eukaryota; kingdom Metazoa; phylum Chordata; class Mammalia; order Primates; family Hominidae; genus Pongo; species Pongo pygmaeus. The sequence goes on along the minus strand of NC_072373.2, from coordinate 122,925,526 downwards.
CATGGGTAGGAAGAATCAATATCGTGAAAATGGCCATACTGCCCAAGGTAATTTACAGATTCGATGCCATCCTCATCAAGCTAACAATGACTTTCTTCACAGAATTGGAAAAAACTACTTTAAAGTTCATATGGAACCAAAAAAGAGCCCACATCGCCAAGTCAATCCTAAGCCAAAAGAACAAAGCTGGAGGCATCACACTACCTGACTTCAAACTATACTACAAGGCTACAGTAACCAAAACAGCATGGTACTGGTACCAAAACAGAGATATAGATCAATGGAACAGAACAGAGCCCTCAGAAATAATGCCACATATCTACAACTATCTGATCTTTGACAAACCTGAGAAAAACAAGCAATGGGGAAAGGATTCCCTATTTAATAAATGATGCTGGGAAAACTGGCTAGCCATATGTAGAAAGCTGAAACTGGATCCCTTCCTTACACCTTATACAAAAATCAATTCAAGATGGATTAAAGACTTAAATGTTAGACCTAAAACCATAAAAACCCTAGAAGAAAACCTAGGCATTACCATTCAGGACATAGGCATGGGCAAGGACTTCATGTCTAAAACACCAAAAGCAATGGCAACAAAAGCCAAAATTGACAAATGGGATCTAATTAAACTAAAGAGTTTCTGCGCAGCAAAGGAAACTACCATCAGAGTGAACAGGCAACCTACAAAATGGGAGAAAATTTTCGCAACCTACTCATCTGACAAAGGGCTAATATCCAGAATCTACAATGAACTCAAACACATTTACAAGAAAAAAACAAACAACCCCATCAAAACGTGGGCGAAGGACATGAACAGACACTTCTCAAAAGAAGACATTTATGAAGCCAACAGACACATGAAAAAATGCTCACCATCACTGGCCATCAGAGAAATGCAAATCAAAAGCACAATGAGATACCATCTCACACCAGTTAGAATGGCAATCATTAAAAAGTCAGGAAACAACAGGTGCTGGAGAGGATGTGGAGAAATAGGAACACTTTTACACTGTTGGTGGGACTGTAAACTAGTTCAACCCTTGTGGAAGTCAGTGTGGCGATTCCTCAGGGATCTAGAACTAGAAATTCCATTCAACCCAGCCATCCCATTACTGGGTATATACCCAAAGGACTATAAATCATGCTGCTGTAAAGACACATGCACACGTATGTTGATTGCGGCATTATTCACAATAGCAAAGACTTGGAACCAAGCCAAATGTCCAACAATGATAGACTGGATTAAGAAAATGTGGCACATATACACCATGGAATACTATGCAGCCATAAAAAATGATGAGTTCACGTCCTTTGTAGGGACATAGATGAAATTGGAAATCATCATTCTCAATAAACTATCGCAAGAACAAAAAACCAAACACCGCATATTCTCACTCATAGGTGGGAATTGAACAATGAGAACACATGGACACAGGAAGGGGAACATCACACTTCGGGGACTGTTGTGGGGTGGGGGGAGGGGGGAGGGATAGCATTGGGAGATATACCTAATGCCAGATGACGAGTTACTGGGTGCAGTGCACCAGCATGGCACATGTATACATATGTAACTTACCTGCACATTGCACACATGTACCATAAAACCTAAAGTATAATAATAATAATAATAATAAAATAAAAAAATAAATAAAAATAAAAATAAAAAAAAGAAAATCATTTAGAGAATAGTTGGTATATGGTTAAACACTCAAAGATGTAATAATTATTACTACATATCTTTACAATGTCAATAGAACTGCTCTAATAAACTCCCAAAAAATGACTGATAGATTTGTTTAGGCCGACCCAGCAAACGTATGCCTAGAGCCATAAAAAAATATGTGCTTAAGATTTGTACCCACTCTATGCATTATGTCTGGCTTTATCCAGGAAAAAAAAAAAAGGAAACATAGAAGCATATTTGCAAATACTTGCCCAAGAACAGAAGAGAAAAAAGAGAAACTATATATTTTAAGATTTTATTGTGGTAGGAAGAGCATGGGATTTGACATCAGAAGAATTATTTTCCACCTCTAAGGTTTTCATTTATGAGCTGCAAGAACTTCTGAGCCTCTATATTTCTGATTTCAAAAATAATACTGCTAACCATAGTGACTTCCCAAAGTTATTATGACAATAAATGAGATAAAATTATGAATATACTATTTTTATATTCTATTGGTTATATTCAGTCACAGGATCACAACTGAGGCAAGATGAGCTAGAAAGTGTAATGGCTAGATGATCACTCACCCTCAGGAACACATTTCCCCACTATAGTAGGCGGGGAAGCAAATATTAGCCTTAGTTACCAGAGTATGCTACATATCATAAGTGATAGGGATTTGTAGTTCCCTAAAAAAAACCTTTGGAGCCAGCTGGGTTTTAGATTGTAGGAAGATAATAAAAAAAATTTTAGATACAAGATAAAAAAAATTTAGATTGTAGGAAGATAATACAGTCCCTGCACCATGTTATATATAACACCCACATTAGAGTCTAGAAAAGATCCCTATAATCAAACATAGCAATATTTCTGCAGTGAAACAAATTAATTTTCACAATAATGTGATACATAATTAATATATATAATAAATAAAAATATAAGTAATCTCACATCAATCGAAGCTACAAAAGGGGCTTTCCAAAAACATACAGTGATGAACAAACTTTTAGGTTTGAACTGCTAATAAGAAATTGTGAACCTATATCAGGACACAAACATGATTCAACAAAATCATAAGAGAAGGACTTGGATGCTGCCAGCAGCATGTAGAAGAGCTCTCACTCAAGTGAAAGGAGGTCAAATGTGCCTGGTCAGTAACTATCTGCTTTAACTCCTTAACAACTTAAATGTTTTGATCTTTTTGTATTTCTAAATGCAAAGGTTTATTACGCCAAGTGATAGAATAAGTACTTAATCATTTGTTACTCACATAAGAACAGCTGTTTCATAGCATTTTCTCTCCATTTACAAAACTAAATAGATGAACTGACACTTTGAAAATGATAATCAAAATGTCCTTCCCACTAAGCTCTAGTCATCGCCAACAGACACTTTTAAATGAGCCATAAACCTTTTAGCCCAGAAGCAGAGCAGCTTAGCCTAGCTTTGTGGTATAGCCATTCCATTTTTGTCTCTTTTTCACATTCAAAATGAGACAGAGTTAAAGTGAAATCACATGGCCGGGCCAGATGTTATTAGGAGAGCTGAGAGAGCTCCTGTCAGTGGTCAGGGGCTGGGTTTAACTATTTGGTAGACATGTGTTTGGTGGGTCATTATGTGTTGTCATATAGGTAAAGGCTTACTAGTAGTGTAAAGACAGAGGCCTGAATAAGGGCTATGGCGAATTTAAGGATGGTCAGTATGGTTAGAATAATGAGAGCAACTGAAGCTGTGAGAAGACTGATAGTTGATAGTACTCGTGTAGCTCCTCAAATTAAATGCATTAGTAGGTGTCTGGCTGTAATGGTGGCTGTTAATCATACAGCTAATGCCATTGGTTGAATGAATAGGCTAATAGTTTCAATGATCACTAGTATAGGGATAAGTGGTATAGGTGTGTCTTGTGGTAAAAAAATGAGCTAAGGAGGTTTTTGTCTCAAAGTGGAAGCCTATAATTACTGCTCCTGCTCATAGGGGGATTGCTATACCTAGGTTTATTGACAATTGGGTAGTTGGTGTAAATGAATGGGGTAGAAGCCCGAGGAGATTGGTTGAGGCAATGAAGAGAATTAGGGAGATCAGTATAAGGGATCAAGTTCATCCTTTAATGTTATAGATAACTATTGTTTTACTACAAGTTGAATTAGTCATTGTTGAATGGAAATCAATCGGTTACTAATTAGATGACTGGAGGTTGGAAATAGTATTGTGGGGAAATAAAATGACTAATACTACTGCAGGTAGAACTAGAATTGTTGGGGTATTAAAGAGGTGAATAGATTTTCGTTCATTTTAATTCTCAGGGGGCTTTATGGTTTTGCGTTTTGACTATTTTTGGTGTAGGGGTGTATAATAAATGAAATTTGATAATTTTAACGGGATGATGGAGAATAAAGTTATGATTATTGACAGAATGACAATGGATCATGTGGAAGTATCTAATTGAGGCATTCATTGTGGAGAGGTGCAGATCCCCTTAGTCTTTAACTTAAAAGGTTAATGCTGGATGGCGTTGCAGTGATATTATAGATCAGACATGGATCAAGTCTTGAAGCATTTTAAAGGGATTAATTCTAGGACAATAGGTATAAAACTGTGGTTAGACCCACAAATTTCTGAGCACCATCCATAATAAAGGCCTGGTTGTGTAGCGGTTAAGGTAGTTTAAGGGTCCGAGGATTGCATCTGTTTTGAGGCCCAGTGAGGGGATGGTTCATGAGTTCAGGACATCTTCGGATGAGATTAATATACAGATGGGGATCTCTATTGGGAGAATTGTTCAGTTATCAACTTCGAGGAGTCAAAGTTCTCCTACCTTTAAGTTTGCTGTTGGGACTAAATAGGGATCAAAGTCTAATTCTTCATAGTCTGTATATTTGTAGTTTCAATGTCATTGGTGGCCAATTGTTTTGACGGTAAGAGAAGGGTTGTTAAGCTCATATGTTATGTACAGAATACGTAGGGGTCGGGGGGGCAATTAAAATTAAGATAATGGCAGGTAAGACAGTTCAGACAGTCTCAATTTCTTGAGCATGTTTGGTGCTAGTATGAGTTAATTTTGTTGTGAGTATTAGGGAAATAATGTATAGGACCAGGGAACTAATTAGGAAAATAATTATAAGAGCATGGTCATGGAAAGTGAGTAGTTCTTCTATAATATGGATGTAGCATCTTGAAGGCCTAATTGAATTAGATCAGCCATTAAGACATATAGAGTTTAACCTATAAATTAACTTTGACAAAGTTATGTAATAATTTCACTAACATCTTATCAAGAGAGAGTCATATAGGTTATGGGATTGGCTTGAAACCAGTTTCTGGAGGTTCAATTCCTTCCTTTTTCATTTAGGTTTTCATGTAGTTGGCTCTTGGAATGTGTGGTAAGGTGGTGGACAGCCATAAAGCCACTTTAAATGAGTAGATGATTGTTCGATCGTTAGTACTTTTCGTTTTGAAGCAAAGGCTTCTCAGGTTATAAAGATTGTTAGTATAACTGCTGTTGGTGAGATAAATGAGCCTACAGATGAAATAACATTTCATCTGGCATACACATCAGGATAATCAGAGTAACATCGAGGCATACCGGATAGGCCAAGGAAGTGCTGTGGAAAAAAAGGTTAAATTAACACCTATGAATATAATGGTGAAGTGGATTTGACTAAGTGGATTTGATCAGCATAGGTCTGATTAAGTGTATAACCTGAAAATAGGGGGAATCAGTGGACAAAGCCTCCTATAATGGCGAATACTGCTCCTATTGATAGGATGTAGTGGAAATGGGCTACAACATAATATGTGTCGTGTAAGACAATGTCTAGTGATGAGTTAGCTAGTACGATGCCATTTAAACTTCCTACTTTGAAAAGGAAAATGAATCCTAGGGCTCAGAATATTGCGGGAGGTCATTTGATATTACCACCATGCAGTGTAGCTAATTAGCTGTAGAACTTGATGCCAGTAGGGATAGCAATAATTATGGTAGCAGAGGTGAAGTATGCTCATGTGTCTACACCTATTCCTACTGTAAATATATGGTGGGCTCATACTATAAATCCCAAGAAGCCAATTGACATTATGGCTCCTACTATACCCATGTACCCAAATGGTTACATTTTTTTCCAGAATAATATGTTATGATGTGGAAGATTATCCTGCAGCCTGGTAGGATAAGGATATAGATTTCAGGGTGACCAAAGAATCAGAATAAATGTTGGTACAAGATTGGTACAAGACAAAGTCACCCCCACCAGCAGAGTCAAAAAAAGTAGTGTTGAGGTTACAGTCAGTTAATAGTATAGTAATGCCGGTGGCTAGGACTTGGGGGAAAAGGAGTAGAAGGACTGCGGTAATGAGGATTGATCAGACAAAAAGGGATGCTTGATACTGGGATATGGCTGGGGGTTTTATATTAACAATTGTGGCAATAAAGTTAATGGCCCCTAAAATAGAAGAAACCCCTGCTAAGTGGAGCGAGAAGATGATCAGATCCACAGAGGCTCCTGCATGTGCTAGGTTTCCTACTAAAGGGGGATATACTGTTTAGCCGGTTCAAGCGCCAGCTTCTACTATTGAGGACGCAAGTGGGAGTAGAAAAGATGGGGGGGAGAAGTCAGAAGCTCATATTATTTATCCGGGGAATGTCATATTGGGTGCACCAATTATCAGAGGGACTAGGCAGTTGCCAAAACCCCAATCATGATTGGTATTACTATAAAGAAGATTATAACGAACGTGTGGGCAGTAACAATAACATTGTAGATCTGATCATCTTCTAGCAGAGTCCCTGGTTGGCCCAATTCTGCTCGAATTAGAAGGCTTAAGGTGATGGCCTACTATCCCCGCTCATGAGCCAAATAGCAGGTATAGTGTTCCGATACCTTTGTGATTAGTTGAAAACAATCAACGATTGATGAACCTAAGTGGGGAAAAAGGTTAAATGGCTGAGTAAGCATTAGACTGTAAATCTATGTATTTATGTGCTTCACTTATTCTTTTTTTAAATTGCCTTTAAAGCTAAGCAATCCCAAACACTCTCTGTGGCCCAGGACATTTCCAAAGCCAAACTTTTTGAGACAGGGGCTAAATGCATTATATTGTGTCAAAATTATGAATTTTAATCTTCAGTGACTGAAGTCTGATAATGGCTAAATCTGGTGATATGACCTTGATGTTAATATTTTTAAATTACATATATCTTTTCAAATATATGTCAGTTAACTTCCTCATGATTTAAGCTATGTTTTCCAATCTCCTGGGTTCTAACAAAGGCACTAACCTCAGGCAATTTGGAAAAAGATTTGTTGCATGATAATGAGAAATTGAATAGCACATACAAAAACCTGGTATTGTTTAAATAGCATCCTGAATTTAAAAACCTGATAGACTGTAATATTCATCTCATGACAACAGACTACTTGAAAATGTTGCAAAATCTAAAAATAATGCATTTTAATTTTCCTAACAGCTTGAAGCAAAATTGGATGTTTTAAAATCAAAAACATATAGGGCATTGACTGGTAGGTCTTAATTCAGATAATGAGGCTTTATGTGATATAGTATTTCATATTAAATCCAATTCATGAGCCCAAATATTTTGTGGAATAAAAAATGGATTATGACAACTTATGTAGTCCTCCCTCAATGGTTATCAAACTCTTTGCCAGAGAAGTGATAATATCTTACATAGATGAGATGCATTTTTTTTGACTGGTAGCCTGAAGATTCTTGACTGCATCTGCAACAGATGTAAAAGACAAGACTGCCCAAAACTGGCTGAGATGACTCTTGGAAGATAGGCCTTATAATACCAATGCTGACCATATGGGTGACTTTGGGCAAATGATCTCTTTTCTCACTGGTAACCCATAGGGATTGAAGTTACTGATATCAAGTACCCATCTCAAATCTAACATTCTCTTGTTTCAAATAAAATTATTTTAGGAATAGAAATGTATTTTACTAGAAGGGGTATAAACAGGATTTTCTGACTTCCAACTTAAGTTATGCATATGCAGTGAACCCTTTCTTCCTGAGTGTCTTCATCACAGTTGTCATGTCCTGGTTTTTCTGATTCCACCACACCTGTGGCATATGGGCCAAAGTAAAATTGCACCAGATAGGTTAAACATTGAAGAATATTTTACTTAAGGCTATTGCAATAGATAAGAGAGATTAACCTCACTCTGCTAAAACAAAGAACAGAAGGATTTTTAATTACTGGGATTAATGGAAAAGTACTAGAGGATGTTAGGAAGAAGTTGGTCAAAGTGATTACGCCATCTGCATTTGCTAATTATAACTTATCAAAGTTAGGATTTTGCCCTTCCACAGAGAATGAAAGACAGGGACCCTATCTTTCTTGATGATTGTATTTCAAAGAGATGGCTCCAGGTCCTTAAGAAAGACATTCCTGAGTTATAGAAGATTCACATCTCAAATAGATAGAGAAAGAATTACAATTGCAAGTTTTCTAAAGCAAGTACTTTAAGAAAGATAAGGTCAGGATACTATAGCCCTGAAGAAACCTGTTGAAAATTTAGTTAAGCTGAGGAAAATGTTAAGGCCATCTTGATGATTGTGTCTTTGTAAACCAAACATTTTGGTTTAGAGGAAGCCAAACAGTATCCTCAGAGGAAAATAAGACCTGAGATTGAAGTTTAACAATGTCCAAATGCTCACAGATACTATGGAGCACTTGACTTAAGTACCTTGCAAGCAGATTATTTACCACCATTTCTCTAGTGCCCATCAGGTGCCAGTCACACAGTCATAGTTCCATAAAAGCAGTATTTAACATGCAAAAATTGTTCCTTCATCTTCTGACCTTCACCAACAGATAATTCCTTACTGTACACAAGTATGTCAGGCTGCCACCATGACATTCATCTCCAAACCACAATTGTCTCAAAAGCAACAATTTATTACCTTTTTCTCCAGAATCTATGGCTAAGATCATGAGCTATAGAGTCAGAGAGCTTAGTATAGGTTTCAGCTCTGTTTTACAGTGACTGGTTGATCTTGAGTAAGTTTCATAACCTTCAGGAAGCTCAGCTTTCAAATCGTTACAAAAGAAGTGATACCAGTACCTACCTCATGGGGTTGTGAGAAAGAAAACACTTAGCAAAGTACCTCACACAGAGTAAGCCTCTAATAATTACTGGCTTGCTTTACATTGTTAGTGTTTTTCATATAAGAAGCTTACTAATAGCATGTTGAATTAATAACTGAAAAAATGAATAGTTACTAAAACAGCTAGGTAATATTTTAACTATATCATTGCTTCTATCCTGAATATTTAAACTATAGACAGAAAATTAGAAATTTCTGCTATATTAGTCTGTTCTCCCACTGCTATGAAGAAATACCCAAGACTGTGTAATTTATAAAGGAAAGAGGCTTAACTGATTCACATTTCTGAATGGATGTGGAGGCCCTAGAAAACTTACAAGCATGGCAGAAGACACCGCTTCACAGGGTGGCAAGAGAGAGAATGAAGGCCAAGCAAAGGAGAAAGCCCCTTATAAGACCATCAGATCATGTGAGAATTCATTTACTATCATGAGGGCAGCAGCATGGGGATAACTGCCCCCATGATTCAATTATCTCCACCTCATCTCACCCTTGATATGTAGGAATTATTACAATTCAAGGTGAGATTTGGGCAGGGACACAGAGCTAAACCATATCATTCCACCCTAGCCCCTCTCAAATCTTATGTCTTCACATTTCAAAACACAATCATGCCCTTCCGACAGTCCCCCAAAGACTTAACTCATTCCAGCATTAACCCAGAAATACAAGTCTAAAGTCTCATCAAGACAAGGCGAGTCTCTTTTGCCTACGAAACTGTAAAATCAAAAGCAAGTTAGTTACTTCCTACATAAATTGGAGGTACAGACGTTGGGTAAATACACCCATTCCAAATGTGAGAAATTGGCCAAAATAAAGGGGCTACAGGCCCCATGAAAGTCCCAAATCCAGTAGGGCAGTCATTAAACATTAAAGTTCCAAAATGATCTCCTTTGACTCCATCTCTCACAACCAGGTCACACTGATGCAAGAGGTAGACTCCCATAGCCTTGGGAAGCTCCATCCCTGTGGCTTTGCAGGGTACAGCCCCCCTCCAAGCTTCCTTAATGTTGTTGAGTGTCTGTGGCTTCCCCAGGGGCATGGTGCAAGCTGTCAGTAGATCTACCATTCTGGGGTCTGGAGGATAGTGGCCCTCTTCTCACAACTCCACTAGGCAGTGCCCCAGTGGGGACTCTGTCTGGGGGTTCCAACCCTACATTTTCCTTCACTGCCCTAGCAGCGGTTCTCCATGAGGGCCTTGCCCCTGCAGCAAACTTCTGCCTGGACATCCAGGCATTTCCATACATCCTCTGAAATCTAGGTAGAAGTTCTCAAACCTCAATTCTTGACTTCTGTGCACCTGTAGGCTCAACACTATGTGGAAGCTGCCAAGGCTTGGGGTTTGCACCCTCTGAAGCCATGGCCCCAGCTGTACCTTGGCCCTTTTTAGCCATGGCTGGGACACAGGGGACCAAGTCCTGAGAATGCACAAAGCAGCAAGGCCCTGGGCCCAGCCTATGGAATCATTTTTCCCTCCTAGTCCTCCAAGCCTGTGATGGGAGGGGCTGCCATGAAGATCTGATATGCCCTGGAGACATTTTCCCCATTGTCTTGGCAATTAACATTTGGCTCCTGATATGGTTTGGCTCTGTGTCCCCACCAAAATCTCATCTTGTAGCTCCCCTAATTCCCATGTGTTGTGGAAGGAACTAGGTGGAAAATGATTGAATCATCGGGGTGGTCTTTCCCATGCTGTCCTCATGATAGTAAATGGGTCTCACGATATCTGATGGTTTTAAAAATAGGAGTTTCTCTGCACAAGCTCTCTTTTTGCCTGCTGCTATCCACATGTGACTTGCTCTTTCTTGCCTTCCACCATGATTGTGAGGCCTCCCAGCCATGTGGAACTGTAACTCCAATTAAACCTCTTTTTTTTTTGTAAATTGCCTAGTCCCAGGTATGTCTATCAGCAGCATGTAAACAGACCAATACAGCTCCTCGTTATTTATGCAAATTTCTGCATCAGGCTTGAATTTCTCCTCAGAAAATGAGTTTTTCTTTTCTAACAAATTGTCAAGCTGCAAATTTTCTAAACTTTTATGCTCTACTTCCTATTAAATGCTTTGCCACTTATAAATATCTCCCACTAGATACACTAAATTATCTCTCTTAAGTTTTAAAATTCCACAGAACTCTAGAGCAGGGGCAATATGCTGCCAGTCTCTTTGCTAAAGCATAACAAGAGTCATCTTTTCTCCAGTTTCCAACAAGTTCCTTATCTCCATCTGAAACCACCTCAGCCTGGACTTCATCTTCCATATCACTATCAGCATTTTGGTCAAAGTCATTCAACAAATCTCTAGGAAGTTCCAACTTTCCTGCATCCTCCTGTCTTCTGAGCCTTTTAAGTCACTAGGAAGTTTCAAAGTTTTGCACATCCTCCTGTTTTCTTCTGGGCCCTCCAAACTGTTCTAATCTCTACATTTTACCCAGTTCCAAAGTCACTTTCACATTTTCATATATCCTTCCTTATAGCAGCACCCTATTCCTTTGGTACCAATTTACAGTATTATTTCATTCTCATGCTAATATGAAAAAATGCCAAAGACTGGGTAATTTATAAAGGAAAGAGGTTTAATTGACTAACAGTTCCACATGGTTTTGGAGGCCTCGGGAAAGCAACAATCATGGCAGATGGCACCTCTTCATAGGGTGGCAGGAGAGAGAATAAGTGTCAAGTGAAGGGGGGAAGAGCCCCTTATAAAACCATCAGATTTCCTGAGAACTCACTCGCTATCATGAGAACAGCATGGTGGAAACCACCCCCATGATTCGATTATCTCCACTTGGTCCTGCTGTTGACATGTGGGGATTACTACAATTCAAGGTGAGATTTGGGTGGGAACACAGAGCAAAACCATATCATCTGCCTTCACTAAACAGGCACAATATAGCCAAATATGTCAAGGAGTTCATCTCCAATTAATTGTTCCAATTAAAAATAAAGTACATGGAATAAATATTTATTTTCAAAGGAGAAACATAAAAAGAAACAAATACAATTTCTCACTTTTATGAAATAATTACATGAACATAAAGCAATGCTATTTAATTGAAAAATTTCCCACTTTTAAGCATTTTTTTTTTGCTTAGTTGTTTGAAATATGACACTACTAAAATGTACATTACTTTTCTGTTTCCATCTACCAAATAAGAATAATGAAACTTGGTAAGGTACATTGACCCCCTCTCAGTTGAAAGGCATTTGTTAGTAATAAACAGGGTTCAATGACCTTGTAAAGATGAAGTATCAGATCCTTCCCATCGTCCAATGTGTCTTTGGCAAGATCTCCAAAAAGACAACCATTCACTTGCATGATAATTTTGGGGTGGGGATGATACAGTAATTTATGGTAATTGCTCCATTCAAAAAAAGAATCTGAATGAAAAAATAGAAGGCATCTCTATTTGGGAGGCATGCTACCTCAACAATCCAATAAGCCTGACTAGAGAAATGTGTTAATGAATCAAAAAAGGAAAAAGAACAGTAATTTGTTTGAGCAAGCATGACAACTATAGTTCTGTCTATATTTTATTCAGAGAAACTGAATGTCCCACACCTTATGTTCAAAGTTTTTCTTACTTAATGATGTATGGCTTCTCAATAAGTTATACATTATTCCCATGAATAAGTTAGAAAAAGATATATATTCTGATTGAGACTACAATTGACTAAAAATGACATGATGTTTCAGAAGATCAATCCAAAAATAAGCAATCATGTCAACCTTGTGAGTAGGCAACATATTCAAGCTTGTCTTAGATTGGAATTACTTGCATTTGTATCTTTCTCAATCTTGAGAATACTGGACTTCCTTCTGAAAAAAACATTTTAGTTTCTCTCTGAAGGTATAAAGGAGATTCATACACTGGAGAATATTTTTAACTAGGAATGTATGCTATTTTATGAATACATTTACATTAATAAGTGCTGCGAACATACAAAAAATAAACATATGGTGTCTGTTCTTGAGAGACTTAAATTGCTGCCCATTTCTCTACTTCAGTCTATGGAAAAAAATTGAAGAGTAGTCTATAACAACAGTCTCCAGTTCAGTTTATTTTTTTCAGCCTATTATTTCTCGAACCCAATTCAACTAAGCTTTTACTCCAACAACCACTAAAACTGCTCTTATCAAGGTCACTAAAGGCATCTATGTTCTTAAATCCCATGATCAGTTCTCAAATAATTTGACCTATTTGCAACATCTGTCTCTCCACCTTAAAATGCGTTCTTTGTGTGACTTCCAGGATATCAACTTTACATTTTCCCCCTACCTCTCTGAACATGTCTTAGTCTCCTTACCTGGTTCTCCTTTATTTCCTAAACCTCTCAATGTTAGAGAGACAATGGGCTAAGTTTTTGTGTGTCTTCTCTTTTCTAACTATATGCATTATTTTGACATTGAGAATTGCAAAAAAAAACCTTCAACTTTTATCTTGATAGTGGTATAGATGTATCAATTCTAAAATTATTTTGTATGTATTTAATTTTGAGCCAATGAGTAAATATGTTGATCTTCATCAATAAGTGAATGAATAAATACAATTTGTTATATATACACAATGGAATGCTATTCAGTCTTAAGAAAGAAATTTTGTCATTTGCAACGACATGAATGAACCTTGAGAACATTGTGTTAAGCGAAATAAACCAGGGACAGAAAAACAAATACTGTATCATCTCACTTATATGTATAATCTAAAAATAGATGAACTCATAGAAGTAGAGAGTAGAATGTTGGTTACCAGAGGCTAGGAAGATTTGGGGTTTGGAGAGATAAAGTCAAGGGATACAAAATTTCAGTTAGAACTTATTCTGGGGAGTAAGTTCAAGAGATCTATTGTACAACATGGTGGCAGTAGTTAATAACAGTGTATTGTATTTTGAAAATCACTAAGATAATAGATTTTGACTGTTCTCACTGCAAATAAAAGATGTGAGATAATGCATATGTTAATTGGCTTGATAGAGCCATTCCACAATATATACATATTTGAAAACATCAAATGTACACAACAAATGTTTAGTTTTTATTTGTCAATTAAATAAAAATTAAAAACGTACACTTTTATTTATCCTTTGACCAAGAAATCTTACTTCTAGGAATTTTTCTGAAGATATAGCTCTAATATGAGAAATATATATGCAGAAGGTTTTTCACTGTTGCATTTTTTGTTACTACAAAATATTAAGAACAAAAAAACTAAACATAAAAATTAATTGAGTAAGCTATGTGTCATGCACCCAATGGAGTACCTGAATCTCTACAGAAGAATGAAGAGAAGCTCTATAAAGGGTTATAGGATGATTTTCAGTATGTATTATTAAGTTATAAAGCAATGAACAATGGTGTATGTATAATTTACTGTGTCTTGGATAAGAAAAAGTAGGAGGAGGCATATACATGTATTAGCTTATTTTTGCAAAAAGAAATACGGGATAATACACTCAACATTAATTTAATTGGCTACCACTAGGAAGTAAACAGGAATTGGATGGTAGGAAGCAGCTCTTCTCTCAAAATGGTCCTTTGTGTACTTTTGATTTTAAATACCACATTGTCATTTTATACATTCAAAAAACAAATCAAAATTAACTGACACAAACTAAACTTAAATACAAATAAACAAAAATAAGTTACACTGTGTATCAAATGGATTATATAACCACATCAGAAAAAATACAATCCAAATAATATTTTGTAAACATTACTTTGATTATATACCTTTAGTCTAAAGACAATGAGAATTGCAAAAAAGTCTTCAACTTTTATCTTGATAGCGGTATAGATGTATCAATTCTAAAACTATTTTGTGTGTATTTAATTTTGAGCCAATGAGTAAATATGTTGATCTTTTTGGGGGCCCTTACTTCTTACTATAGGAGAAGGAAACACAAACTGAGACTGTGAAAAGGCAAAAAAACCTCTGTGGTTGGAATTTTTTTAAAAAGTTTCAGTAGGTACTCATGACATTTTTAAAAAGGTAATAATAATCTATTTCTTGTTCATTTAAATAGCTCAGTAGCAATAAGTGTGCCTAGTGTCCAGATCTTGATTTCTACATACCCTTCTCCATTAACAGAAGCCAAGGATCCTGGTTCTAGGATCTGATCATTGATCCCAGAGCTCAGACAAAGAAAGTACTAATGAATTAATATGCAGTTTTACCTTCTAGGCTCAGACTACTTCTTTCCTTTTCCACTACTTGGATAATTAGGGTAGCTTTCTGACTTGTTTCCCTGCTTCTACTCATGCCCCGTATATTCCATTCTTAACAAAGCAGTCACAGTAATCCTATTAAAATGCAAGTTCAATCATGTCAATCATAAAGCCCCGGTGTATTTCCAGATCTGTTAGAGTAAAAGCCAAACTCCTTTGAGAACCTATAAATCTCTACAGAATCAGGTACCCCATTATTTCTCTAGCTCAGTTACTTCCAGACACATTGGCAACCCTTTTGCTTCTTAAACACATGAAGAGCACTCTAAACTCAAGTCCTTTGCACATACTGCTTTAGTTAACTTAGAATGCTCTTCCTGCAGATATCCACATGGCTCTCCCCTCTTTTCCATCATTTCTTTATTCAACCATCATTTTCTTAATGAAGTCCTTTTTGATTACTCTATCTAAAATCACTAACCCCAACACACTCCTTCCCATCCTTCTTCATCATTATATTTCTTCTCCTCTTTAGGTATCATTTTCTAAGGAATCATTTAACTTATATTTATTTTTAAACTACTACTTCATTAAGCAAGTAACAGTAACCAAACACAAAAGAAAATGTAAGCAAAACAAACCAAAAAAGCAAAATCAAATGCCATGTAAATGTACTTTATTATGCAATACACATTATATAATACCATATATAAATGGTATTAAAATAAAATGAATTCATGAGTTTATATAAAGAAAATATTATATAGATAAGGTGACAATGGAAGTATAAAATTGAGCTTGCGCTTGACTAAAAGGAACTAGGAGAAAAATAAAGAAGGTTGACGGTAAAGGAATACTACATTGAAGATTCACTTTCGCATCTTCAAAAAATTTGATAATTTTCAAAATGTGATCCTTAAAAGATATTAATTTTCAAGTAGATTGAAAATGATCCTATCAATATCCTTCTCACCCTTGAATCATCCAAACCATCATTACTATACCTTATGAAAAATAAAATAAAATAAACAAGGAAAAACAGAAAATAGTCACTTAGGCCAAAGACATTGAATGATCACTACTCTTTTGTAAGTATCCAACCTAGAAAATTAATTTAAATCAAAAATCTATAACTTTATAAATATTCTCTACATGGTTGATAAATTTTGTCAAAGCAAAAGGCATTTGCTGATGTTATGTCATTTTTTTTTCTCTTTGTAGGTCTGATCAACGCATTCTTTTTCTCACAACATTGATAAAAAATTAGGAATCATGTCACTACCTCCTCTGCACTTCTGTAGAATTTTAAACACTGATCTGGGAGAACTTTGGTAAAATACCTTTTGAAGGATGTGAGAGCACCTTATCACTCACTATGCAATTAATAATTTTTTTCTCTTTCAAGAAAAAAATTAAATTAAGGAAGTGTGATTATTACATACTATTATTAAGAGAGTTACTGTGTACATCTGCAAAACAGATTATACATATTGCAGATAACATTTGAACAATTCTAAGAATTCCCTTTTATTAAACAGTGAAGGAACTCCTGGGTAAAGCTCACTCAGTTGCTGTTATGAAGATGTGATGAGCTTGCATTATGGTGCACTATTTATGTCTCAGAAGTGATAAAATCAGGGCATATTTCTACCTATCCAGAAGTCATCCAGTCATGCACAGAGCTTGGCTGTGGTTGTGACAAAATACCTCTGTATCACTTCTCTACCTTCAAGTAAACTCTGCCAGCAAGAAATCTGGAATTGCTCGGATATATAACTGTGGCATAGGGCTGAAAATCAATGGCTGATATCTAAAGTTGTTAACGTCGTCTTATAGATAGAGAATGAGCATACAATACACTAACCTTTTTAATTGGCTTCTTTCTCTTAGTAGCCTAAAACTTCAAGTTTTTCTTTCAACAAAGAATAAGAATGATGGGTTTTTTTTTTGTTTTTTTTTTTTTGTTTTTTGAGACAGAGTCTCGCTCTGTCACCCAGGCTGGAGTGCAGTGGCGCGATCTCGGCTCACTGCAAGTTTCGCCTCCCGGGTTCACGCCATTCTCTTGCCTCAGCCTCCGGAGTAGCTGGGACTATAGGCACCCGCCAACATGCCTGGCTAATTTTTTTTTTTTTTTTTTTTTTTAACTAGAGATGGGGTTTCACCTGGTTAGCCAGGTTGGTCTTAATCTCCTGATCTTGTGATCTGCCCGTCTCGGCCTCCCAAAGCGCTGGGATTACAGGCGTGAGCCACGGCGCCCGGCCAAGAATGAGGTTTTGTCCAAAGAAGGAGTCATCTCTGATTTCAGCAGTTCTAAAACAATGAAAACTTGCATCATTATTATGGTTTATATCACACAGCATTACAATTATTTGGTTACTTAACCTGATTTCCACCAGCCTGTTATCAACTCAAAGAGAAGAATTTTATCTTATGAGCCTTTGTACTGTGCTTGACAAAATACTTAGTTCATGCATGGCACACAATAAATATTTTTAAGAGAATATACAAAATTAAGCTCATAAAATCTGTGAATGGCATAAAGCTAGGGATATGGGCAGCTCATACATTGAGTACAAAATCAATAATCCAAGTTATCTCTAAAATCAAGCTAAAATCTAATAAGTGGCATTTTCAAATCCTTTATTCAGACTTTTTAATAAAATATCCAAATACAGATCTGAAAGGAAATTGACAAAACTGCAATTCATAAAAAATACTCTCAGGAATTATAGTTCACGACATCAAAATGAACCAGTGTGAAACAGCCTCTTTGGAACTTAATGCAGGTTTGTGACTGTGGCCTAAAGACCCGGGGCCTGGTAACCCCAGGAACCAGCCCACCGTCACCATCAGAACTCATATACCAGGACGCAAGAAGTGTAAAGCTGTTCCTCCACTTTAAAAGGAAAATAGTATTTTTAGTTCTACAGGAGGAAGAAACTTGCTGTTGAAAAGATCTAGCTATGTCAAAGAAGCAAAGGTCAAAGCATATGCAGAGACATTGCAAAAAGCCCCAGAGGGAAGCAAAAAAAGGACAGGGAGGCACAGCTGCAACACATTAAAAATAGGAACAGGGATTCTCTGGTCAGAAAATAACTACCTCCTGATGGAGTTAGAATCTTTCCAAAAAGCAACATTCTGGAATCATCCAGGAGATTTCTGCAGTACAGAATGGCCTAGTAAAAACTAAAAGAATTGCAGATGAATTACAAAAATATATCAGAGAGCTGAGCAAACAAGTGATTCCATGGAACAAGCAGAATGAGCCTCTGTTATGTCTCTGCAAGAGTCTGAACTGTATCTGAATTAAACCAATACAAGAACCACCTTCTTGGAAGGGAAAAAAAAAAACTTGCCATGAAAGAAAATCTCCTGAAATCTGTTCAGAAGATGGAAGATTAAGCTAATGATTTGTGTGTGTGTGTGTGTGTGTGTGTTAGAAATCCACAGAACAGTAACTGCAAGAGAATTCCAGAACCCCCAAGCTCAGCTCAGTGGAAGGTAAGCAATTGGACAAAGCCATCTAAACCCAAAGCAATGGCTCGATGGAGTTCACCAAGGAGGATCTTGCTCTGATCTAAATATGCAGTGGAAATCTGATGTGATCTAGTGAGTCACTCAACCCCTATCTTCAATGCCTGTGACTCCTATCTTCACTCAATCTTGGAACGAACTTACTGTGTTCAATAGGCATCCTCTTATACTCTCATGTCTGACTGATTAGTCTCCAAACCGAGCAAGTGTTCTGACATTATGGAGGGGGAGCAGGGACAAGAGATAGCAGTGACCAATAGCTGGGTAGTACCCATGTGACTTTGAGCCACAAAAGGTTGGAAAATGCTTGAAATTTGGGGTGCTACTTTCAAAACTTTTCTCACCATCACTGCAGAGTGTAGTCAAGATGTTGTTTTAATAAAATCAGAAAGCCTTTGATGAGTCATATAAAGGTTTATGCATGTCCTTTATATGACTTAAACCTTAATCAACTGGATTTGCAGACTGCCATCCACGTCTACCAGAACAAAAACCTCCAATGCTTTATGGCACATTAAGGATTGACATTTTAAACTATTTCTAGAATTTGAGTGGCAATTTACCAGATTTTTTTTTCCAAAATAATACCTTCTACCACGATGCCTAGCTAAAGACTGATTAATTTGCCTCTTACTGGGCTTTTGGAGACGTGCTTGTCTCCAGCTTCTGAGGTTGAAGGTAACTTTCATCTTGACCAGTGTCAGTTAAGTAATTTTTATTCTTCAGGTGCTTCCTGACCATTAGACTGTCTGACTCTCCAGTGTGAGATTGACCTCATTTTTTGGTTCTAAGAGGGTCTTCCATCAGGGCGCACTGGCCTCGGTAACATGGCCCCTGATAATGGGGCTTTATTCAAAACCTTATTGAATTAATAGAGGCATCCTTCAAAGGAAATTCACATATGAAGATTGTTGCTAGAAGCTTACTTATCAAAGAAGTAAAATAACACAGGATATCAAATAATCTACAGTGGGTTTACTCATCACTGATTATTATGATCTGGTGTCTCACATTTGTTAGATTAAAGAACACACTAATTTCAGTAGCACTATTCTCAGCTTAGTAATTTTCTTTTTGTTATTATTTTCTAGGAAAAAAGCAAATGTATCTTTGAGTCAAGAATACAACTTTTTATACTACTGAAATTCAGTAGAAGAAATAAGTGCCAGACTTCCTAATCTAAATGTTTTCTTAAGCTGCATAAAAAAGATAGGCTTTTATTTTTTGACAACAATAAAAGAAGCGAAAGAAAGTAATGTTCAATTTGTTTCCAGCTGAGTGATAACCTCATGATGGTGTGTAATCCTGCCATATATACTGATACTTCTCTATTGTCTCACATGGTGGTGAAAACTATTTTGGCTTCTGTTTGTTTTTATTGAACTAAGTAACCATGAAAAACCAAATCCATCATTAAAACTTTTTAATTTTAATTTTTAGTAACATAGTTTATATAAATGTATGTACTGCTAAAAATATTTTAACATTTGATCATTTAATTGAATCTTCTACATTTCCATTACAAATGGTAACAGTCCATATTTCTGTTCTCTCAAATCTGTTTTATACCATGGAACTGGTATGTGGAATGAAGTTTGTTTTGAAAGGTAGAGAGGAAAAACAAAAATTATTGGAAACTTAGGGGCTACGGTAGATTCATGTCAACAGTGGAACTTGTCCTACTCTGCCTTGCACAGGACACTCTAATCAGTGATAATGGTGTTCCCCTGAGAACCAGGTACTATTTACTTAACTAACAAACAAAGGCACAGAAAATTTCTAAAGAGCATTGGCAAACTAGAGTAATTGGATGATGATCAACATAATGAGCAATGATTAAAGATGCTGAGAACATTATGTAGAAAAAGAAGAAAGAGAGATTATGCTTAATGAGATGATCTTCAAAATCCCCCTTTTTTCCCCAGGGCTGCTGCACCTCATCCACTAAAACCAAATCCTGGGAAAGATTTCTATGAGATGGTTTCTGTCATTCTTCCTAAACTGGGAGCTAAGTGATTAATATAGAGGAAAACCCACAGATAAACATATCTCTGCAAATGCGAATAAATACTAAACTGCTGGTAACCAACATCCCCACCCTTTAGCACTTCAGTCAAAGGCGCACTTCAAACAGAAGAATCTGAACCACAAATTTAGCCAAACAGTCTCTACTACCTTCAGAAAGGCTTCCAGAAGTTATTTTCCTCCCAGACCTCCTAGATTTCTAATTTCTCTATTCCTGCTAGGGGGGACACTACTACCCAATCTAGGAGTATCTTGGAAGATTCAAGTGGGAAACCATTCAGATCTGTCTCTTCCCCTCAGAGCATCAACATTTTAATGTCTCTACACAATGAAGGATTCACAAGGAAAGTCTCAAATCCCATAGCATTGCTTACAAGCAGCATGACAACAAGGATGAAGCCAGAGAGGCACCTATGGTACAAAATTTTAAAAGGTATTTATTCTCAAGTTCATACTATGAGGCTTTTTGTGTTCTGATCCTTCCCAGTCTCATCTCTTAGAATCCAGGCCTCACATACTATACGTATCCAAGTTTACTTAACAACTTTGTGGTTCCTAAATGACTATCAGAAACACCCTCCTCCCTTTATCTAAATCCTACTCTTCCTACAGCTGGCAAATTTGGGAAGAATTTCTGGAACACACTGCCTACACACAAAATTGAATTAGGAATCCTTACCCTCAGTATAACATTTATCACACAATATTTTTATATATATATATATTTTAAAGCAAATTTACTGAATCATAACTTACATTAAAATATGAGCCATGCATTTTAAGCAAACATAGTATATCTCTTCATTAATTTAGATATTTAATTTCTTTCAGCCATTTTATGTCATTTCCAGTATATAGTTCTTATATATATTTAATTAAATTTATTACTAGATGTTACACATTTTATGTCAATTTTACAACACATTCACATAGTACTTTTTAATTTAATCTTTTGCTTTTTCTTATATGCTTATTTATCCTTTTTTAATTGACAAGAAATAATTGTACATATTCATGGCGTACATAGTGATATTTCAATACATATAATGTGTAGTGATTAGATCAAAATAATTACCATATTCATCATCTCAAATATTTATCATTTCTTTGTGTTGGGAATGTTCACTATCCTCCTAGCTATTTGAAAGTATATGTTATTGTTAACTATAGACATCCTACAGTGGTATAGAACATCAGAATTTATTCCTCCTACCTAGCTGTAATTTTGTATCTTTCAACAAATCTCTTTTTATCCCTCTCTTCCTCCACCCTTCCAAGCCTCTAGTATCTTCTGTTCTACTTTTTGCTTCTATGAGATCCACCTTTTTTAGCTTCCACATATGAGTGAGAACATGCAGTGTTTAACTTTATGTTACTGGCTTATTTTACTTAACATATGTCCTCCAGTTTCATCCACATTGCCATAAATGATAAGATTTTATTCTTTTTTTATGGCTGGATAATATTCCATGTGTACATATACAAAATTTTCTTTACCCATTCATCTGTTTTTGGACACCCAGGTTAATTCCATATCTTGGCTATAGTGAAAAGTGCTGTAATAAACATGGGGGTACAGATGTCTCTTCAATGTAATGATTTCTTTTCCTTTGGATAAATTTCCAATGGTAGGATTTCTAGATCACATGGTAGTTACATTTGCAGTTTTTCTGAGGAACTTCCATGCTGTTCTTTGTAGTGGCAATACTGGTTTACATTCCAACCAACAGTGTGTAAGTGTTCCCTTTTCTCCACAACCTCCTTAGTATTTTTTATTTTTGTATCTTGATAGTAGCCATCCTAACTGGAGTAAGACAATAGCTTATTATAGTTTTGATTTGCATTTTGCTGATGATTAGTAATGCTAAAAATTTTTTCTTGTATTTATTGTTCATTTATATGTCTTCTTTTGAGAAATGTCTGTTCAGATTATTTGGCCATTTTTAAATTAAGTTGTTTACTTTTTGCTGTTGAGATGTGTCAGTTCCTTGTATATTCTGGATATTAGTCCCTTGTTGGATGAGTAGTTTGTAAATATTTTATCCCACTCTGCAGGTTGTCTTGAAATGTTTATTGTTTTCTTTGCTGCACAGACCATTTCAGTTAGACATAACCATTTTTGTTTATTTTGGCTTTTGTTGCCTGAGCTTTTGAGGTCTTATTTATAAAATCTTTTCCCAGACCAATGTTCTGAACTATTTCCCTTTTTTATTTTAGTATTTCTATTGTTTCAAGTATTACATTTAGGTCTTTGATGCATTTTGAGTTGATTTCTGTATAGGGTGAGAGATGGGGGTCTAGTTTCATTTTTCTGCATATGGATATCCAGTTTTCCCAGCACCGTTTTATTGAAGAGATTGTTCTTCCTCAATGAAAGTTCTTATAACTTTCATAAAAAAATCAGTTGACTGTAAATATGTGGATTCATTTCTGGGTTCTCTATTTTGTTCCACTGGTCTATGTATCTGTTGTTATGCCAATACCATGCTGTTTTGGTTATTACAGCTTTGTAGTATATTTTGAGGTCAAGTAGTATGATACCTGCAGCTCTGTTCTTTTTGCTCAGGATTGCTTTGGTTATTTGGGGTATTTTGTTGTTCAATATAAATTTTGGGTTTATTTTCTGTTTCTATAAAGAATGTTATTGGCATTTTGATAAGGATTGCATTGAATCTGTAGATTGCTTTAGGTAGTATTGTTATTTTAACAATATTAATTCTTTCAATTCATGAACATGGGATGTCTTTCCATTTGTTAGTTCCCTCTTCAATGTCTCTTTCTCTTTTTTTTTTTTTTTTGAGACAGAGTCTCCCTGTTTCACCCAGGCTGGAGTGCAGTAGCATGATCTCAGCAAACTGCAATCTCCGCCTCCCAAGTTCAAATGATTCTCCTGCCTTAGCCTCCCGAGTAGCTGGGATTACAGGCACCACCATCACGCCTGGCTAATTTTTTTTTTTTTTTTTTTTGTAATTTCAGTAGAGACAGGGTTTTACTAGGTTGGCCAGGCTGGTCTTGAACTCCTGACCACAAGTGATCCACCTGCCTCAGCCTCCCAAAGTGCTGGGATTACAGGTGTGAGCCACTGCTCCCAGCCTCTTCAATTTCTTTCATCAGTGTTTTGTAGTTTTCCTTGTAAAGGTCTTTCACCTCCTCGATTAAATTTATTCCTAGGTACTATACTTTTATAGCTGCTATGAATGTGATTGCCTTCTTGACTCTTTTTCAGCTAGTTTGTTGTTAATGTATTAAAAACACTACTGATTTTGTATATTAATTTCGTGCACTGCCACTTTACTGAATTCACGTATCAGTTCTAACAGTTTTTTGGTAGAGTCTTCAGGTTTTTCTATACATACTATCATGTTGTCTTCAGGGAAAATATAATTTCCTCCTTTCCAATTTGGATGTGTTTTACTTTTTCTCTTGCCTAATTTCTTAGCTATGACTTCCATTACTATGTTGAAAAGGATTGGTGAGAGTGGGGATCCTTGTTTTATTTTCCTTCCAGTTGGAGGAAAACCTGAAAACTTTCCATGCAGTAGGATGTTAGCTGAACAGAATGTGTCATATATGGTCTTTATTATGTTAAGATATTTTCCTTCTATGCCTAATTCATTTGGAATTTTTATCATGAAGAGATGTTGAATTTTATCAAAAGCTTTTTCTTCACATATTGAGAAAATTATATAATTTTTGTCCCTCATTCTATTGATGTAATATATGATGTTAATGGATCCATGGGTCTAATTGATCTATATGTATCCCTATTGATCATAGTGTATTATTTTTTGATGTGTTGTTGGATTCAGTTTGCTAGTATTTTGTTGAGAATTTTTTTTCTGTATTCATCACTGATATTAGCCTGTAGTTTCTTTTTTTAAATTGTGTCCTTGTCTGGCTTTGGTATCAGGGTTATGCTGGCCTTGTAGATGGCAATTTTATTTTTTAAATTATTTATTGCTAATATAGAGAAATATAATAGCTTTTTCTATATTGATTTAGTATCTTGTGATCTTGCTAAATTCACTTTTTAGTCCTACTTGTTTTTTTATAGATTCTTAGGATCTTCTATATGCATAATCATGTCATTGACAAAGACACATTTACCTATTTATTTCCAAACATATGTCTCTTATTTCTCTTACTTTTCTTATTACACTGGCTTGAACTTCCATTAAAATGTAGACGAGGAACATGAGAGAAATTGTAATCTTTTTTCCCAACCTTAGAGCTATTAAATATGATGTCAGATGAAGGTTTTGGATATACTCTTTTTCAGTTTGAATAAGTTTTTATTTATTCCTGTCCTCTTAATAGCTCTTTAAATTATTTAGTACTGAGTTTTGTTAAATTAGTTTTCTTTGCATATTGAAATTATTATATAGTTTAACTCCTTTGTTGTATTAATATGACAAAATACATTGATTGATACTCAAATTATAAAACAACTTTGCATTCCAGAGATAAATCTTATTTACTAATGATGTATTACATTTTGTGTTTATTGCTGGATTTAATTATGATAATATTTTGTTAAGGATTTTGCATTTGTATTCATAAAGTATATTCATGTGTAATTTTACATGCATTCTGTAATGCCAGTACCATAAAATGAGTTTGGAATTATTTCTCCTTTCAGTATTTGTGAATTTTCAAACAATAGCTAGTATTTCTTTTTTTAAATGATTGTCTAGAGTTCACAAGCAAAGCTATTCTGGATTGTATTTTTCTTCATGGGAAAGTTTTTAATTATATATTTAATTTCTTTCATATATATGGCTATAAAAATTTTCCTTCTTATTAATTCAATTTTTGTAATTTGTACCATTCATGAAATGTATCTATCCTATCTAAAGTAATCAATTTCTTGGCATTTATCCATATCATATTATAACATTCCCCCTTTTAATGCCTGTAGAGTCTGCAGCAATACTTCTGTCATTTTTGAAATTGGTAACTTGTGTCTTTTTTTTTTCCTGTTCAATGTAGCTTGATTGCCATTTTTTGATAATTTCAAGGAAAAATATTTTTATTTAAGTTTTTCTACTGCATTTTAATCTTTTTATTGCTTTCTGCCTTATTAATACCTTGTAATTATTACCATCTAATTATTTTATTGTACTAATTTATCTTTATTGTTTTTATTATTACTTTCTACTTTCTTTGAGTATAATTTTTGGTAGCATTTAAGAAACAAGCTTAGACTTTACTTTAGACACTTTTTTCTAAAATATGCATGTAAGAGAATAAATTTCTCTTCATGTACACCTAAATTTTGATATGTTATGTTTTTCATTGTCACTCAATTAGAAATGTTTTCTAAATCTTCATGTAATTTCTACTTGACCTGTGGGCACTTTGACCTGTCTAGTCTAGTTGGTTGATGTTTGTTGATATGTGTTTTTCTTCTACCAGTTACTGAGAGAAGATTCTAGAAATTTATAGCTATAATTGTCAATTTGTCTATATCTCTTTCAGTTGTGCTAGTTTTTCTTTCATGTATATTAGACTACTTGATATTTGTCCCACATATCAATGAGACCTTTTATGACAGTTTGGTTTCTTTCTCTATGTGTTTCAATTCAAGTAATTTCTATTAATATATCTTTAAGATTTGTGTTAGTCTGTTCTCACTCTGCTATAAGGAAATACCTGAAATGAAATAATTTATTTTAAAAAAAGATTTTAAATTTGCTCACAGTTCTGCCAGCTATACAGGAAGCATGGCTGGGAAGGTCTCAGGAAACTGTCAATCATAACAGAAGGGAAATCAGGCATGTCTTACATGGGCAAAGCAGGAGAAAAGAGAGAGAAGGGGAAGTGCTACACACTTTTAAACAACCAGATCTTGTTAAGAACTCACGATCATGAGAAAAGCAAGGGGGAAATTCACCCCCCACCATGATGCAATCACCTCCCATCAGGTCCCTCCTCCAACACTAAGGATTACAATTAGACATGAGATTTGGGCAGAGACACAAATCCAAACCATATCAAGATTATTAATTATTTCCTCCACAGTTTCTAATCTACTATTAACACAACTCATTAAAATTTTCACTTCATTTATTGCATTTACAATTCTTAATCATTTCATTATGCTTCAGAGTTTCAGTTTGTAGCTTAATTATGTTTATGTTTTCCTTTAAATTTTTTCATACATTTTTAATCACCATCTTAAAGTCATTGTCTGATAATTCTATCATTTGCCATTTCTGCATCTGTTTCCATTGACAGATTTTTCTCCTTGTAATGGGACACATTTTTCTGCTTTTTCTCTTGTTTTTAAATCAAATTCTGGATAATGTACATTTTGTGTTTATAAATTGTTGAAATTTTTTTAAAATATAAAGAATGTTGGATTTCCAATGTTGGGTGCATTTATATTTATAATTATTATGTTCTTTTAATAAACATCATATCACCTAAATATGTAAAGCAAATATTAAAAGAATTAACAGGAGAACTAGACAGTAATACAATAACAGTAAATGACTTTAATACTCCAATTTCAACACCAGAGATATCATCCAGACAGAAAATCAATAAATAGTGGACTTGAATAACAGTATAGGCCAAATAGATCTAACTGATATATATATACATACATATATAAACATATATATACACACATATATACATACATATATACACACATATATACATATATACACACACATACACACACACACACACATATATATAGAACATCCCATCCAATAACAGTGAAATACGCATTCTTTTAAAGCATACAAAAAACATTCTTCAGGATAGATCATATGTTAAGCCACAAAACAAATCTTCACAAATGTAACAGTCATCTCAAATATCTTTACTAATCATATTGGTAAAATCTAGAAATCAGTAACAGGAGGGATTTTGGAAAATAGACTAAAATGTGAAAATTAAAAACAACACACTCTTGAACAACGGTTGCATCGAAGAAAAAAATTTGTTGTTGTTGTTGTTGTTGTTGAGACAGAGTGTCCCTCTGTCGCCCAGGCTGGAGTGCAGTGGCTTGATCTCTGCTCACTGCAACTTCCACCTCCTGTGTTCAAGCAATTCTCCTGCCTCAGCCTCCTGAGTAGCTGGGATTATAGGCGTGTGCCACAACGCCCGGCTAATTTATTTTTTTGTATTTTTAGTAGAGACGGGATTTCAGCATGTTGGTCAGGCTGGTCTCAAACTCCTGACCTTGAGATCCACTCATCTCGGCCTCACAAAGTGCTGCAATTACAGGCGTGAGCCACCACTCCCAGCCAAAAAAAAAAAAAAAAAATCTAAAAGGAAATTAAAAAGAAGTATCTTCAGAAAAACAAAAGTGGAAATTACAACATACTGAAACTTAGGGAATGCAACTAAAGGAGTACTAACGTGGAAGTTTCTAGCAATAAAAGCCTACATTAAGAAAAAATTACTTCAAATAACTCAACTTCACACCTCAAGGAACTAGAAAAAGAAAAGTAAATATTCCAAGGGCAGAAGAAGGGAGGAAATAATAAAAATAAGAGTAAACATAGATAAAATAATAGACTAGAAAAGCAATAGAAAAGGTCAATGAACCTAAAAATTTGGTTGAAAATATAAATAAAATTGGCAAGCATTCAGTTTTGCTAGCCAAGAAAAAAAGAGGGAACTCAAATAAAATTATAAATGAAAGGTGAACCATTATAATTAATATCACAGAAATACAAAGGATCACAAGAGATTATTATGAACAATTATAATAATTATACACCAACAAATTGGATAACGTAGAGAAAAATAATAAATTCCTGGAAATACACAGTCTACCAAGATTGAATCATAAAGAAAATAAAAATCTGAACAGACCAATAACAAATAGAGTTATTGAATCAGTAATCAAAAGCCACCCAACAACAACAACAAAGCTCAGGACTAGATGACTTCATTGGTGAATTCTACTAAGCATTTAAAGAAGAATTAATGCCAATCCTTCAAACCGTTCCAAAAAGTTGAAGAGAACAGAACACTGCCAAACTAATTTTAGGAGTCCAGAATTACCCTCATACCGAATCCAGATAGGGACACTAAGAAAAGAAAGTTACAGGCCAATATATCTGATGAACATAGATGCAAAAACCCTCAACAAAAATTACTAGCAAACCAAATGCGATTCACATTAAAAAGATCATACATCATGATCAAGATTCATCCTTAGGATGTGAAAATAATTCAACTTGTGCAAATTAATAAATGTGATACACCACATTAACAAAATGAATAATAAAACTTATTATGTTAATAGATGCAGAAAAAGCATTTGACAAAATTCAACCTCCTTTCATAATAAAACCTCACAACAAATTAAATAGAGAAGAAATATACCTCAACACAATAAAGGCCATATTTAGCAAACCTATAGCAAACTTATACTCAATGTTGAAAAGTTAAAAACTTTTACTATAACATCAGAACATAGAAAAGGATTCTCACTTTCGCCACTTGTATTTAAAATAGTACTAGAAGTCTTGGCCAGAGCAATTAGACAATAAAAATAAATAAAACGTATTCAAATTGGAAGAGAACAAGTAAAATTGTCTCTACAGATGACATAATCTCATATATAGAAAACCCTGAAGACTTCACCAAAAAAATTTTAGAATGAATAAAGTACTTTGGTAAATTTTTAGGATACAAAATCAACACACAAAAATTACCTGGGTTTCTATACACTAAAAAATATGTATTCAAAAAAGAAATTAAGAAAACAATTCAATTTACAATAACACCAAAAAGAATAAAATACTTAGAAATAAATTTAAACGAAGAGGTGAAAGATCTGTACACTGAAAAGACATTGAGGAAAGAAATTAAAGACACAAATAAATGAAAATATATCTTCTTTTCATGGATTGGAAGAATAATTTTGTAAAAATGTATATATTACCCAAAGTGATCTACAGATTCAATGCAATCTCTATAAAAATTCCAATGACATTTTTCATAGAAATAGAAAAAAATATTAAAATTTATATGGAACCACAAAAGACCCTGAATAGCCAAAGCAAGCATGAGCAAGAACAAAGCTGAAGGCATCACACTCCCTGATTTCAAACTATATTACAAAGCTATAGTAATCAAAACAACATGGTACTGACATAAAAACAGATACATAGACCAATGGAGCAGAGCAAAGAATCCAGACATATACCCATACATACATGTTCAACTAATCTTTGACATGA
This sequence comes from Pongo pygmaeus, assembly GCF_028885625.2. Lineage (NCBI taxonomy): Eukaryota > Metazoa > Chordata > Mammalia > Primates > Hominidae > Pongo > Pongo pygmaeus. The sequence continues at coordinate 122,895,797 of NC_072373.2, read as the reverse complement.
GTGCCAAGATTACAATGGGAAGATAGTCTCTTTAATAAATGTTGTTGGGAAAATTGGATATTAACATGAAAAAGAATGAAATTGGAGCCTTGTCTTACACCATATACAAAAATTAGCTCCAAATGGATTAAAGACTTAAATGTAAGATTCAAAATATAAAACTTCTTGAAGAAAACAGAAATAGAAAACTCCTTGAATTTTTAATGCATTGATTTTTTTATATATGACAACAAAAGCAAAAATAAACAAATGGAAATATATCAAACTAAAATGCACCTGTATAGCAAAGAATAAAATTCAAAACAATGAAAAGACAACCTATGAAATGAACTAAAATATTTCAAAATTGTATATTTGATAAGGGTTAAATGAGGAATTGACACAATTGCAAAAAAAAAAAAACAAAAAAAAAACCTATTCTTAAAAATAGGCAAAGAACCTGAACAAACCTTTTTTTTCAAAGACATAAAAATGTTGAGCATATACATGAAAAGGTGCTCAGTATCACTAACCATCAGGAAAATGCAAATCAAAACCCCAACGAGATATCACTTCACATCTGTTAGGAAGGTTATTATCAAAAACATAAGAGACAACAAGTGTTAATGAAAATGTAGAGTAAAGGTAAATCTTGTACACTGTTGGTGGAAATGTAAACTAGTAGAAGAATTATAGAAAACAGTATGAAGTTTCTGCAAAACTTTAAAAATAAAACTACTGTATGATCTAGCAATTCTATTTCTAGGTATATATCCAAAGGAAATGAAATCAGTATCTTGAAAAGATAAATGCACATTCAAATTCATTGTAGTATTATTCACAATAGCCAAGATATTGAAACAATCTAAGTTTCCATTAATGGGTGAATAGATAAAGAAAACAGTATGTATTTACATATGTATAAATAAATAAATACACACATATACAAAAAATGGAATATTATCCAGCCATAAGAAAGAAGGAAATCCTGACATTTGTGACCTGGAGGATATTATGCTAAATGAAATAAGCCACACACAGAAAGAGAAATATTGCACAATCTCACCTATATGTGGAATTAAACAAAGAATCATAGAAGCAGAGAGTAGAATGGTGGTTGCCAAAGGCTGGTAGGGTTGGTGGGGGAGTTGGGAGAAATGGGGAGTATTGGTCAAAGTGTTAATACATTGTAAGATAAATACATTCTGAAGATATAAGATACAGAATGAGTGATAATGAAGGTGTTCATTAATTTTTTAAAAATAATGTTGGGCTTTGTTCTAACAGACACTTACATAACTTGCAGGCTGGCTTAATTATTTAGAGACCCCTTCATAAGCTTTTTTAAGGTGGGACTAGAGTAGATTTTCCTCTAAGCCTGCTTTAGCCCTACCACCATTCTGGGGTGTCTACTAAGTGCTCTGTGGTTCACCCTCCATTTTGCATGATTGGGACTCAAATGTCTCACAGAAATACATAAGCTCTGCAGATTGCTCGGCTTACAACTTCAAGTTTTTCTTTGTTCTACATCATTGAGTTGTACTCTATGCATATGCAGGTTAGTAGTCAGCTAAAAACTCAAAGGCCTATACACATATTTCTAGGACTATTTTTCTATGTAGATTCCAGATTTCGACCACCTCAGATTCCTCAAACTCTAATCTCTGTCTCTTCAAGTCAGAGAGTCTACTATACTTTGCTTAGATTCCCCTTTCTCTACCACAGTACAGAAAATGCCTACAAAAAGAAAGCTGGGACAAACATAGGACTCACCTCATTTGTTTCCCTTCTCCAAAGGATCACATTGCTGAGATGCCAGCTGTCCAATGCCTGAAAAGAGCTGTTTAATATATCTGGTCCATTTTTCCAGTTATTTATGGCAGGAAGGCAAGTCTGGTACCAGTTGGCTAGAAGTGGGAGTCTATCACACTGTATTTTAATTGCTCATTTTTGTGTAGTAGGAATCTCAGTTTGAGCACAGGCTACATGCAGGGCTGAACTTCAGGCATGTTTGAGGTATTAGTTTTTCTCATTGTACTGTAACAAATTAACACAAATTTAGTAACTCTAAACAACACAAATTTATTCTCTTAGAATTCTGGAAGTCAGAAGTCTGAAATGAGTCTTGCAGGGCTAAAATCAAAGTGTTGGCAGCACAGTTCCTTCTGGAGGCTCTAGACAGAATCCTTTCCTTGTCTCTCCCAGCTTCTCAAGGCTGCCCACATTCTTTGGCTCACAGCCATGTCACTCCAATCTCTGCTTCTGTTGTGACATCACATTCTTCATACTTTCAAACTCCTACTTCCCTTTTATAAGGACACTGTGTTTACATTGGAACCACCTAGATAATCCAGGATAATTTACCCATCTCAAGAACCTAATTGCACATGCAAAGTCCTTTTGCCATATAAAATAACATATTCACCTGACAGTCAGGGCTTGGACATCTTTGAGGAACAATTTTTTAGCCTATTACATTTGGCAATCTGTGTAAAAATCACACAAGAATCTATTTATGTGAAGATTTTGGATTTTAAATTAAGCAGGAAGGGAGAAATTGTATGAATTGGCCATGGGAGTGAGCTAACAGAGAAGACTGTATTTGTCAGGTTCTCCACAGAAACAGAAACAATAGGATGGAGACAGAAGAATATGAGAGAAGAAAGTGAGCAAGAGAAAAAGATTTATTTTAAAAAATTAGTGCACATAATTTTAGAGGCTGGCAAGTTCAAAATATGCAGAGCAGCCTGGCAGCCTGGGAATTCCAGCAGGAGTTAATGCTGCAGGCTTAAGTTGAAGGCAGTTGGGAGGCAGAATGCTTTCCTCTTCTGAGGACCTCAGCCCTCAGTCTTTTATCTTAAGGTCTTCATCTGATTGGATGAGGCCAACCCACATTACGGAGAGTAATGTGATTTATTCAGTCTACTGATTTAAATCTCAAAAACACATTCAAATACATTGACAGTAACTTCTGGACTGCTGCTTGAACAGCAGCTGAGCACCATACGCTGAATTGTCTGTCCATCCACCGAATTACCTAAGGAAAGGAGTTGCTATAGACAGAAAGTAGAGTTATCTACATAAGAAATTTAAGACATATTTTCATAGAGTAAAGTATAACACTGACATGAGGAGTCTGAAGTGAATATAAAGTCATTTTGGTACCTTAAGCATTTGGAGGCCTTGAGAACATTGGGACATAAATTTTGGTGTGGACTTTCACATTCTTTTAGTAAGATGAATCTCTTTTAAATAGCTTATCTAACTAAGAATATCAATGAAAAGGAGCCCAGGTATGAGATAAAGCCAGTGCTGAGAGGTTGATTCCTGAACAGATGTGAAACAGCCCCTGAAAACTCTCAATTACTTGAGGGAGATTCTGAAAGTTCCTAGGTGTCCTTTGCAGATTGCAGGAAATAACAAAAAAAAAATATTAATATACTGTAAATATTAAAATGATCCAATCTATATCTGTACAGTGAAAATGCCTAAGAAAATTCAAGTTACTGTTATTTGTCCCACCATTAAGCAGGAAGCTATTTGATTATTGTCTGTTCTTACTCACCACTGTATCTTAGTGGTAATTCATAAATATGTGTTGAATGAATGAGTTAGTCAGTGAATTAGTAAGAAGAGAATAAGGTAAGAGAGAAGAAAATGAAAACAACTAAAGTCATTATAAATGGTGAGAAGTTTGATGGTAAGTTATATTCAGCTTTTGGTATACTCTCATATTTCCCAGCCTCACAATTATTGTCATGCAAGATGCCAAGGAACACATGGAAAATGGCACCACACACAAAGTGATATGCATCAGAGTTCTTGCATTTAAATATAAAAGCATAGAAAATCACTGTCGAATTCTAGCATGTCGGTGTGTCTGGTTGAAAGGGATAGCAGACTGAATCTTGTCATTATCTCCTGCTGTGCATCAGAAGCTATATACCCATTGTAGAGTCCGGTCACTTCTCAAGCATGTGGTTCTGGGAGCTTCCTTTAAGATAATAGCAGGTGTTTTGTTTTTAAGCACCAGGAAAAAAAACAATTTTAAATAGTTAAGTTGATGATACTTTTAAGAGAGAAACTGCATAGAAGAAAGTAAAGTGGTCCAATATCTTTGTTTGTGGGGATTATATATATTCAGGGAATTGAAAAATACAAGAAGACACAAAATGCATGTGACAGATAAGAGAGGAACCAGGAGAGTTCGTATAAGAAAAAATAGGAAGAGAAAGGGTTTTAAGAAGAAGGAGGAAGAAATGGAAAGGGTTGAATGCTGCAGAAAGATTAGAGAGGATGATGAATTAGAAATGTGTTTACTATTTAATCAAGAAAGTGTACTAACAGATAATGTAATGTCCCCAAGGAGATGGAAGGAGAATGATGTAAAGCAGGTAGAAAGGTTATCTTTGGACAAATCATAGGCAGGAGGAAGTGATGGAAGTCTGGGAATTAATGTATAAAGATCCCATTGAAGCAGGAAATTGATAGAGAAGGTAAAAGAACTTCACACTGGTAACTTGAAATAAAAGAAAGAATGAGAGAATATGCTGAAAGTGAAGAAGTTGCAAAGAAATCTGTTGAATCAGCTGTCATAATATGAAATGCTGTTATTAGAGCATGTCTTCTCAGATTCCAAGTCTGCTAATGAGAGTAGGCTGTGGCATAGTTTTAACTATGGGGTAGAAGTAAAGGAATACAGATTTCTAAAATATATCAGTAGGAGAAATTAATCGTAGGAGGTTCCACAGTGACATTTCAGGTTTTGGGATTGCCATCAAATGTATTCATTCATCCATCAATCCAATTCAGTACGTATTCACTGACTAGTTGAGTAGTTACTTCAAACCTAATGATATGTTAGAATGATGAGCAAAAGTAGACATAACCTCTAACCTTATAAGGCTTCTTTATGTGAAAGGGGAATGGGGGAACAGGATATTAATAATAATGGCATAAATGAATGTAAAACATTAACATTTATAAGTTCTTTAAGGAAATGTGAGAGTGATGTATGGGAAGATAAAGCCAGGGGTTTTGAAGAGTCAGAGAAATCATTTAATAAAAAGACTGTATCAATTCTCTGCCATTTCTTTCAGGAGACAGGAGCAGAGGAAATACTTTCTCATGAATTCTTTGAGACTAGTATTTCCATAATATCAAAACCAGACTAAGACAATGCAAGAAATAAAACTAGATAACAGTATCTCTCATGATAGACACATAGATAGATCCAAAAATCTTCACAAATTATTAGCAAATCAAATTCAATAATATGTAAACAGAATTATATATCATAATGAAGTGGAACTGATCCCAGGTATGAAACCTGGTTCAACATTCAAAAATTAGTTAATGTAATTTTATCACCTCAACAGGCTGAAGAAGTAAAACACGGGATCATATCAATAGATACAGAAAAAAATCAATTGACAAAATCCAACATCCATTCACAGTAAAAATTATCAGTAAATTAGGAAGAGAGGAAATCATCTTCAAATTGATTGAGAACATCTATAAAAAACCTATAGCTAACATCACACTTAATGGTGGCAAACTCAAAGCTTTCCCACTAAAATCAGGAACAAGGGAAGGATGTCCCATTTCCCTCTTATTCTTCAATACGCTATTGGAAGTTCTAGATAATTCAAAGAGTCAACAAGAAAAGAAAAGTGAAACAAGAAATAAAATTGTTCACAGATGACATGGTTATCCATGTAGAAAATCTGAAGGAATTTACAAAAATAGTAAATAAAACTAGAATCAATAAATGATTACAGTAAGGTTGCAGGATATAAGGTCAGTATGCAAAAGTCAACCACTTCCCTGTATACCAGCAATAAAAAAGTAGAATTTGAAATTAGGAAACAATGCTATTTATATTAATAGTGTCTAAAAAATAACATACAAGAAGCACATGAAAAAACTCTAAATCTCTTAATTATAAAACTAAATAAATGGAGAGAGAGCTCATATTTATAGATAGAAGACAATATTATCAACATGTCAGTTCTTCCCAGCTTATTTCTAGATTAAATGCAATCCCAATGAAAATTCACAGAAAGTTATTTTGTGGATATTGACAAATGCCCCTTAAGTTTATATGGAGAGGCAAAAGACCCTCCATAGCTAACAAAATATTGAAGGAGAACAAATTTGGAGGACTAATACAACTGGATTTCAAGACTTACTATAGAGCTACAGTAATCAAGGCAGTGTGATATTGGAGAATCGATTAATTGATCTATGGAATAAAAAAAGAAAGCCCAGAAATGGACTCAAATAAATATAATCAGCTAATCTTTGACAAAGGGTTAAAGGCAATACAATGGAGAAAAAAGTATTTTCAACAAATGGAAATGGAACAATTAAGAAGCCACATGCAAAAAAAAAAAAAAAAGAGAGGGAGAATTTAGACACAGATCTTATGACCTTCTCAAAAACTCAAAATGGATTGCAGATCTTAATATAATATGCAGAACTATAAACTCCAAAAAGATAACATAGGAGAAAATGTAGATGTCACTGATTTTGATGATGACTTTGTAGATACAATGCCAAAGGCACAATCTGTGGAAGAATGGTAAACTGGACTTCATTAAAATTAAAATGTTCTGCTCTGTGAGAGGCAGTCAAGATAATAAAAAATTCAAAAAAATGAGCTACAGACTAGGAGAAAATATTGCAGAAGACACATCTATTGGACAAAGGACTTGTCAAAAATATTCAAAGAACTCTTAAAACTCAACGAGAAGGGAAAAAAAAACACTGATTTTAAAAAAAAGACTTAACAGGCTGGGTGCAGTAGCTCATGTTTGTAATCCCAGGACTTTGAGAGGCCAAGGAAGCAGAATCTCTTGAGCTCAGGAGTTTGAGACCCACCTGGGCAAAATAGTGCATCCTTGTCTCTACTAAAAATCAAAAATTTAGCCAGGCATGGTGGCATGTGCCTGCAGTCCCAGCTACTGAGGAGGCTGTGGTGAGAGGATCACTTACGCCTAGGAAGATCGCTTGATAACCAGGAGGTCAAGGCTGTGGTAAGCTGTGATTACACCACTGCACTCCAGCCTGGGCAATAGAGCAAAATTCTGTCTCAAAAAAATTATATATATATTATATATATATAAATATAATATATATATTACATATATAATATATAGTATATATTATATATAAATATTATATATATTACATATATAATATATACTATATATAATATAGTATATATTATATATAAATATAATATATATATTACATATATAATATATAGTATATATTATATATAAATATAATATATATATTACATATATAATATATAGTATATATTATATATAAAAATAAATATATATAATATATAAAAATTATATAAATATATAATATATATAAAATTCTGCTCTGTGAGAGGCAGAATTATATAAAAATCATATATTTATAAAATATATATATAAAATATATATTACATATATATGGTGGGTATATATATATATACCTTAACAGACATCACCAGAGCAGCTATGCAGATGGCAAATAAGCATATGAAAAGATGTTCCACATCATTTGTTATCAGGAAAATGTAAATTGAAACAAGAATAAGATACCACTACACATCTATTAGAATGACCAAAACCCAGAAACACTGACAACACCAAATGCTAGTGAGGATGAGGAGCATCAGGAACTGTCATTCATTGCTGGTAAGAATGCAAATGGTACAGCCACTTGGGAAGGCAGGTTGGCAGTTTCTTATAAAACTAAACATATTCTTACCACATAATCCAGCAATTGCACTACTTGATATGTACTTGAAGGAGTTGAAAAAGTATGTCCACACAAAAACCTGCACTTTATAGCAGGTTTATTTATAATTGCCAAAACTTAGAAGCAACCCCAAATATCCTTCATTAATCCAACCAGAGAAATATAAGTTAGGACTAAAAATTGATCTATCTAGCTGTGGAAAGACAAGAAGTAAGCTTTAAATATATATTACCACATGAAAGAAGCCAATCTGAAAGGCTACATATGTATGATTCCAACTATACGACATGCTGAAAAGGCAAAACTATGAAGGTAGCAAAAAGATCAGTGGTTGATAGGATTTTAGGGAATGTAGAAAGGTTACTTCAGGCAGTGAAACTACTCTGTATGATACATTTGTGCAGACCCATAGGATATACAACACCAAGAATGAATCCTAATGGAAAATATGTGTGCTGAGTGATAATGATATGTCAACGTTGGTCATCAGTTGTAACAAATGCACCACTCTGGTTGGGAATGTTGATAACAGGGGAGGCTATCTATGTGTAGGGACAGAGGATATATGGAAAATGTCTCAATTTTGTTATGAACCTAAAGCTACTCTAAAATAATAAAATATATCAAATAAATTTTCTAAAAATGTTATTGGGGACTTCTTACATGATGAGGCTATAGAGGTAGATAGGAGTCAAATCAGTCCAGGTCATAGGGAAATTTTGTCATAAATCAGAAGATAACAAATAGAAACTAGCTTGATCAGATTTACATTTTTGAAAAGGTCATTCTGTCTGCAATGTGAAGATTAATGTGGAGGGGGTGCCACAATAAATGGAATTTAGACCAATGGAAAAGTTATTGCAGGAAAGAGGTGATTGTAAATTAGAAAAGGTAGTGATGACAAGAAGAGTAAGTGCATAAGAGATATTTAGAAGCAAAGTCAAAAATCTTGTTGATGCATTGAACATTTCATATGTGACCCTCACTTGATTAGTAGACAAGTTGATGATTATTACATCTGTGTGTGTATGGATGCTATAGTCATATTTACATGCTAACAAACTACTACCAATAAATTACAGCATGAATTTTCCTCAACGTTAAGAAGAGATGCAATGTTCATAATGAGGAAGAAGTCTTCTGATTTTCTAAATAGGTAGGTATCAGGGTATTATTTGAATTTGACAACAAAATTCACAGATTATGTAACTTGCTTTGCACTGTCATTGAGTCTGCAAGCTAGTGAACAATGTGATCATTTATTCTAAAAGGAGTAAGCACCCAACCAAATCAGAGAGCTGAGTAATGGCTCCAGTAATATTCTCATCAGAACTCATTCTGGCATCAAACTAAGTTCCCCAGACAAATTACTAAGTTTTACACATAAATTTTTTCTTCTCCATATTTCTCTCAGCCAAAGCTTTATTCCAACTTACTTTAAATTTCTTTCCTGTTTTTCTTTTCTTCCATAAAATAAATGCCAGTACTTTCACCTCAAAGTGACTTCTCCATTTTATTGTCTTTTAAGAAATTCTCCTCATCTCCAATAGTCTATTTTGGTACTGAGAATGAAGTTAGGAAAAAAAAAATCATTTTAGATTTTAAGCTCTCCGAGAGAACTTTGCCTACCTTTTTTCTCCACAATATCGCTGAAACGTATTCTAATGCTGGGGATATTATCAGTATTTAATAAATTATTGTTGAATAAATAATAAATAAATTACTGAATGAAGTTAACATAAGTGTCATTTTCTCATATCAACCTTCCCCAATCCCTTATAATAGGTCATGTCCCCTATTAATCACCTTTTAGTCCCCATTCTTCTCCTTCACGGCACCACTCACCTTTGTAATTAAGTTATAAACTGGGTAATTGGTTGTTTAATTTATATTTTCTAGCATACTTTGAGCTCCATGAGAGCAGGTACCACTCTGCCCCTATTCGCTGATATCTGCTCTGTGCTTAAAACTGACTGAAACACAGAAATTGTGAAATGAATATTTGTTATAAATTAATACATAATAAACAATGTAATTAAGGGATATGAAAAATCTTAGATGAGAGAAGAAATTTGCAGCTTCAGATTCATGTCTATTTTTCAGTTGAGGAAATGGAGACCCAGAGAAGTTAAGTGACTTGCTCAGTGTTTCATAGATAATAAGTTGTCAGAGCTGTATTTTAATCACAGTTCCCTCCAACTCCATAGCCTGTGCTTTGAAATGGAAACACAGTGCCACGCTGCACCATTTAAGCAATGATATATTCATTTAAAGCACCAGAGATCACATTTTAGGGAGAGAAAAAGTTTGTAGTATGAGATGAATCAATCAGCCATATGGAAGGAAGAAAAAAAGAGCAGGCTAAAAAGCTTTCTTTCACTTTGTACAATATGAATTGTCACAGGAATCAAATTTGGCACATACTGTAAAGCCAAGAAAAAAATTATCCCACATTGGATGTAAAATGTGACTTGCATTTTATCTATGTTTTTGAAATTCGGAAAGGATACCAGAAGACTTGTGGAGCTGAGGGCATGATGTTTTGATGATAGGCTTTTTATGCACTTATCCCCAGGCAGCTAGAGGAGGACCTGAAAAATTGAAGCCGACCTCAGACATAATGAATACATTAAATGATGAAGCGTCTGGTCAGGGTCAGGCAGCCTCCTTGAAGAGAATAGATGTGTTTCAGGACACTGAGTCTCCAGACAGAGGCAGGGGCAAGGAAATGGCCTATCAGGACATAAAACATTTACATCTGTTCTTCTTCTGTCACTTCTCTTTGAGGTTGTTTCCCTTGCCTTCAGCAACATTGCAGGTTCACAACCAGATTCTTATGCCTGCTAATTAGAAGAGAGGTCTAACAGCAGCGATCAAGTCTCCACCTGCAACTGGCACCTAATTCTAACAACATCAAATAGATGATGGAAATTACAGATCATTAATTATTAACTCTATCTAACCGCCACATTCAAGTTCCACAGATTGTCACTTCCCATATGGCTGTGCAGTCCAGGCTCTGCACTGTGGAATCCTTAGTACCCAACCTTCTAACAGGTCCTTATCACAGAATTTCACATATCAAGGGCATTTTCGATTTCCAAGTAGAACACACAGCCCACGCACTAATCCTCTTTAAAAAAAATCTGTCTCAAAATCTCATCTAGCCTGTGTCACAATCCCGTGATTGGGAGTCACCACCTCATGAGGCAACCTCATTCTGTTTTTAGGATAGGTAAAATCGCTAGAAAAATCTTCCGTGGTTAAACCAAAATTGAGTTCTTTGTGGCTTCTGCTGCTGTGGCTTCCTCTGCTCTACAGAATTTCATCAATTCTTCATCTACATTGTATGCCATGTTGTAAAAAACATGGCATCCAAAAAAGAGTTCTGGAATCTTACAAACATGAGCTCAAGTGTTAATTCTGGACATAAGAAACATTTATTATTTCTCAAACTCAATTTCCTCACTTATACAATAAGGATAACACCTCATGGAATTGCTGCTATACTTAAATGAGTTAAATGCTATCTAGTGCCAATGGCTAAACTTGAATGGTAAAGAGCATGAACTCTGGAACCAGGCTGCTTGGTTTGAACCTCGGCCCCTAACACTTACTAGCTGTGTGACCTTGGGAAAGCTACTGAAACTCTCTTGTCTCCTTTTTATCATATTTACAATAGCTATAAGGAAAGTAACATGTCTTATCTCAGAGGGTTGTTTGGAAGATTCATAAGTTAATATGTTAGGTCCAGTTTTAATCAGGGTAAGCTAACTGCTGTATCAAAGGAAAAGCCCCAAATCCTAGAGCCTTATGACAAAAAAGACTTATTTCTTCTTGTTGTCACTATAAAACTGGACAATTCAAGGATACAGTCTCCTTCTACCTGGGAGCATCATTGCCCCACAGGACCTTGGCATCTTCCACTGTATTCTCTGTTTTCGATACAGGTAATCACAACACAGAAGAGTGAAGAAGGACACAGGCTCTTAGCTACCATGGCCTAAAACTGTCCCACACCTCTTCAACTCACATCCTACTGTCCAGAACCAGTCATCAGTCATGTGCAACGCTCACACATAAAAGCCCTGGAAAATGAAGGCCAGTGATTTGCCTAGGAAAAATAGTAAGTAGATTTGGTGCCAGTCACAGGTGGAGACTTGATTGCTGCTATTAGATCTCTGTTCTAAATAGCAGGCATAAGGAACAGTAAGTGGGTTTGGTTTGGTGGTTCCTCATACATCATTGCTGAGGGTCTTTCATCAGTTCTTAGACTTCATAATGTCACCAACATTTTGGATCCTAACCAGTGCAAAGTATATTACTTTTAGTTTTTGGTATGCACACAACATAGATACATATCAATTGGTTCATTTTTCGATATCTTTATTGCTCTTTATCTTATGTTTTCAAAATGGAGAAAGCCTTATAAAGGAAGGAAATTCTGACACATGCTAAAACATGTATGAATGTAAAAGACATTATATTAAGTGAAATATATATATGTCTTTGCCACAAGGACTGAGAAGAGTGCCTAACACTTTAACACACACTGTTAAGTGTGGGTTATTATTATTACCATGCCATGTGTTAATAGTAACTAGAGCAATTATAATTAAAATAGTCCTTGATACTTAAAAAGTAATCATATTTGCTGGACTAAGCATTCTTTTTGTCATTTTTTCATACATCAGGGTTCAGGGTCTTTCATCAGTTCTTAGACTTTATAATGTCACCATCATCTTGGATCCTAACCAATGCAAACTGTATTGCTTTTCATTTTTAGTATGCACACAATCTAGACTCATATCAATTGGTTGCTTTTTTAATATCTTTATTTTTCTTCATCTTATGTTGTCCCTGAATCCATGCCTTGCATTTAACTAAGACTTAGCTTCAGGACATGCTATTGATCAGAGATTTCAAAATATGAGCTTTGACTCATGGGTGAGGCAAGGATATTTCAGTGGATCTAAAATGTGTTTGTATAATGGAATAGAAAATATATATATATATGTATAGCTTGTTGTTAGGTTTAAATGAGTTTGTATATGTAAATCATTAGAACACTAAATTTTCAAAATGAAGAAAACCTTATAAAGGAATGAAATTCTGACATGTGTTACAACATGTATGAATCTAGAAGACATTATATTAAGTGAAATAAACCAATCACAAGAGAATAAATATTACATGATTCCACTTCTATGAGGTCAAGAGCAGTCAAGTTCACAGAGACAAGAAGTAAAATGGTGGTTGCCAGGGAATGGAGTAATGGGGAATTATTGTTGAATGGGTACAAAATTTCAATTTAGGAAAATTAAAAATGTTCTAGAGATGGATGGGGTGGTAGCTGCTCAATATATGAATATACTTAGTGCTACTGAACTATGTGTTTAAACATGGTTAAAATGGTCAATTTTAAGAAGAAAAAAATGGAAAAAAATCAGAATACATTAAAAATATGAGTGCCTCACACTAGAGTAAGGTAGGTATTATTTTATGAAGCATTTATTTCATATACATGTGTACTTACCAATGAAGTAAATGTATTTCTTAGTATAGGTCAAAGTTAAATAAAAGCTACTATTCCAGAGAACAATTATCACAACAACACGATAAAGCATTTGCATTATTTTTGGAGCAGAGTTGTCCTTACTGAATCTAAAATTCATAACAATTGTTGTTTTTGAAATTCCAAAAATTGTTGTAGCAGTGCACACACACACAACCCCCACCGCCGCTACCACCACGTTCCACTTATAGCAATAACTCCATGCTCTCACATTTTTAAAGATTTGACTATGTTATCTGTCCCTCCCTTCCCTCCTGATCATTCTTCCCTTCCTTTATGGATCAACTTAAATGTTGTTCACATGCAAGCTTTTTTTTGACTTGACCTCTGTCTGTGATAAGAGAAAAACATACTCCTCTAAGATAGCATTTATTATTTTATTTGTAAAACTTGTTTAATTTTTTCCCCACTGAGTTATAATCTCAGAACAAAGTGTTTATCTTGCTCACCACAAAATCTCCAGGATTTATCAGAGTGTCCAGAAGACACTATTATATGTTAAAAATTGTTAATGGATGAATGAATGATGACTGAATAAAGACACAGAGCTACCTCAGTAACAACTTCAAATTAAAAGATATATAGCATATACTGTTAGATAGCCTAGAATAAATATTAATTTCATATTTATCCTGTGCCTTTTTACTTCTCTGTGGTATTTCCTTAATAATGTAGATACTTATTTCATAGTTATTGATGGCCCCTTCTTTCAATATGAGAGTAAGGAACTTAGAGTAAAAAGAATGTATGCAATGAAACTGTTAAAGCCTCTTTTAGAGAAATGAAACACAAACATAATAATGACAGCTCATACACAGAGTGAAATTAAGCTTCCCTTTTACCTCTGTATTTTAGGGCAGCCACAGATGCCTGAAATTACAGATGTGCCTATAAACCCCCAACACCCTAAAACCTTTAGTTGCTCCTTTGAAGGTGTCATTTGTACAGATACATCTTTAAAAGGTAGCAATTTTTCCCATATCCTGAAAACACTCACCCATTAAGCCCTGTTGTATTGCTCTTACCTTCTTGCTATTATCATATTACTCTTTATTCTTGACATCCAATCTATCGAAAGTGAGAGACTTGCTGTGCTATGTTTCCATTCACGTGCTGCCAGGTTGCTGGGGACGAGGATAATCTGTCATTTTGGGTCAGGAGGGAGGCTGGAAGCAGTTAGATGAATAGTGAGTCATGGTCTTTGCTTTTATGATTTTTTCCATTTTGAACTAACTTTTGGACTTTTTATTACCGTTGTTAGTCCACTGCTACTTCTACAGGATATTCTATAAAGAACAAAAAAGAATAAACTTTGGATTATTCATTTTCACTATCAAATAAACCTATCATGGTTACTTAAAGTGCAATTTGGTTCTCTGAAGACATTTTCCACATCACATTTAGAATCTTCTGCTAACACAGGAAGTTAATTTGCTTTTCCTTCACTCAAGGTATTGACAAATATTAATGAAAACTAGCTCTTGGACCACCCCTGCAGCATATCATCAATAAACAGCTAACTATTGACAAGTCTGCCATTGAAACAAAATTCGGAATATATGTTCCCTCACCCAGGAAATTCCAGCTTTGAGGAGTTAGAGTAGGAACCAGAAGCTACTAGTAGCTTTTATAATTAGCAAGTCACTATCACATACTCTAATTAAATCGCATGATCCCCAGGACCCTTAGAAGCAAACTATTTACTCCAAAATTAAAGGCTTTTTTCTATCCAGAATTGTATATCTATATTCCAGTCTTGAAAAGACACCACAATTAGATGTAAAAATTACTTGTGAAAATTACTTACTGTGTACATTGTTAGGTAAACTGTTTATAGAAATAAAAGATACACATTCCTATGAATCTGTAGAAGTATTGTCTGGCAGAACAATGAGAACATAGTTCAAACAAGAAGAATTTAGTTTTGATTAGGAAAAGAACAAAGTCCAAATAAGAATGTCATACCCATTGATAGAAGTGGACAGTGATATTCTGGTACCAAAGATGCAATAAGTGAGCAAGAGATCAAGTCTGGAAGAACCTAGGACTAGGTAACCAGAACTGTGAACTTCAGGAGAGCTGAGGAGATACTGGGGCTAAGCCAGTAAGGATTAGGAGCGTTTGCACTTCTGTTCCTCTGCATGGAATGTTCTTCCTTACACAATTGCATGAATCTCCTTTTTATTCTTCAGTTCTCAGTTCAGATACTTCCTCAGAAAGACCTTTTCCGACAACCCTGTTACTATACTGTCAGTATAGAAGACTTGCTTTATATCATTGCCAGTTCCTTTTTTCATAGCTACAACATATCTTCAGTTATCTTATTTTGAATTTTACTTGCTTTTATTTACCTCTTTTTGAATGGTTTGTTAGTTTTATAAGATCAAGGACCTTCTCTATCATCCCCACAGACCAGAATATGACAATGAACGAAGGAGGTGCCCAGTAAATATTGTGGCATGAAAGAAGGAAGGAAGGAAGACATTCATATGTCCCTTGTATAGACATTGGCAAGCACACTACATATATAATCGAATTCTTCTCAAATTTGTCTTGATTAGACACAGTTCCTCTCAAGAGAAGATAATGCAATGCATCAATTCCATCCTCAACTATCTGGAATCCCTTGCCATATAAAGGATGCTCTATTGCTGCAAAAAGCCTCATTTAGTCTTCATGATATTCTGTGGCAGTGGTGTTATTACTTATCCTGGAGGTGAGGAAAGTTACAAACAGGACATGAACTGAGATTTTCTATCTCTAAATCTCTTGCTCTTTCCTCCAAACGAAATTCTTAGCTTCTCAGTATCTGTGGTACTGAAATAAAAGAAACACAAATGTTGGTTGTACGCTAATCTCCTTTTGCCTTTGTTTTACTTTCTCCTGGCTTTTATGTATCTAGGAGTATATCTGAGAGATAAAGAGGGAGAGAGAAAGAGCGATAGCGTGTGCATGTATGTGAAAGAGAGCGACGGAGAGACAGATACAGACAGACAGAAAGACGCACACACACAGAGTAAGAGAAAGAGACAGAGAGCAGAGAGGGAGAGAGAAAAAGTAGTTTCTGTGGCAGTTTCCAACATTTGCTACATTTTCTGGAGTTAATCAGCTAAAACTTTCTCCACCTCCTTATGTGTTACCTGGGGTCAGGGCAGTTTATTATGATGAACATTGATATGAACATAGAAAATGTGAATTCCAACATTGACATCAACATGCATCAGCTTCGTGTCTTTGGGCAAGTTACTTCCTCTTTCTAGACCTCAGTTTTCCCATTTCTAAAATGAGAATAATATCATTTACCTTATATAGGTGTTGGAAAACCTAAATGAGAGTTTGTACTTTGAAATGCTAACGTGTTGGGCACCTTTAAAATCTTCATAAAAATGTGGAGCCCTCTCCCTTAGGTTATATTTTTCCTTCTCAGTATTCTAAATATAGCATATATATATATATATATATATATATATAAAGATTGTGCATATAAAAAGATTGTGTATATATAAAGATTGTGTATTGCTTAGGCATTTCTATATTTACTCAAGCAATCCTTTTTTTGTGTGTACTTCATTAATCTAGTTTAGGCTACTATGATGTTAGGTATCTATTTAGTTGTTTTTATACTTTTACTAGTTTTCCTGATAGTCCACAAGTATGGAATTAGATACTACCTGTGATTGTGAATATTTTTTCTTGTTTAACTAAATTTAAAAAGAATTACAGAAACAAAATTTGGAAAGATCCTTAGAGGACACTACTTTCAAAGCCAGCTGAATAAAACTTGCCTGGGGAGCTTGGTAAAAATATAGACATCACAATCCAACTCCATAGATTTGGATTTAGTAGGTATGGAAAAGTACCCAGAAACTAGCGCTTTTATGAATCTCTCCAGGGGATTCTGATGCACAGCCAAGTTTGAGAAGCAATGTAATACAGACGAGCAGTTTTCAAAAGTTGTTCAATCAGTGGAACACTCCTTTAACTTCTTTACTTGAAACCCCAACACATAAAACTAATAAAAGCACAACTGTTCTAATTGAAGGGAATGATAAACACCTCATCAGCTCCCCCTCTCTCAAAACCTGAGAACTACTGAGGAACTCCAGTAAGGAGCAGAGGTTGGAAATGATTGACCTAGACCAAGCCTTTCATAATATTACTCATAGTCATTCAGCTCCAGTTTAAATGCCACCAGTGACATGAGATCTCTCATTCATAAATAGCCTTTGCTACTGAGATGTAGTTATTTATTTACTAGTAATATGTTGCTCCTTTAGAGTTCTGTAGGCTTGTGTATTGACATAATTAAATAATTGTTGGATTAAGTATAAAACTAACAAACGCACACACCTACAGTGAACTCATTTCTGACACAGGTGCTAAGAACATACATTAAGGAAAAGACAGTCTTTTCAATAAATGGTACTGGGAAAACTTGATATCCATATGAAGAAGAATAAAATTAGACCCCTATCTCTTGCCATATACAAAAATCAAATCAAATCAAAATGGATTAAAGGCTTAAATCTAATACCTTAAGCTATGAAACCACTACAAGAAAACATTGGGGAAAATCTCTAGGATATTGGTTTGGGCAAAAATTTTCTTCAGCAATACCCCACAAGCACAAGTAACCAAAGCAAAAATGGACAAATGAGATCACATCAAGTTAAAAAGCTTCTGTGCCACAAAAGATACCATCAAAATAGTGAAGAAATAGCCAACAGAATAGGAGAAAACATTTGTAAACTACCCATCTGACAAGGGATAGAATGTATAAGGAGTTCAAAAGACTCTATAGAAAAAGTCTAATATATGGATCAAAAAACAGGCAAAAGATTCAAATAGACATTTCTTAAAAGAAGACATACGAATGGCAAATAAGAATATGAAAATGTACTCAACATCATCACTGATAATCAGAGAAAGGAAAATCAAAACTACAATGAGATATCGTCTCACCCCAGTTAAAATGGCTTATATCCAAAACAGAGGCAATAACAAATGCTGGTGAGGATGTGGAGAAAAGGGAACAACTGTACACTGTTGGTGGGTATGTAAATTAGTACAACCACTATGGAGAACAGTTTGGAGGTTCCTCAAAAGAATAAATACTGAGCTACCATATGATCCAGCAATCCCACTTCTGGGTATATACCCAAAAGAAAGGAAATGAATATATTAAAGAGATGTCTGCACTCCTATATTTGTTGCAGCTCTGTTTACAATAGCTTAAATTTGTAAGCAACCTAACTGTCCATCAACACGTGAATTAATGAGGAAAATGTGGTACATACACACAATGGAGTAGTATTCAGCCGTAAGAAAGAATGAGGCTGGGTGCGGTGGCTCACGCCTGTAATCTCAGCACTTTGGGAGGCCAAGGCGGGCGGATCATGAGGTCAGGAGTTCAAGACCAGCCTGACCAACATGGTGAAACCCCATCTCTACTAAAAACACAAAAATTAGCTGGGCGTGGTGGCGGGCACCTGTAATCCCAGCTACTCAGGAGGTTGAGGCAGGAGAATCAGTTGAACCCGTGAGGCAGAGGTTTCAGTGAGCTGAGATCACGCCACTGCACTCCAGCCTCACTGACAGACTGAGACTATGTCAAAAAAAAAAGAGAGAGAGAAAGAAAGAATGAGATCCAATCATTTGCAACAACGTGGATGGAGTTGGAGATCATTATGTTAATGAAAATAAGCCAGGCGCAAAAAGACAAACATGACATGTTCTCACTCATTTGTGGGATCTAAAAATCAAAACAATTGAACTCATGGACATAGAGAGTAGAAGGATGGTTACCAAAGGCTGGAAAGGGTAGTAGAAGGGTATGGGGGAGGTGGGAATGGTTAATGGGTACGAAAATTATATATAGTTAGAAAGAATGAATAAGACCTACCCATCTGACAAGGGATAGAATGTATAAGGAGTCCGAACAACTCTATAGAAAAAATTATAATAATCTGATGAAAAAATGGGCAAAAGATTCAAATAGACATTTCTTAAAAGAAGACATACAAATGGCAAATATATAGTTAGAAAGAACAAATGAAACCTACCCATCTGACAAAGGATAGAATGTATAAGGAGTTCAAACAACACTATAGAGAAACACACAACTATAGTCACAACGGGGTGACTATAGTCAATAATAACGTAATCTTATATTTTGAAATAAATTAAAGAGAGTAATTGGGTTGTTTGTAACTCAAAGGATAAATGCTTGTGGGGACGAATACCCCATTCTCCATGATATGTTTATCTCACACTGTATGCCTTATCAAACCATCTCATGTACCCAATATATAATATATATATATTCACCTAATATGTACCCACAAAAATTAAAAATTAAAAAGTATAAAACTAAAATTCTTCCTAGTGTGAACACAATCCTTAGTCCTTCTTCTAAACCCTGACTCCCAGTATTCTAATCACTCTCTTTTCCATCTCCTTAAATATTTTCTAAGTGTCTCTTTTTTCTTTCCCAATAGCCATGTAACTAAATAACAACATACAGAAGTAGAAAACGTTTTGTTGTTGCTTAAAAATATATAATATGGAGATCCTATTTCTGTGACAAAGATAAAAAAGTAAACTGGCTTCCTTGTGTCATTTCTTGATATAGTTTATAAATATCCCGTTTTTTTTTTTATTTCTGCTTATTCTACAGAACTTACATACAAAATTGTCTTTGAGGACTTTTTCTGTGCTCTGCCATGTATTAGTGTGGTATGTACAAAACTCAGTCAGATTCAGCTTCTGTCCTTCATGAATTCACAAGGTAGAAGAGGAGACAAATACATAAACAGTTGTAATATAATGAAGTAAGTGCCAAATGAGACCAAAAAAGGGAAGGTGACTAGCTACAGGAAGAGGTGCTATTTGAATTGCACCAAGAAGAGTTAATAGAAGAAACAGAAAAGGAAAGGAGAGAAAGAATAGGCCAGTAAAATTCAAGAAAGCAGTTTCTTTTAGAAACAAAACAAAAAACAAACAAACAATAACAACAACACAGAAAAAGAAAAAGAATATTTGGAATGTTTACCAAAATAATCATGAGGAACACAACATCCCTAAGAAATTCCTACAATTCTCATTTGTGAATTCTAAATAAATCTAAGCTTTGAAAGAAAAATTATTTCAACTGTATCATTATTCAAAAAAATAATTCAATTAATATTGGCAATATGGACCTTACTTTGTTAAAGAATCTATGGATCAAAGGTGTATTGTGACGAGGTAGGAATCATTATTTTCATTATTAAACTTATAGAACTATTTGACTTTTTAAACTATGTATGTAAAACTTAAAAGTTAAAGTTAAGTTAGAAAAAAGTATACAGGATGTTATGTCATCATTTATTAAAAATTTAGAGAATGAGTAAAAGAGGGCTTTGTGATAATTATAGGAAGAGCATTATCAACAAAACAGAGAAATTTATTTTACATTAAAGGAAAAAAATTGCTATGGATCAGCAGGTGAGGTTGTACATTGTCAACTCAGCATTACTGACAACTTCCTCTAAGTCAGTTTAACAAAGAATCCTGCTAAGCCAACTTAGCAAGAATCCCCTGCCCTTGATATTCAATCAAACTTCTCTTCCTCCATCATCGATACCAACCAAGTTCCTCTTAGTAATTTTCCATCCACTCCCTTATCCTGAAGTCGGCGTTAAATTCCTATTTGTTCTTTTGTATTAGGAATTGAGTTCAATCTCTCTTTATTACAATAGTTTTGACCCTTACTGCAAGTCTTGAATAAAATATTCCTTGCAATTTTTACTAAGTGTCCAGGGCAAAAATTTTTTTCTTTAACAGTGGCAAGAAAAAAATCCAATTTTAGTCAAATTATTTTACACTAATTATAATGTAACAATTTAAATATTCTCTTTAGTGAATCTTTTTGTTTATTCCCTTCTTCCTATGTTCCCTTAGAATGGTGCCTGAGTGTGCAGGAGAGCCTTATTTGACCTTGTGCTAATCTCTGCATGTGCGCCAACTTGAGTCCACCAGTGTTTTGCAGGCTTTATCCTATCTTTGATTGTTAGGATCCTCTCTTTGACTGATAAAATTGTGGTCTATTATTTTTCAGCTTGATTCAGACCTGGTGGCTCCTCTCTGCTGGGTAAGCCTTTGCTAGGCTCTCAGTAGTTCTGAAGACATTTTGAGTTTCTATGAAATGCTTCATCTGGCACCTGGTTTATCTCTGCCTCTGAAAAATACCTGCATGACCAAGAACTATTGTATAATGACACCTGGCTTCCACTATGGCTCCATAGGATTCTTACCAGTTCTCATGTCTGTGTCCATGCCACACACCACCAAAAGGACCCCCTGAACTACAAAATAGACCCTCTTTGTGGTTGACCATGATTCCCATGTTAGCATAGATTTGTTCTGTATGGTGACCTCTTCAGATCACTAATGGGGACTGTAGCTAGAGTCCTCCCCATCCACGATTTTCAAGCTTTCAAGTTCTCATGAATCTGTATATTCAATCCAATATCTCACTAACTTTGCTCTCATCTTCAGTTGTCTCTACTCATAATTATCCCAGGATGAAAAAGGAGTAAAGTTCCCTTTTACTGCTTCTATGTTACATCCTGAGGTAGCTTCCTTTCATTACGGAATAAACTCTGTGATGTAATCCAAAAGCCCAGTGCTTTATATTTCAAATAGGAGGTAAAGGATTAAAAAACAAACAGAAAAATAAAACAAACCAACTTTTTACTTTTAAAATACTGTTTAACCTGCTATAACATAATATTAAATTTTTATTTCTCTAGGAATTTCTTTTATGGCAATTCTAATGCCCATTTCAAGCCCCTCAAACATACAACAAAAAGGAATAAAAAGCAGAAACAAAATTCTTCAGTAGGAGAACAGTAAGATTAAGAAGAAAGATTGGTAAGGAGGACAAATGCAAGATATAATACAGAAATCAATAGCTTTTTTATACTAGCAATGTGGCTTGAAATTGAAATGGTACAAAATAATACATTTACAATAACAACAAAAACTCAGATACTAAGGTGTTAATTTAACAAGAAAATTCAAGATCTAAGTGAAGAACAACATGAAAAGCTTGTCATTAAAGGGCAAAAAACCAAAACAAGCAAATGAAGATCTATACTATATTCTTAGATGGGAAAACTTAGTATCATTAAAAAGTAAGTTTCCCCAAAAATTAATATATATTTTTTAGTTCCAACACCACAGATTTTTTAAAGGGATATGGATAAAGTATCGTAAAGTTATTATAGCAGAATTATAGAAACTTTTAAAGAAACAGGTAATGGAAGCATATTCATTCCACCTGATATTAAAAATTATTATATATTTTCTGCAATTCAATCGTATTGTCATAGGAACAAAAAATAGATCTATGGAACAAAACTATGTTAGAAATATAACACAGCATAAGTGGAGATCCACTATTTGACAAAGGTGGTTTATTAATCAGCAAATATATAATTTATTTAATAAAGAATGTTGGAACAACTGGCCATCCATCTGGCAATACATAAAGCTGAACTGGTACCTCATACATGAAAAGATACAAAAATAAATCCAAATGTGTTAAGAAACTAAATATAAAATGAAATACATAAAAAAAGATGGATATGCAAATATAACTTTGGATAGGGAAAACTTCTTAAAATGAAAAATGCAGAAGTTTTAAAAGCTAAGATAGCTATATTTGACTATGTAGAAATTAAACTTTTTTGTGTGGAAAATAATACCATAAAACAGTAAAAAACAGATTAAAAATATTTTCAACATATTTAACAGAAAAAAAAAAAATTCGCTAACCATAGTACAAAAAGAACTTTTTCCAGATTCATAAGAAAAAGTCAAACCACCAAACCTGAGAAAAACAAGCAATGGGGAAAGGATTCCCTATTTAATAAATGGTGCTGGGAAAACTGGCTAGCCTTATGTAGAAAGCTGAAACTGGGTCCCTTCATTACACCTTATACAAAAATTAATTCAAGATGGATTAAAGACTTCAACATTAGACCTAAAACCATAAAAACCCTAGAAGAAAACCTAGGCATTACCATTCAGGACATAGGCATGGACAAGGACTTCATGTCTAAAACACCAAAAGCAATGGCAACAAAAGCCAAAATTGACAAATGGGATCTCATTAAACTAAAGAGCTTCTGCACAGTAAAAGAAACTACTATCAGAGTGAACAGGCAACCTACAAAATGGGAGAAAATTTTCGCAACCTACTCATCTGACAAAGGGCTAATATCCAGAATCTACAATGAACTCCAACAAATTTACAAGAAAAAAACAAACAACCCCATCAAAAAATGGGCAAAGGATATGAACAGACACTTCTCAAAAGAAGACATTTATGCAGCCAAAAGACACATGAAAAAATGCTCATCATCATGGGCCATCAGAGAACTGCAAATCAAAACCACAATGAGATACCATCTTACACCAGTTAGAATGGCAATCATTAAAAAGTCAGGAAACAACAGGTGCTGGAGAGGATGTGGAGAAATAGGAACACTTTTACACTGTTGGTGGGACTGTAAACTAGTCCAACCATTGTGGAAGTCAGTGTGGTGATTCCTCAGGGATCTAGAACTAGAAATACCATTTGACCCAGCCATCCCATTACTGGGTATATACCCAAAGGACTATAAATCATGCTGCTATAAAGACACATGCACACGTATGTTTACTGTGGCATTATTCATAATAGCAAAGACTTGGAACCAACCCAAATATCCAACAATGATAGACTGGATTAAGAAAATGTGGCACATATACACCATGGAATACTATGCAGCCATCAAAAATGATGAGTTCATGTCCTTTATAGGGACATGGATGAAATTGGAAATCATCATTCTCAGTAAACTATCACAAGGACAAAAAACCAAACACTGCATGTTCTCACTTATAGATGGGAATTGAACAGTGAGAACACATGGACACAGGAAGGGGAACATCACACTCTGGGGACTGTTGTGGGGTGGGGGGATGGGGGAGGGATAGCATTAGGAGATATACCTAATGCTAAATGGCGAGTTAATGGGTGCAGCACACCAGCATGGCACATGTATACATATGTAACTAACATGCACATTGTGCACATGTACCCTAAAACTTAAAGTATAATAATAATAAAAAAAAGTCAAACCACTTAATAGAGAAATAATCAAATAATACAAACACACAAATAATTGGAGAACAAATCCAAATGTAATTAATATACAGTCAGTAGACATATAACCTCATCAGTAGGCAAGGAAATATAAGCTAATATCATTAAGACATTTCTGGTAATTACCAGACTGGCAAAATTAAAACCAAAGGAGAGCTAAAGACCTTTCTGGTGAGAATGGACACAGAATAGAATAAAAGAAAAATAATTTTTCCCTATGGTAAATAATGTCAATAGATATTAAAAATACAAATAACTTTTGTATCAGTCAGCATTCTGGGCTGTAATAAGAGAAATGGGTCCTGAAATTTAAATAGGAAAGCTACTTATTGACGGAATGTCAATCATTTACAGAATTTACAAAAAGACTAAAGAATGAAACAATGAAAATGGGCAAGGAAGAGACCTGGGCAAGATGGCCAAATAGGACCAGCTCCTTTCTGCAGCTCCCAACGAGATCAATGCAGAAGGCAGGTGATTTCTGCATTTCCAACTGAGCTACTTGGCTCATCTCACCGGTACTGGTTAGACAGTGGGTGCAGCCCACAGAGGGCGAGCAGAAGCTAGGTAAGGCATCGCCTCACCCAGGAAGCACAAAGGGTTGAGGAACTCCCTCTCCTAACCAAAGGAAGCTGTGAGGGACTGTGACCCAAGGAATGTTGTATTCCAGCCCAGATACTACATTTTTCCCACAGTCTTCGCAACCCACAGACCAGAAGATTCCCTCCGGTGCCTACACCCCTAGGGCCCTGGGTTTCAAGCACAAAACTGGGAGGCCATTTGAGCAGACACTGAGCTAGCTGCAGGAGTTTTTTTTTTCATATCCCAGTGGCACTTGGAATGCCAGTGAGACAGAACCATTTACTCCCCTGGAAAGGGGGCTGAAGCCAGAGAGCCAAGTAGTCTAGCTCAGCAGATCCCACCCCCTTGGAGCCCAGCAAGCTAAGATCCACTGGCTTGAAATTCTCACTGCCAGCACAGCAGTCTGAAGTCCATCTGGGATGCTCAAGCTAGGTGCGGGGAGGGGTGTCTGCCATTATTGAGGCTTGAGTAGGCAGTTTTCCCCTCACAGTGTAAACAAAGCCACTGGGAAGTTCAGACTGGGCAGAGCCCACTGCAACACCTCAAAGCCCCTATGGCCAGACTGCCTCTCTAGATTCCTCCTCTTTGAGAAGGGCATCTCTGAAAGAAAGGCAGCAGCCCCAGTCAGGTGATAATAAATAAAACTCCCATCTCCCTGGATAGAAACCTGGGAGAAGGGGCAGCTGTGGGCGCAGCTTCAGCAGACTTAAACATTGCTGTCTGCCAGCTCTGAAGAGAGCAGCAGATCTCCCAGCACAGTGCTCCAGCTCTGCTAAGGGACAGACTGCCTCCTTAAGTGGGTCCCTGAGCCCCGTGCCTCCTGACTGGGAGACACCTCCCAGCAGGGGTCAAGAGACACCTCATACAGGAGAGCTCTGGGTGTCATCTGGCAGATTCCCCTCTGGGATGAAGCTTCCTTAGACAGGAACAGGCAGCAATCTTTGCTGTTCTGCAGCCTCTGCTGGTGATACCCAGGCAAACAGGGTCTGGAGTGGAATCCAACACACTCCAGCAGACCTGCAGCAGAGGGTCCTGACTGTTAGAAAGAAAACTAACAAACAGAAAGGAATAGCATCAACATCAACAAAAAGAATGTCCACATAAAAATCTCTTCTGAAGGTCACCAACATCAAAGACCAAAGGTAGATAAATCCACAAAGATGAGAAAAAAAAACAGTGCAAAAAGGCTGAAAATTCCACAAACCAGAACAGCTCTTCTCCTCCAAAGGATCACAACTCCTCGTCAGCAAGGGAGCAAAACTGGACTGAGAATGAGTTTGACGAATTGCCAGAAGTAGGCTTCAAAAGGTGTGTAATAACAAATTCCTCTAAGCTAAAAAAGCATGCTCTAACCCAATGCAAGGAAGCAAAGAACCTTGAAAAAAGGTTAGAGGAACTGCTAACTAGAATAACCAGTTTAGAGAAGAACACAAATGACCTGATGGAGCTGAAAAACACAGCACGAGAACTTAGTGAAGCATGCAGTAAGCATGCATCAATAGCTGAATCAATTAAGAAGAAAAAAGGATATCAGAGATGGAAGATCAACTTAATGAAATAAACCATGAAGACAAGATTAGAGAAAAAAGAAAAGGAATGAACAAAACTTCCAAGATATGTGGGATTATTTGAAAAGACCAAACCTACGTTTGATTAGTGTACCTGAAAGTAACAGGGGAAATGGAACCAAGTTGGAAAACACTCTTCAGGATATTATCCAGGAGAAATTCCCCAACCTAGCAAGACAGGCCAATATTCAAATTCGGGGAATACAGAGAACACCACAAAGATACTCCTTGAGAAGAGCAACCCCAAGACACATAATCGTCAGATTGAACAAGGTTGAAATGAAGGAAAAAATGTTAAGGGCAGCCAGAGAGAAAGGTCAGTTTACCCACAAAGGAAAGCCCATCTCTCTGTAGATCTCTCTGCAGAAACCCTACAATCCAGAGGAGAGTGGGGGCCAATATGCCCAGAATTTCATATCCAGCCAAACTAAGGTTAATAAATGAAGGAGAAATAACATCCTTTACAGACAAGCAAATACTGAGAGATTTTGTGACCACCAGGCCTCCCTTACAAGAGCTCCTGAAGGAAGCACTAAACATGGAAAGGAAAAACTGGTACCAGCCACTGCAAAAATATACCAAATTGTAAAGACATTGACACTATGAAGAAACTGCATCAACTAACGGGTAAAATAACCAGCTAACATCATAATGACAGGATCAAATTCACACATAACAATACTAATCTTAAATGTAAATGGGTTAAATGCCCCAATTAAAAGACACAGACTGGAAAATTGGATAAAGAGTCAACACTCATCAGTGTGCTGTATTCAGGAGACCCATCTCACATGCAAAGACACACATAGGCTCAAAATGAAGGGATGGAGGTATATTTACCAAGCAAGGGGAAAGCAAAAAAAAGCAGGAGTTGCAATCCTAGTCTCTGATAAAACTGACTTTAAACCAACAAAGATCAAAAAAGACAAAGAAAAACATTACATAATGGTAAAGGGATTAATGAAACAAGAAGAGCTAACTAACCTACATATATATGCACCCAATGCAGGAGCACCCAGATTCATAAGGCAAGCTCTTAGAGATCTACAAAGAGACTTAGACTCCCACACAATAATAGTGGGAGGCTTTAACACCCCACTGTCAATGTTAGATTAATGAGACAGAAAATTAACAAGGATATTCAGGACTTGAACACAGCTCTGGACCATGTGGAAATAATAGACATCTACAGAACTCTCCACCCCAAATCAACAGAATATACATTCTTCTCAGCACTACATCACACTTATTCTAAAATTGACCACATGATTGGAAGTAAAACACTCCCCACCAAATGCAAAAGAACAGAATTCATAAAAAACAGTCTCTCAGGCCACAGTGCAATCAAATTAGAGCTCAGGATTAAGAAACTCACTCAAAACTGCACAACTACATAAAAACTGAACAACCTGCTCCTCAATGACTACTGGGTAAACAACGAAATTAAGGCAGAAATAAATAAGTTCTTTGAAACCAATGAGAAAAAAGATACAATGTACCAGAATCTCTGAGACATAGCTAAACCAGTGTTTACAGGGAAATTTGTAGCACTAAATGCCCACAAGAGAAAGTGAGAAAGATCTAAACTCAACACCTTAACATCACAATCAAAAGAATTAAAATGAAAGGCTAACAAATTCAAAAGCTAGCAGAAGACAAGAAATAACTAGGATCAGAGCAGAAGTGAATGAAATAGAGACACGAAAAAACCTTCAAAAAATCAATGAATCCAGGAGCTGATTTTTTGGAAAGATTAACAGAAGAGATTAACAGAATAGATAGATAGGCTACAGAACAGGTAGCAAGACTAATAAAGAAGAAGAGACAAGAATCAAATAGACATAATAAAAACCGATAAAGGGGATATCACCACTGATCCCACAGAAATACAAACTACCATCAGAGAATACTATAAACACCTCTATGCAAATAAACTAGAAAATCTAGAAGAAATTGATAAATTCCTGGACACATATACCTTCCCAAGACTAAACCAGGAAGAAGTTGAATCCCTAAACAGAACAATAAAGAGTTCTGAAATTGAGGCAGTAATTAACAGCCTACCAAACAAAAAAATGCCCAGGACCAGACTGATTCACACTCAAATTCTACCAGAGGTACAAAGAGGAGCTGATACCATTCCTTCTGAAACTATTCCAAACAATAGAAAAAGAAGGACTCCTCTCTAACTGATTTTATAAGGCCAGCATCATCCTGATACCAAAACCTGGCAGAGACACAACAAAAAAAGAAATTTCAGGCCAATATCCCTGATGAATATCAATGTGAAAATTCTTAATAAAATACTGGCAAACCGAATCCAGCAGCACATCAAAAAGCTTATCCACCACGATCAAGTCAGCTTCATCCCTAGGATGCAAGGCTGGTTCAACACATGCAAATCAGTAAACATAATCCATCACATAAACAGAACCAATGACAAAAACCACATGATTATCTCAATAGATGCAGAAAAGACCTTCGATAAAATTCAACACCCCTTCATGCTAAAAACTCTCAATAAACTAGGTATTGATGGAATGTATCTCGAAATTAATAAGAGCTATTTATGACAAACCCACAGCCAATATCATAGTGAATGGGCAAAAGCTGGAAGCATTCCCTTTGAAAACCAGCACAAGACAAGGATGCCCTCTCTCACCACTCCTATTCAACATAGTATTGAAAGTTCTGCCAGGGCAATCAGGGAAGAGAAAGAAATAGAGGTTATTCAAATAGGAAGAAAGGAAGTCAAAATGTCACTGTTTGCAGATGACATGATTGTATATTTAGAAAACCCCATCATCTCAACCCCAAATCTCCTTAAGCTGATAAGCAACTTCAGCAAAGTCTCAGGATACAAAAATCAAATGTGCAAAAATCACAAGCATTCCTATACACCAATAATAGACAGAGATCCAAACAATGACTGGACTCCCATTCACAATTGCTACAAAGAGAATAAAATACCTAGGAATACAACTTACAAGGGATGTAAAGGACCTCTTCAAGGAGAACTACAAACCACTGCTCAATGAAATAAAAGAGGACACAAATAAATGGAAAAACATTCCATGCTCATGGATAGGAGGAATCAATATCATGAAAATTGCCATACTGTCCAAAGTAATTTATAGATTCAATGCTATCCCCATCAAGCTACCATTGACTTTCTTCACAGAATTAGAAAAAATTGCTTTAAATTTCATAGGGAACCAAAAAGGAGCCAGTATAGCCAAGACAATCCTGAGCAAAAAGAACAAAGCTGGAGGCATCATGCTACCTGACTTCAAACTAAACTACAAGGCTGCAGTAACCAAAACAGTATGGTACTGGTACCAAAACAGATATGTGGGCCAATGGAAAAGAACAGAGGCCTCAGAAATAATCTCACACATCTACAACCATCTGATCTTTGACAAACCTGACAAAAACAAGCAATGGGGAAAGTATTCCCTATTTAATAAATGGGGTTGGGAAAACTGGCTAGCCATATGCAGAAAACTGAAACTGGACCCCTTCCTTATAACTTATACAAACATTAACTTGAGATGGATTAAAGACTTAAACATAAGATCTAAAACCATAAAAATCCTAGAAGAAAACCTAGGCAATACCATTCAGGACATAATCATGGAAAAAGAATTCATGGCTAAGACACCAAAAGCAATGGCAACAAAAGCCAGTATTGACAAATGGAATCTAATTAAACTAAAGAGCTTCTGCAGAGCAAAAAGAAACTATCATCAGAGTGAACAGGCAACCTATGGAATGGGAGAACATTTCTGCAATCTACCCATCTGACAAAGGGCTAATATCCAGAATCTTACAAGAAACTTAAACAAATTTACAAGAAAAAAAACAACCCCATTAAAAAGTGGGCAAAGGATATGAACAGACACTTCTCAAAAGAAGACATTTATGCAGCCAATAAATATATGAAAAAAAGCTCATCATCACTGGTCATTAGAGAAATGTAAATCAAAACCAAAAAGAGATACCATCTCATGCCAATTAGAATGCCGATCATTAAAACGTCAGGAAACAGATGCTGGAGAGGATGTGGAGAAATAGGAACACCTTTACACTGTTGGTGGGAGTGTAAATTAGTTCAACCATCGTGGAAGGCAGTGTTGTGATTCCTCAAGGATCTAGAACCAGAAATACCATTTGACCCAGCAATTCCATTACTGGGTATATACCCAAGAGTTATAAATCATTCTACTATAAAGACTCATGCACATGTATGTTTATTGCAGCACTGTTCACAATAGTAAAGACTTGGAACCAACCAAAATGCTCATCAGTGATAGACTGGATAAAGAAAATGTGGCACATATACACCATAGAATACTATGCAGCCATAAAAAAGGATGAGTTCTTGTCCTTTGCAGGGACATGGATGAAGCTGGAAACCATCATTCTCAGCAAGCTAACACAGGAACAGTAAACAAAACACTGCATGTTCTCACTTATAAGTGGGAGTTGAACAATGAGAACATATGGACACAGGGAGGGGGACATCACCCACTGGGGCCTGTTAGGGGGTGGGGAATTACAGGAGGGATAGCATTAGGAGAAATACCTAATGTAGATCATGTGTTGATGGGTGCAGCAAACCAGCATGGCACATGTATATCTATGTAACAAACCTGCACGTTCTGTATATACATCCCAGAACTTAAAGCATAATAAATAATAATAACAATAAAGAAAATGGGCAAGGATCATTGAAATCTAAACAGCTGGAAACACAGCCAGGGGAAAGCTCAGGAACATCCTGTTCAGAGAATCTCTGTCCTTGCCAGTGGATACTGTATACCATTCTTTTCTTTTTAATTAATTAATTAATTTATTTATTTATTTATGTATTATTATTATACTTTAGGTATATCTCCCAAAGCTATCCCTCCCCCAACCCCCCACCCCACAACAGTCCCCAGAGTGTGATGTTCCCCTTCCTGTGTCCATGTGT
The DNA here is from genome assembly GCF_028885625.2 of Pongo pygmaeus. Classification (NCBI taxonomy): domain Eukaryota; kingdom Metazoa; phylum Chordata; class Mammalia; order Primates; family Hominidae; genus Pongo; species Pongo pygmaeus. Next base: position 122,864,166 of record NC_072373.2, on the reverse strand, counting down.
TCTCATTGTTCACTTCCCACCTATGAGTGAGAATATGCAGTGTTTGGTTTTTTGTTCTTGCGATAGTTTACTACTGTATACCATTCTTGACAGCCAATTCAATTTTTTAAAAAGGAAGACTTCACACTCTCAGTTTTTAAAATCAGGGTTTTGTTTTGTTTTTTAATTTTTAACTACCTGAAAATGCACTTAAGAAAACAATGTCTCTTTAGGTGAAAACATACATTAAAAAGTTTTGAATTCCTTCTATTTCAGTTTAATTTCATTTTTTCAGAAAAAAGTCAACTGAAAAAAATTTATGAAATATCAAAATGTATACATTAATATATGTACTCACATGTATGTAAATGATTTTTATTTATTTTAAATAAATCTCTGGGTAGTAGAATAATTTAAGTAGTTTTTTACACATTTTAATGATGTGTAATTTTGTTACAGCAAGATGATATATTAGTCTGTTTTCATGCTGCTGATAAAGACATACCCAAGACTGGGCAATTTACAAAAAAAAAAAAGACATTTATTGGACTTACAGTTCCACATGGCTGGAGAGGCCTCACAATCATGGTGAAAGGTAAAAGGCACATTTCACATGACAGCAGACAAGGGAAGAGAGCTTGTGCAGGAGACTCCCCTTTTTAAAACCATCGGATCTCATGAGACTTATTCACTATCACAAGAACAACAGAGGAAAGACCTGCCCCATGATTCAATTACCTGCCACAAGGTCCCTCCAGAAACATTTGGGAATTCAAGATGAGACTTGGGTGGGAACACAGCCAAACCATATCACATGAGCTTTATTAAAACAATAATATCATTATTTTAGTTAAAATAAGAATGAATCATTGATTTATTTTTGAGAAAGAATAGTGTTACTTTAAATACGGACTAGTAAATAGCGGACTAGTTTTTCCCATAATAAAATATTTGTAGAGAGAGGGTCAGTTCCAAGTTTGGTTCCAAAGTTCAGCTCAGTCAAGGTCCTGAGTTGGATTTTTACAATTTTCCATTTTGGCCTCAAGGAGACTACAGTAGCACCAAGAATCTTGGACCACATAACTATTTTCAAAGGTAGGAAACACAGGGCATTGCCTCTCCCTTCTCAGAGATACACATCAGCTTTCTCCTTTATCTCATTTTCACCCCTACATTATGCCTGACTCTCCTGACATCAGGAGACCTCTGTATGATAGCGGAACAAAATCAGGACTCTGTTAGCCAGGAAAGGGGAGAAAGAAGTGATGGCTTTTGGAAAAGCAATCTACACTGTCTACTATATCCATTTGTTTAAATTTCCATATAGGAAGAAATAGAGAAGAGAGAGAATAAGAGAAAAGAGGAAAGAAGGAAAGGAGAGGAGAGGAGAGGAAAGGAGAGATGGAGGGAGGGAGGCAGGAAGGAAGGAAGGAAGGAAGAAAAAGAAAGAAAGAGAGAGAGAAGGAAAGAAAGAAAGAAAGAAAGGAAAGAAAGAAAGAAAGAAAGAAAGAAAGAAAGAAAGAAAGAAAGAAAGAAAGAAAGAAAGAAAGAAAGAAAAAGAAAGAAAGAAAGGGCGAGCATTAGGACAAATAACTAATGCATGTGAGGCTTAAAACCTAGATGACGGGTTGATAGGTGCAGCAAACCAACATGGCACATGAATGCCTATGTAACAAATCTGCATGTACTGCACATGTATCCCAGAACTTAAAGAAAAAAAGAAAGAAAGAAGAAGGAAGGAGGAAGGAAGAAAGGAAGAGGGAGGGAGGGAGGGAGAGAGGGAGGGAAGGAGGGAGAGAAAGACAGGCTTCATAAACATCTCTAAATTTCTATACATGTCTGTAACATGTTTACTTTTATATCAACTATAATTAGGAATTTAAGATCTCAATTTATCTAATCATCCAAGAAAAAAGATTGGTACTTTTATTAGATTCTTTGTTCTTTTGCTCTTCATTAATCCTTAGGAAGAGAGCTTGAATATTAATAACAGCTTTTCTTTACAATGTATTTCCTTGGCTTTTACTGTGAAGCAATGAAATTTTTTTTTTTTTTTTTTTGTTCACAGATACTTTACTGATAATAGCTCCAATCTGGAAACAACTCAAATATCTACCAACAGATAAACAGAGAAACAAATTGTGATATATTCATATAATGTAATACTATGCATTCAGTAATAACAAAGAATTGAATATTGCTACAAAAAAACACAAATGTTTTATTTATTTATTTATATATTATTATACTTTAAGTTTTAAGGTACATATGCGCAATGTGCAGGTTAGTTACATATGTATACATGTGCCATGCTGGTGCGCTGCACCCACTAACTCATCACCTAGGATTAGGTATATCTCCCAATGCTATCCCTCCCCTGTCCCCCAACCCCACAACAGTCCCCAGAGTGTGATGTTCCCCTTCCTGTGTCCATGTATTCTCATTGTTCAATTCCCACCTATGAGTGAGAATATGCAGTGTTTGGTTTTTTGTTCTTGCGATAGTTTACTGAGAATGATGATTTCCAATTTCATCCATGTCCCTACAAAGGACATGAACTCATCATTTTTGATGGCTGCATAGTATTCCATGGTGTACATGTGCCACATTTTCTTAATCCAGTCTATCATTGTTGGACATTTGGGTTGGTTCCAAGTCTTTGCTATTGTGAATAATGCCGCAATCAACATACGTGTGCATGTGTCTTTATAACAGCATGATCTATAGTCCTTTGGGTATATACCCAGTAATGGGATGGCTGGGTCAAATGGTATTTCTAGTTCTAGATCCCTGAGGAATCGCCACACTGACTTCCACAATGGTTGAACTAGTTTACAGTCCCACCAACAGTGTGAAAGTGTTCCTATTTCTCCACATCCTCTCCAGCACCTGTTGTTTCCTGACTTTTTAATGATTGCCATTCTAACTGGTGTGAGATGGTATCTCATTGTGGTTTTGATTTGCATTTCTCTGATGGCCAGTGATGGTGAGCATTTCTTCATGTGTTTTTTGGCTGCATAAATGTCTTCTTTTGAGAAGTGTCTGTTCATGGCCTTCACCCACTTTTTGATGGGGTTGTTTGTTTTTTTCTTGTAAATTTGTTGGAGTTCATTATAGATTCTGGATATTAGCCCTTTGTCAGATGAGTAGGTTGCGAAAATTTTCTCCCATTTTGTAGGTTGCCTGTTCACTCTGATGGTAGTTTCTTTTGCTGTGCAGAAGCTCTTTAGTTTAATTAGATCCCATTTGTCAATTTTGGCTTTTGTTGCCATTGCTTTTGGTGTTTTAGACATGAAGTCCTTGCCCATGCCTATGTCCTGAATGGCAATTCCTAGGTTTTCTTCTAGGGTTTCTATGGTTTTAGGTCTAATGTTTAAGTCTCTAATCCATCTTGAATTAATTTTTGTATAAGGTGTAAGGAAGGGATCCAGTTTCAGCTTTCTACATATGGCTAGCCAGTTTTCCCAGCACCATTTATTGAATAGGGAATCCTTTCCCCATTGCTTGTTTTTCTCAGGTTTGTCAAAGATCAGATAGTTGTAGATATGCGGTGTTATTTCTGAGGGCTCTGTTCTGTTCCATTGATCTATATCTCTGTTTTGGTACCAGTACCATGCTGTTTTAGTTACTGTAGCCTTCTAGTATAGTTTGAAGTCAGGTAGTGTGATGCCTCCAGCTTTGTTCTTTTGGCTTAGGATTGACTTGGTGATGCGGGCTCTTTTTTGGTTCCATATGAACTTTAAAGTAATTTTTTCCAATTCTGTGAAGAAAGTCATTGGTAGCTTGATGGGGATGGCACTGAATCTGTAAATTACCTTGGGAAGTATGGCCATTTTCAGGATATTGATTCTTCCTACCCATGAGCATGGAATGTTCTTCCATTTGTTTGTATCCTCTTTTATTTCCTTGAGCAGTGGTTTGTAGTTCTCCTTGAAGAGGTCCTTCACGTCCCTTGTAAGTTGGATTCCTAGGCATTATATTCTCTTTGCAGCAATTGTGAATGGGAGTTCACTCATGATTTGGCTCTCTGTTTGTTTGTTGTTGGTGTATAAGAATGCTTGTGATTTTTGTACATTGATTTTGTATCCTGAGACTTTGCTGAAGTTGCTTATCAGCTTAAGGAGACTTTGGGCTGAGACAATGGGGTTTTCTAGATATACAATCATGTCATCTGCAAACAGGGACAATTTGACTTCCTCTTTTCCTAATTGAATACCCTTTATTTCCTTCTCCTGCCTAATTGCCCTGGCCAGAACTTCCAACACTATGTTGAATAGGAGTGGTGAGAGAGGGCATCCCTGTCTTGTGCCAGTTTTCAAAAGGAATGCTTCCACTTTTTGCCCATTCAATATGATATTAGCTGTGGGTTTGTCATAGATAGCTCTTATTATTTTGAGATATGTCCCATCAATACCTAATTTATTGAGCTTTTAGCATGAAGAGTTGTTGAATTTTGTCAAAGGCCTTTTCTGCATCTATTGAGATAATCATGTGGTTTTTGTCTTTGGTTCTGTTTGTATGCTGGATTACATTTGATTTGCGTATATTGAAACAGGCTTGCATCCCAGGGATGAAGCCCACTTGATCATGGTGGATAAGCTTTTCGATGTGCTGCTGGATTCGGTTTGCCAGTATTTTATTGAGGATTTTTGCATCAATGTTCATCAAGGATATTGGTCTAAAATTCTCCTTTTTGGTTGTGTCTCTGCCCGGCTTTGGTATCAGGATGATGCTGGCCTCATAAAATGAGTTAGGGAGGATTCCCTCTTTTTCTATTGATTGGAATAGTTTCAGAAGGAATGGTACCAGTTCCTCCTTGTACCTCTGGTAGAATTCAGCTGTGAATCCATCTGGTCCTGGACTCTTTTAGGTTGGTAAGCTATTGATTATTGCCACAATTTCAGCTCCTGTTATTGGTCTATTCAGAGATTCAACTTCTTCCTGGTTTAGTCTTGGGAGGGTGTATGTGTTGAGGAATTTATCCATTTCTTCTAGATTTTCTAGTTTATTTGCATAGAGGTGTTTGTAGTATTCTCTGATGGTAGTTTGTATTTCTGTGGGATCAGTGGTGATATCCCCTTTATCACCTTTTATTGCATCTATTTGATTCTTCTCTCTTTTTTTCTTTATTAGTCTTGCTAATGGTCTATCAATTTTGTTGATCCTTTCAAAACACCAGCTCCTGGATTCATTAATTTTTTGAAGGGTTTTTTGTGTCTCTATTTCCTTCAGTTCTGCTCTGATTTTAGTTATTTCTTGCCTTCTGCTAGCTTTTGAATGTGTTTGCCCTTGCTTTTCTAGTTCTTTTAATTGTGATGTTAGGTTGTCAATTTTGAATCTTTCCTGCTTTCTCTTGTGGGCATTTAGTGCTATAAATTTCCCTCTACACACTGCTTTGAATGCATCACGGAGATTCTGGTATGTTGTGTCTTCGTTCTCGTTGGTTTCAAAGAACATCTTTATTTCTGCCTTCATTTCGTTATGTACCCAGTAGTCATTCAGGAGCAGGTTGTTCAGTTTCCATGTAGTTGAGCGGTTTTGAGTGAGATTCCTAATCCTGAGTTCTAGCTTGATTGCACTGTGATCTGAGAGATAGTTTGTTATAATTTCTGTTCTTTTACATTTGCTGAGGAGAGCTTTACTTCCAAGTATGTGGTCAATTTTGGAATAGGTGTGGTGTGGTGCTGAAAAAAATGTATATTCTGTTGATTTGGGGTGGAGAGTTCTGTAGATGTCTATTAGGTCTGCTTGGTGCAGAGCTGAGTTCAATTCCTTGGTATCCTTGTTGGCTGTCTAATGTTGACAGTGGGGTGTTAAAGTCTCCCATTATTAATGTGTGGGAGTCTAAGTCTCTTTGTAGGTCACTCAGGACTTGCTTTATGAATCTAGGTGCTCCTGTATTGGGTGCATATATATTTAGGATAGTTAGCTCTTCTCGTTGAATTGATCCCTTTACCATTATGTAATGGCCTTCTTTGTCTCTTTTGATCTTTGTTGGTTTAAAGTCTGTTTTATCAGAGACTAGGATTGCAACCCCTGCCTTTTTTTGCTTTCCATTTGCTTGGTAGTTCTTCCTCCTTCCTTTTATTTTGAGCCTATGTGTGTCTCTGCATGTGAAATGGGTTTCCTGAATACAGCACACTGATGGGTCTTGACTCTTTATCCTATTTGCCAGTCTATATCTTTTAATTGGAGCATTTAGTCCATTTACATTTAAAGTCAATATTGTTATGTGTGAATTTGATCCTGTCATTATGATGTTAGCTGGTTATTTTGCTTGTTAGTTGATGCAGTCTCTTCCTAGTCTCAATTGTCTTTACATTTTGGCATGATTTTGCAGCGGCTGGTAGCGGTTGTGCCTTTCCATGTTTAGCGCTTCCTTCAGGAGCTCTTTTAGGGCAGGCCTGGTGGTGACAAAATCTCTCAGCATTTGCTTGTCTGTAAAGGATTTTATTTCTCCTTCACTTATGAAGCTTAGTTTGGCTGGATATGAAATTCTGGGTTGAAAATTCTTTTCTTTAAGAATGCTGAATATTGGCCCCCACTCTCTTCTGGCTTGTAGAGTTTCTGCTGAGAGACCTGCTGTTAGTCTGATGGGCTTCCCTTTGAGGGTAATCTGACCTTTCTCTCTGGCTGCCCTTAACATTTTTTCCTTCATTTCAACTTTGGTGAATCTGACAATTATGTGTCTTGGAGTTGCTCTTCTCGAGGAGTATCTTTGTGGCGTTCTCTGTATTTCCTGAATCTGAATGTTGGCCTGCCTTGCTAGATTGGGGAAGTTCTCCTGGATAATATCCTGCAGAGTGTTTTCCAACTTGGTTCCATTCTCCCTGTCACTTTCAGGTACACCAATCAGACGTAGATTTGGTCTTTTCACATAGTCCCATATTTTTTGGAGGCTTTGCTCATTTCTTTTTATTCTTTTTTCTCTAAACTTCCCTTCTCACTTCATTTCATTCATTTCATCTTCCGGGGCTGATACCCCTTCTTCCAGTTGATCGCATCAGCTCCTGAGGCTTCTGCATTCTTCACGTAGTTCTCGAGCCTTGGTTTTCAGCTCCATCAGCTCCTTTAAGCACTTCTCTATATTGGTTATTCTAATTATACATTCTTCTAATTTTTTTTCAAACTTTTCAACTTCTTTGCCTTTGGTTTGAATATCCTCCCCTAGCTCTGAGTAATTTGATTGTCTGAAGCCTTCTTCTCTCAACTCGTCAAAGTCATTCTCCATCCAGCTTTGTTCCGTTGTTGGTGAGGAATTGCGTTCCTTTGGAGGAGGACAGGCACTCTGCTTTTTAGAGTTTCCAGCTTTTCTTCTCTGTTTTTTCCCCATCTTTGTGGTTTTATCTACTTTTGGTCTTTGATGATGGTGATGTACAGATGGGTTTTTGGTGTGGATGTCCTTTCTGTTTGTTAGTTTTCTTTCTAACAGAGAGGACCCTCAGCTGCAGGTCTGTTAGAGTATCTGGCCGTGTGAGGTGTCAGTCTGCCCCTGCTGGGGGGGTGCCTCCCAGTTAGGCTGCTTGGGGGTCAGGGGTCAGGGACCCACTTGAAGAGGCAGTCTGCCCATTCTCAGATCTGCAGCTGTGTGCTGGGAGAACCACTGCTCTCCTCAAATCTGTCAGACAGGGACATTTAAGTCTGCAGAGGTCACTGCTGTCTTTTTGTTTGTCTGTGCCCTGCCCCCAGAGGTGGAGCCCACAGAGGCAGGCAGGCCTCCTTGAGCTGTGGTGGGCTCCATCCAGTTTGAGCTTCCCTGCTGCTTTGTTTACCTAAGCAAGCCTGGGCAATGGCGGGCGCCCCTCCCCCAGCCTCGCTGCCGCCTTGCAGTTTGATCTCATACTGCTGTGCTAGCAATCAGGGAGACTCCGTGGGCGTAGGACTCTCTGAGCCATGTGCGGGATATAATCTCCCAGTGCGCCATTTTTTAAGCCCGTCAGAAAAGCGCAGTATTCGTGTGGGAGTGACCCAATTTTCCAGGTGCCATCTGTCACCCCTTTCTTTGACTAGGAAAGGGAACTCCCTGACCCCTTGTGCTTCCGGAGTGAGGCAATGCCTCACCCTTCTTTGGCTCATGCACGGTGCATGCACCCACTGACCTGCGCCCACTGTCTGGCACTCCCTAGTGAGATGAACCCGGTACCTCAGATGGAAATGCAGAAATCACCCGTCTTCTGCGTCTCTCACACTGGGAGCTGTAGACCGGAGCTGTTCCTGTTCAGCCATCTTGGCTCCTCCCCAGCAATGAAATTTTTGGGCTTAAAAAATTTAGACAATTGGCAGAGTCATAGTCCAAAGACAGACTTGTCTCGAAAATGGTGAGAATAAATGATATTAAAATTAGTATTTAATATACACTTGATAATGTTTTCTATAATCTATAGACATTATTTGCTAAGAAACTTCAAAACTTGATACAGTATACTCAATTTTTCTTAAAAATCCAAATGTGAATTTTTTTCTTGTGCACTTTTGCATTACAGTTTTGTAAACAATTTGGGATTAAGAAAGAAGGAGTTGTAAATAACAAAGATAAGATTTAAGAGAAATTGGAAGGTGGTAATCAACTTCATGCAGCAATGACTATGATTTTTTTTTCTTAGCTTTTGAATAAATTCTTAGCTAAACAACTGTTTCATTATATTGGTGAGGCAAACAGAAGCCTTTGTAAAACCAAAAAATATGTTATAAAATACAATTCTTACTTCAGGAAAATAAAATCAAGCAAGTTGAGGGAATCTACTTTTAATCTCTGTGCACATTTCCAATCTAGAAAGGCTTGTTTTGCTTCTACATTAAGGGAAATTGGTGAGTCTTAAAGGAGCATTCTCATCAGAGACTAATAAGATTTGAGTTTGGAATAAGTAGGTAACAATTACAGATAATGAAAATGGTATCTAATTGCACCTAGATGTTTGGGATTTTTTTTCCAGGTCTTCATTTCTTTGTATAATCTTTTAAAGATGGCTCTTAGGAATCCCAGTTAACGTTTTACTGTTTTAATAAAGAGCTCCATTTTTGTACTAAATTAGAAGTAATAGTCATTTAGTTAACTCTATCTACTCCATAAAACCCAGTGTGAGACACCTATTCAAAACCATTACTCATCCAGTGACAACCCAGTAACTTTTTTTTTTTTTTTTTTTTTGAGATGGAGTCTCGCTCTCACTCTGTCACCCAGGCTGGAGTGCAGTGGCATGATCTCAGCTCACTGCAACCTCCGTCTCCCAGGTTCAAATGATTATCCTGCCACAGTCTCCTGAGTAGCTGGGATTACAGGCATGCACCACCATGCCCGGCTAATTTTTGTATTTTTAGTAGAGATGGGGTTTCACCATGTTGGCCAGGCTGGTCTTGAACTTTTGACCTCGTGATCCTCCCACCTCACCCTCCCAAAGTGCTGGGATTACAGGCATGAGCCACCGTACCTGGCCAGTGACAACCCAATAACTTTTAAGCAAAATACACAAAAGCTATTCCAGGACCTACAAACCAAAGGAAAGACTGGCAACACTGCATTTCCTTTCCTTTATGGAGAATTGGACCAAGACACTTAAAAGTATTAAACGAAAGAATATTCAGGAAAACTGACAGTAAAGACAGTGCAAACAACAAAATATTAAGCTATAAAACCATATCAAAGTAAGTGAGGAGCTTGTATTTTGGCTAATAAACATGCAACCAATTTCATTATTTTCTTTTTATCCCTCAACCTTGGTTAATTACTTGAGGTAAATATAATATTGGGCAAAGATTAAAAACCAGACTGTAACGTGTATGTCACTTAAGATCCAGTGTGGAAACAGTTTTAAACTTCATCTTGTTCTGATATGATCCAGTGTGGAAACAGTTTTAAACTTCATCTGGTTCTGATATCTGGTTTGAGCATGAACCAGTTATTTGTTTATTTTTTTATGATTTGTTTAACCTTAATTAAATAATTTTGTGTCTTCTGTCATTGTTGGAATTCTTCTATTTTCAAATGTGTAGGCAACAACTTGGGGCTTTATTTGGTTGTTCTCAACTGGGCATTATAATAGGCTTTTTTTTGTGTATCTGGGAGAATGGAAATCTAGGTTGTAAAATTTAATTAAGAGAAGTCATTTTATAAAAGATTTGGCGATGTTCTTTCTCTGAGTGGTACTTCAGTAGAGCTACTTCACAAGTAGTGAACATAGAAGACTGATTTGATTGTTGAAAAATGAATAAAATCTGCATCAAATCTCTCCAAACTAATTATGAGTTTGAGCCATTTTTTCTAACCCTATGGAATTCTAGTATCTAAAGTTCAATAAATTACAAAATGAGAGACAAAATTCCTTCTTTCTTTGGTTGGGGGGCAGTGGCAGGGGACAGAGTCTCACTTTGTCACACCCAGGCTGGAGTGCAGTGGCATGATCTTGGCTCATTGCAACCTCTGCATCCTGGGTTCAAGCAATTCTCCTGCCTCAGCTTCCCATGAAGCTGGGATTACAGATGCCCACCACCATGCCCAGTTTATTTTTGTATTTTTAGTAGAGACAGGGATTTACCATGTTGGCCAGGCTGGTCTCAAACTCTTGACCTCAAGTGTTCCTCCCACTTCAGCTTCCCAATCTGCTGGGATTACAGGCATGAGCCACCATGGCCAGCCTCCTTCTTAAAACACAAAAAGCAAGCATGTATTTGAAGAGTTTAAACTGAATTTTATTTGTAGGATATTAGTGAAAGAATAAGAGACATATTTGAGATTCTTTCCTGCAATATGTTTGCCACTTTAAATTTATTTTGAGACATGAAAGTAAATTTGCTTAAAAGTATAGTAGGAACAGGCGAGGGAATTATGTATAGACTTTCTTTCCTTCATTGCATATACAAAAGCGAGGAGGAAAAGTTTTTCTGTCATTGCTCTTGTTTACACACATGTGCACACACACACATGCATTCCCTGAGAGCCTCTGAAATAAATGTGACATTAAGTGGCGACACAGAATTCAGAATTCAATTTCTAGCCAGCAGTTTTATGCAGAAGCTATAGGTATATGTAAAATAAAAAAAAAAAAAAAAAAAAAAAAAACCTCAGTAAAGAGTCTCCAGCCCAGAGTTAAAGCAGTCATGTTAGTTCCTTTATTTTACTTTATTCTGCATCTAACATCAGTACACAAAGAGACCTACCAATGGGAATTAATTACTTAATCATAGAAAATACATGAAAGTGGTCAAACGCCATGGTTGTCAAGCACAACACTCAACACATTTTCATTAAAGGAGGGCATTTGCCAGATACAATAGAACCTGGAACTCCTAGGGGATTGAAAGACAATCAACAAGGACTAATGAAAGCAGCTACAAGTTGGTAATAACCTCAAGTTTTAGAAGAATTAGGGAAAAAAAACTTTAAAACCTGATTTTATAAACTTTGTTTTCCTTTGTCTGATTTTAACTCAATTCACAAAATCCCTGTTCATGTTTTATTATCCTGTTAGGGGATTTTTACCCTGATTTAAACGTTTGTATCTTAGACTAGAAAATTGAAGATGGCTTTTGAAAGGATAAGGCCTTTATAAGTACCTATCAGAAAACTTTGGGCTATATATCTCAACACAAAAGGCTAACACCCTAAATTCATTATTATAATGTTGTAGCCTAAATGTTTGTGTCTCCTGACAATTCACACGTTAAATCTCTAACCTCCAGTGTGATGGTATTTGGAGATTGGGCCTTTGGGAGGTAATTAGGGACAGATAAGGTTGTGAAGGTAGGCTTTCATGATGGGATTAATGCCCCTAGAAGAAGACACCAGAGAGCAGGTTCTCTCAGATCTCTCCATCTGCCACGAAATGACACATCAAGAAGGAGCCTTCTGCAATCCAGGAAGAGAGCCCTTAACAGGAACTGAATTGACCAGTACTTGAGCTCCTTAGTGTCTAGAAAATATATTTCTCTTGTTTTAGCCACCTCGTCTATAGTATTTTGTTATTGCAGCTTGAGCAGTCTAATAATATGCATAGTCAATAAGAAACTGATATAACACAAAGGCTTTCTTGTTTAGGATGAAGAGAGCAGACTGGCCTTACCTTTGAATAACCCTAAGCAAGTTATTAACCTGTCTTAACCTACTTCTTCTTCTAAAACATGGGAATAACAACACCAGCATCCTTCTAGTGTGTGAAAGTTCAAACAAAATGAAGCAAAATCTTCACAGAGTATCTGGCAAGTAGCAAAATCTAAATTAAGATTGATTATTTGAGCCCATCCCCATCACTTCCATAAGAAGTAATAGCCTGCAGGTTCCATTCCTTATTTCTACCAGTACCTCACTGCACATTAAGAAATACTTTGTGTTTCTTTCTTTTTGATGTGAAGAATTATTTTACAATTCAAACAGATATTCTGAAATGTATTATCTCTTGGTTGGAATATGATGTTACCGTTTTAAAATCTGGTTGTTTTTCAAAACCCTTGAAACAAAACTCTAAACCTGTCTGAATAATATACAAATAATTCAATATAGTAAATATTTTTTAACATTTGATATATGCTGGAAATTTTATCTTGGATGCTGTAGAGCATACATGGGTGTCTTAAGACTGGGTCCTGTACTCAAAAGGCCCAGAATAGTGAAGGAAACAGACTTGCAAATTAACATTTTATAGTATAATGACTACTGTCATGGTCATAACCACAAGGCTTAGTGAAGACACAAAGGAAAGACTAGTCTGTTCTTCCTAGAGTAGACAGAAAAGGCACCTTACAGAAGGTGAAACCGTTAAGTAGATGAGTTTACCAGCATTACATGAACTTTCTACCTTACTGCAAGAACCAACAACAGCTAAACTAAAATGAATGAATTTGTGAAGGGTTCATTATTTGCAACTTGCACACTGGATAGTCCATATATGCTCTTTGTTTCAGCATCCAACACAGGATACCACATTGCACTGAACAATATCACCAGCAAATTACAACCATTGTTACTACTATTACCACTGTATTACTACTGTCACTACTACTATTATTAATATTAATAAAAATAATAGTATCATGTGTATAGTGATTTACACATTTCATTCTAAATCTAACTTGTAGTCATCATTCTTCATTTAGTGCAAAATGAGGAAACTGATGTTCAAACTCAACAATTTGCAAAATCAATTCTTTTTTCATTACGAGTAATAAGAAAACATCAATATCATTGATATGGCTTTCTTAAAAGTGATGAAGTAATAGAAAACAGGAAGCAATTGTACACCCTCCAGATGCTTCACACAACTTTCATCCTAGCTCCCACTGTACTTGTTCTTAACTACTTGAAAAAATTAGTTAACATTCTCATTTACATCAATTAACATTCTGAGAACTCTAACAAATGCTGTTCATAAGCTGTGTTTATACTACATTGCTTTTCCTTCTTTCACATTTTTAATTATGAAAGTAAAATATGCTCATTATAGGTAATTGAAAAATATAGACAGATATTCAGGGGATAAAAAATTAATCCATATCCTCAAAACCCAGAAATAACCACAGTTAACATTTGATGATACATTTCCTTCTAGCCCATTTTGCCTCTGTTTCTCTGCATTTGTATGTGTATTTTTCTTAGGAAATACACTTTTTATAAACAGATATGTTACCCTATGTTATTATTTTATTAAACTTTTTGGAATAATTTTATATTTAAAAAACAGTTGCAAAGATAATATAGTGTTCTATAAACCCTTCACCTAGCTTCCCCTAAAATTAACATCTTATATAACTATGGTACATGTCTCCTTTTTCTCCTGATCTGTGACAGTTTCTCAGTCTTTCTTTGTTTTTTGTGGCCTTGACATCTTTGAAGACTACTGGTTAGGTATTACCTAGGGTGTCCCTCGATTTGGACTTTTTAGATGTTTTATCATGATTTGAGACCTTCTAATCACCAGTATATCACAGAGTATGTGATAGCAGCATAATTCATCATTGGTGAAGTTAATCTTGATCACTTGGTCAAGGTGGTGTGTGTCAGTTTCTAATCCTCCTTTGTCATCGTTTGTTTTTTGTGAGTCACTACAGCCAGCTCACCCTAAAGACATAGGTGAGCTTAATAAAGTTGCATATCCTAGAGGAGTAGCTACACATATTATTTGAAATTCTTCTGTGATGATGAATTACCTTTTGCCTCTTGTCACCCATTCATTTATTTTTTCTATTATTTACTAACATCAGTGTAGACACCTAAAGTTTTATTTTATACTTTGGGTTATATTGTGTTATTTTGTTGCTCAAAATGATCCCAATTTGGCCATTGAGAGCTCTTTCATGTGGCTCTTGTGTCTTTTTGAAAAGTCCCATTTCCACATTTTTTTTGTTTGTGATTATTTCTTTACTTTCTGGCACTACGTGATGCTTCATGCTTGTCACCTCAGCCCTTGAATTAGCCATTTCTGCAAGGAGCATCATAAGTTTAGGCTCATTCCATTTCTTTATCAAAGAATGGTATTAGACATTTAAGATCTGAGTTCTTGGTTTTATATTATCCTTGAAGTGGAAACATTATCCAATAACCCAATAAAGTATTCACCAGGTTTATTTTAGTATAAGCAAGCATGAAATTGAACAGCCTATTGCTTGATTTGACCAACAATTTGTGTTTCTATAATTTTTCTTCACCAAAAGTATAAAATGCATACCATAGTGTATTGCTTAAGAGCCTGGACTCTGAAACCAGAGTCTAGGTTCACCCATTTGACGTGTGACATTGGGCAAGTTTATTTATCTTCTTGTACCTCAGTTCTGTCATCTAGAGAACAGAATGAGTAATAAAGTATGCAGCTCACCCGGCAATTGTGAGAGTTTAAATAAGTTATTACTTGCAACGTACTTAGAATGGTGCCTGGCACTCAATAATTACTATGTAAATAGTGGTTGCTCTGATTGCTATTGTGACTTTAATCAGAATTCTGATATTGAAAAGGCAACATCCAATAATAGCCAACACTTACTGAGCCTGTCTTATGAGAAAGACACTCATTAATCCTATTTATAAGTTATATCTTATTTTTAAAAATATGTATATTGTTAATTTTGATTCTAATTTTTTTTAGTATGCACATATTAAACTATATTTTATCTCAAATTTTTATGAGTAGGTGGAGTACACAAGATTTTTAGAACAGTAAAACTACTGTGAATGATACTATAATGGTGGGTACATGTTTTATTACACATTCATTCAAACCCATAGAAGGTAAAATACCAAGAGTGAACTCTGATATAAACTAGGGACTCTGGGTGATATTGATGTGTCAATCTAAATTCACCAGTTGTAACACATTACCACTCTGGTGGAGAATATTAGTAATGGGGGAGACTATGCGTGTGTGGGAGCAGGGTTTTAGGAAATCTCTGTACCTTCTGCTCAATTTTGCAATAAACCTCAAACTGCTTCAAAGAAATACAGTATGCCTTTCAAAAAAAAATCAGTATGTGTTAGAGCATCTCCAAGATGGCCTCCATAAAGTCCTCCTCTAACTGTATATGTATGCTACTTCTCACTTTAAAAAGTAGAATCGAATTCCCCTTCCCCTGAATTTGGACTTATCTAACCAAAAGAATGTAGCAGAAGTAACATTCTTAAACTTTCAAGACTAAGTTTTATAAGAAGCATTGGCATGTACACCTGGGTATCTAGAAACACTTATTTTGGAAATGACTCTTCTCAGAACTAAGCTGTCATGCCTTAGAAGCCTAAGCTGCATGGAGAGACCAAAATGTAAGGCACACAAGTTGACAGCTCCAATTGAGTTATCAGCTGACAGCCAGCATCAATTTCCTGTCCTCCTGGATTCCCAAGCTAGTCAAACCCCAAATGATTGTAGACCCAGTTGACATCTGATGCCGCCTCATGAGAGCTTCAAAGCAAAAATTGCACACTGCATCTGGTGAATCTACAGAATTATCAACAATACTATTAAATTATTGCTTTAAGCCACAAAGTTTTTGAGTAGTTTGCTATGGAAAAATAAATGACCAGAATACGATGTCTTCTATTTTGTTTATACTCAGTCATTGGTGAGAAACTTAGCTCACATAAGTAAAGGTAGCAAATATCAAAGATTATTAATAGCTTTTTGACTGATGGATAAAATTCTCACCATTGCCAAAACTTAGGTCATTTACTTTCTTTAACTTCTACATCATAAAATCTAATAGTTGTTTTTTTATTCATTGACCAATGTAATTTTAGAAAAATATTATGAAAATGTGATTGGATTTAAGACCAATACAGCTTCTTATATCAAGTATTTCTTTCTTTTAACTTTTAAGTTCTGGGGTACATGTGCAGGTTTGTTACATAGGTAAACATGTGTCATGGGGGTTTGTTGTGCAGATTATTTAATCATCCAGGTATTAGGCCTAGTACCTATTAGTTATTTTTTCTGATCCTATCCCTCTTCCCACTCTTCACCCTCCAATAGGCCCTACTGTGTGTTGTTTCCCTCTACGTGTCAAAGTGTATTCATTATTTAGCTTCCACTTGTAAGTGAGAACATGCAATATTTGGTTTTCTGTCCCTGTGTTAGTTGGCTAAGGATAATGGCCTCAACCTCCATCCATGTCCTTGCAAAGGATATGATCTCATTCTTTTTTATTGCTGCATAGTATTCCATGGTGTATATGTACCACTGTTTTGTGTTTTTATTTTGTTTTTAATCTAGTCTATCATTGGTGGGCATTTAGGTTGATTCCCTGAGTTGGCTGCAATAAATAGTGCTACAATAAACATGCATGTGCCTGTGTCTTTATACTAAAACTCTTTATATTCCTTTGGGTATATACCCTGTAATGGAATTGCTGGGTTAAATGGTATTTCTGTCTTTAGGTTTTTGAGGAATTGCTACACTGTCTTCCACAATGGTTGAACTAATTTACACTTCCACCAACAGTGTATAAGCATTCATTTTTCTCCACAAATGGAACAGCATGTTATTTTTGACTTTTTAGTAATAGCCATTCTGACTGGTGTGAGTTGGTACCTCATTGTGGTTTTAATCTGCATTTCTCTAATGATCAGTGATGTTGAGCTTTTTTTCATATTATTGTTGGCCACATGTATGTCTTCTTTTGAGAAGTGTCTGTTCGTGTCCTTTATCCACTTTTTAATGGGGTTGTTTGTTTTTTCTTGTAAATTTAAGTTCCTTGTAGATTCTGGATATTAGACCTTCATCAAATGGATAGATTGAAAAAATGTTCTCTCATACTGTAGGTTGTCTGTTTACTCTGTTGATTTTTTTTTCTATGCAGAAGGTCTTTAGTTTCATTAGATCTCATGTCAATGTTGGGGTTTTCTTTGTAATTGCTCTAGGCATCTTCCTCATGGAATCTTTGCTCATGCCCATGTCCTGAATGATATTGCCTAGGTTGTCTTCCAAGGTTTTTTATAGTTTTGGGTTTCACATTTAAGTCTTTAATCCATTTTTTGAGTTAATTTTTTTATATGGTGTATGGAAGGGATCCAGTTTCAATCCTCTGCATATGGCTAGCCAGTTATCCTAGCACCATTTATTGAACAGAGAATACTTTCCCCATTGTTTGTTTTGGCCAAGTTTGTCAAAGATCAGATAGTTTTAGGCATTTGTTCTTATTTATGGGCTGTCTATTTTGTTCCATTGGTCTATGTGTCTGTTCTTGTACCAGTACCATACTGTTTTGGTTACTGTAACCCTTTAGAATAGTTTGAAGTTGGGTAGCATGATGCCTCTAGCTTTGTTTGTTTTTCTTAGGATTGCCTTGGATATTTGGGCCCTTTTGTGTTCCATATGAATTTTAAAATAGTATTTTTTTTTCTAGCTCTGTGAAGAATGTCTATGGTAGTTTAATGGGAATAGCATTGAATCTACGAGTTACTTTGGGCAGTATGGCTATTTTAATGATATTGATTCTTCTTATCCGTGAGCATGAAATGTTATTCTGTTTGTGTCATATCTAATTTCCTTGAGCAGTGGCTTGTAGTTCTCCTTGTAGAGAACGTTGATGTTCATCTTTCACCACCCTAGTTAGCTGGATTCCTAGGCATTTTATTCTTTTTGTGACAATTGTGAATGGGAGTTTGTTCATGATTTGGTTCTTGACTTGACTGTTGTTGGTATATAAGAATGATAGCAATATTTGCACATTAATTTTGTATCCTGAGACTGCTGAGGTTGCTTATCAGCTTCAGAAGCTTTTGAGCTGAGACAGTGGGGTTTTCTATATATAGGATCATGTCATCTGCAAACAGGGATAATTTGGCTTCTTCTCTTCCTATTTGAATGGACTTATTTTTCTCTCTTGCCTGATTTCTCTGGCCAGTGCTTCCAATACTATGTTGACTAGAAGCAGTGAGAAAGAGTATCCTTGTCTTGTGTTTTTTTTTTTAGGGGAATGCTTCCAGCTTGTCCCCATTCAGTGTGATGTTGTCTGTGGTTTGTCATATATGGCTCTTATTATTTTGATGGCCAGCTTAGTGGTTAGACTGAGAAGAAGCGCCAAAGCACTCTAAGGCTGAACAAATTCGGCTATGAAGTTTTGCCTCATCCACCATATTCATCTGCCCTTTTGCCAACGAACTACCACTCCTTCAAGCATCTCCACGACTTTTTGCAGGTAAAACACTTCCACAACCAGAAGGATGCAGAAAATGCTTTCCAAGAGTTCATTGAATCCCGCAGCATGGATTTTTATGCTACAGGAATAAATAAACTTATTTCTCATTGGCAAAAATGTGTTGATTGTAATGGTTCCTATTTTGATTAATAAAGATGTATGTGAGCCTAGTTATAATGATTTAAAATTCATGGTCTGAAACCACAATTGCTTTTGTACCAATCTAATATTTGTTATGAATAATCAAAATTTTAACTCTGAGAAACAAATAAAATTTATTATAAAATTTAACCAAGGAGAAGACTTTGTTTCATGGTTAACACAAAAATATATTTATTATATAAAGAAGAAAAAATATACTCAAAAAATTTGGGTCTATTAAGTTTGATTTATGTACACTTGATAATAATTAGAATTATAATCATAATCACTAACACTTACTGAGCATGACTGTGTGCCAGGCACTGCTCTAACCGCTTTATGAGGCTTATTTAATCTTCACGATAGAAAGTGTAACAAGGTGGCAGAATGGGAGCCTACACCATTCATCCCAGCTGCAGGAAGGGCAAATTTTAACAACTATCTACGTACAGGAAAGCACTTTTGAAAGAACCAAAAATTAGGTGATCAATCACAGTGTTGGTTTTAAATTCACATCACTGAAAGAGGCATTGAAGAGTGTCAGAGAGACAGCTGGATTCCTTGACACAACCCCTCATCCAGGAGAAGCCTTGAGGTAAAGGGAGTCTGTGTACTTGAGGGAGGGAGAGTGCAGCAACTTGGGAAGTTTACATTGAACTCAGTGCTGCCCTGTGATAGTGGAGTGCAAAGCCACACTGGGCTCATTCAGCACCCCTGGAGCATTCAGACTAGCCCTACCTAGAGGGGAATTGCCCATCAATGGTGGGAACTTGAGTTTCTCAGCAAGCCTCACTGCCATTGGCCAAAGTGATCCTGGGTAAACTTGAAAGGCAGTGGAGGACACAAGGATTGCAATTCCCTGGCAACACCTAGTGCTGGGCTGGGCTGAGAACTAGAGAACTAGGGTGGCATGTGACTTAGGGAGACACAAGCCAGGACAGCTAAGGGAGTGCTTGCACTACCCTTCCCCCAGCCCCAGGCAGTGCAGCTTACAGCGACAAAATTGACTCCTTCCTTTTGCTTAAGGAGAAGAGAGTGAAGAGCAAAGAGGACCTTGTCTTGCATCTTGAATATTAGCCCAGCCACAGTAGAATACAGCACCTAGCACAGTCACAAGACCCCCATCCCAGGTCACAGCTCACAGACAACATTTCTAGACACAATTTTGGTCAAAAGGGAACCCACTGCGTTGAAGGGAAGGACCCAGTCCTGGCAGGATTTATTGCTTGCTGACTAAAGAGCTCTTGGGCCCTGAATAACCAGCAGCAAACCCAGGTAGTATGCCCTAGGCCTTGGGCTCCAGATGTGCTGACTTCAGGTATAACCCAGCACATTCCCAGCTGTGCTGGATACAGTGAAAGACTGAGAAAAGCAGAGGAAAAACAAAGAGGATTTTGTCTTACACCTTAGGGACCAGCTCCACCATAGGGAGGTAAAGTAACAAGTAGGCTCTTGCAGTCCCTAAGTCTAGGCCTAGGTTTTTGTACAGCATTTATGGACCTGGCCTGGGCCAGAGGGGAACCCAATGCACTGAAGAGTGAGTCTCAGGCCTGGCAGCATTCACCACAAGCTGATGGAAGAGCACTCAGGCTTTAAGTGAACATCAGCAGTGGCCTGGCTGAACTCCCCATGGGCAGCGGTGGTGGCCACTTGAAGAGGCTCCTCTGCCTGTGGAAAGAGGAGGGGGGAGTGGGTAGAACTTCGTGTTTGGTTTGAGTGCCAGCTTAGCCACAGTAGAATAGAACATCAGACAGATTACTAAGGTTTTTGACTCCAATCCTTGGATCCCAAACAGCATCTCTAGACCCACCCAGCATCTGGGCGAACTCACTGCCCTGAAGGGAGGGATAAAAGCTTGGCTGGCTATATCATCTGTTGAGTGTAGATCCCTACGGTGTTCAGTGAATATCAGCGGTAGCTAGGTAGTGGTTCCAGTTGGCCTTGGGCAAGACGCAGTGCTATGCTGGCTTCAGGTCTGACCCAGAAATGTCCCAGTGTTGGTGACTGCAGGAGTGCTTACATCATCACACCCCCAGTTCCAGGTGGCTCAGCACAGAGAAAGTCTCCATGAAAGTAAGAGAAAAGAATAAGAGTCTCCCAGGTAATCTAGAGAATTCTTCTGGATCTTACCCAAGGCCACCAAGGCAGTACCTCTATGAATCTACATAAACCACAGCTTAGGGCCCAAGTCCCTTCAAATATCTTCAAAGTCTTCTCAAGAAAGACAGGCACAAACAAGCCCAGACTGCAAAGTTTATAATACTTAACTCTTAAATGCCCAGACACCAGTGAACTTCTATAAGAACCAAGATCATTCAGGAAAACAGGACCTCACCAAACAAATTAAACAAGACACCAGGGACCAATCCTGGAAAAATGAAGAAGTATGACCTTTCAGACAGAGAATTCAAAATAGGGATTTTGAGGAAACTTAAAGAAATTCAAAGTAACACAGATAAGGAATTCCTAATTTTATCAGACAAATTCAACAAGAAAGTTGAAATTATAAAACTCAATCAAGCAGAAATTCTGGAGTTGAAAACTGCAATTGAAATACTGAAGAATGAGTCAAAGTCTCATACAAGCATAATGGATCAAGCAGAAGAAAGAATTAGTGAGGCTATTTGAAAATGCACAGTCAGAGGAAAGAAAAGAAAAAAGAATAAAAGAGAATGAAGCATACCCACAAGATCTAGAAAATGGCCTCAAAAGGGCAAATGTAAGAGTTATTGGGCTTAAAGATGATGTAGAGAAAGAGATAGGTGTAGAAAGTTTATTCAAAGAGATAATAACAGAGAATTTTCCAAACCTAGAGAAAGACATCAATATCCATGCATAAGAAGGTTAAGGAACACCAAGCAGACTTAGCCCAAAGAAGCCTACCTCAAGGCATTTAATAATCGGACTCTCAGAGGTCAAGGATAAAGAAATGATCCTAAATGCAGCAAGGGAAAAGAAACAAATAATCTTCACAGTAATCCTGTGAGGTAAATACTATTATCTTCATTTCACATAAGAGAAAAAATTTAGTAAAAAGAAAATTTAATAATTCTGCCTAAGGTCAAACAACTAGCAAGTGGTAAAGTGAAGATTTGAACCCAAGGGGTATAGTGTCAGGGTCTGTGCTCTTAAAAAAACAAACAAACAAACAAAACACCAATTAAAGAATTAACTGGACAAAACGGGAGTGATTCAATAGGAAGGTGAGAGGGAAGTGATATGGTGCTATGGCTCCTAGACAGCAATCTCTAGCTATTGGTACCACATATAAAATCTTAAGAACCAATACACAATTACTCTATTCAGCAACTTAACAGAGTTAGCATTTCTATTAGTCCATTCTCACACTGCTATGAAGAAATACCCAAAACTGGATACTTTATAAAGGAAAGAAGTTTAATTGACTCACAGTTCTACATTGCTGAGGAGGTCTCAGGAAACTTACAATAATGGTGGAAGGCAAAGGAGAAGCAGGCACCTTCTTCACAGGGAAGCAGGACAGAGTGAGTGCAAGCAAGAGAAATGCCAGATGCTTATAAAACCATCTGGTATCATGAGAACTCACTCACTTTCACAAAAACAGCATGGGAAAAACCACCCCCATGATTCAATTACCTCCACCGGGTCCTGCCCTTGACACATGAAGATTATGGGGATTACAATTCAAAGTAAGATTTGGGCAGGGACACAGAGACAAACCATATCATTTTATGCCTGGCCCCTCTCAAATCTCACATCCTTACATTTCAAAACACAAACATGCCCTTCCAACAGTCCCCCAAACTCTTAACTCATTCCACCATTAACCCAAAAGTCCAAGTGCAAAGTCTTATCTGAAACAAGGCAAGTCCCTTCTGCCTATAAGCCTGTAAAATCAAAAGAATGTTAGTTGCTTCCTAGATACAACAGGGGTACAGTCACTGAGTAAATACACCCATTCCAAATGGGAAAAATTGGCCAAAACAAAGGTGCTATTAGCCCCATGGAAGTCTGAAATCCAATAGGGCAGTCATTAAACCTTAAAGTTCCAAAATGATCTCCTTTGACTCCATGTCTCAAATCCAGGTCATGCTGGTGCAAGAAGTGGGCTCCCATGACCTTGGGCAACTCTGCCTCTGTGCCTTTGCAGGATACACTTCCCCTTCCAGGTGCTTTCGCAGGCTGGTGTTGAGTCTGGCTTTACCAGGTGCATGGTGCAAGCTGACAGCAGATCTACCATTCTGGGGTCTGGAAGATGGTGGCCCTCTTCTCACAGCTCCACTAGACAGTGTCCCAGTGGGGACTCTGTGTCGGGGCTCTGACCCCACATTTTTCTTCCTCACTGCCCAAGCAGAGGTTCCCCATCAGGGATCTGTCCCTGCAGCTAACTTTTGCATGGACATCCAGGTGTTTCCATATATCCTCTGAAATCTAGGTGGAGGTTTTCAAACTTCAATTCTTGACTTCTGTGCACCTGTAGGCTCAACAGCACTTGGCAGCCACCAAGGTTTGGAGCTTGCCTCTTCTGAAGCAATGGCCTGAGCTGAACCTTGGCCCCTTTTAACCATGGCTGAAGCTGAAGAAGCCTGGATACAAGACACCATGTGTGAGGCTGCACAGAGCAGGAAGGCCCTGCACCTGGCCCACAAAACCATTTTTTCCTCCTAGGCCTCACAACCTATGATGTGAGAGGCTGCCATGAAGGTCTCTGACATGCCCTGGAGGCATTTTCCCCATTGTCTCAGTGATTAACATTCTGCTCCTTGTTACTTATACAAATTTCTGCAGCAGGTTTAGAGGGTGACATTGCTTATTCCCTAAGAATTTCTCCCCAGAAAATGGGTTTTTCTTTTCTATTGCATTATCAGGCTTCAAATTTTCCAAACTTTTTGCTCTGCTTCCTCTTGAATGATTTGCTACTTAGAAATTTCTTCTGCCAGATACCCTAAATCATGTCTCTCAAGTTCAAAGTTCCACAGATCTCTAGGACAGGGGCAAAATGCTCCCAGTCTTTTACTAAAGGACAGCAGGAGTCACCTTCATTCCAGTTCCCCAAAAGTTCCTCATCTCTATGACACCACCTCAGCCTGGGCTTCACTATCCATATTGCTATCAGCATTTTGTTCAAAGCTATTCAATAAGTCTCTAGGAAGTTCAAAACTTTCCCGCATCTTCCTGTCTTCTGCACCCTCCAAACTGTTCCAACCTCTGTTTCCCAATTCCAAAGTTGCTTTCACATTTTTGGTTATCTTTACAGCAGCACCCTATTCCTGGTACAAATTTACTGTATTAGTTCATCTTGCACTGCTATGAAGAAATACCCAAGACTGGGTAATTTATAGAGGAAAGAGGTTTAATTGGCTCACAGTTCCGCATTAATGAGGAAGCCTCGAGAAACTTACAATCATAGCAGAAGGCAAAGAGAAAAAAAAAGGCACCTTCTTCATAAAGTGGCAGCATGAAATGAGTGCAAACAGGAGAAATGCCAGACACTTATAAAACCATCAGATCTCATGAGACTCACTCATTATCACAAGAAAAGCACGGGGGAAACCACCCTCATGATTCAATTACCTCAATCTGGTCCCGCCCTTGACACATGATGATTATGGAGATTACAATTCAAGGTGAGATTTGAGTGGGGACACAGAGCCAAACCATGTCAGCATTTGAATACTATTCAGATATAATGCCAATCTTTGTAAATGTATAATACTTTTAAATGGCTTATATTTCTTTCACTATATAAAAATTTACCACCACTGCTCATTTTTAGGATTCATGACATACCAATTGGGAAACCCAGGATAAGGCACTTTTCTTGCAGTGGTATTTCCATAGCAAGCACTATTATAAACTTTTTTTAATTATTTTTTCATTTTTGTTTAAAATTCTGATGGAGATTATGGGGCAGTGGGGTTTAACCCCTATTCCACAGCCACTAACTAGTACACATTTAAAGAAGTGAAAACGATTGGAAAAAAAGGAAAATGTCTAAAAGTTCCATATTTTAGCTTGTTGGGTCATGTTGATTTCATTTTCTCCTCAATCCCTATAGTGCTTATTTGAGCACTTAATCATATATACTGATATTAGATATTTAGTGGCCTCATGATTAATTCTGTGTCACAAACCAGATTATAAAATCCTGAGAGAGTCCTTTACATTTCTCTCATAGCCCACCATTTCTTTATCTAGTCTATTTCCACCACCTTGATACCAAGACCTTCTCTTCTACTACTGGAGCTCCATGAAAGTCACCCATAATCCCTACACCCACCACACCACCCTGCACTCCCTCCAACTCTCCCCAAAATATGCGCCACTGCCTTAGAGAATCTTTCTGTGGTCCTAGAATAATTAACATGGAAGAAGGAGGCAGGGATTATTTACCTTTGAGAGTTAAAGGAGATTGTTTTGATTAGTTGGGGAATAAGCAATGTCACTCTCTCAGCCTGCCTCAGAGAGAGAAAAGAACAAAAATATTTTAAAATATATTAAAACATAGTTAACCATTACATATTACCCTTCTGTTTCCATCAAAATTTACACACCAGAGTGGCTTTCTCTCAGAAGGTCAGAAAGCTGAGATGATCAAAGTAGTTGCTGGAAATAAGAGGGAATGGAATGTCAGGAAAAGAGGCAGAGCTTTCTAGATTTGGGGAGGGAAGAGGAATTCCCAAGTAGAGTGGGCAGCCTGGAAGGTCCAAATATCTTTTATCTTTTTGGTCAGTTATTTTTTTTACCCTAATTCTTAGTAAATATTAATTTTATGTGTTATTACTGTTAAACATCCCCCCACCTCTTACCTTTTTAACACCCATCCTTAAGAGAAAGTTTTTGAAGAAATAACTTTTAAACTAGGACTCTAAAGTAGAATATTATACAGACAGAAAAAAAGATGGAGAAGGGCAAAGGTAAAAAGAAAAAACAAAATAAAAGTAGAACATTTCAGACTGAAAGGGAAATGTACTTTTAAAGGCCTAGAGGCAAGAAAGAGTTTAGCTTTAAAGAAAAGAAAAAAATAGTACAAGGTAATGCTTTGCTAAGAGGTCATAGAGGATAAACCTGAGAATGGGTTATCAGGCTTTAGGTTGGAAGAAAATGGGCAAAGTGGTACGATATTTAAGACTCATTATAAAAATAGAGGTCCAAATTTATCAACTTTTGTAGTCAGCATATTAGATAGTTGACTTTGATCAGATTTTCCAAAAATAAAAGCGAAACAAGAAATGTTTACATAATTAATTAAGCTTTGCTAAGTATCATCTAGTTTGCATTGTACTAGCACAATTCAAAAGCAAAATTAATAACATGGCTACTCAGTGCTATTTCCCAGCTTATGGAGACAGTTTGTGGTATCTAATTATTGACTATGTTTTAATACTTAGCCAAAGGAAAAACAATAGCCTATAAAGTATCTCTCAGAAGGCACATCACTTCAGGAGGTGTGTGGCCCTATCAGGGAGAAGGAAAATGAAAAGCATAAGAATGATTGAGAAGCATAATGTGGTGTTTAGGGGAAAAAGAATATAAGGAGATGTAGTTTCCAGAATATAAAGACACTCCTGGGGAGTGAATCATTTAGCACAAATGATATGTCAATCATCAGGGTTCTCATAAACATCATTCGCATCCCCACTTTTAATTTATAATTCCTCTACTGGTAGCTATAAGACCCTATCACATGATTTTTTGAGTATCAGCTAGTAAAGGTGATACAGAAAAAGATAGCGATATGTAACCATCATCTGGGTGGTACTGTCAAAATATACTAGACAATAAGTTAAAAAATAAAAAATATAATGAGTGGGTGGAAAGGCAGAACAGGACTTCTTATCGTAATGTGAAAAGGGCTTTTTATAAGAGACAGGAAATCTCCTGCATAATTGTTGAAGCTAAAAGCTGTTCACATTGTATTATTGAAGTAACAAATCATCCCAGTTTTGGAAAAAAGCTATATATATACACACATATATATATATATGTATGTATGTATGTATGTTTTTCCACTCTCTTCCTCAATTCTGAACAACTTTGCCTAAAAAACAAATGCTCTATTGAAAACTGATAGTAACTTGTGAGTCACATTCTAATACTTCTTAAACCACATTTTGAGAGGGTAAACTTTTACCTTCCTCAATTTATAACTTTTAAAGTATTATTTTTATATTAGCAATTTTATCAAGTAAATCTGACTAGAGCCTTAATTAGCAAAGGTATGGATAGTGATGTGTAATGAAATAAGTCACTTTTCAAATTTAAAATAACCTTTAGCAGAAGTGTTGTTTTTATTAACAGTACCCATGGCTACATAATAGTGTATTTTTGAGGGTATGGCCTTCCTTAAGGTCTACAAAGTATAAAAGACAATTTATTTGTGCAATAGTTCTTCTCACGCTAAAGTGAAATTAATGAAGAGACGCTGCATTAGGTATTTCCTAGAATTCAGTTCAAAGAAACTTTTACTGAGTGCTTGCAAGAAATGAACCTTTATACAATGTATAGGATAATGCAAAGGTGAGTACAATTTGATCTCTGCCCTAATATTTCACAAACCAGAAGGGGAGCTAAGAGACACTGACATAACAATAATATAAATAAAATGCAAGAATTGCTAAAAAAGAAAAGTATAAAAAATTGTTAAGGGAACATAGAGGAAATAGAGATTAATGGCTGCTAACCTCAGAAGAAGTTGATATCAAGCCTAATTAAGAAAGAAGAGGGTTCAGTAAGGCTGTGTTAGAAACAACGGATTTAAATTGCAGGAATGCATTTTCCAAGTCATGCATCATTCTTTAAATATGGTTGTTTCATGTCTGTACATAATATTTATCTTGCAGGCTGTGTTCAAGGAGTTTTATAAAAACCTAAATCATTACACAGTTCTAAAATACTAAAATTTTAATTACATCATTACTGCTGTGTCCCCAGCCCTATGGCAAGCACTGTAAAGTTTGCAAAAGCACTGAGAATGCTGCCTTGAAGACCTTAGACATTGGGAAGGTAAAGACCAACATACTACAGGATATACAAGGCAGACAATACAAGGCAACAGAGAGTTAAATGTTGCTGTTGATTTTCTTTACTGTCCATTGATCCAGGCTAAAGCTGATATCCCTTCTACAGACTTCTGCATCAGAGGGCCTGGGATGCTGTCCAGGGTCCTCTGTCATCTGGTCCCAGGTAGAAACCACAAATATTAGGTGTGGGCCTGTTATTGGCCTGAGACTCATAACACAGTTGCCCAAGGATTTCTTGTGACCCATCTTAAGAAGCAGGAGCCCCAGTTGTTCTACTGTATGGGATGCTTTGAAGGAGGCTATAAAAACAAAGATGAAAGAAAAGATTGACTCTTCAGTTCATCTGATGTCCCCTAGTAACATCACAGGTACTGCTTAGCCAACAATTACTAAAGAATGTATTTTTTCTTAAATAAAAAGTATTTTAGAGTAAAGGAGTAAGATACCTCATCTTCCATAAGTATTTGGAATACTTTAAAATACTATAAGTAATTGAAAACTCATGAGCCTGTGTTGGACATGTATCATGTGCCAGTTTATTTACTATTTGTAGGCCTGAAAGGGCAATTAAGCCCCTCAATCACTTTAAAATATATATAAAAACAGACACAGAAAAGTTAATCATCTACTCCCAAAAGCTACCTATGCTGCTGCAAGGCTGGAGGAGTGTTGAATGGATCATGGACTTGGGGCATGTAGGGGATGGAAGTGGAGGGGTGACTGCTGCCAATATACCCAAATATAAGCCCTAGGAGTGTCCAGTTATTTTTCCCCTTCAGGTGATGAGATGTCTTATAGCGTGTGCTCCAAAAGAAAAGTGCCTCCATCCAAATCATCTCTAAGTTTTGCAGATACTTGCTTAAAAAAACACTTGTCTCACAGAGCCTAACTGCTTTTGGCAAGAAAGTTTAATGCTCAGGGGAGCTGCGTCAACTCTCTGGTGGCTGACGTCTTTTTCAGGGTATCAAAATAGGTAATTATGAAGTGGTAGCCAAAGGGCCAAGGGCTCATGTTACTTCCCAAAATGCCAAAATCATCCCAGAAAATACCTTAGGTGTTCAGAATATTGAACCCAATGCAGAAATACATTTATAAAGCAAACTGAAAAAAAGAAATAAGTATTTTTTTGAAAGAAAGAAAAGGAAAATACCAAAAAGTACACTCAAGTAGAATAATTTTTAACGTAATAAACAATGCACATCATAAAATATGTATTTATTTAGTAAACACCAAATACACCACAACATCAGTTACAAAAATCACCACCTTTGTCTTGCAAGTAAATAATAAATACAGTGCCTTAAAATATCTGGCTGCCAAGATAGATAAAAGAGCAAAGAAGCCAGCACATACTGACCTCAAACTCTGCAGCCTTCCCCTGCCTGTGGAGGAGAAGGCACAGTGGATGCTCAGTGATTAGGCCTTGGAGATAGCCGCAGCACTCTGAGGCACTGAATAATGGATAGCCTGAGAAGCCCTTGGTAGAGGCTGCAAAACTGCCACAGGGGGAGGGGAGGATGCCCAAGAACCTTAAAGGTCTTGCAGTGACCGGGGGGAAAACCAGAGAAGAGATTGGCAATAAATCTTAAAATGCCTAAGAAAACAGGCTACCAGATTTTTTTTTTTTAAAGTATCCATTTTAGCCAGAAGAGCATTTGTTCTCTTGTTATCATAGCCACCCATTTGAAATAAATGTGTGAATGCTATATTAGATCCAGTCTGAGAAAGACAGACCAATATTATCTATTCAAAACCATTAGTTGTTTAACCCTGGCTTGCGGATTAGCACAAATTGATTGACAGAACACATTTTGCCGGGAATTTTCAGAATGCTCTCCAAATGGTTAAACTGAGACACATTATTGATTATCAAGGGTTCCTAATGCAAAGGAAGGAATGCTGAGGTGGCACTACTGTCTACAATAGGTTGCAGTTTACAGCGATAAACTTCCTTTCTGCTATCAAGCCTTCAGCATGCAGTTCACTGTGCAGCCGTTATCTTCCCATGCTGACACATGTAATCTAACATTCTCACTCTGCCACAGTCAGAGCAATTGCTTGACAATTTGATTACAGTTTCCTGTCAGCTCATGCACAGAATATTTCTGAGAGCTTTCAGCAATTGCTAAATATTTTGATTTTGAAATGATAGTAATCCATGAAGAAAAAGTCTTCAAAATATTGATTTTTGATAACAAATCAAGATCTGCATAAAGGAAATTACTTTAAATGTCTGTGAATAAGTAGGTGTCAGAGCACAGAAGGGTGGAGGTTCAGTAATTGTAGAAATTACCGAAAGAAGCAGAGCTTGTGACAAAAGAGCCACCATCAGTGTCCAATGGTCTGGTGGAGATAATTGAACTACTAGTTTAGTAGTTCAGTATATAATAGGTTTGTCAATGTAGTTTCAAAAACACTAGTCCTCCTTCAAATAACCAAATGTTATTGTGCACATACATCAGTAGAAATTTTGTAGGGAAGGGAAATGAAGACTGAAACTTTGTCATTTAGAAAGCAAATTATCTCTGTTTTATAAATAGTAGCAGGTGTGTAATTGTGTAATTAAATAATTTAACCTCAAATGTTAAAGGTCATATTTACATGGGAGCATTTTGGTTCCTTAACATAGCATGGAGTAAGACTTTTTCACTATATAAGTTAGATGGCCCTCTGTGACCCCCCCAATAGAGATGTGAAATAGGATTTGTCTGTAATTATCTACCTTTTCTCTCGAAATGAGGATGTGCCAAGAAAGATTTCCACATTCTTTACTATTTCCTCAGAAATCAGTCATTCAAAATAGTTACTACCAGCTTTTAGGAACTTCTACAGGAAGGTAGTTTTTCACAGAATAAGATGAAACTAAAATTATTTTCACAAATGAGTAAGATAAAAATAAGCAGAGGATCACGCCAAAAAAAAATTATGGAATTTTAAATGGAGTAAACTATTCGAAAATGAGAACTTATTACTATAGTCCTGAAGCTAAAGGTAATTTATCAGTAGACCAGTAAAACATGTGTACCTCAATAATGCAATCAATCATTTTATCTGAAATCTAGTCATTCAGCAATGTAATACTCTAGCGTGAATTTAGATTTTTTTAAGCTGCTATTAGTCAAATAGCTTTTAATGACTTCTACTTTTAGACAACAGTTGGGGTTATTAAATCTATAATTTGTCCTATATTTCTTCTTAAACAGACATGAAACTATACATGCTGGCATTGCTTATATTCAGAACAAGGAAGGTAAGTGGTTATAGCACCTGGGCTTTGAACACATGAATTATTCAGGAGAAAGGTTCTGCTGCTGACATTTCTTTTCATTTTTGTAAGGTATAATTTACATACAGTAAAATTCACTCTTTTTAGTGTACTCCTCTGTGAGTTTTGACAAACACATTACAGCCACATAACCATAGTCAAAATACAGAACAGTTCAATAATCCGCACAAATCTCCTTCCCCTTTTGTAAGAAACATTTCCCACAGCCTCAGCCCCTAGCAACCACTGATCTGTCTTCCATCCCAATAGTTTTATCTTTTTCAGAATGTCTTATTATTGGAATTGTTCAGTATCTAGCATTTTAGTCTTGTTTCTTTCACATAGAAAAATGTGATTGAGATCCATCTACATTGTTGTATATATCAGCAGTACATTCTCTTTATTGCTGAGTAGAATTTAATTATATGGATGTATCTCAGTGTGTATTAATTACTAATCCAATGATGACTGATGGTTACTAATATAGCAAATATAAACATTCACATACAAGTTTTTGCGTGAACATAAGGTTTCAATCAGTCAGAATGGCTATTATTAAAAAGTCAAGAAACAATAGATGCCGGCAAAGTTGCAGACAAAAAGAACACTTTTACACTGTTGGTGAAAATGTAAATTAGTTCAATCATTGTGGAAGACAGTGTGGTGATTCCTTAAAGACCTAGAGGCAAAAATATGATTTGACCCAGAAATCCCATTACTGGCTATATACCCAACAGTCACAATAGCAAATACGTGGAATCAACCTAAATGTCCAT
This sequence comes from Pongo pygmaeus, assembly GCF_028885625.2. NCBI lineage: Eukaryota > Metazoa > Chordata > Mammalia > Primates > Hominidae > Pongo > Pongo pygmaeus. The sequence goes on along the minus strand of NC_072373.2, from coordinate 122,832,394 downwards.
AAGTGTTAGGCTGGATAAAGAAAAGTGGTACATATACACCATAGAATACTATGCAACCATAAAAAGGAATGAGATCCTGTCCTTTGCAGGGACATGAGTGGAATTGGAAGCCATTATCCTCAGCAAACTAACACAGGAACAGAAAACCAAACACCACATGTTCTCACTTATAAGTGGGAGCTAAATGATGAGAACACGTGGACACATGGTGGGGAACAACACACACTGGGGTCTGTCAGCAGGGTAGGGGAAGGGAGATTACCAGGAAGAATAGCTGATGGAAGCTGGGCTTAATACTTAGATGATGGGATGATCTGTGCAGCAAACCACCATGGTACACATTTACCTATGTAACAAACCTGCACATCCTGCACCTGTACCCTTGAGCTTAAAAGTTGAAGAAAAAAATATGGTTGCTTTCAGGAAAGGATTCTGGAAAGATGGAGAAGTAGGAAACAGGAATCTGTTTCCTCATCTAGACAACAATAGAATCTGTCTGATATAACTATTTTGGAACTATGGAGTCTGTTGAAGGCTTACAACTTCCAGGGAAAGGCTTGAGTAGTAAATTGCAGTTAATTTCAGCTCTTAAGACAATAGCAGCTACCCAGCTCCTACTCCTACCTCTGTAGCAAGCAGCTGTGTATGTGCTTCTGGAACAACCTTCACACACCTTTCAGGAGACCAAGTCTTCCAAAGGATGCTGTCTTCCGATATTGGTAATCTGTGCTCTCATCTGTGATTGCTGCTTTTGATCATAGAGGTATGGTCAGAGAGAAAAGCAGGCACTTTTGTTGCATATATTCCCACTGTTAGTAAGCTGTTCCTCCTCAATATGGAGTGACTTTCAGGGAACGCACAGGGCCAGTGTGCTCTTTGTCACTCATTTTCCCTTGTTGGGGCCCAAACATTAACAACAACAGTCAAAAGCCACTGCACAAATGAGTAAAACTAAAAAGTGATCACACATGCCCAGGGAAAGGTGCAAGCTCAGAAGTATTCTAAGTAAATCTTTACTTTACATCTCCAGCTGATCCTTGGCATGTATACAGCCTATAACAATAAAAGAAAATAAAAACAATAACAAAAAACAGCCAGCCTTAGAGATGATTCCTAGAGTTACAACATTATTAGATTCAAATATCTAGTTCTCAAAAAAAAAATTACAAGGCATACAAAGAAACAGAAAATATGGCTCATGCAGAAGGAAAAAATAAAGCAACAGAAACTGTCCTTGAAAAAATCTGGTGGTAGATCCACAAAAAGCTAAAGGAAAATATAGAGAAAGTGAGGAAAACAATGTATCAATAAAATGCAAATATTGATTAAAAAGATAGAAAACCTAAAAGGAAACCAGAAAGAAATTCTGGAGCTGAAAAGAACAAAAGTGAAATGATAAAATCACTGCAGATATTCACAAGCAGATTTAAGAAGGGAGAAGAAAGGATCAGTGAACTTAAAAATAACAATGGAAATTATCAAGTCTGAGAAAAAACAGAAAACAGAAAGAGAAAGGATTGAAGAAAAGTGGTCAGAACCTAAGAGATCTAAGGAATAGTGAGACATTATCAGGCAGGCCAGCATACATGTGGTGGGAGTTCCAGAAGTAGAAGAGAGTGAAAGTGGAGTGAGAATGTTTGAAGACATATTGGAACAAAACTTTCCAAATTTGATGAGACATGAATAGAAACATCCAAGAAGGTCAACAAACTCTAAGTAAGATTAACTCAAAGAGACTCACATCAAGACATATCATAATAAAACTTTAAAAGTCAGAGATATAGAGAGAAGCTTGAAAGCAGCAAGAGAGAAGTGATTGTCACATATAAGAAAATCTCAATAAGACCATCAGCAGATTTTTCCTCAAAACTTAATGGGACAAAGGCAACGGGACAATATATTCAAAGTGCTAAAAGAAAAAAAAAACTAAGAATCCTATATCTGGTAAAACTCTTCTTTAAAAGTAGGAGATAAATTAAGATATTCCCAGATGAACAAAAGCTGAGAGATTTCAATATCTACTATGTCTGCCCTGCAAGAAATGATCAAAGGAGTCTTGCAGGATGAAGTGGAAGGATGATAGACAGTAACTCAATAATTCAAAGCCATATGGAAAAATAAAGATCTCAGTAAAGGAAAATACGTGGGCAATTATAAAAGCTAGTACCACTGTAACAATGATTTTAATTTCACATGCTGTTTTCTACATTATTTAATAGATTGATGCATTTAAAAGTAGTATGAGTTTGTGTTTAGAAGCATACCATGTAGAAAGATATAATTTTGTGATATCAGCAACTAAAAGGGGTGAAGATAGAGCTGTTTAAGAAGCAGAATTTTTGTATGTTGTTGATGTTGAGCTGCTATAAATTCAAATTAGGATGCTATAACTTTAGGTTGTTAAATATAACTCTCATCATAAACAAAGAAAATAGCTATAGAACATACATAAAAGTATAAGAAAGAAATTTAATTGTTTTACTATAAAAAATCAACTAAACAATAGAGAAAACTGCAGTGCAGGAAATGAGAGGTGAAAAGCTATAAGGCATAAAGAAAACAAAAGGCAAAAGGACAGAAGTAAGTCTTTCTTTATTAGCAGGTATTTTAAATGTAAATGGTTTGAAGTCTCTAATCATAAGTTATAGATTGGCAGAATGAATTAAAAACATGACCAAACTACATGCTGTCTACAAGAATCTCACTTTGGAACCAAAGACACAAAAACATTGAAAGTAAAAGAATGGAAAAAGATGTACAAATAGTTCTCAAAAGAGAGCAAGGGTGACTATTATTAATATCAGATAAAATAGACTTTATATTTTAAAAGTTTACAAGAGACAAGGTAATTATATATAAATAAAAGATTTAATACAGCAAAAAGATGTAAAATCAGAAACATCTTTTCATCTAATAAGAGACCATCAACACACATAAAACAGAAACTGATAGAATTGAAGAGAGAAATAGACATTTCTACCAAAATAGAGACGTCAGTACTCTGTTCTCAATAATGATATAACAAACAGACATAATATAAGTACGGAAACAGAAGATTTAAGCAACCCAATAAACCCACTAGATTTACAAAGTAGATACAGAGCATTCTATCCAAGAAAAATAACACACACATTATTTTCCAGTGTGCTTGAGACATTTTCCAGAACAGACCACACATTAGGCCACAAATTAGTCTTAATAGATATTAAAAGACAGATATCATACAAATTATCTTCTCTGACAACAACTGGATAAAGATAGAAATCAGTAACAGAAATAAAACTGAAAAACTGACAAATTTGTGGAGGTTAATAACACATTCTTAAACAATCAATGGATCCAAAAACAAGTCACAGGAAAATTAAAAATACAGACAAGTGAAAATGAAAACACAGCATAAGAGAAATAATAAAAAGCAACAAAAGCAGGACAAAGAGGAAAATGTATAGCTATAAACTCATTAAAAAACAAAAATGATAACAAATCAACACCTAACTTTACAATTTAAGGAACTGCAAAAATAAGAACAAACTAAACCCAAAGCTAGCTGAAGTAAGGAAATAATAAAGATTAGAGCACAGACAAAACAGATAAATAATAGAGAAACAGTAGAGAAAATCAATAAAAGTCAAAACTGGTTCTTTAAGATATCAACAAAAGTTTCAGACTTTTAGTTAGATGAGCTAAAAAAAGAGAAAAGACTCAGATTACCAAAATCAAAAATAAAAGTGGGACATTACAACAGATTCTACAGAAATAAAAAGGATTATAAAAGAGTACTACAAACAATTGTATGGCAAAAACTGTATAACTTAGATGAGACGGACAAAGTCCTAGAAACACACAATCTACCCAGGCCAAATTATAAAATATTAAAAATCAGAATATACCTATAACTAGTAAAGAGATTGAACTAGTGATCAAAAGCCTCCCAATAAAAAAAAAAAAGCCTGGGATATGATGGCTTCACTGAAGAATTTTATCAACCACTTAATGAATATCTAACACCAATTTTCCAAACTTTTCCACAAAAGTGAAGAGGGGGAAACACTTCCTAATTCATTCTATGAGACCAATACCTTCTTGATACCAAAGCCACACAAAGATACTACAAGAAAACTACAAACCAATATTCCCTATAATAATTGGTGCAAAAATCCTCAACAAAATACCAGCAAACCTAATTCAGCAACACATTAACAGAATTGTACACGAGGATCAAGTGGGATTTATTCCTGGAATGCAAGAAGGTTTCAACATATGAAAATCAATCTATATAATACACCATATTAACAGAATGAAAGACAAAAACCATATAATTATCTCCATTGATGCAGAAAGAACATTTGGCAAAAAAAAAAAAAAAAAAAAAACAGTCTTTTCTGATGAAAAAAACTCAACAAATTAGGAATAGAAGGAAACTATCTGAACTCACTAAATGCCAGATATGAGAAACCCACAGCAAACAAAGCTGTGGTATATATGTATGTATATATGTATACATACATGTGTATATATATGTGTGTGTATATATGTATATATGTATATACATGTACATATGTGTATATACGTACATACATGTGTATATGTGTATATACGTACATACATGTGTATATGTGTATATGTGTATATATATGTGTATATATGTATATACATGTGTATATATGTGTATATAAGTATGTATGTATATATATGTGTATATATATGTATACACACACACACACTTTTTATATATATATGTGTAATTCAGCCTTAGGTAAAAAGGAAATTCTGACACATGCTGCAACATGAATGAACTTTGTGGACACGATGCTAACTGAAATAAACCAGTCACAAAAAAGACAAATACTATATGATCCCCTTTAGAGGAGGTACTTCAAGATTACAGAGACTCAAAGTAGAATGGTAGTTTTTAGGGGCTGGTGGCAGAAGGGAATTGGGCTTTATTGGTTAATGGGTATAAAGTTCCAGCTTTGGCAAGATAAAAAGAGTTATAGAAACGGATGATGATAGTTGTACATTATGAATGTATTTAATACCAGTGAACTGTACACTTAAAATTGTCAAGATGGTACATTTTGTTATGCATATGTTATCAGAATAATAAAGAAAAAGTGGCTGGTCTCTTCCCTAAAGAAGTACACATTTTAACATAGGACAAAGAAATGGAAAGAAAATTGTAGCACAATGTGATATGAGGATTAACATTAAGGCAGTCACCAGCTGCACTAGGAGTGTAAACAGAACACTTAATACAGAATGATAAAACCTAGTCATCCCTTATAAGAAAAGAGATAAAATTAGTCGGGTGCGGTGGCTCATGCCTGTAATCCCAGCACTTTGGGAGGCCGAGGCGGGTGGATCACCAGGTCAGGAGATCGAGACCATCCTTGCTAACATGGTGAAACCCCGTCTCTACTAAAAATACAAAAAATTAGCTGGGCGTGGTAGTGGGCGCCTGTAGTCCCAGCTACTCGGGAGGCTGAGGCAGGAGAATGGCGTGAACCCGGGAGGCGGAGCTTGCAGTGAACCGAGATCGCGCCACTGCACTCCAGCCTGGGCGACAGAGCGAGACTCCGTCTCAAAAAAAAAAAAAGAAAAGAGATAAAATTGTAGCCTTCAGGGAGCATATTGTTTAGTAGAGGAAATACAATGTATAAATACATAAATAACTATTTAATTGTGGACATTCCAAATACCATGAAAGAAATTTACAGGAAGCAAGGAGAAGCCATAAGAAGATATAATTTATTCTGGGAGCCTAAGGGAAAACATTCCTGAGAGAGTAACATAAATTGCAAGCTTAATCATAATTAGAAATTAATCTGGGAACAAGAGGAAAAAAGTCCACATTGCAGACAAAGGAAAGTGCACATTTAAAGATTCTGAAATAGGAAAAAACAATTGACATATTTGAAGAACAGAGAAAAGGCCATGTCAATAGGAAATTGTGAAGTGGTTTTCTAATTTTCTAATTCTAGTTTATATCAGAATTGCCTAGGAATTTTGCTTAAAATTCAGACTACAAATGCCTACATATAAAAATTCTTAGACAGTAGATCTAAAATGACAAAGTAATTATGATATGGTCAATCAAGTACCACACTCCAATAAATCCTGAGTACAAAGAGAATGGTAGGCAAGGAAACAAAGTAGAAGTAGGAACTCAGTCATTCAGAGTAGGGATAATTGGGCTGAACTGTATCCTAAGAATCTTGAAAACCCTTTGAAGGACATGAAATAGAGATGAGACATGATCCAGTTTATATGTTTTTTAAAAAATTGCTTTGGCTGCTAAGCAAAAAAAGAATTAGAGGGGCTTCGAGAGTGGACTGGAAAAACCAAGCTATTGCATAGACCCCTTAGACAAGGGTGGGGTGTAAAGATATAATAAAAAGAAGTGAGCAAAATTCATAAGGAGACAATTAGTCATAAAGTCATCTAAATACTATAGTCTGCTTGTCTTGTCACTGACAATACCACCAATCAGAAGAGGGGTGATAGCTAACATGAAAATTTCAATCACTTACTAGCAGGCTCTGAACTCTCTGGGTGTGGCTTTGCTATTTCTGTCAGACCTGGCTGTGGTTAACCGAACATCTTCAAAACATTTTTTTTTCTCCTCTATTTCAATTCAGAATTTAAAAGTAGATCAGGGGTATTTAAAAACAATTGCCTTCTTAAGTTTCTTAAGAAACTTAAATTGTAGTGAAAGGTTTCTCAAATCTTCTGATCTGTTTCATAAAGCAGTAAGACTAAAATTTATTTTGAAGATGCTCTATATAGATGTATAACTACCCATAATTCAGTTCTGGGCTTCTTTTTTCTCTTATGCTACCATATATTTTTCTCCTTACCACCGACACCCCTCCCCATACACATATCCTTAGCTGGTGACATTGCCTGAGGATCGCCAAAAAGCACAACACCACCAATTGATATAATTTCCCTACTCCTTTGTATACAGTTATCTACGTGAATATAGCCATGATGCAAAGCCATAATGGTGAAACATTTGAGATCATAAGTATGTTTGTTTATCTACAGATTCTTTTACCTGAAGATTCCATGTCCATAATTGTAGTACATCTCAACATGTAACAAATAATTGCTAAGTTTTTATTCACTTTATTCACTAGATCGCTGCCATTTTAGGACAAAGAAAGAGCTGAAGAGAAGAGAGACATGACCCCTCTTTAGGCACCTTTCTTTGAACATTATTGCACCCCTGGTTTCATCCTTGCCAGAAACTGGAATTTCCTCCTTGCCCTGGTCTCCTGTCCAAATCATTCATGAATTCCCCAAGTCCAGCCCAAATTGTACAGCTTCTCTGAAGCCTTCCCAGATTAGGCCATCCCAATACATTAATAGATGTATTCAGTTAGTCAGCATACATTTAGGGAGCACCTATTATCGTGATTGAAAACCTAAACCCTTCATCAACCTCCAGTGCTCACTCACTCTCCTTTTGGCTAAAAGCCTCTTCTATACTGCTCATTTGACTTTTAACCTTACCTTGTCTTATCGAGTTGATTAACTTTTCAAACACATGTGCCATATTTTCACATTTAAGTTTTTGGTTTCTTGAAGACATTTCTCACAGCCAAAAGGTAGGAGGCAGAAGTGATTTTTGTAAAGCTACTTTTAAATTTAAAGAAACATATTTTATTATGAGATTATCTCCTTCTTCCTCTTTTATGTTTAAATATATTTTCTCTTTTAAATGCACTCGGTGGCCAAAATAAAACAGTTGGCAATTCTCTGTCAGATTCTCAATTTTTCTTAAAGATTGTAAAATGTATGAGCCTTTAAAACACTGATAAAGATGGTCCCAATATATCTCTTTTCATTCTAAATAGCTATCAGAGTATCTCACACACAGGGAGGCTCAACAAATATCTTAACTAGTTTAATCATTTTTCTATCTGTGAATAATTCTTACCAGAAATCAAACCCCCAGTCTTTTGTTTTTTCTTAGTTCTAATGACTTAGTGACCAAAGTATATGTTTGCCTGGTGATCTTATAGTGTGAATCAGTGTATTTCCACCATAGTCATAAACTCAAATGTCCTCAGATCCAAGTACATGCATTCAGAAATGGAAAGGGAGAGAGAGAGAAAATTTAACAGAATGACTGTTTCACTTGTCAGTCCACTCACTGAGCATATGCCCAAGAGTGAGTGCGGTGTAGAAAAATGGGACGCTGTCTTTTCCTCTGTTAAGTTCACCTCCCACACACCTCTCTTAGTGATCATCTCACTGCAGTTATGAGTATTCTAGTCTTTAGAGATATGTATTGCACATAATAATATCATACCTAAATTCAATGCAGTTACATTATCTAGTGCTCCACTGAAAAAGGGAAAAATAATCTATCTGTTCCAAAGCTGGAGGGAAAAACTGGCTGTCCTGGACTTACTGAGAGATGCATATCAGTTTTGCAATACTTCCTAAGAGCATTTCAAGGGTGAGTTTACCCAAACATTTGCCTTACCTGCTGACTCTAGACATCATCCCCACTTTTGATGTCACTCCACTGCATGATACTCCAGTCTACCCTGGAAAGACTCTTTCTGACTTTGACATTTCATATACCATATGTAGGGTGCGGTCTATTCACAAATGATGGTAGAAAACATCTCAAACACCTGCCATCATTTTAAGGTTTTTAGAGAACTATTATAAATAACAAACACACATTAAAGGAAAAATCCCAAATAAGGAAACACTTTAACATAAGGGCCACATACATAGGTGCCTACAGGAGCCTACCAGGTAAAGAAACAAGTGAAGAACCCTGGACTTAAGACTATGTTAGGGAAAGGGGAGCCCAAGAGAGACATGGAGCAGGGGGCCCACTCGGCTCCAACCTCCTGTTTCCATGCAGAAATGTGGGCCAAGTATTGCCAAATACTCCAATTGTTTTTTCAAGAAAAGCTGTAAATCCAGATTTACGTATAAAAGGCTGAAAAGACATTTTTAAAATATTAGAGAATTCTCTGGGTCAAGAGCCAAAGGGCCTGACAAGATCCATAAGCCTGACTTATATCAGTGACCTTTGTTTTCAATCTCTACACTATCATATCATTATCAAAAATGACTGGCTTTTTAAAAAATAAAAATATAAGTACCTGGGGGAGGAGCCAAGATGGCCGAATAGGAACAGCTCCGGTCTACAGCTCCCAGCGTGAGCGACGCAGAAGAGGGGTGATTTCTGCATTTCCATCTGAGGTACCGTGTTCATCTCACTAGGGAGTGCCAGGCAGTGGGCGCAGGTCAGTGGGTGAGTGCACCGTGTGCCAGCCGAAGCAGGGGCGAGGCATTGCCTCACTCGGGAAGTGCAAGGGGTCAGGGAGTTCCCTTTCCAGGGCTGACAGACGGCACCTGCAAAATCGGGCCACTCCCATCCGAATACTATCCTTTTCTGACGGGCTTAGGAAACGGTGCCCCAGGAGATTATAGCCCGCACCTGGCTCAGAGGGTCCTACGCCCACGGAGTCTCCCTGATTGCTAGCACAGCAGTCTGAGATCAAACAGCAAGTCGGCAGCGAGGCTGGGGGAGGGGCGCCCGCCATTGCCCAGGCTCACTTATGTAAACAAAGCAGCTGGGAAGCTTGAACTGGGTGGAGCCCACCACAGCTCAAGGAGGCCTGCCTGCCTCTGTAGGCTCCACCTCTGGGGGCAGGGCACAGACAAACAAAAAGACAGCAGTAACCTCTGCAGACTTAAATGTCCCTGTCTGACAGCTTGGAGGAGAGCAGTGGTTCTCCCATCACGCAGCTGGAGATCTGAGAATGGGCTGACTGCCTCCTCAAGTGGGTCCCTGACCCCTGACCCCCAAGCAGCCTAACTGGGAGGCACCCCCCAGCAGGGGCAGACTGACACCTCACACGGCCTGCCAGGTACTCCAACAGACCTGCAGCTGAGGGTCCTGTCTGTTAGAAGGAAAACTAACAGAAAAGACATCCACACCAAAAACCCATCTGTACATCACCATCATCAAAGACCAAAAGTAGATAAAACCACAATGATGGGGAAAAAACAGAGCAGAAAAACTGGAAACTCTAAAAAGCAGAGTACCTCTCCTCCTCCAAAGGAATGCAGTTCCTCACCAGCAATGGAACAAACCCGGACGGAGAATGACTTTGACGAGCTGAGAGAAGAAGGCTTCAGATGATCAAATTACTCCAAGCTACAGGAGGATATTCAAACCAAAGGCAAAGAAGTTGAAAACTTTGAAAAAAATTTAGAAGAATGTATAACTAGAATAACCAATACAGAGAAGTGCTTAAAGGAGCTGATGGAGCTGAAAACCAAGGCTCAAGAACTACGTGAAGAATGCAGAAGCCTCAGGAGCCGATGCAATCAAATGAAAGAAAGGGTATCAGCCCTGGAAGATGAAATGAATGAAATGAAGCGAGAAGGGAAGTTTAGAGAAAAAAGAATGAAAAGAAATGAGCAAAGCCTCCAAGAAATATGGGACTATGTGAAAAGACCAAATCTACGTCTGATTGGTGCACCTGAAAGTGACGGGGAGAATGGAAACAAGTTGGAAAACACTCTGCAGGATATTATCCAGGAGAACTTCCCCAATCTAGCAAGGCAGGCCAACATTCAGATTCAGGAAACACCACGAAGATACTCCTCGAGAAGAGCAACTCCAAGACACATAATTGTCAGATTCACCAAAGTTGAAATGAAGGAAAAAATGTTAAGGGCAGCCAGAGAGAAAGGTCGGGTTACCATCAAAGGGAAGTCCATCAGACTAACAGCAGATCTCTCGGCAGAAACTCTACAAGCCAGAAGAGAGTGGGGGCCAATATTCAACATTCTTAAAGAAAAGAATTTTCAACCCAGAATTTCATATCCAGCCAAACTAAGCTTCATAAGTGAAGGAGAAATAAAATCCTTTACAGACAAGCAAATGCTGAGAGATTTTGTCACCACCAGGCCTGCCCTAAAAGAGCTCCTGAAGGAAGCACTAAACATGGAAAGGCACAACCGGTACCAGCCACTGCAAAATCATACCAAAATGTAAAGACCATCAAGACTAGGAAGAGACTGCATCAACTAACGAGCAAAATAACCAGCTAACATCATAATGACAGGATCAAATTCACACATAACAATATTAACTTTAAATGTAAATGGACTAATTGCTCCAATTAAAAGACACAGACTGGAAAATCGGATAAAGAGTCAAGACCCATCAGTGTGCTGTATTCAGGAAACCCATCTCACATGCAGAGACACACATAGGCTCTAAATAAAAGGATGGAGGAAGATCTACCAAGCAAATGGAAAACAAAAAAAGGCAGGGGTTGCAATCCTAGTCTCTGATAAAACAGACTTTAAACCAACAAAGATCAAAAGAGACAAAGAAGGCCATTACATAATGGTAAAGAGATTAATTCAACAAGAAGAGCTAACTATCCTAAATATATATCCACCCAATACAGGAGCACCCAGATTCATAAAGCAAGTCCTGAGTGACCTACAAAGAGACTTAGACTCCCACACATTAATAATAGGAGACTTTAACACCCCACTGTCAAGATTAGACAGATCAATGAAACAGAAAGTCAACAAGGATACCCAGGAATTGAACTCAGCTCTGCACCAAGCAGACCTAATAGACATCTACAGAACTCTCCACCCCAGATCAACAGAATATACATTTTTTTCAGCACCACACCACACCTATTTCAAAATTGACCACATACTTGGAAGTAAAGCTCTCCTCAATAAATGTAAAAGAACAGAAATTATAACAAACTATCTCTCAGATCACAGTGCAATCAAGCTAGAACTCAGGATTAAGAATCTCACTCAAAACCGCTCAACTACGTGGAAACTGAACAACCTGTTCCTGAATGACTACTGGGTACATAACGAAATGAAGGCAGAAATAAAGATGTTCTTTGAAACCAACGAGAACAAAGACACAACATACCAGAATCTCTGGATGCATTCAAAGCAGTGTAGAGGGAAATTTATAGCACTAAATGCCCACAAGGGAAAGCAGGAAAGATCCAAAATTGACACCCTAACATCACAATTAAAATAACTAGAAAAGCAAGAGCAAACACATTCAAAAGCTAGCAGAAGGCAAAAAATAACTAAAATCAGAGCAGAACTGAAGGAAATAGAGACACAAAAAACCCTTCAAAAAATTAATGAATCCAGGAGCTGTTTTTTTGAAAGGATCAACAAAATTGATAGACCGCTAGCAAGATTAATAAAGAAAAAAGAGAGAAGAATCAAATAGATGAAATAAAAAATGATAAAGGGGATATCACCGCCGATCCCACAGAAATACAAACTACCATCAGAGAATATTACAAACACCTCTACGCAAATAAACTAGAAAATCTAGAAGAAACGGATAAATTCCTTGACACATACACCCTCCCAAGACTAAACCAGGAAGAAGTTGAATCTCTGAATAGACCAATAACAGGAGCTGAAATTGTGGCAATAATCAATAGCTTACCAACCAAAAAATGTCCAGGACCAGATGGGTTCACAGCTGAATTCTACCAGAGGTACAAGGAGGAACTGGTACCATTCCTTCTGAAACTATTCCAATCAATAGAAAAAGAGGGAATCCTCCCTAACTCATTTTATGAGGCCAGCATCATCCTGATACCAAAGCCGGGCAGAGACACAACCAAAAAAGAGAATTTTAGACCAATATCCTTGATGAACATTGATGCAAAAATCCTCAATAAAATACTGGCAAACAGAATCCAGCAGCACATCAAAAAGCTTATCCACCATGATCAAGTGGGCTTCATCCCTGGGATGCAAGGCTGGTTCAATATACACAAATCAATAAATCTAATCCAGCATATAAACAGAACCAAAGACAAAAACCACATGATTATCTCAATAGATGCAGAAAAGGCCTTTGACAAAATTCAACAACCCTTCATGCTAAAAACTCTCAATAAATTAGGTATTGATGGGACGTATCTCAAAATAATAAGAGCTATCTATGGCAAACCCACAGCCAATATCATACTGAATGGGCAAAAACTGGAAGCATTCCCTTTGAAAACTGGCACAAGACAGGGATGCCCTCTCTCACCACTTCTATTCAACATAGTGTTGGAGGTTCTGGCCAGAGCAATTAGGCAGGAGAAGGAAATCAAGGGTATTCAATTAGGAAAAGAGGAAGTCAAATTGTCCCTGTTTGCAGATGACATGATAGTATATCTAGAAAACCCCATTGTCTCAGTCCAAAATCTCCTTCAGCTTATAAGCAACTTCAGCAAAGTCTCAGGATACAAAATCAATGTACAAAAATCACAAGCATTCTTATACACCAACAACAGACAAACAGAGAGCCAAATCATCAGTGAACTCCCATTCACAATTGCTTCAAAGAGAATAAAATAACTAGGAATCCAACTTACAAGGGATGTGAAGGACCTCTTCAAGGAGAACTACAAACCACTGCTCAAGGAAATAAAAGAGGATACAAACAAATGGAAGAACATTCCATGCTCATGGGTAGGAAGAATCAATATCGTGAAAATGGCCATCCTTCCCAAGGTAATTTACAGATTCAATGCCATCCCCATCAAGTTACCAATGACTTTCTTCACAGAATTGGAAAAAACTACTTTAAAGTTCATATGGAACCAAAAAAGAGCCCACATCGCCAAGTCAATCCTAAGCCAAAAGAACAAAGCTGGAGGCATCACACTACCTGACTTCGAACTATACTACAAGGCTACAGTAACCAAAACAGCATGGTACTGGTACCAAAACAGAGATATAGATCAATGGAACAGAGCAGAGCCCTCAGAAATAATGCCACATATCTACAACTATCTGATCTTTGACAAACCTGAGAAAAACAAGAAATGTGGAAAGGATTCCCTATTTAATAAATGGTGCTGGGAAAACTGGCTAGCCATATGTAGAAAGCTGAAACTGGATCCCTTCCTTACACCTTATACAAAAATCAATTCAAGATGGATTAAAGACTTAAATGTTAGACCTAAAACCATAAAAACCCTAGAAGAAAACCTAGGCATTACCATTCAGGACATAGGCATGGGCAAGGACTTCATGTCTAAAACACCAAAAGCAATGGCAACAAAAGCCAAAATTGACAAATGGGATCTCATTAAACTAAAGAGCTTCTGCACAGCAAAAGAAACTACCATCAGAGTGAACAGGCAACCTACAAAATGGGAGAAAATTTTCACAACCTACTCATCTGACAAAGGGCTAATATCCAGAATCTACAATGAACTCCAACAAATTTACAAGAAAAAAACAAACAACCCCATCAAAAAGTGGGCGAAGGATATGAACAGACACTTCTCAAAAGAAGACATTTATGCAGCCAAAATACACATGAAAAAATGCTCACCATCACTGGCCATCAGAGAAATGCAAATCAAAACCACAATGAGATACCATCTCACACCAGTTAGAATGGCAATCATTAAAAAGTCAGGAAACAACAGGTGCTGGAGAGGATGTGGAGAAATAGGAACACTTTTACACTGTTGGTGGGACTTTAAACTAGTTCAATCCTTGTGGAAGTCAGTGTGGCGATTCTTCAGGGATCTAGAACTAGAAATTCCATTTGACCCAGCCATCCCATTACTGGGTATATACCCAAAGGACTGTAAATCATGCTGCTATAAAGACACATGCACATGTATGTTTATTACGGCATTATTCAGAATAGCAAAGACTTGGAACCCACCCGAATGTCCAACAATGATAGACTGGATTAAGAAAATGTGGCACATATACACCATGGAATACTATGCAGCCATCAAAAATGATGAGTTCATGTCCTTTGTAGGGACATGGATGAAATTGGAAATCATCATTCTCAGTACACTATCACAAGAACAAAAAACCAAACACCGCATATTCTCACTCATAGGTGGGAATTGAACAATGAGAACACATGGACACAGGAAGGGGAACATCACACTTTGGGGACTGTTGTGGGGTGGGGGAAGGGGGGAGGGATAGCATTGGGAGATATACCTAATGCTAGATGACGAGTTAGTGGGTGCAGCGCACCAGCATGGCACATGTATACATATGTAACTTACCTGCACATTGCGCACATGTACCATAAAACCTAAAGTATAATAATAATAATAATAATAATAAAATTCAAATAGATCCACATTTTAAAAATCAAAAAAAAAAAAGTATCTGAACTCCTTTGGTGTTTAATTCATGTTTTGCAAATTTTATGACATGTAGTATCAGTTTTATACCTAGAGGACAATATGGCATTTTGTTGAATCATGAAAAAAATACAATTTTAGCTTGCTTGAGAGAAAGTATTTAACACCTCCTCATGTATGAGGACATCTTAGCAAGATGCCAAGTCTGTGCCTGAGGTTCTTTCTTTCTTTTGATCAATGAGAAGTGTTTCCAGTTACCTGTTTAGCTAGGAGTTAAGAAATAAAATAAGTGAAATAGTTCCCTATACCTGAAAGACAAATTGGATTTATTCTTCATGGGACCACAGTTCTAGATTATCATCATACACACCAGTAAACACAGTTTGATGATTTTCTATCTTAGGAAAAAAAAAAATCCCTATAGCCCCAAAATCAAGACTTCCATATGAAACAGGAAATTCTCATCAAAAGATGCATTTCTGAGAGAGGAAGTCAGAGCTCTGGCAATACAGTTGTTAGCAAAGATTAATCAGACTTTAATATTCACAGCATCCAAAGCCATAGCTTAGAAGTTGAACCCTTACATCATTATTCTATACATACCAATCCTATTTGCTTGTTTCTGTAATCGTTCATGGAGCACAGAAACCATCAGAAAGGAATAAGTGCAGGAAGGCAAATTGTGCTTCTTATGACTATAAGGGATGTAGTGCTCAGTAGAGTGACATTACTTTTCCAGAAAAATAAATCAGAGACCCTCCCCCAAATATTTTAAACCTCAAATCATGAGTGTTATTTACATTTCTTGTTGGTTTCTAGTTTTACATCCAACATACAGTGGGGAAAAAATATCCAAATCCATTTCTGAAATGAAAGGCAAAAGATGTTTTAAAGTTTGATCTGCCCAAGTAGTCTGTTACTAGAGATTGTAAATCCACCTGTTGTAGAGTCAGTCTTTCTGATGAGCTACACACAAAATAGTTCAATTAAAACTATCCTTTCATCTAGTTATTTAAACTGCATATTAGAGAAAAAATGTAAAATCTAATATGAGTTTAAAGATAGAAAACTTCCCATATAGTTGGGATGAACTCTCATGAATAAAGGGACAGAAGGTGTAGCATCAAATTGGTATAACTCAGTGGGTGACAGTAAATATCTAGCTATCACTGCCCTCCCAAAACAAAACAGGAGAAATGACCATTTTTGCTTATAAGAAATGCAGAGAGCTTACTGATGTTAACTAATCTTGGGTTTGTTTGTTTTTGTTTGGTGGTTATTGTTGTTGTTGTCGTTTTTAGACAGGGTCTCTCTTTGTTGCCCTGCCCAGGCTAGAGTGCAGTGGTAGGGTCACAGCTTGTGGCAGCCTCAATCTTCCAGGTTCAAGTGTTCCTCCACCTCAGCCTTTTGAGTAGCAGGGACTATAGGAATCCACCACCATGCACCTGTCTAATTTTTCTATTTTTTGTAGAGACAGGGTTTTATCATGTTGTCTAGGCAGGTAATCATGGTTTTAAAATGGTTGTTAGTCTGTGTTAGTGTCAAGGTCATCGGAAAAAAGATGTACACATTTATCCCAGCAAACTTACAGGAAGCATTCCCCATGTCCAGTCTTTAGAAGCAGCCATCTCTAAAAAAGAAGCCCTTAGTTATTGCTCTATATTATACCTATTTTATTTTTGAAGATTTTCAAATGATTATTTATAGCTCGCATGCAAGAGCTATTTGAACAAATTCCTGCATTTTAATCACACAAGTTCAGAGTTCTATGTTGTATTTTTTTTAATCTTCAGAGATATATGATGCTGGTGGGTTTCAAAGGTCCAAACTAATCTGCACAGTTGGGATGCTATGTGCAATCCAAAGATCATGAAATTAATGAGGTCAACTTTAAAAGGGCTAAATTTTCTTGAACTGGTTTGATTTCAACAAAAAGAACTCGTTTTCATGTAGTCTTAAAACATTTTTATTAGAGCTATTTAATTTTATGACACTGGTCTAAAAGCCAGGGAGAATTTTCCTCTCTCTCTCTCTGTCTCTCACTTATTCTCTCTATGTTTAAATTTAGGATCTGATTTATTTATAATTTATTTCCAATCCCTTTTCTATTAGAACACTCAAATTTAATGGCTGTTTGAAAATTAAGGATTAGTTTTGAATCTTGAAATCAGCATGAACTCCAATGCAAACTTTCTGTACACATGCTACATGTTCATTAGCTTCCAAACTTATTTTAGAAGCTCCTACTATGTGCATTTAAAATTTTCACCTCTTCGAGTATGAAACTACAAATAAATAAAACTATTATTTCTGACTTAGGTAGCAAAATATATTGGGTTTAATTTTATTTCCATAAATTTGAAGAATAGATTGTTTCAGTTCTCTTATTAGTGTTAAGCTAATCCTCCATGACATCTAACGAAATGATTAATTAGAAAATCATTTGGAACAGTATAAAGAAATATGCATTTGTTACAAATATTTTTATTGCTATTAATCGTAACAATAATAAAAAAAGTACACCATTATAATCATAGCCCTTCACCAGCCTCTGTTCCTTGCCTGTCATTCTTCTATTGCTAAAGTCAACAAAAAATGTTTGGGCACTTACTGTAATTTTAGGCACTTAGAAATAAAGTAGAAGACATTAGAATTACCCTGAAGTAACTTAAAATCTAATTGGGAAGCTATAATACACATACATACACACAAGAGCTTCTGAAAAATCATACATGTATGTGATTAAAAGTCAGAATTAATATAGTTTACTGTATTATGTGGGGTAGACACTGAATGTCGTATGAAGGATAAAATATTTTTAGATGAGTAATTGGGAAATCTTTCGCAGGAGGCAACTTTTTGGCTGGCCTTAACATTTGAGTGGAATCTCAGGTATGGGATAGTGTGTACTTGTACAGAGTGGTGGTGGGATGGGGGCTATATTTCAGGAAGAGAAGCAGTTGGGTCAAAGGTACTAAACTCTACAAACAATTTTTAAGGGACAACAAGGAGATAACCTGGATGTTCCAAGCTAAGAAGTATGGGTTTTATTTGATAATTAATTAGAAGCTGTATTAGTCCATTTTCATACTACTATAAAGAACTGCCCAAGACTGGGTAATTCATAAAGGAAAGAGGTTTAATTGGCTCACAGTTCAATATTGCTGAGGAGGCCTCAGAAAACTTACAGTCATGGCAGAAGGTGAAGGGTAAGCAAGGTGCCTTCTTCACAAGGCAGCAGGAAGAAGTGCCAACTGAAGTTGGGATGAGACTCTTATAAAACCATCAGGTCTCATGAGAACTCACTATCACAAGAACAGAATGGGGAAAACTGCCCCCATGATTCAATTACCTCCACCTGGTCTCTTCTTTGACAGGTGGGGATTATGGGGATTACAATTCAAGATGAGATTTGGGTGGGGACACAAAATCTAACCATATCATTCTGCCCCTGGCCCCTGCCAAATCTCATGTCTCTTTCATATTTAAAAACCAATCATGCCTTCCCAACAGTCCCCCAAAGTCTTAATTCATTCCAGCATTAACCCCAAAGTCTCATCTGAAACAAGGCAAGTTCCTTCCACCTACAAGCCTGTAATATCAAAAGCAAGTTAGTTACTTCCTAAATACAATGGGGCTACAGGCATTGTGTAAAGTCTTTCATTCCAAAAGGGAGAAACTGGCCAAAACAAAGGGGCTACAGGCCCCATGCAAGTCCAAAATCCAACAAGCCAGTCATAAAACCTTAAATTTCCAAAAGAATCTCCTTTGACTCCATGTCTCACATCCACCATCTTGGCAATTAACATTTGGCTCCTTGTTACTCATGCAAAGTTCTGCAGCTTGCAGCCGGCTTGAATTTCTCCTTAGAAAATGGGTTTTTCTTTTCTATCACACCGGCAGGCTGCAAATTTTCCAAACTTTTAGGCTCTGCTTCCCTTTTAAACATAAGTTTAATTCCAAACCATCTTTCTGTGAATATCAGAAGTGTTAAAAGATTTTTTGTATTGAGAGCATATAGGTACAAACTATAATTCTTAGATGTTTAATCTGACAGTATTATTTAAAAAATGGATTAGAGGAAGGGGGATCAAATTTTGACTTTTGCAATAGACTAAACCTAGGGTGATGAAGACCTAGACCACAGTGTTATCAATAGAAATTGAAAAAAAAAAGGACAACCAGGAGAGATGTTTTATCTCAAAGATGCTTGATAATGGCTGATTATACAGTATGAGGCTGAAGGGAAAAACCAAGATGGCAAGGCTTAAAGGCTGGGTGTCAAAAAGAATGCTCTACCATTTATTCGTTTATCCAAAAATTGTATTATTTCAACAAATGTCTATTGAGGACACATTATTTGCCATATACTCTACAAGGGCATGGGGGTCCAATGGAGCTTACAATTTTCCAAGGAAGATAGACATTAATCAAATAATTAATAGTTATGTTAACAGATGTATTTACAGAATAAATATTCTATATGTGTATGCATACATACACACATACATACATATAATCTTGTGTATGTGTGTGTATATAAATATACATAAACACTCTCTAAAGGAAGATTGACATTAATCAAATAACCAATAAATTAATTACAATCAAATAACAAATACATAATTATAAGCCGTAAAAGAACCAATAATGGGAAATAGAGGAAGTTTGTGAATGTATGCAACAGGAGTATCCAGATTAGTTGGGTTCATCCAAGGATGTTATCTAAAAAAGTTATGTTAACTAGGCAAATGATGAAAAGAGTATTCCAAGGACAGGGAACAGTGTGGAGCCACATTTGAAAGGGAAAACCAGGAGTTTATTTCCAGACAAGTTGAGTTTGATGTGTTTTGGAGAAATCCAGTTGGAAATGTTGAGTAGAGAGGTAAAAATATGGGTCTGACACTACAGTCAAGACTCCAAATCTAACTGTGGGAGACCCTAGCAAACACATTGGTTATAGATACAGATGATATCCCCTAGGAAGAAAATGTATAGTGAGACTAGGAGCAAGCTTGAAAGTCTACAATATTCAGAAGTCTAGTAAAGGAGGATGTGCTGGCACAAAAGACTGAGAGCTTGACTGTTAAAGAAAGAAATAATAAGGATGTTTGTGTATGAGAGTTAAGAAAGGAATTGTTTCTGGCTAGGGAATTGGTTAACAGTACTGAACGTTGCTTAGCGGCTAAAAAATACCTGCCATGGGATTTAGTTACATGATGGGCATTGGTCGCCTTGGAGAAAGTAGTTTGAAAAAAGGAAAAGAAATAAAATCCAAATTATTGTCCAATGAGAAGTGAGTGGGAGACGAAAAACTAGAGTATTAACATATATAATTCCATGTGAAACATTTGGCAGTTAGCAGACTAATAAAAACAAATTTTGAAAGGAAGAAAGATTTTGTCATTGTTACTGTTCAGAAAGAGACAGAGTGTGTGTGGTTCGTTTTTAAAGAAACAATGATAAGTTAGTCTTAACCAACTTTTTTGTGGGGAGATGGCAGACACTGAAAATGAAAAGATTCAAGAAAAGAAAGAGAGAGGACAGGGCTGAAAAAATTGATTAATCATCTTAGTGGTGACAATCAATGTCCCACATGAGCTTTTGTCTAAAGAGAGACCAAAGAAGGGAAAGGAACCCAACATTGAGTCTTGGTGACATTTTTATGTATAAGAAAGAGAAACTCGAGCTGAATCTGGAGTCTAGAAATGAAGACATAGAAGAGTAGTCCAATGCAGAGGTAGAGCAATAAGGTTAAAACCAAGAAAGGAGTGAGTGTTAGAAAGAAGGAAGGCTTCCAGAGCAACATGTAGAAAATGTTAGGTTGTGCTCTATTCGCAATTACCACCACTCAAGAACTATTTATTCAAGTTAAATAAAAGATTTTCTTGTTTGCATATTTTAGAAATGTGGATGATACACTCTCCTGCTGTCTTATCCAGAATGGGTTTTAAAAAAAAATTATGATAGAAAGTAAAATATGACTCCAAATCTCCCCAACCAGAAATGATCATCAATAATTTTAGGTAAAAGTAATTTCAGCCATCTCTTTATATCTGTACATAGGTAGAAGATTATAATGATGTATAAAATTGGAGCTGAATGCTAGAGAACTTATTATCTAATGAGACTAATGAGGCTTGATTCTTAGGCAGCTAGGTATAGATAGATACAAATGCTTTAAATAATAATTTTGGAAGAATGCAATCATATCATATAAGCTGTTTTTATATGAATAAAAAATTCATTTTTTTAATTTAAGAGGAGTAATGCTAGAGTTTACATAAATGTTTCCTCAATAAAGAGATATTAGCTCCTAAAATAATTCACTTATTTTAATAAAGATTTAATTAAAATGTTTAAAAAGTTGTAATCCTATATTTTTAACTACAAATTTCAAATTTACACAAATCTACTGTACCCATCATGGTAAATGAATAAACTAGTCTTGGGCTTTCTACTGTCTCCCTTCCTCTACCTTACATGATTTTTCTCTATCTTTTTTTTTCTGTCATCTACTTGATAGTATGTATATTCCATCTTTTATCTATAAGTCTCACTAGTTAGTCATAATTTTATGTCTTAATAAATTCAGGGCTTACTTTCTTTATTTTTTTGATATTTTTTTCTATTCTCAGGTACATTTTGATTCACCTTCTGGCTGGCAATATACAGCCAGTAGTTTTAAAAACAAAGCATTGTTGTTTCATTTCTTGAATTTTTCCATATGTGAGGTGGTCTACCTATTGTCATTATACTTAAAGGACAACTGGGCTGGGTATAAAATCTTGTGCCACAATATCTTTTCTTAAAACTTTAACATGATTTCTATTGTCTTCTGTCATTGATTTCTGTTATAGGGGTTTGGGAAAAGTATGATTTTTAACCTGTTTTATTCCAGTTTGTTGAAATGATTTTTTCATTGAAATTCCACAGTTTTACTAAGTTTGGCATTGATATTTCTGTATCTTTTTTTTTCTAGGACATAAAATACCTTTTTGAGCTATAAATAGAAGTCTTTATTTTGTTCAATAACATTTTCTTAAAATATATTTGAATGTTTTTCTTCTTTTTGCCGTATTGTTCTCCTCTTTAGGAATATTAAATACGTAAAAATTAGATTTTTTTGCATTCTCTCTCATCTTGTTGATTATTATTTTTCCATCTTTGTTATTTTTCACCTGATTTTGTGTGTTTACACCATTAAAACCCCCATATCTTTGGCTATGCATTCAGTCACTTTTATTAGATTTTAAATTGATTTACAGTATGGCTTTATTTTCAATATGTTTGTGTCTTTCATTTCTTTTCTGAGCACTAACAGCTTGTTTTTAACTTTCTTCTATTGTATTATATGTTCACATATTTGTGCCCATACATTTATTTTTGACTTATTTGAAAATCGAAACAAAGTTGTGTATCTAAATTCTTTTTGTAGTTTTGATGGTAAATATTTTTATGATATGTGTTTACTTAACTTTCCCTATGCTTGTGTTTATTTCCTTCATTTTCATCCACAGTTTATGTATTGATTTCTAAGTTTTACTCAAGTTTGAGTGAGATTAGATATCTGCTGAAAAATAATACATAAAAGCATTGGTGAGGATGAGTTATAAGATACAGAATTCTACAGTCTGGACTAAATTTGTGATCTCAAACACTCTCATACCAAACTATTTGTTTCCTTTTTCTTGAGTGCAGGACCATTTGGTATTCAAGTAGTCACTGAGACTCACAGAAAATCCTTTTATGTTAAATGTTCCCTAGGCTGCTGCTTCATCACCTGCCTTACTTTTAGTACTCACCCTTGCATAGGAGTGTAGGCTGCAGTCAATAGAACAGGGAGTATCGTTTGGTTTTTACTTTGGTGTCACTTCCTCTGCCATTCTATGCTATTAAACTTGTGTTCTACAGGGATGAGCTGCACTTTTCTGCAGTCACTGTACTCCCTGAATCTTATCATTTTTGATCAAAGAAGCATTGTATATGCCTTCTTGGACTGTAATATTTACTTTTAGACATTCTATATCCATCCATGTTCAAGGAGGCAGGTGTTAGCTCTCAGCATCCTGCCCTGATTTGGTCCAGATTTTACATCATTTGGGGGAAATAGTTTGTAGTTTGAGATTACAGCTATTTCTTTGTTTCATTTTAGCTGGAATTTTTCTTTTTTTAACTTTCTTCTCATTATTTTTCATAGATTTCAGAAAAGAAAAAGAATAAAAATGCTTCAGCACTGCCATCTTAAACCTGAAGTTTGTGGGCATTAATTTAAAAGTGCTGCAACAATGGGGTACTTCGATAATTATGCAAAGAAGTACTGCATTATCATGATTCCTTAAATAGTTTAGGAGGTTGAAAAAAGTACAATCCCAAATAAAGAAACTCTCCTTTTTGAAATTGGGGCCTTTAAGGTGTATAACAGAGAAGTCAAGAGAAAGGACTGGCCTGGATGTAGAGCAAAAAGTTATCCTTACATCATTAAAAAGTAAGAGAATTTCAGATGGATTATTTCTAAAGTGATAGCTGTGAACATTTAAAGTCATGTACCCTTTCATCCATTTGATTTTAAGTGCCCATCCTAACACTATCTATTTCTTGCTAAGAGGAGAAGAAAAGTTTCTGCCTGAAAGATTTTATCCCTTACAACCTATATTCTCACCCAGCCTGACCCTGCAGTGAAGTCAAAATGACAAATTCGTGACATCATAATAATTTTTTTTCTCCAGGAACAAACTGTGAAGCCATTAACGCAGGATGGTGACTTCACTGCAGGATCAAACAGAGCAGCTGGCTAGGGAGGGAAGAGGGAGCATTCTTATTCAAACACACATATATCTTCAATAATAACCAGGGAAATTCAGAAAATTACTGTCAAGGTAAATTGCATTTTGTATAAATGCCATCTCCTTTCAAGTTTGCCCCAGCATGATCATCCTTCTTTATTTACTGGTGTTGCCCTTTTCCCCTTAGAGACCTTTAGCAAAGTCTCCTTTTATATTTCATGTATCATTAAAATGACTTAAATGAGTAGGAATGGGGCATAACTGACATTTATTTTTAATTATTTACATAAATAAAGAGGTGTTCTTATTTTATGACAAGTGCAGTTCTGAAAATATCTTTTACCAAGTGAATTTAATGTTCAAGTTGGTCTAAAGCACTGAATAGGTAATAGCTACTCAGTGGTTAGTTCACCCAGCCAAAAAGTGTGTATTTTGATTCACAAGAAATCCCTTGAGGTGATAATTCTTTTTCAGTAATTATTATTCATATCTCTATTCTAATCTATGCCACACATGGTGAGGGATAAAAGATAATACAGTCATATGCCATATAGTGATGTTTTGGTCAACAGACTACATAGGCAACAGTGGCTCCAAAGATTATAATATAGGTGAAAATTTCCTATCACCTAGTGACATGATAGCCATCATAACATTGCAGCTCAATGCATTGCTCACGCAAATCTATAATGAAAATGGAGAAATAAACCAAGCAGACCACGATGGACATATTTCTGTAATGAAAGAAGAGCCTCAGGCAAGTCTTTCAAGAAGTGTTCCAGAAGACAGCATTGTGATCATAGGAGATGACAGTTCCATGCATGTCTTGCCCCTGAGGAGCTTCCAGCAGGACAAGATGTGGAGGTGGAAGACAGTGATATTCATGATCTTGACCCTGTTTAGACCTAGGTTGTGTTTGTGTCTTAGTTTATAATAAAAAAGTTTAAAAAGTAAAAGTATATAAATAATTTTTTTTTTTTTTTGAGACAGAGTCTCGCTTTGTTCCCCAGGCTGGAGTGCAGTGGTGCAATCTCGGCTCACTGCAAGTTCTGCCTCCAGGGTTCACGCCATTCTCCTGCCTCAGCCTCCCGAGTTGCTGGGACTACAGGCACCCGCCACCACCCCCTGCTAATTTTTTGTATTTTTAGTAGAGACGGGGTTTCACCGTGTTAGCCAGGATGGTCTCGATCTCCTGACCTCGTGATCCACCCGCCTCGGCCTCCCAAAGCGCTGGGACTACAGGCGTAAGTCACCGTGCCCGGCCTATAAATAAATTTTTAAAAAATTGAAAAAAGCTTAGTATAGCCTAAGAATATAGTGTTTATAAAGTCTACAGTAGTGTACAGCAATGTCCTAGGCCTTCGCATTCACTCACCACTCACTCATTGCCTCATCTAGAGCAACTTCCAGACATGCAGGCTCCATTCCTGCTAAATGCCCTATATAGGTGTAGCACTGTTTAATCTTATATACTGTATTTTTATTGTACCTTTACTATGTTTATTTTCTTTTCCTAGCCACTAGATGATTGAGGATCTATGTTTAGATGTGTTTAGATACTAAATACTTACCATCGTGTTTAAATTGCCTACAATATTCAGTATAGTAATGTGCTATACAGGTGCATCACCTAGGAGCAATAAGCCATACCATAAGCCTAGGTGTGTAGTAAGCTATGCCATGCAGGTTTGTGTAAGTACACACTATGATGTTCACACAAGGATAAAACCATCTGATGACACATTTCTCAGAATGTATCCCCATCAATTGATGCATGATAGTATATGTTCTCTGTACTTAAGAGACAAGGTTAATATACATGACAAATTAAACAATAATGTAAGTAAATATGAATACTACCAAACAAACAGACCACACATGCCAGGAATTCAGTGGAGAATCTCATGAGCGTGAAGGACATAGGGATTAAGAATCCAGGCTCTGAAGTGGGTCAGCTCAAGGCTCAAATCTCAACTCTGCAGCTTAACTGCTATATGACTTCATTTCTCAAAGCTGTGATGTCCTCAGCCATAAAGTAGGTGAAATTGATACCTATGTCACAGGGTGTGGTTGTGAAATGTAAATGAGTAATGCATGGAAGGCACATAGCAAAGTGTGTGACACAGCGAAAGCCTTCAGAAAATGTAAAAACAAAAGTGAGCTGCAACTTGCAATCAGTTTGACCTTAGAATTTTAAGTCAAAACAAGATTTAAAAGCCAGAAATCTTAGATCATTATTTTGAGAATTCTCAGAAGGAAGTGATTGATAAGATGTATACAATATATTTGGGAAGTAAGATGTAAATTAACCTATAAAAGGAAAGACTCACAGAAAGCAGTGAAGAAAGGGTGAAATTAGTAGACTGGGGTTAAGCTCTGGGAAACACTGAATTCAGCCTACATTTAGAGTGGTTCCTTTATTATATTATTCATTCCATAATATTTATTGAAAACTTACTCTTTTTCTGACAGTCATCTAATAACTGAGGATATACTGGTAACTGAGATGGATAAAGACCATGTCTTTATGAATCTTATACAAAGTAAAGATATTGATGGCTCCGAATAAGGACATAATGTAATATAATTTATACTTTAGAAATATTAATTAGATAGTTATAATCAGAAGACATGGAAACATACAGGGACCAGAGTTTTCTTGTGAAATGCTACTGTAATGATGCAAGGTCATTGGAAGGAAATTCAGTGTAAGACTAGAGACAGTGAGACTAGGAAGAAAGCTTTTAATTTGAGAAAGATAGAAAAGAAAAATAATTATAAGAATTAGAGACTGATCCAATGTGAAAATGTTGAAGTTCGGAGGAGATTCTATTCTTATTTTAAATGCAATAGAATATTCAGGTGAAAATTTAGTAGATAAATTCCATGGGTGGTTTGTGATTTCCTTCCTGCCTTCTTCTCTTTTCCCTTCTTTATTTCTTTCTTACATTGTTTTTTGGAAGTTGTTTTCGTAGTAATGATGGTTGGAGGTGTGAATGGATAAAATCTTTGAAGGAGATGTTAAGAGACGAGAGACAAGGTGGGAAAATATCACATCAGATATTCTGGAAAAGAAAAAATAAAGCGGAATGGAAAACATTAAAGAAATAAAAATACATAGCTCATAATATTTCATAAATACCTTGGGAGGAGTTTTGTGATAAAGTGGTCAAATGTGTTAAATGTACCAAAACATCAAGAAAAATGAGAACAAAGAAAGGACTGTTGTATGTGACAAATGAAGAGGTTATTGGAAGTGATTTCAATGAGCAATCTCACTAGGGTGGCGAAAGAAATCATTAGATTGCTGAAAATGAAGGCAACAGACAAACCCCACTCATTCAATAAGTTTGGCATTAAAAGAGAGAAGTGTGTCTCAAGTGCCAAACAGATGAGTAAGTCACTAAGTCACTCTTCTCTTCCATTTCAGATGTTAACTGTAATCCCAACCAATCATTTCAGAAGTACCTGCTTTTGATTACTGGGAAAACTAGTGAGCAGAAGTAAACGGCTTGATGCAGATTCACCACCCTTGAAAGAGAAGAAAAATACATTTTAATGATGTCAAGTAATTACATTATCTTTGTAGTTACAGCATTCAATTAATATTTTTAATATTACACAAAATTCTGAAGCCTTGAGGGAAAGGAACTATGTTTAGAAGAAAAAGTAAAAAAGACAACCTCTGCCTGCTACCTGCTCAAATACTCTCATCTGTACAGAATTCTAACAGAATGTCTGCCCATCCTATACAGATTTATGAATAAGCTTCATTACCAGACATCTTTCCTTCTTGAGGATGACAGAAACCTACAGCTGTCAATAGCTAATAAGGTTAGTTTTCCTGCATCACAAATCCACTCTACAGTGTTTTCCTTGTAAAATCCCAAGAGAAAAAAAGAACAAAAGCATAAGATACATATCTGCAGCCGACTGCAGTGAAGCTGTCAAATATCCAATCTGATTTGTCCCTATCTCATGTCTGAATTAACTCATACAGTTCTGAGTCATTTCTGTCTGTCAAGGTGAGGCCATAAAAACGTGCCACACTTATCACCCCTTTCAACTCCTATTATGCCAATGTGCATGCAGTCTGGCTTATTCCGATTTGCATTTCTTGATTAGATACAACCTACAGCATTACTTCTGAAAACCCCAGCCCCTAATGATGGAGAATTAGAGACCCTGAAAGATGATCCATCCATCAAGTCACTGAATACTTATAGTCCAGGAAATTTTTTATTGTATCAAAACTTATGCATATCCTGAGTCCCATAGAGAGAGACAAGCTGACTTTTGCTATTTCTTTTTGAATTTTGTATTATAACAATGAGAAGTCTTAGAGTGCTTGTCATTACCTTAGTTTTCTCCTCTGTGTAGAGACTATAATGAAAGAATCACTTCTACATGCAACACATTTCCCCCAAATATCTTACCTCTTGGTCACAGATTCATGTTGTCTATACTAGTGCAAAAGAAAGCCATGGCCTACACTAGCTCATGATCTTTTAAGAACAGAAATCATCATGAACATTCATATCACCATGAATTTATTTAAAGAAATGCTGGAATTGGAGCACATGATGTATCTCCTGCAGTTCAAATCCAGTGGGGAAAAAAATCATACTGTAGAGAATATATAAATGAAAAACATAAAACATAATCATCCTTATGAAATAAATTGGCTTCAATCTAATTATGATTAAATGTCTCTGTATCATCAGTGGCAGTCCAGTTGCCATGTGAAATAGAGAAATAAAACTGGCAAAACTCATGGTGACCTCTCAGTTTAAGCTCAAAGTACACTAAGGTATCAAAAAGACCACAAAGAATGTGTGTCAAAGTCTCCTTTATGAAGACTTCACAGAGGCCCTTCACTCACCTCCTGGGCATTGCATTCAATATTAAAATATGTCCAAAATATGGTGACTCCCTCAGGGTGCTTACAGTTTTAAGAGGAAAACTTGCACATGTCAAGTAACTAGATAATTACAAAGCAATGTGTAATGATTAATTTGATGTTTTACATGTGCCCTTTATGTTTAGGGGAAATGGAACATAAGCGTGTACACAATGTCATAGGAAGAAAAGAGTTTTGGGTCCCACTTGAGAAAATGATAGGAATAAGTGGGTGAAGAGGAGGAGAAAGGAACAGAGATGAGAATGATGGTAACGTAAGAAAAAGATAAAGTAATAAAATATGAGCTGGGGCATGTCCATCAGGTTCCATATTTTAATAACAGCCAGGCATCAAACTAACCACTGGTAAGGACACAAAGTTACATGCCAAAAGTCAGAGAGATGATTCAGAGATCATCAGAGACAGACCCTTTATATATGTATAAAATACAATATAATAATACACATATAATGTCTATATAACGTGTTACAATAATGCTATAGAAGTGCTATAACAGCATTGGACCCATTATGGATATAGGGACACAAAAAGAACAGATTTTATGCCAGGAAAAAACCAAACAGAGAGGCAATATGCTCAGGAAAAAAATTTGGAAGAAAGCAGCTTATCAATTCACAAGTGATTTGATAAAAATTCTTAAAATTTTAAAGAGAATTTACCACTTCAGAAGGCTCGTCTATGATTTCTTCAATGATATGGTCGCTCAATTCTGCTTGCACGTTAGCATCACTTGTGGAGATTTAAATAATATCAGTCAATATCTCAGGTGCAGGTATTGGTAAGTTTTAAGTGTTTCCCAGGTATTCGTTATGTGTAGCAGAAGTGGAGAATATTGCGTCGAACGATGAACCAATGAGGTAAGTAGAGCAGGTAACACTTACTATATTCATTGGTATGTGTGAGTTGAATAGGCGAGGAGTGCCCCACTCCCACCATGGACCTCTGGAGTCCTGGCAGCAGGAAACCCCACAATCCGCATGGACACTTTAGGTGGCAGGTAGAGCTGCTTAGAGAGCTGTAGGTGTGGGACTCCAGCCTGGGCAGAGCCCAGAGTGTTTGATGCGGGAATATCTGCAGTGGAGCACAGCCAGAACACCCATCCACCAAGGCTCACCATGATCCCCTAGGAGACTTTGGCCACAGGGTGTCTGTCAGACCTGGACAGAGCAGGGTGGCCTTGCCCATGAGATGAGACCAGTCATATCTGAGCTCCCCTCCTATCTGCTGGCCTTTCCAAGAACTCCAGCCTGGCCATAACCACTGGCAGTGCAGCATCAGATTTTCAACAAAGTCTCTTCCTGGGTGCCCTCATTATAGCTCCTTCACTGGAAGACCATACCTGACCATTGGAGAGCTCCAGCAGAGCAACGTCCACTGATGTGCACCAGCCCACCCACATCCTGCCTGTACCATCGCCTCCCGCATGCTGCTGAAAGGCACTAAAAGCAATTACAACAAAAACAAAAATTAACAAATGGCACCTAATTAAGTTAAAGAGCACTTGCACAGCAAAATAAACTATCGACAGAGTAAACAGACAATCTACAGAATGGGAGAAAATATTTGTAAACTATACGTCCAACAAAGGTCTAATATCCAGAATCTATAAGGAACGTAAGCAAATTAACAAGCAAAAATCAAACAACCCCATTAAAAAGTGGGCAAAGGACATCAACAGTTTTCAAAAATAGACATACATGTGACCAAGAAGCATGTGAAACAATGCTCAACATCACTAATCATTAGAGAAATGCAAATCAAAACTACAGTGAGATACCATCTCACACGAGCCAGAATGGCTGTTATTAAAAAGTCAAAAGTAACAGATGCTGGTGAGGTTGCAGAGAAAATAAAACTCTTATACACCGCTGGCTGGAATGTAAATATTTCAACCACTGTGGAAAGCAGTTTGGTGATTTCTCAAAGCTCAAAAGAGAATTGCCATTTGACCCAGCAATCTCTGATTGCGTATACACATAAAGAAATAGAAATTGTTCTGCTATAAAGACACATGTACACATATATTAATCGCAGCACTCTTCACAACAGCAATGGCATGAAATCAACCTAAATGCCTATCAGTGTTAGACTGGATAAAGAATACTACATAGCCATTAAAAAGAATAAGATCATGTCCTTTGCAGAGTCATGGATTGGAGCTGGAGGACATTATCCTAAGCAAACTAATGCAGAAACAGAAAACCAAATACTACATGTTCTGATTTATAAGTGGGAGCTAAACATTGAGTATGCATGGACATAAAGAAGGGAACAGCAGACACTTGGGCCTACTTGAGGCTGGAGATTGGGAGGAGGGAAAGGATTGAGAAACTACCTATTAGGTACTATGCTTATTATCTGAGTGACAAAATCATCTGTATACAAATCCCTGTGATATGCAATTTACCTATCTAACAAACCTGCACATGTATCCCTGAACCTAAAATAAAAGTTTTTAAAAAGGTAAAAATGGCTGACATAAGGTTGCATGGCTGGATAATGGTAGATCCTGACATGGAGTCTCCACCTATGCTCTTAGAAGGAGTTTACACTGCTTTCTTTATACTGCTTTCTTATATTAGAAACATTCTGAATAGCTGGACAACTTGCAAAAATGGTCTTTGAGGTACATGAATCTACTTCCTGTAAGCAGTGCTGAGTAAAAAGAGCCTGAAAGACTGTCATTTAGGAATATACTACAATATCTTGGATACTAGGGGATGCTGGAGATGTGTGCAGGCATAATTCATAAACGAGGATATGCATTGACCAGATAGCAATGTGAAGTCAGGTTTACATTTTCAAATTTAAGGCATTTTCCAAAACCTAGAAAATTAAAAGCCTACTTTTACAGTCTATTTATATATCTTTAGACTCGTAATTATTCTAATCAGTGGTCAGCTTCAACTTACTGGTGATGGCTATGCAAATGAAACCTGAAAGCACAACTGTAGGTCAATGAATTGTAATTAAGTTTGAAACACTTCTACCTTGTGAAGAAAATGCAATACCTTCCAGTTGATTAGATACCTGGAAATGTCTGTTAGATAAAAATTCTGTCTCATAAATCACTGAGAAAAGAATGAGTCACAATTACTTGCAGAAATATTGCTTAATCTCAACACTTGTGTGTGCATTATTAATTAATAACATACATTGCTCATAAACTACTTTTAATGCTTGTTATCAAGTACAACAGTTGACCTTGAATAGATTCATCTTTTATGAATTGCCAAATGGCAATATTCTCCTAGATGTAAATGAATTTGACAGATAAAGGGATTATATTTGTGTGTTTACTCTTAAATTTCTGAAAAATTTGAAGATTTATGCTATGGTTTTATGAAGAAATTCTTTATACTGGTAAGGACTGAATTGATTCAATATGAAAACCCATACTTGAAAGGATTACCCTTCAGCTCAGAATTTAGTTCCCGATAGAAATAATAAAGAATGTGTTATGAAAGAGAACTGGTTGACCTCCTTGTTATTAACTTGAATTTACTCATAGCTTCTTTTAGAAAATTGTTATGGAGCTATGATATAAAATCTAAGATTTGAAATACATAATTGTATTTGCCAGTATGTAGCTACTTTTTATTATTATTTTGAATGCGTATAAGTATCTGGGTAATGAGTTCTATTCTTTTACCATAAGTTTGTTACCTGCAGTGTAAAGCAGTGCTTCTATTTGTTTGAAATGGGCCGGGCGCAGTGGCTCACGCCTGTAATCCTAGCCCTCTGGGGGGCCCAGGCAGGCGGATCACGAGGTCAGGAGAGCGAGACCATCCTGGCTAACACGGTGAAATCCCGTCTCTACTAAAAAAAAAAAAATAATACAAAAAATTAGTCGGGCGTAGTGGCGGGCGCCTGTAGTCCCAGCTACTCGGGAGCCTGAGGCAGGAGAATGGCGTGAACCCGGCAGGCGGAGCTTGCAGTGAGCCGAGATCGTGCCACTGCACTCCAGCCTGAGCGACAGAGCCAGACTCCATCTCAAAAAAAAAAAAAGAAAAAAAAGAAAAGAAATGTTTGAAATGTTATGAGTACTAACAGTCACTTGTATAAAGACAGAGATGCAACAGAAATACCCTACATAAAGCAAGTTCAGAAAATGACATTGAGCAAATCCTGCAAGAAAAAAAAGCAGCCAAAAATTGCAGCTCTCTAGAACTCTCAAGAAATTAGTTATGAACAGCTGAGTTCTCTATATAGCTAAAATGTACTCCTTTAAGCTATAAAATTTTCTTTAATAGTTACGAAGTTAATATCTGCAAGAGCCATGCAAGCCAAAGACGACGGCTACTCAGTCTCAATTATTTGCTTGTGCGTTTTGTTTGTTTTTATGGTAAAAGTAGTTACTGAAACATAAGATGCTTACAGCAAAATATAGAACTCTTAAGTGTATAGCATGATTAATATTTACAAATGTATATAACTATCACCTGGATCAAAATAAAGACTATTTCCATTTGCCCACAAATTTTACTTCCCAGTCAATTCCCCTGCCTCCTCCTCTACCCCAACAATTGCTATTCTGATTTCTAGCATCATAAAATCAATTTTTTTGTTCTTAAATTTTATTTACAAAGAAATCGTGTGCTTTTTTTGCCTGGACTCTTTTGTCCCATTATAATGTTTTTAAGATCCATCCATGTTGTATCAATAATTTGTTTTTGTTTCAAAAGTAAAATTGTTTTATAAGACCATAAGTAATATTGTTGGGTAGTATTCTCTGTATGGCTATAACAGTTTGTTAAACCATTCTTCTGTTAATCAATGTCTAGGTTGCTTTCAATTTGAGGCTACTATGATTAAAGTTGCAATGACCATTCCTAAATAAGTATTTTTGTGGATATATACATTTATTTCTCTTGGTTAAATTAGGAGTGGAATTTCTGGGTCATACTTTAGATGTATATTTAACTTTACGAAACACAGTCAAGCAGTTTTCCAAAATGATGACATGTTTATTCCTAATAATAATGTATGAGAGTTCATATATATTTGAATGTTGAAAAGTGAGAACATGGGTTCATTATCACCATATCTTCTAATTGTTCCAAGAAATCCAGAAATTCCAATTTATAGGTGAAAGTTACTGATTTTTAAATACTAGTGAGTGATGCGTTGTTCTAATAAAGTGACCTAACCAGATATATTAACCAGCCAGAATGTTCCCACAGCCACCAATTTGATAATTTTGGTGCATTACATACTTCCCTAACTTCAGATTATCAGATTGAATATTTCTTGACAATTCAGGCTATTTATAAATATTAATTATTATTCCATATTTTTATAACTTTGTATGTTGTTGGAATCTATTGAGGTACAAAACGTCTTTCCCAATACAAGTAATCCCCATCATCCACAAATTTATTCTTTTACATCACTTTTGCCTTTTATAATTTTTCTGTCTCCTTTGTTGTCACTAAGCCATTAGCTATATTCTTGATGATAGACATATGGTCATTCTTCCCATTTCTAATTTGCTGCAAAAATATCATTTGTATGAATCCAGATAATGACTTTTTCTTAAAGAACTACGTGTAAAATATGGACAAATAAACTTTGAGTGAAGGCCCAAAAAATACGTCTAAATTAAAGTGAGAAAATTTAGGATATAGATTTTGTGACATCTAATTTTCTGCTTAGAAAGTCCTGTTTGTTTTCTTGTACTAAGCCAAGTTAGTATAAGCTAAAGAAGGGAGTTAGCAAGAGATCTAAATTTTTAGATAGCTACAGTGTGAGTTGTATCAATGAGGGATTTCAAACAAGGACAAAGATATAAATAAGGGACTAATAGGCAGAAGTGATATGATGTTCCGTAACATAAGTTTCTTCAGAAAAAAATAAGCATTTCCATGTTAGCCTTTCATTATACAACAGTTGTATTTTACGATATTTATCGTGAATATTTATAAACCGAGGCTGATAGAAACAACTGGTTCTCAAATGATGGTTAAATATTTTTTGGGAATGCAGAAAATACTCCCAATTTCTGGTTTAATTTTGAAACAATAATAGCTAACAGTAGTCGAGTGGTTCATGCTTGGCCCCATCTAAGCATTTTATGTGCATTGTTTGATCAGCTTTTCACAACCATTCTACCGGTATAGTAATTATCATTATGCCCATATTCAAACTGAAGAGACTGCAGTCCCAACAAGTTAGTCAATGGACTAAACTCACTCAGGTAATAGGTAGTGGAAAAACAGGTGGTGGAAGGAAAAATTGAACCCAGAAATTTTCTTCCAAAGCCCATTATATTATTCACAAAGTAACATGCTTCTGTGTCTACACCGTTCTCTTTTCTAGGTTGAAATTGTAAGAAAATACTTTAATGGCACATTGCAATGACTTTAATAGCTTGCTATAAATCATTGTCCTGGTTCCCTATGTTTTAGTATAAACTGACAGAAATCATTACAGAATGAGCAACATATATCATGTGTAGGCTTTTTGTTGTTGCTGTTGTTTGTTTTTGATTTTTTTGAGACAAGGTCTCACTCTGTCACCCAGGCTGGAGTACAGTGGCACTATCACTGCTCACTGTAGCTTTGACCTCCCAGAGCTCACGTGATCCCCTACTTCAGCCTCCGAAATAGCTGGGACTAAGCTGCATGCCACCATGACCAGCTAATTTTTGTATTTTTTGTAGAGACAGGGTTCATCATGTTGCTCAGCTTGGTGTCGAACTTCTGAGCTCAGTGATTTGCCTGCCTTGAACTCCCAAAGTGATAAGATTACCGGTATAAACCACTGTGCCTGGCTATAGGCTATTTTATAAGAAGACTTTGTAGTAGAGGACAAAATGGTGAATCCACTGTGCTTGCTTACATAATAGATGCCTTTGAGGTGTTATAAAAAAGACTATAAATGGTCCATTCCATTTATTTCCATAGCCATATTTCCAGTGTATTCACAAGTAGACACTGACTATGTAAGTTAGTTTGACATCTCACTTAGAAAATCAAGTGATTTGCATCCTTAGGTACTTAAAAGAGAACAATTAGCTTTCCACTAGAAAAAAAACTCTGTTTAATTGTACATAGACACAGTACAAGCTGCAGTGTTTCCTCATGTTAAGTAATTAATCGCATATCTCTAAAAATGTTCCACTTATTGATGTACTGAGAAGGCCTTTCCATGTTTGCTTGCTAGTTCACAAAGTCCTGCCATTCTGGCAGCTATAATTAGGAATGAGTAGGATTTCTAAATTTGAAATATTATTTGCTTGGCAATTAACATAACTTTCAATACAAATGTGTGAGTGGGTTTGAATATGTTCTTTAAAAAAAAACTCCCACGAGAATTATAAAATATAGAATCCTTGAATGTAGACATTCTCCACACTTAATCTTAACTAAACCTCACACCTCTTCTGCTTTTTCTGGAATTGAAAAGGTCAACTAAGATGAAGAATGCTCCTTGTTTGGAAAGGCAGCCTCTACTGGGCTTTCTACACCAATCTTGAGTTCAACTAGGCCTTCACAAGAACCTTGTCAAGGGTTTCATGACTCATTCAGCAACTCACTGGGTCACTACAGAGTGCTAGACATTGTACTAGCTTCTTCAAATACAAATATGAGTAAAGAAAATATTCACCTTTCCATAGTGACTTAGCAACTTCTTCTCCCAACAGCTAAAAAGATACTTTAAAATTCACATTATTCTTTTAAAAAGGTAAAATAAAAAGAGTACTACAAATGGGGCATTTTAGATTCAGATATGAATTTAAGGCACTATTGTTTAACAGAGTGCATATTAAAGCTTGCCATGATACCTTGAAATAATAATCATTTTTATTTGATTGTCTATAAGCAACTTTAAATTGCTGTTACAGGGGAAATGGATGAATAGGACTAATGATTCTGATAAATAATATCAGATTCTGATAAATAATATATTTTAACAGAAAGGCCAGTATTATGTATTGTATAGATAAAATATTTGATGCAAGGGGACATCAGGTTAGGAGTCCCATCAGTTTACAAAAATCAAAGTTCATTTTCTGAATACTTCTGTTTATATCAGTATAGACATACATAGCAATTGCTATTATTAGAAACAGTCTTTGAGGTTGTTCACACCATGACAATATGTTTTGACTAAGCATTCCGTATTAGGTCTAATTAAGCAAATTTAAGCATATAAAAGCTTTCAGTTCCACCAGGAGTTCTTTTGGTGCTTTAAAGACACCCCATTGAGAGAAGATATGGCCCTCTCCTCCTATCATAAACAAGGTCCCATCAAATCTCTTTTATGAAAGTCCTAAGCAAATTGTATGTAAGAAATATTATAAGTATATTTTGCTACTGTTTCACTGGGAGATTAATAGGTTCTCAGTGGGATTGCTCAAGTTTTTTAATGCATTGTACTTTTATGCGGGAAACAGATCATAGCCATTGTTCTTCTTTAGGATAAAACAGAAGGAAAATAGAGTAAGAGTTAACACATACTGGTTTTATAGCATCTAAAAGGAGTAAGTTCCTTATAGGAGCAACTGATAATTACTGGAATGTATTATGGAAATTTGTTTCTCTAGAGGTGGCAAACTGGTGACCCATGGACTGAATCTGGTCATCAGATATCTTCCTCTTTGCTTGCACAATATTTTAACACATTGAGACATATCATGTAAAAATTCAGATTTTATGCTTCTCTCAAATGATCTGGTAACCCTGTGCTCAAGTAACTAGCTGACTACAACCAGCTGGAGCTGAGCATCAGCTGTCCTCTATAGATTGGACGTGCTCTCTCCAGTTTACCTTGGTTCCTTTTGATTTCCATTGCCCTATTGTCTGCCTCTCACAGGCAGCTATACTTTCCACTGCTGTTTCATCCATCCATTCTAGCTGGTCATGATGTACTATATTTTTGCTACTGAAGTTTCACAAATGTATTAATTTTCCCTCCTCCTCAATCTTAACAAAATGCAGAGAATGAATTAGCAACTAGATTCTAACTCAAAGTTTTCAATCTGCAAAAACAGGACAAGGAGAAGAGAAAGAGAAGAGGAAGAGGAAGAGAAAGAGGAAGAAGAAGAAGAACAGCAACAACAACAACAACGACAACAACATAGGCAACTCCAAACAGCCCCACATAGTCGAAAATATCTGGAAAATCATAAGTTTTGAAATAATCAGTTTAAAAGCATTTAGTAAATGTCTTTGGTAAGTGTCTTTGGCCAACAGCATATGGGTTAAAAAATATTTAATTCATTCCTACCTTCATGGTAAGTGCTGGATGCAAATTAATATAATACATGGTGAAATCTTAGAATCCCTTAAGGTCACACCTTCTTCTTAAGTCCCGTGTTGCTTTTCAGATGTAATTAGATAATGTCTTGTTTGAAAAAGCAAAGAAATGACACACTTCCAATAAAAAATAATTTCCTGGGGCCATCATGGCTCTGCAGTGAGTAAAACCTACATCATTCTAGTATTCAAGTTCAGGAAATTGGAAGAAACAGAAACCCAAGCACTGTACCAAAGCCGTTTCTGACATCAATGTCTGGGAGAAGTGATGTACCCAGAGTATTTGAATCAGAGTAGGTCAATCGTTAATACCCCATCCTGTACAGGACAAAATTATAGCACTTATAATCATGCAATGAAAGGAATACTGATAATAACCAATCGAGAAATCAGATAAGAATTTTCTTTTATTGAACTGTATGTAAAATTACACCAGTAAAAACAATTTTTAAAAAATAAAAATTACAGCACAAAAAATAAGGGATTCATATTTTAAGGGGAAAATACTTCTATTAGTCTGTAGCAGTAATGGATAATAATGTTGTAATGTTTATTAAGTATATTCAATAAAATCAAAACATCTCACAATTTACCACTGATGTAAGATTTTATTTTCTTGATTCATTTTCTACTTTTATTTTTTTTTATAGTTATTAGTATTTTTTTCATTTCATATTCATTTTTAATGTGACCTAGGAAATAAACTATTGTAAATGTCTTCCAAAACCATTTCATTTTTTTGTTGTTGTTGTTTTGTTTTTTTGTTTTTTTTAATTATATTTTAAGTTTTAGGGTACATTCTCAGCAAACTATCGCAAGGACAAAAAACCAAACACCACATGTTCTCACTCATAGGTGGGAATTGAACAACGAGAACACATGGACACAGGAAGGGGGACATCACACACCAGGGCCTGTTGTGGGGTGGGGGAAGGGGGGAGGGATAGCATTTGGAGATATACCTAATGCTAAATGACGAGTTACTGGGTGCAGCACACCAACATGGCACGTGTATATATATATATAACTAACCTGCACGTTGTGCACATGTACCCTAAAACTTAAAGCATTTTCTACTTTTAAAACAATGGTTAATAATTTTAAATGACTAAATTTCATTTTTAGAATACATTATTCAAATTCCATAAAATATTTAATGTATAGATGAATATTTGCACTTTCCAAACAGAGTAAAATGTTACTCTTGTTTGTGCTCTGTTTCACTGTCCTAAATTTTAAACACAAATAAACACTATAAGGGGTCATGTAGAATAACGAAACTAAAATAGCCCAGCTTCTCTTTCTTTGTTTTGACAGCCAATGTGCCGGTGACTGCCTGCATCCCAACAATGACTCCCACTACTCTGTCCCAGCTCCAGCTTTCTGCCTCTGTCCTGACAGGAATGCTCCAGTGAGGCTGGAAGGAGAGAAAACCAGAGCAGTATTCCTGGTCAGCACATTCCTGTAATGATTCATTCAATCTTGTCTGCTCCCTTGGCTCTTGGGGGAAGGGGCAAGACTGCATGCCTTAGCCCTTCATTCTAGCAGCTAGGAGACTGCATGAGCAGCAGATTTTAAAATAGAGGGGCATTCTCCTGGGCAATAAGCACAGGACATTCCAGACTCCATTCCAAAGTACTTCTAACTCAAGATGACCAAGAATAGGCTTGGTTGGAAATGGAAAGTTATCTGGTACTAATTTACCTTCTGAAGTATTCATGCACCTCCCAGAACAATTGCTTCCCAAGCTTTATTGTGCATATGAATTATCCAGGGATTCTGATTTAATAGGTCCAGGATGGGGTCCGGGATTTGTATTTCCAACAAGTTCTCAGGTAATGCTGATACTTGCTGGTCTAGAACAACCTCCTGCATTTTTCATAATTTTTTCAACAGCTCCTAAGTGTCTGGGATAATGCAGGGATCTTAAAAGGAACAGTTAAAGAGACAGAAAGAGTAAAAGAAAGAGAGAAACAGAGTGTGAAATTATGTGGTAGGATAAGCAAACTTCTAAGAAATCATCCATGTAATAGTTATAAATTGTTTAGACTGAACTTTCAAACATTAAAATGGCTAATCAGTAAGTCTGGTTATTAGTATTTGATTTAAAATGTTAAATTTTCCATTTTATTTATATTTTAGGTAAAGATCACTTGGTTTAATTTCTAGTGAGATTTATAAATAAAAATCAAATGATGCTAAGGATTTCACAGTCTATTCTGTGTTATTAGGCTTGTGAACTAACTTTAATGATCATTATAAGTGATTGTTAGTATGTCACCTTTAGATAATTTCTTATTTTAGATCATCCAAAATGCTATGAGTCCAAATTACTTTTTAGTTTATCAGTATTTATATTTTAATATAAATATCAATTTTTAATAGAATTTTGACATAGAACTTAAATGTATATTTGGTATTCCTCTGAGTATATAGTTTAAAAAAATGATCAGTTCTAGATTTTTTGTGTGTTAAATTCCATGTGGTTAATGCAGTGGAGAGAGTTCAGTCATTTCTTTGGTCTAGATTTCAGATTCAATCCCATAGTTTTCTTATGTCTTCCTTCCTTGTGTGGTAACCAATTTGGGTGAAATAAAGAGATTTTTAATGGAATAGACTGTTCAAATGACCCTATTTCCTGAAGAGGGCATTTTCATGAATATTTATTTAATCTCTTTCACTTTTCTCAGGTTTTATTTTAAATTATGTTCACCAGTATAACCTCAGGAGTTGAAAAATCTATTTTTTCATGAAAGTATTGAATAATAAACATATACCTGTTTTATAAGTTTCTGATAGATTTCTAGAACTTGCTTTTAAAATATTCATCTAATGCCATCTGGCCACAAATAGCAGATGCACTTCCTCTTTTCTTTAGATTTTTTTTTAAATAGAGTAAAAACCAAGGCATATAGAAATGATATAACTGAAAGGTAAAACAGAATAATTTTATTATTTAGAAAATAATCACAAATACAAAATATTGGTAAGTTTATGATGAAATGGGGAAGTATGCATAGCTACTGAATACAAAATTTTATATCTCTGAAATACATAAACAACATAAACAGTTTACATAAAATGTTTGATGACTGCTCATCTCACACCGTTTGGTTTGTTAAATTTTTATACTAACTTGGGCAGAAATAACTAATTTAAATGTTTTCTTACTCATGCTTTAATCAGAACCATTAAAATATTTATTTAAATTCTAGTTAGTAAGTGTTTTAAATTGCTGAAAATAAGTGTGAGTAAATTTGGTCTATAATAATTCTTTTCCCAGATCATTATAATTAGAGTTAATGAAAGGGGAAAAAATGTATTTTCCAAGAAACATTCTGATTCCTCTAAGTTCTAACAAAGAAGATAGAAAACATGTAGCCCTAGACTCATCAGTACTAGATTTTTTAAGTTACCATTAGGTACAAATGTCTCTGGCTGAGGCCATCCTGTCTTGTGCCCCTATAAATACTAACAGGGAAATCCTCTTCCATGTATCATAGGTTTGAAGGCATAACTAACTCACCTTCCTCAGAACCAATGTTAAAAATGGTATTTGATAGCAGAGCTTGTGAGATGACTGAGAAATTAACCATCACTTTGAACAATTTTAATATTGGAAGCATTCTGGGCTTTAAACAAGCTTACAAAAATTTGCACACCGGTTGTGCACAGTTTGGAGCCTGCTAAGTTATTTAACTTTTCTTGTTCACCCTGTCTGTGCTTTCCATATAGAGGATTACATGAAATGACTAACTCATACTGCCTAACGTCATGCCTGACTCATAGGAAACAGCCCATAAAGCAGGACTTTCCTCTCTTTTGTCTCTCATTGTCCTCCCCACCAACCAGATTCTAAGAATCTTTGAAACGGATGGCTGCTTGAAGTTGTTTGTCATTATAATAAATAGTACACTTGTCAATTTTAGATTTTAGAGCCAGCAAATCCAAAGGTGAATCTTCAAAATGTCATGTACTCTCTGTATGAGTCACAGGTTTGCTACATTTCCTCATTAGCAAAATCCTTAACCCATGGGCCGTTGTGTAAATCAAATAAGGTAATATATATGGATGTACTTTGTGAGCTACTTAGGGTAACAATTATCATGAAAGCAAGTAGAAAGCTAATTTTAAACTCAGAGGTAGACAGATCCTAAAGCTCCACTAGAACATGGTACAAAAAGAAAGAAAAAGAAGGAAGGAAGGGAGGGAGGAAAGAAGGAAGGAAGGAAGAAAGGAAGGAAGGGAGGGAGGGAAGGAGGGAAGAAGGAAGGAAGGAAGGAAGGACGGAAGGAAGGAAGGAAGGTAGGAAGGAAGGAAAAATTAGCTCCTAAGAAAATGTTTGCCTTCATGCACTTCTTTCTTCAGAAAACCAAATGCTGAGGGAAAAGGTAACTACTGCACTACATAAAAATCAACACGGTGCCAGATCCATTTGAATGCAAAACCCAGAATCAAATTATTATTTCTCTTCACCTTGATATTATTTTCTCAGTGCTATGGATAAAAGGCCACAAGTATTAAGTCGACTTCTCTTTGACTTTCCCATAAATCTTCAAAAAGAAGCAAATCACAGCAAGGACTGAGCTTATTTTGTTCATAGGTGTAAGGCTTGCCAAGGAATGGACTTGGCTTTTCATATGAGGCTTTTAGTTGACTACAAATTCAATACAAACTTTCTCTGTGAAGCATCTGCAAATAATACTGATAATAGCAAAACCAATAATAGTAATAGTCAATATTTATTGAGCGTTTACAATATACCAGCCGTTGTTCAAAGAGCTTTATATGCTTTCATTTATTTAACCCTCATAATACTACTATGAGTTAGGTGTTATTTTCTCCATTTTTCAAAGAAGCTACTGACATTAACAGCTGGCACTGACTAAAAGCTTATTATGTGCCAATTCCTCACCTAGATGTTACACGACCTTTATTTTATCAAATTATTAGCATAATTTTGTGACCAAAATGCAAAAAGGGAAAAAAAAGGCCCCAGGACAGGACTGTCATACACTAAAATTCAAACTCTGTACATGTTTTTCAATTGGGTGAGACTATTCAGGATGCTTCAGGACAATTAGCATCCCTCACTACTAAATGTCAGTAGTAGCCCTTTCCTAGACGCCATGACAGCCAAAGCTTTTCTACTGATATCTCAGTCTTATTTAAAATACTAGCTTACTCTTTATTCAGAATTAAATTAGAGGGAGAATGGTAAAATAGCTATTTTGTTTAGCCAGGAATGGATTTTGAATGTCTGTTTATAATCCATTAATTCAATATATGTTTATTGGACGTATTATCTTTGTAAAGCAGCACAATAGGTGTCACTGGGCCATGAAGATGAGATGCACACGATCCATGTCTTGTTCACAGTGTATTAAAGGGGTAAGACATGAATAGAAATAACCATTTAAACGAAAGCAACATGTACCACAAGACATGTGCAAATTAACATGCTCTTGGAGCTCAGAATAGAGTTGTCATTGCTAGCTGGAGAAAGACCCCAAAGATTCCATGGAGAAGATAGGGCTCAGGACTAAGTTTTGAAGGAAGTGTAGTAGACTTTGGACAAGTAAAATCTAAAATGAAGAGAATTCCCATAAAAAAAAAGCTACATGAGTCAAGATGTGGCAAAGTGTGTGGTATTTTGACAAACCAGGATAGTGCTATTATGGCTGAAATAGCCTGGTCGAGGATGGGGAGTGAGTGGGGAGGTGAGAGAAAGAAAGAAAAAATCAGAATGAAAATCAAGGAGGATTGCAAGGGTCAAGTTATAGTGGCAAAGGGAAGTCACTGAACATTCTGAGAAGAAAACCATGACGACAGACAAAAACTGTCTGTTGAAAATATTTACCTAGCAGCTATACTAGAATGAATTAAAGAGGACATAGCTTGGAGACAGAGTGAAATATGAGGAGAAAATATGGTCTTTGTCCAAAAAAAAAAGTACTAGCGGAAAGAGGAGATGGATTCAGGAGATGTTCCAAGATTGGCTCCACTCTGTCCGCTGATTTAATGAGCCTGGGTAAGCTTCACTCACATTGGAGTTTTGAGCTTGAATAAATTAATAGTTATTTATTTAAACAAAAATTATGGAATACTTATGCCTATTTGTGCAAAGTACTGTGTTAGGCATGGGAGATGAGGAATAAATGATTCATAGCCTTGGGTGAATAGAAAGGAGTTAATGACAGGTCCAGTAAAAGAAAGTCAATAAGAGGAGTAGATTTCATGGGCAAAGATAAATGCAGTTATGGAAACAATGAGTTTGAAAACCTGTCTGAACATTCAGAAAGATGTGTCCAATAAACATTGTTTTGAGTGCTGTCTATGTGCTAAGCACTGCATGAGACTCAGGGATACAAATTTTTCAGTGCCGTTGAC
Source organism: Pongo pygmaeus (assembly GCF_028885625.2). Classification (NCBI taxonomy): domain Eukaryota; kingdom Metazoa; phylum Chordata; class Mammalia; order Primates; family Hominidae; genus Pongo; species Pongo pygmaeus. The sequence goes on along the minus strand of NC_072373.2, from coordinate 122,787,867 downwards.
TCTATTTGATTCATATCTCTCTGATCTGCCCAATTTTCTTTATGCGCAAACAATTACTCTAATTCAGGCCTCCATCTCCTCTCAACTTCGTGAATGTACCAGCATAACCAGTCCTTTACCTGCAGTTTTACCTTCTACAATTCTATTCTTTATACTGGAGCCTGAGTGGTTTTCTAAAACATAGATCTGATCATGTCCCTCCCTTGCATAACACTTTTCAGTGGTCTCCCACAGCTTGAAGAATAAAGGTCAGATCATGCAACATTACCTGTAACTCTTAGCCTCCGCTCACCTCTCCAGCATCTTCTCCCATTGCAGGCTTTAGCTATACATTCAGATCATCAAATCCGCCATCCTCTCCTTCACTGCCGGGTCTCCTAGGGTGCTGTTCTTTCCATGTGCATGACTGTTGTCTTCCTCCTCATTTCCCTGACCTCTTTTCAACTTTCAGTTAATCTACCTATACCCCCAATTTTTGATCAGATGTCCCTATAGTATGTTTTCATAACACACTGCGCTTATCTAATCATAGCACTCATATTTTTTTATTTTTTTATTTTTATTATTATACTTTAAGTTCTAGGGTACCTGTGCACAACGTGCAGGTTTGTTACATATGTATACATGTGCCATGTTGGTGTGCTGCACCCATTAACTCATCATTTACATTAGCTATATCTCCTAATGCTATCCCTCCCCCCCATCCCCACCCCACAATAGGCCCCGGTGTGTGATGTCCCCCTTCCTATGACCAAGTGTTCTCATTGTTCAGTTCCCACCTATGAGTGAGAACACGCGATGTTTGGTTTTTTGTCCTTGAGATAGTTTGCTGAGAATGATGGTTTCCAGCTTCATCCATGTCCCTACAAAGGACATGAACTCATGCATTTTTATGGCTACATAGTATTCCATGGTGTATATGTGTCACTTTTTCTTAATCCAGTCTATCATTGTTGGACACTTGGGTTGGTTCCACATCTGTGCTATTGTGAACAGTGCCGCAATAAACATACGTGTGCATGTGTCTTTATAGCAGCATGATTTATAATCCTTTGGGTATATACCCAGTAATGGGATGGCTGGGTCAAATGGTATTTCTAGTTCTAGATCCCTGAGGAATTGCCACACTGTCTTTCACAATGGTTGAACCAGTTTACAGTCTCACCAACAGTGTAAAAGTGTTCCTATTTCTCCACATCGTCTCCAGCACCTGTTGTTTCCTGACTTTTTAATGATTGCCATTCTAACTGATGTGAGATGGTATCTCACTGTGGTTTTGATTTGCATTTCTCTGATGGCCAGTGATGATGAGCATTTCTTCATGAGTCTTTTGGCTGCATAAATGTCTTCTTTTGAGAAGTGTCTGTTCATATCCTTTGCCCACTTGTTGATGGGGTTGTTTGATTTTTCTTGTAAATTTGTTTGAGTCTTTGTAGATTCTGGATATTAGCCCTTTGTCAGATGAGTATATTGCAAAAATGTTCTCCCATTCTGTAGGTTGCCTGTTCACTCTGATGGTAGTTTCTTTTGCTGTGCAGAAGCTCTTTAGTTTAATGAGATCCCATTTGTCAATTTTGGCTTTTGTTGCCATTGCTTTTGGTGTTTCAGACATGAAGTCCTTGCCCATGCCTATGTCCTGAACGGTACTGCCTAGGTTTTGTTCTAGGGTTTTTACGGTTTTAGGTCTAACATTTAAGTCTTTCATCCATCTTGAATTAATTTCTGAATAAGGTATAAGGAAGGGATCCAGTTTCAGCTTTCTACATATGGCGAGCCAGTTTTCCCAGCACCATTTTTTTAAATAGGGAATCCTTTCCCCATTTCTTGTTTTTGTCAGGCTTGTCAAAGATCAGATAGTTGCAGATGTGTGGTATTATTTCTGAGGGCTCTGTTCTGTTCCAATGGTCTATATCTCTGTTTTGGTATGAGTACCATGCTGTTTTGGTTACTGTAGCCTTGTAGTACAGTTTGAAGTCAGGTAGTGTGATGCCTCCAGCTTTGTTCTTTTGGCTTAGGATTGACTTCGATGCAGGCTCTTTTTTGGTTCCATATGAACTTTAAAGTAGTTTTTTCCAATTCTGTGAAGAAAGTCATTGGTAGCTTGATGGGGATGGCATTGAATCTATAAATTACCTTGGGCAGTATGGCCATTTTCACGACATTGATTTTTCCTATCCATGAGTATGGAATGTTCTTCCATTTGTTTGTGTCCTCTTTTATTTCCTTGAGCAGTGGTTTGTAGTTCTCCTTGAAGAGGTCCTTCACATCCCTTGTAAGCTGGATTCCTAGGTATTTTATTCTCTTTGAAGCAATTGTGAATGGGAGTTCACTCATGATTTGGCTCTCTGGCTGTTATTGGTATATAAGAATGCTTGTGATTTTTGCACATTGATTTTGTATCCTGAGACTTTGCTGAAGTTGCTTATCAGCTTAAGAAGATTTTGGGCTGAGACGATGGGGTTTTCTAGATATACAATCATGTCATCTGCAAACAGGGACAATTTGACTTCCTCTTTTCCTAATTGAATACCCTTTATTTCTTTCTCCTGCCTGATTGCCCTGGCCAGAACTTCCAACACTATGTTGAATAGGAGTGGTGAGAGAGGGCATCCCTGTCTTGTGCCAGTTTTCAAAAGGAATGCTTCCAGTTTTTGCCCATTCAGTATGATATTGGCTGTGGGTTTGTCATAAATAGCTATTATTTTGAGATATGTCCCATCAATACCTAATTTATTGAGAGTTTTTAGCATGAAAGGCTGTTGAATTTTGTCAAAGGCCTTTTCTCCATCTATTGAGATAATCATATGGTTTTTGTCATTGGTTCTGTTTATATGCTGGATTATATTTATTGATTTGCATATGTTGAACCAGCCTTGCATCCCAGGGATGAAGCCCACTTGATCATGGTGGATAAGCTTTTTGATGTGCTGCTGGATTCGGTTTGCCAGTATTTTGTTGAGGATTTTTGCATGGATGTTCATCAGGGATATTGGTCTAAAATTCTCTTTTTTTGTTGTGTCTCTGCCAGGCTTTGGTATCAGGATGATGCTGGCCTCATAAAATGAGTTAGGAAGGATCCCCTCTTTTTATATTGATTGGAATAGTTTCAGAAGGAATGGTACCAGCTCCTCCTTGTACCTCTGGTAGAATTCGGCTGTGAATCCGTCTGGTCCTGGACTTTTTTTGGTTGGTAAGCTATTAATTATTCCCTCAATTTCAGAGCCTGTTATTGGTCTATTCAGAGATTCAACTTCTTCCTGGTTTAGTCTTGGGAGATTGTATGTGTTGAGGAATTTATCCATTTCTTCTAGATTTTCTAGTTTATTTGCATGGAGGTGTTTATAGTGTTCTCTGATGGTAGCTTGTATTTCTGTGGGATCGGTGGTGATATCCCCTTTATCATTTTTTATTGCGTCTATTTGATTCTTCTCTCTTTTCTTCTTTATTAGTCTTGCTAGCAATCTATCAATTACGTTGATCTTTTCAAAAAACCAGCTCCTGGATTCATTGGTTTTTTGAAGGATTTTTTGTTTCTCTATCTCCTTCAGTTCTGCTCTGATCTTAGTTATTTCTTGCCTTCTGCTAGCTTTTGAAAGTGTTTGCTCTTGCTTCTCTAGTTCTTTTAATTGTGATGTTAGGTTGTCAATTTTAGATCTTTCCTGCTTTCTCTTGTGGGCATTTAGTGCTATAAATTTCCCTCTACACACTGCTTTGAATGTGTCCCAGAGATTCTGGTATGTTGTGTCTTTGTTCTCGTTGGTTTCAAAGAGCATCTTTATTTCTGCCTTCATTTCATTATGTACCCAGTAGTCACTCCCGTCAAGTTGTTCAGTTTCCATGGAGTTGAGCGGTTTTGAGTGAGTTTCTTAATCCTGAGTTCTAGTTTGATTGCACTGTGGTCTGAGAGACAGTTTGTTATAATTTCTGCTCTTTTACATTTGCTGAGGAGTGCTTTACTTCCAACTATGTGGTCAGTTTTGGAGTAAGTGCGGTGTGGTTCTGAGAAGAATGCATATTCTGTTGATTTGGGGTGGAGAGTTCTGTAGATGTCTATTAGGTCCGCTTGGTGCAGAGCTGAGTTCAATTCCTGGATATCCTTGTTAACTTTCTGTCTCATTGATCTGTCTAATGTTGACAGTGGGGTGTTAAAGTCTCCCATTGTTATTTTGTGGGAGTCTAAGTCTCTTTGTAGGTCTCTAAGGACTTGCTTTATGAATCTGGGTGCTCCTGTATTGGGTGCATACATATTTAAGATAGTTCACTCTTCTTGTTGAATTGATCCCTTTACCCTTATGTAATGGCCTTCTTTGTCCCTTTTGATCTCTGTTGGTTTAAAGTCTGTTTTATCAGAGACTAGGATTGCAACCCCTGCCTTTTTTTGTTTTGCATTTGCTTGGTAGATCTTCCTCCATCCCTTTATTTTGAGCCTATGTGTGTCTCTGCACATGAGATGGGTTTCCTAAATACCGCACACTGATGGGTTTTGACTCTTTATCCAATTTGCCAGTCTGTGTCTTTTAATTGGAGCATTTAGCCCATTTACATTTAAGGTGAATATTGTTATGTGTGAATTTGATCCTGTCATTATGATGTTAGCTGGTTATTTTGCTTGTTAGTTGCAGTTTCTTCCTAGCTTCAGTGGTCTTTACAATTTGGCATGTTTTAGCCCTTAATCATATTTTCATTGCCTGTAACTCTTCAGTGCTTGTCACCCTCTAGACTGTAATTATCAGAAGGACAGGGGTTATTTTTATTTACTTCACAATTGTATTAGATAGCAAGTACTTCATAAATATTTGTTGACTGAATGAAAGGGGATTACATTATAATACAGTTGAATACTACTTTTTCTACCAATGAACCCTACTAAATACGGGTATTGTAATCCTCATCTCAATGTAATCACAATTATTTGTTTCCCCAATATATTATGAACTCTATGAAATCAAGGATTGTACTTTATAATTTCTGTGTGCCTTGTGTCTTCCAAACTGTCTTTAACATGGTAAGAACTCAGTAAATTTTTGCAAAGTGAAAAAGTGAATAAAATGCAGTGCATCTATATCTATATCTATCTATCTACATATATATATATATATATATATATATCACTGCATCTAATTCCCCCTCCCTGCCAGCAACCATGTATTATATTTATAGACAAGGTATTGGATAGTTTTGCAGCATATAAGCAAATACTATTTTCTGAAATTCTAGATAGGCTTAATAAATTCACAGTAATTCATATCATAAACATCTCCAAGATCTTCACTCCAATCAATTCATTTTCATGTTATTCTGATAGGCTAAAACAATGTTCCCTGAGATAAGCCATGGACCACTTTTCTAAGAATTGCTTGGGATGCTGGTTAAACTACTGATTCCTGGGCCCCACCTACACCTCTTGAATCAAAATCTCATGACAAACAAAATTAGAGAAGGACAGAATAAATAAGTAAAAAAAAACTCACTCACACTCACCTAAAAAGATTCATTTCCCATAATGTAACAAAAATTCAAACAGTTGTCCTTGACAAAATTATAATCACATCTGTTCTCAGGAATCTCTATTTTAGGATCTAGACATATTTCAATTACCAGTTAAAAAGAAACTAAAAAAAAAGAGAAGCAAGCAAACAAAAAAACCCAAAAACTGCATTCCTTGAGCACTTCCTACATAAACATTATTCTCTCTTTATTCTCTAAGGCAGTCACATTTCTGACATTACGTAACACATTGCCCCCTTGCAGGAGCAAGTGATCCTTCCATGGGACACAAAGCTTGCACTGGGAAGAGGATGTATTTACTGTCTGAGAATATCCACATATAGAAAGATACAGTTGATGAGGCAAGGACTACCCAGATTAAAAGGTCACCAAAAAATGAGAAAACTTAGCTTATTCAGAGTTCTCTTCAAAAAGATTTTTAAATTTTAATTTTCAGGCCCAGCATTTAAAATATATTTAGTGCTACTTAATGATCAAATTGTCATGTTTTTATTACTGTACATATTTACAACAAAATGTAATTATGAAACTGGATGTGAAGTTCATTTATTCATCAATAATAGAAACATCATTATGTGAAAATATATCATTTTTTTTGTTCATTTGAAGAAGTAATGAAGAGAACACCTCTCAGTGGATGGAAATTCATGGATCACAAAGCTTTGCATTGCTATTTTATTAACTGTGATCCTGAGAACCTTATTTTGTCATTCAGGTTTTTTATCTATTGTATTAGTGAAGATTTTTTTGACTATAAGCAACAGAAAAGAACCCTGGCTTACTTCAAGAAAAAGAGAATGTATTGAAAGGATATTAAAGTATCTCACAGATTTCAAAGAACGGTTTGAAAAAAAAAAAAAAAGCAGGCCTCTAAAAGGTGAGGGACAGGAACATGTCATGGAATTCAATACTATCTCATGCTACCATCGATGTATCTAATGAATCAACAACTCAGTCTTTTGATCCTAAGCTCAAGATTTTAAATTATAGAGAAGCAGAAGCAGAGTTTATTGATCTATTCCTCTTCTGGCATGATGGTATTAAAATTAAGGATTTCTGTTCAACACAAATAATATACCCAAAGTTAAGGAAGAGATAAGAGAACGAAATAAGATATTTAGAAAGTCAAAAACTTACAAAATATTTGTAATCAGAACATATCAGGAATCCTTGAAAATTAGCTAGGGAAAAAAGCATCCCCAATAAAAAATGGATACAAGTAATGAACAGACAATTGTAGAAGAAAAAATCCAAAAATTCATGAATCTTATGAAGAAATGTGAAAACATTCTAGTAATCAAAGAAATGCCAATTAAAAGCCACAATTAAAAAAAAACACACTCTACACCTATTCAGCAAAAATTAGAAATGTGAACAATGCCAAGTGTTGGTAGTGATATGAATCTGCAAGAACCATCAGGTACTATTGTTGAGACTGTGGAATAGAACAGCTATTTTTGAGAATGACTTAATTCTACCCGGTCAAAATTAATATGTACATAACCTATAATTTCTACTTTTGATATAGATCCCAAAGACCTTTGTACAGAAGTTCTAGGAGAACATGTACAAGCATATTACCATCAGTGTTATTTATGGAGGCAAAATTGTATGTTAATCAATGAGACAGTAACAGGTAAAATGTTTTGAATGCACACCATGGAGTATGATGTACAGCTAAAAGCAACAACTTAGATATTACTATAGACACATGAATGTATTTAAAGGCATTGCTCAGAGTGAAAAATAGAAGTAAAACAAAATATATTACACAATGCCATTTATGGTCATTGAAAGTACACACTCACAAAAAAATATACATTTTGTAAGGTTACAACAAACCAAAAGGCATATGTTCTGTACATTAGAAAATTTGCCTATGATATGGAAAGGGAGGGGAGAGGAGTTGAGAATTGAGACAAAATGGAATTGTTAAATAAATCAAACAAAGGAGGGGTTTCATATGGACTAAATATGATAATGTGCCATGAGATAAGTAGTTAGCCATGCTACTTATCTTATGGTTATATATCTATATATGTTTTATTAACGTAAGCCTCATTAAAAATAAAAGTCCATTTAAATGTATTAACTATCCGAACAATATAGATTGAGGTACAAGGAAGCTGGATATGAAGATGGATTACAAGTAGTTACTCTTACCTTGTGATCCAGCATCCCTTCCACTATTCCAATACATTGTACAATGTTCTTTTATAACCACAATGTTCTACAACTCCGTGGGGCCTATTTTCCTTGCACAACTGTGTATTTTCCTTCCAGCCTGATGTTCCCTTTCAGTCTTATTGACTTTTACATCCATGTCATGACTCATTCAACTTTCAGCCTCAGTTTGTGGCCCTCCGTGAGTCAGCCAACAGCTTCCTCTGCTATGCATTATTCATACATAAACTTAAACATTATCTTAGGCCTTATGTCACTTTTTTTTATAGGCCTCTAATAAATTCTTTACAGTGTGCTCTTCTAACTCCTTGCATTCACTAAACCTTCTACTTTCCACTGCCACGTGGACTCTAAAAGCTCCAACACAGATTATTACGATTAACAATTGACTCCTTAATACCATAGTCATCTAATTCTTTAACATCTAAAATCTCACTACTTCTTTCTTAGCAGATGGCCTTATTTCAACTTTATTAGGGATATTGAGCTCCCTAACTACCATGGGTCTCAATTCTCCAAATATTGGTCATTATCCCTATCAATTCATACTTTTATCACCTTCACAGGAACAGAAATCTTTCCTCGTATCTAACTCTTCCATCTCAGTCAGAAAAAAACACACTTCTCAATTCCCAAGAAACATTGCTCCCACATTTATCTTATTTCCTTGAATACGTCCAATTTCTCTTTTTACTAGGTCCATTCTCTTCTTTCAAGCATACCTAGGTCTTTTCTCATCTTGAAAACAACCTTTGCGCTGAAATCATCCCTTCCATCCTCAGTCTTTCTCTCCATTATCTAAATACTGACTACATTTCTTAAATGAGACACTTAGACAAATATCGTCTTGCATTGTGACTTAACATTTTTATATTGGGTAATTGTTTAACCCTTCCTGCTCCCCCCCTCTGACACACACATATGGGGATACATACAATTGATTTCTTAGACAGAATGGAAATCTTTGTTACAATATTAGAGACAATTTTGTTCACTCTGTGGACATAACCTTCACAATATCAAAGACATAGAAATATGAATTATTTACAAATTTTCCCTGGATAATTTCCGTGGCTTCCTAATTAAATTTTACATCTCCATTATTCTTCCCTGCTCCAACTTCCTCTTTTTCTACAACACAAGTATCTTTGTTTCTCTATTTCCTATAAAATAGTTTATTTTTTTAGCATGCATATAATTTTTAGCATAGCATAGCATTTAATCTTTCAAAAATTTACCCCAACTCTTTTTTCTTTTTTTTAATTTTTTTTCCAACTCTTCCTTCGTTTCATCTTCTACCAGCATCCTTCTCTTTTCCCATGTGTTTTAAGTACTAGCCATATCAAACTATTTGCATTTCCTGAGAGCAACTTGCTACCTGTTTGTTTTATTTTTATGCTTTTCATTTTTGTGTATCTACCCAGAATGTCCAATTTCCTTGTCTCTACCTAGTAAACTCTTACTCACCCTTTAGGAACCCTCTCACATATTATCTGTCTTGTGATTTTCTCAGGTAATAATAGTCACTTTCTTTCTGTTCTCATGGCCCTCTGTTAGCACCCTGTACTTCTGCTATCATAACACTAATCACATCTTATGGTAGTTACCTAAAGAACATCTGCCGTTACTACTGGAATGCAAGAGAGCAGTATCGCCAGCACCTAACTCACTCCCTTTTCTTTTTTTAGACGGAGTCTTCCTCTGTTCCCCAGGATGAGGGCAATGCCATAATCTCGGCTCACTGTAACCTCTGCCTCCTGGGTTAAACCGATTCTCCTGCCTCAGACTCCCGAGGAGCTGGGATTACAGGTGCATACCACCACGCCTAGCTAATTTTTGTATTTTTATTAAAGATGGGCTTTCACCATGTTTGCCAGGCTGGTCTTGAACTCCTGACCTCCAGTGATCTGCCTGCCTTGGCCTCCCAAAGTGTTGGGATTACAGGCATGAGCCAACATGCCCAGTCCTCACTCCCTATTTTGTAACAGATAGTCTATAAAGATTTGTTGGACGAGTAGAAAAATGAATGAATGAATATATTAACTGTATTTATCTTTGTATGCCTCCCACTTCATCCACTACCCACATAATTGTTTCAGACCAATAGTTAGTGCTCAAAAAGTGTCTTTAGTAGATAAGTGGGCAAATGAATAAATGAGCTCTTCCATTTTCCTTCATCTAGACTTTGTCAAATCACGCCCTCTTCTATGGGGGTTTGTTGTTAGCCATTAAAATTGATAAGAGACTGACTTCTCTTAGCTTTATGGGTCCCTGACACTGTCAAAAATCTGTTAAATATTATTTGCAATATATTTACAAATATATTTTATGAGAGTTTATTTTCATTGTTATTATATCCAGGGCACAGTAATGAATTAATTACAACCTTTGGTTAATGAACATTAACATTCTTGGTCATTAATGCCCTTTTTAATTCTATTTGTTTATATTTGTGCGTATTTCACTGAATGGATGTCTATAAACCCATCAAACGACCTAAGAATAGAATATTATCAATGACTTATGGCTATTTCTGTGTTATTTCTTATTGTGCACCTCTTTCCCTGCTGTGCCAAATTAACCTACATTGAATTTTGTTTTTATCATTCCCTTGTTAGTTTTCTTTTCCCTTGTCACATATTTGCCTTTGAACTGCAGAAAAAGTATGCCATACTGCATATATTCTTCTGGGAATCCCTTGATTCCCTGAGCATTATACTAAAAAGAATCAGCCCATTTTTGTTTTTCCTGTAGCTGTAATGTTCTCTTTGGGAATGGCAAAAGTCTATTGTATTTTAATTGCACTGTCATTTACAGGAGAGAGATGCCTCCTCTCTGAGGAGTCTGAGTCCTTTCAGACTAGTGATTTTTAAACACTTATACAGTGATACAATTAGTATATTTTTAGATTGAGACTTAAAAACGACATATCCAAACTCTAAGCACATTGCCTATTGATTATTTTTTAATAAGGCATAAAATTTCATGCATATGAGTCTGCAACTAACTATCCAAATATATCTAGGAATACTCTATGGCTTACTAACAAGAGCCCTCTAATCTCTTCTTGTCTGACTTGTTCATTCAAGATTTTTTTAGCCTGCCTATTGTGTGCCTGGCACTGATGATAATGCCAGGTTCTCCTTTTGTTTAGTCATTTTCCAGACTTATATTTTACTAGCCAATCACATAAGGGCTGAGCTCTGCATATCATGAACCCAGTGTACGATGATTAACAGTATTCTCACCTGCCAATAGAACATGATTTTAGCGTGAGACAAAAGTAGGGAAAGCAGCAGCCACCTTTGACATCTCTAGTGAGATTGTCTCCAAAAAAGTAGAAAGCAGCAGAGTGTAACAGTGAAGGACACAGACTTTTTTAACTGGCTCTGCCACTTTTTGTCTGAGTGTTCTTTGAGCAAGTTATAAAAGCTCTGAGTACCTCAGTTCATTCATCTGTATAATGAGACTAACAACAGCACCTACTTCACAGGATTGTTATAAAGATTAAATAATTTAATAAGTTCTTAGAAAATGTCTGTCCCATAATACAAGCCAATGTCAATATTTGATAAATGGTTTTACTGATATTTCATATCATATTTTTGCTTCTAACTTTAGCTACATTTTGATACCCTCCAAAAGTTACTAATAATTATCTATTGGCAATCTTTTTGTGAGAACTTTTGCTTTTGGAAACCATGATATTTTATCCAACATGGAAATTCTGGTATAAGATCCTGTTCTTGATAATTATGGATTGTAGTTTTATTTTGAATATATGCGAATTTCAGGTAAGGACATTGTACTGACTGAATTCATTCATGTAATTATGCAATAAATATTTGTTGAGCTCTTTATGCAAGAGCTGTATGTATGCACTGCATAAAGTTTTTTAAATGTAAAAATAAATCAAATTTGGGACTTGACTTTCAGCTGCTTACTATCTAGCTGTGGAGATGACATATACATGCAATAAGGGAAGTAAAGATGAATTATTACAGGAGTTTGGTAAAGGGAGATATTTTGCCCAGATAGAGGTGCCAAGAATTTGTGAGAAGGTTGCAATTCAAGTAAACTCTGAAGGACGAGCAGAACATGCAAAAGAAAGCTATTCCAATGAGAAAACACAGGATTATGCCTTTGGGCAGCAAGTTAGCCAAGTACAACTGCAAGGAAACTAAGACCAGAGGATAACAACCAGTCATCATTGAGTATGTATGATGCTTCAGGTGCTGTGCTGACTGTTCTAATTACGTGATCATATTTAATGCTCACAATAACTCTGTGAGTGGGCACTAGTATTGCCCCATTTTACAGATGAAAGTACTGAAGGTCAGAGATGTTATGTTAGATTCGTAAGTTCCCACAATGACAAGTATGAGAATCAGAGTTATGAATCAGGTCACATGAAGAATAAAGGCTCAACTGAAGAAAATAAAGATGCTGCTCAGAATTAATTTTGAATTCATGCAGGGTTTTTTATTTTTATACAACTGAAGCTATGGAAAGAAATATTTAAGTTTTAAATAAGCAAATGTTAAAAATCCTTGCTTTACAAAGAGATACCATTTGAATAAGGCCCCAGGCCCGTATGAAAGGAGTGTAGATCTGAGATACTTTCATTAACAGTAACTCCTTGCAGACTCTTGAGATGACATTGCGGTGCAGTGCATTCCTACAAAGGCAGTGTTCTTACATCAACACCTGTGGGAAAGAGGAAGAAAGCGGGATTGGGTGGAAAAATTGTTCTGCAATAAAATCTCAACAAACTCCTCAGTCCACATCAGGCGTAGCTCTGCCACTGAGTGACCCCTGAGAGATATCTCCAGTTGACTTGAGGGGGCCCAGCCTCTATACTGGCCTGGTCACCAGTCACTGGAAGAAATTCACTCCTAGAAAGGAGGATGACCTTGGATAAGACGAGACTCTTCTATCCAGACATTCTTTTTTTTTTTTTTTAAATAACGGAATTGTTGGGTGAAATGGTAGTTCTGTTTTAAGTTCTTTGAGAAATTGCCACATTGCTTTCCATAATGGCTGGTGGAAAGGTAAATTAGTATCCAGGCATTCTTAAAGGTGGCTGACAACTGAGGACTCTCTGCTGGGAGCACTCCTGGAAAAAGTTCTTCACTTCTAAACAAGGACCTTCTTCAAGAAGGCTCATCCCCGCTTCCACAGCAAGTGGCAGATTAATCCCCAAATCTCAAAGACTTAATTTATGAGAAGTTTATTTCTTCCTCACATAAAGTCCAGTTTGTATTAGTTGAGAGTTGCTGTTTATGCATCATTCAGGAGCATAGGGTCCTTCTATCGGTGGCTCCCTTCACCTTTGCATCCTCGGCATCCTCTCCATTTATTCAGCAGAAAGGAAAGGGAAAGTAGAGGATCACGTAGGAAATTTCACAAGCCAAACCTGGAAGTGACATATTATGACTTTTGCCCACCTTTCAAAGGGCAGAATTCAGTCATACGGCCACACTCACCAGAAAGGGAAAGTAGGAAATACAGTCAATACATGTACTCAGGAGGAAAGAGAAATATGTTTTGGAACAAATAGCCAGTCTTTGACAAAAGAATTTTCTTACTAATACATATTTTCCTGTCTTTTGTTTTGTTTTGTACTAAGCAATGTGCCTTCCAGGCCATTCAACTCGGAAAATGTGAACTCCTTTGTAGTAAATGGCACCTTTGAGATCAGGTAGGCCCAATGACTGACTGAGATGAATGCCAGAACTTAGGAAATGTGTACACGCAAAAAACACAATCAAAATGATTGAAAAAAGGTGCATCTTTATTGTTGTTGTTGATCTGAAGTCACTGTTTTTCTTCCCCTAACTTGCTCCTAAAAAATCACAATCGAAAACATTTAATTTGTTTATAATAATATTCTATTACAAAGCTCATCAATTTTTTCTTCTTTTAGTTAGACTCTCTAGGTTTGGGCCAAGTGCCTAGAGGAAAACACCAGTAATCCTTGCTGTTGGAAATATTACAATATACACCCTGGAAATGTCTTCAGTAAGCAAGGGGCAAGTGACAGGTTTTATGGCACAAACATAGTAAATAATTCCAATTGATGAATTCCAAACACAATTCATAAAATTCCAAGTTTGTAATAAAAACTTATCCCAAACCTAGCAGTAAAAGAAATACATTACTTACCTTTTGGTCTTCTTTGTAGCTCACATGGGCTGGCATACAATAATATACCATGCTGGCATGCATATTTTCTTGTGCTATACTATATAGCCACTTCTCTCCCTCGTTTACATTGCTATATTTCTAAAATAACATCCTGACACTTTTTATCCTCCATTTGTATTATTCCAGCACTTTCCTCTTCCAACTGCAGCTTGAGATGTACATTCACAAATGTAACACATCCGTGGATTGTTTCATACATGGGAACCAGCACTACATTAAAAGCAACTTTAAAAACTCAAGCGTATTGATCTTTCTGCCTTTTTTCTAGGTCTATCTGTTGCTACCTTCGAAATCCTGTGAATAGAAACAAACCATTTTACCTCTACACCCTTCAGTTTTCTCCTCTGTGGAATAGGGGTAATGATAACCATCATACAGAGTTGCTAAAGATCATTGGAATTAACACTCATTATGTGTCTGGTACTGTTTTTAGAAATTTTAGTCATTTAATTATTACATACCTAAACTGCATGAAATGGGGATGATTATCCCCCCCACCTCCCAGTGTATAGATGAGAAAAGTAATTCACAGAAAGGAATCTTTTCTACTGGTTTAGGAATTCCTTGAGAAAAGTGACCAAGCATTCTTTATTTTTGCATCTCCACACCCTTAGTAGATACTTATCATTTACTAAATAAATAAATTAATTAATGTGTGATGGATGAATGGATGGTCTGTGCATGTCTGTAGAGTGATAGTGTGTTAGTCCATTCTCATGCTGCTAATAAAGACATACCCGGGACTGGGTAATTTATAGAGGAAAGAGGTTTAACTGACTTATAGTTCAGTGTGGCTAGGGAGGCCTCAGGAAACTTACAGTCACAGTGGTAGGTGAAGCAAACACATCCTTCTTCACATGGCAGCAGCAAGAAGTGCAGTGCAAAGTGGGGAAAAGTCCCTTATAACACCATCAAATCTCATAAGAACTCACTCATGATCACAAGAACAACATGTAGGTAACTACCTCCATGATGACATTACTTCCCACTGGGTCCCTCCCAGGATATATGGGTATTATGGGAACCACAGTTCAAGGTGAGATTTGGGTGGGGACACCGTCAAACCATATCACATAGTGTCTAAAACTCTACTCCAGTCAAGTGGTGTGTATCTTTCTAATACATGTAGAGCCCACATATTCATGAGCTGTGGACTGTGAGCCTATTTTTGAAAACACATCACCAACTACCATGTATTGAATAGACATAATGTGTCAGGCAATGTCTAGATAATTGTCACAATTTATAGTCCTTAGAATAATTTTCCAAAATAGGAGTGTTATCCTCATTTTGTTAATAGAAAATAAATACAGAGAGGTTATGTAGTTTGCACACACACAACTAGTAAATACGAAACCCCAGTCTAAATTCAGTTTGTGGTCTTAAAAAGGCATTTTAAAAGACCAGATTTTTCTCAGAGTACACTATTGGTATCAGCATATTTTATAACACAGTAAACATAATGTACGAAGGTTAATGCAGTCTCAATAAAGTATTTTCAGACAATAGGAAGATGTGCCCTATAATTCCCAAATCATTATTTTCCTGTCAGTGTTTTCTTTTTCTTGCTTGCTTTTATAAAATACCTTTTATTATTTCTCAGAACTCAGGGTGTCACTTACCAATCCTCCTTTCCAGAAATATATGCAAAAGTTTTACTAGCCAAATAGGAAAGTTCTAATTTATCAAACTATGTTGTATAAAGTATATTGATAAGCTATAGTGTTTAATGAGGCTTATACCTGAGGCTGAAGTGGGATTTCCTATCCCTCACCCTGTGACTGGTAACAGCAAAGCTCAAAGAAAGGCTCAATGTGACTTATCACCCATGGTCAACACAAAAGCTGGCATGCAGAGAGAACTGGAATCCCTGGTGCTCTGCCTATTCATCCCTCCCTCTTAGACAGAGTCTAGGTTTTAAATAATGTTTGTTTATAAAAATAGATTGTCAGCTACCATGTGACAGCTTGGATTATTTTTTTGACTTTTCCAAGCTTGGCTTTTCTTCTCCTGTTTCCTCTTTGCTCCAGGAAGTCCATGGTCACTGGTTGCCTCACACCACAAATGTCAAGTGCCCACATGCGCCCCCATCCTGTACAACTGAAGCTTTTGAGCCTGCTGCACACCAGGGCTCATCCAAGTCTCTGCAATTTTTAAGATGTAAAAGCTACCATGTGCCTTGTGCCTCTGTCCTTTCTTTGTGTTATATTTTATCACATATGGGTAAAAGTAGAGCCCTTATCCCTCAATATCTTAAAGAATCCTTGCTAAAATCACTTTTTCAGGTATTATTCAGTACACTCTATCCGAGACAAGTCTCACAGGGAACCAAACCCAGGGATAATTCTAAAGGCCTTAATAAGCTGAGTGGCAAATGGGTTTGGTGCTCTAACCCAGACTTCAGCAAAAGTGTTCTGTAAAGGACCAAATAGTAAATACTCCAGGCTTCGTGAACTTCATATGTCTTCTGTCACATATTCTTCTATTTTTGTTGTTATTGTTTTGTTTTGCTTTTCCACAACACTTTATAAATGAAAAAAATAATTCTTAGTTTGAAGGCCCATTTCTGCAGGCCACTAACCAGATTTGGCCTGTAGTTTGCCAAATCCTGATCTAGATTCCAGCCAACCTTGTTTGAATTCTGTCTCTGACATTTACTAAATACTTAACAGATATGTTTAATCTCTCTAAGTTTCCACATGTCTGAAACGTGGATAACTGTTCTTATCTTAATAAGATAGAAGGAAAATTAACCACAATAACACCTTTGAAGCTCTCAGCATCATGCCTGAAACTTGGTAAGCACTCAATAAATTATCTATTATTACTGTTTCTCAAAAGAATGTATCCTCCCTGACCTCTGGGTCTTTATTACAGATCAAGCTTGTCTGACTCTCTCTGCCTTTAGGATAAATTCTCTTCCAGGAATTTTCTTGTCCCATTATGCAAATAGAATCCTTAGGGACCTTCCCATTCATCAGCCTCATTTGCCCAGATGTGTTTAGTGGCATTGTGAAATGTGCTTAGACATAAGCTAAGACTCCTCCTACAAAAATGGAAGTAGAGAATGATAGCTAAGATGGATATCACCAATTAATACATGTGCAGCAGATTGCTCAACAATAAACAGACCAGTTCAGTTTTGAATGCTCCAACAATGCCTAAATGAGCCAATTAGCAAAAGTATTGGGGTGAGTTACAGCTAAATCTCATTACTTAATTTCCTCCTGATCTTACATACTACCCCCATCAGTTTCCAGTGAGAAAGTGAACATTTGCTCTTGGCACAGACTGCAGTTTTTCAATTCAACAAGCATTTATTGAGCATCTACTTTGTGAAAAGCATTGAGCCAGGCATTATAGAGGAAACAAAGACAAACTAGACACAGATCTGTCTTTAAGGAGGAAGGAAAAAAGAAGGTAAGTGCCGAAGCAGGCATATAAAAAGTGCTGTAGAAGAGGTACAGAAATGAGGTATAAGAAAACACAGTTTGTATTGCTTCAGAAATGCAATCAGAAATGTCTCCAAGTAGCTTTTTGGCTGCATCTAAAAGGATGGATAGGATTTCAACAGGATGAAATGGCCTTTCCATGATGAAATTACATAATAAGAAGAATGGTTTATGTTAGAAGATTGTTAGAGATATAGTTGACCAAAGCACAGGAGTCGTGACTGAGGGTAGTGAGTACTAAGGCTAGAATTAGAACAAAATGAAAATAAGTGACAGTTTATCGAGTCCTAACCTCTTGCATAGCACATGAGGAAACGGAATCTCACAAAGAGATTAAGTGCCTTTCCTGTGTCACACAGCTAATGGCTGAGCTGAAATGCACCTCAGCTCCCCAGCTTCCCGGGCTAGTTCACTTTCCATTACCTAATAGCTGGAGACAGATAATGGATGAAACTGAATACCACACTAAGGTTTTTGTTTTTCCTCTGCAAGAAGTGATTTGATACTGAAAAATTTGAGCAGCAGTGTATAATAGTCAAGGATATAAAAATCTGATTTAAGCAGCGCTATGAAAGGGGAACCAAGGAGGAAAGAGGCTGGAGGCAGGGAGGCAGATGAAACCGCTGCAATTGCTCTGGGCCTGAACTAAGGCAGTGGTACTGAATGCCTTGGATGGGACAGATAAGAGGATCACTGTGAAAGGAGAACCGAAATGACTGAGAGAATAACTAGAGAAGAGAAATGAGAGAAGATGTCAAATAGGACCCCAAAGATTTTAGCAAATACCTATTGAGCACGTCCTTTATATGAAGTACTAAAGAGCAATTGCTTCTGCTTTTATTCTCCATATTTTTATATCTCTGCAGACCAAATACATTACCCTTTTATACACAGAAGAGAAAGAGTATAGCAGAAAGAACACTGTGCTTGATCGCAGATCTGCGGCCAACTCCTTCACAGCTCGTAGCACGTCACTACTCTGATCTTTCAGTTTGCAATTCTGTAATACGAGGCATTTCCTGGATGATACCTAAGGCCTTTTCCAACTCTTATGATAGTCGTTGTATCTCAGATGTGAGAGGAAACACAGGGGCCAAGGGCGGCCACCTGGCACAAATTAGTATACACATCTTTGGGGTTGAACGGGCATGGGTTTGAGGAAGAAGTTGTTCTCTTGTCTGAATTCAAGGAGAATTCTGTTTAGTTGTGCTTCATCCTCCCTGAACTCTGAAGTTAAACACATGGACTAATGAGATGGCAGGAGAGGTTCCAGAAAGATGTACAATAGCTTAGCGGTCTGCCTCTACACAGCAGGGTCCAGGAATAGCACAGCCCAGGCAGGAGTTTGCCCTGATGTGTGCCCTTCTCGAAAGTATGCTAAGCGAGTCACTGAGATGTCAGCTTCATGGCAGCTAGGCAATCAGGGAACTGTGTTCAGCCTGGGAGAACACCTCACTGAGTGTAAGGCTTTCTGGGTATTGAAGAAGGCCTTCTACTTTTCACTTCATTATCCATAGCTCATGTCAGGAACCTGTGACTACTCAGTACTTTATTTCAACCCCCAACATATTCTATACTCACTGTGTCAAGGCACCAACCAGAGCTCCAAACTCACAATCTTCTGGGTAGTTTTTCTGCTTCTGAGCCAATGCATGTGCCCTACAGCACAGTATGATGGATATATCTTTCAGTATCAAATAATTAATTATGCAGAATGCTTCATTAACAATAACCACTAAAGTCAATGGCCAGGGTCATCACAACATGGTTCATCCGTGCTTGAATTCACTGACCCCTCCCTCTCTCCTTGTCAAGAAATATCAAGAAACAGATTCATCAGGAATAATGGCCAGATGTTTGCTCATTAATGATCCTTCCATAATCAGAAAAGTGATGACCACGGGACACTTAATCTTGTCAATTTTTGTGACAGAAAACATGCTTAATTTATCATCAGCTTTACAAAAAACAGAGCTCTCATTCACCCAAACCAAACCAGAAAACACAATAACTATTTAGGATTTAGTCTTATTTGCACTGTAAGCCCAACATAAGCTTTGCATGATTGGTCACACTGCTTCTGCTTCTTTAAACAGAAGTGTAAACATAGTGTTGGGGACTTGACCAAGCAGCTCCCACACCCCACTCCAAGTGTTGAGCTGAGCTAAGAGTTGTACAAAAATGAGCAGTAATGTTATCAATGCCAGACTCCTCAACCTGGCTGTCCATCACGGGCTCCATCAAGGGCTCTGCTTTGCTTCACAGTGTGGTCACTACACACAAGCTTCTGCCACTCTCAGTGCTGATAATCACCTCTGCATTTAATCATGCACTCTGGCAACTTAAATGTCACACAGACGACTGAGCTCTTGTTAAGGTGTGTGTGTGTGTGTGTGTGTGTGTGTGTGTGTTGTGTGTGTCCCTCACAAGGTATTCTCAGCTAACACTAACCACAATGTACTTTTCTTCTCCAAATATGAATGTGCCTACCGTCTACACGATATATAATCATGCTGTAGGCGTGTCATCTGGTCATTGTATACAGTGTCATCTGGTTGTTTCATGTCTTATATCCCCAGCTGAATCAGATGGGATCCAAATGTCAGCTCTCTGGTAACTTCCATAGTTGATGAATTGGGTGAAGATATAAGAAATCCTCACAGAGGCAATAAGAAATATAGAAAAAAACTTGAAATCTGAAGTTCAAAACCAAGCTTAAAATTGTAACTCTGACTTCTACCAGTTGTGTACCTGTGGACAAATTATTTAACGTCTCTGGGAAGTTTTTGTGAGGACCAAGAGAAAAATAAAGATTCTGGCACAGTGCCTGGTATATAGTAAGGACTCTATAAAATGTCAATTTCCATTTCCTTTTTTAATTATCAAGTAAAAAGACCAGAACCTATAGAATCTCTCTCTCTCTCTCTCTCTCTCTCTTTCTCTCTCGCTCTCTCTCTCTCTCTCTGGGTTAATACACTTTCATTCACACAGAGTCTTACACAAACATAATGCCCAGCAATCAAAGGATAGATAAAAAAAGAAACGAAAGTGTTAAAACCAATAGCAATATAAAAAGTATACATCTCACTTAATGAAGGGCTTGTTTTAACATTATCAGAATCTTTTCGGTCTAGAAAGAACACAAACACACAACAGTGTCAGAGCCATGTCACATAAGTATTGCCCATAAAACTGCAAAATGGGCCAGACGCGGTGGCTCATGCCTGTAATCCCAGCACTTTGGGAGGCCGAGGCGGCTGGATCACCTGAGGTTGGGAGTTCGACACCAGCCTGACCAACATGGAGTAACCTCGTCTCTACTAAAAATACAAAATTAGCCAGGCATAGTGGCGCATGCCTATAATCCCAGCTACTCAGGAGGCTGAGGCAGGAGAATCACTTGAACCTAGGAGGCAGAGGTTGCAGTAAGCCGAGATTGTGCCATTGCACTCCAGCCTGGACAACAAGAGCAAAACTCCGTCTCAAAAACAAACAAAAAAATTGCAAAATGTAGTCACCCTGTTATGTTTCATGACTCTGAAAGTGTTATGTGTTTCTTTTTAACAGTAAACAGTCACTTCAATAGTTTATTATTTCTTATCATTATTAGTAGTATCATGTCAATATTTTAAAGCTGAAGTTGTTTCTTCAAACCTTAACTTATAAACTAAAACTCAGAGTACCAAAGTTTGCTTTGCAGCATTAAACAAATTAGGAGGTTGCTCTAATTTAGTTTTTAACTGAGTTTTTGTTCCAGAAATAATAGAGACACAATAGACAAAGAGCAATAAAGAAAATAAAAATAAACTGCTTAATAAAATGCAATTCCATATTCCCCATTACCTTGGGTAATGATGTTAAAATACCCCCAAAACTACAAATACTATCAGGAAAGCTTAACTAAACAGCACTGTTTTCCACATCTACCCCTAACAAGGTTGAATGTCCTGGAGTTTTCCAGCTTCTGGATTTCAGAAATATCCTCTTTACTACTGTCCCTCAAGTCACGTAAAAGCCCACTAAGAAAGCCTCCTCTCCTATTTAACTTTATGTGTCAGCACCTGGTGCCTATTCAATGCTCCAGTTCTTTCCATGGTGCTATTGTCTCCATATAAGGCTGCTGTTATGAAAATAAGTGTTAATGATGAAGGGCTAAATGCCGTGTGATAGAAACAAAAAAAGGAAGAGAAGGAGGGTAAGAAAGAAGAAGGAAGATAAGAAAGAAGAGAGAAAAAATTTTAAATACCAGAAAAATATTTATATTTGCAAAGTACATCAAAAACACCAGAATTGTAGCAAGTGTACAGAAAAAAAGAAGAGCTTTTGCACTGCAGATCTATTTATTTGGCAACTTATTACAAAATGTTATCATGAAATTTTTGATTATGCATTCCTAAATTTAAATTTACAATTCTGGCACCAAATGACGTTAATCTATTTATATAATAAAGCAGCAAGTTGGCTGGGCCTGGTGGCTCACACCTGTAATCCTAGCACTTCGGGAGACAGAGGCAGGTGGATCATGAGGTCAGGAATTGAAGACTAGCCTGCCAACATGGTGAAACCCTGTCTCTACTAAAAATACAAAAATTAGCCGAGTGTGGTGGCACGTGCCTGTAATCCCAGCTACTCAGGAGGCTGAGGCAGAGAATTGCTTGAACCCGGGAGCCAGAGTTTGCAGTGAGCAGAGATCACGCCACTGCACTCCACCCTGGAAGACAGAGCAAGATTCGGTCTCAGAAAGAAAAAAACCAGCAAGTGCTTAATGGATAACTGCAAGTCTCATCAACAGCAATGCTATTAACTGAACTGGCTCATCAGTAATTGACACCCATATCCATCCACTTGCTCATGCCAAGATGTAGGTGAGTCACCCTTGAGCTTTGCCTCTCTCTCATCCTATTTGCCACAATTCATCACCAACTCCTCTCAATTCTACTTTCCAAATACATCTCTAGTCCATTCAGTCTCCCTGGTCTTCACTCTTCCAGCCTAGTCCTGGCCTCCATTGCCTCTCACTAGGACTTTTCCAGTGGATGTCTAACCACTTTTCATACATTCCTTTCCCAATCCATTCTCCAAAAGTAGCCAGAATGATCTCTATAAAATGCAAGTCTGATTATGTCACTTACTAGCCTAAAATCCCTTTAACTCCTAACATTTCTTCAGGAAATAAATGTCAGAATTGTTAACAAGAACCTATACATTTCTACAAAACCTGGCCATTACTTCTCTCTTTAACTTTTTATTTTCTCTCACTGTCCCCCTCTCTCACTTTGCTTCTTCTCACTGGCCTACTCTCTTTTCCTCAAATATGCCAGCTTCACTCTTACATCAGCCCTTTCGTACACACTGTTCTCTTCACTTGAAGAAAATGCCACCAATCCTAGCCCCTTTATCTAGCTAACTCCTACTCAGTCTTCCAGCTCTTGAATGCTTCTTTTTTGATAGATCTTTCCTAGCCACAGAGTTTAGTTTAAGGTTGCTATTATACTCTTTCATGGAACTAATTATATTTTCTTTAAGGCACTTGTAATTGCAGTCATACAGATATCTGTATGACTATCAACTTAATGCCTGTATCTACCACTCTGCTCTAAGCAACATGACAACAGGGACTGACTCTTTTGTTTGCCACCATATTCCCAAGACTATCACAATATCCAGCATGAGTGTGTCAGCGCCTTGTTGAATTAATTCATTGGTAAGTTCCTTTTACTTCTCTTTAATCAAGCGGCTGTGTTCCCACACAGTTATACTGCTATACTAATCAATGGCTATCATTGTTTGAACATTTATTATACGGCAGGCACTGTGATAAGCATTTCACATGTGTACTCTTTATGGCATCTCTACAGTGTAGTACAGTTATCATTCCCATTTTATTATTTAGGAAACTGAGCTGCTTTAAGTGACAGATTAGTAAAACTGCAATTCAAAGCAAAGCTTTTCAGGCTTCCTGGCCCATATTCTTAAACAATTCACTATACTGCTCCCTGGCAAGTGGAGGGTGATTGAACTGCATAGGGTGAGAGAAGGGAGCAGAAAGCATGTGTTTTGTTAAAAGTTACCAGCATTTTGGCTATTCATGGTTACTGTTTCACACTAACCCAAGGACATTGTTTTTCTCTGTATTTGTCATTTCCATCGGCAGCCCCTCTTACTACACCATACTGAAGAGGGAAAATGTGTTCCCAGCTTCCAGAGATATTAAGCCACAGGTAGAGATGAATTGCAGCCTGCCTCTTTTAGCTGGCTGAGTTTGTTTGTTGGTTGGTTTGTTTTTCAATATGAACATGAAAGATTTCTCCTCTACTGTCCTCAACATTGGTTTCCCTGCTTAGCATACATGCTGGCTAAGGATTGTAGGTAATAGAAACAGTGGTATATATGTGCCAGAATTCACACCATGGGAAAGAATACAGTGATGCTTCCAAGGGAAATTAAAGACACCCTAGTTAGGCTTTAACTTAAATTGTGAAGGATATTGTTTAATTACTTTTCTGAAGGACAACCAACACTCCTACCATAGGAGTATCTCAACCTGCAACTTTATCCATTAAAAATTCTGGTAATAGCCAACTCTCTGTTGTATAAATGTATCTTCAGGCCTTCACTCCTCCAAAACTGTTCCCTTGGTGACAAGTCTGTTCCCTGGGTGATAACTGATGGATTCTTTCCTGATGTCACTCAGACACTGACTTTAATCTGAAGAAAGGTTTCAGCTCCTTTTGAAGCATTAAAAACGGGATGCAATCATGGCTCTCCTGAGGATAAAAAATGGAACTTTCTTGTAAAGCAGGAAAAGCTCCATTCTGTGCTATAGAGTTGCTTGGGAGAAACACTTCCATGCCTTTTTTTTTTTTTTTTTTTTTTTGGCTAGTTCTGCTCTCTGTCTGGACTCTGAGTAAGTAAAAGTGAATGTCTGCATTGCACAAAAATGTCATTAGTAACTACAATTAGCCTCCCTTCAGCACTGAAGTGACAGTATTTGTATTTCACAATCCTGGAGAGAACCTTTAGACTGCATATCCTATTTAGCCAGTTTATTAAAAAGAGGCTTTTTTTTAATAAATCTATTTTTGTGGGAGACTTAAACTGCAGTCATCAATATCTTTGGTGTTTATTGTTTATTTATAAAAATGTTCATTTTCTGTGTACCTTTTTCTGCCTATTAAATATCAGGTGTTCCAAGAGGCAAAAATAAAGCAATTAAAAACTTTGAAGCTAGCCAAAATCGTTTTTACAATACAATTATTTTTCTCTGATTTCCCGCAGATGATAAAATAGCCTAGTCCACAGGGGCTGAAAAACAAAATTGATGTCCACCTAAAACTATTCATGCTTTTTACAAGAATTATCAGGAGGCAAACAAAATATCCTAATGCTTAATGTCCATTTTGGCCATGGTTCTGAAAATCCTATATTATTTTGCATAGAGTGTTTTAGGTAGGTATGCACCTGGTACATACGGTTAGCATTTTAAATTAAATCTTTTAGCATCACAGTTGTTGCATTTTAAGAGCCTATTTTAGGTGCCTTATTCACTTCAGTCATTGCTATCATTAAAAGCAGGATTTTGAGATTTCATGTATACCATATAAGAATGCTAAATTTGGGTTATTACGAAATTTAAAATCTTAAAGCCTCAGATTATTATATCAATGTGCTACCTGATAAAGTTTTTGTGCTCCTTTCCCACTTGCATTATCAGCATTGTTGACTCTTCCAGCTTCTTTTAAAAATCCTGCAATAAGTAATCACCTGCCGCCTTTCTCTTAATGTTTCCTAAATAAATACTGCAGGAGGGACAAAGAAACACTGAGATATTGAGTCATTAGTGGCAATGAAAGAAGAATTGTGCATCCAGGAATAAAAAAAAGGAAAGAATTTAAACTCTAACCCAGACTCTGCTTCTCATGTCTTTGGCCCTGTTATGTTGAGCTGTTAAAATCTAGCTTTTCTCAGGTTATGCTCTGATGTCTTTAATATTTTTTTAACCTTATTGCTATCAAGAGTAGCAATGCTAATATAGTACTTTGACTCTCCAATAGTGAAGGCAGTGACTCAGAAGCAACATTTTGATAATTGTACATTATGGAGAAAGAGTACATTTTATCTCAGTTTTCATTCTATTGATGTTTCCCAAAGTCACAACAGTTACAAACAGACAAGAACAATAAAGGTGACCAAAGTAACCAATTTAGGGGCAGAGATATTCTTGACTATTTTTGCTTACTTTTTGCTTAGTAATTTCTTTACCATTACAGTGGGTATGGGTTCTTCATAAATTGGTGCTTAATAAAAACTTTGTGAATGAACATATAGTGGGGTGAGGAAGGGGTGCTGATTTGAAATTACAACTGACTGCAGCAGTTTCTGCCTCCTTAGAGAATGGCATAAATTCTCTCGGTTTAGCAAGACACATTGATGTGCCATTTGGGTGTTGACGTGTAGGGGCAGAACTCAAAGGCAGAAAAGAAAAAGGAGAATTAAATTTATTGCATAATTAAGTACAAACTTGGGTGTTTCCGGGAATATTAGGAAAGCAGAATGGGTTTCCAGAGAGAAAGAGAGGACAGAGAAACTCAGCAAGGTGTGAAAACTGAGGTTTTATATGAGTGAGCCATTGATAACGACCCAGGGACTTTTGAAAATGTGGTAAAATCTTGATTTTAAATTTTTTGCATATGGACTGTGATGTTTTCCATTGCCTACACATTTCAGTAAATGACTGCTTAACCACAGAGCCTTGGGTCACTGATACCTTGGGACCTGAAGGAGTCAGAGCGTTATCCAGTTGGGGAAAAGCTATTGGAAAACAGCTGCAACATATTTGTGATGATGAGATCATCCTCGATTAAATGAATTCAATGGAGGCAGAAATCCCGAGCCAAGAGAGGCTAAAGGACACATAAACTACCCAAGTCACTCCATAGAAATAGAGGCATTTCAAAAATCAGGATACTCCCGCATATATCTGCATTACAAGTAGTACAAACATTATTAGCTTCTCTTCAGTGAAACCTGTTCCCAGTCTTCCAAATATTACTAATACAAGTGTTATATAAACTACAAACACGAGGAGCAAGTTTATACTATATAACATTGTGTTGATTCTATTTAATTGTGGATTGGGTTTTTTTGGTTGTTGTTCAAGGGTTTTTGTTTTCATAGGTATCTTAAATTATATAAAATATCTCTATGATATCATTTAAGTATCATGATGAGACTATGTAGTTGACATTTGTATATCCATTTAAAAAGATGAAATCTTGAGCTCAGCAGTTAAGTAATTTGTCCAAAAGTCACATGGACAGTAAGATACAGAGTCGAAGATTGAACCCATGCCTGCCTATCTCCAAGGCCTATGGTTACCTGTCTTTCGAAATGAGCTCAAAGGAGAGGAGGTATGCCATTCTGAGAAGAAAAACAATTATTTCTCCCTTGAATCAATCTCTGATCCTGAGAGAAAGTCAGTCTGTAAAACAGAAGGCTTTGTGCACAATCTGTTTTATATGGAAAACTATGAGCCCCACTGACCAAATAAAGAAGAGAACTCTTGAGTCTTTTCTATAGCATTCAGAATACCAAGAACTAGTTGGAATAGTTCTAAAGCCAACAGGGCATGGAGTATAGCAATATAATTAAATCATCTTGAGGGCCGTTAGTTCACAGTGCAAGACTGGGCACAGATCCAACTGCAATATCCACTTGTCTGTCTCTGTTTCTTCATCTGAAAAATGGGTATTATAATAATGTCTACTTCCCAGAATTGTTGTGATAATTAAATGAGGCAATGCAACTAGATTACCTGGTATGCATGCATCAAACAAGGTGAATGATTAAGAGGGTGATATACAAAATCATCCCTCCTGCTGAGTTGAACAAAAGTGTCCTCGATACTAGCATGTAATTCCTCTAGGGGTGCTGTGGGACTATAGATTATGGTAACTACTTTAAAGCATAATTCTGTATGGATTTTACATCCTTTTAATTAAAATTCCTCCTGACATGCTGGATCAGGAGTTTTTACAAGTGAGTACCAAAAGGCTTTCCAATAAGATCTTTGTCTCAGTATTTTTGGTGACAGCTAAAGGCAAGAAAACCTAATGAAAACAAATGAAGTCCTACACATTTTGTATGTAATAATAGCAAATGGAACAGGTTGCTATTAACAATTTTTATCACAGCTTATCTGTTCAAATGGTACAATTATTTGAGAAACAGAGTTTTCTAAACACGATAGAACCCGAAAGACCAAGTATATAGGAAGAAATGTTCCCTGAGTGAGTAGCATTGCTTTTGAGAATTCTCCTTTGTCAACCTAGAAAAATCATAACAAAATCCAAGCTAATTAATATAAAATAAATAAATTAATATCCTCATATAGGTCATGAAAAGGGTGAGAAAAGTGTCACCATTCCTTATCTCACTGACAAAGACACTTTAAAAAAAAACAAGCAGACACACTGGTGGCTTCTAGGTGTGTTTAACTAATTGGAACAACACTGAATTTTAAATAGATCTCTCTGTCTGCCAAGGGCCATGTTTTACCACATAGGAATATAGCTGCTAATGTGAATTCAAGCAGTGCACTCAGAACTGTCTCAGTATCTTGCAGAAGAGACACAGAAGATGTGGAAGATGTGGTCTGTCTCCTTGACAGACAAACTTCTATTTCGCTATCACTTCTCCAAAGGGTTAAACAACGGTGACATGTTAAAGTGGGAGGAAAATGTATTTAGGAAATAATCAATTTTCACTGCTATATGGTACTCTGAAAGGTTGCTACTGTAATAAAATTAGAATACCACTTTATTATTGCAGTGTAAGTAATTTTATTTACTTTTTAAGTCAACACACACACAGGGTGGTGAGAGCAATCAGCAGCTGCACTTGTTAGCTCACTGATTAAATATGTTGTCACCTAACTCTGAACTAATTAAAGAAAATTGAATCTGTTTGTGCATTAGTCAACATGGTATTAACTTTGTTAACTGAGGTTTTTGAGCTTGCTTACTCTTTTCACTGCCATATTTTTTAAAATAAGTTTTATTTGTCACTAGCAATTTCACCCAGTTGCCACAACTTGTTAAGAGAGGTCTTTGAATATTAGAGTGTGTTATTTATAGAGTAGCTATTTACATCTTTTGATTGTGGAAGAAACCCTCAATGAGAAGTACTAGAAAATTGTAGGAGACAGAAATATAAAATTAATTTATATAAGTTTTAAGTATATTTTTCCTACATGATGCCTCCATTTGCAAGTGGACCTATGTATTTCAATAGAAGTAAACTTACAAAGCTACTCAAGATATAACATCAAGCAGACGACCCTATAGGATCAACCTAAGTCCCAAGAACTCTGTGACCCCAATCCCCTGGCCTCTGAAATCAGCTATCTGAAAGTATCTTGGCCAAAGGTAATGCCACTGTCTATGACCCTCTATTCAAGACCCCCATAGTCCAGCTGCCCCAGTACCCTAAAGTTAAATAAGTTGACTTGTCTATTTCCAAAAGCAGATAGATGTCAGAGGTTGTTTTCCCCAAAATGCTAGCTCTAAAAGGCTGTTGCTTTGTTTTTTCTTGTTCTAGTTTGAAAAAGCAACTTTAGGGATTCAGGGATCCAAAAGAGAAAGTCTTAAAGTACTTCCGAGGAGAAAGGAAGCAAGGAAGGAAGACCTAGAACAAAAGTTGAACCACTTTGCTGTTCAAAACCTACTTCACCCATGTTAACTTACCCAAATGAGAAATATCATATGATGCTTTTAACTTCCTCAAAACACTTCCACCTATATCATCCTGTGGAACCCAGGAGCTTATTTTTTTAATAAGTGGAAAGGACATAAGCAATCCTAGGGTGTTTCTAAAAGCTCCATACCAAAAAAAGCTGTCAGGTTTAATTAAAGGAAAATTGCCCAGAAGAACTTCAGACTGGGGCTATTCAAGCAACATGCTTGAATATTATCAGGAGAAGAAAACACCTGTCCATTTAAATCGTTGAGAATTCAACAGTTTAAATGATGTAATAACAATTCTAAGCAGGGCTAAATGTAAAAGGATCAGCTGGAACCACTTTTAGTCAAGGTTGATTAATCTAGTTTTCACAGCATTAGCTGGCCAAACAACTAAACAATGGTTTTTCAACTCTGATGGTCTATATTGACTTTAAACTCATTGTATCTTATTGGATTTTGAAAATTATAAATCCACAAAGTAGTCTGGGAACAAAATGGAAGTTAATTCTGGTTCATTGTAAAACACACTTTTTAAAAATGGGCTACGTATACAGCATAAAATAGTAAGTGGAAAATAAAACTAGTTAAATAATGACCAATATACTCATTGCATTAGGTCCATTTTCTAAGAATTGCAAGACTATGGATTAGAAAAGAAGTGAACATCAAGGACAGCTATGAAAAAAAAATCCGTGGTCCCTGTATCAGTTGCCTTAAAGCAGTGGTTCTGAAACCTGAATGTGCATCAGAGTCATGTTTAGGGCTTGTTAAAACACATTTCACTAGACCCCTCCCCCTGAGCTTCTCATTCAGAAAGTTTCAGTGGGGCCGCAACCTTTGCATTTCTAAGTTTCTAGGTGATGGTGATGCTACTGATCCAGATACCACAATTTAAAAATTCCTGGTTTGGAATTAGTGATTTGGGATCAGAGACACTTGAATTCAGGTACAGTTCTAAACACTTTACGCGTGTTATATTATGCAACTCTTCCAACAGTCCTGTGGTAGAAATTAGTAACACCTTATAAAAAAGACTTAAAATTTGAGATGCTTAGTAACCTACCCAATGCTGCATGCCTAGAAAGGGTCAGAGGCCACATTCAAAGCTAAGTCTGACTGTAAATTCTATTCTCATTCTGCTACACAGTGTAGCCATCCAACCCACTTCCCTGTATTATATACATTGTGAGGCATTAATAAACATAAATTGATTATTATGGCATGTTAAAAAATGAGAAAAAGGAAGACAATCCTTTTCTTTGTCATAAGATACTGAGAAAAGTTCATCCTAAATATAACAATAATGTATTTCTAAGAGAGTTTACACAAAAGGATTTTTCATAATATTGTTATTGTGCATCTTCCACGATGTTGTACCTGTTGGAAAGTTAATCTACTAAAGATCTGAAAATCACAGTCTTAGGAGAAAAGAAAGAGAGGAAAAAAAAAAGATGGAAGGAAGAAACCATCCACAATGAATAAGCAATTGGGCATGAATAGAATTTATTCAGTTGGTGGCTACTGCCCAAACAGAATGAATTGGCAGAATAAAGGAATATTACTCTATAATAATAATGGGTGTTCACAAATCTTGAGGTCTACACTTAGTTTCTCCACTAATTCTGTAAGTGGACTTGGGCAAGACACTGGACAAGATTTTTCTCTAAAAGCCCTTGCAGAATTAGCAGATTATGATTCTGTGAGGAACACCTTGAAAACATGTTTTATCCACATCTCTAGCACTAGCAGAATATCATTGTTTACATTGTCATTGTCAATCTTTCACGGAAAACAGGATGACCAGTTTATTAATGTTTTAAGGAAACTTCTCAGCATGGAAGTGGCCATCAAATCCATTTCTATACTTTGTTTGGATATAGAATCTCTCAGAATTTTCCATGAGCTTTCAGACACAGTCCCAATACACCCTCGTGGCTGGCCCTTGTTAGCTGCCAACTTAATCCATCAAACTGCTTTAACTGAAAGCTCTAGAGAGCTGAGGCAGCCAAAGTTATTGGACTCTCCCAGCACAGCTGAGGAGACATCCCCTCAATAGCTGTGGAGACATGGCCCAGATTGCTTTTTCACTAAAAGGATGTAATTGCTAACGTAGTTATTGACTTGATGGATCTGTCCCAGTTTAGCTTATTTCATTAGGGCTGTTTCCTCAGCCATTTTAGGATAAAATTTCTTAGGTATCTTACTACAAAGAAAATGCCTATCTTCCTTTTCCCCTTATTTTTAACATCTCATTATAATTGGCTTGTGTTTTTAAGGGTTCACAATGTACTAAGTACTATATATAATGTATGGCTGTAATCTCTCAGCAGTTTATATTCTAAATATGCCCTACCAGTGAATACAAAAGCAGCCTCCATATTTGAGATCCCTAAGATGCCCGTGAAAAGCTTTGTTGCTTTCATGAGTCAGTTATTTTAGGCCACTTATGGTTCATTGATCGTCTTAAACAATTGCTTGATCATTTGCTTGTTCATCAAAATATGGGCAATGTTGCCAAAGAAGCAGTGTACCCAACAGCCTTGGAATTTCCTCTTGTGTGGCACGAGTTTTGAATCCATTTTTCAGTTTCAAATTAGAAGACCAAGCCCCTTATTTTTTATCTTTTAGCCAAAGAAAGATCCCAGTGGTAACAGTTATCAAATGCAGCTTGCAAATCTAAGTCTGAGGTATGTTTGCTACAACAGCCCAGGGAAGTTGGTTTATTCAGAGTGTCAGGTTGCTTTGATCCAAACTGACAAATGAAGCTATTCATTATAACCCTAATGATAGTATTTTTTGGAAGGGGCAAAGAAACATAAACAAAACAGATCTATGTACAAACTTGATGACTTGGAGTTACGCACTTTCAGGATTGCATCACCAAGCCCACTTGCATCTGATGCATTGAGTGAGTGAAGGAGTTAATGCCACGCTTCTCACTCCAGCCCTTGCTTGCCACACTATAATTAAAGCGGTGTCAGCCTTCCACTATAAACTAGTGGTATGATTTTCAGAGGTTTATGACTCAACCATAAAATTCACTCTAGGCTCAAAACTGGCACAAGGCAATGAAACTTGAGAACAC
Organism: Pongo pygmaeus; assembly: GCF_028885625.2. Taxonomy (NCBI): domain Eukaryota; kingdom Metazoa; phylum Chordata; class Mammalia; order Primates; family Hominidae; genus Pongo; species Pongo pygmaeus. The sequence goes on along the minus strand of NC_072373.2, from coordinate 122,755,690 downwards.
AATTTTTAGAGAAGAAAATCATTTCAGCTCTTTAAGGTTATAGAAACTTTTTTCCTTAGTTTTCATGCTCACATAATGAAAATAAATCTGCTTTATGTATACAAATTTTCTATGAATTTATTGAATTTCAATAATCTATGATTAGAGCTTAAAAATATTTATTTTATATATCTTCCTACTCTTGAATAGAAATATATGATACTAGCAGGTATTAGGGCTTTGGAGAATTGGAGTTGGAAGAAAGCAGAAGAGGACCAGATCTCATCCCTTTTCTCCATGCAGACAACTTCCCTAATGACATTTCCTTTCTGCCTCTTACTTCTTACTAAACGTTATTGATAGGTTAAGACTAATTCCTTCCTAGGGTTTCCCAATAATTCCTTTTAAAATCTGTAACCCAAATTTCTTAATTGGAAGCACAAGGACATTCTATTCTTTATAAAATGTCTGTAGAAGAATCTGTGGTAGGAGAGTAACGTGGTTTTTGCCTCAAACAGCGTTGATCAAAAGAATTGGTTTGGCCATTGCAGATTGTAAAATACACCTTCTCCGTTTGGGAAGGAAGAATTTGTCTTGATGCAGTAAAAGAATAAATGAATTTTTCAGATACGGCAGTTACAAACCTATTCATGTTTCTTTAGACAAAACTCTTAAAAGTCACACACCATTAGATGGCATTTGCCATACATAAGCTGTCACTTCAAGACCTTAAAATGTATGAAGACCCATTTATGGATTCAAAAATTCCTCCCATGAAACAGCAAACAACTATTATTCTTAATAATAAAAATGATGAAGCCATTCTTCAAGCATGTTTTTCTCTATCTTTATAAAAACTGTAAATAAAAATATCCAGTCCTAAATTTATTCTCTGATGAACTCTAGATTTTTCCATATTAAGCATGTTATTTTAATTCCACTGATTTAAAATAATTTGGAAGGTTAAGGATATGTTATGGAGATGACTAAGAGAAAAAGAGAAAATATATTAATATTTTAATAATTTTTAAAAGATCAGTGAATCAGAAGAAATGAAATCATCTATTGTGGCTTAGACAGTTTTCTAGGCATGTTACATTCACATATTGAACTTAAGAAAGGAAAAAACTTTCATTTGAAGTTGATGCTCTCTCTAAGAGGTTGAAAGAGTCTAAATAACAGGGGTTGGGGGTAAGTAAAAGAAAGCACAAGATCATAGTAAAATTCAACACTGCTTTTGAAGAATGCTCTTTCTTGCATTCATGTGAGTAGACATAATATATGCACCAAGTCCACAGGCAAAAGGCTATAGACTGTCCTCAGAAAGCACATGGGAAAAGGTAAGCCCTTATACTGAGTCAATTAAGCCATAGGTTTGTAATAATTTATACTTTCCCAGTAAGTGTGAGGGCAATGAAGAAAAGCTCTTGTGTGCTCACTCTTTATGTTAAAGCTGAACATACCCAAATGGCAGAGCTCCATTCTGTTGCACATTTTTTAAAGTTAAGCTTTTTTCCCAGCTAAAGAACGGAATATTCCAGATGAGCAGAAGAATAACTAGAGGAAACTGATGGAGATTTAGCTTGTGGCAGCAGGCAAGAAAAATATTTCCAATGACCCAATTTAAAGGACTGTAACCTCGTAGGGCACAGAGAAGACACAGCATCCTGTAGGACAAGTAGAAGCTTCATGATCAGAGATGAAACAATTCAGTTTGACAACACTCTGACTTTGAGGCCAAGACCACCAACAGAGCAGGCTTGGCAAGCAGCACTTAGAATCCTTGCTCAAAGGACAGAGTGGACTGGAAACCATGGTGTGCAAAAACTGCTGATTGGCCGCTGGGATTTTCAGCCACATCAGCACACACAGGAAGGAACACTGTCAACTCGGCCATCTCTAAATGCAATAGGCAGGAACATAAAATGAATGTAGTTTTAAAAACTAGTGAAAAGTTCTTTCCAGTGAAGAGTTTTTGAATAGCAAAAGTAATTTTACTGAGGATAGACTTGGGGTGTTGTTTGTTTGTCACTGTTTCGTGTGTGTGTGTGTGTTCCAATGTTCTCACCATGGATTTACCAAGTGAGAATACGAACTTCACACTTTCCCTTTAATATTATTTTTCTAAAACAAAAAGATATTTGATCAAAGACCGCATTTTCAGCAATTGCTACTTTCATTTCAATCTTAATAATATGAAAAAAGCAGAAATGAGATATAGATATGGCCTTCTACATTCTGAACATTTTTAGCATTGGAAACATATATAATGATTTTTCAGGTAAATTATTTTTGGGATAATTATGCACAAATAGATAAAAATATTTTATAAAATTTTAGATCTTTCGTTCATGAATCAATTTAGATTTGGGATCATGATTTATATTTTGAAGTTCACAACATAATTAAGGCAGTTGCAGATGAGATGTGAATTGATCTTTTATCTTTATGAATACCAGGAAAGAGAAATTACCATTTATTTATTTGTAATTGTAATTGCAATTGTAATTGTAATTGTAATACCTGAAACTGCTCAGTTCACCTTGACTCACAAGACTGTCCAGTTTCCCAAACCATATACTAACTCACCTTCCCTGAGTCTAATTTCTCCTTCTTATTTATGCTCCCAATGTCTTGAGTGCTGGAAAGAATGAGTATAAACTTATGAGCATGATCTTCCCTCTGCTTTCTATGATATATGCATTGTCCACTTTCTAAGCTGAACTCTGAACTTGCAAATCTCCTCTTCCCCATCATAGATCACATACCCCCACATCTCATTGTTCTGGGGCCCTGGTACAGGATTTCTTACCTCACGTCAGATTTCATCTCTTGGTTTCTCTTTCCAATCCTTATCAAAACTAATTGTACAAGCTGTCACCTTTCAAAAGCCCAGACTAAGTAAATCATAACCTACTTAACATTCACCCTTCAGACATATAACTAAATGCCATTCCAGGAGCCTTCCCTAAAACTTAAGATTAGATGGTCTTACTATTATACGTTTTAAAGAACTTTGTTCTTGTAGATATGCAGCGTTATTTCTGAGGGCTCTGTTCTGTTCCATTGATCTATATCTCTGTTTTGGTACCAGTACCATGCTGTTTTGGTTACTGTAGCCTTGTGGTATAGTTTGAAGTCAGGTAACGTGATGCCTCCAGCTTTGTTCTTTTGGCTTAGGATTGACTTGGCGATGTGGGCTCTTTTTAGGTGCCATATGAACTTTAAAGTAGTTTTTTCCAATTCTCTGAAGAAAGTCATTGGTAGCTTGATGGGGATGGCATTGAATCTATAAATTACCTTAGGAAGTATGGCCATTTTCACGATATTGATTCTTCCTACCCATGAGCATGGAATGTTCTTCCATTTGTTTGTATCCTCTTTTATTTCATTGAGCAGTGGTTTATAGTTCTCCTTGAAGAGGTCCTTCATGTCCCTTGTAAGTTGGATTCCTAAGTATTTTATTCTCTTTGAAGCAATTGTGAATGGGAGTTCACTCATGATTTGGCTCTCTGTTTTTCTGTTATTGGTGTATAAGAATGCTTGTGATTTTTGTACATTGATTTTGTATCCTGAGACTTTGCTGAAGTTGCTTATCAGCTTAAGAAGATTTTGGGCTGAGACAATGGGGTTTTCTAGATATACAATCATGTTGTCTGCAAACAGGGACAATTTGATTTCCTCTTTTCCTAACTGAATACCCTTTATTTCCTTCTCCTGCCTAATTGCCCTGGCCAGAAATTCCAACACTATGCTGAATAGGAGTGGTGAGAGAGGGCATCCCTGTCTTGTGCCAGTTTTCAAAGGGAATGCTTCCAGTTTTTGCCCATTCAGTATGACATTGGCTGTGGGTTTGTCATAGATAGCTCTTATTATTTTGAGATACGTCCCATCAATACCTAATTTATTGAGAGTTTTTAGCATGAAGAGTTGTTGAATTTTGTCAAAGGCCTTTTCTGCATCTATTGAGATAATCATGTGGTTTTTGTCTTTGGTTCTGTTTATATGCTGGATTACATTTATTGATTTGCGTATATTGAAGCAGCCTTGCATCCCAGGGATGAAGCCCACTTGATCAGGGTGGATAAGCTTTTTGATGTGCTGCTGGATTCGGCTTGCCAGTATTTTATTGAGGATTTTTGCATCAATGTTCATCAAGGATATTGGTCTAAAATTCTCTTTTTTGGTTGTGTCTCTGCCCAGCTTTGGTATCAGGATGATGCTGGCCTCATAAAATGAGTTAGGGAGGATTCCCTCTTTCTCTATTGATTGAAATAGTTTCAGAAGGAATGGTACCAGTTCCTCCTTGTACCTCTGGTAGAATTCGGCTGTGCATCCATCTGGTCCTGGACTCTTTTTGGTTGGTAAGCTATTGATTATTGCCACAATTTCAGATCCTGTTATTGGTCTATTCAGAGATTCAACTTCTTCCTGGTTTAGTCTTGGGAGAGTGTATGTGTTGAGGAATTTATCCATTTCTTCTAGATTTTCTAGTTTATTTGCGTAGAGGTGTTTGTAGTATTCTCTGATGGTAGTTTGTATTTCTGTGGGATCGGTAGTGATATCCCCTTTTTCATTTTTTATTGCATCTATTTGATTCTTCTCTCTTTTTTTCTTTATTAGTCTTGCTAGTGGTCTATCAATTTTGTTGATCCTTTCAGAAAACCAGCTCCTGGATTCATTAATTTTTTGAAGGTTTTTTTTTGTCTCTATTTCCTTCAGCTCTGCTCTGATTTTAGTTATTTCTTGCCTTCTGCTAGCTTTTGAATGTGTTTGCTCTTGCTTTTCTAGTTCTTTTAATTGTGATGTTAGGGTGTCAATTTTGGATCTTTCCTGCTTTCTCTTGTGGGCATTTAGTGCTATAAATTTCCCTCTACACACTGCTTTGAATGTGTCCCAGAGATTCTGGTACAACTATCTGATCTTTGACAAACCTGAGAAAAACAAGCAATGGGGAAAGGATTCCCTATTTAATAAATGGTGCTGGGAAAACTGGCTACCCATATGTAGAAAGCTGAAACTGGATCCCTTCCTTACACCTTATACAGAAATTAATTCAAGATGGATTAAAGACTTACATGTTAGGCCTAAAACCATAAAAATCCTGGAACAAAACCTAGGCATTATCATTCAGGACATAGGCATGGGCAAGGACTTCATGTCTAAAACACCAAAAGCAATGGCAACAAAAGCCAAAATTGACAAATGGGATCTAATTAAACTAAAGAGCTTCTGCACAGCAAAAGAAACTACCATCAGAGTGAACAGGCAACCTACAAATTGGGAGAAAATTTTCGCAACCTACTCAGCTGACAAAGGGCTAATATCCAGAATCTACAATGAACTCAAACAAATTTACAAGAAAAAAAAAACAACCCCATCAAAAAGTGGGTGAAGGATATGAACAGACATTTCTCAAAAGAAGACATTTATGCAGCCAAAAGACACATGAAAAAATGCTCATCATCACTGGCCATCAGAGAAATGCAAATCAAAACCACAATGAGATACCATCTCACACCAGTTAGAATGGCAATCATTAAAAAGTCAGGAAACAACAGGTGCTGGAGACGATGTGGAGAAACAGGAACACTTTTACACTGTTGGTGGGACTGTAAACTAGTTCAACCATTGTGGAAGTCAGTGTGGCGATTCCTCAGGGATCTAGAACTAGAAATACCATTTGACCCAGCCATCCCATTACTGGGTATATACCCAAAGGACTATAAATCATGCTGCTATAAAGACACATGCACACGTATGTTTATTGCGGCACTATTCACAATAGCAAAGACGTGGAACCAACCCAAATGTCCAACAATGATAGACTGGATTAAGAAAATGTGGCACATATACACCATGGAATACTATGCAGCCATAAAAAATGATGAGTTCATGTCCTTTGTAGGAATATGGATGAAATTGGAAATCATCATTCTCAGTAAACTATTGCAAGAACAAAAAACCAAACACTGCATGTTCTCATTCATAGATGGGAATTGAACAATGAGAACACATGGACACAGGAAGGGGAACATCACACTCTGGGGACTGTTGTGGGGTGGGGGGAGGGGGGAGGGATAGCATTAGGAGATATACCTAATGCTAAATGGTGAGTTAATGGGTGCAGCACACCAGCATGATATGTATACACATGTAACTAACCTGCACATTGTGCACATGTACCCTAAAACTTAAAGTATAATAGTAATTAAAAAAAAAGAACTTTGTTCTTTTCAAGATTCGTCACAACTATGATCGTATAACTCTTTGTGTAACCATGTGTTTAATGTCTATCTTCTTGCTGTACTATTAGATACTTGTGAAAAGGAAATTAGTCTGTCTTTTTTCCGGCTGTGGCCTCAGCATCCAGCACAGTGCCTGGAAAATGGTGGGCCCTCATGAAATGCTGGTCATTGCTGTTAAATTAATAGTCACTTGTCCCGTAAGATATTATTCCTCACAGGGAATATTTATCTTTAAAAGGGGAAGAAAAGAAACATGTCTTTTAGTCCGTTTCGGGTACCAGTACTATGATAGGATCAAAAACATTTCCTTAGTGGTGTTCTTAATAACCCTATGAGGTATGGATTATTGTTCTCATTTTATAAATTACCTGTTCAAAGTCCCATAGCTAGGCTCCAGTTTAAAACCAAGTTGGCCGAAATCCTAAATATTTTCACTGCACCTTGCTTCTTTGTTCCCCAAAAAAAAATCTCTGTGACAGAATGCACAACATTTCTTTCTTTCTGACCCTTCATTCATATTACAGAGGTGATCACTTATGTTACTTGTCAGCTTTTAACTGTTCTTATTGTTTACTTTCCTGCCTCCTAAAATCCTTTCTCTCTACCACAGCCAGAGTAATATACTTAAAATATAAATTATGTCACACCACTGTCCCACCTTAAATCATCCAGGTTTTTCAGCGCACTCAGAATAAAGTCTAAGTTCCTTGCAGCAGCCAGCAAGGCCCACTATGATCTGACCTCTGCCTACCTTCAGACCAGACCTTATCTCTCACCCCTATCCACTTTCATTACCACACTCACACAGGATAGCCCTTTTGGTTTTCCTAGGCTACAACAGGCTCATTCCTGTCACAGGGCTTTTGTATCTTCTCTCCTTCTGAAAGTCCACTGTTCTGATAGTCACATGGCTGATTTATTCTTGCCATTGAGGTCTCAACTCAAATTTTGCCTCCTCAGGGAAACTCCTTTGACTCCCAATTTAAGTATCACCCTTTCCTTGATCCCTACACCTCCCCACCATGGTGTGCTGAGATATTTTCTCATGTAGCCAAGTCAGATCTTCACCTAGCTAACTCTTCTCATCTAGGCCTCAGCCTAATTGTCACTTCCTTAGGAAGGCTGTCCCTAACACTTCAGACAGCGGAGGTTCATCACTTACAGATTGTTTAAAAAAGAAAACAACTGCACTTTGTATTTGCTAAACTTATAATCAGTCAAATATTTATATCTTTTAACTAACTGCTATTACCTTATTTATTTATGTGATTTCCCAAACATTAATAAGAATATAAGCTCATTGAGTAGAGGTTTATGGGTTTGTCTTTTGTACTGAAGTATACCCAGAAATAAATAGTTCTTTTTCATGGAATTTAAAGTATAGGAAATGGATTTTAAATAATTTAAAGCATGATGAATATTACAAAAGAGCAAGCAGAGAACTTGGGGCATGTACAATAGACCCATTCTTGTCTGGATAGAGCAGAAGTCAAGAAAAGCCTTTCAATCAAGTGATGATTAAGCTCAGAACTGCAATATAAGTAGGAGTTAGCCAGGCATGGTCTGGAAAGCAGGGTGAGATGGCAAGAGAAGACTGTAAGAATATTCCAGGCATCTAGGTACTCACTCTGTCCCCTTGCCCTGTTCTCTTAATAGAACTCACCACCCTTTGGAAATACATCATTTTCTTGGTTGACGGTCTGTCCCTCAAAATCATTAAAATAAAATTTTCATGAGGGCAGGGACTTTGTCAGTCTTGCTCACCACTATTCCATAGTGCTCAGAACAGTCACTATCATTTAGGAAGTGATTGATAATGAACACTCAAATGAATGTGTGAAGATCCTGAATCAGCAAAGGTAAAAGCAAACACCAAAAGAAAAACAGCATGACTGTCACATGAGATGGCAGGAGATCATGGCATAAGATGATGTGGGCTTGGGGACAGGTGGGTAAGCAGAGAGCTGAACTTGTAAGCATATTAAGGAGGTCGGACTTTATCCAAAATAATGAAAATATATTAAGTTTTAAGACAGCTCTGTTATATAATAAAATATGTAACTTTAAAACACCATTCTTATTAAAGTATAGAAAATGGATAGAAAAAGAGCAAAACTGGAAGAAGAGTAGCCAATACTGGGAAATTTTACAGCTGACCACATGAGAAATGATAGTCTCCTGGACCAGGAAGGAGGCCATGGCAATAGAGAAGAGCAATTGGATTTAAAAGTATTTAAGTAATAGGATTGAATTTATATAATGAATAATTGGATGTAGCAAGTGAGAAGAGAGAAGACAGTGTTGACTCCCAGGCTTGAGCCATAGACGAATGACGGGGCCATTGTCCAACTAGGAAAATCACTGGAGAAGGAGTGGGTTTAGTGTACAGGATGGTGAGTTCAGCTTGGCAGTGTGGATTAGAGGGAAGTCTGAGACTTTCTAGGGCATAAGTCTAAAAGGCACATGGATATACAGGTAGGTCAAGCTAAAGATAAACATTTAGGAATGATCTGCATGCATTATTGTTGATTAGTTGGTTATTTTTAAGTTTTTTCCTCAACTTTTATTTTAGAATCAGAGTACTTGTACAGATTTGTTACAAAGGAATATTGTGTAATGCCGAGGTCTGGGGTGTGACTGAATCCATCACCCAGGTAGTGAGCATAGTACGCAATAGGTAGTTTTTCAGCCCTTGCCTCCCTCTCTCTGTGCCCCTCTTGTAGTCCCCAGTGTCTATTTTTCCCATATTTATGTTCATGCATACTCAAAATTTACCTCCCACTTGTAAGTGAGAACACGTGGTATTTGGTCTTCTGTTTCTGCATTACACCTTTCTTTGTCAGTTTTATTGTCACTGTGTGTTGATAAGAATCTGGATTCAAACTGCCTAAGTTGGAGTCTCAGCTCCCCTCCACTTTTGTTGAGAGATCTTGACTAACTTACTTAATATCTGCAAGTCTTGGTATTCTCATATAGATGAATGATGGGGCCATTGTCCAACTAGGAAAATCAGTTTTACTAACTATCAGTAATCAGTTTTACTAACTGATAATAAAACTATCAGTTTTACTATGTACAAATGCAAAACGAAATCAATTAAAGGACTAAAGTGAAGTTAATTATATGTATAAAATATAGCCTGTATAGAATGAGCTCTTACTAGATGTTAACGGTTCCTATCTGCTATTAGCCCTTTTGGCATTATAAAAGTTATCAACTTCCTGGGTTTTTGTTTAACAGTATAGAGCTCATTCAAAGCCAACAGACTTACAGGTCAAATTATTTCAGTCTTCATCTAAATACAGATCATATCATTCAAATATTCAACAATAGTGATACATAAGTTCCTACTAACAGGCTGTTACCTTTAATTATCATAGCAAGTACTGACACCATTTTTGACACATTCTATTCCATATTTTTTTCTGCTCTTCATATTATACTTTTGTCATTTTTGGTAAGTAGTTCCTAGAATTAAAATATGCATTACTTTATAATAAGGAAGAATTGATAGAAATTAAATGTATATCTTAAATTTTCATCATAATTGTTTTTCCTAACTCACTGATGCAAAAGCATTCAAAATGTAATATTATGCTTCCACAGGTATATGCTGAAAACTGTTACTGAATAATGGTTCTCTTTTTACCTATACCAGATAATATATGTCAAAAAAACATAAATAACTTTATTAGCTGTCACTATCTTGCTATTCTTCATCAAAAGACACTGTGGAATGAAGTCTAAACACTAAATAAAGATAGAGCTATATGTATGTGTGTGGGTATATGCATATATACACATACGTATGCACAGAGTAAATTAAAATGGAATGTAAGTTATAAAAATGGAATTTTTTAAAAGATAATGAACAAATCTTCAAACTGGAAGGGATCCTAAGAATCACAGTCCAGTGGCTTTGTTATGCAGATAAGTACATCTGTGGTCTGAAGAGGTGGGATGAATTGCTTGAGATAATGCAATCATATGTGGCAGAGAATTCTGGTCTCCTAATTCCCAGGCCAATGTTTCCTCACTGTACTGTGATTAACACACTTACTACTGAGCTTCATTTTAAATTAATTCTGATAGAAAATCATGAATGTATTTGTGGTGTTAAACATCTCATATTCCCACCATAGTAGCTAAACAGACTCAAATCACAGTTAAACTGATTATCTCTACCTTCTTTATTTAACTATATATTATAGTGTTAAAAAAATAACCCCAGATAGACAATTAAAAGATTCACACAGAGAGTTATTGTCTACAAAAGATTTGAAAATAAGGCTGACATCTGTTACAAAGAAAGATTAATTAGGTATCATTTTAAATGATGAATTCTGGCTCCGTTTCCCATGAGAACAGTTGGTATATGTACTGTTCTAATTAGGGATTTGGATCAAAATATCATTTTATTCTAATCATGAAATCAATTAAGATTTTTATTAATACTATCAGTTTTACTAACTATGTACATCACACAGGTTTATATGACAAACACAAATACTTTTCCTCTGGTGAAAAAACAATCTTATATAAACGATATAACATTTATAGTTAGGGTTATGAATTTAGGGCTAAACTACTACATTATAATTCCTTTTTCTTTCATCATATCATGCTTTCTTCATGATATCTTATTAAAAGTATTGTTATTAAAATCTCATAAAATCCTATAAAATAAGTGACAGAACAAGCAAGACTGCCAAGAAGTGTGGCAATCATGGCTGAAATCACGGGCTTGCATTCTCTATGAAGGTCCAGTTCCTCCAAAAGTATTTCCAAAGAGAAGCACATCCCAGAGTCCCCAGCTTTTATCTATTATCTCTCTAGTTCCACCTAAATCCAGTCACATGACTTGTCCCAGCTACTGAAGCACAGTTTGGAAAGGCAGTGTGGATAATAGAAAGAACACAGAAATCATAATGTGAGGTCCTGAGATTGAGTTCTGCTTTTCACTACTTACCAGTTCTATCACTTTAGGCTAATTACTTAAGCCCCTAACCTCTTCATAATTTTATTTTGCCATTTGTAATAATGGGATAGTTATGATGATAATACACTTATTTTTCAACGGCTATTGTCAGAATTAAGTGAGATGATTTTGGGAGGATGACATACAGTGTTATTCAAGGGATCAGTTATTCAACACTTTAAGTAACTCTCCCAGAATTTGTGAATAGCTGTCTTACACTTTCCAAAAATGTATTACATCAAGATTAGTTGGGGAAAAGAATGGGGAAAGTTAAAATAGAAATACATGTATATGTGTAATTAAAGACTAAATTGCTTGCAGGTTTCTACTGATAACGTGCTGATTTTTATAAATGTTTGATTATTATTTATGAATTTATTTATTGATGGAGAAGAATTATCTTAATCTTAGAGCAACCAGAGACAATCTCTTTTTTAAAACATTTCATTATAATGGGCAGGAAAGGAAAATAAAAAAACATCCTATTAAAAAACAGACATTTGGAAAAGCTAGTTACATAAGGAGGCCTGCCCTGTTGTAAATGCATCCTCACTGATGCATTTACACGTACACAGCATGCTGTCACCTCAAAAAACTGAAAGGTAATGATGGCAGAGATGAAGCTCACAGGCAAGCCTAATATAGCAGAGGGGTATTTGCTGGATGGATTTTCATAGATGGAAATGAGGGAGCTTTGCAGTAGCAGTGTGCGTGTGCATGTGTGTGTGTATGTGTGTGTGGTTTATCTAAAAAACTTACCTAATATATTCCTATTTAGACTCATATTTTTAAACTCCTTGAAGCAAATTTAGAGCATCTTTCACCCAGCAGGCCAAGAAAACATCTATTATATCAAGTGATGTTTAGAAGACAGCATTTTAGAATTCAAAATAAAATAACTTTCATAGCGATCCATAAAAATACTTATTCTTACAACTTAGATTACTGACTTTATTGAAGAGAAGGATGCCAGCGAGAAAATTGGCATTACATATTAGCTACTAAAATGTTCAACTCTAGACATATCTTAGAAACAGCAATAAAGAAACCAATATTAGCCTTCAAACTGAATATATGTCACAGGGCACAACTCAGAGTTAGTTAGACCACAAATAGCTTACTGCTACAAATACAAAATCTATATCAGTCTATTACCAAAAGTCCTAAGCTCAACTAATTATAATCACTCCCTTGCAAACTACCCCTGTTGGCCTCCTCTCACTGTCTTGTACTGCTCTGGCAAAACTCTTAAGCTGTATAAACCCAGTTATGTGCCTCTAGGCTGTCTCCTTGAAGGTAAACATCAATGAAGAGATTTGTATAACTGAGTAGATCTGTATCACCACAAATTTACAACCATTAATCTCTTCTCTTAACAAAGTCCTTTGGCTCATATTCTGAGTTCCAGGCTCTCTTGCCTTCCCAAGGAATAACTTCTTTGACTATTCTTTCTTTCTCCTTCATCTTAAACCTCTCCTCTCAGTTGGATTATTTATATTAACATATAAGCATGTTTTATTTCTGATCTTCAACAAAATAAAAATGTCTGATCTCCCAATAGTTACTGCTCTAGACTTCTCTGTCTGTTCTTATCCAAAACTTACTTTAGAATATTCTTCTTGTCCTGGTTTCACTTATACACTTCCTGTTTACCTTTCAACATCAGACATGTCATCTGCCAGCAACACTCCACCCAAGCCACTCTTGCTAAAGTTGTACTGACCTCCATACAGTTTTTAAGCATTTGACTCAGTTGGCCACTATTTCTCAAAACACAGGCTTCACTGACGCTGACACCACACTTCCTCCTATTTCTTTGACAACTCTTTCTCAGTCTCTTTTGCTAACAACTCCTCTTTTAAAGTTTTCAATGTTGGAGTTCCTTGGTTTCAGACATAGTACTTTTTCTTCTCGCATTAGGTTCTCTTCCTAAAGGGTATCATCCATTCCCATGACTTTAAAGACAGTCTGTGCCAATGACTCCCAAACTGATATTGCTAGTCTGGATCCCCAGAGTCACAGGCTCATATTCAACTAACTACTTCACTCAGTCACTTACATGCTTCTAGGTCCCTGCATACCAATGTGTCCAATATGGGACACTTATTCTTCCCTCCTCTCTTTCAATGGCTTTCCATTTCATTTAGAATAGAATCCAACCACTTTAACAGGGCCTCAAACTCTGCATAATCTGGACTTTGTGTCCAGATCTTCAAACTCATCCCAAGTTTCTATATTGCAACCTCATTGAACCAAGTTCAATTCCTAGAAAACACCAAGCTCTTGCCTCCCTCAGGTATTGAATATGTTATTTCTTATCTGGACAGCTTCTTCACTTCTTCCCACCCATCAAGTAAGAGTCTTCACTTGGCTAAAATCAACTCATCTATCAGGGTCCAATTCAAGCATTGTACTCTCCAACTCTCCAAACCAAGTTAGTTATCACTCCCCAGATGTTATTCTTTCTTACAGAATTCAGTTAATTTGTTTCATATAAATTATCACAATGCTTAGCTAAGATCATATGTATGCTATGTCCAACTCTTCTATTAATAGTAGACAATAAACTTCATTTAATAAACCAGTTTTTGTTTTATTCACCATTATAACACACTGCCTTTTGTGCAGCAAGTGTTTAACATACATGAGTTCCTCAACCAAATGAATAAAAGTTCATGACTGGCTACATAAGCAGATTAAGCTACTTAACCTTGTAATAATTCTATATATACTATCCATGTCTATTCAAAATACAAAACATTTCATGTTTTTGTCTCATTTAATACCTGAATTTACACTAGGTTTGAGACATGTCCTAACCAACTAGAGAGTTATCCAGTTTACAGAATGTCCAATTTTGTTGTTGCATTTGATATTCCAAACTTATTTTTGTTAGCAGATAATGAAACTGAGGCATAGAAAGATAAGACTTGCTAAAATGCACATTTCTAGTAAGAGAGCAGATCTTTAGAATCTCATCTCAAATATTCTTTACATTTATAAGACTGCTCCAAAATTAAATTTTAAGCCCTTGGAGAAATAGGTCAGAAACATAGTTTTGTTTGTTTTTCCTTTTTGTTTTTCTTTTTGAGACAGGGTCTCACTCTGTCGCCCAGGCTGTAGTGCAGTGATGTGATTTTGGCTCACTGCAGCCTCAACCTGCCAGGCTCAAGCGATCCTCCCACCTCAGACTCCCAAGTAGTAGCTGGGACTACAGGTGCACACCACCACACCCATTTAAGTTTTCTATTTTTTGTAGATACGGGGTTTCACCATGTTGCCCACGCTGGTCTCTAACTCCTGAGCTCAAGCAATCCACCCTCCTCGGCCTCCTAAAGTGCTAAAATTACAGGGCTGAGCCACTGTGCCCGGCCCAGAAACACAAATTTAATCTGCCACTTATTCCCTTGAAAGACAATCGCAAGAAATATTAACTTTGTTTTTATTAATAACATCAAATTATGAAATTTACCTTCACCACTCCCACCAGTATAATGCTAAATAATTTTGTCAGCAAAGTGAAAACCTTTGAAACTATTCTATCTAGGAACAAACTATATTATCTTGGTTTTTCTGGTTTCATCCACTAGTTAAAACTAAAATAATGTGGTAATGGGAAGAATCCCCCTAATTTTGAGAAAAGGAAGTTAAAAAAGTCATAGCTGGTTTGGCCAATCTATTATAATGCTAATGACTTTCACAAACCTATCCAATAATTAGGTGATCCACATTTTATTTTGATACTTCTTTTCCAAGTTTAAACATATAAGCAGAAAAACCTATTTATTAGATAATGCAAGTAGATTATTTATAGTGTTATCAAATGTAGACTCACATGGAGCCATTTCTCAAACAACTGCTCTATTTTATTATTAATAAGAAAATAATAGATAAACTTTACTGAGTACTTATGAAGCTCAATGCACTATCCTAAACTTTTAAAGTGATACCTTATTTTATTCTTGAACCCTTCTTTAATATAGACTCATTTTATCATTTTTTATAATGATAAATGCTGAATTTCATGGACAAGAAGTGGATGGACCCCAAGTTTACTCAGCTGGTAGGTTGTTCATCTGAAATTTTAACTTTTTAAGTTGTGTACTTAAAACCCATTTTCTTAACATGTTGGTAATACTGACTATCCTTTGCTTTTTTAGATTATAGTTGACCTTGTTTCTTTAGCTTCAAGGTAGTGATTATAGCCCTTTTTTCTGGATGTCTAACATTTTCATGAAAATCCTCTAAAGCCTACTTTAAGAATGAGTGTGAGCTGTGAGCATGAAATCAGGCAGAAGCAAGAAATCCCTTTTTTTTTTTTTTTTTTTTACTTACTATCTGTTGATCTTGGGCACATTATCTTACTTCAGTAAGCCTTGATTGCCTTGTCTATAAAATAAGGGTAAAAATAATCATAAGCTACTTCATGGGATTTTCGTAAGAAATAATTAATGCATGTTGTTCATCAAGTATGCTCCCTAGCCCATAGGAGATGGTCAATAGGTAAAGTTCTTATCATATTTTTCAAAACTTTTCTGAGAAGTACTTGCAGGTCCAAAATTGTGGCTTAAACACAAGCTGGCTTCACTTTCCCCCACAGAAAACTAAAAACAAGTTACAGCACCAATATTATCACCAGCAATATCCCAGAACTCAAATATGATGGTCAGATCTCAGGGCCACAGAGAAGTTAAAAAAAAAAAAAAAAAAACTCTGAGCCAATGGTAAGAGAATAGGCTTTTCATGTCTTAAATGCCCCTCCCCGCAATCTTCCTGGCACCAAGCATGTGAAAAATTTCCCCTAACTCAGTTTCTACACTAGAAAAAGAGATTGAGGTGGACAACTAGCTTTTTCACTGTTAGGTTCTCTGTCAGAAGTTCTGTCCATGCCTCAATCCACAGAAAGCATTGTGAGTGCCTGAAGGAAGACATATTCCTGAGGAAAGCTAAAGACAAAAAAGAGGAGACAGGACTATGGTCCCCACTCCTGGAAATCCTGCTGTATAACTCAGTCAAAGGAGATGCCAAAAAAGAGTGGCTGTTCAGCAGCACTACTCATGAAATATATGTTCTACAGGTCCCCTGGGCAGGAACCCACTGCCAGGAGAGTCCCTTTGGAACCTCTGTCTTTCTAGATGGTTCTCACGCTGATCCTTTACTAAAACTGGGGCAAACGTGGCTTAAGGAGCCATCTAGTGTCAAACAGGAGGCAGTGGTCTAGCGGGACCAAAATATAAGAAATTCAACAAGTAAATTACAACGAATCTCTAAGCAAATATATCCAGTAAAAACAATGAATGTTATCTATGAATGATATGTTCAGAACAAATTCTGCTATATGTAGAATAATATTAATTTTTACTTTTTTATATTTAATGCAAAATTATTTCAGGCCAAATATTTTACGTTTTACCACCATTCAAAGTATCAGTGTTGAACAAATATATTTACAAGTAAAATTGCCAATAAATTGATTATTTTTATTATTCTTTTGAATGTTTCTCCAAAATCAATAATCCTTTCAATTTCTTTTTATGATACTGAAAATAAATGTATACAAGTAAAACCAAAAACTACAGTAAAGCATTTTTCCCATCAAATAAGACTTTCTAAAATGCAATTATAGGATTTTAAAATTAAATTATGTAGAACATTTACATTCATATGCTTTAATTTTTTCAGTTCTATATTTTGCAAGAACAATTTCAGTGTCTATCTGCTTGTATGCTTTGTCTTCAATAATTGCAAGTCTTCCAAAAGCTTCAAAAGTTAAAATTCCTTTGATATTCTATGATTAAATACTTTCAATTATTTTAACAACATGAAACTATGTATTAAAGAACCTGGTTATTAAAGAATCAATACAATTGTAAAACGCCATAATTTACAAAATCATTCTTTGTCAGCTCAAACATTTCTAAAATTGAATTGTTGATGGGCTGCAAGAAGAGAAAATATATATTGCTATAATGATAAATTCGTGTATGTGCATCCAATACCAGCTCTTTCACAAAAATTTTATAGTTGAATTTCTCTGAGTATGTATAGGATACTTGTAAATTTAGATCATTATGGCTTACAAAATATTGTAGCTTATTTGGATTATAAATTATACATGTACTATAACAAGTTTCCTGTATATATCTGCTTTATAAGTTTATTAATTTATGAAGAAACAGTGTTTTGCTATACATTGACTACACAAAATATGTAGTCATATTATCACCATGAAAGCAAATATATCTTCAATGTTCACCTTTATAAATGAATTAACAACGGTGTTCAAAATAATGTAGATGTTTTGCTTTCAACAGAATGAACTTCCAAAAGTTTTACTTAAATTGCACAAATTGGATTCAAAATAAATCAAACCATTATTGGAATTTAACTAATTTTTCAATTTGAAATTTCACAATATTGACATAAATCTATATGAGCTTATACTGTGGAAATGGTATATATGTATGTTTAAATGTGTATAAAGTCTCTTATGTATGGTATGCATCTATGTATATATTTAGATCATTGATGCCAAAAGGTTCTAGTGCCAAATAAAAGTTACCAAAACTAAAACCAGTAAAAATGTATAAATTGAGACTATTTGGTGAAATAAAATCCATTATAGAAAGAATAGAATATTCTCCAATAATGTTTCCAAATTTCTGATTGATAGTAATCTTTGGGATTCAAGAACTAAAAATCAGAAATCATGGTAATTTTTACAAATTCCTGAAATTATAAATTATTCTGTATTTTTCATAATATATCATTTACATTATTTTAAGAAATAATGAGTGGCCATAATAGTGAACAGCAAATTATTCTTCTGTGATATGGTTATACTACAATTTTCATAGATTTTTCTCTTTTAAGAAAACAATAATAATGAATGCATGGTTTTCCTTATTACTGTAATGCAATACATCATTATAAGATTATATATTTCAAATAAATATAAATTTATAAGATTATATATTTCAAATTTGCTATGTATACATTAATTTGTTATGTATACATAAACATATTAAAATGGTCTCTGCTACATAGACTTTTGAAAACAGAAACCCTTAAATTAAGGTAACATTAAAAAATAAATAAAAATCATTTAAAAATTGAAATATATTCAAGACATAGAACACTTTCTCTCATTCTGCATTTACCTTAATCAAATTTTTAAGAATGGTTCCAAAAGCATCCTCAAGTTGGGCATTAGGGTATGTGTTATTTTATATAAGCTCATTTCCTTTTATAGTGATGAAAATGTCTTGTCTCCCTGCTCTTATTTTAGTTTTGCCTTTGAAGTCAATTTTGGTTTTGCTAATTTATATTATAAATCAATTACTGATTTCACTTACAGTATTTCAGAACAACATTCACATCTTTTCTTCTTTGCATTTCCTCTGGTAAAGTATATTTTAAAACATGGCCTACACTGAAAATTCAAACACTAAAAAATGAGAGTGAACATTATTGAGTAATAGTCAAATAATACAGTATTTGTATATCCTGGCAAGATAACAGCATTAAGTAGAATCACATGTCAAAATTGCCAATTTAATGACTTATTTTGCTTTCAGAACATGTTTCTTGGAACACCACTTATATTTTTTGGAACATCCCTCATAAAATTTGCGCAATGTATTTTATAAGTATAAACCTATTACTTTTTTTTTTTTTTGCAAGAATGACTCACCATTAGCAGCAGACGGAGCCAAGAACATACAATTATATAATGGCAACAACTATAAGCAAGGCTGATTGATAAGACCATGGCCACTTCTTTCCATTGTGCTCCTGTCCCATTTCCTCCAGGCTGGCTGATTGCATTTCAAGTATGCAAAATAGATCATCTCTAACACTCCCACTTCTCAGATTCTGTGATTGCTCAATGACCTATACCATGTGACATATTACACATAAACCCAGAAGTAACCATTAGATAACTTGCCAACCTGCCTGAAACAAAGGATGAAATTGTATAGTGGATTATGTATTTATTCCATTTTCAAAGCAGTTAACTTCAGAAAAAATTGCCTAGGAAGGCTATATATTAATATCTTGGAGGTTTGAAAGATCAAATTAGGCCATCATTTGAATGCTTCTGTATCACATCAGAAAGAAAATCAGATGACCTTGAAGCCACTTAGAGCCCTGCAATATGGCTGAATTTTTGAAACAAGGAATTAATCCATTAAGTTATCTCCACTGACTGTTAGCAGGCTGATACTCTGAGGCTGATATGAGCTTCCATACTGCTTTGAGCTAAGTGACTGTAGAAGAAAGAAAAGTCATATTAAGCTGTCATACAAAAAAATTAATAATAAAATATGCAACAAACTGGCTTAGGTGTTTAAAAATGTATATAGTTACAATTTGCATCTAAATAAAATATGGTCATTTTTAAATCACTATATTCAGGGAAACAAGTTATTAATATTAAGGTTGTGACAGAAGTAAAGGAAATTTACAAAATGTACAGAAATTACAGCTAAATCCAAAATGGGTATATCAGTACATGAGTAAAACACATTTTCTTGATATGCTTGGCTTCTATCCCATACCACTAATTACTTCTCAGCTCAAATGGGCAAAATCATTAGTGTTTTGCTCTGCAATAGGTGAAAAGATATGTTTCTTTTTTTTTTCTTTCCCTGTGGAAAATTGTCTGCATTGTACTGCAATGCTGAGGACGTTTATTCTTAGCAGCATGTCTCCTCAGACATTTTATGGCAGCATGGGGAATATTAAATGTAAGATTAATAAATAATTACAACTGTGTGTCCAATCTTCAGTTCACATTCAAAAGGAGTTTTGAATGGGTGAGACATCTGAAAGGAGTTCTGAAAACAATATATTTATACATTTTAATTTAGATTTGTTCCAGAGTTAAAGTACAAATATTTACATATTGCATGCAAACTTTACATATAGAATTATTTTAACCATTGCCAGTATACAACTACCTCCAGGGAGAAATGCAATAAAAAACTGAGCAGCAGGAAAACATAGTAAACAACAATTTTGGACAGAAGGTAAAGAGTCTTGTAAACAAAGAGAATCTGAAATTAGAGAAAGAATTTTTAATTAGGTGGAATTTAATCACTCAGCTTGAATTTGTCTACATTACCAGAACAGGAGCATTTTGTTGTTGTGGAAAGTACTCTCAGATATTTCATTAACAAACCAAGCAGAAAATCCCATTTCAGTTTTATCCACTGCCTCTCTCTCTCTACCTAAGAGTATAATGCAATGTGAGCTTAGCTTATCAATCATTGCACAGTGATGTGATAATGGAATGAGTACATCATTTGCAATGTGGTATAGGTTCTGAACTTTCTGGAAAAGCCCCAAATTCCTACTTGATCAGTAGTCCTTCGTGTTAGGTTCCAAAGTTATAATCACTGTGACTATGAAAGAAAAAGCTGTGGATGTTTAAAAGAACACTTCTACTTCCAGCTCTACCACTCACTGTGGTAATTGTTTAAGACCCAAAATGTCTCTTAAACAATTGAGATAGCAGTCTCGTTCTCTCTTTTTATGCAAATACATGGATGCTAAAATACCAATTAGCCCTCTCATTCTATGGTTTAGCTAGTGTTAAGCAAAATGGCCTAGCAATTAAAAACACAGACTGGTACCATGTGCCTGGATTTGAATCCCAGCTCTAATCCCAACTCTGTGTTACCCTGGGCAGGATATTTTAATCACTCTGTTCTCGGCCTCAGCTTCTTCATCTATAGAATAGACTTGATGATAATGATAATTTTTCACAGAGTTGCTATATGAGGCTTCAGTGAGTTGAATATATACACATATATATACACACACACATATATATATATAGAGAGAGAGAGAGAGAGGGCACCTAAAATAGCACAGAATGTAATGTAAATTAATATATGTATTAATGTAAATTAATGTATGTATTGATTAAATAAACACATATTAAAAACGACAGCATAGGAGTTCAAATTTGCTACTAACTTTTTCATTCAGCTGCTATTCTTTCTTTGTACTCCATCTCATAATACCCTAAGAAATAGGTTCTTTTCTATATGAGAAACCAGATTAGAGAGGTTAAGAAACATGCTCACAGTTTTGTCCAGTTAATGACACCTGATATTTAAATCCTTGTACATCTGGTTTCAAATCTGTGCTCTCTAAATACAATCTCCCCAAAGTTCCCAGAGGTTTTGCAAGCTGGTTATTATCCTGTTATAATATGTCTCGGTCCTGAGTTCATTGTCTGCAAAAATCTGTGTGGTGGTTAATTTTGGGTGTCAACTTGACTGTATTAAGGGATACTAGATAGCTGGTAAAGCACTATTTCTAGGTGTGTCTGTAAGGGTGTTTCCAGAGGTGACTGGCAAATGAATTGGTGGACTGAGTGAGGAAGATCTTTGCTCATTGTGGGCATGCACCATCCAGCGGGCTGGGGACTCGGATAGATAGAACAAAAGAGCAGAGAAAAAAAATTAGCTCTAGCTCTCTCTCTCTCTCTGTGTGTGTGTGTGTGTGTGTGTGTGTGTGTGTGCGTGTGTGTGTCTCAGAGCTGAGACACTCCTCTTGCCCTCAGATATCAGATCTCTAGGTCCTCCAGTCATTGGACTCCCAGAATTGCACCAGCAGCTCTTCAGGTTCTCAGGCCTTCTCCCTCAGACTGAGAACCTCACCAGGGGCTTCCCTGGTTCTGAGACTTTCAGACTTGGACTGAGCCATCACCGCATATCAGCATCCCTGGGTGTCCACAATGCAGATGACCTATCATGAGATTTCTCAGCTTCGATAATCTCATGAGCCATTTCCCCTAATAAGTTCCCTCTCATCCATCCATTTATCCATCCATCTATCCAATTAATTCTTCCTCTTTGGAGAAAGCATGATGTTTGGTAATAAAGTGATTAAAAAGCAATTCCTCTGGTTTAGTTTCTCACTATAAAGAAAAGCAGTTAAAGAACCAGAGTCTCAGCAGGGGAGAGAGGCTCACACCTGTAATCCCAGCACTTTGGGAGACCCAGCTGGGAGGATTACTTGAGGCCTGGAGCTCAAGACTAGCCTAGGCAACACAGTGAGACCCCATCTCTACAAAAAAAATTATAAAATAACTGGGCATGGTGGCTCATGCCTATAGTTCCAGCTACTTAGGAGGCTGAGTCAGGAGGATTGCTTAAACCCAAAAGTGTAAGGCTACAGTGATTTATGCTCATATCACTGCACTCCAGCCTGGGCAACAGAGTGAGAGAAAAACAAACAAACAAAAAAACAGAGTCTAGAGTCTAGACTAGACTGCCTATGTTTTTACCAATGACCTTGGGTTTAATCTCTCTGTGCTTCCATTTCCTCTTCTGTAAATGACTATGATAGTATCTAATTTAGAGAATTATTTCAATATTAAATCAATTAATAAAAATAAAGCATTGGAACAGTACCCGGTGCATAGGAAGGACCACGGAAATGTTTCTTGCTAATACAATTATTACTACTCTTACTACTATGTGGGAGGGTTGGGGGTGCATTATAGGAGAGACCTTTATTAGTACTACATAGATGTAATCATGGTTCTACAGAAATGGGTAAATGTGCTTCCAGCTTTTATTCAAACAGAAGGTCACTCTTCCTGTCAAAAGGGATTTAATCCTCCCTCCTCACAAAGTAATGCTTCAGTGTGTAGAAGGACATTGATCCCCAAAGAAGAAACACTTAAAATACTCAGCTTAGAGATACAGACAGCTGGAGATTACACAGGCCCAACTAACAATAAGCAAGAACGTTGAAAGGAAGCAAAGCCTTCCATGGAAACCAGTTGTTAAAGATAGAGTGCCTAATAACTAGTCTGTAAGTACTTATAAAAAAAAAAACTCTAAAATCTAATGGAATAAGTCTGACTGAACTTGACGTGGATAAATGAGAACAGTGTCACATACAGAAGGAAGTGCTGGCTGGAACAGAAGTATTTCCTTGGCTACACCTGTTCAAAGTTTTCAATAATCAGTCAATGAAGAGCAAAAGGAAACTGATTTCAGAACTCTTGTACAGCCTTGAAAGTTTATGTATGTAAACAGAGTATAGCTCTCAGTAAAGAATGTACCCTTAGTTGTTTTTCCATATTCGTAGAATCCTAAATGAAAGAGCCTCTTCCAGTATTGTAAAGGAAAGTTGCCTGAACTGGCTGGACACCACTCAGCTGTTAGATTTGATATGCTGGTGCTCAGAATGTGCAAAATAAGTAGGCCTTACAATAGTCTCTCTTAATAAGGCTTATTTCTGGGTGGGCTCTTCTTAGATTTGTCTTGGTAGGGTTTTGCTTTCCCATTTGCTTTTTCCTTTGTTTTCAGCAGAGGGAAGAACTGAATAGATCTGTCAAGAGACTCAGTGAATGGGTCACTAAGAGGATTGGAGATTTTAATAGACTCTTCTCTTTCCTACCCACACAGCTAGCTATTTCCTAAAACTCTAACTTTGAAGGATTTGAAATAGAACTTTAACTATTATACAGCTGAATCATCAAAGGGTTTTAAACCTGCCACTGGATGAAGGACAGAAAGAAAGAACCATCTGATCTAATGACACGAGTTCTTAGCAGTTGGAATGGTTCCCCTGGAGCAGAACAGAGAAAAACAGGAAAGGAAATACTTAATTGAACCAAAATAGGCTGCTAGGACATACATGGAAATCAAAGCTTTAAAATGACAAATTAAAATAAAGAGTAAAGAAAGCAAAGGTGATTTTAACTTTCTCTCCTAGAGGCGGCTAACTTATCTAGGACAATGGTCCCCAGATGCTAAGAAAAGCGTTGGTCCAATAATGTTTTCAATTGTCGCCTGCAAAGTAAGGACAAAGTGGTATTTTTTTGTTAAATATAATGTATCCAATTTAAAATATTATTTCTTATTTTGGGAGTATGTTCTACTTACATTTTGGAATTAAAATATCCTTTCTTTGGAAGGAATGGTGATAACGTGGTAGTTTTTATTGTTGTTTAATTTCAATGTCCGTGCATCAAATTAAAGGTCAGCAACACTACCTTGCCCCCAAATCAAAAAAGAAAAATGTTCTCTCCTGTGAAAAACAAAAGTCGAGACCCAACAAACTGTCAATGTGCTTGCAGAGGATGGATCAAAACTACCTTGGAAGCAATTTCAAAATAGGCATTGTCCCTACTCTCCTGTGTGAGTTCTCAGGGAAGAAAAGTAGAAGGAGGAGGAAGAATCTAATACAAATCTTAATTAATATCCACTGCTTTTGGGGGAGAATTGTCAACTATCATCCTTGGAAGACCCAAATATTCTTTTTATTTTCCTTGACTTTATTCACCTCTGTGTACACGAAACAAATAATTTACAAAGGATTTTCCTAAATAAGTTGAATAATATTTTGGGAAACAAGTGTCTATGTTCCATGTAGAAAGATCTTTGAAGGAGAAACTTCAACCAAATGACAGCTCTTTTCATAAAGAAATTATAATATTAAAACTCTAGGGATATAACAAATACATTCTTGACTGTGGTGGCAAGCTAAATAAAGTCCTTGAGCTAATTCTAATGGAGAAAGTTTCTACACATAAACCAAACAAGTAGACATACTCTATAAATGTATGTTTCTTGAGCTCGAAAAAGCTACATAGAGGAAAACTAAACCAAATATTCAAACTATACAAGACATGTGAGAGAAAGTGCAAAAGTAAATCTAGATTTTTTTTAACACTGTGAGGCAAAATAAAATGTTTAAGATACTGAGTTTTTCTCTGTCCTTGTGGAGGTCACAGTCTAGTATAATCCTTTGCTTTAATAAAGCTGATTTCCTCACTGGCCTATATTTTCTATATATATATATATATATATATATATAAAAAAAATAAATAAAGCCAAGTATAATTTATATATATATTTATTTTAGATATATAATGAAATTTAATTGCTAAATAAGTTTTATATAAATTGTATTTCCACTAAAGGCACTGCTTCCTTGCAATGTTATACTGTATCCTGTCCCTCCTCTCTCCTCACCCTCATGCCAGCATTGTGTCAACTCTTCCTATGCAAATCCCATTCATTTTCTAATGCCTATTTAGTGTATACAAACACTGAATGCTAAGCATGTGCCAGGCACTTGCTTGGCCCAAAAAGCCATGAAGAGCAATTATACAGTTTAAGGACATTTGTGTTTTAGAATCAAGACAATGGAGTGGAATATGGCTTGGAAAAAGTCCTGAACAGGGGAATCCATTAGATGGCCATTGTAATAAACTAGAACAATGGTTGTCAAAATGTGGTTGCCAAACCGACAAAATCAAAAGCACCTGGCAACTTGTTAGAAATGCAAATTTTCAGGCCCCAATCCAGACCTACGGAATCACAAACCATAGGTTCCATCCCAGTCACCTGTGTTTTAGCAAGCTTTCCAGGTGGTGCTGGTGCATACTAACGTTTGTGAACCACTTGTTTAGGATACTAGTGGTGGGAGACAAGATGAGTGACAATGGGTTTGGAGAGTGGAAGACACGCTTTCCAGATGCGATAGAACCGAAAGACATGATAACAGATTAGATGAAAATGGAAGTAAAATATAATTTCAAGGTTTATGATTTGAGTGATTGATGCCTACTAGAGTCTTTCAGAGATCTAGGAATAAAATATTAAGTTTGGGGTGGTTGGCATAGAAAATAAATGGTTATTTATCTTTGGGATGTGTCATATCTGAAATACTGGACGTTCAAATGCAGACATCCAGAATGGTAGTGTAATAGAGAGATCTGAATATAGAAAAAAAGATTATGATAAAAGTGATTTTAGGAGTGATTAAAGTTGAAGAGCTAATTAAAATCGTGGGAGCAGAGGAAGTCACCCAAGGAGAGTTGAGAAGTAGAGAAAACTGAAAGTAGAACCTAGAAAACACTAACATTTCAAGAACAGATTAATGGCAAAACCTAGGGAAGAAAAAACATAATTATGGTATTTTAGAAATTTAGCAAGGCAAGAGTTTCAAGAAGGGCAAAGTAGTCAACAATTTTAAATGTCACAACGAGATTAAGGTAAGGAAATAAATGTGTCCATCAAGTTTAGTAACAAAGATAGTTGGACCTTAGCTAAGAAAAATTTTGATGGTAAAGAAGTCAGATTACAGTATTAAAAAAATGAACGAATTAGAACTCCAACATGTAAAAAGCTTAGAATTTATCACTCTTATCTTTACAGCAGGAAACAGTTAAACAAGCTGAAAATAAACAACTTTTCTCACACCCATCAGAGAACTGAAGTTTCAGGGCAAATCATCACCTGAAAATCTGGAGAAAAGGAACATCCTAGGAGAAAGAGGCCAGATCTGTTTACCTGGTGTAAAAGCCACTGGAGCCATAGACTGATGTGAACACTCAAATAGTAATTTTGGCCAATTACTGGGGAATGAGGATAGACTGGAGTGAATGTGAGAAACACCCGGGAGCCAGTCTTGTGGGGGCTTCCACAATACCACAGACTCCTTTCTGGTGAAGATCTAATAAAGACTCCTTCCTGACTCTTTCAGCGGCAGTGTTTTGATTACCTCCTCTTCATCCCATTGTTGAGGAAGAGAGTCCACTCTAGCATTACGGGAATGACTAAGCACACAACATCCAACAACAAATGAGATAGACAGCAGTTTATTAAACAGACTCACAGCACAGGGAGGAGGATACCACAGGCAATACAGAGACATATGGGGTTGCACTTGGGAGCACAGTAAACAATCAAGGACTGTGGGAGGCAGGCTTTGTAATATCAAGAGTGGAGAGCACCCTCAGGTCCCATGTTGGAATGTGATTGGCCTGTCTGAATAATTCTGCAAGCTGGCAGGGAACTGAAACCCGACATTCATTGATGAGAGGGATCTGCATTTGGTCTATTTGATAAGGAGGGCTGGTAGACTAGGGAACCTCATCCAAGGGAGTATAGTTGGCAGGTATAATAACCATGCTTCTGTATTTGATGCTTTGACACCTGGGGCCTTGCTGATCCTAGGGGAATCCCTTCCAGGGCCGGCCAATTCCTAGAGATAGTAAAGGCCTCAGCTCTGCGCACACTCTTTCTTTTTTTTTGACAGAGCCTCACTCTGTAGCCAGGCTGGAGTGCGGTGGTACGATCTTGGCTCACTGCATCCTCTGCCTCCTGGGTTCAAGCGATTCTCTTGCCTCAGCCTCCTGAGTAGCCATTCTGGCAAGAGCCACCAAGCCCAGCTAATTTTTATATTTTTAGTAGAGACAGTGTTTCACCATGTTGGCCAGGATGGTCTTGATCTCCTGACCTCGTGATCCACCTGCCTCGGCCTCCCAAAGTGCTGAGATTACAGGTGTGAACCACCACGCCCGGCCATGCACACCCTTCTTATGCAAACCAACCAATCCAGAGCCCACACCCCAAACTCCACCATTTACTGAGCTCTTACACTCCAGGCCACTATTTCCCTGCCCTTATTACCCCAGGACTTGTTACTGGAAAACAAAGGACAATCCCTATGCCATGCCCCAAAACACACTAAAATTATTCAAATAAACTAATTCTAAGCCTGCCTCACTTGTTTCTTTCCACAAACACCACAATAAAGGCTCTTGCCCACATTTTTCCCTGTCTGTCTCCTCCTGACTGATCTGGGTGCTTCCCTGTGTGGCCCTGCCTGGCATGCTGTGCCTCCTGCTTCTAGGGCTCTGTGAATATAAAAAAGTCGTCCTTTATGACAGTAATGTCTGCATGTCTTACCATACCTGTTTGAAACAATTCCCTGGTACCTTTAAATCAAAGAATAACTTGTGGTTAGGCCATTCAGGACCCTCTCATTTTTACCAGATGTCAAGGCAGCAAATGATATTAATTTTCCAAAAAAATAGAAGCAAAGGGAATAATACTTCCTAACTCAATCTATGCAGCCAGCATGTCCTAATATCAAAACTAGATAAATATATTAAAAGAAAGGAAAACTACAAACCAATATCTCCTATTAACATGGACATACAATCCTCAACAAAACATTAGCAAATCAAATCCAACAGTTTAATAAGAAAAATACTCACAACAATCAGGTGAGATATGTTCTAGGTATGCAAGGCTGGTGTAACATTCAAAAATCAATTACTTAATCCATCACATCAACAGGTTAATGAATTAAAATCATATGACCATGTCACTGGATACAGAAAAAGCATTTCACAAAATCCAACACACATCCGAAATAAAAACTCTCAACAAATAGGGGATAGAAGGGAACCTCAGCTTGATGAAGAACATCTACAAAACAATCTACAAATAACATCATACTTAAGGATGAGAAACTGGACATTTTTCCCCTAAGATTGAGAATAAGGCAAGGATGTCACATCACACCCATCCTTTTCAACATTGTACAGGAAGTCCTAGCTAGTATATTGGCAAGAAAAAAATATATAAGCTACATAGATAGGGAGAAAAGAGACAAAACTGTCTGTTTGCAGATGACATCAAAGTCTATATACAAAACCCCAAAGAATCAACAAAAACATCTGTTGCAGGACACAAGGTTAATATATAAAAGTAAATAGCTTTCTCTTACAGGCAATGAACAATTTGAATTTGAAATGAAAAGCACACCAGCATTTAAAACAGCGCCAAAAAAAAGAAAGTTAAATATAAATCTAACAAAATATGTACAAGGTCTCTATATGTGGGAAACTACAAAACTATAATGAAATAAATCAATGAAGGTCTAAATAAATGGAGATACATTTTGTGTTCACAGGTTGAAGATACAATATTAAGATATCAATTATTCTTAACTTGATATATAGAATCAATGCAATTCCAAGCAAAATCCCAGCAAACATTTTTTATATTGACAACCTGAATCTAAAGTTTATACATAAAGGCAAAAACCCCAAAATAACCAATACAACATTGAAGAACAAATTAGAAGCACCGATATTATCCAAGATTAAAACTTGTTTTAAGATACAATGAACAAGACAGAGTGGTATCGGTGAAAGGGCTGACACCTTTATCAATGGAATAGAAAAGAAAGCCCAGAAGCTGACCCCTCAAATATACTCAACTGATCACCGACAAAGGAGCAAAGGCAATTCAATAGAAAATGGATAGTCTTTTTAACAAATGATGCTGGAACAATTGGTTGTCAATATACAAAAAAAAGTAAATCTAGGAACAGTGCTTATACCTTCCACAAAACCTAATGGGTCATTGCATAAATATAAAAAGCAAAACTATAAAATATTTGGAAGACAAATTACGAAAAAAATCTAGGAAACAAGTTTGGCAATGAGTTTTTAGATACAACACCAACAGTACAATCCATATATAGATGTTGTATTTTTTAAAGCTAAAATCTTCTGTTCTATGAAAGACACTGTTAGGAGAATGAAAAGACAAGACACAGATGGGGAGAAAATATTTTCAAACCGTATATCTGATTAAGGATTTTCATCCAAATATACAAAGAACTTTTAAAATTTAAGAATGAAGTTTTAAAATGAGCAAAGGATATGAACAGACACATCACCAAAGAAGACATACAGGTGTCAAATATGCTTAATAAAAGACGCTCAACATCATTTGTCATTATAAAATTGTAAATTAAAACAACAATAAGAATATAATTCAGCAATAAAAATAAATGTTAACAAGTCATATTTTGTGGCTTGAAGGAGAGGAAAGTTCATAACATTAAATGTCTACATCAGAAAGTCTGAAAGCATGCAAAAGAAAACCTAATGTCACACCTCAAGGAACTAGAGAAACAAGAACAAACAAATACCAAATCAGCAGAAGAAAAGAAATAACAAAGATCAAAGCAGAACTAAATGAAATTGAAACAAAAAAATACAAAGATAAATGAAACGAAAATCTGGTTGAGAGGATAAACAAAATTGATAGACCATTAGCAAGATTAACCAAGAAAAGAAGAGAGAAGATCCAAATAAGCTCAATTAGAAATGAAATGACAGATATTACAACTGATACCATAGAAATACAAAAGATCATTCGCGGCTTCTATGAACACCTTCACATGCACAAACTAGAAAATCTAGAGGAGATGGATAAATCCCTGGAAATATACAACCATTCTAGATTAAATCAGGAAAAATGAAAAACTCTGAACACACCAATAACACGTGAGATTGAATCAGTAACTTTTAAAATTGCCATCAAAAAAGTCAAGAACCAGATGGATTCACAGCTTAATTCTATCAAACATTCAAAGAATTGCTACCAATACTACTGAAATGTCCCAAAAGATAAGGAGAGAATCTTCCCTAAATCATTCTATGAAGCCAGAATCACTGTAATATCAAAACCAGGAAAAGACATAACAAAAAAGGAAACTACAGACCTACATCTCTGATGAACATAAGTGTAAAATCCTCCATAAAATACTAGCAAACCAAATCCAACAGCATATGGAAAAGATAATACATCACAATCAAGTGGATTTCATAACAGGGATGTAGGGACTGGTTCAACATATGCAAGACAATAAATGTGATACATCGCACAAACAGAATTAAAAGCAAAAATCATATGATCCTCTCAATAGATGCAGAAAGAATGTTTGACAAAACCCAGCATCCCTTTATGATAAAAAACCCTCAACAAAATTGGCATAGAAGGCATATACCTCAAAGTAATAAAACTCATCTGTGACAAACCCACAGCCAACATCATAATGAATGAGGAAGAGTTGAAAGCATTCCCCCTGATAACTGAAACAAGACAAATATACCCACTTTCACCACTTCTATTCAACATAGTACTGGAAGTCTTGGCCAGAGGTATCAGGCAAGAAAAGAAATAAATGGCATCCATATTGGATAAGAGGAAGTCAAACTGTCACTATTCACCAACATAATCATATACCCAGAAAACCCTAAAGACTCATCCAAAAAGCTCCTAGATCTAATAAATGAATTCAGTAGTCTTACGATACAAAATCAGTGCACACAAATTGGTAGCACTGATGCACACCAACAACAATCAAGCTGAGAAACAATTCAAGAACTCAATCCCTTTTACAACAGCTGCAAAGAAAGAAAATAAAATACTTAGGAATGCACTTAACCAAGGAGGTGAAAGCCTTCTGCAAGGAAAACTACAAAACACTGCTGAAAGAAATCACAGACTACAAAAAACAAATGGAAAAACATCACATGCTGATGGATGAGTAGAATCAATATTGTGAAAATGACCACAGTAGCAAAAGCAATTCACAGATTCAATGCAATTCACATAAAATATAATTACATTCTTCACAGAATAGAAAGAAATTCTAAAATTCATATGGAACCAAAAAAGAGTCCACATAGCCGAAGCAATACTAAGCAAAAAGAACAAATCTGGAGGCATCGAAGTACCTGATTTCAAATTATACTACAAGGCTGTAGTTACCAAAACAGCATGGTTTGTTTAAAACTGGTATCAAAATAGGCACATAGACCAATGGAACCAAACAGAGAACCTAGGAATAAAGCCTAATACTCTCAGCCAACTGATCTTCAACAAAGCATACAAAAACATAAAGAGGGTAAAGACACCCTATTAAATAAATCGTGCTGGGAAAACTGGCAAGCCACAGGTAGTAGAATGAAACTGCAACCTTATCTCTCACTTTACACAAAAATCAACTCAAGATGGATTGAAGACTTAAATCTAAGACCTGAAACCAAAAAAATTCTAGAAGATAACACTGGAAAAATTTCTAGGCATTGGCTGAGGCGAAGAATTCATAACAAAGAACCCAAAAGCAAATGCAATAAAAACAAAAATAAATAGATGGGACCTAATTAAACTAAAATGCTTCTGCACAGTAAAATAAATAATCAGCAGAGTAAACAGATAACCCATAGAGTGGGAGAAAATATTCACAAACTATGCATCTGACAATGACTAATAATCAGAATCTACAAGAAACTCAAATTAGCAAGAAAAAATACAATCTCATCAAAAATGGGGCAAAGGACATGAATAGACAGTTCTCAAAAGAAGATATACAAACAGCCAAGAAACTTGAAAAATGCTCAACATCACTAATCATCAGGGCAATGCAAATTAAAACCACAATGAGATACCACCTTACTCCTGCAAGAATGGCCATAATTTAAAAATCAAAAAATAATAGATGTCAGCATCTATTATTGGATGTGGTGCAAAGGGAACACTTTTACACTGCTGGAGGGAATGTGTACTGGTACAACCACTATGGAAAACAGTATGGGGATTCCTTAAAGAACTAAAAGTAGAACTACCATTCAATCCAGCAATCTCACTACTGGGTATCTACCAAAAGGAAAATAATTTATTATATGAAAAAAACACATGCACATGCATGTTTATAGCAGCACAATTGTGAAAATATAGGACCAACCTAAATGCCCATCAACCAATAAGTGGATAAAGAAAATGTGGTATATATACACCATGGAATACTACTCAGCCATAAAACAGAACAAAATAATGGCCTTTGCAGCAACTTGGATGGAGCTGGAGGCCACTATTCTAAGTGAAGTAACTCAGGTATGGAAAACCAAATATCATATGTTCTCACCTATAAGTGAGAGCTAAGCTATAAGGATGCAAAGGCATAAGAATGAAATAATGGACTTTGGGGACTCAGGGGAGAAGGGAGGGAGATGGATGAGGGATAAAAGACTACATATTGGGTACCTCAAGCAGTGTACACTGCTCAGGTGGCAGATGCACCAACATATCAGAAATCATCAGTCACCACTAAATAACTTATTCATTTAACAAAAAAATCACCTGTACCCCCAAAACTATTGAAATTTTTAAAGTAAAGAAAAAAAGAAAGAAAAATATATATATATATATATTCCTTGACATGGAGTTTTAAATGTACAGATGGTCCCCAATTAACAATAGCTCAACTTATGAGCTTTTTTACTTTATGATGATGCTAAAAAGGTACATTCAGTAGCAACCATACTTCCAGTACCATACAACTATTCTGTTTTTTCACTTTCAGCACAATATTCAGTAAATTACATAAGCTATTCAATACTTTATTATGAAATCGGTATTGTGATAGATGATTTTGCCCAACTGTAGGCTAATGTAAGTGGTCTAGACTACTGTAGTCTATGCCAAGCTATGATGTTTGGTAGGTTAGGCATTTATTATAAATGCATTTTATGACTTAGGATATTTTCCATTTGTGATGGGATTACCAGGATATAACCCCATTGTAAGTTGAGGAGCGTCTGTATATTTCAAAGTGAAAGAAATCTGAATACTTACATGCTGTATTATTCCAATTATATTACATTATAGAAAAGACACAACTATAGAGTTAAAATGTCAGGGAGTTCTAGAAATTAGAGAGAAGAGAGATAAATACCTGAAGCACAGGGTGCTTTGGGGGCAGTGAAACCATTCTGTATGATACAGTAAGGGCAGATACATGACATTATCTATTTGCCAAAACCTGTAGAACTTTATAGCATAGAGAGTGATCCTTAGTGGGAGTAAATTAAAATAAAAATCATTTAGGAGGTGAGCAGATTCCAAGAAATAATGCAAACTGTGATCTGTGATGAAAATCATCTACTCGGCCGGGCGCGGTGGCTCAAGCCTGTAATCCCAGCACTTTGGGAGGCCGAGGAGGGCGGATCACGAGGTCAGGAAATCGAGACCATCCTGGCTAAACGGCGAAACCCTGTCTCTACTAAAAATACAAAAAAAAAAAAAAAAATTAGCCGGGCATGGTGGCGGGCACCTGTAGTCCCAGCTACTTGGGAGGCTGAGGCAGGAGAATGGGGTGAACCTGGGAGGAGGAGCTTGCAGTAAGCCGAGATCGCGCCACTGCACTCCAGCCTGAGCAACAGAGCAAGACTCCATATCAAAAAAAAAAAAAAAAAAGAAAGAAAAAATATATGAAAATCATCTACTGTATGTGCCAACCTAAGTAACTTGGGAAATAAATGAAGTCTGTAGATTAAGAGCAAAAAAACTGCCTATAATGTGAGTCAATAGAAGTTGTTTTCCAAGGGGGTATAGGTTATCAATTTTGATACTATTATAGATGTATACTGGAATTGAAAAATTAACTAAATGGATGGCAGATTGTGTAAGCCAGGTTTCTTGCTGTTGGAGTTGAAATTTACATATCAGCTGGGGAGGAGGCTAGAATGATTTATGTAGTAATGGATTAGAGAAAGAGACATCAGTAAGAGCTCATATTTAACTTAATATAGATACAGATGATTACAATATAGAAATGTTTATAAGTATGTACATACATATGGGTTAGTATACATGTACATTTATTTGCTCTGTCAGCTTAGAAGACCTAGAATAATTGACACTCCAGTAACAACAAGAATACCCACAGCCTGGACATTGATTTCTAATACCATTCTCCAACAAGAAGAACCTAAGCTCCTTGGAGAAATTGAGAATCATAGAACTGGGGCAGAAAATATACAAGATGAACCTGAAGCACCTTAAAGTACCAGAAAGTAAGCAAGTGAACAAAAGCAAACAAACAAAATGCACTGATAGATGTACGTCCAAAGGGCACAGGAACCAACTCCGTGCACAGCTCCCAATAAGCAAAGCTGGAGCACTTTGAGGAAGAGAATAAAGCAGTAACGGATTGCAACCCAATGTATACATAAATTTCTATGAGTCTGTATCGATATAAATAAATTGTTAAATAAATTAATAATTCTGGGAAAAGAGATAAATTGCCTATGCAGAACATTTTCTAATAATCATATAGCTATCTTACCTTAAATAAGACAGAGCGTAACTCCATGGGATGGGCATAGTAACTTCCTTACAAAGAGTACAGAATGAAAAGGTTGGGGGAAATAACTTTATAGTGCAGAAACCTGACAAACACTACTTTAGCCAGGTGATCATAATCAAGATTAACAGTTATAAATCATGTTGATAGTGTATGCCCTTGAGATGGCATGATAAGAAGGGCACTTTACCTCTGTAATCTTTCTCCAGAAAGGCCATAACCACAGTTTAATCATGAGAAAAAGATAGGACACATTCCAATAAATTGTCATTCTACAATATGAGTATATCTGGCCAGCAGTCCTCAAAGCTGTCAAGGTCTGAGAAACTGTCACAACCAAGGGAAGCCTAAAAATACCTAACAACTTAATGTAATATAGCATCCTGGATGGGATCCTGGGACAGAAAAATCACATTAGGTGAAAACTAAGGAAACCTGAATACAATATGGACTTTAGTTAATAATAATGTATCAATATTCATTCATTGATTGTGACAAATACCCTAAACTAATATGTTAATAATGGTAGAAACTGCTGGGTATCATAAATTCATTTAATGTAATTGCTGTCTCAGCACTCATTTTTAAGCCCAACATAAGTTTTTTGAAACCCAGTTGTACCTCATCACCTTTGGCCTAATTAAAACTTCCCCTTCCCATGTTTTTGTTTGTTTGTTTTTTGTTTTGTTTTGTTTATAATATAACCCACTGTTCCTCATCCTACTGACCAAAAACTCAACACACCCTAAAGCTGCTGAGCAGTGTGAAAATTTAAGGGTCAATACAAGAATGTAAATAAGTTCCTTCTTGGTATTTGTATCTATTAAACTAGCCAATCCACAGCCCCCAAGGGAAAACCTAAGGGATAACACTCATGGACTTTAATAAAGGTGTAGTCCCACAGATGCCTTCTCTCTTACTCTCACTCCTCACTACTGGTTGAGTTTTGAACTTCCTGTTGGTCTCTTGTTGGCCCCCCTAACCTCTCTGGGACCTGTGAGCAACAAATTTTTGGTTTCATGCCTATTGGTTTCACTTCTTCATTGCGTCTCACCTGACCAACACACCTGAATCTAACATTTTCCCCTGGTCAGGGCTCTCCTGGTAAGTGGTTATTATGTCTTATGACCACTCTCATGTGGTAGACCTCAAAACCAAATTAAAAAGAAACCATAACAAGACAAATCACAACAAGGAGAAAGGGGGAATACACAGGAACTCTCTGTACTATCTTTGTCATTGTTTCTGTACATCTTAAACTGTTATAAAATAAAATGAATTTTTTTATTGTACTTTAAGTTCTAGGGTACGTGTGCACAACGTGCATGTTTGTTACATATGTATACATGTGCCATGTTGGTGTGCTGCACCCATTAACTCGTCATTTACATTAGGTATATCTCCTAATGCTATCCCTCCCCTCTCCCCACACCGCACAACAGGCCCCAGTGTGTGATGTTCCCCTTCCTGTGTCCAAGTGTTCTCATTGTTCAATTCCTACCTATGAGTAAGAACATGCAGTGTTTGGTTTTTTGTCCCTGCGATAGTTTGCTGAGAATGATGGTTTCCAGCTTCATCCATGTCCCTACAAAGGACATGAACTCATCCTTTTTTATGGCTGCATAGTATTCCATGGTGTATATGTGCCACATTTTCTTTTTTTTTTTATTATACTTTCAGTTTTAGGGTACATGTGCACAACGTGCAGGTTAATCCAGTCTATCATTGATGGACATTTGGGTTGGTTCCATGTCTTTGCTATTGTGAATAGTGCCGCAATAAACATATGTGTGCATGTGTCTTTAGAGCAGCATGATTTATAATCCTTTGGGTATATACCCAGTAATGGGATGGCTGGATCAGATGGTATTTCTAATTCTAGATTCTTGAGGAATTGCTACACTGTCTTCCACAGTGATTGAACCAGTTTACAGTCCCAATAACAGTGTAAAAGTGTTCCTATTTCTCCACATCCTCTCCAGCACCTGTTGTTTCCTGACTTTTTAATGATCGCCATTCTAACTGGTGTGAGATGGTATCTCATTGTGGTTTTGATTTGCATTTCTCTGATGGCCAGTGATGATGAGCATTTTTTCATGTGTCTGTTGGCTGCATAAATGTCTTCTTTTGAGACGTGTCTGTTCATATCCTTCGTCCACTTTTTGATGGGGTTGTTTGTTTTTTTCTTGTAAATTTGTTTGAGTCTTTGTAGATTCTGGATATTAGCCCTTACAATTGTTTCAGAGAAAATAAAATACCTAGGAATCCAACTTACAAGGGATGCGAAGGACCTCTTCAAGGAGAACTACAAATCACTGCTCAATGAAATAAAAGAGGACACAAAGAAATGGAAGAACAGTCCATGCTCATGGATAGGAAGAATCAATATTGTAAAAATGGCCATACTGCCCAAGGTAAGTTATAGATTTAATGCCATCCCCATCGAGCTACCAATGACTTTCTTCACAGAATTGGAAAAAACTACTTTAAAGTTCATATGGAACCAAAAAAGAGCGCACATTGCCAAGACAATCCTAAGCCAAAAGAACAAAGCTGGAGGCATCATGCTACCTGACTTCAAACTGTACTACAAGGCTACAGTAACCAAAACAGCATGGTACTGGTACCAAAACAGAGATATAGACCAATGGAACAGAACAGAACCCTCAGAAATAATACCGCACATCTACAACCATCTGATCTTTGACAAACCTGACAAAGACAAGAAATGGGGAAATGATTCCCTATTTAATAAATGGTGCTGGGAAAACTGGCTAGCCATATGTAGAAAGCTGAAACTGGATCCCTTCCTTATACCTTATTCAGAAATTAATTCAAGATGGATTAAAGACTTACATGTTAGACCTAAAACCATAAAAACCCTAGAAGAAAACCTAGGCAATACCATTCAGGACATAGGCACGGGCAAGGACTTCATGTCTAAAACACCAAAAGCAATGGCAACAAAAGCCAGAATTGACAAATGGGATTTAATTAAACTAAAGAGCTTCTGCACAGCAAAAGAAACTACCATCAGAGTGAACAGGCAACCTACAGAATGGGAGAAAATTTTTGCAATCTACTCATCCAATAAAATGAATTTTTAATGAATAGATTAATTATAAGAAAGCTGATAATAGTGGAGAGAAGAATAGTTTGTCAGAGAGACAGAAAAGACTGGAGCACTTACTTTTCCCTGTGGACCCAGCTGCCATAACAGTTTCAACATTGTAAGAACAGCTGTGAGAAGCAAAAGGAACCTCAGTATCTCTACCAATTGCATGAGTCAGGTAAGACAGAACAGTCTTACAACAAATTCCTCAAAGCAGATTTACACTCACATATAGGAAACAAGGATAAACAAAAGCCTAGACTCCATGGAGAGCTAGTCCACCAAGGTTCAGGAGGCTGCGTAAGTTGGATGGAGCATTGTCTGCTCATGTCCCACATCAGACCGCAGCTGAGGGACTCTGAAAGCACTCCACCCTGAGTGTATATACACTGTACATGACTAAACTTGCTGAGCACAAACATTAAAAAACTTCCTGTTCTCAGAGGAGTGAGGATACAGCTTGGGTTATTCCAGACACATCGCCCTTATCTCAGGTTATCACTTTCTCAGTACATTCTGCAGTTATTCCATGGACTGCAAGTGGGAGGAGGAAGAGCTGGTTTGGCTAAGGCTTTCTGAGAACCTGTCCTCATAGAACCCCTACATAGGACTCCCCCAAAATGAATCATACCATTTTAGGAATAGAATCAGCTTTGGTAAGCAGGATTCTCAAAAGAAGGTAGTGAGATCAGCTATTAGAGAGACTTTAAGAGGAATTTTCATGCTAAGCAGGAAATTGAAAATTCCTTTATAGAGGTCTTTGATTCACAGTAAAGTCTATGGCTAGGAGACTGAGTCAAATCCACTGATTCATAAGATTGTAACTTAAATTCTGTTTTCTTTAGTACCAGAAATTAACCAATTGCTTTATCCAAAAAAAGTACTTAATGATTATTTACTAAGGAAAAGGAAATTCTTTATAAAGGTATTATAGAGGATTTACACTAATGGTGTCTACTACATTTTTGTTTACTGTATGCCAAGCATGATTCTAAATGCTATACATTTAATATCTGATTAAATCATCATAACAATCATTTAAGGTATGACACTATCCCCACTTTACAGATGCAAAAACTGGGACCAAAAGATGTTTGTTTAACCCACAAAACTAATAAATGGAAAAGCCAAAATTTGAACACCAATGGTCTAATCACAGATTATAACTTCATGCATTATAGCTTTTCATGCATTTTTGTAATGAATTTCTTTTTTCACTGATATGTATCTATTATAATATAATGCAAGTTTAAAAGGAAAAATAAGAAACTATCTCAGCATCTGAATCCCTGTCTGCTTGCTCTTTTGACAACCTTCATTAATCTTTCAGAATATTCCTCCTGATTATAAAATTTTTCAATTAACTAGCATGAATATAGAGAGGTGTCTTCACTAAATGAAGTTTATTTATACTTGTAGGGTTACAATGCAATATGGCAAAATAATCTTTAGCATCCATCAACTCTAACCCTACAAGATAAAGTATTCTATCTACTAGAAAAGAGACAAATATCTTTCATAAACAAAAGTTAACAGCTTCCTTTGTTTTTAACAAAGAAGGCTGAACTTGTAATTATATATTTAGGAATCTATTTTAAAGAAATAATCAGAAATATGGACAAAGATTTATTTAAAAGATATTATTTACAATAATGAAAATTGAAAATTATCTAAATGCTCCCAGGAAAGAGTAATGATCAAATTAAAAGTAGTGAACCTACAAATAGATTTTCATCCAACCATTGAAAATCATATTTTGAAAAATAGTTAATGTCACCAGAATATGCTCATTATATAATACTGGGGGAAAGGACCCCAATTTTTTAAAAAATGCATTAGAAGCATACCTTCCAAAATATTATCAGTAATTTTATCTTGGCAGTATGATCTGATTATAGGTGATTTTAATATTATTCTTGGTGCTTCTGTTTTCCAAAAAATGAATAAGCATAATATGATTTTATAATAATAAATTTTTATAAAAGTTTTGTGGTTGCTTTTTGAAAAAATAAGAGAATTTTTACACATTGTTCTGGAAATGATGAGTACATGTATGGAGCATTATACTAAAATGTATTTTAACATACTGTTTAATTACTAAAAGAAATCTATCAGGCTTCCACTTTCAGGCAAGATCCAGTAACGTAGACTGGATTTGCCCCTTTGCCTGAAGCAATGAAAAACTGGGTAAAATACATGAAACAATGGTTTTCAAGACACTGGAGGCATCAGACAATGAGGGACAATAATCTCTGAGGGACAATTCAAAAGATATAATTCTTACTATTGTCCCAGCTTACTGCCTTGAGAAGTTTCCAAAGCCTGGCACCGGGTGAATGGGGAAAAGCCCAGTCAAAGAATAATGATTCTCTGACGTGAAAGTATAGATTTGTGAATCCAAGTATATCAAAAAAGCTAAAGTTCACAGGAAAAGTCACTGAAAAAGAAATCTGCAGAGAGGTAACTCGAGATCAACAATGTGTGAGGAAGCTACCTGCGACCTAAGACAGAACCACCCTGCAGTATTGCGCAGACTCTAGGATGAACACCATGATCCTCACCTCTAGATATTCACAACTTTGTTTAATCCTCTCTCTCTGAGTGTGAGAAGGACCTGTGACTCACTTCTGATCAACAGAACACAGCAAAGGTAAAAGGATGTATGTGATTACATATATTACATAAGATTGTAGCATCATTGTTACTAAAAGGCATTCTTCCTTGCTGGCTTTGAATAATCAAACTGCCAAATTTGTGAGCTGCCATATGGAGCAGGCCACACAGAAAAGAGCTTCCAGCCAACAGCTGGCAAGAAATTGAGCCACTTGCCCTGCAACTGTGAAAAAAACTAAATATTTTTATAAACCATGTGAGTTTGGATCTGAATTTGAAAGCAGATACTTCCTGATTTGAGCCTCATGTCATACCACAGCCCAAGCCAAAACCTTGATTCCAGTCTTGTGATATTCTGAAAGAAAAAGCGAAGCTTTAAAAAAACAAGTGCTATCTAGTCTCCTGATATTGCACTATCTTCAAGTTAAATCTTTGGCCCTTACAATCAGCTTGATGAACTAGGGCTCCATGTACCTCCACTTCCCCAGTTAAAAGTTAATATGGTCCAATATAAATAAAACAGAGTTTTTAAGGGTTAAAAATCCGTTAAACTAGACCTATTTAGAGAATAGAATGAAAGACACTGATTTCACCATTCAGAATATACAATATTGGGCTCTTGAATAAAGCATTTAATATAACTTTCACCGCCCTTAGCAGATACAGGTTGCAGGTCTCATAAGTGCCGTAATGGCTTACTTAAACAAGCATGATACATTTCAATCATCAGTCAAACATCAGGAGTGAATTACGGTAAATAGTCCAATTCCATTTTTATTTATGTCTGACTATTTACAACTTTCTTTTAAATCCCATTCCTCCTTTATCCCTTATTATCCCCCTGTGGGCAAGCCCATGTGTTCCCCCAACCGCCACCACCATGGTGCTTAAAGCAGGCAAGCCCCAGCCTGAGTGCAGGAGCCCTCATTCCAACCCCACTTTCTAACCACAGTAAAACTCAAAGCCAGTTATCCCTTCTTTGCTCTCTAAAGACATTTTCAGACCTGCTTAAGAGCCTGCCCTGTGCTCCTCACAAAGGTTCATTATATGAATAACAAATGTCTTCATATCCTCTTGCTGCACTTGTGGCATCACCAGTCTCAAAATCCAAACCAAATTGTGGGTGTGGAGTTGAGACTATCTCCTGTGGAATGATCATAATAGGCACTGAGCCATTATTCCTAAAATTAGTAAACAGAAAGAAAGAATCAAACATTCATGCTGCCTTTCTGTATCAATTATATTCTCGGGTAACAAATTGCAGACAAAATGAAAGAATGAGAAAAATCATCATATTGCAACCTATTGGAATACTGAGTTTAGGTAACAATCATCCAATGATGGCTAAAACCATTAAGTAAAAGATTAATGGGCTGCTTTATGATGGATTAGGCTGGAACTGTCTGAACTGAGTGATAACTTGAATAGCCCTAGAAGAGAAACAACCAACTCTAAATGTCTCCTGACAGATGCAAGAAAAAGTACATTGCACCATCTGCTAAATATTCTTAGTAAAGTTAAAATATGCATCTAATCAAGCCTTTAGATAAACTATTAGCTAATAGAAAAAGTGGTGGATAGAGGAATGTGTTAAATATCACCATAAAACTGAAATTCTGAAATCTGATATGTGGAAATTCTATGAAACAAATCAATGGGTTTCTTTCAAATACAAATGGCATTTAAAATGAGAAAAGGAACTATCACAGATTACGACTTTTTTTATTGTACCTTAAGTTTTAGGGTACGTGTGCACAACATGCAGGTTTGTTACATATGTATATATGTGCCATGCTGGTGTGCTGCATCCATTAACTCGTCATTTACATTAGGTATATCTCCTAATGCTATCCCTCCCCCCTCCCCCCTCCTCCCACCCCACAACAGTCCCCAGAGTGTGATATTCCCCTTCCTGTGTCCACGTGTTCTCATTGTTCAATTCCCACCTATGAGTGAGAACATGCGGTGTTTGGTTTTTTGTCCTTGTGATAGTTTGCTGAGAATGATGGTTTCCGTCTTCATCCACGTCCCTACAAAGGACGTGAATTCATCATTTTTATGGCTGCATAGTATTCCATGGTGTATATGTGCCACATTTTCTTAATCCAGTCTATCATTGTTGGACATTTGGCTTGGTTCCAAGTCTTTGCTATTGTGAATAGTGCCACTATAAACATACGTGTACATGTGTCTTTATAGCAGCATGACTTATAATCCTTTGGGTATATACCCAGTAATGGGATGGCTGGGTCAAATGGTATTTCTAGTTCTAGATCTCTGAAGAATGGCCACACTGACTTCCACAATGGTTAAACTAGTTTACAGTCCCACCAACAGTGTAAAAGTGTTCCTATTTCTCCACATCCTCTCCAGCACCTGTTGTTTCCTGACTTTTTAATGATTGCCATTCTAACTGATGTGAGATAGTATCTCATTGTGGCTTTGATTTGCATTTCTCTGATGGTCAGTGATGGTGAGCATTTTTTCATGTGTTTTTTGACTGCATAAATGTCTTCTTTTGAGAAGTGTCTGTTCATATCCTTTGTCCACTTTTTGATGGGGTTGTTTGCTTTTTTCTTGTAAATTTGTTTGAGTTCATTGTAGATTCTGGATATTAGCCCTTTGTCAAATGAGTAACTTGCAAAAATTTTCTCCCATTCTGTAGGTTGCCTGTTCACTCTGATAGTAGTTTCTTTTGCTGTGCAGAAGCTCTTTAGTTTAATTAGATCCCATTTGTCAATTCTGGCTTTTGTTGCCATTGCTTTTGGTATTTTAGACATGAAGTCCTTGCCCGTGCCTATGTCCTGAATGGTATTGCCTAGGTTTTCTTCTAGGGTTTTTATGGTTTTAGGTCTAACATGTAAGTCTTTAATCCATCTTGAATTAATTTTTGTATAAGATGTAAGGAAGGGATCCAGTTCCAGCTTTCTACATATGGCTAGCCAGTTTTCCCAGCACCATTTATTAAATAGGGAATCCTTTCCCCATTGCTTGTTTTTCTCAGGTTTGTCAAAGATCAGATAGTTGTAGATATGCGGCATTATTTCTGAGGGCTCTGTTCTGTTCCATTGATCTATATCTCTGTTTTGGTACCAGTACCATGCTGTTTTGGTTACTGTAGCCTTGTAGTACAGTTTGAAGTCAGGTAGCATGATGCCTCCAGCTTTGTTCTTTTGGCTTAGGATTGTCTTGGCGATGCGGGCTCTTTTTTGGTTCCATATGAACTTTAAAGTAGTTTTTTCCAATTCTGTGAAGAAAGTCATTGGTAGCTTGATGGGGATGGCATTGAATCTATAAATTACCTTGGGCAGTATGGCCATTTTCATGATATTGATTCTTCCTACCCATGAGCATGGAATGTTCTTCCATTTCTTTGTATCCTGTTTTATTTCATTGAGCAGTGGTTTGTAGTTCTCCTTGAAGAGGTCCTTTACATCCCTTGTAAGTTGGATTCCTAGGTATTTTATTCTCTTTGAAGCAATTGTGAACAGGAATTCACTCATGATTTGGCTCTCTGTTTTTCTGTTATTGGTGTATAAGAATGCTTGTGATTTTTGCATCCTGAGACTTTGCTGAAGTTGCTTATCAGCTTAAGGAGATTTTGGGCTGAGACGATGGGGTTTTCTAGATAT
Source organism: Pongo pygmaeus (assembly GCF_028885625.2). Classification (NCBI taxonomy): domain Eukaryota; kingdom Metazoa; phylum Chordata; class Mammalia; order Primates; family Hominidae; genus Pongo; species Pongo pygmaeus. Next base: position 122,711,353 of record NC_072373.2, on the reverse strand, counting down.
ATAATCATGTCATCTGCAAACAGGGACAATTTGACTTCCTCTTTTCCTAATTGAATGCCCTTTATTTCCTTCTCCTGCCTGACTGCCCTGGCCAGAACTTCCAACACTATCTTGAGTAGGAGTGGTGAGAGAGGGCATCCCTGTCTTGTGCCAGTTTTCAAAAGGAATGCTTCCAGTTTTTGTCCATTATGCTAAAAACTCTCAATAAATTAGGTATTGATGGGATGTATCTCAAAATAATAAGAGCTATCTATGACAAACCCACAGCCAAGATTACAACATTTTAACCTATTGCAATGTGTGGACCTTGTTTGATCCTGATCTAAGCAAATCACTTACAAAGGCTGTTTTCTGTCAATCAAGAAAATTTGTACACAGACTTTGTGTTAAATGATATTAAGAAATAACTGTTAAATATAGTAGATGTCATGATGAAATGGTAATTATATATGTATGTTTTAAAGGACTTACGTGTTAGACATCATGCAGACTTGTGGATGAGGGGATGTAATATAAGGAAGGAGGCAGATGTTAGAGAAACATGCCATTGGAAGATATTAATTCCTTGGCTGAGACCTAATGGAAGTGGGTAGGAAGGAGAGGGAAAGAGCATTCCATGCAAAACAAACAGCACATGGAACGTGCTGAAGATCGGAAAGACCATAGTGTATCCAAGAAACTGAAAGACACAGTACGACGGTACTGCAGAGCTTGAAAGGGAAGGTGGTAAATGGGAGAACTAAGACGTCACTGGAAGCCTCATCATGAATAGCTTTGAACATTATGTTTAGGAGAAACAGCGACCATTGAAGAAGTTCAAGCAAGAGAATGACACGATAATGTTTTTGCTTTAGAAAAGTCACTTTGACTATAGTATGTGGAATAGAAAGGTAGAGTAAGATTGGGGGCAAGGTGACAATGAGTAAAAGGCTTCCAATAGAAGATATATGAGGAAAGTGGCAGTATAGTTGATGAGAAAATTGTTAATAATATAAATGGAAAAGAACTGATGGGACGTAGTGATTGTATGTTAGAGGTAGAGGGTGAAAGGGAGAAAGTAGGTAAAGTTGGTACCCAGGTTTCTAACCTGGGGAAATAGGAAGGAATTCTCTACAAACTGAGAGAAGCAACATAGAGTGAAGAGCTGGTTTGGGAGCACAGATTAGTTTATTTGCAGCCTCACTGAATTTGAAATGTCTTCAACACACCTAACTGAAGAGATATCCAAGAGTCCTTTGGACATGAGTCAGAATCTCAGGGATATAACTTTGACTATCATCAACATATACAACATATACATCGTACCTAAAATTATAGAAAAGTGTGAGAAAGCCTTGAAAGAGTGTATAAGGAAAAGAAGACAAGCTGATAAAGGAATCTTAAAAAATCATCTGGTTCCAAAAGTCTTGCACTTAAAAACTATAACTATTCTATCAAAATAACCCAGGGCAGATACTATGTTTTGTATTTATGTGTTTGATTATTATTTTTAATTTGTTATGGACTATTTCAGAGATTCATAATTATTCTCTTTTCAAACCCTTTCTCCTATCAAGTTACATATTTGGTAATCATGCCACAAGGAACACTCTCACACACGTCTGCTTAGGCACAAGAGTCCTCTTAGGGTATATATGCAAAAGTAGAATTCCTAGGTGACAGGTGTATCAGAGTTCAGTTGTAGAAAGCAGAAACCACCTCAAACATTTTAAGCAGAAGGGGATCTGATATAGAGTATTAGGTGCTTGTAAGATCATTGAAGAGGCTGGCAGAGTCAGTTCCACACACCAAGGAATGACTCAGAATAATGCCACTAAATGAACTCAACAGGAGAATTCCACCTTTGCCACGAGCAGGAAGGTAGGAAGTCAGGAGGCCAATACTGTAACTATTTAAGTTAAAGAATAAACTACTGTCACTGTGATCCCAGGATCAGGAAATCACAGCCTCTGAACTATGACTACCTCTCAACTCTGATGGGTGACTTTACAGTCACTGCTGCTAGAACAAAAACAAAAACAATGTCTTTTGCCATAACTTTGCCTGCCAGCCATAACAAAGGTATAGGAATCGCCCCAAATCATTTCTGCCTTCAGAATATTGCCAAAATGCTTCTAACTGACAGAACATCATTTGTTTCCAGAGATCTAACGTCATAAAAGAGAAATGTTTATTTTTGGCCTTCAATCTTTCACAAGACAGAATGGCATAGTTTCCATAGATATGGAAATTGATGCTAAGGCTCCTTTTTTGTATCCACTACATAGCACCTATGCATCTTAAACTTGACCACACATTGTGAAATAGATCTGCTATATGGTTTCACCAGTATACACTCTCACCACCATGTAGGAGAGCTCCCATTGCTCAACATTCTTGCCAATGCTTGGTATTCTTTCTCTCTCTCTCTTTTTTTTTTTTTTTTTTTTTTTTGCACTCCTCTCAATCTGATAGGTGCAAAATTATCTTATTCTGGTTTCAACATGTATTTTTGATTACCATTTAGTATGAACATATTTTTAATTGTTTCTTGGCAATGTAAACTTTCTTTTAAGTTTAAATGTATTGTCCATTGTTTCCTATTGGGCTTTTAATTTGTTCTATATTAGTTATAGGAGCTGTTTATAATTCCACATTCTAATCATCTCCTGCTTTTATGCATTGAAATTATCTTCTAGTCTATGACTTATATTTCATTTAACTTTTCTGTTGTTGTTTATAGCATCTCTTTATCCTATACTTTTTTACATTTTGATTTTTCATATAATCAAAATTAAATTTTTCTTTATATGCTCTCTGGATCCTATTAGTCATATTCCCCCTCTAGATATATTAAAAGATATTTTCTAACAGAAAATTCTTTACAGCTTCTAAAAGATCTAAAGACTTAATTTGCACAGTAGGTTTTATTAATATGTCTAATAGTAACTTTTGGATATGGCAAGAGGTAGGAGTCAAGTATATATTTTATTCAAGAGTTGTCTGAGCAACAGTTTTTATAACCAGATCCACCTTTCTCTCCTAATAGGTGATGTAAACCTCTGTGATACATAAAATTTCTGAATATGATTCTGAAGTCTCTATTATAGCTTTTCTACCTGTACACAAAAATGCCTTAATTACTTTATATTTTTTTGTCTTAAAGTCTGTTTTATCAGATTTTAACATACTAGCTTCATTTTAAAAAAAAATTATCTGTTCTACATTTAATTATTTTACTTCCAATTTTTCTATTTCTGTTTAAACATGTGAGGTATTCTTTCTTCAAATAACAGTAACTAGATTTTTTTTAATTCAAGTCTGATAATTTCTCTTTCAACTAACATAATAATCCATTCACATTTATTGTGATTGTAGATATCTTTAGATATGTGCCTTATTTTGTTCTTTCTATTTGCCCTGATTTTTCTGTACTTTGGTATTTTGTTATTTCTTGCCTTCTTTTCGATTCATCAGCTTTAAATTTTATTATACCTGTTATTATTCCATTCCCCCTACCCTACTTGTTTGGGAGTTATTTCCTCCATTTTTTTATTTTAGCATTCATAATACCCTTTTAATTATTTGATGTGTGTAATAGATTGTTAAAATGGGACACTTTCTATTCTGGAGTTTCAGCTAAAACCCCAAGACCACAACAAATGATAAAAGTACCTTCCATATTCAAAAACAAGTGTGTTAGATCATTTAAGAACAGTCAGAAAAGTTAGAGACCCAAACTAGTTCTGCTACAGCACAGGCTACCACCAGGCCATATAAGAAAAGGCTAAGGATTCATCAGAGGTAGGTTAGAAACTTCACTGGAAGATATTGTCTCAGCAGTGCACTTTCTCTTGTCTGTCTCCACAAAGCAAGTGAGGTGGGACTGGGGGATTCCGAGAAATGTTTGGAAACTGACTTGTACTACCTGGAGTTTGGAGATCACAAAGCAACTGGAACCTGACTCTCCTGGAGCAGTCTAGAAAGATGGGTGCTACATGGGTCCACCCTGACAGCAGGGCAAGTAGAGAGGGCTGCAGTGCAGCAAGTTGACACTGGGTCTCAGGAATACATGTAAAGACAGACATATTGTTTCTAAACAAACCCTTCTCACCTGAGAAACCCAGAAGGAGCAAGGTAACCTAATAGAGAAAATTCTGTGTAGGATGAACTGTCAGAAATCAGGGCTTGAGACAGAGACATGATGCCTCAAGAGAGCATTTCCCATGTTTAAAGCCTGAAGAGAAGGAGGTGGCCATGAAGAAAAGTCCCTGAGAAACTAACAAAATTGCCACTTTAGAGAAAGTGCCAACATTTATGTGTCTGCTACATAGAAGGCCCAACATTTAATTAAAGAGTGGAACCTAAAAAATGCTGGAACTAAAACTAAAATGTGATGACAAACGTTTTAATACACTGAAGAACAGCAACTTACTCTAGCCAACATGAAAAATGTGGCATAGTTCATCAGAATCTAATATTCTTACTATTTCTTCTTTCTGTTTGTCCTAGTTAGCTGCTGAAGGGTGTACCTCATAAGCTCTAAATATCAGATACTATACAGACAATAAGGAGAAAGTTGTTTGTTTGCCAGTGTATTTTTCAAGGTTCTGCCAAGACACAGGAGCTGAGCCTGAAAGCACTGCCTATCTCTTACCAGAGTGGGTCCCTGTCTCAGCTGATGATCTGCTTGCCACCCTGCAATTGGACTTTTCCCTGCCCTCCTCTACTCTTTGACTCCCTAGCTCCTGGATCTCCCACCGCAGCACATGACCCAGAAACAAGTTCTTAATTGGTTAATTTACCTTATTATTAGAAGGCTGTTGTCAGGGAAGACATCATACCCAATAACCAAGAGCTGACTTTATCTTTTTTTTTTTTTTAACGGAGTCTGACTCTGTCACCCAGGCTGGGGTGCAGTGGTGTGATCTCAGCTCACTGCAACCTCTGCCTCCAGAGTTCAAGTGATTCTCCTGCCTCAGCCTCCTGAGTAGCTGGGACTACAGACATGTGCCACCACATCCGGCTAATTTTTGTATTTTTAGTATAGGCATGGTTTCACTTTTTTGGCCAGGCTGGTCTCGAACTCCTGAACTTAGGTGAACCTCCCGCCTCAACCTCCCAGAGTGCTAGGATTACAGGCGTGAGACACCACGCACAGCCTTGATTTTATCTTTGTGTTAATTACTCATATGATTTCAGACTGCAAGATATTGAACAAAATAAATGGGCAACTAAATAGGTGGTTGTATTACAGTATTCCCCCCGTTATTCAATCCTTGATTTTGCTTTCTCCCAGTTTCAGTTACTTATGGTCAACTGTGGTCAAAAAATATAAAATGGAAAATTCCAGAAACAAACAATTTATACGTTTTAAATGACGTGCCATTCTGAGTAGTGTGATGAAATCTCATTCCATCCCACTCCATCTTGCTGGGGACTTGAAACATCCCTTTGTCCAATGTATCCATGCGCTGCTACCCAGCACTAGTCACTTAGTGGCTGGCTCAGTTATCAGATCAACCATCATGGTATCACAGTGACCATGTTCAAGTGATCCTTATTTTATTTAATCGTGGCCCCAAAGTCATTATACCAAAGAAGTGATGTTGACATATCGCTATAATTGCTCTATTTTATTATTAGTTATTGCTGTTAATCTCTTACTGTGCCTAATTTATAAATGAAACTCTATCATAAGTATGTATGTACAGGAAAACTCTATCATAGATGTGTATCTATTGGAAAAAACAGTATGGTGCTCCTTGACTTATGATGAGGTTTTGTCCCTATAAGTCCATCACTACTTGAAAATGTTATAAATCAAAATCCATTTAGTATAACTAATCTACCAAACACTATAGCTTAGCCTAGCCTAATTTAAATGTGCTCAGAACACTTCCATTTGCCTACAATTGGGCAGAACATCTATCACAAACCCTATTTTATAATGGTGTTGAATATATCATGTAATTTTTAAAATATTGCACTGGAAATGAAAAACAGAATGGTTGTACTTCTACTCAAAGTACAGTTTCTATTGAATGTGTATCATCAATGGATGATTTTTTTTACTTCTTGACTGCCATCATCAGAGAGTCATAAAAAAGGTAAGTTGCATCATCATTATATATACTTATGGTATATGTACATGTACATATATATGGTACATGTGCATGTAGATATACCATATGTATATATAGTTTGTTTCTATTCATGGTTTCAGGTATCCACTGGGGATGGTGGAATGAATTCCCCATGGATTAGGGAAGCCTAGTGTATTTAGGGTTCTCCAGAGAAACAGAATCTATAGGATATCTATAGATACATGAGAAGGAGATTTACTATAAGAATTGGCTTATCATATAATTATGGAGGCTGAGAAGTCTGCAAGCTGGAGAGCCAGGAAAGCCAGTGATGTAATTCAATCCAAGTTCAAAGGCCTAAGAACCAGGGATCTGCTGTTGGAAGTTCTGAAGCCCAAATGTCTGAGAATCAAGAGTTTCAACGTCCAGGGACAAGAGAAGAGGGATATCCCAACTTGAGAAGAGAGAGAGAGAGAAGTCACCATTTCTCTCCCTTTTTGTCCTCTTTGAGTCCTCAATGAATTGGATGATGCCCACCCACATGGATGGGAGCTGATCTTTACATAATCTGATTCAGATATTAACCTCTTCTGGAAACACCCTCACAGTCACCCAGAAACAAAGTTTTACCAGTTATCTGGGCATCCCCTATCCCAGTCAAGTTGACACATAAAATTACCCATTATGATATTTTTAAAAATGTATTTTCCTCTATATTCTTCAAGTTACTGACATATTATTTGCTATTTTCAACATGAACAATATCCAAATAGCTAAGAACTCATGTTTCTCTCTACTACTACAAACTTTCACAAATTAAAAATGTACCCCCACATTGTTGGACTGAGTCAGTGAGAGGGGTAGGATCGTGCAATTTGTGTAGCCAACACTACCAGCAGCAATTGCCAGTCAGCTACCATCACTGCCAAAGCTCTGTTTCTTCTCCTTTTAGGCTCTTTTTCGAAATCAGAAACTCAATTGACATTTGCTAGAGTGTAAAGCTTCCACTAAGCCTTGGCTCAATTTTGGTGTGAAATCAAGCTTTCCAAATCATGTGTGGATCTAGGCTGAATTCCAGGTTCTCATACTCCTTATCCCTTTCCATCCCTCAAGAGTCCGCCTCACTACCACTCTCTCCTTACGGGGAAAACCCTTCGGCTTGACATTCCTTCTTGTCTGATGTGTAAAAGCCAGGTGGCCTTCTTCCCAGACTTAATTTATTTGCCAATTCTCTCTGTCATCTTTTGAAGAAGACAAAATAGGGGAATCCTATCTTCTTGTAACTTTAGAAATGTTGTAAGATACTGGGTTTTGTTTTCTGCTTTTTAGGAGGTGTTTTTTAGGATTGAAATGAAGATTTGAGATCTCTAAATTTCTGCCAATCTTCTGACTGTTTCTGCAATTATTTGGGATCCAAGTGTTACAATAACAGTGAATTTTCTGCTAATACATTGTTAAAACAAAACAAAAAAAAAAAACCCTATCAATTTAGCTGATTGCTTGGGTCTCACGTTTAGAATATAACCACAAGGTTTAAAAATAACAGCCACAACTGGGTCTTTCTAAATTTTTTGTTTAAACTTTAAATGGGAGAGTAAAATATCAGTGCAATGAGATTCTCCTCCAAAAATACTTGCTGACATATTTAATCACCATAGACAAACCAATGGTTCAGATAAAATTTCTCTTTCTGCTTCCAAAGAAAATAATTATTAAAACATATCAGTAGTTCTCAAATTGAGCTAACTGCATCTCTGCTTCACTTCATTTGCTTGTCTGTGTCTGATTCACACTCTTCATTTCCCAGCCATTTAAGGCTGGCTGATTTCTTAGGTAAGGTAAAGCCACACTGCAGTAACAAATAATTTATTTTTTGGTTCACAGGTCAGGACTTTCACAATTATCCTCTATGTGGAAACTTAGAGATCTAGGCTTCTTCCATTGTGTATCCATATCAGTGGGAACATGTAGGCGCTAAAGTCAAAATACCAGGAAAAGGTGTGAGTGACATAGCTTACTGGCTCTTCTTCCCTGCAGTGGGTACACTTACATTGTACTGTCTGGAAACATCATATATAATGGAGGCTAGGAAATGTAGAAGAACACATAGGTAGTTGGTGAGCACTGATCACTTCTGCCTCAAGAGTGAACTTTTGAAACCAGGCTCATGCTTTCTCTTTTTCCCTGAGTTTCTAATGCTACAATTTTGCTCATCATGAAAGAACATTTTGTGGTTTTATTCCAAGCTTAGCAACTCCTTTTTTGGGAGTACATTAAATTTCCAGCAACTTGGTAACACAGTTTTTTGTAAACATTTATTTACTCTGTCAGGGTCTTTGAGTTAGGCTGGAGGCAGGAGGTGAAGAGCTTGTCAATAGAAGCCTAGCTGCCTCTTTTGGTCATAGAAAAGGGAAATGAAATGTGGGACTCAGTCAGGTATGGAGGGGCTCTTTTAATTTATCTAAAGAATTCGTCATGTGAATCTAGCTCCATGTGTGCAGGAAAGTTACAAAAAGAAAGCCCTGATGAATCCATTGGAATGTACCGGTGTAAATCTACTACATGTTATTACTTGCCAACATATATTTTTCATGTTTTAATAAATCACAAAACAGTATTCACAATCTCACTCACTAGGAAAAAGTAGAAAATGGTTATCCTGTTCTTTCAGGGAATGAATTCTCATCAGCTAGCCTACTGACCAGTTTAAGCAGAAATGATTTCAAATTTGCCTATACAGTACAGGAGAAAATGCATGTGGCTATATTAAAAATGTCTTCACACCATGCAAACACTACACAGAACCACCAATAAATAATATCTAGCCTGAAATGCAAATAAATGCCAGCTCAGAATTAAGGGAATACAGAGAGAGAAAAAGAAAAACTGTGGTAACGAATGACTGAAATATGAGGCTAGGACATTCTCCAAGCAGGTTAGGCCAGGTGATTTACCTATGCAGATCATTATCCTTGGAGGTTTTGGTCCACATCTAAAAGATGAGTAAATTGATAAAGAATAAATCAGACTAAGTCCCTCCTGCTACTTATGTAGAAGAACCCATGTAATTCACTGGGCCTCAAGACTCCCATTGTCACAACTATAAAAAATGTTTCAAAATACATTAATGGCACGTAGCTAGTTTAGGTAAGCATTGGAATTTTTTATGCCATCCAAGATGATAACCTGATTGAACACACGCACTTACACACATATACATCAAAACCAGTAGCTCTCAACCAGGGGTGATTTCGCCTCTCATGGAATATTTGGCAATCTCTAGAGAAATTTTTAATTGTCAAAACTATGTGGATGGTACTGGCATCTAGTGAGCAGTGGCCAGAAATCCTGATAAGCATCCTGTAAGGGCAGAGCAGGGGGACTCCCCATCAAAGGATTATCCTATCTAAAGCTTCAATAGTACTACTGTTTAGAAACTCCGTTCTGAACATTAATAATGCTTTTTCTGGGTAATGGAATTGAGAGTGATTGTTGTTCCTTCTTTGCTCTTTCCTATATTCTGGATTATTTACAAAAGCTAGGTATTTTTGCTTTTTTTTTTTTTAAATCAAGAGAGAAGGAAATTTCATTTGGGAAAAAAATTATTATATTAACATATTTGAATAAATTTACATTTAGACCTAGACAAGTGTGGTTCAGATCACGCTGGAAACCTTCGTTGTCAAGTAGAAAGATGGCAGATTCTATTCAGTGACTTTCCAATTCCAATGAATTTGTGCTGTTTTTCACTGTTACAACTACTGCTCAACTTCTCAGAATTGCATTGTTGTAATCCTAAAAGTGAATTTGCTATTCATCGTTCTTACAATAAAACCACAATGCCTAAAGGATTCATGAATCAGATGCTGACTGAACTGATCAGGAGTTGGGAAAGACGATTCCTGATTATCTCAAACCATCCTAAACATTGTAGGCTATTTATCATCCCTGCCCCCGCTACTAAATACCAGTAAGACCCCTCCCATTCAGTCATATAATAATGAAAAATTCCCAAATACATTTCCAAACACTCCTTTTTAGGGGCTATAAACAGTCCTGGCTGAGAACCACTCAAGAAGATGGTTTCCAAAAGTTTTTTCCAATCTTAGGATTCTTTGATTTCCCATATACCAAACAGGCCCCCATTCTTTCATTCAGGAAAACATTTTTTTCTCAAATAGAAACACCAATATTCTCAGACTTCTCATATTGAAGAAACGTCATTTTATAGGTAACTTGGGTTTTGATCAGTTAAATCAAAAAGAATTCAAGAGACAAAACAATAGATGGTAATATAAAGGTCTGAGTGCAGCCAGTGGGAACTGAATGTTTATTAAGAAATGTTGGCCGGGCACAGTGGCTCAAGCCTGTAATCCCAGCGCTTTGGGAGGCCAACGCGGTGGATGACCTGATGTTGGGAGTTGGAAATCAGACTGACCAACACGGAGAAACCCTGTCTCTACTAAAAATACAAAATTAGCCTGGTGTGGTGGCACCTGCCTGTAATCCCAGCTACTCGGGAGGCTGAGGCAGGAGAATTGCTTGAACCCGGGAGGCAGAGGTTGCAGTGAGCCAAAATCCCGCCCTTGCCCTCCAGCCTGGGCAACAAGAGCGACACTCCATCTCAAAAATAAATAAATAAATAGGCCAGGCGCGGTGGCTCACGCCTGTAACCCCAGCACTTTGGGAGGCTGAGGCAGGAGGATCACGAGGTCAGGAGATCGAGACCATCCTGGCTAACATGGTGAAACCCCATCTCTACTAAAAATACAAAACAATTAGCTGGGCGTGGTGGCGGGCGCCTGTAGTCCCAGCTACTCCAGAGGCTGAGGCACGAGAATGGCGTGAGCTTGCAGTGAGCCGAGATCGCGCCACTGCACTCCAGCCTGAGCAAAAGAGCGAGACTCCATCTCAAAAAAAAAAAAAAAAAAGGAAAAAGAAAAAAAAAGAAATGTTGATTTCATGTGATGGGTAAGAGCATTTTCAAAGATTTGACATTTCTCTTAAAATTACTGTCTTCTCTTAAAATTACTGATTGCTTCTAATGTCTGAGTTCTTAAGTAAATGCTATAAATAACCAAAATTTCCTCATCTCCATGACTTAATTGTATACATTTGGTCAGATGCATTATTGTCTAAAGAGTTGTCTTTGGAAGTATTGTTACAGAATATTTTAACTAAATTTTTGCACTACTCTAAGGCACTACTGCATTTAAAAACACATTTCAGCCGGGCTAGGTGGCTTATGCCTGTAATCCCAGCACTTTGGGAGGCCGAGGCGGGCGGATCACTTGAGGTCGGGAGTTCGAGACCAGCCTGACAAACATGGAGAAACCCTGTCTCTAATAAAAATACAAAATTAGCCGGGCATGGTGGCGCATGCCTGTAATCCCAGCTACTCAGGAGGCTGAGGCAGGAGAATCGCTTGAACCCAGGAGGCGGAGGTTGCAGTGAGCCGAGATTGTGCCATTGCACTCCAGCCTGGGCAGCAAGAGCAAGATTCTGTCTTAAAACACACACACACACACACACACATTTCATATTTCAAAAATTCATATTTTACATAATATTACATAATTTTTATTTCTTATGGAGATACACTTTTCTTAGACAAATTGTCATGGACAAAAATATTTAGTGACTTTGAATTTATTTTATTAAGGTACAATAAAATCCTTTTCATTTGTCAGCTGACACACAGGGAAAGGTACACTGGGCTATGATTAGAAGACCACCTTAAGGTAGAGTTACAAGCAGAAGAGAAAGAAAAGAATTTTTAAAAGTGGACTGGCGATCAATTTAGTGGCTAAGTAAGCCAATAATAGCAATGGGACTCTAGATTATTAGGAAGTTAATTTATTTCTTGATGTAAAATACTTTCAGTGTTTTGACTGAAGTCCATAACTTTTCTAGAGACATATAATGAAAATTATTTTGAATATGCAACATATGTGACAGAATGCTATGTAAGTTTTTAAGTAAAAACGACTTGAGTCTTGGATTTTAAAAAAACACCTTCATGAGGACTATAGAATAGCTCTTTTAGAAAAATTTGTGTTATGGGAAATTTCAAATACATACAGTGATAGAGGGTATGTACGATGAACTCACAAGTGGACATTATCCAATTTCAACCATTACCATCACAAGGCTGCTTTTGCTGTTTGAGTATGTTTGAACATATTTTAATTTTGACAAATACCTATCTGACTGGATGAATTTAGGAGACTCTTTCCCAGGAAGCATGGACATAGCCTGCACGTAGGATATGACAGGATTTCCCCTTTCAGCCTCCAAATAACTACTAATATTTCAGAAAGATTAAGATCCAGGATGAAAACATCAAATCGCATACACCCATTTACTTTTTCTCCCTCCAGAAGCCCCACCAAAACTATCGTAAGTATACTTTTGAGGGTCATTATCTCACAGTAATGAGGAGTACAGGAGAAAAGATGGGAGCAATAAGGTCTGGAAGTTGGAAAGCAGGTGGAAGGATGGTATATAACTGAACTCTAAATGGGAACCAGGCAAAGCTAAAAACCAGTCCCATTTACATCTCAGAATCTCTGAAGAATTTAAGAATGGAAAACTAATCCCAGAATGATAGCAGCCATCCTTCAACTCCACACAGGTGACTAGAAGATCATTCTCTGCAGAATCTAACTGGCATAAGGTAAAGCCCAAAGATAGAGATATCAGTCTTTCCAATCAACCAGCCCAGGCAGATTACCCTACAGCAAAGCTCACAGATAATAATTCCCTTCCAGGTCTCACAGCTTCCAGTAAGTTTTATTTCACCACTTTGAATATGAGACAACTGAGTGGTACCAGACATTTGAGGAAATTATCTCACATAAGAAATCGAGATCACGATAATCAAATAGAAAAAGAAATGTGGAGGAAAAGTGGAATATAGAGCAGAGCAAACTCAAAAACAAAACAAAACAAAAAAACTATCATCAATATCCTCAGAGAGACAAAAGAATGTACTACAGCCATGAAACAAAAATAGGATATTATTAATAAAGCATTTTTAGAGAAATAAGAGAGCTCTTGGAAATGGAAAAATATCACAGCAGATATGCAAAACTTAATAGATAACACTGAGTACATCTGCCAGAAATGGGAAATAGAAGAAAAAGATTAGAAAATAAGAGGATCAATCCAGATGATCCAATCTCCAAACAATTGAAGGAAAAGAACAGAGAACACAGAGAAAAATTTCCCAGGAAGAAATAAACGAAAACTTTCCCCACCAAGTGCTAGCAAAAATTATAAAATACAATCATATCACAGAACTTCACCATAAAATGTCTAAACACCAACAGCAAAAGCTTCTGGAGTTTTTTGTTTGTTTAAAAAAAAAAAAAAGAGTTAATATACAAAGAAACAAGGATCAGAGTAGCGTTGGACTTCTTGACTCTGGAAAACATCCCCCATTCTTAATAAGGTAAATGCTGAAAACTATTCCAGCCAAAATTATAATATTGAGTTGAATAAGAAAAGAAAGTGAATAAGAAAGTGGGAAAGGAGGAGAGTGTGAGTGTTGACAAAATGAGACCTTCCTGATAGCTCAACAATTTTACATCAGAAGAAGATCCTACAGAACACTGACTGAGAGGGCTAAATTGTTGAATTGCTTACAATCAGACTCTAATATTGTTAGTGTGTGGGAGCGGGGGCAGTGGGGAACTAGAGAAGACAGAGCTAAAACCTTACTCTCCATAGCAGGGAGTCAGTAGCTAATGCTTAAAATTAAAAAATCAAAAGGCAACAATATGTTATTTAGAAACATAAGATAAATACCATGCATACACATTCAGAGAGAGAGAGAGAGATTTAAAAGGAGTGAAAAAGGTTTCTCTGGGGAGGGCAAAGGTGACAAAAGAAGGGAGAGAAAGATTATTATTTGTTCATACCAAATCTTATTTATTTGTTTGATTATTAAAATTAATAATTTGAGTTCTAAAATTTGTATAATTTTGGTAAAAATTCTAAAACTTCAACGATGACTTAAAAAAGAAAACTGTTCAACGTTTTTGTGTTACTTGTAAATTGATAGTTGTGTTAATTTCATTTGGATAGACTCCTCATATAATCCGAACACCCCATTTTCTAACACTTCTGAATAGCCTGCAGTCCTCTGTGTATGTTAGAAAACTGCTGCAAGGCAGATTTGAGAATGAGCTTTGACAAAAGTTATGAAAGTAAAACAAAAAACAACTGACCCACACAGTGTTTAATATGTCTGCTGGGCACACAAACATTTAATTAGCTGAAATGTGTTGACAAAGTAAGACCTTTCTGATGGCTCAACAATTTTACATCAGAAGAAGATCCTACAAAACTGACTGAGATAGTTAAATTGTTGAATTGCTTACAATCAGGTTCTAATATCTACACATACTTTGTCTCGAGAGGGGCTTAAAGAGCAATATGGAGCTTTAAAAACCACTAGTAGGTATTCATGAGATAATTTTCAGCCACTAGAGACTTAAAGTGAAAGGATAGTACTGATGTGGCCACAGCCCTACTTCCTAGTTATTCGCTGATGAGAAGCAGGAATCTAAACTCTTCATAACTTAAATTATTGATTTACTCTACTTATTTTTTAAAATTAGAGCATCTTACTAATAGACCTAACCATTTCCATGTGCACCAGGACCACTGTTCTCCTTCTACACAACACCACCACCACTATCAAATATAAAAAATGCTGGCATTTAGAGATGAGTAAACTGTGATTTAATTCATAGGAAAAACAGAATGTATCTGTGAGAATCATTGATGTTTTCAACCATCAGATCAGCTATTTCAGAATACATCTGAGGAGATGTGAGAACAGTGTGTTGTTTTTTAAATAGATTAATATTTTAATATTTATAGAGGGCTCATACTAATCATCAATATGCAAAAGGAAACTTCCACACAGTTCAAAGAAAATGCAAAGATGTCTAAATTAAATGAGTTAAAAACCAGGACACGAAAGTTACAATAGAATTGAATACTTTTATTTATGATTTCTGCTACCAGACATTCCAAACACTAATGTCATACTGAAAAATATTGATCATCATTCTACAATTACAAGACTAAAAAGTCTCATACTTGTGTCTTTATGTTAATAATTTAAGTTAATACAATTAAAATAATTTTGATTTATTTATTTTATAATTGGCATAGCTCTCTTATTGTTAAATTTATTTCCTTTGGTTTTTTAGACTACAGCAAGCTCTGAGCAATCAATGGGGAAAATAATGATATGACATGAAATATAATAAAGCTATTTCAAAATGCATGTACCATTTTAAATTTGCATGAAGACTTTTTTTTTTTTTCTTCTTCATGCGGAGTCTCTCTCTGCCGCCCAGGCTGAAGTGCAGTGGCGCTATCTCGGCTCACTGCAAGCTCCGCCCTCTGGGTTAACGCCATTCTCCTGCCTCAGCCTCTGGAGTAGCTGGGACTACAGGCGCCCGCCACCACGCCCAGCTAATTGTTTGCATTTTTCGTAGAGACCGGGTTTCGTCGTGTTAGCCAGGATGGTCTCGATCTCCTGACCTCATGATCCGCCCGCCTTGGCCTCCCAACGTGCTGGGATTACAGGCGTGAGCCACTGTGCCCGGCCAGCTTTTCTTAAAGGTAGTTAGCCATGTCCATATAGTTAAGACTTGTGCTGTAATTCTCCTGTGAGATTAAAAATCAGGTATATGATTTAAAATATATAATATTCTCATTATTTAGTAACTAGAAAAGTCAGGGTCATAATTGGTGTGACCAAATTTTCTAA
This sequence comes from Pongo pygmaeus, assembly GCF_028885625.2. Taxonomy (NCBI): domain Eukaryota; kingdom Metazoa; phylum Chordata; class Mammalia; order Primates; family Hominidae; genus Pongo; species Pongo pygmaeus. The sequence continues at coordinate 122,695,498 of NC_072373.2, read as the reverse complement.
CACTAGATTGCGAGAGTTCTGAGACTTTTTACTGCTTACACGTCTAGGTCCACCAGGAATAGTCCAAGAACACACACCGGCTCCAAATGATTGCAACTTTATTTCACAAATGCTCACAAACTATTATTTCATAATTGATTTTAGAATCCTGCCTAGATCTATTGAGGGAACTACAGTTTATAAATAAAATATCTTGATACTTACTGAAAATGTAGATCTTATCTATCCTTACAAATCTTTCATGATTCTTTCAACATTTCCTACACAAGTTCAGTCATATTATCTTCAAGTTTCCTGCAATTTGTCTGAATTCAGATATGTAAATAGTTTAGATTGCCAAAGATCTCAGAGCCTGCATAGAATATATACTTCAGACGGACAGGGAAGCTGGTTGTGCACAAACTCTTGTCCATCATTAGTTGAAGATTTCTTTAAAAAAAAATAATTCTCAAACTTGGGTTTGAAAACTAAGAAATTTGGGTTTCAATTCCTCTTCATTAACATTTGTTCTACCCTTTTCATTGAAGGTACAGATAATTTTTCTTGACAGAGGAGGAAGAAGCAACATTGGTTCTGTTTTTGAGATTCATTAGTGCACATTCCTCATATCTTTATTATTCGTACTTTACTTTCTAAGAGCCATTTGCGTTGTCTCCAGAAATTTTCATGGGCATTGGTTTATTCCAGGTTTACAGTTTTTTGGTTTATCCATATTCATCTTTAAGCTTTCCCTAATTTATTTTGCCATCTACTTTCAAAATCTGACCCAATCTGAGACCACGTCTTAGATCAGTTTCCACTAGAAAATCTTGAATGCAAGTCTATAAATGGTAGGTTATCCTAGGCAGCGCCCACAGAAAAGTGAGTGAGACAAGGAAAGAAGGAAGCCAATGCAAGGCATGTTACAAATTAGGATGCCACTGTGGCCAACAGGGGCTCAGATCTGCTGAGGAGCTTATGGAGACTGCAGAGAGCCCATCTCAGAGGGGCAAGGAAGGTGGCTTTTCATGCAAAAACTCTTGTCAACCATTAGAGTCTTCCTCAAAAATATTAACATCTTTGGCTCCCCCTTGCAGGCTGAGAACTCTCCACCTTCCCAAGAAACATCTCAAGCGAAGAGTTGTAGGTGTTTACTGTAGGAAGTTCTTGGGTGAGGTATGCAAGTCCAGGAACCATATGTGTCCAATGGATATAAACAGGATACTGAGTGCATCAGCTCCAGCACACTAAGGTGACTAATATATCCCTTTGGAAAACATTCATTCTTTACTGTGATGAGATCATTTCTTATATCATTATTAGAATATGTTTTCAGAAATTCCAAATCCTACTAACCCATCCTCTCCATTACAGCCTCAAATCACATAGGCCTACTATGTTTCCTTTAATTTTTGAAACTCATTTCCCTGATGTATATGGTAAATACTGGAGTGAAACTGTAGTGTGACAGGTCCCCCAACAGGTTAAGGTTGTATGTCTGCTGCTTGAACCCTGAAGGCCGAGGAGTGAGCCACAGCCACAGTGCCCAGCTGAGAACCCAAACATCCTAGAGAGGATCTGAGAACATACCAAAAAAAAATTGTCCCATTGTGCACACACAGCAGACAAAGAGCCAGAAACTTAACTTAAAAGCGGCTCAGAGATGGGAAGTGGTACAGATCCCTTAAAGCTGTCTCTCTGCCATCCAGGAGTGTCTCATAATCAATTCCTAATAAACTCACCTACTCACCAAGCTAGACTTGTCTGATTCATTCTTTGGTCTCTTAGTTTCCTCTCAGTTTAGGGGAATTGTATATATATGTATATATACAATTCTGTTTTTTTCTCATTACGGAGCCAATTGTTCCTCTTGCCCATTATTCTAACATGACAACTCCACTGTCTCATAGCTTCAGCTAATAGAAAGGATCTCAATGTCCTCATGCATAAAGTGAAGATAATAGCATATCTGTTTCATAGGTTGCAAAGATAAAGTAGATTAAGGTGTGTAAAATGTTTATCATAGGTAATAAAAAATTGTAAGCACACCAGTGTCAGCTGTTATATTATTGTCGTTGTTACTTTTAATTACTCCTTTCTCTAAAGATTTTTCTTAACCTCCATTTTTCCTTCTTAATCATAATTATGCCTAGAAGAGTAGCTCCCTTCATCTCTACAACATTTTAGAACAGGGTTTCTGCAGCACTATTAACATTTAGGGTTAGATAAACATTTATGGTGGGAAACAGGTCTATATATTGCAGGATGTTTAGCAATATCCCTGGCCTCTACTGACCCTGTTCCAGTAATACCCTCACCCTGGGTTGTGACAACTAAAAATGTCTCCAAATACTTATTGTCAAATGTCCCCTGCAGGTGGAGGGCAAAATTATTAGGAGAAAAGTAATACGTGACAAATAAACAAGAACTCAATAAATACTTCTTGAAAGAAAGACAAATGGGGGAAAAAGGAATTAAGGAGGGAGAGAAAGAAGGGAGGGGAGAAGAAAAGGGGGATTAAAGGAAGAAGGAGACAAAGAAGATATTTCCCACAGTAAATGGCAGAGTGTATCCTATGCACCACCTTGAGTTGAATGGAAATACCAGCAGATGAACTGACAGCTGATGTTCCCCAAGTCTGCTGCCATATAGTGTTTCTGTATCCATTTTATGGTCAGATTCGTGGATATACATTCCCTGTGTTTAACCTGGACATGCAGTCCTCTGTTATATTCTTTTGTCCTGTTACCCAGTACCCAAATGTTCTTCAATCTGCCTCAACCTTCAGGCTCATGAGTTTTTACGATAGGTGAATATTGTCTTGATGAATGCCATTACTTGATTTCTTCTGCTTAGAGCTCTAAGCAGAAATATATATCTGTTCTGCTCTGTCCAACATGGTAGCCACTAGTCAGAAGATATAGTATGAAAAGAAAATGAACGTAAAATAGCTAACTAATAGTTTTTATTGGATTACCTGTTAAAGTGATAATATTTTGGATATATTTGTTAAAGAAAATATATTAGTAATACTAACTCACCTGTTTATTTTTACTTTATTAATATGTAGTTTAAGTGATCTGAACTGCAAAGGTGACAGCACAATCCTCCAGATTAAGTGCACCCAAGACTCTGACACCAACTGCCTGGAGTTAGTGTCCAACTACAAGGTTAGAGGGAAAAGCACTCTCTCTTCGGGTAACAACTGCAAGTTTGTGGGGTTTCCAAAACCACCCTTAGTTTTGATAATTTGCTAGGACTCCAGGACTTATCGAAAGCTGTTCTACTCTTGGTTATGCTTTATCATAGACAAAGGTTACAAACTGTAATCAGCCAAGGGAACAGACTCATAGGGCAGAGTCTAGGAGAGTTCCAAACGTGAAGCATCCATTGTTCTCAGGACATACCACCATCCTGGCATCAATGTGTGTCACAACAAACACAGGGTATTGCCAATCGAGGCAGCTCACCTGAGTTTCAATGTCCAGAGTTTTTATTGAGGCTTTATTACATAGGTGTGATTGATTGATTTCCCACAAGATTGTACTCAACCCCAGGATGACCGACAGATACCATGCAACCCAAACCCCCTACTCTAAATCACATGGTTGCTATTTATGTTATTTATGGCATGAACAGCCCCATTCTAAGGCTATTGGGTATGGATGGCATTGCTAATAAGATCTCGTTTAACTGGCACCAGTCAATGTATGTCATACCTGAGAGGAGTGTCTTTGTTTACAGGGTCTAAGCTAAACCTCTTTTCAGACAAGGTCAAATTCTTTACTACACAAAGTGGCTTCTAGAAAATGTTAAATATTAAATCACATATGTGGCTCACATTATGGTTCTATTAGACAGCACTTATGGATACCTTTCCGTAGACAAATTTCTTACAGTGAATCCCATCATACTGAATCTTAGTCATATCTTTAAATTCATACAACCAGGTTGTGCCATTAAGTGTTTCTCTTTTTTTCATTTCCAGTATGACCTATTGGGAGCTTTCTCCATTATTATTCCTATTTCCAGATCAGCTCAGGGTAGCTAAATGTATTTATGTTTTTTAGAATCCATGATCTATTCTCAGATGATCAATCTGGCAGATTTCTTAGTAAATGAATTTTCTCAATCCTTGAAGCTCCATCATGAGCTCACCATTTTGGCAATCTTAAGCCATTGTCTAGGAAACACTGACATCATTTAGCAACCAAGTTCTTAATTGAACATATTCTCTTTTCTCTTTCATAGTGTATACCTTATATGGACAAAGAGGAACTCAAGGCTACATAAGACCTAGATATCCTCTCTAGATCATTTACAGAAGTTTCATTCATCCTTTAAAAATAGTAAAGTCTGAGGCTGGGCACAGCGGCTCACGCCTGTAATCCCAGCAGTTTGGGAGGCTGAGGTAGGTAGATCACCTGAGGTCAGGAGTTCGAGACCCATTACTGGGTATATACCCAAAGGACTATAAATCATTCTACTATAAAGACACATGCACACATGTGTTTACTGCAGCACTGTTCACAATAGCAAAGACTTGGAACAAACCCTAATGCCTTTCAGTGATAGACTGGGTAAAGAGATGTGGCACATATACACCATGGAATACTATGCAGCCATAAAAAATGATAAGTTCATGTCCTTTGCAGGGACATGGGTGAAGCTGGAAACCATCATTCTCAGCAAACTAACACAGGAACAGAAAACCAAACACCACATGTTTTCACTCATAAGTGGGAGTTGAACAATGAGAACACATGGACACAGTAAGGGGAACATCACACACCGGGGCCTGTCAAGGGGTAGAGGGCTAGGGGATGGATATCATTAGGAGAAATACCTAATGTAGATGATGGGTTGATGGGTGCAGCAAACCACCATGGCACGTGTATACATATGTAACAAACCTGCATGTTCTGCACATGTATCCCAGAACTTAAAATATAATAAAAAATAAAAAATAAAAATAGTAAAGTCTGAATCATGTTCAATAACTTTTACCAGTTACCTTGTCTAATTGCTTTGAAGAGAGTCCTCTTTCCAGTTAGCCATTTCAGGACTTTATATAGTTCTCTCTCAGTCAATATTTTGACTGAGATATTTTGATCAGATATAAAATTATTGGTTCATGCACTATTTGTTCAATGCTTGTGTAATATTAAGCAAGCATGATAAAAAAGATGGAAGAGAAAGTTTCTGCCCTCACTGAGTTCCTAGCCTAAAATGGGACTCAACAAAAGGCCTGGCATAATCAGCATGTGTTAAGATGATGAACTAAACAAAAAGAAAGTTGTTCATTTTAATAAGACCTCAATTAAGAAATACCCACTTTTAAGGAATGTGTCCTATAACAATTGGGTAAAAGCAATTTGTATTAGTCCATTTTGATACTGCCTTAAAAACATACCCGAGACTGGGTAAATTTATAAAGAAAAGAGGTTTAATTGACTCACAGTTCTCACAGCAGGCAAGAGACAGAAGTGCATAAAACAGGGAGAGCCCCCACACTTATCAAACAACCAGATATTGTGAGAAGTCACTCACTATCGCAAGGACAGCACCAAGGAAACCACCCCCATGATCCAATCACCTCCCACCAGGTCTTGCCCTCAACAAGTAGGGGATTACAATTCAAGATGAGATTTGGATGGGGACAGAGCCAAACCATATCACAATTCAATTAGCTATGCCTTTGTAACTGAGATTCCTAAATTCTGAATCTCGTGAACTTAAAATAAGACATTAATTATGTTCAGTTTTCATTCACCTTCTTACTCCATTCTGTCATGGGGTATATGCCACTTAAAACATATACACATTGTTTTTAATGAACACATTAAATAGGGGTGACAATCACTAACACCACCAAAACAACTGAACTGTTCTGTTGTGATTAGCTCTGGAGGAGAGCATTGTATGAAATTCTGCAGCCTCAAGCAGTTCTGTTGATGGCTTCCATTCCTGGCAAAACCACTGAGGATGACTCTCTAATAGATGTTATATCTGCACATATGCTGTTCGTTGCCCTTCCTTCACGCTTATTCTGCCCTGGCTGACCTTGCACATCTGTTGTAATTTGAAGAATAATAATAAATACGCTTTTGCAATGTGTGAAACACAAACAACTGAAAATTCATCAGGCAGCTAAGATTGGAGAAATAATCACATGGTATCATGAGCCACCTCCCTGTAGCCATTGTTTGCCAAACTAGAATTTAGGAAAGCTGAATTCTGATCCCAAACTTCTATTCCTCCTTTGATGAGAGGTATTGGGAAAAATTTCTTAATTTTTCTTCCTCAATTATTCATCCGAAGAGCAGGGCTAGTTTTACCTGTGGCTGTTGCTGCACAGAGTGATTATAAATATTAATTGAGGGTTTTCTTAAGTACTTAAAAAAAGAGCCTTAGGCCGGGCGCAGCAGCTCATGCCTGTAATCCCAGCACTTTGGGGGGCCGAGGCAGGATCACTTGAGGTCAGGAGTTCAAGACCAGCCTGGCCAACATGGTGAAACCCTGTTTCTATTACAAACACAAAAGTTAGCCAGGTGTGGTGGCACACACCTGTAATTCCGGCTACATGGGAGGCTGAGGAGGGAGAATCACTTGAACTCGGGAGGCGGAGGTTGCAGTGAGCCGACATAGCGCCACTGTACTCCAGCACTCCAGCCTGGGTGACAGAGCGAAACTCCATCTGAAAAAAAAAAAAAAAACAAAAACAAAAAAAAAGTCTCACAAGTCTGTACATAAATCTTTTAAGATTTTATTGACCTTTGCTTGATTTTCATATTCCTTAAATGAGAAGGGTTTCAATGCCACTACATAATAATAATCAGTGCCTTTCGGGTGACAGGTTTGAAATTTCTATTACTAGCTCATAAGCCTGACATTGTCTTCTGAAACAGAAGTCATAATGTTTTGATCATCCATTAAAAGATATGAAGGCAGCAGTTAAGAATCTTCTCAAACATGCATGCTGGTGAGAGAAACCTCAGAGATCTGGCCACAATTGAAGACTACAGACTGTTTCCGGAAACTTTTTATGTTTCTTCTTTCTTGTCAACAGGTGGTGGTAGTTTTTCCTTGATTACTAAAGCATTCCCTGACAAAAAGCCATATTACCACTGAGTGGTAAAACAACTCTCTTCTACCATTATTCTATGCCCATGGAAATGTTTTCCGCTGTTGACTCATTGCAAATTAACTCAATGGCGCTGAAATGAATCACCCATACCCTTTATCTCTATTTAGAAAAATAGATACTCCTTTGCTTTTTGTCATTGGTACCATGAGGAGCCCAACAGAACTTTGCATCATTTATAGTCCTCTGTAACTGCTTTAATAGGTTTAATTAGTATACTGGATTTTGTTTTCCAAGAGCTTGCATATTTTTAATGGGTTTGCTCTCTTGTTAAATACTCTAAATGACTTTCCATGAAGACCAAATTTCAATAGGGGTAGAAGGGATATCAGCAAAAAATACTACTAATCTTAGATTGTTTTTTCCCATGATTTTCAGTTCAAATATTTAGTGGTGAATATTTACCAATTACAAGCACATAAAATACATTAATAGTAAAATTTCAAATGTCTTATGAAAACATTTTTCTGTGATTTTAAGTTTAAATATTTAGCAGTGAGTTTTCAACAGTTTAAATATATGTGCCTTTTTTAAAATAAAAATAAAATGTCTAATGCTGGTTCAAGAAATATCTTCCATATCACTGTAGCCAAAATGTTAAAAAATAACATTATCTTATACCTGAAAAGCACTTCAAAGTGTCTTCATAAGCATTATTTATAGTAATGCATCCTAAGTGTTTCAATAAATGATGGAATATAGATGCTCTAAAGATTCTTACTTGGAGATAAGTATTCTCTTTCTGTTTCTTTTGATAAACATTTTTACATTCTTTACAAATTAGGTAGAGCATTAAAATTGGTGGAAATTCTGACAATTTATTTAAAGGGGAATTATTTTATTCCATATGTTGCTACAGAAGAATAACAATCAAAAAAATCATGAAAGACATTTATTGGTATAATACCATCTAAAGAAGATAAAATATATGATAATTTTGTTTAAAGAGAGGAAAAATAAATAAAAAGCTGCTCTTTATAGATCAGACATTTTAAGAAATGTGAAAATAAAAGAAGACAACCTAAAAGTGTTTATATGTTAAAAACTCAACACACTAACAAATGTTTTTGGAGTGTTCATTAGATCCCAGGCACTTTTCTAGGTCCCGGAGACACATTAGTGAACAAAAAATAATCTTTGATGGAATGTAATTTATATTCTCTTGGAAGAAACAGCAAAAAATGAATAAATAAATATAAATTAAAATGTGCAGCAGAAAAGCAGTATCCAAGGCTGCAGAGTGAAAGAGGCACTCTTTTAGAGAGGACCGTTAGGAAAGACCCAAGAAACTAAGTTGAAGGAAGACCTGATTGAAGTAAAGCAGAGAGACTTGTGAATATCTGGTGTAAATGCATTCTGACAAGAAAACTCACGCAAAGGCCCTGAGGCATCATGGTGCTCAGCACATTTAAAAAACAGAATTGAGGTGTGTGTAGCTGGAACACAATAGGAAATCCATCTTTTATTAGACTTCTTGTGACAGTGACTGTTAGATTTCCACATAATGGTTTAAAATGTCTGTTACCCAACACAATGCAAAACAATAACAACCTTTGAATAAAATCCACAGACATACTGAGTAAAAAGAAATGATGTGATCAGTATCTGGACCACACTTGTGTTAAAGGAAAAAAAAAATACTACTGAGATTATAAATCTATCTCACTACTGATAGATTATACATCTATACTACAAATTATAAATCTACACTACAGATAGATTATAAACCTATCTCAGTAGTGTGGTTTTTTTTCCATAATCCTGGATTTTATGAGATTAACACAAGTCACTATGGTTTTTTGTTTTTTTTAATTATTTTAATTTATATAAGTGTTTCTATCTTTATAATTATTCATACAAATTTATTCTGCAACATTAGATAAACAGGTGATAGACTGATAAACTATGTATGCATTGATTTTATGTGCACATTACATGGGAATGATAATTATGCAAAATAACATAATTAAGGTGTTCTTATGTTATTTGCTCTGGAAGTTATCTTTTATGAGATTTTCTTTGTCATATAACTAATCTAAACAATATTTAGCAGTAAAGTAAGAAAAAAGCAAAAAAGAAATCTACTACTTTAAGTAGAACACAGACCAAGACATTGTGTTAAATCCCAGTTCTGCCACTTACTCACTGTGTGACAGCAAGTTTCTCATTTTTCCTAAGCCTTAGCATACTGTTCTGTAAAACCAAGATAATTTATTATTGTTTTCAAACATGCACTATCAAAATTATAGGCACAGTATCAAACAACTAGTAAGGTGCTCAAAAATTGGCACTTATTTAATTATGTGGGATATAATGGTTTTTTAAAAAAATAATTTGATCAATCTTTTATTCTTTAATTTATAGTACCCCCTCCTTTCTTTTTCTTTTTCTCCTTTTTCCTTTTTGCCTTTGTTAGATGCCTAGGCACGCCTCAGTACCAAGCATTATTAATACCAGCTCACATTCCTTTCCTTATTTAAAAAGGGGACTAACTTTCTAGCTCATTATAAACACCCCCTTCCCCTTTCTCTCCACTTTCTTTTACGTACCCACCCTACCTAAAACAACTAAATGTTTAGCCAACCGGGATTAGTTTAAATTATACGACCCGACCCCAGCCAATGGGGAAAGGGTACAGGGGCAAGACTTGCGTCAGAAATAAAGGCTCTTGTGCCCTTTATTCAGGTGTACTCTTATGGCAACTGGCCAAGGAGGCACCCCTTTGCACAGAAGTAAAACTGCTTTGCTAAGAATCTTTTGTTCAAGTGTTTAATTTCCTTAGGATTTTAAGCATTATTCCTAACAATTCATATTAGTAGTTTGTTTTAATCATCATCATCACTATTACTAACCAATTGTAAATCTCAATTGCTGACGGCAGTACAACAACATATTCCCCAGATGAAATTATAATACCAGACCCTGCCAGGATGTACTGGCAACTTAGAGGACTTGCTCAACCTTGCATTATTAACTTACCTTATGGCAGATGGGAATTTGTGATAATGTTACTCCTGGGAGTTACGTTGTGTTGCTATGTCATTGTTTGATGGTGAAGGCCAGGTTAGCACAGAAGAAAACAGTGACCAACATCTGCAGAATTACAATCCCAGTGAAGGATAATAATGAAGAAGGTTGTTCTCACAACATTTTTGTGTAAGAATTATTCTATAACGTAAGTACACTTTAATAACTTATACCCTCTTCTTCAGTAAATGACAGTTCCATACTTCTATGACTTACCTTTTGAGAAAATCACATTAACAAAATGCTTCTATAAATGATGTAACACTTTTTAAAGAATATTTATTTTTATTAATCACAATAGTTTTAAAAACAATACACATAGACACTAAACACAGGATGCATTTGGAAATGTAGCATTTATAAAGGTGGCATCCCAAATCTAAGGGGGAAGAGAAGGACTATCCAAAACAAGGTTTTGAGCCAACTGGGTAACTGTCCAGAACAAAATGAATTTGGTTCAATACTTCATACAGTAAAACAAGATAAATTTCTGAATAGTAAAGAGTGAAGCAGTCAACACATTTAGTGTAACACTCTGCTTACTCTGCTTCCCCAAAAGTCCCCAAGGCCATCAACATGGAGTCAAGATAGCACATTCTAAGATTACCACCACTCCACTCAAGGCCGAGAACCTAAAACCATACCTGCTAGGACTTCTGTCCTCTTAATCAGAAACACAGCTCCCCCATCCCCAAAACATACACACCCTCCAATTAATACACTAAGGCCTGAAGAAGTTCTCTGCCTTGAATACTCCCAGATTTACTTCATTATACCTTTACCTCTATTTATGACCATGATCACACTCTTGGAAAATCTACCCTTTAATCATAGTAAGAATATCTACATCCTCATTCTGTCATCTTTTCCCAAGCCATCCAATTGCTGAAACTCTTCCACTGTACTCCCTGAAATTTGTGGGTCCATTAGCAGCAAAATTCTATCCCCTTCACCTCCTTTCCTAACTGAAACCTGGCTCTCCCTACGGGCTCTGCTTTCCCTACAGTGGCTGTTTTTTGATCCATAGCCCTAGTGTCATTCGGCCTGTGACTTAGATGTCATCTTGGTCCTCATTGCTGCTTTCAGAGCATCCCCCCTCCCTAAAAACCCAGCTTTGATATATTGTCATCAGATAATATCACCAAACACTCTATCTTTGCTGACATATTATATGCTCTGAATCCTTTCCCCTAATTTCTCAGCAATTTTAGCCCCTGATTCTTCACTATAACTCTCTTCAATACAACTCCTTCCTTCTTCCATGGTGATTTAATAGGCATGCCATATTAGTTCACTTGGGCTGCCATAACAAAACCAAAAACGGAGTGGTTTAAATAACAGAAATTTCTTTTGTCACAGTGCTGAAGGCTCAAAGTCCAAGATTAAGATGCCTTCAGGGTTGGTTTCCTCTGAGGCTTCTCTCATTGACTTGCAGATGGCCACTGTCTTGCTGCCGCTTTCACAGGGTCTTTTCTCTGCATGCATGCATCTCTGGTGTTTCTCTTTCTATGTCCTAATATCCTCTTTTTACAAGGAAACCAGTCCATGTTGTTTTAGGGCTCACTGTAATGTCCTCATTTTAGCTTAATTATCGCTTTAAATTCCCTATATCCAAATACAGTCACATGCTAAGGTATTGGGAATTAGGGCTTCAACATATGAATTTGGGGGAGACACAATTCAGTCCATAATATATGCAGATGATCCATCTTATAATCTCTTCTCTTTTTTTTAACTTCATCCCTTTTAATGATCCGTCATTAAAGCTATGCCCTTTAAAATACATGTCATATGATGTTTTTTACCCTATCTCAGCTACTCATTCTCAATATCACATCATAGCTTTTGTCAGAACTGCAACCTCTCCATAACCTCACTTTACATCCCATTCTCTCTCACCCATTTCTCCTCACAATTTACTCCTACTAATATCTCAGTCTCCATAATTCCTCAATCCCATTAACATGAATCCTACCATCTTTTCCCTGCCTTGATGTCCTCACTCCCCTCCTTACACAGTATAAATTATTGGTCTCTCTACCCCTTCTCTCACATCACTGAACTGATTTAGAAATGCTCCAAAACTGGTCAAACCAACTCTCACCATTCTGTACCTTCAGTGTCTCTGCTGAACACAGCTGAAGGAATACATGCTATCTAGTGTCACTCTAAATCCACAGCCATGAACATCAAGAGGGCCCTTAATGCTACCAGCATACTTTATGCCTCTAGTACATTCAGTCTCCCACACTCCAAGGTGACGATAACTCCTTAGTCTCTCTCCTCACCCCAACACCTCCTCCCCCATCCTCATTCTTAAAGGCCTTGCCACTTATCTTCTATAGACTGAATGTTTGTGCCACCCACCCTCCAACACCAATTCATATGTGAAAACCTAATCCCCAGTGTGATGGTATTAAGAAGTAGGGTCTTTGTAGGTGATTAGGATATGCAGGTGGAGTCCTTGTGAATGAGACTAATGCCCTTATAAAAGAGATCCAAGAGAGCTCCCTTGCCCCTTCTGCCATGTGAGGACACAACAAGAAGTTGGCTATCCATAAACCAGGAAGTAGATCCTCACCAGACACCAGATCTGCTAGCATTTTGATCTTGGACTTCCCAGTCTTCAGAACTGTGAGAGGTTAGTATTTACCACTTATAAGTCACCATGTCTATGGTAATTTGTTACAACTTCTCAAAATGAGTAAGAAATTACCTCGCTGAAATATTGAAACATTCCATAGATCCTGGCACATAATATATATGCATCTACACCCATCTCCATATACAGGGTCTACTTTTCTTCCCATTGGCATAGATCAACTATCCATCTTCATAATCTAAATCTAGTCCCTCCATTTGTGCACCAGATCACATCCTTCCTGCCTAATCAAGACCATAATTTAGCACTTTTCACCATGCTTTCCATCATCAAATCCTTACTCTCTTCTGTATCATTTGTATCAGCATACACACATGCTATTATTTCTCCCAACTTAAAACAATAATAATTACAAGAAAAAAGTCATTCTTTTAGCCTCACTTTTACTATCAGCTACAACAAACATTTTCCTCCACAATAAAATTACTTGAAAGAGTTGACTAAACTGATTGTCATCCATTTCTCTTTTATCATGTCTTTTAAACCCTACTTAAATCAGGGTTTCATCTCCACCACTTAATCAAAAGTACTTAATGAGGTCACTCAATAATTCCACATTGTAAATCCTATCATCAATTCTCAGTCCTCATTATCCTCAATGCTTACTGCTATCAGCAACATGTGACACACTATCTTTATTGTTAGCTTCTTTTGCTAATCCCTTCTCTTGTCCTCAGAGTCTTAATGACATGCCCCAGATTATGCTGTTTGGTCCTTCTTCTCTCTATACTCATTCACTTGGCAACTGCATCCAGTCAGGTGCCCACTCAACATCACTACTCAGAAACCTTCTAAAACTCTATGGTAAAACAAGCTCATATGAAACTTCTGATTTCCCCCCAAATCTTTCCACTGACAGCATTTGCATTTTGATTGATAGTAACTCCAATTTTCTAGTTTCTCAGGAAAGCCTTCCAATCATTTTGGCATCCTCTTGCATTTTTTCCCCATATCCAATCCATCAGGAAATTCTCTTGGTAAGCCCTATAGAGTATATTAATGTGAGCACATCTGACCATGTCTACTGCTTCCACTCTGTTCTGTCTTCATCTCCTCTTGTCTAGAATTTTGCAATAGAATTTTAACTGATCTTTTCGTTTCTACTCTTGCTCTTCTATATTCTCAACACAGCAGCCAGTATGATCCATTTAAGACATGTCATATTTGTTATTCCTCTCCTCAAAAGTCAATAATGATCCCTCATTTCACTCAAAGTAAAAGCTAAAGTCTTGACAGGGGTCTAGAAAGCTTTACATCATCAGATCTCTATTGCCTCTTTGGATTCCTCTGCAACTACTCTCCTCCTCATTCATTACCTTCCATCCCAATGGCTTCTTGCTTCTTCTCAGGCATGCTCTTGACTTAGGGTCTCTGCCTAGAATTTTCTTCTCCCAGATATTTGCATGAAAGTCATTTACTTTCTTCCTGGCTTTGCTCAGTTATTACCTTCTCCATGAGGCCTACACTGATTATCATATTTAACATTGCAATTTATATACTCTGCTTGATACTCCAGTCCCCCTTAACCCGCTTTTTCTCTTAATTTTAAGAGCACCCATCGCTCTCTAACATTCTATACAGTTTACTTGTTTCATTTACTTTTAATCTATTCCTCTTCACAGGAATATATGTCTGTTTCCAACTTCACCAGAATGTAAGCTCCACAAAGGCAAGGATATTTTCCTGTCTTGATCACTGACATATTCCAAGTATTTAAAGCAGCTTAGAGTACAAATCCTGTTGACTTATGATGGGATTATATTTCATTAAACTCATAGTAAATTAAAAATATCATAGGTTAAAAATGTTTCTAATATACCTACCCTACTGAACATCATAGTTTAGACTAGCATAACTTAAATGTGCTTAGAACACTTACATTAACTACAGTTGGGGAAAATTATCTGACAACACAGTATACTGGAGGGTGTTGGTTGTTTGCCCTCGTGATCACATGGCTGACTAGAAGCTGCAGCTCTTTGCCCTGCCAGTATTGTGAGAGAGTATTGTACTCCATATTGCTAGGTCAAGGAAAGATGAAAATTCAAAGTGTGGTTTCTACTGGATGTGCCTCACTTTCACAACACTGTAAAGTCAGAAACCCAAAGTCAAAGCATATTCAGTCAGGACCATTTACATGTGACAGACACTCAATAAACATTTATTCAATGAATGAATCAATCAAACAAAAATTCAAATGTTAAAAAAATGAAATTATAAAATGCTGGAATAAACTTTGTGTGTTGGAGAGGCAACTATAAAAAAAGGCCTTTTATTGTACCTCAAAATCCTAAATCTGAAAAAAAAAACTGAATTAAAATAATTTTGAAAGAAAAACGCAATAAGCCAAGACAAATCTCAAATCACACAAAAAAAACTTGGCTCACATATCAAATATGAAGACTAATCTTTGTAATATACAAAGACCTTTTAGAAACTGATAATAAAATCTAACAGTCCAATAGGAAAATAGGCAAAGGCTATGAACATAAAATTAATATAGAAAGAATAATGATGATTTTAACCATATAACGAGATGCCCAATTGTTTTCATAATAAGAGAAATACAAATTAAAACTGCCTTGAGATTGTATATTTACCCATCAGAAAGACAAAATCCAGAGGCTTGATAAAGCTCTCTACAGGTAAGCTTGATAATATCACTCTCACACATTGAGAATATCAACTGGTGCAGCTCCTGTGGAAAGCAATTTATCAATATCTGACAAAATTACAAATGCGTACATCTTTTGACCTAGTAAAACTGCTTCTGGGAATGTATCCTACACAAACTTATTTGGCATATGTGACACGAGGTCTGTAAGAAGTTATTTGTCAAGGGTGGAGCCAAGATGGCCGAATAGGAACAGCTCCGGTCTACAGCTCCCAGCATGAGCGATGAAGAAGACAGGTGATTTCTGCATTTCCATATGAGATAACGGGTTCATCTCACTAGGGAGTGCCAGACAGTGGGCGCAGGACAGTGGGTGCAGCGCACCGTGCATGAGCTGAAGCAGGGTGAGGCATTGCCTCACTCAGGAAGCACAAGGGATCAGAGAGTTCCCTTTCCTAGTCAAAGAAAGGGGTGACAGACGGCACCTGGAAAATCGGGTCACTCCCACCCTAATACTGTGCTTTTCCAGGGGCTTAAAAAACGGTGCACCAGGAGATTATATCCCGCACCTGGCTCGGAGGGCCCTACACCCACAGAGTCTCACTGATTGCTAGCACAGCAGTCTGAGATCAAACTGCAAGGTGGCAGCGAGGCTGGGGGAGGTGGGCCCGCCATTGCCCAGGCTTGCTTAGGTAAACAAAGCAGGCGGGAAGCTCGAATGGGGTGGAGCCCACCACAGCTCAAGGAGGCCTACCTGCCTCTGTAGGCTCCACCTCTGGGGGCAGGGCACAAACAAAAAGACAGCAGTAACCTCTGCAGACTTAAATGTCCCTGTCTGACAGCATTGAGGAGAGCAGTGGTTCTCCCAGCCCGCAGCTGGAGATCTGAGAACAGGCAGACTGCCTCCTCAAGTGGGTCCCTGACCCCTGACCCCTGAGCAGCCTAACTGGGAGACACCTCCCAGTAGGGGCAGACTGACACCTCACACGGCAGGGTACTCCTCTGCAACAAAACTTCCAGAGGAACGATCAGACAGCAGCATTCTCAGATCACAAAAATCCGCAGTTCTGCGGACACCGCTGCTGATACCCAGGCAAACAGGGTCTGGAGTGGACCTCTAGCAAACTCCAACAGACCTGCAGCTGAGGGTCCTGTCTGTTAGAAGGAAAACTAACAAACAGAAAGGACATCCACACCAAAAACCCATCTGTACAACACCATCATCAAAGACCAAAAGTAGTTAAAACCACAAAGATGGGGAAAAAAACAGAGCAGAAAAACTGGAAACTCTAAAAAGCAGAGCGCCTCTCCTCCTCCAAAGGAACGCAGTTCCTCACCAGCAACGGAACAAAGCTGGATGGAGAATGACTTTGACGAGTTGAGAGAAGAAGGCTTCAGACGCTCAAACTACTCTGAGCTACAGGAGGAAATTCAAACCAAAGGCAAAGAAGTTGAAAACTTTGAAAAAACTTTAGACGAATGTATAACTAGAATAACCAATACAGAGAAGTGCTTAAAGGAGCTGATGGAGCTGAAAACCAAGGCTCAAGAACTACATGAAGAATGCAGAAGCCTCAGGAGCCTATGCGATCAAATGGAAGAAAGGGTATCAGTGATGGAAGATGAAATGAATGAAATGAAGTGAGAAGGGAAGTTTAGAGAAAAAGGAATACAAAGAAACGAGCAAAGCCTCCAAGAAATATGGGACTATGTGAAAAGACCAAATCTGCATCTGACTGGTGTACCTGAAAGTGACGGGGAGAATGGAACCAACTTGGAAAACACTCTGCAGGATATTATCCAGGAGAACTTCCCCAATCTAGCAAGGCAGGCCAACATTCAGATTTAGGAAGTACAGAAAACACCACAAAGGTACTCCTCGAGAAGAGCAACTCCAAGACACATAATTGTCAGGTTCACCAAAGTTGAAATGAAGGAAAAAATGTTAAGGGCAGCCAGAGAGAAAGGTCGGGTTACCCTCAAAGGGAAGCCCATCAGACTAACAGCAGATCTCTTGGCAGAAACCCTACAAGCCAGAAGAGAGTGGGGGCCAATATTCAACATTCTTAAAGAAAAGAATTTTCAACCCAGAATTTCATATCCAGCCGAACTAAGCTTCATAAGTGAAGGAGAAATAAAATACTTTACAGACAAGCAAATGCTGAGAGATTTTGTCACCACCAGACCTGCCCTAAAAGAGCTCCTGAAGGAAGCACTAAACATGGAAAGGCACAACCGGTACCAGCCGCTGCAAAATCATGTCAAAATGTAAAGACCATCGAGACTGGGAAGAGACTGCATCAACTAATGAGCAAAATAACCAGCTAACATCATAATGACAGGATCAAATTCACACATAACAATATTAACTTTAAATGTAAATGGACTAAATGCTCCAATTAAAAGACACAGACAGGCAAATTGGATAAAGAGTCAAGACCCATCAGTGTGCTGTATTCAGGAAACCCATCTCATGTGCAGAGACACACATAGGCTCAGAATAAAAGGATGGAGGAAGATCTACCAAGCAAATGGAAAACAAAAAAAGGCAGGGGTTGCAATCCTAGTCTCTGATAAAACAGACTTTAAACCAACAAAGATCAAAAGAGACAAAGAAGGCTATTACATAATGGTAAAGGGATCAATTCAACAAGAAGAGCTAACTATCCTAAATATATATGCACCCAATACGGGAGCACTCAGATTCACAAAGCAAGTCCTGAGTGACCTACAAACAGACTTAGACTCCCACACAATAATAATGGGAGACTTCAACACCCCACTGTCAACATTAGACAGATCAACGAGATAGAAAGTTAACAAGGATACCCAGGAATTGAACTCAGCTCTGCACCAAGTGGACCTAATAGACATCTACAGAACTCTCCACCCCAAATCAACAGCATATACATTTTTTTCAGCACCACACCACACCTATTCCAAAATTGACCACATACTTGGAAGTAAAACTCTCCTCAGCAAATGTAAAAGAACAGAAATTATAACAAACTGTCTCTCAGACCACAGTACAATCAAACTAGAACTCAGGATTAAGAATCTCACTCAAAACCGCTCAACTACATGGAAACTGAACAACCTGCTCCTGAAGGACTACTGGGTACATAACGAAATGAAGGCAGAAATAAAGATGTTCTTTGAAACCAATGAGAACAAAGACACAACATACCAGAATCTCTGGGACACATTCAAAGCAGTGTGTAGAGGGAAATTTATAGCACTAAATGCCCACAAGAGAAAGCAGGAAAGATCCAAAATTGACACCCTAACATCACAATTAAAAGAACTAGAAAAGCAAGAGCAAACACATTCAAAAGCTAGCAGAAGGCAAGAAATAACTAAAATCAGAGCAGAACTGAAGGAAATAGAGACACAAAAAAATCCTTCAAAAAATTAATGAATCCAGGTGCTGGTTTTTTGAAAGGATCAACAAAATTGATAGACCGCTAGCAAGACTAATAAAGAAAAAAAGAGAGAAGAATAAAATAGATGCAATAAAAAATGATAAAGGGGATATCACCACCGATCCCACAGAAATACAAACTATCATCAGAGAATACTACAAACACCGCTAGGCAAATAAACTAGAAAATCTAGAAGAAATGGATAAATTCCTTGACACATACACTCTCCCAAGACTAAACCAGGAAGAAGTTGAATCTCTGAATAGACCAATAACAGACTCTGAAGTTGTGGCAATAATCAATAGCTTACCATCAAAAAAGAGTCCAGGACCAGATGGATTCACAGCCAAATTCTACCAGAGGTACAAGGAGGAACTGGTACCATTCCTTCTGAAACTATTCCAATCAATAGAAAAAGAGGGAATCCTCCCTAACTCATTTTATGAGGCCAGCATCATCCTGATACCAAAGCCAGGCAGAGACAACCAAAAAAGAGAATTTTAGACCAATATCCTTGATGTACATTGATGCAAAAATCCTCAGTAAAATACTGGCAAACGGAATCCAGCAGCACATCAAAAAGCTTATCCACCATGATCAAGTGGGCTTCATCCCTGGGATGCAAGGCTGGTTCAATATACACAAATCAATAAATGTAATCCAGCATATAAACAGAACCAACAACAAAAACCACATGATTATCTCAATAGATGTAGAAAAGGCCTTTGACAAAATTCAACAACTCTTCATGCTAAAAACTCTCAATAAATTAGGTATTGATGGGATGTATCTCAAAATAATAAGAGCTATCTATGACAAACCCACAGCTAATATCATACTGAATGGGCAAAAACTGGAAGCATTCCCTTTGAAAACTGGCACAAGACAGGGATGCCCTCTCTCACCACTCCTATTCAACATAGTGTTGGAAGTTCTGGCCAGGGCAATTAGGCAGGAGAAGGAAATAAAGGGCATTCAATCAGGAAAAGAGGAAATCAAATTGTCCCTGTTTGCAGATGACATGATTGTATATCTAGAAAATCCCATTGTCTCAGCCGAAAATCTCCTTAAGCTGATAAACAACTTCAGCAAAGTCTCAGGATACAAAATCAATGTACAAAAATCACAAGCATTCTTATACACCAATAACAGAAAAACAGAGAGCCAAATCATGAGTGAACTCCCATTCACAATTGCTTCAAAGAGAATAAAATACCTAGGAATCCAACTTACAAGGGACGTGAAGGACCTCCTCAAGGAGAACTACAAACCACTGCTCAATGAAATAAAAGAGGATACAAACAAATGGAAGAACATTCCATGCTCATGGGTAGGAAGAATCAATATCATGAAAATGGCCATACTGCCCAAGGTAAATTATAGATTCAATGCCATCCCCCTCAAGCTACCAATGACTTTCTTCACAGAATTGGAAAAAACTACTTTAAAGTTCATATGGAATCAAAAAAGAGCCCTCATCACCAAGTCAATCCTAAGCCAAAAGAACAAAGCAGGAGGCATCACGCTACCTGACTTCAAACTATACTACAAGGCTACAGTAACCAAAACAGCATGGTACTTTTACCAAAACAGAGCTATAGATCAACGGAACAGAACAGAGCCCTCAGAAATAACGCCGCATATCTACAACTATCTGATCTTTGACAAACCTGAGAAAAACAAGAAATGTGGAAAGGATTCCCTATTTAATAAATGGTGTTGGGAAAACTGGCTAGCCATATGTAGAAAGCTGAAACTGGATCCCTTCCTTAAACCTTATACAAAAATTAATTCAAAATGGATTAAAGACTTAAATGTTAGACCTAAAACCATAAAAACCCTAGAAGAAAACCTAGGCATTACCATTCAGGACATAGGCAT
The DNA here is from genome assembly GCF_028885625.2 of Pongo pygmaeus. Classification (NCBI taxonomy): domain Eukaryota; kingdom Metazoa; phylum Chordata; class Mammalia; order Primates; family Hominidae; genus Pongo; species Pongo pygmaeus. The sequence goes on along the minus strand of NC_072373.2, from coordinate 122,674,769 downwards.
GGGCAAGGACTTCATGTCTAAAACACCAAAAGCAATGGCAACAAAAGCCAAAATTGACAAATGGGATCTCATTAAACTAAAGAGCTTCTGCACAGCAAAAGAAACTACCATCAGAGTGAACAGGCAACCTACAAAATGGGAGAAAATTTTCTCAACCTACTCATCTTACAAAGGGCTAATATCCAGAATCTACAATGAACTCCAACAAATTTACAAGAAAAAAACAACCCCATCAAAAAGTGGGTGAAGGACACTTCTCAAAAGAAGACATTTATGCAGTCAAAAAACACATGAAAAAATGCTCACCATCACTGGCTGTCAGAGAAATGCAAATCGAAACCACAGTGAGATACCATCTCACACCAGTTAGAATGGCAATCATTAAAAAGTCAGGAAACAACAGGTGCTGGAGAGGATGTGGAGAAACAGGAACACTTTTACACTGTTGGCGGGACTGTGAACTAGTTCAACCATTGTGGAAGTCAGTGTGGCGATTCCTCAGGGATCTAGAACTAGAAATACCATTTGACCCAGCCATCCCATTACTGGGTATATACCCAAAGGATTATAAATCATGCTGCTATAAAGACACATGCACAGGTATTTTTATTGCGGCACTATTCACAACAGCAAAGACTTGGAACCAACCCAAATGTCCAACAATGATAGACTAGATTAAGAAAATGTGGCACATATACACCATGAAATACTATGCAGCCATAAAAAATGATGAGTTCATGTCCTTTGTAGGGACATGGATGAAATTGGAAATCATCATTCTCAGTAAACTATCGCAAGAACAAAAAACCAAACACTGCATATTCTCACTCATAGGTGGGAATTGAACAATGAGAACACATGGACACAGGAAGGGGAACATCACACTCTGGGGACTGTTGTGGGGTGGGGGGAGTGGGGAGGGATAGCTTTAGGAGATATACCTACTGCTAAATGACGAGTTAATGGGTGCAGCACACCAGCATGGCACATGTATACATATGTAACTAACCTGCACATGTGCACATGTACCGTAAAACTTAAAGTATAATAATAAAATGAAAAATAATAATAATAACATCTTTACAAAAAAAAAGAAGTTATTTGTCACAACATTGCAAGTTGTAGTAAAATAATAGGAACAAAACAAATGTATATCAGCAAAGCATTGGTTAAATAAATCATAGGACAGTACCTCCATCAAATGAAATACTATTCAACTGTATAAAAGAATGCAGCTCTCTGCATTTTGGTATGGCATGAACTCCAAGAAATTGTGTTAACTAAAAACTTCAAAGTGAAGAACAATGGCATCCTGTATTTAAAACGCAGGTCCAAAAAGTCATATAATTTGCACTCTCTTACATGTTGCCTTATTCCATTTGGGCTGCTATGAAAAAAATCACAATCTGAGTTGCTTATTAATAACATAAACTTATTTCTCCCAATTCTGGAGGCTTGGAAGTCCATGATCAAGGCACTGGTATATTCAGTGTCTGGTGAAAGCCTGCTTCCTGCCTCATAGATGGCACCTTCTCAATGTGTTCTTACATAGTGGAAGGAACTAAGAGTCTCTCTCAGGTCTCTTGTATAAGGGCACTAATCCCATGTATGAGTGTTCCATCCTTATACCTAATCACTACCCCAAAGTACTTACTTCCTAATACCATCGCCTTCGGGGTTAGGATTTCTATATATAAATTTGGGGAGAAAGCAAACATTCAGACCATGGCACATGTATATAAGCAAACACTGGAAAGATATAGAAAACATTAATTAAAGTAGTCACATGTGGAATCAGACAATAGGACTGGGCAAAAGAGAGAAAAAGGTGGGAGCAAGACTTTCATTGTACTATTTTGCATTTTTAATATTATTTTTGAATGATAAAAAGATATTATCTATACCAAAAATTGAATGATAAAAACTGTTGCAGAAAAATAACTCACAAAATTACCTCAGTACTACATTATTGAAATACAAGTAACTTCATTTGATCAGTACCTTGATTGAACAGTTTACATACACTAAATATGGAGCCAGAGAAATAGAAGTTTCCTCTGTTTTGACTCCAGGAAGATTGTAGTGAGGGAGGAACTGGAACTGGGAAAGAATTCATCACTGTTATTTATTAGAACCTGCAGGCCAGCAAGCATGTCAGGGACCTGAATAAAACAAAGCATTAGAAGCATTATTAGCATCAAAAAACAACCACTGGCAGTGAGCAACGCCACTTGCAGAATGAATAAACAGGTGTATAGCCACTTAAATCATAATTTCCACATAATAGAAGCAAATAGGTACATAAAAGAGAAGCCACCCCACTGAGACTGAGAAAAATTGGACCACAGAGCAGTAAAATGGCACTGTTGTTGAAATAACAATCAAGTTAGTAGGTGATGAAAACAAAGAAAACAGTGAGGAAACCCTCCATACATTTAGCATCAGTCAATCCCTTTCTAGGTACAGCTCAAGGTCAACAGTTGAAAAGAAGCCTGCACCCTAATGCTCCCATCTCTTAGTCTCAAAGTATAGTATTAAAAAGTGGTATGTAGGGACAAGTAGGTTTCTCCCACCATGATTCCTAACAAGACTCTTCACCAAAATCTGAGCAATCAAACGAGTGCGGCCACATTAATTAAAAACATAATTGAAGAATATAACAATGAATATAATTGGGAGTATTTTACCTATAGAAGAGACGGGTAATATTACTAAAACACCAGGGGTTCAGTCTAGGCCTTGCCTCTTACCATGCGCAGAAAGCCAATGACTGAGACAAGAAGTATTGCTAAGGAAGAAGGTTTTAATTTGGTGCAGCAGCCAAGGAGATGGGAGATCAGTCTCAAATCTATCTCCCTGACTGACTAAAACTAGGGATTTAGATAGCAGGGAAGAAATGTAACCATGTGTGAGAAAATAGGAACTCAGGAGGGGTAAGGAAGCAATCGTAAGGAATGAGGGGCCTGGAGTCTCATTGTCTGAATGTGATCATCTGGTGAGTTGTAGTTCTTTGATACTTTTTGAGAGGCAAGAGAGTCCTTTTCTGTGGAAGAAACTCAGGTAAAATAAATTAAATGTTCAAGCTTTAAGACACGAAGTGTCCATTTCTATGTTTATTCCCCCACCCCCACAAAAAAATCTATGAGACTATTGGGTCAGTTTCAGTAAGAAAAAGACCAACTATGATCAGCATCAACCAGAACAAATATTATTTGATTACCAACCAGTTTAGGTCTTGGGAATTAGAGAATAAAAAAATAAACCTTGCCTCAAGGAGCTTAGGAGATAGGGCATATACATTCAAAAAAAAAAAAAAAGTTGTAAACTGTTTCCTTATGGGTCGATCCAGCATAGAAATGTGTTATATTATAGAATGATACATCAATATTTAAAATATTGGGCAATTTCATATAAAACTTTGGATCTCAGCTTTGCTTCAAAACTAGGACACAGAGGATTATTGAGTGTTGAGAGGAGGAAGTGTCTCAGGGACCATGGGATATATTTTACACTGAAGACAAAAGAAGCACCATGTGTGAACTGATGGGGACTGTGGCCTATAAAGCGTAGAGCAAGATGAAGTACAAAGTTGAGAGGTATATTAGTCAGCTTGGGCTGCCACAACAAAATATCATAGACTGAATGGCTTAAACAAGATAAATTTGTTTTCTCCTACTTCTGGAGACTGGAAACCCAAGATCAGAGTGCCACCATGGTCAGATCCTGTTGAGGGCTCTCTTTCTGACTTGCAACCAGCTGCCTTCTCACTGTGTCTTCAAATAATGGAGAGAGAAGCCCTCAATCCCATCATGAAGGCTCTACCCTCTTATAAGGCCCCCAATCCCATCATGTATGCTACCCTCTTGACCTAATCTAACTATAATTACCTCTGAGAGTACCCATCTCCAAATACTATCACACTGGGGGTCCAGACTTCAACAGATGAATTTGTGGAGGACACACTCATTCAGTCCATAACAAGGAGTTAAGGTAAACCACTTGCTAGATAATAGATTTGCATGTAATAAAAGCCCTGTTGGAAAAGACACGACTTTTCAATAATCTCATATCATCACTCTTTTATATTTTAAATTCAGTATACTTAATAATCTTTCTTTACTCCAAACTTCACCCTTTATTTTACAATACAAATATTATTCCCCAAAATGTTATCTTGTACCCCTTCCTACTCCTATTTATCATTTCTAGCCAAGGTAATGTACAATCCATTTCATACCAGTTATATACATAAAGCCATGAGCTCAATTTCACAAACCACATGAGAAAATTTGCCTTGTTAATTTATATTTGCTTTTCATACAAAATAATATTTTTAATTAGTAGAGATTTAGAATCTTGTCAATAATAAAATTAGTTAATTCAGTGATGCTAAAGAGAATCAAATAAGGTAATGTTTTACTTTAAAATTAATTACCTGTGCACATTCTTTAATAATAAAGAAGCATTTCACTTATTTTGTAAAACTGCTGTTAAATATTTAATATTTTAAAACATCCTGTTAAGATTTGCTTTTGTCCATAAAAATCACCATATTTACATCACTATTATTCTCCATTGCAGCTCTTTTCTTTGAAAGCAGGTGGCTTGAATTTCATAATTAGTAACATAGAGCATCAAAATGCAACTTTTGTCAAGATCCTAAAAGAATAAACTTACATCAGAATAAGGTCCAAATTATACTGGTGTTAGAGCAGATGAAATCAGCAAAACAGGGGCTCCCTCTTAGTGCTCCATGTACAACTTTCCCTTTACAAGTCTTCACCTCACCATCAGAGTCCCTGAAGCTGGATTTGGAATCAGAATTTGCTCTGAGAAATGCAGGAAAAGAATGAGCTTATCTTTGACAAGAATGTTTATGCAAAAGAGACCTCAAAACCTGTATAACCAATTTACAGATTTGAACCACTATCACAGCTCTATCACTTACTAGCTCTTTGGCCATTTAAGCTGTCTGAAATGCAGTGTCCTCATCTGCAATAGTGGTATGATAATAATGCCTATTACCTAGAATTATCATGAATTAAGTTCTTAGCACAGTGTCCTACAAAAAGAAAGCAATTCAATACAGACAAAAGAGCCAAATGAATACACGAATTTATTTTCCCTGCTTCCTGAAACCATATGATATTAGTTGCGTTGTTTTGTTCTGTTGTTTTGTTTTGCTTTACTTTGATTTTTTCAATATGCAAAGCCGAGAAGAGAGGAGAGGAGAGGAGAGGAGAGGAGGGGAGGGGAGGGGAGGGGAGGGGAGGGGAGGGGAGGGGAGGGGAGGGGAGGAGAGGAGAAGAAGAGCAGCAAAAGTTTGGAAGCCAGACAGTAAATAATTGACTAATGGTAACTGACAGCAAACCCAAGAAAGCAAAATACAAAGCTGGTACTGGAAGAAGTGAGAAGCAACCCTACCTATTTACAGCAGGTAACTGCCCTCCTCTGGAGGTGTAGGTCAAAATAAATCCAGAAGATGAAAATTGGTCAAAAGTGTTTTTAAGAACCACTTATCTCACCACGATATTGTCAGATGAGCTCTGATATGGTTTGGTTCTTTGTTCCCACCCAAATCTCATCTTGGATTGTATTCCCATAATTCCCATGTGTTGTGGGAGGGACCAGTGGGAGATAATTGAATCATGGGGGCCATTTCCCCTATACTATTTTCATCATAATGAATAAGTCTCACAAGATCTGATGGTTTTACCAGGGGGTTCTGCTTTTGTGTCTTCTCTCATTCTCTCTTTGCTTGCTGCCATCCATGTAAGATGGGACTTGCTCCTCCTTGTCTTCTACCATGATTGTGAGGCTTCCCCAGACACATGGAACTGTAAGTCCAATTAAACCTCTTTCTTTTGTAAATTGCCCAGTCTCTGGTATGTCTTTATCAGCAGCATGAAAATGACTAATACAGTAAATTGGTACCAGTGGAGTGGGGGCGTTGCTGAAAAGATACCCAAAAATGTGGAAGCAACTTTGGAACTGGGTAACAGGCAGATTTTGCAAAAGTTTGGAGGGCTCAGAAGAAGACAGGAAAATGTGGGAAAGTTTTGAACTTCCTAGAGACTTGTGGAATGGCTTCACCCAAAATGCTGATAGTGATACGGACAATAAGGTCCAGGCTGAGGTGGTCTCAAATGGAGATGAGGAACTTGTTGAGAATTGGAGCAAAGATGACTCTTGTTATGTTTTAGCAAAGAGATTGGTGGCATTTTGCCCATGCCCTAGAGACTTGTGGAACTTTGAACTTGAGACAGATGATTTAGGGTATCTAGCAGAAGAAATTTCTAAGCAGCAAAACATTCAAGAAGTGACTTGGGTGTGTTAAAAGCATTCAGTTTTAAAAGGGAAACACAGCATAAAAGTTTGAAAAACTTGCAGCTTGATAATGTGATAGGAAAGAAAATCCCATTTTCTGAGGAGAAATTCAAGCCACCTGCAGAAATCTGCATAAGTAACAAGGAGCCAAATGTTAATCCCCAAGACAATGGGGAAAATGTCTCCAGCACATATCAGAGATCTCCACCACAGCCCCTCCCATCACAAGCCCAGAGCTCTAGGAGGAAAAAGTGGTTTCATGGGCTGGGCCCAGGGGCCCTGAGCTGTGTACAGCCTAGGGACTTGGTGCCCTACATCCCACCTGCTCCAACCATGGCTGAAAGGGGCCAATGGAGAGCTTGGGCCATGGCTTCTGATGATGCAAGCCCCAAGCCTTGGCAGCTTCCACGTGGTGTTGAGCCTGCAGATGCACAGAAGTCAAGAATTGATGTTTGGGAACCTTCACCTAGATTTCAGAAGATGTATGGAAACTCCTGGATGACCAGGCAGAATTTTGCGCAGGGATGGGGCCCTCATGGAGAACCTCTGCTAGAACAGTGAAGAAGGGAAATGTGGGGTAGGAGCCCCCACAGAGAGTCCCTACTGGGGCACCACCTAGTGGAGCTGTGAGAAGAGGGCACCGTCCTCCAGAACCCAGAATGGTAGATCCACCTACAGCTTGCACCGTGCACCTGAAAAGCCGCAGACACTCAACACCAGCCCGTGAAAGCAGGTGGGAGGGAAGTTGTATGCTACAAATCCACGAGGGCTGAGCTGCCCAAGAGCATGGGAACTCACATCTTGCATCAGTGTGACCTGGATGTGAGACATGGAGTTAAAGGAGATCATTTTGTAGCTTTAAGATTGGACTGCCTGGCTGGATTTCAGAATTGCATGGGCCCTGTAGCACCTTTGTTTTGGCCAATTTCTCCCATTTGGAATCGTTGTATTTACCCAGTGTCTGTACCCCCACTGTATCTAGGAAATAACTAGCTTGCTTTTGATTTTACAGGCTCATGGGCAGAAGGAACTCACCTTGTCTCAGATGAGACTTTAAACTGTGGACTTTTAAGTTAATGCTGAAATGAGTTAAGACTTTGGGGGACTGTTGGGAAGGCAGGATTGGTTTTGAAATGTGAGGACATGAGATTTGGCACAGGCCAGGGATGAATGATATGGCTTGCCTCTGTGTTACCACCCAAATCTCATCTTGGATTCTACTCCCATAATTCCCATGTGTTGTGGGAGGGACCCGGTGGAAGATAATTGAATCATGGGGGTCATTTCCCCCATACTGCTCTCATGGTAGTGAATAAGTCTCATAAGATGTGATGTAATTTATCAGGGTTTCTGCTTTTGAATCTTCTGTCATTCTCTCTGCCTGCTGCCATCCACGTAAGATGGAACTTGCTCCTCCTTGCCTTCTCCATGATTGTGAGGCTTCCCCAGTCACGTGGAACTGTAATTCCAATTAAACCTATTTCTTTTGTAAATTACCCAGTTGGATGGCTGTTTCACCCCATTGAACATTTACATTCTGAATGCCAAGATCTTTGCCTTCTTACCCCATGCACTTCACAGAGGTTGAAAGCCAGGCCTATAACCTTTCCAACAAGAGACTGGAAGCAATTACTCAAAAAATCTGACCTATACACTGAAAAATAGGATCAAAACAAAATGAAAAGGCTTCCCAGAGAAACATAAACTATCCAGAGAGAAGAGCTTTTCAAAATATTATTATTAAGATACTTGGAAACCTAATACAACATAATTCATCTATGAAAAAGAGAGCAGAATACTATTTTTAAAAAGGAACATTAGAAAACAAAGAAGGGCTTCCTGATTTCCACTCTAGGCAGTGATACAGTAAGTGGAGTTAATATGCCCCCGTATGATTTCCAAAATCACACAAAGGCCACAAGTGAATATCATTCAGCTCTGACATCCTGCTTTAACATCCTTTCTTCATATTCATCTTCCCTGATTCCCTGTTTTGGTTTGAATGTCCCTTATGTGAATGTACAACATATCCTGTGCATATGTCTTTCATAGCTCATATACAATACACCATAAATTTTTATGTTTAGTTGTCTATCTCCCACACAGAGTGTGAAGATCCTCCAGGGAAAGACCGGGTATCACCAACACATGGCATGATGGCTGACATATCAGTATGTGCTCAATAAATGTCTGTTGAATGAATAAATTGAATGGATGAGTGAAATGCTGTCACACTAGTTTGGTATGTCACCAGGACTGATAATCCCAAAAGTCCATTATCAGCTTTGCTGAACTCCCATGCTGAAATCAGCTATGCCACTTTCCAGAGGAAAAACAAAAAACAGAAAAATACTTCGGTAGAGAAAGAAAAGAAGGATAGGATCCTTTCTTCAGTGAAGAATGCCCATTTGAACAAATAATATCTAATTATATACAAGAAAAATAACTCTATGAATCACCTATGGATTTCTCCTTCCAATTGCAAAGGCAAATGCTCTGTTACTATCTCCAAATTCCCACTCGCATACTTTCAAACATTAACAGTGGTCAGATCTGAAGATTCTTTTTGGTTCTATATTTTCTGATGTTTCTATAGTAGACAGGTATTACTTGGATAATAAAAATTAATTATATATATAAAATAATATAAATTCAAATCAATACTGAAATTTACTTTAAGAAAATCCCCACCTCTTTCTGAATCAACAATGGCATAGGGTTCTTAACCCTGTTCCTACATCATAGTCAACAGTGAAGCTTGTTAAAAGATACTATTGTCCTGGCTCCCCTCAGATATGCAGAACAAATATCTATGAGAGAGACATCTAGGTATGCATATTTCTAACTTGCTACACTGGTGAATCTGATGTCCAAGCAAAGCTCGTAGTCACCACTTAGGGGATAGAACGTATAAAGGCTCCTTACAGATCTATGATAATCTTAATTAAAGAACCAGGACTCCACCCATTCATTGACTTCATTCACAACTGACAGGTGAGAAAGTACTCATTAACTGGGTAAGAAGAGGGAAAAAGAATACATAAAGAATAGGATTTCTCAGGGTAATGACTGAACACAGTTTAATCCAAATCCAGAGTATCTATTCAGTGAAGACAATGAGTAAAACAGGACTTATCAGGATTACTTCAAGTTTATCTTGCTTTTCTATATTTCTAACTGCTAAGGCATAATTTATTAGAGGATTACCTCCGTTAAAACCCACCCTCTTAGCCTTTTTGCCAGCAATATAAAAGCTTATTTCAGTTCTTAAGAAGCTAGTTAATCAAATGGATATTCAAGTTCACTTGCCTGGTGTCCTTTGCAAAGAGTTGACACTGAAATAAGGGCTTATAGCATATACATTTGAGCTATTAACCATGCCTTCTAACTATTTATCTTCCTTCCCAGACTCAAAAGCTAAAATTTTGTTAGCCTGTCACTTTATTTTTATTCAACATATTGCATTTGGATAACATCACTATTATATTAATGTAATGGATCATTTCTGTAATTGAGTGTGAATACTATCGCTTTTCACCCTTCTAGAGTTATTAATTTCAGTTTATTCATTGCATTTTTGAATGTAGCTGCACAGTAAATAATGCAACACAAAGAGGCGTTAACCTATTCACAAAGCCTACGACAAGGATATAAAGCCAGTGGTGTATTAACTTTAAAAATAGATTAATCTTATCTTGTAAAAAGAAGATAAAAGATAGTTCTGTCAGTAAGAACAACCATGCCTGAGGCTGTAAACCATACTTGAGAATATAAAGAGAAGCCTGGAAGCATATGTTAAATTTTTCTTTCTGTCCTTGGAGAAAGCCTTCAACTCAGTGGACATTAAACACACCACACACACACACACAGAGACACACATACACACACACACACACACACACAAGCATATATGCCTTCAGTCATTCAGGTATTTCTTCATATTGGCTATGTTGATAAAGCATAAACCCAACAACAACAATAATTATAATGTCATCTCACAGCACTTTACAGAAGGCTTTATACACATGAAACTGAAAATTGATTGAATTCTTAAGTGTGACCATTACACTGTCCAATAATATCCTAAGGCATATAGATTAGAAAACGAAGTAGAGAACGTAACAGTATTCATCAGACTAACACAGTAGTTCAAACTAGCAACAAAATTCAGTGCAAATTACATACCTGCAGAGCCATGTAGGAAAGATATTTGAATAGCCCAAGAATTATCCTCAAGTTTTTGAGAAAAGCACTCAACATCATTTGTAAAACATAGACAAACCTGGATTAAAGCCAAATGGATTATGAGCTCTTTGTATTGTGAGCTCCTTAGGGTAGACTGAGACTGCTTCATCCTCTCTTTCCTAAAGCCTAGCACAGTGCTAGCTATATACAAGGAGCTTAACAATTTTAAGGGAATAAACCAGCTAAGATTCTTAAATACAGCCTATTACAGAATAACTAGTGATACCCATACTACAATCCTGTTGAGTCAAACACATGTAGGATTAGATACAAGCACAATGTCTACAGTGTTTTTTTTTCCTTTTGTGTATAGAAATAGAGTGGCTACAGGACAGAGATGGAAGAAACGAGAAGCTCACTTACCTTGTCTATTCAAAGTCGTTTATATGTAAAGCATAGTGTATAACATAGTGGCTTTACAGGAAGCTGAGAACTGAATATGATACAGCAATGAAAATGAAGGAACCACTGTTATATGCAACCACATGGATGAATTTCAACACACAGAGAACCTAGACCAAAGGCAAGTCACTTTGCATTTTTTTTGTGTGTTGTGGTCTGCAAAATGAGGCTAATAATACCAACCACATAAGTTTTCTGAAGATTGAGTTGTCTCTTGTGTATAAAAATCACATAATAAATGTCAATCATCATCAAATTTATTAATGTTATGATTATATGTGTGGTGATCCCCTAGCACTGTGGAGAGATTGTATCCTGTCAGAAAGTAGTTTACAATCTGGTAGAAAAGATAAATAAGAGATGGATGTAGCTACCGTGTGCCTTTGTTTTTCCATTTGTGAAAACAGATAATAACACCCACCTAATCAGTTCACTGCACTCCAGCTTGGATGACAGAGCAAGACCCTGTTGAAAGGTGACAGCGTGCTCCAGTCCTCACAGCCCTCGCTCTCTCTGGGCACCGCCTCTGCCTGGGCTCCCACTTTGGCGGCACTTGATGAGCCCTTCAGCCCACCGCTGCACTGTGGGAGCCCCTTTCTGGGCTGGCCAAGGCCGGAGCGGGCTCCCTCAGCTTGCAGGGAGGTGTGGAGGGAGAGGCGCCAGCGGGAACTGGGGCTGCGCGCGGCGCTTGCGGGCCAGCTGGAGTTCCGGGTGGGCGTGGGTTTGGCGGCCCCGCACTCGGAGCAGCCGGCCAGCCCTGCCGGCCCCACCCTGCCGGCCCCGGGCAATGAGGGGCTTAGCACCCGGGCCAGCGGCTGCGGAGGGTGTACTGGGTCCTCAAGCAGTGCCAGCCCACCAGCGCTGCGCTCGATTTCTCACTGGGCCTTAGCTGCCTTCCCGCAGGGCAGGGCTCTGGACCTGCAGCCCGCCATGCCTGAGCCTGCAGCCTCCATACCTGAGCCTCCCACCCCCTCCATGGGCTCCTGTGCCCCCCGAGCCTCCCCGATGAGCGCCGCCCCCTGCTCCAGGGCGCCCAGTCCCATTGACCTCCCAAGGGCTGAGGAGTCCCGGCGCACTGCACGGGACTGGCAGGCAGCTCCACCTGCAGCCCCAGTGTGGGATCCACTGGGTGAAGCCAGCTGGGCTCCTGGGTCTAGTGGGGACGTGGAGAACCTTTATGTCTAGCCCAGGGATTGTAAATACACCAATGGGTGCTCTGTATCTAGCTCAAGGTTTGTAAACACACCAATCAGCACCCTGTGTCTAGCTCAGGGTTTGTGAATGCACCAATCCACACTCTGTATCTAGCTACTCTGGTGGGGCCTTGGAGAACCTTTGTGTCCAGCTCAAGGTTTGTAAATACACCAATCAGCACCTTGTGTCTAGCTCAGGGTTTGTGAATGCACCAATTCACACTCTGTATCTAGCTACTCTGGTGGGGATGTGGAGAACCTTTGTGTCTAGCTCAGGGATTGTAAACGCACCAATCAGCGCCCTGTCAAAACAGACCACTCAGCTCTACCAATCAGCAGGATGTGGGTGGGGCCAGATGAGAAAATAAAAGCAGGCTTCCTGAGCCAGCAGTGGCAACCCGCTGGGGTCCCCTTCCACACTGTGGAAGCTTTGTTCTTTTGCTCTTTGCAATAAATCTTGCTACTGCTCACTCTTTGGGTCCACACTGCTTTTGTGAGCTGTAACACTCACTGCAAAGGTCTGCAGCTTCACTCTTGAAGCCAGCGAGCCCACGAGCCCACCAGAAGGAACGAACGACTCCAGACGCTCCGCCTTAAGAGCTGTAACACTCACCCTGAAGGTCTGCAGCTTCACTCCTGAGCCAGCGAGACCACGAACCCACCAGAACAAAGAGACTCCGAACACATCCGAACATCAGAAGGAACAAACTCCAGATGCGCCACCTTAAGAGCTGTAACACTCACCGCGAGGGTCCGTCCGCAGCTTCATTCTTGAAGTCAGTGAGACCAAGAACCCACCAATTCTGGACACACGGTCTCTAATAAAGATAATAATAATCATACTTATATAATGGATTTTGGTAACTGGAAATTATTTCCTAAAATATAAATGTCATAAAAACAAGGATTTGTCTGTTTTGTTTACCCTTATACTTTTGGAGCCTACATGGTATTAGGTGGTTAGTAAATATTTGTTGAATAAATGTATGCATGAATGAATGAAGCATATAAAACACTTAAGAAATGCCTAGCACATGAAAAACACACAATAAGTTTTAGCTATCATTAATAACTTAATATATAATATGGTAAGAAAAACTAACATATATTTATTTACATAAAGTAGAAAATTTGAAGAGTTAAAAGACTTGTACAAAAAAAACCCAAAACACTATGAAATTCCTGACAGGAATGATAATTTTTATTTAAGAGGAACTGTGCAACAACAGAAACACAGTTAAATAAACTATGGTATATTCATAATTTAAAATAAAATAAAACACAGAAAGTGAAAAAAAAAGCCATACATAGTCACACAGATGACTCTCAGGAGCATTTACTCTATTATTCCGGTTATACGAAGTTCAAACCAGGTCACCAAATATTTTATGGTATTATTAGAATACTTACTTTTGGGAAAGATGGAAAGTATAGGATTGGAAGGACATAGGGAGGACTCTAGTGTTAGTAATGTTTTAGGTAGTGACTTGGGTAATAATTCCACAATAACGATGTTACTGAAATACCCAGGGTTCAGTCTAGGTCCAGTGTAGGTCCTGCTGCACAGAAAGCCAATCACTGAGAGGATTATTGCCAAGGAAGAAGGCTTTAATTTGGTGCTGCAGCCGAGATCACTCTTAAATCCATCTCCCTGACCCACTAAAATTAGGGTTTTAGATAGCAGGGAAGAAATGTAATAATGTGTAAGAAAACAAGTGGGAGGAGGGGTAAGGAAGCAATCATGGTGAATGAGGGGTCTGGCATCTCATTGCCTGGACTGGTGATCTGGTGAGTTTCAGTTCTTTGATACTTTCTTTTTTTAGAAGCCTGAAGGTCATTTCCTGAGGAAGGAACTCTGATAAATTAAATATAAGTTTCAATCTTTAAGACCAGATGGGTCAATTTCTATGTTTATCAAAAACAAAAAAGCAAACAAAACCTATCTATTAATGAGACTATTGGGTCAGTTTCAATAATTCATTCTGTATGTTTATTATTACTCAGATTTGTTTTTGCTAGCGTAACAAATAACCCCAATATCTCAGTGTTCACAACAAAATGTATTTTGTTCCTTGCTTCCATTACATGGGAACTGTGGCCTGCTATGTTCTCCTGGGTTCACTTAGGCTCAGCTCAGCTTCACTTCATTCCAGGAATCTCCTTTCTGTGACCCAGGCTAGAAAAGTAGCTACTATTTGTGGCATGCTTTTCATATGGCAGAGTTTAGAAACTCAAGGGTGACAGAGGCAAACTATGCAGCTGTATTAAAATTTTCTGCTCAGATGTGGAGTACATACAGCTTGTTCAAAACTTTGTTTTTCATCTATTTGACCCAGTCATTTCTGTTACCAGCAGAGGGTGTCAAAGTTCTCAGCATTTTGAACAAAGAATGGGACAAAATGCACAAATAAAGCAAGGAAAGAAAAGCACAGATTTATTGAAACAAAAGTACACTCCACAGAGTGGGAGCAGGCTCCAGTAAGCAGCTCAAGAGTGCTGGTTACAGAATTTTCAGGGATTTAAATACCCTCTAGAGGTTTTCCATTGGTTACTTGGTGTACGCCCTATGTAAATGAAGAGGCTGAAGTGAAGTTACAAAGTTATTTACTTGGTGTACACCCTTTGCAAATGAAGAGGCTGAAGTGAAGTTACAATGTCATTTACTTGGGCTTAGAAAGTTGGGGTTTTTCAGTTTGATTTAGTTCTAGGAAGTCCTTAGGTTCCCTGCCTCCAGACCATATTGTCCTGCCTCCATCTCTACATGCCATGAGCCAGACACATATTGTTCTGAGACATAGATTTCTTGGCAGATATTTTGAGTTTATCAAGCTTTGGTGGGAATATACCATTAGTCTCTATCCTCAGTCATTTCTCCAGCTGAAAATATTATTTTACAGATATAAATGAGGTCCCATATTAGTGGAATTTGAGTTAATCAAAATTATCCTGTAGGAGGGAGTGTGCACTTGGATCAGGAACCTTCCTGAAATAGGAAAGCTTCTCCTCTTGGCCTTGAAGAAGTAAGCTGCCATGTTGTGAAAGAGTCTGGGAGAGGACCGCATAGCAAGGAACTGCCAGCAGCTTCAAGGAACTGCAAGTAGCCCCCATCCGACAATCGGGAAGAAAAGGGGAACCTCAGTCCTACAAACGCAAGGAACTGAACTCTGCCAACAACAATCACATGAGCTTGGAAGATAATTTGAGCTCCAGAAAGGAAAGCTGCCAGGTCAACACCTTGATTGCAGCTTTGAGAGGACATACCTAAGCTGTGCCTGAACTTCTGACCCATGACCTCTGTGAGATCAAAAAAATAAATAAATAAAAATAAAAACCATATTGTTTTAAGATGCTAACTGAATTTGTAGTAATTTGTTATACAGCAGTAGAAAAAAATAATAGATGCTCCATTCCATAAACTCTACATGGCCTCACATTGGTTCTTGTACTCTTCAAACTATCTAGGTAGGTAGTGGTTCTCAAATTTCAGTGTGCATCAGAATCACCTGAAAGCCTATTAAAAAGGAAGACTGCAGATTCTCTTCCCTAAAGATTCCAATTCATTAGATCTAGGATGGGGTCCAACATTTTGTAATTCTAACAATTTCTCAGGTGATGCTGCTGCTATTGGTCTAGAGACCACACTTTGAGAACCACCAGGCTACCGTGAGTATAATGTGAGTATAATTATTTCCATGCACTTCAAATGCCCTCAGTAGCAATCTACTATGAGAACATAAGAATCTGATAAAAGCCAATAGTTGTCCAGTCTATCATTAATGGGCATATGAGTTGATTCCATGTCTTTGTTATTGTGAATAGTGCTGCAGTGAAAATACATGTGCATGTATCTTTAAAACAGAATGATTTCTACTCCTTTGGGTATATACCCAGTAATGGGATTGCTGGATCAAATGGCATTTCTGGTTCTAGGTCTTTGAGGAATCGCCACACTGTCTTCCACAATGGTTGAACTAATTTACATTCCCATAAACAGTGGAAAAGCATTACTATTTTTCTGCAGCCTCGCCAGCATCTGTTGTTTCTTGACTTTAATAATAGGATTCTGATGGGCGTAAGATGGTATCTCATTGTGGTTTTGATTTCCCTGTCTGTAATGATCAGTTACATTGAGCTTTTCTTCACGTGTCCATTGGCTGCATAAATGTCTCCTTTTTTTTTTTTTTTGTGGCAGAGTCTGGCCCTGTCGCCCAGGCTGGAGTGCAATGGCACTATCTCTGCTCACTGCAAGCTCCGCCTCCCGGGTTCATGCCATTCTCCTGCCTCAGCCTCCCGAGTTGCTGGGACTACAGGTGCCCACCACCACGCCTGGCTAATTTTTTGTATTTTTAGTAGAGATGGGGTTTCACCATGTTAGCTAGGATGGTCTCGATCTCCTGACCTGGTGATCCACCCTCCTTGGCCTCCCAAAGTGCTAGGATTACAGGCGTGAGCCACCACGCTCAGCCAAATGTCTTCTTTTGAGAAGTGTGTGTTCATGTCCTTTGCCCACTTTTTAATGGTGTTGTTTATTTATTCTTGTAAATGTGTTTAAGTTCTTGGTAGATGCCAAATATTAGACCTTTGTCAGATGGATACATTGCAAAATTTTTCTTCTATTCTGTAGGGTGTCTGTTCACTCTGATGATAGTTTCTTTTGCTTTGCAGAAGCTCTTTAGTTTAATTAGATCTCATTTGTCAATTTTTGCTTTTGTTGCAATTGCTTTTGATGTTTTTGTCATGAAATCTTTGCCTGTGCCTATGTCCTGAATGGTATTGCCTACATTTTCTTCTAGGGTTTTTATAGTTTTGGGTTTGACATTTAAGTCTTTAATCCATCTTGAGTTAATATTTGTAGAAGGTATAAGTAAGGGACCCAGTTTCAATTTTCACTTTTTCAATATGACTAGCTAATTTTGCCAGCACAATTTATTAAATAGGGAATCCTTTTCCCATTGCTTGTTTTCATCAGGTTTGTTGAAGGTCAGATGGTTGCAGATGTGTGGCCTTATTTGTAAGATCTCTATTCTGTTCTATTGGTCTATGTGTCTGTTTTTGTACCAGTACCATGCTTTTTTTGGTTGCTGTAGCCTTGTAGTAAGTATAGTTTGAAGTCGAGTAGCATGATGCCTCCAGCTTTGTTCTTTTTGCTTAGGATTGTCTTGGCTATACGGGCTCTTTTTTGGTTCTGTATGATTTTTAAAGTAGTTTTTTCTAATTCTGTGAAGAATGTCAATGGTAGTTTAATGGGAATAGCATTGAATCTCAAATTACTTTGGGCATTATGGTCATTTTCACGATAGTGATTCTTCCTATCCACGAGAATGGAATGTTTTTCCATTTGTTTGTGTCCTCTCCTATTTCCTTGGGCAGTGGTTTGTAGTTCTCCTTGAAAAGGTCCTTCACTTCCCTTCTTAGCTATATTCCTAGGTATTTTATTCTCTTTGCAGCAGATGTGAATGGGAGTTCATTTATGATTTGACTCTGCTTGTCTATTGTTGGTGTATAGGAATGCTTGTGATTTTTGCACATTGATTTTGTATCCTGAGACTTTGCTGTAGTTGCTTATCTTAAGGAGCTTTTGGGCAGAGACTATGGGGTTTTCTAGATATAGGGTCATGTCATCTGTGGTACATATACACCATGGAATACTATGCAGCCATAAAAAGGAATGAGATCATGTCCTTTGCAGGGAAATGGATGGAGTTGGAAGCCATTATCCTCAACAAACTAATACAGGAACAGAAAACCAAACGTCACATGTTCTCACTTATAATTGGAAGCTAAACAATGAGAACACATGGACACAGGGAGGGGAACAACACACACTGGGGCCTTTCAGAGGAACAGGGGGAGGGAGAGCATCAGGATAAATAGCTAATGCATGTGGGCCTTAATACCTAGGTGTTGGGTTGATAGGTGCAGCAAACCACCATAACACGTGTTTACCTATGTAACAAACCTGCACATCCTGCACATGTATCCTGGAACTTAATATAAAATTAAATTTAATTTAAAAGAAATCATAGGTACTTCATAATTATATACACCTAATATGTACCCATAAAAGTTAGAAAATAAAAAAGCATGACACAGAAAAAAAAAAAAAGCCGATAGCTTGCTTTCTTTCATGTTAAAGTTTTGCACAAAAGAATAAAAAAGAGAGAGAAGTTCTATTAAATGATATTCATTAGGCTTAATATCTGAATTTCATTAAGCTACCCGATTCTCATGATGCCTTAGGCAGGTAAGCAGGTATACATTTCCACGGATGCACTGAGACATAACTTTTCCCCACATTATAATTTACATTCCCATTTCTCTTTACTATTTTTATTATGTTTGGCCTGATTTATAGTAGAAATTGTTAAAATGTCATAATCAATATTTATACCTGAAGTTGTTACAGTTCTATATTCTGTATTTTAAGAGGGCTCAATAAATATAAACTGAATTGATAATTATTAATTAAGTGTATAATATGCTCATTTATACTACCTAAACAATTCAATACAAACTTTTCTTAAAGAATTACACCCACTTATAATAATATCATCAAGAAGTTATGAATTTGCTATTCATCTGTTTCAGTATGGGGTTTAATAGCTGTGCCAATACACCACAGATCTAAAAGACACTATACCTATCAAGATAATAACATATACCTAGGCTTTCTATGTTTGATGTTCCAATTTGTTTAGACACAAAAGTCACCACTTGTGTCTTTATTTTCTATAAATTTTTTTTTAACAGAAGTACTTCTTTCTATGCCGGCAGCTTCCAAGTAACTGCAGAATGGCAAGAACTACATCATTTAATGAATATTCATATCAAAGAGACAGTTATAATATTTTTCATGCCATTGCTCCTTTACCCTTCCTCAACACACACTTTGAGAATTACAGTGAATTTTTGAAATCCTGAAGGAACTATCTTCAACCCTTACACTAGGCTTTAAAAAATATTTTTAAATAATATACCTTTGAATTAAAAAGGGAAAGAAATTTAGAAATAAGTATTTGTGGGAGGATATCACATCAGCACATCCAAGATAAAATAATACATGAGAGTTGAGACTTAAAAGTGGTATAATAAATTGCTAGTAAAAAACCATAATAATAATAGATAACATAACATTAACACAAAAATATAAGTTCCTCAGAGATAAGAATGTTTGCTTTTTGTTTACTTTATTTCTTATTTCTAGAATGATAAAAGTCCAGAATGCCTGTTGAATAAATGAATGGTTGAACAAGTAAATGAGTGTGTTTGATACAGAAAATAGATCATGATTCTCCCAGTCATCCAAAGCACATCTGTGAACCTCAGTATACTTGGGAGCAACAATCTGGAATATGGAAAGGTCCGGATTCCAGCACAATGCACTAGGTTCTCAGCATAAAAGTGAAAAATACAAAATCTTGGTGTTCAAACGTCCACAGTCCAAAGCCAGATATATAAATAGTTCTGATACAATGATACCAGTGCAAAAAGAGTTATATGTATTAAAGGGCCATAGACTGGCTGAAAAAACAACATTTGAGCATTAGCTAAAAAGATGAGTGAGAGGAGGGAAGAGTAGAGGCACGCAAAGCAAAAGTACAGAAATCCCAAAATTCATAGTGTTTTTGGAGAACAGTAAGCTGTATATTTCAAACTTTTAACCATAACCTGAAGCAAGAAATATACATACAGTACTTTTTTTTTTTTTTTTTTTTAGACGGAGTCTCGCTCTTTCACCAGGCTGGAGTGCAGTGGCACAATCTCTGCTCACTGCAATGTCTGCCTTCCGGGTTCAAGCGATTCTCCTGCCTCAGCTTCTTGAGTAGCTGGGACTACAGGCGCGTGCCACCATGCCCAGCTAATTTTTGTATTTTTAGTAGAGACAGGGTTTCACCATGTTGGCCAGGATGGTCTTGATCTCCTGACCTCGTGATCCGCCTGCCTCGGCCTTCCAAAGTGCTAGGATTACAGGTGTGAGCCATGAAACAAGTTTTATGAAATAATACCCACCTTTACTCATTTGACACATTTAGTATTTTCTGATCTATTATTTCTTCTTGATTAATAGTGGTCAAGTTGCACTAAATTAATTTCAAGATCATTTGTTTGAAAAACTGGGTTTGAGCATTGAACAGACGTGGCAAGCAGACCGCTGAAATGAAAATACAAAGAATGCTCTGCCAGCAGAACTCCAACTGTTCTCCCATGCAGGTGGTTTGCTGCTGAGCTGCACGGCTTAGGGAAGGGCTATGATCTAGGTTCCTTTCCTACTTAAAACATCTCACTATGGCACAAAAGATCAGTAAAGAACTCCTTCTCTATATCAAATAAAAGTGCAGGAAAGGAAAGTGCCACAGACCTTTTTTAATCTGCTCTAGGGATAATGTTTGGTGCTTACCATTATTCTATCTAGAAGCATTAACAGTGTTTAAAATTTATACTATTCTCATTTCTGGGAGCATTCTACATTCTATCTATATCTGGATCTATCTCAGAGTTTACCAAGTCACATTGTCACACTGAACTAACGAAGCAAAACTCTCTACATCCACAATAGATTTTGTTCAAGACTATTTATTGAGCACTTTCTATGTGCCAGGTTCTGTTTTAGTGCTAGGGACTACAATAGTGGGAATACAAAAGTCCAAGTCTCCTGGAGTTGATATTGTATAGAAAACAAATAAATTAATTAAATACATACAGATAATAACGAATGCTAGGAGGGAACAAAATAGTGTCTTGGGTTTGAAAATATTATTTAAGGAAGCCAGGAAAGGCCTTTTTCATGAGGTAACATTTAAGTTGAGACATGAAGGATGAGAAGAAGCCATTAAAGTGAAGTGCTAAGGAGAAAAACAATTTTCGCAGCACCAGGAGTGTATGCACGAAGACCTGACACAGGAAAGAAATGTGTTATTAGAAGCCAGTATATCTTGAGCCCAGTGAAGAGTTGGGAAAAATGGTATGAGATGAGATGGGAAGTTACCTGAAGTTACTGAATTGTTCCAGTAACTAACATGGGAAGTTACTGAAGAATGACATGGCCCAATGGGTTTTATAAAAGCTTATTCTTTCAGCTATGTAGAGAAGGGATTAGATAGGGTTGAGATTAGAAGCTGAGCGATCCCTTAGGAGACTAATTTTCAGGCAAGTAAATATGGAAGATTAAACTAGGGTGTTGACAATAGAAATGGAGAAAAGCAGATGGATTCAAGATATATTTTGGAGGTAGAACCAGTGAAACTTATATTCAGAATTTTCTTAAAAGAGACCATAAGGAAGTGAATTGAAAATTGGGTGAAGGAATGAATGTATTTAAAAGGAAAAGGTTACATTTTGAGGAAAGAAAGAATGGCAAAAGTATACACTAAGTAACAACCTATTAATAAAAGTAACACATTAAAGTGGTCACATTTACAACTCTAATCTGATGTCCTACACTGGGCCTCAATTATCTTAAGATATTAAACCAAGGCAGAAAAAGAGAAGAAATGCTTCAAGGTTTTTAGCCTTAAATGGTTGAGCCCAGGCCACTGAAAAAAATATAATTTACCCAATTAAAATAACGAAGCGAGATTTAACTAAGATCATTTTAGTGAGAAACAGTTGTTCTCACCCTGGCTGCCCATTAGAATTCCCTGGGGAGCTTTTAAAAACTAGAAGCCCAGGTTCCACTGGAGTGATTCTGATTTAATTGGTCTGAGGTAGACCCAGGCATCGGTATTTTTTAAAAAGCTCCTTAGAGAATTCTAATGAGCGGCCAGGATGGAGAGTCTTGAGTTAGAAGTAGAGTACAGCTAAGGATGCCACATCAATAAGCCTATTCTGCTAATGAAAGATTAATAGAGAAAATAGGATGAAAGAACTTTGATCCCAGACAAGGAATACAGGCCTATTGGTTACAAGGACATAATTCAAGACCACAAGAAAATAAAAGTCCATTTTCCTCTGTGTGACTTTTTTTTAAGCTGGCAGAAAATGGAATTATGCCCACCTTGTTAATAACACGGACACTCATATAGATGCCACACATATTTAAAAATATATTTTATTTCCATTATGGACAACAAAAAGAGTAACAGCTGATGGCTGACTGCAAGAAAAATAGAAGAGAAAGAGGAGAGTGTCAATATTGCCCAGACAAGGAAACACAGGAAAAAATGAATTGCATTAAGAAAGTGATCAAAAGAAGTGGATTCCGTTATTTCTGAGAGAAAAAAAATCCATATATATATAGAATACACCTAGCAACGAGTTTGCTTGTATCACATGGCTCTTGAGTCTGCACTTTTCAGGATTTAACTCTTGAGAAAGCCACAGAATTATCAGAGCAGGGCCGAAAGCCAAGTAACTATTCTTCTAAGTAGAACCAGAAACATAGCTCTTCCCCAACTGCAATGAAGATTCGCTGGTGGGTGAATTGGCAACTGAAGGCCAGAGAAGTTCTATTACTTGCCCTAAATCACTCAACTAATTAGTAGTCATACTGCAATCAGAACCAAGATTTTGCATTGTTAGGTTTTAATTTTGTTACATTTGCACTCTAACTCCACTGAATACAGATAAAAGAAATGCGTAGTGCAATTTCTAAATTGCCACAGCTGGAGCACTTTAAGAGCTACAATTGTCCAGTTAAGGCGGTAGTGGGTGGATGGTGCCGCCATGTTAATTCGGTGGAATAAAACCAGAGGTGAGTTAGGCTGGGTGCGGTGGCTCACGCTTGTAATCCCAACACTTTGGGAGGCCGAGGCGGGCAGATCACCTGAGGTCGGGAGTTCGAGACCAGCCTCACCAACAGGGAGAAACCCCGTCTCTACCAAAAATACAAAATTAGCCGGCCGTGGTGGCGCGCGCCTGTAATCCCAGGAACTCTGGAGACTGAGGCAGGAGACTCGCTTGAACCCAGGAGGCGGAGGTTGCGGTGAGCGGAGATCGCGCCATTGCACTCCAGCCTGGGAAACAAGAGCGAAACTCCGTCTCAAAAAAAAACAAAAAACAAACAAAAAAAACAGAGGTGAGTTCAGCAGAAGAAACAAAGGTGGATTATTAGTCTTAAATGGGCGTGTCTACTTCAGGAAGGGAGTGAAAGCAAAAAACTGAGGAGCTAACGGTGGGAGGGGGAATGAAAGGATCTCAGAATGTGGGCGTCGTGGGTGGGAAAAGGGATGCCAGGGCACCAGAAGAGCAATACAAAACAGCTCCCGTGGGCAGGCACCGGAGACCTTCCGCGCTGCCGGCCGGGCGACCCCGCAGGAAGTAGGAAGGACGAGCGCGCACTACAAATCCCAGAAGCCCCCGTTTCCTGGAGCCCGCGCCGTGCCGCGCTACGCCCGCCGGGAGCCGGCCAGAGCGGCCAAGATGTCGCAGCCCAAGAAAAGAAAGCTTGAGTCGGGGGGCGGCGGCGAAGGAGGGGAGGGAACTGAAGAGGAAGATGGCGCGGAGCTGGAGGCGGCCCTGGAGCGACCCCGGAGGACTAAGCGGGAGCGGGACCAGCTGTACTACGAGTGCTACTCGGACGTTTCGGTCCACGAGGAGATGATCGCGGACCGCGTCCGCACCGATGCCTACCGCCTGGGTATCCTTCGGAACTGGGCAGCACTGCGAGGCAAGACGGTACTGGACGTGGGCGCGGGCACCGGCATTCTGAGCATCTTCTGTGCCCAGGCCGGGGCCCGGCGCGTGTACGCGGTAGAGGCCAGCGCCATCTGGCAACAGGCCCGGGAGGTGGTGCGGTTCAATGGGCTGGAGGACCGGGTGCACGTCCTGCCGGGACCGGTGGAGACTGTGGAGTTGCCAGAACAGGTGGATGCCATCGTGAGCGAGTGGATGGGCTACGGACTCCTACACGAGTCCATGCTGAGCTCCGTCCTCCACGCGCGAACCAAATGGCTGAAGGAGGGCGGTCTTCTCCTGCCGGCCTCCGCCGAGCTCTTCATAGCCCCCATCAGCGACCAGATGCTGGAATGGCGCCTGGGCTTCTGGAGCCAGGTGAAGCAGCACTATGGTGTGGACATGAGCTGCCTGGAGGGCTTCGCCACGCGCTGCCTTATGGGCCACTCAGAGATCGTTGTGCAGGGATTGTCCGGCGAGGACGTGCTGGCCCGGCCGCAGCGCTTTGCTCAGCTAGAGCTCTCCCGCGCCGGCTTGGAGCAGGAGCTGGAGGCCGGAGTGGGCGGGCGCTTCCGCTGCAGCTGCTATGGCTCGGCGCCCATGCATGGCTTTGCCATCTGGTTCCAGGTGACCTTCCCTGGAGGGGAGTCGGAGAAACCCCTGGTGCTGTCCACCTCGCCTTTTCACCCGGCCACGCACTGGAAACAGGCGCTCCTCTACCTGAACGAGCCGGTGCAAGTGGAGCAAGACACGGACGTTTCAGGAGAGATCACGCTGCTGCCCTCCCGGGACAACCCCCGTCGCCTGCGCGTGCTGCTGCGCTACAAAGTGGGAGACCAGGAGGAGAAGACCAAAGACTTTGCCATGGAGGACTGAGCGTTGCCTTTTCTCCCAGCTACCTCCCAAAGCAGCCTGACCTGCGTGGGAGAGGCGTAGCGAGGTCGGAGGAGAAAGGGAGATTCCACGTGCAAGTAGGGGGAATATCTGTCTCCGTTTTCCCTCATAGCCTCTAGGGAGGGAGAGTGACTTCATGCTCCATTTGAAGAGATTCTTCTGGTGATGTTTACTTAAAAAGTGATCCCCCTCAACAACGGATACAGCGTGCTTATTATTGGGCATTTAAGCCTCAAAAGCATGTAGTACCAAACACTTGTATTTCCGTATATTTTGTTTTGCGGGGGAGGGAGAGGGAAGAACACGGATGAAAATGTCAGTTTTTGAAGGGTCCATGCACATCCCTGACACCTCACACCTTATCTAAGTCTGAAGCTGGGGAGAAAGGGTTCATTTAGACTTCATACATTTCCAGTACGACTTTAGTATCTCTCCAGAGCCATATTTTCTCAGTCTGAATTAATTCCCCCTCCCTAGGTGCCTGTAGGCTATGGTACTTCTTCCTCATTGTTTTCTAAGTAAACTTCACTACTCGTAATTAAGGGGAAGGATATGAGGAAGCAGTTTAAATAACCCTGTTCTCATTACTTTGACCACATACATCATAGGGTGCTAAAGTTGATGAACACATTAATCCGTTAAGTAAAATGGACTTTGTAATCGTACAGCATACCTAAGAAACTCAGAAGGTGCATTTAGGAGAGAGACCTGAAAGAAATAGTATGGATTTTTAAAAATTCTTGTCTCTACTATTACAACCAAAAAACAAATATTTCATGTATGTCCCATAAAAATATTTGTGTAATTCTTATGAAACAGGCTGGTAGAGGAGGTTGCTGAGCCTAGCCCAAGGGCTTATTCATCACCATGGGTAAATTATTTAAACTCACTTAATTAAGGAAAATATTTTCCCAGCTAGAAAAGTGTACTCATTCTCATTTAAACTTTCTCATTTGGAGGGATCATGTGAGTTGGCCTACTTACAAGTAGTGAAAGTTCCCTTTTCAGTTTTGTTTTGTTTTGTTTTTTTTCTCTCTCTTTCACTCAGCCAAATGTGAAAGTTGTGAATTTAGGAAAATCACTTGTAATGAAGTGTGAATCTTGTTATCAAATTTATTTCATTGATGTTTCCCTCCTTATCCTTGTAGCCAATAAAACATTGACATTCTCACGTTTTATAGATGAAGTAAAAAGTCTTGTGTGCTATGAGTTACAATGCTTTTGCCTTTTTAATATTTTTAGTTCTTAAGTGTTACAGCCCCTTCAGAATATAACTTCAGGACAATTCAAACTATGCTTAATGTATGATTTTCGAGCTTCTGTATGCTAAGAAAATAGGTGTGAAAAACTGGTGTTCTGAAATAGCCTAACATTTATTGTAATTCTGAGTTTTCTGCCCTTTTATTCATTGCATATTAAAGTATTAGAGTATAAAAACTAATTTGCTAAACTTTGGTTGTATATAACACAAGATCTTCCATCATGGAGAGACATACATGTACAAAATTATCAATTTACAAGATAATTGAGTAGCAAGCAGTACAGTTATAACTGTCACCATTTTGATGCTAAGATAGTGATCATCTCATGTAAATGCTACAGTCACAGCAAGCTAGACTTAAGCTAGAGGGAAAATAGAGCTCCTTATAAGGTGTTCTATGTTTTAAATCAAATATTTCTTTAGAGTTTTAGTGTGATTTTGAGTAGGTTTCTGGTGGTTTGGTTTGTTTTTTAAAAAAACTTGATTTAACAGTTCCTTTACTAAGTGATAAATGAGAACATTCTTCCAAATTCTATTTTTTATATATTTGATAAATACTATAGAGTTATCATTATCAGTATAAGCACATAAAGGGAACCTCAGTTAAAACTTGGAGGAACTATAGAAGTAAAGCGTATGTATTCCATAGTTAAAGTAAGCTTCAGGATTTTTATTACTCCTTTCCAAAAGAAAAATGAATTATAAAAATACAGCGACTGAAGCAATTAGTCAAGAGTTAGCATAACATAATGGCTACAAAATTGGACTCTGGAGCCAGACAGCCCATGGTAGAACCCAGGCTCCACCACTCTTTGTGACCTTGGGCAAAATATTAAACACCTTTTTTTCCTTCAAAATGGAGGAAATTCCTCTCGTATGCAAAATGGAGATGACAATAGTACCTACGTCATAGACGTGAGGATAGAATGAGTTAATACATGTGACTACATAATGTCTGGTATATAATAAGATCTCAATAAATCCTCAGTGTTGTAGTTAGGGAAAAGTCATAAACCTGGAGCACTTGGATGCATGCAAAACGTGTGACAATAAATATTCAACATTTTGATTTTTTTACAGGTATTCAACAGTATGTGGTTGTACGTGAGGAGCAATGTATGACACTGTACACCAAATGATCCAAAGGGAATTCAAGACCTTTGGAGTGAGGACACCTCCAGAAGGATGAAGGTGTAAGATGTATCTACATCCAGGCACTGTCCAATCTGTCTGTATGGACTGGTACTGACTGCTTGGTGCCATGGACCACAGGCAGGAACTACCAGGCCCAAAGGAGAGGAAAACATGGTAAAGTTCGACCTGCTTCCCTCAAACAACTTACATTTATTTTGCACTGTGAAAATTTACAAATATTTTCATTAATTCATTGGACCAATGGACATTTTATTGAGTATACAATGTAACAGTCACTGTGATAAGCATTTAGGATACAAACCGATAAAACACAGTTTCTTCCTTCAAATGATATGTTCATAAGATAAAATGGTAAGTACAATAAATGATAATGGGCTAAAGACTGGGATGGTCTTCGTGTTAGAAAGGGCAAGTAATTAACTCAATTTACATACCAGGAACAAGAGTTATACAGATACTGAAGGACTTGGCCTAAGGTTACATAGCTAATTCTTGGCTTTTAATTCCTAACTCCAAACAAAAATTCACGTTTATTATATTAATCTTGCCTGCTTCAATTAAAAACAAAAGTGGGCACGGTGGCTCACGCTTGTATCCCAGCACTTTGGGAGGCCAAGGCGGGCGGATCACCAGGTCAGGAGATCAAGACCATCCTGGCTAACACGGTGAAACCCCGTCTCTAATAAAATACAAAAAATTAGCTGGGCGTGGTGGCGGGCGCCTGTGGTCCCAGCAACTTGGGAGGCTGAGGCAGGAGAATGGCGTGAACCCAGGAGGCGGAGCTTGCAGTGAGCAGAGATAGTGCCATTGCATTCCAGCCTGGGTGACAGAGCGAGACTCCATCTCAAAAAAAAAAAGAAAAGAAACAGAAGTACGTACCTCCTGAATGAGTGACAACAGTTTTTATTGTTTGATGAATGAAGGAATGGGAAATGTCCTTAGCTTAAGGAAGTCTCATTAAGATGTATCTCATAGGCCTCAAAGAACCACTTTCAGTGTATAGGATCTCACACTTGACAACTACTAGGCACTCATTGACATAAATACCCCCATACCCATTTTCCCAACGGTTAGTCAAATGTGGCGCTCTGAGGCCCCCAGAAAACTGACTCCTCAAAATAGTAGCAAAGGTAGATGAACTCAGGTGCTTGGTGCTGAGGAGCAGAGGCATCTGATGAGGCTAAAAGTGGGCAGAAGGAGTTTTAAAAAGGTGAGTATGAAAGACACCTCCAGCACACAAAACTGGCTAACGTTTTGCTTACAGCCAGCCCTGTTAGCATCTTCACACTTTGTACCACCCAATGCTGAGGAGAGATGAATCAGTCAATGAGGCCCCCCTCCTCCCATATGTACATCTTTTTTATCCATTCATTTCATGATTTAATAAACGCCAACTATAAAACATTCAAGTTCTATGATAAGCAAACTCTACCCTCTAAAAACTAGTATGCAGTATGGGAAATAAAATTACCTATATCAATTCAGTAATTTGCATCCTTAGCCTGGAAAGACCGTCAGGGCCAAGGGAAAAGTTCTCTGTGGCCCTCTGAAGTTTCTCTGAGAAGTCAACTCACAAATGCAAATTAATTGGAGAAAAGGCATACAAATTTAAATAATGTGTACACACGGAAGCCCTCAGAATGAAGACCCAAAGATACAGGAGGAAGTGTCCATTTTTATGCTGAGGTTCAATAAAATATGGATAACTATGTAGAAATAAGATTGCACAAAAAGGGTATGATGTCATGCTAACAAACTGAGCAGGGGATCCCAGCAGGGCCTGTCTGTCTAGATTCTTGCCCTCTCTGAGCATGCGTTTCTTCCTTCTTGGTGTGAGGCAACACCATCTCTGGAATGAGGGTCTTATAACCCATAGTCAAAGAAGGTAGGTCACAGAATTTCTTTATGAGTAGTTTTTGTATAGAAAGGCAGAGAGAAAGTGAGTAACGATTTTAGGTTTTACGACTGGCTTTGGGGAAAGGGGGTTCTGGTGTCTATGACCTGCCTTGGGGAAAAGCGATTCTAGTTTCTGTGGCTAGCCTAAGGGGAGAATTGGACTGAGAAACAGGAGGGCAAGAGAAGATCAGAGAAACACTTTTGCTTCCGAGGTCTTCATTTTGGGGTATTTTCTGAGTCCCAACATCATTCTGACTAAATCTGTTGAAGCAAGGTTGAGAAGAGCCAGCCCGCTTATCCTTAGTGCAAAAAACTCCCAAGTGCAAAAATATTACTTATCACATAGATCATGAAATCCTCAGAGAAAAAGTCTCTGTTATTAGTTCCAAAAGTAAGTCTATGTCCTCTAAATAACTGGTTTGTTTCAGCTAATGAACACAGTATATTGCATAGATGACCATTTTCACATTGGCTACTAGAGAGCTGAGCCCAATTTATGCTTCGCTGTGCTTTTTTTTACTTTACATCTGGCTCCACTTCTATATTCCAATTTTTTTTCCTGATTTATCTTCTGTCATTTATAATAAATATTATATGTTTTGTTGGAATGTGTGTAGCCTTATTCTCTTCTACATTTTTTGGCATGAAAATATCTTCCTACTTTTTGGAATACCTGCAGGAGCTCTGAGGATAAGGAGGCCAGAAGACTCTGAGATATGTCCCCATTATTTCCTACAAAAGGTGGTGTCTCATCACATTGTTCATATCGATGGATAACTGAAGTGATCTCATCCGTTTAGCCAAATTTATAGCATTTTACATTTTATAAAATCAAGAGACTATGTGAAAAATCTGAGACATGAAGACAATTTGTGGAAACTAAATGTTCTGCAGGACTTTCTAAGCCTAGAACAGGCCCTGATTAAAATCTTAAACACAACAGTAAGGAGAGTTACAGACTTCCAAACCTTTTCCAAAATGTGTCAAAACAATTTAAGTGATAGGGAAGAAGATGATATAAGGAGACTATTTCTCAAAATATTATACATGCTCATAGGAAAAGACATTCAAAACAAAGAACCTTGGACCTGATTAAAATTAAGAGAATTTTAGTAAAATTTAAGACATGACCAGTGACATCGGAATTGTACTCATTTGGAACCTTTGGTAATTAAGTTTATCGTTATTGATAATAACTGTAGGGGGAGGCACGTGATTTTAGTTGACTGAGTAAACCCTTATAACAGACACTTAAAATGCAGGATGCTGAGAGAAGGAAAAAAGTTCCTTTGTCTCTCTCTCTAGGCTGCCTCCTGCAAGAAAGGAAGGACAAAAAGAAGAGGTAGGATGGAAGGATATTTTCCCCACACTTTTTAAAATACTTTACAAACACTCCTATAATCATGTGATATATGTTACTGAAAAACCCCCAAAATTCTGCAAAATTATAAAAATAACAAGCTTAAGGGAAAAATGGGTTTGGTGAACCATCAAAATATATGTAACTTTGTAACCAAGAGTCTAACAAGTGTGCGGTGTGCTCAGGCCTGAAATCTCAGCACTTTGGGAGGTCGAGACTGGAGGATTGCTTGAGCCCAGGAGTTCCAGCCTGGGCAACACAGAGATACCCCATTTCTACAAAAAATAAAATATAATATAAAATTAGCTAGACATGGTGGTGCATGCTTGTGGTCCCAGCTACTTGGGAGGCTGAGCTGGAAGGATAGCTTGGGACCAGGAGGTTGAGGTTGCTGCGACCCTTGATCGGGCCAATGTATTCCAGTCTGGGAGACACAGCAAGACCCTGTCTCAAAAAAGTACTAACAAAATAATAGCAATTTTAATAAAACTAGTTAAGAAATATAAATTTTTAATAAAGAAACACTGCAGTAAATATAAATAAAAATAGCTTGATGGAAGGAAATAAGGAAGATTTATACAAAGTAAAATTCACAAAGACAGAGAGAAGGCTTAATAAACATCTCTAAGACAGAATGAGCCAATAGGAAGAAGTAGGGTGCTGCAGTCAATTGCATCAATATATTTTGTGTTCAGTGACTGTTACCTGGTGGTGCTAACGCTACATTCTATACTGATGTCATTCTACTTGCCAATTGAGTTCATTGATTTTATGGAAACACGCATTGTAACAAAACATTCTGTTCTTTGTGAAATTTCTAGAAATTAAAGTAATTCAGAATTCCATTTGGGTTTAAAAATCTTTTCTTTTCAGTGAAAATTTTCTGGAAGGGAAGGGAAGGTTGTAACCACACTTTAGTATGAATTAATTTTGTTATTTTAGTCAACAGGAAAGTTAATAGGAAGGGAGAATACAAATTCTGACCTGTGTAGAGTGAAAGGAAAATAGTTAAGTACAGTTACCTGCATTCAAAAAGTAGTTTGATAGAGGGCACTGGGGACAATAGCTGTTTTTCCACAGTCACAGGGTAATATTAAAACATCTTGGGGCCAAAAAAAAGCCTAAAGTGAGTGAGAGAAGCATATAAATGATGAGTAGGATCCCTATGCATACTTTCTGCCTACGTCACAATTTCCTCAGGTAATTTTCTCCTTCCTTAAATCATGGGCTTATAACAGTATTTTGATTGACATAGCTGTTGCTTATTTTGATATTTGACATTGTCCTTAACCTCACTTTTCAGCTTAATTTCTAAATCTATACAAGGACTTTTCTATGTAAGAACTACTTAATCCTCTCAAATTTGTGAAGAAAACTTTCCACTCCCCATTATTGAAAGCTGTGTGTAGTTTAGTAGGTGGTATGGAGTGGTGTGACTATTAGGCTTTCTTTTTAACACTTGCAACTTTGCTTTTGGTAAAATTATTATGTTGTATATTATATATTAATTACATATATTATATAATTAAAGGTAATATGTTTATTATATTATAAAATTTTTCTAAGAGCAAACTGTGGAGTTTTGACTTTAAGTTATATAGGATGGTGAAAGGATTCCAGTCCACAAATGATTAAAACATTTATTTTATGCATTCATTGGCATCAAACTTTTTACCAGGAATCTTTATTAAAAGGGCAAACTGCTTATTTTAATATGAACTTCTCACTCTACCATCATTTATCATCTGGTGAAATTATAAAAATAAAAAACATTTAAATGCTTTAGAATGAACAGTAAAAGAATTAAAAAGAGAGTATTTGGAAAATCCACAGATTAAATATCCAGTCACTGAATAATTAAGAATTTACTCTAGGCAAAATAATTAGAGGAAAGCAAGGAGAGAATGACAACAATTACAAGAGGATTTTAATATAAAATGAAATTATAAATCACCGGGAAATGTGTTGTTTGTAAAAATAAAATTAAATATTAGTTAGCTTTGCTTTAAACCCCAACCAAAGATACTTGATAGAGCCCAGGCATTATTATAAGATAGGTTTACATATAAATTAATACCTTGGCACTGGGTCAAAGAAAAATATTATAGTAAAGTTTCAGAATGGTAAATCCATATACAGATAGGAGATAAAATGATTGAGTTACTATAAACAAAGTTCTAAAAATTAAAACCAGACATAGAGTGGTCATTGCACTATCCCCATAAATAGTAATGTTATTTAAAACATTAAAATGATATATTATTCAGTGCTAACATATGTGATATGGCTGTTAATGGGTTATAATTTTTCATTTTTTTATTCACTATATCTGATTTATTTTATACCAAATAATAGTGCATTCACTGGGATAGGTTGTGAAAAAAGCATATGGTGAAACTTTACACCAAACAATACTCTAATGCAGCCACTACTACTCAGCATGTAGAATATTTTTATGCAATAATGGTATATTAATCAAACCATGCAAAGTTCCATTAAAATCAATAGTATATTAACTTTATTTACTTCACATGAGTTATACATAATAAAATAATGTTCTATAAAGAGTGATTTTCATTCTAAGGAAGACTCCAAATCTATTATAAATTTCCATTTAAAGGAAATGCCTCCTTTTGTCAGACAGGCCTCAACCTACCTAGAGAGAAGCAGTCATGATACTTGTATAAAGCATCTTTGTTAATATTTTTAATTATTATTGAGTGCCTAACACGTTAGATAAATTTTAAGCACATTATCTTATTTACTCTTCGAAATAGCTCCATGAAGTAGTTCTATTATCAATCCTATCTTATAGATGAGAAAACAAAGGCATGAAGGAATTTGGTGACTTGTCCAAGGCCATGGTGTAAGTAAATGACCTAACCATGATACCTGGGCTCTCAAGAGTTAAAGTGACATCTGTAGGCATTTAAAGCCGACTGTCATTGTCTTAGGTCAGAATCTCCAGGAGCCAACCTTGAGATAAAGATACATGTAAAAGTGTTATCAAAAAGTGTTCCTAGAAAATGGCAGAAGGGTAGTTGGCAAATGAGACTAGGAATGGGAAGCCAGGCTAGAGTGTGATGTCCAGCAAATTCCCAAGAAATGTTCAATCTCACAGAGATACTCTGGCTGCAGGATGGATCACGCCTCAGAATGTATCCAGTGAAGAAGCAAAAAATCTGGAACATTCCTACATTCTCACCTGCCAGTCATTCGTTAATGACTGCCCCAGGGGAGACATAAGTTTCCTGGCTGTCTACATGAATGTGCATCGCAGGTTCCACAGGCTAAGGACGGTCACCCAACAAAGGGTTGCCAGTGCAATGCTGAGGGTTGAGATGAAAGCATTGGGGGAGCAGATATGGAAAAAAGAAGAAAGAAAAAAGCAAAGGATATAAAGCAATGTAATTGGAACGCTGATAGGATATGGCTATAGTGGTAAATGTCCTTTTTAAGACTCCTTTACATTCTAAAATAGTTATAGACACATTTGTTTTGTGTCCCTCTTTCATTAGGTTTTTGAAGCTGCATTAATATAGTGCGAATGAAACAAATTGTTTGGAAGGAAAAAGTTAATAATTCCCTATTTCCACAGTTCAGTATATCTTTCCACTACATAAACTTACTTACAAATATTTATATAATTTTTTACAAATACGTAAACATATAATTCATGTTACTCTGGAAATTGTTTTTTTTTCAGTTTAACTCTGCACATACTAAGTATCCCAAGAAGTCAATACATATACAAATAACTTATTATTGATAATAGCAATATGAAAGTTTATGGTATGCAAATTTATTGTTTTGTGTACTGATATTTATGCATCTTTAGGCTAGATTCCCTTAAGTATTTGCTTATTTTTAATTTTAGTAAATCCTGGCAGATTGTTTTCTAAAAGGGTCGTATAATTCACATTCCTAACAAGGATATAAGAGAAAGCCTGTTTTGTGATACACCCACTCACCTGGATTTTATTAATCTTATTTATGATAATCTTATGGGCAAAAAAATACTAGCTTCTTGTTTTAGTTTTTATTACCCTAACTCCTGGTGGGTTGAGCATCTTTCTTTATATTCATTGTCCATTTATATTTCCTTTTCTGTGAATATATTACTTGCTTTACCCATTTTTCTATTGGATTTTATGGCTATTGGGGGGCTGTTTGTTTATTAGGCATAGTCTATCATGTGGTATCATGCTTTCATTTGATTTTTTTTTTACTTCATTAATATTTGGTCATTCAGAACTTTCATATTTTTATTGCTCTAATCTATTAATCTTGTTTGTTATTGTTTATCAGTTTCTTTTCTAATTAAAAAGCCTTCTCCTAATCCAAAGGTGAGGGACATATTCCCAAATTGTCATCCATTTTCATTATTTAATTTTAATTCAGATACTTAATCCCTATGAAATTTATGAGTTTTTTTAAACAACTTGAGGTAAAGATTCTTTTCAATGCAAGACCATAAAATCCATGCAATAAATACTACTAGATTTCACTTTTAGCATAAGTTGAATCAGTGATTTTCACACATACCTCAGCATTTCAGAAATATAAGAAAGTATAATTTTAATAACAGGTAAGATGGGAGAAAGAGAGAAAGCTACATATAAGAAAATATATGGAAAACAGCAATAGGTATATTTTCATGGTAAAAGAAAGAGAAATAAAAAAGGCCTAAGTTAGAAAAGAAAATGCAAGAGGAGTAGAGAATGTTGGAGAGGATCGAAACAACAGTGGCAGACTACAGCATAAGTAATATTCTCACTAAATGTTAGGAGTTTGGAAACTCAACAGATGTTCAGAAGAAAGATACAGGAGATGAGATAAAATGTCTGAGCTAAAGCAGAACAAACAAAATTTATCATTAATGCTTGCGATTCAAAAAAATTATTTATTTTAAAATTATTTTTAAATTATTTTGGAAAGACGGTCTACTACATTGCCCAGGCTGATCTCAAATTCTTGGGCTCAAGCAATCCTCCTGCCTCAGTGTCCCAAAGTGTTTGGTACCCAACCAGAAAAAGTATTGTTTCATATCAGTTTTCTGCCCAAGCCAACTTTGATGCGATCTTTGTAATGATGAATAAATATTATTTCTGACATAGTCTGACATTTGCTCTTCTCTTAAAGGATTGATTTTTTTCTTAATAAATATTTGTCTTTTTATTCTTTATTATTAATATTAATAAATATTTATTTTAAAGCTTACAGCCTGGGCACAGCGGCTAACACCTGTAATCCCAGCACAGTGGGAGGCCAAGGTGGGCACATCATTTGATGCCAGGAGTTCAAACCAGCCTGGCCATCATGGTGAAACCCTGTCTCTATTAAAAATACAAAAATTGGCCGGGCGCGATGGCTCACTCTTGTAATCCCAGCACTTTGGGAGGCCAAGGAGGGCAGATCACGAGGTCAAGAGATCGAGACCATCCTGGCCAACATGGTGAAAACCTGTCTCTACCAAAAATACAAAAATTAGCTGAGCCTGATGGCGCGCACCTGTAGTCCCAGCTACTTGGTAAGCCGAGGCAAGAGAATCGCTTGAACCCAGGAGGCGGAGGTTGCAGTGAGCCGAGATCGCGCCACTGCACTCCAGCCTGGCGACAGAGCGAGACTCCGTCTCCAAAAATAAATAAATAAATAAATAAATAAATAAATAAATAAAACAGTTGTGTATGGTGGTATGCACGTGTAATCCCAGCTACTCAGGAGGCTGAAGTATGAGAATTGCTTGAACCCGGAAGGCAGAGGTTGTAGTGAGCCGGGATTGCGCCACTCCAGCCTAGATGACAGAGCGAGATTCTTCTCAAAATAATAATAATAATAATAATAATAATAATAATAATAAAGAAGAAGAAGCAGGAGGAGGGAGGAGGAGGAGGAGGAGGAGGAGGAAAGGAGAAAGGAGGAAAGAGGAAGAAATCTACCCAATAGAGTTCGTTTCACATTCAACTAATGTACCCTGTTAGTCAAATATACACATAAGGCCGGGTGCAGTGGCTCATGCCTGTAATCCCAGCACCTTGGGAAGCCCAGGAGGGCGGATCATGAGGTCAGGAGATCGAGACCATCCTGGCTAACACAGTGAAACTCCGTCTCTACTAAAACTACAAAAAAATTAGCTGGGCGTGGTGGCGGGCGCCTGTAGTCCCAACTACTCGGGAGGCTGAGGCAGGAGAATGGCTTCAACCCAGGAGGCGGAGCTTGCAGTGAGCTGAGATTGCGCCACTGCACTACAGCCTGGGCGACAGAGCGAGATTCCATCTCAAAAAAAAAAAATATATATATACACACACACACACACACACACACACACACACACACACACACACATAAACACACACACATACTTTGTAGAAATTCTGGAAACGAACCCATAAAGCAACATCTATTGGGCAAATGTGGCTCAATTCCTGAAAAAATATGGTGCTATCATCTCAAAAATTGTCATGCAATTCCCTGACTCCTTTGCTTTGCTCATGCTGCTATGCCTATCTAGAGCGCTCATCTGCTCCCTTTCTCTTTCCATATTCGACCTTCAAGATCCTGCTTAAATGCCACCTCCCATACTAAGTATTTCCTCATCTCTCCATCGAAAGCAATCTGCTCTACTCTTTTGGGTCTTGCCTGTGTTGCTTTGGTTTTGTTTTATTGTCCTTTAAGGGCAGGGCACATTTCTTATTCATCTTTGCATCCCCCATTTTGCCTAGGATTTAGTACTTAATTGTTTCCATTATATACCATTTTCTGGGTTTCTTCAGGTTCCTCATGAGGGAAAGTGTTTTTATACTTTAAGGCCGATTTCCTGGCCTAACCAATTTTACAAAAGGCCTTAGGTGAACTTAAATTAGGTGAAAATCCATTTAATAAATTCCATTACTAACAGGAAATCAGAATATTGTATCTCAAGCTGAAGATGGCATATTTTTAATTGAATACTAACTTTGACAGCCTGGGCAACAAAGCATGACCCCACCTCTACAAAGATTTTTTTTTAATTAGCTGGGTGTGGTGGTATGCACCTGTGGTCACAGCTGCTTAGGAGACTGAGATGAGAGGATTGCTTAAGCCCAGGAGGTCAAGGCTGCAGTGAGCTATGATTTTGCCACTGAATTCCAGCCTGGGCGACAGACCAAGACCCTGTCTCAAACAAAATAAAATAAAATTACTTTGAGACTAAGTTCTGCTTGGCACAATAATAAAAATATCTATTTATAAAACAAAATTGAACAAGTTGTTGTTCCTCAGAAGAACCTTAACCAATTTACAGCAAGTTTTATCAGGAAGAAATTCATCCCAAACTGCAATACATATGCCAACTTCTGGCATAATGTGTTAGAATTGCTTCAATGTAATGTTTGTGTTCCACCATATCTAATCTATACGTATGAAATATAGCAGTATTATAGAGTGTAATTTTTGCAAAAACTTTAAAGTAAAAAGTGCTTTTAATTAAACATTTATCTTAATATATTACCAAAAGTTGCTTTATTTCAGAACAATTCGGCAATACTTTAAGTTGATCTTGACAAAAATGCACTAAATCTATTTTTTTAAATGTTTTATTACTTGCAAGTTTCAGCCTGATGTGATTTTAAAATAGTCAAGTTATAAGTCCCCGAAAATTGGAGTTTATAATGGAAATACTGACACACCCTTAACTTTTAGGAGAGCGAGTGTGCTGTCATAATAACATTTGCTGTTGCTGCCTCAGTCAGTGTAGCAACATGACTAGGGTGCTAGATATGGTATTTCAAATATGAAGCTGGTTGAAAACTTACTGAAATACTTTTCTATGTTTCTAAATTTTTAGAAAACTTGAATCTTGTTTTGGAAACTCCTTTTCTCTACAGTTATTGCAGTGAACAAGTATGAAGCCCTTTTCTTCTTTCTACAATATCTCAGTTGTCTCCTCTCAGTTGTCTCTTCCTCCTCCACGGCTGGTTTTTCCACAAAGCTTTTTTATCTCAATATACAGCACCCTGATACCTACCTCTTTGTTCAAGCCAGAAAACTAGATGTCAGTATTAATTCCTAACATTACTTCTTTCCCCACATCTAATCTGTTGTAAACACTGAGGGGTTTACTACCAAAATATATTTTGAAACCAGTTAATCTTCTTTGTCATCACTACCATCACCTTCATCTGTGTCACCATATCCTCTGATCAAGCCAATCACAACAGCTTCCTAGATTCCTTACTATCTTCCCAATGGACCTAAAATAAAATCCAGACTTCATATCATGATCTACAAGATCTTACCCTCTCGGGCCTCATCTACACTTCACCTCCCCCAAAATCTCATCCACTTCTCTGCCCTGCATAGGGCACTAAAGTCACACTGGCTTTCTGGTAGTGCCCAGAATATGCCAAGCTCTCTGGGCTCTGTATGTTCTTCATTTAGAACACTTCTACCATATTAATATTCGTCATTCTTTATGCCTAAGTTTAAATGTCATTTCCACAAAGATATAGCCCTAATCACTCAAGCATACATGCCCCCTCTGTGATTATGCTTTATCAAAATAGCCTCTTTAATTCATGTCATTTTACACAGTATGTAATTATTTCATTTGTTTTTTTTTCTTTCCTACAAAAATTTAAGCTTCAAAAGACAGAAATTGTATTTTCTTTTTTTGTTTGCCGTGCATTTCTTTTGTTTGCAAAGCATTAAAAATATTAGCTGATTATGAGGATAATTGGATGAAACAATGAATAATAACTAACATTTATTGAGCCAAAAACCATTGTATGTGCTTTAGAGTGCACATATATTGCATATTTAATCTTTGTAATAATCTAGAGATAGATAGTATGTAAAAATAATAGACTCCCCTCTTTAGCCCTAGGTAAGCATTTTCCTCTAAGAACTGACATCACTTAACACCCTAGGGCCCCCAAAAGTAGCTGCTGTGCTCCAGCCAGAACAATTTTTATTTTTATTTTTCCCATCCTCTCCCAAACCATAAGCAGATGATATCCCAATATCTGAAAGCTCAGAACTGCCTAGCCTCAAATTCATCTCTGCCAGCACAAACAAGACAAACAATGTCTGGTCCTGGGCTGAGATTCTCCACCACTATCTTGAGGGTTTAGAACTTGGGGTTGTGTGCCAGTAATGAAGAGTTCATGTGCTTTAATTCTGTTTTGAGCGTTGTAAACCTGTAGGAGTATCTTTCAATTCTGGTGCCCAAAGAAGAGAACCATAGTATTATCATGGAAAGGACATATGTCTCAATCTATTCCTTTTGGATGGAGTGAGAAGCATGAAATAGTTAACTTAGGAAAAAAATAACTTTACTGGGAAAGCATAATATGATTGTTAAAATACAATCAATTAGGTTGCAGTTTTTCAGAAAACATTTTGATTATTTCGATTAGATTCACAGAAGTGAACTGGGCCTTGATTTAATCCAGGATATAACTTGATCCAAGAGTATTAGTAAAGTATCCCCTAAAGAATGGAAAGAATAATTTCTAGAAGTGGCTAATATCAACTACAGGTTGATTTTCTACTAATTTTGTTTTAATAGCATAACATCTGATTGCATCTCTAAATTCTCAATGTTCTCTACTATGATTGCCTGTGCCCCATTAATAACAACATTAATATTTTGCTTCTGAATAATGCAAAGCTCTTTCACAGGTTAAAAGAAATTATTCTTACAACTTGTCCTTTAGAAGAGACAAAGTTTACTAGTATTCCTGTTTTCCTGAAAAACGGATTAAAACACAGACATTAAAAACACTGTCCCCAAATCTATCAGATTTATTTGACTTACAGTTTAATTCTTATACTATAAAATTTGTATGTGTAAACATGAATATGTAAACTAAATGGGACATTTAGGAGAGTATTAAATAGGAGGTCCCAATTCCTGCTTTGTCTCCTGAACTTACTTCCTGTAAGATTCATTTCAATTTAATCATCATGGATTAAAGATCTGTTATGTTTAAGGCATCTAGAATTTTCCACAAAGGCAAAAATATCAATTAATAATCATTTGAAATGAGACTTAACCCCAAAGTGTATTACGTTCATTCAGCAGGTCACCGTTTTTTACAATTAAAAATAACAGGTCACTGTCTATGTTGATGCCATTAGACTTAGCTTTTGCTGCTTTTGCTGTTGTTGCTGTTTTACTAGTAATAACTGAACTTCTAATTCACTGATTTCAGTGCAACAAATGGAATTGTTCAAATTTTTTGTTCAATTCAAGCAAAGCAAACAATTTAACTACATGTTTCATATTTGACCCTAAATTGGGTAATCAACAATCATTACCACCCCAGTTGGGGACCCCCTTCTATACCACTTGATATTGCTAGTTATATTTGGATAGTTCAACTACATGGCAGTTAATTCAAGATTGATGTTTATTATTATTTGGGTATGTTTCTACTTACTTAACACATTTATTAGATGTACTAGGTACTCAACAAATATTGATTAATTTTATATTATTTAATTCTGACACTTTTCAATCACATCAGAATTATTTGAAGGAAGAGTTTGGGTGTTCAAGTAGGCAATCAAGCTATTTAAGAATCTAACAAAGGTTGGAAGAGACTTTTCTGAACTAGATAATTGAAAGAAAAAAAGAAAGAAACTTGTAAGAATGGCCATAACATAAAAATAAAAAATTAATAGATGTTGGCATGGATGCAGGGAAAAGGGAACATTTTTCCACTGTTGGTGGAAATGTAAACTAGTATAACCACTATGGAAAACAGTGTGGAGATTCCTTAAAGACCTAAAAGTAGATATACAATTCGATCCAGCAATCCCATTACTAGGTATCTACCCAGAGGAAAAGAAGTCATTATACAAAAAAGATACTTGCACATGCATGTTTATAGAAGCACAATTTGCAATTGCAAAAATGTGGAACCAGCCTAAGTGTCCATCAATCAACAAGTGGATAAAGAAAAGGTGATACATGCACACACCATGGAATACTACTCAGCCATCAAGAGGAATGAAATAATGGCATTCACAGCAACCTGGATGGAATTGGAGAGCATTATTCTAAGTGCAGTAACTCAGGAATGGAAAACAAAACATCATATGTTCTCACTCATATGTGGAAACTAACCGATGAGGACACAAAGGCATAAGAATGATACATTGGACTTTGGGGACTCAGAGGAAAGGGTGGGAGCTGGCGAGGGATAACAGACTACACATTGGGTACAGTGTACACTGCTCGGGTGATGGGTGCACCAAAATCCCAGAAATCACCACTGAAGAATTTATTCATGTAACCAAATACCATCTGTTACCGCAAAACCTATTGAAATAAAAAAAATTTAAAAAGAAAGAAAGAAACTTGAGGCTTTGAGAGAAAGTAGTTGAATTATAACACTTCTTGCAGTATCAGACAGGGTTGTGTATTTGGTGAAAAGTAGGCCTACAAGGCAACCTCTGCTGCCAAAAGCGCTACTTCTAGAAGTCTAAAATGTCAAGATTATTGGTTGAGTAACCAGGACAATGAAGCTAGTAACATTGGAGAGGAAAGATGACAATCCAAAGGGGACAGACCAGACAGCCTCTCTCCTGGTCACACTAGTAATTCAGTGCATTCAGTAGAGTCCCAGGAAAGATCTAAGACTCAGCCAAGGCACAAATACAGCCCAAGGAGAAAATAATATAGTATCAAAGCATAGGTTTTGCATGCCAAGGTTGTCCAGGTATTCTGAATCTACATAATAATGAACGAATAATTTTTAATGGAAATATCTTGATTATTTTGAGTTCTTTATGTACCAATCATAAAGCTGCATGCTTAGGGCTAAAAATAAAACTGAATAAAACAGTCTTTGCCTTGCTGGACAACAAGTACTTCTTTGAAAAGGGATCTGTGGGAGCACATCTCTGGGTCTTCCACAAATCCTGTGTTTTAATGTCACTTCATTAGAGAGGTCTTCCCAGACTACTTTATTAAAATAACTC
The DNA here is from genome assembly GCF_028885625.2 of Pongo pygmaeus. Lineage (NCBI taxonomy): Eukaryota > Metazoa > Chordata > Mammalia > Primates > Hominidae > Pongo > Pongo pygmaeus. The sequence goes on along the minus strand of NC_072373.2, from coordinate 122,632,459 downwards.
CTTACCCCTTCACCTGATAGCATATTGTGTATAATAGGTGCCACAATAAAACACGAGCACCATGACAGCAAGGACTTTGGTTTACCAAAAATGCCTGTATATAAAAATAAATATTTGTTGAATGAATGCATGAAAGAATAAAGAATTAATCTTGTTATTGTTTTTGAGCTACTGCAATCAACTTTGGAAGGAAGATTCTTATATTTATTTTTGTCTATTTGCCTAATTTTCTTAAGACAAATTCTTAGAAATTGAATTGTTAGGTATGTATATTTTTAAGGAATTTTGATAGAATGCCCAGTTGTTATTCTAAAAGGAAATTCAAATTCACATTCTTCTACTGTGGGAGAGCACTTTTTTCTGTAATTTTCCATAAAAGGACATTATCATCGATTTTTAAATTTGTACTATGAAATAGTTTTATGGGTGGTAAAAAAAAATTGCAGTGGTGTTTTATTTTGAGTTTGATTACTAAATGGATTATAGTTAGGTTATTTTCATACTAATTATTGATAGTTCTTTTGTGAATTGTTACTACAATTGACTTATCCTATTCTAATTAGTTTTTACTTTCTTTCATTGACTTCTAAGAGCTATTTGTATATTAGAAATATTAATCCTTAGCAAAGTCATAAATATTTGAACATAAGTGTCCATCAGTGGATGATTGGATAAAAACAATATGGTACATGTATACCATGGAATACTACTTAGCCATAGAAACAAATGAAATCATGTATTTTGCAGCAACCTGGAAGGAATTGGAGACCATTATTCTGAGTGAAATGACTCGAAAACAGAAGGTCAAAACCCACATGTTCTCATTTGTAAGCGGGAGCTAAACAATGAGTACACTTGAACATACAAAGTAGAATAATAGACATTGGAGACTACAAAAGGTGGAAGGGTGAGGCGGGGGTGAGGGTCGAAAAATTACCTATTGGGTACAATGTTCACTATTTGGTTTGATGCGTACACCAAAAGCCCAGACTTCACCACTACATGATGTTTCCATGTAACGAAACTGCACTTGTACCCCTAGATCTATAAAAACAAAAAATAAATAAAATGTAAAAATAGAAATATCAATCCTTAGTCACATATGTTGAGAAATATTTTTAACCACTTTTGTTATTTGTTGTTCAGCCTTTTTCATTATGAGAGTTTGGCAGTAAAACTTCAAACTTTTGTGTCGTCAAAACAACAAAATTGTCCTTGGAGGTTCGTTCCTGTGGTGGATTAAAAATTGCCAAGAATCCTTTGCAGCTTATTTCATGGAGAGACAGAGTTTACTTTCCCACTTATTGTAACTGACAAACACGGTGACTTGCTATGAATGAGGCAGAAGTGACTTTGTGTAACTTTTGAGCTAGGCCTCAAATTCCTTGTAGTTTCTGCTTTCGCCTCTTTGAAACTCTGAGGTGACTAGCCTCTGAAGAAGCCTAGGTTAACCTCATTAAAGATGAAAAACCAGGCATTCCATTTGCCATAGCTGAGCCCAGCCACCTTCTGACCTGATTGCAGCCACGTGAGTCAACCCAGTCAAAAGAATCACCCAGCCAATTCAAAAAGTAATTAGAAAGAATAAATCATTGTTTAATCCACTAAGAATGGTTTGTTGTACAGCAATAGATACTTAATACAATGGCTTTCGTTTGCACTCAGATAGTTCTTTCTCAACTTATCATTATAGAAATCTTCACCTAAATTTTAATTTGGTATATGTATATTTTTAAAAATTTATATCTAAAGTGGTCATTATTTTTGTTGTGATATGTGAGGTAGGATTTCAACATAATTTTATTTTCCAAATGGCTATACAATGTCCCCAAATCATACTGAAAAATGTATATTTATTTTAGTCACTGTAATGCTACCTGTATCATACCAAGATTCCCATAATTGGGACTTTTTTTTGGTAACACTTAAAACTTTCCCATTGTTTTATTTATTCCTGATCAAGCATCACACTTTTAATAAATACAGCTTTGTAATGTGTTTTAACAAATTAGATAGTTGTTAGAGTTCACTGAGGCTAATTGTAGGACCTTTGTTTCCTTTTTATTCTACTACAGAGTTTTCAGATTAATGCTCCCTATACTTTATTTGGCTCAACCATGGCAGTTCTTAAATACTTTCTATTAAAATTCAAATAGTTTTAAATTCAAAATTTAAGAATCAGAAGATTTTATTTAAAAATAGAGAATATTTACTTCTCTTAAAAGTTTGGATGATCTGGCAATACTGCCCTAGAATTCCTCATGATGGCAATTGGGTACAACTGACTAGCAGGCATTTCTATCTCCAGAACAAATGTCTTTTATAAACCATAGACCATATTTCCAACTGTTTACTGACATTTCCTTGTCCATAGAAATAACTTTTCTGGTTTTTGCTGTTGCTAAGGAAAAGTCTAAGAACAATCTATTTTTTCACTCTTCTTCAAGTAACCTGCTTCATTTCCTTGAATTTTTGGAGGAATTTTTCTTTATAGCACATACACATTGAGCATTAAATTCCATGACAGTCAACTCTTTATGAAAAGATTTCTTCAGCATTCTCTAATTCAGTCTCTACCTCCATATCTCTTTCCAAAATGGGAAACGTTACTGGAGACTTTCTAGACTTACACCACTTGCTTCCTAAATCACTGAATCACTGCTTTTAGAAAGATTATTTAATGTCAAATTATAGTGTTGACTTTCAATTTTTTTTTCAGTTTATACTGTTCCTAAAAGATACTCCATAAAGTTTGTGGTATAAGTTTGAAAGCGCTTTCTAGTTTCAATTTTCTTGCCTATTTTGTTTATTTTGGTAAATTTTTAGTGAGGGCTAGGTTATAAGTCTTCTCTTATTCCTACATCTTTCCTGGAAATGGCCTCAATGTTTGATGTGCATGTTATATAATATGTGTGGTTCATTAAACTTCTTAATATAACTTCATTATAAAAGAGCTTGCTTTTCTTCTTTCAGATATTTTCTTTTCAAAGATAGGATATACACTAGCTGTCAGCATTCAATAAAACTAATTACATAGGGAAATTTATGAACAGTTTACTGATGGAGTTGCTACGTGAATACCTGGCTGGTGTTCATGGTTATTAGGCTTAGATATGTTGTCCATTTCCTTCTCGTTTAACCTACAGGTCAGGAAACAAGGTACTTTCAATCTTGTATTTACTCTGAACATTCTAAGAACTCTCACTTAAAAGAATGTTTTAGACTGAGCATAATGGCTCACACCTGTAATTCCAGCAATTTGGGAGACCAAGGAGGGAGGATTGCTTGAGGCCAGGAGTTCGAGACCAGCTGGGGCAACATAGCAAGACCCTGTCTCTACAAAAAAATTTAAAAATCGCCTGGCATGATGGCACATGTAGTCCCAGATACTCAAAAGACTGAGGCAGGAGGATCACTTGAGCCCAGGAAGTCGAGGCTGCAGTGAGGTGTGATCACACCACAGCACTCCAGCCTGGGTGTCAGAGTGAGAACTTGTCTCTAAAAAAATAAAAATTAATTTTTTATGTAGGTCGAATGACTTTTCTAAGGTAATTGTAAGGTAATTTTTCAAAGTAATCGTATTTATAAAAGTATGTTTTTGGCATATTTGTGTTATTAGAAAAGAAGATCCATCCTCTGGTGAGCCGTCTGTTTGTTTACTCTTAATGTGAACTGACTGGAACCATAGCTATTTTAAACCAGCATTATCATAACACATTACAGGAACTGCATATGCTGAAAAAAAAACTGGCCAGTAAGACATATTGATGAATAGTTATTGACAGCTTTTATTCAGGCATGCATTTGCAGAAACATTGAGTTCATATTTTTGCAACAAGCATCTTATCACAAGTCTGCATAGATGAGAGTATGCATATAGTCTAAGCTCAGAAACAAACATGAACTGAATATTCAAGTGTTGCTCTAGTGTTCACAGATATATCTGAAAAGTTAGATCCTTTTTTTTTCTTTTTTCTTTTTCTTTCTTTTTTCTTTTTCTTTTTTTTTTTTTTTTTTTTTTGAGACAGGGCCTCGCTCTGTCAGACAGGATAAAGTACAGTGGGGCACCATTACAGCTCACTGTAGCCTCAATATCCTAGGCTTGAATGATCTTCCCACCTCAGCAGCTGGGACTACAGGGGCATGCCACCATGCCCAGCTAATTTTTTTTATTTTTTGTAGAGATACGATTTTACCATGTTGCCCAGGCTGCTTTCAAACTCCTGGGCTCAAGTGATCCCCCTGCCTCAGCCTCCCGAAGTGCTGGGATTACAGGCATGAGCTACCACTCCCAGCTAGATCCAGCTAGATCCATACTTTGATACAAATATATAGAAAGACGGGGATGCATACTTCTGTGGAAAGGCTTTGCTTGGTGTACTGTAATATTATTCATTGAAATGCATACTTTACATAACAGTTTTTAATTGAGAAATTAATAATTCTTTTCTCTTGGAAATATTTAGTACATATTCCCTTTTTTTAGGTCTTTATTTTTTTTCAGTCTGGGGAGTGAATAATTTTACAGATATAGAATGTTTGCTAACCACATAAAACTTTGCACTTAACAGAAATGCCGTGAAATGTCCTAAATTTATTTCATTGGTCTGCACTCAGGGTTACCCCATGCCAAAACTTGGCACTGCAGGATTTTAATTGTTAACTTGTCCTTTACATAATATAACTATCCCCTAGTTGACTAAAATAATCTTCTAGTTGCTACCAATAAAATCGCTACTGGTTCAGGTTTACTCGCCGTTTTTTTCCAAAATAACCACCATTTAATAGAAATTCCTGTTTGTGCTTATGCCACTCTTTATTCTGGAAAAGTGCTCACTCCTCTTTCACGCTTTACTTTAAAATATTCCTCTTTCCAAAAAAAAATCCTGAAATGATTCTGTGTAAAATGATTCCAACTGAGGACCTCTTTCTCTGGGCTGCAGGTGTTCTGTGGCATTGTGTATGTGTGTAATGGTGTGCACAAAGGGTAGAAGGACAAAACAGAGATTTGTATCATGAATGATCATTACTCTTGCTGGGCATTCAGAGTGAAAGTAGATGTGGATGTGTCATAAAAGAAATACTTTCTTTAGGACTTCAGGAGATTCAACAAAAACAGTTCTTGAGTCTTAGCCATGATGATCTTGTTTGATTGAAAGCAAGACCCAGCCCCTGGGAGGTACTTCTGTGTCTTATCCATTGGTTTTTCATTGTGTCCACTCATTAAGTTAATTCCTTCTCTTCTCACTTGAAAATTTTACTGGATCAGTTAAACATTAGGAACCTCATTGGCTGACTACTCCATCTCCAAAAACACAAACTTTTTTGTCATCTCCATAGTTCTTCCTACAATTTGTGCCCCACGTATACTGCACCCATCACCAGAGTCACTACTCAAAAAATGTAATCTCTTCTCTTTAATAAGATACATTAATGGGCCACTAAAACAAGACCTGAAATAATCAGAAATAGAAATACAGGCTTATCTGAAATAGTCCCAGGATAGCAAAGAAAAGGAGGAAAAAAAAAGTGTTAACTTTCCAAGCTAAAAGTTTGAATGTTTATACTCTGCTACAATGTCTGTGTGGGGAAATCAAGAGATTTAATAAATGGCATTTTCTCTGGAACGCTCACAAACAAACCTTTCTTCTCAAATGGTTTCACAGGATGCTCCCTGCATTACTTTGCTTTTATCTGCTTTCTCTGTGTCCTCTCTAGTAGAAGCAGCTTATCTTCCCATCTCCATCTATGATGTGGCCAGAATGTGAGATTCTGACAGGGCTGCCTGTTGTGAACTTTGCATGAGACAGTTTCTTTGAGACAGTTTGGAACCGAGGAAAAGGATAGCATCTCTGTGTACAGTGATGAAGGAGAGAGATGCAGTTTTTTTGCAATGCCTCCTGGGCTTATCTGGCATTACAAAAGAAAGAGAGATAGACGGAGAGAAAAAAGGAATGAGGAGGAATGGAAAGGAAGGATGGAAGGAAGGAAGGAAGGAAGGAAGGAAGGAAGGGAGACAGAGAGGGAGGGAGAGAACAAAAGAAAGAAAAAAATGCTATATATTTCAGGTTGAAGCATTCCATTCCTTTCATAATATAGCGGGAGATCTTTATGCAATCCTACAACTTCAACCACTGCCACTACTTTGATCACTCCCAAATCTCCATTTCCAGCCTTTCAATAACTGTATGAGATATTATCATGCTTGCAGTCTAACAGGTTAGATTGCCACAGGTTCATGGATGCTGGCAGAAGACTCAAGGCACTTGGGTCAGAGACAAAAGCCTTTCTTACTCATAGCACAGCAAACTGAATAAGCCACATGTTTATGCCAGGTATCTTTTTCCATCCAGGTCCATGAGGGTACCGTAGATGTAGAGAGGCCAGTTTGATGCAGTGGGTTTGCACCAAAACTGAGAAAATCTGAGCTTAGGATACCCCCAAATTTTAAAATGGACTACAAGAAAACCTGTCCAACCTGTGCTCCAGAGGAAGACATTATCTCCTAGCCCCAATTTTTAGTGGTAAAATGCCTATAATGAAAATGTATAATCTCAACCATTTTTAAGTGCACAGTTCTGTAGAATTCAATACATTCATAAAGTTGTTTAATTAACACCAGTATCCATCTCCATAACTCTTTTCATCTTGCAAAAATGGAAACTCAATGCTCATCAAGCAATAATTTCTCATTCCCCTGTACTCCCAGTCCCCAGCAACCACCATTCTATTTTCAGTCTTTATGATTTTGAGGTACTCTAAATATCTCCTATAAGTGGGACTATACAGTATTTATCCTTTTTTATTGGATTATTTCACTTAGCATAATGTCCTCAAAGTTCATCCATATTGTAGCATATATCAGAATTTCCTTCCTTTTTAAGGCGAATAATACTACGATTTATGTATATATCACATTTTGCTTATCCATTCATTCATTAATGGGCACTCATTTTGCTTCCATATTTTAGGTATTTCGAATAGTGCTGCTACCAATGTGGGTGTACAAATATGGCTTTAAGCTCCTGCTTTCAACTCTTTTGGGTCTATATCTAGAATTGGAATTACTTGATCACATGGTGTCTGTTTTTATTTTTTTTGAGAAGCCTCCATACTGTTTTCCACAAGGGCTGTTTCATTGTATATTTCCATTAACAGGGTGCAAGGGTTCCAATCTCTCCATGTCCTCATCAACACTTGCTATTTTCTGTATTTTTTGTTTGTTTGTTGTGTTTATTTTTTTAATAAATGCTGTCCTAATGGGTATGAGATGGTATCACATTATAGTTTTGATTTGTGTTTCTCTAATGATTTGCAATGTTGAGCATCTTTTCATGTGTTTATTGGTAAATTGTACATCTTCTTTGGAGAAATGCCTATTCCAGTCTTTTGTCCATTTGAATCAGGTTATTTGGTTTTTAGTTGTTGAGTATTAGGAGTTCTCTATGATTTGTATACTAGTCCTTATCAGGTATATAATTTGCATATATTTTTCCCATTCTGTGGGTGGCCTTTTACTTTGTTGGATATTATCATTTGATGCACAAAATGTTTTAATTTCTATGAAGTCCAATTTGTCTATGTTTTCTTTTGTTGTCTGTGCCTTTGGTGCAATATCTAAGAAATTATTGTCAAATCTAATATTGTGGAGCTTTTGGTAAGTTTTTTCCTGAGATTTTTCATTTGAGTTCTTACATATAAATATATTATATATTTTGAGCTAATTTTTGTATATCATTTTAGGTAAGTGTCCAATATCATTCTTGTGTAAGAGTTGTCCAGTTTTCCCAGCACCATTTGTTGAAAAGACTGTTCTTTCCCAATTGAATGTTATTGGCACCCTTGCCAGAAATTATGTGACTACATAGGCAATGGTATATTTCTGGCCTCTCTGTTCTTTTAGATTGGTCTATATGTTACTGGTTTGTTTTTTTTTTAATGCCAGTATCACATTGTTTTGATTACTGTGGCTTTGTGGTAAGTTTGGACATCAGGAAATACTAGTACTCCAGTCTTGTTCTTCTCTTTCAAAATTATTTTAGTTAATCAGGGTCCCATAACATTCCATATAAATTTTAGGGTGGGTTTTCTAGTTCTGCAAAAAAGTTTCCTTGAGGTTTTGATGGAAATTGCATTAGTAATTCTCTTTTGGTGGTACTGACATCTTAAAAATATTAGGTCTTTCAATCTATAAACATGGGATATCCTTCCATTTATGTCTTCTTTATTTCAGCAATGCTAGCTTTCATTGTACACATCTTTTAAATCTTTGGTTAAATTAATTCCTAGGTATTTTATTCATTTTGCTTCTATTCTAAATGGAATTGTTTTAATAATTCCCTTTTCAGATTACTTATGTTAGTATATTTAAATGCAATTAATTTTTGTGGGTTGACTTTCTATCCTGCTACTTTGCTGAATTCATTTATTAATCCTAGCAGTATTTTGTGGGTGTATGTATGGAATCTTTAGGGTTTTCCACATATAATATCATATCACTCTAAGAACAGAGAAAATTTTACTTTTTTCTTTCCAGTTTGGATGCCTTTTATTTCTTTATCTTGCCTACTTGCTCTGGCTAGTACTCTATTTAATAGAACGGACAAAAGTGGGCATCTTTGATCCTGATCTTAGAGGAAATGCATTCAGCCTTTCACCATTGAATTTATAATGTCCACTGTGAGTTTTTCCTATATGGTTTTTATTATGTTAAGGTAGTTTCCTTCTAGTCCTTATCTGTTGAGTGTTTTCACTGAGAGTGTTGAATTTTTTTCAAATGCTTTTTTCTGTATCAATTGAGGTGATTATGTGTTGTTTTTTCTTCAATATGTTAAGGTGGTGTAATACATTGACTTTTGCATGTGGAACCATCCTTGCATTGCAGGAATAAACCCCACTTTGTTGTGGTGTACAATCATTTTAATATGCTGTTGAATTAAGTTTGTTAATATTTTGTTGAGTGTTTTTGCATCAGTGCTCATGAGGAATATTGGTCTATAGTTTTATTTTCTTGTAGTGTCTTTGGTGTTGGAATCAAGATAATGCTGGCATCATAGAATGAGTTAGGAAGTATTCCTCTTCAACTTGTTTGAAAAGTTTGGGAATAACCGGTATTAGTTATTCTTTAAATGTTTGGCAGAATTCACCAGTGAAGCCATCAGGTCCAGGGCTTTTCTTTTTGGGGAAATTTTTGATGACTAATTCAATATCCTTACTATTTATAGGTCTATTCAGATACTCTGTTTCTTTGTGATTTCATTTTTGTAGGTTTTCCATTTCTAAGTATCTGTCCATTTCATCTAGCTTATCTTATTTGTTGGTGTATAGTCGTTCTCAGTACTCTATTATAACTCCTTTTTTATAGAATTGATAGTAATGTCTCTGCTTTCATTACTGATTTTAATAATTTGAGTCTTCTCTCTTTCTTTCTTAGTCCATTTAGCTAGAGGTTTGTCAATTTTGTTGATTTTTCCAGAGAACAACCTTTTGGTTTTATTGACTTTCTATATTGTTTTTCTATTATCTATTTCATTTCTCTCTGCTCTATTCTTTATTATTTTCTTCTTTCTACTAGCTTTGGGTTTCATTTGTTCTTATTTTTCTAGTTTCTTAGGTTGTAAAGTGAGATTGGATTGCTAACTTGAGATCTTTCTTATTTTTTAATGTAAGCACTATACATATAAATTTCTCTCTTTACACTGCTTTCTTTGTGTCCTATAAGTTTTGATGTGCTGTGTTTTCATTTTTATTCATCTCTAAGTATTTTCTGTTCCTTATAATTTCTTCTATGTTCCATTGGCTGTTTAAGAGTGTGTTGCTTAATTTCTACAAATTTGTGAGTTTTCCAGCTTTACTTCTTGTATTGGTTTCTAACTTCATTCTGTTGTAGTTAAAAAAAAACTTTGCTTGATATCTATCATTCATTTTTTAAATATTTTGTGACCTAATATATAGTCTATGCTAGAAAATGTCCTATGTGCACCAGAGAAGAATGTATACGCTATTGTTGTAGGGTAGAGTGTTCCATATGTATCTGTTAGATCCAATTGGTTTATTGCTGATTCTTTCTTCCAAATCAAATCTGCCTTTGAATCTCTCTGGAGAGTTTTCACTTCAGTTATTGTATTTTTCAGCTCCAGAATTTCTTTTTGGTTTCTTTTTATATTTTATAAATATTTTATTAATATTTTGTTCATAAATCGTTTTCTTGACTTTCTTCACATCTTTCTTTAGTTCTTTGAGCATCTTTAAGATAGTTGTTTTAAGGTCTTTGTCTAGCAGATGTGCCATTAGGTATTTTTCAGAGACAGTTTCTGTTGTTTTTTTCCCCCTTTGAATTGACCATACTTTCCTATTTCTTTGCATGCCTTGTGATTTCTTTGTTGTGGAAACCTGGGCATTTGAATCTAATAATATAGTAACTCTGGATATCAGATTCTCCCCTTCCACAGGCTTTGCTGTTTTCTGCTACTGTGCTTGTTTTGTGATTGTTGCAGGCTGTCTCTGTGCCAAGTATCAGCCTGAAGTGTAAATTTAAGGGCTTATCAGGCCTTTTTTGAGTTTCAGCTTTCCCTGGGCTTGTACAGTCACTTTCTATTTTTCCCCATATATGTAGCTGCTTTTAAATTTCCTAGTCCTTAATGTGTGGCTCCATAAAAGGAAAAAAAGAAAAAAATGAGGGTGGGGAAAAGAATTAGTGTTGGTAGCCCTTTAATTTCTCTGGAAAGAAAGCTGGAAGAGGAAGAGTTTACACCAATAGAGAAAGGTGCAACAACAATGTTTACTCAACTTTTTCCCTGCACCTCTGTGATCAGAAGGAGAAATAAGCAATTACAGCATAGATTCCTGATATTTGGATGACAGGGTCCTTTTTGCCCACCCTGGCCCCCACAATCTGTGTGCAAGCTGCTCCAGGAACATGTGCACAGCTGCCTGCCAAAAGGCTGAGGGTAGGAGATAGGTAGCTGCTATGTGTTAAAGCTGAAATTGACCATAATTAACTGCAAGTATTCTCCAAACTTTTCCCTGGAAGTTTCAAGCCTTCAATAGGCTCCAGAATCCCAAAATACTTACATCAGACAGATTCTTCCAGTCCAATTGTCATCTAGTTGGGGAGACAAAGTCCTGGTGATTCCTACTTCATCATATTCCCAGAATTCTCCTCTGACATACTATCTGTATTATACTTTAAAGCAAACAAACCTGCTTTGTCTTTCAGAGTGAGACACTATCACTATCTTCAAGCCTTGAACATCCCTATATAACCATCCTTGAAAAGATGGTACAGAACCAAAAGCCGTCAACATTTCTGCCCGAAAGACATACCGAGATGTTACGGATCCCTGCAGAATTGTCTCATCATAGTCCAGCTCTCTTCTATTAATTCCAGACCCACATATACTTGATACACCACCAGGATATCATAAAGGCGTTTCAAACTTAGATTGCCACAGTGAATTCAGAAGGTTATTTCATAATTCACTTTTCCTTTGATTTTCTATCTTAGTGAATAACTACTTATCTAACCCACTGTCTTAGTCTGTTTTGCACCGCTACAACAAAATATCTGAGACAGGGTAGTTTATACGCAATAGAAATTTATTTCTTGAAGTTCTTGAGTCTAGGAAGATCTAGATCAGTGCACTAGCAGGTTAAGTTGTCTGGTAAGGGCTGTTCTGTGCCTCCAAGGCAGTGCCTTGTTAATGCACCCTACATATGGCAGGGATGCTGTGTCTCATATGAAAAAAATGCAACAGGGCAAGAGAGCCAAATGCTTCATGTAGCCTCCTTTATAAAGGCCTTAATCCCATTCACAGGAGGAGGATCCCTTGTGACCTAATCACCTTTTAAAGGCTGTACCTCTTAATATCATCACGTTGGCCATTAAGTTTCAAAAACTGAATTTTGGAGGGATATATTCAAACCATAGCAACCACCTTGATACCTGGAGGTCATTCTACATGTCGGTTCTCTCTCATCCCATCTCCCAGTCCCACTCCTAGCTAATCAATCACCAGACTCACTCAATTTAAACTCATTTGTAGCTTTTATACCTGCCTACTCTTCTCCATAATTATGCTGCTGTCTTAATTAAGGTCCTTAACACCTCTTTCCTGGATTTTAAAATCCTACTGGTAGGTATCACTCCAGGCCATTCTTCCCACTTCTACCAGACAGTTCTTAATGCTGTTGTCTATAAAATAAAATTCAAACCTCCGTGTCACATAATGTTATTTGCATTCTGGCCCTACCTTCCTTTCTCAGCCTTTTCTCTCCTCTAATTGTATACATTTGTTTAACTGTCAGCCTCCTCGTGGTAGAATATGAATTCCTCAATCTCAGGGACCTACTTATTTGACTTTGATTCTGCTAAGAACACAGTGGACATTGAATAAATTTGTACTAGATAAATGTTTATTGAGAACCTATTGTGTACAAAGTTGTTTATACTTTATATTTCTTGGATTTGTGTTTTGCTTACATTTATAGCCTAATTTTAGAAATAATAAGAAAACTAAATTTTAGACCAACTGTCTTATTGAAACTTTAACATTTTAATTTTTTGTCATATTTATAGACTTAATTTTTTTTATTGTACTTTAAATTCTGGGATACATGTACAGAACATGCAGGTTTGTTAGAGAGGTATACATGTGCCATGCTGGTTTGTTGCACCTATCAACCTGTCATCCGCATTAGGTATTTCTCCTAATGCTATCCCTCCCCTAGCCCCCCACCCCCAACAAGCCCCGGTGTGTGATGTTCCCCTCCCTGTGTCCATGTGTTCTCATTGTCCACCTCCCACTTATGAGTGAGAACATGTGGTGTTTGGTTTTCTGTTCCTGTGTTAGTTTGCTGAGAATGATGGTTTCCAGCTTCATTCATGTCCCTGCAAAGCACATGAACTCATTCTTTTTTAATGGCTGCATAGTATTCCATGGTACATATGTGCCACATTTTCAAAGAAGCTATTTATTTTTCAGTGTTTCCATTTGCCAAAGGGGATATCCTGTAAATAAGAGTTACTAGCTAACCAGCTATTTTTACCCAAAAACTAACTATATATATATGACTATATATATATAAAACTATATATATATAACTAACTATACTTATGTATATATAACTATATATACATAACTAGCTGTAGTTATATAGTTATAACTATATATAACTAACTATAGTTATATATAGTTATAACTATATATAACTAACTATAGTTATATAGTTATAACTATATATAACTAACTATAGCTATGTAGTTAGTTATAACTATATACAACTAACTATAGCTATGTAGTTAGTTATAACTATATACAACCAACTATAGCTATGTAGTTAGTTATAACTATATACAACTAACTATAGCTATGTAGTTAGTTATAACTATATACAACTAACTATAGCTATGTAGTTAGTTGTAACTATATACAACTAACTATAGCTATGTAGTTAGTTATAAGTTAGTTATAACTATATACAACTAACTATAGCTATATAGTTAGTTATAACTATATACAACTAACTATAGCTATATAGTTAGTTATAACTATATACAACTAACCATAGCTATGTAGTTAGTTATAACTATATACAACTAACCATAGCTATGTAGTTAGTTATAACTATATACAACTAACTATAGTTATGTAGTTAGTTATAACTATATACAACTAACTATAGTTATGTAGTTAGTTATAACTATATACAACTAATTATAGTTGTAGTTATATAACTATAGTTAGTTTTATATATATAGTTGGTTAGATATATATAGTTATATATATAGTTATATATAGTCAGTTATATATATATAGTTAGTTATATATGTATGGTTAGTTATATATAGTTATTTTTACCCAAAACTAACTAAATATATATATGTTTAGTTAGTTTTTATACTATAGTTATATATATTTTATACTATAGTTATATATAGTTATATATAGTTGGTTATATATAGTTTTTTAACCCAAAAACTAACTCTCTCTATATATATATAACTATATATGTATATATTATACATACAGAGAGTTAATTTTTGCATAAAATAGCTAACTAATGATATATATATATATAACTATATATATAGTTATATATATTTAGTTAGTTTTTGGGTAAAAATAAATATATGTAACTAACTATACATAACTATAGTATATATATATAGTTATGTATAGTTAGTTATAGCAAAACATATATGTATATGTTTTGCTATTGTTGTTTAATTTAGAACAAGATTTCTCAATCTTGGCACTATACACATGTCCTTGGCAGATAATTCTTTTCTGTGAGGGCTGTCTTGTGCATTGTAGGATGCTAGCAGCATTCCTCCTTTCTATCCATTCAACCCCAGTGGCACCCCCAATCTAGTTTTGACAACCAAAATTATCTCTGGACATTGCCAAATATCCCAGGAGGACTGCAAAAGTGGGGTAAATTGAACCCTGTTTGAGAATCACTGATTGAGAGCCACTGTCTGGCACTTTTTAGCTCTCTACAAAGTATTCAAACAGAGTGGAGATTCTGTACAAGTTTCTGTAACTGATATTTATGAATTAGTAGAAATATACATCTCAGCCAGAAAATAGTGCACTATAGTAACAATGTTTTAAGCTGTTTCACAGAATATACATACATATTAATGAATGGGATATTTACTGTGTAGAACAAAACCAGTGAAGGATATGATGCTCCAAAAGCTGCAGTGGTAAACCACATGGACCATATTAACCATACGACTGTCTTTCTCAAACCATAAAAGAGATTTATACTTTCTCTGCTTTTATAGAATCATCTAGCTGTATAGAGAGGGTTATTTTAAATTGTTTAGAATTTAACAATTCTAAACAATTAAAATTCTTATGGCACTTTTATTGCCACAGTCAACATTAATTTATGGTAATACTAATAAATGTTTGTAAGTGTGGTTGATATTTTCCAGGAGGATATTTTCAGAATGATTTTTAACAGTTGAAGTTTGCAAAGGGATTGCCATCATATTGTCTAATTCTTCTTGGTATTTTGAATAGAAGTGTTTAAAACTGCTGAGATATTATGCCCTAGAAAATGGACTTGAGCGTTGTACAATAACAGCTTTTCATTTGGGTTATGAGTCTTAACATTCAATTAGAGCATCAACTCCAGTAGTTTCAAATATGCTTATGAGCCATTTGGAATTTTAAAAGCATTCATAAATGAATGCAAACCAGAACAGTTCCAATTGGTTGGATAAATAAAGTACATTTTAAAAATTAAAGTAAAATAATATCAAAATGCATACAGACTGGTTAAATAGAATAAATGTCTTTTGAGCCATTCAAATAGATTCTTTATCATATTGAGTGGGCCTTTCAGAAATGTTGTTTTTACATTTTATAACAAGTAGCAAAGAGTACACTAGAACTAGCAAATGTCAGGAACAGTAATCAAGATTTCAAATAAGAAGAGGATATTACTATATGATTTTTATGAAGAGTGAAAATCAGAAACCTGTTGCCATTTCATTTTCAAGAAACCTTATTTATTAAGAACGTTAAAGCAAAGATACACAAATCAATGAGAAGCCTTATATTACTTGTATTCAGCATGTGTAGTATTTGGAAAGAATCAAATTATATCACACAGACTGAAAATTAATTAATAGCTGCTTTTTAAACTTTCTTATATTTCAGATTTTACAACTAAAAATATCAAATACGCTTATTTTCCAAAATCAAAATTGTCCCATTCACCTCCCCTCCTGCCACAATTCAAGAATCCTAAGGTCTGTGAGAACCACTCTGCCGCCTCTCACCAAGGTCTTCATGGTCCTTTCAGCACATTTGTGTGCTTTACTTCTATGCCAGGTATGAATGAACAGGGGAATCTTTTTCTTTTTTGAGATGGTGTCTTGCCCTGTTGTCCAAGCTGGAGCGCAGTGACATGATCTCGGCTCACTGCAACCTCCACCTCCTGGGTTCAAGCAATTCTCTGCCTCAGCCTCCCGAGTAGCTGGAATTACAGGTGCCCGCCACCACGCCCGGCTAATTTTTTGTATTTTTTTAGTAAAGACGGGGTTTCACCATCTTGGCCAGGCTGGTCTTGAACTCCTGATCTCGTGATCCAGCCACCTCGGCCTCCCAAAGTGCTGGGATTACAGGCATGAGCCACCGCACCTAGCCAGAATCTTTATCAAGAATCCTGACCTCCCTGGGCACATGAGCAGCCTTCACTCTTTGAGGTCATACCTGGCCCTAGCATGATGGTATAAATAGGAAACACAGCCCTTTTACTGATCCTATAATACCTGTGTCCTTCAAGGCTCAGGGTCTGGCCACCTTCATCATCTTCTCAGATGCCTATTTCCATTTTCTCCTCTTCCTTAGCAGTCCTGTGTGCTTCTCTAACATGTTAGATAGAAATTTAAAGTTGTTCTTAATTACTACTAGAGCAAGAGAAGCAAGAACCAGGTTGTTTAGTTGCTCTTCCATTCTTTCTATTTTCCCAAAATGGTGAGAATAAATTGATAATTTTATTAGGCTTATAAATGATCTATTGCCTCTCCATATATTTCTCTACTCCTCACAAAACTTGTGCAACACATGTTACCATTTTGCAGCCCTGGAATGACACTGGGATCATCTAGCTCTTTGCCCAAGGTTATAAAAGTAGAGGAGGCAGGTCTGGGACTGCAACCGAACTCCATGTGAATCAAGCCCCTCAAACTTTATAAATGTTTCAAATGAGATTAATGAGTCAATGATGACAATGTGCTATTGTTAAATGTAACCTTAGATAACTATAGAATAGCAATTTCAATCCCAGTTTTTGGTGTCTCTGATAGGAAAAGTAATGATCCCACAGGATGACCACACCTTAATGCTCTGGACCTGTGAATATGTCAGGTTACAGGGCCAATGGGAATTTAGGTGGCAGATAGAATTAGGGTTGTTAATCGGCTGACCTTGAGAGGCCTAGTTTGTCCTGGATTATTTGGGCAGTTCCAGTTTAATCACAAGGGTCCTTAAATGTAGAAGACAGTGGCAGAAGAGTATTAGAGTGGTGTGAGAAGGACTCAAATGACCATTGCTGGTTGTAACGATGGAAAAGGGACCACAAACCAAGGAACACAAGCAGCCTCTGGAATCTGGGAAAGGCAAGAAAACAGAAGTTCCCCTAGATATCTAGAAAAAGTGCAGCCCTGATAACACCTTTATTTTGGCCCAGTGAGTGCCATTCTGCACTTCAGAACTAGAGAACTGTAAGATTATTGTTTTAACCACTTCATCTGTGGTAATTTGTTACAGAAGCTATGGAAAATTAATACAGTGTCTATATCAATTTTTTGTTTTCAAAACATTCTAAACACAATTAACATTTGCTAATAAACCAGAACAAAATCAAAGAAGTTAATATTCCATTATCTTTAAGAAATTTTTTTGTCCAAGGCTGTCCTAAAACTATAAATCCAAAGTTTCCAGTTTTTTTTTTTTTTTTTTTTTTTTGAGACGGAGTCTCGCTCTGTCGCCGAGGCTGGAGTGCAGTGGCGGGATCTCGGCTTACTGCAAGCTCCTCCGTCTCCCGGGTTCACGCAATTCTCCTGCCTCAGCCTCCCAAGTGGCTAGGACTACAGGTGCCCGCCACCGCGCCCGGCTAATGTTTTGTATTTTTGGTAGAGACGGGGTTTCACCGTGTTAGCCAGGATGGTCTCGATCTCCTGACCTCATGATCCACCCGCCTCAGCCTTCCAAAGTGCTGTGATTACAGGCGTGAGCCACCGCGCCCGGCCCAAAGTTTCCAGTTTTTCTTTCTTTCTATTTATTCAAGTATATAGTTATTCAATCAACAATTATTTATTAAGCACCTATTATTAACTTGGTGTTGAGGAGATGGTGGGAAGCTGACAAAGTTTCTGGCCTTCATACATTCAAAAGTCAATTCATTCAGTGCTCTCTGATCACTTACCTCATATCCTGTTGGTGGCTTGAAATCAGCCATTATAGAAGCATATACACCAGAGAAAACAGTAAGTGACCCCCAGGCATTGTCAAACATTTCCTAGTACACCCATGTCTGTATATCAAGTACCTGGGGTAAGATGGTGCCTGATCCATAGTTAGCACTTAATAAATAATTGTCAGATGAATAACTGAAAAAGTGAATATAAAATATTTCATAACCACTAATATCACAGGAATAATATCTTAATAGAAAATGTTTTGGGGACTGTTTTGTTGAAGGAAGAGCCACCTAAGGAAATGCCTTTAAGGAAGCTTTTGCCAATAAAATAAATTTCATTGAATGACCTCATTTCCTGTTCTGTCACTGTAGAACCAATGAGTTGAATGGTGATTTTTAAAAAAATCTTCCCCCTTTATTTTCACCTTTGTCTCAACTGCAAGTAATTAATTTCTAAAATATCAAGAAACCAAATTATGCTGCCTAATAGACCAACCCAGTGATATAGTTTGGCTGTGTGCCCACCCACATCTCACCTTGAATTGTAACTCCCACAGTTCCTACATGTTGTGGGAGGAACCCAGTAGGAGGTCATTGAATCATGGGGGCTGATCTTTCCTGTGCTATTCTCATGATAGTGAATAAGTCTTATGAGATGTGATGGTTTTATAAAGTGAAGTTTCCCTGCACAAGCTGTCTTCTCTTGACTGCCACCACACCATGTGAGATGTGCCTTTCACCTTCCACCATGATTGTGAGGCCTCCCCAGTCACATGGTATTGTGAGTCCATTAAACCTCTTTCTTTTATAAATTGCCCAGTCTGTCTTCATGAGTAGCGTGAAAACGGACTAATACACCCAGTATGTAATACCTAGTATTTCAATTGTTTACACTTATCTTCCAATGGTGGTGTTAAAGAGGTTGAGAATGTGTATTCTAATGTTAAGTCTTTAAGTGAGAATGATGGAGAAATAGACTCTACTTTGTCTCTATTAGAAATAGTCTCTATTTAGAATAGTCCCTATTATTTAGTCAGCCAGTAATGTATATTGGTTGACTAAAAGTAAAATCAACATAATACTGTTGCCCCTTGAATAACATGGCTTTGAACTGTTTTAGTCCACTTACATGCAGATTTTCTTCCACCTCTGCTACCACTGAGACCACAAGACTAACCTCTCCTCTCCTCCCTTCCCCTCAGCCTACTCATCGTGAAGACCATGAGGAAGAAGACCTCCATGATGATCCACTTCCATAGCAAATATATTCTTTCTTCCTTATGATTTTCTTAATAATGTTTTCTTTTCTCTAGTTTACTACTTTTCTCTAGTTTATGGTAAGAATACAGTATATCATACATATAACATACAAAATATGTGTTAGTTCACGACTTAGGTTATAGGTAAGGCTTCTGGTCAACAGTAGGCAATTAGTAGGTAGTTAAGTTTTGGGGAAGTCAAAAGTTATACACAGATTTTTTTTTTATTGCTTGGGGGTCTGCACCCCAACTTCTTACATTGTTCAAGGGTCAACTACAAGAGTAAAATAAATCCTTATTTTTCCTGTGTATCTTAAGACTTCTTTCCCTTAAATTATTACCTTCTCCAAGAAGATTTCTATAACCCTCTAGGAGAAAAAAATGGGTGTTCCTCTCTCCCAGGCTTCTATGGCATAATGTATATGCTCCTATGTGCATGATGTGTATTCATCACATACAGTACAATATAATTGCATATAAGTATCTGTCTCCTCAATGTGAGTAAATAAAATGTAATGACTTTCTTTGTTTTTATTAATAATTATACACTCAGAGTATAAGGAGTTCAGTAATGTTTGAATTTGTGGTCAAACTAATACATTAATGGATTAATTAATAATCCTTTATGTCTTAAAGGTAAACCCAAGACTTTTGTAGAAGTAAACAACAAAGAAAAAAAATAGAAGAATGCAGATTTCTTTGAGGCCAAACCGATGCCAATTGTTCTTCAGATTTAATGAAGAGATGTCCAATGAACACAGGGTTTTGGTATTTGTTCCAAGGCATGAGGGAGAACAGGGATACCGTGTTAACTCTTGTTGAAAGTTCAATGACAAATGAGTAGAAACAGGAATTTTTCCAACATGTGTTGAATAGCCAACACTTCTAGTAAACAAGCATCTGGTTGAGATGTTTTAGAATCTCTATGGAAAGGTTATGTCCACTTAAATTCCAGGACTCAGCAATGTTTTAGCACATTTTACTTAGAAACTACTTATACCCATGTTTCTTGTTTGAATATATTTCATTCAGGAATTGTTTGACTCATTTATATTTAAGCACAATTAGATACAATCAGTAGAAAGATCAAACATGTATATTTTCACCAATATTTAGTGTAAATAACAAATGCAGTATGGGCGTGGTGGCTCACGCGTGTAATCTCAGCACTTTGGGAGGCCAAGGTGGGCGGATCACCTGAGGTCAGAAGTTCGAGACCAGCCTGGCCTGTCTTTACTAAAAATACAAAACAATTAGCCAGACGTGGTGATGGGCGCCTGTAATCCTAGCTTCTCGGGAGGCTGAGGCAGGAGAATTGCTTCAACCCGGGAGGCGGAGGATGCAGTGAGCGAGATCGCGCCATTGCACTCCAGCCTGGGCAACAACAGCGAAACTCCGTCAAAAAAAAAAAAACCCCACAAATGCAGAGAATAAACAGCTGAACTGGTTTACTGCCTTCTGCATTTTCTTGAGTAGATGTTACAGATGCATCATTTTCTGTGCCCTTTGGTTTCTGCCAAATCATAGCAGCCAATCAATGCGTATTCCTCCTCTCAGTCCGTTTGGTGCTATTGAACAGAAATAAGTGCAACTCTCCACTTCAGTGAGCTGGGCTGGGGTCCAGGAGAAAGGAAAATCTTGAATTTAGAACTTTGGCTTATCCACTGCTCAGCAAGACATTCCAACATTTAAAGAAGATGTAACTAACCAACATATGTGAATAATATAACTGAGGCCTGTTTTCACTGGTCATGAAACACCATATTCAATTGAGGAAATAATCATTTCTGTCTTGTTAGATTTCAGACAGTTGTGCCATTACTTGGACATGTCTTTTTATTATGTACAATGTATCTTTAAATAAGTAGTCTCTATTTTGGTAGTTGTTGTTTTAAAACATTTAAATTCTAGATTCAATAATATTTTGTATAACTATGAATTTGGAAAATATGATATTCTCTTTGGTAGGGTAATTATTAGTTTTATCCTCATCAGGAAGTAAAGGCTAAAGCTCACCTGGGCACATGGGCAGGGGAATTCCATGACTGGACACAAGACTTTCTGTGCTAAAGATTCTTTTTAACATCAACAATTTAACATCAACAATTTGATTAGAGACTTTTATATCAATTGATTTTTTTGTTTTCATTCATTTAAAAAAATAATTTTGGACTTGTGAAACGTTTTGTGACACCATTTTAACTGACTATTATCTTAAAAATTATAGTTTGTATTTATAAAGATATAAATAGTAAATGCTTTTTCATAAAACTTTCTATAATTTTCTGTATAAAAGAAAAAAACTATATCTTTTTGTGTTAAAATAGTAAGATAACTGATACAAAACTTTACTAAATTTTAAAACACGGAGGGTGTGTGTGTGTGTGGTGAACACTGGGTGTAAGTTTTCAGGGGCAAACTCCGTTCATTTCCAATTTCAAAATATTGCACTAAGATTTATTTTAGAAGAGAAAAAAAATAAGGAAAAGTAGAGCCTGTTTCTTTAGTTTCATACAGACACAAACTGTGATTGCCTTTGATTCTCAGCAGCTATCAAGGACATAGTTAAAATATCCTAAAAAACAAGGATTGTGATCTACTTTCATTTTCTTCCCCCACATCTCTCATTCACCCATTCTCCAAATAGTGATTGATCGCCTGACACTCTGCTAAACACTGATAACACTGTAGTGGACTGTATGTTCCGAAAATGACAAGAGTATCGCCTATTCTACATGCTCTTTTATGATATGACCAGGCCAGGGCTTCCTCAAGAATTTCCTTCCTTCCTGTTCATTGGTCTAGCCTTATAATTTGCTTCTAACAAATTGAATGTAGCAGAAATGAAAATGCAAGTTTTTTTTTTAATTTCATTTTTATTTTAGATATAGGTACATGTGCAGGTTTTGTTATGAGCATAGTACCCAATAGGTAGTTTTTAAATCCACACCCTGCTCCCTTCCCCAACCCTCTAGTGGTCCACAGTGCCTATTGTTCCCATGTTTATGTTCATGTGTGCTCAGTGATTACCTCCCACTTATAAGTGAGAACATGTAGTATTTGGTTTTTTGTTCCTGTGTTAATTTACTTAGGATGATGGCCTCCAGATCTATCCACGTTGCTGCAAAAGACTTGATTTTATTATTTTTTATGGCTGTGTAGTATTCACTGATGTATATATACCACATTTTCTTTATCCAATCCACCATTGATGAGTGCCTAGGTCGATTCCATGTCTTTGTTATTGTGGATAGTGTGGTGATGAACACATGAGTCTGTGTGTCTTTCTGGTAAAATATTTTCCTTTGGGTATATACCCAGTTATGGATTGCTGGGTCAAATGGTAGCTTTGTTATAAGTTCTTTGAGAACTTTTCAACCTGCTTTCCAAAGTGGCTGAACTAATTTACATTCCCACCAACAGTATATAAGTGTTCCCTTTTCTCTTCAGCCTCACCAGCATCATTAAAGATTTTAATATAAGACCTCAAACTATAAAAATCTTAGAAGAAAACCTAGGAAATACCTCTCTTGATATTGGCCTCAGCAAATAATTTTTGGCTAGTTCCCCAAAAGCAGTTGCAACAAAAACAAAAATTGACAAATGAGATCTAATTAAACTAAAGAGCTTCTATATAGCAAAAGGAACTATCAGTAGAGTAAACAGACAGCCTACAGGATGGGAGAAAATATTTGCAAGCTATGCATCTGACAAAGGTCTAATATCCACAATCTATAAGGAACTTACATCAACAAACAGAAAATATATAACCCCACTACAAATGGACAAAGGACATGAACAGACACTTTTCAAAAGAAAACATACAAGAAACCAACAAACATAAGGAAATGCTCATCACCATCATCCTCATCATCACTATTCAGAGAAATGCAGATCAAAACCACAATGAGATACCATTTCATACTAATCAGAATGGCTATCATTAAGAAGCCAAAAATCCAGGTTTTTTGAGGCCAGGTCAGAAAAAATCCTTACTATGGTTTGAATGTTCCCTCCAAAATTCATTTAAATTAAATCTCCAATGCAGCAGTAATGAAAGGTGAGACCTTTAAGAGGTTATTGGGTCATGAGAGTCTTGAATCCATTCATGAATTAATGGATAAATGTGTTAATGGATTGATGATTATTATGGGGGTGGGACTAGTAGCTTTAAAAGAAAAGCAAGAGGCCAGGTGTCGTGGCTCACGCCTGTAATCCCAGCACTTTGGGAAGCCATAGCGGGTGGATCACCTGAAGGGTCAGAAGTTCGAGACCAGCCTGGCCAACATGGTGAAACCTCATCTCTACTAAAAATATAAAAATTAGCTGGGTGTGGTGGCAGGTGCCTGTAATCCCAGCTACTTGGGAGGCTGAGGCAGGAGAATGGCTCGAACTTGGGAGGCGGAGGTTGCAGTGAGCTGAGATTGGGCCACTGCACTCCAGCCTGGGTGACAGAGCAAGACTTCATCTCAAAAAAAAAAAAAAAAAAAAAAGAGTGACCTTAGCAGGTTAGCATGCTCAGCCCCCATGCCATGTGATACCCTGCACTGCCTGGTGACCCTGCACAGAGACTTCACCAGCAACAAGACTCTTACCAGATGCAGCCTGGGCCTTGGACTTCTTAGACTCCATAACTATAAGAAATAAATTTATTTTTTTCATAAATTATGCAATTTCAGGAATTGTTATAAGCAACAGAAAGTAAACAAATACAGTTATGCATCTTCTACCTGGTTTTCTTGAAACCTAGGTTTGCCCTAGGGGAAGTGAGGCACCATGTAAGACGTTTGACTCATCTGAAACTATCTGATGAAGAGACCATGTGTAGGCACTTTGATCAACCGTTTAGCTGAGATCAGGCTTTGCAGAATGATCACATATCAGATGTGAATGACTCTGTCTTGAATCTTCCAGCTGCTCCCAGTCAGCGCTACAAGGAATAGGAAATTGTCCAAAAAAACTCAGCTTGGATTTCTGACCTACGAAATTGCGAAACATAGTAAAACTGTTGTTCATGTAAGCCACAAGATTTTAGGATAATTTATTGTATGACCATAGATACCCATAACAATTACTATTAATAAAAGATAGCATCCATTGAGCTCTTTTTTATCTCTTAGGCACTTATTTAATTGTTAGGTAAATACTAACATTATCTCCATTTTCTAGTGGGGAGCAAAAAAAACTGACGCAAGAACACAGTGTGGAAGAGATGAAGTCAGGATTTAAATGCAAGACCTGCATTTTAACTGCTATGGTCTACAAAGACCCTGCCCTCAGGAGCTCACAACCAGTAGAGAAATAAGCTCGTAAGTAATTATAATAAAATGTGACAAGATGCTATGGGCTTATACAAGATGCCATGAGAATTTAAAAGAGACGTAATATAATTTTTTTGGAGTGAGTAAAGAATAGGAAAAAAGTAAAACAAAAATTGAAAACATAGTATGATTATGTGAAGATCAGGTGCTTCAGAGAAGAATACTGGCCATCACTTTCTCTTTTTCTTTCTTTTCTTTTTTTTCTTTTTTTAGTCGGAGACAAATATAGCTGAAGCAAAAGAAAGTAACAAGATGGAACAAAAAATTCGAGGTGGTAATATAGGAAACGTTAGCATGGACCATCTCATTCCATGCTAAAGCTTTTGTAATTTTTTATATAAGTGATAAGAAATCATTGGAAAAAATTGATTAGAGAAGCAGCAAAAGAGAGCTTGCCTTTTTACAGTATAATTCTGGTTGAAGTGTGGAAGATGAATTGAATTGAATTTAGAAATAGGTACTCAAATACGTATTTTATATAAAAGAATAGATGGATTAATTTAAGTTGTAATTTCATTTCTCTTTGTCCTTCTCTACTGCCTTAGGCAATTTGTCTTATCATTTACAGAAAAACAATATAGAATATACAAAACTACACACAGCGATAATGAGAAACATTTATTGAACACTTACTATGTATGCTGTCCTTTAATCCTAACAATAAATCACATTGTAAAACTTAATATCTTTTTTATAGAGGGGGAACTGAGTTATAGTTTATTAAAGATTAGTTATTTGGTCGCAGAGCTGGAATTTCAGCCAAATTTCAGTTCCAAGTTCTGAGACAGAGTTCAGTAGTGGCAAACTCTGAAGCAGATATTTTTAATTTAACTTAGTAAAATTTATCGTAGAAACATGGATACAGTGCTAGGAATATAAAGGAAAGGGGCCCTTAGCCAAAGTGAAAAGTTTGGGAAAGGCTTTCTCAAGTGCATAAGGGAATCCCAAAGGATGAATTTCTTCCTTCAAGTATTCATTCTTTCATTCATAAAATATTTTAGAGTGCCTATGATCCCAGGCACCATGCCAAGGGAATAAGAGAGTTGTGGGTTTTGCATACTTGAAGCACAGTTTGTAGAATGTAGCATTAATAAAAAAAATTACAAGATTAAATAACATTATGAAAAGAAAAGTACATGGTTCTATGTAAGCTCCTCAAAAAGGAATCCTCATCTAACCTGGGGAGGTAAGGTTTAAGCCAAGTGTTAAAAGGTGAGTAAGAGTTATTCTGGTGAGGCGGGGAAATGTGATGTAGGAAGAGCATTCCAGGCACAGGGAAAATCATAATGCAGGCAAAGAGATGGATGAGCACATGAACAGAAAGACATTAAACGTGATGACAACAGAGAGTAAAAAGCAGAATTATTAGTGTAATAGGCAGGCCTAATCCATGAGGAGTTTAATGACATCCTATGGACTATGAGTGCCATTTGAAGGCGTTTAAAAATTTGATTTAGGGTTTATTAAGTTCACTCTGGCTGCTGTGTGCAGAATGAGTTGAAAAAGCACCAGGATGGAAGTGTGGATACATGGATAAATTGTAAACATATTTTGGAAATATACCTGATAAGATTTGGTGATTGATTATATATCAGGACTGAAAAAGGAAAGAGCAATGTAAAGGATACTTTGTCCATTTATAGATTGCATGACTGAATAGATGGTTGTACATGGAGAACTGCAGGAACTGGAAGAGGACTAATGGGGTAGGGGAGGGGAAGAGAAAATGGGGATGGGAGGGAGCTAGTCCAAGCTTAGTATGAGCTACCTCTGAGCTACTCAAGGTGAGAGCTAATTAATAGTTGGATATTTGGAGTTAGGAATGATATCTGTAGTGAAGATATAGATTTTTAAATCCCTGCAAATAGATACATGGTACATGAAGTCATGCAATTACTTAGGAAGGGAAAATAGAGTGACAAGATAAGGGTGCCATGGGCAGAGGAATGAAGAACACTTCAGGGTTGGATGTGTTAGGAGACAAAGGAGACAGTAGAGTATCTTAGAGAGTTAGGAGTTAAACCTGAGCAAGACCATGTAATAGAGAGTTTCAAGGTGGAGGAAGTAGTTTATATGTCATTTGCTGCCAACAGAAAATGTGGAGCTGAAAATGAAAGTGTTGAATTGTGCCCTTTAGGATAACATTTGTTTTAGTGGAGTGTTAAGGGCAGGTTGCAGTGTGAAGGGGGGAAGTCTCTTGGAAGAAATTTGACTGTGAAGGATATGAAAAACAGCACCTGGGTGAGATTCAGGATCAAGGAAGGCATTTTATTGTTTATTGGAGGTTTCTTTGTCTGTTTTTATTTATTTATTTATTTATTCTTGGTTTTAGAGTGGAAGATTCTAGGTAGTATTTGAATGTTCTTGTCAGAGTTCACCAAGCAGAGAAAGGTGAGTATTTGTATGTCAAGTCTTGCTCATCCCACCGAGGAAATGGAGTTATTTCAAAGAATGAGATCAAAGAGAAAAAAGAGATCACAAAGATTAAAATTTGCTTGGAAGGTGAGAACATGACCAGAAAATATATTGCTACAATAATTTTAAGAAATCTTTTCCAGAGTCTTTTTTTTTTTCTTATCACTTCAAATAAATCTGTGATCATTTATATAGCCATTAATTCTGCCTTGTGAGATTTGTGGTTCTTTTAATGCAGTTAATAACCCTAATGTTTATTTAGAGTAGATATCATTTCAACATTCTGCATGTCAGATGTGCCCAATGAAAGTATATTTTCATGTCTGTATTTCTCAAATACCTAAGCTCATCTTCATATTATAAACAAGAATTTGTTTTCTAAAAGTAATTCTAGATTCTCGGTTCCTGAAAACACAAAGACTTAACACAGATTGCTGGCAACCTTTATTGAAGTCCAACACTTGATGTGCCATAGAAGTGAGATAAAATTTCTCACTCTGAAAAATTAATGATGACAACAGCAACAGCAAAAAAAGAACCCCTGAGGAGAACATTGTCGGCCCCTTCCTCACTGTAAAATACAAAAAAGCAGCTCTAGCCAGCACCAGGGATGGTAGAAGCAAAACAGAGAGGCATTCAAACCCATATTGCTATGAAAGACATGAAAACAGGTGCTGGCTGACCATGTAGCTCCTGGGTACTTCTACTCACAGTTCTCCCCTACCCCCACTCCAACATTGGAGCCTCAGGTTAACGTAGACATGAAGCAAACTGGCTGTCCATTACTGGGAGAACGGATAATTAAATATGGTGGACACATATTATGAAATACTATGCAACAGTCAGAAGCAATGAATTAGGTATGCATTCAAAATCATGGATAAATGTTAATATATTTTGGGGGTTTAAAAAAGTGTAAGAAATAGAAAGATAACTATAATTTATACTATAATACCATTTACATAATTTTTTAAAGATTCAAAACAATACTTAACAAGGATAGAACATACAAATGGACATATCTTAAGCAAAATAGTGTGAGTCCCTGGTGAGAGAGGGGGTCGGAGAAGAATGGAACTAGTGACCATTGACGAAAAGGATAATTAGTAAAAATAAAATGAAATGAGAACTAATAATGACAATGTGCCACGAACCTAGACTTATGATTAAAACATGTCTCTGTACCACCATCCAAAAAAGATAAAAGAAATTATAACAAAACCGGCTGTAAAAAATTGCATAATGAAATATGCAAATAGGTTTATAGTTAATGTAATTTTCAGATCTCAAACTGCCCAAATGTAAATTTAGAAGGGGATAGGCTTTCTACTGCTGAGCCATTTCAGATGAACAAACAATTCAGCAGCCATTCCTACAGGTTATTCTTGATTCATCAAGCTCTCCCTAGTAGTTTCAAAAGGCACATAGTGAAAAGGGTCATAGAGGGTACAAAATAAGATTTTCAATGAAGTGACCCTTTGATGAAAGAACAGGAAATTTGGAGAAGGGTTAAAAAATCTCAGTAGGCTAGTAAAAACCTCAAAAGATTGATCAATTTTGTCAAGCTCATTTTGAGACTGCTTTCATATATCATAAAATATTTTTGAGAGACAAAGACATAAGGCATTACCAATTAATAAATAACAGAAAATCTATATACTGGACAATTTTATTAAATTAATATTTTATACTTGTGTTGAATGTCAGTCTTGACCTAAACAATGCCATGACTTTGAGTAGAACAAAAGAAGGTTAAAAACGCCCTTCACATGAAAGTTTTATATTCTGACAGTACAAAGGAATGAAATACTTTCTCATCTGAAATAGCAGTTGTCTGGGAGGTTCTTTTATTCTTTCATTGCTACATAGTAAATTGAGTCTTTTCAACAGTAATGCAATTGGGAACTTTAAAGATAATTAAGAGACATAAAATATGTCAGTCTTCTCAAACAGTTGGAATATGAGTTTTAATCTCTCTCCTTGAAGAACAGTAGTATAAGTTTAGGTTTCATCATTTTTTAAATAATATTATTTAAATACAGACCAAGAAAAATGTCTAATAACTGTGTACAGAAAAATAAGATTTCTGTGTTCTATAAATATTTAAGAGCTGTACTTGAAATATATTGCTAATATATGAGCAGAAATATTTTAATATTTTGATACAATGTATCAACAAATATTAAAAAAGAGAAAGGAAATCCTGTAATAAAAATTAGGTTTGATGACTTGCTCTGGTATAAATGCAGGGAATCAATTCTCTCCTGACTGTCTTGGAGGTCACAGACAACACAGAGGGACAAGAAAATATCTATCTGTCCCAACCTCTGCAGCTAAATTGATTGCAGCACAGCTTCACTGGTTGCAGAACCTACACCAACTCCCTATAGTATCTGTAGTCTCCATGAGGTTTCCAACCGTCCCATCTAGTTTATAGAATTTAAGATGGAACCTTGTGATTCACACCAGCAGCATTACCATAGGTGATTCGCGCCTCAACTCCCGTTCGAAAGAGTAAATTTTCATGAAAGTTCATATAGGTGAAACCCTTCCAAACATTGTCATCTTATTCATAATCCACTCTCAAAATACTCTTTTCCCATTTCCTCTGTGATCTGCCTCCACATTCTACAATAACTCAGTCTATGATCAAGAGAGATATTACTCCCAATTCAGAGTTGCTCCTGAGAAGCACATTTTAGTTCCCCCTTAAAGGCTCTCGATACATTGAGGACATAAATCTCTGAGCAATTAACATTGACAGTCCCCACCTGGTCCAAGATATGATTGACCTCTTGTTATCAGAGCTCCTACTCAGTTCCAATGGTGTTTTCCTCAGGATCCATCATCATTACAAAAGTTGAACGCCAACATTGCATAGGTCCTATATAGCACATGTGGAAATAAAACAGAATCCTAGCTATAGTTCTGCCTAATTAAAAAGAAAATTATGCTGTGCTCTAAAATAAAATACAGAGTCTCATCAAGAAGTCTCCTCAAAGAGACATAAAACTGCCATTAAAGTATCTAACTTTTAAACATCTCAGACCCAGGGAAGTTTTCTGTATGCTAATTTAAATATTTCTAACATAAAATAGAGAGCATGTCATTAGATGACACATGGACACAATAGCATTCAACCTTCAGAGTTACAAGGCCGAAGCAGTTCTCATCAAACAAGACATCAACAAAGAGAATGGCTCTCCGTTCTGTACACCTTTATGGAGAATGAAGAAGGCCACCTTTCTTGGGCTCATGAATTCTCTTTTCTCTTCTCAGAGCAGGAATTCATCACACAAGGTTTAATTTGAGAAAACATCTCCTTGGAGTTACAACTTAGCATAGCTGAATATAGATCTACGTTTTAATTCCAATTTTGCTACTAATAAGTTATGTGAGTTTGGAGGAGAAAGCAAACACTTCAACTCTATAGGCCTCAGTATACAAATGTATGCACTAAGAAGTTTATATTAGATGATTTCAAAGGTTCTTTGTACCTCTCATTTTTATGTTTCTTTATTCTAAACTGAATTTCATGGTTGTTTAATTTGTTTGATAATTGCATCATATATATCTAGGGAATGCTAGGCGTGTGTTAAATATCAAAATACAAAGCCAAAAAGCCACAGCATACATTTTACATATCTATAAAAACATCAATATTACATAATATATATTATATGAACATTATACGAAAGATATTTTCAAGATAAGAAAAAGAAGTGATGAATTCTTTCTGGGATATAGAAACAGTTATCTCAACGGAAGCATTATTTGATTCAGACCTTGAAGGATGACTTATTTCCTGCAGATTGGGGTGGAAAGAGATGCCATTTCCAAGTCCCTTCAAATTCTGTGATTCCAAAAAATAATTTACTGATATTTTGACCAAGTATTAAACAAATAAATATCACCATTACTAGAAATAATAAATATTTGAATGTGTACCTCAGTGTTAAAAGTTATAAAATTGAAACTAAAGCCACTGGATCACCTCACAGTCACTACTGTATCAAAGACTAGACTATTAACATTTAACTACCTTTTTCCATTTGTATTCTTTCAGGACTTTTGGTGGCAAATGGCAAAACCCGATTTGAACTACATAATGCAAAAGCAGAAATGCTGCTAGACCTCAGGGACAGTGGAAATTCAGAACAACAGAAACTGCCTACACTCTAAATTGCCAACTTGACTTCATTCTCTTAGTTTAGCTTCTTCTATTTGATGGAAAACGCAGCTGCTAGCAGCATCTGAAACTCTAAACTTACAACTTCTCCTCTTCCTTCTCCACCTCCTGCTTCTACTGGTTCTTCTTCCTCAACTCCAATTTGGAAAAGAAAATTACTAGCTTGGGTCTTGTGCTCCCCATCAGATGAGTCAATTGAGGTTTTCACGACAAGTAATATCATTGGACCCATTTGGTTCTGGTAACCACCATAGAATTAGCACTGTCACTAGGAAGCGAAGGTAATATAAGAACATGTTCAGGCCCCACCATTTACTGGCTGTGTGATATTGGAAAAGCTACTTGATTTTTCTAGGTCTCCTTTTCCTCATCTGTAACATGAAAGAAGTACTAGTTCCCAACTTAGAGCGATCTTGTGAATATTAAATGAATTAACATACATGAAGTGATTAGCATAAGATCAGGTACATATGAAATGCACAATTAAATAGAGAATAGTATTTTTAAATTATTATGTTCATCATCATCATGGAAGCTCTCATTAGAATCACATCTTTGGAAGGGGGAAAGGTGTGTTCCCCAGAAAAATAGTGGAAAGTGCTGGACAAGTAAAATAGGTGTTTTATTTACACCACTGCTAGAACATCTTATTTTGAAAATTATTTTTAAGCAAGAATATAAAAAACAGTTAAATAAAAAGATGAAAAGATGAATCATTCATCTAATGGAGAAGAAAAACAAGGATAATTAGAATAAATTTACAGATAACTAAAAAGAAAGCACAAGTCTTTTTTATGGTGTAGCAGCTAACGTATCCTATTTTTCCTTTGATCATATAAATGCATTAGAGTCACAAGTTTTACTCACAGTGCAATTCAAATGTCTTCCTCTGGGGCCACACCCACTGGTACAAAGGAGGGGAGAGATGAAAGAAAATAAATGAAATATTAATTATAGACTTTATACACAATTTACATATTATAAATTATATAATTTAGTATAATACAACTTTCAGGTAGGGTCCAGCTTTCCTTGGCAAAAATATTCAGTGGTTTATTTAGATTCCTCTCCTTGCTTCTTTCTCTGAAATGTTGTCTGGATAAGTGGTTGTGGTTGGAGGAAGGAGAGGAGTTTTGCAGCTTTTATGTCTTTGCGGATTGCCAGGGGAGATAAGGCTTACTAGCTACATGCAGGTCCCAAGTGGGATACACTGGACTTAGGGATACTGGCCCTGCTGACATCTTGTGAATCAAGTTTCTGATTGCACTGTTTATGATTTGGTCTCTCTTGCTTGGTCAGGGCCTGGTAGTTCTCCTTGACTATCTCCATCTCAGTGTGGCTACCGCTGGCTGGAGATACCTTGGTGAACACTAGCCTTTTCATCCAGCCTAAACTGGTTCTTCTGCAGCCTCTGCCTCTGCTGGAGGTGTATCTGCCCCTGACATGGTGAGTCTCATGACAAGCCTGCTGGCACTCAAGGCAGCATTAGCATCACCCAGGAATGCCATTCTTTCAGATATCCACTTGGTGTACTGCCTCATCTCCTTCAGGATTTTACTCAAGGATCACTTTTCAGTGAGGCCTAAATAAAAGCGCATCTCCCACAGCACTTCCTATTCCCCTTCTTGCTTAGCTGGTAATGTCATCTAACTTTTAACATATTTTATTTATTTATTTTTTAACGTGTGTCTTTCTTTCACTAGAATGTAAGCTCCATGAGGGTAGAGACTTTCATCTCTGTTTAATACAGCATATCCCATGTTTAGAACACAGCCTGGAACAAAGCAAGCAGTGAATACGTATTTGTTGAATAAATGAATAAACAAATAGAAACCAGGAAATGCTGCAGAGTCCAAATACATTCTCTCTGTGTGTGTGAATATACTGTTTAATTCTCCCAACTAGTGTGGCTCCTGGCACATAGTAGGAGAATGAATAAAAGGGTCTACCTTCAATTTGTCCCTTAGTCATTGGTATGGCTCAGCCAATGGGGTCCTTGAGCTAGTCATTTGGCCCCTTTCCAGTGTTTGCTTTCATTCTTCAACTATTACTTGATGACTCTCCTTCCAGGGCTTTCAATTCTGATTTAATTATATGTAAACCACTGTAGCATCCCTCCTTGTGATATGCCCTTGAAGATTCTGTATCTGTCTTTTATCCATGATTTAGTCTAGCCTCTGTAAATCCTTGCCTGCTAAAAAGAGGAATTCCTGTGTAGACAGATCTCCACTATCCTTACTTGGTTTCAGGCTGTTAGATTGTCTGCTCATTATCTCTCTCTTTTTTTAATTTTTTTGAGATGGAGTCTTGCTCTGTCGCCCAGGCTGGAGTGCAGTGGCACAATCTCAACTCACTGTAACCTCCACCTCCCTGGTTCAAGCAATTCCCCTGCCTCAGCCTCCTGAGTAGCTGGGATTATAGGTGCACACCACCATGGCTGGCTAATTGTTTTGTATTTTTAGTAGAGACAGGGTTCCACCAGGTTGGCCAGACTGGTCGCAAACTCCTGACCTCAGGCAATCTGCCCGCCTTGGCCTCCCAAAGTGCTGGCATTACAGGCGTGAGCCACCATGTCCGGCCTGCTTATTATCTTTATGGTTACTTCTGGAATGCCTTGTTCCTCTCATTTGTACCTCATTGAACAACACACTCAAGTTACCCTGTGTGAAGTTTCTTTATGTAGTCATACTGCACCTTGCTCCATTAAAGACCAATGTATTAAGGATCTAAATTCTATAAGCATACTATGAATATTGCAAGGTTATATACAAGCTTGCAGCTTTAAAAATAGCAAACATTTATTGAGCTTTTATTATGTGCCAGACACTATGCTATGCATTTTTTATGTATTGCCTCATTTTATTTGCATGTAACTTTATGAATAGAGGTCGTGATTTTAGCCCATTTGCTAGATAAAGAAACTAAGATTTAGAGAAACTAAGAAATGTGCCCCAAATCACACAGTAAGCAGCAGAATTGAGGTTCATGGTTACTTGTGTCTGTCATCAAGGCTTATGTTCTGAAGGACCACACTAAACAGCCTCTATTATTTACGGCCACAAAAGAGGAATTTTACCTTTCCACAATTCATTTATTAAATAAGTGAACTGTGTCAATTCAGAGCCAAGAATTCTTTTAATTTATAATAGAGCAAAAAAGAACATTTTTGTCCATCAGAAATACCTTATGATTTGGTAAATTCCCAGAAGAACACTGAGATCACAAATAAACAAATGGATTTCAATAAGACATAAATATCTTTTTTCTTTTACACCAATATCATCTTTTCTTTACTCATTTGTCATGCTATATTGCATTCATATTCCATTGTTTAGAAAAGACAACACAAAACCATTTCTCTAATACTCCCTCTTATCTCTTTTTACATGTTGATTTTGTCTATTAAGCCACCAAAGTATATACACTTTATTTGGCAATAGTTGCAATTCCAATTAATAGCTTAAATAAATGCAGCAGCAGCTGGCTGATCAATAATGTGCTAGACCACATTAGAGCATGCAACTCACTCTCAAGGTATTTACTGGTCCTCATGGTATTTTAATTGCCAATACAGTCAGGGACAAAACACATTTTGTTGTATTTTTTCTCTCTTTTTACATGACTCAGCATGTATAAGCTGTGAAATATATTAGAAAACAATGTTTCTAATGATTTTGTTTCAAAATATGTTTCAGATTCTTCATGCTGAGAAAGTTACCCTCTGAATCCTTAAACTGCCAGGATGAACCAAATGCTTATAATTCTCCTGTAATCATTTCTGATATCTCTAAAACGAGGGAAATCTTCAGAACAGGAATCACTTTATGAACCACGACCGTCTCCCACTTTGTGTTCACATGGGGCTGAATTTCTGTGGCCTCATAAGGGAATGTTTAAATCCTAAAATAGAAATAGGGATAGAAGACGGTCCACAGAAGATAAAAATTAGATCAATAGATTATAACTGCCCCGGGGACCACAGCCATAGCAATTTACAGCTAAATTTCCTCAATATCAAATCACTCAAGCATCATTACTAAGTCTATACACACACTTGCTTTCTCTTTCAGCAAATAGGGTCTTTCATGCCTCTTTCAGCGCAGCAACTACTTTTGTCAACAACAAAAGCAGCACACTGCTGTGAAAATAACTTGGAGTAAAAACCAACCAACCAAATAAAAAATATATTTGTTCCTCAAAATCAAAGTGGAAAGGAAAATACCTGGGGACATTATATTCAAAGAAATATGGTAAGGAAGTTTGCAAAATAATGCTGTAAGCCTTGTGGGATACACAGCTCTAGAGTTTGAAATTCCTCCAGGAAGGAGGCCATTCTGGCATCCTTTAACAATGAATACTTGTTAAACGAATCTTCCACATGCTGTTGTGCATTGACAATTCGGTTGAATCAAGAAGGGAGTGAGGAAAACGGGGTTAAATGTATTTATTTCATTTTGTGATTCTAAGGTTCAATGTTACTGAATCTACATGTTTCCTGGAGCTCTGACACGTAACTGGAAATTCATTAAGTGATTTTAATCATACTTAGACTGTGATTGATTGAAATGATTAAAAGAGCCTATTATTGAAAAGAGATGCAGAACTTAGCTCATGGAACTCAGCTCCTGGCTTGAGAACAGAAATGCCCTAGAAACCCATAATATGAGGTATCTGAGATTTGAACATTAATATGTTAAATAACAAAAATAAGTTGTTTTCATGAATTCTGGGATAAAATTAGGACATTTGTGAAGTGACAGTGAAGCTGAGATAAAGTTAGGTGTCCTCATTTATTTACCATGATCAGATACAGTCCTGAAACAGGGACCATAAGGCATGTTAAACATCCACTATACAAGGTACAGTCACACGACCTTTGCTAGGATAACTCATTATTTACTGACACTGAAAAATGTGGGTGAATACTCGTTACATTAGAAAGATTTTGAGAAGTACCATATACCTTATCCCAGTAATTACATGATATCACAAAATAGATCACACCCTTATTATTGTTTACAATTCCAAAAATTTGGTCTACTGCCTCTTAAACAACTTTTCCTAGTCCAAGGTACAGTACAAAACAAATTAACAGAGAAAAACATTCCCAAGAAAATTTCATTTATATTTCAACCCTTCTGTTGGATGATCACCTTTTCTGGTTATTTCGAAAAATTACTTCACATGGGCAATCCTCAGTATAAAATACTGTCCTAGAGATCCTATTGCAGCCATTTGTTTGAGACACAGGAAACATTTTCCTAAGACTTGATGCTATTAGGCTAATTAGAGTCACCCAAGCTACAGTGCCTATTTAACAAATAAAATCGCAGGTCTATTTAGGTTAATGTACATTGTGTCATCGGAAAACATATGCTAGATCCTCCTGTGAAACATCTTTTCTGATCCTAGTGATAATATGACCTTAGTTGTAGTTTGTCCAAAAGCCTTCTTCCAAAATCACTTCTCACCTTTTCCAGTGGCTTAAGGATTTGAACTTCATTACAAAGTACAACTTTAATTTCTTTGTAGTCATTTACATTTACACTCTTTTATTTTATTTATTTATTTATTTATTTTTTTGAGACAGAATCTCGCTCTGTCACCCAGGCTGGAGTACAATGGCACGATCTTGGCTCACTGCAACCTCCATCTCCTGGGTTCAAGTGATCAAGCAATTCTCCTGTCTCAGCCTCCTACGTAGCTGAGATTAAAAGTGCCCATCACCACACCTGGCTAATTTTTGTACTTTTAGTAGAGACAGCATTCCCCCATGTTAGCCAGGCTGGTCTCAAACTCCTGACCTCAAGTGACCCTCCCACCTTGGCCTCCCAAAGTGCTGGGATTACAGGCATGAGTCACCATGCTTGGCCTACATTTATACTCTCTATCAGTTAGCATCCAATCAGAGAAGCAAGACCATGATGTGTTGATAGATGACAGACAGACAGACAGACAGACAGATAGATAGACAGACAGATAGTTTTGTTACAGGGATTTGACCTTGCAAGATTTGGAAGTTCGAGTTGCTTACATAGTCTCACTAAGGCTGTTTTCTTTGCATCTCACGCTAGACAATTGTGTAGTAGCAATCTATTTCCCCTTGATAGTCAGGATCAAACACATCAGCCAATAGAATAATCCTTTGCATTGTCTGTTGATTCAGTGGCATAAGGAAACCAAAGTATCCAGGCGGCAGTTTTAACTACCAGTTGATTGGAATAATTGTTGTGTCCCCAGCAGAGTGTAATGTCATGGAAATGAGAAACAGAAATGTTGCTAGTAGATCACTTAAGGTAGTAGTAAAATGAGTCACTTTCCTTTCTATCCACGAATCCTGGCTATAGGAGGCCAGCAGCATTGGATGCTGATTTCAGGTATATACCACATCTGAGAGGATACTGCACTACTTCTTTACGTGTTGCCACTGGCCTAGAACCAGTCTTTGCTTAAGCCAGCTGCTCCAAGATGATGAGGACATATTAAGACCAGTGAATTTCATGAGCATGGGCCCAATGTCACACTTGATTCACTGTGAAATGAATTCCTTGGTCAGAAGTGATGCTGTATGAAATACCATTAGGATAGATAAGGCACTTTGAAGTCCATGGTTGATAGTTTTGGCAGCAGCATTAGGGGAGGCAAATTCATCTCTAGAGTAAGTGTTTATTTTGTGAGAAATAAGTGCTGCCTCCTTCACGATGGAAGTGGCCTACTGTAAATAACTCAACATGAAGTAGCTGGTTGGTCTCCCATGGGAATAGTGCCATATCAGGAGCTCCAATAGCTCCATGTTGTTCTCTGCAGCTGTTGTCTGCTATAATTGAGTACTCAACAGTGAGTATAGTCAGATAAGCCTTGGTGAGAGGAAGTTCATAATGCTGGGTCTACATATAACCTCTATCTCTGTTATCATAGTCATTTGTTCATGAGCCCACCAAGCAATGACAGCAGTGACTAAAAAAGGAGGCTAACTTTGTCCACAGAATGGGTTCTACTATCCATCTGGTTATAAAAATCCTTCTCTGCTGAGGTCATCCTTTGATGCACACTCACAGGGAACATAAATCTTCAACCTCTCTGCTTGTTTGGAAAGGTCTCCTAACAAGCAATTTTCCAATGTTGTTCCTTTGAAGTCCCTGACAAACCAGTCAAACCATTAGCCATAGCTTATAAATTAGTATAGACTTGGCTGAGCACAGTGGCTCACACCTGTAGTCCCAACACCACTTGGGAAGCCCAGGCAGGTGGATTGCATGAGCTGAGGAGTTTGAGACAAGCCTGAGCAATATGGTGAAACCCCATGTCTACAAAAAATACAAAAATTAGCCAGATGTGGTGTCATGCATGTGTAGTCCCAGTTACTTGGGAGGCTAAGGTGGGAGGATCGCTTGAGCACAGCAAGTCAGAGCTGCAATGAGCCATGACCATGCCACTGCACTCCAGCCTGGGCAACAAGGTGAGACCATTCTAAAAAAAAAAAATGGTATATACTTATGTATCATGCCAACCCTTCATTGAGGCAGAATGAAAACCAGAGGCACTGCTTGAAGTTCTACCCACTGGGAGGATTCCTTCCACTACAGGTCTTCAGCATCATCCCAGAGTGGAACTGTGGTGCTATAACCGTCCTCTTTTGGGTAGTGCCCACACATCATGCAGAATCATCTGTAAAACAAGCACAAGACTTTTATTCCTCAGTCAACTAGTCATGCACAACTCCCTATGAGTCCATAGTTATATGTTGAGAAAGAGAAGGTAATGCAACAGAAATCGTAACAATGAACATCTGGGCCACTTTCTCATGCAACTTACTTTTGCATTGTGGACTTGTTTAAACATTACATTGTATATACTATTTCCATTTGATAATGCAGTGTAGTTGTGCACATCCAGTTTTATGGTTTGGTAGGCCAGGTGTCACATGCAGCTCATGATGGGCAGTTCAGACCACTTGGTAACTTGATGTTCCATGGTCAAGTGGTCAGTGTCAGTCCCCGCTGCAGATCAAAAGCTGTTACTTACTTCTTTCTCTCCCTCTCTTCTTTCTTTCTTTCTTTGTTTTCTTTCTTTCTTTTCCCTTACATCAGTGAAATATGTGAACTACAGAATAGCTATCATTTCACTTTTGTCCTTCAAATCTCACAGAAAAATATCTCTGGGTCCCACTGTAACCAGAAACATATAGGGAAAAGGAATTCTGGGAAATGTAGCTCCCCCTAACAAATTTGACACACTACAAAGTCTCCATACACCTGAGGGGAAAACGCTATATCAGAAATTTTCTCATAAGATTTTTGACAGTTGATAGGAAGCAAAAGAGTCGGACTGTTCTGAGTGAGTGACTAAGTGGAAAGATAGTACATTGCAACTATGTTTAATGGATAAACAGTAAAGGGACTCCTGTGTACCAAAATAGAAACTTGTCTACTCTATAATGTTATGCTATATTAGCTTCTAATTTCCCTTATTGATACCTTCACTCACAATAACCCTGTTTGCTTATTTCTCACAGATTCTGGTAAAGATTTCTTTTTCTCATGGAAAGTAGATGGAGGTGGGGTATGTGATTCCTGTGCTTAAAAATCTGGACCTTGGTTTCTGCCTCCTTAATTCCTTTGAGATATTCCTACATAACTATTTCTATTTCTTCAGTTGCAAAAACATTAGGTTTATTTCTCTATCACAGAATTGCTGAGTTTATTAAACATGTAAGTGGTTGCAAAGTGTTATATCAATACTGAGAAGTTGAATCAACCACAAAGTATAACTAAATAATAATTGAAAAGTAAATTAACCATAGTTATAGTCAGATTACTATGTTCCTTCAGTATTATTTATGGCTTTCATTTCCATGGTAGATTATAAAATTTTAATGTTTTTATGTTATTAATATCTTTATTAATGAAATTAGGATACAAAAAGATTTGTTTAAAAAGATTAAAGTTTTCAAATCATTTGAATTTTTGGCAGGGAAAATAACTATGATGGATACTGTCTCAATTATGAACTTCCCACTTAGAAATAACCAGTTGCATGTTCCATTTCAAACCTTCTCCTAACTCACCTGAACTTAAAATTTTCAGCCCCAACTGGAATAATAACTGTTATTTATTGAATACTTTTCATGTGTCAAGCATGCAGTTTACTGATTTGGCCTTCCAAAATTTGAAATGGGAACCTCTACTATGTACCTAGTGCTTTACCTAGCACTGGTGTTATGATAGTGTTTTCAAAGCCATCTCCACCTT
Organism: Pongo pygmaeus; assembly: GCF_028885625.2. Classification (NCBI taxonomy): domain Eukaryota; kingdom Metazoa; phylum Chordata; class Mammalia; order Primates; family Hominidae; genus Pongo; species Pongo pygmaeus. The sequence continues at coordinate 122,592,084 of NC_072373.2, read as the reverse complement.
GTGGAAGGTGGAGATTAAGGAACAAAAAAATAAAGAGGGAACTAACTGCAGCAAAATTAAGAAAAACATAAGAAGTCAAGGCAGCACATAATAGGGACATTTAACCAGCCTTGATGAGTCAAGAAATGTTTACAGAAGTGAGACCTGAAGGATATTTTGAAGTCTGGAAAAGGTGTCATAGAAAATAAGGGAAGAGCATTCCATAAAGAGTGCATACTATATGCAAAGTCTGAAGGTAAGAAAGAAAAAGGAAAGAACTTTGAAAGAAGTACAAATAGCTAAATAGGATTACAGAGTAAATTATGCAGGCATGAGTGGTGATATGTGAGGATGGAAAGGTAGCAGAGGTCTTCTAAAGGGCAGAACCAAGTTGGAATGATGACATTCTATCCTAAGGACAGTAGGGAGCCATTAAAGACTGATGAGCATGTGAATACATGATCAAGTTAACATTTTAGGAAAATCTGATGCTTTTACGGAATAAAATGGAAGAAAAGAATGGTGGCAAATAAGCCAGTTCATAGGTGAAGAATGACTGGTACCATTTTCAATGGCCTTAAAAGGAAATGGATCAAGAGACATTTAAATGGTAGAGCTGTCAAGATTTACTGCACTGATTAGATGACAGGAAGAGGTAAGAAGACCAAGATGATTCTCAACATTCTAACTTGGGCAACTGGTTGGATAGTGGTGCCGATCACTGGGTTAAGGAACAAATAAAGAGTAGCAAATTTTTCTCACAATATTCCTTACATCAGGTGTTATTATAGACACTTTAGAAATGAAGCTCAGAGAAGTTGGATAATATCCTAAGGTCAAAGATCTAGTAAGTGGTGGAATCTACAGGATTATGCCTCTTACAGACTCCAGAGTCCATGCTAGCAGTAGATGTTGTGGTCTGCTTCCCAGATCTCCTCTCAGGATTGATCACCTTGTTCTCCCCAGCTGTTGGGAGGCTGCCAGCTGACAGGCCCCCTTCCAGGAAATGGACTATACCAGTGATTCCCCAAATACAATCCCTGGACCAGAAGTAGCAGCATCACTTGGGAACTTGTTAGAAATGCAAGTTCTCTGGCCTTCTTCCAGACCTCATTAGAAACTCTGGCAGTAGGACCCAACAATCTGTTTTATTAAGCCCTCCTGGGTTCTGACTCTGATATATGCTAAAGTTTCAGAGTCACTCACCTAGACTGATGAGAGCTACCTTGGCAAAAGTCCCTGACAAAAGTCTTTCCTGACCTTTTTTGTCTCAACTTAGAAAAATTCTGTAGCAAAAGGAAAAGCGAACATTATCAGGCAGAGGGAGAAATTGGTCTGCAATGCAGTCTTAAGGGAGGTCTCCAAGGATCCACTGGAAGTATGGAAACTGAGATAGCCACAGGTATTTCTCCTGCATGCTAATCTCCACCTCAGATTTTGCCTCCTCAGTAATCCAACCAGCAAGTGTTGATACCAGGAGTGGCCAGGGAATATAAACACTAAAACGGAACTTGAACACCTGCCATTATCCTGGCAATGAGGACCCTATCGCTGGTGGTAGATGGAGCTCCTGGCAAAGGTAGCAGTGACATTGTTAAAATGCTTACTGGTGGTGAGTGGGGTTGGTATAATAATGGAAGGAAATGCACTAATGGATGCAATGTATTAGTTGTTTGAGAAATACAAGGTCATTGTAAGGATAATGAAATTATCTGGTTATTGATGGGGACAACTGATGCTTTAGAAAAAGTAATAAAAGACTGAGAATAGAAAATCAACAATTAAGGGATTGGTATGAAAGACTGAAATCTTAGCAGCATGTGAAGAGATTTTGATCTCTTGGAGCTGGATGGCAAAAAAATGCTGAGAACCAGGCCCCAAATTATTTTTTTATGAGAAGTATCAGAACTCCAAAAATGGTTGAATTCTCAACTTAAGGAAATCTGCTGTCAAGACCAGAACCTTAATTGGGAAAGAATGGGATCCTCTGATAAAAGATGCCTTGAACATCTTAAATCACCAGTTTTAAGTAGATCTACTGGACCTGCAGACACTGTCCAGTCCTCCAGAGCAATAATTAGGGTTAAAATCACAACATAACCTGGCTGGAGAAGTGTTAGACCTGACAAGGGGGATAAAGGACACCAAAGGAGGTGTAGGATCTAGTCAACATGGACCAGAAAAAACTAGAAGTTGTAGTAGATTCTAGGGGTGCTGGATCAAAAGGGACAGAACATAGTGTTGAATAAGGGAAAATATGTTGATGTGGGATCATTGTCCTGGAATACAGAATGTCATAACCTGTCAAGGCACCTTGGGAAAAGTGTTAGTGTGCTTGGAGGAAGCAACAGCCTGCCATAAATGAAGTAGAAACGTCAAAATTGCTATGGTAGCAGAAGGAAACAAGGGCTCAGAGAAGCAGCATGCAGTGAGTGGATATATTATGTAAAGCCTAAAAACTCACCTAATGCCAGTGTTCTGAGATATTCCACTTACCAAAGCAGTAAAGAATACATGAGTGACAAAAGACCATTCGTATCATGAAAAGTGCATTGGGGCCTCTCCCTTACAAACTATGGCTAGAGATGACACAGAACTAGGCTCTCAAATGGCGATGCAAAGATAGGATCATAAAATGATAAATGCAAAGTGGTGTGTTTCTTTGGCTGCCTATTACTAACTGATCTCACACTGAGATCAGGACTTCCATAAGCCAGTATGTACCTGTGCGGACATTCAGTGACTTACAATGTTTAAATATTTCTGCACTAGTCAGTAAATAGCCATTGTCGTAAGCACTGTGCACCTCCCAACTGCTAGTGTCCCATCTCCCCATAACCAAAGGTTTAATTCCTGGCATGGCATTAAACAGGCTCTTATGTTAGCTCTGTCTGGTAGGGCCCTGTGCCATACTAGTTGTTTACCACTGCAATATTTTGAAGAGTCTTATTTATTAAGTACATTATGGAGAGTTGAAGAAAACATTAACTATTCCTTGTTGTAACATATATAATGCATATTTATACAGTAGTCCCCCTTGTCCACTGTTTCACTTTCTGCAGCTTCAGTTACCCACAGTCAAGAGTGATCTAAAAATATTAAATGGAAAATTCCAGAAAAAAAAAAAACAATTCGTAAGTTGTAAATTGTACACCATGCTGAGTGACATGCTGAATGCTCTCACTATCCTGCTCAGTCCCACATAGGACATAAATCATTTCTTTGTCCAACATGTCCACACTGTCTATACAACCCACCCATTAGTCACTTAGTAGCCTACATAGTTGCAGGATCGACCATCCCGGTATTTCAGTGCTTGTGTTCAAGTAACCCTTATTTTACTTAATAATGGCCCCAAAGCACAAACATAGTGATGCTGTTATATTTTTACAGTTGTTCCATTTTATTATTAGTTGTTGTTATTAATCTCTTACTCTGTCTAATTTATAAATTAAACTTTATGATAGGTACGTATGTATAGGAAAAAAACGTAGTGTATATGGGGTTTGGTACTATCCTCAGTTTCAGGTATCCACTGGGGTGCTTGCAACGTATCCCTCATGGATAAGGAGCAGGGGGCTACTTTATGTATTAACTATATATTAAAAACCATATAACATCTTCTTTTGTATTATATTAACAACACTTATTTAAATGGAAGTACATCAGGATAGTATGGAGGCCATGCTATTGGGGAAAAAGTAGCGTAGAGGATGGAATGAAAAAAATAGATAACATGTTTTCTGGTTACAATCTATAATAAGAATATCAAATATATAAGTAAGATTTAATTATCCTCCACCTTGCTTACATTTTTACAACTAAGAAATTACTACTTTTGCAAAACCTTACAGTTTTATATTAGAGCATCCCTTTGAATCTAAAATATTTTTAAGCTTTCAATAAAACATGTATTTAAATCCCTTCATTTGCTGACCTATTATTGAAAATCGTTGTAGGCAATAAAAACACTTTTAAATAATTCTCCCAAATTAAACATACTCCAGCCAAATATTCCCCAATGTGTGAAACAACAAAGGCAATAGATGAAAATGAATCAGTGATGCTGTCTGGAATTTTGGTTTAATTTTTTTGCAATTGCTCAAATATTAATAACCTGAGATCTGATCTTTTTATACATGCAGAATCTGCTTAAGCCTTTAAAAAATAAAAAAGCTAAACAGAGATGTAACACCACACTGTAGGGAGCAATCTCAATCTGGTGGAAGAAAAAATTAGGCAATTCAAGATGGCTTAGGGTTGTTATTTCTATGCATTCCTACAGACTGTGTCTTAAATGGGGTTACCATGAGGAAATTGACTCTGCATTCTATAAGTACTAGACTACACCTGTGCTGTTTTGTCACCTGTTCAGACATTAACAGAAATTTTTGAATGAGTGGATCAAGATGGTGGGTTTTGAACTGCAGGTCTGAACAGACAGAAACAACATGCAAATCACTAAAAGCAGGAACTGTTTTGTTGTCATAGTTATGGGAAATTTTTCAAAGGCTGAGAAATAAGTATTGAATCCTTAATTAGAAAAATTTTATATTTTATAGGTTTTACTTTTAAAAGTATGAAATAAAGAGCAAAAATATCTTGATTGCTGAACTATCATGGATTCCTGAAATTTAAGCTGCTATTCTATTAATGTTAGAATTAAGAATAGGAGGCATATGAACATGAATTTTCTCCTAAAAACTATGATTGTAGTTTACTTCCACTTGATTTTTTTTTCCTTGCTGGGATCCGTATGCCTCATTTTCTTTATCTGTACAATAGGGATTATGAGAGTAATTACTTCATAAAGTTTGGGGTAGCTAATATACATCAAATGCTGAAAATATCACCTGGTATTTTGTAAGTACTAAATAAATATTAGCTATTGTTATTTTGTCAAATATTGGTATTTTGTCTAATGGGAAGCCACAGCATTTTCAGTAGAGGAGTTTTGCTACCTTGTAGGCAAAATGGGCTTTTATGGCCTTGAAACTTAACTGGTTTTAATAACACAGCATCTATAGGAAAATGCATTCTCTAGTCTAAGCTACCAATTTACATTTCTATAAAATGTGCATGTATGGTCCCTAAGGAATCATTTGTCTAATGTTTTTAGGTCTTAGGTCACTCTTATAACAGGATAGTTTTAAAGCCCAGTCTTCAACTATTTGACCATGGTTTTAAAGAGGAAAGGCAATGAGACATCAGTTTATGTGGTAGGAATTTTCCTCTAAGGTCCCTAAGGTCCCTAAGGAATCATTTGTCTAATGTTTTCTATACTAGGCTTATCTTTGGAAAATGGTTCAGGTGACAAGATGCCCACATTTCTTACCTTTCTTAACTTACTAAGGAGAGCAAGGGGCAAAGTCTTGTGAGATCAGCCTGACTAGGTAGGCAGGTGCTAGAGCACACCTTTCCTTACAGGCCTTGTTAGTGATTTTGTGTTCATCCTCAGAACAATGGAGAGACACCAAATGTGTTAAGCAGAACGTGATACAAGCTTAGATATGTTTATAAGAAGATCACTCTGGCTACCATGTAGAGAAGGGATTGGTGGGAGGTTAGTTGTTTGAGAACATGTTGATGTAACAGAGAACAATCTATGACTAAAGCAGTGGGCTGATGAAAAACAATATTTTGGACTGACTGTGGTTGTAGTGGAAATGAAGAGCAGGAGAAAGTACATGAGAATTTCTTTGAGAAAGTTGAATTCAAAGCCAGGCAATTTTCCAACATCTCTGACTGTTTCCACATTTGTAAGGTGGAGACATTGTAGTTGCTATACACAGTAGCTGTAAAGATTAAAGGGAATGTAGGCACAGGGAAGCAGCAAGGCCATATAGCTAGAAAGTGATGATGCCAAGATTTAAACCCAAGATATCTCACCCTTAAAGCTTCTCTTTGTGTGGGCTGCCATGAGAATTAAACGAGGTGTTACCAATTGTTGTGGCTGTTAAATTTTGTTTTAATTGCATATTTTAAAGTACCATGATAGCCAAGTTATAATGCTACTCATTTAACAGAGACTGGGTGTCAGTCACTCTTATAACAGGATAGTTTGAAAGTCCAGTCTTCAACTATTTGACGATGGTTTTAAAGAGGAAGGGCAATGAGGCATCAGCTTATGTGGTAGGAATTTTCCTCTGCAGGTGATTGTTATGTGTTCCTCCTTGCTGGTTGCTGTGGTGGTTTTGAGAGGGGATGCCAAGAAGAATGAAGCTGGGTCTCAATGCCCTTATCTGAACAAACAAGATGTGGTCTGCAGCAGCCCCACCCCACCCCAGTTGGGATTTATCCTTGTAGTGAAGTCCTCCATCCTTGCCTCACTGGCATATACTTGCTCATCCAATGAGAAGGAAAATGGATCCCAAAAATGTTAGCTTACTACTTGGCAATATTCTTATCAAGGGGTTAGTCTAAATGTCAACAGAACTCATGCAGCTCAGAAGAGAGCTCTAGTCAGGTTTAGGGCTGCTGTGGAGCACATTTAACTGGCTCAGACCATACTTTGAGACTCAACCTCATTTGACTTTACCATAAAAACAATAAGCAAAGCAAATGAATTTGATAGCCCAGCACCACTGTCAGATCTGAAAGAGATTATTGACATCACATGCCTTTCTCTTTGTGTCCATCTGAACATGTCTGAATGCCTGGGCCCAGAGAACCTTCCATGCTAGAAGCAGGAATGAGAGATTAGGGAGAGAAGGCAGCAGTGCCTTTTCTATCCTTTCCTTTTTGTTTCCACACTGTTTAAATGAACTTTCTCCTTTTTTAAGCACCAAGTATTAATAAGTACTTTATTAGGTCAAAGCTTGGGTGTAAGCTAGGGACAACTGAAGTAGGCTGCCAATGAATCAAGTTACCCCAGAAGTCATGCTGTAGTATTTGTGCCCTTGTGCAAGTACACACCCAAAACATATGTGTGGGGCCGATTAATTGCAAAATTTGGAAGAGATGTAACGGGCCCTGCAATTCCAGCTCCATGGGAGAGTTGAGTCATTTGTCCTTGCCAGAAGTTCACAATGTGCATGACACCAGTGGAAGCCTCATGTGCATAAAAATCATGCATTGTGCCATGGAGGTTCAGGTGGTAATAAAACCTGGAATCAAAATGGTGAATTTTACATTTGCAAAATATGGTCCATAAAGTGAGTCAGCTAGAGTACATCATAAATAGTACTGTTAAAGAAACGGGAGTGAAATGGACCAGGTTACATTTTCACAGAACATCTGCCTCAGACGCTGTAACCTCTGCACCTCTGTCACTTTACTTAAATGTCCATTCCATCATGAGTCTGCATCTACAGCTTATTGAGTAGTTGAAAATATGTTCTTTGCATCTCTTTTAAATACTTTTAATTTTCAGTAGCTTCCAATAGCACTATATTATAAACTAAAGGAAAATACAAATTCTAACGTGTTTCACAAAAGCACAAACTTACTGACAATAAAAAGAAGAGTAGCCTCCTCCTTTTCTTCAAATAGATATACAAAGAACAAGGAATAGAGATAATAAACCCCAACAAAATGCAACATTTCTTGGTGACCGAGATGGAGACCTACTGATTATGACTAAGGCAGATGTATCCATAAATATAAAATTGAATTTGCAACTTGAAGGGTATTACAGTTGAGCTTCAGCACAGACCTGACAAGTCTCTCCAGAACTGGCCTTGCTATTCAAGAGAGAAAAAAATTAAAGCATTATGGTACCAAAAAAGGCAAATAATAAATATTTATGTTTTTCAAATCAGTACGAGACTCACATCTTTGAACTTAAAATGTGTGTGACAAATGAAGGAAGCTAGGTGTTAGATATTGCTGTGTTGACTGTTTAGCTAACTCAGGAATACAAAAATGGAATTAAGTTAACAATCTTTTGTACTCCTGGCTCCTTCAGCTGTAACATTTCTATAACTGTGTCTCCTGTTGGGCTCAATTATACTTGTTGAATCCCTTTCTTCTTTCAACACAGCATGGATTGTGAATTGTTTCATTTGTGTTCTGTTGTGTAATCCGAAGTTTAACAAATAAAGAAATAAAAGAATTTAGATTTTAAACAGGATCTTTCTGAAAAAATGATGCCTACAGAAAACAGGTACCTAATTCCTTGCTCCCTGCGGCCAATTATACATATTCACTCTTTTTATATCTTTTACATATGAAAGTATCTACTATACTGAGCCAAACATAGCATGAACATTTATTGGAGTAAGACTTATTAAGTCTTTAAAAAGCTTAGTAAGTTTTATAATCCTGCACTTAGAATAAAGAGGATGGAATTATAGGATGTGAGAGTATAAAGGACCTTACAGAACATCCATCCCATAACATTTTGCAGGGGAAGCATAGGTTCAATCAGGTCAAAGAGGCGGCATTCTATTATACACGGCAAAAGGGACAGGGCTTTGAAATCAGCCAGTGCTGGGTTCAATTTATGAGGCAATAATTTCAGAGCAGGTTACTTAGTGCAAGGAAACCTTGGTTTCTTCACCTGAAAAGGGTGTAAGAATGCTTATATCACAGGCCTCTTGGGAAGATAAAATTAAATAAAGATACCAACTGTCTAACACATGACAAGGTACATAGTAAGTGTTCAAAACATATTCTTTGCCTGTCTTTCCTTACCTAGCTCCCCATCCCCATTCAGTGGCAGGATGGAAATGGATACTACAGGTCTCCTGAAGCCCACTTATACAACATCAAAGTGGGCTGAGTTGTGGTTGATCTTCTCAAAGACAGCCTTGTCACAGAAGCCCAAGCAGCCAGGGAAATTTGTTCCAAACTCTCCAAAAGATAACAAGGTGAGGTGGAGAAGATGGGGAGGAGCTAAGACGTTAACCGCTTAAGATACAGCACATCTGAGAGTGTCCAGTTGCTCCTTTTCCATTCCTCATGGATTTCATTATAATTAAAAAGGTGGTGGGTGCTCCAACTTCTGTGAGCAAGGCCAGTAATATCTTTCAATATCGACAATAAGTAAATACACTGAATAAGTCCCCAGAAACAGGGGTCAAATTTTTCATGCTCACCTGTGGACATTATGTCAGAACACTCTTGTACGGGCCAAGAGGTTAACATTTATTGAGCACCTACAAGGAATGAAGCACTCTTTTCAACTAGGCTGTGAATTATGAATAGATGTTATTACCCTCATTTACAGACATAGGCTAAGAGGAGTCAAGGATATAACCCAAGGGAAATAGGGCAGTAAGTGTCAATGCGAGGATTTAAATCCAGACACATCTGAATTCAAAGCCCACACTAGTTTCACTGCACTCCCGGCCTCCTGGAATTGTTCACTTTAATACACACTGGCTAAGGGTGTTCAAATGAAGCTGTATGAGTAGTTGAGACAGTAATAATCTGACTATAAATCATTGACAGGGGCCACTGTGGTTAAAGACATGCTGTGCAAACTGTATTTTACGACCCATCACGTGGGTACAGTACTACCCAGAAGACAACTTTAACTAGGGAAGGGCATAATAGCAAGTCAAAGAGCAAGACTATATAGTAGGAAGTATTTCATTATTATCTTTCATAGGAAAATATGTTTTCTAATCAATTTTCACTGGTCAGAGAGTCTAGAATATATTCAGTATGAAAAGATACAATCTTATTTTCCTTTATGTCTTTATCATATGAGGCTAAAAAGTAACTTTTTTAAAAGTGAGGAACTCAGTATAGAAAAGTTGTTTTTTTTAATTTTAAAGGACTTGGAAAAAAGAGCAAATTAAGTTACCACGTATGTTAGAAGGTTCAAATGATAGAATTATTATTTAAAAATAATTTCACTATAATACTTAAGAAGTGATTTGTTATAGCTCTGGTACGTAGTGATTGTTCTGCTTGGCTGTGATGTATCTGGATTCTGTGCTTAAGTCGTAGAAACTGTACTCACTAAGGTGCAGTTTGGCCGTTTCAAGACCCAAAAAAATCTCACATAACCATCCAAGCAGAATAGTCCAGGGCTAGTAGGGTGGTCTGATACATCGTGAAGACAGGATTCTTTCTCATTTGTTCTGCAGCCCTCAAAGTATGGTTTCCATGTCATGGTTCAAGACAGTTGTTCTAGCTCCCACTTTCCCATCAACATTTCAAAAGGAAGGAGAAAAAAGGAAAGTAGGGCTCCTATCCTTTAAAGAGATTTCCTGAAAGTTTTACATACTATTTAAGCAAGGCTGGGAAATGTCCTTAGCTAAAATTCTATTACTAGGACAGAAAGAAAGACCAGGTAATGGGATAACTGCTATAGAGCTGCAACCTACTATCCATGATGTGGATCTTAATGGGGCAATTTGAAAATGACTCTGTCAGAAGCTATTTCACGTTGCAAAAATTTCACAAATTTTATAAGACATACTAATTTGCTACTGAGCAGGACATAGTCCAGAATTGCATACTGAAAGAGGAATGTGATAAGGCAAGGCACGGCTAAAGAAGGTAGATGACCCTGATGGGTCCTTGCAAAAGAGCTGTGGCACTAACCGCTTCCTTTGTTTCTCTGGAAGCAGTACAACCAATAAATTGCAAAGATCAGCAAAGATTTCCCAATAAATGAAATTGTCATTTATTTTTTAAAAATTATTATATATGCTTGTTAAAAAAGAAAATGATAATGCATCACAATTTTTATTTTGATATAATTTATAAGTAAATGCAATAATTATGTTCACATTACTAAATAAGGTTTATAGTATCTTATTTGCTCCATATTTTGTTACACAATCCAAAAAAGACAAAAGTTATAGAATGTATTCCCTAATTGATTTGCCTGGCATATTTATGTTAAATAACATTCTTATGGGCACAGGCCATTTAACTTAACCTTCTAGTAATTGTAAGGGTCATATAGTATCCCCATTCTACACACCAAAAACAGGTTCAGAGGGAAGGAAGTCACTTGTCGTGATCACATCGATCTTAAGTAGATGAGTTGGAGATCACATCAGGGCAGTCAGTCACCAAAGGCATATGTCTGCTGTAAGAAAGCCCAGAATCTACACATATTTCCTAATGGCTATTCTAGAATATTTTAAGGCCATTGAAAGTCCTTACATCAGCTGGGTGCCATGGCTAACACAGGTAATCCCAGTACTGTGGGAGGCTGAGGTAGGAGAATCACTTGAGGTAGGAGTTTAAGGCCAGCCTGGACAACATAGAGAGACATCCCACCTTCCTCCACCCATATCTACAAAAAATTTTTAAGAAGTGAAAAAAAGGGTGGGGGGACAAACAAAAAAGTTCTTGCGTCATACTTATAACCCAGCAGTGAAAGATAATTAAAGTGAGGTGTGGCTCCAAGCCTGGGGCTGTCACCTCTTTCCTCCCTCTGACTTATTTTAATCACTTAGGATAAACATCTTCCCTCCCCCAATTTTTAGCATAGTGTAGTAAGAAATTAATTTAATCAGAAAGCTCTGGTAAAGTCTAAAACATGTTATAAGGAGTTTTCCTCTTTTCTTGTATACATTATTAATCTATGGCAAAAGAATTTGAGTTCAAGTCATGAACTGAAATGATATCTGAAAAAGAATTTATTTGGTTTACGATTGTATCAATTGATGTTCCAATGAATGTAATTAGTCTTTCTTTCATTTTTAATTTCAGATTAATAAAACCTTAGGATGCTTATGCTATTCAATGCTATATTTTGGATGGCAAAATTTCAATGGTCTGAAAGTATTTCATTTGTTATGTTTTCCCAAAATAGCCACGGAAAAATCTTTGGTTTCTTCTTGTCTCTCTATAAGTTCTGTAAAGACCAACTGATTCTGAGAGGACAAATGGTCAAGTTAATCATGAATTTTTGTGCATATTAGGAGATATTAAAGTTAGCCTATCACGTGCTGCAGGAGAATCACTTGAACCTGGGAAGTGGAGGTTGCAGTGAGCCAAGATTTTACCACTGCACTCCAGCCTGGGTGACAGAGGGAGACTCTGCTTCAAATAAATAAATAAATAAATAAATAAATAAATAAATAAATAAAGTTAGCCTATCAACACTGTTGATAATTTGCAGCAAATACCTTTATGTTGAACAAAGTCAAACATTTTTCTTTACAACTTGAAATAACAATTAGGCTTTATTTGTTCAGTGTTAGAAAACTGCTGGCTGGTGCTGCCCTTTACTGGTTTGCAGTGGTACCACAAATCACTACTCATGGTTAGCTGTCAAAGGTGTGAAGATCTCTACTTGCTATGCATCATTCCAAGTAATGGGCATTTGTGAAGATCAGCCAGGCAGCCAACTGAAATCACTCTTCTTCACCCCCGGGCTCACAGAGGCTGTGTGCTATTTATTATGTCACTGTTTCCCCACTGGAAATCAGGTTCATCAGAACAGTGTCACTGTTTCCCCACTGGAAATCAGGTTCATCAGAATTTCCTATTTATTTTTTCACTATTATCTTATCCACCTAATTGGTCATCTGTGTCCTTATGACAAACAAAACTCATATGGTCAGTGAGTAGACATTTTCACTGATTTTCATATAAATCGAACACATGAAATGTAATTAAGAGATGAGCATGAGATAAATATTACACGTAATGATAAATATATAATGGGTACCGTACCAAATGCATGCCATAAATCCACTGAAAAAATTTCTGTACTCTCAAAACAACTTTTAAGAGTGTCATCACTAAGTGGAGATTCTTAAATTGTGAATTTTTTTTAATCATAATGCTGCCTCGCAGCAGCTCTACAGCTACTGATTTCATGTTCTGATTATTCTAAATTAGATTATGTTCTAATTATATGTGATTATTACATATATTCTAAAACGTTAATGTATTGTTTCTCCTGGCCACATACACAATGGGTATTAAGTGTTTCCCATGACAGTAAATTTAACAAGTTTGGTAAAAACTGGAGTAGGAGAAAAGCCTTTCAATTTAACCTTGGTCAGGATGCTATGGCTCCTGAGGCAACTGTGAGCCTTTCTAATATACATATGTATGTATATAAATATGTACAGTGAAGAACAGCATGGAGAAAAGTGTGCTTTACACATTTGATGTCAGCTAGCATTATTATTATTTTATTAATATTATTGATTTTATATGAATATTTTATTTCCATAGTTTTCTGTTTTAGGGATTTTTTTATTCATTCCTTCTCAGTTTTGTGCTTCATGCAGAAAGGATTACTAATTAGTCCAGAAAGGATTTTAGGCCACTTACAAGCATAGCTAGGCGATATCCCCCCAAAAAGGAGCAAAAACAAAGTGAAGTGAGAAAAAGGCTTAAAATGCACGTCATAATATTCACATACCACTAATTTTCCCCTAAGCTTGCTAGTGGATAATCAAAAGGAAAAATCTTATAACTCAATTGATAACATATATGATATTTTAAAAAATCTATGTTTTTTTTTTTGAGATGGAGTCTAACTCTATCGCCCAGGCTGCAGTGCAGTGACGTGATCTCGGCTCACTGCAATCTCCATCTCCTGGGTTTAAGCGATTCTTCTTCTGCCTCAGCCACCCAAGTAGCTGGGACTACAGGTGCATGCCACAATGCCCAGCTAATTTTCATAGTTTTAGTAGAGACGGGATTTCACCATATTGGCCAGGCTGGTCTTCAACTCCTGACCTCGCTATCCGCCCACCTCCCAAAGTGCTGGGATTACAGGCGTGAGCCAGCGCGCCCGGTCCCAGTCTCCCATTCTTAAGCATTCTTATCAAGATATGTAACAAAACTGGCAATTCCATCCAAATTTCCCTGGTTTGAATTCAGGATCTTAATATGGAACAAGGGACAGACAAGTAATTTGTAGAGTTTGTAAACATGTGGTTATGTGACATCCTAAGTGAGAAAATGAGATTCTTTTCTGCTACAACAAGTATAATTTCACATGTATTCCATGCTTTTCCCAGAGGTGCCTGAGATAATCAAATGAGGTCTTGAATTAAACTGTCTCTCCCATGAAACACTTTTCTCTATATTCATATCTATGCCAAAGTTGTTTAAAATATTATTTCATCACATCATATTCTTTTTTTTGAGAATCTCCAGGAAAATGTATGTATGGTCTTATTACAAAGAACACAGAAAATACTTTTTCTATATACATAGGTTTTTTAAAATATCATATATGTTATCAATTGAGTTATAAGATTTTTCCTTTTGATTATCCACTAGCAAGCTTAGGGGAAAATTAGTGGTATGTGGATATTATGACGTGCATTTTAAGCCTTTTTCTCACTTCACTTTGTTTTTGCTCCTTTTTGGGGGGACATCCTCTAGCTATGCTTGTAAGTGGCCTAAAATCCTTTCTGGACTAATTAGTAATCATTTCTGCATGAAGCACAAAACTGAAAAGGAGTGAATAAAAAAATCCCTAAAACAGAAAACTATGGAAATAAAATATTCATATAAAATCAATAATATTAATAAAATAATAATGTTAGCTGACATCAAATGTGTAAAGCACACTTTTCTCCATGCTGTTCTTCACTGTGCATATTTATATACATACATATGTATATTAGAAAGGCTCACAATTGCCTCATAGAGGCCTGTGTGACACATACAAATAGTACAAATATGGTCAAACCTCAAAGAGTTGTGTAAGCACAAATTTGAAAAGTGATTTGCTGTAAGTTTTTGTCAGACTTTAAAAATAAATTCCTGGCCAGGCTTGGGGGCTCACACCTGTAATCCCAGCACTTTGGGAGGCCAATGAGGGTGGATCACTTGAGGTCAAAAGTTCTAGACCAGCCTGGTCAACATGGCGAAACCCCATCTCTACTAAAAATACAAAAATAAGCCAGGCATGGTGGTGGGTGCCTGTAATCCCAGCTACTTGGGAGGGTGAGGCAGAAGAATCGCTCGAATCTGGGAGGCGAAGGTTGCAGTGAACCGAAATCATGTCCACTGCACTCCAACCTGAGCAACAGGGCAAGACTCCATCTCAAAAATAAATAAATAAATAATAAATTAAAAAATTAAAAATAAAACAGATTCTTATATCTCTAGCCACGCTGGGCTCTTCCAACATGCTAGGGAGGCTCAACCCTTGAGCTATGTGTTTCTTCTGCCTGTAACATTCTTCCTCCAAATGTCTGTGAGACTAGCTTGCTTTCCTCCTTAAGACTTTGCTGAATATCACCTTCTCTGCAAGGGCTCCACTGACCACTCTATTTACACTGGAATCGTCCTCAATGTATTGCTCCAAATCCCTCATATCCTGTTCTACTTTTTCTTATTTACATGTATTTTTCTCTTTCAATAATAATAATTACTTATTAATTATGTTTAACATTTCTATCCTTTGTCCCCGAAGTAGAATGTGAGGTACATGAGTTCAACCTTTGTTTAGTTCATCACTGAATCTCAAACTCCTACAACAATGCATATGATGCCTTCAATAAATATTTGGTTGAATAAAGGAAAGATATGTGCAGTTTGAACATTTGGAATGAAAATGAAAATGTAAGAGCTTTAGAGGACTGTTTTTATTCTCATCTAATTTAAAAGAATTGTTTAGCTGAAATTATTTTTATAAATAAATTCTATCGGAAATCTCACTGTTGCCTCACATATTCGTATATTCTTTTTTTCTATTTTAACAACTACTATTTTGGTATAAATCATCATCTCCCTGGCCATATAGTAGACTCCTGATTGCTCTCCCTGATTCTAATAGTATCTCCCTAGTCCAAATCATTATGAACAATATTTCCAGGTAAATTTGTTTAAAAACACCACATTATTCATGAGTCTTTCCTGCTCAGAACTTTAATTGCTGCATGTTATCTCCTGCATAAATTTCAGACTTTTCACTGGGGAATTCAAGAAGCAATGAATTTTGGGCTTATTGAATTTTCCAAAAGTATGTCCACCATTCTCTAACATGGCACCTTAATTCCGATGATGCTGCTGCTCCCTGATCTCTTGAAAATGGCTTGACCTTTCTGCCTTTCCTGATTTTGCCCTTGTGCAGTCTCCTTCTTGCCTATCCTTCCATTATTTGCCTATCAAACCCTAAAAGGTCTAGCTCAGTACCTCACCTGCTTCAATGTAACACTCCTTGATCTTAGAAGGTCAATTGCTAGCCAGCTTAAAACATTTGTATTTCAGAGTTTTTAACCTTACACTTTTTGATACTGTTATAAAACCTCAAGTAAAATTTAAGTTTCTTAAATGTAGAAATTACAGCTTATATTTTTTCTGGATTTATTTTCCAGAGCACGTGGTACAGTCTTGTGAGCATAATAGATTGTCAAAAATGATTGTTTACTAAATAAGTAGTTAAATAAATAAATGTCAGAACTTATGCTGACATATTTATAATGGAAGCTTCAATACTGTAATATAGAAAGTAAATAATATCTAATATTTGCAAACATTTTTTGTTATATCAAAGAGCACATTTATTCTTCATAGCAATCCTATGAGATACTCAGCAATAGTCCTATTATTCCCATTTTGTAGCTAAGGAAATACAGGCTCAGAAAGATTAAGCCAGTTATCTAAGGCCATGCAACTGTTTAGCAACGTATCAAGGACTTTACCTTTGGTCTTTGAAGACTTGCCAATACATTAGAATACATTTCACAATAATTAACTTAAATGCACAGAAAATACAGGCAAATATACAATACATACATACATATATATTGTTTAATTGAGAAGTTTTTACTCTGAAATGTTTTGAAAGTTCTAACCTTTGTGGAAATCTGATTGTAATAATTTACAAGGACATTTTATAAAGATATATAAGCTAGTGCTAGTAAACAAAGTCCAATAATCCCTGACTAATTTTAAAGAAACTCAACTGGAATAAAAAGTTCAAAAGCTTTTAAAACCTCATGACTGCATCTCATGGTAGTTTTCAGAGAACTAGTTTTTACCAGTTGAGTAATAGACTTCTAGGAGAGATTATGGCAGCTTATAGCTAATACATGTGTTCCAGAAATTGGACATCAGTGAGCATGGTTTTGATTTTTTTTTGTGTGTGTTAAAAATATTATTTCAAAGTCCTTGGCCTTTATTCTATCTAATCTCTCAGGGAATCAAACATATATCCCACTTAATTCCAATATATAGAAAGTTATATACAACTTTTAGAAATCATAGATCCTATTCTATCATCCAGAAACATGAAGGATAGATTTATTTTTGTCTTAGCTTTCATTTAAATTAATTCCAACCTCAAAGCAAGACTCAAAATGCAAAATCTGGAGCAAACCTTAGGCTAGTGATGTTCAAACTGTAATGTGCTTAAATAAGAACCACCTGGGGAGTTGCTAATTCAGGCAATGTGGGAGAGGATGGACTCTTCTACTTGCTTTTTAGCAAGCCCCTAACATTATTCTGAGGTAGGAAGTTTATGAAACCTATTTTAAGAATAACCGCCTTAGAATCATCAGATTCAACTTCCTCATTTTACAGATGAGGTAGTTAAGGCCCAGAGAAGTAAAATGATGTAGGAAAATTCACACAGCAAAAAAGTGTTTTAACAAGGGCTTAGTTTCTTTGTTCCTAGTTTAGTGATTATTTACACTATATCTCATTGGATTGTCTGAAAATTCATTTGCAGTATCTCAATATATGAATTTTAAGCTAATCTTGCATTTAGATCAGTCTCAATTTTCTACTATTGAAGTCCTAGGTTATACTTCTGAAGGCTTTAGTGCACTGTGAGCATCTGGCTCTCCTTGCCTATCAGTCAATTCTTAATATAAGAATAATTGGGCCAGGTTCGCACCTGTCACCCCAGGACTTGGGGAGGTGAAGGCAGGAAGATTTCTTGAGTCCAGGAGTTCAAGTCTGCAGTGAACTATGTTTGTGCCACTGCACTCCAGCCTGGGCAACAGAGCAAGACCCTGTCCCTTAAAAAATGATTACAACATCTATACAGTGATATATATATACCATGATATACGGTAACTGACAGTCTACCTTTCATTATTGTGAACTCAGCTTTCAGGCTAGTGGGGGCAGATAGAGTTTCAGGGCAGTGGCTGAGGTGATTTCCAGCATCTCATTTTACATAGATATCTAAAAAACAGGTTTAAAAATGCAGAAGGCAGTGGGAGTATGTGGGGAAAGCAGGTAAAAAATAAGAAATATGATTCATTTTTTTCTTCATCACCAATATATCTCCTGACCTTTTGGTCATAAACCACTTAAGAACTCGATTAACCAAATTCACCAAAAAAGGTAAAAAGAAAACCTGAATTTCACTTCATCTTAGAGAAGTACTTGGTTACTGTAATCATCAAGTTGTTGCTGTTTCCTTGTATCATGTATAACGATTTCTAAATTTCTTGATTTTTAGCATTATTTCCTATATGATATTATCTTCTTCTTTATTATTGACAAATAATTTTTCTCCAGCTGGAGTTGGAATGAAACAGTGATTTAGGATGGTAAAAATGCAAACCTTGGCAGAATGATTGAGGACTGGTTCTTTATGTCTAAGGCTTAATTGGTATCTATAATTACTAATTACTAAACTTTTCATTATTCATGTGTGGCATATGCCTGGTTAAATGCTTGAACCTTGGGTTTCTCGGTCACCCCCAGTCTGCTCTGCGGGCACGTTCTCATGCTCAACGCTTACTCAGGGAAATCCAGCTAATTTTAATACCAATCTAAGCACAAAATCTCATTAGGAAGGTATATCTCCTGCCAAAAGAAGGAATATAATGTATTCCAAAAGCAAATATAGAAGTTTAAAAATTATTTGCTGTTTTATTCTCTTCTCTTAAAACAGGTTACCAAGAACTAAATTGGAAGTACTGGATGCTAATAGGTTGAGACATATGAAATTGCCATTTTTGTAGGTCAACAATGATAAATTATTGACATGTTAATATATCTCAACCTAAATAATATAGGACATTTTCTTATTCTTGATTTTTCTCCTAATGCCCTCAATTTTTGTTATTTTTAGTATCAAAATGCTTGTAAATGTTCACTACAAAGGCCATCCGTATGGTGCCGTGAGCTGTGCAGTTGTATCAGATGACTTGGAAGTGACAAAATATGCTCTACTGTCTTCTACTTCCTGACTTTGTACCACCTGCTTTCTGGTCACAATGCCTTTTGTGTCTTTGTCTGCTGGATGAATGGCTACTCATCTTTTGAGGTGTTGCTCACATATCATCTCATCTATCTAGTTTTTCTCAGAATCCCAAAGGAGAATTATACATCTTTTCCTTTGGGGCTAACCTGCTCCCTGTGGGTGTCTATCTCAGTTCCTATGGCAGTATTACATTGTTTGTTTACAAGTTTATCTTCTCCAACAGACAGTAAGTTATAGAAGGGACTGTGTTATTTATCTTGTTATTTCTAATTCAGTCCCTAGCACATAGGAGCTAAATTCATGTCTGAGGAAGAGGAAATAGAAAGGCAACAAGGAAAAAGAATTTCTATAAGATCATAGAAATCTATTGTAATATCTTACTATTGTGTCATTTTCTATGGGACTTCAAAGTTTGGAGAACTGACAATCAAGTTTCTTCCTGACTTATTGAAGTAAGAAGAGAATTCATAATACTTCTGATTTTATTCCTCTCCCTTACAAATCGAGGCAGGATTTAAGAGAATTAGTCATTTTCTGTAAGAGAGGGAGAATCCTTGGCAGCCCACTGGGAAGTAAAGGCCACTTGGCATGACTTCAGTTTACTTACTAGAAGCCAATATCCAGCTTATATCCATTGCTTGCATTCAACATGGAAGCTAAAGGATGGCAGCAATAGAGCTGCTAAAAACAGTAGTAAAAATAATAATTTTAGACAGTAAACCTCAAACTAAACCCGGGACCAAGAAGTCAAGAAAAGCAGAAGGATACATCTGAATAGAGTACACCCCAAACCAAATGGCACACTGTGACCTATGTTTCTCTTCTGTGCCTGTTTTTCTCTCTCTCTCTTTCTTTCTTTTCTTTCTTTCCTTTCTTTCTTTCTTTCTTTCTTTCTTTCTTTCTTTCTTTCTTTCTTTCTTTCTTTCTTTCTTTCTTTCTTTCTTTCCCTTTCTTTCTTTCTTTCTTTCCTTTTTTTTTCTTTCTTTCTTTCTTTCTCTTTCTTTCTTTTTCTTTCTTTCCTCCTCTCCTTTCCTCTCTTTTCTTTTCTTTTTTCTTTTTTTTTCTTTTCTTTTGAGACAGGGTCTCAGTCTGTTGTCCAGGCTGGAATGCAGTAGCATGATCTCGGCTCACTGCAACCTCCACCTCCTGGGTTCAAGTGATTCTCCTGCCTCAGCCTCCAGAGTAGCTGGGACTACAGGTGTGCACCACCACCCTTGGCTAATTTTTGTATTTTCAGTAGAGATGGAGTTTCACCATATTGGCCAGGCTGGTCTTGAATTCCTGGCTTCAAATGATTCCCCAACCTTGGCCTCTCAAAGTGCTGAGATTACGGGCATAAGCCACTGCACCTGGGCTGTGTCTGCTATTTTTCTATCCTTGAACCATTTTTGCCCCATATTTATATGACAGTACAAGGATTGCCCACAGAGGCTACTAAACCAGAGAGGTTGCACTCTATTTTCCTTTGGGTCAATGGCATGATACAGATCTTTGTGGACATTTAAGAGTGCACAAAAGGAGTCCCTAGACTTGACCTTTACAGATACCTTTCCCTTAAGCTATCTCTAATATAATACTAAAGATGCACATTACAGTTAGTTATTCAGTTCTCTCTAATATGATTGTTAGCATCTACCTAGACTCGAGAGCTTTGCATTTCCTCCAGCACCAAGGACAGTTCCCAGCAGGCCACAGGAGTTGCACCAATGTTCACTAAATTGAGGAGAACGATTGGTATGGAATTGATGGAAAGTTCTCTAAATGAGGCAAAGGGCATTACTCAATCTTCTCCATGTATTTTCCTTCTCATTTTGAAAAGGCTGCTAATTTTGTTGTTGTAGAGAAATTGAAATTATGAAAATTACATTTGAGGAAATCCACACAGCTGTTGATTTTTGGGGCTGAACTTTTTCAGCCAACACACTAGATTAATTGTGGAATCTCCTGTTTTCAAAAAATAAGTTGAGGATCTTAGGCTGACAAATGAAGCTCAATAAAACATAAGCACATGGGCGCTTACTGAGTTTGTTCAGACCATAGAATTATCCAAACCTGCTGGTGGGATGCCTTTATTTTTAATAGCCTTAGAAGAAAGATAAACTGTTAAACAAATATTGACTACATGTTATGTCTGATTCTCAAAGAAAATGGGTAATAGAAGCTCAGGGTGTCATGATTTTAAGAGATTCACCAGTTGGATAAAAACATCTAGTATCACATACTCAGAGCATAAAAATTAAAAAGTGATTTCTCTTGATTTTTTTAAGGATAAGAAGGGGTAAACAAAAAAAAAGAAAACCTTATTTTCCATTAAACATTTCTAGGGCCCTAGGATTGGAATAGAAAGGAAACATAAAATATTTGACTAAAGTTGTCATCTTTTAAGTTAGCATGCTTTCTCTTCAAAAATCCATATTTTGCTCATTTAAAAAATATATTATTTAACCAAGCAGCTAATTTTATTATTTCCAAACTACTTTACACAGTGCCATATACTAGGAAGTACATGGGTGCTAGAAGACATGTTCCCTGCATCAGTCACTAATTGGCAATGTCTTACACTATTTGCTAATTTTTGTGCTCCGGTATCATCAACTTAGTAAATATGTATATTTTCTTACATTAAACAATACGTCTTTTGGTCTGCTGTTAGCCTTGAGAGGAACTAAATGAGACTGTTGGTATACATATGTTGAGCACGATCAGTTACTTGAATTGTTTGGGCTTGCGAATTTAAAGCTTTAAGAGAAGTACCTTGGTATTCCTACAACAGAAGGAAAATGCCAGTATAATCTAGTTTATAGAGCCCAGACCAATGCTTAGGGCTTGCTGGAGGTTTAAATGTCAAAATATTTGAGTATTAAAAAAGCCTGTCAGGTAAGAAACTTCAAAACTTGTCAAAACTATACAGCTAATGGCTCTGTAGTAAAACATGTCCCTGAGCACAAAGTGAAGGCAAGAAAGAGCTGAAGGATGTTTCTATTGGGACACAAGCAGCAATTATAAACAGCATCTACCACATAGTATACATCTGGTCAAATAGAGCTTGGTCCTTGTTATGAAATAAATGTTTTTTTCCATACCCACTAAATTCATAAGTTGAAATCCTAACCCCTGATGTGATGGTATTAGGAGGTAGGGCCTTTGGGAGATAACTAAGTCAAGAAGAAGATGGAGTGGAGCCCTCATGAGTAGGATTAGTGCCCTTATAAAAGGGACCCTAGAGAGCTCCTTAGCCCTCCTTCCACCATGTGAGAATACAAGGAGTTAGTCTATTGCCTGCAACCCAGTAGGGGGCTCTCACCAGAACCTGACCATGTTGGCCCTCTGATCTCAGATTTCCAGTCTCTAGGGCTGTGAGAAATAAATTTCTATTGTTTTAAAGCCACTCAATCTATGGTCTTTGTTACAGCACCCCAGAATATCTAATGCACCCATGATTTGGATATTTTAGACATCTACATATTAATTTAATATGGTGAGAGTTAGCTCCTGTTACCAAAGAGGCCATGAATCGTGAGAATAAGCTAAAGCTATTCACACCTGCACTGAACATTTATCTTACACCTACTTTATGTCAAGTATTTTACAGTATTTATAAAAAAGACACATGTCTTTTTGGACCAGATATATTGCAAATATGCCATCACTACCACTTTGGCATATTGAAGTTACAAATATTGAAACAACCCTGCCAAATCTCTAAAGAGAAGATTTTTAGGCAGCTAAGAACCTAGAAAAATGAACAACAGTTAGAGACCTAACAAGATTACAAATAAATGGATATCTAAGTTGAAGAAGAATGAGGAATGTGTAGAAACCAGCCAAAGATCTAAAGCCAGAGAACTGAAAGATCAAACCATTCTTCTCCAAAAGGAAAAAGAAAAAAAAAAAAGTAGAGTTGAAAGGTTAAATAAAAACAGAAAAATAGTTTTTTCCAAAGAAAGTTAAATATATACATGGCTAGAGAAAGCAAAGAATGATAAGGTAAGGTAGGTGTCCCCTAAATAATTTCACTTGGTGGCAATGAAATCTCTAAAGTCAATTTCTGATCTGTGTATATCATATAAACAAATACGCAAAGGTATATTGAGGAAAGCTGGTTTAATATATGCATGTTAGTTTGGGGAAGTATATCAGATCCACTTAAAGTGCTTTTTTGGAGAAAAAGTCCTTCCCACCTCATTGCTGCTGGAGGAGAGAACAAGATCTGGAAGGGAAGGGGTTTTAATGTTGAAAAGTCTCTGATGATTCTGATTTACTTCCTTGAGTTTAGATCCACATGTTTAGTTGGTGATTCACTGAGCTTCTGCAAAGGTCAGAGCACATGTTCCACAGAAAAACTCACCTCTGAAAGACTCTCCCACTCCTGTAGTGGGAGGTGTTACCTAATTGGAGAGGTTCCCATTTACATATCACACTTACTTGGGATTGCCTCATAGTCAAAGGAACCCTGGGAATGAGGGATGATACAGGAAGAGAGGAAGGGAGGTTAGTTCCAAGATTTTGACAGATGAAAACAAGTATTTTTCCAGGTTGGAAGCCAAAATCACAAAGATCTTGGTATATTCCAGAAGAGAATTCTCTAATCTCTGCATAGATTTATTTTCTTTTTACTACAGAAGGGCCTTAAATGACCAGATAAAGCAGAGGATGAGAGTTCAGAAAGGCTTTCTTGGCTTGAGAGAGAAGGGCAAGAGAGAAAGGAAAGGCTGAGAACTGTCTGTATTTCAGGATCTAGGCCAAGGGGCCAATGAGAAATAAGAAGGCCACTCTTGATATTGTTTCTTATATCCTATTGCAAAAGGCCCCCATAGAAAGAAGTGGGATCTAAGGGCCTGTGAAGGAGGATTAGGTGGTGAGTAACATCTCCATATAGTCAGTATGTTTTAAACCTGGAGGAGCATGCCTAGAGACAGGGGGAAGAGCCAGACTTGGCCACTGTCTAAGAACCCTTGGTAGGAGTTTCAGCCCTGCAGGTAACTCCTTTTTGCAATGTCAGCACTACAGGACAAAGGTGGGAAAGAGGAAAGCACATAAATCCCAGATTCCTGCACTCAGAGATTCAGAAGGTGACTTATTGTGGCCTCTTAGGTGTTAGAGGGAAGGCTGGGGGTGCCTGAAATCCCTGCCCACTTCCTGGCTGCCCAGGGCCAAGGAGGGCCTGGCTATAGGCCCAACTCAACAAACTTCTCCCCCATCCATCCTTTTACCACACCACCCCCAGTCATCACAGAAAAATGACCCAATTACTCAGCCTCCTGCCTTAATTGTGGGACACATAGTGACTAAGTGTTCACAATTGCCCATTTCTTCCCCCCCCCACCTTTGCCTTGACCAAACATGAGTCAGGCTTCTCTCCAGCAGGTCCCTGGGATTTAGCTTGCCCCACAAATCTGAGCAAGAACTAAAATGTGAAACATTCACCGTTGTTAGCTTATCTTCCAAATTCTTGGACCACAGAGACACATTTCTTGTTCAACCATGAGGGTCTTGAAGTGAGTTGTTTCCCCCATCTACTTGGCTTTCCCTGTTGCTTGCTACCCCTTATATATATAGAAGAAAAAAAAAAGGCCGATTTCTGTTTAGTTTTGAGAGGCTTGCAGATTTCCGAGATCAGAGCGTTTTCCCTGTTACAATAGTCTTTCTTTCTAGTGGAAGTCTCCCTATCTTATCTAAATTCGAATTTGTTTCTGTTTGACGTTAATGTGTAGCTAAGAGTGATCCCAGGTGAGTCTGAGCCCGCCTTGGTGGGGAATGAAGCCTGGAGCATCGGAGCATTTGTTTTTCTCTTAGAAACGGCAAGGAAGCCTGAAATGCACAGCTCTCCCTTGAACTTCAACTTTTTAAAGGGGAATGAATTTCTAAATGAGGAGGTTCCAGTCTAGGGCTGTAGGGGCCTCTGGGCAAAGGAAGTGCTGGTTGAAAAACAACATTGTGATCACTTCTAGCGGCGAAGGGTGTGCTTGGGAACGGTTTGGGGAGGAGACAGAAGAGAGGGGTGGGATGGACGGCGGCAAAAGTGGGAGGTACACGAGGAGTTACTGGAAACGGTGCTTCTGTGGAGGAGCCGGGGGGATGGGGAGTAGGGGGAGGGGGCCCTGTTGCCTCAGCGCCCCGAGGTCGTGGAGCGGCAGCAGCTGCGGCCGGAGCAGCAGCAGCAACAGCAACAGCGAGCGGGACGGAGTTAGGACCGCTCGGAGCGCACAGGTCTCGAGGTAGTATAAGGTTTGCTATCCTTCCACTTGCTGGCAGTTGCAGAAGAGGATCTGCTTTTTAAGTGAAACGTACATGCCACCCCTCCGAGGGCTGCGGCTTCCCCAGGCTTGCTTCTTTGCCGCTCCTCTTTCCGGCTCTCGCGCTCACTCTTTAATTGGCACTGGCCCCTAAGTTTGCCGGGAGCTCGCTGCCCGCTAGGAGCAGGGTCCCGGCCAGGAGCCGCGGGCGGGGGCGGGGAGCCCGGGAGCCGCAATCCAGAAGCGTCGTGGGCCATGTATATTTCATCAAACGGACTTTGGGTGCGTCGCGTCTCACAGCCATCAGCGCTATGTGCAGTGACATTTCTGACTTGAGTGGAGGAATGCGCGAAGAAAACCCGGGTGAAATTGGTACTAGAGGATCTTCTTGGCGCCAATGCTAATTGTCCTGATTTATGCCCCTTCTGACTAAGCTCAACGTCTTCATCTGAAATAAAATGAAAGCGGTGCCAAGCGGCATAGAACCGCCTGGCCGCTGGTTCTGATCCCCGGGAAACAGAAAAGCGTCCTGCGGCTTGAAAAAAAAAAAAAGAGGAAAAAAAAAAAAAGAAATAGAAATAGAAAAAAGAAAAAATATCCCTCAGTAAAAGTTTAAGGCGAGAAGTGTCAGAGGCAGCGGAGTGAGGAGGCGCGGAGGAGAGCCGGCGAGCAGGGGACTGGGCTGGCACGACCTCCGAAGGCTGAGATCTCATTATTAATATCACTATATTTTTGGAGGGAGAGGCACCTTTCTCATCCTCTCTTCCTCTCCGCCCACCCTTACTCCCTCCCCCTCATCTACCTGTCAAAGTCACTGATCTTTTGCATTTCGGAAGAGGACGTCAACGGGAAGGAATTCCCCCTCTGGGCGCCGGCTCCGAGAGGGGGCGACGTGCAGGAGGCTCCCCCCGGGGGCGGAGGCGAAGGTAATTAAGCGGCGAGGAGTGGCGGGCCGGCGCTGGGTTCTCGGTCCTCGGGGTCCTCTCCCGCCGGCGGCCGGGCGCGATCGGGATCCCCGGGCTGCGGCGGTGGCGGCGGCTCGGGTCCTCACGCCCACCCCTCCCTCTCCGCCCGCTCCCGCCCGTGGAGGAGGCTCCGCGGGAGTTGCTGCCCTCCGCCGGTGCATCGCCCGCGGGCTCCGCTGCTGCGGCCGCCGCCCGAGGCGGACCAGGCTGGCTGCGCAGGGCCGCCGCCCCGCGCCGTCGGCTCGGCTCCCGCCCGGCGCAAGGGCAAACGAGCCACACGGTAAGTGCCCGCGGCTCGCCTCTCCTACTGCGACCCGCGCCTCTCGCCCGTGCCCCTCTCCCCCGGGTTTCCCCCCCCCCCGCCCCCCCCCCCACCCGCTGCGATCCACAGGCGGGAGGGAAGGCTCCGGGTGGGCGAGGAACTTTGTAAAGCGCCCCGAGGAGGCAGCGCGCGGAGCCCTGCGCGCACACACACCGGCACACGCTCACACCCACACACAAGTCTTCCCGGGGGTGCGCCCCGGGCCGATGATGCGTCCGCCTGTTGTGTCCCGAGCCCAGGCGCGGGGTCTGAGCCTCCATCCGCCGACTGACAGGCGCCCGGCGCTCTCCCTCTCTCACGTACACCTGGCCACACACATCGCTCAGGAGGGTTGTCGTTATTTTTTCTTTTTTTCGCCAATTATATTTGTTTGGGGAAAAGCAAAAAAACAAAAAAAAAAAACAAAAAAAACCCCAAAAAACAAAAAAACACTTGCGCTATTGCCGGCCTTGGGGATCTGGTGGCCACATCGAGAGCTTTTGAAGTCCCTTCTTTTAATCGCCTTTATTGGTGCTAGATTAAAGCATTACTATCCCATGTTGTGCAGCTGGGGAGAAAGGGAAATTGAAACAGGGAGACTTGGTGTAGGGATGCTGTTTGGAATATTCTCTCATATTCTTTACTGGCATCATATTAATCGGTTGATGGATTCGGCTAGGGACATTGAGTTGCTCTCCTGTATGGATCTGTGGATATATATATATATAATACAAATAATACTGAATATTATTGGGCCTAAAATAACCAATTAAGTGATTCATACAAGGAAAAACTTGGATATAAAAAGAAACTGCGCCCTCTGCTGTTAATTTTAGTACCCTCACCCGGGGACTTTTTTTTTTTTCCCTTCAGAAATCCACTTAAGAGTAGGCTGTCATCTTACAGGGCAAGGGAGGAAAATTCCTAGCGGGGATTTTAAAGCAACTTTACTTGGAAAAGTAGCAGGTTGAGCTCCTATAGTTGCATCAGGTACAGATTTCCAGTGAGTACAGGGTCCTCCTCTCTCACCCATTCTTCTCTTTATACAGGGAATAATGGAGCCACTCCTCATAACAAATTGTCAATCTTTGGAATGGAAAATTCTGAGTAAGATTCAGAACTCCACTAAACATATGGTGAATCTGGCAGTAGAATTGCTCTAGAAATAAGGCCCTGTTTTATGACTGAAAATACTAAAAGTTGTTTTATCTTACAGAAATGAAAAAAAAAAACCCAGAAAGATCTTCCATTAAAATCACTTATTCAGATATGCTTAGTAGTTAAGCTTGTTGGAAAGTTTTCCAAAAAAAAATTTTTTTTTTTCAGGGGAGGCTTTTCTGTTTTGTTTGTCCCTTGAGGAGGATCTCTGGTGAGGGAATTAGCAATTCCACATTTCATTAAGTATTTTGAATTGTGTCACTTTGAATGCCTTACCCGCCTCCCTTTCTCTTTGGCAAAGGAACAGCAGCTCAGTAACTGTCCAAGATTCTTTTTGAAGATAAGCAACTTTCAATTTTTCATTAAGATAAAATTTGGATCTCTGCATGTGGATCAACATGCAAGGAAAAATGTTCATCAAGTATTTCACATGTAATGTTGTTCCAGGGATATATTTTCTTTTCTGGATGCCATGAAATGAGAGATATTTCACCCACTGAAGACCACCATTAAGGCATTCAGGATTCTATGTACTGGACTACTAATTTGGTGGTATTTCCTACTGTGGAATTTAAGAGGGATAATCTTAAAACTTTTGTATGGAAACAGTTTATTTGAACATAAAGCTGGTTTCCTGTTAATATTTTTGTTTTGTCAGCTTTCAATGAGTATATGTGTTAAAATGATTCAGGTTAGCGTTTTTAGGAGGAGGCAAATGTATTTTGCAGTTTCCTTTTGTGTATTTGCAAGTGGTGCAAATACCTATCTTTGCTTCCATTATTATTCTGAAAAATATTAGGTAATTTGTTTAAAAAGTTAAACCATTACACATTTATTTGATAGGATTTCTAAGTGTCATAAAAATTTGGAGAGTTTTAGTTACAAAGGCATCAAGTCACTTGGAAAAAAGAAAATTGGATTCAACTTTGAAAACCAATTATATGTTAACATTGAAATATATGTGTGTGAATTATATTGTATGAGAGATTATATTAAAGTCTTAGGTTAGTATGAGATTTAGCATACTTTAAAAAATAATTTTATCTGCAGAATCCAAAGTTCTGTTTCAAAACTTCAGGTAGGTGTAGATTTTCTCATATATGCGTTTGAGACCTTAGATTTCTGAACTTCCCTGCATGAGAATTAAATATTTGTTTTTCATGTGGTAATTAAACTCCAGATTTCTTCTAGGCTTAACTGATTCTGAAATAGTTTTGGGTATTATCCCATCCTCCATCATCTTGCAAAACATGTGCTATCTAATTTCTCGAATCAGTCTTCTCTCAATGAAAATAGAGATCTTTCAAATACCAAGGTGTGTTATTTGGGTTTATTAAGAATCTCATGATAGACAGTTGCTCATAATACCCAATCAAGTGTGAGTAAGCTATGCCAATGATGTTGCAGTACATGTTAAATTCCTTATATTTTGAGAGACAGTCAACAAAAGGATAGAAGCATATGTTTTCCATTAAGATGACTAGAAAATGCTTTTTTCAGAACAAATAGCTGCAAAGAGCATTGAATACATGTTAAAATATCTTATGTAATAAATTTCATTATGACTGCTGGAAGCTGCTAATTTTGATAGGTTATAATTTTGTATATCTTTATCTTTTTATATTTTCACTCGATGTTCTATATAGTCAATTTTCCTTTTGTTCCTTCCCATTCAGAAACATGCATATTTATAAAATTCTTAATGTCTATGAGGAATGAGTCAATAGTTGTGTATTTCAGGCACCCCTGAAAAGCTGAATATTTATGAAAAAAATAGCTTACTACCACCATTCCTACCTGCTAGTGAGATTATATAATAAAATGAATGCTGAAAATCAGCTAGATTAGGAGATTTACTGATAATGTCTTCCTCTCCGTTGATGAAACTGGCAATTGCTTTTGGAATATAATTGCCTACAATATTAGTCATTATTACTTCCATGTAATATTTTGGGAGGCTTTTTTTCTGGTGAAAGAAAGGGCCTGCGAAAATGGCTTCTGCAAAATTAATCCAAGGTGGAAGGGAATTAGCTGCAGAATCCTGGACAAATACATGTTTTGTGTGTGCAAAGGCATTTTGTAGCCCATTTTAGTCCTGATCAATAATATCTATCAACTTGAGGGCCATGACATAATTTTACCTTTTATCATTGGTTCTGCAGATTTATACACCAGAGGTCTATGGGGTACTCACAACCTATTAACGGGTATTTTTATCAAAGAGGACTTCTCAGTACTTTAGTTCCCAAGTAGAGGTGGTAGCATTTTTGATTACAGTGAGTTCCCAAGGTCTGCAAAGTGAAGAGGTAGAACTGGAGCTGCCCAGAGCTCTTATGAATCTGTTCTTATTTAGGTGATACGGACACCTGAGACAAATTTAAAGGCCACGTCACTTCACAATTAGTTCAGTTATGGGCCAGAAGGGATAGGTTTAGTATATTAAGTCCCCAAATACGTTATTCACTGTCCTTCTCATAATTGGTTTCCCTAGCTATTTGCTGTGATGACCTAGCTTTTAAGAAGCTATTGATAATTTTAACCTGTTTGAAAGCACAGCAGATAGACACAGTGCCATTAAATAGTGGAGGTTAAGTTGTAAATAATATTCTATTTTTACGTCATTGTATTTTCTTTGAAAACTCCATAATTATACTTTAATAACAAATTCCTGATTTTCACAGGCTGCTTTTCCATTGTGTGTCATGGAAGTTCATAGATTTAATTTCTTACTAATTTGAAGTTAAGAGGATTTCCTTTGAAGTATATGTGACACTGAAAAGTAAGAAGACCCTGAAATGCAGGATACATAACGATAGTACAAATATAAAAATTAGAATGAAATCAAATAATTATGTTAAATAACAGCTTAGTGTCCCTCTGCTCCTGATCTGTAATACGCCGTGGTCAATATCTTTTTCTGTGTCAATGGGAGCTCATTAAATGTAAACTCTGCAGACTAACTGAGCCATGCCATATTAGTGCTTGCCAAAGCTTGACATTTTTAATACATTAGTAATATGTCTGTAATGTAATGGAAAACTATTAATCACAACTGGTTATGTGCCAGAAATTTAAGCTATAATTGGCTGCCTCTCGTCAAGAATGTCTGTTGCACAGTCCTGCAACTGCCTAATATTCAAATATCTTGCACTCCTCTGCATTTTTCCTTGTCAGTTCTCTAAATTCGATCAATGGTGTAGTCCGTAATTCTGTGTAATGACCATCATTATAATCCTGGTATACTTTAATGAGAATTCGTTATATTGGGATTGCTGTTGTGTCACGAGATAGCGAAGGGTTCACATATATTTCCTTAGTGTTCAAATTTTTCCTGTACAAATGCATGGTCACCCTTTATTTTGTGGTTGCAGTAATGCAAAATGTGGTTGAGGACAGAGTAACCGAGAATAAATGGATGAGGAGAATATCATTTGTTGGTTAAAAAAGAAAGTGAAGACTAATCTCAGGAAGCACTCAAATATATTTAAAGTGGTATTTTCAAACTAATATTAAAAATAAACACACAATGCTCACTCCATTCAAACTCAAAACAGTCAATTCCGGGTCTTCAAGATTATATCATTCTTGATAAATAAATTACTGTGTATTTGAAACTAAGAATTAAAGTTAATAATTTCTGACCTAGTGGATTTTACACTGCTTCAGTTATAATGCCTCCATCCCCCCACCCCTTGGAAAGTATTTGTTTCCTCTTATAAAAACTAGTAAATACAGTTGAAAAATTCATCTCAAAAATGTAAATTTGTATCATTTTAACACCTCAGATTATTAATTGTCAAATTGTTGGATGTGTCTGAAAATATCAACATAAAATTACTAATGAATCTGAAAAAAAGCAGAAGG
Organism: Pongo pygmaeus; assembly: GCF_028885625.2. NCBI lineage: Eukaryota > Metazoa > Chordata > Mammalia > Primates > Hominidae > Pongo > Pongo pygmaeus. Next base: position 122,560,530 of record NC_072373.2, on the reverse strand, counting down.
CTATAGTAGCCACAACACATGCTTCTCTGATTTTTTTCTTGTTAGCTTAAGATTTCAAAATGTGCTTTACCCAGTATAGTTTTTAGGTTACAAGGAAGAGGCTGATTCAAATCTGTAGTTTACACATATTTAGACAAACTACTAATTATTGCTTCATAGGAACTCAAATATTCAACACTTTTTCTATTAGGAAATATCACAAGTTGCAGCTGTATGATAACATTTTATGAATTGAATATAATGAAAATTGCACTTGCATCCATAAAGCAATTATTATAAATTACTTTGCTGTGGAAACACAATTCAACCATCTGTTGGCATTTCATAGTCTTTGTGGCTTAGTTTGTTTTAAGATGGTGCATTATTTAAATATAATGAATTCCCTTTATAAGATTGTTTGAAGATAGTGAACTTCCATATTTCAACTGTTTAATGTGAATTGAAGGGTCTATAATAGAATTTTTTAAAATTGTAGGCTTTTTTGTCCTTTTTGCATTGCTTAAAAATCGGTTTTTAGACTATAAATATAAGTAATCGAATTAAGAAAATATACTTTTTAATACCTGGTTTCCAAATGTTAGCATTTGTTTAGATTTGGATGGTGATCTCTAAACAGAAAAGTGGCCAATTAAACTCGCCAATGGCTTGTAGCCATAGTTATGTAGGATGCATTATCAGTTAACCAAAAGTACTTTTACACAGTAATTTTTATTTTCTCTTAGAATTAGCGCCGTATTATTCTGCTTCATGGCCTGTTAACTCACCCTTGGCTATTTTTATATGTGCATTTTAAATTGTGCATTTTACTACAGAGCTTTTAGTTTTAAAGCAGCTTATAACATTCGCCTTTGGGACAAATTCTCTTCTGTTACAAAAAGTAATGGCAAATGCAGATGTAATGGCTATAAAAAGATGTAAAAATATAGAAAATTCTTATGAAAGGAAATTTTGATCCTTTGGTTTTATTTTTGATTTTTTTTTCAGAGAGCCAACTTATCTTTATTACTAAATGCAACTAAAGAAAAGATGCTAAATTCTTCCAATATAATGAGCAAATCCACAGGGACAGGCTCTTGCCAACAATGCTGATTTTCACTCCAGCAAACAAAAGCTAAGAAATATACAAGGAATTTGGAGATTTTTAGGGTCTCTTTGCCAAGAGACAAAAGGGATATAAGTAGTTGTCATTTCTTTGTCATCATTATAAAAGCACTCATTTACCCCATTGTTCTCTTGGAAGATTTTCTAGCACTGCAATGTATGAGAAATGTTCAAATCTAGCTGCTTGCTCTCAGTTTTGTCAAGATGGAAATATAATTTTTGAAGTGAAAACCTGTAACTCACGCACACGTGTCTGTCTTTGTTATGGAAGAGTTAAATCCTTCATATTGAAATTCTCCCCAATGTGAATGATTTCCATGGTTTGCTCATTCTAGCAAAGCAGCTGAGTAAAGGTTATCTGTATTACACCAATTTGCTTTATATTGCATCAGACCTCCAAAATGTCAACATATTGTACATTTCGTAATACATTGATTCTGGGACAATAACTCTTACTCTTATTGTTTCTAAAAGGGTGTTGGTGCCAGAAGAAAAGAATGATTGATGGGAAACAGACACCGGGCTATAGACACTCATCCTTTTGCTTCAGATACTGATATCTCAGCCTGCCTGAGCATCCCTTGTGAGCTGTGAACATTGAGGATCACTCAGGGTTATCGGATGTACAACGGGAGAGCCACCACTTTGCTAAATTATTATCTGCAGTTGGACATCTTTTACAAAAACCAAACTAGACCTGAGTCTACTAGATATGTTCTAAGACAAAGAAAAAGCTACAAGTTGTTAACGCCTAACACAAAAGTATGTTAGGCTTCCACCAAAGTCCTCAATATACCTGAATACACACAGTATCTTAACTCTTCATATTTGGTTTTGGGATCTGCTTTGAGGTCCCATCCTCATTTGAAAAAAAATACACAGACCTACCTACCCATATACATACATACATATGTGTATATATATGTAAAATAGACAAAGATCGCAGATCATAAAGCAAGCTCTGCTTTAGTTTCCAAGAAGATTACAAAGAATTTAGAGATGTATTTGTCAAGATTCCTGTCGATTCATGCCCTTTGGGTTACAGTGTCCTCAGTGATGCAGCCCTACCCTTTGGTTTGGGGACATTATGATCTGTGTAAGACTCAGATTTACACGGAAGAAGGGAAAGTTTGGGATTACATGGCCTGCCAGCCGGAATCCACGGACATGACAAAATATCTGAAAGTGAAACTCGATCCTCCGGATATTACCTGTGGAGACCCTCCTGAGACGTTCTGTGCAATGGTGAGGTAACCCTTTTGCATAAAATATTTCATATAAATAGGGTCTAATCTTATATGCATACAGATGTGGTGAGTGTGAAGACAATTCATGCAGTAAGTTGAATCTGCAGGTGGCAGATTTGTGTTAACAGGCTAGTTTCTTTCTCAGTGGAGGCTTACACTGCCTGGAATTACAATTTGCTCAGTGTGATTGATGCCCTGAGAGGAACTTACTTTCTGCTTCCCTGAAAACCAATAGTTTCACTGAGGCAGGTACACTATAGCATATATTATAAAAGAAAAAGTCCGATCGAAGGTTAAATTTTAGATTGGAGGTTAGAAGTATGATTAGGTCATATCTGTCATGTTAAGGATAAAATGCATTGGCAAACCAACTTTAAAAACACAAATGTTTCTTCACATATGTATATAAAGCCAGTCCTAAATTCTGTAGTTCAAGGAGAGACTAGATCTCATAATTATCTTCATCAGGAAGCTGCTATGATTTGGGAGTCCTTGGTTAGGAGATCAGCAAGAAAAAAAGTAGAGGAGAGAGGAACTAAAGCCTTGTGAGAAGTTTTTCCAGCAAAATCTTATTTGCTAACTCCCCTTATTATCAAGGTCATAGTTTCCTATGTATATTTTAAAGATGACTTTTGGAATATAGAAAACTTATTTACTGAAAAGCAAGGGCTCAGCATATATAAATTCAGATACTTTTTTTGATAAGCAAAGTTACAGAATTCATTGTTCTCAAGGCTTATATAAGTCCTTTTCTTCTATTTAACTTTTTAGAAAGTTAAATACCATGTGAAAAGGTAATATTGGAGTAACACATTGAATTTTTAAGAAAGACATAGCTGACAATATTTCTGTAAGTATTAGTAAAGAGGCTAGTGATTAAAATAGTATACATTAATGTGCTAAAGAGTTCAGATGGTGAGTTCATTTGGTTTTTTTTTTTATTATAGGTGGTTTTTATTTGATACAAGAACTGTGATCCTATTTTTTTCCACATAACAGATATAATTGTATGGCAGATTTTAATAGTAATCTTACCTGACTATATTATCTTGAACCTGGCCTGGCATTTTCAGGATAGTGAAACTATTAATCAAAGTAGCATCTGTTCACAGTCCCCAGTGAGTTAAATTAGCATAAGATCATCTTAGACCTAGCACCATAAAAAAGGTTTTGTAACAGGAAACAATTTTGAGCAATAAAGAGTGTTTTCACCTTAAAGCTAAGGGCTTGCCATTTTTCAGAAGTGCCTTTGGGGACTGGTTTGAATTATAGTCTAAACCTGATTTTGTGGAGAGTGAGAAAAAGCGCTTGGCTATTAGGTGTCACTGTGACTAAAGTGCCCTGAAAGACTAAATATTTCAAAGAGAGGACCCATCTCTCTGGGAACAGGTATGTGCTTTGCAAAGAAGTTGCATTTTGGAAAGCAGAGACTTCCAGAGAAGGAGTTTATTCAAACACATTAGCAAAATCATAATAAATCTGTAAAGGAGCAGAGACATTTGTGGTGGCTTTATGTGAGGTCTTTAATAATTTCTCATAAAAGGTCAACTATAAGAGCTCATTACAAATCTGGGTTGAAATTGCTGTTTGGGTGATAGGTTGTATAGTCTTCTACTCCTTATAGCAGAGGATGAGTTCCAGGCCAAGTCTGCATATTGTTAAGAACACTCTAGCTCTATATATTGGTTTACACGACACTTGTTAACAACATGTCCCTTCTGGAATTGTTTAATAATTTACAGATCTAAGTAAAATAGCAAATTTCCTTTCCCAGGGTGCTGTTTTCCCTCTCATAGGCCCTGTATGATGTTTTCAAGGTGTGATTTGTGGGTGCAGCTTCCCTGATCTCAGTCTCTGGCCAGAGAATGCTTGCTCAGCACTGCTCCTCTCTGTCATGTTGAAGGGTTTACTTGGTGTCTTCAGCATGCCTCTTTCTCCCACCATGAGTGCAAAGGGCATGTTACAGATCTTCCCATGCCTGCCTTTCAAAGGAACATGGTCTAAGGTATTTAAACAAGCCAATTCCTCTCAGTCCATTGGCTAAGTGATGTTAGAGACCAAATGGGAAAAAAGAATTAAAATGATATCCCTCAGCTTTCTCAAGTGCAGTAATGTGTATACTTTGTATGTTCACATGAAACGCCGCAGGACAGTCTTTAAAAGCCTGCATCTTAGTGTGATGCAGATATTTGGAAGCCCTGGTGGATGTAAACTTGTCATTGGACAGAATGGTTTTCCAAGGGAGAATGTAAGATTTGTGAAATGTTACCTATCAATGCTTAATTTGTATTCCTTAATATGCATATGATAGGCATAACAAATTAAATAATCTATCCTTTAAATATACACCTTGTGACTATTTGTATGCATATTATATACCATGTCAATGGTAATGGCCTAATATAGCAACACTTCCACTCTGCAGTTTTGGATGTTCCATAAAACTCTTTAGTATAAGGATTCCTGACACAAGGTTGGGAAACTGTCTCAGGATGCTGTCATGTCAAACCTGTTTAGGTACTCCTTAGCCCAGGGTGTAATGGGGATTCATAAAGTCATTTGTGTTATGACTTATGCGTTCTCCCCTCCTTGACACTTGCATCCATACCTGCTCCCTCAGAGTCGTTATGGCCTATTACATCAGGGGAGCTGCCACATGAGTACAGCCACTGCTTAGCCCCTATATGTAAATGTTTGCTGCAAAATTGTTTCAGTAATCACTTGTTCAGCTAGTGACACTCCTATTAGCTGTGGCTATAGCTGTTCTGAGCACCGAGGGAACATGTGCTGAGAGAAATACCTATAATTCCCAGGGCCAATTTCTTTAATATAAAGTTGAAGTTCATTGGCATTGCTAAGAGTCCGTGTTGCTGCTTTTTTCATTGACTTCATCATTATGTGCCAGTGACTATCCATGAATGTTGCATTTATTTTAATATAGGGTAAAATTTCAGGAAAAGAAGGAGCATATGGATTCCATTTAACAATAGATCTCTGCTTATTAACCTGGATGGCATACCTAATAAATCTTCAATGTGAAGTACTTTAAAATTGTTCTGTATTAATTGTACCAGTATTTATAAACATTACTTTTTCAGGAGCACACTGCCATTTCTATTAATCATAGTGGATAAGGAAGAGGAATATATATATATATACACACATATATATACATATATACACACATATATACATATATACACATATATACATATATACACACATATATATATATACACATATATACACATATATATACATATATATATAAATTGTGTATATTGAAAACCATATATTTTCTTTTTAATTTGATGTATTCCTTTTGAGTTGATGATGGCTAAAGAAAATCTCTGTTTTCGTCAATGGGGAAGAATCTGAAGGGAAGGCGGGGGTTAACCCTTTTTTTAGGCTAGGAAAACACATTTGAATAGATCCTATCTTTTCAGCCACATTGAAAGCTTCAGGTGGCAGAGCTTTGTCAGGAAACACAGATCATCTAGTGACTACAATTTGTTTCAATTTGCATAAAGAGCAGAGAGGATGATCTGAACCTGTGTGTAAAGCTGAAGTGACAACACAAAGCTATGACTTTTTCTTTGTGTTTAGACAAACTTAGCTGTCATATCTTCCCGCACACCCCAGTGGCTTAAAAATGGCAAAATTATCTGCAATTATCTCTAGCCTGCAGTAATTTTCTGGATAAGTTAAACAGACGCTTTGAAAAGGAGCCTACAGACGGAAGAACTCATGTGTGTTTGTACAATTTGTGGCTCAGAAGTGCTGATCACTGTAGAAATGGAAGCCCTTGAGTGCTGCTATGGATTTCAGAGCCAATCAAAACTAAATTAGGAAACAAAGATTATTAAAAAGTCTTCTATGCATGTAATTTTGGCATAATATTATGAGGTGGACATTAAATGTTTCCCTTGGAGACGTTCAGCATCATTAATGCAGCATGCCTTTAATTACAAGTAGACTCATATTACTAAAAAATTGGAGAAAATAAAGTACTCTGAGGTATAGTTAGCAATAACCTCATTATGTTTACTGAAATAATTAAAAGAAAAGGTATAATTTTTCTAAATAAAATGTCAGAATGCGAAATGAAAATGGATTTTACTTAGGAAATTTACTAATGTGTGCCTGTGCTCTCGATAGGCATTTATTCAAGTACCTTAACAGATCTATTAATGATCATTCCATATTGTGCTATTTCTAGATAGACTTCTATTATGAAAAAACTTTAATTATTGTAAGCATTGCAGATAGAGCATATTTCATTATGTTCAAATGGAATTTACAGAAGTGGTACAAAGCCTTTGTGTTTTGTGGTTTCAAAGGAACCCTGAGAGATGAGTGACTGGTAACTCATAGTCTCAGGGCTATCTATAATTTCAAGTTCTGATTTACCTTTGGCTCAGGTTGCCATCTGGTGGCTATCAGGTGGCCCTTGAGAAATTAACTTGATAAACTCAGTTACATTTTCAGTGACATGGAGTTACTATCAATTTTCCAAAAACTGGAAATGATATTGACTTATATAATAATGAAATAATCTTAAAAATACACTCTGTTCACATGAAACATAATTCAGTAAATGAATGAAGTTTTAATAACAGTGACACCTTTCATTTGAACTGATTTATCCCTTAATTATGCCAAAACGGAATTTTTGAAAACCTTCAGTTCTTTCATTATTAACACTTCATTGTTATTAGTTCATTATTTAGACTTATTTCTTAGAAAAGTTTAACTCATGTTTGGAATGAATTAAGTTCCAAGGAAATCAGTCTTTCTCATATACCACTATATCAAGTATTTCCTTTCTGAGGAGCCTACAATAGCTCCTTACTATCTATTGCATCATGTCTAAATTACTCTACCTGTTTTTTGAATTTGGGTGCATACAGCCTATCGCCCACTACTTCTCATCAGGACTCTGTAGCATCTCCAGGGGACTATGGCTGGCAATCTGATTGGAAGGGGACAACTGGATTTGAGTTGAAACTGCCTTGGCATAGCATGCATGGCTTGTTGGGGAGGTCTTAGGAAGGAACTGATGAAGATTATGGGAAATGTAACAAAACCTAAAACCACCTCATGTCATTTATTGTCCCAGATAGTGTGCATAAGTGCTCTTTGTTGAGCTAATGCCTCACAAACATTACTGCAACCCATTGTGTGCAGAGTGAAGTGAACAGAGCATTCAGCACATGCAAAACCTAGGGGTGGTGGAGATAACTAATGTCGAATAGTATATGGTCATTGCAGCCAACGGAAGTAGAGTCCTGAGCAAAATTAATACAAAGTAGTGTGTATTCAGAGGGTAGAAGAATAGAGAAATAAGACCAGCACTCAGAATTTAAAGGTGAAATATTATTTTGCAACGTGTCAAAGGGCCACTTGGAAAATACTATCTGGTAGCCAAATGCCAGAAAAGGAGAGAAAATATTAAACAGTGCCAGAAAAGGAGAGAAAATAAGGCTGGGTTGGCCAAGTGCAGTGGCTGACACCTGTAATCCCAGCACTTCGAGAGGCTGAAATGGGTGGATCTCTTGAGCCTAGGAGTTCAAGACCAGCCTGGGCAACAGAAAGAAACCCCGTCTCTATAAAAATTAGCCAGACATGGTGACATGTGCCTGTAGTCCCAGCTACTTGGGAGGCTGAGGTGGGAGGATCTCTTGACCCCAGGAGGTCAAGGCTGCAGTGAGCCAAGATCATGCCACTGAACAACAGCCTAGGCAACAGAGCAAGACCCTGTCTCAAAAAAAAAAAAAAAAAAAAAAAAAAAAAAAAAAAATTGGGTGGAGCAGATGGTGGCACAGTGTTTTAATGACTGCCTGGTGTCCTGGTTAATGGTAGACTTCTTATATCTGGTAGATACAGCTAGGATGGAAGAGGAACAAAATAATAAAGAACCTGATATATACATATATATATCAGGTTGAAATATATATATGTATATATATTTCAAATATGCATATATAGTTATTAATTTAAGACATACCAGAGTATGTTGAGTAAAACAAATATGGCTTATCTACCTGGAACTCCAATTTCACATTAAGATTAGGGGAAACATTTAACCGAATGCAGAGATGCAACATTTTTAAAGGTGAAACATGAGACCTCAAAATAATGAATGCTTTGCAGTGGAATACTGAAGTTACCTCCTTCAGTCCCCCAGGAGATAACCTTGTCTGCTTTTAATCTAGAGGATCATCACTTGCAAAGTGTGAGAAGCATTGTCCTAAAGCATCAGTCTCTCTGGATTGTTTCAAAATATAATGGGCATATTCTCCAGAATTTTGGAAGACTTGCTCCGCTTTTCTTTGATTTTTGTTTTGTTTTGTGTTTAACATGGGCTTTAGGATGGTCTTTTGATCCTCTGATTTTGAGGACTAGTGTTATCACCATGAAGCCCTCATGTCATCTCTTGTCTCTCGGAGGACAAGCAGAAGACATTCCTTTTTTTTGGCATAGTCCGTGCTCTTCTCCACTTACTCTGATGCCACCTATCTTTCAATGTCTAGCTCAAGTTAATTTCAGGTCATATCATTCTCTTGACTTTTTAACTCTTGTTAAATCTCTCTCTCTCTCTCTATCTCTCTCTCTCTCTATCTATCTATCTATCTATCTATCTAATATGTATAGACCTCTATATCTAGATAGACATATATAGTAGCCAGCACTGCCTGTGTACTCAACTGTACTCCACCATTTAGCACCTCATTAGATCTTATTGATTTATATACCCACATACACATTTGCTTCATATGTTTACTGTATTCTGACTCTTTAAGTGAGTCACTACTCTTTAAGTGGGATGATATGTGAGAGAGCCACCACACTTGCTAATGCATAGTAGGAATTCACTAAAGACTGTATATTATATTGTTTTTTATTCCTTGTAGCATTTAACATACTCCTAGTCAGCAAATAAATGATAACATGGTTCTAGCTAATTAATTGATTTCAATATTGTAAAGTCATGCACCACATAATGATGTTTTGGTAAATGAGGGACTATTTATACTACAGAGGTCTCATGAGATTAAAATGCTGTATTTTTACTGGACTTTTTCTATGTTTAGATAGATTTAGGTTCACAAATACTTAACATCATGTTATAGTTGCCTATAGTATTCAGTATAGTGACATGCTATACAGGCTTGTAGCCTAGGAGCAATAGACTCTACCATATAGCCTAGGTATGTGTAGCAGGATACACCATCTAGATGTGTGTAAGTACACCCTGTGATGTTCACACAACAACAAGATCACCTAATGACACATTTCTCAAAATGTATCCCTGTTGTAAAGTGACACATGACTGTATTTGATTACCGTAATGTTTTCTATTTCTTAAACACATTTATCATAAATCTAATGTTTTCCTCTGTAAATTAAGAGACAACTAGCAAAATTTAGCTACTGTACTTGGGCAGCTTATGCTGCTCTCAAAAAAGAAATTGTAGAGGCAAAATCTACTCTGAACTCAGGTACTGAAATCTCTCTCTCTTTCTCTAGAATATATATGAGAATTTTTTTCTATTTCTAATTAAATATAGGAGGTTTGGTATGTGAGGAAATAAGAATCTGTTTAGATAAAGAAGACTATCCTGATATATGTTCAATACAGCATTATAACCAATGGAAAAAAGAATGAAAATATCAAGATATCCAAGTGGAAAGGCAATTAAATAAAATATTATATAGCCACATAATAGAATATGTATAGCTATTAAAGTAATATTTCTGAAGGATATATAATGAGAAAAATAAACATGGAAAACATAGTAGTAATTTTTTTTAAAGAATGATATGGCAAAATGATTTCAATGTTGTGTATGTTTTTAGGATGTTGAGCTCATTGTATTGTATTTAATTGAGGCTAAAAAGGTAGGGCTACATTCCAGTGTGGTCCAGGGATGGAACTGTCATTGAATGTATACTCCGTGTCAGTCATGGGGAAAGAGGTGTCAGGGAACTTAGGCAGGTCCCACTCTCTGGTCATTGCTCTCTTTTGTCTGTGCTTCTGGAGGAAGAAGGAAGATACCCTTGACCACATGGTATTAAGCAAAGTCAGGCCATCTCTTTGGAAGCAATAAGCTGAAGATGAGTAAATTACACCTTGTAAACTATACCTGTGGCATTAAAATTTGCTTTAAATCGATCCACAGTGAGAAATAGATTTTATGTTGGAACACAGTAAACACACACTTATCCCCACACACAGCCAAAACAAAAGCTTCACAAAACAGAGCTTACAGTTTCTATGTGTTATGGCCTCTGATATTTTTTCTTCCATTATATTCTTTTCTCTTATTTAACAACTAATTGGAAATTATATACTGATTATGATCCACAAATTATATGTAGCATTGTTTTTGAAACTTGAATAAGTGGAAAAATACTGTACCAAACGTTGCATAATGTCCTTTTTTAAATTGAACATGAAGTTTTTGAGATAAACTGTTGTATAGTATTCTACCATATGAATATCTCTTCAGCCAGCCTTCTATTCCTAGGCATTTCAGTTTTTTGGATTTTACACTCTAAGGTTCCTGATTGGTGTTGTCAAATTGTCCACCAGAAAGATAGAGAAAGATAGTTAACAATTTGTACTTCTACCAGCATGTTATGCAAATATGCTGGTCATTAGATCCTCATCAATACTGCACATTATATTCTCACATTTTCTTCCACTAAAAGGCCTTAGCAAATAAATGAGGATATGGAGTTTAACCAAAAGAATAATGACAAAATTATCTTATTCCCACCATCTGTTTTCCTAAGGTTATAATGTTTTAAATTTGATATTGATAAAGGGACATATTTGAAGGTAAAAGTGGCATTTCATTTTTTTAAAGATGCATTTATTGAGAGGGTTGATTTTTAATATGTTTCTTGGCTATTTAAATTTCTTTATTTCTAACTGTAAGAGTTTTAACTCCTTTGTACTTTTTGCCTCTTAGATTCTAACTTTTTACTAAAGCCAAAAATTAATATTTATTTATATATATGTAATATTTGGACCTTTTACAAAAACTCAATTTCCTGTCAGCATAATCAGTTCAAAATATGAATATCTTTTTGCCATAAGAACAGACATCATTTCAGAGACTTTTCCACACTCCTCATTTTGTGGAAATGTTATGTGTTTCTGCACTGGATTTTGGTGGTAGAGACATAATCTTAGGGCTGGGAAAGATTCATCTGAGTGCCTGCTTCTGTCTTTTGTTCCTATTATAAGAACTTAGCTCAGTTGTTATTTACTCTCAGGCAAAGCATCCTTTCCGCTTAGAATCAGTCCCTTTGAAAAAAGCTGAATCCTAAAACACATTCCTTGTATAAAACTGCTGGTATGAAATCTGCTCTGGTTTTAATTCACCAGTCTAATGGGCAGGCTGGTTTTTTGTGTGCCATTTAAAAATTTCAGAGTTTCTTTTCTTACAAAAGGGGAAAATGATGAAATTTGTTTCATAAGCATAATATTGGAAAGAACTTACTGAGATCGGCAGGTTGTAAATTTCTTTTCACCTTGCTAGGAACAGATAGATTCATATAGTATCTATTCCATGAAAATTAAAGATATGAGCTGAGGAAAAAACAGAATTGGTTTCTCTTTGACCCACTTTGAAGCTGACTTCTAAAATATTAAATGAAGAATTGAACTAAGTGTTGCTCCAGTACAAAGAAATAGCCCTTTTGTTTCAGAGAGTTGATGTCCATTGAGAAGTCCAGCTGCCGACATTATCATGAGGCCATATCTGCGCGGTGATTTTTCACCGTCATATGTGACATTTTGTTGCTTTCCTGTTGCTCCCTTTCCTTCTTGGAAATTGTAAAATGAAGAAATCAAGCACACTTCCAAACAATTTCTAAGTACGGTCTGGAAACTAGTCTTGTGTTTCAGCAATGTTGTCATGGTTCCTCTATAGTGATTCGTATGAAGGCAAAAATTATAAACTGGTAGAAAAGATTAGACAAGTGTAAGGAATATGAAGCCTGCCGAGAAGTTAAAAGACTGTTCTAGAAAAAGAATTCTATATTTCAAAGAAAGATATTTTAGTGTGTGCATAGGTGCCAGAAGACATGAATGTGGGATGTGTAAAACTATAAATTGTCTGCCAGATATGTAGAGCTGAGATTTGTAGGTCATATGAAGGTTATACCAAAGGGCCTCAATCTTTTTGAAAATGACATTCAAAATTTTTGGTTTCCTTTGTGGGTCAGAGTAGACTGAGGTCATTCATATTGTGGACCATCTGCGTGCTCTCTCAAGAGAGAACAGAATCCAATGTGTGTGGTCTGCATAACTTACAGAAGAAGATGTGTGCATGACATAGAGAAAATGAGTTGGTGGCCAATATGCTAATCTGAGGTTGGTTGTTAATGCCTGGGCCACTCCATATGGGTTTTTATTTCAAAGTTTAGAAAGACTAATCTTATATGAGGTGTTAGGGAGCATACTCATCAATGTGGCTACTATCTGGCTTAGAATCGTGTTCTATTTAGCCATCACGAGAGACAGTGCTTTTATAGTGCCGAGCATGGTGTGATGCATATAGGAGTAGTTACATGCCTGTTGAATTGAACTTGTGCTATATTTTTACAAATAATACTTGTAGCTGATATTTATGAAGAACTTACATGGTGTCATGCACTGTACTGAAAGCTTGGACTGTGTTGGTTCTTATAATCCTCAGTCCTGTCTTATCCTTACTCACCAGAGTAATTGGAGCCTGAGGTTAAATAATTATTCTAAGTAAGTAGTGCAAACAGGATATAAACCCACTCTGACACCTATGTTCCACTCTTAAACTATTCTATTCCTCCCCTAATTTTATTTGTAGCATGTGGAATAAAATCATAGTGAAAACCTTTTTTAAAAAATCACATTTTTGATTTGGGCTGTGAGCTACAATACTATGATTTTGTTATTTAAAGAGCCTTTCATCTGAAATAACCTCAGAAAATTGGATTGTGTAAACAGTGTATGGAAGGTTGAAAATACATATTACGTGATGAGTGTCTTCATTCAGGGATAAGAGAACTGATCAACAGTGTTTGTTTCCATTCTTGCTTTCTTTTCCATTAACGTGTTCATATAAATGGAAATAAGCTGTTAGAAATCATAGAGAGTAGAGTACATATTGTATTCATCATGTAAAAAACAGAATAATAAGTCAGCAACTGTTGGCTAGTTAACAAAATCATATTCTTGTGGGTGAGGTGTTGAGAAAAGTAGTTAGTGTGATGCTTTTGTTTTGTTTTTGGTTTTTTACAGTATCAATAACAACTGTTATCATATAGCCAACTGCCTACATGCTGTCTCTACTTGGATGTCTAGTAGGCAGTTTAAACTTAATGTGTTTATTATAGAACTCTTGATTTCTTCTTCCTAAATCTATTCTGCCTCTAGTATTTCCCATATCTGTAAATGGCAACTTATATTCATCTAGCTGCTGAAGATGAAAAATCTAAGAATCCTCCTTAACTCCTTCATATCCCTCACAACATATATTAGCAAGTGCTGTTAGCAAAATCATCAAGATATTTTGCAAATCCAACCACTTTTTACCTTCTCCACTGCCAACAGCCAGGTCTCCACCAGCTGTGTTTCTAGGCTAGATTCCCGCAGTATCTCCTAATTGGTCTCCCTGCTCCCCACTTTTGTCCTACTATCAACATCATTAATGTACTATATAATATAAGCTATTATAAAATAGAGACATATGTAACATAATAATATATGTGTGTGTATAATTTTAAAAATCTCAGCCAGTCTGACCCTTTCCTTGTTCATTTTTCCTCGTAACTTTGTGTCCATTCAACATCATATCCCAACCCTTACTGCTGCCTGGAACTTCCTATCTAATCTGGCTCCTGCATGCCTCTCTAACCTCCACTCTCATTGCTCCCACCTTGCTCAGTCCTCTCTAGCTGCACCCTTTTGCTGTTCCTTGTAACACTGTTTATTCCTGCTTCTTTGCTTGGATCTGCATTCTCAATATCTCCTATAGTTTTTTCCTAACTTTTATTCAGGTCTCCACTTGAAAAAACTCAAAGGGGCCTACCTGACCACCCTATTGAAATGCATCCTCTGAATTTTTTATGGGGATTATAGTGAAAATATTTACAAACTGGGACAGCACAAACACTGACCAATCAGAAAAGATGACAATGGTTTTACTCCCTACAGGCCACTTTCTGACTGTCAGACTATAACTGATATCTCATAGGTTACATATTTGCTCATTTATTTATATCTCTTTTCCCCTCCAGAATACAAGCTCCAAAGGGTAGGAACTGTGTTTTGTAGTGCCCATAGTACAGCCCCATAAACATTTGTTAAATGAATGAATGAACCATTAAATGGAGATATATTTGACCATAACATTCATATCAAAGATTATTGCTCTGATATACACAAGGTCTTCGGAGTATTGGCTGTGCTGGAGGCCCTTTATCTTTTAAAGGTCCTTAACCTTTAGCTTTATTTTTCAATTAAAAATATTTTAAGGTACATAAGCAGTATAATAAATACACGTACAACCACAACTTATAGGCCGGGTGTGGTGGCTCATGCCTGTAATCCCAGCACTTTGGGAGGCTGAGGCAGGAGGATCACTTGAGGTCAGGAGTTTGAGACCAACCTGGCCAACGTGGCAAAACCCCATCTCTAGTAAAAATACAAAAATTGGCCAGGTGTAATGGTGTGCACCTGTAATTCCAGCCACTTGGGAGGCTGAGGTACGAGAATCACTTGAACCCAAGAGGCAGTGGTTGCAGTGAGTTGAGATCATGCCACTGCACTCCAGCCTGGGTGACAGAGTGAAACTGTCTCAAAAAAAAAAAAAAAAAGAAAAAAAGAAAAAACACCAAAAAAGCCTCCACGACTTATGATTAACAGTGGTGATGTTATATTGTTTTTGTTAGAATTAAAAAAAAAAAAAGATATCACTGACAGAGTTGAAATAATCTTTGTCCCTATTTCCCTAAGAAGAAATCAGTATCTTGCATTGTTGTATTTCCTTCTAGTCCATGCTTTTATGCTTTTATACATGGATTATGTGTTCAAAAATAACACATAGTTTTGATTTTGGATTTTTTTAATGTTACCATCCTGGAAAAAAAAAAAAAAACTATTCTGTAGCTTCCTTTGTCATTCAATGTTGTATTTGTAAATTATCCATTTGATCTATATGATCATGTTAATTCATGTTAATACTATATATATATATACACACATATGTATGCATATGTGTATATTTCATTGTATAAATACATAACTCATTAATGGAAATTTAGGAAGTTTCTTTTTTTATTTTTAGTTTTTGCAATTACAAGCCACTCTACAAGAAATATCCTTGCACCAAACTCTTGGTGTGTATGAGCAAGTTTTATTTTGTTTTTCCCAAGGAATGCACCCCAAAGCCAATCTGTTGGACTGTAGAGTATGAACATTTTCGTCAAATGTGGTTGCACTGCTTTGAACTCCTATCAACAGATTATAAGTATTCTCCTTAATAAGTTTTGTTGTGTTTATTGATATGCTTCCTCTTATTATGTAATTACTATCTTAAGAAATCATGTTTCTCTTATTTCCTTAGCTGTCAGGAATAGATTTTATGATGTATCATGGTAACCACAATTAACTTAGGATTTTTGGTAAAACTCTATGTACTATGCCTCTTAATGTCTCATTTTTGTTTCAATTATTTAATAATAAATCACTTGGAAGTTGTATAAGCATCACCAATAAATATTTAGAATGGCAAATTAACAGAAAGAAGCATAAAATTTGGATAAGCAAACATTGAGCTAAATTATGAGCAAACTTCTTTGACTAGAACTTTACACAGGGGGTAACAAATTTTAAGAGTGGCACCTTACATCTGGCCACCCGAATTGAAAGATATACTCTGACCTATACAATTTGTATAAAAGTCCCTCTTTTAAAATTTTTAATACTTAGCCATATATAATTTTTTCCCAAATTTACCGTCTTCATTACTAGATTATAACAATAGCCTTATAGTGCTTTAAAACTGGAAGTCTTTTTGCTTACCTTGCAAGATAATATATAAATATTGCATCATCCATCACTGGAATGACTTGTCTCCTAGACGAAAACCTGAGGGTGATGTGTAACTGTAATAAATTCGGACAGCAAGGAAGGGTTCTATTTCCAATTAAAACCACAGCCAGGAAGTTTACATTTAGGCTGACAAGGGAGGTAGATCAGTACACATTTTGTACGTCTTCTTGTTTGTTCAGGGGGAATTGGGGGATCTTTTAAGAGTAGCAATGATAAGTCTTTACATTTCTTTATGACCTCATAAAAAAGAGTCAATTGTCCCTTCTTGAAAGGAAGTTTCTGGGATCAGAAGCTCTCTGGGTTTTTAGACATTTAGAGCCAGGTGTTCTGAAGTGCCATGTCTAACATGGGGAAGTGCATACCTTTATGGATATTTTATTTGAATTTAAACAGGTCTGAAGGTTCAAGTTGTACCTCAGTCAAGTTATTTTACTTCTTTGTTTTGAAAAATAATAAGATGATGTACTTAGCACAGTGCCTGGCATATAGTAAATACTCAATAAATATTAATTATCTTTATCATTGTGATTATCATTTATGTTGCTAAAACGTACAAGTCCTTCTGATGCTTATTTTCTGCTTTGAATGAATCTTCTGAAGGTTTTCCTATTAGTTTCCCTTTCTGAAACGTGTCTGGCTTTCCTGGATGTTACTAATGGCAGCTAGTAGCTAACTGCTTGTGAGGTTCAGGCTCCAAGTAAGGTATTTAAAACCGAAATAATTTCACAACTGTGATTTTAAATTAAATGAAGTGTATTCTAAATAACACAGAATTAAAATAATCACTCATGGATACAATGACATTTGCACTGAGATTATATTGGCTCGGTGTTTTAACAACTGCATTAGAAATGTCTACGAACAATATAATAACTATTTCTGAAAACAAAGAAAGCTAACAAAATAAATAATTGTGCAAATAAATTAAAGCTCTTTTTATTAATGACATATTGGAATAGGCTCAATATGTTGGCTTTCATAAAGGCATAGCAAGTGAGAGGAATTCCTGCTGCATGGGAAAGGGAAATGCTAGGTTCTAAATCAATTATTTTGGCTGCCATATTATCCATATTATCCCCTTCCTCAAAAGCATCCAGTGGATTTCTGTCACACTGCTAATCAACAAAACAAAACATTATTAGATGGAACCTTAGCTCCATAATTTCTACTTACTCCAATTGCATTTTTTACTTCACAGTGGGTTCGATTAGAGACACCAACAAGTTGCATTATCAAGGTGACTGTGAATTAAAAAGAGGTGCTATTTCCTTCCAATACATGTAGCTTTGTACTATGGCTTGAGGAGGGGAGAGCAGGCTGGATCTCAGCCTCCACCTCTAGCTTGGTTGGACGTCCTTGTGCTGGTCACAGCCTGGCCAACAGTGCCTGCTGGCCCCAAGAACCATGCAGGCCTCACAATTATAACTTGATTTTGTGCAGGACTCCTACTACATTCTGGAAAGAGAACCATGAAGGGTGAAAAAGCTGTTGTAATCCATACAGAAACTTTATTTATGTGACCATTGGGTGATAAAAGTAACAAGTGTTAGTAATTTAACTTACTGAGTACCTGTTATGTGCAAGGTACTGAGCTAGAGGTACAAAAATGTGCAAAACAGACTTATTTCCTAACCTTTTGGAGCTCATAGGGAAAGCAGAGAGAAATACTTAAATAAGTACACCAGTAATTACTACTGTGATAAACACTTCAAAGAAGAAATTTAAGCTCCTATGAGAGTATGTAATCTTAATGCTGGTGATGTCAGGAAAGTAAAGACCATTGTTCTTGAGGAAAATATGAACGTTGTCAAATGCTAGATTTGTGCAGTAATGGTTTTGGTTTTGCATCTACATTTTTACAGCTGTTAGAAACAAAATGCTTGTTCCTCAGTGCCACAAAGAAATAGCACTCAAACATAAATTTAATTTTCTCAGCAAGGCAATTTTTACTTCTATAGAAGGGTGCAATTCGTGACTGAATAATGGCGAGAGCATACCTAGACAAGGGAGGGGAAGGGGTTCTTATTCCTAACGCTGTGTGGTTCCCCTGTTGGCTAGGGTTGGACCACACAGTCTAAGCTAATTCCGACAGGC
Organism: Pongo pygmaeus; assembly: GCF_028885625.2. Classification (NCBI taxonomy): domain Eukaryota; kingdom Metazoa; phylum Chordata; class Mammalia; order Primates; family Hominidae; genus Pongo; species Pongo pygmaeus. The sequence continues at coordinate 122,541,981 of NC_072373.2, read as the reverse complement.
TATTTTAAAGAGAGCAGGGATACGAGCCAGAGTGGGGTGAGTAGTTTGGCGGGAAGGGCAGTTACAGAACAGGTGACTCAGGATGATTCAGGTCAGAGAAGGTGACCAGGAGTGACTCAGGATGGAGCAAGTGACCAGGGGTGACTCAGGTCAAAGCAGGTGACCAGGGGAACAGACGTGAACTACTGATTAGAACTGGCGGGAAAGCTGTTTACTCAAACTAGAGGCAAGGGGCGAAGAGAACCAGGAAGTTAAACTTTAAAATGGAGAATCAAAGAATAAGAGAGCTGAACATACTGACATACTGATTCTTTGAAGAGAAACTTGGAATTCACTATATCTAACACAGTGATTGAGACATGCAACTTTATTATTAAAATTCCTACATTAAAATAGCTTTGCTGTTATAAGACAAAAAATCCCTAACTCCTTTTTGTCACTGAAACTATGTTTTTAAGTTAATTTAAGAGCAAGTTTTCTTAGCAATGCAACTGCTCTCTTGTAGTAGGTAATTCTCCTTAACAATGTGCTCACCATTTCATTTTGTAATTATTAGTTACTAGTCTGCCCCCCACATCAGATTGTAAGCTCCTTGCAGACAGAAATGAACCTGTGTTCTCTATTGTATCCCTGGCAATTAAGTATAGTGCCTGATACATAGTGAGCCCTTAATATCTAACCATGGAATGAAGAATCCTTCTACCCTGTCTGCTTTCCTAAATTGGTGCTCTCCACTTTCACTCTTTCATTTTAATTATTGTCCCTCAATAATCTTTTCTGCCACATTTTTCTTATTTCCAGTGACTTTGCCATTATTTATTATATCAAAGTAACCTCATGAAGAATCTGGCAGAAGGTGATACTTGGGACTGTTTTCTGGGAGTATTTAGTGGTTTCTTTCCACTGTGAAGTCACTAAGTTGTGTTCCCTAAGTGTCCTCTAAACAGTTAGTTCAGTCCCGCATGTGTTTATGAAATTCCTTGCTCTGTAGAGCCCTGGGCTGGGCATAATGAGAGATAACAATGACAGACTGGCCTCTGCCTTCAAGAAGCTTTATAAAGTAAATAATTATTTACAAAGAAGAAACAAATATTATGCCAGCACTACATGTAAATAGCAATGGGAACACAGAAAGAAGCAGTTCATTGCAAACTCAGAGGGATCAATGATAGCTTCATAAAACCAGAAGGCCTTTGAGCTAAGCTTAGAAAAAAAAGTAGACTACTCTGAGCTGGAAGAAGAAATAGAAGGACATTCTAGCTTAAGGAAACTGCAAAGTCTTGTATTTCACTTTCCTTTTAAAATAAGTTTCTTTTGTAGATTTATCTCAACAGTAACAAATTTTACCATTGTGCTGTCTCTGAATTAATCTAAATCCTGCTCAGATCTCCTTATGTTTCCCAATACATGATGTACTAGCATCGTTTCTTATACTTGGCTTCTTCTCTCTATAAGCAATCTTTAAATGCAATAATGTAGGTGAAGGTACTTTATAAAATGCAAAGTACTAGATAAAATAGGAGGAAAGTGGTATACAAAAGTAAGTTACCATAATTCTTATTTTGTATTTATTTGCAAGCTCAGTGATCACAAATCATAAGTACTTAACAGATAATATAAAGATCCAATTCAAAATATATTTACAAAAGCCTAATCAAGTAATTTTGGACAAGTCACTTATTTAAACTTTCTGGGTTTCAGGGAGTTTTTAATTTTTTTTTTTTTTTTTTGTGAAGATTGTCTGAAGCAATTAACTGTGAAACCAAAAGTACAGGAAAAAGTCACTCTTAATAACATACCAGACCCTTGGATTGACCCAGGCCTTTGCCTATCAAAAACGTTCTAGAGATATAAGACTTACATAATTGAGATAGACAATATCTACATAACAGTAGATGGGTAAATATCAAAGTCACTGGTACTGTCATTAAGTACCATGGGTTTAAGTGCTCTTATTTAGAGATGGGTACAGTCAGACGGATCACAATGACACAGAATTCAGATACAAGCAACTTAACCTGCTCTAGGTCATAATCTCTGACATTCAGAGGGTGTTCTGTAATCCCAGCCCAAACCTCAGGTTTCCCTCCAATTCTAAGATACTGATTCATGACTATATGACAATTTCAGTGGTATATTGGACTGTTGGTTTTACCATTGTTTTCCAGTAAGAAACATTTATAAAATTGCTTAAGTTCCATTTTATTTGATTTGCTCTTCAATGTTACAGAACAAATCTTCATAACTCCATGAGACTGTCTACAGTTATCCTTAGGGTGGCACGAATTTATGCATGTTCACCGAGAAGAACTTTATTTTAGAAGACTCTATCTGTAATGACAGAACATCGGCATTACCTTTTCCACAGTTTATTAATAGTGCGGATAATATATATTCTATATGATTTATTATTATCAGTGTTAAAATTTCAAAAGTGCCTAAAGTTCAAGACCCATATTTATTATACTAATAATTTGTATAATTATTAGTACAAATATAAAAATAATGTGTATTTTTATATTTGTATAAAAACTTAAATATGGTTTTGTGTATCTTTAGTCATGTTAATACTAATATGTAGGTAAAACCCTCATTTAAAAAATGAGGAAACTGATGTGAAGAGGTTAAATGACTTGCCATAAGTCACAGTAACTGATAAAAAATAGTTGTGAGATTGCTGGATATCATTAAGGTGATAATAATTAATTTTCATTGAGTATATTTCATCAGGCACTGTCTAAGTGCCTAACATGTATTAATATAATATTTGAATGAAAGCTTGAGTAGATTTTAGAAAGATGTAAATATGTTGCCCTTAAGTTTTCCAGTTTTTGTAAAGCCATTCTTTTTTTTCATGTGTACATTGTTTGTTAGTTAAGTAAGCATTTGGAAAACAAAACAAAAACTTACAGTCATAATTGATGCTTCTTACCTTGGGTTGTCATAAGGCTTATGAAAGGCTCTGCAGAAATAATGCTAGAACAGACTCCTCTGGGCACTACAGGATGGAAGGCATTGGGCTATTGACAAATTGATACCAGAAGAGAACTTTGAGATCTCTGAAGGAAAAACACCCTGTAATTTCACAATATAACTAAAGGGAGCTTTACTTTGAAACAAGATTGTTCATGAAGTCTAGCCTGAAATGAACAAGACAATAAGTGTTGCTCTACTGCCCTCCCTCCCCGCATCCCCCTTATTTCCTTCCTTCCTTCTTTCTCTTTTTCTTTTTTAAGGAAGTACATCATCAGCACAGGAAATCACTGGTAAAGTCCTCATTTTCACTTTAGAATCCTGTCAAAAAATGGCCTTAGCAACTAGACTGTTATAAAAATAATTTCAAGAAGCTATAAAATTATGTCTACAATTAGTTATTAATCGATGAAGTAAGACACTACATCTAGAAGAGTATTTTTCTGATATATAAATCTTATTTATTTTTAATATTCTGGACAGTTTAAAATATTTCTCTCTCTCAGTAGAAACTTTTCCATATCTGCTTTAACTTGACACTATGCCCCTGTCTACAACTGTTCATGAGCATCTCTGCTCCCTTGAGGAAAATAGAAGTGGAACTACTTTGAGGTGACATTTACCAAGGACAACAAAATAAGCCCAGTAGTAAATCTAGCTTAAAATAATCATATTTTAAATTGCATCCTGGATAAACATAGGAATAAGCACATTGTATTATGTCTATATCAATATCTGTGATTTCACTCCTATTTGGTTCAATCCTCCAAACTCAGGACAGGCCCACTAGTCTCTTAACCATAAAGGGCTGATTCATAGAACCAACATAGCAAAAAAAAATCTGCAGAAACATCTCAAAATAATTGGATATATTTGGTGAGCTGATGACATTTTGAAAAATTGATCAAATTGGTCACCAATTTCAAATAGACATCATGTTTTTGACAGACCGAAATTTGCTGAAGCCATTACTAAGGCTAGCCTTCTTTTTCTGTTCAATCTGTACCCATACTTAATGTGTAGTTAAAATAAAACTAGCCATTGCAAACAGTTTAATCTATAAGTGCATTATTTGACTCCATAGTCTTTGAATCAAATTCTTTTTTCTTGAATTTATAGATTTTACAAAGAATGGCAAGAGCATTAATATTTTAGAGCATCTTGGTAGGTTCCATTCTGATAATGAAATCCTTTGGGTATACATTCCTATAATTTACAGTCTTGGCCACCTGGGAGAAGTCAAACTTGTAATTCATTAGAAATTCAAGGAAATTTGGAGAATTACTAGTTCTGAGAGGACTGGCCCTTGGCCAAGCTACACAGTAGCAACGCTTCCATTTGATGCTTACTCTTCTGCTGGTCTTTTATTATTATTAAAGATTTAGGGGATACAAGTGTAGTTTTGTTACACAGATTTTCTGCATAGTGGTGAAGTCTAGACTTGAAATGTAGCCATCGCCTAAATAGTGTACATTAGATCCACTGAGTAATTTCTCATTTGCTGGTCTTTAGAGCTCTCCTTCATATGTTCCACTTTCTTGGCACCTCAAGCAGGAGTAGGGAACCTCTAATGGTGAAGGCCTTCATAGGAATAGTTTATGCTGTTACCCCTTCTAGAAATACTGAATTTTTATAAAATCTTACAAATAAGTGAGTGGCTATCCAATAATGAAATTTAAAATGGTAAGGTGTATATTTAAAGCAAGTAGTTTTTACTCTCTCTATTCTCTGACACAACCCCCAGGACGCCTTGCACTAGCCTACTGTTTCAGTCAGGGTTAGTCATTCATTAAGACATCTAATCTTCGCTGTAACCAGAGAAGCAGAGCTAGTAGGAGATGTACATTAAGAGATGCCTCGCAAAGAATTGGGTTATGCTATTATGGAGGCTGCCTAGGCAACTGAAAAATCTTTATGGCAGGCTATAAGAAAGGGGAGGCTGGAACTCTTGTGCACAGACTAAATAGCTGCTGTCCACAGCTGGAATTTTCTCTTCTTTAGGGAAGACTCAACTCTGCTTCTAAAACATTTCAATTGATTGAATCAGGCCCGCTCAGATTATCTAGGATAATCTCCCTTACTGAAAATCAGCTGATTATGGACTTAAATCACATCTATAAAATTTCTTCACAGAGACACCTGGATTAATGTTTGGCAGAGTAACTGGTGACTGTAGCCTAGACCAGTTGATGCATCAAAAAGACCATCACATCTACTTTTTAGGAATACTAAGAAAATTATTTTTAAAGTGGATTATTGATTAAGGCTTCTTATATAAAAATAACTTAGACCTAAAGGAAGTAAAAATGAAAGGGGGTTTGAGCCTAAGGAAGATAAATAAGTTATTTCTTTTTTTCTTGGGCTACATCAATGTCATGTATGAAAATTCAAATGAGTAGCAAATTTTAGTACCCATCTATTATTTTATTTATCTTTATGATCGTCCTGTGGATGATATACTAGGTTAAGGGAAGGCTGTTCAAAATTGATTAGCAGTCTTAAAAAAAATGACAAATGTATTAATTACAAGCAAAAAATTTTTGTCACTGATGATACTGGTAAAAGAAAGTAATTATTTAAATGGCAGATTTAACATCATTAGGATTAATAACCAGATATAAATGGAACATAATTATTGCTGCTGATAATCTAAACCCATTGGAAGTGGATTAATTGGATAGATTATTTGGTATTTATATGTTTTGTTTTAATAGTAGCTATTGTATTGAATGTGATTTTTTCTGAGGGGGAAAAAAAAAACAAAAGAATAAAAAATGGAATAAAAGTAGCTATTATAGGCTAAGTTCCAAAAACACACTATAATTTATTAAGTTACCATTGCTGACTCCATAATCAAATATGGGCAGTCATTAAAGAATATATTCAAGCTTGCAATTCCCTTTTCTTTCTTTGGAACTCTTTAATCAGAATAGTAGATTCTAGTAAAGAATGCATTTTTCATATTTTAATAATGGGACCATCAATACTTACAGCATCGTACAAATATTTAGTGTCCCAATCCACATTTTAATAAGACAAAATTTTATTGTGCTGAAATCTAGCCTTTAGTATGTGGTAAAATCAGATTGACTCATCTTATTTTGTCAGGTCAAAACCAGATACAGTTTTTAGCATGACATTTTCTATATTTCAAATCAATACCATACTCTGTGCCCTTTTTAATATTTAAAAATATTAATGGCTAAGTTATTGATGTATAAAAATGCTCAGTAAATATTTTTCCTTTTCCACCTTATATTTTTTGAATTGAGTGTCAACACATCACAATTTTTCACCCCCAAAACAGTTTTCATTTTTTCTCATTGTATGTGTGTGTATATATATATTTATAATGACAACACTTGCTCATTTTCCATGTCCATTCTATACTAGCTCTGAGTTTTGCACTTAGATTCCCTCCGTCCTTCAGCAAACAGCTTTTTCTCTTCCTCCTGGCCTTTCACTGTCTCCTCACAGCCATTGGCAGACAGCAATGGAAGGACTTTTATGACTTGAGATTCAAGTTTTTCTCTCTCAAGGAGTCTGGATGACTCAAAGACACTGGGTTCTTTTTCGGTCTCCTCAGCAGCCAGTGGTCTGCCATTGTGTGTCCCAGCAGGAGGCTTAGAAGCTTCCAGACTGCCCTGTGTGTGGAACCTCCATGGGGCTCTGTACTGCAGTCGTCCTCAGTATTAGTCACTGCACACCTGCTGCATTTATCGCTCTAAAATCCATTTCTCTGCCCCTCACAGACATAACTGCCATCCACCCTCTGAAAACTTGCAGTATTTCTGGAGATTCTGCAGTGACAACTGTTCACTTTATCTAAGTCAATATGTTTGCTGAAAGCTGACCAGAGTTACCAGCGATTTCCTAGTCTCACATTCACATTGGAACATAGGATACTTTTACCAACAGCCTGGATTTTTTTCCTTTTTTTTTGTTTTCCTTGGTTTTTTATTTTTTGTTTTTATTTTTTATTTTTTTTGAGATGGCAAGTGAGAAATCTAGGAGCTTTTAGAATGAAATACTAACTTACTTTTAGTCTGTTTTTTATTCTTTTGCCAGTTTGACAATCTAGTATATATGCTATTTATTCACTTCAGTTGCTACATGCTATTCAGATAACCACCTGACTACATATGCCAAACATTTTGCTCCTTGCTTGTTTAATCCTCAAACAGTTGTATGACGTAGGTATTATTATCCTCGAAACACTTGAGAACACTGAGACTCAGAGAGCTCAAAGAGTGTTGTCTATCACGACAAAGCTAATGAAGGACTGAGCTGAGATTCATCCCAGTTTCAAAACCTATACTCTGCCAAGGGAATTCTTGGGGACCTTAGCATAAATTATTAACAGCTAACTTCTGTCAAACATCAACTGTGTATCAGGCACTATTGTAAGACTTTTATATGTGTTCATTCATAACCGTCTCAATGATTAGGTACTATAATTGACCCCACTTTTCAAATGCGGAAGGTAGGACACAGAAAAATTATAAAATCTGTCCAAAGTCACACAATTAGCAAAAATCTTGGCAGTCTGGTTTCTGACTCCTTATGTTTACCCTGCATCCCATAATGTGTGAAGTTAAGTTGCAGAGTCCAAGACTTAAAATTGTCTTTATACTGTCACTATAAAAGAAAAGAGGCCAGTGGTTTGGTTAAGACATTCTTGGGCTGTGGCGAATACTGACTATGCTTTTAAAAGTTGTCTTAAAAGGAAATGGAATTTTTATGGAATCAACCTGATTAAGGGTTTGCCTTAAATTATAGACTCCTTGTCCCACGAGTCACTAGGGACTCTCATAAATAGAAATTTGCTATGTTATACCAGAAGAAATATTTAAAAACTGGCATTTTTAAAGCAATAGGTACTTGGTAGAATTTTGTGATAGAAGAAAGTAATTTTTCTTGGCAGACTCTAAAGTAGATAATTTGGCAATGTCCTTCTGCAATCTATGTGCTGTGAACTTGACTCTTGAGAACAGCAGCCTTTCTAGAGAAATCACCTCATTCAGAAGAGATGACTTTTCTGTTTCCAGATTAGTGTGAGATTGGTTCAGGAGAGCTCAGTAATGAATTAACTGGTCCACAAGAACATCATAATGGCTCTGTAGTAGGAACTGAAATTATACTTCACTTCCAGGCCATTATATGATATTTGTCAAAGAATCATGTAGTAGTGTTTCAAGGATTTATTGAGATATATACCCAGCCAGAATTTTGTTGTGTTGTTGTTTAATGCATCTTAAAGCCTCACAATTCACTATTCTAGCAGTTTTTCATTTTATGTTTTGTTCCTTTTTTCCTTTATGCTTTTTTAAAATTTCTAAACTTTAGTCTAGGATACAGAAAGACTGGTGATTCTTTAGAAATAACCATTTCAAAGCCCTGGTGGAAGAGAATTGGTGTTTCTCTCCTTCAGTAATAGATAAATTGAATAACCTGGCTTATTGTTTGCTTAAGGCAGGGAAGAAGTAAAGGATTGGGCCTAAATTTCTTTGACAACAAAGTATGATCCACAACACTTCACTTTGCCTGAAAAACTATATGCCAAACCCGGAATCCTTCAGTAATGCCCAGCACACTCAATGCCTTAGAAGTGAAGGTTTTACAGCTCTCTGGTTCTTAAGGAAGATGATACCAATCTGGTGAAAGGAGTGTGAGGTGTTTAATAAGTTCTTATTTAGAACAATGAAATACAGTGAGAAAAACTGTAGCTCTTTTTTTTTTCTTTTTTCTTTTCTTTCTTTCTTTTTTTTTTTTTTTTTGCCTGCTATTTTAAGGTAGATAAGCAAATCTAAAGAATAAAATGATTTCATGAAGAAAATACTTCAGAGTCACACTGAGTTTGTTTTGTCCTGGAAGATAGATTTGAGTTTTAGCATTTCCTTTTCTATATGGAATCTGAATTCCATCAGAATTTTCTGGTCTTGATTAATGAAAGTGTTACACTAGTCAACACTAACTTTGGGAGAGGAAAGTTGAGTCCTGTTTAGGATTAATGTGGCATAAAAAGTAATGTGCACTAGATCCCATATTCCACAACAGAAAGATACAACAGGATTGTTCTTATTTAATCTTGAGGTTTCAGTCTTCTCAACAAATGGAAATTATCACCTTAATTGAATCACTAAATTATTGTTTAATTTAAATAGTATCTGGGTTAGAATCCTCTAGATTTACTTAATGATGAGTAAGTAAATCTCATCATTACTTGATGAGTAAGTAAGTAAGTAATGATGAGTAAGTAAATCTCATCATAAAGCAAACAATGATGGAGTGTTTGCTTTATGCCATATTTTATTTCTGTCCTTTATAACAATCCTATAAGGTATCTATTGCCCCCAATTTAAAAATGAAGACAAAAATAAAAAGCACAGTTACTTGCCCAGGAGCATATTGTTGATGTTTGAGCTGAATCCCTTGCTCCTTCCACTGTGGAATGCAGCACTTTGGCTGAATGTTTGCCCTTTAGTTTATTGTGCTAAAATGTGCATGTGTTTTTGCCTACTTAATTCTTTATTTTCTTGTCTCCCTCTTTCTGCCCTGATCCTTTTTGAAAGTTCTTTTGTTCTTCTGTAGAAGCCATTAGGTTACTTTTATTGGTAAAACTCTCCCTGTTCATTCCTCTACCTGCTGCCCACCAAGACTGAGTTTTATGACCTTCCAAAGTGCTCCCATAACATGGGGTCTATGCCTATGACATCAATTAACACAGTGCATAATGATTTCCCGTTTGTTGTGTAGTTCACCTCTTAGAGCAAGGATCTCATTCCCAGCTCCACATTAGAACCTCCCAGGGTGTTTTTAAGAAATGCCAGTATTTGAGAACTACTTTTGGAGATGAAATTTACAGATTTTTTTTTTAGTTGTCTACCTAATTTTAGTGCAAGCTGAGAGTTGAAAATTTATCTTATAAATTCAAGGGCAAGGATAATTCAGCCATATTACCAGAACTTAGGACCATGCCTGATATATAACAGATACTTCACTAATAATGACTGGTTGAATGAATGAATGGATGAATGAATGAATGAATGAATGAATTTTTAAATGCTGACTTACCATGGTTTTTGTAATGTAAGAATTTTATTTATTGATTTGATCATTGTATGATTCTTGAATGCATTAATGGTGAAATAGTATCAAGCATTAAGCAGCAATTATAATAGTAGCTTCAAATTCAGTTAGTGCTTTCTGATTTTCACAACCAAATTGTATTTACCTTTTGAAACTTAGCACAGTGGCTCTTCTATGATGCTTCTTAAGAATTCCAAACTCAAGAAAAATCAGCTTATTGAGATGAATAAAGTTTAACAATAGTGCAATCAGAATGTGAGGGTTCTTTGCAATTTGATTTGGGACTTGAAGGATCTTTATCTACTAGTATGTTATATCCTGATCAAACTTTGCGTCAGAAAGCAAGAGGCATTTTAGAATTCAACAGCCTGCAAAAGGATCCTGGCACCAGCACACAGCAGGTTACTGCCTAGGGCAACTTCATAGGAGAAATTGTTTGTTTCCCTAGGTAGCCATCAGGATATTACTAGATTTCTTAGAGCCATAAGAACATTAAGTGGGGTTTTCAGGACTGTAATATATCCTTCAGCTCTCATTTCAATGGCAATCAATGTTCATAGTCCTCCTTTCAAAGCACGGGCAAACATTCTGGTATAATTAATGTCACTGAGGTATTGTTTTTCCTATTGCTTTCTGTTGTTGTTTTTTTTCTAAGAAAGTTAGGCAAGTTACAAGACAGATGTCTTATATGAAAAGCTATTATGCTATTATGTAATTTGAAACAAAAGGCCAGACTCTAATAATAGTGTGGGTGTTAGGGGGCACAGAGTAAATTTACTTGAATGATATAATTTATGGAAATTCTCTAGGACACCATGTTTCAACTTGGCATAAAAATTCCAGATTCATTTAACATATGCATGGTGAGAACAACTAATAGTTTTAAGGCCAGTTTAGTAAAGATTCCTAACTTTGTCAGTTGATTATGTCTGCATAGGATCATAAGTAATTTTAGTGTTGACAAGTACAGATTCTTGCTGGGGGTTGTGTGAAGTTTAATTCAGCAATTCAATACGAATCAATAGCTACTTATTGAGGGCCCACTGTTTTCCACTGGGTATTTTGAGGAGAAGGCAGTTGAGTAAGACAAGGTTCCTACCTTCAGGGAACATATGGGTAGTTGAGTAAAATTTCTACTATTGGGTAGAAAAACTGCAGCTTTTGATTATAAAATAAAGTTTTGTTGCCAATAAATTAGGTCTATAGAATAACACCATGGTAGGAGAGATTGATTTAGGGAGAGTTAAATGGTTTCCCATTTCCTATGAATATCTTTCTTTTCTTTCAACTGCAATCAGCAACTTATTTGATAAGAGAGGTTTGGAAAATTATGTACATTGTGTATTTCTGAAATTAAAATAAAAATATGCATTTTCATAGACATGAAGAGCATACCTTTACTCTTAAGTATCTGAACACAAGAAGATTTGGAGGAGTAAGTTCGCTGAATTAATCTTTATAAACAACTCAGTTGCACTGATCCTCAAGTAAGGAATTCAAGGGTTGCCTTTGCCCATATTTAACAAAGTATGAATCTTAACATCACTGTTAAGTGAATTATCTGACAGGATGAACTGCATATACACTTACAGTGAGGCTTAAGGGTGCTGTGGTACTTACATGAATTAGAGTATTTTGAAAATGTTCAGGTTAACTGCAATGCTATACTCCATTAGGAATTGACTAACATGGATAAACGGACTGTGATTTTTTACAATCTGTATTTTCAAAGGTTTTTGATTTTCATTTACCCATCCAGGTTGCCCCCAATACTACCAGTTTCTCCTCATCTTTCATTATTTCACTCATTCCTTTATGTTATTTGCTTAGTTTGGTGTCTTTTTATCTCTCATATAAACAAATATACGTAGTCTAAAGCAAGGTTTCTGACACTTGGCATAATTGACATTCGGGACTGGATAATTTCCTGTTATAGGTGGCTATCCTGTATAGCAGCTTACCGGCACTAGATGCCAGTAGCACACACATCCAGTTGTGGCAAACCATCATATCTTCAGATATTGCCAAATATCCTCTGAGGAGCAAAATTGCCCCAGTTGAGAACCACTGGTCCAAGTCAACCTCCTAAATCTTCTTCAGTCTCAACTTCCTTCATGATAGCTGCTATTCTAATGATTCTAATGCATTATTTTAGTGAGAATCACATGTCTCTCTTGTGCCACTGAACTGCCAATGACTTTTACCATAATATTCGAGGCCCTAACTGCCCTTACCCTGTTTTATTTAAGTTTCATTTTTAGCAAAATACTACATGCTCATGTTAACAAATAAAAGAGTACAGAAGAGCTATGAAAAGCAAGTCACCTGGTCTCCTTCTCCCCACTCTCATGTCTAAGAAGCAACTTTTTTTTTTTTTTTTCCTGAGACAGAGTCTTGCTCTGTTGTCCAGGCTAGAGTGCAGTGGCACGATCTCAGCTCACTGCAACCTCCGCCTCCTGGGTTCAAGCAATTCTCCTACCTCAGCCTCCTGAGTAGCTGGAATTACAGGCACCCACCACCACGCCCAGCTAATTTTTGTATTTTTAGCACAGATGGGGTTTCAGCATGTTGGCCAGCCTGGTCTCAACCTCCTGATCTCGTGATCTGCCCGCCTCAGCCTCCCAAAGTGCTGGGATTACAGGCGTGAACCACCGCGCCCGGCCTTAAGAAGCAACTTTTAAAGAACTGTTTCTGATTTACTTCTTGTGTTTTTCTCCGTAACTCTAGATATATTTATACTTTTATTTGATTTATCAACTTTAGGCAACATTGATTGTCTCTCTGTTTTAAAGATAAAGTTTTAGATCAGTTACATAAATTGCCTTTTTTCTTCTCTTTTTTCCATTTTATCATATTTAGGTGATTGTATTCATGTATGTTGATCTTGTAAACATAATCTATTATTGGTCAATCAACTTTCAGGACCACATTGTTGTACTTTCTGGAGCTAGGAGGGACTAGAGACCCAATTGATTGTATCTCTCAACCCTCCCATTATAGTAAGTTGAGAACTTGACTGCCTTTACCTTTTCTTCACCTCTTCCATATCCTACCTGCTGTCAGCCATATTTTTATTTACACTACTATTCACAGTGTTAACATTTTTATTCTGCCTTGCAAATGCAACTAAGTCTTTTGTCCTTTATTCTTAGGTTAACTCTTTAAGTTGAAAGTCATTAAACCAAATTTACATTATCATGACTATGCAGACATTTTTCTGTATTACGTCAAGTTTAGATCTATAATTTTATTTTATTTTGCATAGGTCCAAAGTCATGATCCTTGCATCACATGGAGTATAAGGATTAGTATCAGTGTCAGATAAATTCTTTTTTTCTTCAATTCTTATCAGCTGTGAAAAATCATGCCATATTTTACAAGTAACTCCTATCTTTCTTGTGAGTTTTCATTTGCCCCATTTCTGGCACTATTTGCCTATTTTCCTTCATTATAGCCACATGTTTATGAGGTCAGTCTTTTCTGGATCCCAGCCCACCACTTGGGTTTTTTTTTCCATTGTTGTCCTAGGTAGGACCCATAGTTTCCCGTGTCTTTCTAATTTTTGTTTTATCTTCATTTTGTTAGGACATAGGTTCAATTAACTTATAAAGAAAAAGTGTATGGGCAATCAACTTTGCATGGGTACTTGCTTCATGAAAAATTTTTCTATTTTACTCTCACCTTAATTGATAGGTTGGCACAGAATTCTAAGTTAAAAATATTTTTGTCCACAATTCAGAAGGCACAGTTAGACCCAATGCTGCTGAAAAGACATACTGTTTCTCTTTTCTAGGTGACATATTGTTCTCTTACATTAAGTTTCACTAAGTTAAGCCGTGGCGACACACAACATAAAAATCTTAGTGGCTTGCAACATGTTAGCTGCAGATTGACTTTAGCTTGGTCCCACATGATCTGGACTGAAGAATTAGCCCCATCTGGGAATGCTCACCTCTTGGCTAGAAAAAGGAGCTGTGGTAGATCAGTGTAGCTGCTTGGACATAGCATATGTTATTTCCACTCATATTTCAATATGCCCAAGCTTGACATTAATGTAATAGGAAACATTGTCTCCAAGCCTCCTCCTTTTTTAGCCCTGCCCTCCCCACAAAGAGAAGACCCAGGGAGGGGCCCTGAAAGATGGGCCCTTTGGAGGGGGACAGTGAATAACTAGGAACAATAAGACAATGTACCACACTCTTGAAAGAGTTGAGGACTTTCTTTTTATCCTGAAAATTTATAATGAGTGTCCAGCTGGTTCTTTTATTCATTTATTATTATGATGGAACTTGGTGGATCTACCCAATCCAAAAGACTTAAACCTTTCTTGTGGGAAATATTTTGTTATCTTTTAAATAACTCTTCTTCCTGTTCTTCATTCATTCATTCTAGAAACTGAAGCATCTCAGTTGTTTTTATTTGTATTTTTTATCTTTTTATTTTTTAAAACACCTGTGTCACTGTTTGTCTTTTTGCTCTATGACATTTTTCCAGGTATTTATTTCAATATATTTTTTTAAAAATTGACAATACAAATTATTTTTACTGTTTTCTCTCAAAATATTTTATTTTTGTTATATGAATATAAAACATTCTTGAACTTCTCCGAGTAGATTTGTTTTTGTTTTTAACCTTTATTTGAAGTTCAAGGGTACAAGTGCAGGTTTGTTACACAGGTAAACTTGTGTCATAGGGGTTTGTTGTATAGATTATTTCATCACCCAAGTATTAAAACTAGTACTATCAGTTATTTTTCCTGATCCTCTCCCTCCTCCTCACCCTCCACCCTCCGAAATATTAATGGAATTACTTTAATATTCTTTTCTTTTTCCTGAGTTGTCTCCATTTCCCTTAGGGTGAGCTTTTCTGCTTATTTCTTTTGGCTTTCTTTTCAAGAGCTTCTGACTAGAAGCATTGTGAGGGAGTAAGTCCAGTTTTACATTAGTAAGTTGCATGTCAGGAAATGGTTGTCCAATATGCAAGATTGCAAAAGCTCCACTTTAAAACTCTGGTGTACACACAGGAGCCTTAAATTTGCCCAATTAACTCAAGGCCCTATTTAAATCCTTGCTTCCTACATACCAGAGAGTGTCTTAGATTTTTCTATCTGAAGATAGGAACCTGGATTGATTTCCACCCCTGGCAACAATATAGGAATTGTAATAAAATCTGTGCTTCTTTTTGCAAAGCCCATTAGGAAATAAAAATGTATTTGTGTTCCTATAAAATTGTGAATTTCTCAGAGCTTATATTTTAGATAGGTATGGAAGTCTTAGTCAATCCTTTTACTTGGTAAGCATAATAATCAAGTTTGTCTGGCTTATTTGTGCTCCTTCTCAGTGTCAATACGAACCTTGGATGATTTGATGAAGGGCCCTAAAGTACAGCCTTTCAAACTTTTTAAATCTAAAATTAATGGTAATGCATTTTACATCAAGACTCAGTAAGCACATATAAACATAAATATGCATTTAAGTGAAATAAAAGTTTCACAAAAATGCCTTACTGTGTACAAAGCAATTTTATGTTTTCTATTTCAGATTTTAAAACTATGATCAAGATTTGCTAAACTGGTTTATGACATACTAATAATTTTATAGTGTAAAAAATAGTGCTATAGAACATGGTCCTGAGAAGTAAAAAAAATGTTCTCTAGGTTTTTAAATAAATGTCACAAAATCCCTATTCTGAATATATTGCCTTTATTTTGTAACACTGCTCCTTAACTCAGAGGCTTATAATTTTTGGCAGGCTTTGTTATCCAAAATTTTCTCCAAAATTAAAGCTTAGGAGGAAACCACAAAACTAAAACATAATAATTGCCTAGATTAATAATGGATATATGTGTCCATTGTCCTAATTAGGATAATGTGTGGTTAGTTTCGCCTAGATAATAGTATCTTCAGTATCTCCTAGATAATATTTCTTATAGCAGGGAATTTACAACATATTTCTCTCCATCAAAAAGATTTAACCTTTGTTGCTTGATTTTGGTCCACCTCTGTATTTAGAGATCCCCTAAGGAAAGCCAGAAACAAATGGCCAAGGACTGTGCTGCAGATTCCCCTCCTGCAAGTGGCCACTTAGGCCGAACTCTTTTCTAAATATTTTGGTGAAAAATAGAGTCAATCACACTTGCACAAGATTAGCTGAGCACTCCAAGATTGATTTAAATCTGGGACTAGCAGAAAAAGGGATTCAACAACAAAAATAAGACGTGATATTTTGTTATGCAAGGAAAAGAATTTTGTATTCAGAGCTGCTTTCTTAGAAAACTAGAGACAATGACAGTGAGTTCTAAATAAAAAATACATTTCAGTGAAATAACCCATGACTGAAAAGTAACTGTGAGCACACCCTTGGTTCACATCTATCAGTTATGTATTGCATAAATGAGAGTTTGTTTTCAATTGTTATTAGAGGAATTGAGTACCTTTCAAGTGGCTAGAAAGTTGTGTAAAGTGCAATTTTAAGTGGCTTTTGTTATGCTACTGAAAAGTCTTAAGTGTTGGTTAACTTGTATGAAAGAGAGTGTGAAATACTCCTTGATAACATTTTTTCTTTCAGTAGGGTTTGTGAGGAAGGTGGCTTTTAAAAATTTTCCAGAATCCTTTCAAGAAACTGTGGCTGAGGATTCTTTTAAGTAATAGCCACACAAATAATCGCGGATGACAGTGTCATACAACTCCATTAACAAAGGTGAAGGAAAATAACAACATTTTCATTTTAATGAGATGTCAGCTCCCTCCCTTGCTGTACTGTGCTTCTTAATGTCCTTGCTGTCTGCACTGACTTGGGGCTCCAAGGCTCTGTCATTACTTGGCAATTCCTTTCTCTAATTTCTTGTGACACACGGTGCTTAAATCCACAAGAAATGTGAGGTAAGGCTGAGAGAGTTCCTGCAGACTGACTTACTATATGCAGAACGCTCATTTGCATTATTCATTAGATAAGAGCACTGATTTGCATCTCATTCTGGTTGCCTCCTTTAGGTGAAAAAAAATGCCAGAGTACTCTCAATATTCCCCTGTTTTTTTTATATTAATAATAATTATTAGGGGAATTAGGGTTGATTCCTCTCCTGTACCATTTGCAATTTCGCTTTAAAAGAAAACCCAGAAAACTCTAAACACTCCTAAACCCCCAAACCAATGTGCATTTTCCCTTTTGTCTTTAAAGTATTTGAAGCTTTAACATTTGATAAAAGATTTGAATGCATAAATATATTTTATTGAAATGCAAGAGAAGACATTTATGATCCATATCTAACATTAGGAATGGGAAGGAGGAGGAAGCAGTTAAAAAAAGTATAGGCACAAGTACAGCATTTGAGTCTCCCCAAATCTCATTTTAGAGAAATTTCCTAGCAACAGAAACATGCCACATGTTTAATGATACTGCCAGTAATAAATTCTTCCCCCCTTGATGGTCAAAGCCAAGTGAAGAAATTTTGCTTTGCATTTTGTTTTATTAATTGCTTTGTCAATTAAGATTATACTTTATGTAAACATTAGCTCATCATTATTAAAAAGTCATTGATGTCTGACTATGTGTTGAGCTATGTGCTGGCACCTAGAGTTCCTGTGTTAGATACAAGAAAAAAATGATAAAATATCCTTCATTCCTTGCCTATACTCAGTTCCCCATGGTCCTAGTAAACTTCCAACCACTCACCGTTTCCTTGGCACAGACTCTGTAGGCTTTATTAAATGTCATCTAGTGATTCTCTGGGATTTTGAGATTTGAGCTGCACAGGAGACCCGATCTACAATCACACATTCAATTGGGACTACTGATGCATTCACAAAGGGAAAGCGGGGCATAGCATGGATGGCAACCTTCTTTATCCTTCATGAGAGACAAGGACAGAGGAGTCAGAGACCATTCCTCTGTCCGCTGATTCGCTGTGATTCAATTGCCCCTTGAATAAATGATAGCATTCTGTTGAAGGTTGCAACAAACCTAGTGTCATGGATCAATCACAACATCCAAAAATGAAGGAGAATTCCAATGATATTAAGGTCACATTGTAACCAGAAACATGGGATCTAGCAGGCTGGGATGATTTGTTTTGAGTAGAGGTTTTGTACAAATTGCACATTGTTTCATCAACACAGGTAACAGAAGATTGAACCGATTCTTTTACTCTACTTTTTCATGTCTCCCAGAGCATTTAATTCCGTGCTGGAAGAGGTCATCACAAACATTCATTATCCTTGTTCATGGGGCACCCCCTACCTTAACTGCTGTTTATTCTTGTCTGGTTCCTGTGATTAATGCTGGAATGCAAAACAGCTACTTCTCTTCTTTATGGCTGTATCTGGCACACTGAACTGTTTAAGGTCTTTGGCATCCCCATAAGGAACACCAGTTTTGAAATAGCCCTCATGTGCATTCAGACTAAAACTAGAATCCAGTCCAAGATTTGATTATCGGGAAGCGATCAGTTAGATCAACTTCAAATTGTGTTTTTGTTGCAAGGGTGATTATTTAAATATAATTTTTCTACTTCAAGTATTCAAACATTTTCAAGTAATAAAGTTGTATTTCTCTTATTTAGTGAGGGCCAAATGGTCCCCTTTCAAAGTAACAAGCACTAGTATTAAAAATGAGGGGCAGCTTATATTTGGTTGTATTAGTTTTGGATGATTATGCCACTTGGAGGACATCGAGCTTTTGTTTTTGTTAATGTCACAATGGGCTTATAGTGCCATGCTTCATAGAAATGTCACTGCTAAGCTAATTCTACTATGGAAGTCATACTGAGGTTTCAGAATCCCGAATGAGCTAAGGAGATTGCATTTGAACGTCTCATACACATTTCAAAAATAACCTGGACAAAAGACAACTGTGATTTCCTCTCCTGCACTCCTTAGCCCCCTTCCCCCAAAACTGATTATCGTAGCAAGTGGGATCACCTTTCAACCAGTTGCCTGAGCCAAAAACTAATAGTCCTATGTGATCCCCCTCCCTTTTCCTGCCACAATCTGATTACTATTGCTGTGTGACAAACTATCCCAAAACTTAGTGGCATAAAGCAGAGAAGAGCATGTGAGATAAAAGATGCTGTAGTAGCCATCTTCAGTCAGTACAATCGATCTATCTACTGTCCGCAACTGTTCTCAACCTTTCTACATGTAAAATACACCCAGTCCTTCCCCCAACATTCCCAAAATCTCACCTCATGACTTTGAAGTCTAGGATGTTGTCATCCAAGTCATGCCCGGTACTGATGAGGCTCTTTGGATGCAGTTCTCCTAGCATGGTTCCTCTTAATTTCTGAAGAGCTGTCAACAAAAGATTCCAATTGTCTTCTTCCCACATACCACCATGCACTGGGGGTCAGGCATGCATTCCTGTTCAAAAAAGGGAGAAATGGGAGACACACAGCAGTCACTGTCCAACAGCAGTTCAAAAGTCAATTGTTGCCAGATCCACCTTCCCAGCATCTGACACGACTTTCTGAGTTATTCTTCCTTTTCCATAGTAAACGGCCCGTTGTTGCCACTGAGTAGTTTTCTTATCCTGCTTCCTGCTGAAAGTAGTTCATGGGCCCAGAGAACCTCACCCCCTTCTTTTTATGGTGTATCTCTCCTTTTAGTTCAAGCTGATGCAGTTCCTTTAAAAAAACTTTATGGCTTCCTGTGTATCAATTTATATATCCACTACATTAGACAAAAGACACACCCACAGATCTCTTCAGTGTAAGCCTTTTTCTACCATGGGCTTCCAGTGAAGCTGCCATGGACCATCACCCTTAAGATTCATAGGTGCCTGTTGTTTTAAAAAGGCAGGTTCTTAAATCCTGAAGGCTTTGTGTATGTGTGAAAAGTTTATAAGGAACCATCTTAAATCTTTCCAAAACCACTTCAAAATTTAGTGGCAGAAAATATTCATTTATTATACTTAAAGATTCTGTAGATCAGGTATTCAGACAGGGTAAAATAAGGATGGCTTGTCTCTGCTCCACAATTTCTAGAGTTTCCACTGGGAGAACTCAACAGCTGGGGACAAGTTGACATCTGGGATTGGGATCATCTTGAGTTGAGGTGTCTCCTCACGTGTCTGGCAGTTGACGCTGGCTGTCAGTTGGAACCTCACTGAGGCTACTCACTGGAGCACCTTTATGTGGCTTCTCACATGGCCTGGGCTTCCTCACTGTGTGGTGAACTCAGAGTAGTCAATTTGTTACATAGCGGCTTTGAGCTTCAAAGTGTGTCATAGCAGACAAGGTGTAGTTTAATTTCCTGGGAGTGCTGTGACAAAATGCCACAAATTGGATGGCTTAAAAGCATGCATATATCTTCTCACAGTTTCAGAGGCCAGACGTCTGAAATCAAAGTGTTGGCAGGACTGCACTCCCTGTGAAGGCTCTGGGGAAGAATCCTTTGTTACAGATTCCTATAGCTTCTGGTGGTTGCTGGCGACCCCTGGCCTTCCTTGGCTTGCAGCTGCATCAGTCCAATCTCTGCCTTCCTTATCTTTACATGGCCTTCTTCGCTTTGTGTGTGTCTGTGTCTGTGTGCCCTTTCTTCTTCTTATAAGGACACAAACCATATTGGAATTAGGGTCCAGCCTAATCCAATATGTCCTCATCTTACCTAATTGCATTTGCAAAAACCGTATTTCTAAAGAAGGTCACTTTCTGAGGTTTGAGTGAATATGCATTTTTGTGGGACACTACTGAAGTCAGAACGAGGTGGAAATCACATTGTCTCTCTAGCCTTGAAAGTTACATAGCATCGTTTGTGCTGTGCTTCAATTGGTTAAAACAGCCACAATCATACTGAGGTTTAAAGGGAGGAGACTTCTAGATGGGGGACAGCTAGGATCACATTGTGGAGTAATATGCGGCCTATGAAGTGGCATTGTGTTCATTTTTGAAAAATGCAGTCTACCACATCCTTATCCAGTCCGTGACCAACTTCTATTTTTTTTTAAATTTGTATACATTTAAAGGGTAAAAGTGCAGTTTTGTTACATAATTATATTCCATAGTGGTGAAGCTTGGGCTTTTAGTGCAACCAGCACCCAAATATTGTACATTGTACCCACTAGGTAATTTTGCATCCCTTGCCCTCACGCCCACCCTCCCACTCTTCAGAGTCTCCAATATCTATTATTCCACTCTGCATGTGCATTATTTAGCTTCCACTTATAAGTGAGAACATGTGGTGTTTGACCTTCTGTTTTTTAGTTATTTCACTTAGGATAATGGCCTCCAGTTCCATCTGTGTTGCTCCACAAGACATGATTTCATATGGACTTTACCTTCAAAATATATCCCAAATCTGTTCACTTACCTCCTTTGCCACCTAGTCATGCAAAACACCGTAATCTCTCATCTGAATTATTGTATTAGACTCTTATTTGATCTTTCTGTGTCTACTCTTGCCTCTTCTAAACCATTCAGCACCAAGTGGCAAGAAAAGAGATACTAAAACTATGAATGGACTTATGTCACTTCTCTGTTTAACTCCTTTAGAGACTTCTGATTACACTTAGAGCAAAATCCAGATGTGTCTCAGAGGCCTAACTGGCCCTGCATGATCCCACCAAGCCTGTCTCTTCAACTCTATTCTATGTCAGCTTCTTTTTCCCTATGTACTATTAGGTTGGTGCAAAAGTAATTGCAGTTTTGTCATTAAAAGCAAGGCATTAAAGTAAAGTACTAACTCTCCGGCCACCCAAGCCTTCAAATTGTTCTTGGACCAAGAACTGTTTGTACCTTAAAGACTTTGCACTTGTGTTTTCTTCTGCCTGGAAATCTCTTTATTCAGGTCTTTATCAAGCTCACATTTTGCACACTCTAAGTTTCATCTTAAATGTTACCTCTTTAGACAATAATAATAATAATAATTACAGTTAACATATTTTTGAGTTAGCTCAAAATATAGGCCATGCCCCAGAACTAGACATTCTACCTGGATTATCTCTTGCGATCCTTGTAACATCTTATGAAAGAGGTTTTATTATTATCCTTATTTTACAGATAAGGAAACTGAGGTTTAGAGATGTAAAATAATGTTCCCAAATCATACTATTGCACACATATGCGGTATACTGTGTATGATGAAGCACAGAGTTTAGAATTACACACTGGGCTTTCTGGCTCCAAAGGCTGCCCTCTAAACTACCAGACTCTGTTGCCTCTAGAGACAGGCTTGCTCCTCATTTTATTCTCAGTTATAGCATCTGTTTCTTTTCTTCATTTTGCCTATTACTCTTTGTAGTTTTTTTAAAGAGTGTATTTATTTATTTATTGCTTATCTTTACTACTAGTATTGAAAATGTTTATTATTTTTCATTGTTATACCCCAGCACACAATGCAGTACTTGGCACATAGTAGGTACTCAATAAGTAATTGATGAATACATTTAGTAATGTGTTGATCTAACAGCTAGCTTTGGGTGTAAGGTTGGGGATGATTTATAGCTTTTTAAAATTTCCATACTCTTACCACCAACCAATTTCAAGTTGTAAACAGTTTAACAATTGGCTTACAAGATCCCTGAAAATTAAGCTCTAGCATATCACTGAATTAATGAATAAATGAATGAATGTTGCAAAGAGCAGAGTAGCTCACCCACAGTAATTGGTTTCCTAGCAGGGTAGGGGGTTACCCTTTCTGCATAAACCCTTGTGGTTTCAGCTCCAAAGATCACATACATTGGTGTGAGGGTTCAGAGCACGGCTGTTATCAGAGCTGCAAAAGGACAATGAAGAGTTAACTCTGTATCTGAGATACTAAATACTGCTACAACAATGTGGTGAGAAGCACTGAGACCAGATACTGTCATTTCTTCATCTTTTTTCACTGCCTCAGGTGTTGGCAAGGACACATATGATGCAGAAGCAAGGGCAGAATGACTTTGTTTTACCCTTAAAGGGAGAGGATGGCAGAGATTGGAACAGGAAGGAGTGAAAAGAGAAAAGGGGAAAAAGCCATTAATATTTTACATTAGGCTTAAAAATTCTCAGTTACAGCTTTGGCTAGGAGGAAACATTTCCTTGAGAATGTTTGTTAGATGTTTTATGCTGCATGATCATACAAAGGACTGATTTATAATTAGTCCAGTTATTTACCTCTGTATGTAATCGAGAATGGCATAGGCATTTTTTTGACAACTATGTGCCACTCAGCGTTGCTGATAGCATCTTATTTAACAGTTTTTAATTACAAAAGTATCAATTGATTTTTTTTTTAAATCAACAGTTCCATAGTCCTGATTGATGTGAAGCGACAATAGATCTGAATGAATTTGTAGAAGTTGGTGGGACTCTATTTATCACATTGGGTATGAGATTCCTGACATATGTTGCCTGACTGCAGCACCAAGGCCGTAAGACAAGGGGTGATGCTTGAATGTCTTGTCTCAGTCATGGCCAGGGTGTAATGTGTCTGTCATTTAACTGACAGGTCTATACCTTGGCCCCAGATGCTACAGCTCTTCACACTCTGCATAAGTAATACCCCCTATTATGCACATTCGCTCTGGGATTTTGAATGAATAAATTCTGAAATGCTCTCACTGAAAGCTCCAGAATCCAGATTTTTTAAAGTGCACATGTAATTAATTTTGCTTTAGAATTTTGAATTAATGCCAAGAGAAATGCCTTGCTCTATCTCTTTATTAATTTCCCGGAATGAGCCTGAAGAAAACAGCCACCACTTTGCTTGAAATCATATGAATAATATTAGAGCAAGAATGTCTCTGTTGGAGACAAAAACATTATATTTGGGTCTCCTGGTAATCTATCCATTGGTTAATGGACCCAGAACCCTCTAGACAGTTCACAAATCCACCTAACAGGGCAGAATTTTGCATTAGGATTCCTGACTTAGCTGAAAACTGTGAAAAACCAGATGCAGCCAAAGAGTTCCCTATTGATTACAAATGTGGGGATCAAGAGTAAGTTATTCCAGCTAAGGCAGCATTTATTTAAATTTAAAATGGTCCTTCCTGGTAATCTCAAATTGGATAATGGCATACAAATCAATGGAATTTTTCAGAGTATTAATTCCATCTCATTTGAGGGGCTTCCTATTCAATATTTGAAAGAATAGGTGTTGGTGTACAGTCATATTTTGGGGGACTGTAAGAGTTTGGGTGAATATAGGCCTAGCACCGTGGCTCTCACCTGTAATCCCAGCACTTTGGGAGACCGAGGTGGGTGTATCCCTTGAGGCCAGGAGTTCAAGACTAGCCTCGCCACGTGGCAAAACTCCTTCTCTACCAAAAATACAAAAATTAGCTGGGCATGGTGGTGCACGCCTGTAGTTCCACCTACTCCAAAGGCTGAGGCACAAGAATCACTTGAACCCAGGAGGCAGAGGTTACAGTGAACCGAGATCAGGCCACTGCACTAAAGCCTGGGTGACAGAGAGAGATCTTGTCTCAAAAAAAAAAAAAAAAAAAAAAAAAGTTTGGGTGAATTTAGAAAAGAAAATGAAGTTTTGGGACAAAATTGTAAGTAACTCTTAGTTTTTTTTAAAGGAAAATAAACAACCAGTGGTCTTGAAAAAA
Organism: Pongo pygmaeus; assembly: GCF_028885625.2. Classification (NCBI taxonomy): domain Eukaryota; kingdom Metazoa; phylum Chordata; class Mammalia; order Primates; family Hominidae; genus Pongo; species Pongo pygmaeus. The sequence goes on along the minus strand of NC_072373.2, from coordinate 122,517,390 downwards.
AAAAAAGGTAGGGGGCGGGGGGTGTCAAAATTGCAAGCCCTGTCAAAGTACTCTTTGCTGCACGAGTATCTTTCATAGTTTGCCAATATCATTGACTCAATTTCTTTCTCTAGAATTTGAGTATAGCACTACGTTCATATAGGTAGGTTTATAAAATGTTTTAATATTCTCTACCTTTAAAAAATATCCTAGCTGAATGTATAAACCATCAGTTGCCCATCATCCTATCCGGTGTATAAATTCCTTATATATCACCCTGGACGACAAATAGACAGTTCTAGCGAAACACATCTAAAAACAGAAAGGTCTCGATGTCCTAAGACAATTGAAGCAAAGAGCTATGGCCTACCAAGTCAAAAGTTAAAAAAAAAAAAAAAAAAAGGGGGGCCTTACTGGATCAGGTATTTGTGTACTAGTATTCACAGTAGCATTATTCATAACAGCCAAAAGGTGGGAATAGCCCAAATATCCATTGACAGATGAATGGATAGACAAAATGTAGTATATACATACAATAGAATATTAGCCTTTAAAAAGAATGAAATTTTGATACATGCTACAATATGGATGAATCTTGAAGATATTATAAGTAAAATAAGCCTATCACAAAATGGCAAATATTGTACAATTCCACTTATGTGAGCTCTCCAGAGTAGTAAAATCCTAGAGACAGAAAGTAGAATGGTGGTTTCCAGGGACTGAGAGGAGGGAGGAATGAAGAGTTATTGTTTAATGGGCAAGAGTTTCAGTTTGGGAAAATAACGTTTCGGAGAAAGATTGTGGTAATGGTTGCAAAGCAATGTTAACACACTTAATTCCACTGAATTGCACACTTGAAAATGGTTAAGATGGTAAGTTTTATGTTGTGTTTATTTTGCCACAATTAGAAACAAAACAACAACAACAAAAAGCAAGATGTCTTAGAAGAAGCCAAGAGTTCTTGAACATCTTTTTGTACCATCTTTTTTTTTTTAAATTTTATTGTTATTATACTTTAAGTTTTAGGGTACATGTGCACAACGTGCAGGTTTGTTACATATGTATACATGTGCCATGTCGGTATGCTGCACCCATTAACTTGTCATTCAGCATTAGGTATATCTCCTAATGCTATCTCTCCCCCCTCCCCGCACCCCACGACAGTCCCCAGTGTGTGATGTTCCCCTTCCTGTGTCCATGTGTTCTCATTGTTCAATTCCCACCTATGAGTGAGAACATGCGGTGTTTGTTTTTCTGTCCTTGTGATAGTTTGCTGAGAATGATGGTTTCCAGCTTCATCCATGTCCCTACAAAGGACATGAACTCATCATTTTTTATGGCTGCATAGTATTCCATGGTGTATATGTGCCACATTTTCTTAATCCAGTCTATCATTGTTGGACATTTAGGTTGGTTCCAAGTCTTTGCTATTGTGAATAGTGCCACTATAAACATACATGTGCATGTGTCTTTATAGCAGCATGATTTATAATCCTTTGGGTATATACTCAGTAATGGGATGGCTGGGTCAAATGGTATTTCTAGTTCTAGATCCCTGAGGAATCACCACACTGACTTCCACAATGGTTGAACTAGTTTACAGCCCCACCAACAGTGTAAAAGTGTTCCTATTTCTCCACATCCTCTCCAGCACCTGTTGTTTCCTGACTTTTTAATGATTGCCATTCTAACTGGTGTGAGATGGTATCTCATTGTGGTTTTGATTTGCATTTCTCTGATGGCCAGTGATGGTGAGCATTTTTTCATGTGTTTTTTGGCTGCATAAATGTCTTCTTTTGAGAAGTGTCTGTTCATATCCTTTGCCCACTTTTTGTGGGGTTGTTTGTTTTTTTCTTGTAAATTTGTTGGAGTTCATTGTAGATTCTGGATATTAGCCCTTTGTCAGCTGAGTAGGTTGCAAAAATTTTCTCCCATTTTGTAGCTTGCCTGTTCACTCTGTTGGTAGTTTCTTTTGCTGTGCCAAAACTCTTTAGTTTAATTAGATCCCATTTGTCAATTTTGGCTTTTGTTGCCATTGCTTTTGGTGTTTTAGACATGAAGTCCTTGCCCATGCCTATGTCCTGAATGGTAATGCCTAGGTTTTCTTCTAGGGTTTTTATGGTTTTAGGTCTAACGTTTAAGTCTTTAATCCATCTTGAATTAATTTTTATATAAGGTGTAAGGAAGGGATCCAGTTTCAGCTTTCTACATATGGCTAGCCAGTTTTCCCAGCACCATTTATTAAATAGGGAATCCTTTCCCCATTTCTTGTTTTTGTCAGGTTTGTCAAGGATCAGATAGTTGTAGATATGCGGCATTATTTCTGAGGGCTCTGTTCTGTTCCATTGATCTATATCTCTGTTTTGGTACCAGTACCATGCTGTTTTGGTTACTGTAGCCTTGTAGTACAGTTTGAAGTCAGGTAGCGTGATGCCTCCAGCTTTGTTCTTTTGGCTTAGGATTGACTTGGCGATGTGGGCTCTCTTTTGGTTCCATATGAACTTTAAAGTAGTTTTTTCCAATTCTGTGAAGAAAGTCATTGGTAGCTTGATGGGGATGGCATTGAATCTATAAATTACCTTGGGCAGTATGGCCATTTTCACGATATTGATTCTTCCTACCCATGAGCATGGAATGTTCTTCCATTTGTTTGTATCCTCTTTTATTTCCTTGAGCAGTGGTTTGTAGTTCTCCTTGAAGAGGTCCTTCACGTCCCTTGTAAGTTGGATTCCTAGCTATTTTATTCTCTTTGAAGCAGTTGTGAATGGGAGTTCACTCATGATTTGGCTCTCTGTTTGTCTGTTGTTGGTGTATTTTTTGTACCATCTTACACTCTACTTGCTCTGTGCCCCTGTGTGTCTGACTCCTCCTTCGTGCTTTGGACCTTCTTTTTACACAACAATCCTGGATGGATAAGCCTGCCCAGAGTGTTTCCTAAGACATAAGTAGATGGATTTTGTTCAAAAGCCTTATCCCAAGGGTTGACATCAGTTCTAATGTGTCTCACTATGGTTTCTCCCAGGAGTCTTCTCAAAACCTCTTGGCCCCACAGCCTCAACTGTTAGCCCCAAATGCCAGTATCTGGAGATTCTTTGCCAGTTTAACCCCTACTTTCCCCTTTCAACTCACAGGGGCCCTAGGGACACATGTATTTGCCTGAAATCTCTCTCTTTTCTTGTGTTTGCTAATTTTCTGGCACATCTTTTCCCTATCTTGATTTTTTTGTATTTCCAAAATGTGTACATAGTTTAAAATTTTAGGATACAAATGCCATTCCTGGGTAAGTAAAATGGTCTTTGCTACAGTTATTATTCCATGTGTAGGTACCTTGTGCATGCATGGACATTATCAGCAAAGCCATGGGATTTGATTCTAATGTTTATTTTAATTCAGCTGGTTCACATTATATAATAAAATCTGACTAATTCTGAATAATGGAAGTTAAGACTACTGCGATTTCCTGAAAAATGAGAATCATTGACTAATTTTCAACATAATTAAATTGTTTTCCTTTTAAATTCCGTGTGTATCATAAACAAAGCAAATAGAAACTAATAGGGAAAATGAGATCAGTTACAGAATGATTATGAATCAAAATATACTGGCCTAATGAAATAAATGCCCTTGAACATATACTAATTGTTCAATGGTTAGACTCAGAAATTAAAAGTACCTTGATAGGTGTTCTCATTGTCTTCTCTCCTGGACAGTAGGATGTTTTCTCTCCAGGTATTCTTACCTCTTTGAGAACCCCTTCCACAACTTCTTCACTCTTGTCACTTCTCAATACTCTCATATTTTTTGCTCACTGGTCTTCTTACTTCTCATAGTCTTCCTGACATAATTTCAAGTTCTGCCTCCTTGCTGCTGTTTCTCCAACTTCGGCCATTTTGTGGTCTCCAAGCCTGGATTCTCATCTGCCAAATGAACATGTCCACATCTCAGAATAAATTGAAACTCTAGATACTTTGAACTGAATTCATGCTCTTTGTCCTCATAACTCATTATTCTGGTATTCTCTGTACTTCTCTGGCCAGAAACCCCCTTCCTTAATCTTTTAGTAATAGCCAGAGTAGTGTCTAATATTGTGGAACTCTTGCTATGTATTGGCCACTTTCATACGTAACAGCCCTTGCAAGTGTACTTAATTATGTCCTCAGTTTATGGGTGAGCAGATGTAGATTGAGTGAAGTTAGGTGACTTGCCTAAGAGGTCCACGTGAAGGTTCAGGCATTAAGACTACAAGGTTTATATTTTTAATGCCACTATCTTAGTTCAAACCCTCATAATTTCACCTGGAATATCTATTAATTTGCCTTAAATTTCGCCTTACTCAGGTCCATTCTCTTTACTGCCACCAGACCTTCCTGTCTCCTTCCTTCCCTCAATTCCTTCCTTCTTTTTTCTTCCTTCCTTCTTCCTTTTGAGTGAGTAAAAAAGAAAAGACCTATCGTGTCTCTCTCCTGCTTAAATGTTTCAAAGTCTCCATCTTGCCATACTAATCAAATCCAGACTCCTTAAACCTTTATGATCAGGTCCCTGAATTCTTGCCCAGGATTTTATCTCACCATTTATCTAATGATTTCCTTCTCATCACTTCCAAATATACCAAACTGCTTGAAATTATCAACAGACCTTGCATTCTGGTCTTTGTACCTTTGCATGCACTTCCACCTTTGCCTAGAACTCTCCTTGTACTGGCCAACTCTCATCATTCTTCAGAACTCACCCTGTCCTCCCTCCACCTCCACCATGTTCCTGTATTGCTCTGGGCTCTGGGCTTCTCCAAAGCTGTTTGGGACAATAACCAAATGTTTTTGGATGGTTATATCAGGTGGTCACCAGTGCAAGGAAGTCTCTGGTTTTAAATCACTTCCCTATGGCATTCACAGCATTCTTCTGCCTTTTTTCCTATTATTCCTTAATTAATTACATCTTAAATCAATACATCCTTTCAGAAACACAAATTCACATCAGTCTCCTCTTTTCTCCTAAAACTTTTTCCAGTTATTCAGCCACAGAGGTGAATACTTTGATTTATTCTTCTTTCTTTCTCCCTTTCTGTCATATATTTTCATCTGAGAAAAGAGACAGCCCCAGTTACTGGTCACATACGCAAACTGACATCTGTATCCAAGAAAAGAAAATCCAAAGTGTTTAAAAGTGAGATCAGCATAGTAAACCAGTAGCATCCATCTGTAATGTGTTTAGAAATTTTTAGTAGACACTGTTAAGTCTTCACAATGTTTCCATTAACTTCTGATTTATCACAATGCAATTTGCTTTACATCCTACAGCTCCATTAAAAAGTAAATAAGAATATACTTCCTATTAGTTTTGTCTTGGTTAGTTATAAATATGGCAACATGCTTAGCTCCTACTATATTTTTAATTAGAAGTATCTATGGTGATCAACTAGAATATGGATTACACAGATTTTATCATTTGACCTGGAAACTAATAACCATTTGTAAGAGTATTTCTATAGGGAAAAAAAAAAGGCCTTCCAAGTTTTTAATAGCTGCCTTACAGACTTTGAGGCATAACCCTTCTAGAAGCTGTGGTCTTCTTACATTTAAATTTGTTAAAGTTTCACTGCATATTTAAAGCAAATTTAAATTGTTTTCCATGCATGCTTAGGGAACAATGAAAATGTAATGAAAAATGCATACATTTTCAAGTGAGGCAGATTGGTGTTTAAATTCCACTGCAACCATTTGTTTTTTCTATGTTAAGCTTTACTTAAGCTTTCTGAACCTCAGTTTCTTGATCTGTAAAATGAAGATTAAATCCCCGTACATTCTGCATCTGCCCCATTAATAAATCATGTCCACTTTATTCTCAAAAGGTATTCAGAATCATCCAATTTTTTTCACCTGCATGCTGCCATCCTACTCCTAGTCATCACCACCATTATCTGGATTGCTGCAATGGATTTCTGTTTGGTTGCCTTACTCCTGCCTTTGCCTCCCTTTCAGTCTATTTGCAACTTTGGCAGCCAGAGTATAAATATTAAAAAGTGAGTCAGTTACACCATTTCTTTGCCCAAAAGTCTGTAAGAGGTTCTCATTTCACATGAGTAAAAGCCAAAGTCCTCACTATGTCCCACAAGGCCCTACATAATTTGATTCCTGTCCTTCACTATTTCTGACTTCCTAAACACACACACAGGCACACACACACACACACACATACACACACACCTGTGCCTTAGCAGTCTCCCTTGCCCACCTTTTTCCAGCCACATTGTCCTCCTTGTTCTTAAATATTCCAAATATTTCAGGTATGTTCAGGCCCTTGCACTTGCTGATTCGTTTGCCTAGAATGCATTCTGGATATCCATATGACTTGCTCCCTTGTTTATATCAATTCTGACTCAAATATTTTCTTCTTGGTAAATCCTTTCCTAGACACGCTTTCTAAAATGGCCAGTGACCCTCTTTCTCACCCTGTGCCCACACCTCATGTGCTCCTTTGCCTTATTTTCTCCTTAGCATTTACCAGTCTCTAAACACTGTATCTTTTATTTACCCTCATTGATCTCCCCTCCTAGAATGTAAGCCTCATGGAGGATGGGAATTTTTGTACTATTTGCTTTTGTTGTACTCCCAGCACTTAGAACCCAGGGCCTGGCACATAGTAGTAGGCACTTGATAACTTTGGTTTAATGACTTCCTACCTCTCCAGTTGTTTCAAAGATTAAGTAAAATAATCCATATAGAGGATCTCCTACGTAGCAGTCACTACCTCTTAAGAAATTTGACTTTGGTGGGAGTGGGGGCAGATGGACTTATGTTTAAACATACCTCTTTTGACTACCAGCTATTGATCTATGGGCAATTTACCTAGGCTCTCTGAGCCTCAGCTCCCTCCCCACAAAACCCCTTCCATGTATAAAATGGGTTATAATTAACATCTCACCTTACTATATAGAATAAATAATATAATGTATATAAACTACTTGGCACAGTACCTGGCATATAATTAACACTCAGTAAGTCATAACTGTTAATATGCTGATTTTTAAACATCTTATCCCATGGAAGTTGAGGAAAGTAGATGGTGGGAAGTAGTGGGATGGACTCGGAGTCCTTGGGTCCTGTCTTCTGTTTAATTCTGCTCTTTGATAGATGTGTGCCTTTGAAAAAATAACACAACTTTTCTCTGCTTCAGCTTCCTGTGAGGAGTACAGTAAATGATGACAGCATAACACCCAGGCAAGAACTGTTTGTCAAAGAGAAACTAGTTTCTCTATGGAAAAACTGTTATGAGTTTTATTAATAAACTAAGTATGTTGGGTGGAAAAGAAAAGTCCTACATGCCAATATCAATATGCATTTTAAATTTTAGATAAAATAAAGATAAAAATATTTTATTCTAATTATGGATGATCTGTGTCTTTCAGGACTGTATGTGCCTTCTCCCAAATATCAGCTCTAATGTCATATTTTTCTATAATAGTGTCAGACTAAGAGGATATGAAAACCTTGTCATTCTGGGGTGGGTGTATGTGTGTGTGCGCGCGTGCATGCATGTTGGGGTTAGGGTTACCAAATAAAATACAGGACAACCAGTTAAGTTTGAATTCATTGTAAACAATGCATATTGTTGTTATACAAGTTTTAGCGTATAAAAGTTTAGTGTAAAACTATTTATTGTTTATCTGAAACATTTTAACTGAGCATGCAGTACTTTTAGTTGCTTAATCTGACCAACCTACAGGGGGCGCTGTATATGTCTGTCTGATACCCTTAGGCTTGTGACACAGGAAATGCGGTCTGATTAGTTCTGCGGCCCTTAGTTACAAGGGTCAGCTGTGCTGAAACTAGGTAGGTCTCTGCTGGCTTACTGCCACTTCCAAATGCTGCCCTCTACAACAGCCAATTACATTGTCACAGAGCCTTCTCATTAGACACAATCTAATGAGAAATGGCAGTTGTCAATACTTTGGAATTTTGTTCATTAGAAACTGTGTGGCAGATGAAGCAATTTTTCAACATTTAGTTTCATAATGAAATGATATCTTTGAAGTTCTGCATATTATATAAGAATGGGTTGACAATATTTAGACTCATTGAGTGTTAGATATGGAAGGGTCTTCAGATGCCATCTTGGCTACTCTTTTTATACTGATAAGGCGACACTCAGAGAGTTCAACAGATTTGTGCAGGACTACATTCTGGCTTGGATGAGATTTTGGCCCTCTGTCTTCAGGCTCCACTGGTTTTCCCTACAGAGTTTCCCCTATGGCGCTACCTATCCAATCCCTGCCATGACATTAGAATACACATTCATGTAGTGACAGAGTAGGATCCATTTTTCTTTCTCTGTGTGGCACCTTGCCCAGGATCATTTGGATGTATGGGTATAATTGATAATCTGGTGCACCATGGTGTGTAAACATTGCCATCCACCTGGCCACTGTTATTTTAAATCATAAGCTCATCTCTATTCACATAATTTTCTATGCATTAAATTGGGTCACTTAATGTGATTATACAAAAATAATGATACTATTCCCAGACCCTTATGATAATGCACATTTTTTTCCCATTCTTTGAGGTGCAATGTCAAAGGTAGATTCTAGTGTAACTTTCATCACTACAGCTTATTTAGATATTCTGCATTTTCAATATTTCAGTAAAATTTAAAATGTTCTTGCTTCAGAACAAATTCTAAATAATATGACACCAGTGGGACAATTGGAAATTTAAACAGTGACTTTAACGGTGATGGAAAAGAATGATGTTTCATTCTTTAGGTGTGATAATGGTGTTGTAGTTACATTTAGAGACACATACTGATATACTTATGGATGTGTGCTTGGCTTGACTTCAAGATTATATTGTGGAAGGAGACAGGATTAAGTAGGGAATGGATCAAACAAGATTAGTATTGAGATAATTATTGAAGGTGGATAGTGAGTACATGACAGTTTCATTATACTATTCTATCTACTTTTGTATATGCTTGAAATTTTCCAGAACAGTAAAAACTATGTCCTTATCCCCAAACTCTAGTCTGCTTATACAAAGACAAAATAAAATTACATCACAGGAAATCAAAGATTTTAATGCCCATCTTTAGTGGGGAGAAATAATATTTGTCCAAAAGTTCAGTGCTTGGGTGTCTGCTTCTTTTGTTCCCCTTCGTATTTTTGTGTTTTGGGGAGAGTAAACATGTAAGACAAAGAACTTAGAACTGGGGACTCAGGGAGTCTAGATTCTAGCAAGTTTCTGCCTTTTGTTAGTTGTGTGACCTCAGGCAAGATACTTAATCTCTTTGGGTCTCAGTTTTCTCATTATGTAAAATGAGAACATTGCACTGTGTGGTTTCATAGGGCGTTTGGCTCTAAAATTGTTTGACTTGATATCACACGCAGGCTTTCCAAATCCCCTGCAAACTTGGCTCATGGCGTGTTTAGTCCTGTATTCTGTCTGTGTTAATGGAGCAATGGGCTATATTCTGGGGACAACTGATTTTGACTTAAAGATATTAGGAATGAGACACCGAAATATTTTATGCTTCCCCTGAATCTCCTGTGCAGCAATTTATTATTTAGTTTCTTCTGAAATTGCTATTTTTTATTGAAATTTTCTAGTCAACAATGAGTTACAGAAATTATTTCTCACTTTGAAAAGTTGAAATTTCTTGATATAGTGTTAAAATAAACTCAAGATTTTAAAAGTGCACCCTTCTTTTAGTAGGCCAAGTTCTTCTTAATAATACCATATTTCCTATATATCATTTTGTGATTTTATTACCTTCAGTTATGTCCCCAGTTTTCTTAATTAATTCTTTTATGTATTCTCATGTAGCCAGATCTCTTCTCCAATTTTATTCTTTTTTTTTCTATTCCTAATTCTGGAATTTGGCACACATTACACATGTTGTATTTAGGCCATAAAAAAAAAAAGCCTTAGTGAGACTTCTGAATATGTGAAGCACAACCTTAGCTCACTGTAGATCTATGTCTTTGTAACTTCTACAGAAGTATTAAATTGTATTGCAGTCCTATAATCATTGCAAAACATTTGCTTATTAAAAATATGTACTGGATACTACTTTATAGCAATACTAAGTATTATCTCAATGTCACATCAAAATTCATCCATTCAACAAATGTTTAATGAATGTCTTCTAGGTGTGTTAATTCTGAAAAGCGATTTCACAGGAAAGAAGGCTTAGAAGAAATTACCAGAGGACACAGATTTCCAATTTTAAACTGATTTATTCATCAGAAAATGTTACTAAGTGACACTTACTTATTCATACACACAGTCCTCCTCTTGCGTAGATACTTCAAAATTACCATAATTAATTCAGAGACCCAACTCTGGTCCTCTTAAAGTAAAGTGACTATTTCAGTGGAAGCCATAATGGAATATCCCTAAGAAATACGTTGTCAGCCTTAAAAAAATACAAATCCTCTTGGCTTACTCAATGTCTTTGTGATAATCCATTTTATCAATCAGTAACTTTCTGGACCAGGATTTGTTTGTTTAGTTTCTATGAAGCAGTGATACTTTTATCTAGAATCTTTCAGCGTCAGCTTTTGATCTTCATGGAATCATGGGGTTTTCTGTCAATTTGTTAGAAGTACTAGACATGACAAGTACTATGATTTCTTCCTTCTTTAGCCAGATATGTACTCTAGTGACAATGCCAGATTCTTGGATACTGCTTTTGTAACCATTCCTTTCTTTCACCATAATCTCTGACTGATACATTAGGGTGGGCTCTGTGGTTAGCTATTAATATTAACATTCATTTATTTAGTCATTCAATAAACATTCTTTTGGTCATTCACTCTTTTGTTAGGTAAGTACAAGAGTGACAAAGATAATCCTGGCACCCTCCATTTCAAAATAACATGTTTCTTGTTATATAACATTTCTTGTTAATAACAAAATAACATATTAGTAATACTTGGTAGCATATCAACTAATCATATGGTCTGTGGTTGAGCTTAAACAGTCTGTGTTGTCTTGATCACAGTGTCTTGGGTTTCCTTTTGAGTCTTTCATAATATTTTCATGAAGATTTCCATCAGGCTGCAGGGGAACATTAGGGGAACATGTGTCCAGGGGAAAGGATTAACCAAATCATTCTCCCTTCTTGGCCAACCCTTTAGAGATTTTTGTTGTTGTTGTTTCACCATGCTTTTAATACTCTTTCATGAGGAATATTTCAAAGTCTTTTTAAAATGAAAAAAATTAGAGCCACTGGTTGCCCTTTGATCATATAGTTCTCTCATTTTCACATAACTGCTTTATGTAAAGGAGGGCTTGATTTTCTATTTCAAAAATGAATTTCCTCCCTGAGCCCCTCCTATTACTCTCCATAGTGACTTTTTATTCATTCATTCAACAAATATTTACCAAATGCTTATTGTGTGTTAGCATTGCATAGATAAAAAACTCAGTAAGTATATTTTTCTTAAGAAGGTTATGACTCAGTTCTTTTCTCTGACCAGCATTATTTTTGTTATTGATATCCCTCCCTTGAGTTGTGTTTACTTCTTATACTGAACATTTACTGAGTTTGTTTCTGTTTGCCCTAGCATTCTAAGGAACACAACGCAATTTTGGGTACTGTAAATTTTTTCAATTTTTTTAAAAATTAAAACTGAAGGAAATAATTCAAATATTCTTCAAGTCATATCTATATTATCCTCAAAAACTTGTACCTTAATTTTTTTAACATTATCCTCTAAATGTATAGTATTAAACTATTCCCTAATTGTCACAGATAATAATGGAGTAAACTTGACTTCTTGGGCCACTATCACTTTGAGGCATGGAGACCAGGGAACTTTGCCTTCCTTTTGTGTGTTTGTTCCCAGAATCATCTAGCTCAAGTCCTTGAATTTGTCTCCTGACCACATTTTAAATTGTCCTCAATCTTCCAATCTGCATCTCGCTCTACTCTTGTGCCAACTTGTTAAATAGCCCTCCAGTTCTCACTTGTAATCCTCATATAATTTTCCCTCATTGTGTTACAAGGATTTCTTTTCATTTCCCTTTTGTCTTATGAATTCCTGTGTTTGGGGAGTGGGTGGTCACTTCTGTGACAAAGGAGAGAAAAGGTTGCCAAAGATGTTACCTCTTGTGCCCTTTTTATTTCCTTTGCTCCACACTCTCCATTCTGTATTCTTGATCACATATTGTAGATGGTTAGGTTGGGAGGAGAAAGAAAATCAGGCACATATTTCACACGTCAATTTGCCTAGACCGTATCAAACCTCTTAACTGGTCTTCCAGGCTGTAATTTCTACCCAAGGCAGGGAATTCAGCAGACAGATAACATGTAACCTGTTAAAATGCAATTGTACTTATTCACACACAGATATTTCTTCAGGCACATTAAATAATGCCTGTTCCCATATCCTTAACATTCCCTTTATTTACGACTATCCTGATATTCAGTTCATTCTTTAAGGAAGAACTCAAATGCTGCTTACTCCATGAAATGATCCTTCACATTTGTGAGAGAATTAATTCCTCTCTCCTCTGTTCTATAGTTTTACTGGATTATTCTGTTATAATTATATAATGTTCCTCTTTATCCCTAATAGTTCTTTTGGCTTTAAATTTTATTTTGTCTTATATTAATATTGCTATAGCTTTATTTTTTGTTTTATATTTTTAGTATTTTACTAGAAGAGTTTTTAAAAAATATTTTTATTGTTTTGCTTTTCCATGTAATTTTGCTTTAGACATGTCTCAAAACTGGACTTCAAAAAAAAATCCAATCTGATAGAATTTAATCCATTTATATTTATTGTTATTCTTGGGTGACTTGTACTTTTTCCTATTTTCAAATCTCAGTTTCAGCCTTTAGTAACTTTGTGATTTGGACTGCTTGTTTAACTTATATATATCTTACTTTTGTCATCTGGAAAATGTTGGTTATAATAGTATCTACCTAATTGTAAAGAATCAATCAGTTAATGTATGTAAAATGCTTTAAATGGTGCATAGCGAATGCACAATGAATGCTATTACTACCACCACTGCCAGTACTACTACTACTATTTTACCTTGTTTTCTATTTATAAGACCTTATTTATTTTATTTCTTTGTTTGCTTCTTATAATTTCCTGACTCACTGTAGAAGAACTTTTCTACTCTTTTTTCCCTTTCTACTGGATTGAAACTATAAATTTTAGTGCCATTATTTTTTTGGTTACAATTATTTTTGTTTATTTATTTTTAAACTTACTTACAGTAGCATTCATCCATTTGGTGTACAATTCTATGAGTTGCAATGCATGTACAGATTCTTGTAACTATCACCACAATCAGAATTCCAAACAATTTCAAATGCACTATTTTCTCCTGCTGACCTCTGTAGTCAGACCTCCTACTACCCCTAAAATCTGGCAATCACTGATCTGTTTTCTGTCTCAAAAGTTTTCCCTTTTTCATCTAAATGTAATCATAGAGTATGTAATATTTTGAGATTGTGTTCTTTTACCTAGAAAAATGTCTTTGAGATGAATCTATGTGGAGATCTATTACATTTTAATGATAAAAATTTTTTCCAAAATTTAAAATTGTTTTATATATCCACACTTTTTAAATGAAAAGATCTTAGCTATATGTATACATACTGACCCTCCATCCTTCTGTTTTTCTTCTTATTGTTGTCTAGAATTTTAATTCTACTTTTAAAAACATAATTTTTTTTGCTTTTCAGGTAATTAAATGTAGCAAGAATGTTCTTTAATCCTTTCAATCACTCATTTTTTTTTTTGTCTTTTGACCTCTTTGTATTTACTATTTTTCTTACTGATGCACATTCCTTAATAGTTTTTTCATCAAGGGTCTGTGAGTAGTAATTTCTCTTACTCTTTGTCTGAAAATGTCTTTTTTTTTTTTTTTTTTTTTTTTTTGCTATTTCTTCAGTGTAAAATGATAGTATACCTTGAGATAGAATTCCAGATTGAGTTTTCTTTCCATTTTCAAAAGATATTTGCTATTGTTTCCTAGTCATATTGCTGCTAATGAAAATTTATTGCCAATTTTGTCAATTTTATTTTTTGTAGATAAGCAGTTATTCTTTCTGGGAAGTTTATATATATGAATATATAGTTATATGTATAGTTATTCTTACAGAGTTATTCATATATATAGTTACCGTGTATATATATATATAGCTATTCTTCATTCAGTTTCACTAAATTCTGCTGAAGTGTTGTTTTATTTTTGGTTTTTCAACATGACCTTTGTTTTATACTTTTAATCTAAGAATATCTATTTTTATTCAGACTTGGAATTTTTTATCTATTCCCTTTATTCTATACTTTGAATTTTTTTAAGTATACTTGAGAGTCTTAACTGGCATTTTATGTCTCTTAATTGCTTTTTTATGTATTTTAAAATATCTTTATCTTTTTGCATTGCATTTTAGGTGAATTTATCAATACTACATTTCAGTTCACTAATTCTTATCCTTGACTCTTACTAATTTAAAGTTTATTCCACTAACTTTATTTAAAAAAAATTAAACCTTTATTTGTAATATTCAAGATTTCTAATCTACTTACTCTTCTTAGCTATTTGTATTTCATAGTATACGGTTCTATTTTTTTGCATATTATTGCTTCTCTGTATCTTTTTGAAAATCCTTAAGGTTTTTATACTGAAGTTGTTACCAGGATGTTTCTGTTTTGTTTTGTTTTGTTTATCCCCCTCTGGAATACATTTATTTCCCACTTGTTGATTTCTTTGATTACAACTTTTAGCATTAAATTTTCACTACTGTTTTGGAGTTTTGGTTTGATATAGCAGATTAGTTGATGCTATTTCCGTTGAGTCACAACTGTGAATCTCTGTCTCTTCTTTAATTTGATGGAATTTCTAACTATTTTTTAACAATAGACAATGGTGGAACTGATACTACATCAGTTTCTGGATACTTCTTATCTCTCATATCAGTCACTTTAGAGCCTTAAACTGAGACTTGAGAAGTTTCACTACCATGTGAATGACCACATGGAAAGACCCTGAGACTTCACGGAGAGGGAGTGGGGCCCAGCTGATCCCAACCTTCCAGCCATCTCTGCCAGGGAACCAGGCATGTGAGTGAATCTATCTCTGACCCTTCATATCACCCCAGCCACCATCTGAATACAATCAAGGATAATAATTGATACCAGGTGAAGCGGAAGAATCACTCAGCTGAAACCTGTTGAAATTCCTGATCCACAAAATTATAAGATAGAATGAAATGGTAATTGTTTAAGCCATTAAAGGTTTAGGGTGTTTTGTTACTTAGCAATAGACAACAGAAATGGGGCTTTATCTTGAATTTGTTTCCCTACCTCCTACCCGCACCCCTGCAATCTCTGTACATACCCTTCTTGACTACTGGTTTTGGGATGCTTCACTAAATTTCCCTATTCCTCAGTCCAGAACTAAGGCTTAGAGCTCCTATTGAGAGTAGGTGATACGGGAGATACTGCAGACTGGAGTCACTGAGCCAAAAGCATCTTGGTCCAGTTCCTCACTTACATGAAGTGCCTCCAGTATCATTCCTTCCCTCTGCCAGAGCCTCAGGAAATCTTTAGAGTGAGGACCTGGAAGTAAAGCACATGAAAATGTGGAGCTCCACTAGGACTTTGATCCCAGAAGTGTCTCACTCTCATTTAATTCACACTCAACCTCCAAAAATTCATCAACAATCCATTTTAAATGTTTCTATGAGTCTATGGCTTCAGAGTTTATGGCTTCGGAGACTTCTGTTCCAGGTATGCAGATCTAGGCTGTGTCTCTTTGATATGCCTGTCTCCCCAAATTTCAGGGTGATGGTTTGCTATACAGCCTCAGTTCTCTGATGGGTCCAAGAAACGTCAGTGATTTTCAATTTATCCGGCTTTTCCTTGTAAGGATGACAGTGATGACTTCCAAGCACCTTGCCTGTCCGAGCTCAAGCCAGAAATTAGTTATAGCTTTTTTATTTTAAATTTTCATAATTTTTATAAGTATATATTATTGTTAAAAGTTTGGACCAGAATGCAGAACCTCCAAGTGTGAAATTACAATTCCCCCTCTACCACAAATCCTAAATATTTTCTTTACAATTCTTTTTCAGTGTATAAAGCAGACTTTAAAAGAAAAAAACCTATATAATCCGTCTAACATACACACAGAAATGTGCCACATCCTAAGTGTACAGAACAATGAATTTTCACAAACTGAAAGTCACCAGTACAACTGGCACCCAGGTAAAGAATCAGAACATTACCACACTCCCAGGAACACCTCTCATGCCCTCTTCAACTGCCCTTTCAACTTTACTAATTGCCCACACTCCCAAAAGACAACTACTATTCTGACTTCTTTATTTATTTATTTATTTATTATTATACTTTAGGTTTTATGGTACACGTGCGCAATGTGCAGGTTAGTTACGTATGCATACATCTGCCATGCTGGTGTGCTGCACCCACTAACTCGTCATCTAGCATTAGATATATCTCCCATTGCGATCCCTCCCCCCTCCCCCCACCCCACAACAGTCCCCAAAGTGTGATGTTCCCCTTCCTGTGTCCATGTGTTCTCATTGTTCAATTCCCACCTATGAGTGAGAATATGCAGTGTTTGGTTTTTTGTTCTTGCGATAGTTTACTGAGAATGATGATTTCCAATTTCATCCATGTCCCTACAAAGGACATGAACTCATCATTTTTTATGGCTGCATAGTATTCCATGGTGTATATGTGCCACATTTTCTTAATCCAGCCTATCATTGTTGGACATTTGGGTTGGTTCCAAGTCTTTGCTATTGTGAATAATGCCACAATAAACATATGTGTGCATGTGTATTTATAGCAGCATGATTTATAGTCCTTTGGGTATATACCCAGTAATGGGATGGCTGGGTCAAATGGAACTTCTAGTTCTAGATCCCTGAGGAATCGCCACACTGACTTCCGCAATGGTTGAACTAGTTTACAGTCCCACCAACAGTGTAAAAGTGTTCCTATTTCTCCACATCCTCTCCAGCACCTGTTGTTTCCTGACTTTTTAATGATGGCCATTCTAACTGGTGTGAGGTGGTATCTCATTGTGGTTTTGATTTGCATTTCTCTGATGGCCAGTGATGGTGAGCATTTTTTCATGTGGTTTTTGGCTGCATAAATGTCTTCTTTTGAGAAGTGTCTGTTCATGTCCTTTGCCCACTTTTTGTGGGGTTGTTTGTTTTTTTCTTGTAAATTTGTTGGGGTTCATTGTAGATTCTGGATATTAGCCCTTTGTCAGATGAGTAGGTTGCGAAAATTTTCTCCCATTTTGTAGGTTGCCTGTTCACTCTGATGGTAGTTTCTTTTGCTGTGCAGAAGCTCTTTAGTTTAATTAGATCCCATTTGTCAATTTTGGCTTTTGTTGCCATTGCTTTTGGTGTTTTAGACATGAAGTCCTTGCCCATGCCTATGTCCTGAATGGTAATGCCTAGGTTTTCTTCTAGAGTTTTTATGGTTTTAGGTCTAACATTTAAGTCTTTAATCCATCTTGAATTGATTTTTGTATAAAGTGTAAGGAAGGGATCAGTTTCAGCTTTCTACATATGGCTAGCCAGTTTTCCCAGCACCATTTACTAAATAGGGAATCCTTTCCCCATTGCTTGTTTTTCTCAGGCTTGTCAAAGATCAGATAGTTGTAGATATGTGGCGTTATTTCTGAGGGCTCTGTTCTGTTCCATTGATCTATAGCTCTGTTTTGGTTACTGTAGCCTTGTAGTACATATACCATATACTACATATGTAGTACATATGTAGTACATATACCATGCTGTTTTGGTTACTGTAGCCTTGTAGTACAGTTTGAAGTCAGGTAGTGTGATGCCTCCAGCTTTGTTCTTTTGACTTAGGATTGACTTGGTGATGTGGGCTCTTTTTTGGTTCCATATGAACTTTAAAGTAGTTTTTTCCAATTCTGTGAAGAAAGTCATTGGTAGCTTGATGGGGATGGCATTGAATCTGTAAATTACCTTGGGCAATATGGCCATTTTCAGGATATTGATTCTTCCTACCCATGAGCATGGAATGTTTTTCCATTTGTTTGTATCCTCTTTTATTTCCTTGAGCAGTGGTTTGTAGTTCTCCTTGAAGAGGTCCTTCACATCCCTTGTAAGTTGGATTCCTAGGTATTTTATTCTCTTTGAAGCAGTTGTGAATGGGAGTTCACTCATGATTTGGCTCTCTGTTTGTCTGTTATTGGTGTATAAGAATGCTTGTGATTTTTGTACATTGATTTTGTATCCTGAGACTTTGCTGAAGTTGCTTATCAGCTTAAGGAGATTTTGGGCTGAGACAATGGGGTTTTCTAGATATAACATCATGTCGTCTGCAAACAGTGACAATTTGACTTCCTCTTTTCCTAATTGAATACCCTTTATTTCCTTCTCCTGCCTAATTGCCCTGGCCAGAACTTCCAACACTATGTTGAATAGAAGTGGTGAGAGAGGGCATCCCTGTCTTGTGCCAGTTTTCAAAGGGAATGCTTCCAGTTTTTGCCCATTCAGTATGATATTGGCTGTGGGTTTGTCATAGATAGCTCTTATTATTTTGAGATATGTCCCATCAATACCTAATTTATTGAGAGTTTTTAGCATGAATGGTTGTTGAATTTTGTCAAAGGCCTTTTCTGCATCTATTGAGATAATCATGTGGTTTTTGTCTTTGGTTCTGTTTATATGCTGGATTACATTTATTGATTTGCGTATATTGAACCAGCCTTGCATCCCAGGGATGAAGCTCACTTGATCATGGTGGATAAGCTTTTTGATGTGCTGCTGGATTCGGTTTGCCAGTATTTTATTGAGGATTTTTGCATCAATGTTCATCAAGGATATTGGTCTAAAATTCTCTTTTTTTGTTGTGTCTCTGCCCGGCTTTGGTATCAGGATGATGCTGGCCTCATAAAATGAGTTAGGGAGGACTCCCTCTTTTTCTATTGATTGGAATAGCTTCAGAAGGAATGGTACCACTTCCTCCTTGTACCTCTGGTAGAATTCGGCTGTGAATCCATCTGGTCCTGGATTTTTTTTGGTTGGTAAGCTATTGATTATTGCCACGATTTCAGCTCCTGTTATTGGTCTATTCAGAGATTTAACTTCTTCCTGGTTTAGTCTTGGGAGGGTGTATGTGTCGAGGAATTTATCCATTTCTTCTAGATTTTCTAGTTTATTTGCGTGGAGGTTTTTGTAGTATTCTCTGATGGTAGTTTGTATTTCTGTGGGATCGGTGGTGATATCCCCTTTATCATTTTTTATTGCATCTATTTGATTCTTCTCTCTTTTTTTCTTTATTAGTCTTGCTAGCGGTCTATCAATTTTGTTGATCCTTTCAAAACACCAGCTCCTGGATTCATTAATTTTTTGAAGGGTTTTTTGTGTCTCTATTTCCTTCAGTTCTACTCTGATTTTAGTTATTTCTTGCCTTCTGCTAGCTTTTGAATGTGTTTGCTCTTGCTTTTCTAGTTCTTTTAATTGTGATGTTAGGGTGTCAATTTTGGATCTTTCCTGCTTTCTCTTGTGGGCATTTAGTGCTATAAATTTCCCTCTACACACTGCTTTGAATGCATCCCAGAGGTTCTGGTATGTTGTGTCTTGGTTCTCATTGGTTTCAAAGAACATGTTTATTTCTGCCTTCATTTCGTTATGTACCTAGTAGTCATTCAGGAGCAAGTTGTTCAGTTTCCATGTAGTTGAGCAGTTTTCAGTGAGATTCTTAATCCTGAGTTCTAGCTTGATTGCACTGTGATCTGAGAGATAGTTTGTTATAATTTCTGTTCTTTTACATTTACTGAGGAGAGCTTTACTTCCAAGTATGTGGTCAATTTTGGAATAGGTGTGGTGTGGTGCTGAAAAAAATGTATATTCTGTTGATTTGGGGTGGAGAGTTCTGTAGATGTCTATTAGGTCCACTTGGTGCAGAGCTGAGTTCGATTCCTGGGTATCCTTGTTGACTTTCTGTCTCGTTGATCTGTCTAATGTTGACAGTGGGGTGTTAAAGTCTCCCATTATTAATGTGTGGGAGTCTAAGTCTCTTTGTAGGTCACTCAGGACTTGCTTTATGAATCTGGGTGCTCCTGTATTGGGTGCATATATATTTAGGATAGTTAGCTCTTCTTGTTGAATTGATCCCTTTACCATTATGTAATGGCCTTCTTTGTCTCTTTTGATCTTTGTTGGTTTAAAGTCTGTTTTATCAGAGACTAGGATTGCAACCCCTGCCTTTTTTTGTTTTCCGTTTTCTTGGTAGATCTTCCTCCATCCTTTTATTCTGAGCCTATGTGTGTCTCTGCACGTGAGATGGGTTTCCTGAATACAGCACACTGATGGGTCTTGAGTCTTTATCCAATTTGCCAGTCTGTGTCTTTTAATTGGAGCATTTCGTCCATTTACATTTAAAGTTAATATGGTTATGTGTGAATTTGATCCTGTCATTATGATGTTAGCTGGTTATTTTGCTCGTTAGTTGATGCGGTCTCTTCCTAGTCTCTATGGTCTTTACATTTTGGCATGATTTTGCAGCGGCTGGTATCGGTTGTGCCTTTCCATGTTTAGCACTTCCTTCAGGAGCTCTTTTAGGGCAGGCCTGGTGGTGACAAAATCTCTCAGCATTTGCTTGTCTGTGAAGTATTTTATTTCTCCTTCACTTATGAAGCTTAGTTTGGCTGGATATGAAATTCTGTGTTGAAAATTCTTTTCTTTAAGAATGTTGAATATTGGCCCCAACTGTCTTCTGGCTTGTAGGGTTTCTGCTGAGAGGTCCGCTGTTAGTCTGATGGGCTTCCCTTTGTGGGTAACCCGACCTTTCTCTCTGGCTGCCCTTAACATTTTTTCCTTCATTTCAACTTTGGTGAATCTGACAATTATGTGTCTTGGAGTTGCTCTTCTCAAGGAGTATCTTTGTGGCGTTCTCTGTATTTCCTGAATCTGAATGTTGGCCCGCCTTGCTAGATTGGGGAAGTTCTCCTGGATAATATCCTGCAGAGTGTTTTCCAACTTGGTTCCATTCTCCCCGTCACTTTCAGGTACACCAATCAGACGTAGATTTGGTCTTTTCACATAGTCCCACATTTCTTGGAGGCTTTGCTCGTTTCTTTTTATTCTTTTTTCTCTAAACTTCCCTTCTCACTTCATTTCATTCATTTCATCTTCCATCGCTGATACCCTTTCTTCCATTTGATCGCATCAGCTCCTGAGGCTTCTGCATTCTTCATGTAGTTCTCGAGCCTTGGTTTTCAGCTCTGTCAGCTCCTTTAAGCACTTCTCTGTATCGGTTATTCTAGTTATACATTCTTCTAAATTTTTTTCAAAGTTTTCAACTTCTTTGCCTTTGGTTTGAATATCCTCCCATAGCTCAGAGTAATTTGATGGTCTGAAGCCTTCTTCTCTCAGCTCGTCAAAGTCATTCTCCATCCAGCTTTGTTCCATTGCTGGTGAGGAACTGCGTTCCTTTGGAGGAGGAGAGGCACTCTGCTTTTTAGAGTTTCCAGTTTTTCTGCTCTGTTTTTTCCCCATCATTGTGGTTTTATCTACTTTTGGTCTTTGATGATGGTGTTGTACAGATGGGTTTTTGGTGTGGATGTCCTTTCTGTTTGTTTTCCTTCTAACAGACAGGACCCTCAGCTGCAGGTCTGTTGGAGTACCTGGCTGGCCGTGTGAGGTGTCAGTCTGCCCCTGCTGGGGGGTGCCTCCCAGTTAGGCTGCTCGGGGGTCAGGGGTCAGGGACCCACTTGAGGAGGCAGTCTGCCCATTCTCAGATCTCCAGCTGCATGCTGGGAGAACCACTGCTCTCCTCAAAGCTGTCAGACAGGGACATTTAAGTCTGCAGAGGTTACTGCTGTCTTTTTGTTTGTCTGTGCCCTGCCCCCAGAGGTGGAGCCTACAGAGGCAGGCAGGCCTCCTTGAGGTGTGGTGGGCTCCACCCAGTTCGAGCTTCCCAGCTGCTTTGTTTACCTAAGCGAGCCTGGGCAATGGCGGGCGCCCCTCCCCCAGCCTCGCTGCCACCTTGCTGTTTGATCTCAGACTGCTGTGCTAGCAATCAGCGAGACTCTGTGGGCGTAGGACCCTCTGAGCCAGGTGCGGGCTATAATCTCCTGGTGCACCGTTTCCTAAGCCCATGGGAAAAGCACAGTATTCAGGTGGGAGTGGCTCGATTTTCCAGGTGCCGTCTGTCACCCCTGGAAAGGGAACTCCCTGACCCCTTGCGCTTCCTGAGTGAGGCAATGCCTCGCCCTTCTTCGGCTGGCACACGGTGCGTGCACCCACTGACCTGCGTCCACTGTCTGGCACTCCCTAGTGAGATGAATACGGTACCTCAGATGGAAATGCAGAAATCACCCATCTTCTGCGTCGCTCACGCTGGGAGATGTAGACCGGAGCTGTTCCTATTCGGCCATCTTGGCTCCTCGCCCTATTCTGACTTCTTATAGCATATGCTAGTTTGGCTTGTTTTTGAACTTATACGTGGAATTGTACAGTATGTGCTCTTTCGTATCTGACTTGTTGGGTTTAATGTTAGGTTTTTAAAATAATCTGCATTATTGTATATAGTTCATTCTCATTGCTCACTGTGACAATTTATTTGTCCATTCTAAAGTATATGAAGATTTTCATAGTTTCCAGGGCTGCTGAAACTTTCTAGTACATATTTTTGATGAATATATATGTGTGTTTCTATTAGGTGTATACCTTGGAGAAGTCTAATTGCTGGGTCATAATGTATGCATACTTTCAGCTTTCGTAGACACTGAAAAGTAATTTTCTGCATGGCTGTCCCTGTCCTCCTTCACTCCCTCATTGCCCTATCCCATCAACACTACCCAGAATGTATGAAATTTCTGGGTGCCCCATATCCTCATCAACATTTGATATTTTGCATCTTTTTCTCTTTTGCTGTTTCTAAAGTGTACAGTGGTGTTTCACTGTGGTTTTAATTTTATTTTCCCTATGGGTAATAATGTTGAGCATCTTTTCATGTTTACTGGCCATTTGAGCATGCCATCCATTATGATGGACTTTTAGTCAAGTCTATCTTTCTAGGTAGACTGGGAGGTCTTTCTAGGCAGAGTTCTTATCATTACCTTTGCTATCGGGGGACCTGCCCCGATAATCACGTAGGTTCTTTTCTATTTTCCTAAGCGTTGGCTGGCTTGAGAAATAAAAGGACAGAGTACAAAAGAGAGAAATTTTAAAGCTGGGCGTCCAGGGGAGACATCACACGTTGGTAGGATCCGTGATGCCCCCCAAGCCACAAAACCAGCAAGTTTTTATTAGGGATTTTCAAAAGGGGATGGAGTGTGCGAATAGGTGTGGGTGACAGACATCAAGTACTTAACAGGGTAATAGAATATCACAAGGCAAGTGGAGGCAGGGCGAGATCACAGGACCACAGGACGGAGGCCAAATTAAAATTGCTAACGAAGTTTCGGGCACCATTGTCATTAATAACATCTTATCAGGAGACAGGGTTTTGAGATCAACCGGTCTGACCAAAATTTATTAGGCGGGAATTTCCTCTTCCTAATAAGCCTGGGAGCGCTATGGGAGACTGGAGTTTATTTCACCTCTGCAATCTCGACCATAAGAGACAGGTACGCCCCGGGGGGGCCAGTTCAGAGACCTACCCCTAGGTGCGCATTCTCTTTCTCAGGGACGTTCCATGCTGAGAAAAAGAATTCAGCGATATTTCTCCCATTTGCTTTTGAAAGAAGAGAAATATGGCTCTGTTCTGCCTGGCTCCCTGGTGGTCAGAGTTTAAGGTTATCTCTCTTATTCCCTGAACAATTGCTGTTATCCTGTTTTTTTTTCAGGGTGCCCACATTTCATATTGCTCAAACACACATGCTGTACAATTTGTTTAGTTAACGCAATTATTACAGGGTCCTGAGATGATATACATCCTTCTCTGCTGACAGGATTAAGAGATTAAAGACAGGCATAGGAAATCACAAGGGTATTGATCGGGGAAGTGATAAGTGTCCATGAAATCTTTACAATTTATGTTTAGAGATTGCAGTGAAGACAGGCATAAGAAATTACAAAAGTATTAATTTGGGAAACTAATAAATGTCCATAAAATCTTCATAATCCACGTTCTTCTGTCATGGCTTCAGCCTGTTCCTCCGTTTGGGGTCCCTGACTAGTTTCACTGTGGTTTTAATTTTATTTTCCCTATGGGTAATAATGTTGAGCATCTTTTTATGCTTACTGGCCATTTGAGCATGCCATCCATTATGATGGACTTTTAGTCAAGTCTATCTTTCTAGCTAAACTGGGAGGTCTTTCTAGGCAGGGTTCTTATCATTACCTTTGCATCTCTCAAAATCTGCCATGATGTTGTTCTTCTCATGTGCCTTTCACCCAGTGTTACAAAGATGCCTGCTTAACTGAATGAACATATAAAACATATAGGGTCAACTTTTACATCCCAAGCTGCACTTAGGAGCCACCACAAGGATTATTCCTGAAAAATCAAATATGTTAAGTTTTAGATTTTACGAATTTAAAAGATCTTAAGTAAATATTTATTCAGTGCCTAGTATATATTGGGTTTTGTGTGAAGCTGCGTTGGGGGAGGGCTTATACGTGAATCAGAGACAATTCTTTTACTCATGGAGCATTTAGACCATGGGCTGGCCTAGACTAAGTGCTGGTTTTGAACGAGCCCGCCTTTAATATAAGACCTCGATGTATATTCCCCCATCTTGCTGGTGCAATTAGATGGGAAGAAGCTGATGTATAGTACTTTAAGCAGATGAACAT
The DNA here is from genome assembly GCF_028885625.2 of Pongo pygmaeus. Taxonomy (NCBI): domain Eukaryota; kingdom Metazoa; phylum Chordata; class Mammalia; order Primates; family Hominidae; genus Pongo; species Pongo pygmaeus. The sequence continues at coordinate 122,492,631 of NC_072373.2, read as the reverse complement.
GAAAGCTACTTTGAAATTTCATCTTGTGAGATTTCTGCCTAGTAATTTTCTAAAAGGAAAAAAAAAATAAGATTTTTCACTGATTTTTTTTCAAAAGTGGTGTGAAGTGTGTTTCAGAGATGAAAACATCCAATTACTTGGTTCCTAATTTCTCAGCTATCCTAGACAGTCTCAAGTGTCACTGTGGGTTTTATTAAAGAAATTCTCTTCCCAGTCTGACACAGCTTTGTTATCCTCTATAATAGCAGAGCTGCGACCTCCACCCTGAGGAGACACTCTTCCTGGCACTAAGTGTGACACCTAGAGATTTCATTTTGCCTCAAACACTTTCCTATTTTCCTCCCATAACTGTGAAAAGCTCCTCTGTGGAATCAGATACTTTATGCAGTAGGTACACACACTGAAAAAATGACTTTCAGACTGTGGACAGCCACCTCCCAAAGGAAAAATACTGTAGCTGTGAAGGTGATGGCGCAAAGCCAGTTTCTCCATGGTGCTTAGTGAGAGATCCCATTGTGTACTTATGTACTTTTTTAAAGGTATTCTTCATTCTGCCTTTCTCTTCTAATCAACTTCTGCTACAGAAAGTAAAGAGAAAAATGAACCCGTCCATGGAGAAACTACATTATGTTTAGTACCTAAGGTATAAAGGGTGGCTGTCGTTTTCTTGTTTTCATCATATTCAAAATGATTCAAAACTTTTCACCTATTGAAGATGAGGTGGCATGCGTATCTCAACAGTTATGATGATTCACGTGCCCATTTCTTCACTCTGTGCTCTGTGAAGTGATAAGTACTTTCGTAGCTCGTGTTTCATGGAACTTGTGCCTGTAAACTATTTTAGAGTTTCTGGCCTAATGCACTTTCCCTCAATGATAGTTAAAATTCCGTGGGAAGGTTTCCACATGCCACGGACTTAAACATGTCCTAGCAGCCACAGCATGGCAGCTGAACTTTCTTCTCCTTCCACCCTGTCTCTGGTTCCAGTGACTCGCTGCCAGGGACTCTGGTACTCACAGAAGAATGTTTTCTACAGGGAACCATTGTCCCTGTCCCCCTCCTCTTCACCATGATCGTGGAAACAGAGCTGATGCTGAAGTGCTCAAGGCGTCGAAGGCATGTGTGTTCCCCTGAGACCCCAGCACATTAAGTTCATATCTGATTCATGCAGAAATGGCGGGGAGGCTGGGCGTGGTGGCTCATGCCTGTAATCCCAGCACTTTGAGAGGCCAAGACAGGCTGATCACCAGAGGCTGGGAGTTCGAGACCAGCCTGACCAACTGGAGAAACCCCCGTCTCTACTAAAAATACAAAATTAGCTGGGTATGGTGGCACAGGCCTGTAATCCCAGCTACTCGAGAGGCTGAGGCAGGAGAATCGCTTGAACCTGGAAGGCGGAGGTTGCAGTGAGCCATGATCACACCACTGCACCTCCAGCCTGGGCAGCAAGAGCCAAACATCATCTCAAAAAAAAAAAAAAAGAAAAAGAAAAAAGAAAGAAAAGAAATGGAGGGAATACTTCTTTGCTTGCTTCTCTGTTAATCTTTTTCTTTATCAAATACATCCCCAAGCAACACACCTACGCCCCATGTCTCACTGAGTTTCTAATGAAGGAAGTCTTTCGTTTTCCATCTGTTGTCCCTATCCCCAGAGGCCTGGCAGGGAGAAATATGCAAGTGACCAGCACCACGCTGCACTTAGAATCATCTCCCACTTCCAGTGACCAAGGCATTGTCCTTGGGTTAGGCACGTATCCCCTACTCTCCCTTCTCTTAGCTGGAGTCCCTCCCAGAGGGTGCCTCAGTTTCTCAGGAGAGTGGTCTTTTGTGGGGGCTTACCTTCCAGTTCAGCTGACTGAAATGTCTACCTTCAACCACGCTCACAGCTTCCATATGCCTTTTTTCTAGGACTCCACCACCACTACTGCCCTCAAAGCCCTGACCACATGCCACAGCATTTATTTGTGAGATTACTTTTCTTGTTGGTAAATACAGCTAGTTAGAAAACATCCTTAGTTATCCATTATCCAAACAAATAAAGCTCAAGTTTTGTATTTTGTGTTCATGAGCTTCTTTATGTGGTTTCTGAGATTCCAGATTCGTTTGATACTTTTTCAAACCTTCTGCTTGCCTTTTTTTCTGAGCTGCATTTGCTATTTCCTTACCTCGTTTAACTGCAAATACCCACACGGCATTTGAGTCCTTGCTTTTCTACTCTGTCCTGCCCTCATCTGAAACCTCCTTACCTATTGCTTTGATTACCACAATGTGGTAATTACACTATGTGGATCTCTTTTGATCAGTCACAGATTTGACTTTTTTTGGTCTATTCAAGTAATGTTTTTCCAGACACCACTATGTGCCAAGAGCTGTAGTCATGATGAAGATGCCTCAAAATATACTCTTAAGGAAGGCAGAAAAGGAAACAGATGATGAGATATGTCGACTTAAGACAGTCATATGAAAAAGGGGTGAAAGGAGCACCTATGGGAGATGACAGCCTTAACAGGTAAGGTAAGAGAAGACTTCTTGCATTGGCTACTGTTTATCTTTGACTCAGCTCTCAGTTATTCATCACCTTCTCTCGGTAATCAGTCCCTGACATATGACCTTGATTGAGACAATAATTGCACCTCATCCTCCCTCCCGCATTAATAGGTCCAGGGATAGACATATGACCTTAGTTGGGCCAATTGAAGATATTCCCCTAGAATTTTCCTAAGAATTCTCTATCCTCTTTCGTATAGTGGCAGTTGCCTGCAACTGTGTTTGCAAAAAGCCTGTTTGTACAAGGGAGAAATTAAGTTATTATATTGTGGGAATGGGGAAGGGAGGCAGGATCCACAAAGAGATCTGGCAACAGGTGTCCCTAGATCAGGCCATGCCTGAAGTCAGGTCCATCACCGTTCTTTCTGTCAATATAGACTTCTTTTTTTTCTTTTTTCTGTTTAAGTTGCTTCAGGTTTTGTTTAAATTGGATGGTTCAGGATTTCAGTTCAGGATTGCAACTAAAAGAGATGCAATTTAAATACTCTCTAAAGGAGGTGATGCCAGAGTTGAGTGCTGAAGAAGGAGAGGAGCATCACAGAAAGGGGATGCACTTTGAGCAAAGGCTGCAATGAGATGGAAACGTGAACAGTGAGGACATTAACGGAGGGAGAGAGGACACTGCTCAAGGATATTGGAGAATCATTTCCACAGGAGACCAAGCAGAGGAGTTTGGGGTTTTACCCTGAACACAATAATAAAATAATGAATTGTAGGAAGATAGCTTTGGTACCCCAAACTTTTTTACTCAAGTTCATTTGGAGAATGACTTGGAATGGAACAAAAACAAAGCAAGGAGAAAATTTAAACAACTCCTCTCTTACTCCAGTCGGCAATGATAAAGACTTGAATTAAGGTAGTGGTCTGGAGAACAGAGTAAAATGGTGGCTTTAAAGGAGAATAAAGAGATGAAACTGCCAGGACAGGCCTTGGGCCACCCGGGGATGAAGGAGCCATTCCACTGAGATGGGGGACATTAGAGGCAGAGAAGGTCTGGAGGGAAGATGAGGCATTTGCCCATTGTGCCTGGCAGCTCAGGCTATCCTCAAGCTATCCAAGTCACCGCCAGATGAATTTTAATAAAATACTCTTTTCAATGTATTTCTTCATCTGTGAAAAGATTGTGGAGGGAGGATAAGTTTAGATTAGTTGATCTTTAAGATTACTTCAGGTGATTAAAAAAATTGATTATGTGTCACTGCCAAGGAATCTACACAAAGATTCAAATTCTAATCTCTCACCCTAGTTCTAAACCTTCCATTTTCATTTGGCCTCCCTGTGCCTCTTTAATCTTATTTACAGTTGCTTTCCATGCCACACTCTCTGCTCTAGACAGAGCAGTTCCTTCCATGTTCCTGCAGATGCCTAGTTTATAAGGTGCTCCTGTACAGAATCCTGTTTTCCATTTCTTTCTTAGCAATTGTCTTAGCTTGGCTTGTTCTCCATTCTATTGGGATGCCTTCCTTCTCCATACTCTACTCTGTCCTGGGGCCCTTATATGTCTTCTCTGAACATGCACTGTACTCAACTCCTATGTAATACAATCAGTCATACATATTATCTGTAATTTAGAACTCTAATTATTTCATATGTGTTGGTTTGCTTTCTAAACCTAGTGCTTCTTAAGGGTCTTTGGTGTCTGGAACAGTGTTGGGTGAATTGTAGAAGCATCATATAAGTCAGTTATACATGTTCTTCACGTCTCCTGGAATCTTTCTTCACCTCTACTTTGTCACAGAATTCCATTCATACATCCTATAAGATGCAGTTCAAAGTTTGTCTCATCTGTGAAGCTAAGCCCCAGACTGAAATGAATTATTTACTCTATCTTCATACATATGTAATATATAATATATATTTGAATATTTGTGCATATTTAAGTCATAATGTTTTTCAAATAATATAGAGCAGCATTTCCAATAATACATATAAGAGGCAGATTTATTTTAATATCCCTAAGCCACCACACCTAGTACAATGATTACTTGACCCTTGGAAATATTTTTGCAGGGAAGAGGATTTCATATTTGTATCCATGAAGTCCCATTAGCACATTGCAGCATGAGGAGAAGGTTGAGCTCATCCAGGGAATAAGCCCATCAGCTGACAGAAAGCAGGTGATGAGATCTCTCACCAGATTAAAAAGGGAAGGGCAGCAACTCATTAGGAAACACAGAGAAGTCTGCTTAATTACTTGAAAAATGTCTGAGCCAGTACATTTTATGACACCTGGAGGGTATAAACATGCCTATAAATTTAATTAATTTTCTTTATTCTTTCATTGCACCTGTATGGCCTAAAGGAAAGGAAGTCTAATGAAAGTACAATCAAGCACTTCTGCCGGACTTCCACAGTTCATTTGGGCAATATTCAGAAAATGAAATACTGAATTTCTTATCAGTTTATGGGGAGAAATGTATTTGGAAAAATGCAGCCCAGCAGTAAAATTATTCCCATGTCAAACTCTGATCAATGGCTTCTTCAGCTTTATTTCCAAAAAGAGCTTAAATCTCTTTATAGATGTATTAAAACATATTTAATACTCATAAATCTCTAAGGATAAAATCAGAACTAGATATTATTGTTTTCTTGGAGGAAAGCATTATATGAGAACTAGAAGACTTAGGGGAGTTGGTCAGAACTATAGAGCAAGTAGCCCCATTTGCTCTCTGTTGCAGTAGCATCACCCACACTTTTGTTAAAAATCTTTATGATATTGCTATTTTTATCAAATGAAAATGTAATAGTAATGAGTATGCTTGAATATCCATTGCAATATTACATCATTTAATGAGTGCTTAGTCTTTGCCAGAGACTGTACCAGTACTTTACATATCTGATCTTGAATCCTCATAACAGCACTGCAAAGATAGTAATAACCCATTTGAAATGACTCCCAGAAAGATTACAGGTCTTATCCAAGGCAACATAGCTAGTAAATTTTGAAAGCAGGACTCAAATCCAGGTCCTTTTGCCTCCAAAATCTGTGCCCATTTAATTTTGTTATATGAACAGTAATGTCAAGCCATTTTTCTCCTTGTTAATTCAGTGTCACTGAACATATGAAAAGTTTATAGATACTTCTTGTTTTCTTAAAAGAATTTTGACATCATTGAGCTTTGAGTAGTGAATTATTCATTGGAGCTTCTGGACATAGCCCGAACAATCTGCCCTCCCAAGAACTTACTGAAGAAAACTTCAACTGTGTATGATTTCAATCCAAGATATACTTGTCTGCATCCAGTTTTTCCTATAGATACCAGGAAGGGGTGTCTTACTCAGTGTAGGAGAAAGAGAAGGAAACTATCGCGTATTGAGCTCCAGCTTTATGGTCAGTATATATCCAGCCTTTTGCATGTATTAACTCACTTGATATGAGTTATGTGGGGAGAAAGGTGACCATTCAGAAGACTCTTACCAAGTAATTCTCATTGGGAACATCCCAGGGCAATGCTGCCAATTCCCTTGGCATTCTACTTTTAAAAGAGTGGTGGTGAATGCTAAGATTTATAGTCAAACATAACCTGAGGTGATTTGAAAATTGCTACTAGATAAAAGTGAAATGAAATATTTTCATTTTAGCTGTTAAATTTCTCATTTTGTCATGAAATACCGTAGTTAGTGCTGTTTTCAGTTTTAATCTCTTGTAAACTCATTGACTGTTAATGTTTAGTGGGCCCATAAACTAATTTGAATTGATCTGATTTTGCACAATCAAGCCCATTACACTTGTTTCAATTTTTTGCATCACAGCTTTAACATCTGGAAGCTATGAAAAGCACAACAGCCTGTCTAAAGAGACTGTCACAAGAAATCATGTTAAAGGACATATTATTAAGACCTGGCTAACCATTGGCACTAACGCTCCTGCCACGCTCTCTCCGTTTCTGTACCCAGCATTACAGATGGGAGTAGACAAGAGGGGTGGAGCATGCGTGGAAGGCTGCTCCACAAGCCTTAGTTGGGAAATGCATTTCCCAAAAGAGATTATTTTCTAGGTACCTACTAAGCTCCCCAACCCATTCCCCCTCCCATTGCCCTCTCTGATTGGCTTATCCCAAGCAGTTATTAAACTAGCAATGATGAGTTCCTCAGTCATACTTTGGACTTAATCAGGGCTAGCTGACATATTCCTGGGGCAGAGTCAGAAATCCTTTTGTATTCAAGATTCTGAACCATCATGTGTGTATCAGTATGGCTATATATCTTTGTTCTTTCTTAATCATTATTCTTTGAAGAAGCTAATAAACAAATAAATCTGCCTTTAAAACTGCAGCATGTTAAAAAGAGTCAGCCTGTGATTATTTTCCAGACATAGCAAGGGAGAATTAAGGCACCAAATTCATTTACATTTTTGCACGCATTCTTAACCTTGATTTAGATTAATATATATTTGTGCCTTTTGCCATTATATTTTATTGTTTTTTGCATTTTTATTGGTTTGTAGGTTTTAAAATATATTTTGGATACAATCCTTCATCAGACATATGTATGAAAATATCTTCTCATAATTTTTAGTTTTTCTTTTCACTCTCTCATTGATAGTTTTAATAAATATAAGTTCTTAATTTTAATGAAGTAAAATTTATCAATGTTTTATGATCATTGCTTTTTAAAATTTTAATGTATTTATTTTTTATTTCAAGATTTTTAGTAAACAGGTGATGTTTGGTTACATGAATAAGTTCTTTGGCGGTGATTTGTGAGATTTGGTGCACCCATCATCTGAGCAGTGAATGTGTACCCAATGTGTAATCTTTTATCCCTCACCCCTTCCCATACTTTCCTCCGAGTCCCCAAAGTCCACTGTATCATTCTTATGCGTTTGTGTCCTCATAGCTTAGCTCTCACTTACGACTGAGAAGATATGATGTTTGATTTTCCATTCCTGAGTTGCTTCACTTAGAATAATGGTCTCCAATTCCATCCAGGTTGCTGCAAATGTCATTGTTTCATCCCTTTTTATGGCTGAGTAGTATTCCATGGTATGTATATAAGCCACATTTTCTTTATCCACTCATTGATTGATGGGCATTTGGGCTGGTTGCATATTTTTGCAGATGCAAATTATGTTGCTATAAATATGCACGTGCAAGTATCTTTTTCGTATAATGACTTCTTTTCCTCTGGGTGGATACCCAGGATATCTACCTTGATCCATTTGCTGGATCAAATGGTAGATCTGTTTTTAGTTCTTTAAGGAATCTTCACACTGTTTGTCATAGTGGTTGTACTAGTTTACATTTCCACCAGCAGCATAAAAGTGTTTCCTTTTCACCACATCCATGCCATCATCTATTTTTTTTTTTTAATTTTCTGATTATGGCCATTCTTGTAAGGGTGAGGTGGTATCATATTGTGGTTTGATTTGCATTTCTCTGATCATTAGTGATGTTGAGCATTGTTTCATATTTTTTTGGGCCATTTGTGTATATTCTTTTGAGAATTGTCTATTCGTGTCCTTAGCCTTCTTTTTGATGGGATTGTTTGTTTTTTCTTGATTTTTTGTTTGAGTTCCTTGTAGATTCTGGATATTAGTCCTTTGTCTGATGTATAAATTGTGAAGATTTTCTCCCACTCTGTGGGTTGTCTGTTTACTCTGATGATTATTTATTTTGCTGTGCAGAAGCTTTTTAGTTTAACTAATTATCATCTATATATCTTTGTTTTGGTGCATTAGCTTTTAGATTCTTGGTCATGAAGTCATTGCCTGAGCCCATGTCGAGAAGTGTTTTTCCAAAGTTATCTTCTAGAATTTGTATGGTTTCAGATCTTAGATTTATTTAAGTATTTGATCCATTTTGAGTTGATTTTTATATAAGGTGAGAGATGAGGATCCAGTTTCATTTTTCTACATGTGGCTTGCCAAGTATCCCAGCACCTTTTGTTGAATAGGGTGTCCTTCCCCCACTTAGTTTTTGTTTGTCTTGTCAAAGATCAGTTGACTGTAAGTGTTTGTCTTTATTTTTGGGTTCTCTATTCTGTTCCATTGGTCTATGTGCCTATTTTTATACCAGTAACATGCTGTTTTGATGACTATGGCCTTATAGCATATTTTGAAGTCAGGTAATGTAATACCTCCAGATTTGTTCTTTTTGCTTAGTCTCGCTTTGGCCATGCAGGCTTTTCTTGTTGTTGTTGTTCTATATGAATTTTGAGATTTTTTTTTCTAGTTCTGCAAAGAATGATGGTGGTATTTTGATGAGAATTGCATGGAATTTTAGAATTGCTTTTGGCAGTGTGGTCATTTTCACAATATTGATTCTACCCATCAATAAGCATGGGATATGTTTCCATTTGCTTGTGTCATCTATGATTTCTTTCAGCAGGGTTTTGTAGGGTTTTGTTTGTTTGTTTGTTTGTTTGTTTTTGTAGAGGTCTTTTTACCTTCTTGGTTAAGTATATTCCTAATCATTTAATTTTATTGTCTTGCAGCTATTGTAAAAGGGATTGAGTTCTTGATTTGATTCTCAGCTTGGTTGCTGTTGGTGTATAGCAGGGCTACTTATTTGTGTACGTTAAATTTTTATACTAAGACTTTGCTGAATTCATTTCCCAGTTCTGGAAGCCTTTTGGATGAGTCTTTGGGGTTTTCAAGGTATACAATCATGTCATCAGCAAACAGAGACAGTTTGACTTCCTCTTTACCCATTTGGATGCCCCTTATTTCTTTCTCTTGTGCAGTTGCTCTGTCTAGGACTTCCAGTACTATGTTGAATAGAAGTGGTGAAAGTGGGCATCCTTGTCTGGTTCCAGTTCTCAGGGGGGATGTTTTCAACTTTTCCCCATTCAAGATACTGTTGGCTATAGGTTTGTCATAGATGGCTTTTATTACCTTAAAGTATGTCTCTTGTATGCCAATTTTGCTAAGGGTTTTCATCATAAATGGATGCTGGATTTTGTCAAATGCTTTTTCTGAGTCTATTGAGATGGTCATGTGATTTTTGTTTTTAATTCTGTTTATCTGATATACCACATTTATTGACCTGCAGATGTTAAACCATCCTTGCATCTCTGGTATGAGACCCACTTGATCATGATGGATTATCTTTTCAATATGCTTTTGGATTTGGTTAGCTAGTATTTTGTTAAGGATTTTTACATTTAGGTTCATCAGGGATATTGGTCTGTGGTTTTCTTATTTGGTTATGTCATTTCCTGGTTTTGGTATTAGGGCGATACTGACTTTATAGAATGATTTAGGGAGGATTTCCTCTTTTTTTTTTTTTTTTTTTCCAGAGTCTTCCTCTGTTGCCAGGCTGGAATGCAGTGGCATGATCTCGGCTCACTGCAACCTCCACCTCCCGGGTTCAAGCAATTCTCCTGCCTCAGCCTCCCGAGTAGCTGGGACTACAGGCATGCACTACCACGACCAGCTAATTTTTGTATTTTTAGTAGAGATGGGGTTTCACCATGTTGGCCAGGATGGTCTTGATCTCTTGACCTCATGATCCACCCTCCTCGGCCACCCAAAGTGCTGGGATTACAGGCGTGAGCCACCACACCCAGCAGATTCCCTCTTTCTCTATCTTTTGGAATAGTGCCAATAGGATTGGTACCAGTTTTTCTTTGAAAGTCCAATAGAATTCAGCAGTAAATCTGTCTGGTCCCAGACTTTTTTTCTTGGTAACTTTTTAATTACTATTTTAATCTCGCTGCTTGTTATTGGTCTGTCCAGAGTTTCTATTTCTTCCTGGTTTAATCTAGGAAGGTTGTGTATTTCCAGGAATTTATCCATCTCCTCTAGGTTTTCTAGTTTATGCATGTAACTGTGTTCACAGTAGCCTTGAATGACCTTCTGTATTTCTGTGGTATTGGTTGTAATATCTTCCATTTCACTTGTAATTGAGTTTATTTGAATCTTCTCTCTTCTTTTCTTGGTTAATGTCGCTAATGGTCTATTAATTTTATTTATCTTTTCAAAGAACCAGCTTTTTGTTTCATTTATCTTTTGGATTTTTTGTTTGTTTGTTTCAATTTCATTTAGTTCTGCTCTGTTCTTGGTTATTTATTTTCTTTTGCTGGGTTTCGATTTGGTTTGTTCTTGTTTCTCCAGCTCCTTGAGGTGGGACCTTAGACTGTTTATTTGTGCTCTTTCAGCTTTTTGATGTAGGCATTTAATGCTATGAACTTTCCTCTTAGCACTGACCTTGCTATATCCCAGAGGTTTTGATAGGTTATATCACTACTACTCATTTCAAAGAATCTTTTAGTTTCTATCTTGATTTCATTGTTGACCTAACAATCATTCAGGAGCAGGTTATTTAATTTCCATTTATTTCATGGTTTTGAGGGTTCCTTTGGAGTTGATTTCCAATTTTATTCCACTGTGGTCTGAGAGAGTACTTGCTGTAATTTCAGTTTTCTAAAACTTGTTGAGATTTGTTTTGTGGCCTATCATTTGGTCTATCTTGGACAATGTTCCATGGCTGATAAATGGAAAGTATATTCTCCAGTTGTTGGGTAGAATGTTCTGTAAATATCTGTTAAGTCCATTTGTTCCAGGGTATAATTTAATTCAGTTGTTTTGTTGTTGACTTTCTGACTTGACCTGTCTAGTGCTGTCAGTGGAGCACTGAAGTCCCACACTATTATTGTGTTGCTGTCTGTGTCATTTTTTAGGTCTTGTAGTAATTGTTTTATAAATTCAGGAGCCCCACTATTAGGTGCATATTTATTTAGGACTGTGATATTTTCCTGTTGGACTAGTTCTTTCATCATTATGTAATGTTCCTGTTTGTCTTTTTTAACTACTGTTGCTTTAAAATTTGTTTTATTTGATATAAGAATAGCTACTCATGCTGGATTTTGGTGTCCATTTGCCTGGAATATCTTTTTCCATTCTTTTACCTTAAATTTACATGAGTCTTTATGTGTCAGGTGAGTCTCTTGAAGACAGCAGATACTTGTTTGGTGAGTTCTTATCATTCTGCCATTCTGTATCTTTTAAATGGAGCATTTAAGCCATTTACATTCAACGTTAGTATTGAGATGTGAGGTACTATTCTATTCATCATGCTATTTGTTGCCTGAAAACCTTGGTTTATTTTTCATTGCATAGTTGTTTTATAGGTCCTGTGATATTTATGCTTTAAGGAGATTCTATTTTGGTGTATTTCACACATTCATTTCAAGATTTAGAGCTCCTTTTAGAAGTTCTTATGGTGCTGGCTTGGTAGTGGCAAATTCTCTCAGCATTTGTTTGTCTGTAAAAGACTATATCTTTCCTTCATTTATGAGGCTTAGTTTTGCTGAATACAAAATTCTTGGCTGATAGTTGTTTTGTTTAAGGAGGCTGAATATAGGACCCCAATCCCTTCTAGCTTGTAGGGTTTCTGCTGAGAAATCTGCTGTTAATCAGATTCTTTCCTTTGTCGTGACTTTAGATAACCTGATGACTATGTGCCTAGGTGATGATCTTTTTGCAATGAATTTCCTAGGTGTTCTTTGAGCTTCTTGTACTTGGATGTCTAGGTCTCTAGGAAGGCCAGAGAAGTTTTCGTCAATTATACCCACAAATATGTTTTTCGAAAAACTCTAACTTTCAGACTTTTCTTCCTCAGGAACACCAATTATTCCTAGGCTTGGTCGTTTAACATAATCCCAAACTTCTTGGAGTTTTTGTTCTTTAATTCTTTAATTAAAGAATTAATTTTTTTTTGTCTTTAATAGATCAGGTTAATTGAAAAGCCTTGTCTTTGAGCTCTGAAGTTTCTTCCTCTACTTGTTCAATTCTATTGCTGAGACTTTCCAGGGCATTTTGCAATTCTCTAAGTGTGTCTTTCATTTCCAGAAGTTGTGATTGTTTTTTATTTATGCTATCTATCTCACTGGAGATGTTTCTATTCGTATCCTGTACTATGTTTTTGATTTAAGTTGGGCTTCATCCTTCTCTGGTGCCTCTTTAATTGGCTTAATAGTCAACATTCTGAATTCTTTTTCTGGCAATTCAGAGATTTCGTTGTGATTTGGATCCATTACTGGTGAACTAGTGTGGTCTTTTGTGGGTGTTAAAGAATCTTGTTTTGTTATGTTACCAGAATTGTTTTTGGTCCTCCTCACTTGGGTAGATGTCAAAGGGAAGATATAGGACTCAAGGGCTGCTGTTCAGATTCTTCTGTCTCATGGATGCTCCCTTGATGTGGTGCTCTCCCCTTTCCCCTAGGGATGGGGCTTCCTGAGAACTGAACTAACTGCAGTGATTTAGCCACCCAGTGGAGGTACCCAGCTCTGGGCTGCTACCAGGGAATATCTGCAAAGGTCCTGTGATGTGATCTGTCTTCAGGTATCTCAGCCATGGATACCAGCACCTACTCTGGTGGAGGTAGCAGGGGAGTGAAGTGGACTCTGTGAGAGTCCTTGGTTGCATTTTTGTTAAGTGCACTGGTTTTTTGTTGGTTAGCCTCCAGCCAGGAGGTGGCACTTTCAAGAGCACATTAGTTGCAGTAGTATAGGGAGGATCAGGCAGTGGGTGGGGCCATAGAGCTCCCAAGAGACTATGTCCTTTGTCTTTGGCTACCACGGTGAGTAGAGAAAGACCATCAGGTGTTAGGCGTGTCTGATTTCTGACTCTCCTTGGGCAAGGCTTGCTGCCCAAGGAGTGTGGTTTCCAGGCCAATGGAGTTATGTTTCCAGGGAGATTATGGATGCCTTTGCTGTGTCACACAGGTTGCCAGGGAAGAGGAGAAAGGCCAGCAGCCACAGGCCTCACCCAGGTCCCATACAGCCCTCCTCACCCGCCGCCAACAGCACTGAGTTTATTTCCGGGCAGCTGGTGGTCAGAGCTGAGAATTTGTCCCAGGCACAGTTCCTTGGCTCTCCCATGGAGCCTGCAGTGGCAATCCACAGACCTTCAAAGGGTCTGTGGATTCTCTCAGCTTTCCTGGTATGTTCTTGTGGTAGTTCTTGGAGCAAAAGTTCATGATGTGGGTTGCCACATGCTTCTCTGTCTGTTCAAGTGGGAGCTGCAAGTTAGTCTTGCCTTCTATCCACCATTTTCCTACCCCTTTCACCATTTTAAATATATCCTCTACATACGGTATCAGCTTTTGCACATATGCATGGCATAGAGGTTAAGAGAATGATCTCTGAAGTCTGACTACCTGCCAAATCCTAACTCCACTACTTAGTAGCTGTGTGAATGGGGCAAAGTTTTTAACCTCTGTCAGCCTCAGTTTCCTCGTTTGTCAGGACTATGTCTCATAGGATTGTTGTGAACATTAACTGATTTAAAGGAATTAGAACAGTGTTTGACATAAGATAAATGCCTAATGAATCTTTATCATTAAGACTCTATGCATTTCCTAGTTATTTTAATAGCAGTCTTATTCACAATCAGGCACTATACCCTTCTTGTGGAAAAGGGAAAAATACAGAAAATGAGTAAAAATGACATGTATTTCCCTTATCCCACCACTAAGAGGCAATTTATGTTACCATTTTGATGTGTTTCATTCCAATCATTTTTTTTTTTACTTAATTAAACTTTTCCACTTATTATCAATGGATATCATTATCAGTGTAACCCTGAGCAAATCATTTACCTCCTCTAAGCCTGGCAAACTTTGTATGTAAAATAAAGGTAATTTAGTACCTACATTATAGGGCTATTGTGTGGATTAATTGAGTTACACCATGTAAATTACTTAGCTGGGTACTTGGCCTATTTTTAGGTTAAACAACATGAAATTGCCAATATTCACCATTTTTTACTATGAAAAAGGCAATTTCATACAGTCCATCCTAATGAGAAGATCGCAATATACATATTAGCTTTTATGATAAGGCTCTACAGGGTGTGATGGTACACAGCAAATTGCCCTTGGGCTTCAGCCCACAAAGAGACCACACTCCTACAGGCAAGGAAACATTTGTTTAAAAAGAAACAAGCAAACACCTGCAAGGCAAAGCTGATCATGGCCTAACAAAGACAAGTTAAGTGTTGGAAGATTCCAAGCAAGGTAGACTACCTCCATCTGGAAGGATTCAGGGTGGCTCTATGATAAAGTTGACATCTGCGCCTGACTCAGAGCCTGAAGTCAATCTTTCCTGACATTTCCTACCAAAATGTCAGGAAAGGCTTTCTAGGTAGAGGGAACATTCAAAGCAAAGAAAGAGCAGTAGGAATGTACATTGTGTAATTTCTTTTGTTAGAACATAGGGTACCTGAGGGCTGGAGGTGGAAGGCAAAGCCTGTGTGTTTTAACACTCAGCACAGTACTTGGGCCGTGGCTGGCACCTGGTATGTGCTTAAACCAGTGCATGCTAAGGGATGTGAGCTCTGTTCAGTAAAAACAGAGTGGGACATTTTTGACCAAAGAATATAATTGTCAGTGCCATCCTTTGGAAAGTTGAGTTGGGAATATACGTATCCTTGAAAACTTGAAGTGAAGCTCCTAGAGGCAGAGACATTTCTGTTTGTCCAGGGTCCTGCTAAGCTATCCAGCCTCATTTCCAACCTTTCCTTCTCCTTTTCCCCTACCTCCATCACAACTAATGTCTAACTCTGCTTAATTTATTTTAGTTCCTTCAACTTGCTGATCTCTTCTCTTGTGTCTTAAACCTTCATACATGTTGTTGTATCTGCTTTGAATCTCCTTCTCTTCACCACTTGGCCAACTCCTGCTCATCTTCCATCTCAGTGGATACATCACTTCTTGTAGAAGGCTTTCTCTGACTCACTCCAGCCAGCAAATCTGGATAGCTTCTCTTCTGGGGACTCTCATAGCACCCCGTACTTCCCACATGTTATCTGTCTCTCTGTACTTGCTGCCTAACCACTGCAGACTGAAAGTTCTAAAAGGGTGAAGACTATATAATTTATTGGCTAAAAGTGGGGATTGAGAGATATGTATAGACCTAGTTCTGTATCCCGATTCTGCAATTTAGTACTAGAATGACTTTGGATGAATTACTTGATGTGGCTAACATTCATGTCTTATCTGTACAATGGAAATAATAACAAAGACTAACTTTAGGGTTGGTGTGAGGAATGAAATGTGGTAGCATAGGCAAAGTTTAGCAGAGTGCCTGGAATATAATTAAGACATCATAAGTATTTATTAAAATTTTGCTGCTAGTAGTCACAATTGGACCCCTTGGAGTGCTCCACAGCAGTACACTACTGGGAGCATACTAGGTGTGCCAAATATTATTGGATGATTGAAACAATGCCCGTGGAAATGATGAAGATGTAGATGTGAAAAATGTTTTAGAGGTAAGAGCCAATAGAACTTGGCAATTTACCTAATTATAGGAGGAGACAAGGGAGTGGGCAGTCTCTAACTCAGGCCTGAGCCTAGAGAAAGGGAAAACCAGTGCTGCCTTTTTTTTTTGGAGCAGAAGTGGTGGATGGGACAACATCATCAATTCAGAACTCATTTAGGGAGCATACTGAGTTATATGTTTAGTAGCAAGCTCAACCAACATTTAGTCCTGGAGCTGGGGAAAGAAACTATAGATGGGAGAAAGGCATGAATTTCATTTTAAGAAGGGAGACTCTTTTGAGCCAATGCTTCTCTAACTTTAGTGTGCTTTGGAATAACCTGAGGAGGGTTTTAAGGGGCATGCTTCTGGGTTTTATCTCTATAGATCCTGACCAATAAGGTAGGTCTGTGGTGGAATATGCATTTTGACAAATAGCTTAGATGATTTCACTGTGAAGTTGAACAAACTATTTATTATGAGTTTCAGTTTCTTCCCTTATTAAATGAGAATGGTATCTACCTTTTGTAGGGTGAAAAGGAGGCGAGAACATGCAGGTGTGTGTATGTGTGTGTGTGTGTGTGTGTGTGTGTGTGTGAAGGTTATGTAAGGAACGCAAGTAAAGAGTTTCTGGAAGAAAACATGGTATCCCATGTGGTATGACAAGTCAGTAAAGGAAGGAGCGAGTGAGAAATGAAAGAAGGTTAGTGAGTTTGACATGCAGAAGCCACAGATGAGAGAATTGTGTTCTTGGACAGAATACTAGGGCAGGAGGAGGTTAGGAAGAGGGCAATGGGTGTTCCTTACTAATAGAATATTTAATGACACAGAAAAACATTAATGACATGTTTTTAAGTAAAATATAGTATAAATCAGAATGACACTATGTTTTGTTATATCTAAGTAGTTATATTATGGGCAGTTTTTATTTTCTTCTTTTCATCAATGGTATTTATTAATTTTTCTACAGTTAAAGTATTGGTTTCATAACAAAAAGTAAACATTCTTGAATTTTCTGAGTGGAGCTGAAAGAAAAAACGTATCTCTAGGGATTACAGGAAGGAGAGAAAGGCCTTTTCTTTTAAGGTCAGAAAACATTTTTGCTTGCTCTTTAGAGAAGGTAGAGGTGGAGTCGGGTGAGGATAAAATCCTGGAAGAACCAATCTAGAATTTTGTCAGATTGAAAGATTATCCTTAGAATGGAGAAGGGAGACATTTTATGAAGAATTTAAGAGACAATTGATGAAAATATTAATGACAATACGAGAGCTAAAAGTACTGTCCTTTACATGGGAATTTTCAAAATGCTAGTTCAATTGTTTTAAAATATTTTAATTAGAGCACAAAGTCGCGGATTTGATCCCCTAATGGACCAGTTAACTTCTTCTCATTCCTAAAGGCTAAATAACTTAAGCTAACATCAGACACCTGTTTTGTAGAAAGATGTCAAGGGTCACCAAAACAAAAACACCATGCAAGAGAGGATGAATGGATCATTGCCAATTTATTGGTATCATGCAAGAAAAAGCACATATGTATTCATTGCTAAGGTGCTCCAGTATGACTTAGAACCTAACCTTACCTGAAGATCTGATTGAGGATGTAAAACCCTAAATCAAAGCTCACATTGTAAAGTTTTCTTTCCTTGAAATGAACTGCCCTGAAATGTTTGCCCATAGAGATCTGAGAAACACATTTTCAGGAAAATTGGTGCTTATCTGGACATTCGAGTGCATTGGTCACTGATTTCTAAGGCTGGTGATTTATGATATCGTCTTTCAGGTAACGAGTTTCAGTTTTCCTGGATATTCAGACTGTTTCACCCTCTCTAAACCTTCCCCACTCAGGGAACTCATCAAGAGGATCATGGAGCACAGTCATCTGAGAAGAAGCTATTTGAATAGCTTCTTCTGTGGTCAGACATTTGTTGGTCCCTAGAGCTTTTACTAAATGGGATTTGATTCCATTTACCTGCCTGGAATGCTGCCGTTTTAAGTACTCCCTACTGGATTCCTGTCTGCAATGTCTTCTGAAATGTTGCCTGGTAGTATAACAGAAGCGGCAGGGTTGCAGTGCATTCATTTAATTATGCAGGAATAATGAGAAATTAAATAGCATTCTGATTCACAACTGAGGCTGAATCTGTAGCTGTTAGAAATATGGATATTGGTGTCAGACAGAATCTGGTTTGAGACCCACCTCTGCAAATCATTAGCTCTAAATCTCTAAGGCTCAGTTTCTCAACTGTTGTATAAAAGTCACTTCCTTTATAAGGTTATAGTGAGTACTAAATGAGATAACGCATGTTTATTAATTAGTATGGTACCTAGCATATATTAATAGTAAATGCTTACTAAATATTAGTGGTTACTACTTCTCCTGTTACTGTTACTTGTCCGTATACCCAGAGAGTATCTCCAGGAACATAAAACAAGTGTGTTCCAAGGAAATATATTAATTTGCCACATAGCCAGAACATAAGATTTATATAGGAATGAAATTAGAAGAATTAGCAATTTTCCTTTCCCAGTTAAGGACTTTGGATAAGAGCTTGATTTTGGATAGGTGCTCTCTGGGGGCAGTTTTGGGATTAGCAGACATCAAAATCCAAGACATTATATCCATCTCCTAGGTCAAGGCAGTTGAGAAGCACCTGTTTATGGTACAAAGGAAAATAAAGTGTGAATTTAAAAAAAAAATCTTCCTTATCTTCAATGCTAGATTTTGTGTGAAAATATGTAAATAGGTCTGTGTAAGTTTTGTGTATAGTTCAGACAACATGGATTGGGGATTCAAACATTGCTTTGGATTTAGACAGATCTGCATTTGAGTGCCTGATAAATCACTTTACTATCTGTGAGCTCCTGAGCAAGATACATAACCTCTATAAACCATATCCTCCTCCCTCTGTGGAAACTAATATAGATGCTGAAAACCAGTTAGCAGAGAGCATGGCATGAGATAAATAATCAATACATGTTAGTTATATTTTTCTATGTGCGAATGTGGCGTCAATATGTATCCAGGCAGACAACAACATTTTATCCCTAGAAAGTTCTCATGTGTGTCCAGATAAAATCAAGAATTTGTTTTTCAATCCTGTTACTGTATTGATATAGAAATGAATAACCCAGAGATTTTTTTTTCGTAGAACCCTTTCCAGGTAATTAACATATGAATTGCTCAGATAGCCACTGGGGACAATCACACAGCCTAAGGAAGTACAGGGGGAAGGGCTATGGAGGCACAGGTTCAATGTGCCCAGTACTGTTCCAAGCACCTGCCAAGTAATCTCTTTTGCAAACCTCACATTAATGCTATGAGATAGGCAAATCTCATCTGTATTTATAGACAAATAAAATAAGACTCAAAAAGATTAAGTATCTTGCCCAAAGTTATATAGCTTGTGAGAGAAGGCAGCACTTGAACCCTGGCCTGTTGTCTTTAAAGGCACTTTTAAGCTAGTGTCAATTGTGTAGCAAAAACAAATGTAATATTGTTATGACTATATTGTGGAACAACAACAGAACCCCCATAATGTCCTGGTGTACTCTTGTGAGTCTTAATTTGACTGAATTGATCCCAGATGTTAAATGCTAAATGCAATGCACTGTTTTAGGTTTTTTTCTTCCTCCCTGCTATTCAGATGCAACCATTAACACAGTCAGGAAGTAAAATGTTACATCTGAGATAAATGCCATGTTCATGTTCCTTTCTTCCCTCTCTCATTGTGTAAGAGAAGAATTTTGTTATTAATGCGACAACAGTTTTATTAGGAATAAAACACATGTAGGTTCATATGCCTCCAGGGAAATCGCATGCAGACAAGGGGCTCAGCACCCAGCAGGCATGCATATGGCAGTTTCCTACCCAACTGTGTTTCTACTAACCTTACTTTCCTTAGCACCTACAGTGGTTTCCCCAGGCCACATCAGCCCAGGAATGAAATTCAGTGGTGGAATACCATTAACAAACAATATCTCTTTGACTGTCTATACTTTCACTATTGTGTGACCCCATCCCTACAGAAGGATTCCCTCAGTTATTACACAGAGATTTGTTCACGTACAGAGTCTCACCAGATACCAAAGACTGTCAGCTGGTTTCTTCCTCACATGTTCTGACTTCCTGAAGTGATGGTGCTGTGCAGGCTTGTGTGAAGTAACTGGCTCTGTCTCCAACATACGTTGTTTTGGGGCCTCCAAAACAGCATTTGGAATCTTAAGGATACTGCTTGGTCCAGCAACAGAGCAGCAACAAGGGCTTGCTGTGTTCTCTGGAATTCCTGAACCCACATCTACTTCTGTATGCTTCAGTAATGGGGGACTACCCAGCTCTCCCATTTGAGTGCTTTACTCTATAAACCGTAGTGGATCAGAGTAGGGGTGGAGAATCATACTCCCTCATCCTGGGGTCTGAGTTTCAGCTCTTCTGTCTGGTTGCAGTGTGACTGTGGGCAATTATTTAATCTCTGTTTGCCTACGTTTCCTCATCTGTAAAGTGGGGTTAACAATAAGAGTACTTACCTCACAGGGTTGTACCTAGTCCAGAGTGAGGGCTCAGCAAATGTTGACCACTGTTAATATTGTATGAGTCCTCAAATCTAACTGGCTCTGGCACCCAGGATACAGTGCAGAGATTTTTATCTTTTCCTCTTTCACTTTATACTTGCAGCTCCTCTCCCTAGGACTCAACCTTGAGCTGGAGGATGCTGTGAGTAGTAAGCACTTGGGTTTATTCAGGAATGCCCTGCTTTCCAACTCTGTGGCACTAATCTTCGTTACATTTGTGTGCCTTTATTATTCCTTCCTTAGGTTTGACTAGCTTGCTCCTCGGTTGGTCCCTTGAGCAAATCAATTCTGTTGGTACTAGGTTCGCAGGCATCCAAATGGGCTAAGATATGTCTGTTGTTTGAATCCTAGCTGAATTTCCTTTTGGCTCAAGCTAGAAACAAGGATTCATATTCTCAATCTGTCTCTCTCACTCTCTCTCTGTCTCTCTCTTTCTTTCTCTCTCTCTCTCTCTCTCTCACACACACACACACACACACACAGATGGACAGACACATGGAGTTATATTTTTTCAGCCCTGAAACCTTCCATTACAATTCGGTTACATACTTGACTTCTTAGATATACTTGAATTCTTGTTAAATCTCATTCAAAGATACTTTTTCACTGAAATTTCAACAGAACATCATTGTGAAATGATGTTTTATATGAAACCTCCCAAGTAATCTTTCAATGATACTAATTAGTTCTTCTTCAGTTACCTGAAACCAGAATTAAAGAATTGTTCACTAATGAAAACATTCACTTTAGCAGTTTGTTCAAGAATACCTATTTGTATGACTTCTAGATAATAAATTATCTATTCTTCTTTTGTTCTTATTTGAGTACTACGTAAGTATCAGGTAATCCACATCTGCTATTCTTGCATCAACTTTAAAACATTTAATTTTTTTTTCCTCATTGAGATTTGAATCACAAGGATTCTTTTCTAAAGGCAAAGTTGAAACAATACCTCTAAGACAAAAATAGCATTATCCCTTATGCCAGTAATATTTCAACTTAGGTATTCATCTACTCTCCCACTTTCCTGCTCTTTCTTAGTATTAATACACTATTCAGTGTTTGCTTGTTACATGCCAGGACATTTTACATCCATGAGGTCAGACTCAACTGTTATTTTGTGAACTATGAAGTGTATATATATAATAGTTTTTCATTCAACACATCAGCAAAGATTCCAATTTAGGTTATAGTAAACTACTTGCATGTTTACAGAAAAGTCAAATGCTCCCTCCTGTTAAAGTATGGCAGTCATTTCCATGTTAAAGTTTATTCCAGAATCTTGAAGTCGGCACATTTCCAAGTAGCTGAAAAACAACTGCGATAAGAATAATAATTAATATTAACTGTATGACTACTACATGCCACCGTCTGGGTGAGATAGTTTACAATAACTTTACAATAAATTCATTGTGCAGGTCCTGTTATTATTCCGGTTTTATAAATAAGGAAAATGAGGTTCAGGGAAGTTGAATGTGCCACTGATATGGATTCAGATTCATACAATAATAGTGTTTCCTAATTCTGATGAGGCTGTAAGAAAGGCCTGAGTCACCAAAACCATCCCCACCAGCCAGTGGGGAGTCTCAGTTGGCGTCATGTATGAACCAGGTAAGTTAACATAAATGGCAAGACAAGCCATGTGCTGTGGTCAGCCTTCCAGGGCTGGCAGCATTGCTCCCCGCAGTGCATTTCTATTGAACTAATCAGGGTTAATGTCATCAGAGTAACTTCTCAGTGAAGCAAGAATCTCCTCACCAGCAGGAAACTGATAAAGATGGCTTGAGGATGCATGAAACATAGCCTTGGACTGGCTTCATGCTAGATGCCTTTCAAAGATGTATAGCTGCATGCGTAACCTAGCAAGTTACTAGACTGATTGGAACTGCTCATATTGAGCAAAGGGCTGGCTGCAAGTCAAGGAAAGCGGAAATGTCATAAATGAAGAAGGGCTCTTTGGATGGCAGCCCCACTTAATAACTGATTGAAGGATAATCAATCTTTGCTCAATATGTACATGTCCCTCGGTTGATCTAGCATTGGCCTTCTCAGCCTCATCTGTATACACTTGATGTCATTTTCTCATCAAGTATGCCATCTCTAAAAATAAAAGACAGCAAGCAATAATAAAGCTGGAATGATTGCTTCTAGGCCTTTTGGCTAAGATCAAGTGCAAAAGCTGGAATGAGAATATTCCTTTGCTGCCCTCTCAGGCTCTTAATCCTGTCTTTCCAGAGCAGCTTATTTATACTACAGAATTTGTGATGTGTTTAATACATTTCAAAGTTTTTTCATTTATTTTTAAATGAGAATTGATGGAAAGCGTTCTGCTCTGAAAAGAGAAGCAATTGGAAAAATGCTTAGAGATGGAGGTACCAGTGTGTTGGGCTGCTCTGTGGGGAGTTGGGAAGCTGATTCCTGTAATATCTTATCTTCCCTTCTCTCACTTCTAAAGATTGCTATGCCATGACAGTTTGCAAAAACTTTTGGGGATTTTTTTTTTTTTTTAAATATTCTTTTTAGAGTCCCAAGTGATTCCTTCACTTAAGTCATAGTGCCTAGTATTTCTGCATTTACTGTGAATTCTGTTGGCAATAGCGATGATCCTCTGAGAGACAGCTGGAAAAAAATGCAGTGGTTCCTCTCTTGGAGGAAGGAAATGTATTTCCTGAGCAGAGTTGCTCTGCTTTGTAATCTCATGGGAATATGCTAATGACCCTGAAAACTGAATTTATTTTTTTTAGAAACACTGTTCTGTGGTTTCTGGGATTTTGGCTTATTTGTAAAGATGGCAAAGACTGGTTCTAGAATTCTTCACTGAGGCAAAATATGGAAGATAAATTGAGGAAACTAAGTATTAAATATATAAATGATAATATTGGAACCTACTCAAAAATGTGTAGTTTCTTATCATTTGTTGGATTATTGTGGCTGTTTGTTATACTAGTTTTATGATCACTTAAAATAATTTTGAAAGCTAAAGAAATAGTGATATCACAAGAAATTTTTACTTCTGGACATCCCTCGGTGTAACAGTGATGTAAGGTCCCCCACCTGTATGCGGGTTGGGGAAAAGACAGCCCTTATGCCCTTTCCTGCAGGTTCCAGTCAGTCCATTGATGGGCAGTCTGTATCAGACAGCTCCCTAGAAAGTCTGCAGTTTTTGCAGGATTTGTTCCAGATAAGAACAGATAAGAAGATAAGAGAGCTCTATGGGAATAAAGAGGCTAAGAGTGGGTACAGTGCAGCTGTAAGCTGGACCCAAAGAAGCATTTTTAGGACTCTGGAAAGACTGAGTCAATAGAATAGGATTTGAATACTGTTTCTTTATATAGCAGCCAAACAAATTATCTAAACCTTGGTTTCTTCACCTTGTTTTCCTTTTGATTCTTGACCTTAGGTGTGGTTTTCTATATTTAAGATGGGAATATTAATAACAGTATTTACCTTGTGATTTTCAAATCATGCATTATTTAGGAATGTGCTTTTTAAGCTATAACAGAAAAACAAGTTATTCCTAGGTCTGCCAAAACTTTGAACACATATTTAATGCTGAGAGCCTAGAAATGTAGAGTAGTTGACATTTGACCCACTAGTTGGCCTTGGTAGATAATACAGCAATAAGATGCAGTACTAACCAATTTCAAATATGAGTGAATTTCTTTCTTTGTACCACCTCAAGTACTTCCTAGAATGGATAGCTTCTAATGTGTTATCCATATATTGAATTACAATGAATAAAGGAAGTATTGTGATAGAATGGGAGAGAGCTTGGACTTTGGAATTAGGTAAAAATGGGTTTGGAGCCAGTTTCTGATAATAACCAAATGTATGATGAAGTACTTGACTGAGAGTCTCTGTTTCCTCACCTGTAGAACAAACATAAATATCCCTACCTTGCAGATTTTACGCAGAGATGTTTCATGTAAACTACCTGTACAATAAGAGATCAATACAATGCCATGAGGGCCATGATGATCATCATAAAAATCAATTCTAATCAATAAGCTCAGTTGCTGGCATAAACAAGCAGAGGTGCCCACCACTGCACCCACTCAGTACTGGATCGCTTCTCAGTACTGGATGTAGCCTCTGCACTGTCTTGAGTTACAGAGGTCAGGTAAGCAGGCTGTGGAGCTAAGCAGCCTGACTTCAACTCCTGAATGCCATTTACTGCTGGTAAATGGTGGTTAATTCAGATAAGTGATTTATGCTAAATACAATTCCATGTGTCTTCTCAACAGATTGTATACTTTTTCTAGGACTATTTATGGTATTTTGGGGCTAATTCATCTCAGATGGCTAGTCATTTGCTCCTTATGATATGAGTAGGTTAGATTATCATACGTTGCCAAATTAATTACAATTCTGAGAACTTCACCACTTGTTATATTACATTGCCTCTCACAGAAGGGAAGATAACCAAACAGATGAACTCCTGGATGATAATCATCAAGTTCAGGCCAGTGAGGTGTGCAGATTGAAGGAGGGCCAGTTCCCAGTATCTGTAAGCTGGTCCTCGGTGGCCTCTGTCTACTTTAGCATCTTGGATACTGCCAGGCCATGGAAGGAAGGCAAATTGTTGCCAACGAGAATGAAATGAAATTAACATATGGCTACAATAGAAGAAATAGATTTAGTCCATGGATTGACCCCTCCATTTAGAAAGTCTCAAGTGAAATCAGTCTGGAAACTTACCAGGCTTTTTCCATATATCTGTGAGTATTTTATACTTTGGATGGTTTTCCTATACACAGAAGGAATAATGAAGGCCTCTTGATTCAGAAACTCTGAATAGCAGCTTGGTACTATGTGGATATTTAACAGATCAAATTCTAAGGTTAGCCTCATTTGGTCCTTATTGTCTTAAGTCAAGGCGAATAGAATGAAGGGCCTCAATATGTAACCTTCTTTATTTTCTACTTACTAAAACATTTCGAGATCAGATCCTTTCTACTATAATAGTATCTTTTCAAATGAAGGCAAGTACAGATCCGGAATAACAACATGTAAAGGACACTTAGTGCACAGTGGAGTTTTTATAGGTGAAATATTCCAACAAAGTATTGGTTATACCCCATCCTTAAACCACAAAATGACTGCTTAAACCAATTCTCTATATACCTTTCCCTTCTTCCATGGAAACCAGAAGCTCTGAGTCTTGTGCCTTCCATGGTTTCTCCCTTTTAACAAATATGCCTTGTGTTCTTTCACTTACTAATTAGTGTCACCATGTGCTTATATTGCTAACAATTTAAATAGAGCAGTTCCTTTGAAAATATAATCTCCTTTTAAATGCATCATCATTTTGAAGTGGTCTCATAAATTTTGTTGCTGGTTTGGGACCTTAAACGGTATATTTATTTATATTAAAGTCTGCCTGCTGTTCGTCTTGAGATATTATATTTGTATAGTTAAGAGAAGTGATGAGCCAAATTTAATTTTCTTTCTACTCTGGAATGCCTTGCATCTTGTAATCACCATTGATTGCCTACTTACTAGTCAGAATCAATAAAAGGAATAGAGGTAAAATTGTCCAATCTCATGTTTTGTAATATAATAGTCTAGTCAAAATGGAGGGTACTAATAGCATTCAGCTGCATAGACATTATCTGATAATGATAGCGTGTATAGCTCAGACTACAGAGAAACAAATTAAAGCTGGAAGCTCAAATATTGGACTTTATTTTATTTAGGATAAGGTTTATCCACAAATCTCATCAGAATATGCTTTTTCCATTTTATGGATAATAATATAATTTTTATTAGCTTTTTATCATTTTAATTGCATTTCCTTTCAGAGACCGCTAACATGTTCTACTTTTGTTTCAAGGTTGTCTCTAATATGACTGATACATTTGCCTAAAGTCCATCAATATGAGATTATGGAAACATTAAACCATATAGACCTGTGCTGAGAATAACAGCGTTCAATGTCAGATCTATATAAATAAGCAAAATCTTGGAGATAGAAGATAAGAAATACTACTAAGTAGTCAGAGACTTGGTCTGCTATTTTTAAGCATTCACATTTCTCTATTTATTGTGCTTTGTAGATTTCAGAAAATACTTTTATTGAGCTTAAATATTTCTAACAGGATTTTTGTTTATATGAAGTCTCTTGAACTCTAGCATTCCACTGGGAGTAGACTTTAGATTACTCAATGATATTCAAACTTTTAGGTCTTTCAGTAAACATCCTTGATTTTAAAAAGAAATGCAATGTGTACAATTTCAAAGCCCATCCTTAAATGAGCTTTACTGAGGAAATCAATCTTAGCAATTGATAAATTACATCTTTTATTGGAAAAGAAATTGTGCTCATGGCATTTTGGAAAACATTCAGCATGGTGGTCAAGTTCTTTTAGTGAGTTCCCTGCCGATCATGGTCTTTCACTGTTCCCCACATCTAGAAGCCAGAACCCTTCCCCAGATAGCTTTCAAATACAATGATTAGAGAGTGTACATGGAATAGAAATCTTACTTGTAGATTTTGATTAGGGATTAATTACTTAATTTTCTGTTGCCTGTTCAGGATGGTTAATGGCCATACGGCTTTGACATTTTTTTGCTCCTTTTTATATTAAGTTTTTCTTACTGGAAGCCATGGAATTAGAACCACCTTTCCTATCTCATGTTCCTGTCTTCATTGGCATCTACTCTAAAGCAATACAGGATTTTTGTTTCAGAATAACAGTTGCATTAGATCAAGGGGCGGATAATTAGCTGAACTAATTTTGCCTGTATTGTTCTGTCACTTTATACCCTGGAGCCCTGGAGATAGGCTTTTTAGTTATTGATTTTTACCTTTATATGGGATAAAATTTTGTAATAGAGAGGGAATAACTTATACATCTAATAGCATAATGACATAATGGGCTAGGGCTGTTAGGAGAGGGGGATTTGAGATGGAGTCTCACTCTGTTGCCCAGGCTGCAGTGCAGTGGCATGATCTTGGCTCACTGCAACCTCTGTCTCCTGGGTTCAAGCGATTTTCCTGCCTCAGTCTCCCAAGTAGCTGGGATTACAGATACCTGACACCTGGCCCAGCTAATTTTTATATTTTTAGTAGACATGTGGTTCCCCCATATTGGCCAAGCTGGTCTTTAACTCCTGACCTCAAGTAATCTGCCCACCTTGGCCTCCCAAAGTGCTGGGATTACAGGCATGAGCCACCAAACCCAGCCCCTTTTCATTTTTTTTTTCAGAAATATATGTTCAATGATAGTCATTTTTAATGCTTATCGAGTGCTTACTCTGTGGCAAGCACTGTTCTAAATACCACATATGCTTCCTCTTTTGATCCACACAGCCATTTCATGAGGTAGGTATTATTCCCCTCTATTGTATGGATAAGAAAACTGTTGCACAGAGAGGGTGAGTAACATGCCTAAGATGATATAGCCAAAAAATTACAGAGGCAGTATTTGAATTTCTTTTCTTCCCACTCTTAACAACATATTCTAATCACATATAAGCCCAAGGTCAACTGGTCCCCATGGAGAAAACACTGATAGTCGGGAATTTTTTATTGGATAAAAGCCAGTGATTAAAAAGAAGTGTGGGGATGTGCTGCTATTGAACCCACAGCTTCTAAATTTGTCAACACTGGAACTGCTCATGCAGTATCAAGCCTCATGCATGGAACAAGGGGACAGGATACAGAAAGATGGGGCAAGACCTCCAGCAGAGTATCATGCATAAGCACAAATGAAAATGGTCCTTGGGAAATAATAGCAGCTAACTTTTATTGGGTGCTTTCCATGTGCTAGACCCAATGTAATGCAATGCCTTATTTAATACAAGCTTCCTATAATTATTCCAACTTTATCAGTGCAGCAACTGGGGTTTTAAAAGGTTAGGTAATTTTCCCAGGGTTACATAGCTGATAAATGACAATAGGAGAGCTCAACTCCCTTTGTCTGATTTCAAAGGGCATGCTCTAGGACTTGAGATTTCAATTCTGACATGGAAAGAGCTTAGAAGCCATCATTATTGTTTTAAAACCAAGAAAAACATGGACATTGAAAGTCAGTGACTTCAATGGACCCATTGGACTTTTTGGACCCATCAGAAATGTGGTTACAGGGCAAATCAACATCACAAATTCCAGAGAGACAGGCACATTCAAAGAGAAATGACCTACATCTTCATACCTAGCAGCCAAGCCACTGGAGCCACATACTGGTAGGAACACATCAATGATGATTTTGATGAATTGCTAAACACTGAGTATAGACTGTTATGGATGTGAAAAATGCCAGGGAACCTCAGCCTCTGGTCCCCACACTTTCATGGGCTTTACCTTCAGGAACTCCATCAAGTTCTCATGGTGAAGCTTCCATCATTGCTGTGGTTGGAAGGAATTATTGCAGTATATACCCAGAGCCTTCTCCATAACAAAGGCTTTAACTCCACAGTAATAGACTTTATCCTCAGTTAAGGAAAGTATACTCCTTCCACTTTAGATCCCTTTAGCCTGCCAATCTCATCTCATAGAGAAAGAAATAGGACATAGGGGTCAGATCTTCAAGTAAATTTATTGGGAATGCTGCAGCCAGGGAAGGATATTGGGAGATGGTGGGAGGGAGATTAGCTATGCCCCTGGAGTAACTTTGGGAAGACTACATCCCACTGTCCAGGGCTCAGTAAGATACTGAAATTTAATCAGAAGATTATAGAATGCTCCCCTCTCTCACACTTTGCCCCCACACCAACTGAGTCCCAGTGTAATAACAGTGGATTACAGCTGAAAAAGCTGTAAGACACAGAATCTCAAAGTCAAGAAGGAATACAACATCAAGGATGCCTATATGCATTTTACACATGTGTGCACACACACACACACACAAACACACAACAAATCTAGGCATATCACGTTCAATCAGCAGAAAATCAAAAACAGAGAAAATCTTGAAATTAGCCTGAGGAAGGAAAACACCTTAGTTTTAGAGGAACAAGTGAAATAATTACAGTGGACTTCTGGTCAGAAATTATTCAAGCAGGAAGAGCATGGAGTGTTGAATGAAAAAAATGCCAACATAGAATTCTACATCCATCAAAGTTATCTTTCAAAAGTGAAGATTTAAATTTTTCAGGCAGAAGGAAGAGGTTATAAGTCAGAAAACAGGCAGACAGACCTAAGGCATATGTGTTATTAAAGGTATGGGCAGAGAGTCAGAAGATAGGAGCACTGAAGGAAGAGAGAGGCAGAGTGAAGTATACAGATGATGATCCAAATAGCCAGGGTTTGAGGAGCTTAGAGTGTGGTCAGAATAGAAAAGATTGCTTAAAGCCCCTGCATGCCATCTAGGCTGAAAAATGGTTTATAATGTCATATGATTTGGCTATGTCCCCACCCAGATCTCATCTTCAGTTCCCATGTGTTGTGGGAAGGACTCAGTGGGAGGTAATTGACTCATGTGGGCGGGTCTTTCCTGCAGTCTTCTCATGATAGTGAATGAGTCTCATGAGATCTGATGGTTTTAAAAATGGGAGTTTCCCTGCACTATATATATATATATATATATTTTTTTTTTTTTTGCCTGCTGCAATCCCCATAAGATGTGACTTGCTCCTCCTTGCCTTCTGCCATAATTGTGAGGCCTCTCCAGCCATGTGAAACTGTGAGTCCAATTAAACCTCTTTCTTTTGTAAATTGCCCAGTCTCAGGTGTGTCTTTATCAGCAATGTGAAAATGGATTAATACAGTAAATTGGTACCAGAAGTGGTGTGTTGCTGAAAAGATACCCCAAATTGTGGAAGCAACTTTGGAACTAGGTAACAGGCAGAGATTGAACAGTTTGGAGGGCTCAGAAGAAAACAGGAAAATGTGGGAAGCTTGGAACTTCCTAGAGACCTGTTGAATGTCTGACCAAAATGCTGATACTGATATGGACAATAAGGTCCCAGCTGAGGTGGTCTTAGATGGAGATGAGGAACTTGCTGGGAACTGGAGCAAAGGTGATTCTTGTTATGTTTTAGCAAAGAGACTGGTGGCATTTTGCCCCTGCCCTAGAGATTTGTGGAACTTTGAACTTGAGAGTGATGATTTAGGGTATATGGTGGAAGAAATTTCTAAGCAGCAAAGCATTCAAGAGGTGACCTGGGTGGTGTTAAAGGCATTCGTTTTTATAAAGGAGGCAGAGCATAAAAGTTTGGAAAATATGCAGCCTGACAATGCAATAGAAAAGAAAATCTCATTTTCTGAGAAGAAATCCAAGCCAGCTGCAGAAATTTGCATAAGTAATGAGGATCCAAATGTTAATCCCCAAGACAATGAAGAAAATGTCTCCAGGGCACATCAGAGGTCTTCATGGCTGTCCTTCCCATCACAGGTCTGAAGGCCTGGGAGAAAAAAGTGGTTTTGTGGGCCGTGCCCGGGGTCCCTGTGCTATGTGCAGCCTAGGGACTTGGTGCCCTGTGTTCCAGCTACCCCAGCTGTGGCTGAAAGGGGCCACTATAGAGCTCAAGCAGACCATGGCTTGAGAGAGTGCAAACCCTGAGTCTTGGCAGCTTCCAAGTGGTGTTGAGCCTGCAAACGCACAGAAGTCAAGAATTGAGGTTTGGAAATCTCTGCCTAGATTTCAGAAGATGTATGGAAACACCTGGATGCCCAGCCAAAAGTTTGCTGCAGGGGTGGGGCCCTCAGGAGAACCTCTGCTAAGGCAGTGTGGAAGGGAAATATGGGTACAGATCCCCCACAGAGAGTCCCTACTGGGGCACCACCTAGGGGAGCTGTGAGAAGAGGGCCATCATCCTCCAGATCCCAGAATGGTAGACCCACTGACAGCTTGCACCATGAGCGTGGAAAAGTTGCAGACACTCAACACCAGCCCCTGAAAGCAGCCAGGAAGGACACTGTACCCTGCAAAGCTACAGGAGAGCTGCCGAAGACCATGGGAACCCACCTCTTGCATCATTGTGATCTGGATATGAGACATGGAGTCAAAGGAGAACATTTTGGAGCTTTAAGATTTGACTGCCCCACTGGATTTCAGACTTGCATGGGGTCTATAGCCCCTTTGTTTTGGCCAATGTCTCCCATGTGGAATGGCTGTGTTTATCCAATGCTTGTACCCCCATTGTATCTAGGAAGTAACTAACTTGCTTTTGATTTTACAGGCTTATACTTGCCTTGTCTTGGATGAGACTTTGGACTGTGGACTTTTGAGTTAATGCTGAAATGAGTTAAGACTTGGGGGGACTGTTGGGAAGGCATGATTGGTTTTGAAATGTGAGGACATAAGAATTGGGAGGGGCCAGGGATAGAATGATATGGTTTGGCTGTGTCCCCACCCAAATCTCATTTTGATTTCCCACATGTTGTGGGAGAGACCCAGTGGGAGGGAATTGAATCATTGGGGCAAGTCTCTCCTGCGCTGTATCTATGAGCGTGAATGAGTCTCATGAAATCTGATGGCTTTAAAAATGAGAATTTTCCTGTACAAGCTTTTTTTGCCTGCTGCCATCCACGTAAGATGTGACTTGCTGCTACTTGCCTTTCACCCTGATTGTGAGGCCTCCCCAGCCATGTGGAAGTGTGAGTCTAATTAAACCTTTTTTTTTTTTTTTTTTTTTTTTGTAAATTTCCCAGTCTCGGTATGTCTTTATCAGCAGCATGAAAATGGACTAATACATAATGCTTTCCATATTCCTAGCATTGTCTTGTATTAAGGACAAAAAATAAAATGAATATGATGTGGCCCATACACCTAGGAAGCTATGCTCCAGAAAGAGGCAGAGACAAACTGTTATCACCCAGTTCATTGATTTGTTCAACACAGGATTTTTTGATTGCTGACTTTATACCAAACAAGGTAGTAACTGCCAGAATGAAGAAGTCTAGAAAGTGCTATGAAATCACAAGTCAGGGAGCAAATGTAATGCCTAGGATTGTGAAGGAAAACTATACATGGATAACAGGAGAGTTAGGCCTAGAAGGAGTAGAAAGTATCAGATAAGAACCTGCGCAAGCAGCATAGGCTGCCAGAATGTAAACAATTTGAATGGCAGACATGGAGCACTAGAAATTTCTGATTTAGAAAATTTAATGAATATTTTATACTTTGTCTCAAATCAGTCTCATGGATTATATAGCAAGACCCAGATCAAAGACAAACAGTAGATTGGAATAGAAATGAAAGGGTGGGACAGACTTGACATCTCATTTTGAGTTTAAATATCAGATCTGAAGCACTCCACATTGTTCTACCATTTTTTGGAATTAACACCTGAGTTTAAACCTACTGGACATTCTTTATCCAAGCAAGAGTAAGAAGTCTGTTTTCTGGAGGATTGCTGACTCTTGGCCAGAGATTAAATCCTATCATTCTGAAAACCACAGCAATGATAGATAAATAATTCGACCAAAATCCAAACATTGAGAGCTCATAATTTGTTTTTAAGTCTATCAGACCCCTGACTGGTATAGGCCACTGGAGCCATGATGTTTAGTTATACTGAAGAGAGAACAAGAAGCCATCACTGACTTCTGGTCAGATTGGCTTAGAGTTGGGGTGTGGGGCAGAATAGCTTAGGACAATAGCTTGGGACAGGTGGTTAAATAAAAAAAAATGTCCTTGATAGTGGAGGTGGGTCTCAATATAAAATGAATCATCAAATAAATTGAAGATAATACTAGGATCTCTATAACTGTTCTGTTCAACAACAAGGTCACTAGCCATTTAAATATAAATTTGAGGTAATTAAAATCACATAAACACACAGATCATCAGTTACACTAGTCACACTTCAAGTGTTCAGTAGTCACATATACCTGGTGGCTACCATGTTGGACATCACAGACATAGAACATTTCTATCAATGCAGAAGTTTCCATTACACAGTAATGTTTCGATGTATGTGAGGTATGATGATACAATAGAGAAATGCAATTAATGTCTTTCAGAAACAACTACAAAATTGCTTTTTTAAAAAAAAAGTTTATATTTTGGAAGTGAATATAGTAAAGCTCTTGTAGCATAATGCCCCAACTTTGCCAACAAACATTTTTAGGGATGTTTATCCCTTTTGAGTGGAATATCCTTATTATTATTTTTTTTTTACACATTACGATATTTAGTTTTAGTGAAGTCAGGTCACTTCACACTAGCAGTAAATGGTGACGGTCAGTAGTTGAAGTCACGCTGCTTAACTCCAAAGCCAGTGTACCTGACCTTTGCACTCCAGAAGAGCCCAGAAGCCACATTTGGGACTGAAGGGCCACCTGTGGGTGTAGTAGAGGGCAAACATCTCTGCCTGTTTATGCCAGAACTGAACTTAGTAGTGAAGGTGTCCATTCTGCTTGTGCAGTGCCCTGCTGCAGCAGTCATTTGATGTTGTAATATCACTTTTGCCAAAAAATGTGCACATTCCTCTGCAAATCCTTCTTGTTCTCTGAAAAACATTACATGTATTAAGTGCTCTTCATTAATACCTGGCTATCTGTTGGGTGTTCATGAGTCCAGTTTGATTTTCATTGTTCAGTTAGTGAAAAAAGGTGAACAAACTATATGCAGTATGAACACCCTAGGTTTTTCTGTAGTGAAGACTGATGTAAATTTAACCAATTAAAATTTTTTAACAAATAATTTTGCCGCCATATGCTGGAAAAATTGCTGAATTTCTCAGTTAATCAGAAATTATGTGAATTTCCTTCATTTAACCTAGGCTCTGTACTCTTAGTTTCTTAGTTTCTTTTTTTGGGAGATGACAGATCTAAAACAAATTTCTTTAAAATCACTTCAGATTTTTTTTTGAAGTACTAATTACATGATTCCCTTACTTTTTGGAAGTAACTATTGAGATTTCTTCATTAAAAAATATTTTTAATAGTAATAAAGCAGATCCTTAATAAATATTTTGGGACTAAGGAATTGCAGATAAAATGCAGTTTTCAGGCTGTGACATGGACCTTCTACTCTTTTGGAAAGCTTTGGATCATTTGTGATTGACAGTTCAAAAATACAGTGATATGTTGTGTCTAGCCCATGTTATGCTGGAGAATACTAAATCAATAGTAATGTTATCAAAACCAGAAATCAAATGCAAAATAGTTCCCTTAGCTTCCTGCATAATGACATTTGCTCTTTTGATAAATTACTAATGGGTTCTTGGACAGGAGACCTCCTGAAACAGCCCAGCCTGGGTATAAATGGAAAGGAGGAAGCAGTAATATTTACTATATAGAAAAAAAATTGCCTTCAGTTAATGTTCTATACAATGTCCAAATATAACTGAATTCCACATTGCAATAGGATATTAGTAAAGAGGCCAAGAACAAGCTAACCATAAACCACAGTATTTTAACCCTACTGAAAATTGTTTAGAGAGTCCTGCACTAAGTCATGCATCCTACAACCAGAACAACTCAAACAGGACAAAGCATCAGTGACCAAAGCAACAAAATGCCAATAGTTGTACCATAGTTCTACCTGAAATACCCTGTTCCCTCCAGAAAATGCAGTCATTGGCACAAGGGCATCACTACTATACCATGTTTTAAAAAATTTGATTGCTTAATTCAATTTGGGGGGTAACTTGATGCCAGAAACATATTTTAGGGCAAAAAAAGTGGGGAGGGAGTCATATAATTGTCTTTAAAATCTTGAACCATCAGTTTTACTTTTAACTTCTCGAGAAAAAAAATCTTGAACTGACTTAGAAGAGTTGTAACCTCCTGCATCACAGTGCTCACAGACGTTTTGGTTAAAGTTTTGATTATGAAATGTATCATACATATATTAGAGTATGTTTGATCTTTAGGCCGGGCATGGTGGCTCATACCTGTAATCTCAGCACTTTGGAAGGCCGAGTCAGACAGATCGCTCAATGAGCCCGGGAGTTCGACACCACCTGGATGTCATAGCAAAACCCTGTCTTTACAAAAATACAAGCATTATCTGGGCGTGGTGTTGCGTGCCTGTAGTCCCAGCTACTGGGAGGAGTGGGAGTGAGGGGATGGGGTCAGAGGAGTGGTTGGGGAGGCTTGAGGTAAGAGAATCCTTTGAGCCCAGGAGGTGAAGATTGCAGTGAGCCAAGATTACACTACTACACTCCAGCTTGGGTGACAGAGTGAAAAAAAAGAATATGTTTGATCTCTCTCTCTCTTTATCTCTCTCTCTCACTCTCCCTCTCTATATATGCATATCTTACATAAAAATTTTTATGAAGTATATCCAAATACCATCTAACTCAAAGGCTTTAGGAATCTGTGGTAAGAGAAAGTCTTCCAACCACATAGTTGTATTAAATAGTATAACAATTGCAGATCAGCCTCTGAGCTTTACTGAACACCAGATAATACCATGTAAGATGTGTTAGGTAAAACAGCAAACCAGTCTGTGTTTCCTACACTTGTGGTCTACAAAATGAACATACCTAAAGCTTTGGATTCACTGTCATCCTAACCTTGTGCTATACTTATAAGGTAGTTGCTGTATTTTTATATAGAAAATGAATAGGAAGACTTGCTTTGCTGCAGTAAACAAAAGATCTCTTCCCTCTCTCCACTTGATCACCTCCTCTCCCTAATGTTGTGGCTGGAGCTCACTGAGCTGCTGAAGTGGGAACATTTGTGCTTTAGAAATACCTTTGTTTTGTTGGATTTATAATTTAAAGGGGAAAAATTTTTATACTGAAGAGTTAAATGCAACCAGAGAACAAAATAATAAAAAGCCTTATTTGAGAAGAAATAACTCTTTAGAGTAAGAGGTTAGCACATGTCAATATGTCATATACAGGGAAAGTGAGCTTTTGATTACTTAGAGGTAAGGTTGCCAGAGGGTTTTTGATTTAAATTTCTAAGGCTTGATCAGAGCATCAAGGGGTTTGTTGAAAATCCTCGTAACTTGTGAACTTGACTTTTATTCCTTTGAAAAGTTATACAAAATATTTTTTGCCCACATTTATATTCCATGTGGCATGTTTCTCCTTGTAGCTTTGCAGCTATTCCTGTGCAGGCTTTATACTTGTTATAACATCAGTGGTTGAATTGAATTTGAACATCGCTAGAAAAAAAGCAGAAAGTTTTGAAAGAGGAAAAGTGACCCAAAAGTTGGCTCTAAAAATGTTTCAAGCTTGCAGAATTCCAAGGAATAACCTAAATGAACATGAATAGGGACTATTTAAATAAGTCATGGCACATCCTTAAAATGGAATCCTATTTGCCAGCTTAAAAGATCAGATCCAAGCTATATTGAATGAAAAAGAAAAGTCCCACCACTGTTAAATGCCTTGGTTTGTTCATTCAATATTTTGATGTACCTATACATAGAATATATTTCAATGACGTACCTATACATAGAATATATTTCAATGACAGAATTGTATAAGTTGGTTGTGCTGGGGTTTTTTTTTTGTTTTTGTGTTTTGTTTTTTGAGATGGGCTTTCACTGTATTGCCGTGGCTGGAGCGCACCAGCTGTTCACAGGCGCAGTCCTAGTGTGCACTGCAGCCTTGAAGCTGTCCTGCCTCAGCCTTCCAGTAGCTGGGACTACAGGTGTGTGCCACCACAGCTGGCTTCTTATGCTGCTCTAGAGAAAGGGAAAGGAGCTATGTCTCAAGAGACTGAGAGTTTTTTTTTTTTTTTTCAATATATGACTCTATGCACTTGAATCATTTTAATGTAAGGATAGATATATCGATAGAAGAAAACTATTCAGTTCCTTATGCCCTCACTCTTTAAATATATTATTTTTCAAATTTTGTTAAAGCTAGGCATTTTGTCCAGTGAAGTAAAGTGGCTACAGAAAAAGTTAGGAGATTTTGTTTTATTTTGAAATGAAAAATGAAATTACTAACAAACTTGGAGGCAAATTAACCACTTAGCAATAGAGCATCTTTCAATCCATGGCAATAATTGCTGGAAGCTAAAAACATGCTGGTATAATAAAGACATTTGAAAAATACACCTATCATTGCCGCTAATGTATAGGTTACTAACTTTATATATAAGGTTGCCTGTTGTTTAGTTTTAAATATTTGCTTTATATACATACAAACCAATAAACAAGAGTATAAGTGTTACCTACATTTGCTTATCCTGTGGAGACAAAGTACTAATCAAATAGATACAACTTAAAAGTTGGAATGATTTATTTTTCTCTTATGCTGCCTGTAACTTCTAAAACTCATGATTCTGAAAAAGTAAAAAGTGTTGACAATTTGGTTTCCCCTCCAAATCCCCATCATTTTAACTTGTTCTGAAATGTGCCACGTGAGGTATCCTGTATTATGTGCCCGCATCTGCTGCTCCATACAAACCGATGCTGCTGTCTTAGAAATAATAGGCCCTCTTTTATTCCCTAATAGACACTGCCATTATGTGAGATCATGTTCGAGCTTTAAATTTTTCCACTCTGTATTTCTGTTTTCAGTTTATCTTATGGAATAAATGGTCCATTATTTCAGTAATTTTGTATATTGTTATATTTTTGAGTTTCCTTTCTCTGTGTCTCCCTCTTCCTTCCTCCCTCTCCTGCCACCTCAAGGTGTTCTCTCCCTTCTTCTCTGTCTGTCTGTCTGCCAGTCTAGCTGTCTCTCTTACACATGCCGTACACAGATCTTCTGAATGAAGTGAAGAGTGTGGCGCGAACAGCAGGACCTTGACTGTGGCACGGTCTGGACTGTGCATCTTGCACTGGAGAATTTAGCTGTCACTTTGGAGCCTGATAGAACTAGTGTGCAATTCACACGCCCCAAGTCCTGAAAGGGAAACTGCATCTGGTGTCAGCGCAGTTCACTGATAAGATTTTATCTTTTCTCCTGCTGATACTGATAGAGCCATAGCCAGGTGAGCAGTAAAGAAAGAAGATTTATTGTGGGCTGGATTTGTTAGCTAACAGAACTTTCTCAGAAGTGTTCATCTTTCACATCTATGGAGCTCAGTAATGAATGGTGTGGTGGGGGAGGGACAGCGGCAGGAATTTATCCAGGCAAATTCCTTTTAAACAATAAACACTTTGTACACTATCAGCCTAATCTGAATAGATGACTGAAAATCCAGGCGTTGATAAATTATCAGCATGGCACCTGCATCTTATGCTTGAAAAACCTCAAGCAAACCCAGGGCTATACTTGTGGATTAATTGAGCATGCATAATTTACCACTGCAGTTTACATAAGTGTAAGTATTTTTCTCATTCTGGTAAATAGGCATTTCCAGCTTCAGGAGAAAAATCAGAATGTTGCTGTACAAAGAAATGAGCCATCAGCCTATTTGGCTATTATAAGAAAAAAGAATCTCTGCTCTTGCCACCACTGCTTAGTTTTTAAATTGAAATGATTTTTCAAGTTTAATTTGCTTTTCTCCATTTATGTATATTTCTTTTTATTCATATTTATTGTCTTGCTTTTACTATTGTTTGTAATCAATACTGTTTCCTTAGTCTAATTTGATGCTACTTATTTGAATGATGTACAGAATGTTAATCTAGGAAAATACTTTCATTGCAGTTGTTTTATGTAGCCAAGGATGAAAAGCAAATGCGTAGGGATTAAGAGTCACAGAAACACATCAAGGTTTGAATGGCTTGCTGCATATTATCACGCATGTGCTTTCTAATTAGGTGTTAATACTAAGTCACTATTTTCTCATCTATTAAATGGGAATAATACCTATCCCAAAAATGGTTCTATTACGTGTTATAATGAATAAACAGCCTCATTTAAAGCCAGAAACATACTAGGTGCTCAATAAATGATATGTATCCTTGTAATTCTCTTATTAAAACAAAATTTATTTCATATATATCAGCAGTAAATTTTACGTCTCTAGATTAGTAGTTTAAAAACATTTGTTGCTATAGGAGATTTTATTTAATTATTATTTTTGTTTTGTTTTGTTTTGGAGACAGAGTCTCGCTCTGTCACCTAGGCTGGAGTGCAGTGGTGTGATCTCCACTCACTGCAAGCTCTGTCTCCCGGGTTCATGCCATTCTCCTGCCTCAGCCTCCTGAGTAGCTGGGACTACAGGCACCCACCACCATGCCTGGCTAATTATTTTTGTATTTTTAATAGAGGCGGGGTTTCACCATGCTAGCCAGGACGGCCTCCATCTCCTGGACCTGTGATCTGCCTACCTCGGCCTCCAAAAGTGCTGGGATTACAGGCTTGATTTTATTTAATTATTAATAGTAGGCTATACAATATGAAGTCAATATGAGAGTTTTATTCTCCTTGTTTAAGCAAAAAAAAAAAAAAAAAAGTCGTTGTGGGAAAGGAAAGCTTAAATGCAACTGTTTTTAAATGATGCTATCATAAATGTATTAATCCCTGTTTTACAATGGGGAAATACCTTTAAACCTCAATTGATGTAGTAGTCATAATTGTGAGTGGCTGAGTTTCCATTTGATTTTTTCTCATCTACTCCTATTTCCTGTAATATAATATATACATTATAATTGTAAACATGTGTTTTACCTGTGCTTAATTTTTTATTGCAGTAGCTACTAATGCTGAAATCTTAAATTTTGCAATCTCAGAGCCCCTGTATAGTAAGTTATAAAAAATGTAAATATAATAGGAAAACTGGCTACTTAAAGGAGCTTTTCAGTGAATCTTACAAAAAATCCAAGATCCCATTTATAATAGAGGTTAAATTTATTTATATAGTAAATCTAATTTTTCATAATACACAACACCCATATGTAAATTGTAATAGCCATCGTACGCTTCCTTTCTTGGTGAGAACTACAGCTATCAGCCAGGCATTGGGTTATTCCTATAAAGACATGTCACACTTTCTGCCACTTCTCTGTGGCTTTATTGATGTGGCTGTCACCCTAGAAACCCAGCGGATTCAGAGATGAGGCTGTCTTCCTACTTGATTTTTCACTAAAGTACATTTGAGGAGACCACTGTGAGGCTCTGGTGGAAGAAGCCGAAAGGGTAATTCTCCATAAGAATAGTTGTAACCTTCTGAGATGTTATGTCTGCACTCATGCAATTGGTCATTTCCTGAATACTAAGTGGGACTTGTCGCACCATTAATTATGCCACAACAGCACCCTCAATCCTGCTTAGAAATAATCATTACTTAATTAGCTGGTCTTTTCTTTGTGTTTCTCTTTCAGTCGTAAGTTTAAAAAGAGGCTACAGAGTGATGAAAAGGAGAGAAACAAGCTAAGAAGATCATGCAATGGCTAGCACAGAGCTTGGAGTTAGAGAGGCCAAGTTTCTCTACTACTGATGAGCTGTATCATGCAAAGTCATACAAGTTACTTAAAATACTTAAGACTCTGATTCTTCTTCTGTAAAGTGGGTATAATAACATCTTTCAGTGTGTGTTAGTGATTTCTTGACAGATCTATGCTCAAAAACATGGACCTTCTCTTCAATTTTTGCCTGAATACTGTGAGTTTGGGTCCCAATCTTAGAACTTGACCTTTTCCCTCCCCTCCAGATAACATGACCAGCTTTTCTTTGTCGGGTTCCTGAATGTCAAACTTGTAATGCCAACCATTTGCCACATAAAGAAGATCTTATTTACTCCTAACAAATGAGTTCTCTTATAAAAAACAAAAACAAAAAACCAATATCAATGTCAAGTGAAGCAAATCTCAGCTGTGGGCTCCATCAGCTATCCAGACCTTGAGAAGCTTTGTGGTTCTCTGCTCAGTTAATATGTGTCTGACACCCACCTTTTCAAGTGAAGCCAGTGCAGTGAAGTCAGTCTGGTGCTGCACAGATGAGGTGGAGAGTGGATGGAGAGGCTCAGACTCACCAACTACAGTTGTTCCTTCATTTAGATAGTTGTAGAGTTCCCACAGAACTAGGAGTGGTCATTCAAAATGATCCCTTGCCACGGTAGTAGACTTTTTTTCTTTTTTTTCTTTTATTTTTTAGCAATCCCACTGCCAACATGCCATTCTATTTAAATGGAAAATGCCACTGTGTATAGCATTATTGTAATAAGGTACCTTGCCTCCAAGTCAGAAGTTAAGAAAGAAACTAAATTTTTCAGGCCTCTTGGCAGCTGGGGCT
Organism: Pongo pygmaeus; assembly: GCF_028885625.2. Taxonomy (NCBI): domain Eukaryota; kingdom Metazoa; phylum Chordata; class Mammalia; order Primates; family Hominidae; genus Pongo; species Pongo pygmaeus. The sequence goes on along the minus strand of NC_072373.2, from coordinate 122,451,326 downwards.
CAGTCCTGTGACCTTGCCTTTGTTAACCAGATCATTCTGTTTGGGGCCTTGACTCCTGAATGAGAATGGTGAGGATTCATTCATGATCACTTCGATGATGGCAGTGGCAGCATCATGTCACAATGCTATTGGGTTCACTTATGTAATATGATGTCTTCTCCAGTTTCTAGAGGGAGTAGCAGGTGGTGAAGCGAGTTTTTGGTTTAGGAAAGTCTGGGATTTGTAGCTGCCTTTACAAATTTGGTGCTCAACAGACATGAGAGGTAACAAGGAGTTAATCTTACTAAGGAACTAAGATTACATATGTGTACTTTCACTACCCACTTGTCTTCAGGTCTTCTGTGATTTAAGACAAGCATTTTTCATTGCTTTTGGCCATCAGATAGAGTTCACTGAATCTATAATGACAATCACTATATAAGCGATTTTGTTATCCTGTCAGTTACTATACAACTTTCTTATTCTGGTCACATCCCAAGTCCAGGAGGGTGGTGAAAATGCAAGACTGTTCTTTATTCCCAAAGTACTGAATTTCATATTATTCTTTCATGAATGGGCACAGGGGTACTTATATGTATATCTGGCTTATAAATCCTTAAGAATGTTCGTGGTTTACTTCATCAGAGGTTTAACTATTATTATTGATTGAAATGTAAAAGTTAGGCTGGGGGTGGTGGCTCACGCCTATAATCCCAGAACTTTTGGAGGCCAAGGCAGGCGGATCATCTGAGGTCAGGAGTTCAAGACCAGCCTGGCCAACATGGTGAAACCCCATCTCTACTAAAAATACAAAAAAAAAAAAAAAAATTAGCTGGGCATGGTGCAGGCAACTGTAATCTCAGCTACTTGGGAGGCTGAGGCAGGAGAATCGCTTGAACCTGGGAGGTGGGGGTTGCAGTGAGCCGAGATGGCGCCACTGCACTCCAGCCTGGGTGACAAGAGTGAGACTCCATCTCAATAATAATAATAATAATAATTTAAAAGTTAGTTTAGGTAAGGCTGGGCGCAGTGGCTCACACCTGTAATCCCAGCACTTTGGGAGGCCGAGGCGGGCAGATCACCTGAGGTCAGGAGTTCGAGACCAGCCTCAACATGGAGAAAACCCGTCTCTACTAAAAATACAAAATTAGCTGGGCGTGGTGGCGCATGCCTGTAATCCCAGATACTCGGGAAGCTGAGGCAGGAGAATTGCTTGAACCTGGGAGGCGGAGGTTGCAGTGAGCCGAGATCGCGCCATTGCACTCCAGCCTGGGCAGCAAGAGTGAAACTCCGTCTCCAAAAAAAAAAAAAAAAAAGTTAGTTTGGGTAACTATATGTGTATTTGGACATTATCTCTTAAGACACTATTACTTGCATTGTTTCCTAGAAGTTCCCCAAATGTGTTATTTTGATGAGACCACCCTAAAAATGGGTTCTGTGTTCATATGAGTTTTGAGAGAACTACATAAAATCTCTTTCTCTTAATAATCCACACTGTATATTAGCACGTTAAGGACTTCACACATTCCTGAGAAAATGAGCTTACTTCACATCGTTTGACTCAGAGTTTTACAAATTTACATGACTACAAAGACCCTTCCTGTAAAATAAAAACTATGGGACTAACACTTTATGAGATATATTTTGGGAAACGTTACCATAATATGCATTTTTCTATTGTATTTTTCTGCATCATATGTTTTCACCAACAGATGCACTGGGCTTACATGGGAGAAGAGCAGGTACTAACAGAGATAATCGTTTGTAAGTCAGTTCATTCCTGTGGTCCTTCCCCATGGTAACAGTCTCCCATGCAGTGTGGGGGCAGGGAGAAGTGCTTGCCTTGTTATATATAAGGATCAGAAACTTATTTCTTTACCTACATTTACCTACAATCTTTGATGAAGCCTTCCTTGGCACAAATTTATACCTTTAGACATAGGTCCAGATTGTTACTGTCTTCACAGATTTAATTCACTGATTATTTTAACCAAGGAGGTCTCCAAAGTGATAAGATAATGAGATAGCTTCACAAAGAATGTAGAAAACTGAAACCTCTTCTGGTAAAAATATAAAGAACTGTATGAAAATGATACACACCAAATTCAGGATGGTGGTTACTGCTGCCAGGATGTGGGGGATGTTCAGGAAGTCATACACAAAGGAAGGTGTGGCAGGTGTGCTCCTGGGAAACACTACGAAACCCTGAGGGTTGAGCCCAGGACAGCCTTCAGGAATGCTCTCAAGAAAGACAGCTGTGAGAACATGTGGTGTTTGGTTTTCTGTTCCTGTGTTAGTGTGCTGACCATGGCACATGTATACCTATGTAACAAACCTGCACGTTCTGCACATGTATCCCAGAACTGAAAGTATAATAATTAAAAAATAAAAAATAGAAAAGAAAGACAACTGTGAAAGAGAAAGGGAAGAAGAGAGAGGGAGAAGCTGAGCTGTAATACCTTTGCAAAACTGCCTTCAACCTAACTCTCGGCCCTTCAGAGATGTCCAGAATCCAGGCAAGAGGGTCGGGTATTTGTACCCCTGCGTCAACCAGTCATTGGAAGTGAGCTGCTCCTGGAGAGGAAGAGAGATAGGATGACCTTGGTCAAGGCAGCTTCAGCTGAAAGCAGCCAACCCGCCAGGCAACTAGTGGAGTGGGTGTCTTGGTTCTGAAGTGGGAATCTGGTAGCATCACTCTATGCCCTTCAGAGGATTTACCACCACTGGCAAATTTGTATTTGTTTAAATACAACATCTATATTTTATTAATACAATTTATTTTCATGCATGGTTATTCTTACCTTATTCTTTATATCTTGTTATTGTCTTCAATCATGCAAAATAAATTTTAAGAAAAAAGTGTTGAAAGAATACATTTATCATGAAGAAATTTCATGCAGTAATGCTTCAAATCATTCCAAATCACTGGGAAAAGAATACGTTCTGCATGACTGACTCTTCTGGTTGAAAAATTTACCTAAGTGTCAAAACTTTTAAACACTATTTTTAAAGGAAATCTTACTAAAATCTTGCTCATATATCCATATCTTAATGAAAAGGCTGAAATGTGCATAATAGAATCTTTCCTTGATGAGTAAATGTTTTTATTAGTTTGGGTCCTCAAATATACTTTGTAGAAACTCGTCTTATCTTCCCCTCACTCACAATTAATCTTTGTTTCTCTACTTGTATTCCAGCCAAACCCATTCCCCTTTTTGGCTTTTAAACTTTTTTTTAAATTGGAATCACCATTCTCAAATTCCCTTAGGTTTGTAATCCAGAATCAACTTTACCTCTCAGCCACTCCTTCACTTTTGCATCTAGTTAACAAATTGGTCAACAAATCCCACAAGTTCTGCATCTTCACTACCTCTAGCATCTGCTCTCTCTTTCTATTCCCTGGCCATAAAACCTCTAACTGGACTAGTACATTGGCATCTAAATTAATGTCTCTAGTTGAAACTATCAGACCAGTCTCCTACAACTTCAACTCTGATCATGTCACCTCACTACTTAGAATTCTCAGTGGCCAGAAGCTAGACAGTAAGGGCCCTTCCTGTCCACTGTTGTCTTACTTTGTCTCACTGTTGTCTTACTGTTGCCACTGACCTCTCCAGTTTCTCCTCCCACTATTTGTCCCTAAGCACATTAGTTTTATCCATAAGTGCATAGTTTATGCTTTTTCAGTCTTTGCTGTACCTATAATCTGTGGGCTCCTAAAGGCAAAGGAAAGCCTACATACCAAAATACTGAGAACAGAAGGGTATTTGGTTTAAGAGAGTAGGCTCTGGAACCAGCCTCCATGGTTTACTTCTATCCACTTACCAATTGTATGACTTTGAGTATGTTACTCAATTTCTTTCTGCATCAGTTCCTCATCTGTAAAATGAGGACAGTAGCATCTGCATCAGATGTTATGAACTAAATGGTTCATAGATGGAATTGCTTAGAAGAATGCCTGGCTTATAATAAGCATTCTATACATTTTGTCTATTATTATTGCTTTTGTTCAGGCCAAATTAAAGTCTTCACTGGCACCTACTTTTATATGGGATCTTTTACTGTAGCCCCATGATGCATTGTCCTTTTCAAAGCCATTTGCTGATTTGCTACTTGCTAATTGTATGTCTGGTCCCAGATTTTTTAATTTGGTGATTCCTTCCTTTCCTAATTCAAGAAATGTATTGTATCGAAAGTCACAGAAACCAGTGCATGCAAGCTTGATGTTTACTGAATGGCTCCAACAGGTAATCATGACAATATCTAAGAACAGGAAATTGCAGACAGCTAGGCCACATGGGATTAGGCTGAGACTTCTGTCTAGTTCTAGGCCATTTCACGCTGTTTTAGTCTGCTTCTGAGTTCTTTCCCTAGTTCTCTTAGCAGACTGACTTTCTCTGCTCAGTTTTGCTGTTTCCCCATGTTCTTCTTGCGCATGAGTGGATTGAGTTTGCTAAGACACTGATTACTGCTTGGATATCACTTGGCTTTGCATCTGGGCTCCCTACAACTAACAAACACAGTCTTTTGGTATCTGAATTCCAAATTCAGATCAGTCTTTTGGTATCTGAATTCCAAATTCTTAAAAAAAAAGTAGTATTTTACTGGCTCAGGTGGAATATGGTTTGGTTCCCTAGATTAAGTGCCCCCTTCTATTTCAGTTGCTGTAGTCAAAGCTATAGCTTTATCTGATTCAAAGATAATTACTTAGAATATCCCTCCTATAGCGGCGGTGGGTATAGGCACAGTGCAGATGCCACAAAATAGGCATGGATCCTGTCACCGTCTTTACTGGAGTAAGATATATCTTAGTGTATCTTGCAGAATGCCTGCTTTCTTTACTCTCTTTTGCCACTCCAGAAGCACTAAAGAATACCAGGGAAAACCTATTGTAACCAAGTATTTTGAAATCCACTCTTAATTTCATGGATATTTTCCAGAACAGACCTACAAGTCTTAAGGTGGTTTATCTCAGCTTTCATGGGTTAAAACACAGTCTTGAGAAAGCTCCTGGTACTCAGTAGAGTCTGACTTAAATTGAGGCTTAATGCCACTGTACATTACATTCCTGAGCCACATGTTTGTTATAAATGCAGTCTGGTGACTTTTTACTCTTGAGGGCAGCCACTCTCCAATAAAGGTTTGGTCTTCATGACATAAGGTGAAGTTCAATGATAAGAGTTAGCTGATAACATTTGAAATTATTGAATTTGGAATCCAAGTAAAGAAACAGCTAATAAGGAATATATCTTTATCCTTTTATTCTAAATTCTCAGAATTAGCTTGTATGTCACCCATTTTCCCCAGAAAATCAGCCAACTCTTCTAACCAATTTGTGTGTCACAGGTGTTAGAGAAGGGTACTCTTTTGGCTCTATTTCTCATTTCATTTCATTTTCATTTGTTGGGGCATTTATAATTAAGTTTACCTGCCCTTCCCCAGAAGGCAATTATTGGTTTAGATTGCCTTATAATTGTCTCAGGTCTTAATGGCTTCGCTGATATTTAGCAGTGTTGCTCCTGTTTCCTCTCTTATTTTAAACCATTTGTCCTTTTTGTTTTACCCTGACATTGATCTGTGTTGTTCCTCTCTGCAAACAAAAGAACCAACATCCCACATTGCATAAACATTTGTGTCACACTTTCCTCTCGAAATTAGTATTCTTTTAAACTGGTTAACACATTTGTACTGTCTCTGACACCTTTAACTATGACAACTATGAAACAAAATAGTGAACAGTGAACAAACACATCACTGAAAGCCGATTAGATTAATTACTATTCGGGACAGTGCTTAGATTAATTATTTTGTTTGTGTAGTATGTTCGTTAAGTGGTTGCCTGATTGCTGCTTAGAAGATTGATTGCTTCTTACATTTACCTTGTGGTTTCTGTGGGGAAAATATCTTTTAGGATTCATCACTTCTCAAAGCCCAGGGGGCTTTGTTGACATGAGAGTGCTCCAGTAAAGCTGTAAAACAGAGAACCAACTGAGGAAAATGTGTTCTTTAAATAAACACCTACAGTGGTGGCTAGAGTAGCCATCAGATCTATTTAACATCAGGAGAAACAACTGATGATAAAATTGAGTTAATATGAACCATACAATCTGAAAACCCAGCACACCAGTTGGATCGTAAAATTGAGGTGAATAAGCACTTACCAAGATTTTCTCTGTATCCAGTAAGCTAAAATAACAAAGTCTTGGTGACTTTGTGCTCATTTTACCTCTTGACTGTCATGTACCTCACTTCCTAGTAGCAGCCGCATGAGGACTGCTGCTGCTACTGCTGTTTGAGTCTGCCCTGGCAATGGGGCTCAAGAGCTCCCCGGGCTCCTTCTGAAGAATCCACACCACTGCCCTTTGAGGCGCTTGCCTCGCTGTAGGAAACTCCATGGGGTTATGTGATGCATAAGAGCATGCATTATCTACTGTGTTCAAGGGGTAACTGCCCGCACTAGGAAAGGATTTACGATAATAGGATTTTGTGCAATGGGGAATCGTAACAAATTTAAATAGAAGAGTACTTTTGAAAGAAAAAAAATGAGTTAAGGATTAAAAATAGAACAGACTTTTGTTTAGTGAAAGACTGAGCTAATCTCTCCATTTGGGGACACAAAAATACATTGCTTGCCCATGATTGTGTATTATACCTATCTGTGACTTTGAATGCTTATGGCGGTATTAGACACACAGTTTTAGCATTCAAAGAGGCTTCATACATCCCTGCCAAAAATACTGTACCTTTGTCCAGAAGAGAAAGACTAAAGAATCTTTCTATGTTTCTAGTCTTTTGACCTTAATACTTGCATCTATTAATTATATTCATAAACAACTATAACACAATTACACAAAATACTTAGAAGTAGGGCACTGAAAATACCTAGGACTTTTAATACTATAGATTAAAACTAAGGAAGCATTATAACTAATATGCATCCTAGCAAATGAGAAGGAAATAACCAAAATAGTAAAATAATTAAAATAAAAGTTGCCTCGTGTTTTAATCAGTCTTCCCTCTGTAGCTTGAGATTTCAGAAGGTAAGCTATTCACAAACATAAAATGTTTTTAGCATTTAAAATCATTTTGACCTTCAGATTATTAAACATCATAACCATCATGTCATTATGGCAAAGATAGTTTTCCTCCGTAAAGACACAGTCATTGCCCAAAGGAGAAGCAGCCAAGAGCATAGGTATCAGGACAGTGATAAATGAGAGGATGAGAGATGGAGCGGTTGTTTGTGATTTGGTTGGCTTTCTACAATGGTGCAAAGACTGAAATAAAAGGAAATGCGTTAGCCCAGATGAAAATATATTTAGGGCCTTTTTGATTAAGTTCTTCTTTTCCTGTGTGACTTGAAAGCTGAAACTCGATGGGAATTTTTTAAACATCTTTCTTTCTCATTAACTGCCCTTTTGTATCTTTGAAGATACCTGTCTATGTTCCAGTCTAATACAAAATTCTAGTAATTCAAGTTTTTCAACTTACCACCCACATTCCTGGATTCTGACAGACAGTGGGGCTGAGACTATTGTGGGGATAAAGTTGCCTATATAACAAGTTTTCTCTGGTTTGGAAACTTAAGTTCAGCACATTTAGAAATAGCCTGCAATCTTGAAAAATGAGCCCTGTTTTTCATAGCATCCCTGATACCCTTCCTTTCTTAGCCTATTCACACTTAATTGTATCTTTTACAACTAAAACCTATTCTATTAAAATGAATTGCTTATAGTTATTATTATACTTAAAATATAACTGTTTTGAGAAAGTTGAAAATACGTGTTTGGAACCTCACTGGGCTGTTCATAAGCTATTGTCTTAATTGTAAAAGCAACAAATTCAATGCATCTGTAAGAATGTGATTTTAAGTTAATGAAACTGGTTTTCATGTGTTGTTTATTAAAGTTATTACATTACTTTATGGTCACACCTCAAACATTCTCTGTAATTATTTGATGGCTAAATGTGGCTGTCCTTTTAAGAGGAAAATGACATTATTGATCCATTGTTACTCCCCACCCACAATTTACTTTAATTGTCTTTTCCTCTTATGGGCCATGAGCTTCCCACTGGCCTCTCAATTTCCTCATGTAACCAAAGATATCTCTCAGAAGCTGGTAACCAGGGTGGTGAGTACTTGGTGTTGTCTGGAGCTGTGAACTGCTAACTGGATTCATTCATTCAGTCAGTCCATCAATGAGTAAATGTATTTATGCACTATTGAACACTTATACAGATTCTACACCCCATACTTTTATTTTCCGTATGAATAGATGGCATAACTCCTGCTTTCAGAGAGCTCAAGATTTTGTGAGTACCTGCAAAGGAGCAAGCAGTGAACATAAAGAGTATTCGAAGTTAGCATAACAGAGCCCAGAGAGGTAACAGAAGGTGTCCCAAGAGAAGACAGAATAAGAGCTCTCAGAAAGGAAGAGCTAAGGGGAGGATGTCCAGGCAGAGAATGCCGCATTTACAGGCAGTGGGAGAGAGAACCTTGCTCCAGTAGTTCCATGAGCCTGGACGGGAGGAGAAGAGAGAGCGGGAGAGGAAGACAGGGCAAGGAAGCCATTGGGGAAGGCTTTGGAAGCCATTCATTTGGCGTTTACCCTGCAGAAACTAGAGAGCAAATGAAGGATTTAATCAAGAGAATGACTTCTGTCCAATTAGTATCAAATTCTAACTGAATTAATCAGCCATACTTTATGCCCTTCCTATACCTGTCAAAGTGTCCAAATTGTTATTTTTTTTTTATTGTCCAAACTGAGCTGGCTTCCATTTCTGACAGATTTGACTTTGAAATGTTTTTGCTTATCTGACAATATGGAGATTTTTCTTTCTGGTCTGAATCTCTGACTTCTATTTTCCTTCCTCAACTACCTGCTGGAAATCTTTTATCATGCTAAATTAGAAAGGTAAATATGCTCCAAAAAATAGTTGTAAACAATATTAAAAAGGAGATTATGTGCTATTTATATGATATTAACTATCTGCCTTTATCGTCATTTGGACTGAATGAACCAGTTTAGAAACCAGTTTAAATCATAATTCATAACATTCAAAATAGAAAAAATCTTAGGAGGTCACCGTGGAAACATCACTGAAATATATTTTTGTTAAAAGTATCCCAAGACTGTAGAACAGCTAGATCTAGAGAAATATTTGAGAAAAGTAGGCCTTTTGATATGTGTCCTTCCAAATATTTATTTTGTATTTTAAGTGTAGACTGGAAAATAAAAAGAATGCCTTTCATCTCGTTAATATCTTGCCTCAACTTCGCAGTCAGCTCTTTGGAACTAGAGAATTTACTTCTTTTTTCTTTAAGATAATGAAAAGACCAAAACCTATCAATATGGTCATTTTGTATATCTTAATGAATAAACTGAAATGCTACACAGCGGCTCCAGTCACCTGATTTGGAATTGATTGTGAATATATCCAAACATATGCAGCCAATTTGATCCCTGCATGTAGATGGGGTTCTATGGATGGGCACTGTGTGGGGGGATTAGAACCCTCTTTGCATGGACTCCAGCTGAGAGAACCCTTCCACATGTTAGCCAGAGACCCAGAGTAGGGGTAAGCAAATGTCCTGCAGAGGCATGGCAGAGAGCAAAATCATAGATGCAGCTTGCCAGAATTTCCCACAATCAAAATATCTTATTCTTCCAATGACCTCGCAATGAAAAAGTATCCTACATTTCCACATTAATAATCCAGTTTTCCTTTTCATGTTTCTCCTTTGTTTCAGGAGCCTCAGGCCTAGGGTAACCCAGAAAGCCTTCTTTCCTCCAAGGTTATTTTATTATTTAGGACATCATTAGTGATAATAGGAGCTCCTTTCCCATTTTAAAATTTTGGACATGTGGGATTAAAACATTATATAAAAGACACTCTAGGGTTAATCACTAAACCTACAAATGGCATTGGCAGTCTTGCCCTGTGTAGATAGGATCATCTATGTTTGGGTTTATGGGATGAATATCATTAAACTGAATGCTCTTACTCGGATTATATTTTTTTATTTAATGTTTTGCCCAAGGAAAGTCTTATTAAGTGTTTTAATGGCTCTAAGAGTTGTTTTTTTTTTTTCATTTTATTAGTGGTTGAGAAAAAAAAACCCATGATATTACTAAAACTAATTGTCACTACATTAAAATAATGCAGGTTTATCTCTGAATTAAAGCATGTTACTTTATCTACTCAGACAAGTGACCCCAAAAAACCCACCTCTATAATAGATTCCTTAAATTGCATTTTATTAAAAAAAAATAAAAGAAGTTGGAGTATAAACTTAGATCCTTTTTAGTGGCATGCATAAGCACAGTTTATAATAACAGCAAACACTCATGGCAATTTGAACATGCCAGCATTCTTCCATTTATTAATTTCCTCACAAGATACCTGTTTAAGGTGGCTTCTATTATATCCTGATTTTCCAAATGAGAAAACTGAGGCATGGGAATTAAATAACTCACTTGAGTTCATAAATAAGCAAGCAGCAGAGCAGGATTTGAACTCAGGGCCCATCTCCACAGGGTACAATTGGCCACTTCACTGAATGCCTTTGACAAGGGGGAGAGTTCAGATTCCACTCAGTCAGCCCACTTTGGCAGGCGCAATCTTGAGGAACAGACTTTGGTCTGACAGTGTAGCCATCTTCATACAAAGAGAATAAAGTCTTTTTGTTGTTGTTGCTGTTGTTGTTATTATTTGTTTTAATCCTTGGAGAAAGGAAAAAAAAGTAAGATTAGAGAGAATGCATGTGTTATCTGAAAAATCCAAAGGGAAAATGGAAAATAAAATAAGGCAATAATTTAAAGGAGTCCTAAAAATTAATCAGCTCTCTAATGGGGATGACCAAAATTTGACTGATACTGGAGGCAGGAAAGTAAATTATTAGAAAATGCTGGCTTAAGAAATACACTGTAAAAATGGTTGAGGTTAAAAATCATAAAACCATTACGATTATAAGTACTTTATTATTCCAATTTTCTTTTCTATTTTTGTGCAATGTTTTTTTCCGGTATATTTTTATTCCAAAGCTCCAAAGCAGTTTGTAATGTAAAACTTCAAACTGTTTCCATCTGCATTACTGGCTCTTTCACACTAAAGTGTCCACTAGATCAAGGTAGCAAGTGTGTTCATTGGAAAAAGCTTGGTGCTATAAATAACAGGAATAAATTGACAAGGTTTCCTGAAAGGATCACCCGTGTTAGGAAGCATGTGTAAGGCATGAAATGTAACACAGCTTTAATTTACTAGCCCATATAATCATCAAAATTAGACTTACGAAATATCTTTAAAATCATTTAGTTTAACTCTGAACTTATTATTTTGGAAAATTTTCATCGATATAAATCCAGAACCTATTAGAACTCATTTTTTAGGTCGTTTCCCTCAAGCTCTTCTCTTTAATTTTCCTTCCTAAAATATTATTCTGCTGGGAATGAATAATTTACATTTGCTACTTCTATTTTACCCTCATTATATGTTCCTCCCCCACAAGATAAAATCTCCATCATACTATTTGCTTTGTTCAAATACCAGTCAACTATTTCTCTCTAGTATGTGAGATGTGTGTGCCGTAGATGACATATATCTTTCGCAGACTGATTTCTTTTGATTAGGTCTCTACTTTTCTTCTTTAAATAATTATTAAAAATCTTTATAGTTTTCTGCATATCTTGGGTCATAAATAGATTTCAGCATTCTGTTCTTTTAATTGTAATCCTCCTGATTCAGAGTCCAGAATAAGTCAGAAACTTGCTAAAAATGCTGAGCTAGGTGAGAGGAACACCACAGAGCCGAGACAGTACAAATGGTTCATTCTCTTCATTTGAATGCAAATTATAGGTTATCTAAAATATGACTCTGGAATGCACAAGAACACACACTGAAAATTAAAATTTTGGCCATGTCTCTTCATGATAGTAAACAGTGATTGAAAAGTGAAAATACTCATTTGATCCTCTCACGATACTAGTGTTCTGTGATAACATCATATAAAAATGAATGAGCTTTTTGATCTCCCAGCTTTCCAGATATCCTACTTGAACTGACTTTGAGAAGAGTGATTTTTGCCAATACAAACTCTAAAGAGGCTTTGGCGGATGGAGAAAAGATGATCCTCTTCTCGCTGGCTACTTTCTGGGGCTGCTTTGGGACTTCTTTTCACACTCACCTCAGAAACAAAATGTAGGGACAATGGGATCCCTATTTCACTTTGATGTTCTACAGCAGGCAGAGGGTCTACCCTGCCACCAACCATAGCTGTAGTTGTGACAACAGCCTTCATAGAATGATATTCAGTTGTAGCATCAGCAATAAGACAAAAGAAAGTCCTGGAGTCACATACCCGTAGAAGCATCTGTCTCTGGCTTTTGGTCAAGGTCTTCCACAGCAGTCACAACCATCATTACAAACCATGTGTTTCAAGAACACATTACTTTTGAGAATGCCAGAGCTGAGTTACTCCTGTTTGACATTCTCCCATCTAGCTTCTCTAGGCTCTGGAATAAGAGCATCCCCACCATTATTACCAAATAATACTATTGCCAAGATGCTGATGTTTAGAGATCCCAAGAAATCAGTCAGGTGAGTACTCCCCTTCTACACCACACACGTACAGCTCTGGTTTCTTCTGTTGGCATTTCTGCTGCTTCTGCTGCCTGACATACCTGATAAATGAAAGCCACTGATTCAAAGCCAATATTTTACACAGAGAAAGGAGATCCCAGCTGGGACTACTCACCAAGGTTAGTTCATAGGCAAGAGAAAAAAGCAAGGAAAAGGATCTAGAGACCTTGGTGAACTAAAGCTGCAGCCCAGGTAAGTACATCTGAAGAGCTGTACACTTATGATGGATGAGAGCCCAAAGAAGTAGGAGTGCTGTTGATATTACTCGTTCTTTAATTCATTCATTTTTAAAAATTATTTATTCTTTAATTCATTGATCCAGAAAATGTTTACCAGGTCCTGGGTCCTGTGCCAGATACTATTCTAAGTACTGGAGATATGAAAATGAACAAGGTAGACATAATCCCTGCCTTCATGTAATGGATAGTCTAGTAGGGTATAAAGATGTTAGACAAACAGAAAAATGATTATTTAATCACAACTATGATAAATGCTTTGTAAGCATCTAAGATTTTCTTAAAATACCAGACAACTTCCAGTAGCCAATTTGATAATAATAAGGAAATGTGTTAACATCAGGTGGAAAATGCTGGCAGTTAAAACTTTTTGTCTGCATGTTTCACAGGATTAAAAAAAAAAAAGCTCTTCGGAAGATTTTAAATAAGTATTATAATTAATATGTTACTTTCAAGCCCGTTGTTGATTTTAGATGATAAATTTGCTATTTAAAAAGATAACTAGGGCCGGGCGCGATGGCTCACGCCTGTAATCCCAGCACTTTGGGAGGCCGAGGTGGGCGGATCATGAGGTGAGGAGATCGAGACCATCCTGGCTAACATGGTGAAACCCTGTCTCTACTAAAAATACAAAAAATTAGCTGGGCGTGTGGGGGGGGGCCTGTAGTCCCAGCTACTTGGGAGGCTGAGGCAGGAGAATGGCGTGAACCCGGGAGGTGGAGCTTGCAGTGAGCCCAGATCGTGCCACTGCACTCCAGCCAGGGTGACAGAGTAAGACTCTGTCTCAAAAAAAAAAAAAAAAAAAGATAACAACTATATTATAAGACATCATTTGTGAATTCCACATTCTAATATGTAAGGTAAACACAAAGTTTGTATGAGGTTCTCTGCCCGGGCAATGTTAACTATAGGAAAATTACATTCTAAGAGTTTACTCTGATTGAGGAAAATAAGATACACCTTAAAATAACCACAAAACAAGAATATGAGCTAAGGCCCTTGGCAGTTAATGTACCTAAGTGCTGTTTACATATTTTGAAGCTAAACGTTACAAAGACTTTTTCTGATTTATATATTTACATTAAAAGTCTTAAAAAGGTATTTTTCAAAGCCATTACACATGTAGTGACACAATTAGTAAATCACGTGAAATCTGAATGACTTTAGAAAGATAGGGGCACATGAGTGGAGACTGGGAGGAAAACTAGGTTCACTACTTAGGGAGGCCAGAATGGAGTCTTTTGTGGGTAATGAGGGCAGTTCAGGGAGAAGAGGGCAGTAGAAAAGGTATTTTGTCACAAAAGATTAAAATGTGTCTGGGAGACAAGCACTAGGTCAGTTGGCTAATATAGAGATAAATTTTATTGTTATAAAACAATATAAAAGTAGGTTGGGGTCTAACAATTGTGGACTTTGAATGATCAACAAAGGAGTTTATATTTTTTCTGATATTTTATGCCATTGAAAGTTTTAGGGCAACGGATTGCCATGATCAAAGTAGAAAAATCAGTCTCGCTGCAGCCCACATAATCATGGTGACATAATAAATTGTAATGGCTCAAGGTAGTAGCTGGAAATTGAGAAAGAAATACATGAATTAGAAGGTGTTGAAAATCACTTATGTTGACTTGAGACAATGGTATTCATCTTTTCTGTGAGTGTATTTGTCTTCTGTTTAGAAAAAGACAAAGCAAATGAAAAACACTTCATTCACCTCCAGAAAGGGGTTGGGAAAGACAAATAAAGGGTTATTCATAATCTGTTGGTTACCATCTGTTGGTAGTGGACAGAGATGAAACACTTTTTCGCTGGTGCACAACTTTATTCTTAGCTGTGAACATCTGTAATTAGAGGAACCACCATAGTGATGACTGAATTGAGAAATCAGCCCATTAGAGGATCTGGTGGTAAAGGAATGGAAATCATTATCTAGCACAAATAATGCAAAGTTGGTCACTTACTCATGTGTGAGTTACTGTGCAAACAATTCTGATAAAAGAGGGGGGAAAAGCTATGGAATCAATATTGTCTTTATTGTGAAGAGGAATGAGAATGAACAAAATCCTGAAGCTTTGAAATGTGGTAAATCTCAATACATTTACGCTGAGAATGTGACTGCATCCCCACAGTTCTTTGGAGAAAGGATGTGTGGGTGTGAGAGTGAGTGGGTGTGTGGGAAAAGCTCATAACAGTTCTAGGTTAGCTTCCTTCCTTCCTTCCTTCCTTCCTTCCTTTTTTTCTTTTTTTTCCTTTACAAAGCCTTTACAATAGCAGTTTTACACCTTTGAGGCCTATGCTAATTTTTGAGACATTTTATACTCTTTCTATTTAGGCATTAATCAGGAAATTGGTCTTTTCGAAGTGTGAATCATGAATAGTGAATATGAAACATTTTAAGAATGTAGTAGGAAAGATATTAGCACTTTGGGGAGGTTGCTTAGTGGAGTGAGGGAGCTAATGAATACTCTGAGTTATCTAGCTCTTTTCATCTATGCTAATTAGCCTTAACAAGGCAAGTTAAAAAAATTTCTTTCCTAGGTTTGTACAGTGTGACTTCCCACTTAGCATTTCTTGTCTCCTTACAAGCCTTATAACCTGAGGCAATCCCAGATATTCCCTTTGGGAAAGAAGTATTTGAGAGTTATGCTCACGGCACTTGCTTTTATTAATTTTATGAAAAAAATCCATTTTAACATTCATTTTCATATTTGAGTACTCAAGAATTTGAGGTTTGTATGTAACCATTGTTGGCATTTTTTTAAAAGAAATGTTATAATACAATCCATCATGACCCAAACACATCTTGATGAAATGTTCTGAAGTTTTCTATCTTTAAAAAAAATGTATTATACTATTTCTCTTATGGTTCTTATCATAGTTTGTTGAAACATTCCAAGGAATTATAGTTCTAAGCTACCTTGTATTTGACAGATGTCAGTAGATGACAGGAGATTAATCTGTAGTCCTTGCTCTCTCTTGTTATTTGATTAAACAGATCCATGCCACCATCTTTCCTTCTTGCCTGTAGAATACACACACACAGGCCCACAAACACACACGCCCTTCTATTTTTCAGAATTCTTAGCCACACCCCCTCCCCCCCGCCACCACCGTTTTTCCACCCTGGTGCACATTTTTGTAGGCATTGCTTTTTAAGGTGACAGTGAGAGAGACTTCTTATCGATCATCTGACCTCCCACACAATTTGTTGGAGGTTGACACACTCCCTGCCATTTTTGCTTTGTGGAGGCTGAAAGGTCCATTCATTACAGGGATGGCTTCATTAAAGAAGCAACCCCCAAATTCGAGTGGATTAAGCCATCTAGCTACAGAGTGAAATCCTTCACAATCTTATGACAATCTATGTCCCCCATCCTTCCCTATGAAGTTAAAAGACTATATATAGATTTTCCTTTCATTTTTTATAAATGCTCCTTGGATTTTTCTATCATACTGCCCTGTATTCTCTGAGGATAATTCTTAGCCATAGTTCCTTGTGCTTATTCCTTTATAAATTGGCAGTTTTTAAAATGAAAATCATTTTGCATCTATTTAGCTGATCTCAACATTTTCTCTGTTTACGTTAGTCTAGGGCACCTTTGAGCCATTTCCTTTTCATTTCTTTTCCATTTAGCCTGGATGTTTGGCCCCATCTGTGGTTAGTGAGAACTGAGGCAGAAGCTGAGTCCATCCTTCAGTCACTCTGTACAGCTTTCCTTGGAAATTCCAGCCTTGAGGAAACATACATTCACACATAGCTTGTTTCCCCCGAAATAAAGGTTTTGATCAAATATGCAGGAAGAATGTTTTCTGTGACTTGGGTACAGTGGGAAGTTTTGCATATTGGCCTCTCTCACCTGCTGTTGAGCACCTTGGCTGTGTCTTTGCTCACCTCCCACCGTCAGTGTTTTGCAAAGCAGTCACTAACAAGTATTTATTGAACGAATGAATGTGCGGATGAATGAACGTAGCATGAAGGACTAATGCTGGTGTGGTGATTGTGTCTTGTTTTCTCATTGTTCCAATATTCTATCTAAGTTTTCTCTCTCAGGAGAATGCCTCCTTGAGGTCCCTGAAGAATTACAGAATAGTAGACGCTGATAAAAATGTACACCAAATCAGTAGGGGGATAAGGAAAGGAATCTAGAAGTACCTACAACTATAGTTTGGTAAACTGTTACAAATTAACCCCTCCAGGCTCTATAAATTACTTTGCCAGAAAAAAAAAGGATTTTCTTTAATGAAAATTCAAATACAGCACTTCTCCTTCCCTGATTTTAAGAGTTTGGCGATGGATTAAAATGAGAGTCTGGAGGAAGAGGCCTTGCTGAAAGGGAGTCAACTAATAGTCAACTAACTATGATTAACAGAATATAAGCATTGAAAAGTCTCCATTGTGAGTTAAGATTTGCAGGCCTGCAGGCCTAGTGACATAAATGTCATATGGAGATTCTAAAAAGCAATGAGTTCTGTTAGGTGATTTAATTATATTGACCCTTAGTTATTTTGAAATCACTTGTTTACAACTGGCTCTAAATCAGCTTTCTGTTAAATTTTCAGTATAAGAAATTGAGATCATAAGAATTATGGGTTTAGACATGTAAGTTGTTTTAACAAATTCAGTCATGTTCCTCTTTGGTGAGAAGTAGAAGAAATTATTTGTTTAAGAAATATATAGGAAAATAAAGCAGAGCTATGAATGCATAGCAAAAATGGGAGCACTCTCTCTGGTGCTCTGGTTGGCCTCCTACCAGGAGGTGAGTCTCTTTAATTCAATATCCAGTAATAATCAATGTGTTTGAAAAGCACATCTGTACATAATGGACAAATTGAAAATGCTTACATCTTCCTACTCCTTGTCTCAGAAAAAAAGTCATCTTTTCAATCTTTGTGCTTTCTTTGTATTTTTTGGGCACAATTCTAATTGCACGCTAGTCACATTTTGGAGTAATTTGTTAATTGTCTATCTTATTCTTTTTCCTGGAATGTGAAATCCTATGTCTCATTCATCTGTTTTCTCCTATCAATGTCTAATATGTGGTAATATGAAATTGGGACCACTAAGAAGTATCACTTGAATAGTGAATATGGGAGGGGAAGTGCTTAAATGAGGAAAATGTGCTGGACACCTGTATTAGTCCATTCTTGCAGGGCTATAAAGAAATACCTGAAACTGGGTAATTTATAAAGAAAATAGATTTAATTGGCTCATGGTTCTGCGGGCTGTACAGGAAGCAAGGCTGGGGAGGCCTAAGGAAACTTTTAACCATGGCAGAAAGTGATTCAGGCATGTCTTACATGGACGAGGCAGGAGGAAGACAGTGAAGGGGAAGGTGCTACACACTGTTTGGCAATCAGATGTCATGAGAACTCATCCACTATCATGAAAACAGCAAGGGGGAAATAGGTCCCCATGATCTAACCACCTCTCACCAGACCGCTCCTCTAACATTGGGGATTACAATTTGACATGAGATTTGGGTAGGGACACAAATCCAAACCTTAGCAACATTGTTTTTTTTTTTTTAAGTTTAGACCTCGTGTTACAACTACATAACCTGGATCAAGTCATTTAACTCTCTAAGGTGAGAGTTTCCTATTCATAGGAAGGGGAGAATAGTCACCAAGAAGAAGCAAAAGAAAGATTATGTGTGGACTGCTTTCAGGTCTGTAAAGAGCTGTTCAGTTTATGTTATTATGTTAGCATTTCAGCCAATGGGAGTGCTCTTTGGGTCTCTCTCCACTCCCTGAACATGTTCAGTGAAAACTATCGGTTTATCTAAAGGATCAAGCTGTGGGTCTCATATACAGATTTCTTTCCCTTCATGTCAACATTGATTTCCTTCCCTCATATATTCAAAGCACTAAAGGGTCACAGTTAAAGGTGTATGATTGCATCTTGGAAACTACAGTCTCACTATTGTCACAACACATTATAGTACAATGTACAGAAAATATCAAGAATATAATTCAGAAACTGTTCCTCAGCTACTTTAATTCTTTCAGTTGTGCATTGGGAGACGTGTTAAAATGTCCATACTGAGCCTTCACCTTTGTCATTTGTAAAAAGGGATGACAAGACCCACCTATAGGCTTGTTATATGGATAAACGAAATAATACGTCTTAAACACCTTGTACAATGCCTGGTCATCATAAGACTTCCAATTAATAGTAGCAATGTTGACCATTATTCAAGGAAGAGAGAGTTTAGTATGGACTGAAAGAATACTAGGGAGCTAGGGTGTGTGTTAGATTTGAGTGCAAGAGTTGAATTTGCATAGAGTTTAATCAGGAAGAAAGGCTCTGAGGTGACTGAGCTAATGCAAGAATGAATATCAACCCAGTTGTTCAAACTGAAACCTGGGTATCAACTGTAGCTTGTCCCTTACCCTCGTGCTCATTCCTAAAATATTCAATTCACTACCAACGTCTATCAATTCTAACTTCTTTCAGACCTACCTAATCCTCTCAAATTCCACTGCACTTTTCCATTCCCAGTACCTCTCTCCAGCCAGGGTTCCTCCCGCTACTCTCAGTCCCCAGGGTGTCCTCCACACTCTTGCCCTCACATCTTTGAACGTGCTGCTTACTTAACATAGAGCACTTAGCCCCTGGGTGCCTTTCCTTCCCCAACTGAGCACACACCAAGCACACATACATTACCTCCTAGACTCCTTTCCTCCAGTAGGTCTTTATCGTAACATTGCATTTCCTGTTTATTTCTCTCTATCCTTCACTGGAATGAAAAAACAAAAAGCACTCTGCTAACCATCAAATAAGAGCCCACTTTCCACAAATTCTCAGCACACACCTGACAGTCTTCTTGCATTCGAACTCTGCCCTTCTTTCCCATACTGTGGATAAATTGTCCCCATTCTAAGACCAACCTTTCTTCACATACTCAATCCCATCCCTCTTACAAAGTGAGGACATTACTGCAGATATTCTTCTCCTTTTCTCCTACATTGTCATTTCTCTTTTATATCATCATTTGTGCAATTATGTAAAAATACATCCCATCTTCAAAAAGAAAAACAAAAATCTCCCTGTACTTCACATACCCTTCTAGACATTGCCACATTTCTCTACTTCTGTTTACAACAAAACTCGTGGAAAGATTTGTCTATACTGGCTTTCTCTACTTCTTTTACTTCCATTCCTTTCCTAACCACTCTAAACATGCTTGGGTCCCCACGATTGTAGCAAATATAATTCATGTCCAATAACCACTGATCTCTGTATCACCAGTTCCAAGGGTGAGATCCCAGACTTCACCTTTCTGGATTGATTGACACATTGGACTCAGTTGGTTACTCCTCATTTCTTGAAACTGTCTTCACTGGGCTTTTTGGACTCCTTGATCTTGGCTCTCTCGCTTTTCTTTACTGGTTTCCCCTTATCCTCCAATCTCTTAAGGTACACTGTGTTTCCTCTTCTCTATCTATACTTTCTAGCAAACCAGTCTCACAGCTTTAAGTGTGAACTATATGTTGATAAGCCCCAGATAACTCAATCACAGACCTCACTACTGAACTCTAGAGTTACTACCTATTTCACATCACTGAGTTCCTATTGAGCGTTTCATGGTGAACTTATCTAAGATGAAATGTCCAGTTCCCACCTCCTTCCCAAAACCATTCTAGACAACTCCAATTCAATGCAATTCCATTCTGCCAATTGCTTAGGCCAAAAATCTTGTAGTTGTCTATCACTAGTCTTCATCACATGAAAAACCTTGGCATCTTTTCTTTATTCACATCCAATTTATCAACAAATATATCTAGGAGCCAACCCTCCAAGCCATTGTCATCTCCCATGTGGATAACTGAAGTAATCTATCTGGTCTGTTTCCACCCTTACTCCCTGTAATCTTTTATCAAGATGGCATTCAGTACAAATTTTTTTTAATGTAAGGCATGCCATGCCACTCCTCTGTTAAAACACTTTCCAGTGACTCAATATCTCTAGTAAATAAAAGTCAATCTATTTTTAGTGACCCAGCTACCTCCCTGACTTCATGTCCTACGAATCTCCTCCTTGGTAGTTTACAAATCCTGTAGGATTCTCTTTTGGCTTCTACTACATCTTCAAGGATGCCTTCACTGAAAGGCCTTTGCACTTGCTATTCTCTCTGGCTGGAATTTTCTTACTCCCCAAATCTACATGACTCACTCTTGTTCTTTCATTTTCCTCAATTCTCTGCTCATTTGGCAACTTTTCAGTGAAACCTTACTTTATCACCTAATTAAAATAGTATCCTCATTTCTACCCTTGGCATTTCCAGTTATTTACCCTGCTTTATTGTTTTTCCCCATAACACTTACTGCTTTCCGATATACAATGTTAGTTTGTTTGTTTGTTGGCTATTATTATCCACATGAAGGCAGCTTTGTGATAACAGGGATTCTATAGGTCTCCCCTCCCTTCATTTGTCTTTATCCCCAATACCTAGAATAACATCTGGTACATGGAATGTGCTTAAGAAAATATTTGTTAATTGAATAAATGAATGAATATTCCTCTTAATTGATTATGGGAGACTAGGATATCAGTCATTTCTTCTAGCTCTGCAGCTAAATATAGTAGTGTAGAGTAAGATTCTTATGGTTGTAAACTTGGCATGTTACATTTTATATCTTTAGACTACTTAGCAGATTCCATGGCTGAGTTACTTTTAGAGATTTTCTTTCTTTTCATGTTCAGACTTCTGCCTTTAAATATCATAAACTTAAATGAACACATAGACATCAGCAGCTTTAAACAGTTCTGTACTGATGCCCTCACAATAGTGGTCTAAGCAATTGTTTTGCTTTTAGCATAGCTGGCTCAGTAATTTCTATTTATGTTCCAAATGCCATTGAAAAGCCACTGAATATTACATAAAGTATGCCAATATGAAAAATATCATCAACTGCCATTTTATTTCAAGCTGGGCTTCTGCACAGCAAACTGTTCCAAAGTTGGTGAAAACCAAAAATCCAAGTCACCTTAAACAGAAAGACAGATGTAAAACAGTGAGTAACTTTTTAAAACAGAAAACAAACTTAATGTACTGTATATTATTTTATTATTTTCTTAGCATTTTTTGACCTGTTATTTGTATTGAGTTTTTTCTGTTATAGTGAAAATTGTTTTACTATTTCCACAAATAGTTTAGTAAGATATGACAATCTCATTGTAGACTGCCATGGTTGGCTTATTTCTTCACTTATTCTTATGATGTCAAACTTCAGGCTTTGGAATCAGGCTTGTTCAGTTGGAATCTAAGCTCTTTGAATTTTCATCTCAGTAACATCAGACAAATTACTCAACATCTCTAAGACACAGTTTTCTCGTGTTTGAAATGGGAATAATAAGGTTGTTATGATGATAGAAATAAACAATTCCTATATAACACTCAATATGCATTTACCAGTATTTCTGATGTTATTAATGGGTTCTTTTATGCTGTAGGAAGAGCTGTTTACCAGTAGTCCATAATTTGGAGCTGGATATATTATCTCCAAGATATAAACTTTTTGTTCACTTTCTAAACAAAACCCATTAATCTGAATATATAGAATCCCCCCCCCCGCCCCCCACCCCACCTGCCAAAGTTCAGTGTTTGCTCCTTTCTCTGAGTCATGGTCTGATGTATTTCTTTGAACTTAAAAATTAAGTTTTTCATTGATATTACATTTGCTGGAAAGTTTGTTTTATTTGCATAATATAATATTTATTTTAAGAGAAGACACTTACATTGTGAAAGCACTCTCTCCATAACAATACACAACATATAGGATGATTCTGATGATAAAGGAATTAGACTATACATCAAGTAAGTTCATTTAAAATAATGAAGAAATTATTAAGCAACAGAAAGTGTTCTACATATTCAACCAAAAGGATTTAAAAGGCAGATTGCTTACCACAAAAAGTAGACAACAATATTTAGACATACATCTAAAATTAAGATAATTTAAATAGTTACAATAACTTTGTCTATAAAGATACAGATTGTAATTTTGTACTCCAGGTAGCATAAATCAATCCAAACTATATTTTAATTGATATTGTAAGAATTATAATCACACAAACCAGTTAGAAATCCAGTCTAACCTAATCAAATTTAACCTCTTCAGGCCTTTATTACTATTGTTTGTAACCTCCATGTTTTCCTTTACCATTTTCTTACATATTCACCTTATAAATAATTAATTCCCTATACTCAGAAGTTGTATTTAAAACAAAACAACAAAAACACATTAATAACTAGCAGACATCAAAGAGTTTAATAACCCAGACCAGCAGAAGAATAAGAATCCAAAATAGCTTCGTTACAATAGCAAACTGATATATTCTATTGTAACCTTTATTTTGCTGTAGATGGATATTTCATTAAAAATAGATATTACAGGTAAAGTTATGTATACAACACAGAGAAATGTAGTTGACTTTTCCAAATCTGGTAAAATAGATGTTTCCCCATCTTTAGGTGAAAAAAAAATGCTACTAATCTGAGACAAGAATATGATAAGATATAGAACTTTGCAGAATAACACTCCAATCATGTTTGCTTCATGAATATATATTAGTGACTTCAAAATCTAGGGCATACACTGTCTTTTAAATGCATTTTAAAAAATGACATTAATGAAAAGAAGGAATTATGGGGAGGTAAGACCTTGTTCTGTCAAGTTTAGTACCTGTTCTAAAAACAATGATTCAGAGTTTTAAGCTAAAACCGTCTCTTCTAGTTAAAATACCTTTCTGACCAAATAGTGATGCAGAGAACTTTTAAAAGTCAAATGGAAATCAGCTTGGTAAAACATTCTTGGTGTTTTTAAGTGACTCTCCAACAAATATTTATCGAGCACCTCGTTGTGTCAATACCATGCTTTTGCAAATGGCTTAGTTAGTTATCATCAATAATAGTATTGTCTAGATTTTGAATAATAATAATATTACTAATAATGTTACTAATAATATTCTTAAAGGGTCTAAAAGAACTTTCCTCAGTCTCTTTTTCGAGTAATGTTTTTTCCATGTGGCAAAATGTTTCCTTCTCTGAGCTTTTTTTCGGGAACACAGAATAATCATCATTGTTCCTTCCTTGAGTTTATAAACTAATGATTCTCTGCATTTGCTCCACCACTTTTTAGCTCTCTGTTGGGCTAATCTAAGCATCAGAATCCTTGGTGGTTAATAAATGAGCATCTTAGAAAGAATTCCACTGGGAACATGCTATTCAAATCAGCCCTCCAGGGCATTTTGTTGCAGTGAATTCCCACATGTAAGTGGCGCAAGATGGGAACTTCTCTTGGGAAGTTTATTTATGTGCTCAGCCTGTCTATATAGAATTCAGGTATAGAATACCTGAAAACACTCAGAAGCAGCCGTCAACCCCCAGAAGGAACCATTTCCCCATATATACAGTTGAGCAAGTGAAAGCCATTCTGTATGTAAGAAAAGTTGTCAAGGGGCAATATTGAGGTTTAATAGTGCTCTCTAAGTCACTTGAAAAACAAATCTTAAAAATGATGTAATGTATACATTTGGCCTTCAGTAGTGTTGTATTAAGAGGGTAGGCATTATCTTGGTCTAACCATTAAGTACAAATGCTTAAGCAGCTTAAAGCCCTGAAGTCGGAAGCACTTAGAAGCTCTGGTAAAATTGTCCATAATACAAACTAATCTAAAGCATCATAAATACTTAAAGATTGCTTAGCATATCTTTACTATCATTGTTTTGCAAGCAGCTTACTTTCTCTAGGATAATAAAGATGCAAAGATCAATAATATACTATTTCTTAGTAAAGGAATCAAATGCATATCTATTTTTTCCTCTCTATGAAGGCTGTCGGTTTTTTCCTCTTCTTTTTGAACAGTATCAGGCCTTGCTAGATGGCATGAATTACCCAGAAGCTTACAGACGTCAAGGTAGGGGGGTCCTGAAAGGTGTGGCAGGGGTCGCTGAGCAGTGAGAATAGCCAGGAAGAGAGTGCTGAGTGATGCAGTGGAGAATGTATAGAACTGGAAGGGAGCCTGGAATTAGACGTTAGGTTGTTTGAATCCTGATAGAAGAATGTATTGGCTTGTGAATTAAGGCAAATTATTATAAACTACTGAAGTTATTTAAATCTCCCCTCAGAATTCTTAAGAGAATAGCATGAGATAGGCCTTTGAAAGTGCAAAATGTAAAGCAACATAGTTATTGTTGTTGCTGTTGTTGTTATTTGTAGGGAAGGGGTTAGTTTGGTTTGGTTTTTTAAATAGAAGGAACAGGGATCTGAAATAGCAGCCGTGCTTGCTGTCTTTCCCAGCTTCTTTTCCAGTCTACCACAGAATGCCTCATGCGGTGACTTATACCTAGTAGGTGCTGTCTGAATATTTGAGGAATGAATGAAGCTTTTTTTCTCACAGTTCTGAACTTTGCAATGTGAATTATGTACTTCCTTATAATTATGTTATTTTTATATATGTCATCTCACCTGTTAATTCATGGGCCTCTTGTCGAGTACATATCAGTCATAGTCATGTACCCATAGTACCCCAGTTGGTGATCCCTGAATATGCATTAAATGAACTAAATGCATGAGATATAAACCCATCAAGCTTAATAGTTTCACGTTTTAATTACTTTCTCTTTCTGACAATGTTATCTTCTTCTCTTCTGAATTACTGAAGTGATTTATCATGATTATCCAGTAACTTGACTAAGTGCTAAGAATTTGAGAATTAAAGCAAAGCTCTGTGCCTTTGGAACTTACCATTTACTAATATCAAACATGTAGTAGCTCTTACCATGTGCCAGTCACCCTATTAAGGAGTATATTTGCCACTGAGTTTGTATAATAACCCATCAAAGTCGGTATTATTATTATTCACAATTTCCAAATGAAGGAATTGGGACTTAGGGAGTAACTTTCACAAGTCCCCAACGGGGTAGCACTGGGATTCTAACCCAGGTAGGCTGTTTCCAGGGCCCATTCTGGGAAAACAAGTAACATGATGACAAGGTATTATGTGCTAAGTGTTCATGGAGAATTGTTAAAGTGCCATCAGATTTCAGGGAAATGAAATCGCTATGAATTTGCTATTTGAAAAGATTTGGTAGAATCAGTAGAACTTGAGTTTGAACTGCCTAAGAGCAGTAATAACAACTGGAAACACTTCTATTGCACTTGACATGTGCTAAGGATCTTTGGTTAATAATTAGGTCATTTATGCCTCACTACAACCCTATGAATTAGGTACTATTATCATCCCTTCCTTTTACCAATGACCAAACTGAAACACAAGCCTTAAATAACTTGCTCCAAGTCACCCAGCCAGTGAGATAAGGGGTTTGGGGAACAGCAGAGAGAGAACAGATTGTCCAGATGAAGAGAATGCTGTAACCATGTAGGCTTTGGAGAGACTCAAACATATTCTGCTACCTGTGGATTTTCTCTGGGCAATGAGCAGGAAAGCACTGGAGACAAGTTAGCTCCCACCACAGACAGACTGTAGAAGGTTTTAAATATGTTGGCTGAACAATTTATATTTGATTCTATGCAGGCATTGGAATACTGTTAAAATTATTTTTCAGCATTTATTGTTTAGCATTAGATTATCTATAATGGTTGCAGCACTGTGTCAGCTTAGACACTTTCATCTGGGAAGCCTCCTGACCACCCTTTCACCACTTTCTCCAATTCTGGAATAGATGCTTTTCTGTGTTCCCTGAGGACCCAGAAATCTTTGTTCTTGTGGCTCTTACCATATCTTTGTGCTTCCCTTTTGCATTAGTCAGGCTTCTCCAGGGAAACAGAACTAACAGGGCATGTGTACGTGTGTGTATAATATAATATAAAAAGATTAATTGGCTGGGCACGGTGGCTCACACCAGTAATCCCAGCACTTTGGGAGGCTA
This sequence comes from Pongo pygmaeus, assembly GCF_028885625.2. Classification (NCBI taxonomy): domain Eukaryota; kingdom Metazoa; phylum Chordata; class Mammalia; order Primates; family Hominidae; genus Pongo; species Pongo pygmaeus. The sequence continues at coordinate 122,424,578 of NC_072373.2, read as the reverse complement.
AGTTGGGTGGATCACTTGAGGTCAGGAGTTCAACACCAGCCTGGCCAATATGGTGAAACCCTGTCTCTACTAAAAATACAAAAATTAGCCAGGCGTGGTGGCAGACGCCTATAACCTCAGCTACTGGGGAGGCTGAGGCAGGAGAATGGCATGAATCCGGGAGGCGGAGGTTGCAGTGAGCCGAGATCGCGCCACTGTACTCCAGCCTAGGCGACAGCGAGACTTGTCTCAAAAAAAGATAAATAAATAAAAATAAAAAAAAAATATAGAGATTTATTATGAGGAATTGGCTCATACAATTACAGAGGCTGACAAGTCCCAAGATCTGCAGCTGGCAAGCTGAAGACCCAGGAGAGGCAATATGTAGCTCCAGTCTGAGTCCAAAGAGCTGAGAACCAGGAGAGCTGATGTTGTAGTTCCAGTCCAAAGACCAGCAGGCTCAACATTCAAGAAACAATGATGTTTCAATTAGAGTCTAAAGGCAGGGGAAAAAAACACATGTCCCAGCTTAAAGGCAGCCAGACAGGATGAGTTCTTTACTCAAGGAAGGGTCAGCCTTTGTGTTCTATTCACTAACTGGATGGAGCCCACCCACATTAGGGAGAGAAATCTGCTTTACTCAATTTACCAGTTCAAATGGTAATCTTACAAAAATACCCTCACAGACACACTCAGATTAATGTTTGAGCAAATGTCTCTGCACTTTGCATCCCATTCAAGGTGACATATAAAATTAACCATCACACCTTCATCATTCCACCCAAAACCAATGGGCTCTAGTAAAAGAGAAGAAGGGTTTGTGTCTTATTTTCCTGAGAATCCCACAGCACTTAGTACAGAGCTGGAATGCAGAAGGTGCTAAACTTAATTGTGTTAGCCTCCTGAATATGTTCTGGACAAAATATGCTATAAATCAATTTTATCTAGTTTTGTTTTATTCTTTGTTATTTTGAGTATATATATTTGATGCTTCCTATGTACATCACAGGTAGGGATCAGACCTTTTTGCCTTATAGCTTCTGTTCTGAATCTGATTCCTTACTAAGGAGATTCTATTAAGTACTTGTTGATTACAGTCTTTTTTGTGTGAGGAGGAAAATAGTACATCCAGACATTTATTTACTAGACTTCAGCATTAGCAGTCAATCATCATCTCTTCATAGCAACATTGTCTCACTTTTCAGGTCTACCATGCTCCCAAAAGTCACTGTCAGCTCTGACCATACCTGCTGTTCACCAGTGCTCACATATCCCACATACTTGCCTCCCCTCCTGCCTTTGCTTATGCTATACCTTCTGATTGGAAGCTTTTCTTCCTGCATTCTTCACATGGAGAATGCCTACTCAAATTTCAAGGCTCACATCACTGAATCTTCACCTTCAGCCTTTCTCATGTGGAAGAATCCATTGTGTCTTCAAGCAAGTTCCCATAACACTGGGTATCTACTTCTGCTAGAGTTTATTCAAGGAGTATTGCCTTCGTTGCCAGTCAGTGAAATTATAGTGGTCAAAGACGAGGTCATATTCAATCTCTGTATCTTAAGCACCTAGTACTCTACCTGACACACAGTAAGTAGTCACTAATTGTTGGATGAATAAACTAATGTGTACAATAAGATTATTAACAATGATATTCATTGCCTAGTATTCCCTGGCCTCCTTCCAGGTCATTTAAATTTTCTTTTTTTTTTTTTTGTCTTATTGAAGAGATGGGATAAACAGTCATTCTTAAAATTTTATCTTTAATGTTGAATAGAGGTCCTTCAAGAAACAGCTACTGTAACAGGATTAGATATGAAAGAGATTTATTGGGGAGAACTGCCATGAGGAAAAAAGAAGAGGAAGCTGGGGGAGGCTGGGGAATTTGTCAGATCACCATGCAGGTTTAATCCTTGTGAAGGAGAGAGGGAAGGAATGAAGGTTGGATATGAAAAAGTGTTACACTATGGTGCAGTTTTAAGAATGTTTCAAACAGCCAATGGGGAATCTTCCAGTCAAAGATCGCCCACCAGAGGGAGCTTTGTATCTCTCAGGAACTGGCTGCATTAATATCCTTGCTGAACTCAGTTGTTCGCTGGGAGCAACCCTTAGCAGTATGGACTTCTAGTCAAACTCAGAGATGGATTTCAGAGCCCAGAAGCCAGGGCCCTTGGTCAGTTACAATCCTTGCAGTTGGATTTCAGAGCCCACATTTTCATGGTCACCACAGTGGCTTGAAACCCTTGAGGCAGTAGGGAATGTTCTTTATTCCCTCTACAGTCTTGCATCTAAACATATTTTAAATAGAAAAAGCTCTCTTTAAATAATGAAACTATAGAAAGTGCATTCTTAAAACCATTTGAAATTATTTAGAATCCTAGGTAAGCTTCAATTGTTAGCTAATTCTGACATGATAGAGAAAAATAAAATACTTAAGTGAACAAAATTAAAACACTACAGGAAACTGTGGGCACAAATATGTTTCAAAGAAAAATCAAAGGTATCTTTTTGCTTGGAAGTTTCTAATGAGTAGATGTTCTACTAAGGTCATAGTTTTTTGGATCTTACAGTTTAAATTCAAATGACTTCCTCAGAAGAATCACATTTGACAAATTGTTGATGCTGCATATCTTGTGAGAAAGAACATGTAAGTCTGTTGTATAGAATAGAGCATATCTAATTTATAGGAGTTTTAAATGACAAGCCTTTTCTAAATTCCAAAAGGCTTTAAAAATTTGCATTCCTATAAATAAACCAGTCTTTCTTAGAAGCAACCTTAACTCTAATAAATAAATAAAACCCAATCATTATTTCATATAACATTTTTCATGCCAGAAAGAAATGATTCAAGATAATATATGGCATAACTTATAGAAAGCAGTGCTATTAAAAACACGTGATTGGTCTCCCTGCTCAATCCCACTCTAGTTCCCAGCCCCTGCATTTGTCCATGCGCTCACTACTTATCTTTGGATATTTTCTCATGGGCTTCATCTTGTTGAAAAAGGCCTTTGCATTTCCTCCCCACCCATAGTAATCCATTACTTCCTTGAAGATACCTTGAATTGGGAAGGACTACTCTTTTCCAAGGAGTATTTCCTAAAAAACTATTCTCTCAATTATCTCTTAGAGGCTACAAAAGTAATATGAAGTATTGTCATTAAGTATTTGCATTCCTTTAGCACCTATATAAGTATACTCTACACTCTACTAGGTACTCTCTTACATGTTGTCTTTTCCTTAAGGTCTTGTCTCACGTATTAAATAGAAAAGACTTCAGGGAAATAGACGATTCTTTTGTTCCTTTAGTATTCACAAGCATGTAGTAGATCCAAAACAGAGGCTTTTATTTTGTGTTTATTACTTTTTAAAAATCAGACTAAGTGCTTATGATAAGAAAACCCAAGAATTGAGGGTCTTATTCGTTCAATTTTACTGCCTAGAGGCAGTCTCTTTTAGTCTTTTCCGTTTTTGTTCTTATGGTGAATTTATCTCCATAACCTCTCTTTCAATGAGGAAGTTTTAGACAATATGTACTGATTCCCCACTATGAAATATAAGGATCTAATAATGGGTGCAGCATTATTTTCACCAGTTTATCTCCTTTTTTCATTGTTTGATGGTGGTTGTATTAATTTGTCTTCTGTTGATTATTTTTGTAACTTAAAAAAAGAATTTCTTGATGTCTTGTTCCATCAACATCAGTGAGCACTTAAATTCTCAACATGAGAATTTTAATGACCCTAAACTTTCTTCTACTTTCCCTTCTCCCATTCCACTGATCACCTCAGTTATTCTAATTTTTATGTTGTTAGGATTCTTAATAGTTACATTTTGTGCTATAACCATAACCAGGGTTTCATGTTTGATCCATAGGTTGATTCTAAAAGTTAAAATTCAAGTAGACTGGGGTTACTATGACTACATTGATGTTGGTCATGGATGAAATGAGTAATAGGATTACATTTCCTTCTCTATAGAACTATGGTCTTGACCCTTCAGTCACTCAGAGAGTATTTCCAGCACCAAAATTAAGTACATTATTTAAAATGACCTCAAATTGCTTAAAATAATGTCACATTATTTTTTGGCTCATATCTGCCTCATATTAATCTCTATACTTTTTTGTACAGTTTTTTCTTTTCCTCCTTGTTTTGTTATTGACAATGGAATGTATGTTTATCGTAGTCTAAAGTTTTTCATCTTCTCAATTACAAAATTGGTTGTATATTGTCACCATTTTTCCTGTTTACTTCCCTCTTGAATTCACGTTGCAGTCAAATTATTCAACAACTAGCATGACATCATCACTGACCAATCAAGGCAGAAGTCATTTTTAAACAGCCAACTGGGCATTCCTGTGTGTACACACTAACAGCTCTGCCTAAGCCAGCAGCACAGATGCCCCACTAGGTTTCTACCTTTCTGTTCCTGCAGAATGGCCTAATTATTTCTTGACTCTCCTTACTTCTGTTTTCTCCTTCATATTTCTAGATTACATCCTCAGCTTCCTCTGAAGAAAAATGTGGAAAATTAACTTTAAAAGAGTGAAAAGTCTTTTACCTTCATTCTGCATTGATGACTTGGCTTGGAATATAATTCTGGGTAGAAAACAATATTTCTTTGGCATTTTTAAAGCATTACTCCATTGGCTTTTAGTTTTCATTTTTAATATTTTTAAAGATGGGGTCTCTCTCTGTTGCCCAGGCTGGAGTGCAGGGGTGTGAACATAATGCATTGCAGCCTCAAACTCTTAGTTAGCCTCAAGCAGTCCTCCCACCATGGGTTGCAGTCCTACCTGTAGCTGGGACTAGAGGTGCACACCACCATGTTTGGCTTTCAATGGCTTTTGGCCTCCAGTGTTGCTGATGAAAAAGTCTGATGACTTCTGAATTCCTGTTCCTTTGTTGGTGTCTGTGTGTGTGTGTGTGTGTGTGTGTGTGTGTGTGTTTTACTCTAAACCTTCTTGGATCATTTTTTTGGATTTAATTTTTTAATTTATATCTCCTAAAGATATATGATGTATATCTTAATTTATATCTCCTTAATTTATATCTCCTAAAGATATATGATATGTGATGTATGATGTGTTTCGGTGCTGGCCTTTTTTTTTTTTCCTCCCTGGTTATTCTATAGGGCCTCTCGATCTGAAGGTTAATTTACTCCTTTAGTTGTAGAAATTTTTCTTTTTTATTTCTGACAATTGCTTATTCTATGTGTTCTCTGCTCTCTTCTTTGCAATTCTGCTAGATGTTCTTTGGATGTCATGGGTTGAATCTCTGTATTATTAACCTCTTCTCTCATAAGTGTGTATGTGTGTTTGCATGTGTATCTTCCTTTGAGTTTCTCCTGCATTATTAATTAATTACAATTTTAATACCATTCTCTGTTTCCAGAATTATTTCTGTTTCCTTTAAGATCAGTTTTCTCTTTGTTTGTCTTGACTTTTCTCAGGCATGCTGTAACTCTTCCTCCAATAAGAGTCAAGGTTTGGGAAGTTGGCATGGCTTTTTTTTTTTTGGCCACTATATAAGCACATTATCCTATAACTCTCCTTTATGAATGAGAAGCCTAATTCAGAGCTCGTTACTGGGCAGGTATTCCCACCTGGCAGGGAAACCTGCCAAAGATCAAACTGCAGGCTGCAAGCCTCAGGACCACAAATGCCAAAATAAGGAGGGGTACCAACACTCATAATAGAAACTTAGGTCATCCCTAGACAGTTTATTTAATTTATTTCACAAACAGTCCTCTGACTTATTTTATTTTATTTTGGCTGAGAACGAAGGCCAGACTGCCAATCACTTCGAGTAATGGAAATGGAAGGGCAATTCTTCTATATAATATTTTCTCTTTTTCCTCCTGTTTTAAGCCCCACATTTCACCCTTACTCTCATGTAACCCTCCAGCCAAGAGCCTGCAGCCTTTCAGGTTTCTAACCTTCTCACCTTCTCAATCATCCTCTTATAGCACATTCTGGTGACTGCATTTCTGTTGACCTATCAACATTTCCATTTGTTTTCTCCCATAAATGTGTTGAAATCTTATATCTTTGTTGTTATATGTCTATTCCTCTTTGTACTTCCACACAATTATGTACATATAAAACACTGTTACTTCAGAGCCCCCAGTAGAGCTAGGACATGAATGACTAGCCTCAGTCTGCTATCTTCTCCCACAAGTCCCTTAACTGCTCTTGGAATTTATATTTAGCAGGGATTTTTTTTTCAGAAAAATAATATGATTAGTCTTTTTCTAAAAAATAAGAAAAATGAATTTGTTGTTTATATTTTGTGAGACTTGATGGTTATGTTCAAGAGTTTTCAAGATAATTGAGGATTTTGAATCAGTTCACAAATGTGTTAAGAGTTGTAGAATTTTCATGTTGGCACAGAACTGTGAGGAAATGAACCAATCCTAAATTAAATGTCTACTTTGCCCTGCATTTTCCTCAATTAGATATTAGGCTTAACTTGTGTACTTGCTTAAATTGTTTTATATATATATATATGTGTGTGTGTGTGTGTGTATATATATACACATAAATATATATATAACACATACACAATTTTATTTAAAATATGGTCTGTGGGCTACTGCATATCAGTGTTTGTTAACTGTCCATGACAATATAAACTTTTACCAGAATGTAAATCAACTAAGTTACTAAGCATACTTTGCAGTTAACATTTTTTCCTAGCAAGACATTCCCAATGAAAAAAGTAGTATAATGACTCACATTTTGTCAAAAAAAGATACTGATCCAATCACAGACAGGTAACAGTTTTCAGATCAGCACTAGTCCTCAGTTCACATCTTGAGAACACTTGCAGACATCAGTTAGAATAGCGCCTGGCAGAGAAGGCATTGAATAAAGTGCTAGTTCAGTCTGACACGTGGGCTTTTTGGAATAAATCTGAGAACTGTTATGATCATTTACAGATACGATGCTTAATTTTTTATGTCTTTCTTAAAACAATGGAGGAAGTTTCAATAATTTCTCACAGTGGAAGTTTTGTTTTCTTTCAGTTTGACACAATCCCATAAACCACTCTGGTTTGTTTAATAGAAAGCAATCATTTAAGTTGCCAATGAGATAATATCCAAAACTGTTTCAGACTTCTACTTGTTGCCAACCCTTGCCTGTCTGTTCTTTCTCCCTACGAACCCTCATCCTGAGACTTCATGCTAGCTGATTCTAATTAACACCCTGGGATCTGCAAATCTTTATGTGTAAATTGCTAGTGAGGTGGGTAGTGAATTACTATATCAATATTTGCCTGCTATCATGAGGCCCTCCAGAATTTAAAAATGATCTCTCCATCTCTGCCAGCTGATGAAAGGTAAGACATTTCTGTAACACTACTGAGAAGGTACTACCTCCTGAATATTCACTATTGCATAATCAGGCAATGGTCAGTCCCCTTCTGTTGGCCCTCAAAATTCCTTGATTCTCTTCCCAAACACTTTTACCTGAAGAGAAGGCCTGCCCACATTATAGCTCACTGTCTGGTGCTAATCCACCCTTGGTTCTAGTTAGCTTCAGATCCCAAAGATTATATTATAGCACTGTCCTTCAGTCTCATTCAGACCAAATTCCTGGAATGGCCTAGTTTCTAAATGGTGCTTGTCTTAGACTGTTCAGGCTGCTATAACAAAATACCCTCAGGTAGGTAGCTTATAAACAGCAGAAACTTACTTCTTACAGTTGGGGAGGCTGGCAAGTCCAAGATAAAGGTGCTGACAGATTCAGTGTTTGGTGAGGGCCCACATTCTGGTTTATAGATGATACCTTCTTACTGTCCTCACTTGACAGAGGGGGTGAGGAAGCACTCTGACATCTGTTTTATAAGGGTATCAATGCCATTCATGATGGCTCCACCGTCATGATCTGGTCACCTCTCAAAGGCCCCACTTCCTAGTATCATCATTTTGGTGGTTAGGTTTCAACATATAAACTTTGCAGGGACACAAACTTTCAGACCCTAGCAAGGCTCTTACCATTTTTGCCTTTTACTCTGAGAGTAGCACCCAGTCTTTCCTAGAGATAACCTTCTCTCTGACTTCTGTCACTCAGTTGATGCAACATTTTCGAGGCTATATACTATAGTCCAACTTGATTAGAATCTCTAACCTTTTTCATCCATGAGTGCTCTGTCTCCTTTTGAGACTACCAGCTCTTCTTTCCTAGGATGCCATGTTGGTGCAGGGCATCACTTGGGGCAACTCCTAACAGAGCCTGCTCCAGTCCTACTAAATTTCAACTCGCAAGCTCCACCCTGTCCAATCCTCAGATAAAGAGCACCAAACCCACATGGGGTATGTTAGTGCAAATAACCTTGTTAGTTTGTCACTTTATTCATTTTCAATTTTCCAAGTACATATAGAAACATTATTCTTTTGTATTTAATGATTACCTTGTAATGGGCAAGTCAGATTAATTGCTGTATTGCCATTTCAAATATGTTAGCCGTATCTGGCCTAGACCATTTCAATAGATCTGACTCAGATACTTGGTATTTTTTCTCTGTTCAATCCAATTTACACATCATTGACATGTTGGCTTCTTCAATTTGCCACATGAATCCTCATACTTGTGCTGAAGAACCTATGGTGGATCCCTATGGCATAACAGATGGAGTTCAAGAACTGCTGCCTGATCATTAAGCCACATCATCAACTCAGCCATTGACTCCTATACTCTAAGCTGTCTTTCGGTTATTCAGTTGCATGCCCTTAATTGTTGCCTCTAATTTTGGCATATTGTTATATATTTCTTTTGCTTTCTACTGATTCAGTTTTTATGCATCTTCTACAGCTCAGTTCAAATGCTGTCTCTTCAGAATAATCTTACTTGATAACCTCAGGCAAATATTATCTTCCCTTCTTTGGAGCATTCATTTTATTTTCCGTCATTTCTACTCATTTGTTAGTATGCTTATCTCCTTTTTTGAGTATTAGCTCCTTGAGGGTAGGTGTTGCCCCTTTATGCATCAGTGTACCATCGTAGTGGCTAACACGATCTCTTTCGTGTGGATGATACTCAATACCTAGTCAGTGAATAAATTATTGATTGTTACAGAAGAGCAAATAAAGTAACTATTATAGTGACCACTCAATCAAGATGATTTGTGAGAATTTAAGGAGAACCAACATCAGGAGAATTTGGGCCACTCTTGATGAAGAAAACCTAATTGTGATGATACTTGAATATCCCCACTCTCAAGAAAATAATTTACCTTAAAGTATTGATTGGTTTACAGATACCTGCAGAAACCTTTGTTGTATATATGCAATAATGGTATTTGGACTAAAGAAGGTAAGAAATGATGTTTTATTTGTAAATCTTCTGCAAATCTATACTTAAGAAAATTGGCCTAATAATTGATTCACTTCATGGAAAATTAGGTAGCCATTAAAAATTATACTTCACAGGTTGCAGTAACATGGAAAATGTTTACAAAATGCCAAGCAAAAAAGTAGAACAAAAATTATATATATACTATAATCTGACTGTGTTTTTTTAAAAATATGCATAAGAAAAGATTGAGGGAAAGAAAGAATCACCTCCAGAATGTTAACAGGTAAGTGTGCTGGCATAACTATGGGTGCTTTTTTCTCCATTACAGTATTTTGCATATTCCAAGTTTACTTTAGTGAGTTTAGTAGACTGATATTAAAAAGTGAAGAATTACAAAGGGAAGGAAAATGCCTAACAGAATTAACTCTAACTTATTGGTAGCTGTTGATAGATTGATTAGTCCACTAACTTAGAATGATATACAGGGAGGAGTACAGGATTCTAAATTTTATTTAGATTAGTCATGGATACATCTCAATGAATTAATTTGTATCTCACTGATTGTCAATCACATGTATAAAAATATTTTTGACCTGTATTAAGTCTTGTGGGACATTTGAGAATTACTAATTTTTCCCCAAAATTGGGTTATTCTACTTGATGCTGTAGGAAAATATGGATTAAACTCAGATACAACTTTGCACAACTATCCAGAATAACATGAAGTAGAGTGGATAAGTAATGTCACTCCTTTCTAGAGAATTATGCTCTATAATTTGAGAATACAAGAAAGCCTAACTCCAACCCATGCTAAGGAGGTGCATTTACTCTGTTGTGTCTAGCTTTTAAATTCGCTTTCACAGATGTTGGATCACATGGTTACTGATGATGAACCATAGGAAAAATGAACAGCTGAACAGCCTAATGTACCTTTTTATAAAAGTGAAAGGAAATTAGGTTCCACTTCTGATTGTCATTTTTATTTACGTTAACTTTCTCCCTTTCAAAGGCTTGTATTCACACAAGGATTATTGAGAGCTAAGATGTGCATGAAAGAATGATCAAATACAACAGAAGTGAGTGCTGAATATTATGTTAAGAATAAGGCAGCTTTTTAATCTATGAAAATAGTGTTTCTGCATACAATCAGCAATTCTGTTTGTGGTGCTTGACATTCAGTGTTAATCCACCAACTCTAAAGCTTATTAAAAATGGCAGGAGACACATTGGCAGCATAGAAGTGGGTCAGAAATTGTCGAAAACAATGAGAGCTTTATGATTAACCATAAAATTGCATTTATTTTAGAAATCTGACTTTTGCATGGAATCCACAGGCGTAGAATCAATAGCCCACAAATAATGCAGACTATCCCAGCAGTACATTTCAAAGATCTCAAGTTGCGGGAGGGGGAAAAGAGCCTTCATTTGTTGTTTTTCCCTTTGTTCTCTTTTTATCTTGATGTGTGACACTCGCTCCTCACCACTATCTCTTGGAATTAGCAATAGAATTAACAATAAAAAAATAAAATATCAGTCTTTCTTTCTAAAAGAAGGAAACACATCAAAGAGACTATGAAGAGGCTGTAGGAGATCTGCAGTCGCTTTGTCATTTCTGAAGATGTTTGCTGCAAATTCCCTTAAGCAGATGTAAAGGCTGTAGGAGCTATTTCTATTGTAACTTCTATATCAAATTCATCTAGGAGCCACTCCTAAACTCTAATTCCGTAATTATCCAGGTGCCATAGGAAAATGAAAACTACTCAATGGTGTAGAAGTGGCTGAAGGTATGGGAGGATCATCTAATTCAGCATGGCATTTTTGGTCTGCTACTTGCTAAATGAGTAAGATCTGAGGCCCTCTTTCATATTTCTCAGTAACAACTCTATGCTTTGTAGCATGTCTGACAGACAAGTCATTTCACTCCTGCCACCAATGATGAGCTATCCTAGTGATGCCTAAACCTTCTGCTGAAGAAATAGGAACCATGCAAGGAAAAATTAGTAAACTGAAGCTGACAGGATCTTGTAGAGAGTACCCATTAATGAACACCGTGGAGGACTGCATGCTTACCATTCATTTTCTTTCTGTAATTTATATCTGATTTTCTACAGATTATGCAGAGGCGTTATATGAATATTTGTTATAGCTACACATTTAGAGAAGCAAATAGAATTATTTAATAAATGGGTGAAAGTAAGAAAAGAGAAATAATTCATTTCTCTTTTGCAGTTCACAAAGTCACTTCCTTAGGGTGTATACTCCAACAAAGTTAAGTGCCTTTTATGCTATTTGTCTGCTGGTAGTAAGTTTATTTACATAAAAGGGCTTACAAATAAATATTAATTCCTGGTTGTTGATGTGATTTATTATAATGTCCATAATTTCCTTTATTCCAGTTTTAAAGATTTTGCCAAGAAAGGTATAAATCTCATCATCCAAATTTCAAAAGGATTAATATATTTTTAGGCCAACAAAGATTTAGCATATTCAAATAATAACACTAAGCACACTGTATCCTTCACACATCTGTACAGGGTGTTTATACATTTATAAAAACTTTGTAAATCATGTGCAAAATTGTATAGCCATTTACAGCTGCATTTGGTTTTCTGAGGCATTTTGAAGGCTCATTTTTCTTTCACATGTAGAATACCTGTTGATATAAAGGAATAATAGATGTATTTATTTATAAGAAGAAGAATAGGGTGTTCTAGCTATGGAGGCTACAGACCAAAAAATTGTGCATAGTGTATAGATGGCTTTACATAAAGCATTATAATAAATTAGTTACTGTATTTTAAAATATCTCCTCCCTCTCAACCAATAAAAAAAAGGTGATGACAAAACACTATTTAAATAATTGGCATAAAGTGTAACCAGTTCATCACTACTTTGTTGATTAGGTGTAACACAGAATACCGGTTACATGGCCCTTGGTTAACTACTACCTATTTTTTGGAGCATTAGCCTTCAAAGACTTTCCACTGCTTGGCATGCATGCCAGAAATGTAGTCAAACTCATTTAAAACATAGTGCAGTGGCATGTGCCTGTAGTCCCAACTACTCAGGAGACTGAGGCGGAAGGATTTCTTGAGCCCAGGAGTTTGAGGCCAGCCTGGGCAAGGTAGTGAGACCTTGGTCTCTATAAAACAAACAAACAAAACTCTTAAATTTAGAGGGTTAATGGTAGGGAAAAAGGTTGAAGATGGACATTTGCAATACATTTTGAAGACTTTGAATGTGAAAGTAGGGAGTTTGACTTTTATTCTCTAGGTGGGAAAGTAATGGTTAGGAGTAGAGATTTACAGTTCACTAAACACTTTATTTGAATTCCAGCTTTGCCATTAGTTGAGCTCTATGACCTGTGGCACTCTCAGCTGTCAAATGGGTACAATACTCCTTTTTTAGATTAGGATGAGGACAAGGAGGATATATAATATAAGGTAATATAAGATAAAGATTGCATACTGTCTGGCACTTATGAAAGCTTAACAAATGACAGCTATCACTATTGGAACCACCTGGGAGAATTTTGAGCATGCAAATACATAATCGCACCTATCATTTAGGAAGATTACTCTGACCACAGCATGAAGGACAGAGTGAGTGAAGCCTAAAGGAAGAAAGAATAGAATTATAAAGATCATTACAATTATCCAAGCAAATATTATTTAAAAGCCTGAAGTAGGGTACAGAAGGATAAATAAATGGCATCATAAAAGAATAGCATCAACAGGGTGGGATAACTGATATGCACATGAGGTAAAAGCAAGAGAAAAAATGATTTCACAAATGTGAACATAAGGGTCTAGGAGGATGTTAACTCAAACTTGGAAACACAGTGAAATGATAAAATAGGGTTTGGAGTTTCCATGGGACATTCAGACTGGGATGTCTGGCTGGACCACTGAAAACGAGGACCTGAAGTATAATGAAAAGGTTGTCTTTGGAGCCTGTATGTTTGAGAGGCATTTGCATTGAAGTACAAACGAAAGCCAAGAAATATATAACATGAATATTGTGAAATAGTAAGGGGAAAGAGAAAAGGTCTAAAATCGCATCACTGAGAAATTGCAACATTTATGATGGAGCAGGAAGATAATCAAATAGAGGTGTTCTAAGAGTTGTTGAAAACATTTCAAGATAGCAAGAGAAAAGGGAGTAAGGAAAGGTGGTATAGTATGAAGCCAAATAATTTGCAATTAAATCATCTATATCCTTAGAAACTTCAGTTTTTATTGCAAGGGATTGACAAATGAGTGGGGGTTGATTAAGAGGAAACAAGTATAAAATACTGCTCTGAGAAATTTGATAGTTAATGGAAGTCAAGAAATGTTTATATTTCGAGAAGTTTTAATTTATGTATTTTGTTCAAAGGTTACATATTCAATCTCATTGGATGAACGTTGAAGTCTTTTCTGAATCAAGGTTCAATGATTGTCTTAGTTTCCCTTCTTTCTAGTTTCTCAGTTTCATAGATAAAGGTCAAGATAAGTTTTTTTATAATACAAGTATACAGTATACACACAAGAAACCTCGCCTTAATAAAGTATGATTTTCTCTAGTCAGTTGTCTCTTCCATTGACCTCATGATTATTTCAGAATCTACACATTCCTCCTAACTCCTCCTCCAGCTTCTCTTTATTCTTGTCAGTCTACTTCAGTGAGAAACACAGACCATCAGAAGTGCTGATTGTTTCAACTTTCCACCATCAAATCTAAAATTCATATGTGCTCTGAATATCCTGGTTTTTACGTCTCTCTTTTTACAATGGTCTGGGCTGATCCACTCACCTACTATGCTGGATTTCTCTCCTCTGTCTTCATCAGGAACCTTGTGCTATTAGTCATTACCTCATCCCCATGTATATGCAGCTTCACTTTGATGTCTTCCTGTCAGTCATCAAACAAGCTCAAATCTCAACCAAATATTTATAAAGTCCTCACTTTACTACCTCTCTCCAGCTTCTTTTATAAAGAAGTTGATGTTAATTTCAAAGCTTCATAAAGTTTGACCAATCTTTAACAGACAGATACTCGCCTTACCTCTTAGCTTTGCAAGTTTCTCTGCTTGGAATGTCATTCCCACCTCTCGACTGCTCTCCCTACCCCAAGGTTTTTTATACTTATGTTGTCGTTCTCAACTTAAATATCGCTTCATTATAACAGTCTTTCTTCAACCCTAGCCCAGGCACTCTTCCTTATTCTAGTCCTTCTAGTCACCTGTTGTCTTTCTTCCCTAAGAGACTGTAAATTCTACAAAGAAGAGATAACGTGTCTTGTTCATTCTTATGTGGTGTATACTGCATACAGCCTGGCATAGGATAAGCCCTCATTAAATTTTTGTTGAGTGTTACCTGCAGTTTCTCATTAATACATTCCCTAGCACATTTATTATAATGTAATTTACCTAAAGAATTGATTTACATTCAGTTGATTTTTATATTAATTGATTTTTATACATTGAATTTTGCAGTAAACCAAGGAATATTTTCATATGAAATCATATTTTCCCACTAAGAACAATTATATTTTCAAATATGTTTCCACTGAAAGAGTATTGACCTCAACATATGAAAAAAAATCCTTGACATTTCTGTATTTATTTCAACAAGCATTATTTCTCCGCCATATGTATTTAATTTTTCAGTTTGTGCATTTAGTTCTCCTGTACCACTAATAACTTAGTCAACCAGACACATAATGCATACATATTATGTGTCCTGTTGAATATTATGTGTCTGGTTGACTAAGCTATTTGTGTTATAGGAGATACCTATACCACTTAAGGGTATACATATTGAAATATAGGACAGAATTATCTTACAATTCATTGAGTGTTTTAACTTACTCATGGCTTGAGAGCCTCAATGACCCTGCCTTCAAGCCAAGTTTATTTTATCAGAACAGTACATTGTAGAAGAGTGAAACGAAGTACTAGAAAAAAAAGAGTATGGAGATAGAAAGGTTCTTGAAGTGACAGCTGAAAGACATGGACCCTGACCCAAACACAGTCACTGATTAGCTGTGTGACCTTCAATAAGCCATTTTTTTTTAATCTGCTTCATTTGCAAAATTAGTATAAATAATTTACACCTAATTTTTAAGAGGATAAACTTGCCTTAAAAGTGTATTATATATGTTAAGCATTGTGAGGGGTACCGGAATTCAGGCACAATCCTTATACACAAATATGTTGTCTTCTTCATATGGACACAAACCAGGAAGGTCTAAAATTAAATGAAAATATGCTGTTGTATTTGAAGTGATTAAGTACCTAATGAACAGAAGAGACCATCCGTGCTATAACATATAAAGCAAATAGGATTTCTTGTTAAATGGTAGGACCTCTTTCCTGTTAATACAATAATAATAAGATTGAGGGAAAACAGCATATAATTACATGCTTGCATGTAAAACCCACTCATGTATATATATTGAATAAAAGAAGGAAAGACCAGATGGGTTACTCAATGAATTAGATTGTTTAAATATTGGTTAGACATGTGGAGATATTTTAAAGTGCATATATATATATATATATGCATATATACACATACACACACATATATATGCATAGATAAATATAGTTGACTCTTGAACAACACACATTTAAACTGTGTAGGTCTACTTATACACAGATTTTTTTCTACCTCTGCCACCTCTGAGACAGCAAGACCAACCCATCCTTTGCCTCCCCCTCCTCAGCCTACTCAATGTGAAGACAAGGATGAAGACCTTTATGATGATCCATGTCTGCTTAATGAATAGTAAATATGTGTTCTCTTCTTTATGATTTTCTTTTCTCTAGCTTACTTTATTATAAGAATATAGTATATAATATATATAACATAGAAAATATGTGTAACCAATTGTTTTTTCTATCAGTAAGTATTTTGGTCAACAATAGGCTATTAATAGTTTAGTTTTGGGGAAGTCAAAAGTTACGTGTGAGGTTCTGACTGTGCCAGGGGCCAGCACCCCTAACCCATGTGTCGTTCAAGGATCAACTGTACATGTACATATGTATATGTAAATATATGCCTAGACAAATATGTATGTGTGTACGTGTGTGTGTTTTTCATAAATGTATGAGGTTAGCATTTCACATAAAAGGAAAAATAAATAATTCAAGAAATATTGCTGATTTATCAACTGCTTGAAATATAGTAGAAATGTAGAACTTTTATATTATACCCTACCTCAAAATATGTTTCAAATGAATAAAAGATTAAATGATGCATTATATAAACTTAAAAGAAAATACATATGAATAGTTATATTTAGTTGGATGTGAATACATTTTCTAAATTCTATCTAAAACCAAAGGTAGGATCCAGAAAGGAAAATAGTTTTTAGACCTGACCTTATTAAAATTTAAACTCGGTTACATCAAGAACGTTCATAAGAAATATTCAAATGACAAACTAGAGACATTTTGCAATGTATATGACAGTTAATAATCTTAATAAAAGAACTCTTTCAAATTAACAATTAATAAGACAGAGACTTGTAACCAGAAGATTTTTTTTTTTAAGTAAAGGCAAAGGGCTTAAATAAGAAATTTACAAAGAGAAGCAAGGAAGGTAATGGGTCGATAAACATAAAAAACTGTTCTACTACATTAGTTCTTAAAATGCAGATAAAAACAAGATGCTTCCTGTTGATAAGGGTGTGAAGAAATGGTCACTCACATTCCCTGCTAGTGGGAGTATAAGTGTGACCTTTCTAGCAGACAGTTTAGAAATACCAGTGCTGCCAGTGGCAAATCTGTGTGGGTCTGCAGCAACCTCAATTCTTGCGTCCTCAGATGAAAATTCGACTGAGGGGCATAAGGCAGGCAGAAGGAGAGATGGAGGCAAGTTTTAGATCAGGAGTGAACATTTATTAAAAAGCTTTAGAGCAGGAACTATTACAGTAGGTACCTCATCAGACATGAGCAGAACAGGAGAGGGTTTCCCGCACCCTACCCCACACACCAGGAATGTCAGCCGATCCTCAGGTGATGGTCAGGCAGTTGTTAAGCGGTCTCTCTAAAATAATAATTGGTCACTGCCAGCACCAGGGAAAGGCAGTCTCCCCAAAAATAGAAGCACCTGAAGCTGGTGATCAACACCTTCCCAATAAGATCTCGGGAGATGGGCAGATGGGCTCACACAAGCTCACTAAGAGGCAAAATGGCAGAGTTTAAATGGTATATGACCTCCTAGGGTCATTAAGTTGGTAAGGGAAGAATGCCTCAGTAAACACACTGCACATGCTCACCTCTCAAGTGCTAGCAGGCCACTGTGCATACGGACAGCCCACCCCAGGGAAGAATCAAGGGAAATGGGATGCAAGACCCTGCAAGTATGCCCACATATAGAACCCCAAGTCAAAAGGTCAAATTGTGCACTTGTCTTTCAAGTTACCCTCATGGCCCACTTCCAAGTGTAATTTCCTTGCTTTTGTTCCTGCTCTAAAACTTTTTAATAAACTTCCACTGCTGCTCTAAAATTTGCCTTCGTCTCTCCTTCTGCCTTATGCCCTTCAGATGAATTCTTTCTTCTAAGGAAGCAAGAATTGAGGTTGCTGCACACTCATACAGATTCACTGCTGATAACACCATAAGTATTAACAGCTTTTAAAATGTGTGTACCCGTTGATCCAACAATTTTGTCTTTAGGAATTTAAGAAATGATCAAAAATGTAACCAAAAATAAGTGTACAAATATGATCACTTAGGGGTTATTTATAATAGGGAAAAATGAGAATTGGCTACCTAAGCATTTTGGCCAAGGTAGATTTAAAAAGTATGAAGAAATTTTTATAATCTTTTGTTAAAAGCAACTCTGTAGCATTCATCAAGAATGATATTTCTTAAGTATTTATACCCTTTGACATATTGATTCATATTCTAGGAATTTTTCCTAAGGAAGCAATTGGAAAAACAGAGAAGCTAAATTCATGAAGGCACTCATTGCAACATTATAGCAATCTATAATCCATTGGATTATGAGCATTGGGTAAACCAATAATACAGCCTTAAAACTGGAAAGTATGTGCCTATTAAAAATGTTGTTTACACAGTGTTCCCAATATCTTGGAAATTTACATATGTGGAACATTAGAGTAAGAAAAGAGACTGTTCCTGGGTCCAAACCAGCACTCTGTCACCATCTATTCTGACTTCTCTAAGCTCTAATTTCTTAATATATAAAGTGGGGGTATAATTGTTCAATGCTTATAGGGATTTTGTGATGTTGTAAGGATTAAATGAGATAATGAACATAAAGTACTTATCAGAGGCACAGAGCACTCAATAAAAATTAACTATTTTTTAATGACATATAAGAGTCTATAAAAGGATGGCTATAACTGAATATAGAGTGAAATAATTTACTGCAGCATTAAAAGTGGTTATCTTGGAATGGTGCAGTTATAAGTGATTTTTTTTCTTGTGTATATTTTCCAGATTTCTTTACTTTCATGATTTTTTAAGTGTATTGGTTTTGTTTTTTGTTTTGTTTCCAAGTGGAAGATAGATAAAGGATTCTGAAAAGAAAGAGTAAATCAGACAGGCAGCAGCAGTAGCCAGGAGCTGGACAACCAGGGCAGAGCCTCTGTCAGCCAGCACCATCTGCCACATAGCAAGTAGGCAGCATCCTGGATGAGGAGGTGTCTCCTAGTTGGCAGAGCAGTGGTTCTTCAGTCATGGTGTGTATCCAACCAACAGTGGAGCCTGAGAACAACAGGGATGCCAGGGGCCCAAGTCCAGAGCTTTTAATTTGATAAGACTGAGGTGAGATATAAGTGCTTGAATTTTTAATAAAGACTCCACCTGTGATTCTAACTCATACCAAAATTTGAGAATCCCTAGGCTAGAGCATGGTATGAATATGGCCAAAGTTCCATGTTGCACCCCCGAGGGAGTCCCATAGTTAGCCGCTTTGTGTGCCTGCAGGCTGCATGCCTGTTCATTGCCATATGTCTAACCAAGCCTGGGCCAGTTCAGAGCATGAATAGAAAGGAGCAAATTACCTCCTTCCTTTTTTCCTTTCCACTTCCCTACCTCTCCACTACTAAACCTATAATCCGAAACATATGTCTTGTTATTAGTGAATTGGTAATAGCACCTTCACTAGACACTAAGGGGCATATTTTTAAAAGAAATGAGACCTAGGCAGCTAAATATGGTAGTTGATGAAGATCAGATGAATCAGGCAATCTAAAAAAGTGGTCAGTTTGGTGAGATTCATGTTTAAGAGGGCAGAGTAGCTTTGCTTTACAGAGATTAGTGAGAGTTTGTAGTTCTTTAGTGTTCATCTGGAATCCCCTAGCATTTTCCTCATACTTTTGCTGGTATCATTTATCTGCCATTTTGTGACATTACATTAAAATATAATGAGTTCTAGGCCTGAATTCATCTGAAGTTCAGGGTGTTGCAACATATAACATGAGCTGACCCCATGAGAGTCAGAAGTGTTTTCATCCAATACAATATCAGCCTAAGTGCACTCAGTAAGTGAAATCTTTGCAACACTCAGACATCTGATTTTTACTTGCCCTTTTGCAAATTCCATTTATGTTTGCTTTTGAAAATAACTTTTAATTAAAATCATCCCATGGATTTTACACTGTGTTCAGTTTCTGATATCAGAAGGTGGTTGTGTAATTACATTAGGGTTGGTTGGGATGTGCAGAAGAATCACTTGTGCTCTTGCCTTTTTAAAGTGGAGCCCAGTGGAGCAAATTATATCACTTGAATATTCCTGTAGGTCTCACCCAACTTTGCTTCTTTTCTTGTGGTTCCCTTTAGATGTGATTGTTTTAAGCTTCATTACCTATACCTTTTTGCTCATTCATTGTGGATATATCCATTTTCACTTTGCTTCATATTAACAAATCCTCTTGCTTCTATGGTGGATTAAATAAGCCAGCTTCTTTCAAGGGTTGGAAACATCAAATAACCTTGCTGTTTGTCACTAGTTTCCCTGAGCCATAATGAAGCTGCATTTCATGGCTTATGCAACTGACACCCGAAGAGAACAATGGGTTTGTAGTGTAAGCATGAAGAAAACAGGTCCTAATATCTGCCGGACTTAGTTCCAGTCCCCTCTTCTTTGAATTCGGGTTATGGCAACCTGTTTTTTCATTTTTAAAATGAAGATGATAGTATGAATTTTGCAGGATTATTTATACATTAATAACAATGTACATAGAGAACCAGGGATATAGTAGGCATTTAATAAATTGTAGCTATTGTTATGAATGCATAGAAAGTATATATATATACACACACACACATATATAAATCATGCAAAGCAGAAAAAACTAGCTAAAGTAAATGATGACAGAATCAAGAATCAAAATTGTGTTTCAAGTAGTATTACACTTAAAAGCAGGCTGCTAACTGCCTAATTCAGTGGGTATTTTAATATCTTTGTGGACTATAATTTACTGCCATATTTGTCCCTGTTGACCACTTTCAGTCTCTTGTAACTTCGTATGCCCTTGACCCATTCTTTCCTTATTTTCTTCTAACCTCTTTGGCTCATCCGTCTTTGTCTCTTTTAAATAAGTGGTGTCTGCCTCAGTTGATCCTCTTAACAATGGTATTACTCAGGTTTCATCCTCAACCTTCTGATCTTTCCATTTCATGTAGCCTTTCACAGATTTGACTAATGATTCACTGGTAAACATCAGATTCACATTTACTGACTGTTACCTATCAATCCTGCACCAATATTCCAAAAGGGAACTTACTGAATTTTCATATGCCTTCAATTAATTCTCCACCTGGATGAATGATATCAGTATTTACACAGATACACAAACCAGAAATCTAGACTTTTCAGTGGAAGGAATCATAGGTCAACATCTTACTCAGGACCTAGAAGACAAGTTTTAAGAATAGCTGCTTCAACATATGGCACATAACAACCAAGTACAATGTATGCACATTGCATGAAACCTGATTCAACAATCTAACTGGAAAAAAGACAGTTTTTAATCACTAAGAGAAATTTAAATAGGATTCTGCATTGTGGAATACTGGGGATTATTTCTGATTTTAATTAGATGTGATAATATCATTCCAGTTATATATACATATAATATAAATATATACTACACATAATTATAAATATATGAAATCGATATTATTTATATGAATATATATCATTTATATGAATATATGAAATATATACATTTACATTTATATATAACATATATTTATATATTATATATACTAATATACTATTATGTATTAATATAATTCCAGTTATATATAATATTCCAATTATATATATATCATTCCAGTTATATATGTTATGTAATATAAAATGTATATTAGACATATATTATATATATATAAAAGTAAAAGATAATAACTAAGGATGATTATAAAAAGATAATCACAGTACTTACCCTACAGGTTCCTTTTAAGACTTTACATGTCTTACTTATTTCAGTTTATTTCAGTACTTAACACTGTGCTCAGTTTTTGTTATCAGAAGGTGATTGTGTAATTACCTTAGGGTTGGTTGGGATGCTCAGAAGAAACACTTTGCTATTGCCTTTTTTAAGTGGAGCCCAGTGGAGCAAGTACTATCTGGTAAGTACTCTGGTTATCTTTACAGATGAGGACACATACACACACACACACACACACACACAAACACACACACATATATATATAACATCATCTATCTATATATATATATATATATACACACACATCAGTTAAGGATGCATGTTGTAAATTTAAGATTGAAGGACCTGATGTATTCTAGCAACAAATAAATTGAAAAGATAAAGAAAAAACAGGGGCAGTGGTGATAGAAGACACAAGATGAGCAAAATAGTGGTAACTGTGAAAGTTCGGTCATAGGTGCATAGTAATTCACTATATGATTCTACTTTTAGGTATGTTTGAAAATTTTCTATTAAACATCTAACAAATGATATTTATGGGCACCCCACTCCAGTATCAAGATCACCAGGAATGGATCCCTGGAATCTGCATTCTTAAACAGTTCCCCAGGTGATTCTTATGTGCTCTACGATTTAAGAACCACTGTTGAGATTTAGGATGTCAGGATCATTTCTGTAATAAATTTGTCTCTCCCCAAACAACAATTGCTGCTGTTGGAGATGTCCAGGAAAAATCTTAACTTCAGGGATGAAAATATCAACACATCAATCTCAAAGATGAAAAACACCAGCAGGAAATCTGCCACACAGCAGAGCCTAGTTACATTGTGGGGACATAAATCTGATCTATTTCATGAAATAGAAGTCACGTTTTTAGAAATTACCTACTTTTTATTCCTAATGCAATAAAAGATGACATTGTCTCTATTGAGCAAAAGCAGACCTGAATAAGAAGAGCACGCTACATAATGAAAATGACAATAACTGAAATAAAAGTCTTATTTGAAAGTAGTAAAAAGCAGACCTGACATTGCAGATAATCAAATCAGCCATACCCAGAATACTGAGAAAATGAAATCATGGATTTTAAAAATGACTCAAAATATAATTGGCATAGAAGTCAGTCATGAAGATAAAACCTATAGACTCAACAAATGGATCAAAATTAATCATTAAAGTTATAACAAAATGTATTTCTGAATTCTGGGGATAAAAAGACCCCAAAATAGTTGAGTTTATTATATCTCGGGTAATGTTAGTAGTCAGGGTAATGACACAAACTGTATCTTGTTATAATTTTTAAATTATTGGAGATAGTGATGATGAATTCCATGTCTCAGAGCAGGAAGGTCACTTTACTTCGACGGGAGTAAAAGTTACCTTTTTTCAAAGTTCTCATCTGCACTATCATAGACCTTAAGACAATGAAGCAACTCTAGTATTTCTGGGGTGAGGACAGGGAAATACTGAGTTGTTATTCATATAAAAAGAAATCATATGATAGGTAACATAGCAGAGAATATGCCATCCCAGAAGCTGTTTTGCCAAAGTTATTCACACATACAGTTAAAGTCACTGAAGGAGAAATCAAGAAAAGGGTCTTACATCTTTTGAGTCTTATTTTATGATAATATTCTATTGCATTAATCCTAAATTTAACTTTTCCTCCCGCTTATTTTGTCATCACTGAAGTCAGGATGCAATCAATAGTGTCCTACAATTGAACGTTGACAGGTGGCAGTTGTGACATAGTTGTCATTGCCTGTACATGCACACATCTGGCTGCAGCTCCCGTTGAGATGACTGAACAAGGGCAACCCGTTGATGCCTCAAATGAACCATTTCAGCATGATTGGAGAAAGGAATATGAGTTGTGATTCTTGCCTGAAAACCTTCTACTGGCATCCTCTAGGAAGATCAAGAAAATATAAGCACCAAACTTACAAAATGGTGTTAGCAGCTTGGGAGAAAAACCTGCAGATGGTAAAAAGCACTTTGTGAAGAGTGTTGCTTTGGACTATGGGTATATATGGGTAGTGTTGCCTTGGGTTATGGGTACATTATGCTATTCTCTCTGTTATTCTTGGAAAGTTTTTGAAATTAAAAGTCTTTTTAAAAATCAGAAGAAGAACGCAGGGAGAAAGCAAAAGGAGATAATGCATTCCTAATGCTTCTGATTGTCCAGATGATATTGAGTAGAAAAGCACTGAGATGGACATGTGGACAACTCAAAGTTGCAAAGAGATACAGCAAAGTCAATCTAACCAACTAAATATATATGTTTCTTTTAATATATGAACAAGAGTGGTGTCTGATGCAAATCTGTACTTAGGTCATGTACTTAGGTCTGTACTTAAAAATCAAGTATAAAATAAAAATTGTAATAACAAAGCGTTATGTCATAGTTTAATTTGAAGCATTTTTTTTCTTCCTTTGTAGCACATACAGTGGTACTTCTCAAAATCAATGGTGTAGTGGATTCTATGAACTATAGAAATAACTGTTATTTTTTAGGCACTTGCTATCTGGTCACAGTTTTAAGGACTTTACGTGTCTTATTTATTTATTAAATGGACCCTGTAGGGTAAGTACTCTGACTGTCTTTACAGATGAGGAGATTGAAACACGAGAAGCTTAAGTAATGCGTCCAGTATCTCACAGCTAGTAAGCAGCAGAGCCAAGATTCAAATCCAGACAGTATGACACTAGTGTCCAAGCCTGTCACTATTATATCAGTGCCTCAGAATGACTCTAGACTGGGGGCATCATTGTGCTCCCTTTATGAATGTACAGATAAGCAACTAAGGCCAGGAGAAGTTAAGCAGCCTGACAAGAAGCATGCAGTAAGTTAGTGGATAGACTGTAATCTGATCTTGTTCTATGTATACACACACACACACACACAGAGACACACACTTCCCATTGGAAGCAAAATTGGAGAAAACAGATGCAGTACATTTTAAAAGAGAGACTGTTGGCTGTTGGTTTATGTTATTTAATCCTAACAACAGTGCTTCATAGCCATTGCCATTTTCCTTTATGTAATAGCTGTAGAAATGAATTCTATAGAGCCCAAGAAATTGTGGCCAGTTCCAGAACTCTTCTATAGCAAAACAGGAATGCAGACTGGGGCATATTTGCCCCCAAAGCCCCATGGTCTTTGATTTTTCAAAAATAATTAAACGCACCTACTGATGCTGAAAGGAAGAGTGTTGCTAAGCAGAGGTTGCACACTGGCAGCTTGCAGTTTGAATTTTGCCTATAGATGTGGTTAGCTCATCACATGCCACGTTTTCTTTAAAAATCATGTCAATTTTTAAATACTGAGAGGTCACCTAAAATCTGGATTTTTGCAGCTTCTCTTGAAAAATGAGAGAATTTGGCAGTATTACATCTGAATCCCTGCGTGACAGTAACAGCTGTAGCTGAGTAGTCATTGCTTCCCTAATCTGGTTCCCCAATTCACCTTTGCCCTAACACTCAATTATTCTTTTACACAGGTTGACTCTGCCTGCCTGGCTTTTAGTTGGTGACCTCACATCTAAATGGTTGTTATAATTAAGACAGCTATTTACTTCAAAACAATACACTTTGACAGTTGCAAGCAAGTATAAAAATTTGTAAGTTAGAAAGAGCAGTGAGATCTGTTTTGTGATATCCAGAATTATATATGGTAGTCCTTTCACAGAGAATTTTCACATCAAGCAAGTGATTCATCTCTTCCTTTTTGAAGTTGAGTGTAGTATTTATGTCTCCAGAATTTTTAAAAATTTACATTTTACTTTCACATTTTAAGATCCTGAATACAGAGTTAATGTTAACATTTTAAGACTTAGTAACTAATTACAATTAGATAATTAAATGTTAATAATATTCGTGAGAATCCAGATTATATGTTTAAAATGTATGTCAGCAAACTTATTTCGAGAGAATTTTAAGGGCCGTGGAGAAAAGAGATTTATAAATTCAAATAATTGCAGTGTCTGAATAGATTCTTTCCTTTTTTCTTTTTTTCTACCTAAAAGCTTGACTTTATGACATCAGTACTTTATTTTACTTAAAAAAATTCTATATCTGACCCTAAGTAGTTATCAATATTAGAAAGAAAAGTAATGTTGATTTCTATACAGAAGACTTATCTATGAACAAATGATTAGTATATTGCTTTTAAAATTTTAATAACAATAACAATGCTATGTAATGTTTAGATTTATTTTGATTATTAATCTGAAGTGGTGTACATTCACATTATCTTTAAAAGACTTCATATGCCATTGTTCAAGGTGATACTGGTACTTACCACTAACAGTTCACAGTGGCTAAGAGTGGTACTATAGGAGGCTAAAATTATTCCTGGACAAACACAGAAAGAAACACAGAGGAGGAATGTGGAACAGCCTCCAAGATAGACTAAAGTTATACTGTGATAGGGAATATCCACCTAAAACATGATCTCCTTCTCCTCCTGGCTGACTTCAAACCCATCTAATGTGTACTTCATCAGTAGAATGTAGGGAACATGCACCCTCAATATGTGTACATTTATTTATATAAAAATTGAATAAATTTTCCACTGCAGTAATGTATGTCATACATTATAAAGCATATCATAATGAGAAATTTTAAAGGGTGAGATAACAAAAGTAGAAATAGATGTTCCAGTATTTTCCTCAACCCCCATAATGGACTACTTTGTTTCTTCTTCTTCATTGTGATCATCCCAGTTCTTTTCCAAATTCTATTCTATGCAACACAAGTTCAACGTCATTTTAATAAGAATTCCATAAGAAAGAGTTTCATTTTCAAGTAAGTTTGGGAAATACTAGGTTAAAATTAGATAGGTTTTCTTGTTGTGTGACTTCTCATCTTTAATACAGAATCCTGTTGTGAATCTTTATGAAGGAGAGCATCTATATGGCTAATATTCCTCCAAGATCTCTGGGAAATCCTGCTGTGTTCAAGTTTTCTGAAGATCTTCTTTGCTTGCTGTTTGCCAGCTCTTTCCATAGGGTCTCCACTGAATCCCCGGAAGATCCTGGTAAACATTTCCAACCTCTTTATATTACAAACCTTTCATCTCACTAAACCTTCCCTTATTTCCTAGGACCAATGTCCACCCCTTTGTACTCAGAACCTAAGATCTTTTTGGATAAGCCCTACTCAGGTCTTAGCCTTTGCCCTTCTCTTGTCCATGTAAGTGGAGTACCATGGCCTTTCACAAAACTTGCTAGCATAGCTTCACTACAGTTTCTAGGATGAATCCTGGCTTTGGGTCAAAGAGAATTAAGATAGGTCTACCCCATAATTTGGGAATAATCACAAGTTCACTCTTCCTGCTTGGTCTTCATCATGTACAGGAACACTTATTCTGATAACCTTCTAGTTCATGGGACCCAGTCCCCACTTTGTTCTCCATTGATAACCAGGTTACTACTCACCTGCTTGGCACCTGTCCATTTCAAGAAAAATATTATTATTATTATTATTATAAATATTATCATTGTTTTAGACAAAAGCAAAACTTGGGCCTGTTTTACAGTTCAATAAAATCAAACATTTGTGTTTGATTTGAGGGTCAAAGATGTACATTTTTTTGCAGTTTTAGTATTTGTTTTTTCTTTTATTATTACTATTATTATTATTATTATTTAGGCTCTATGGTACATGTGCGCAACGTGCAGGTAAGTTACATATGTATACATGTGCCATGCTGGTGCGCTGCACCCACCAACTCGTCATCTAGCATTAGGTATATCTCCCAATGCTATCCCTCCCCCCTCCCCCCACCCCACAACAGTCCCCGAAGTGTGATGTTCCCCTTCCTGTGTCCATGTGTTCTCATTGTTCAATTCCCACCTATGAGTGAGAATATGCGGTGCTTGGTTTTTTGTTCTTGCGATGGTTTACTGAGAATGATGATTTCCAATTTCATCCATGTCGCTACAAAGGACATGAACTCCTCACTTTTTATGGCTGCATAGTATTCCATGGAGTATATGTGCCACATTTTCTTAATCCAGTCTATCATTGTTGGACATTTGGGTTGGTTCCAAGTCTTTGCTATTGTGAATAATGCCGCAATAAACATACGTGTGCATGTGTCTTTATAGCAGCATGATTTATAGTCCTTTGGGTATATACCCAGTAATGGGATGGCTGGGTCAAATGGTATTTCTAGTTCTAGATCCCTGAGGAATCGCCACACTGACTTCCACAATGGTTGAACTAGTTTACAGTCCCACCAACAGTGTAAAAGTGTTCCTATTTCTTCACATCCTCTCCAGCACCTGTTGTTTCCTGACTTTTTAATGATTGCCATTCTAACTGGTGTGAGATGGTATCTCATTGTGGTTTTGATTTGCATTTCTCTGATGGCCAGTGATGGTGAGCATTTTTTCATGTGTTTTTTGGCTGCATAAATGTCTTCTTTTGAGAAGTGTCTGTTCATGTCCTTCGCCCACTTTTTGATGGGGTTGTTTTTTTTTTCTTGTAAATTTGTTGGAGTTCATTGTAGATTCTGGATATTAGCCCTTTGTCAGATGAGTAGGTTGCGAAAATTTTCTCCCATTTTGTAGGTTGCCTGTTCACTCTGATGGTAGCTTCCTTTGCTGTGCAGAAGCTCTTTAGTTTAATTAGATCCCATTTGTCAATTTTGGCTTTTGTTGCCATTGCTTTTGGTGTTTTAGACATGAAGTCCTTGCCCATGCCTATGTCCTGAATGGTAATGCCTAGGTTTTCTTCTAGGGTTTTTATGGTTTTAGGTCTAACATTTAAGTCTTTAATCCATCTTGAATTGATTTTTGTATAAGGTGTAAGGAAGGGATCCAGTTTCAGCTTTCTACATATGGCTAGCCAGTTTTCCCAGCACCATTTATTAAATAGGGAATCCTTTCCCCATTTCTTGTTTTTCTCAGGTTTGTCAAAGATCAGATAGTTGTAGATATGTGGCATTATTTCTGATGGCTCTGTTCTGTTCCATTGATCTATATCTCTGTTTTGGTACCAGTACCATGCTGTTTTGGTTACTGTAGCCTTGTAGTATAGTTTGAAGTCAGGTAGTGTGATGCCTCCAGCTTTGTTCTTTTGGCTTAGGATTGACTTGGCGATGCGGGCTCTTTTTTGGTTCCATATGAACTTTAAAGTAGTTTTTTCCAATTCTGTGAAGAAAGTCATTGGTAACTTGATGGGGATGGCATTGAATCTGTAAATTACCTTGGGAAGTATGGCCATTTTCATGATATTGATTCTTCCTACCCATGAGCATGGAATGTTCTTCCATTTGTTTGTATCCTCTTTTATTTCCTTGAGCAGTGGTTTGTAGTTCTCCTTGAAGAGGTCCTTCACATACCTTGTAAGTTGGATTCCTAGGTATTTTATTCTCTTAGAAGCAATTGTGAATGGGAGTTCACTCACGATTTGGCTCTCTGTTTGTCTGTTATTGATGTATAAGAATGCTTGTGATTTTTGTACATTGATTTTGTATCCTGAGACTTTGCTGAAGTTGCTTATCAGCTTAAGGAGATTTTGGGCTGACACAATGGGGTTTTCTAGATATACTATCATGTCATCTGCAAACAGGGACAATTTGACTTCCTCTTTTCCTAATTGAATACCCTTGATTTCCTTCTCCTGCCTAATTGCCCTGGCCAGAACTTCCAACACTATGTTGAATAGAAGTGGTGAGAGAGGGCATCCCTGTCTTGTGCCAGTTTTCAAAGGGAATGCTTCCAGTTTTTGCCCATTCAGTATCATATTGGCTGTGGGTTTGTCATAGATAGCTTTTATTATTTTGAGATACGTCCCATCAATACCTAATTTATTGAGAGTTTTTAGCATGAAGGGTTGTTGAATTTTGTCAAAGGCCTTTTCTGCATCTATTGAGATAATCATGTGGTTTTTGTCTTTGGTTCTGTTTATATGCTGGATTACATTTATTGATTTGCATATATTGAACCAGCCTTGCATCCCAGGGATGAAGCCCACTTGATCATGGTGGATAAGCTTTTTGATGTGCTGCTGGATTCTGTTTGCCAGTATTTTATTGAGGATTTTTGCATCAATGTACATCAAGGATATTGGTCTAAAATTCTCTTTTTTTGTTGTGTCTCTGCCAGGCTTTGGTATCAGGATGATGCTGGCCTCATAAAATGAGTTAGGGAGGATTCCCTCCTTTTCTATTGATTGGAATAGTTTCAGAAGGAATGGTACCAGCTCCTCCTTGTACCTCTGGTAGAATTCGGCTGTGAACCCATCTGGTCCTGGATTCTTTTTGGTTGGTAAGCTATTGATTATTGCCACAATTTCAGCTCCTGTTATTGGTCTATTCAGAGATTCAACTTCTTCCTGGTTTAGTCTTGGGAGGGTGTATGTGTTGAGGAATTTATCCATTTCTTCTAGATTTTCTAGTTTATTTGCGTAGAGGTGTTTGTAATATTCTCTGATGGTAGTTTGTATTTCTGTGGGATCGGTGGTGATATCCCCTTTATCATTTTTTATTGCATCTATTTGATTCTTCTCTCTTTTTTTCTTTATTAGTCTTGCTAGCGGTCTATCAATTTTGTTGATCGTTTCAAAAAACCAGCTCCTGGATTCATTGATTTTTTGAAGGGTTTTTTGTGTCTCTATTTCCTTCAGTTCTGCTCTGATTTTAGTTATTTCTTGCCTTCTGCTAGCTTTTGAATGTGTTTGCTCTTGCTTTTCTATTTCTTTTAATTGTGATGTTAGGGTGTCAATTTTGGATCTTTCCTGCTTTCTCTTGTGGGCATTTAGTGCTATAAATTTCCCTCTACACACTGCTTTGAATGCATCCCAGAGATTCTGGTATGTTGTGTCTTTGTTCTCGTTGGTTTCAAAGAACATCTTTATTTCTGCCTTCATTTCGTTATGTACACAGTAGTCATTCAGGAGCAGGTTGTTCAGTTTCCACGTAGTTGAGCGGTTTTGAGTGAGATTCTTAATCCTGAGTTCTAGCTTGATTGCACTGTGATCTGAGAGATAGTTTGTTATAATTTCTGTTCTTTTACATTTATTGAGGAGAGCTTTACTTCCAACTATATGGTCAATTTTGGAATAGGTGTGGTGTGGTGCTGAAAAAAATGTATATTCTGTTGATTTGGGGTGGAGAGTTCTGTAGATGTCTATTAGGTCCGCTTGGTGCAGAGCTGAGTTCAATTCCTGGGTATCCTTGTTGACTTTCTGTCTCGTTGATCTGTCTAATGTTGACAGTGGGGTGTTAAAGTCTCCCATTATTAATGTGTGGGAGTCTAAGTCTCTTTGTAGGTCACTCAGGACTTGCTTTATGAATCTGGGTGCTCCTGTATTGGGTGCATATATATTTAGGATAGTTAGCTCTTCTTGTTGAATTAATCCCTTTACCATTATGTAATGGCCTTCTTTGTCTCTTTCGATCTTTGTTGGTTTAAAGTCTGTTTTATCAGAGACTAGGATTGCAACCCCTGCCTTTTTTTGTTTCCATTTGCTTGGTAGATCTTCCTCCATCCTTTTATTCTGAGCCTATGTGTGTCTCTGCACGTGAGATGGGTTTCCTGAATACAGCACACTGATGGGTCTTGAGTCTTTATCCAATATGCCAGTCTGTGTCTTTTAATTGGAGCATTTAGTCCATTTACATTTAAAGTTAATATTGTTATGTGTGAATCTGATCCTGTCATTATGATGTTAGCTGGTTATTTTGCTCGTTAGCTGATGCAGTCTTTTCCTAGTCTCGATAGTCTTTACATTTCGGTATGATTTTGCAGTGGCTGGTACCGGTTGTGCCTTTCCATGTTTAGTGCTTCCTTCAGGAGCTGTTTTAGGGCAGGCCTGGTGGTGACAAAATCTCTCAGCATTTGCTTGTCTGGAAAGTATTTTATTTCTCCTTCACTTATGAAGCTTAGTTTGGCAGGATATGAAATTCTGGGTTGAAAATTCTTTTCTTTAAGAATGTTGAATATTGGCCCCCACTCTCTTCTGGCTTGTAGGGTTTCTGCTGAGAGATCCGCTGTTAGTCTGATGGGCTTCCCTTTGATGGTAACCCGACCTTTCTCTCTGGCTGCCCTTAACATTTTTTCCTTCATTTCAACTTTGGTGAATCTGACAATTATGTGTCTTGGAGTTGCTCTTCTCGAGGAGTATCTTTGTGGCATTCTCTGTATTTCCTGAATCTGAATGTTGGCCTGCCTTGCTAGATTGGGGAAGTTCTCCTGGATAATATCCTGCAGAGTGTTTTCCAACTTGTTTCCATTCTCCCCATCACTTTCAGGTACACCAATCAGACGTAGATTTGGTCTTTTCACATAGTCCCACATTTCCTGGAGGCTTTGCTCGTTTCTTTTTATTCTTTTTTCTCTAAACTTCCCTTCTCGCTTCATTTCATTCATTTCATCTTCCAGGGCTGATACCCTTTCTTCCATTTGATCGCATCGGCTCCTGAGGCTTCTGCATTCTTCACGTAATTCTCGAGCCTTGGTTTTCAGCTCCATCAGCTCCTTTAAGCACTTCTCTGTATTGGTTATTCTAGTTATACATTCTTCTAAATTTTTTTCAAAGTTTTCAACTTCTTTGCCTTTGGTTTGAATATCCTCCCGTAGCTCGGAGTAATTTGATCGTCTGAAGCCGCCTTCTCTCAGCTCGTCAAAGTCATTCTCCGTCCAGCTTTGTTCCGTTGCTGGTGAGGAACTGCGTTCCTTTGGAGGAGGAGAAGTACTCTGCTTTTTAGAGTTTCCAGTTTTTCTGCTCTGTTTTTTCCCCATCTTTGTGGTTTTATCTACTTTTGGTCTTTGATGATGGTGATGTACAGATGGGTTTTTGGTGTGGATGTCCTTTCTGTTAGTTTTCCTTCTAACAGACAGAACCCTCAGCTGCAGGTCTGTTGGAGTACCTGGCCGGCCGTGTGAGGTGTCAGTCTGCCCCTGCTGGGGGGTGCCTCCCAGTTAGGCTGCTCGGGGGTCAGTGGTCAGGGACCCACTTGAGGAGGCAGTCAGCCCGTTCTCAGATCTCCAGCTGCGTGCTGGGAGAACCACTGCTCTCCTCAAAGCTGTCAGACAGGGACATTTAAGTCTGCAGAGGTTACTGCTGTCTTTTTGTTTGTCTGTGCCCTGCCCCCGGAGGTGGAGCCTACAGAGGCAGGCAGGCCTCCTTGAGCTGTGGTGGGCTCCACCCAGTTCAAGCTTCCAGGCTGCTTTGTTTACCTAAGCGAGCCTGGGCAATGGCGGGCGCCCCTCCCCCAGCCTCGCTGCGGACTTGCTGTTTGATCTCAGACTGTTGTGCTAGCAAACAGTGAGACTCCGTGGGCGTAGGACCCTCTGAGCGAGGTGCGGGCTATACTCTCCTGGGGCACCGTTTCCTATGCCCATCAGAAAAGCACAGTATTCGGGTGGGAGTGGCCCGATTTTCCAGGTGCCGTCTGTCACCCCTGGAAAGGGAACTCCCTGACCCCTTGCGCTGCCCGAGTGAGGCAATGCCTCGCCCCCGCTTCGGCTGGCACACGGTGCACTCACCCACTGACCTGCGCCCGCTGCCTGGCACTCCCTAGTGAGATGAACACGGTACCTCAGATGGAAATGCAGAAATCACCCATCTTCTGCATCGCTCCCGCTGGGAGCTGTAGACCGGAGCTGTTCCTATTCGGCCATGTTGGCTCCTCCCCCCAGTTTTAGTATTTTTTTAAAGTATTGCTCAATAGTGAGACTTAATATATGTCAGAATAGTACAGTTGAAAAATAATACTGACCCACTTTGGTATTATGAGTGTGAATCCTCATAATTATCTTCTTTTGTTTTTGTTTTCTACCTTTTTTATGGCATCAACATACCAGAATGAACAGAGGCAGTCTTTCTTGGAGAAATATTTCTTTTTAGAGGCAAGACCACAGATGACTTACAGACATATCCCTTACTTTTCTAGGCTAGCTTGGTATTTTGTTTTGTTTTATATTTCTTTTGCTACAATAGTAAAATATGGTTTGGCCATCAGATGTTAATAAATTATGGCACTTAAAATGTGGCAACATTTGTTTTAAAGCTTAGGCTATTCACCACTCAATAAGTAATGTAAATATTTCCCCCTACTTTCCTACCCTGTAGGTTCATGAGCCATCAAATACTGTAGTAAAACAATACTGATCCTGCAGCAAGATAAAAAAGAAGGCTAGCAATAAGGACTATGTGATTTTGTACTTTAATATCTAAGATTAGATCCTAAGTCCAATATAAAATAATCTAATATTTAAAATTCAATATCTTCTGACTTCCCAGTTCTGAAATCACTTGAGTAGACCAGTGCAATCCATTCAGGACAAGTAGGTTTTTTGCTGATATGGTCCTGAACTAATACTGAGGAAAATTTTAAGTTGCCTAAAATCAGTCATTATATTGGTCTCTGTTAGTGAGAGTTAACCGCAGCAGATCAATGAGATTAGAAAGTGAGGAATAAAAGAGACATTTATCCAATAATCTTAGCCATAGAGCATACTGACTACTAACTAAAAAGATTTATCCGACAAATAACAGAGTTTTTTTGTAATAGGAATATATCCTGTGTTTCAAAAATTACAATGCAGATACTAACACCTTAATCCCACACTTAACCCTTGTTTCATGAATAGATTTTTTTCCTTTTTCACTACATTTATTTGCACTCTGTCATCATTGATAAGTCTTAAAAGTACATTACTAGATTCTCTTCTCCACTTAAACTACTATCCCATTTCCCTGCCTTCATTTTAACACTTCTCTAATGAGTGTTTCTTTTTTTGTTTGTTGTGTGTTTGTTTTGAGATGGAGTCTTGCTCTGTCGCCAGGCTGTAATGCAGTGGAACAATCTCGGCTCACTGCAACTTCCACCTCTCAGGTTCAAGTGATTCCCCTGCCTCAGTCTCTGGAGTAGCGGGACTACAGGCGCATGCCACCACACCTGGCTAATTTTTTGTATGATACTAGAAACGGGGTTTCACCATGTTGGCCAGGATGGTCTCGATCTCCTGACCTCATGATCCGCCCGCCTTGGCCTCCTGAAGTGCTGGGATTACAGGCGTGAGCCACCGCACCTGCCTCTAATGAGCGTTTTGAACCCCTGCCTCTTTTCAGAAAAAAAAAAAAAAAAAAGTAATAATTGCACAATTCTCTAGTAAAATGACTTCTGCCTCAACAGCCTATTATAACAAGTATTTCCAAGGTCACTGACAACCACTTTCAAGACAAATCAAAAGATTTTTCTTACTCCTTATCTTCTTTAGAGTATCTGGCACTATTGATCAAATACTTTTTTTTTTCTTTTTCTTTCTGGCATTTTAAAATAATTTTTTTCTTTATTCTCTAGGATATGAATTGCCTTTTCATTTTCTGGAGGTCAGATTAAATTTTTATTTCTCTTCTAGTACACACATTCAACTATCTAGAGTGGCCCAAATTATATATAGTAACTGAAATTTGAGTTGTAAGCTGCCAATAAAATCAGTTGTAACTGAATTTGGTGTTTTCACATTTATGGCCAAATACATGAATTCTTCCTTCCTATAGAAGAACTCATCAACCTCCTACATGGTAGATTCAGGAGAGGCACTTACAGAAAAAGTAACTCCATTTTCTACCCCTTCTAAATTCTATAAAAAACATATTACTACTGGGATTGAGAAATCTCCAATTATTTTTCTGGACACACATAAATGATCCTTATTGCAGTTTGATTCTTGGACATCCAGTTGATATTAATTTTCATGTAATTTATGAAGAACTGTTTCGTCCTATGGCTGATCTCTCTCTGTCTTTCCCAACCGTGAAAAACACAAGGCTCAGAACGTTCTTTTTTTTTTCTTTTTTTTTTTTTTTTAAATTATACTTTAAGTTCTGGGATACATGTGCAGAACATGCAGGTTTGTTACACAGGTATACACATGCCATGGTGGTTTGCTGCACTCATCAACTCGTCATCTACATTAGGTATTTCTTCTAATGTTATCCCTCCCCTAGCCCTGCCACCCCCTGACAGGCCCTGGTGTATGATATTCCCCTCCTTGTGTCCATGTGTTCTCATTGTTCAGCTCCCACTTATGAGTGAGAACATGTGGTGTTTGCTTTTCTTTTCCTGTGACAGTTTCCTGAGAATGATGGTTTCCAGCTTTATCCATGTCCCTGCAAAGGACATGAATTTATCCTTTTTTATGGCTGCATAGTATTCCATGGTGTGTATGTGCCATATTTTATTTATCCAGTCTATCATTGATGGGCATTTGGGTTGGTTCCACATCTGTGCTATTGTGAATAGTGCTGCAATAAACATCTGTGTGCATGTGTCTTTATAGTAGAATGATTTATAATCCTTTGGGTATATACCCAGTAATGGGATTGCTGGGTCAAATGGTATTTCTGATTCTAGGTCCTTGAGGAATCGCCACACTGTCTTCCACAATGGTTGAACTAATTTACACTCCCACCAACAGTGTAAAAGTGTTATTTCTCCACATCCTCTCCGGCGTCTGTTGTTTCCTGACTTCTTAATGATTGCCATTCTAACTGGCCTGAGATGGTATCTAATTGGGGCTTTCATTTGCATTTCTCTAATGACCAGTGATGATTAGCTTTTTTTCTTATGTTTGTTGGCCGCATAAATGTCTTCTTTTGAGAAGTGTCTGTTTATATACTTCACCCACTTTTTGATGGGGTTTTTTTTTCTTGTAAATTTAAGTTCTTTGTAGATTCTGGATATTAGCCCTTTAACAGATGGATAGATTGCAAATATTTTCTCCCATTCTGTAGGTTGCCTGTTCACTCTGATGATAGTTTCTTTTGCTGTGCAGAAGCTCTTTAGTTTAATTAGATCCCATTTGTCTATTTTGGCTTTTGTTGCCATTGCTTCTGGTGTTTAGGTCATGAAGTCTTTGCCCATGCCTATATCCAGAACTTTTTATTGTTCTGTTTTTCATCTTAGGCTTTGTTTTCATCAGCTGATTATTTTTCATGCCTCCTGTACCTATGTTGTTATTTAATATTTAATTAATTAATTTACTTACCTATTTATTTTGTGAGCAAGCTTATCCCCTTTCCTGGACTACTGCTGGAAACAAACATTCAAGCACTCATTGGTGCTAAAGGCAAAGGCCTCTTCAGTCTAGGCTTTGAGAAGTAGAAAGCACCACTATGATATTTCATTTGCCTGATTATTGTTTCTTTAATCACATCAGATTGATTACTTAAACTACTACTATCCAATAGAAATATAATGTGTCTATATAAGTAATTTTAAATCTAACAAAGGTGAAATGAAACAGGTAGAATAATTTTAATATGTTTTATTTAACCTAATATATTTAAAATATTATCATTTCAATATGCATCAGTATAAAGTTACTAGCGATGTATTCTTACATTGTTTTCTTTTTGTACTAAGTCTTTAAAATCCAATGTGTAATTTATACTTACATTACATCTCATTTGGACTAGCTACATTTCAAGTGTTCAGTACCTTCATGTGGCTCATGGCTCCCATATGGGACAACACAGGACTGAACTGTTAACAGGACAAAAGAGTGGAAGTGGAGGCCAGGCGTGGCAGCTCCTGCCTGTAATCCCAGCACTTTGGGAGGCCAAGGCAGGCAGATCACCTGAGGTCAGGAGTTCAAAACTAGCCTGGCCAACATGGTGAAACCCTGCCTCTACTAAAAATAGAAAAATTAGCTGGGCATGGTGGCACATGCCTGTAATCCCAGCTACTCAGGAGGCTGAGGCAGGAGAATCGCTTGAACCTGGGAGGTGGAGGTTGCAGTGAGCCAAGATCACACCCTTGCACTCCAGCCTGGGAGACAGAGCAAGACTCCATCGCAAAAAAAAAAAAAAAAAAAAAAAAAAGTGGAAATGGAAAAAAAATAAATCTATATTGCCAATTATATTTCAATTTCTATAAGTGACTTGGTTTTTTTCTAATGAATTAACTACTTTAATCTATCTGGGAGTGAGACATAGTCTTCACTGTATACCTGGCCAAACAGGCTCCAAAAGGTTAGATCGTTTCTCAAACTTGATTCAGCTCATAAAGTCAAAAGTGTGGATTCAGTCTTGTGTTTGATCTTTTCTCACCTGAATTTTAATTACTCTGAATTCTGTGTTAGCTGGCAAGGCTGGGAGGATTGTGTTCTTTCTAATTTGTCCATAGCTGCTACAACAGGTTTGATACTAAGAGATAGGTATGATAGTACAATCAGAGCCATTTGGGGGATGTTTTTATTTTGTCCACAAGAATATCTTGGGACCTTTTACAGTTACACCATAAATAGTAGAAATTGCATTTTGCATTTAGATCTGTAAGAGAATGGCTTATTCTGTGTATTCTATGAAGAGATTAATTTTCATGCCTCCATTTAATTAACTCAGTGCTGACCTATTAGGTGACACACTGGACCCTACAAAGGAGGCTTTTATACGATGGCAAGTTGGGAAGATCATAGATAAGAATAGCAATGATAGTGATGATGATGATGATGATGATGATGATGATGATGCCAGTAATTTCTGACTTGTATTGAGACCTTACTATGTTCTAGGCACCATGTCAAGCTCTTTTTAAATATTAGTTCATTTAGTCCTCACAAAAACACTATGAAATGTGTAAAATTATTATTCATCTTGCATAGATGAGAAACTGAGACACAAAGAATTCATAGAGGGCTGGGATGCAAACTCTGAGAAAAGACAGTTTTGTGCTCTTATTCATTATAGGAAAGACATATTTCCCAATAGAAAAATTATTTGTTCCAGTTGTCCAGGCTTGAAAATGATGACTCCATCTTTGTCCAGTGCTAATGCCCCCATTCATCACTAGTTTCCATCTAACAAGGCTTATTTTTAACTTATCTGTAACTTCCTCCCATTTTTACTGGTTTCTCTCTGTCTTCTAACACTTAGTCCTGTTCTCACTTCCACTCAAGCTTTTTTCCACTTGGCATTTGTCCTTGGCCTTCTAATCTCTAGTAACTACGTTGGGGAGGGTAACATACATTGTTCCTTCCTTGGGTTGAAATTCCCAGCTTTAGCCTCTTGTCAGAAATATTGGGCCCACTTAGGTCCTTAAGAATATTCACAGCTCATGTCTTTTGCCCACTTTTTAATGGTGTTGTTTTTTTTTTCTTGTAAATTCATTTAAGTTCCTTATAGATGCTGTATTAACCTTTGTCAGATGCATAGTTTGCAAATAGTCTCTCCCATTCTGTATCAACTCTATTGATAGCTTCTTTGCTGTGCAGAAGCTCTTAAGTTTAATTAGATCCCATTTGTCAATTTTTGCTTTTGTCGAGATTGTTTTTGGCATATTCATCATGAAATCTTTGCCTGTTCCTATGTCCAGAATGGTATTACCTAGGTTGCTTCCAGGGTTTTTATAGTTTTGGGTTTTACATATAAGTCTTTAATCCATCTTGAGTTAATTTTTGTGTATGGTGTAAGGAAGGGGTCCAGTTTCAATCTTCTGCATATGGCTAGCCAGTTATGCCAGCACAGTTTATTCAATAGGGAGTCCTTTCCCCATTGCTTGTTTTTGTCAGCTTTGGCAAAGATCAGATGGTTGTAGGTGTGTGGCCTTATTTCTGGGCTCTCTATTCTGTTCCATTGGTCTATGTGTCTTTTTCTGTACCAGTACCATACTGTTTTGGTTACTGTAGCCCTGTAGTATAGTGTGAAGTCAAGTAGTGTGATGCCTCCAGATTCGTTATTTTTGCTTAGGATTGCTTTGGCTATTTAGGCTGTTCTTTTGGTTCCAAATGAATTTTAGAATGTTTTTTCTAATTCTGTGAAAAAATGTCATTGGTAGTTTGATAGAAATAGCACTGCATCTGTAAATAGTCTTGGGCAATATGGCCATTTTAATAATATTGAATCTTCCTATTCATAAGTATGAATGTTTTTCCACTTCTTCGATCAATGATTTGTAATTCTCATTGTTGAGATCCTTCACCTCTCTGGTTAGCTGTATTTCTAGGCATTTTATTCTTTTATTTTTGTGGAAATTGTGCATGGGATTGCGTACCTGATTTGGCTCTTTGCTTGGCTGTTGTTGGCTTATCACCATCATTTTCACCGTCTTCCAGACATTACACGTTGATGTATTATTGGTTCTTTCTTTTCCTTTGTTCTCTACTTCCAGTCAAACTCTTGCTGAATCTTCCATCATCTTGCTCTTCATCAGTCCCTTGTTCTCACAACTAGATAATTAAAGCTAAATTCCTAACTGGCTTTCCTACCTCCAATCTATCCTCCTTTCATTTTATACTGCACTGCATTTATCATGGCATTCCACTATTTCTTAGGATGTCTCAGCCTGTGTCTTAGGCTTCAGTGGAAATAGAGTCACCAACCCTAGGCCAGTTCTGGACCCTTTCTGGCTCACGATAGGGTCTCTTGATTTATAAACTCATGTTTGAGAATTAGTCAGTATCTCTGTAAATAAAGAAAGAAGTCAAAGACAATGGTTCATCTTTGCTAGATATTCCAAAAGTGACTCATGCAGCACGTACAGCATTGAATTAGAAGACATATAATTGCTTCTTTAATTTTTGAGCAGTTTCATATTTTGTTAAACAGAAGAATTAATTATAAAATAGTTTGTTTTACATTCACTTGTTTGCTCATCATTTATTGACTATCTACTCTCTGCCAGGAATTTTGAAGGATACAAAAATGAATAAGATGTGTCCAGGATTCTTTGCATGCCCACTACTGGCATTCTTACCAAATCTTGCTTTTGATTCTGCTTCATCACTTGTTTGAGATGACTTCCAACATTGTACTCAACTTGAACTTTTTGTTTTCTCTAGAAAGGATTCTGGAAAACTAATGAAGAAGGTTAACCAAGTATGAGATGTCTGCTATAAAAACCATTAATGGTTTTCAGTTCTCCAATTAATCAAACCCAACATTTCTACCCAGCTTTTAATGCTCTCTAAAATCAACTTCTTGTTTTATATTTAAACCTATCTCCTACTACCTCACAGCCCTACTCCTGGCCTCCCAAATATTAGGTCTGTTTTTCATCCTTACAGACAAACTCCCACCATTTCTTTTAACTAGGTTCCATGACATTTTGGACCTTAGTTTATTCATAGGTAAAACTAGGCTAATACCTGACTCCTAGGGAATCATGAAGATTAAATGAAACGACAAATAGAAAGCCCCTTTTAAAATTCCTAACCATAAGGGTGTTGAATGGTCATTGATTCCTTCTCCATTTCAAAAAGAGAATGTGGTTCACTTATGCAAATATGACACATTTTTCAAAACCAAGACCCTGCCTCCTCAACAGTTTTCATAATGACTTTCTTTCATCTCTCTCTTTAACAATAGATTTTTGCACATGTTGTCTTCACATTAGAATTACTAACTGCTATTTTATTTCCATTTATCAAAGTAGCCCTCTATAACACATTTTCTTAGTTTCAAAATGATACAGCTTTCTCAATCTTGTCTTGCTACTATATTGTAGCTAAGAGGGAAGAATCAACCTTATTTTGAACTAACCTACAACATCTAAAATAGTGCTTTGCACATGACAGATGCTGAATATATTATATCATTTAATTTACTTTGGTTCATGATGGTGGATCTGATAGATCAACAGCTATTCCAGTCTTACAGATAAGTGAAGATTATATTTATTGTTGGTAATACACCAAGAGATTTATGTGTCTGCTGATCTGAATAAAATATACTTGTATTTTAATGAAACATTGGCATGTTATATATCAGGTATGAACTTGGACAAGCACAATTTTGAAAGTTGCATTTAGAGAATATATATCTCAAGATTGCAAATGCTGAAAATAGAAAATCTTGGGGGGAAAGAACAATGAAATTAATTGAAAAGAGGGAATAAGAAGATAGAGTTGTTTTAGTTCAGTGGGCCCTGAAATACACTACCCATGTCCCAAACAGTGACAAGACCAGGTTTAATGAACTTGTTGCCTCTTCAGTTCTGAAGGCCTTCTTTAAAAAAAAAAATAAACCCAAGACTAGCAATACAGACCTACATAAAAGGCCTGAGAAGCAGCTTGTGTAATGGAGTGTCTCTGAGGGGTAGGTTTCATTAGCTTATAATGAATCAACCTCTGAACTCAGGTAGAATTATCAGAATCTCTGTAATTAGCCACTGAAGCTGTGGCAAATAAACAAAGAGCATGTCCCTCTTCTCCAGCACAATAAGGTTTTGTTTCTTGTTCTACACCTATTTCTACCTTATATCTGA
The DNA here is from genome assembly GCF_028885625.2 of Pongo pygmaeus. Taxonomy (NCBI): domain Eukaryota; kingdom Metazoa; phylum Chordata; class Mammalia; order Primates; family Hominidae; genus Pongo; species Pongo pygmaeus. Next base: position 122,382,660 of record NC_072373.2, on the reverse strand, counting down.
CAATTTTTTCAAGACTTTTTCCGACTGAGACACCTCCATGCATGACCATTGTAAATTTACAACCGCGCCACTCAGTGCTTTTTCCATCAGTTTGTATTTAGCTCTCCATAATTGCTCAAGAGCAAATACATTCTTCATGTTCGGCTCCTCCTGAGAACGCAGAAGGATGCTGTGGATTGGATAAAGAAGGCAAGATAGGATTAGGGAAAGAGATGGTCAGCTCTGAAGCCACTAGGAGAAATACTTCTTTGACTGATGGAGAAAAATGAAGAAAAAATGAACAGCAAGAAAGAACTGGGACATAATTGCAGCTCATGCCATTTGTCCTTGTCCTCTAACCTTACCTGAAACCCCAGTAACTATCAATCACACACATAGGCACTCTGTACTTGGAGTTGGACTTTTTTTTTACATTGCTTATTACATTATACAAATTCCATATACAACTCATTGAAATGGTTAGTTCTTTAAGCTTGATGATGTCAATTCCCAGTGACCAACCTATGAGCAAATCCCTTCCATCTTATCCCACACTTCCAAGCCTACCTAATTTATCCTATCTTCTTCCTGGCTTTTTGTTTTTTCTGCTTTTCTTACTTTTCTTGAATCATTAAAAATGTTTGCACACTTATTATGTGTCAGTTCTTCATCTCATAGAATTATAGTAGGAGAGATACAAAAAAATTACAATTTTATATGATGAATTGCATGATGGTGCATATGTACACACTCATAGGCTGATATGACTGACTCATGAGGTGTGAACACCACAAGTGAGTGAAAAACTAAAACGTACATTCAGAGACTTGCATAGGCTATTCTTGAAGAATCTTACATGCTATGCTAAAGAATTTGAATGGTACGCTCGAAGGGTAGTGAGAAATCCATTCAATAGCTTTAAAAGGGAACATGATACAGTCAGATTTCAGTTGTAGAAAGATCACTTTAGCAGTTATGCAGAAAATAGGTTATAAGATGGCAATACTATATGGAGGGAGATAATTTTGAGCCTATTAATGATAATTCAGAAGAAGTATATTTAAAAAAATCTAACAAAGGCAATGGCAATATGAATGAAGCTGCAGTGAAAAATTTCATCTGTAGACTTCTTTGATAAACAGATTGATGAAGAATAAGGAATATAAGATGACTCCAACCTTTCCTATTTAGGAAATGGAAGAATTTGGTATTACTCTCTGAGTCAAGAAGCACAGGTGGGGGAGTACGTTTAATGCTAACTACTAATTATTGAGCACTGACTACACCCAAGGAGATGCTAAGCACTTAACATGCATTATATAATTGTATCTCAAATTAGCATCATTAATTATATTGAATTTCAAGAAGAAATCAAGGCTCAAAATGTGAAGAAGGTTGTCAAAAATTACACTGTAGCTAAGTGGTAGAGCTGGAATTCAAACTTAGGAAGATCTGACCCAGAGCCATGCTTCTTAACAAACACTATACCAGTGTGAATTGAAGTGTGGGCCAGAGGCTACTTGCATGCAGATGATCTAAGGTACTTTCTAAATACAGGTTCCTGGGTCCAACAGGAACCAGTTTATTCAAACAGAATTCCTGGTGGGTGGGGACTGGACTTACCAGGCGTTTTTTATGCACCTTAATCTTTACATACCACTGCAATGCATAGTAATATACTACTGCTTGGTAGAAAGATGATAAGAAATTCACTTTTTTATATGAAAATCTTTAGCATTTTTTCCAAATCTCACATTTATAGAAAAGATGCATACAATAGAAATAACTTTTTTTTCCTGAGCCATTTGACTGTAAGTTGTCAACCTGATGCTCATAACCTGCTAATACTTTAATACCTCCTACAAATAAAGGCATTCTCCTACATAGTTACAATTTGACGGTCAAAGTCAAGAAATTAATATGGATCCTTTAGTAGTGTATAATCTTCAGACCCCTGACCAGTGTCACCAGTTGTCCCATTAATAGCTTTTGTAGCAAAACGATCTACTTTGGGGGGCATTAGTTGTCAGATCCCTTTAGTCTCCATCAGTCTGAAATGGTTTCTCAAAATTTTTATGATACGCTTAGATACTACAGGGCAGTTATTTTATAGAATACCCCTCAATTTGGATTTGTCTGATATTTCCTCATGATTAGATTCTGATTATGCATCTTTGGCAGGAATATTTCCAAGTGATACCTGCCTTGTTTGGACCCACCCAATAGCTTTAGGAGTGAATTATTCAGGAAGGAAGAGGGAGGGAAAGAGGAAACGTTAACTTTTCAGTATGTTGAGTTGGAAATTCTTGTGGAGCAGTTAGATGATGTCTAATAAGTACTTGAATAGATGGATCTGAGGGTCACCTGGGAAATCATACCTGAAGACAGAATTTTAGAGTCATCGAAGTATAAGTGATAGTTGAAGCTGTAAATGGGAATTAACTCAATGAAGGACTTTATGTAGAGCTAGAAGGTAAAAGGCCAAAGGATGAGAAGACCACGGGTGCACATTGATTTTAAGAATCTAAATAAGAAGGAAAACAGGCAAAACAAAGTGAGGAGGAGCAGATGATGGAGAGGTTAAAAAAAAAATAGTGAAACAGGATTAGGAAAACTAATGGAGATGAAGGTTGCAATCCTAAATTAATCCCTCCTGTTGATGTTTTCTTCAAACTGTCCTTCCATTTACTCTTCTTTACTGCAACTGGACTTTCACTGATAATGTGGATTCTTTTATAATTCTTTTAAGTGGAATCTGCTCCTCTTGTGTTATTAAATTCACTATTCCAAAAAAACTTATATACCATTTGTTTATCTTTTACCTCTGCAAGCCCTTTGTTTCCCTACAGCAGGCATGATATTCTTTCTTATCACAAATAAGTGATCTACTGAAAAGTTTATTTTCTCCCAAACCCAAATTTTAAAAAATTATTCTTTATTAAAGTCAACCTTTTTCCTTATTTTAACCCCTCATGTGACCTAGAATCCTCCCATTCAAATCTGCTTTTTAAAAAATGAAGGCCATGCGCGGTGGCTCATGCGTGTAATCCCAGCACTTTGGGAGGCCGAGGTAGGCTGGTCATGAGTTCAGGAGATCGAGACCATCCTGGCCAACATGGTGAAACCCCATCTCTACTAAAAATAGATTAGCTGGGTGTGGTGGCACATGCCTGTATTCCCAGCTACTCAGGAGGCTGAGGCAGGCGAATCGCTTGAACCCGGGAGGCAGAGGTTGCAGTGAGCCGAGATTGCACCACTGCACTCCAGCCTGGGCAAAGAGCAAGAATCCATCTCAGTAAATAAATAAATAAATAAAAATAAATGAGATACACACCTAGTTAAGAGCTGGTTTGTCAGGTATTGGTGAATAACATCCTTGGGCCTAGTAAATGAGTGAGTATTGCCTACATATATGAGTTAACATAGGACACTGTCCTAGGCCTTTGCCCTTTTATCCCTACACTTTCTTCCCCATTATTCTTATCTATTCTCACTTTTAAATACGTCTATAAGCTAATTTCTCATAAATGTATGATCTCCAGCCTGGCTTCTCCGCTGAGGTCTAAACCCACATTTACCTGAAGATCTCAATGTATAGAAAGGTGGTATAACATAGTGGTTGAGAACATTGACTATTAACTCATTGAGTGGACTCATGTCCTGACTTTTGAGACTTACTAGCTCAAATTTATTAAATTTAGCAAGTAATAACTTCTTAGCAAGTTACTTAAATGATTTCTACTTCAATTGCCTTATCTGTGAAACAAAGTGAATAACAGTATCTCCCTCATGGTGTTGTTACGAAGATTAAATGAGCAAAACATTTAGAAGAGTGTTGAACACATCCTAAGCATCACATATGCTTACTTCTACTATGTCTCATAAGAATATCAAATGTAACATTTCCAGTCTTGAACTCTTGCTCGCTCCACAACTCCAAACCTGGCCTTCCACCTCAGTAAAAAGTACCACCAAACACCTACTTGGTCAAGCCAGAAACCTGCTTTTTATCACTTCTTGTTCTTCATCTTTATGTCATATCTAGTCCTGTCATAAATATTAAGCAGGTATATAAAGCCCCATTGATTGTTCTTTAAAATATACCTTCCATCCATCCTCTTCTGTCCATTTCCACTCCTCGCACCCCATATCAAGCCACCAACATGCCTCATTCAGTGACTCTAGTAAACCTCCTACGGGTTGCTCTGCTTCTGCTCCCTACCCCCTTAGGATGCATTATCCACACAGAAGGCAAAAAGAACATTGAAAATGTAAATCAAATTGTGGCAGGCCTCTCCTTACAACACATCAGTTCTTCCATCTCACATACTCTTTATTTCCTTCAGGCTCATGCATGATCTCCTCTGTGACTTCTTCCCCAGCCTCATCCCCTTCACTTCCCTCTAGCTCATTACACTCCAGAAACAATCACTTTGTATCAGTTCCTGTGAAACCCCAAGTTCTACCTCAACTTAGGGCCTGGCATCTGTTACTCCCTTTGCCAAGAATGATCTCCCTCCCAGCCTTGAGTCCCAAGGTGTAGTCTTTCTTACTTTCTGGGTCTCAATTTATTTTTCTTTCATAGAACTCTGTGATTTCCTTTTGCAGCTTATATGTAATTATATAATTGTTTACTTTTGTAGGGGCTGCCTTTCCACCTAACCTGTAAACGAACTTAGTTTAGATAGGGACTCAGTTGTTTAATTTACCACACTATACCCAGTATACAGCACAGTGTCTGTCATATCCAATAACTATTTATTGAATGCATGAATCAGTGAGTGAGTAAATAAAAGATAGGGTTATAGATAAAGTACTCTTTCAGGTTCTGGAAAGCTTTCTTGGAAGCTGGAGATCAACAAAAGTTCACTTCTTTTTTCAGGAAAGCCATGAAAATTAAGATGTCATTAATAAATAGGTGTTTCCCTAATGCCTAAGTTGTGAGTGCTTGCTTAAAAAATACCAGTTTCTGTGCCTGTACTCAGAACCAAAAATTTAGAATTTCTGAAGCTGGGGCCTAGGAAGCAACATTGGCCTTATGCCCTAGGTGATTCCAATGCACACCAGATGCTGTTATCATGAGAATAAAATATATTTCTAAAAAAAGCAATTAGTGTTCCAGGTGCTATCTTCTGCCTGGAAGTGCTGAGTATGAAGACACCACCCAGATGGCCATGGGGTGGAGTGAAGCAAATATTTTCCACTAGGAATTTTATGTCGGGATGGTGAAACTCACAATTCTCAGACTTAAAATGACTACTTTTTCTTCAGCCACCCCGTGTTGGTTTGGATGAAGTAGAAAATTCAAGATGGTGGTGGGATAGAGTAAATTATTCCCAAGCCTCCTAGACTTCTCTTTCCTTCTTCATACTCTCCTTCGGTGGGTTTGAGCACATACCTCCAAATCTGCCCCAAACATGAAATGTCTTTGTGGGGTATTTTCCCTACAAATGCTTGCAAATTGTTTTTACATTTTACCCCATATAGTATCTGTTTTTTATATAAAATTACATTGAATTATGTACCAAGAGATGAAACTGATGCTCCAGGAAATGGCATTGTGTTGTTGATGACTCAGTTTACCCTCAAGGACACCTAATCCTCTCTTTTTTTTTATTTTATTATTATTATACTTTAAGTTTTAGGGTACATGTGCACAATGTGCAGGTTAGTTACATATGTATACATGTGACATGCTGGTGTGCTGCACCCATTAACTCATCATTTAGCATTAGGTATATCTCTTAATGCTATCTATCCTTCCCCCCTCCCCCACCCCACAACAGTCCCCAGAGTGTGATGTTCCCCTTCCTGTGTCCATGTGTTCTCATTGTTCAATTCCCACCTATGAGTGAGAATATGCGGTGTTTGGTTTTTTGTTCTTGCGATAGTTTACTGAGAATGATGATTTCCAGTTTCATCCATGTCCCTACAAAGGACATGAACTCCTCATTTTTTATGGCTGCATAGTATTCCATGGTGTATATGTGCCACATTTTCTTAATCCAGTCTATCATTGTTGGACATTTGGGTTGGTTCCAAGTCTTTGCTATTGTGAATAGAGCCGCAATAAACATACGTGTGCATGTGTCTTTATAGCAGCATGATTTATAGTCCTTTGGGTATATACCCAGTAATGGGATGGCTGGGTCAAATGGTATTTCTAGTTCTAGATCCCTGAGGAATCGCCACACTAACTTCCACAAGGGTTGAACTAGTTTAAAGTCCCACCAACAGTGTAAAAGTGTTCCTGTTTCTCCACATCCTCTCCAGCACCTGTTGTTTCCTGACTTTTTAATGATTGCCATTCTAACTGGTGTGAGATGGTATCTCATTGTGGTTTTGATTTGCATTTCTCTAATGGCCAGTGATGGTGAGCATTTTTTCATGTGTTTTTTGGCTGCATAAAAGTCTTCTTTTGAGAAGTGTCTGTTCATGTCCTTTGCCCACTTTTTGATGGGGTTGTTTTTTTCTTGTAAATTTGTTTGAGTTCACTGTAGATTCTGGATATTAGCCCTTTGTCAGATGAGTAGGTTGCGAAAATTTTCTCCCATTTTGTAGGTTGCCTGTTCACTCTGATGGTAGTTTCTTTTGCTGTGCAGAAGCTCTTTAGTTTAATTGGATCCCATTTGTCAATTTTGGCTTTTGTTGCCATTGCTTTTGGTGTTTTAGACATGAAGTCCTTGCCCAGGCCTATGTCCTGAATGGTAATGCCTAGGTTTTCTTCTAGGGTTTTTATGGTTTTAGGTCTAACATTTAAGTCTTTAATCCATCTTGAATTAATTTTTGTATCAGGTATAAGGAAGGGATCAAGTTTCAGCTTTCTGCATATGGCTAGCCAGTTATCCCAGCACCATTTATTAAATAGGGAATCCTTTCCCCATTGCTTGTTTTTCTCAGGTTTGTCAAAGATCAGATAGTTGTAGACATGTGGCGTTATTTCTGAGGGCTCTGTTCTGTTCCATTGATCTATAGCTCTGTTTTGGTACCAGTACCATGCTGTTTTGGTTACTGTAGCCTTGTAGTACAGTTTGAAGTCAGGTAGCATGATGCCTCCAGCTTTGTTCTTTTGGCTTAGGATTGACTTGGCGATGTGGGCTCTTTTTTGGTTCCACATGAACTTTAAAGTAGTTTTTTCCAATTCTGTGAAGAAAGTCATTGGTAGCTTGATGGGGATGGCATTGAATCTATAAATTACCTTGGGCAGTATGGCCATTTTCACGATATTGATTCTTCCTACCTATGAGCATGGAATGTTCTTCCATTTCTTTGTATCCTCTTTTATTTCATTGAGCAGTGGTTTGTAGTTCTCCTTGAAGAGGTCCTTCACGTCCCTTGTAAGTTGGATTCCTAGGTATTTTATTCTCTTTGAAGCAATTGTGAATGGGAGTTCACTCATGACTTGACTCTCTGTTTGTCTGTTATTGGTGTATAAGAATGCTTGTGATTTTTGTATATTGATTTTGTATCCTGAGACTTTGCTGAAGTTGGTTATCAGCTTAAGGAGATTTTGGGCTGAGACGATGGGGTTTTCTAGATATACAATCATGTCATCTGCAAACAGGGACAGTTTGACTTCCTCTTTTCCTAATTGAATGCCCTTTATTTCCTTCTCCTGCCTAATTGCCCTGGCCAGAAGTTCCAACACTATGTTGAATAGGAGTGGCGAGAGAGGGCATCCCTGCCTTGTGCCAGTTTTCAAAGGGAATGCTTCCAGTTTTTGCCCATTCAGTATCATATTGGCTGTGGGTTTGTCATAGATAGCTTTTATTATTTTGAGATATGTCCCATCAATACCTAATTTATTGAGAGTTTTTAGCATGAAGGGTTGTTGACTTTTGTCAAAGGCCTTTTCTGCACCTATTGAGATAATCATGTGGTTTTTGTCTTTGGTTCTGTTTATATGCTGGATTACATTTATTGATTTGCGTATTTTGAACCAGCCTTGCATCCCAGGGATGAAGCCCACTTGATCATGGTGGATAAGCTTTTTGATGTGCTGCTGGATTCTGTTTGACAGTATTTTATTGAGGATTTTTGCATCAATGTTCATCAAGGATATTGGTCTAAAATTCTCTTTTTTGGTTGTGTCTCTGCCCGGCTTTGGTATCAGGATGATGCTGGCCTCATAAAATGAGTTAGGGAGGATTCCCTCTTTTTCCATTGATTGGAATAGTTTCAGAAGGAATGGTACCAGTTCCTCCTTGTACCTCTGGTAGAATTCAGCTGTGAATCCATCTGGTCCTGGATTCTTTTTGGTTGGTAAGCTATTGATTATTGCCACAATTTCAGATCCTGTTATTGGTCTATTCAGAGATTCAACTTCTTCCTGGTTTAGTCTTGGGAGGGTGTATGTGTCGAGGAATTTATCCATTTCTTCTGGATTTTCTAGTTTATTTGCGTAGAGGTGTTTGTAGTATTCTCTGATGGTAGTTTGTATTTCTGTGGGATCGGTGGTGATATCCCCTTTATCATTTTTTATTGAGTCTATTTGATTCTTCTCTCTTTTCTTCTTTATTAGTCTTGCTAGAGGTCTATCAATTTTGTTGATCCTTTCAAAAAACCGGCTCCTGGATTCATTAATTTTTGAAGGGTTTTTTGTGTCTCTATTTCCTTCAGTTCTGCTCTGATTTTAGTTATTCCTTGCCTTCTGCTAGCTTTTGAATGTGTTTGCTCTTGCTTTTCTGGTTCTTTTAATTGTGATGTTAGGGTGTCAATTTTGGATCTTTCCTGCTTTCTCTTGTGGGCATTTAGTGCTATAAATTTCCCTCTACACACTGCTTTGAATGTGTCCCAGAGATTCTGGTACGTTGTGTCTTTGTTCTCATTGGTTTCAAAGAACATCTTTATTTCTGCCTTCATTTCATTATGTACCCAGTAGTCATTCAGGAACAGGTTGTTCAGTTTCCATGTAGTTGAGCGGTTTTGAGTGAGTTTCTTAATCCTGAGTTCTAGTTTGATTGCACTGTGGTCTGAGAGACAGTTTGTTATAATTTCTGTTCTTTTACATTTGCTGAGGAGAGCTTTACTTCCAAGTATGTGGTCAATTTTGGAATAGGTGTGGTGTGGTGCTGAAAAAAATGTATATTCTGTTGGTTTGGGGTGGAGAGTTCTGTAGGTGTCTATTAGGTCCGCTTGGTGCAGAGCTGAGTTCAATTCCTGGGTATCCTTGTTAACTTTCTGTCTCATTGATCTGTCTAATGTTGACAGTGGGGTGTTGAAGTCTCCCATTATTATTGTGTGTGAATCTAAGCCTCTTTGTAGGTCACTCAGGACTTGCTTTATGAATCTGGGTGCTCCTGTATTGGGTGCATATATATTTAGGATAGTTAGCTCTTCTTATTGAATTGATCCCTTTACCATTATGTAATGGCCTTCTTTGTCTCTTTTGATCTTTGTTGGTTTAAAGTCTGTTTTATCAGACTAGGATTGCAATCCCTGCCTTTTTTTGTTTTCCATTTTCTTGGTACATCTTCCTCCATCCTTTTATTCTGAGCCTATATGTGTCACTGCACATGAGATGGGTTTCCTGAATACAGCACACTGATGGGTCTTGACTCTTTATCCAATTTGCCAGTCTGTGTCTTTTAATTGGAGTATTTAGTCCATTTACATTTAAAGTTAAGATTGTTATGTGTGAATTTGATCCTGTCATTATGATGTTAGGTGGGTATTTTGCTCGTTACTTAATGCAGTTTCTTCCTAGCCTCGATGGTCTTTACAATTTGGCATGATTTTGCAGTGGCTGGTACCGGTTGTTCCTTTCCATGTTTAGTGCTTCCTTCAGGAGCTCTTTTAGGGCAAGCCTGGTGGTGACAAAATCTCTCAGCGTTTGCTTGTCTGGAAAGTATTTTATTTCTCCTTCACTTATGAAGCTTAGTTTGGCTGGATATGAAATCCTGGGTTGAAAATTCTTTTCTTTAAGAATGTTGAATATTGGCCCCCACTCTCTTCTGGCTTGTAGAGTTTCTGCCGAGAGATCCGCTGTTAGTCTGATGGGCTTCCCTTTGTGGGTAACCCGACCTTTCTCTCTGGCTGCACTTAACATTTTTTCCTTCATTTCAACTTTGGTGAATCTGACAATTATGTGTCTTGGAGTTGCTCTTCTCGAGGAGTATCTTTGTGGTGTTTTCTGTATTTCCTGAATCTGAATGTTGGCCTGCCTTGCTAGATTGGGGAAGTTCTCCTGGATAATATCCTGCAGAGTGTTTTCCAACTTGTTTCCATTCTCCCCGTCACTTTCAGGTACACCAATCAGACGTAGATTTGGTCTTTTCACATAGTCCCATATTTCTTGGAGGCTTTGTTTGTTTCTTTTTATTCTTTTTTCTCTAAACCTCCCTTCTCGCTTCATTTCATTCATTTCATCTTCCATCACTGATACCATTTCTTCCAGTTGATCGCATCGGCTCCTGAGGGTTCTGTATTCTTCATGTAGTTCTCGAGCCTTGGCTTTCAGTTCCATCAGCTCCTTTAAGCACTTCTCTGTATTGGTTATTCTAGTTATACATTCGTCTAAATTTTTTTCAAAGTTTTCAACTTCTTTGCCTTTGGTTTGAATTTCCTCCTGTAGCTCAGAGTAGTTTGATCGTCTGAAGCCTTCTTCTCTCAACTCGTCAAAGTCATTCTCCGTCCAGCTTTGTTCCGTTGCTGGTGAGGAACTGCGTTCCTTTGGAGGAGGAGAGGTGCTCTGCTTTTTAGAGTTTCCAGTTTTTCTGCTCTGTTTTTTCCCCATCTTTGTGGTTTTATCTACTTTTGGTCTTTAATGATGGTGATGTACAGATGGGTTTTTGGTGTGGATGTCCTTTCTGTTTGTTAGTTTTCCTTCTAGCAGACAGGACCCTCAGCTGCAGGTCTGTTGGAGTTTGCTAGAGGTCCACTCCAGACCCTGTTTGCCTGGGTAACAGCAGTGGTGTCTGCAGAACAGCGGATTTTCATGAACCGCGAATGCTGCTGTCTGATCGTTCCTCTGGAAGTTTTGTCTCAGAGGAGTACCCGGCCGTGTGTGGTGTCAGTTTGCCCCTACTGGGGTGTGCCTCCCAGTTAGGGTGCTCGGGGGTCAGGGGTCAGGGACCCACTTGAGGAGGCAGTCTGCCGGTTCTCAGATCTCCAGCTGCGTGCTCGGAGAACCACTGCTCTCTTCAAAGCTGTCAGACAGGGACATTTAAGTCTGCAGAGGTTACTGCTGTCTTTTTGTTTGTCTGTGCCCTGCCCCCAGAGGTGGAGCCTACAGAGACAGGCAGGCCTCCTTGAGCTGTGGTGGGCACCACCCAGTTCGAGCTTCCTGGCTGCTTTGTTTACCTAAGCAAGCCTGGGCAATGGCGGGCGCCCCTCCCCCAGCCTCACTGCTGCCTTGCAGTTTGATCTGAGACTGCTGTGCTAGCAATCAGCGAGACTCCGTGGGCCTAGGATCCTCCGAGCCACGTGAGGGATATAATCTCCTGGTGCACTGTTTTTTAAGCCCATCGGAAAAGCGCAGTATTAGGGTGGGAGTGACCCGATTTTCCAGGTGCCATCTGTCACCCCTTTCTTTTACTAGGAAAGGGAACTCCCTGACCCCTTGTGCTTCCTGAGTGAGGCAATGCCTCGCCCTGCTTTGGCTCGTGCATGGTGCGCTGCACTCACTGTCCTGCGCCCACTGTCTGGCACTCCCTAGTGAGATGAACCCGTTACCTCAGATGGAAATGCAGAAATCACCCATCTTCTGCATCGCTCACTCTGGGAGCTGCAGACTGGAGCTGTTCCTATTCGGCCATCTTGGCTGCCCCCGAGACACCTAATCCTCTCTTTAGGCGCATGAGCAACCCATTTGAGAAACAGGTGATTGTTGCCTGTATATATCTTATCTCTACACTAAACTGCAAATACCTTGTTGTATTATGTTATGTTCTCCACAATGTTTTCAACACAGTAGATATCCAATAAATAGCTAATGAATTTGGAACACAGGAGTTTGAAAGAAATAAGGAATCTGAGAAAGCAGGATAGACCTGCCAGCAGCCAGACGCTGTTGGAAGTGCCACCGTAGGAAGGTCCTGCCTGCCTCTCAAGATCAAGTGATCACTTCAGCAGAGAATGCTTTTGGTCTTAACATAGTCTCTCAAAACTCGTGGCCTTCAGTAAATGGACTTCAAAGAGGTCTTGGACTTGCATACTCATGCGGAGAAGAAAAAAACTTTTCGAACATCAAATTAGAGCTTTCAGGATTCAAAATGCTCAAACTATCTCTAATGATACCTGATGGAATCAGGACTCAGAACATTCCCACCTCCAAGATATTTTAACTCCCCTTGTTTTTCTCAAGTTGCATTAACTTAAATGCTAACAGCCTACTTTAGCTTTTTTGTAATTAACATTTTTAAAGTCTGTGCTCCGATCTAATTCAAGACCATCTACAAGGTGAAATACTCTATGAAACCCTTATTAGTGATTTTTTAAAGAAAATATTTTTTAAAAAGCAACCTCCCTACCACTTACAATAGTGTTACCTTAGTACACAGCTTTTCTGCAGACATTCATATTCAACCCCACTTGATTCCGTTAGTATTTATGTCTTGTCCAGTACATGCAAAGTAATAATTGACATTGCTATATAGGAATCTGTTTTTGTGGCTTATGGCTTGGGAATTTATTTGGCTCCTTCTTAAAAACTTGGTCTTCTTGACCCCTCAGCCTTCACCAGTTTGAAAATTCCAACCATAATCCTCTGTGGGGATTTACACAGGTGTCTATTATTGCCCATAATCTGTGATAGGGCTTCCAGTATCCTTGTTGCAGAAAGGTTAAGCCCTCCTGTCTTTATTCCTGAGTAAAAAAGTCCACAGGGTTTTAGTATTGTCAGGGAGCAGATTGAAACAAGCTGCAACTTCAATCAGGCCCTAAGCCGGTGTCTATGCCAGCGGGGAATCTCTGTGATGAACAAAGGGTTCCATTAGAAAACGGAGCAGTTAGTTTTTAACTCCAGAGTTATACAAAAACAAAACTCTTTATCCTCTACTATTCTTAGGGTGGCCATATTTTCCAAAACAAAATTTGAGACTCATGTTCTGACAGATACATAGGTACTTTTGTCACAACAGTTTCAGACTATCTAATGTTGGGACAGTCTCATAGTATTTAGGATGTAGTAGTCCCACTTTATCCACAGTTTTAATTCCCATAATTTCAGTTGTCCCACAGTCTGAAAATATTTAATGGAAAATTCCAGAAATAAAATAATTCATAAGTTTTAAATTGTGTGCCTCTATAAGTAGTTTGATAAAATCTCACACCACTTAGCCCCATCCCTCCTGGGACATGACCCATCTTTTTGTCCAGAATCTCCACACTGTAGATGTTACCCACCCACTAGTCAGTAGCCATCTCGGTTATCAGATCCATTGTCATAGTATCACAGTGTTTGTGTTCAAAGAACCCTTATTTTATTGAATAATGGCCCTAAAGCACAGAGGTAGTGTTGCTGGCAATTTGGATATGCCAAAGAGAAGCTGTAAAGTGTCTCCTTTAAGTGAAAAGGTAAAAGTTCTCAACTTAACAAGGAAAGAAAAAAAATCATATTGAGGTTGCTAAGAGCTATGGTAAGAACAAATCTTCTATCTGTGAAATTGCAAAAAAAGACAAAGAAATTTGTGCCGGTTTTGCTGTCACACCTCAAACTGCAAAAGTTATGGCCACAGTGTGTGATAAGTGCTTAGTTAAGAGGGAAGAGGCATTACATTTGTGAGTGGAAAACATGAACAGAAACGTTTCGACTGACAGCGATCGGATTTCATACTATCCTCGCTTTCAGGCATTCAATGGGGGTCTTGGAACATTTTCCCAGAGAATAAAGGGGGACTACTCTGTACTGTTGCTGTATGCATACCACACGTTGGTACCCAGCATACCAGTTAACAAGGAAGCTTACAAAATGAGATTGCACTACATGGCCATTAGTAGAGACCACTGCCCTTTTTGTCCTGAGGGCCAGTGGGCAGCTGGAAACATATGGCCTTTTGGACCTTCCTGTTTGAAGATATACAGTCTATCTCTAGAACTGTGGTCATCAGGGCTTGTTAGTATGTTTGTGGTGCCGATCTTTATCTTTCAGTCTTCTGAATCTGAAAGAGATGTCCGCTATCTTAGATTGTTCTTACCTCTGGTACTGACTTGTCTCTGCTTCTCTCCAGTGCCAGTAACTAAGCTATAAGACCTGAAGGGGGCACCTCAGCGTGACCTGTGAACATCAGCTCCCAGACTCAGAATAGTCTAAGTGTCTTCAGAAAAGTCATAAAGAAGGGGCCTTCCCATGCTATAGCCAAGCAAGAATTTGGGAGCAGAAGGACTTGAGGCAAGGAGGAGTGGCCAGGAAGTGGCAAAAAGGAAGTGGGATGGGGAGGCCCTCCACCAAAAATTATACCTCTGATATAAACGAGTCAATCACTAGCCTCCCAGAAGCTGTCTAGACGATGCCCCAAACTTGCAGTTAAAGCGTGGTTCTCATGGTTTCAATCTCTGAGAAACGAATAGTAGGCTCTGCAACCAAGTTCTGTACCCTTTAAAGGCCTTGCATTGGAAACACCCTAATGGTGTCTGTCTCAGTCACAGCAGGAACAGGTTGGGAGTGCCATTCCAGAATGCTGCTTCTTGCCTTTGTGTCTTTTTTGACTGTCACCAATAAAACAAGCAAGGATGAGCCAGATGCAAATGGGTGCAGGACATCTCTGTGTCATTCTTTTTTCATGACTCTTTTAAGTGTTAACCCAAATGCGTCTCACAATCACTTGTGTACATGTCTGCTTGGCATGTAGCTTACAGTTCACTAGCAAATCTCACATAAGAATTCTCTTCATTTTCAACTGTTGTTTCCAATAGTTTGCCCATAGGTAAAGCTTGGAAAGGCAAAGTCAAAATGATAGCAACTGCAAGTGTTACATTAATACCGCTTACATGAGGTTTTTTAAATATATGTATAACTCTGAAGGGCTTAGCAGATCTTAGGTGGAAGGATGTTCTTTTCAAAGTGTCACTTTGCCAGAAGGAAGGAAGACACCTTCCATCAATAGAAACAGTAAAAGCATGCCTCAAATCGTATTTATCTCTCTAAATTCTGAAAGCATATTAAGGAAGAATAGCAATATTCCACTTTGGCTACAAATTGCTAATTAATAACTACAATTCTCCCAGAGGTAAAATATTAACATTTTAAAAATGAAATTAAACATCACAATCTTCTTCTAATTCTTACAAAAATATTTAGCAGCAATAGCTGTTTAATTATTTAGGCATTTGTTAGTGGTGTAAATATTATCAGCACAGTCATAAATATTTTCTGCTTTGTCCACAATCAGCTAAGGATATGTTGCTTGTCGGACTTAAATTAAGATCTATTTAAGGCTGCCTGCTGGCCACAAAATAATTACTTACACTTCCTGATGCCTGAATCTGTTAGATATAGCAGCAAGAAGTGTACTTTGTTTTTGTAAGTCAGGAAAAGTTGCATTTCTTATATAAATTTCATTGTTGATGTTATTAAAGAGGATTAGGGTGGGGTTGAAGTAGCTGAAAATTTAATTAATCTAATCCCTTTAACAGGAATTATTTTCATATTGATAATTCTCTGTAACAACAGTATTACAGATCACGCCCTGTGAAATATTTACACTAAATATTGTAGCCTGTAATCTCTCCTCCAGCTTTTTCTTTGGGGAAGGATAAGATTTACGGCTTCTTCACCTTTCATCTTTTTTTTTTTTTTTTCCTTTCTCTCACCTGAAGTGCAGGGGACCAAAAGGAAATTTTTTTTTTTTTTCCTGCTTCTTCTGTTAATTTTCTGTCAATGTCATCATATCTCAGTAAGTTATGTTAATAGCCATCAAATCACTAATCTCCTAAAAGAGCACGAGTGTTATGAAATAGGGAGAACAATCCAATTGATTTTTTCCCTCTTTGGTATCTACAGTCATTTGGTGTAGATTCTCATTTGAAATGATTTGTTTACCCATTGATTTCGATAAATTGTTATGCTGCTGAAAATATCACTAAGAGTAGAGTCAAATGAAGGACGAAACTGTCATTCTGATCAACTTCTTCTGATCATCTCCAGTGTAAATTGGGAATTGTTCCCAATCAGCTCAAATGTCATGTTATCAAGGAGACCTTCTCTGACTTCCCAAAATAAAATTACAATCACCATTGCTTCCTTTAATTGGCTTTATTTTCTCCATACAAGTTATCATCGTGTAATATTATAACACATTATGTTTGTTTGTTTAGTGCCTCTCCCCCAACTAGGATGGATGTGCCACAGGAAGCAAGGACTTGGATTTGTTTACTGCTGTATCTTGAGAGCCAAGCTGAGTGCCTTAAATATGGCAATCAATAACAAATTGTTGCATGTATGAATCTTTACTCTCATTTTTTTGGGTGCCTAAAGCACCAGATCTGTGCCAAGCAGTGAAGAACTTGATACAAATGTAGACATTTGCCCTGAGCTGGCTGTTCCACTCAGCCTCAATGGAAGGGTGCCCACTGAGAACAGACCTGGTGCTTTCTGTAGCTATGCCTTCATTAAAGGACTAAAACTGGGTTGTATAGTGCTGTTTGGCCTCCTCATGTTTACAATATCCAGTGATACAAAGCAGAGACTCTCTAAGGATGCCCTCCAGGATACGACTTCTGTAGAATATGAACAGGAGTTACTAAACTAGAAAGAGACTCCGTGGTCACGTAAATCTATGAAACTAGGTATTATGTGAAGCTAAACAAGGTTCTTAATTTCAAGGTATATCAGATTATGATAACATTCATTAGGGCTCTCCAAGACAAGAAGATTAGGCTGTGTTTCCTGAACTTATTTGGTCTTAGACATTTCCTTTCTACCAGCCAATCCTGTTTCTACAACAGGGCTACAACAGAGGGAACTCCAGTGACTTGGGAATTCAGCAAGCCAGGGAAGGGGTAAGAGGCACCAGTCTCGTCACTGCCTCTTACTGACTTTATTATGTGACCTTGGACAAATTACTTAACGCCTCTATGCCTCAGTTTCCTCTTCTGTAAGGTAGGGTTGAAAAGGATTACCCAGGAAAATGTACGTAGTGTCCAGCACACACGTGCTAACTAAATGGTGGTTATTGCCAATACTTTATATTGAGTATAGGCATGAGAGCCTTTTACATAGATTTCTTCAACCATATTTTATAAAATAGGTTTGTTAGTATTGACCAATTTCCAGAAGCAGCCTAATGTGTCATCTCGTGTGGTCCCAGTGCCCTATCCCTATCTGAGAAGCTCTGCACACCTATGCTGAAGACAAACAAATGTTATCTTTCAACACAACTTACTACAAACATCTGATAACTCCCTTTCGTGGATCCCGCAGCTCCTTTCCCCTTGTTTCCATACCCCTGACCTCAGACGAAGACGCTTTTGTCAGGAGGAAGATGGTAACATCCAAGTTAATGATAGTGCAGATGGCTACATGCTGACAGATTTTGAAGTGACCATATTTTTTCAGTAAATTTCAAATGAAGGTGTGATTTGTGTAAATCTGACCTCTTCCTGTAAAATGTGCATTTACATATATTTAGAATTTATAAATCCTGACAGATTCCACAATATTTATAGCCCTCCATAAAAAGCCTTTGCCAGTTTGTAGAGCTTTGCATTTGGCTCTCTGGCATGCTTAAGAGAATTTAAATAATAATAAATTTGGTGATGTCTTCCACCTGGAACAGAAACTTATTTCCCTCTGCCCTGGCTCATTTTGAAGGGGATACTATAAATAGTGCCACAGGCGCTGGGATCAGGACTAGGGAATTGAAATTTGAGAGAGAAGTACAGAAACATTTTCATTATCACTGATTCCTTGAGTGTATTTTTAAAACAGTTCTGTTCCTCAAATAATGTACCTTCTCTCCTTTCTCCTGCCCTATCACAATTATACTTGAATCTCCAAAACCTGTTGCCAACTTTAGGATTCGGTTACATTAATGGGAAAGAGAGAGTGAGAGTATTAGCTGACTAGGTAGGAGAAAGTTGCCTCTAGGGAGACCAAAGCAATTCTCCCACGTTCATCTTATATTTCATAGGAGTCAGCTAGTCACTGAGTGTCAGCGTCTAAAGTGTAAATTCATTATCTGAGACCTCGCTCCTGTATCCTACAGGTATGATGAAAAGCTCACAGTTCATGGAAAAAAAAAAAAAGAAAGAAACCTAATCGTAATTACAAAAGGACAATGTCAGAGGATCAATTCTTTTCACCCAGCCATGCTCATAATAACTGAGTACAGAATAAGAAACACCTGAATAGTCAAGTCCTAGTGATACTACTTGTTTTCTTAAAAACAAAATCAACAAAAATCTGGTAACTTGTCGTTTGCCATGGAATCTACTGATGAAAGCTGACAGTAGCCATTTAGTGTAACATAAGCAGTGTTGTAACTTGTAATATTAACTAGGAGATTTATTTCTAGCTTCTTGTTTGAATGGCTGTAAAGGAAGTAGCATTTGTTAAAGGTAGAATAATAATAACTAACATCCATGAAGAACTGCCTATGGGCAGGCACAGAGTAACAAACACATCAAGTGGCTGTGGTTTTGATGTGCAACAGCCTCCTAATTGAGTAGTAGGTTTTCTTGTCCTGATAACTTGGAGCACACTCCCAGCCCCAAGACTTTCCTGAACAATCCTTTTATCTTTACCTAATAGGCTGGCAGGTATTTGGACCAAGCCCCAGAGCCTTTAGGGTACCACATTTTAATAATTTGTGGTGAACAAAGCAAACGTTTTAAAACCAGACATTATGAAGCAAGGACCCAGTTAAGTATGACAGATTTCAGGGAAAGCCAAAAAAAAAAAGGCTGAATGTTGTATAGGGGTATTGTCTCCCCTACAGAACACAGGTATCTATGGTTCATGGCTCATTCTAAAGCTTTGCTTGAAAAATGACTTTTTAAAGAAGTGTACTCTTAAAGAATGTCCTTCAGACAGGGAGGAATTTCCCTTGCTTTTCTATAGCATCTTTCTAAGAGGAAGCAGAGGTATTGAGCTGTTAGACAGTTGCTCAGAGTCTTCGTGCTTCTGTGACCACATTATGGGTCTAACACATATGGGATAAATAAACTGTTTTCATTTCTTAAAGCACATGGAAGGAAACAAGACAAGAAAATTACCATATTGCTTTTTTTTTTTTTTTTTTTTTAAAAACTATTAAAGAGGAGAATCCAGTTAGGGCAAATAAAAATGATTACTGAAAACAGATTTTTTTTTCCTTTTCTAGCCTCTTACTGAGCAACAGCAATATGGCAAGACTTGTGGCAAACCAGTGTTTTGATGCACCCTCTTTTGTTCTTCTTCCATAGGGCAATCCCTACATGTGCAATAATGAGTGCGATGCGAGTACCCCTGAGCTGGCACACCCCCCTGAGCTGATGTTTGATTTTGAAGGAAGACATCCCTCCACATTTTGGCAGTCTGCCACTTGGAAGGAGTATCCCAAGCCTCTCCAGGTTAACATCACTCTGTCTTGGAGCAAAACTATTGAGCTAACAGACAACATAGTTATTACCTTTGAATCGGGGCGTCCAGACCAAATGATCCTGGAGAAGTCTCTCGATTATGGACGAACATGGCAGCCCTATCAGTATTATGCCACAGACTGCTTAGATGCTTTTCACATGGATCCTAAATCCGTGAAGGATTTATCACAGCATACGGTCTTAGAAATCATTTGCACAGAAGAGTACTCAACAGGGTATACAACAAATAGCAAAATAATCCACTTTGAAATCAAAGACAGGTTCGCGTTTTTTGCTGGACCTCGCCTACGCAATATGGCTTCCCTCTACGGACAGCTGGATACAACCAAGAAACTCAGAGATTTCTTTACTGTCACAGACCTGAGGATAAGGCTGTTAAGACCAGCCGTTGGGGAAATATTTGTAGATGAGCTACACTTGGCACGTTACTTTTACGCGATCTCAGACATAAAGGTGCGAGGAAGGTAAGAGAAAATCTGTCTGCCTTCAATGGGAACGGGTGTGTCCAAAGAAAATGCCAGAGTGTCTCACAGCTGTAAAGTAACATTTGTCAATTTCTACTGCAACGTTTTCTTCAGGAACTCCAGTGTAGAACTAGGTTCTGAAGGCATTCTGAGACCCCTCATCCTCATCAGTTTGTAATCCCAAACTTGCTGTCACTGAACCTAGCATGATTCTTCAGAATTTAAATAAAAGTGAATTTTAAAAAGTAACTCCCTGGGTCAGGAGGTCCTTTAGGTCTTTAAGGCAGTGAAGCCAGGGGAAGCAAAACCATTTGCCCTATAAGGAACTGAAAAACTAGAAATACAACATACCATTGTTTACAAATGCAAAGCAGGGATTCAACATGGTACAGCAGTCAATTTATGTTTTGTGTAATATTGCACAAAAAAATCTGGAAACTAGAGTTATATTTCTGTAAATTTATTAAATCAGAATCAATAGCTTGTAGGAAACATTTGTTAAATTGGGACAAGTCTACTTTTCATGTTTTTGGATATTACTATGTCAAAAATATATACTAGGATTTAAAATATAGACCTGAGTTGGGCTCCCTTCATCTTGTAGATTAATCACAAATGGACAGAGTTTAAACACATTAATTAAACACAGTCAGGGATAGCTTTGGTTTTCATAATATACTAGAGACAGAACTGAGCAAATTTCCAAGAATTTTGAAGATGTTTAAATGAAAAACTTCAATAATGAGAACCAGAACCACCACACAGGGATTTTCAACCAGCTTTTTAAGTGTGGCGTATTATCAAAACGACCACCTGATGGGAGTGGAAGCATGAGATAATGAGTGGGAAAACTAAAGGTAAGAGCAGAGTAGCAAAGGGAAAGGCAAGCAAAGAAATAACACCCCAGTAAAAAGGCCAAGATATCTTTAAATCGAAATATATGAGGATAAGAATATAAATAGTATATATCATGTAGGTTTAATTATTTAATGATAAAATTCAAACAGATAAGGCAGGATTGATTCAATTTATTGGCTGCCAACATCCTTTAGGCAGCCCAGTTCTCAGAAACTGGAGAAGTGTTGAGACTTTCTGGTCTGTCAGAGATTTGCCTTACCTATGTGTGCTGGGAGAAAGGTCACTGCTGTTAAGGTAAAGACCATAGTGGGAACACAGAATGGAGTGGTGGGCTTCACCGTAGTGTGGTGTCAAAGGTTTTAGAGTCTTAGCTGTGGAAAAGTCGTAGAAACTGGTGGCCATCTACTCTCAGCTTTTTCTAGCTTCATGTTCCTCATGGAAGAATCAAGAGCGTTTATCTGCGAAGCTTTTCCTAAAACTTTTGACCAAGGTCTTAGTGGTATATAACGAGTATATCTTTAAATCAGAACGATATTGAAATTGTGAGTTCTAAGCTGTAGAGGATAATTCATGTATTATTAGCAGGGTACATGAAAGGGCAATATGGAGCTGTTGTCTTAAACATGAGTTTGCTATTTATAATAATACACAGCCATTATACTTATGAACATTTTAGCAAAAGACTATTAGTTTCCAGGATCTTATTCTTGGGGACATATGATATATGAAAATAGTTGATGTTGTTATTATTAACGATAGCTTGCCACAATGAAGTAGCAAATATTCAATTCATCTACATGAATAATGGTAAAAAATTAACAAACTAAGATTTGAATTTTAATCCTAGTGTAATCTACATTGCTCGGTAGATTCATCTAGGCCAGTTTCCTTGCAGTTTAAGAAATACTTACTTAATCTGAGCCCAAATTCCTATTGCTCCACTTCCCCAAATACCTTTATTTGCCACTTGTAAATAAGGCAATCTTCTGAAGCATTTTGGTTGAGAAAAACCTATTGCTGATGCTTATTTTTGTTATTAGTATTCATTTTGTTTCCTCTAATAATTTAAAAGAAAGTGTAAAATAAACTTGAAAGCTAAAGGCATTTTTCTGCATTCTCCACTGCTGTCAAGCATGCCATCTCCTAAAGGTGGTGTGTTGGAAATGTAGGTCCCTTCAGATCTATCACATTTCTTCCATCTCTCAGACTAGTCATTTCCTCCAATTGCATTTCAGTGGTTCTGAGGAGTTTGGAGGGCTCCTCCCTCCTTCTCTGGACTCAGCTCCACTGTCTTTTCCTGTTCACCAGTCAACTGTAAGCTGAAGAGAAGCAGCTGGGCAAACGAGAAAGGTGCAGTAGAGGTGAGCCCCTTCCATAAGGTCTTCTTCTGTCACCTCCAGACTTTGTCCAAATCCTCAGGGTAGAACTGATGCTGGCATGTACTGCACTAGGCACCAGATGGCTGGAGTATTTTTAGTCTTAGGGGAGGGACTAAAGAAGCAAGGTCTGATGGCTCGGGCGTGTCTCCAGCTTTTAAGTTATATAATGAAGATCTGCTGATGATGGAGCCAGTGAAGGGAAATGTTGAGCTATAGTCTGGTTCAGGGGCCTTTCAGCATAGAAGCTGATCTAATTATTTTACCCTTGAAAGTTTCAGTAAGATTAATGGTCTAGATTGTCTTTCTGTTATATAACAAATCATCTATAGAAGGATTAAATATTAATTGATGATCTCTAAAAGAAAGTTCTAAAGTTTCCCTTTCAAGGCTCTCATAAATGTACACTTTTCAAAATACAACTGAAGTTCTTGTTCCTTGCACCCGCCCCCACCATCCCATGAAATGATTGCAACATTTAACATGCCTTTATATGTCTATATCTGATCATGACAATGATATTTTTCTGCTTGCTACTTCTATCTCCAACCCCACCATAATGTGGAAATTGACATAAGTTATTTTGGGAAAGTAGAATGGAGACCAGATGTAAACATCCATGGTATAGTGGACAGAGAATTCAGAATTTTTTTACCTTGAAATCTTAAACTGTGAGACAAAAACAGTTGAGCTTTGCTTAAGATGACTGAGCTTGTGAGATCCAATTCTCCATTTCTTTGTGCATATGTTTGTTTTATACTGGCTAGTGTTGTTTGATGGAAAAATAGTGTTTTGATTGACATTAGACTAATGTAGCATTTATGTTCTTTTTGGAATGTGATACATCTGATACCTATTTTACTAGTAAGAAAAAAGTGTAATCTCATCATAAAAAATTTATTCTCCTTTTGCCACACGCTTATTTTGCTTCCATTTACTCCCTCTCATTGTGTATTTATTAAGATAATGAAGGAAAAAGAGGGAACATGGCTGTTGGCAATTTCAGCAGCTCCGTAGTACTTACATTGTTCAATAAACCTAATAATCTACATGGACTAATTCTGACTTATGGATGTCCCGCTTCAGTAAATCAGGGTGATTTTCTCCAGTGAATAACAGACGAGTGCAGTGTGCCAGTACCTTAATTAAAGAGCGGCTCTCTTAGTCTTGATCTCATTTTAATTTAGAGGGTAATACTACAATAATATCACTAATGGAAGGTACATTAAAGGGCATCAAGTAGCATTAACTGTATTAAATTATGGTACTTATGTTAATTAACTGCTGAAGCAAGATGGTTCTAATGGCCAAAAAGGTCGTCTAATGCATAAATAAAATCTACTCAGATGAGGGGCGAGAGGAGAAATTAGAAGTAAATGTTTGTTCTGAACATCTTTTTATACAGACAGGGGGTTAAACTCAAAAGCTGTTAAATATAGATAATGTCCAAAATGTTTTCTTACTTACACCATTGAAAACTTTGATTTTTAAGTATTTTGATTCCTTCTAAGCTTTCCACAATTAAAATAATTGAAAAAGCGAGCACTGTATTTGTCAGCTGCGTAGATTTTATGGAATATAAACTCAACATTATTTATTGTTTCTTTGAGGTAAACACTTTCGAAGAAATAATGTGATTTAATGTAATAATTTGTAAATCTGAAAGACAAATGAATCTTTAGTAATCTACTCATTTATTTTTAAGATATGCTATCAGCCATATATCAAGTTACTGATTTTAGCCATAAGACAATGGAAATTCTATTTTAACAGTAAGAACTTGAAGAAAGTGGCCTGGAAAACTCCCATCAACATCTTCAGTATTTACCCTTTAACAAAATATTCCTAAAGGTAATTATCGGTCATTTTTTCTCAATGGTCATTACACATTTCTTACCCCTTGCAGTGCCTACTCAGGCTCCATTATAGGTAGTTGACTGCCATAATAGTGAACAGTATTTTTTCCTTTTTCTACCTCCATTGTTTACCTCCAAGAAAGAAGCCTTGGAATATTAGCACAGAAGTTTCACTTCGACAAAACTTTTTGGTGCCATCTTCACTTCATGGCTGCCCCTGCTCAGAATCACACTCTCCCTGCCTAATTCCAGGACCTGCAAAGGGCCAGGACCAGAGCCACTATGACTAGGTGCCAGGAGTGAGGCAGGCCCCCTACGTCACTCTCAGGAGTCCAGCTTCTATGCGTAAACCCTTATTCTTTGAATGTCACTGCCTTTATATTTGCCGTAATTAGAACAAGGTGAAGCTGACATCATGTTCTTGAAGCACAGCTTCCACCTGGTTAGTGCGAAAAGATGTGATGTCAGGTAACCAAGAACACTTGGGGAAATTCAAAAGTATAAAAGCAGTAGAGCACTTTTTAAATTTCTGGAAAAATCAGTTATTCTGAAGGTTCCGTAAGTCTTTTTCTTAGCCACAACTGAAATAAATCTGAAATATTTACTGTTTACCTCTTTTGTAAGAGACATCTCATGAAAATGCTTTTAAAGCATTGAGCCTGGCCTTTATCTATTCTTTTCCAATTAGTCTCAATTATTGAAGTTGGGCTTTACTGCCACTTAACAGATTCTGCTATTTATAACACCTTCTTGCTTTCTGTCATCCATAAATACTTATCCTCTACTCTGGGGCAGATGCTGGCTTTGATGGTAGACAGACGAAGATGCACCAAGCATAGTCTCTGCTCTTAAGGAGCTGATATCCAGAAGGGACACAGACTTTATAAACAACAGCAACAACAACAAAATGATGATAATGTGGGTGAAGTGCTTTTACTGTGTGAATATTCAAAGTGCTGTGGTAGCAGAGAAGCTACTAATGTAATCTGGAAAGACTAGTAAAACCTTTGATACAGATGTGACATGTATGATGTCTCGAAATATGGGTTTTATTGTGCCAAGCAGCCAGGAAAGAATGGAGATCGTAGGCAGACAAATTATACCTAAAAACAGCACAGCATGTTAAGGAACTCCAAGCAGTAAGGAACTGATGGAATTAAGAGCCCTGAAGATGCTCTACCATCTTCCCTTTATGGGTCTTCAGCATGTTCAGGAAGCTCTGAAGGATTCTTACCTCTTTCTCTCTGATTCTCCTATGTCATAAGAAACCCAAAATCATATGGAGCCTCCATATTAATTGACTACAAGTGAGGAACATTTTTTAAGGCAATTGTAGTAAAGGCTATTCTCTTGTAACTGTGCAGACTGGAGAGCTATAACATTGCTTAATTGTGGAGCAACTATAGCTCCAAGCCCTGATGCTCAAGTGGAGAATCCAGAAAAGCTCTCCATATTCCACAGGAGCCATCATATGGCAGTGGTCTCAGTTTTGCTTACAAAGTCAGTAGGACTTGTTGCCCAGTCAGATTTTGGGGAAGACTTCCCAGTGAATTGGATGGTGGGGCCAAAACTAAAATGGGGAATAAATACTGAAACAGGCTTTTAGTTAATTCATGATTTAGCTAGTTATTTTGTTGCACCATTTCAAGTAGTAGAGATTCAAGTAGAGATTCTAGTTAAGGATTTGAAAATACTTGTCTAGTGTTGTAGAGAGAGATTTGAGCTCAAATATAGGTTTGAGAATTATTACCTTATGTGTGATGGTGGATGCTTTGAGAATCGATGACATTGAGGATTTTTTTGTTCATAGGTATAAATGACCATTATAGAACATTTACAGAATCCTGTGGAATACTACTATGTAAAAGGTAATTTCTGAAGGAAATTGAGAAATAATCTGAGACAATTCAAAGAGAAGGGAATGAGTTAATGTCATTCTAATAATCCCCACTCATATTTAAGTAATAGTCCTTTAAATTTGTATAGCATTCAGTTTACAAAATTCTTGTCAGGTACCTTATTTCCTTTAGTACTTACAGGACACTTGTGAGGCAGGTGTTGGTTAACCTCATTTTACAGAGGAGAAAACTGAGGACCAGAGAAGTGCCATGACTTTTTCTTTAACGTCACACATAATAAAGTGGTAAAATCAGGTTTTTCATGACAAACCTTAGGCTTTTTCCAAACATTATGCTCTTACAGTCGCACCAGCCAGAGATCAGCTCAGTATATATAGAAGACCCCAAAAATTCCCAAAGAAGCCATCTTTAAATAGCAACAATGAATCAATACATCTTATGACTCCGCCCCTCTTAGAATGTTCTGGTAGTCACATTCTCCATGGCTTTTGGCTCAGTATTTTATTACACCAGGCTGCTCTGTGTTTATCTGAACTCTAACTTCTTACTTCATTTTTATCAACTTTCAAATGTGTGATTGGGCTCATTTGTCACATTGTGTTAAGTCTAGGTGTTTTACTACTAAAATCAAATTGTGATGATAGCTTCTTATTTTTCCATGGGAAGACAAAAATAAATAAATAAGCACAATTTTCTCAATGTTAATTTTTCTCCCATATTTCTTCATAAACTTTTATTATGTACACCTGCTTTCAACTAATGGGCATCATCAAACACTAAAACAAGTCATATATCTTAATGGATAAACTTGGAAATGGCCAACTACCTTCGCTTATTTTAAGCAAGTTCATACTTCAAGTGAGGAAAATATGTTTTTCCTTTTAACTTCCACATATAAGTCCACATTCTCTCTTCTGAAACTATTGTGAATAAGTGTGCTGCCTCTTTCATATAATAAAATTTCATAAATTTTTAATCAATGATTCTCTCCACCAGGTCTTTTTTTCAAGCTAAATGGATATTAAACCATTCCACTAAAATTTAATTTACTCTCCTTTTAAAAGGCAGAATGAAGTCCAGTAAATAAGAGTATTCAAATGAAAAACATAGTAATCATAATTAAAAATTAAAAACCAACATAAAACATTGCTACTTAACTCCAGTGGAAACACTTAGAATAAAGACTTTATCGTATGCACCCATTGTAAGTGGACAACTGAGGGAGGGCCATTCTGATTTGGAGCATATTTTTAAAATCCATTAGAAAATCTTGAATTATAAAGAGAATATATGCATAAGCCGCTCATTTTCCTCTGAGGTTTGTACTATTATAAGGAGAGAATGTATCTAATAATTCCTCCATTTAAATTATGAAATTCATTAGCATGCAGAAAAACAATCTGGTTTAGGAGCTTGTCTCTTTATCCTTAATTCCCTAGTGCCGTAGATTTTTTAAGCTAGTGGGTCATTAAAAGAAAGATGTCTCTTTTTTAAGAAACATAAGGATATTTAAGCAAAATACCACAAAATGGATAAATAAAATAATTTCTTCCCTCATTTAACTTAGCATTTGTAAGGGAAGCTACATTCTAGCTACATCTGCATGCCCAAACAATGGGAGGCAGGAATACACCAGCTTCTGCAGCCCTGTTTTTTATCCTAAATCTGTGGTCTGCATCTTTGGAATGTCTTGCTGTCTTTCTGTCCCTAGGATCAGAGTTTTTTCTTAACACATTAGGAGATGCTGGCCATTGTTTGATACTTAGTGTAAGAGTTTTTTGAGACCTATGTGATCAGTGGTTCAGTAAAGAGACTATTTCCGTTCATTCTCCAAATAAATACAAGAACAAATGTGTTAATGTCATGAATTCTATCACAGTAATTTGATTGTGTGGATTGATATATTGATTCTGTTGCAGTATGGGTCTATATTTTCAATTCAATAAGCCACTTTTAGAACTAAGTATATTAGTTTAACCAGAAATGACTGCACTGCATAAAAACTCATGGTTACTATTTCTACCTCCCTTTTATAGGTAGGAAAACTACATCTAAACAAGGTTAATCAATACCAAAGGGGAAAGGAAAATTTAAAAATTACTTATGTTGGCGTATAAATTTGTTTCTGAAAAACATTGAAAAACCATTGAAAAAAATGGATAGAAAGGCTTTGAATATGTGAAACAGGAGCCTCACAAACCCTACTGGTCCAGAATATTATAAAAGTAGGGTAGTTACTACATTGGCTCTCTCTTGCATTTTGACTGGTACCTAAGACAACTGATATTGTGCTATAAATATATTGAGAGGATAGAGGACAAGTCATTAGGATTTTAAAGTCATTATCTATCTTATTTTAGAAGGAAACATTGGCTAAGAGTCAAGAGAAATAGATTCTCACTCTGGTTGTGCTAATAATTCTTTGTGAGCTCAGAACAGGTCACAGTTACCATAATCAGATTCTCCTCATCTACAAAATGAGATTTTTATACTAGTTTACTGTTTCTCAGGATGTACTCTTCAAATAAAGTCCATGATGGTCAAAAACATTTGGGAAGTGTTCACAATACTTCCTTCTACGAGAATCACAATGTATATTCATATATTAAAGACCCTGAGGTGTCCTACAGTAAAGAAACATTTCTATTTTATTGAAGACAGAGCCTCTAGAACTTACTTAGTCAAAAAACATATATTAGTACCCATAAACGACTAGTATTCACAGAACTCTTCAAGCTCCAACATTATTGGACTCTTTGTAAGATTGAAGGAAATACATGAAAACATCATGTGTGTGTGTGCATGTGTGTGTTTGTGTGTGTGTGTGTGTGTTTAAACTATTTGCAGTGCTAAAAACAGATTGATTTTTCAAAGCAAGTTCCAACTTTAGTTATCATCCTTCCTATATTACTGCTACTTTGGGTGAAAAGGTGAGACTGTCTTAGAGAAAGACTAACCTCAATGAAGAGTATCTCTTTTTTTTTTTTTTTTAACTGTTGCTCTTATTTTTTGAACCTTGGAGTACTATGCATCTTTCTTTAAGAATTATAGGAAATTAAGTACTGTATTGGAATAAATAGGGATTTTTTTATTTTGTTTTTAGGCTAGTGAAATTGTGATGGAAGAGTCAGCAAAGATGTGAAAAATGAAATGCCAAGTGGTACAATCTGGTGTATTTTGTAGATAAATAGAGATGCTAAAGGATTTTTATTCCTCCCATATGTAAGCGCCTCAAACTCTAATTACAGCAATGAGCTAAAATCATGTATTCAAAGAAAAATAAGATTAACCAGTATTTAATATATTCTTTTTTTTCATTTGCTTTGAAGGATATTCTTGAAACCACAAGCTAATTTTAGTTAAATGAATCTTGCCTTTCTTTTGCTAATTAGGACTGTTAATGAGTAACAAATCAGAGCCCAGTAAAACTAAACATTGTATACAGCTAAGGATATCACCTTGTCTAGGAATTGTGTTTTTGTCCTGGCTGCTTTTACTCATTTGGTGCTACCAGAATATCAGGGAAGCAAAGCTGTTATAACATATTGGTGACATCCATGTGTAATTATAGATACTCCAATGCTGCTGGGAACAGGGAACAGATGGGGGAAGGGTGGGCCAAGAGATAATGGGTGGGGGAAATCTAAGAGGTCAGAGATTTGGCAGGTTGGAAGGAGACAGCATCATTAACTCCAGTATTGGATTTGTATAGACAGGGTGTACGCCACATAGAACCATAGCATTGCAAAATCATTTCTCTTAGAACTGAAAAAAAAAAAACATAAAAATAATTTAATCTAACTCCTTCTTTTTCAGATGTGAAACAGAATGGTTAAATTAATTAGTCATGGATGACACTGTTGCATAACTAGAATTTAGACTCAGAGGGAACTTTTAGTTTACTCACTGATCTGCGTCCCATGCCTGCAACTGGGCCTGGCACATATTAAGAGTTCAATAAATATTTATTGATGGGATGAGAGAATGATTGCAGAATATCCTTATGAGCATCATGTAGAGGACCATTCTGAGGACGGTTTTCCCTTTAGGTATACTGTGGCCACCTCTAAATATTCCCCCTCACAAGACTGCAAGGGAATTGGAGCTTAGCCCATTGTTTTTGGCTATGTCACTTCATCCAATAAACCAGATTGCAAAGCTTCAGGCTTTAACCAATAGTCCAAACTTAAAGAATAAAATATATCTACTTCAGATAACAGAGTAACCTATGTACTTGGGTTAAATGAATACCACTCCACTCAAATACACACAATTTCTTTTATTATTTGTTTGATTGGTCCTTTTAAGATCAGAAATTGTGACCCTTAATGCCTTTCCTGGATGAAGAGAAGTCCATGCAAAGGAATGAACTGCTCTCATTCTCAAGCAATATTTAGTAAAATTGCAATATCACTATACATCCACATCCCAAAGTTGTCTTCAGATGATGTTTGCTTCTTGAGTTTAGCAACCAAGGAGATTTAAAATGCTATTTAAAAACCTTACAATTTGTAAATGATGCCTTTACATATTGATAGGTTCAAAGCTGGGGTTTCAAAGAGTTTGAGCCGAGGAGACATGGAAACAGGCAGTGACCAAACTCAACTATATACATGTATCTGCTGAAACTTTTATGAACATATGTCTTTATGAAAATAATTGAAGTTCATTATATACTCTTAAGTAGCAAAATAGGATTAAAAATATTAATAGCATGAGGCTAATTATGAGAAGGAGGAAAAAAGAGAGAATAAGACAACACAAATATAGCTGGCTAATAGTGGTGGAATTGTGAGTAATTTTTATCTAATTAGTTGTGATTTTCTATTTTTTTCATTTTACTCATTGTATCATCAGAAAAAAATAGTTTTTAAAATTAAGTTAAAATTCAGCAAAGTTGAAGGATACAAAAGCAACACACAAACATCAGCTGTGCTTCTATACACTAACAATGAATGGTCCAACAGGAAATTAAGAAAACAATTCCATTTACAATAGCGTAAAAATAATAAAATGGTTAAGAATAAACTTAACCAAAAATCCAAAAGCCTTCTACACTAAAAACTACAAAACAGTGCTGAAAGAAATTAAAGAAGACACAAATAAATGGGAAGACATCCTATGTTCATGGATTGGAAGTCAAAATCCCAATGATGATATTTTCGGAAATAGAAAAATCCATGCTAAAATTCATATAGAATTTGTAGGGACCTGGAAATAGCCAAAATAACATTGAAAAAGAAGAATAAAGTTAGTGGCCTCACTGGGGTTTTTATGTTGTTGTTCTTTTTTTTTTTTAATTTCAAAACTTACTACAAAGTCACAGTAGTCAAAACTGTGTGATACTGACATAAAGATAGACATACGAACCAAAGAAATAGAATAGACAGTCCCAAAATAAACCCTCACATATATGGTCAAATAATTTTCAACAATGTTGCCAAGACCATTGAGTGAGGAAAAGACAGTCTTTTCAACAAATGAGGCTGGAAAAACTGGATAGTCACATGCAAGAAAAACAAACCAAAAAAGGAAGTTGGACCCTTACCTTACACCATATACAAAAACTAATTCAAAATGCATTAAAGACCTAAATGTAAGAGCTAAAACTATGAAACGTTTAGAAAAAAACAAAGGAAGAAAACTTCATGACATTAAATCTGGCAATAATTTCTTGGATATAACATCAAAAGCACAGTCAACAAAAGCAAAAATGGGTAAGTTGAACTTCATAAAAATTAACAACTTTAGTGCATCAAAGGACACTATCAACAAAGTGAAAAAGCAACCCACAGAATGGGTGGAAATATTTGTAAATCATATATTTGATAAGGGATTTTTATTCAGAATGTATAAATTACTCTTACAATTCAACAACAAAAAAATCCTAATTAAAAAATGAGCAAAGGACTTAAATAAACATTTCTCCAAAGAGGATATAAAAATGGTCAATAAACATAGGAAAAGATGCTCAAGATCATTAGTCATTAGGGACATGCAAGTCAAAACCACAATGAAATACCACTTCACACCCATCAGAATGATTACTATTCAAAAAAATAAAATAACATGTTTGGAAAGGACATGAAAAAATTGGAGTGTTTTTGCTATACTAGTGAAATGATACAGACACTGTGGAAAACAGTGTGGTGATTACTCAAAAAAACTAAACATAAAATTGCCATGTGATCCAGCAATTCCATTCTGGGTATATATCCAAAAGAAGTTAAAGCGGAAGCTTGAACAGATATTTGTACATCCTATTTATAGCAGCATGGTTCACAATAGCCAAAGGTGGAAGCCACCCAAGTATGCATCGATGGATCAGTGGAAAACCAAAATGTGGTATATACATACAGTGGAATTTTATTCAGCCACAAAAACGAAAGAAATTTTGACACATACTACAACATGGATGAAACTTAAAGACATTATGCTAAGTGAAATAAGACAGTGACAAAAGGACAAATGTTGCATGATATGCAACTTATATGAGTGTCCTAGAGTAACAAAATTCATAAAGTATAATGGTGACTGCCAGGGGCTGGGGGCAGATGAAAAAGAAGATTCATTTGTAATGAGCACAAAGTTTCAGTTAGGGAAGATAAAAAAGTTCCAGAGATGAATGATGATGATGGTTGCACAAGAATGTGAAAATATTTCATGCCACAAAACTGTACATTAATGATTAAAATAGTAAATTAT
Organism: Pongo pygmaeus; assembly: GCF_028885625.2. Classification (NCBI taxonomy): domain Eukaryota; kingdom Metazoa; phylum Chordata; class Mammalia; order Primates; family Hominidae; genus Pongo; species Pongo pygmaeus. The sequence continues at coordinate 122,350,045 of NC_072373.2, read as the reverse complement.
GTGTTATGTGTATTTTAACAACAACAACAAAAATAACTGCACAAACAATACTCCTTGACTCAGCAAAGTAAAACACAGAAATTCTGACATATATCCATGTGTCTTTTTTCGCTGTCCTTAGGAAATATTCTAGTCTTTTCCCACTTTTAATGTTATTCTTGGTTTTGAGATGGAGGAAGATGTTCAACAGGTTTCCAAGTTTGTTTGGGGCTTCACAATGAGGGGTCTAGTTGGAGGAAATAGGATGTGAAGCTCCTTGAAGCAACAGAAAATAAGTTTTAGAGTAAGAATTTGGCCAGAATTTAACTAATCAAAGAACATTTTCTGTGTAGAGGAGCGATGAAGCACAGAGAGAAAGGGAGCTTAAGGGGCAGATATAGTAATAGTAGTGGAGGATATTTAAAATCAGACTGAGTTTTTATTCCATACTATAGGTAAGCAATTGGAACCACTATAGGCCCTTGTAAAGTGTCCTGTGTTGGGGATGATGCCAATGTTAGAAAAGGACTTAAAAGAGTGTGTTACTATCTGTGCATAAAATGGTTTGGAAGAGGGATGTAATTGACTGTTGAAATAACTTTCATGAAACATGAGGGTTGTGGATAGAGAAAGGAAGAAGTAAATGTGAAAAGTAGGTTTTAATAATACAGAAAGTAGGTTTGCCCCTAACATTTGCAAGGTTGGGGAAAAAATAAAAATACAAGCCCACATACCATATGCCTAAATATGTATAAAACATAAGCTGAACTACACCACTGTTTGGCTCATGTTCCCATCCTGAGTCCCATAGCTCACTCCCCATAGTGTGACAGAAGGGGCCATCATCTCTCCCTAGCTAGGTCTGCTGCTGCAAGCCTGAGCTAGAGAAAGGTAGAAGCTATGTCCTTGACCCAAGACTCATAAGTAGTAACTAGATCTACATGAACTTGGGATGGAAACTTACCCAGGCAAGCACCTAGGAGGCCAAGCCAGGAAATTTATCTTCTTCCATGATTCACTTCTTCATTTCAGGATTTCCAGGTAGTTCTAAGCACCTCCCAAAATTACACCAAGAGTTCTTCTTCTGATAGTAGCCAAGCATGTCCTATCATGCTGACTGTCCTGTGCACAACAACTACAAACTCTGAACTAAATATCAAAACCATTATTTGAAGGCCCTGGAGAATGACCACAGAGAATAGGGTTCTGTACTTAGAGGCAGCAGCCAAGGTCAAAACTTTAAAAAAATAATAATAATAAAACACAAAGAGAAAACAAAGTAAGAAACTTTAAAAAAAAAAAAGGAAATAGGATTTTGGATGGAAAGTATATCACAAAAATGTATTCTTTTTCTTTGGAAAATTGTTTTTAAAAAAATGAAGAAAAAAGTAAGTGGCATTTTTGTGGGAAATTGTAAAGCTTCAATAGAGCTCTTTAACAGCATGGTACAATATTCTACACTCCCAGGAAGAGCAAGTCAGTTGAGAAATCCCATCCACATTCACTTTAGAACCATTATTATTGCCCATCTGTCTGACTATGGGTGGAGGAATATAAGGATGCAGCACATAACCCTTCCTGGTTCAAAGCTACGCCTCCAGCTCCACTAGGGGCTCTCAAATTCTCTTTGGTTCTCTCAGATCTTCCCACTTCTCCAGCCATTGTTAATTTGGGAAGTCGGCAGGTTACAATCTATCAGACAGGGCTTCTTCTGTGTTCCAGGGTGACCCATTTAAGGGAAGCGATGAAGCATTCTGGAAATGTATCATGTTAATATCAAAGGAGACCCTGGCAACCACCTTCTTAACATCTGCACTAAATAGAATTTAAAATATAAAGATCCTATAATGTATAACATATACTTATATGAAAAATAGTCCAGAGAAAGTGAGAAATATACTATAATTTAAAAAGGAAAGGGTTTCATTTGGCAAATAGCTGTAACCATTTGATTAAATCTGTTAATACCATGCAGACATTTTGCTACTTTAGTAATAATTTATGTTTGTGGAATAAGAAAGAAAAGAATAATCAGTTCTGTTTAGTAAACTAGAAATGACTTTGTGAGCTTTGTGAGAACATGACAATTGGTAGGAATATAAAGGAGTAAAGCTTCATAAGTGAAGGAGAAATAAAATACTTTACAGACAAGCAAATGCTGAGAGATTTTGTCACCACCAGGCCTGCCCTAAAAGAGCTCCTGAAGGAAGTGCTAAACGTGAAAAGGCACAACCGGTACCAGCTGCTGCAAAAGCATACCAAAATGTAAAGACCATCAAGACTAGGAAGAAACTGCATCAACTAACGAGCAAAATAACCAGCTAACATCATAATGACAGGATCAAATTCACACATAACAATATTAACTTTAAATGTAAATGGACTAAATGCTCCAACTAAAAGACACAGACTGGCAAATTGGATAAAGAGTCAAGACCCATCAGTGTGCTGTATTCAGGAAACCCATTTCACATGCAGAGACGCACATAGGCTTAAAATAAAAGGATGGAGGAAGATCTACCAAGCAAATGGAAAACAAAAAAAGGCAGGGGTTGCCATCCTAGTCTCTGATAAAACAGACTTTAAACCAACAAAGATCAAAAGAGACAAAGAAGGCCATTACATAATGGTAAAGGGATTAATTCAACAAGAAGAGCTAACTATCCTAAATATATATGCACCCAATACAGGAGCACCCAGATTCATAAAGCAAGTCCTGAGTGACCTACAAAGAGACTTAGACTCCCACACAATAATAGTGGGAGACTTTAACACCCCACTGTCAACATTAGACAGATCAACAAGACAGAAAGTTCACAAGGATACCCAGGAATTGAACTCAGCTCTGCACCAAGCAGACCTAATAGACATCTACAGAACTCTCCACCCCAAACCAACAGAATATACATTTTTTTTCAGCACCACACCACACCTATTCCAAAATTGACCACATACTTGGAAGTAAAGCTCTCCTCAGCAAATGTAAAAGAACAGAAATTATAACAAACTGTCTCTCAGACCACAGTGCAATCAAACTAGAACTCAGGATTAAGAAACTCACTCAAAACCGCTCAACTACATGGAAACTGAACAACCTGCTCCTGAATGACTACTGGGTACATAACGAAATGAAGGCAGAAATAAAGATGTTCTTTGAAACCAACGAGAACAAAGACACAACATACCAGAATCTCTGGGACACATTCAAAGCAGTGTGTAGAGGGAAATTTATAGCACTAAATGCCCACAAGAGAAAGCAGGAAAGATCCAAAATTGACACCCTAACATCACAATTAGAAGAACTAGAAAAGCAAGAGCAAACACATTCAAAAGCTAGCAGAAGGCAAGAAATAACTAAAATCAGAGCAGAACTGAAGGAAATAGAGACACAAAAAACCCTTCAAAAATTAATGAATCCAGGAGCTGGTTTTTTGAAAGGATCAACAAAATCGATAGACCTCTAGCAAGACTAATAAAGAAGAAAAGAGAGAAGAATCAAATAGACTCAATAAAAAATGATAAAGGGGATATCACCACCGATCCCACAGAAATACAAACTACCATCAGAGAATACTACAAACACCTCTATGCAAATAAACTAGAAAATCCAGAAGAAATGGATAAATTCCTCGACACATACACCCTCCCAAGATTAAACCAGGAAGAAGTTAAATCTCTGAATAGACCAATAACAGGATCTGAAATTGTGGCAATAATCAATAGCTTACCAACCAAAAAGAGTCCAGGACCAGATGGATTCACAGCTGAACTCTACCAGAGGCACAAGGAGGAACTGGTACCATTCCTTCTGAAACTGTTCCAATCAATGGAAAAAGAGGGAATCCTCCCTAACTCATTTTATGAGGCCAGCATCATCCTGATACCAAAGCCGGGTAGAGACACAACCAAAAAAGAGAATTTTAGACCAATATCCTTGATGAACATTGATGCAAAAATCCTCAATAAAATACTGGCAAACAGAATCCAGCAGCACACCAAAAAACTTATCCACCCTGATCAAGTGGGCTTCATCCCTGGGATGCAAGGCTGGTTCAATATATGCAAATCAATAAATGTAATCCAGCATATAAACAGAACCAAAGACAAAAACCACATGATTATCTCAATAGATGCAGAAAAGGCCTTTGACAAAATTCAACAACTCTTCATGCTAAAAACTCTCAATAAATTAGGTATTGATGGGATGTATCTCAAAATAATAAGAGCTATCTATGACAAATACACAGCCAATATCATACTGAATGGGCAAAAACTGGAAGCATTCCCTTTGAAAACTGGCACAAGACAGGGATGCCCTCTCTCACCACTCCTATTCAACATAGTGTTGGAAGTTCTGGCCAGGGCAATTAGGCAGGAGAAGGAAATGAAGTGTATTCAATTAAGAAAAGAGGAAGTCAAATTGTCCCTGTTTGCAGACGACATGATTGTATATCTAGAAAACCCTATCGTCTCAGCCCAAAATCTCCTTAAGCTGATAAGCAACTTCAGCAAAGTCTCAGGATACAAAATCAATGTACAAAAATCACAAGCATTCTTATACACCAATAACAGACAAACAGAGAGCCAAATCATGAGTGAACTCCCATTCACAATTGCTTCAAAGAGAATAAAATACCTAGGAATCCAACTTACAAGGGATGCGAAGGACCTCTTCAAGGAGAACTATAAACCACTGCTCAATGAAATAAAAGAGGATATAAACAAATGGAAGAACACTCCATGCTCATGGGTAGGAAGAATCAATATCGTGAAAATGGCCATACTGCCCAAGGTACTGTATAGATTCAGTGCCATCCCCATCAAGCTACCAATGACTTTCTTCACAGAATTGGAAAAAACTACTTTAAAGTTCATATGGAACCAAAAAAGAGCCCACATCGCCAAGTCAATCCTAAGCCAAAAGAACAAAGCTGGAGGCATCACGCTACCTGACTTCAAACTGTACTACAAGGCTACAGTAACCAAAACAGCATGGTACTGGTACCAAAACAGAGCTATAGATCAATGGAACAGAACAGAGCCCTCAGAAATAACGCCACATATCTACAACTGTCTGATCTTTGACAAACCTGAGAAAAACAAGAAATGGGGAAAGGATTCCCTATTTAATAAATGGTGCTGGGAAAACTGGCTAGCCATATGTAGAAAGCTGAAACTGGATCCCTTCCTTACACCTTATACAAAAATTAATTCAAGATGGATTAAAGACTTCAACGTTAGACCTAAAACCATAAAAACCCTAGAAGAAAACCTAGGCATTACCATTCAGGACATAGGCCTGGGCAAGGACTTCATGTCTAAAACACCAAAAGCAATGGCAACAAAAGCCAAAATTGACAAATGGGATCCAATTAAACTAAAGAGCTTCTGCACAGCAAAAGAAACTACCATCAGAGTGAACAGGCAACCTACAAAATGGGAGAAAATTTTCTCAACCTACTCATCTGACAAAGGGCTAATATCCAGAATCTACAACGAGCTCAAACAAATTTACAAGAAAAAAGCAACCCCATCAAAAAGTGAGCGAAGGATATGAACAGACACTTCTCAAAAGAAGACATTTATGCAGCCAAAAGACACATGAAAAAATGCTCACCATCACTGGCCATCAGAGAAATGCAAATCAAAACCACAATGAGGTACCGTCTCACACCAGTTAGAATGGCAATCATTAAAAAGTCAGGAAACAACAGGTGCTGGAGAGGATGTGGAGAAATAGGAACACTTTTACACTGTTGGTGGGACTGTAAACTAGTTCAACCATTGTGGAAGTCAGTGTGGCGATTCCTCAGGGATCTAGAACTAGAAATACCATTTGACTCAGCCATCCCATTACTGGGTATATACCCAAAGGACTATAAATCATGCTGCTATAAAGACACATGCACACATATGTTTATTGTGGCACTATTCACAATAGCAAAGACTTGGAACCAACCCAAATGTCCAACAATGTTAGACTGGATTAAGAAAATGTGGCACATATACACCATGGAATACTATGCAGCCATCAAAAATGATGAGTTCATGTCCTTTGTAAAGACATGGATGAAACTGGAAACCATCATTCTCAGCACACTATCGCAAGGATAAAAAACCAAACACCGCATGTTCTCGCTCATAGGTGGGAATTGAACAATGAGAACACATGGACACTGGAAGGGGAACATCACACTCTGTGGACTGTTGTGGGGTGGGGGGAGCGGGGAGGGATAGCATTAGGAGATATACCTAATGCTAAATGGCAAGTTAATCGGTGCAGCACACCAGCATGGCACATGTATACATATGTAACTAACCTGCACATTGTGCAGAGGTACCCTAAAACTTAAAGTATAATAATAAAAAATTAAAAAATAAATAAGTAAATAAATAAATAAATAACAAAAAAAACCACATTATTTAGCTGGGAATCAGATCACATGAATTCTTATCCCAGAACTGTAACATGGAAAATAATATCTACCTACTTCTCTTTCAAGAATGTAAAATATAATACAAATAAATGTGAACTCTTAAGTGTTTTGTGCTTAGTGTAATAGTTCCTGGCAGGGTTCCAGTTGCTAGAGATACAAAGATGAAAAGCCACAGTCCCTGTCCTCAAGTTGCTACCATCTGGATGAGTTGACAGATATTTCAAGAGAAAAATTATGAAGCATCATGGTTTGTGCAATGATGTGGATGTGTATAAGGTTACTGTGGCAACAGCAGGGAGGAGGAAGAGCAGCAGCCTAGACCTCTGGGAGGGCAGACGCTTTCTGGAGGATATTCTGATAGCCTCAATTTCATCAAGGTTATTTCTAAACAATTATCTCCATATGTTATATTAAACTAAATGAAATTCTTATTATTAATCATTTTAAATGGTTGATTATCTAATGGTTGAAAGTATCTTATTCCTTATTTTAGTACCAGATCTGTATATACACTTAGAAAGACATATTTCTCCTTTCCCTAAGATAGGCATATCCAGAAAATTGATTCACAGTGGAGGTGGTTTCAGACACACAGAAATACTCAGTAAAATGTGGACTTGCAAGACCACATGTTGTTTAATCAGACTGAATGAAAGGCTCAATTTTCAATACAAAGTTAATCCTCTTTTCATTAAATATAAATGTTATTTATGGAAAACAGGAGCCCTGCAGAAGCAAAAGAATATCTCTCAGGGTTACACATTTTATATTTGTTTAGCATTGATGAGTTTAAACGAAGAGGCTTCTTTGCAATTTGATTATTTGCTTCTTTCCTTGATATTGATTATTCTATCAGATTTTTCTGCTAACAACAGCATATGTAAAGATTCCATATTATTTTACTATCAAAATGAGATGCCAGAGGAAATTGCACACCACAGGTAAGTTTTTGATACAAACTAAAATCAGAAAAATCAACTGTGGTTTGTTAATGAACTCTGGTTTACATAGAGAGACAAGAGTGGCTTTAAGGTTGACAGACCTGGGTTCAAATCCCAGCTCCTCCATTTGCTTACTTGATAGAGTTTAGAAAAATCACATAATTTAAACATCTCAGAGTCTCAGTCCCCATCCATAAAATATACAAATGCTACCCACATTTGCAAGTTATTTTCAAGTTTATTAATGTGTATAAAATGCAAGTACATATTAAACTAAGTAGTGGTTATTACCATGAGGCTCATGAAATGGTAGCTACAATGAATATTATGACTTTGAAAGTAGCTTTGGGCCAGGTGCAGTGACTGTAATTCCAGTGCTTTGAGAGGCCAAAGTGAAAAGATTGCTTGAGGCCAGGAGTTTGAGACCACCCTGGACAACATAGCAAGACCCCATCTCATAAAAAAGAAAGAAGTAAGTTTTGTTTTATTTTTAATCATTTTTTATATTAATCTCACAACAATATATTGGCCCTGTCAAACTTAACCACTAGTATTTTGTCTTTCTCTAGTAACTGTTTCCATTTTCCTATGTTGATGGACTGAGTTTATATTAATTCTGCTATATAATTCATATCCTATTCCACTGCCATTAATGTGCACTTATCTGTCTTAATTGTTTCCTTCCTCTTTAAAGACCTCAGCAGCTTTAATTTATCATTACCATATTCCTAGAGTTCTCTATTGGTAGAGATTCCCATGAAAATTAAAACCGGGAATTGCAAAGGGGGAAGAGCAAGCTTAGGTTTCTAAGATTGGCTTCTTGAGCCCTGGGTAATGAAGTTATATTATACCCCATTTCCTCTGGGTTGCAGATGTGCATTTATCCTCACCGATGATGGATGGCCTACTTTGACATTTTGCATGGATGGCTCTTGAGAATGAAAATCATGCTTATAAAAGATTCATTGGCTCATCCTACAGTCCTAACATTGTCACCTTGACACACAGTGACAGCATTGTAATATCCATTGACACTGTTGGTCAGCACAAAGAAGCAGAATATGTTTCAGGATCATCTAAGAGAGAAAAAGAGTTTGGGATTTCTCTTTCATAGAATGCAATAACTAATGAATTTTTAGTTCTATTTCTCTTCTGGCTTCAGGAAAGCTGGTTTTGAAAGACAGCAAAACCCTTGTGTCCTGGGGAGGTTAAGAGGTCACCAACTTAAGAATCACATCCAGTTTAGAGGTGAATCCATGAGTTGTGAGGGAATTGGAACAGGGGTTCCGCAGGAAAAGGAAAAAATTATGTGAGTGCATTAGAGTGGACAATTTACTAAAGAAGATAGGATAAAAACAAATTATGTATTAATAAATGACATCAAAAACCCATTTAAAATTTGTCACTCTTTATAAGTCACTTTTTGTTTAGTAGTCGTATTTTATATACATTTTATATTGAGTATATTCTATTTTAAAAGCAAAGTGTACTTATTAAAATAAGCATTTTGGTGGGTTTAGGAATAACTTATAATCACTTTAACCATTTAAAAATAAAATGTGACTGACATCAATTTCCAGGGAAATTCTGACATACAAATATGTTAGCCCCCTGAATTAACGAAAAAGTATGACTGAAGCATTAATAGAATGATAATTAAAGAGGCATTACCATAATCATAAGAGGAATGCCAAGGTTCAGATTTAACTGCTTTGCACAAATAAAACAGTAAACTATAAAAAATGTAAAACATAAAGGAGGGCTCTGTACATTGAGATATGTGTCTTTGCACTCAACTAATTAGTTGCTACTGAATGTTTTTGCTTTTCTCAGTGGCATGTGGTACATAAATCATTGCAATATGTTAAATTCAAATGGTTGTTAATAGAGAAACCATCTGCTCCGTGCTGGAGAGTTTGTTAAAAAGAATGTGGTGAACCTACTTTGGATAATGTTGAAAAACTCAAATGCCAAATTTCTAAAATGAGCTGCCTCTGTTAACCCCAACATTACTAATACTCCCCTGGCCTTTTAAAATCTCCAAGTTCATCACTAAAGCACTCGTAACACAGTCTGTGCTGTTTTAAACAACCCCATTGGCTACTTCTAAAGGCAGAATATCCTATACAGGTGTCACACCACAAAGACCTACAGTGTTCTAAAATTGTGTTCAGGGATTTAGAACGACCAATAAATAATCAAACGATCCTCTCCAGAACATCTTCACTAACATGGATAAGACACACTCCCTATCCCTGTGCCTCCTAAAAGCTATTCCTTTGCAGCTATAGATCACTGGTAAGTTGCTGCCTGATGATGAAATATCATGGGTATCATCAGTGTTTGCAACCTCCACCTCCTGTAATCTACAATACTGTATTTCTTCAAAAGATCATTAGTGCAGAGGGGAGCCATGATTTCTCTCCCAACATACCTTATTAGATGTTGTCACATAGCTTCCCTAATAATGTCTGCCAGACTCACTGGTGACAGTATAAAACATGGGAAAATTAGTAATAGGACAGGAATCAGAGCCTTCATAATTTCCAATGTCATGCTCCAGTTTTTGGCAAAAAAGGGAATGTTCCTTAATCCTGCCCTTTCTAATCAGCTCTTGGTCAAGGTTGTTGTCAATATATTTAAGAGCAAGCTGCCATGATGATGTATTATATTAACATCCATTGGAGGTGTGCTCACATGATGCAATACCCAAAACAGAACCTTGGCCATGAAAGAACAACCATAGAAATTAACTATGGATGAAGATCTTCAAGCCCACAATTTCTTTGAAGCCAAATGCAGGGTATGATTATTGGCCTACTGCTATCCTGGCTTTCTTGACCCTACTTTTTTTTTTTTTTCCTTTCATTCCCCCCTTCTACTTTTGGCTTTTACAGTATCTGATTTAAGATTGTGCTTTTGGGGATTCGCCTGCAGAAGAAAAGTCTGCAGGAGAGCTCATTAGCCCAGCAGACTCTCTATCCCTGAACGAATTATACAATGAAAAGCTGCTTCTGAGGGCCACCAAAAAGAGCCAGGGCTTTGTGGAGATGGGCAGCCCTGCAGTGCAATACAAGCTTTTTATTTGTTAAAAAGGAATTTTGTACTAAAAACATTTCTCTTTGTTCTCGTGAAAAAAGGAGCCTCCTGAAGGCTGCATGCATTTGATGACTCCATTTTAAGATGAACACTTGTCAGTTTCCAAAGGGGGCTGCTGCACTTGAAAGTTACACAAAACCATTCCAAGATGGAGAGAGACTGGAACGATAATCAGACAAGTGACACCTGAAAGGCAGAGTTCTGCCTGTGAATTTGAGAAGCTGGAAGACTGAATTGGATTCCAGCAATGATCCTGAGTCCTTACAAAGCCCTCTACAAACTTGGAGTCTAGAAAAAAAAATCTTACATTATCTAATTACATTAGTTTATTGAGCTATGGTATCACTTTGGTTCCCAGAATGCCACTTTAATTTAATTTAGATTTTGTTACTTCTTCCCCTCCAAAAGGAAAACTTTACCATAGAGGCATATTTATTGTTTTTAATGCTTATGTTTGGAAACATTTACTAATTTATTTTCCCACTTAATTACAGGGAACAGGAGGATTGATTCTTTAAACCTACAGATGATATTTACCAAAGTTTTTATGGAAAAAGAAATGAAAAGTTTCTTTGATCTAAAATTATGATCTGACTTTTTTTGTTGTTTTCTTTTTATTTTAGGAGAGGACAGGGTACCTAGGGAGACACGAAGAGCCAACAAAAGCCAGCTGCATTCATCAACCTTGAGTCTTTTGTGTAGGGAAGTGCATTTGGGTCATTGCTGCCTTCTCGGCAGAATCCTATGGGGCCTCCCCAGTATACTTGCTGATATTTAGTGACACACACACACCAGCAGGGAGGGGATTCAGACACATTCCATCTGTTGGTGTTTTAATTTTTTTCAAGTCTACTTGATGAAGTGTTTGTCAGCAAACTTGTCATTCTGTTGTATTTGTGAGGTTTGGGCCCTCTTCTTGGGCCCAAAGATATCTCTGAGATGCAAAACAGAATTTCATAACCCTCCCTTAATACCTCTTTTTATACTGTCAGTGTCCTCAATTCTAAAACATTTTTCTCACTTTTATTCTGAAACTCTTTTGGGTCATAAAGTTCAAGTTGTCTAATTCGCTGACAACAGTGTTTATTTATCCTCAAAGATAAGGTTAATTTTTTAAACCTTGCCTTCTACTTTACAGTGTGGCATTCTGCTTTAAAACAGCAGGAAAAAAAGTTGATTTGTGAATAAAACATCTAGTTTTCTTTAAAACAGATGAAAACTATGTGGTTTATTTTTACTATCAGGAAAAGCATAGCATTCAAACACTGATATCCTGGAGTAGTTCCAAAATGTCACTTGTAATATTTTTGTCTCTCTAAGAAGCATAAGACCCAATAATTCCAAGAGAGACTAGGGATCACATTATGTTGTAGGTCTGACCATGAAAATCTCTCCAAATGTTTTGAGTTTGTCTTATTTATTTACCTGGGAATTTAAATGCAGAGTTCCAGAGCTATATGGAAAATCTGGGTAAAATCAGATAACTGATCTCTACCCTGCTTGATGACAGAATTAGTTATCAAAATAGAGAAGAGCTAACATTTGAAACATTATAAGCCGGAACTACTTACTGTTAGCTAATACTCAGAATAACTGACCCTTATTATTCTTTGTGTGAATCCGAAGAGCCCAAAGGGTTATTTTCAAAGTTCTGTGGATTATGCTGGAAGGCAGTGTGCTCAGCAGGTCACTGGACAGTTGTGAGCCGCTGTGGCACAGAAGTTACAAACATAGCAGCAAGGGAGAGCGGGTTACTTTGGCTTTCTCCTTTGAAATGGCATTTTTCTGGGGTAGGAATTTCAGATGGCATTTCATATTATTCATGACGGCAACCCTTAGTCCAGAACCATTGTTCTAAAAAACCCACCTGCAGGCTGATAACTGGCCCTCATCTCAAGCAGTCTGAATGTCACCCACTGTATTTTACATGCAGCCTTTGCAGTACCTTAGAAATTCTTTTACCTCAACTAATCCCCATAAGAAAAGTGTGCTGCCTGCCCTAGATTTTTGCTGTTTTTTTTCTTTAAAAACTTTCTGATTTGAAGGATTTTCATTCCTAGGTTATGTATGTCACATGGTGAGCAATACCCTCTTCTCATTTCCAGACTGAGGGTATATATAGTCTTCTCAGAATTGAAAGTGTTCATTAGTTCACTTGGCATAGATTGTATAACTTATGAATCTATTTTCTGAGAAGGGATTTCCTTCAGGCCCTAATATATCAGGAAAGGTACAGTTACATCAACCAGCAACACACAAAAAAGGCACGCCTGATAAGCCTCGATTTGAGTTGGGGTCTGGTGTCTCCCTGCCTGTGTGGCTGATGTGTTGCAGTCTGATTTGCCCAGGCATTGCAATTTCTATAGATTTCAAAAAAGGAAAAATGTAGGAGACTAAGAAATACTGAACTACAGCCAACAAGAAATGACTGAAGTTTTTCTCCATCAGTAATACAGCTCTGGAAGAAGATTGATCCCTGATCAATTTGGCACAATGAGGAAACTGCATTTCTTTGGCTCTGGGTATGGATTTAGTACAGTCAGCTGGCCAGAGGCAAAGTGATGTTTGAGTGAGCCATTCTGATACCCTTTAAGACTGCAGGCTGGAGAAAAAGACCATTCATTTGAGGGCAACCCAGATGCAGAGTGAGAACTTACCAGATAACTGTACTCCAAGTAGTGGCATGGACATGACCCATGCCCCTTTCTAGGATGGCAGCTTAACTACATAGGTTCTGATGGCTGTTCTGATTTAGAATACATTTCTCTCAAGGTGCACACACAAATCTGCTATATATTTAGATTTTTTTGGCAAGTTTTAAAAAACTCCTCAGAGATGTCAAAACAAGTGAAAAATTTATATCCAAGATAAAATGTTCAGAAGCTAGTTTAAAAAGGAACTTTGATCAAACTGAGGGGACCAGAATAGCATTCGGAGGTTTATTGCAAGGCACCCCTTACTTAACACATTCTTTCAAGATTGCTTAAAGATGACTAATCTTGCCCCTATAACAGCCAGGACTTTCCTATTTTGTATATGCATTTGTGAAGAATGTGAACATAGTAGGAATTCAAAAAACAGCAGCTGCACCTTAGTTCTTTCACCTCTGCCATGATCTCTTTTCTATCCTAAAAAAAAAAAAAAAAAAAGAAAAATCCTTTTTGTGGGGACATGTGCTGACCCAGGAAAACAGTGGTGGCAGAAGCAGCTACAGCATGTTTTAGGGTTGGAAGGAAGAGGAAGAGGAAGGGAATAAAGAACAAGGCAAAGCAAGCAGGAGGAGCAGACTTCTAGAGTGAGACAGAAATGGTCACAGTAAGGCTTCCTATCACTTGATGGGCATTTTGTAGTCATACAGACTGGATTCAGATCCGTCTCTCCATCATTTACCATCTCTGTAACTTGGGTGATGACTTCATCTCTGAGCAATAGTTTCCACATCAGTAAAGTGAGAATAATAACTGGCCTCAGGCTGGGCATGGTGGCTCACACCTGTAATCCCTGCATTTTGGAAGTTCAAGGTGGGAGGATTGTTTGAGGCCAGAAGTTCAAGATCAGATAGGCAATATAATGAGACCCCCATATCTAGAAAACATTAGAAAAATTAGCTGGGCATGGTGGTGGGTGCCTGTAGCACTAGCTACTTGGGAGGCTGAGGCAGGACAATCTTTTGAGTCTAGGTGATCGAGGCCGCAGTGAGCCGAGATTGCTCCACTGCATTCCAACTTGGTCAACAGAGTGAGATCCTATCTCTTAAAAACAAACAAACAACAAAACAAAACAAAACTGGCCTCATGGGATTGTTGAGAGAATTAGCATATAGTGTGCTGCACTTGGTGCCTAGTACATACATAGTAAGAATTGTTATTCATCATGATTTATCTGTGTTAGTCCATTCTCACACTGCTATGAAGAAATACCCAATACTGGGTAATTTATAAAGGAAAGAGATTTAATTGACTCACCGTTCTGCATTGCTGGGGAGGCCTCAGGACACTTACAATCATGGCAGAAGGCAAAGGAGAAGCAGGCACCTTCTTCATAGGGTGGCAGGATGGAGTGAGTGCCAGCAGGAGAAATGCCAGATGCTTATAAAATCATCAGATCTCATGAGAACTCCCTCACTATCTTGAGAACAGAATGGGGAAAACTGGCACCATGATCCAATTATTTCCACCTGGTCCCACCCTTGGCACATGGTGATCATAGGGATTACAATTTGAAGTGAGATTTGGGTGGGGACACAGAGCCAAACCATATCATATCTGTGGTCCTGACATCCTTGCCTTCTGACTGCCTATCTTCTCTGTCCCCATATTGGTACCCGATTTTTTTTGTTTGTTTGCTTTTTTTGTTTGCTTTTATTATTATTATTATTATTTGAGATGGAGTCTCACTCTGTTGTCCAGGCTGGAGTGCAGTGGCATGGTCTTGGCTCACTGCGAACTCCACCTCCTGGGTTCAAGCAATTATTCTGCCTCAACCTCCTGAGTAGCTGGGACAACAGGTGTGCACCACGACACCTGGCTAATTTTTGTATTTTTAGAAGAGACGGCGTTTTGCCGTGTTGGCCAGGATGGTCTCGAACTCCTGACTTCAAGTGATCTGCTCACCTCGGCCTCCCTAAATGCTAGGATTACAGGCTTGAGCCACTGTGCCTGTCCCTGGTACTCTTCTTAATCACTGTGTTAATACCTCTATTTTACCAGCTTCCATATTAAGCCATTTTCCTTAAATCATTTCATTTTTATCAAAGGCTGTCCACTGTTGTGCCTCAGCCACTGTCAGATGCACCAGCCTCAGCTCTCAGACCTCCCTCCCACCTCCAAACACTGTCTTGTTCTGAATTTCATTGTCCCCGCTGATGACAATGGGTAATGAACGTTTTAGTAAATTAATTCAAATAAACTGATTTCTGCTATGGTATCTAGGATAAAATAGAAAATTTCATATCCAAGTTGAACCCTGCCTCTCTAAGAGATTTAGGATAATGCTGATAATGCTGTGTGCCTTGCACCTAGTAAGTGCACAATAAATCTTGGCTTCTTTTATTACCATTATTATTGTTGATAGGAATATTGTTATACTGTTCTCTGTGCTTTTACTTATGCCTCTCTCAAATCTATTTTCCACTCTACAGTCAAAGTTCTCTTTTACAAACTTAAATCCACTACTTTCGTGCTTAATATCCTCCCATGGCTTTTAAATGCATTTCAGATAACATCCAAACTCTACCTCCTGACTCTAGTCCCCTCCATAGTGAGCCCCTGCCTCTCTCTGACTTCCTCTGGGATTACCACTCCATTGGTCCCTCAGCTCTAGCCGCAGAGCCTTCTTCTGTTCCTCAGTTGCCAAGCTTGTTCCTGCTTCAGGACCTCTTCATGAGCTTCTGATTTCTCTCCCTGGAATACCGTTTGCCTGACATTTCATGGATTCCTTCACATTAATCAGATATCATACCAAAGCCACTTCTGAGAGTCATTTTCTCTCCAACAGCAACCCCACCCTGATTATATTACCCTGTTGTTGTTTGTAGCACTGAGCTCTGTATAAAATAATCTTAATAATCTATTTTTTAATTTATTTTAAAGTTTTTTTCTATGCATAGATGTAATTTAAGTTATATGCATAAAATCCTTTTTAATGAAACATACAAAGAATGTATGTAGAATAGATCTAGGTTAGGGAGCTGAATAACAAAATTACCCACCTATGAACCCACCACAGAATTTGAGAAATAGAATATTAGCAATATTGTTTAAATCCCTCATGTATTTCTCCCAAGTGACAATACCATGCTGCTACATGTCCCTGACTTTTTGACCATCCACACTCACATCTAGGATAACCATTATCTTGCATCATTTTTTCTTTCTTTTGCTTTGTTCTGTAGTTTTAGCACATGGATGCTTATCCCTAAACAATATACTGTTTAGGTTAGTTTTAAGTGTCGTAGTGTATGCCTTCTTCTGAGACTTGCTTTTCTAACCTAATATTATGCTTCTGAGATTCATAAATATTGATGAAATAGTATTCAATTGTGTGACTATACCACAGTTTATCTACACTCCTGTCAATGGACATTTGGGTTGTTTTAAACTGCTACTCTTATAGATATCCTTGTTAAGAACTTTTTGGTACGTGTGTGCAAAAAGTATCTAGGGAAATAAATACCTTGGAAGGGAATAGGTAAGAAGCACATATTCCATATTATAAAATAACACCTACTTTTCTTCCAAAGTGTTGTACTAATTTATATTTTCAACAGCAGGTCTAAAAATTGTACTTTCTCTCTATGAGTTGGTATTTTCAAACTTACTAATTTTTTTCAACCTCATGAATGTAATATAATAAGTTGTGGTTCTGATTAATAATCTCATTACTGATGAAGATAGATGCCCTAAATGTCTATCATTCTTGTTTCTTATATTGGGAAATATCTTTCCCTGTATTTTGCCCATTTTTAATGAGATAATTTATCTTTCATTTTAATTGATTCATAGAAATATATAATCGGGATTCTAATTCTTCATCAGTTTTGTCTTCCTTTCTCCAATTCATGGCTTGAATTTTCATTCTCTTTATGGTGACTTTTGATGAATAGATGTCCATAATTTGTAATTGATCAAATTTATCCATAGTTGTCTTTATGATGATTATGTTTTTGTGTTTTACTTAAGAAATTAAATCTTTATTCAACTACCATACAATCCAGTAATCCTACTTCTGTATATATATCAAAAGGAATTAAAATCAGTATCTCAAAGAGATATCTGCACTCCCTTGTTCACTGCAGCATTACTCACAATTGCAAAGATGTGGAATCACCCTAAATGTTCATTGACAGATGAATGGATAAGGAAAGTGTAATGCATATATACAATGTGATGTTATTCAGCCTTAAAAATGAAGAAAATTCTGTCATTTGTGACAACATTGATGAGCCTGGAGAACATTATGCTAAGAAATATAAGCCAGGCACAGAAAGACAATACTGCATGATCTCACTTATATGTGGAATCTAAAGAAGTCTAACTTATTGAAGCAAAGAGTAGAATGATGGTTGCCAGGGGATGGGAGGTGGAGAAAATGGGAAATTCTTGTCAAAAAGTGCAAAGTTTCAGTTATGCAGGTTGAATAAGTTTTGGAGAGCTCATGTACAGCATGGTGACTATAGTTAGTAATATTGTACACCTAAAATTTGCTAAGAATATAGATCTTAAATGTTCTCCCCACACACACAGAGCTAACTATGTGAGGTTATGGTTGTGTTAATCAGCTTGATTGTGGTAAACACTTCACAGTGTTTATACATGTCAAATTATCACTTAGTAGTATTTAAGTATACACAATTTTTATATGTTAATTATACCTTAATAAATCTACAAAAATGCAATCTTTGTCTTCCCCAAATCACAGAGATACTCTGTCTTAGCTTCTTCAAAATGTTTTAGGATCTTGCCACTCACAATAAAGTCCATGACCCACCTGGAGATCAATTTCATATATGACTGTTTTAGTCAGTTTGCTCACTGCTATAAAGAAATACCTCAAATTGGATAATTTATAAAGAAAAGATGTTCAATTGACTCACAGTTCTGCAGGCTATACAGGAAGCATGGCAGCAGCTGCTTCTGGGGAGGCCTCAGAGAGCTTTTACTCATGGTGGAAGGTAAAGCGGGAACAGGCATCTTACCTGGCAGGAGCAAGACCAAAAAAGATGGGGGCAGTGCTACATACTTTTAAAGAATCAGATCTCATGAGAACTCACCTGTACCAAAGGGATAATCTGCCCCCATGATCCAATCACTTCCCACCAGGCCCCACCTCCAGCATTGGTTATTACAATTCAACATGAGATTTGGGTAGGGACACAGACCCAAACCAATATCATTCTGCCCCTGGCCCTTCCCAAATCTCATGTCCTTCTCACATTGCAGTATATAATCATGCCTTCCCAACAGTCCCCCAAAGTCTTAACTCATTCCAGCATTAACTCAAAAGTCTAAAGTCCAAAGTCTCATCTGAGATAAGGCAAGTCCCTTCTACCTATCAGTCTATAAAATCAAACACCAGTTAGTTACCTCCAAGGTACAATTAGGATACAAGCATTGGGTAAACATTCCCCTTCCAAAAGGGAGAAATCAGCCAAAAGAAAGGGGCTACAGGCCCCATGCAAGTCCAAAACCCAACATGGAGTCATTAAATCTTAAAGCTTCAAAATAATCTCCTTTGACCCCATGTTTCACATCCAGGGCACAGTGGTGCAAGGGGTGGGCTCCCAAAGCCATGGGCAGCTCCATCTTTGTGGCTTTGCAGGGTTCAGCCCTTGTGGCTGCTTTCGTGGGTTGGTGTTGAGTGCCTGTGGCTTTTCCTGGTGATGGGTGCAAGCTGTTGGTGTATCTACAGTTACGGGCTCTGGAGGACAATGGCCCTCTTCTCACAGACCCACTAGGCAGTGCTCCAATGGGGACTCTGTGTGTGGGCTCCAGCCCCACATTTCCCCTCTGCACTACCTTAGTAGAGGTTCTTCATGAGGCCTTTGCTCCTGCAGCAGGCTTCTGCCTGGACATCCAGGCTTTTCCATATATCCTCTGAAATCTAGGCTTTTCCTGGTGACAGGTGCAAGCTGTTGGTATATCTACAATTATGGTCTCTGGAAGACAATGGCCCTCTTCTCACAGACCCACTAGGCAATGCTCAAATGGGGACTCTGTGTGGGGGCTCCAGCCCCACATTTCCCCTCTGTGATAAGGCAAGTCTCTTCCACCTATGAGTCTGTAAAATCAAAAACAAGTTAGTTACCTCCAAGGTACAATTGAGTAAACCTTCTCCTTCCAAAAGGGAGAAATCAGCCAAAAGAAAGGGGCTACAGCCCCCCTGCAAGTCCAAAACCCAACATAGTAGTGATTAAATCTTAAAGCTTCAAAATAAGCTTTAAGGTGTGGATCAGCTTAAAGGCGGGCAGCTCACGAGGTCAGGAGTTCTTACACACTCTGTTTATAATATGCCTGTTCCTGCTCTGCACTTTTAAATAAGTTCTGTGCACCTGCAGGCTTAACACCACGTGGAAACCACCAAAGCTTATGGTTTGCACCCTCTGGAGCAGTGGTCCTAGCTGTAGGTGGGCCCCTTTGAGCCACAACTGGAGCTGGAGCAGCCAGCATGTGGGAAGCAGTGGACCAAGGCTGTGCAAGGTGGTGGGGCACTGGGCCTGGCCCAGGAAACCGTTTTTTCCTCCTAGGTTTCTGGGCCTCAGATGAGGGGGCCTGCCATGAAAGTCTCTGAAATGCCTTCAAGGCTGTTCCCCCCTTGTCTTGGATATTAACATTTGCATAAGAAAATTAACATTTTTCTTATGCAAATTTCTGTAGCCTGCTTGATCCTCTCCTAAAAATGGGCTTTTCTTTTCTACCACATGGCCAGGCTGCAAAGTTTCCGTACTTTTACACTCTGCTTCCCTTTCAAATATGTGTTCCAGTTTCAAGCCATTTCTTTGCCCACACATATTAGCCAAAACTGTTAGAAACAGCCTTGTCAAATTTTGAATGCTTTGCTGCTTAGAAATTTATTTTGCCAGATACCCTAAATCATCATTCTCAAGTTCAAAGTTCCACAGATCCCTAGGGCAGGGCACAACACAGTCAACATTTTTGCTAACACATAACAAAGGTGACCTTTGCTCCTGTTCCCAGTGACTTCGTAATTTCCATCTGAGACCTCCTTAGCCTAGACTTCATTGTCCATATCACTATTCACATTTTGGTCACAACAACTTAGCAAATTTGGAAAGTTTGGAAGTTCCAAACTTTCCCTCATCTTCCTGTCTTCTTCTGAGCACTCCACACTCTTCCAACCTCTGCCAGTTACCCAATTCCAAAGCTGCTTCCACATTTTCAGATATTTTTATAGCAATGCCCCACTCCTGAATACCAATTTTTGTGTTAGTTTATTCTTGCACTGCTACAAAGAAATACCTGAAACTGGGTACTTCATAAAGAAAAGAGATTTAACTGGCTTATGTTTCCACAGGCTGTACAGGAAGCATGGTAGCATCTGCTTCTGGGGAGGCCTCAGGTTGCTTTTACTCATGGTAGAAGGCAAAACAGGAGCAGACGTCTTACATGGCAAGAGCAGTACCAATGGGTAGAGAGGTGCCATGCACTTTTAAACAACCAGATCTTATGAGAACTCACTCACTATCATGAAACCAACAGCAAGGGGAAATCAACCCCAATGAGCCAATCACCTCCCACAAGGCACCACCTCCAACATTGGGGATTACAATTTGACATGAGATTTCGGCAGAGACACAGACCCAAACCATGTCAATGACCCTGAAGTGAGATCCAGTTTATTTTTTTCTACTTGGATAACTGATTGTTCCAGCACCATTTATTGAATAGTTGTAGAGATACAGACTTAAATTGGCCAGGCATGGTGGCTCATGCCTTTAATCCCAGCACTTTGGGAGGCCGAGGCAGGCAGATCATGAGGTCAGGAGTTCAAGACCAGCCTGGCCAATATGGTGAAACCCCGTCTCTACTAAAAATACAAAAATTTGCCAAGCGTGGTGGCGGTTACCTGTAGTCCCAGCTACTCAGGAGGCAGAGGCAGAAGAATCACTTGAACCCGGGAGGTGGAGGCTGCAGTGAGCCGAGATTGTGCCACTGCACTCCAGCCTGGGCAACAAACTGAGACTCCATCTCAAAAAAAAAAAAAATCACCCCAAGCATTATGACATTAATTAAACCATTAAACACCAGCCAGTATGGGTGGAAACCTGTAGTGCTCAGCTGCATCCATGGGTAAAACGGTAAAACTCTATGCTCAGCTGCATGGGGATCATCAAAATGCCACTTGCATTCATTTCTGCTGAAGCTCAATAAGTTGCATGCCAGGGACCCTCTCCCATCCCCTTTTGGTCCTCACCAATACAGTCTTTCAAAACTTAGCCTACCCCCAGCATCATTGAAAATTCCCACTTGTGGCCTGCATGCTTCCTTATCCCCTTCCACTGGACACTCAGAGAGCCCTTTTGTGTCTGTGCTCCATCTCTCATCCAGGGAATGCCTATTGCCTGAATGAGTAATAAACATTTCAGTTTTTTATGATAGCATACTTTAGCGTGATGGGTTTTGACATTATATACCTTAAAAGACAAGGGACCAGTGTGCCCAGCTGTTAGTATCCTAAAAATAATTCACCCTTTCCTGTTGATAAGCAATGCTACTTCTGTCTTATATTGAGTTTCTCTCTACATGAAACTCTTATCATTGAATTTTTTGTTTTAGTGAACAGATCTTTTATTTCTAGAATTGTGTTTGATTAGTTTTCTTTTTTTCTTTTGAACCTTCCTGATCATTTTTGATAGTCTCCGATTCCTCACTTGTGCTTTTAATTTTCTCTTTATTTCTTAAGGCTATCAAACATGGTTATTTTGATCTGATTGTTCAACTTTTCAAAGTCTTTGCAGGTCAATTTCTTTTTTAACTTTTTTATTGTTTATTTTTTAAATTGACATCATTCTTTTTACTTTTTCCACTGATTCTCACATAAGGCAGTAGTTTTCTGCTAGCTTTGTGAGTGTGTTTTTTTTTAATTCTTAGCTTATAATTGATAGTAATTTATCTTTCCCAGTTATTTAAATAATAAAGCAAATTTATGTTTTCTTCTTTACGGTACTTAGGGGCAATGGGGACTGGATCTATTTAAAGTTATAATTCACAGATTGCAGTCTTAAGGAACATACAAATAGAGTATATTCAAACTTCAGAGCACATAGTGTAGTAATAAGAAACAGAGATATTTTTTCATTTTTAACCACTACTTAGAGCCAAGCCCAAACAAATAAGTTTCCTTGCCAATTGTCTCAACAACATTTATAGGAAGTGTGGATGTCTCTATGAAATGTGCATATATAAACAGACACACACTAATTTGCCCTTTCTCATAAGGCCTTAACCTTTCTTGGGCTTCCTTCTTTATTTAGGGTGATCTTTGATGCAATGCCTCAGGTCTTTTCACAATACGAGTCCACCCACCGCCACCCTCAAACTCTAGGCCACAGAAATTCGGTAATCCATGGTTTCAGTAATGCTCTGGTTTTATTGTTTATTTCTGACCTCAGTGGATTTTTTTCTACACTGTTTTCCACGGTCTCAAAAGTGTTCATAAATTATTGTGTCCTAAAAAGATTTTTGTGTATTCCAGACCACCGTCGTGGCAGAAACAAAAGTCTTCATATTTTGGGCTGTTTTACCTTCATGAAAATGTATCCACTATGAAAGGGATTTAGTCTATTCTTCTCACCTTTGTCACCTCAGTGCCTGGAAAGTGTCTCCATCCTGGTTATATTTAGGGTTGTATCCAGTGATTATGCACATCTGGCATAAGGCCTCTCATAGACATATTTTAAAAGCTCTTTAAGAAATTTTAATGCAATGCTAAGATTAAAATGTTATTGACCTAGAACATACCTGGTAGAGAGTATATTCTCAAAAATATTTATTGAATGAATTAATAAATTTATTTATTTGTTTATTTAGAGACAGAGTCTTGCTCTGTCACCCAGGCTGGAGTGCAGTGGCACGATCTCAGCTGACTGCAACCTCCACCTCCCAGGTTCAAGTGATTGTTATGCCTCAGCCTCCCGAGTAGCTGGGATTACAGGCACCTACCACCGCACCTGGCTAATTTTTATATTTTTAGTAGAGACAGGGTTTCGCCACATTGGCCAGGCTGGTGTCGAACTCCTGGCCTCAAGTGATCTGCTTGCCTTGGCCTCCCAAAGTGCTGGGATTACAGGTGTGAGCCACCATGCCAGGCCTATTGAATGAATTAATCAATTTGTAAGAATGATTTTTTTTAAGGAAGAATTTGGCTATTTTCTGAAGGGAGTCAAGTCATTAGAAGAAACGTATCATATCCTTTGGGTATAGGAATTAAAGACCAATCTGGTGGTGGCTCACGCCTGTAATCCCAACACTTTGGGAGGTCAAGGTAGGTGGATCACTTGAGTTCAGGAGTTTGAGACCAGCCTGGACAACATGGCAAAACACTGTCTCTACAAAAAATACAAAAGTTAGCCGGGCATGTTGGCGCGTGCCTGTAATCCTAGCTACTCAGGAGGTTGATGCATGAGGATCTCCTGAACCCAGGAGGTGGAGGTTGCAGCAAGCAGAGATCGTGCCACTGCACTCCAGCCTGGGCA
This sequence comes from Pongo pygmaeus, assembly GCF_028885625.2. Classification (NCBI taxonomy): domain Eukaryota; kingdom Metazoa; phylum Chordata; class Mammalia; order Primates; family Hominidae; genus Pongo; species Pongo pygmaeus. Next base: position 122,326,376 of record NC_072373.2, on the reverse strand, counting down.
ACAAGGTGAGACTCTGTCTCAAAAGTAGAAGACCAATCTGATGATGGGGAGAATTTTACCAAGTCTGTCTCCATCTGGGCCTAATCAGCAGTGCCTAACCAGACAACACAAATCACCAAATATAATTTTTAAATGCATTCACTGGTGGGCCCCACCCCAGTCAGAATTGGCTCTGACAATTGTGTCCATGGATTCTTTCCCTAGGTTACAGAGCACTAACCTATGCCCTATAGTATATGCGAGTACTTTTTGAAAGAAATTATTTTCTGCTGACCTGATCCATTATAGTAGTTGACCTCATTGAGCCATGATCTCAATTAAAATAAATTCCTAAATTTATACTTAACTGGGCCAGAAAAGATGAGTAGGCATGCAGTGAGCATGAGAAAGGAAAGAAAAGCTAAATATGATTCATTCAGGATTATAACATATTTTCTAGATACTTTGATTGTAATACCTCCTTGTCAAAGTCTTGGACCCCAAAATCTCCATAAACATATAATAGCTCAGCTTTTAACTACTTCATTCCTTCCACAGACATTTCATAGTTCCTTAAAAACTTTAGCTAATTTCATTCTTTACTTGGCTGATCTGATAGAAATAGTTGAGAAATGGCCAGAAATCCTGAATCACCAAGTTAACATTGGAAGAAAGAGGACAGCTTGATTTTAAAAGCTAACGAAGAACAAAAGGAACTGGAAAAAATTTATTTTTTGACATAAAATTGTAAATTTTTTTTGTCAGTGATATTTAACAATTTGTTTTTCACAATGACAGCTGTAAATTATTCATAACAGGCTATCTGGTCCTTAACTTTCCAGTTATATGTGATTAGAATGGTGAGTTGATCTGAAATGAAGGAAAATATTGATTAGAAACATTTGAAATATAGATGAAGTTCTTTAGTTAGAATATTAAAGTTGCACTTGGTTTCATATGTCTAAGGAACATTTGAAACTGTAACAGTGGAATTTATAGCATTATATACTACTCTTCTATGTAAGTCAAATCGTTTCTTTTAAATTTCTGACCACTCAAATAATAGATCATTCCATTCGAATACATGATTAAAATTTTGAAATATATCAAATTAAAAATGAGCTTTTATTGTTACTCTAAACACTGTGAGAAAATGTTTACGTGTCCTAAGAATGCATATATAACAATATGCACAACCCGAAAGTAAATACCTAAGGTATGAATTTTTTTAATCTTTGTGGGGAAAAGTGCAATTGAGAGAAAATATTACACTCTGGACTAAGAAATATTAAGTGCCACCTCTACTTGAGTTATTTTAAACATTTAGTTCTTCAAGCCTTACTGAAGAAGATGATACTCTCAAGTTGAGCACTGCAAAATAGATGGGCATGAGGAGATAGTACTTAATTTTTTTTTGACATCTATGACTAGAATTAATCCACAGCAAATGGCCACTTGCACATAGATTTGGTCACGAGTGGGGTTTTCCTGTTCTGGATGAGTCTGTCTAATGTAAACTTTTTCTTTATAATCGATTCATTTCTTGCATTCTAGTGTTGATCTAGCCCACTGAAATGTGGTCATCTTTTTCCAAACTAATGCAGAGCACTGGCCTGTGGGGGAGAAAAGCCTAAATTTTAGTGTATCTGTTTTGAAAGTAATGAATTCTAAAGAGGACCTTATGATGATAATCGAATCATTCCAGGAAAAAAAAAAAGGCAGAGAGTTTAACAACATCTACAAGCTGCTGTTGCTTAAAAACACTGTATTTGAACTGCAATTTGAGCATATTTTTACCCTTTAGACATTATAAACATGCCATAACACCCTGCTGTGAGGACAGCTTTGGTGCCCCAGAAGTAAAAGAGTTTAGCTGTGATTAAAGGATTGAAGTCTGTGCCTTGAACTGACAGATTAGTTTATGCTAGGTTTTCTCTGTTAATTCTAGGCTTGACAGCTCCACTGTAAATTAATCTAAATTATGGCCAACTCCTACAAGGCTGATCATTGTCCCACAAAAAAATATAAAGTTCTATTGAAAATGCTGACGTCTCTATCACCAAATGTTATTCCAATTTGCTAGAAATCTGAACAAGGCAACTTAAAACACACAGGAAATTGCAGCTCCTAGATGCCAGTAGAGCTATAGAGATTTGGACACACAAACTGAGCTGTTGGGGAGAACGGGTCTGACTTCTGTGGTCACTGATGTGTGAGTCTCAGTGTTTGTCTTTAGCAGCTCATGACAATGTAATTACATCCTGCGTGCCCAATTTTTCTTGTAAATGAAGTTGATAAATATAAACTACAGTTTATGATTGTGAATCACAGCCTGAAGCAATATAGCATGGTCATTGATTGCAGAGAAATATAAATAGGAGATGATAATAGATTGACTGAATCTGAACCCTATCACAGACCAGTTAAGATATCAGAGAATCAGAGAATGGCTTAAAAGAAGCCTTAGTTTCCCAGGAAGAGAAGAGAAAACAGGCCTGGTGGGCAAACAAAGGCTTTATAGCTTCATTAACCTATTCATACCTATAGGATGATCATTTCTCCGGAAATTGCCCCTCTCTGAGACTTGATTGAGAGTAGGCATCAGCAGTGAAGGGTGACTTTTTCTATTTTCTGTCTGTCCTTGGCAAGCTCCCCCACCCCCAACACATTTGCATCACTGATTCTATGTTCTTAAATTTGGAGCTTCCTGTTTCTGTGATTAGAAAACCTACAGATAGGTTTACATTTTCATTCACTGTTCATATCATTAGGGAGCTGAACAGACAGTATTGAGTGCATACACCGTGCTAATTCACCTTTACATCTGAAGGAAAAAATACTAAGTGTGATAAGATGAAAAAAAAGGAAAAGAGAGAAGTGGGAATACATATTTATAGAAAACAAGATTTTCTCCAAAACTATCACGAGATGGTCATTGCTATTTATTGTGTAACTTATGTAAACCCAAAACAGTTGGGCCCAATCTGGTCCCCAGATATATTTTATTTGGTCGACACAACATTTTACTTATTTTTTATTTGCATACCTCTTAATCAAGCCTAAACTGTTCACACATGGTTGCTGCTCCCGCCACACCCTGTTGTCTTATACAGGGTCTGCTTACCTGCCTGACAACTGACCAACCCTTTGGTCTATACCACCCAAACATATTGATTAGAAAAATTGATTTTTTTTAGGGAAATGTTTACTGGGCATTACATACCAGGTACTGAACTTGACACACCAAAACAATAAATATAATTTCAGGCAGTGATATATACCATGAAGAAAAATGAATCGGGGTAAGGGAAAGAGAATAAGAAGACAGCCATTTTAGGAAGAGGTGGTCTGAGAGGTCAGAATATCAGAACAAAAGTTAAAGGATGTGAAAGAGTGGACCATAGAAATATCTGTGGAAGAACATTCCAAAAAGAGAAACAGTGAGTGTAAAGACCCTGAAGAGAAATAGAAAATACAGTATGGAATACTCAAGGTGGAAAGTGATAGAAATTAAGGTAGGAGAGTTGAGCAAATGCCATATTGTTTAGGTCCTATAGGCAACAGGAAGCCACTGGAAGATTTTCAGCAAGGAAATCAAGTAATATAATTTATATGATAATGAATGGATAGTCTCTAATTCATGGGTAGTACATAAATAATTTATTTGAATTCTGAAAAGTATTTGCAAAGATAAGTAATGCCTCTGAAATTTTATCTGCATTATCAGTCTGCTTAGCAAATCAATATATTAGAAAGCATTTAAGTAGCAACTAATATGTGCACATCCTATGCTAAGCCCTGTTTAGGGTGTAAAGATCACTTAATATATGGTCCTTGACTCATAGCTGAGATGCTACTTTCTAACATCTAGTCACCAGTCACTGAGTATCTCTCGTCCATGCCTCCAAAATACATGTTACATATTTCTTCCCGTGATTACTAGAAAGACTTAAGAAACTTAGTTTTGTTATTGATTTGTATACATGACACATATATCTGCTTCTCCTGTAACTGCTATCTCACTTCTTTAACTCTGTAAATTGCATTGTTTTAAAGAAGAATCAGTTCTTATATTGCAATATGGAAGTACATAGCTCCAAAAAAAGTCAAAAGATCTTTGAAATGGGTTTGAAAAAATATAGATATAATATATATAGTGTTATATATTTTATTATATAATCTATTATATAGTTCTTATATAATATATATTATATAATATATAATTATATATAAAATAAATAAATATATATTATATAAAATATATTATATAAGAACTATATAATATAGAATTTTTATATAAAAACATATAACATAATATATAACATATATAATCATTATATAATGAATATAATTATATTTTTTATATATATATATATATTTTTTTTTTTTTTTTTTTGAGACACAGTTTCACTCTTGTTGCCCAGGTTGGAGTGCAATGGCCTGATCTCGGCTCACTGCAACCTCTGCCTCCTGGGTCAAGCAATTCTCCTGCCTCAGCCTCCCGAGTAGCTGGGACTGCAGGCATGCACCACCATGCCCAGCTAATTTTGTATTTTTAGTAGACATGAGGTTTCAGCATGTTGGTCAGGCTGGTCTCAAACTCCTGATCTCAAGTGATCCACCCGCCTCGGCCTCCCAAAGTGCTGGGATTGCAGGCATGAGCCACTGCACCCAGCCAGAAAAAAGCAAATATTTTAATCACTGCCAGTACTTCCTCATCCTGTTGAAAGCTGATGTCATTTTTGACACTTGGGAAATGACTTCTTTATGGAAGAAATGATAAACTAGTCTGCATCCTGCTGCAGTAACCTGAAGAAAGAGTGTTTGCTATTTCAATTCTGAGGATCACTTCATAATTGTAACATATCAAATTAGCATCTTGGCTTATGCTACACTATTTTGTAGAATCTTAGAGTGTGGCTGACAGGGTCCATGGAGTACTCAGCCGGAACAGGCTGATTTAAATATGGCAGAGACAAGAACAGGGGCAGGGAGAGCCCTGAACAACATTGCAGAAAGCGTGAAGCTCATCTCATATCCAGCACTCCCTCGTCTCATGCTCTTGTACCACCATCACAATCTCCTTGGGCATCCAAAGAGCACCCATCCCTGAAACCATCCATCAGAATTACCCCAACCTCTACCCATTTTCCTCAGAACTCTCTCTCTGATCAATTTTCTTAAGTCTGTGTGCCATGATATTTTCACCTCAATAATATAATTGCTATTTAAAAGAGACGGTTACACCTTGCCCAAAGGAATAACTAAAATGGTGGAGATTCTGGATGCACTAGCTGGCAGCTTAGGAAAGTTATGGAGAAGAGGCCTTTTATTTCCTTTGTAATACTACCACTTGATGTCTAATGTAAGGTATGCTAGATACCTGTGGTTGTTGGTTACATGTTATCCTACTGCTTTAATTACTGGAAAGCTACATGTTCACTAGTTAATTTTCACTGTGGCCTCAACTATGGGGTGTCAGGATCTAAGTAGGAACATGAATTAGTCTGTGCATTATTCCAGCACAAATGAAGCAAAAGCTGAACAGGTGCATGATGTAGTGCAGTGGAAACACCATGAGCTTTGGAGTCTAAAGACCTAGATGTGTGCTCAGTGTCCACTGCTTGATGAAGCAGAGGTGTAGGCAGGTCTCTAAGCCTCTGAGACTCTTGCATCAGCTGTAAAATCCAGAGTTGCTGTGAAACTTAAACACAGCATATATGTTAAAACACTTTGTAAACTGTAAAGCACAAGGCAAATGATGCTATTTTCAATTTAAGCAAAAATAGAATAAGGGCAGATGAAGATTTCAAGACCTTTCAGATTTTTTTTAAAAGTTTCCCTACCCTTCTTAACAATCTGTTTTTATTTTGGCTGATTACTTGAGGATGAGCTCAGGAGAATATTCTGAGCAAATGTTTGAGTTCGGTCTTAGTGCCTCACCCTTTCCCTCCCTTTTGTTTCATGGCTTTTCCATGGCTGGCTTTTAGCACACAGAAGGCTGGCTGACTGAATTTCTTAAGAACATTTTTATATCTTGTCTAATGGATGGTCAGGGTTTCATATTGCTGCTTCTTTTTAAAAGTTAATCAAAGAATTAGAGGTAGGTTTTTTCCTCATGTTGTAAATATGAATTAGTCTAATTATAGTTTTCAAAAGAAAGCATTTTCACACCTGAATTTCATGAACATATGATGGAGAAATGACAAGGCTTATTCATTGGATGGTTTTCTGAAGGAAAAAAGCCCCATTGCAAGTACAAATAAAACAGCGTCTTGCTATATTCCTAGGGAGGGAGTATAGAATTGTGTAGTCTCTGTGCCAGAAAGCCACATGGAATATATCATTGCAAAGTCTCACAGTCATGAGGAATATGGGGGGTCATCCAGTCCGATTTGGTCATCATTTAGAATACACAGGAAACATGATTTAATCTGCAACATAACTGCTTTCAACATCATGCCTAATTTCATCTCCTTATCTGAACCATAGTTTGCACTTAATAAATGTTAGTTAAGCAAAATTAATAATTATCCCACTATTATTTCCCCCAATAAAAAAACCTGCTAATAATATCAGTCACTTTTCTGGTTAATTCTATTCACTTCATACTTTTATTTGCTTTTTCACTTTGTGGAACGTGGATCCTCTCTTGCCGTTTATATAAAGATTGCTTCTCCTTCAGACTTTAGCTCAAGGCTCATCTCCACCAACAGGCACCATTTCATATTGATACTTGCTTTCATCTTATCTGAACTCAATTCAATTTAACATTTAATCTTTTCAACATGCACATGTATATTTCCTCAGATATTATATACAGTACTTTCATTATTAAATAAGATGTAGTATGACATAATTGCTACCTATCTTACATTGTTCACCATTGTTTTGATCAGTTATTTTGTGTTGTTGGTCTACGTAACATTTGGGGGAAAAGGAACTGTCTCTTTTTATTTTCTGATGCTGCACTGTGCCCAGTGAAGAGAGGAGCATAGGATAGATGTGAAATATTTTGCTTGACTGACTAATAAGAATGTATAAGTATTTCTTGGGTAAACTGCTTACACTTATTTTATTGAAAATATGTCATAATGATATTAATAATTTAAGTCACTTTACCCTAACACAATTATTTCTATTTTTGCAAATTATCTTCCAAACCTTTTTCACACCATACATATTTTATATAATTGTTTTCAGAATATACTTACTATTTTGTATTCAGAATTTTAATTTGTATTTACCATAATCATTTCAGTAATTTTACATAATTCTTGTGGCTATCTTTGTTAACTGCATAATGAGGTACAGCACAATATTCCCTTATTTATTAATCTATTCACTTATTATTAAACTTTTAGCTTTTTCCCATTTATTTCTTTCATAGGTTACACTGCAGTGAAGACCTTCATAATAGAGGTTTTTTGTTGTTGTTTTACTTGAATTATTTCATTCAGACATATTCTAGGAGTGAATTGACTTGGTTAAAAGACTCATTGAATTTTCTCACTACATTTTACATATAGTTTCACAAAGTGCTTCTGCAACCATTTACGATGTGTTCAGAAGGGCCTGGAGTACTCTCACATGAGCTCTTAGTGACCTGATCAAAACTGCACCCCTTGGTTTCACACATAAGAAAGCATCTCCATCATTTTTTTCCTCCTAACATGTATTGAGCAATTGTTCTGTGCCAGGCACATACTAAGTGCTTTGAATGCTTATCTACTCTGAATCAATTATTCCACCTTTACAGATAAGAGTAGTTCCAAGTGCAAAATTATCTGCCTAAAGTCAATTGTGTAGTAAAATACAGAACCCAGAGTCCCAATCCGTGTCTATCTCATATGCACATAGTTGTTTATCTACCTTTTGTCTCCCAGTCCTCCTTCATTATGTAAAAAAGTACTTCCCAAAGTATAGCGCTTGTAACACGGATGGGAAACAAAATAATTTATATGATGCACAGTCATATATTCATTTTAATGAGTATATTGAAACAATAACATTTTGGATATATTAAATTAAATACATTATTAAAATTAATTTCACCTGTTACTTTTTTTTGATGTGGCTAGTTAGAAAATTTAAACTTACATATGGGGCCTTGTATCCGAAGCTCACGTTACAGCTATATTACAAAGTGTTGACTTAAAAGACAGTTGAGATCCAATATATGGTTTGGGACTATGGAGCAGATTTCTTTCCTAGAAGACTTCATTCAAAATGGTCAAAATCAACTCTGAGATATTGTCTTTTCTCACACCATAACTCCATAACTCCAGCCTGTATTAGGAACTGTCCAAAAAAATATTGATGTTCCCTACCAAAAAAAGATAACCAAAGGGTCACCAATGTGGTGAATGATTTACTGATGGTACACATAAATCTTTCTTGGCACTCCAGGGCCCATAAGAAACAACTGGATTGCAGCCCCATTTTTAAGAAGTTAAAGGATAATAAAAAAATTGTACACATGAATATATATATTCATTTGCATATAGGTAAGCCAATATAATTTTTATATATGCAATTTTACAGTCGCTTACCATATGTGATGTAATGATGTCTATAAATATAAAAATTCAAATTCAGCCATAATACAGAATAGACAGTATCTTCAATGAAACATAATCATATTTTTGCATATTTTTTCTATATGCCACTTGGCATGAGATATGATTTGTAACAACTACTTAACATAATCCCTCAGGATCTGAATTCATAAGAATTTAAAATCTGCTTTAAAGGTCTGAAACTACATTGAGTTTGTTTTGCTTGGGGGAGGGCAGATTTTAAGCATACCACTGTTATGCTCAAGCATTATTTTATTTTATGTTCATTCAAAGCTATATTAAACAGTATGGAATTAACCTCTTTTGTTTCTCCAGCAGCAGTAAACAATTCCACAGAAACTCAATTTTCTTTCAGTTCATAAACGTACTATATTCCCCACTGTGTCAAAATACCTTCTCTACCTCTCCAGTAAGCTGATGACAGATAAAGATTCTGCTACCCGTGTCTGTTTCATGCAACAGTAGCAGTTGACGCAGATCTGTAACAGCTCACCTGGGCAGCTCTGTTAGTGCGTGTGTGTGGTGGGGGAACATAGCAGAGAGTTGAGTAATATTTTTAATGGTATTGTAACCATGTCCACTCAGAAGGTAATTTAATCTCCACAGTGTTAGACCTCCCACACAACAAATTGTTCCCTTTCAGTGTGGCACAGTAGAGAGAAAAGAGCACGACACCAGCTGGCAGTTGCTGCTATGGAATACTACCTACAAATATAGATCGGAAGTTGTGGGTCATCACTCATATCTCAGAAGGACTTTTTTAGGATGGCTACTGAACAGATGTAAGGGCACTTTTAATTAAATATAGACCCAAAAAATCTGTCTCAAAGTAAAGTTTGTTGTGACACATTCTCTCCAGAGACCTGGAAATTCGTAGCTAAAATTAACTTTAGAACAAAAGGGTTTAGAGTCAAGGATGATGTTCCAAAGGGCTACAGAATGCCAGCATGTTGGGTTATAGCTCTGTAGACAAAAACTATTTCTGTAAAGCTCTCTGTATATGTGTTTTATATTTAAAGGTACTCGAAAGGAGAAAGTCAGACTTCAAATTCTTCCCAAGTTATTAGCGTATAAGCTACTAGGACAAAATGAAATCTTCCACATTTTATTTCTAGACTGAAATGATGCAGAATTAACTCATCTATTAGGGATGTAGGATGTTCTCTGCTTTTTATGTTTTCTTCTGAAAAATGTACAAGAAATTATATGAAATACTTCTAAAATATCCATTTCAAGATGTTTCAGTTCATTTTGTTCACAAAAGCTGCGGACCTTTAAATTTCTGGTCATTTAAAATCCTATTTTAGTATTCCAAGAAGGCTGGGTTTCTCAGTCAGAGTTACTGTACAAAATCTTGATTAAATATTTATAAATTTCTTAAAATGTATATTGCTTGCTTGATCTATTGAATAAGCATATATTCATAGTCATTTTTTACAAAGTGCTGCTAAAGAGGAACAATGTCTTTTATCTGTTCTTGTGTGTGTGTGTGTGTTTCTCTAGCACACTATGGGTGCATAATAAATGTTTAATGACATCAAGCCATGTGATAAATCAGTACTGTCCTACAGATATAACAGGCAAAGGGGCTGAATCCTGGATGGAGGCTTGGCCATTTTAAACCCATGCCTGCCCCAAAGAAGAAGTACAGATCTTAATGTTTGCCTGAAATTGATTTTTTTTTAATACAAGACCGTGAGAAATATAGATAGGAATTAGAAACATGCTGATTTGAAACTCCTCGAAGAAGGGCACTGAATCTTCTGAATGTCTGACACCAGCATGCTTGGTTCATGTCAAATATGCAGTAAATAATTCTGGAGTGAATTATTATCATTATGGCCTAAAAAACTTCATTTGTAACTAAGATCAGATTTACCCTCAGGAGAAAGTTTTCCTGTGTGACTCTTAAATCCTGGAATACCTTTATGCCTGTGGATCCCTGTTGCATCATGGCAAGCCTGGAATGTCACAACAATTTTTCTCATTTGTAAACAGGCAATTTTACCACAAAATAAATAAATAAATAAATAAATGGCAAATACATGAGCCATCCAAATTTCCCCTAGTCCCTAGTCTACTGTAGTTACTCTGTGCTAAAATCTTTATTTTTTATTTTTTTTGTCTGTTTGTTTTTGTTTTTGTTTTTTTGTTTTTTGGGGTTTTTTGTTGTTGTTGAGATGGAGTCTCACTCTGTCGCCAGGCTGTAGTGCCGGTGCGATCTCGGCTCACTGCAGCCTCCACCTCCCTGGTTCAAGCGATTCTCCCACCTCAGCCTCCTGAGTAGCTGTGACTACATGCACACGCCACCATGCCCAGCTAATTTTTGTAGTTTTTAGTAGAGACAGGGTTTCACTATGCTGGCCAGGTGATCAGGATGGTCTGACCTCAACCCGCCTGCCTCGGCCTCCCAAAGTGCTGGGATTACAGGCATGAGACACCGTGCCTGGCCTAAAAACTTTAAATAAGGATGGCTGAAACATCGATCCAACACATAATAGGAACCCCTTTCTTCTATCTTCATGTCCCCATTATCTCCAGGATTCTTAGAGGATTTTCTTATATCCTCATTACCTCTGGTTCCAATGTCTTAGGTCTCCTCTCTTCATTCTGTTTCTCCCCTCTTCCTTCTTTTCCTTCTCCCCCAACATGAATCTTAATGTGTGCAATAAAGATGATTCTCAGGTGTGCAAAGATACCACATTTGTTTATTTTCTTTACCTAAAAAAAAAAAAAAAAAAATTGGTGGCAGGATTATTTAGTACAAGTTTCTCATTTCAGCTTCTTGCATAATGGTCTTGTGTGGTAAGTACTGTTGCTTTCCTCATTTTACAGATGGGGACACTGAGAAGAAGAGAAGTTGACTAACTTATGTAAAGTTTCACAGCCAGTACCTAAAGTGCTAGAAGTTGAACTTGACTTCTAAGTTGACTGTGATTCACTGCCTCCTTCATTAGAGACACCATGAAGTAACATACTAACAGTGAGCACTCACTGAGTACTGCCTATGTAACAGCATTCTTCTGAGTCCTTTACGTGCATTATTTCACTTATTCTTCATATCAGGAACATGAGACTTGCACTGTTGTTATCCCAATGTGACAGATAAAGAAACTGAGTCTCAAGGGGTTATCTAAGTTGTTTATAATCAGACACCGAGTAAATAGTGGAGTCAGGATTCCATTCCAGGCAGTCCAACACTAAGACTTTGTCTTTATTTTGTAAACAGTTTTATTGAAATGTAATTGACATACAATAAACTGCACATATTTGAAGTATGCAATTTGATATGTTTTGACTGATGTATACATCCGTGAAGCCATCACCACAAGCTAAGTAGTGAACATATCCATTATGCCCAGAAGTTTCTTCGTGCCCCCGATCAACTTTGGTTTTACAGATTTGTTTGCATATTCTAGAGTTTTATATAAATGGAATTATGTAATATGACTCTTTTTTATCACTTCTTTTATTCAACATAATTATTTTGAGATTCATTCATGTCATATTTCATTCCACTTTATTGATGTGTATTATTCCATTGTTTATCTATTCACCTATTGATGGACACTTGGGTTGTGACCAGTTTTTGGCTATTACAAGTAATGCTGTTATGAACATTCATGTACAAATATTTTATGGGCATATGTTTTCTTTGAGGTAAATACCCAGTAGTAGAATGGCCGAATCATATGGTAAACATAAGTTTAACTCTTTAAGAAACTGTCAAACTGTTATCTGACTTACTTATTATATGTTACATTCCCACTCACAATGTATGAGAGCCCAGTTCCTCCACATCCTTCACCAAACTTGGTGAGGGTCAGTCTTTTTAATTTTAGACATTTTAGTAGGTATGTAATGGTATCTCATTGGGATTTTAATTGGCACTTTACTAATGACTAATTGCATTGAACATCTTTCACTTGCTTATTTGCCATATATCTTTCATGGTGAAGTGTCAGTTCAAAACTTTTGCTCATTTTAAAAATTGGGCTGATTATTTTCCTATTATTGAGTTCAGAAAGGTCTTTTTGTATTCTGGATGCATATTCTTTGTCACATGTATGCTTTGCAAATATTTTATTTCAATATGTGGATCTCCCAATTTATCTTTTCCTTCTCTTAACATTGTCTTTTGAAGAGTAGAAGTTGATCTAGGTTTGTTCTTTATGGATCATCCTGTTGGTGCCACATCTAAGAAATCTTTTCCTAATCTAAGGTCACCAAGACTTTCTGCTATGTTTTCTTGTAAAAATGTACAGTTTTAGGTTTCATATTTAAGCCTATGATCAGTTTTGAATTAATTTTTGTAAGCGATGGAGGTATGAATAGTTCAGTTATATGAATATCTAATTGTTTTAACAGCATTTATGCAAAAGACTATCATTTTTCCACTGAAGTGTCTTTGCATTTTTGTCAAAAATCAGTTGTGTATATATGTGTGGCCTATTTCTGGATGCTATATTCCGTTCTCCAATCTATCTTTATACCAGTATCACACTGTTTTAATTACTGTAGCTTTATAAGTCTTGAAATCAGGTAGTGTTAATCTTTCAGCTTTGTTCTTTGTAAAAATTGTTCTGGCTATTCTAAGCCCTTTACATTTCCATGTAAATTTTAGAATGAGCTTGTCAATTTCTTAAAAAAAAAAAAAAAAAAAAGCTGCTGAGCTTTTCTCCAAGGGAGAGGATTACTTGAGAGTGCATTGAATCCATTGGATAAGTTTAGGGAGAATTGTCATTTTTTTTTGAGAATTTTTTTCAATTTTTGTTTCCATAGGTTTTAGGGGAACAGGTGGTACTTGGTTACATGAGTAAGTTCTTTAGTGGTGATTTGTGAGATTTTGGTGCACCCATCACCCAAGCAGTATACACTGAACCCAATTTGTAGTCTTTTATCCCTTACCCCCTTTCATACTTTCCCCCGAGTCCCCAGAGTCCATTGTATCATTCTTATGCGTTTCCATCCTCTAGCTTAGCTTCCACTTATGATTGAGAACATACAATATTTGGTTTTCCATTCCTGAGTCGCTTCACTTAGAATAATAGTCTCCAATCCCATCCAGTTTGCTGCTAATGCCATTAATTCATTCCGTTTTACAATATTGAGTCTTCTGGCCCATGGACAAGGTATATCTCTTCAATTATTCAGATTTTCTTTAATTTGCCTCAGCAATTTTGTTTATTTCTGTATAGGTTTTGCACATATTTTGTCAAATTTCATCGTAAGTATTTTATTGTTATGCTAATATAAATGCTATTGGCTTTTATTATAATTTTCAACAGTTTGTTACCACTATTTAGAAATACAATTGATTTTTGTATATTGATCTTATATACTACAGCCTTGCTAAATTGACTTATTATTTCTCGTAGCTTATTTTAAATTCTTTCAGATTTTTTACACAGTCAGAAGTGGTAAGAATGAGCATCTTTTCTTGTTCCTTACATTAAAAAGAAAGCATTCAGTCTTTGACCGTTAAGTGAAATGTTAAACATAGGTGTTCCTTTATCATTCTGAGGAAGTTTCCTTCCATGCCTAGTTCCCTGAGAGTTGTTATCAGAAATGGATGTTGAGTTTTGCTAAATGATTTTTGTGTGCCTTTTGAGCTGATCTTGTGGTTTTTCTTTCTTAGTTTGTTAATATGGTGAATTACATTAATTCATTGTTGAATGTTAAAACAACCCTGCATTTCTGGGATACATGCACTTTACTTAGTCATCATGTATTATCCTTTTTATATATTGTTGAATTCATTTTGCTAAATTTTTGTTTAGAATTTTTACATCTATGTTTATAAGGGTTATTGGCCTATAACATGATAGATTCTATAGCTAGCAAAAGGAAAATTAGGAAATATTGTGAACAATTTTATGCCTATAAACTTGACAACTTAGATAAAATAGAAAGATTTTTTGAAAGATACAAACTACCAAAGCTTACTCAAAAAGAAACAGACAACTCAAAAAGCCTCATATTTATTAAATAAATTGAACTTGTAGTTAGAAATCTTCCCACAGAGAAAAGTCCCAAGGCCAAATTCACTAGAATCAATAGTGAATTCTAGGAAACATTTAAGAAAGAAACATCAATGCTACACAAACTCAGCCAGAAAACTGAAGAGGAGGGAATACTTTCTAAATCATTGTCTGATGCAAGTAATAGGCTGGTACCAAAACAAGACAAGATCTTTACAAGACAAGCTGAGTATTACTTATCCAAAAAGCTTAGGACCAGAAGAGTTTTAGATTTTGGATTTTTTTTTTATTTTGAAATATTTGCATTATATACTTAATGGCTCAGCATCCCTAATATGAAATCCAAAATACTCCAATGAGTATTTGCTATGAGTGTCCTGTCAGCCCTCAAAAACATTTTAGACTTTGAAGCATTTCAGATTTGAGGTGCTCAACTTGTAGTGATATCACCTCTGTCCTTCCTTATGTAGATAATTTGTGTCTTCTCTATTTTTCCCAGATCAGTTTAGCTAGAGGTTCAACTTAATTTATCTTCTCTAAAAACTATCTTTTGGTTTCATTGATTTTTTTATTATGTTTATTTTTTCTATTTCATTGGTTTCTGTTTTGATATTCATTAAGCATACTTTGGGCTTAATTTGCTCTTCTTAATATGCTTTTCATTTTCTAGTTTCTTGAGATGGAAGGTGAGGAAATTGATTTGAGGCCTTTCTTCTTCTGTAATAATATTGGAATTTAGTGCTATAAATTTCCTCCCTAAATACTGTTTTAGTACTGTTTCAAAAATTTTTATTTATTTTGTCAGTTCAAAAATCTCAAAAGGGAAACTTTGAGATTTAATTTGACCTGTGGTTTATTTAGATGTATATATTTATTTACCTAATATTTGGGGATGTTTCAGACATTGTTCTGTTATGAATTTTCAGTGTAGTTTCATTATAATCAGAGAACATACATTGTATAACTTCATTTTAAATTTATTTCAACTTATTTTATGGCTTAGTAAATGCTCTGTATATACATGAAAAGAATGCATAATCTGATGTTTTGGGGTGGAATGTTTTAAAAATGCCAATAAGATCAAGTTGGTGGATAGTGTTGTCAAGTCTACTATAAACTTGCTAATTTTCTATCTACTTGTTCTATCAATTACTGAGAAAGGACTATGGAAACACCTTGCCATCATTATTTTTTTATTTGTCCTTCAATCAATTTTGCTTAATTCGATTTAAAGTTCTGTTTCAGGGAGAATAAACAATTAGAATTATTTTGTTCCTTTCATCAGTTAAATCCTTATTATAATTAAATAACCTACATTAACTCTGGCGATAGTCTTTGCTCTGAACACTACTTGGTCTGATATTGATATATCATTCCAGCTTCCTTTGGGTTAGTGTTAGCATGATCTATTTTTCTCCACCCTTTTCGTGGGCAGCATATAACTCCTCTTGTTTTTTTTTTTAAATATCTATCCTAATTATAGTGTTTAGATTATTTATACTTAATGTAATTATTGATATCTTTAGACTTAAAGGTAATATCTTGCTATTTATTTTCTACTTGTCCCATTCTTATTGTTCCCTTTTCCTCTTTTTCTGCATTTGTTTGGATTAATGGAATTTTTTAAATGATTCCTTTATATCTCCTTTGTTGGCTTGCTAGTCATTTTTCATTTTTTTAATCTTAGAATTGCTTTAGAGTATATAATATATAACTATAATTTAACACAGTCTAAATTCAGGTGATATCATACCAATTCAGATGAAATATAACAACCTTACAATAGTACTTCCATTTCTCCCCTCTCAGACTTTATGATTTTGTTTTCACATGTTTTACAGATACATATATATCTAATATGCCTCACAATATATTATCATTTTTGTTTTAACAATTATCTTTCAAATAATAGATAAAAACTTACATATTTACTCACATAGCTACCATTTGTTGTTCTCTTCATTCCTTTGTGTCTAAATCCAGAATTCCATGTGTTATCCTTTTTTTTTTTTTTTTCCTAAAGGACTTCCTTTAACATTTCTTGTAGTACATGTCTGCTGGAAATGAATTCTTTCAGCTTTTGTATGTCTGAAAATGTCTTTATTCAGCCTTCTTTTTTTTTTTAAGAGACAGGGTCTCACTCAGTCACCCAGGTTGGAGTGCAGTGGCACAATCATAGCTCACTACAGCCTCGACATCCTGGGCTCAAGCAATCCTCATGCCTCAGCCTCCCGAGTAGCTGAGACTCCAGGCGTGTGCCACAACATCTGGCTATTTTTTAAATTATTTTTTGTAAAGACAGGGTCTTGCTTTTTTGCTCAGGCTGGTCTCAAACACCTGGCTTCAAGAAATCCTCCTGCCTCAGCCTCTGAGAGTATTGGGATTACACGCATGAGCCACTACACTCAGCCATAGACTTCTATTTTGAAAGATATTTTACTGGATAGAGAGTCCTAGATTGACATGTTTTCTTTTTTTCTTTTATTACTTGAAAGATTTTACTCTACTGTCTTCTCACTTGAATTGTTTTCAAAAAGAAATCTGTGTGTAACATGTCCTTTATTCTTCTGTTGCTTTCAAGATAGTCTGTATTGCTGGTTTGGGGCATGTTTGTTTATGATGTGCTTGGTGTAATTTTATTTTATTTTTTTATTCTTGAGGTTCATGACACTCCTTGGATTTGGTAAAGTCAGAAAAATTTTGGTAATTATTTATTCAAATATTTATTCGGCCTACCCATCTCTCTCTCTTCTCCTTTGACTATTCCAGTTACACATGTCTTAGGTCACTTTACATTGGCATGCAATTCACTGAAGCTTTTTGCATTTTTAAAAATTTTTTTTATCTTCTCTATGTTTCATTTTAAACCATTTCTATTGCTGTGTCTTTCTGTTCACAATCTCATTCAGTGTATCTTTTTTTTACAGAAATGTACTTTTTGGCTCTAGAAGTTCAATTTGGGTCTTTTAAAAATATATATCTATATATTCTATTACTTTAATGTTTGAACATATAGAATACAATTATAATAATAATTGTATATAACTGTTTTAATGTCCTATCTGCTAATTCCAATATATGTGTCAGTTTGGAGTTGATTTCAATTGATTATTTGTGTCATTTTTCTGCTCCTTTGCATGGCTGGCAATCTTTGATTCTATAACAGGTATTGTGAATTTTATCTGGTTGAGTGTTGAGCCTTTTTGTGTTTTTATGAATATTCTTTAGGGTTTTTTTCAGTGATTTATTAAGTTATTTGGAAACTGTCAGTCCCTTCGGATCTTGCTTTTCTGACTTGTTCACAGTAGTCTAGGGTTAATTATTCCTCATTATTGAAGCAAGACTTTCCTGATTATCTACTCAATGTCCTGTGAATTAGAGATTTTCTAGTCTGGCTAGTGAGCACCGGCACTATTCCTAGCCTTGTGTGAATACTGGGTGCTTTTCTCTAATCCTTTTGGAGGTTTGTTCCCTGTCTTCATGTAGTTTCTTCATACACATACACAGACAAGTACTCTGCTAAATAGTTCAGGAGGACCATGTACAGATCTTCAGTGTTCTTTGTGCAATTCTTTTCTCTCCAGTACTTAGCCTTGACTTTAGCATCCTCAGTCCCCTGAACTCACCTCAACTCCTTTGATCCGGGAGTCTAGTAGCTCAGCCTGCGTTCCTCCTTTCTACACTCTGGCAAGCTAAGGCAGTCATTGGACTCACCTCATTTGTTTTCTGCCTCTCAGAGGCAATTGTCCCTCCTTACCTGATGTCTTAAAAACGTTTCGTATATTTTGTTTTGACTTGTTGTTGCTGTTGTTTCAGGCGGGAGGGTAAATACAGGTCTTGTTACTCCAACTTGGTTGTAAGTAGAAGTTCTTCTGGAGTCCTTCTTCTTAATTAATATTTTTTCCAGTGATTACTGACATGATCTACAGGGTACTATTGATCAGCTATTTGTAAATGGCAGATTCATTGGCCAAAGTGCCCTTATTGGATATAAAAGTTATATATTATTATGTTTTAGTCAAATATGTTGACTTGTCTTTTGATTCTGACCCAAAAAGGGATTACAACCCACAATGAAACCCAATTTAGTGCCTCCACCTTCAGGTCATAGATTGATCGTTTGACTGATAATTGATAATAAGCAGGATTTTTAGCTACCCCAAGAGGAAGTAAATATGAAGTTCACCATGTCAGACATCAGACCAGCTCAAAATCATAGTCTTCTTGCTATTCACACTTTTTTGTTCCTTTAACTGTTTTTCCTGTGCTTTAAATTCTTGTGCCTAACCTCCTCCTTCTTTCTGTTTACCTCTTCCTCATTTTGAAGAGAGAAAGACAGAGAGTAGGTGACTAGTCAGGACATTTAATTATTAATCAGTTGCTTCTAGCTCATATCTGCCTAGAAAACAATAATAGTAATGATAGCAATTTGCCAACATTTATTGAGCGTTTGTATTGTGTTATGAACTCTTCTAAGCACTATACTCTTATTAACTTATTTATTCATCAAAACATATAATAATATTGCTATTGTAAGCTGGGTGCGGTGGCTAACGCCTGTAATCCCAGCACTTTGGGAGGCCGAGGCCGGCTGATCACGAGGTCAGGAGATCGAGACCATCCTGGCTAACACGGTGAAACCCCACCTCTACTAAAAATACAAAAACAGGCCGGCGCGGTTGTTCACGCCTGTAATCCCAGCACTTTGGGAGGCCGAGGCGGGCGGATCATGAGATCAGTAGGTCGAGACCACAGTGAAACCCCGTCTCTACTAAAAATACAAAAAATTATCCGGGCGTGGTGGCAGGAGCCTGTAGTTCCAGCTACTGGGAGGCTGAGGCAGATGAATGGCGTGAACCCGGGAGAGGGAAGTTGCAGTGAGCCGAGGTCGCGCCACTGCACTCCAGCCTGGGTGACAGAGAAAGACTCCGTCTTAAAAAAAAAAAAAAAAAAAAAAAAAATTAGCTGGGCAGGGTGGCGGGCGCCTACAGTCCCAGCTACTCGGGAGGCTGAGGCAGGAGAATGGCGTGAACCTGGGAGGCGGAGCTTGCAGTGAGCCGAGGTCGCGCCACTGCACTCTAGCCTGGGCGACAGAGTGAGAAAAAAAAAAAAAAATTTGCTATTGTATTTCCATTTTACAGATTGAGAAGCAGAGGCATTAAGAAAAATTGTCCAGTGTTGTGTACCTACTTGAAAAGGCAAAGGATCCCAATCAGGAAACTCTGTGAGGAGCCTGAGATCCTACCCAGTCTGCCATGCCACCTTATGCCCAGGCTCTCTCAACTTTAGAATTTACACTGGCCCTGAATTTTGTTTTGTTTTTGTTTTTTTGTTTTCCCTGAGTTTCTTACGTGCTTTTCTCTGACTTTTAATTTGTATGACATGGGGATTTTTAACCTAATTGCTGACATAGTATCTAGAGTGAACCTTATTGGATAATTTCTTTGCTTTCTTGGTCCCAACTTCCAGTCTTCTTTTGCTGCTCCCCAGCCACCAGCCCCAGCACATGCAAGTGTCCTGTCTTCCCCTACTCTATGTTCACAGCTCTGTTCCTTCGTAACTATCTGAATAATGCCTCTTCTCAAATGAAGATCACTGCCTCTGCCTACTTATTCATTGACTCAGCAGCAGAGCTTCATTTAGAGTAACACAGGAAAAGCAGGGAGTTGCAGGTCTGCAAAGGGGTAGACTAAAGTGCCCTGAGCCTGACATATGTGGCTTCAGGGTCCCCCTGACTCCTGTTCCTGGCGTACATGGGGCCAATTGAGCTGCTTGTCACATATCTGTTTCCCCCAGTTTTGGACACATACTTCCTTAAAACAAGGTTGTTGAATTTAACAACACTTGATGGAAGCTTTGGGGAGCACTGAATACTAAACTGAGAGTAAGTGACTAGTTTTAAGCCCTCACATTGAACCTCCCAGGAGGCATCATGCAGTAGTGATGTGGCCAGGAACGGAGGAGTATCTCAATCACCACCACACCTCCAAGCTCCCCACTGCCTGGCTTCAGAGAGAGAGAGGAGAGACATCCTTTATCCCTCTAAAGCCCACCTAATTTCCTGCCTGAGGATAATTGTCTGAGAAGATTCTGTTTCTTTAAGGGAAATTCTCACATCTACCGAGAGAATGCAGCCAGACCTCCTGGCCCAGGAGAAAAACAATGGCTCTGTTCAACCAGTACATTTAAGTCTGTGGAATCCACCATAATTTCATCTTTGAGACAGCAAAATTCAGTCCTGATTGTGTGCACAAGCTCAGTCTGGTTCCTCTTCACAGCGTTTTCTCCAGCAAAAGGATAAGAGATCAGAGCGCCACACTCCTCCTTGTGCCCTGCACTCTTCTTGTTTCCTATGAGCAAGTGCTTGGGCAAAAAGATGCATGTATCTACCAAGGACAAGTCAGCATTTTCAGGAATATGGCAGCATAAATTGCAATTTACTGGGGAATCTCCCTAGACATGTGGATGTGCAAACGAGGCACCAAACTTACATCACTAACCAGAAAGCTTACTATCTCAAGCTGAAGTCCCTGCACTGGGCTATTTCACAGGATCAGGGCATTCCCAACAAGAGTGGATAGGTACTTACATTATATATTGCATAAAGGAAAAGCTCACCAAAGTGTGATTTTCAGAACTAAGGTAGACTTTTCCACACAGATCTAATCCAATGGTGATGTTTCTGGCAGAACTGCCAATCGGTTTGATTAACATTAAAGTACATTCTTACCAAATAAAGTACACTTTTACCAAATAAATGTCCCTATTTAATGTAAGTGCTTATATTTAGAAAAGAAATGAGAAGTGGAATTATTTTACTTGCTTGCAGTGTAGAAACTGAAACTCAGAGAAATTAAACAATAGGTCTAAACCAACCCTGTGCTTCCCCAAGTGAAATAACACCACGTTCATGAGGAACTCCTGGGTCAGCAGCAGAAGCACTCCTTCTTCCAGCCTCAGCACATTGCCTATGACCCTTGAGGATGTTTCTGATGAGATGAAAGACTGATCGCATAGCCAGGGAAGAAGATATATCCGGAGACCTGGCCAGGTGATTGCTTTCAGCAGGGAAAGAGCCCTTTCTAAACAAGTGACCAGAATGTAAAAATCAGGGTCAGACACTTCAAATCAAATCATCCACAAATGCAGAAACCAGGATGGATACACATTGATTTTGGTTAAAAATAGAGACTCAAATCTGGGGTACTTGGGGATGGGGGAACAGCCTTGGAATGCAAAGTCACAGCCACGGGAGCTGGGAATGAGTTTGTTAAACCTGACTCACCAATGAGGGAGGGCAGAGCTGGGTACGGAGCCAATGTCAGGCTCAGGAGAAGAATGTCGAAGAAGGAGAAAAGCCCAAGGTACAGGTTCACAGGTCAGGACAGACTACAGACAGAGAGGCTGGTCTGGCATTGCTGAGAGTGTCTTGATGGACTTAAATCCCTAGAGCCACCCTTGGAAGCACCTGTTCCTCCTGGCTCAGTCTGGCGGGTTGTGGGGCCAGCCTGCCTGCTTCCTGGCAGGGTCCTGACACCAATCAGTGGTGACTGCACAGTCCCACACATGAAACAGAGGGCACTCTGTCGGGCAGATTCACTGTCAACCTCGTATCTTACTCTTTGTCATAAAGCTCTTGTGTTTACCAGTGCATTAAATATAACCCTGCAATAGAAAAATCCTCATTTTCATGCTTGAAATACGTTATCTAATGGCATATCTATTTGACTTTTACTACATGCCTTTCATTCCTCTAAGTGAGGTAATTGACCTTTACTTTGCTACCCTGTGGATTAAAAGGCTACAACACACTCTGCATTTGGTATTTCCAGTCCTGCAGGAGAGGCAATTTCCATTTGCTTTTGTTGCAAGGCTGCTCTTTAGGCAGGTCCTCAAATAAAGGGAAACCTCAAGGTCTGGAACTGCATTGTGGCAGTTATTGTCAGCATCATGTGGTTTTTATTTTAAAAAGCACATGTCACTTCATTTCTATGGTCATCTCTACGGAATCGTAAAGGCCTGTAAGACATCCAGAACCTTCCACCTTAGTTTCAGAGGCTATATCCTCACTCTCTGAGGATCAGGGATCAACAGTGGCCTTCAGATTTGATTCAAGCACCTGAAAGTTTAAAATTATGTCCAAACTACACAATTCATGAGAGAGAAAAACATGAATGGTATTGGTCATATCCTAAGCTGCTAGCCATATAGATCCAGAAACCTTTCATGTGATAATATAGCAATACTGTTACAAAGAACTCTGCAAGTCAGGAATTTGGAGGTCTTGGCTTTCTCTAGTGCCCCATCAGCCCTCCTTCCCACAACCAAAATAATAACAATGACGAAGGGGGTGATAATGATAGCAAGCACTATGTGTCAGGTACTATTTTTTAAATACTTCAAAGATAATAATTTGTTATTCTTAACAACCTAATAAGGTAGGTACTTTTAAAATCCAGTTTTACAGATGAGGAAATTAAGATACATAAAAGTTAAGCAACCTGCTAGCAGGTGGTAAAGCAAGTGGAATTCAAATTGGAGCATTTTGGACTTGAGACAGAAGACCAGGATACAAGAGAAGGTAAGAACATCAATAAAGGTGCTATTCTCAGAACTATCTCCCTGGGGGGAAAAATGCTGGAGTATTTATCCTCAAACATCTGTTTCTTTGAGAGTTGATCCTGGGAAGTTAAATCACCTCTGGCTTGTTCAACTTGGCTGGCCAAGCATCAAGCATGTTAAGGCAAAAGGCAAGAGACTATGAAGCTGACTGTTGGGAGAACTGTCTGCAGTGACCTTCAGGGGAGGACACAGGAAAATTTGAAAGGCAATGATACTACCCACTTTTCATTTTTTCAAGCACAAAACACTAATTAATCTCTCTTTTTTTTTCATCAAATGATTTTGATAACCTGTTAAAGCCATAGCAGAAATTTTTGACAAATAAAGCAAGGCAAAGCGATCTCCATTTTCAAACACTTAAAAGATGAAAGTTGCCTTACTTTGTTTAAAGTGTTGCTAATAGGACTTGGGGGAGATGGGAGAAGGAGGTGTGTGGAGAAGAGCTAAGTCATTATGTTATCACTTTAAAACAAGTTTGGCTTTATATTCTGTTACACATATACTCCCTAGGGATGAGTTTTTTCTTTATCTGTAAAATAGGGATAGTGATACTTTCTTGTATCTCTCTCATAAAGCTGCTGTATAAATGAAGTAGAACACCATTACACTGTTAGGAAAATGTACTCTTATGAAGGCATTTTTAAACATGAAGTAGTTCAATAGTGCTAGCTAATTTACTATTGTTATTATTATTTCTCTGATCCTGGTTTTCATGTTTCCACAGCGAGGACATAGAATTAGATAATTTTTCCAGCAAGTGTTTATTAAGAGCTCACTGCACACCAGGCACCTTGGAAGGCCTTGTTCAGGACCTGGGGATTCAGCCCTGCCTGTCCCCTGACCATACCCTGACCATCCCCTGCCAGTCCCTTACCCTCAAGAAGCTCATAGTCCTGGTTCCTTTCCTCCACACTATTACAGCGCCTCACAGTACACCAAGGTTTCTTCTCATCTTTCTGTTAAATATAAAACAAAAATGAGAAAATCTGATGACCCTGGAGTATGAGTTGAAACATCAGGTCCCTTTTATCTGTCTGTTTTGCTTGTTCATCAATGGTTCAATGCTCAGAAATAATAGTAAAAACTTAACCACAGGGTCCTCTATATTGTGAGTACTAAACAACTATTTTATAAATGATTGATTATGACATCAGGTAAGACCTAAAACTTATCAAATACCTACTCATGTGGTGTTGATGGTGGCACTTGACATGTTATGTCATTCAAAAGTCATAATAAAACCAAATGAAGAGCTTATTGTCATCTCTATTTTACAGATGAGGAGCTAGACCTGGAGAAGCAAAGTCACTAGCCTAAGGTCAAACAGCTTTTAAAGTGATAAAGGGCAGAGTCAAATCCAGTTTTCTCTAACTCCAAAATATAGCACTTTTCTCTTTAACTAAAAAAAAAAAAAAAAAAGTCACTTTATTTTAACTAATTTGTTTCGTAAGTATTGCATAAGATTAGAACTAGAATGGGCTTTGAAATTAGCATATTCTAATGCCTGCCTCCTAGTGATATCATTTCTCCATTTTCCAAAGCTAAATGCTAGGTAGAAAACTCTGGTTGATCCAGATCATGTTTTCAGGCCAGGCCATAAGTTGCAGATTGCTGCTCAATCCATTGTTTTGCATCCAGCCTAGCTCATTCAGGTTGGGAGGTGAAGTAACATGATGTACTCTGTGCTGTAGTCAGGTATGTTAGTTAGCATCTTTGGGTTGCAAGTGGTAGAAAAATAATCCAAACCAGTTTAAACCAAATAGAGACTATTTGGCTTACATAACTAGGAATCCAGGACACAGCTAAATTCAGACAGGCTGGAGCATGGGCTACATAAAGCCATCAGGACATTGACCCTGGCTCTTGGTTTTGCTCTCCTCTGTCTTGGCTTTATTCTAAGCCGGGATTCTCCATGTCATGGCCAAAATGATGACCAGTTCCAAATTTACCTTCTATCAGGTTAGCAGTATTGTAATTAAAAGGACTTGTCTCTGCCATGATCTCGGCAAAGGCCCTAGGGCCAATTTTCATAATTGGTTTCAAAATTGAACCAATCACAATCGTTCAATTTTCCTTGAACCAACCGTTGTGCCAGGAAGATAGAATGGATTGATGGGCTGAACCTGGCTCCTCTGTTCTCCCTGATTGCTGCAAGTTGGGAACTACTTAGCCTGAGAATGAGGAAGAGTGGTCCCAAAGGGTTGTTATCAAAGAAGGAAGAAGGTATTGGGGTGTGCAAAAGCTACAGCATGCAACCTCACTACAATTTAGATATTGCCAGAAGGTGGGGACAGTCAAGGAGCCAATGTGAGACATTTTTCAGCATAGAACAAACCCTTTAAATTTCAAAGAAATTAGCCCCAGAAAGCCAACCTAGCCCAACTAGTGAATCAGCTAGTTAGTGATTGAACCCAGGTCTCTTCATCGTGTATCATTTGACTCTAAAAATGTGACATTGATCCATGTTAAATTATTTTAAATTTCACTTTTCATTAAAACATTTGTACACACTTTGTGCAGACCCCACTTTGGAATATTTAACCAGATAGACAGAAAGATTGCAGGCATTGACTATAATTATGACAGTCCAGAAATCCAGTAGTCACTATCTAGTTATTTTTTTCTTGGCCATGTCCTATCTGTTGTATCATTTCAGACATCATTGCTCTTCTTCATTTCTCTATTCAGGATTCTTTGTGTCTTTGCTTTGGAGCCTTTGTTTCTATTCTTAAGTGGCACAGTTTGGGTCATTGGTCTTGACAACAAATAAGATCAACTCCTTTGGTGGGCTTGGGTTTTTGGTTTTTGTTTTCCCTTTTCCTCTCTCTCTCCCTTTGTGTATTTTTTGTTTTGTTTTTGGTCTTTAAAACTTCAACTTTTCCAAGGTTTGTTAACAAAAGTAGGCCACCAAATAAGAGGAAAAAAAAAAGAACTTTGCTAGGTGCACTCTTCTCTATTGGAAATTATTTTATTTCTTAGAAAAGGGAGAATTAGAAGAAAGCTATTTTCCCCAATTTTCCATACCACCCATAGGAATCTAATTCAATTTCCTCTCAAATTTTGTAGTAAAAACTAAAAGTATGGAATAAAGTTGCTGGAGTGTAGTATTCTTTTACACAGATTTGGTGTTTTAAAATTCCTAGTCATAGAGCTAGGAATTTTACTCCTAGCCTGATCCATTTCTAATCAGAGTGTAATATAACCACTTGATGAAATAATACCTTTTTTTAAGTAGACAAGTATGTATATTTAAGAGATATCAAAACCTTACCTGATAATCTAGCCTGATAGAGGAGGGCTATGGAGTCAGATGGCTCACAGCTCTCTAGCCAGAGCCTACCTGAACTCTGTGGCTTTGCAAAACCCAAGAGAGTATTAGGTTTATTCCTGCTCTATTTTTCTTTTCTCACAGTTTCCCCTATAAAAAAATTATATTGTTTAATCCAAGGAAGTATATAAGAAATTATCATGGTATAGTTCACATCAAATAGGAAATAAAAACCTAAGTGAAAGAAATATTTCACTTATGTGGTTCTATGAAGAGAAAAAAAGAAAGAGATCTAATATAGAAGTTGGTTACCATAAACCACAGAATGGATGAATATGTGTGAAAATAGCTTGAATACATCAAAAATCTTTATAAGCTCTAGGACTATTTTATTTATCTTCATAGCAGTCCTACATTATAGCTAATAATAATAGTCTTGAGTTACACGGAAGGAAGCTGAGACTCAGTTGGATGCACCCAGCAGGTTACTGAGAGAGCCAGGACTTGAACTCAGCCCATTTTGTCACCAGAGTCCAAGCTCTTAACACTATGTTGCCCTATTCCTCTTATAGACTCTGGTTACTTGAACATTGTTCATTTGTATTTCTGGGGCTGGAAAACCCTAAATTTTCTGTTTCCTCAAAAGGACATAGAATATAAAAGTTTGCCACACCTGTGCATATATTAAGCACCTAGTTTTGTTAATGCTGTTAATTGCTTATTGGCCTTGGGTTAACTTAGTTTTAATTTAACAAGCCCTTTGCCCACCAGTCTTTGGATAGATTGGTTTTGTGGAGAACGGTTGCAATCTGGATTGTAGTAATTATCTTGTCATGTCTTTTATCCTTCAGCACTCCTTATCTAACCAGATTCCTCACGAGTTTAGCAAATGATCATGGAGCACCATCATATTCCTGCGCCAATCTTGAACAGTTCATTATCTCAAACTTATAAGCTCCTATTTTCATTTTATAGTCATGGTACTCTAGCCTCCCTTGCAAGCTTGGAAATAGAATGGGGCAACTTTTACTATTATCTAACAGAACCAGCAGTTTACTGAATCATGTAATCTGATGCTTCACTATACTCAAGTTTAGAGTCTCAAGTAAGGTTTAAATGGAACTTTTAGATAATTTTTTTAAATGCCAAGATGTCTAACCCATTTATTGCCCAAATGTACAAGAAGACTTTCTGGTCCTTGTTCCATCAACTTCTGGGGCAAGCCAATTGCTCTCTCTCTCTCTCTATATATATATATATGACCACAACATCCCACTGTCCATGAAGAAATGATCAAAATCTCAGTTTTTAGTTTACATTCCCAGAGGAAACCGCATAGCAGTCGATTTCTCTGTTTATTTGTTTTTTCTTTATAGTCTATACCAGTCAGTTTCCAAAGATAATTTTCTCAAGAACAGAGCCCAAGACAAGAAAATCCCATCAACCAGGAGCTATATTAGGTACTCATTATATTTGTGAAAGAATGAGCTCAAGAACTCTATGGAAACCTGGCCTCTCAGTTTGCAGAGAGGATGCCTAGAGCCCTAATGCCCCTTCTTTCATGTATGCTTCTCCTATAATACAGGAATTCATATGCAAATTGGCTGTTGTCCTCTTTGTTGGTCTGTTGACATGAGGCTGCTTTCAAAAAATTATAAGAAGATATCTATTTCACATTAAACTTTGGTCATTGCATATTTTGGAAAAATACATCTTCTAAAAACATTTTTGCTTATCAGTGGTAACTACTGTCAAACTCTGGGTTTTTATTAATAATGAAAGGACTCATAGAATGCTGAACAGATCGGAGTCTTCTCTTTCCTCTAGTATCAGGATCAGGCCAGGCACACCTGACATTTTATGATATAGGCTTTTGCTGTAATATTGTACTTCAATTATACAAGTGATGATAATAATAGCTTATATTTATTAAGTGATTAATATATACCAGGCCCTGTGTTCAGATATCAGTTGTGTGAAGACAGACTCACGTTAACAGTGCCCTAGGGCTGGGATCGTGGCCTCTGCTCCGTATACCCGCTTTGACACATGTTCCCTAACTACAATGGAAGTTGTCTGAGGGCTGGGATTCGGTCCCCTCACCGCCATGCCACCACTCTCTGGTCTCTGCCATAGTCCATGTGGTCCATGATGGCACCACACTGTGTTCTTATTCCAGGAAATAAATGAGAAGTTGAGGAATGAGTTTCACAGACGCCATGCCTGTTAATATCCCATCGGTCAGAACATAGTCATATGGCCACACCTAGCTAGAGAAGGTGTTGAGAGGTGTTATCTTTATACTGGTGACTGTGTACCCAGCTAAAACTGTGCTGTTGTGAGGGAAAAAAAAAAAAAAAGATTATATATCAGTTACCAGTCTTGGCCTCATTGTGTCATATCATTTAACGCTCCTAACAACCCCTTTTGTAGGTATCTTATTATCCTCATTTTACAGAGTAAGTAAATTGAGCTTAAGGAACTTGCCTAAAACTTCCTGCTGCAGCAGGGCTACAAGATTCCAGGGCTGAAACTCTTATCCACTGTTTTCTATTCTATTCTATTTTGGATAAATGCCATACTTTTAAGAATTTTGTTGTTTTTTTTTTAAATGTACAATTCAGTGGTTTTTAGTATATTCAAAATGTTGTGCAACCATCACCACTGTCTAATTCCAGAACATTTTTATCACTCAAAAAGCCCCTATCCATCAACAGTCACTCCCCATGTGCCCCTCGTGCCCCTCTCCCCATCTCCTAGCATCCACTAATCTACTTTCTGTCTCTATAGACTTGCCTATTCTGGACACTTCATATGAAGGAAACTGTATATATATATAAAAATATATATATATATATATTTTTTTTTCTTCTTCCTTTGAGGTGGGGTTTCACTCTTGTTGCCCAGACTGGAGTTCAATGCCATGATCTCGGCTCACTGCAGCTTATACCTCTTGGATTCAAGCAATTCTCCTGTCTCAGCCCTCCAAGTAGGTGGGATTACAGGTGCCCGCCACCAGGCCCAGCTAAATTTTTTTTGTATTTTTAGTAGAGATGGGGTTTCGCCATGTTGGCCAGGCTGGTCTTGAACTCCTGACCTCAAGTGATCTGCCCGCCTCAGCCTCCCAAAGTGCTGGGATTACAGGTGTGAGCCACCACTCCTGGCAGGAAGTCATATATTACGTGGCCTTTTGTGTCTGACGTTTTTCACATAGCACAATGCTTCCAAGGTTAATTCATGCTGTAGCATGTATCAGTACTTCATTCTTTTTTATGGCAGAATAATATTCCATTATAGGGATATACTGAGTTTTGTTTATCTGTTCATCAGTTGATGGACATTGGGTTGTGTTCACTTTTTGGCTATTATGAATAATGTTGCTTTTAATATTTGCGTACAAGTTTTTATGTGGACATATTTTCAGTTCTCTTGGATAAATACCTAGATGTAAAATTTATGGGTCATATGGTAACTGTATCTTTTTGAGGAACTGCCAGACTATTTTGCAAAATGGCTGTACCACTTTGAAAGTGTAAAAACACATTTTATACTCCCAATGGCAATCTCTGAGGATTCCAATTTCTCCACATCCTTGCAGCATTTGTTATCATCCGTCTTTGTTTTATTACAGCCATCCTAGTGTGAATCGGCATCTCATTGTCATTTTGATTTGCATCTCCCTTAATGACAAATGATATTGAGCATTTTTTCATGTGCTTATTGGCTATTTGTATATCGTCTTCATAAAATATCTATTCAGATTCTTCACCCATTTTCTAATTGGGTTATTTGTCATTTTATAAATCAGTTATTAGCATTCCTAATATGTTCTACACATAAATACCATTTTAAACAGTAAGTGCAACCCATTTTGATATAGTTAAATTGTTCAATTATTGTATGAATGCACCAATTAGTAGATTTGACAGAATTTTCAAACAAAATAATCAGTCCAGTTTGTGAGTACAGCTAGAAGCTTAGTGCTAGTCCAGTTTGGGCCAAAAATTTTCCAACAGAATTCTGGTGGAAGGGAGAGGGCTTGCATAAGCCTCACCCATATTTTAGTTTTTCTCTTCATCAGAACTCTGACATACTGGTGAGCTCTACAGTGTTTCTCAAACCTTACCGTGCATCTAAGTCGTGTGAAATCTTGTTAACATTGCAGATTCTGCTTTAGTAAGCCTAGAGGAGGCCTGAGATTTCTAACAAGCCCTCTGGTGATACAGAAGCTGCTGGTCCATGGACCACACATTGATTAGCAACATTAGAGTATTAAGTGTTAACATTGCTGACTAGAACCTCGAGTCTAATTGTTATATGAACCAGATTGCTTGGTTCTAATCTCAGACAGAGTAATGTCCTAGATCCAGCCTTTGGAATTGACTCTCGGCTGCCACTTACCAGCAGTGTGTTTCTTTGAGCAAGTTACTTTACTGCTGTCAGCCACACTTTCCACATCTGAAAATAACAGGTAATTATACCTCCTTTTCAGAGTGATAATGAGGATGAGGTGAAATAATGTACATAAACCATCTATTACAGTTCCAGGTATATGAAGGGCCTTGGTAATTGTTGGCCCTCTTTTTTCCACTTGCCTTCAGTAGTAGAGACTGTCTCCCTCTGACTGCTCAGTGCAAAGGCATCATCATCACTGGAGAGACAACTAAGTGTCCCTACCCTACTTTGTTATATTGTCATGATTAGATACAGAGAGTATTACTCTGTTTATAGTTATTCCGTGTATGTTTCATCTTCTCTACTCAACACATTCTATGTTCTTGGGGATTAGTACTATATGTTGCCTTCTGTTTGAATCCCTATGTGACCTCTCATGGTGCTATCCATAGAATATCCCATTAATTAATGCCCACAGAATGAATCAGACAGCCCAAGTCCATAATAGTAGAGATAGTAACTACAGAAATAATAATGGAAACTAACATTTGTTAAGAACTTTGTGTCAGATACTATCTTAAGGGCTTACATGCATCATCTGGTTCAAGCCTCACAACCATCCTTTGGAAACTCCTCCATTTCTTGCCCCTGTTTTTACAGAAAAGGCAGCTGAATTTTAGCTGTACTTAGGAAGAGTGAATGCCATCTGCAGTTGTAAGAGCAAAGTTCTGGAGGCAGGCTGCCCATGGTCTAAATCCCTGCTCCATTTTGTACCAGCTGGGATTCAGAACACTTTAATATTCAAATGCATGATCATCTGTAATCATTAGTGCAGGTCTCATGGGATTGTTGTGAGCTTGGTATGAAACAATATGTGAAAAATGCAAAAAGCAATTAGCACGATGCCAGGTGCTTAGAATTACTCAGACAATGTTAGCTTTGTTTAGTTGTTGATTTGTTAAGTTACTTATCCCGGCCTTACAGTAAGTAAGTGGCAAAGGAGGGATTTGAACTCAGGCTGTCTATTTCAGTGTCCCAGTGTCATAACTCATCAACTCTAAGTTATGTTGCTGCACATCTCCCATTTCAAGTAATGTGTTAAGGTGGGAACTGGAAATTCATGTGTCTATGTAAAGAAAGTCAAAAGTCAAGGTGGCTGCAGAGACAGAAAAAGAATGTGAGAGGCACTGTATAATGTATCACTCTTTTAAAAAGATATTTACAAGCTCCAATATTTGTGCTGACACATTCTCTAAAAGCATTTGTATAGCTAGTGCCAATCCAAGGGAAGAGGTACAAGCAGAGGATGATCCACGTTTTGGAATGCCTGAAACTTCTTTTGGGGTTGCAGGGACCCAAGGGGCCTCATTAAGAAAAAACCCTCATTAATAAAAATAAATAAATATCTTACTTGAGTAAATTATACCAAAACATATTACCGTGTGAACATATTGCTAGGGTCCTCCTCAGAGCCCTGAAAGGGTCCCGAAGCCAAATTTTATCCACTTCATGTTGAATCCTCCTATGGCACAAAAGTAACCAAAACTCTGACTGCACAACAGCAAGCCTGGCCTGCATTCATGTTTTTCTTCACAAAGGGACATTTTTAAAATTTCTTTGTCTCAGTACCTCTATTATGAACATTAGCGATAGGCTATATGGACCTCTAGCTCACAGGAAATTCTGGCAGATAACAGGCTTCCCAGAATAGATATATTAAGTTATAAAAAAATAAAAATGAGGCAGACGGTATAGGTTTTTCACACCTACTGGCAGGTGGCACAGAACTAAATGTTGGAGCATTTTTATAAGCAAGATTAAATTGACTCATGACAGCTGGTCACTAAAATACAGGAAGTGCAGATCTGGTTGAAAGTGAGAACACACTGGTGTTCGTAAAGTTTGCATCACAGACTAGAGCTCACTTTTTTTTTTTATAAGTCTGCCTTAGTGACACCCTTATTTGGCGATGTCTGCCATTTGTCACTTGCACACAAGTAGATCGTCAAGGAACACGCAGGTCAATTAGTTCTATCTGCAGTGCTTAGGTATGAGTACTGTGGGTGTAAACAGAATCGGTGGACAGACTTGGCTCTCGAGAACATCAGACATGTGGCTGCTAGCAGAGCCTTTTAGGTCTCCACTTGTCCAATCCTCCCCTGCCTAACAGGATAAATAGACGTGGGAGTTACATGGCCATGGGAATGGATAATGAATCTGTCAGAGACAAGTTGGATGTCACAGAAGTCTGCCCTCTACCCATCATGAGGCCGGAGGTCACAGCACCAGGAATTGACAGCAATCTCCCAGCGTTGTGATATCTTTTTTTTTTTTTTTTTTTTTTTTCTGGTTGGAGGAAGAGCCCTCTGGCAAGGGCTCTAAATAACAGGTTTTCGCCTCTGATTGGAATGGGGCTGATGGGGATAAACTGAGCTGTGGAAAATGAAAGGGAGTCATCTCCAAACAAAGGCAGTGTCCTGGTGCCTCACCCTCTACTTGCAGTGTTCAGCCCCAGCACAGCAATTGTTACAGTGACTAAGCAAAGACAGCCCAAAAGCTTCACCAGATGTGAAGTTACAGTTTTAGCCAATGTTCAAGCAATGCCGTTCCTCCAACTTCAGCTGGACCAGGGTGGCCATCCTTGCATGAGACATTGAAGCTAAAAGAGGCACATTTCGGAATAATTATGCTATGCAAATGCTTTGTTTTCTTCTCTCCTCTGAGCTGTGTTCTTTTCCTAGGTCTTTCAAACATTGTTTAGGAAGCTCTTGTTTTGGGTTTCAGTCATCTGATAAATCCCCTGGAGTTTAAATGAAATTAAACTGGGTTTATGATATCTCACAAATTTCATAGCATCTCCTTTCTCCAATGTAGTATAAGTTATGAAAACCAACAATTAGGGCATGTGGCAGTTTTCAACACACATCATGGAGTGTTTAATTTAGTACAATGTCTATTAATTTTTCATTAATTAGTCCATTGTCAAATTAGACACAGTAGAACACGCATATGACATTCCTGCTTTCAGGAAGCTTACTTGTTTATTATCATTTGTCTTAATCATCTAAGTTTTCAAGCACTTATTATGTGCCAAGAACCACAACACACACTAGGGATGTTACAATAAATAAAGCAGACATGACTGCTGCCTCCCAGGAACTTATCCTCTAGTGAGGATGACAGAATAAGCAATTCAAATGCAGCCTACAGTCTATAGCAGAGATACTATGAGCTTTATTATGCAACTAGCCTTGCCTTATGTCATAGGAGCACACAGAAAAGGCATCCTGGTGGACCAGAGAAACATTCCAACTATGGGCAGTTATTTTTTGAATACCAGAAAGGAGCCAGCCACTGACATATACAGGTTAATATCTGAAGGGAAGAATTATCCTGATCAAAGAGGTAGGAATAGGAGAGTAGAATGCTGTAGGCAGAAGAAACCGCTTATAAGAGTACCTGAAGGCAAAGTTTGAAGAACTAAGTGTAGAGTTAGGAGGGGTACAAATGAAGCTGCAAAACGGGCAAGAGATAAATTGCAAAATGAACTTGCAAGCCATGTTACAGAGCTTGGACTGTATCCTGAAAATAATGGGAAATCTTACAATAGTTCTGTTCCAGAAGTGACCCAAAATATATTTGTGTAAAAAAATATTTTGACTATTGTGTTGAGATTGGGTAGAGAGGAGCATGCCTGGAGCACAAACTTCTGTTTAGAAGTTCTTGTAATAAACCAGATCAAAGATGATGATCACAGCTAAGAAAGTGATTGTTGCTAGAACTGTATGGATTGGAAAGAGAATCAAGGAAGAGTGCATTAGTCCATTTGCACTGCTATAAAGGAACACCTGAGACTTGGTAATTTATAAAGAAAAGAGGCTTATTTTGGCTTACAGTTCTGTAAGCTGTGTACAAGAAGCATGATGCCTGCATCTGCTCAGTTTCTGGTGAGGGCCTCAGGAAGCTTCCACTCATGGTGGAAGGCAAAGGGGAAGCAGGCATGTCACATGGCAAGATCACGAACAAGAATGGGGGAGGGAGGTGCCACACTTTTTAAACCGCCAGATCTTGCAAAAACTCACGGAGTGAGAAGTCATTCATTACCACAATGAGGGCACCAAGCCTTCATGAGAGATCTGCCCTCATGACTCCAATACCTCCCATCAGGTCCCTCTCTAGCATTGGAGATCACATTTCAACATGAGATTTGGAGGGGACAAAATATCTAAACCATATCAAAGAGGAATCTCAGGGTTTGGTGAGAGACTGAGTAATGCCAGATTAGATGTGGTAGGAAAAGGAGAGGGATACATCATTCTTACCTAACTGGGTGGAAGATGGTACAATTTACTAAGACAGAAAGCACAGAATGAAGAATGGGTGAGGCAGGAAGCCAAAGAGTTTAGTTTGGGGACATATTGAGTTAGATTTGTCCAGGAGGCATTTTGATGAATAAGTCTGAAGCCTGGGAGAGAGATCTGAGATGGAGATACAGAGCCCAGACTTACCAGCATTTTGATTAGATATTCTTCATGTGGTGTAATGGAGGGAGGGGGCTCTATGGACCCCTGTAGCTAACAGAGAATCATCAAATCTCCTAAAATGTTTTCACACTTTGAGCTTCCTTTAAATATATTTATTTGGGGTGGGGGAGATGATGTGAATTTGCTTTAAAGGTTTGTAACACAAAGGAAGTTAAGGAGTGCAGACAAAGATTGAAGGGACAACTAGATAAGAGTGCGCAGGGAGAGTGTGCTGGCTGTGCTGGGCCAGAACCCAGAGAAGAGCATGTGTAGT
Organism: Pongo pygmaeus; assembly: GCF_028885625.2. Taxonomy (NCBI): domain Eukaryota; kingdom Metazoa; phylum Chordata; class Mammalia; order Primates; family Hominidae; genus Pongo; species Pongo pygmaeus. The sequence continues at coordinate 122,290,755 of NC_072373.2, read as the reverse complement.
CAACAGGCTGAAGAGGTTCCTGAAAACGAGCTTGGGTATCCAGAGGGGAGAGTGTCAGGGGAGAGAGAGTGGTCCAGAGTCCCAGCCCCTGAGGAAACAAATAAGGCATGGAAAAGTATCCATTGGATTTTCAACAAGGAGGTCGTGGGTGATTTGGCAAGGGAGGCTGTGGTCATTTGGAAGGACTGAGTGAGTGGGAGATGAGAGAATGGAGGTGGCAAGTATAGGAAACTCAAGAAGGAAGGGGAGAGGACTTAGGGGGTAGCTAGAGAAGATGACCAGACGCACAGTAGGTATTTCCTCACCTTAAGATGGGCGAGGCTTGTGCAATGAGTAAGAAAATTTATAAGTACGAAAAGCCTTTAGTAACAACCAATCCAAGCACACGGACACATTTAAGGAAATCAGAAGGGTAGAACTCAGGGTGTGTACAGTGGTCAGGATGGATTTCAGAGAAGGGTTATGAATTGAGTTGAGCCTTGAATGGTTAATAAGCTTTTGGACAGCTGAGAAAGAGCCATTAATTGGAAGAAATCTGAGAAAAAATAAGACTAAATATTCCTCTATTCTCCTTTTACCTCCTTTTATTATTCAAAGAATATCTTCTCAGCTAATATAATGTCTTTAGAATGGAAATTGCCTATAACTCAGAGTGACTACAAGTATGAAAGTATTAACAGTTACAAGATATATAATCCAATTTACAATTACTCCTTGCATTCTTGATCTTCAGGCAGGAAACCAGCATATTCTTTGGGATCACATTGTTCAATTTCCTCATTTGGAATTTTTAACACTAGATATGTTGCTAAATCAGTATAAGCTGGTGTTTCTATCACTTAGGTTTTAAACATCCTCCGTATATAGAAACACACCCATAAATAAAGGTGTTAATGTTGGAAGGAGAAAGATCCTTTAATAAGCAACCTAGCACAAGTAATTCCCTGCATATAGGAGATTGTTATAGGACCTAGCTCATAATTAAACATTGCCTATTTAACTGAATTATTTTTTATCTTACCTTTTTAAAGAATATACAAATGTTCATTTTCAAAGGTGACATTTATGTGTCTAAGTTGAACAAGCTTATAATTGGTAAGTACACAGAGAACAGATTGTAGCAAGAAGTATTAAACATTGTAATAGACCCCCGAGGAAGCTGTAGCTTGGTCTTCCCAGACAGGTTAGTGTAGATGGTGGTTGCTTTAGGACTACACCTTTGATTAAAAGAGAGCCCAACAGCTTTCAGTAATAGTCTTAACCATTCCTTTTTTTCCTTGTCGTAAGTACGGGTCAGTGTTCCAAAAAGATTATGGATGCACTAAAGAAAAACTTGGCCATTGCTATACAGACATTAGAGAAGCCAACATGGTTGTTAAGGAGTCTCATCTTCCTACCTAAGAAAGAGCATTCTGTTCTTTTTCCCGTTCATGGCATTTGGCCCAAGAGAAAAATAAAATAAAATACTATAATATTTTTTGATCTTTATGAAACTTGATTTTCTATATTTTTGTCCTAGTTCCTGGAAGAGGCCATGTTTCTCTCTCTCTCACACACACACGCACACACACACACTGTCTCTCTCTCTCTCTCTCTCTCTCTCTCTCTGGTTCTGATTCACACCTATCTTGATTCTCTACCCCCCTAAGCCTGGGTGCCCAGGTTCTCTCCTATGTGTGGACCATCTCTTCCCACATACATTATTCTGACCTCTGGTTGTGGCCATTCTGTCAATGTAGGTTTTACCTTTCCAGAGGATATGGTGTGATACAGTTTATATCCTGCTGCCTCAACAAATATCAAGTTAGCCATTGCAATTTTATAGTCAAAGACTTCGGGCATTGGGATGTATTTTTGTGGAAATTGCATATTCCATTGTTGCCTCTCGTATATCATGGCTTTATTCATAGGCAGCAAAGGCCAGGCCTTGGCTAATGACTTCCCAACCCTGCCACATGAAGGGTTTTTTTTTCTCCTTTAGGATTCTAGGCATCTTTTATTAGAGTCATTTGGCCTGTTTCTGAGAGCCCTTTGTGATTCCCCGATTTGCTGTGAGTGGGATGTCTGAGGATTACTGTGTCTCACCTCCCTTCGGGTCTGTTAGCGGCCTTGGTGGAAAATCTCTTCTGATCTGAGGAAATGTCATTTTAGAGTGCAGAATGAGAACACTTGATTATAATTTCTTGGGTTTCTAAGAATAAGTCTGAATAGCAAATTATTTTAATGGTTATCTTCCTTTTTAAACAAATAAGAATTGTCTTAACAATTTAAAGAAAAAAGATAACATTGTTCTTTAAACTCAAACGAAGCCCAGATGAAATTGTCATAGATTTGTTAATATCACAAAAAGACTTTTCCTAAATGACAGTATTTTGGAACCTGTTGGGAACCCCTTGATTTTGGAGCACAGCTATCTTGCGGGAGCTTCTGGCCCCCACTGACTTGACTGCTATTTGGCTTTCTCAATGTGCAGTGTAAGGACAGACTACATCGTAACAACCCTGCCCCCTGCAACCGGCTCTTTTGGGGAAGATTCTGAGGGCTGGGCCTGCAAATCTATCTCTTACTAAACGCCTCTGTGTATCACTAAAGCACTGCATGGTTTGAGGAGACAGATCAGGAATGCCACAGTGGTCACCAAGACCAACTTATCTGACAATGAACTCTTTGTCTCTCCTCTGCCCAGGTGCAAGTGTAATCTCCATGCCACTGTATGTGTGTATGACAACAGCAAATTGACATGCGAATGTGAGCACAACACTACAGGTCCAGACTGTGGGAAATGCAAGAAGAATTATCAGGGCCGACCTTGGAGTCCAGGCTCCTATCTCCCCATCCCCAAAGGCACTGCAAATACCTGTGAGTAACTTTGCTTGGTAACAGCGTATTCTGTGCACAATGAGGTGATAGTTCCTCTCAATTTTGCTTACAATTGTGATTTTATTCCTCTTACCAGTAGTCTCATTCTTCTTCAAAGTGCAGCAAAAGTTTTAGTCCCTATCTTACCTCACGTGGACATGTTTTAGCACTCTGATCATTGGTAGGATTCAGTCATCTAACATTCACATCAAATGTGTTGGGAAATGATACTTGACATCACAGAAGAAATTTTTTCTAAGTGGATGAGACAGGAGGTGATTTTTTTCCTCCCCCAAATTAATTTCCTATTAAAATATCAAAGGCCTTGAAAACTCTCAATCCTAATTTAATTTTAGCCATAAACAATTTACAGAAATTATTTGAATGTTTACAGCCCCATTTCCCTTACTGAGTATCCTGAAAGATGCTTTGTCCAGAATATTTTTCCCCGCTACAGTTTTAGCTAGGACCTAACTTTGCCTTGTGAAAAGTTTGGCTGTTTCCAAACTCCAGCAATTGAAACACACCTGCTTTGGATCCTGTGTGTAGAGGTCCCCTCTGGATAAAGAGCACGACTGTAGGCCTGTGGGGACCACATTAAGAAACAAGATTTTTCTACGCACGTGAAAGAGTGCAAGCATTATCTGCATTTACAGAAACCATCTGTGTGCCCCCACTGAAATCCCTGATTCCCCATAGGAAAACAGGCTCTGACATGCTCAGAGAGAAATGTGATTATTTGCTGAATGATTTGCCCAATTCCATGGATGGACCAATTAACTACCTGCAACAGCCCAAGGTTTGCACTCTTTAAAAAGTAGAGAAAGGGGGAGATTAGAATGTCCCCATTCAGTGAGGGCTAACAGAAGCAGCAGGACAGTGAGCACAGGACAATCAGAACTTCAGAAGCCACTGGTTCCATAGAAGGGTAAGAATGTTATCAGGCACTTCAAAGCAGCAACTGTGAGAAACCAAACCTAAGAACTAATATCATAGGAACCAGGACTTTATCAAGTTAAACGTAAGAGTAATGGACCAAGTAACAAGCCATGAAGTATGGGGGCATGAAATTATGATAACATTTCTATGAAGCAGAGAGAAATCCTTCAAAAGACTTTTAAAAATCCCTCTTTGTAAGGGTATTCAGTTGCTTTCAGTGTTAAAGAAAAAAACTGACTTCTTGCTCCTAAAATTAATACATTAATGCTCTGTTGAGCAGAAACGTGGATGTTTCAAGGTGATTTTATTAATGGAGACTCTGTAGCCTTTCCGCAATTGTTGAGGGCCATAGACTCATGAATTTGGAAGGGATCTTGCAAGGTTATTTATTGCAATACCCTGTGGCTGGCTACCTAAGAACTCCTATGACCGCAGTTGTCAAATTTAGTTTAAAGCTTTCCTAAAGTGAAAATGGCTCAGATTTCCTCTTTAATGTCTGCTCCTTCTTTAGTAGAAAAGGCTGGAAGAGTGTGATGTTCACAAACACTTCCTGGCATTCTGGCTTGTCCTCAGGGCAGGTCAACTTGCCAAGGCCACTGGAGAGGCAGCAGGGGAAGGCTGCTGTTGAAGTCCTCAGCTTCTATTCTAACATGACCTTGTTCTTCTACCCAGAACTGTACTTTGAAGTTTTTATTTCAAGACATTTTCACTGGAAAGACTTTCTTGTTTCATCCAAGCTTTCGCATTGAAAATTGATTTCTTGTTATTTTCTTGTTATAATCATCATGGAAATAACTTGTATACCCCGAATCCTTTGCATATTGAAGATCACCAAGTCACTTTCTGACCAAAGGAATGAAACTTCTTTCAGTTTTCCTTGTAGGTCCAATTGTCCACCTATCCCTTAGTTTTACTGGTTTTCTCTATACTTTTAGGACGTTTTTCCTCATTGACGTTAAAATAGGCAGGTGATGGATGGACCCAGTGTCCAAAGGGGTTCAATTCAATATTCCAATCATCAGTATGGCAGAAATTAGATGAAGGGTTTTAGAAACTATCTGCAGATCTGCAGTGGTCCAGTCTTGCAATGGGAATAACCCCTTTGACTAAATCGCTGACACATCAGACTGTGCTTTAAAGCATCTGAGGATGGAAGTAAGCAATTTAGTAGTTTAGTGCACGGACTGTAGGCTGGAATCCCAGTTTCTCCATTTACTAGCTATGTGACCTTGAAAAAGTAAGCTAACTTCTCCAACACTGTTTCCCATCTCTACTGTGAGGATAATAACAGCTATTACCTCCTGTGGATTTTTAGATGGTTGACTAAGCTAACGCATGTAATGTGTTTAGCCTAACACCTGTCACAAAATAAGCATTCAAAAAATAATTTATTTTTAGTTTTTTTCGTAAGACAGTCTTGTCCATTGCTGGACAGTTTTAACTGGTATAAAAGTTACTTCTTATCAAACCTTTTTTTTTTTTTTTTTTCTTTTTAAGTAGTAAAGGAAGTATATCAACCCTGGCTTTATTTCTTCCCCAGGTTAACCATTATTGACTCTAATTCTTATGTGCTAATGTTTTCATGTCCTTTACCTGGTTGCCTGCTCTGGAAGTCCTCTAATTCATTAGTGTAGTACTTCCAGCCAAGCACAGGACCTTCAGCAGTTTTATGATTCTCACTTCATATTGCTTTTTCTTACACATATGCATACAGGTACACACACACACACACTCACATGACTCTAGTGGGTACGTTACAAGTTAGTTATCTATGAGGGATACGTAGGATATATCATTGCCTAACATAAGAACACAAAAGCTACAACTTCTGGTCCCTCAAAATCAACTTTTCAGGGACCTAGAAATGCCACTCATCCTGGATAATCTCTAGATTTAGCAGAATATCAAGTAGCCAGGATATTTTTCAAATAGGATGATCAGTTTCTGTTCACCTTCACAAGTTTTAACAAAACAACTAAGAGGTCTTAAATTAAATCAGGGAATGACAAGATTCTTCCCCAAGACACTCAGGCCACCACTCAGGGATACCGTAGATGGGACCTTGCTGGGAGTCATTTGGCTTTGGAGGTCCTCTATTCTAGAGCAGTTCAAGACCACTATTGTATGAAACATGTAGAGCTAAGCAGAAGTGTGCAGAAGGCCAACATTCTAAAATATAGCCACCCCAGTCTGTGAGACACACCACATTTCCCTATGCTTTTCATGACAATAAACTTGACAGAGGCAGAGTAACTTTTGTGATATTTTTATTCATCATGCTTTTATTCAAGACCCAGTGTGTTTTCTTGGACTTTTAAAGCCATGCACGTGTATATCAAAATCTTTTCTTTCTTTTTCTACAAAGCTTATGTTTTATAGAAAAGACATTTTTCTTCTCCTTATTGATCTTCATTCTTTTTTGATAGAATTCTATTTTGGATGTCCTTTGAATTTTATTTCTGTCTTCCAAGTAATAGCAATTCTGTCCAACTTCGTGCTTAATTATGATTCTCTTGATTCCCCATTGTCCAGCTCATGAATAAAAGTATTAAATAACTCTTTAAACTCTGATCCCTATGGAATAACACATGTTTCTCTATATATAGATGCTAAAAACTTAATAATCACTATGTAGGAATCATAACTTCAGCAAATATAATATTATACCTATACCTCTCCTTCTCTGGCTATGTTCTTTGACCCATAAAAGCACTCCATGGCCAGATAAGTCTGAAAAATGCTGTACACTATACTGACTATTCATATTGCATTACTATAATAGAAACATTTGAAAAGTCCTACAATAAAGCAACCTATTTTACCCAGTGTTTCCCAAACTTATTTGCTTCATGGACCATTCAATAACTTTCTATAAAACACTCTTATGGGGACATGCTGAGCTGAACAGTTTCTTGCAGCCTAGCCATAGAAATGTCATGGAGATAGACAGAAAACTGAGCTAGTTCAGCTGTATTCAATCTTTTCCTTTTCTCTTACCCACATGGTCTAATATTCTTCAAAGAAAGAAAATCAAATTGGTCTGACTTTGACATTATTTGTTCATAAATCTAACTTGAATTGTTACACAATATCTAGGGGTCCTCTGAGTGATGGAAAGTAATTTGATGACTGTTCCATTATTTTCTCTGGTATCAAGTTTGCATTGACCAATTTATATTTTCTCAGGTGTACACATGTATGTGTCTTTATCCAGACAATTTCCTAAGTGTTTTATATATATCAGTCCATTCTAAACTCAAAATAGTCTTACAAGGCAAATACTACTATTTTAATTTTAAACACATGGAATATTGTGATTTCAGAGGAAAAAGATCTTGTTTAAGGTTTGCACAGCTAGAAAGGGTTAAAGGGAGGATTTGAATCCAGGTGGGTCTTGACTCTGAGGACTGCACATTGCACTGTATTGCCGATCAAGTTAAATTTGAGTGACTTTCTCTGTTCTCCACTGGGATTTAGGCTCCATTTCAATGCCTATTTGAACAAGTCAGTTTTCTCTAAACCTGCCCTCTTCCTTCATCTCTGCCTGTTATTTTTCTGCCTTCAAAGATTCCCCTTCTATTAGTCTTTTAAATCTCCATGTTCCCCACCCCGCTTGCTCTCAGTCTACAATTTTTTCTTGACGTTCTAGCCTATTCTTGTGGTTTTAGATCTTAGTATTATTGATTTAGTAGTAATCAACCAATTCTAACTTCAATCTTACTAATAAATTCAGAAAAATTTTTCAGCTGTCAGTAAAGATCTCAAAGTCAATATGCTAGATACTAAATTCATTTCTTTCCCCTAAAGCATTTTTCTCTTCACTCTATATTGAAATTCTGCTCATTTTTCAAGACTTCTCCTTGACGCCTCATTGAAGCCTACCTAGACTCTCCTATGCAAAATCAATTACTTCTGTCTCTCTCTCAAATATTGATAACGTGTGTAGATTTACAACTGGTCAACTACCTTTAACCAAAATTATTATAATAATGATAGCTACCATTTATTAAATTTACTACAGGCTTTTACACTTCATAAAGTACTTTATGTTCTTTATTGGTTTAAATCCCCACAACATCCCCATGGGATATATACTATTATTATCCTCATTTTACAGATAAGGAAATGCAGACACAGAAAGGTTAAGTTGTTCCAAAGTCCCATAGCTAATGTATGACAGAGCAAGATTTAAACTTAGATCTGTCTCATTATAGGAACTAAAATGTGAGAAATTTAAGAATAGGTCCATGTTTTATTCTTGGTCTTCATCAACGTTTGTGCAATATGTTTTTTTTTTTTTTTGAGATGTAGTTTTGCTCTTGTTGCCCAGGCTGGAGTGCAATGGCACGATCTTGGCTCACTGCAACCTCTGCCTCCCTGGTTCAAGCGATTCTCCCGCCTCAGCCTCCCAAGTAGCTGGGATTACAGATGCCTACCACCACACCCAGCTAATTTTTTGTATTTTCAGTAGAGACAGGGTTTCACCATGTTGGTCAGGCTGCTCTTGAACTACTGACCTCCGGTGATCCACCCGCCTCAGCTTCCCAAAGTGCTGGGATTACAGGTGTGAGCCACCACGCCCAGCTCATTTGTGGAATTATTTTTGTGAATGGATAAGTAAACCTAATAGCCCTGTAATGTGCACATGGCTACACTGGCTTCCCATTGATTTTCTTGTATCTCCTGGAATATGTGGCCTTAACAGGTCACCAGCTCCAACACAAGAGCCTTCAATCTCCTACAGGAGAGACCATCTGAGTTCTTGGAGGAACTTTAGTGGGAAAAAATCTCACTGGTGCTCATGGTCAATCGAACCATCTAGATAGCATATCGGATGGCGGGTTTTCACAGGCCTCCCCGAGGGTTATTTACCACCTGGGTGGCTTGACTACCAGCCTTTCAGGTTCAGAACCCTAATTTTGTCAGCACAGTAAGAGAGGTTCTTCCACATATGTGTATGACCAAGCTGTAGGCCCAGTGTTGAAAACCAGAATACCAAGTTATTCAGGTACAACCACTGATCTATAGTCTGTGGTCCCTCATCTGACCAGATATGATTTGGAATTCAACATCTTCAGGATTTTACAAAGGTAATACAGTGCACATATATTACAACAATACCCATAGCAGAATATTAGGCAACACCATTTAATCATTTTAATATTTCTACAGCAAACATGATTATTCTCAGCAACTCGGATGGAGTAAGACTATAAATAATACCCTCACACCAGTTCCAATACAGTTTTGCCACCAAGTTGATTCAGATCACAGTAGGTCATATTGCAGGTACATGTTGAAAAGAATTTTAATTTTCATAGTTTTTTTTTTTTAATTTGAGGGCTGAATAATAAAGATCAGGGCCTGAAATAAATGGAAAGACAGTATAGAATGGTGGCTATGGGCCTGAATTCTGGTACCTGGACTCTGGGCTCAAGTTTCCTTCCCAACAGACTGAGATGATCTTGGGCAAGTTACTCAGCTTCTATGTGTTTGAGTTTCCTCCATCTGTAAAATCAGCCTGATTATTGACGTCATAGGATGCTCATAAAAATTAAATGAATTAGTACATGTAAGGCATTTAGACAGTGCCAGCCACGTAGTAAGCAGCAGTGCAATTACCTGCTATAGTCATTATATTTTCCCTGAGACCCAGCACATATGCAGCAAATTCTCCCCTTGGAGACAGTAGCTATGTAGGGAGATATATTGTGGCCAACTGCCTGTCTATTCAACCACAGTAAGAAATAACTGTCATGGTGTTCAGATTATTCAAGTCCTTATTGCCAGTGTATTCTCTTTCCTGTAATTAAGTCTATGTGCAGAGCCAGATAATAATCAGGAGGTTGCTTCGTGAGCATGGGATCAGGAAATTTGAATGACTTGAATGTTAATAACATCAGGCTGAAACATCCTGACCCATCCATCCTGCCTCAGGGTCAGCCTTCTTCATGCCAACAGGACACTGAAGGTCTGAAAGTTTGCAGGTTACCACTCCCGGCTCTTGAGACCATGCTAGGACGGTACTGTCACCATGTGTGTCAGGATGCTCCTTTTGCGAGGCTTCCACCTTCTGATTAGCTAGTTCTTCCACTCTTCAGATATGCTAACATGGTAAGTCAGGTTAATGTCACCTCTGTTGAGTCTGCCACACACACTCAGGCCCCAAGCTCTGCTACTGCTATAAGATGACTGTAGCCATTTCTGCTTGGATCATTTATGTGATGACTTCACAGCATACTTCTTTGAAGGTGATCTTATTTCCCTCACTTTCAAGTTCCTGGGAGACAACTCATTGCATCTCCTATCAACAGCAGTTTATACTAGGGGCCAGGACTGGAAGAACATTGGAAGTAATTCCTCTGGAATACAAATGAATCTGCAGAATGTTTTCTTACTCATTATCCGCCTTTTCTTCAACTTGAAGAAGTTTTTTTGGAGTTAGAGTTCCTGACGGCTGCAGTCTGGCTATAAGATCTAGTTACCTACTTGATGGGTTTTTCAAACCATCTATCACAACAGTGGTAATTTTTCCTCTCAATTTGAAGCATGCCAAATCCTTATCCCTTCTGCTTCCTTCCTGATGAAAAGCCGCTGAATCTTCCATTGATTCTCAAAAGGAGTTATGGCTTTTAGCACTGTATTAATCAGCTTCTGAAGAGGAGGGTATTTATTTTTGAGATCATCATTTTGACTTCCTTAAGCATAACAGTGTACCCTTAAGCTATTTACTTGGTTGGGGGAGTAGTAAACTTATTTAAAAAGAAGAAAACATCACATTATTATTTTGTGTAATTCTACTAGGTTCTCACCCCCCCTAATTGCAGCAGAATATCTTTAAAACAAACATAAGTGGGAGAAGGAAGGGCTGATTGAGGAAAGAATAATTGCAAGTACCTGCAAGACAAGTGCTTTCTCATTTTTTCAGCATATGGTAGCATAATAGCCCTTTGGCTTACTCAACACGTATGTATTTCTGTGGTTGAAGTGACATTTCTATTCTAGAAGAAGCGTTATTATTAAAATAGTACTAATTGCAGAAACTTCTGTTAAAACTCATGCACCGGGGCCAAGCATGGTGGCTCACACATGTAATCCCAGCACTTTGGGAGGCTGAGGCAGGTGGATCACCTGAGGTCAGGAGTTCAGGACCAGCCTGGCCAATACAGCAAAACCCCATCTCTACTAAAAATACAAAAATTAGTCGGACGTGTTGGTATGCGCCTGTAATCCTAGCTACTCGGGAGGCTGAGGCAGGAGAATTGCTTGAACCCGGGAGGTGGAGGTTGCAGTGAGCCAAGATCAAGCCACTGCACTCCAGCCTGGATGACAAGACAAGACTCTGTCAAAAAAAAAAAAAAACCCTCATGCACACCTGTGCTTCATTTCCTCTGCACAAATTTAACAATGCCTCACACAGGGACTAGAAATTACATGCTCCGATGTTGACTATAAAGGGATGGACTTGGACAAGGCACTTGAATCTCTTTATGCCTCTTCTATAAAATGAAAGGGCTGAAGAAGATGATGTCTTAAATCCCTTTCAGCTTTCATTTTTTATCACTCTTTCTGAATGAACTTATCTAGTATCTTTCCTTCCTTCCGTTCTTTTTAATTTACCTGTCATCTCTTTATCTTTCCCAAGTATTTTTGAGGTTGCTCCAGAAGTGAATTTAAGCTAATGAAGCTTAAACTTCAGGATCCCTCACTGAGCTCCTTCTTAATTTATATATATGTATAATTTTATATTTTAATGTTAAGTTATTTTTCTTAAAGAGAAGTCACAGAATTGTACACATTTTATGTCCCACAAAGTCTGCACTTGCCCCTGGGTGTGTTAGGAAAAAAGACAAATACAAATAAGAGTGTCAAAAAATGGAATTTAAACAGAAGATCCGAGAAAAAGAATAGAAAGAAAATATGCCAAACACTAAATGCTAAACAGTTTCCCCAGCTGAGCATCAAACTGAGCTCTGAGTTTCATGGAAGGCAAAGTGATAAAAGGAATTTGTACATTGCCTAACTCTTGTTATAAGAATGTTGCATGTGTTCAAAGACAAGATGTATTATTAGTGTTAACAATTAATATCCATTAATCCTGAACTCTGAGAAATCTCAGTGGAACACTTTATAGGGGATAAAATCACCCTTTGACCAAAAAGTGATGTTTTCACAATGATAGAAAGTTTCATGGAAATAAGTAATAAATTTTTGATCCAATATACATTGAGCAACGCTTATGTCATCAGACATTGTCCCAGGCAGATCCAACAGGTGCAGAAGGGAACAAGGCATGGAACTTGTGCCCTCAGATCTGTCAGGCAAACACATTTAAAAAAATGCAAAAACAAGTTGATAAATTGATCATGGAGGCCTGTACCAAATGCTATGGGATCACAAAGGAGAGAGTAGCTAACTCACGTCAGGGATGTGGAGGAGGAAGGAAATAAATAACTTCTGAGCTCAGTTTCGAAGGTAATAATATTCTTTACATGGTAGTTGTCACTTCACAGAGAATGCTAAAAAACTGCCAACATGTGCCTAGACAGTTTTCCTAAGCACAATCTGACTCTCATTCCTGTGGCTTTTAGACATAGTCACTGTTTGTTGTAAGATGGAATTGCATTCATTGATTCATTCCTCACAAACCCCAAAGACACCCCACCGTTCATGAAATAAATTGTTGCAGTTCATTTCTAACCCTTTCTGTCTTATCCCCTGGAGTGTTTGAGGAATTTCTCCTGGCTTACCTGTAGCCTTTCTAGTGGATTTATGAGTTTATTCAATTCTTTATCTGTGGAGAACCACAAACAAGGTATTTGGACATTAAAATAAGAAGCATTAGAAAAAAATAATGATATTTTAAAATATAGTAGTGGACATCCCTTGGTGTTCAGACATTTTCAACTTCAAAGGTCTTTATTCAAATGAGCAGTTTAAAAATCTTTTCTAAGCAATTCCCATTTTACAGCAGAGGAATAGAAAAAATGACTCATCTGGCAGCACCTCAAAAAATTGTAAGCCACAAAATGAGGAACAGCCTGAATTTTAAGCAACCAATGTTAGGTAATAGAAAACATCTTCATGAGAAAAACAGAATCTCCTAATAGCCTTGCTTGGCGAGGTTTGGAAACTTGGAACAAACATTGCTCCCCTGCCCTGGTACCCCCAAAGGAATGAAAAAATTTCTGCATCTTTCTAAAGTATTCAGCTGCAGCAAATACTGCATCAAACAGTCTTGTGGCTTTCTTCTTCATTGTATCGTGCCAAACACCCTGAGATCTCTGCCTTGCATAATGCCTGGCCTTCTGGCACCATGTAAGTTTGTAAAGACATGAAAAGTCTCTTCCTGCCATCCCAACTTCCATTCTCTTCGGTGGATTACAGCAGGCAAGCAGTGCCTTGCAATGGAGCAGGATTTTCAATCATGGGGAAATTTGGAACTTCTGCAATTGATACTAAAATTGTGATGCTGCCATCATATCTCACTCAACAGAGGATTTGCAAAAAAAATAAAGATTCAGTATCGAGTCACTGTCACACAGCAGCAAAGGTAGTCTACTGAAGTGTCAGGTCAGGAATTCAGCAGTCCTTTGCAGAAATCACGTTCAGCTTGAGATTCATACGGTGGAGTTAAAACATGGACATGGAAATTTGGATTTCTAGTTTTGGTTGATCAGGAATTAAGCTGAAGAACTACAAATTCTGAGCATTTAAAATCAAGATATTTTTGTGTTTCTAATAACTAAAATTAAGACTTCATTCTTTCCAGGGTTTAAAAGACTCAGAGTAAGTCTTAATTTCTTATTCTCTCCTATCCACTAAAAAATAGGAAAATAGTTTTTGGTTTTAAAGAATACAAAGCTAGAAATCTCCGACCAAGCTAAAATGATTAGTTAAAATAAAACAAGGGCTGTTGTTCAAAGACAAATACTAAAATAGAACCTTAATGATTTTTGCAGTTACCACCTGTTACTATACTTCAGTGATGTGAAGAACAAGTCTGAACAACTCATTAACAGCTATCGTTTATTGGCCGCATACCATGTGTCAGACATTTTTATGGATTATCTCATTCGATCCTCATGGCAGCCCTATGCAGTAGATCTTATTAGCCCTTTTTCAGATGAGGAAACAGTGCAAAGAAGCTGGCAGACTTGCCTAAAATCACCCAGCAAGGCAGTATAAAGCAGAATTCTCACTGAGTTCTGTCTGATTTCCATCGCATGCTCTCCTACCCAAATTAGTGGTGAAGATGTAAATCTCTGGCTTTTAATTAACAGCATCTATCATAATGTGGCTTGGTGAATGAGCTATAACAATAATAGTAATCATAGCAAAGATGGACCTAGTACATACTACCTGTCAAGCAATACTCTGAGTGATTTACATCTATCAGTTTATATAACTCTTGCAGCAACCCTAAGAGGTAAAAAACTGAGCTACTGAGGGCAAAAGCAACTTGCCCCGAAGTCATGTGGTCAGTGAAAATTTAGGAGTTGGAGTCAAGCATCAGACTCAGAGAGCCTGGCTTCTGAGCCCAGACTATTGGTCACAGCACTATAATGCTAGGTTAGATACAGACTAAATTCATGTCCACATTTATACCAAGTCCAGCCATATTCTGAAATGGCTTCTCTACCTTAGCACAATTTGTGAATTAAAGTGAAAGCTGAAAAATCGATGAAGCCCGTGATCAATATACACAACCTAATGTATTCTTGAATTATTCTGCTCAATTAAGTTTCTATTACAGAGTTTAATCCACATATCTGACAAGTAAAAGAATAAAAATGATAGTTATATGAAATTAATCAAATAAAATGCCAAGTGATTTTCAACAGCTAACACATGAATCTCATAACACATTTTAAAAGGTCTATTGCATATGCGAATATATTTGCACAGGTCCATAGAGTGTATATTTGGTACCCTGTACCCATAACTTAAGCCTGGTTTAATATCTAGTTTGAACCACATACAAATGTTCATTAACCTTATAGGGAAACACAAAATGTTGGATGTCAAAAGGCTTACTTGGACCAGATGCCGAAATGAGTATTAACTTCCCAACTCTGATGAGCCCAGGAGTTCTAGAATGAAACAAAATGGTTTCAATTGCTGGAAATTGTGTGTGTGTGTGTGTGTGTGTGTGTGTGTGTGTGTGTATAAAATGTGTATATGCATATATACGTACACATGTATTTTGTGTGTGTGCTAATTTCCTAATAGTCTGAATGTTATCAAGTGTCAAGTTTCTAAGATTTTTATATTAAGTTAAAGATGTTATGTACTAATAAATAGCTAACAGCTTTTCTTTATTGTTTTCTTTCTCTCCAGGTATCCCCAGTATTTCCAGTATTGGTAGTAAGTAAAAACAAAAACAAAAACAAAAAAAAACCACCAAACCAAGTCTAGGCTAGCTTTGCTTTGTTGTTCCGCTCCTCAGATCTATTTTCCCAGTGTCCATTTCTGATGTAATAAGGTATTTTCTTTGTGAATTGCATTTTTGTGTTGGTTTTCTGCACAGATTTGGTGAGAACACAGATAAAATTATTATTTGTGCATAACTCCATGAACATGGCAGTGCTACGACTTTTCTGACTACTCTTAACCAGTGAGGGCTACCTAGACTCAGGTGCAATTCCTTAGATAATCATCATCATTTAGCAAAAATATAAGTAGTCCTATTTATCCATACTTAGTAACCAACAAACAAATTGAACTCTCTCTCTTAGACTGGATTTGGATGTCTAACATAATTTTAAAAAGCAGAAAATGAAAGCCAATGAATGCCTTGGGTATATGCATTAGAACCCAAGAAAAAGTCCATGAAACCAAGGGGAGGGAATTTTGTTAATGCATTAAACTCTAGATTTTGTGAAGGCCTGAAACAGGCAAGTTTGTGATCAGTAGTCTTTCTGGAGAGATAAAGGATAAAGAGAATCTGTACATTCATTTCTCCCTCCTAAAATACAATGATCTATGTCTTCTTGACTACTTAGCTTTGAGTTTGATATAGAAAGAGTATAAAAAAATGTGCAGAATTTGGGAGTGAGAGTACTAGAAATTCCTTTGATAAATCTGTTAGTATGAATCTAAGCAATTGGAGAGAAACCCCCCTTCAACCATCTATAGAACACTTCTCCAGCATCACTACAAAGAACTGTCTTCCAGCTATCATGGGAGCACCAGGTGTAGCTCCTGCTTCATGTGTAAAATAATGGTGCCCTCATGCCAAGCCGGAAATTCGCATTAAGAAAATGCCCAGTAACTTTACAGAGCAAAATTTTACATATTTTTTATATATTGCACCCTTTATCTCTAATGGCTAAAATCTTTGAACAACTACTAAGTAACTGATTAGAAATAAATTACTGAGGAAGCAAGATTATGCATGGTAAGCGGAGAGAATTTTCACTGTAGTGTCACCCCCTCACAGGCTTGTGTCATAGGTGCTGTGCCAGGCAGGGTGATCGCAGTGTAAATAGCCATTGAATAATTGCGATTCCCAGCATCCATCTAAAAAGCAATACTCTGATAATTTGGATAAAGCAACTTCCTGCTTCTTATAAATGCGCAGTCAGGTTTCCCAATTTATAAATCAACCCAGTTTACTTGAGCTTGTGAATAGGCCTGGACACTGATTTGTTAAGCGCTAGATGTGGTAAATGCCATGAAAATTGGCCACTTTGTAAATAGAAGTGTTCACATCCATTTAGAGATACCAGCCTAATGCTACAGCATCGTCTTTGTGATCTTGTTGAAACAGCATCAGTGTTACAAACTTGCAAATGAAAACCTTCAGCTCTAATAGTCTAATTTTTCTGCTTTAGCATCCCCCTTGGCATTTGCCTAACTATATATACCCCACAATGTGCTCCTTTCAGGCCTTGACAATTGCATTTGCACGTGCATTTTAGTGCAACAGGGAAGCAAGTAGAAGCAAGCTGACACAGATTATTGAGGGTGCTATAGTGATCTGGCCTGTCAGAAGTTTCAGAAATGGATGGATGGAAAAGTAGTTCTTTGGCGTTGGGGTGTCTTTCCGTTTGGAGTGTCAGTTGTATGTTGCATGGCCCCTCTAACTGTACTGCTCACTCGACATCCCATTCGGCCGCCTCCACCACATTCCCCATATCTAAGCATCAGCAGATGTTGACCTTTTACACACCAAATCAGGAAATTTCTGTTTTGTTTTGTTTTGTTTTGAAATCAGTGGTGACCTGAAAGGATGCTTCGTTGTGCCTTTGAAAAAAATATATTAACCTTTATTATCAAGAACCTAGGAAAATTTACTCCTAATAAAAACCCTCTGACTAAAAGTGATATTTTGGACTTTCCCTTCAATATGCCTCTGGCTGTTCTGCTTAGAATGCAATGGGTATTTTCTCAGATTTCCAGCAAGCAGGATATAAGAGCTTCCAGAGGTCACCCAACATCACACATGACTAGCTTACCTGTTGCCTGGCTTTTAAGGTAAAGAGTTACAGTAAAACCATCAAACGTGATTGTATCTTCTAGGCTGCTTTAATGGCATTTGAAAGTTCCTTCTTTGTGGGCTTATAAGGTGCTTGTTGTGTGCACTCATGGATTCCTTTCCTCTCCAAAGGGCAAGAATTCACACGTAGATGACACTGCCTGTTCCAGAGGGCAGGGGAATGGGGTTTTCAAGGTGCAAGCCAGAGAAAAGGAAGCTGTTTGGATATTTAGCTAAGTTATGAGTGTTTGCCAGTGCTTTTTGCATTACCCCAAAGAAGGAATCAATGACTATAATTCCACTAACTATATAGAAAGATACCATTATAATAGATGTAACACCCATGAGACCCCGATTATCACAGCATAGCTCAAGGAAAATAAATGATGTATATTATCGATGTAGATTATTGATGTAAATAGCCATCAGTTTACATATATATTCTGTATACACAGTGATTAAAGGTTTTGGAGCCCTAATAAATTTCAGTATAGATCTCAAAATGCCAACGCCTGTATTAAGGTTCAAATGCATGGACAGAGGGGTCATCCTTTCCGATCATCTGCTAAAAATGTTTTTGAAACAAATTTCCCATTAAGGTCATTCGTACTTGCTGTTGTCTATCTATTAACAAGTAGGTTTCCCATAATCCTAAGGATACTTGACTTAGAACTCAGTCATTCTGATCTGCTTTGACCATGGCTGAAAAAATGCTGGTGATATTGTCAGCAATTAATGAATCCCAAAATAAATCTGTAGCCTTTGAGACTTATGTCTTCACTTTACCTGATGTGGTAGGAATTCCTTCAGATTGCGTTTTTTAATAAAGTATATTATGCACTTATAAGTAGAATTCATGATTTTATCCAAGTGAATATTTGTTGCTGCTGATAATCCAAAGTAATAGTTGGCTTGGTGTGGGTGTTTTTGTTCAAGTGATAAACTGATCATTACCTTCTAATATATATCATCTGATCTTTGGTCCTGAAAAGCAAATGATTACACAAATTATGTTAAACATTATATTATAAAAAGCATAATTAGACCAGCAAGAATTGGCCTAATGTGCAAATACATTTGTGTGGGTGATTATCACTTCTTACAAAAGCAAATGACAGATGAGTCAGAGGTTAAAGTTAAACTATTCACAAAACAAAGATCACATCAAAGAAGACCATTTCGAACTCTTGGAGTTTTGAAATAAATAGAATTTTTTAAATAATACAAACAAAAGAAAAGAGAGATGTAAACATTTTGTGAACCTGACTCTAGATTATTTCCTTAAATTACTTTCAAATGACTGTTTGAAAGTATGTTATATGAAGCATAGAATACTGAGGAAGGTGTTTGGCTATTCCTCTCCTGTCCCCCACCCCTAACTTATTCAATTTAAAACAACAGTTCACTTAAGGGAAATAGCTAATTGTCCTGTTTTATCTCATAATAAGCAGTGTCTTCATCACAGAGTTAAAAATTCATCTCTAATTTGATTTAGTTGGCAAGGCCATTAAACAAGGGAAGTGCTACCTGCAGGGATCTATCAGCCTGTTGAGGAAGCCCAGAGATGTTTTCATACTTGAAAACATTTTATGCCAGTTGGAGACCTTGTAAAAGTTGTTTTCCATACAGCATCCAAATATTTTTGTGCAGTCTTGATTTATTGTAGAAACCTGGATAGTGAAGAAAATAACAAGGTTAATCATTTTCCCACCCAAAGGTTATTAATAATCACATTCATGTTATACAGAGAGCTGCAGTGTTTGTTTGGGGTTTTTTTTTCCCTTTGCTGTAATACTTCTAAATCCCCCAAATAAAAGTTTCATTTGAATTGCCCTTTAACTAATTAGGTTTTATGTAATGAGGAAAAAATTATCAGGCTAGTGTAGCGATAGGCAAATTGCATGGTGTGCTACATTAATTTTGAACTGTTTGCTGATGTTCTAGAAGGAAAGCTAAGGTCCCAGGTGAAATGCCTTTGGGACTATCATGTACCCAGTATCCTCATCACAAAACCATTTCATATTTGTGTAAATGGCATTTCACATTCATGAAATCTTGTGGTTATCCTAAAATTGAATGAACATTAGGACATAGCTGCCTCTTTAATCCTGAAGAACAAATCGAATATTCCAATGGAGGAGCTGAAATAATCTCCTACTTAAATGTTTTTTTTAAAATCCAATAAGTTTACCAGTCTTTATTGACAACAATTGCCCACCTTGAGCAAATTAACTTTATCATGTATTAGCGTTTTCCCAGGTGACCTTACAATGTCAAGCCACTTTTTTTTTTTTTTTTTTAAGTGTGAGCTGATATCTCTGCCTTTGCCAGTTATCTCTGTGGGGTCAGGAAATTCCTAGCTTAAGCAAAAACTTGCCAAGATCTCCAAAAGGTTTCATTTGATGAGACTTTAGACATGTTAACTATGAATTCCTGTACTGTGCCAGTTACTTCAAGGATGTGACTATCAATTGAAGTCTTCTTGGACTATCGATGGAGAGCTGTCCAACTAACCACACCACTGCCTAGAAAAAGTAATTGTAGGGAGGTATTCCCACGTCTACAGAATTCTGTTTTACAAATGGTGAATCTGAGGTTTAGAGTGGCCACATAACTTGCCCAATGCAGTACAACCAGGAATGCCTATCTGGCTGCAAAGGCTACACTCATAACATTATACCAAGTGGAAGAGATTAGAAAAGAAAAATTCTAGATTAATTGACTCCTACCCTAGACATTTTCCAATCCATTACACTGTGCCTTAGAAGACCTGTTGATCCCATTTCTATTCAGGGAACTGTAGAGTCCTGGAGAAAAATCAGAGTTCATTTTCGGATTCCTTATTGTGTTGTCAGCTGGAGAACTTACAAGCATGGATGGTGTCTGAGGACAGGGATGGAGGACTGTGACCTCCCCCTTTCAAAATATACTATTCCTCTACCACCAAACATCCTCAATATATTGAGGAAGAGAGAAAATGTATAGATGTCAGATATTTTATAGAACATGAAACAGTTTGTGAAATTAGCTATGCAAATTGTGAAGCATGCTTATGCCTACTCTGCGACAGTAAACCAAAAATTTTTCTTCATCAAGATAGTTGCTTATAACAAAATAAAATTCGATATGCCATCTCAAGGAGAGCTCTGCCAATATCACTCTAAACTCTGTTTTCCCCATCTGTTTAATGATGGTGTGTTTCTGATAGTAGGTAGTTGCTGCGAAGATGGTAAGATTACCTCCAAGCCTCTGGGGATTTCTCCCATAGAACTTTGGAGTTTCCTGTGGATTTCTTTTCTTTTCTGTTTTTTTGTTTTATTTTGTTTTGGTTTGTTCATTTTTTTTCTTTTTTTCTTTTTCTGAGACGGAGTCTCACTCTGTCGCCCAAGCTGGAGTGCAGTGACGCAATCTCAGCTTACTGCAAGCTCCACCTCCTGGGTTCACGCCATTCTCCCACCTCAGCCTCCCAAATAGCTGGGACTACAGGCTCCTGCCACCACTCACGGCTAATTTTGTTTTTGGATTTTTAGTAGAGACAGGATCTCACCATATTAGCCAGGATGGTCCTGTGGATTTCTTTCTGGGCATCAATAATGCTATTTCCGTCCCAAATGCGGTGTGTGCTTAAAAATTTTTTTTCAAATAAAAAAATGCTATTTCTAGATTTCCTCAGGAATGACAGTAGTGACTGTATAAACCCAAAGGGACCTTGTAATTTTATCTCCACCAGATAGTTTCCTCATATGCCAGGGAAGAAGAATGTTTAAGGAAGGTTCACTAACATCCTCACAGCAGTCGCACATCATATCATGGTGGTACCCTGTTTCTCACAGGTTGCCATATTTTAGAACCAAAAATTATGTAAGCATTAGTGTTGTTAGGAAACTTAATAAAAAAGCAACTCATCCACCTCATCATTTTCAGACCAGGCAGCCAAGTCTTAAATGAATTCCCTAAAAAATCTAAATAATGACAGAGCCAGGATTCCAGCTCAATGTCCAATTTCCAAACTAGAACTTTTTTCATTCTACCATGACATTAGAATTAACTTTCTCATTTATATAAATTAAACTAAAATATGAGATATTACATGGTAGACAATACTAGAAAAAAAAATTAGAAAACTTTTTCCTTAATGGGAAAGTTACATTTTACAATGTTCTTAAAGGCCATCCACAAAGTGACTTGAAAGCTGCTCAGTAAATGCCATGTGTGATAGAAGGCAACTTAATATTCTAAAGCAACTCTACCTCCAAAGCTTTCTTGATGTAAATAAAGTGTCTTTAATTTTCTGTTTCAAGCTTGCTTTGCAGCTTGACTCACTGGGATGTCAGCACTAGACAGTCAGGTTTAGCAATTCTATCATAGTTTTCTTCAACTTACAATGCAGTGAGCTTTCCTTGGGTGCAGAAGAGGAAAATATTTCCTTCCAGAGTCTAATTTTTATAACCAAAGTCTCAGTTTTTCTCATTCATGAAAACTGATTTCAAGTGCGACCACTAAATTGTCATGTAACAGTTTGGGGATGGGTTCTTAAAAAAAATGGAGAAACTACGTATTTGATTCATATTCTAAGCTGATGTGGTTCTAAACCAAAAGAAATTTAGGAATTACCATTTTCAGATTAAAGGTTAAAAATCAAATATTGTCCACAGTATTATAAAATAATTTGTATTGCTTTCTGAATAATAGTAATTGATAGAGGCCCTAGAATTGGATTATTCTCTAAAGTAAGCTATATCTTAAGAGATCTTTTTAACTTATCGGATCACTTGGTTTAAGAACAATTGATACTGAAAAAAATAGAGGAAGACATTATTTTCCTACTTCAAGTCAGTAACTGTTTATAGTACAGCAATCTGATTTTTATTTACAATAGCAACCACAAATAGAATGAGCTAACATTTACTGAATGCTCACTACGATGTCAAGCAAATATTAACTCATTCTGTCTTGACAACAATGAGTAGCAGACAGTGTCGTTATCTATTCCATTTTGCAGATGAGAAAAGCTAGGCACAAAGAAGTTAAGGAATTGTCCAAGTGGTGGAACTGGACTTTTAACCCAGCCTGAGCTCTATTTACGTGCACCATATCTTAAATACATTTATCCTAAATAGATTATTTTCTAGGCTTCCCATAGATACAATCTGAAAATTCAGACTAATAATAGCAACTGAAAGGCATTTCAGATATTTTATTTTTTAAAGGAGGCAGTTGTGGAATAAGTGATTTTGGTCTCCATACTACATATGTAGACATAGTCTTTGGAGCCTGATCAGGGAGATCCTCAAGACAAATTCAGTCAATTTTCCCAAAGGTATGGAACCAGCATCCTTAAGAAGAAGTGATTTCCATAAAAAGCTATTCTTGAATGATTTGTCATTTACAAGCATATCGTGATCCTTCCCCTCACCCTTATAATAATTTCTCAATTCAGTTTGGGTTTCACCAACAGTCAAAAGGTCCATAGTCAAGGCACGTAGGGATAATTTCCTCATCACGCAAGGAATTCTTAATCCACTAGATTCTCCAAATGGCATATGCCTCATATATACAGGCGTCACCCTTCCATGAACTTTACCATGATGCTGCTGGGCCATGAGAAAACCACTGGAGTGATGGAAATTGTCAGCTGAGAGAAACCTTAGAAATCTCTTATCTGGCATTCCTGTTTTACAGATAAGGAAAGTAAAATCCGGAGAAATTAACAGCCAGATAGCTCCTCAGTGGCAGAACGGGGATCAGACCTCTCATCTTCTGAATCCCAGTGCCCTTTGCCTTGTAACAAAACACCACTCTGAGACATTCATATTGACACAAAGATTTTCCCTAGTTGATTTGTGGGAAAAAAATGAAATTAATACATTCTACAACAGTTCATACAAAGAAGCAATACAAATATTGTTGATGTATTATAATTTGTTTTCCATTGCTAAGAATTTTTCTCACTAAGAATTCTCAGAAGCTTCATGTTCTACAAAAACTTTCATTGGAATTGGATGTGATAAGATAGAATTGCTCTCAGACATACTATTAAAGTAGCCTCTAATATGCTTAATTTACTTCTGGGAATTAAATGTTAGTAATATTTGTTGAGCATTTACTACATGCTAAGGTATTAGAATAAAAAGTAAAATTACTCAGAGAGTAATTGGCTAATTTTAAGTTGTTTTCTTACTTGGCCTTGCAATTATAAAACAAAATACATTTAAAAAATTAAGATGAGATATTAACTTAAAAAGTCTCATGATGGCCAAATGTTAAAATGTATATGTGCAGTCAGTAACAGACTATAGGAGTTTAGAGGCCACAAATTTCAATATCCATTTTTACAGGATAACATTTTTCCTCCCAAGGAAAATGCAGAGCACATAAAATTTGTCCCACTGGAGATATGTATGGATTTGATCAGGATTTTCATATGATGGCTGCTGGTGGTTCTGAGTTTTAGTAGTTTAAGGAGGTTAGGCATTCTACATAATGAAAATTATTTGAAAAAAATGTCGAATTATATTCCCAGGCAAACACAAAGGCTTCCCCCGCCCAAGAAAATATTTTAGGTACACAATACAGAAGACAATTATATTCTCAGTAGAAACAGATTGTAAGTGAGGTGTCTATCTTGATAAGTCCATACAGGTCAAGAAGTCTCAGCAATTTGAAAGTAGAATGGCCTACATTAATTTTTTAAATACATATAAGAAGATCCATAAACTGGAACCTCAGCATCCTGGGGGAAAAAAATCATAAAACACTAAGAAAGGAGTTATACTAAAATACAGGCACAGACAAATATTTAAAATATTAGTATATGAAATAAAGTTTAATTTATAGTGTTATTTTTCAGAACTCATTTCTAAAATTGATTTAATATAAAATTATTATCTTTACTTAAATTTCTTGGCAAAGCTCAATAACAAAATAATAAATCATACCAGTACTTGCATTTCATCAAGACAAACAAGTCACTACTTAACATTAAGCTTGCAAACTTCACTCCCACTTAAGACCTATATTTGTTTCTGCACAGAAAAAGATGGAGAGAGCTAGTTCACCAAACTAAGATTGTCTTAATTTGATACTAATAATACAAATACATTTTTATGTAAAACCACACCAATACTTTGAAAGCTTTATTAAATAAAACAGTTTCTGGGAATACAGACAATATTAATTTCCTCAAAACACAAATTTATAGTTTTTCAAAGCTGATCATCACAGATCAAATAGGCTTGTCCTATTAATTCAATATCTGCCATTCAATATCTACCCATCATCAAAATGCTCAAGTGAAAAGCAACATTCAGTCAATTGACTTACATATTTTGCCTACATGTTACCAAATATTTATTTATTTAATAACACTTGAGTACAGATGTGGAAAATTATTGCATTCT
Organism: Pongo pygmaeus; assembly: GCF_028885625.2. Classification (NCBI taxonomy): domain Eukaryota; kingdom Metazoa; phylum Chordata; class Mammalia; order Primates; family Hominidae; genus Pongo; species Pongo pygmaeus. The sequence goes on along the minus strand of NC_072373.2, from coordinate 122,266,077 downwards.
TTCTTCATTCATAAATTTTCATAGATATCATCAAGATTGCCTTTGCCTTTGTGGATATATGTATGAGAACAGAGCGAAACAGAGCAACAGTTCTGTTGGCTCTATCAGGTCAGCTTTTCTAACAAATATTTAAAAAAGCAAAGTTATAGTGCAAGTCTCTTGTCTCAGAAGAATGCACTATAATCTAATTATGGAGGAAACAACATGATAATACCTGTTTACGGTAGCATAGCCACTTGATATCTATTTCTCAATTATCAGATATTTACTGAAGCCCTCTATAAGGCTTTGCCCTTCTTCAAAGAGATCCAATCCAATTACAGAGGTGAGAAATCGACCTATAAAATTTTAACTGGCAGTATTAAAACTCATGCCTGTCCACGTATCAGTGAGAAAACAGGAGCACTGAAAGTAACAGGTTACAGAAATTTAGAGCCAAGAGCCGTCCTTACGGACCTGGGTGGTACCAAAGGACAACAAAAGAGATGTGGTTTTGAGACTGGACTCAATAGATGGTAGGATTTTCATCATAAAATAGCTGCTTTAATAGTCATGCCCTATGCACCTTCACAAAAATAGTTTAAAAACATTAAATCCTAGCCTGGCTGTTCTGCCTTCCATAACTGGAAGACACAAATAATACCAAGACATAAATAATACCAATTCTTAAATTAATTAATGCTTTTATTGATTTCTGCATTGAAATCAATAACTCTGGGAACATATTTTGAGGTAAAGGCATCATAAAAATACATACACACCCATACATACAAACCTTAAATACAACTGGAAGCATCTTGGACTTTTCTCCATAAGCCAAAACCACCAGTTATCCCTCTTTCCTTTTCTGAGAAACTACACATATAAAAATAGGAAATATATCCACTCCTTTTCAGAGATAATGGCTCACACTTAAAACATACCCAGAAGAATCCATCACAAAAGACGAATGCAACCAGTTCATATCTGTAAATATAAATTGAGGAGAATGGAATCCTCAAGTGAGAAATTATTTCTTTAGTGTTATCTTCTAGTTTCAGGCACCAGCTTTACATAATGGTTTGGATTGCTGAAGTCCTTATTTGTATTTTTGTGTGTGTGTAAGAACACTCTACCTTATTTTAAAAGTAAATGTGTAGCTTTGTTAGGGAAGTAGCTATATATTTAATGTCCATTCAATGTTTTGGGAATCATCAATTGCTTGCTCTTGTTTGATGTGGGAGTCATGTTTTGTTTAAGTGCATCACAGCCAAGTTAAAGAGCAGATGTGTGGTTTGTGTCTTTATCCATATAATTTTCTGTTTAGACCAAATGACATTATAGCTGAAAATAACATACCCTGATTTTTCCTGATGCATGCAGATCCTCCAAAGTTTAATAGGATATGGCCGAATATTTCTTCCCTTGAGGTTTCTAACCCAAAACAAGGTAGGAGCATGTAAAATTCCTACTGACATAAAATCCCACGTGTTTGGGGGAAAATCCTATATGCCATTTTTAGCACAAAATAAGAGCATTATCATGAATGCTATGTCTTTGAAAGAATCATAATTCAATCTTTTTTTCTAATATGAAGAGTGTCCCAAAAATATTAGAGTGAAAGATGAAGGGGAAAATTAGATGGCATGGAAGTTAAAAAGCCCTTTACCAGATTACAATGAAGGTCAGTCAGTCCCAAGAGAAGTCTAGACTCCTGTTACCACCACAGTGTGGAGGACAAACAAGACTTAAAAATGTGTGAGTGGCACAGGCATCCTTTCAATGTCTTCCTCTTATTTTTAAGTCAACCAACTGGTACCTCAGTTGTACTGAGGGTCTGGGAAAATACATAGAGGTAGTATTGTGACACCTGACAGATCTGTTTTCTCTGACTATTGCTCCATATTGACTTGCAAAAATTTGGAGCAATCTGTCTCTTTCCCTTCCTCCTTTTTCCTCTCTTCCTCCCTCCCTTTAGCCTCTCTCATACACTCTTTCTCACTCCCTGTCTCCTCTCTCCCTCTCCCCCCTACCTCCTCCCTCCTCTCTCTCTCTCTCTCCTGTCTTTCACATCACAGTAAATTTTCCTTGTTGGAACTTTTCCTTTTATCTTCTTTATTAATTAACATTCATGTGTTCCAGCATTTAGAGCAATCTGTTCTCTTTCTGTCCTTAGAGCAGGAATTATTTTCTGACTCCTAATGTCAAAGAAGAAAAAGAAAAAAAAAAAAAAGAAAAAAGAAAACAACACTGATAGACAGAAATGTGATTACTCAGGAAGAAAGAGAACTTTTAAAGGCTGAGCAATAAACTTCATAAGCTGCAGTGTAATGTTAAATTTATATTAACATCTAGCCCATAGATATATATAGTCATGTATAAATAGGAATTTATTTTAATATAATATTGTATTATTTTGCCTTCTTCCTTCTTCAAAAAAAAGGCACATCTTTGGCTTCCACCTTCCTTAGTTATATACAGGATGTTCCTTTTGAACTCTAATGAATACAGATGGAAAAGGAAATGAGCAAAAGGAGGAACCAGGAAATAGCTGCTAAGCAAAACAAAATATATTAGCAATTTGTTGAGGAGTCAAATTGGAAGGGCTGCATTTTCAGTCCTTGATCAGAGTGATGAAATCTAGACTGTCCTAGATACATATATTACTAGCAAATAGAATTATCTTAATCATCTGCTCCAAATGAATTTTTTCAAGTTTCTGCATACGTATATGAAAGAAGAAATACAGATCAATCTCGCCCCTATTAGTATAATTCTAGGAGGATTCAGAAGAGGTTTAGTGGCTTTATTCCTTGGCAAGTTCAACGACAGCATCTTCAGTGAAATGTCACTCGGTATTTCCTATTGAATTTCATAGTTAACAAATTATACAACACAGGCTCTAAGACAACACTTCTCCACAGTGAGTTTTGAGCTGAACAAGATTATGCGTTGTTCAAAACCTGAAATAGGCCCATTTAATTATTTTGCTGTGTTGTCTGTGAGAGTCACAGGACAAAACACTTTCAGAAATATCATTATGTAATACCAGTTGCACTTTCTTAGAATGAGTTCAAATGAATCTATTGAGAAGCAGCACAGTTGAGCAAAGTGCTTAAATTTTGAAATGTTAGCGAAAGGTGCACTTTGTAGCAGAGGCCAGTTCTATGCAGCCATAATTTATCTTGTCAGCGTCTGCAAAGAACATCAGGCTCTATTCTGTTTTGGCTATTTAACAAACAACTCTTCATGAATAATCGGAAAAGAAATGGCAGGCAAACATAGAGAGAAATCCCTGCCATTAACAAGCTGATATCATCAAAAAGGTAACAAATGCTGAGAAGACTACAACTTTTAAAGGTATATGTGTTCAAGGTGACTCTGAGATAGGCCTAAATGCTGCTGAATGGCTGACTATTGGGACTGACTATGTTCTAGGATGCCTAATTAGTTCAACAAAAATAGTCTAAATGGTGTATATGTCATATAGTTTATCATGACACAGAATGTCATGGTGAACCCAGGCAATGATAATGTCAACTGACAACACAACTCCTATTTTAAAAGATTGACAGTAGGGGATGCTACTATCCATATTGTTATGGGAACAATCCTTGCTTCACTGGATTCTTGATTTAAATGGTAATTATTTTTCCCTCTGAAAAGAAAACTTCTAAATTGTATTACTGACAATGTTGAACCATTGTCAGCCAAATACAAGCCTTACTTTGTGATTGAAACAAACTCCCAGAAACAACAGATACAAATAGTCTCTTAATTTAGGGCTGTTTTCAAGTGGGTTGGTGATAAGTTATTACAGTTTGAACGTTTCACTATTGTTTCTAATTTACTGTTCATTCTTTTAAACCTATCCAGTTGCTCCCAAATTAGCTTTGTCAACAGTTTCTTCTGTTCAAGTTGCAAACCACAAGAGAGGTAGGAATTCTTGGATTCATACAGTGATTTCATGGTGTTATGTGTTGTGAAACATTGCACTGTATGAATCTGGAATATCTGTGAAGTGTACCCATCAGCTTATTGGTGAGGCATGTTGACTGATATCAATCAATGCATCGAATAGTACTGAGAATCATCTGTAAGAACAAAAAATGCTTCACTCAGAAACTTGACTGCAATTAAAAATGCTACATTTGTTTTCTGAAAGATTCATGTGTGAATAAGAATTACAATGGTTGAGGTTCCTGTTTAGAACACGAATGTTAGAGCACTATCATGGATACTCACTTGCATTGAAAATAAAGAAACCCACTTATAGTGAGTTTCAAGGATGCTTTTCATGAGACCAGAATGGCAGGTTCCATGTATGGTGCCCATTTCACTTTGTGACAAATGAAACACCTTGGAATTTATGCTTCCAAAAAATTGTTTTGAATAACTTTGAAAAACACAAGTGAAGATCTGCACTGGATTAAGTGTTGCTTAGGATCCAAAAATAATAGTTATATTACTTTCTTTAAATGAAAGTGAGCAGCATCTCATCTGTGACTTATGAATGGCCCATTCCAGCTAGCATCTGTCATTCACAGAATGAAGATTTTTCAGGAAACATGAAGACTTCTGTTTTTATTTCACCATTTTTTCTTTGAATGTCCTGTGTAACAGGTGTGTCTTGTTTTCCACCCTTGACTGTTGGGCATATGTCACGTTTTGGTTTTGGTTTTGGTTTTTTCATAAAACACCTCTTACAAAGAAACACATTTATTAATAAAATCTGAACTTAGTTTGACCCATTTGGTGAAAATGACCATAATGTTTTCCTATTCCTTATTGAATTTAGTCATTTCCTAGATTTTAATCAATGTTGAATTTGTCCTTCCGTGGCATATAGAGAAAAAGTGGAAACTAGTCAGGAAATGGGAAAAGGGAAACCAAGAGTATTTAAACCATAGGTCAAAATTTTCTCAAATGTGCTTTTAACCGTGGAACATAGAAGATGCCAATTTGGGTTGAGGGGAACCCAATTAGGTTTGAAATTTTGGGAAATAAGTCCTGTATGAGAAGAGCAGATGCAGGCTCAGACGGTAACAAATCAATTTGGGTATGTGGTGTGTCATATAGGCAGTCACTGAAGCCACCATAGGGATGCCATATGGAAAGAAACAAAGGAGGTGAAGGAGAAAGGAAGGAAAAAGCATGTACAAAGTTCATCTCTTTTCTGTCATGTCAAGCGTGCTGGATATACAAGAGGCCTCTGAACCTGGAATTTGAACCTGCATCTCTAGTTCCTTGAGGACACAGCACCAATGAGGTCCAGACATATTCCTGGGGGCAGGGAGAAGCTAGCCAGTTGAGATAGACTTACCAGAGACAAATTCACATCATCGTCAAATGATATGTGTGGAAGAGCTTCAACAGCTACGTAAGGATGCAAGACAGGGTGGTGGGTGGGGAAAAGACAAAGAAAATGCTAGAGCCTCTTAATTCCCAGAATCACTCCATTTAATGCAGTGAAGGGAAAATTCTTTTTAGAGTTCCAATTCCTTCACCTTTGAGGTCTTTTTCTCAAATTCTTTCTTTTTGAATGTCTAAAATGAATTTTAATCAGCTCTGGATTTGAATTAGCTTTCCTCATTTGGCCAAAAAAAAAGAAAATCTACCTGTTCTAATTGTGCCACATTCATTGTATTTTATGTTATATTTACAGAGACAATTTACTAATGTAATTATAGGCAATGTGGGGAATAGTAAGAACGAGGATGCAAAAGAGAAATTGAATCCCCTCCTCTTAGTAACATTCTTTTTCTTTCATTCTCTGTGTCCAACATCTTGATTTCCTGGAACTCTTATCTGTCCAGGTCTTCCCCAGCCAGTGTCGGTCAAAAGGAACCTTTTAAACCTTAGAGGAGACTTGGTCCTTTCTTTATCTAGAAAGTCAACTTTGAACCCTTCCCCTTATAAAACACCTCTAGCCTTCATTGCTCTTAACTGTCTAGGTACTACGTACTTTACCACAACTGCCTTCTATGCTTCAATATATAATATATATTACACATATATAGTATTTTTTCTATCTTCCCACTAGAGCAATAGTACTCAATGGGGATGTGGGTGGATTTTGCCCCCCAGGGGACATTTGGCAATGTCTGGAGAAATTTTTGTTTGTCAGTTTGGGGCTTGCTACCACATCTAGTCATCTAGTCTGTAGATGGCCCAGGGATGCATCTGAAAAGCCTACAATGCACAGGACAGCCCCATTCAACAAAGTCATTTGGCCCAAAATGGCAATCGTGCCAAGGTTGAGAAACCCCACACTAGACTCTGAAGGCCTGGACCTCATTCCCTTTGTCTTCTGGTACATGATGGCTGTACATGGTACAGGGTAGTCCTCAATAAACATGTGTTGCCAATGGTTGCCATGCCACATTGTGTATACATACAGCTAAAGACCCCCTTTAGCTTTGCTTATACAACAGTAATAAAAGTTGTCTGAAATGCAATTTGACATTAAAAACTATGTAAAGCAATTTTCAGAAACCTGCTTTTTCTCTGCCTAAGCTGATCTGTTAATAGACATGTAGTGAACTCTCAGCTAAAATAATCACTAACTCAGCTGTAGCTTGTTCTGTGGCTACTGTTTTTCTAAACTCCTTAATATATAGGATATAGCCAGATTCTCTTCAGGAATTCAAATGATGAAGGAATGAATTAAACATAACTTTTCTCTGTATCTTCCTCTGTTCCCCAAAGGAAGGGATCTCAGGATCATCATTCATTCATTCATTTGACAATATTTTTTCAGTGCTTAGTGTATGCCAGGCAATATCTTAAGTTCTGTAGTTATAATTGTGCACAAAACAGACACAGTCTGCCCTTGAAAATCTACACTCAACTAGAGGGGGAGATATTATTTTTGCATAATACTTTTTGAATATTATAAATTCTATGAAAAAATATAAACAAAATTAGGAAATTGGGGGATTAGGGAATGTGGGTGGGGGCTATTATCTCAGATTAAATGGTCAGAGAATTTTTTTTGAGAAGACATTTTAAAAAGAAGTGGGGAAGCAAATAATGGAGATGTCTGGGGGTATTCCAGACCAGCAAGTGCAAAGGCCCTGGGAAGTGCTTGGTGTGTTTGAAGAGCAACATGGAGGCACTGTGCCATGAATTAGGAGGAGAGAGCTAGCAATGAGCCCCCAGGGAGGACAGGGGCCAGGTCACTAGAGAATGAATGAACTCCTCTTTTATTCTGAATAAGATGTGAAGCCATTAGGATGATGAGCAGAGGGATGTCATGACCTCACTAAAGTTTTGAAAGAGTCACTCTGTCTGCTGTGTGGAGATGACATTTTCACAAGGGTTGAGGCCAGAAGAACAGTTTGGGGACGATGGCAGTAATCCAAGTAAGGGCTGATGATGCATCTGAGTAAAAGGTGGTAGAGATGGTGAGAGGTGGAAGCTAAGCATTTGGAGGAATGGAGTAGTCATTTACTGAGACAGGGCAGGTTGGGTGAGTAGCAAGTTTAGGAAAGCAACCCAAGAGCTCCTCTTTGAACAAGTTAAAGTTGAAATGTTTATAAAACGTCCAAGTGGAAATTCTAGGAAGGCAGTGGCACACAATGGATGACTCTGAAGGGAGTCTCACTAATTAACTGGGGAGTCAGTCCACCCTGGAAATAACTATTTTGGAATGGCCCGCATATAGACCATGGGGTTGGGTAAAAATCATCTAGAGTGAATGTAGAGAACAAAGAGGTCCAAGGACTAAACCTTGAGACATTTGAGGAGATGAGGACAAAAAGCAAAAGAGAGAAAAAAGCAATGATGTGTAGGGAAGAAGGAGAATCAAGAGAATGTGGTGGCCCAGAAGCCCCCTGCTTCAGGAAGGATTACCAGGCAGATCTGGGGACCCCATTGAGGTTTATGGTCAAGAACTTCAAATGAGACTTGTTTCTAAATGGTTGGAGAAAAACTAGCCACATTTAGCTACTGGGATATGAGCATGAAGAGACGAAAAGTTGAATTTAAAAAAAATTAGATTCAGGGGGTACATGTGCTTGTGTGTTTCACGGATATTACATGCATAATGGCCGGGGACTGGGCTTCTAGTATACTTATCACCTAAATATTCGATATTGTACCCAGTAGGTAATTTTTCAACCCTCAAATGTCCCCCATTTTAGAGTGCTCACAGTCTATTTTTTCCATCTTTATGTCCATATGTACCCTTTATTTAACCCCCACTTATACATAAGAACATGCAATATTTGATTTTCTGCCTCTCTGTTAGTTCGCTTAGGATAATGGCCTGCAGCTCCATCCATGTTGCTGCAAATGACATGATTTAATTCTTTCTTATGTCTGCATAGTATTTCATGGTGTATATACACATTTTCTTTATTTAATCAACCATTAGTGGACACTTAGGGTGGTTTCATGACTTTGCTATCATACATAGTGCTGCAATAAACATATTACTGTAGTTGTCTTTTTTATATAATGATTTATGTTCCTTTGGGTAGATACCCAGTAGTAGAATTGCTGGGTCAAATGGCAGTTCTATTTTTAGTTCTTTGAGATATCTCCATACTGTTTTCCATGGAGCCTGATCTTATTTACATTCCCACCAACAGGGTATGAGTATTCCTTTTTCTCTACATCCATGCCAACATCTCTTGCTTTTTGACTTTTTAATTAGAGTAATTTTGACGGGTGTAAGATGGCACATTAATGTGATTTTAATTTACATTTCTCTGTTGATTAGTGATACTGAGAATTTTTTCATGTGTTTGTTGGCTACTTGTATGTCTTCTTTTGAGAAATGTCTGTTCATGCCTTTCCCAGTTTTTAATGGGGTTGTTTGTTTTATTCTTGTTGAGTTATTTGAGTTCCTTGTAGATTTTAAACATTAGTCTTTAGAGGCATAATTTCTAAATACTTTTCCCATTCTGTAGGTTGTCTGTTTATTCTGTTGATTATTTATTTTGCTGTGCAGAAGCTTTTTAGTTTAAGTCCCATTTTTTTATTTTTGTTTTTGTTGTATTTGTTTTTTGGGTCTTCATTATAAATTCTTTGCCTAGGCTGATGTGCAGAAGAGTTTTTCCCAGGTTTTCTTCTAGGATTTCTATGGTTTTAGGTCTTATATGTAGGTCCTTAATCCATCCTGAGTTAATATTTGTATAGGGTGAGATAGAGGTTAAGCTTCATTCTTCTGCGTATTGTGAGCCAGTTTTCTCAGCACTGTTTATTGAATAGGGTGTTTTTCCCCATTGTTTAGTTTTGTCCACTTTATGGAAGGTCAGAAGTTGTAGGGTATGTGGCTTTATTGTTGGGTTCTCTATTCTCTTCCATTGGTCTATGTGTCTATTTTTGTACCAGTACCATGCTGTTTTAGTTACTATAGCTTTGTAGTATAATTTGAAGTCAGGCAATGTGATGCCTCTGGATTTGTTCCTTTTGCTTAGAAATGCTTTGGCTTTGGCCATTTGGGCATTTGTTGGGGGGTTCCATATGAACTTCAGGATTGGTTTTTCTGATTCTGTGAAAAATGACATTGGAAATTTGATAGGAATTGCATTGAATTTTAGATTGCTTTGAGTAATGGGTGATTTTAGCAATATTAATTCTTTCAACCCATGAGCATGGGAAATTTTTTCATTTGTGTTGTCTACAATTTCTCCCATCAGCATTTTATAGTTCTCCTTGTAAAGATCTTTCACCTCTTCTGTTAGCTGTATTCCTAGGTATTTTATTTTACTTTGGGGGCTACGTAAATGGGATTGAGTTCTTAATTTGGTTTCCAGCTTGAATGTTATTGGTGTATAGAAATGCTACTGATTTTTGTACATTGATTTTGTATCCTGAGAGTTTGCTGAGGTCGGCAATCAGTCTAGGATTCTCCTACAGGATCTTTAGGCTTTTCTAGGTATATGATCATGTTGTCAGCAAACAGAGATAATTTAATTTCCTCTTTTCCAATTTGAATGCCTTTTATTTCTTTCTCTTGCCTGATAGCTCTGGCTAGGACTTCCTGGAGAGCTGAATTTAACCAGCATCAACTTTTAACTGGGATCAAGATTTCCTTATAATTGGAGGGTGGAAGGCCAAAGGAGTATATAAAAGGAAGTGATTATAAGGATTGGACTATGGATACTATATAAGAAGAAATGGGAGGTCATGGGAGGTCAGTGATTTGAAGAATCAAATCATTATTAAACTATTAATATCATCCCTTCAGAAACTTAGTAGGATAATGCACCTCAAGCTGTATCTTAATAGGTTCTGTGCCTGTGTGGAAAGACCAGGTATTAAAAAGTAGGAAATTAACAGAACACCAAAAAATAATATAGCAGTTTAAGAGTCATATTTGAAATACTTTGCCTTTATATAATACTCTCATGTTTTTCAAATCACTTTCAAAGATCTGTTTCTTATTTTATATTCTCAAATATATTATGGCCAGAGATGACAGCTTTATCAAAGTCTCAGAAGAGTACTAGAAGTCTTAAAAGAATCAAGTTATTATTAGCCATTTTCTACATTATAAAACATTTAAAGTATCCAATTATCATTTGAAATAAATTTATACTATTGTATGTTTAGCTGAATATGGTTTCTTATACAATTATTTATCATTTCCTTTCAAAATTAATAAATTAGTTTTTAAACAAGACCCATAAATAGTTAATGTCCCCAGAGAAATGTGTACTATTCATTAAATTCTGATAATAGTAGTGATAATATCACATTTAACATTTTTATAGAGATTCATGGAATGGGTCTTAAACTGTTGAACTTGGGTATCTTACAGATTTGGTTTTCTTACTCAGATAAAGCTTTGTCAGGTAGATTAAAGCATGTAGTTCTGGCCGTTGGGCAGACTCTACAGAATCCTTTAGGTACCCACAAAGGAACCATACTATGAAAAGTCACTAGCCTTATTCTCTACATTTCCCCAGCTTCATACCTTTTCCCACTCTTTACTCTATTCCTTTCACCTAAAATGCTCATTCCCTCCTATTTTGTTTTGTTTTAATAAACTCTACATGCCCTAAGGAAGATTCAGAGTGTGCATCCTGTAGGACATTTTTTCTAATTCCCCTCATGTTAAATGAAGTTCTCCTTCTACTTAGATTGCTTTGTGTCACTGTTTTTTTCTCTGCACATACTATTTTTTTCTGGTTATCTGAGCATATGTTGTCTTATTTACTAAATAAGCTTCCAGGCAACAAGCTTCTATGTAGCTGTAGAAATCTCCTAGATGAATTTTTGAACATAAAAGATACTTTTGAACAAAGCTCTGTTAATTAAATTAGATGTAACAAGAACCAACCCGGGTTAGGGAACCTGAAGAAGGACAGCCAATAAGAGACCTCTTCCAGAGGAGGGGACCCAGGAGCAGGGCTCTTATTGCCCCTCCTCAGGAATTCCAGGCAGTTCTCAAGAAGTCCTTGGGAAGCAATTAGGTTTGAGAATTGGGTTTCCTTCCTTCAACCACTGCTCTCAAAAGGCTGTAGTCCTGAAAGATTGTCTTGATTTCAAACTCTCAAACAGAGAAGGCTCTAGAAGCCTTTCTGACTTCCTCAGGAGTCAGTAATGCCAGTATAAACAACGCGTAACTCAGAGCGGTACAGAGGATTGGTGGGAAATGCTTGTTGTTTTACAAGAGATTTTAATTTAGTAATCTGTAACTCTATGATTATTGCTGGTAGTATTATTATTAACTTGGCATGCCTTTACTACTAAATTTATGTGGATATTTTCTTACACTGTCTCCTACGTTGGAGTCTCAAGGCCACCGTCTCCCAGTACTCTCCCTCTCCTCCATACTCGCCTCCCCTCTGACTTCTTCCTGTCCTCACACTCACCCTTCTCTCCCTGCGCACATACACATGGTGATACAGCTCACCTCAAATAAAGGAAGGGCCTTGGCTTCAGGATCCCCCCTTTCTTCTTGCCTCTCTTTTAGCAACTGGGGTCCCAAAGTTGCTGACACTGTTTCTGGTTATCTTCTACTCTTCACCATTTCCAGTATCCTCCTCTGCTTCTATCCAAATTTGATTTCGTTCCATCAGGACCTTGTTCTCAGCTTCCAGAATATGAACTTTTCTGATGAGTGGTAGCATATTAATTTTTTTTAAAGTTTAAAAGTTAGCCACCTCTTATTATTATTTACTTGACAACACTTACTCATTTTTACTCTGGTCATCAAAATATAATACTTGAAAAATTTTATATAGGCCAAAATAGTAACTCAACACCTAGCCAAGTTCTTGACACATAGGTAGACCAACTCAATAAAAATATTTACTGAATGAATGAATGAAAGAATGAATGAAAGTGTTCAAATAATGACTGTGCTTGGCTTTCTAGTGGGATAAAAGCGAGATTGATATTGATGCAAGAAATATTTTTAAACAAACAAAATTTGCAGTATCCTGGCTGACCTTCCTTATAAATGTCCAACTAGGCCTACCCTCATATTCCAAGAAGACAAAAGAGATACCCCACCTAGTTACCACTCACACTTCTGTGATAATTATTTCTACCAACAGAGACTTTGTCATTATCATTTATTTTAAAAAGGTTGAATTGGATTTACAACTTCTTGCTCTAGATGAGATGCAAGAAAGAAGAAATCTAGTCACCCTCCACCCTTCCCCAGCTACTCTCATGCTCTTCTTCATCTCCCTGTCTAGTCATTACCACCATCACTCCTAAGCCTCAGAGACACCTCTAACATTTTAGAGAAACCAAGGAAGAGAAAGGTGGGGTTGCAGTAGCTACCTAATTCTTCTTTTGTAGCAAACTATTCTTGAAACTTGAGAGAAAAGGAGGAAATCTTAAGAGCACTTTTTCACACAAATTATCTCCCTGCTTTCTTTGTCTTCTCTCACACATATGCATAGAGATTTGGTCTGAAGAAAGGCTTAAGAAAGCCATCTTCTCTTAGCATTGGGGAAAAACAAAAATAAAGAATTGTTTAGTTTTCTAGAACTCTATTAAATTTGCCATGATGTATATGAAACCCCAACTGAGTTGCTGTCTTGGCATGATGTCAGAGAGCTAAAGGAGCCATGTTGATGGTACTCAGACTCTCAATGCTCACACAACCCTCTCTCACTTTTTTTAAGGCTGAAAAGATGAAGAGAAAACAAGGGAAATAGTGCAAAGACACTAAAATTCTCCATCTGCAAAAAATAAAAATAAAAATAGACTTTTTCATCACTAGAAACTGAGGCTTCCCAAATTTTAAAAGGTGTACACCTGCAAATGCTTCTGTTCATCTTGTCTGCCAAGAATTAACAATCTTCAGTCTTGTTCCGAATGTCCGACCTTTCTATCCTGCTTGAAACAGATGCTATTTCCATGCCAGTCACAACCACCTGTTGCCACCATGTGTTGTGTTGAATCACATATATGTAATGCCATTCCACCGTCTTTTCTCCATCCCTCATTTTACCCAAGCATGTAGTATGCTATTACTCTGCTGCTGTATACACTCTGTATACATTTCTGTTCTTCCTTGCAAGATTGTGAATGCTTCGGCCACTCCAATCGATGCAGTTATATCGATCTGCTAAATACAGTCATTTGCGTGAGCTGTAAACACAACACTAGAGGGCAGCACTGTGAGTTATGCAGGCTGGGCTACTTCAGAAATGCTTCTGCACAACTGGACGATGAGAATGTGTGCATAGGTCAGTTCCATTACAATTTCAGCTATTCTTCTGTGCCTTTTGAGCTACGGGGAGATATTTAGGGTGGAGAGGCTGGCGATGTGCACCACGGTTGAGCCAGAATGAACTTTCTCAATGGAGCAAATATCCTATGGTAGATTTCACTTGTGATTTCACTTGTATTGGTTGAAATCATAGTTGGGGGATATACTTTGAACCCTTATGTTGTTGCTTTAAATATGATGATCTCAGAAATCATGTTAAAGAAATTAAGAATTTTCTTTCTTCCCGTTTTTTGTTTTTGTATGAAATTTTAAAACCTGATGATTCTGAACTGATCTTATAGCCTTAAGTTATACATTCAACTTTCAAAATAGAAACTCATTATATGGGATTTAATTATGGATATGAAAAATTGGGGTACAGATTCTTGCATATAATTGTGATCAACGAGTATTGATAGATTGAAAATGTTGCTATTTGAAATTGAAAATGACTAGCAACTGGAAATGTAAAAGTTTGTCTGACTTCTTCATCCATAGCAATGAAATTCCATTTATAGAATTTTCCTACAGCTCCCAAAAAGGAGGAGTAATTTCTCAAAAGTATTCTAGGCAATTAATTATCTTATCCCTGGGAAACTGCATCCACAGAGGCCCCTGAGCACTTTCCCTTCCCTCCCCACCAATGACTACTGCTCTTGGCACCTAGGGAGGACCAGGCACCTTTCCCACCCAGAAAATCTCCTAACTTTTACATAGTAAAACCTGTCTTTAAGAATGTGGGGGTGCCAATGGAAAAATAAGAAACAATAAATGGAATTTCACTTCATAATTCACGCTGAAGCAATGCATATATTTGAAATGCTGAAAACTGTATGTGTAGCCATTACCACACCAGTAGGTAGCTATATAGGCACCCGGTTTTAAAGGTAGACTTTTTCACATTGAGGTACGTTCAATAAGATACACAAGCTGAATAATGACAAGCAATCTTTTTATCAAGAAAAGAAATCCAATCCGTATTTCTGTGATCATTGTCCTCTGATTGGATCGTCAAGATCCAAGTGTCACAAAAAAAAGCTGTAGAGTTGTTTTTAATCAAACTGGGCCAAGTATATGTAATAGTGTTGGTGTCTACAGTACTTTCTATATTTCAAAGCATCTCCTTATTTATTATGTGTCAATTATGAGAGAAAGTACTGGACTTAGAGTTCAGAAAGCTAGGCTCAAATTTCCGTTTGCTATCTCATGGCCGTGTGCCATAGGTAAGTCATTTGAGCCTTCTAGTCAGATGAAGATCAAGTGGGATACACAGGAAACACTTGGTCAACTGTGAACTGGCTTGCAGATGTCTTGTTTTGTTTTTACTTAATCCTCATTAACAAAACAGTGGGGTAAGTATTACACTAATTGTTTCCCCTATCTTGTCATTGAGAAAAGTAAGGCAGATTGACCCAAATCTTACAGCAAAGGGTTTCTGACTTCAAAGCTTAAACACTTTCAACCACTGACACAATTAGCAAAGCTAAGCTTGTCAGACTTTTACTTATGGTATGCGTTTTGGATGACAGCAGCAATTCCACTCTGAGTTTATGAGCAGAAGTTCAATTGTCTTCATAACACTGGGGTTACAAAGATTTGAGGATATTAATAAAAACCAAAAGACATGTAGTTGTCTGAATTTTGAATGCAGAGTACATTTTACTGAATGTCATTTATAAAAATATATAAATGTCATGCTATAGATAGGTAAACAACAGAAAGCTAAAATAAATAGGAACACAGGATAAAAAACCTAACCATTTTTACAAAATGCATAAGATTAAAATGTTTTATAATATTTAATATGATTTTAAATCAATCTTAAAAAGTCCTTAAAAGGAAATATTTTATTCCATAAAATTTCTCTTATCAGGTAACTTAACATCACAATATATTTTATTCAGAGTATTTTATTATTATGAAGTTTGGCCTTTTTTCCAGTTCTGAAGTAAACTGTGAACTCCACATCTGCTTCTTTCTATCCAGTTTTAAAAGGTATAGTTCAGTTGTAAATCCATATTTGATTATCCACAGACTAGAAAACAGTCCATTCAGTGTCAGTCTTTTAAATCACATAAACTACAGAAGAAATATGAAAAATAATATCAATTTTGTATTTATTTTTACTTTTAAAAATCAAGAAGAGTTTTCTTCTCCATTTCTAGAAAGTTTTTTAATTAAAATTATAAACTTTTGGAAAATTCCATTTTATTGAGGTAAACCTGTTTCTACTTAGTATTTTGTACTTGAAACCAAGCGAAGTACTTGGTGAACACAAAGGGGTGCATTCTTAGGTACTATTAAAGTTAGCTACATTAGGCCAGGTGCAATGGCTAACGCCTGTAATCCCAGCACTTTAGAAGGCCCGGGCAGGTGGATCACTTAAGGTCAGGAGTTTGAGACCAGCCTGGCCAACATGGTGAAACCACATCTCTACTGAAAGAAATAAAAAATTAGCTGAGCGTGGTGGCCTGTGCCTGTAATCCCAGCTACTCAGAAGGCTGAGGCAGGAGAATCATTTGAACTCGAGAGATGGAGGTTGCAGTGAGCTGAGAGAATAGCGCCACTGCACTCCAGCCTGGGCTACAGAGCGAGACTTCATCTCAAAAAATAAAATAAAATAAAAAGTAATATTAGCTAGATTATTCCCTCACCCACCATAATTTCTTAAATTATTGCCCTTTTCTAAAGGAGAAAATTGTGTTTAAAGAATGAATTGAAAAATTTGGCTAGCTGATAGGTACTAAGGTCTATCTTTTATCTGTAGTGCTTATATGCACACAATGAGTTAATAACAATTTCCTTAAAAAGCTGTAGATTTCACTTACCCTGCTTGAGGCGTGGAGGGCAGTGATACCGGGGCTGCCTGTGCACAAGGCTGGAGTTTGCCCTCTCAGGGCCGTTGGAAGCCTGTGGCTCCATTGCTAAGGTTTGCCCTATGAGACAGCATGAACCTATTTGCTATTTTCCACAATTAAGATTCCTAAAGGGCTTGAGGCAGGACTATTAAATTCAAAAGGATACATCACAAGTAATTGAGAGTTAATTTTAATACCATTTTGTATAGAAAGCACTAATGAAAATGAAGGGATACTTACCCCATTCGCTTTCACAGAATAAGGCACTAATCTTGGAAACTTTGAACTTCATCTAAGTCTTATCTACATTAAAAATAAAAAAAAAACACTTTGCCAATTCTTTAACAACTGACAATAAAATTCACCACCTTGCTGTAAAGGAACAACTCATATCTGACAAAATGTAGGCTCTGTGTGATGAAATAGATGTTGTAAAATACTTGCATCATTTTATATTATGGCAAATATAAAATGCAGCAGGCTATTCCATGTTGCCACAGTGATTGCTGCTTTGTAATTACTGGTGAATTTGCCCACTTTTTGTACAAATTCCAAACACAGCCATGTCTCCAAAGATACATGTAATTACCCTGTAATGACGCAGCAGTTACATGAAGATGACATCCTTGCATGCTTCTGTTTCGTGTAAACTTGAGCATTAAGCAGGAAGCTAGAGGATATATGGTTTGTGACCCTGGGTAATCACTGTTAATAATCCTGCTGACAAGCTTTGCATCACAATGAAACAGAGTTCAGCAGCTGCTGCTAAGCATTTCTTAAAATTATGATGTATTATTTTTAATTCCCCTTTGAAACCCATGATTGGGTAATCAGAGGTACCTTAAATAGAATAAGGGGAACATAAGACACTTTTAATACCTGTAAATCAATTCTAGTATAACTTTTAAATGAAGCCCCCACCGCCAGGTATTTTATCTTGCTTTGTAATCTAACAGTCTTGCGTGTTCTTCCTAATTTCATGGAATAAAATATGATCCTCCAAGACTCTTTGCATTACTCCAACATCCACCATTGACCATCATTCCATAAATGATACTTTTAAAAAACTGAATTATTTGTTACATAAGGTGAAGGGAAGGCCACACCCCTTCTTGTCCTTTATTTTCATGACTGCAAAACATTACACTTACCCACATTTTCCTATGACAATGACTGGGATATATTATGGTTTAAATGTTCTACTGTTTTGTTTAATTTTGTTTACATTTTTTGCCTCTAAAATCTTATATTAATTAACGGTCATGGGCTAATTGACTGGAGGAGTGTGTGAATTCATGTTAGCCAGATGTAACTCTGCTTACTGGCTTACAAAATGTTGGTGATTTATTGTCAACTTACACACTTTAAACAGTAAAAAGAAAATTACAGTTTTGATATAGGTACAAATTTATAATGCGCCTACGTGCAGACAAACATTAAAAGCTTTCACAAAATTAGTATTTTAAAATATTTTTAATCAGCTTCCATATACACACGCATATTAAAATAGAAAATGTTAATTTAAAATAAAACTCTAGTTGTTAAGTACAAACTAAGCCAGGCAAGGAGAGAGCATTTTTGAGTTTTTAAGTTTTATTTTTACCTACATATTTGACTATTCATCATATAAATATGTTTTATAAGAATGCTGAACTCGAAACCTGACTTAATTAGCATAAAATAAATCATAATTCTAAGGTACTCCACTTTTATTTGAAGACTATCTAATTAGTGTCTGTGACACAAACTTAGAGTCAAACCCCTGGATCCATCTGTAAGGCTAAACCCTGAATCCCCATAGCGAATCTAATATGCTAAACTTGATTATATTAAACTAAATTTTCAAGACTTCTCTTGGTTAGTTGGATGGTATAGTTTTATTTGGTTTTTAGTGAGGGAACTGCTTAATGTACCCATTTTTAAATAATGGAAACTGAGAGGCACAATAACTTCCCCAAAATTATTAGAAGAGTAATGAGGAAAGGAACTTTAGCTCACAGTACCCAAAAGCTGCCAGCTACCTGCACTATCTTTCCAGCTAATAGAAGCCTAAAGGATATCCATTTCTGGTTCAAGCTTTAAGCAAAATAGAGCTTCAGAAGTAAAAATATCCTATATAAGAATGTGTGAGGAATCAAGAAAACACTCTATTCACCTTTTACTGTGCAAAGCTGTATTGTCCTGCCAGCAGACATTATAATGAAAAATATACATCTTAAATTATAACTATATTGAAAATTATTTGGGATTACAAAGTTTATTTTTCTTTCATGATTGTTAATCTGGGCTGCATAAAAGCTGCATTAATATGCCTAGCAAATACAACATCTAAAGGCTTATCACAAAGTGGTATATACATGAATAAGTTAAGATACTGTCCCAATTCATGAAGTAAAACTACCTTTGAATGAGCTAAGTGCATTCATATTGTACTTTTAAAATGTTCAGCAGTTCTCAAATATTGAGTGCAATGGCTAAGCCCATTTGAATAACTTAAAACACACTTTACACTGATGGTATATTGATTTATCCTTGATATACAAACTTCTCATGGTGTTTATTAAACCATCTAAAAATATCCTAACAAATGGAATCTCCATTACGATCTGTTACCAGTGAAAAGTGTGTCTTATTTCCTTGGAAGTTTTCAGTTCATTCCTCCCATATCATAAAAATGATATCATGGAAGGCTAAGCAAATAAATAAATGGTTGTAAAATAGCCATATTTGCCGAAGCATTTCATTAATGGACATCTTTCTTCAAGTAAGTGATGCATTTAAGTACGTGACGCTCCTGTGTTGATAACCTATAAGCCATGCAGACTTGTCTCCAGCCTGTGTGTTGTCTTGTTTCTACAGAGTGTTATTGTAACCCTTTGGGCTCAATCCATGATCGTTGTAATGGCTCAGGATTTTGTGAGTGTAAGACTGGAACAACAGGGCCTAAGTGTGATGAGTGTCTGCCGGGAAATTCCTGGCACTACGGCTGTCAACGTAAGTAACTCTGGGAGCTGCCCTCTGCCTGCTGCAGCATGGCTGATTTCTGCTTGGCTAGGCTGGTGCGTGCAGCTTCTCAGAGCAGAAAAATATCCAAACCGCTGACAAGTTTTAAAAGCTACTTAATGCTGCAGCCGATGTATGGAAGAGCAATCCATCAGCTGTCCAGCTGGCTTTTTTGAAGCCCATCTTCATCCCCTCAGTTAGCTGGAGCAACTTATATTGAAATATTGTATGGAGATCCATATACCTGGCCAGACCATAAATTAAGTGGCACAATAGGGACCCAGCGTGGAAATCTTCACCGCAGAATGAAGGGTGATGTGCATGTGGTTAATACATTTCTTGAACTGAAAGCTACCCTGGAGCTCCAGAGTTCATAAATTAAATGATATCTGCATAACTTATTACTACCCTTGCTATCACACCCATCACTGAATCTTAACCAAAAACCTAAAGGGAATAAATCGAAGGAATATTTAAACGTGGGGTAAAATAAATGGCAAAAATCAATATTGATTTCAAGCCTCTGAGGTTAGGCACTATGCGGGGAGCTGTGGACAAATGCCATTTGGTTCAGCCTCATTTCTCTTGAGATTACCAGGTCTTCAAAGCTTGTCAAGGCAGGTGGCATGTCAGTGTGTACAAGGAACATGAATTTTAAAATCAAGGCAGAAGGTTCCTTCTGTCTTTTATAACCTTTTCTGCTTTTGAATTCCGAACTAACTTTCCATTTTATCTATAGACAGGTATTTTGCTAGTATTAAAGAACCACAAGACATATCCTGTGTAGCAGTGTGGTCCAACAGAAAATCAAGCAAGCCACATATGTAATTTAAGACGCTTTTGCTTTCCACATTAAAAAAGTAAAAAGAAATAAGAGAAATTAATTTTAATAACATATTTAGCTCAAATTAGATAAGATACTATTATTTCAACATATAACTAATATCAAAATTATTAAGGCTATATTTTTCATTTTTTTTATTGTCTTTGAAGTCAGATGTGCATTTTATACTTGCAGAAAATGTCAGTTAAGGGTGGCCATATTGTAAGGCTTAATAGCCACATGTGTCTACCATATTGGACAGCACAGCCCTAGAGTTATTTTTGCTTACTTTTCACTTGAAACAAATGTCAGCATGCAGCTAACATCTAAAGCCAATTTCTATAGAAAACTATATATTATTTATATAATACAGTAGTAATAGCAACTTTTATATCTATAAAATAAATTCTGTATGATGAATTCTATAATAATAACTGTGTAGATCCAATTTCTATACAAAATTATAGAAAGTTCTATCTGTTACTTATGGAATACATAGTTATCTGGCAGCCACACTTCTAAGTAATGGAAATCCAAAGTGAAATGCCATGGGCAGCAATGAGCTCTGGCAATAAGTTGAAATTTTGGCATTGAGCAGGCCAAGGTTAGAATGGAATCCAAGAACTGGGGACTGAGGTCTCCAGCCTTGCTGGAGAGGAACACTGAAAGACAGTCAAATAGTCAGAAGTCAGGCCTCACACCTGCATATAAGGTCTAGATAAAGCCATGGTTTAAAAGTCTTGCATGCTGTTGTTTTCCAGAAAGTGCTAGTCCTTAGTGCCTGGGAGAGTTGGTGGATCCCAGCAACCATGTGAAGTGTCAGGGTTCAGAGTGAAGCTATCAATCATGGCACAGCTAGACCTCAAGGCCTAGAGCAGGCCAACAGTCAGGAGAAGAGAAGGAGAATAGGCAGAGGAAAAATCAAAACCAGCACCAAGACTCAAGGCATAAAGAATAAGGAGACTTTGTAATTAAGACACACTTCTCAAAGAGAAGATCTCATATAAAGCTCCTGAGGAAGCAGGACCTAAAGAATTGGTTGCTGGAGTGTACTCAGGGTAAGACTTGGGAGAGGAAAATAAATCAATCCTGCTTTGGGAAAAAGCATCTCAAAAAGGACCTAACCCAATTTTTCTATATTCATTATTGGAGTATTATAAAAAATATGGTGTTGCCACCAACTTTTCCCTTCTGGAATCAAAAGACTGAATTTAAGCCTCACCCTGCCACATACAAATCATAAAACCCTCTGTGCCTCAGTTCCAGAACCTCACATACTTCTTAGGTGGATCACTGAGATGATGAGAGGACATGCATTTATTCTTTTGAGTATGTATTGAGTACCTACCATGACTTAGGCACTGGGCTAATGGTAGGGCACAGAAGGATGAAAAGAGAGAGCTACTGTGGACATGTGGACATGGAGTCCACATCCAAGTGAGAGTCCCAACAATTACGATAGAAGGTAATCAGAGCTCAATAAGAGGAAGGTACATGTTATTTGTTAGTGAAGTCCAACATGGGGAGTAAGTCTTCCCAGAAAAGTGACATGTAGTTAAGCACTAAAGGATCAGTGGAGCTTTCCAGGATAGGAATCTTGGGTAAAGGTGATTGAGCTAACACACTGTGTTCCAGAATTTGTGTGTGTGTGTGTGTGTGTGTGTGTGAGCATGCACATGTGTTGGGAGTAAGGGAAGATGTTAAACAGCATCCAGGGACTAGATCATGTGGTTTCATGAATCCCAAGCTAAGACATTTTATGTTGTCAGGCAGGAAAATAGGAATCATCATATGGAGAAGATATGGGATACATCATATGGTTTTAAGCAGAGAAATGAAAGGAACAGATTTGTTTTTAAAAAGATTATTCTAGCTACTAAGTAAAGAAAGGAATGGAATGTGTTGAAATTAGATTTGATATATAAATTTAACATCATCCAAACACACCTTTGAGAACACAGGAGATTTTTCTCAGTCTGAAATCTTTCTTCCTTCTCTTAGACTCACCCACATAGGGCTGGTATTCTATGTTAAAATATAGAAATTCTTCTGTCAGTTAGTAAATGGCTACTTCACCAAGATCCTGAAGTGCCTTCCCCTGGGATCTCTTGGGCTGTCACCAAGGATCAGCAATAACGGGGTAACACGTGTCACAGTAGCATGCCACTAGCACCTGCTCCAGGATTACAGTTAATGTACATTCTGATTAGTTGGTGCTGGAAGGTTGATAAATATTCTTTTTCATTTTGCTCCTGTCCTCACACACATGAATGCACTCAAAAATGCCCCTTGGTGCATCCTTGTCTCCCTTTCCCCTCTCCCACTGCTCGCCCCGACTTCCACTTGCCCTGAGTTGAACCCATCCTTGGATTTGGCCACAGTATTAGTGGAGGAGCTATTAACGTGGCAACATGAAATCAATGCCAAGCAGAAAACCAGTGGGAGAGTAGGGCTGACAGTGGAGTTGCAGTGATGAGCTGAGAGTAAGCAGGCATTTAGGTAGGCACTGCCAGGGAGGCAGTAGGAGGTATCAGGAAGAGTCCAAGGGATCCAGGTCGAAGGTTCCAGTCCTCCCACAGGATTGTCAAAAGGAGCCATGTGGAATTGTGGTCCAAAAGGACTTGTGTTTGGGAACAGAAGATTTAAAAAAGGGATTCAGTAATTGACACTGTTGCCTATATTCTGTGAATCGAAACAGTGAGTATGCTCTTTGAGTAGACTCTGGATTCATAGAGACCGGGGTCTGAATCCCATCTCCACTTCTTATGACCTGCAAGACTAAGAGGAAATTACTTGGACTGTCTAAGCCTGGTGTTTCATCTAAAATGGGGTAATAATATGACCTAACACATATAGTAATTGTGAAGGTTCAAATAAAATAATGAATGTGGACCTCATAGTACATAGTAAGTGCTCAATTATTATTACTACTTCCAAGCACATGTTGATATGCCACAGAACTAAGCAAGAATCCATGTTCAAAAGCTTTCGTGCAATGTTACTGCAGAACTTGTTTGGCCACCATTGAGGAATCAAACTGTTGACCTGGTAGCTTCTAAAAAGCCTCCTGGTTAGAGACAAGACTGATTCAAGAGAGTGAAGCAAAACTGACCCCAAAGCAATTATGGGGTTTGAGCTGGGGACATTTTAAAAACTCCAGGCTCATCAGCAAACTTTCTGCTTGAGAGGCCACCAATTATGAACTGTGTAAATGTAGCCAAGTCTTTCTGAATTAAAAGGTGAAACACTTCTAAACCACTAGAACGAATGGTCTTTAGACAGCATAGAACAAATAAGCTAGGAAAGAAAACAGAAATAATAAGATTTCAAGGAGGCCTGGCAGAGTCAAAATTAGTGTTGAGGTTGCCCAATAGAAAAATGAGACATTGGAAAGAAAGAGAAAAAAAGTTTTAAATGATCCTTTTGAAACCAGAGAAGAGTCAATAGCTGGGTTCCAGAGAATAAAATTGAGCCTTCTACATAGGAAGCAGCATTCTATGCTTTATAGAAAACATGAAGGGTTAACATGTATTGGGAAGTAACTAAATAGTTGTTGTCAGCGCCAAAGTAACTGGACATAAAGGAGATCTATGACTTTTCAGTTTGGGAGAGTAGAAATAGCCACTTGTAGAACTAATGTGACTGGTGAGGAGATATGTTTGTCTTCCTGGAGGATGTATGTAAGACACATGGGAATATGCTGCAGGGTTTATTAAAGCCACCAATTGTTAACTTGTGTGAATACTAATGGTACTTTCAGAAGAATTCACAGTCTGCTTATTTAAGTGAAAGTCAGAAGATTTGGTGATATCAGTTAAATGTTATGATTTTGGAAGATACTAGAGCTGTGGGAAATAAAAAGCAAAGTACACATAGCAAGGGGGAGACAGATCACATCCTTCTCTAAGCACAAGTGGGAAAGGCTTTCCATTTTTAAGGAACCACGTGAATAGATTGGGCCCACACATGTAATCCAGGATAATCTCTCCTTTTCAAGATCTCTAATTTAATCACATCTATAAAGTCTCTTTTGCCAAGTGAGGTAAGAGGTTCTGGGGATTAGGATGTAGACATCTTTGAGAACACATTATATTGTGCTTATCATAATAATAATCAAGAATGTCAATGTTTCATGTCAGAGATAAATATGCAGGTGTTATAAAGACAGAATGCAACTCATGCTGGGGAAAAAGATATGCAATGGTAAAACATATTCAAAAGAAATACTTAAAAGGATTCGAGAGGAGTAATGTATGTCAAGCAGGTATAGATGTGCATTGTGCATTACAAGGTAGAGATAGTGAAATATGTTTCAGTCAAGACCAAAGACTGTATAAGAAAAGTATCGTGAGAGCATATTGTAGACCACTAGACCATTTAGAGGACACATTGTTCAGAGGAAAATTGGAAAATTTAAATATTCTATCTTCCAAAATGGGGGAATTCAAATATCAGGAGTTCTGCTAAAAGGTTTGTTCTGGTAAAATTGTTTACTTGCATTAATGAGAATTTCTTTACCCAAAAGAGTGGAAGAAGCAGTCTGAGGAGCTACCACTTATTGGTACCATACCATGGAGAAGGCATTGTCACATAAGGGAGCAAACACTATTAAAAATCTAAGAGGTATTGTTCCAAACATTAAGAAAGATTCAAAATATTCCTGGGGGAAAAAGGCAGGATGTTAGACCTTTTTAAAAATGGTTGTGCACATATGCACATACACATACAATCACTTTTATTAAAAATAAAAGCATAAATTGTTCCCAATAGACTACCTAAAAAAAAATGAAAGACTTCTACATTAACCAACTTGACTATCAAAGGCTCTTTCTTCTGAGGTTTTGATGAACATTATTTCAGTCCCTACACTGTGTTGCAAATTTAGGCTAAATAATTTGCAAAAATGCAGATAGTATAGGGCTGTGCTGACATAGTTCAAATGACAAAAATGGAAAGATGTTAGCTTACATTAAAGCTCAATTTTAGACAGTATATTATATAAGTGGCAAAGGAACTAACAATTTCAGGCTGAACTAAGATCAAAGGAGGTTACAGTCCCACTAAAACATGTCCTGAGCAGCCCACATCAAGGGGCCAGTTCTTGGAAAGAGCATTCTAGCATTGCAGACAGTGATGTAAGAGAGTCCCTTCTTTGATGAAAGTTTTTTCATATGAAACAGTGTTGAAGCAGCTTGATAACATATGTTACAGATGTCAACCAGTGTTTGGAGGGCTAACAAGTAGACGTGATTCAGGAAGATAGAACAGGGACCATGAATAATGGAGGTGGGTTTCAATTTAGCATTTTCCAAGTTACGCTTTCTAGGTGTCTGAGAATATAGTAGGTGCATTGAGTAATGACAACTTCCCCAGACTCTGGAGAAGTTCCAATAGAAGCTGAACAGGCTCCTATCAGCGATGCTTTCTGAAGAGTTTTGGCTTAAATGAGAAGTTGAGTGAAAACTCCTTAGGGCCTCTTCAACTTTCCAGTTTTAACGTCAGACCACACTCATGCAGCAGAGGGTAGGCATGGTGAAGTTGCCCACCTCAGTTTATAGTAAGAACCACGGTTTGATCACTTGGCTGTCCTCTACACTCTAATCTTTCTTTACCCACAGATCTCAGACTCTCATACTTCCCACTAGCCGTGTTCTCAGTCCTCACTTCTGGTTTCCAAAAGTCAGAAACTAGAGACTTAAATAACTCCTTTTATCCTAGGGATTAATTGGTTCCTATCAAACTCTTCTATTACTATAGTTCAGGAGGTTTTCTTTTTTTCTTTTTGGAGGGGATAGGGGATTAACTACTACAGTCCTGACGAATTGTGATCATGAAGGTATTAAGATGATGCTTCCAACTG
The DNA here is from genome assembly GCF_028885625.2 of Pongo pygmaeus. Classification (NCBI taxonomy): domain Eukaryota; kingdom Metazoa; phylum Chordata; class Mammalia; order Primates; family Hominidae; genus Pongo; species Pongo pygmaeus. Next base: position 122,239,870 of record NC_072373.2, on the reverse strand, counting down.
CCTCTGTGAGATGAAGATTATACCTCCCTGGACAAATACCTTGCACCTAACTTGTAATTTTTCAATGTTTCTAGTTGCTGTCTCTTCCTGTTTGTCGTGTTACATTAAAATGTCCAGTTCACATTTCACCAATTGACCTCACACTTTGAATTCATTGACAGGCAGCACGTCACTTAAACAAGGATGTGTCTGTGATGCTGCAGAGCATCTGTAGTTGCTAAACATACGATTTCCCTCATTTGGCCCTCACATCTCTATCAATCTCTATCACTACAAGTTGGTCTCATCAATAAAATGAATGGCATCACTGAATCCAAGTTTTTAATTTCCTTAGTTTCATTAGTTTCCAATAGCACCTTGAACACAGCATCATTTCCCTTGCTACATACATAAGGGTGATGAAAAATAAATACTCAGAGAAAGGCACTTGATGTTACCATGGTACAACTCCTAAGGGTGGGAAGGAAGTGCTCTTTAAACAGAACTAGTAGGAGCCTCCCAGAGGCAATTTAAAAAGGAAAATATTAGGAAGACAGAAGATAGAAAGTGGCAATTTGTAGGCATTACAAATAAGTTGGTAGTACTCCTGGGGGCAAAAAGGATCATTTTGTCTGCTAGATGAGCAAACCCCAGGGTTGCCCCCAGTTGTGAAGTATCTCTTGATTCAGCAGGAAGATGCCACACCACTCAGTCTTGCTAATAGCCATTGCATTGCAGATGCAGCTCTTATTTTCCCTTGATTCTTAATGTAAAAAGCCCACAGACCTCTAAAACATCAGGGACCTGATGCTACCTCTGAGCATGGAGAGTCAGGGCTTATGCTGTGGAAAGGACTTCACACACTAAGGGCTCCATTCAGAGCAACCACAAAAGGGATACACTGATGGAGCTGGCTTGAAAGCAGTGAGTTGTTCTGAATGTAATCCACAGTAGCATCATATCCTAAATACATTCAAAACCCACAGCTCCTGAATTGCTGAAGCTTAGCCTAGGGCAAATGCAGACAGTGGACATACCAGACAGCAATTCCAGGCACCCACTGGCATTCTGAGGCTTGCCTACTATTTAGCCATCCTGTGCTCAGCTCAGAGAGGGGCCTCCACTTTGACCTGGATGGCAACTTTTCATATTTACTTGACAATCCATGTTAATTTCCCCCTTTATTTAAAGAGAATATTGAGAAGGACATGTATGCCCAAACTCCACAATTTCACACCACAGAACCATTGAAGCTTAATAGTGAAAGCTGTATGAAATGCTGGTGCTCATGTAAAAATGCAGGCACAGTTTTATCTGCTAGTAGCTGAGAATCAAAGCAACGGCCTGATCCTACCTGATAATAAGATGATAAGAAGGCCAAGTGGTAATACAATATGTGAAGCTCTTTTCTTACCTAAGTACATAAATGGAGTTTCACCTTGGGCCATTCCTTACACACTAATGAGTGTATGTGTGAGTGTGTATATGGGAAGAAAATCTCAAAATTTTCTAAAGCTACATATATAAAGATAATGTCTAAATGTGAAAATCAGCCCAATTGCAAAAGGGCCATCCTACTTGAAACTTGCAGAATAAATATTTCAGTTAAGCAAGGGCAAGTTCTCAGCCCCCAGTGGAACAGAATTCTGGGGAAGAGGAGTCACAGGTAGACTATGATGGGAGGGTTCTTGAAAACTAATTTGTAGGAGTCAACACAGTGAGGTGAAAAGAAGCCCTAGATTTGAAGTCAGGGTCTTGTTCTAGGTGTAACTCCACCACCTCTCCAAAGAATGTTTGCTCAAGTCATCAACCTTTGAATTTCCTTCTGTGAAATCCTAGAGAGGGCTTGGATATTCCAAGGTTCCTTCTTGGTCTTAAATTCTGTGATCCTGAAATCTTACAAATGGTCCTATCAGTTTACATATGGACTTATTTCTAGTAAAGAATTATTATTATTTAAAAATAATAAAAAGTGTTACTTATTGAGCCCTTTGTATGTGTCGGGAACATGTATGCATTATCTCATTCCACAGGAGAAGATTATTTTCCTTATTTTATAGATGACAAAACTGAGATTTAAAGAGGATAATTCCACCAACTCAAATACCTGTTAAGTGGCACACCAGTTACTAGTGAATATTTATTTTTAATCCAATGGCATTTTATAGGATTTTGTCACTTTTACTTTGCAGATGGAGACAGAAGCTTTGATAATTTATTCCAGGGGTCAGCACATTCTTTCTGTAATGGGCCAGATGGCAACAATTTTAGGCTCTGTAGGCCATACAGTCTCTGTCACAGCTACTCAACCCTGCTATTGTACTGCCATAGACAACGCTTAAATGAAAGAGTGTAGCTGTGTTCCGGTAAAACTTTTTTTATGGATGCTGAAATTTGAATTTCATGTAATTTTCATGTGTCAAGAAGTATTCTTCTTTTGATTTTGTTTCAATCATTTAAAAAAGGTAAAAATGATTCTTAGTTCATAGGCCATTGTAAACAGGAAGCAGGCTGGATTTGGCTTGCAGATCATAGTTTGATTTATTCCAAACTCAAACAGCAATTCAAGATGAAGAAACAGAGGACCTGTTAAATAAAGAATGTGAAGCAGAAGGCAGGAAAGAACATAAGAAAAACATACATTTCATTAAAATGTGTCCTCTGTCTTGACATGGGTATCACAGGGAGTTGAACTAACTGGTTCTTATTTACAAGGCCCTAACTGTTCTTAAGAAAAATGTTAGGGTTCCCAGAAACATGAGGGCTTTGACCATATGATTTCCAGGACAAGATCACAGACATAATCAGTGCCATCTGTTTAAAGGCTTTAAGAGCCAGCCGAGCCAATTTAGCATCAATTTAGTACAATCAGCAACTAATGAAAGAGAAGTCAGGGTGGCCATAATATGATCAGGATTGCTCACGTTGGTGTAAGGAATCATTCAGTTGTGTTCTGCAGGAACAACCCGTCACCTTGAATATCAGCAAAAAGCTCTATTTAGAGACAATTACAGTAATAATATCAGGTTATAATACCATGTTCACAGGAAAAAACAGATACAGAACATGTTCAGAATGTAGGTTTTTACCATTGCCTTTTAATATCAGAGACAATTATTCTGAACACAGTGCATGACAGTGCTGTGAATATGAACCCCTGCATTTCTGCCCAGCTCTCTTTTCAGTGTGATTGAGCCCATTGAACCCAAGAGATTCTGGATTACCCACAGGAATAATGTTATAACCCGTCACTGTTAAAATGCATATATGCTTTTCATCCCATCTTTATAAAGTTTTCTGTTTACAACCTTCAGTTATCCGTTGCTACAGGGAGGGGAGAAAAGGCCTTCATAAATACAGTGTGATTGATTGTCTTGATGTAAATTCCAATATAGGCACATACTGTATGCACATGGAAATTTAGGCTTACACACAGTTCATCTGCTCTGCCTCTGCCTTAATCTTTGACTGGTTAGCAGTCAAGATCATCCAGACATTGCTGGATGTTCATTTTTAAACAGAAACAATTGCTAAGATATATTTTTAACAATATTCTTTCCCTTATTCTGCAAAAGCGTAGGATTAACATTACATATTACAGATATTTTTTTCTAAACTACAACTCTTTTGGGGAAATGGGCATATGTCTCAGAGATAAAACACTATAAAAATGATGAAATATTGATTTTATTTTTAAGACATTCATTTATGCCTCCTTTTAATTAGTATTTTTGACCCAATGGACTTAGCCTATGTGTTAACCCATACTCCTTATCATGAAAATCAATAATATGGACAACTAGTATGTTCCCACAGATGTTGAATGCAAAAAGACAAAGTTAGGGAGTTTACAGAAGAGCTTGTTATCAGGATAACTTGACAATTTATTAGTGATATAATGTCAGAGGCCACCATCACTGAGTTCTCTATGGTGTTGCTGGCTCACCAGATGGAAGTTATTTGGGCATACTATTAAGTCTTTCCTGAAATATTACATCCTTGTTCTTTCTAATTGAATGAAAAATTAAAGTTGCTGATTTTGCAACAAGGATGCTAAACTACATATAGACATGATGTATGAATTCCGTATAGTTAAATCAAGCCTCGAAATTTCTGAAGTAACAATTTTAATAAAGACTGTCCAGGGTCTTGACATGGAGGAGTTTGTGCTTCACTTGATAGAAACATCTAATAAAACATGGTTCAATCAACTATGTTCAATACGTCCTTTTAAATACAACAAATGAGATGAGATCATACTGTACTCTGCAGAAAACTATGCCTTTGTTTCATCTTTGGTTACTGAATTTAATTTAGACAAGGTGACAGAAGGAGCTTCTTAACAGAGCCTTGCTAAACCTTTTAAGTTATCCTTCCTGGCAAACTGGCCTGGCTATCACGTTGCCCAAAGCATTCACCTTTTTATTCAATCACACGTTCACTTATATTTGCATTCATTAATTCACAAATCATTTATTTAACAAATATTGAAGTCCTAGTATGTGCCAGACATTGTACTAAGTTTTGGCACCAAAAGATAAATGGGATTCCTGCCATCCAAGGGCCACGGTTCAAGAGGGGTCTCCAGTCTAACAGTACCTTCCTCTTGTCAAAATCTGAGACAACTGACTTCCAATACCACTTTTCTAGCTTGCTTTTCTGATCATAGTTGTCTCTGACTTATAACCATAGAATTTTGTATCTGAGCAGAAACCTTAACAATGTTCTGGTTTAGCCACTCATTTAAGACATAAATTAGCTCTCCTTATTAATATGCAGTAGTAATGACAATGGACACTATTAATTATATGCTTGTCATGTGCCAGGCACTATGCCAAGCCGTTTATAGTCTTGCCAATTATAAACCCCATTGGCAGTTATCCCCATTTAACAGAAGATGAATGGACTGAGGCCCAGAGAGGCTTAAGTAATCTGCACAAAGTTATATAGTTCCTTGCAACTTAAAAGTGTGATCCCTCAATGGGTATGATCAGCATCACTTGGGAATTTGTTGGAAATGCAGAATCATAGACCCACCTGCAGACTTACTGATCTGCATTTTAATAAGATCTCCAGGTGATTCATATGCGCAGTGAAGTTTGAGAAGCAGAGGACTAGATAATAAATGAAGGTTTTAACCTAGGATAAACTGACTCAAGCCCAAGGAGTTTTGTTGTTGCTTTTTATCACTTTGTATTTATAGAATAATGGTGGCTGGGAAATCAAGGGCATACATACACCTTGGAACATTTTATATAAGGGGCAGGAACTCATATAGTATCTCACGCCATCAATTTTTATGTATTCTACGAATCCAAATCATATTAAAATAAGAAAAATCATGAAAACTTAAACAAGTAGCCTATTTGTTTTCTTTCATCCCTACAATTTAAAAGTGGTTAATATTTGATAGGTTAATAATAAATATTTTAATATAGTATATTGCATTTGGTTATGAATATGTCAAAAGGAAATACAAAGTGAGCTCCAAAAGCTAAACTTCTATTGGGCACATGAAACAGAACATAAAATTTGATGGCAATTACCATTTAATCTATTCATGTTTGGAAACGTATTGAAAGAGAAACTCATAACTCAGTTAATTGTTATGAATTATTAACTGCTCATTTGAAAAGAGATGAGCAGAACTGTACTTGTTGAAAAACTTTCTTTCTCATTGGCTAACCTTTGTGTCATTGGTTTTATGAGAACAAAAGGGAAAGAATGACAGCAAGATCCTAATCATCCAAAACTAGAAAGTGACAAGACAGGGGACATCTCAGTGACTATATAAAGGTTAATTGAGATTGAAATGAAATAGTAATCGCTGGCCCCACTCCAACCTTCTTAAGTGTGATTCTCTGGGGGTGGGCTCCAGACATCTGTATTTTACAGAACTCCCTAGGTGAGGATAACATGCAGCCAGGATTGAGGACTACATATTTAGCAATTATACATTTTCGGAGAGATTTAATCCAGCCGTGAATTGACTCAGGATATTCAGAACCCCAAGTGAGATGCAAGCTGGCCTCCAGTTTGCCACTCCTAGTTAGACTTCAAGGTAACTAATGCCAAGAGCACTGCAGACTGTGGGAAGCTTTATAAAGACATGTTCCCTAGATGGTCAGTGATTTCTGTTCCCAACAGGCTAAGACCAAGAATATGTCTGGATTTTAAAATACCTGACTTAAAGAGTCCTTTTTTTTTTCTCAAAAATCAATGTTATGAGCTTCTTCTGCTGGATTAAAAAAAAAAAAAAAACCTTCAAAAAGTGGAAGCTTTTTTTATTAACTAAATCCAGGGATTTATTGTTTAGTGTCAGCAGCATAACTGCTTTATAATTGATTTTTCTGAAGAGAACTGAAAACTTAAGCTACCTTAATTTCCTTTATCTTGACACACATGATTAGCATTGCACTGAAATATATTTTACCAGGTTCCCAATTACCATTTTTTAAAACCAACTTCCTCATTGCATACTTGTTTTGATAAAATATTTCTAGACAGGGAGAAAGCAAGTAGGTATAAAGAAAAATGTATGACTGCTTTATTCCTACTGATAGGTTTATCCTCTTTCTTCAAGAATTCCTGTTTATGTTCAGTTATGTTTTTAAAAGTGAATAGAACTAGAAAAATATATTAACACCTGTTAATTTTTAAAGTCTTGGGATAAAGAAGTAAGAACATTTTGGACAACGACAGATTTTTAAAGATAATGAAACCAAATGTAATATTTGCAACCTAAGCTAATGTGCCTAAATTCTTATAGAATTAGAATCAGCTAGCAGTATATGTCTGTTATTGTTGCACACACAAATATTTAGTGTTGAAAAATGCAGCCTCAGCCTCAGTTTGTGCATGTAAAATGAAGATAAGAATTGGACCCACATCACTATCCGTGAGAATTAAATAACACAATGAATTAAAATGTTTAACCCAGTTTCTGTCAGAGTATGGGCACGCAGTGAGATAATAAAACTATAAATGATGGTACCCATCCTCACAGTTTCATTGAAAATGGTGAGGAACGGATTAACAAATTTAAGAAATCAAGTTACAAACAAATGACATAATAAAATGAAAGCTATGATAATCATGGCTCCTTCCCGGAAAAAAAAGAAGGCTACAAAATTATGGGATTTAATACCTATTATGTCTTTTTCTGTGGTCATTTCAAATACTAATCACCATCTGTAAATGTGAATTTTAAGTTAAGATTTTGTCCAAAATCAATGCCATTTAGTCTTACAGGTTCCAAATAGGAAAATAAAGCAACCTATGATAAGTTGTATTCATTAAATTCATCCCAACCTTAGCAGCAATTCTTCATCAATTTTAGGATCATCCTAAATCCTGGAAATTACCCTGTAATGCTAAAATACCTGCCTACTGGAAGGGTCTTGAATTATGGTGACCCCTAAACAGACCAAAAACTAAATGGGGTTCTCTACTTGGGCAGAAACCAGTTATCCAGGAGTGATTACTGGGCAGTCACAATTCATAGAGTCACCATCAGACCTACTGGATACTTGACTATTATCAGCTTGGTGACTGTTAATACCCTTAGGGGTTTGTATGTCTGAAACAAGCACTCAGTTCCTCAATTCCCTTTTTTCTTTCTTTTTTTTTTTTTTTTTTTATAACTCCTCAGGGGACTTTCCACGGGGTTATTTGGCTATTCTTAGCAAGTTCATGCTATGTGCTATTTTTCAGCAAAGTTAAGGTTTCTCTTCTTATGCTAGAAAGACTAAAATTGAGACTGTAACTTTGAAGACAATAAGGTTGTTTATTCCTGTAAAAAGATTTTTTAAAAATAGTATGATTAACAATTTCACCACATGTCACACTGCCCTTGAAAAAGTAAGGCTGAATTTTCCTAGAATACCAAAAGGCGCGGAGGAACACAGGATGAGTTAATACTTCGGCAGCCCTAACACTGTTAACCAAAAATGTAAAAATGAGAAGGAAACATAACCTCCACAGAGTAAAGAGACTGTAAGTGTGACTGTCATCAGCAGCACACTGCATGGACTCATTTTCAGGGGTCAGCCATCTTGATTTAGTCTGCATTTGTAAAGTGCCGTCCTCCTACACACTATATCAGTGTATTATTTTATGTTTTGACATGAATATACTAGTCGTTGCAGCTAGATGTTGAGTGAAGAACCCCCAGGAGAGAGAGAAACAGTGTAAGAATACCACTCTGAAGGAGTATGGTAGGAAGAGAGACCTTGGTTTGAGGGATTCATTAATCAGTAACCAAACATTTATTGACTGTTTGAATCCTGCAACATCATAGGTACCATGTAAGATAGAAAACAAGTTTAACACAGCCCATGCCTTAAGGATGTTGCTAAACTTGAGACTGTAGTAAAACATGTGAAATCGTAGAGTGAAACCAAAGTTTCCTGTCCAGAGTACTTAGAGAACTCCTAACGGCTCTGGTTGTGAAACTGAAAACTCTAAGGTCTATTCCAGCTCAGTAGCTCTCTCTTACGTAGTGGTTTGAATCCTGGCTCTGCCACTTACTAAGTGTGTCTTGTTGAAAAAATTATATAACTTCTCTGACCTAAGATTTCACTTCTCTAAAAAAATATTATTACACCTCATTGGGGTTGTTGTTATAGAATTAAATGAAATGCTTGTAAACTACTAAGCACAACATCTGCAGTAACATAACCTCTATAAATTACAGCTATTATTGGTATTACTCTACTATAATCAAGTGGTGGTAGATAACCTTGATGAAGTGCTGGGAAGGATTTGCATCTGTCAATGAGCCATTAAACCTGTAAATGGAAATTCTGATCATAAATGTGGGTTTTTACAGAGTATTTGACAAAGCAGTGAATCATGTGTGTCCATCAAGGAAACATGGGAAGTCTTGGATGGTGAACAGTACACTTACTATGGATTCCTTCAAACTCTGAAATGCAGTGGCACTATGGTATAAATAGAGCTGGAGTTTGTCCCCACAGAAACTTGTATTGAAATTTGATCCCCACCGTGGTAGTATTGGGAAGTGGGGCCTACAGGGAGGTGTTTGGGTCATGAGGGTAGATCCCTCATGAATGGCTACTAGTGCATTCTAGTGGTAGTGAGTGAGTTCTCCTTCTGGTGAGACTGGATTAATTCTCATGGGAATGGATTAGTTCCCTTGATAATGGGTTGGTATAAAGGCAGGATGCCCCTTGGGTTTTCTTTCTTTCCAAGTGTCTGCTTCCCCTTTGACCTTCTCTGCCATGACACAATGAAGCAGGAATACCTTTTCCAGAAACCAGCATCATGCCCTTGAACTTCCCAGCCTGGAGAACCATAAGCTAAATAAAATTCTTTTCTTTATAAATCACTCAGTCTCAGGTATTCTGTTATAGCAACACAAAATGGACTAAAACAAATGGGGAGTAGAAGTATAAAGAATTGAAAGTCCATCCTTCACTGAGGAGGTACGTGACAATCCCTGGTCTCTTCCCTTGGCCCTAAGGAGGTGACTAACTTCTAGAGAGTGCCTGAGGCCCCCAACATTGCTCAGGATTCCCTCTTGAGTATGCTGAGGCAGAATATGGATCTTCCATTCACTGTGGCTCACTTTCCTGACTGTTCAGTGACACTGAGACCGTTCGATGTCTCAACAGTGGTCAGCATTAATCCTTTGTTTTAGTGAAAGAAAGAATTTTCTCTTGTGTCTGACTTCAAATTAGAATTCTATTATTTTGTAAAGCAGCACAGTAAACTTCAAGTTTGTTAATAAATGTGAAGGCAAAGGAAGTCTTTTACTTCTTTTTCATCAAGAAGGCAAAGCACTACCTATTCCTAGCTCCAACTTTAACACTAGTACAGAAAATAGTGTTCCTCTAGGATATGGATTTTCATCTAAAACTTCATCCAGAAACTGACAGTCAAAAAGGACACTACAAACACATTTCCTTTTAAGAGAAGACAGTAGTTCACTGGGGATCTTTTCTTTCCCTCAGCAGGTGTCTAGTTTCCAGCTACAAGAGTGTGCATTACTTACTGAAGAGTGTGTTTGAAAATATGAATAGAGATCACGACCAAAGCCTCCCAGGGGGTTTCTTCAGTCCAGCATAAGCCTGGATTTTTTCTACAATGTACTTAAGATTTTCCTGCTGACTAGTCTTTCTTTTCAAACTGCCATGACTTTAATAAAGAGGAAAATGGATGCCATGTAGGGAAGTGGGCTAGACTCTTACACATAAAAACTCTCATGTTGTAACCGCTTTATAAATTAAACTAAATTTAAAATTATTTCAGTAATAAACTCACTTTGTGCCATCAGTATGCTTGGACATTTCACACATGTTACTTTATTTATTCTTCCAATAACCCTGCAAAGAGTGCTAATATACTCATTTTATAGATGAGGAAACTGAGTCTCAGAGAATTTAATATGCTCAAAGCAAACAACTAGTAGCTGATAGAGCTATTATAAAATCAAAATACAGATTTGACTCCTTGCCCCACATGCCACACCAACTCACTGTGATAGGTCCAAAATAAACCCACCTCAAGCCCAACCCTCCTTTAGAACCAGGAGGGTAATAGGAACTTGCAGTGTTCTAATATTGGACCACAGCCCAGCTACAGGATCAGTTTGCTTTCAGTGAAATGAAAACAGCCCTCAGTACTCATTAATGGGAGTGTTGGTAAACACAAACAATACCACACAACAGAGAAAGAGACTTCGGGATAAAAACAAGCAGTGACTGACAAGGCTTACCAGTTCTCTCTCACTATCTGTTTATCATCTATCAGGAACAAATGTTTGTTCACTGCCCTCTGTGTGCAGTGAATTTATTTCTCAGAATCAACAACTACTGCACCCATGCATACTTTGCACAAGCAAGTTATACTCAGATTACCAGCTCACAAGGACAGTGTTTACTTGCATGCAGAGGAGAGACCCTGCCATAAAGTAGACACTGCTGAGACATAGTCTCTACACATTCTCATAGGCCTAAGATGTTAACGGAAAGAATGGGCTGTCATTCCAAGGATGCAAATGATGCAATTCAAGCCAAATATCCTGTGTCTTTTTACCAAAAAAAAAAAAAAAAAAAAAAATCACTCTGACCAATTCCTCAAACCTGTCAAAAATTTAGATACATAAACATCAAACTGTGGCCCAATAAGCAGACCCCATGTCACTTCACTAATTAATACCCAAAGGAAGAAATAGCATGCATAAATAGCTATCATCTATTTAGTCACTGGATTATATATGAAAAAGAGGTAAACTTATTCCAACATCATCATCATGGCAGGCTCTTCGCATCGTTTTATTTGATCTTTGCAATATCCCTATAATAGAAGATATCATTTTTTCATCTTACAGATAAGGAAACCAAGGCTTACAGAGGTGAAGCACATTTGAGGTCAGGAATTTAGGAGATAAATGAATGAGGCTCAAACTCAGCTCTCTTCCCTTCCACCCCACACCAACATACATTCATCGTTCAGGTGCTACATGTGAGCACAGTGCTGTGCCAACTCTGTGGTAAGCCTTGTAGGGACGCAGAGGCAAGAATGAGGAAGACTCTTGAACATTAGACACTCACATGGTGACTATTTTTTTTTTTTTCTGAGACTGAGATTTGCTTTTGTCACCCAGGCTGGAGTGCAATGGGGCGATCTCAGCTCATTACAACCTCCACCTCCCAGGTTCAAGCGATTCTCCTGCCTCAGCCTCCCAAGTAGCTGGGATTACAGGCATGTGCCACCATGCCCAGCTAATTTTTGTATTTTTAGTAGAGACGGGGTTTCACCATGTTGGTCAGGCTGGTGTCGAACTCCTGACCTCCAGTGATCTGCCCGCCTCAGCATCCCAAAGTGCTGGGATTACAGACGTGAGCCACCACGCCCAGCCCATGGTGACTTTAAAAATCAATAAAAAGTCATTATGCACAGTGTTGTCCAGTAGCCTAATGTGGCGCCCAGGATCAAGTGAACCTGAGGGTTGGATGCTGCAAGCAGGAAGGTGCCCATCTTTTCCAAAGCAGCAGGCTTGTTCTTCTTCAACAGCTGTGTTAGTGTGTGTAAAAAATAATAAATGCCTGACTCGCTCTGAGAGCCCAGTGTTCTCAGACAGGCAGGGCAACCACAAAGTGACTCTACTCCACAGCTCTGTGGTGAGATGGAAGGTAACTGCTGTTGCACTGCAGCCATTTCTGTGAAATGAGGTGACAGCACTGGAGAGCGTGGCAAGAACAATACGTGGATGAGCCTTTTACTGTGGTAGCAACTTTCATGCTGTCGTTTCAGTGCTACATGGTCAGGCTGCCTCTGTTGCCCCGGAGACAGGAATGGTAAGAATTCTCTTCATCATCAAATCATTAGCTGCCAGTAGCAGACACCCTGTCTCAGCTCCATGTCCTGCGCCTGTCATTACTTCTAAAATGGTGTATGAGGAAAAGTAGAGATCGCTCGATATGGTGGCTGCACATACTAAAAACAGGATCTTTGAAAACATGGAGAGGTGCCACGAAATAATCCCTGAAGAGGTTTGAAAGGATGCACCCATTTCGAGAATGGATAGAATGATTCCCCAGGTCATAACACGGTGACCTATGATGATGGGAGGCAGGTCATTTCATCTTAGAAACAGAAAACCATTACATGCCAAGAGGGATGAGCAATGAAAGACAAAGGCCGTGAAGGAGCAGTGAAAAGCATCCTGGAATCACTTAGGGCTTTAAATTGCATGGATGGATCTTTTTAAAGTTAGTAGTAAGATAGTAAAGTGATGCATAGGAAGACTTGACACCCTCCAACCCTGGTCTGATAAGCCAAAGGCTCACTTGGCTGTGAGCTAGCTGGGTCTAACAAAATGAAGGCCCTTAGATGCCAAGAAGATGCCTACATTCCTACTTTTAATCTTTTGAAGAGAGAGTGGGATTTGTACACAGCATGAGCAAGTTCTGTCTCGTGCTATCTGATTTTGGAGTCTCTTGTAGGTCCATGCCTAATCCCAGAGACTGTAGTATTGGGGGATTACTCCCACTCAGATAAATCAGCCATGCCTCTCTCAGAGCTCCCACCAGAAGCAAGTAGAACCCTTGGTAGGCCTGCTCGCTTATCAGTACTCCTAGCTGGATTTTAGAACAGCCTTTGATGTGGCTGCAGATACCACACTACATCTTATTTAATCCTTGACTCTGAAAGTAGGTTAAAGTATTGGGTAGCAAGTAGGGAAGCCAGACCTTAGTGGTTCCATTTGGTTTCATGTTTGTCCACAAAGACCTTTGTCTGGCTATGCAATGCAATATTGTTGCTTATGTAACGTGATGCAAGACCTCAGTCCCCAAGTTGGATGATATTTGTGCTTAGAGGGACCATTATTACCAGATACTCTGTCATAAAATCTTTCTCCATAAGGTCATACTGGACTGCCAGGTCTTAGGTCCATGGAATTATACATTTGGAGTGTTGTGTCATATAAGTCAATATACTGATGAATTAATAATTCTTCTGCAGAAATGAAGCACACCACCATCCACACATGTAAGAAATGGCTTCCTTTTTATTCTGTCATGATTATAACCACTAGCACATCTAGGTTGTATTATCTGAAGAAAATACAAATCTCAAACCTCAGGCTTGCCTGGCCAATGCAACCTTTTCTGTGCTGCATTAGGTGTAAAAATATAGAATTGTCCCAATCTGTTCTCCTTCATTGGGAAATCACTCTTGGAGAGAAATAAAAGCCAGTAGACATCATCCAAATACAAAGTAAACACCATACACCTATCATTCAGCTTATTTTGTAGTATGAACTTCTGGCTCTTTTGGTACTAAATCCCCAATCCAATACTTCAGCTTAAAAGAGCAGTACATCTTTGGAAAAGTCTAGAGGCAATGCATTAGAATTCCATTTGCACCTTTTACATTTACCCATGTGCATGGCACTGTGCTCAGTGCTATAGATATACAGATATGAGCATTCATCCAACACAGTTATGTTGATTGTGTTATTATGCTCAATTAATATAGAACTTGGGAATATTGTCTCATATCATGCTAAATTATAACATACATGTGTCTATCCGATATTCATGTAATGCTCTAAGACAAATAGATTTTTGGGGGGTGGGATTGTTTTCCTTTTATTAATGATCTAGAAAATCTTACGCATTTTTTAATAATTTATTTTTTATTAAGTTTTTTATAACAAGAAAATTGCCACATTCTTTTATAAATATTACAGTTTGAATCATACATAAGCCACTGGAATAAATTATTTATGCCAGTAGACTTATGAGTTTGTAGTGTGGGGATGTGTTTGCCTCCTAATGTATTAGAAAATTATGAATCTAATACTTTGCCGTAACATCTAAGAAAAAGTACATAAATTTTGGGGGGCTTTTTGTGTTATGAGTACTGTAAGGAAATTTTTCTGAAGACATTTTTAATTTGTATATCCCAGCTTCCTTAGTTAGAGATATTAGAGAATGAGCCCGTCCTCAGCATGGTGTGTTTGTAGCCATCATGTTCGAGAAAAAGGCTGTTTCCCGTTAAAAGTTGCTCTCATTTGCGCTGATAGCCCAAGCGCAGATATATTCAATTCCAACATGTTCGCATCTAAAAGTTTGGAAGTGTAATTCACCATATGCCTAATGTCAAATATTAAAACACACAGAACAATAAAAAGCTGATCCAAAATCCCCTTACTTTAAATCTATTAGTCAGATTAATGGGGATGACACATTAGTTCCACTGTTACACTATTCCAGTGGCAATCTTCTAAAATTAGGAACTGCCAGTCTGGGGGAAGCAAAAGAACTCTATATCATTTTAAATTTAACTCCAGCCTACTCTGAAGCCATTAGAGGCGATTAAAGGAGATCTCTAGCCATTAAATTTAGCCCAGTAGTCTTAAAGTTCAAAAGGTAAAAAGCACTTTTCACCATAAATAAACTGAGAGGCAAAATTATTTTCAATGAAGTTTCAATTTCAGTGAAAATAAAGTAGGTAATTACACTGGCTATTACTAAGGTCACTGCCTTCATTGACCATCTGGCTTAAAACTAAAAAATAGGTATCATTTGAGACATGGACAGAAATGAGCAAAGTGTGCACTGCTTCCTTTTTAAAGTCCTGCAAATTCAGTTAATTCACAGATTAACAATATTCATGAAACAATTATTCAAAAATTAACCTGATGGCCTTTTTGAAGCTGAACAACTCAGGAAAAGAAGAAGAAAAACATGTAATGTCTTACGATTAATTACCATTACCTTAATACCATAATTACTGCTTTCCATATGATAGTTCCTTGGCATAACATTTTTGCATACAAAAATTGGTGGGCCAAATTTGTCATGCCAATTTCTATAGATCTTCCATATCTGGAGTCCTATTTGCTGGATGTGAACTTCATTTTCAAATTGGAAACATTATTCTCTGATAAGGAATATAACTTAATGTTTGCCTAGTTTCGTTCTACTTCCTACAATCTCAGAAGGGATCAAAACAGTTTAGAAAGTTAAACGGATGCTGTTTTAAAGTCATTTTCCATATGTATTGTTTTTTATTTTATTTTATTTTTATCATTATCTTTTACCACTGAAAAATGGCATTACTGGATTTTGATATAGCTTAGGTTCACACTATCTATTATTACCTGAAGTATATCAAAGAGGAAAAAGTTAAAGTAGTTCATTGCTTTTCCTCTTTTGTAACTTTGCAAAGACATATGCATATTGTTCAAAAAGAGAGAGATAGAAATTGCCTTTAATTTTATTTGAGTCCTACACCTAGGATAACTTTATTCATATATCCTTTGTAAAACTCAGGTTCTGTTGTGTTTTGTTTTGCTTTCCTAACATAAAGGCCACTAGCTTCAGGTTATGCTATTCATTCAGCCTGAAAATAGAATACATACTTTCAGAAGATCCCGTTCTCTGCATTCACAGCTGTTGGAGAGTCTTTGAAAATACCCTTGCCAGTATACAGAGATGTCAGCCTAAAGAACAGAAAGAGAAGATGGGGGAGGAAAAAAGGCAGGGGTAAAAAATAAAAAGTTGCCAGAAGAAAAAAAAAATGTATTTTCAATTCAATTTGAGGTTATTTCTACTCATTCAAGTAATTTGGAATTATTTGCAGTCAAGATTAATGATTCTTTACAGATGGGGGGAGGACTTAGCAGCATCACCACTGACTTCTCCTGACAAAATTTATTATGCGTTGATGCTAGCAGGACACCAGCAGGACAGAGTTTGTTAAAACACCTTCAGAATAGAGCACTTTAACCTAGAACGTGGCTCAAACGAGCTGTCCCAATACACGGTTTTGGAATGTTTTAACACAAGCATTCATAGCAGCATTTTAAGATGGAGCCAGCCGGGTACTCCTAGGGAAAATTATTTGCTTGTGGATTTTCCAGTGGGGAAATTTAAATCACAATTCAGTATCCCTCACCTTTCCAACTAGTCCGATGTGCACTCAGGGAGAGCAAATGAAATTTTGAAGTATAAAAGTACAATTGTGGCTCTCTTTTTTTTTCTCCTAATTTCTCACTTTGTTCTTTTCCTTTTCTTTAAAATATTAAGATAAGATTAGAAAATAATGTGCTTTGTCAGGAAAGGAAAACCTCTAGAAAACAGTTCTCAGTGCAATGAGCATGCAGGCTAAGATCCGTTTCATCAAGGGCAGAGTTTCAGAGTCACAGATGGCTAGTCTAGGTTCTCGTCGTGAGCTTCTTGAAACTCAGCTCATGCCCCGCTACAATGCCATCAAACCATGGCCTGCACAGTGCCGAACTGACAGTTCATCATGAGTGCACTCCCAGGTCTTTAGTCGCCTCATTTACCATGACATCGCTCCTCTGCTCTTATTGTCAGAAAGAGGTGAGCTCATTTCTCCTCAGCTTTCCTTCTGAGCCCTCACAGATAATATTTTACCAGGCAGGACAGATTTTACACTTTGGAAAAACTTTGGCAATTAAATCTCACAAAGAAATCCAATAGTTTTCTATTTAGAAAATGAAATTATTTCCTCTATGGCCCATGGTTTAATATTGACTTCTTACGAATATTTATATTCACAGCAACTTGGCTGCACTGCCGGGGAAAAAGGCAGCTCTATGTGAAATAATAGCTGTAATTATTCGATAGCTTCTTTTTTTGACAGCAGTACATCCTTCAGCTTTCACTTTTATACCAAACTGGAAATTAGGAGGTAGCCTAGCTGTGAAAACTGATGCTGGAAACTGTCCATCCATCACGAGGAATGATCCTTTCTCTGAGGGGAATTTTCTGCTGGATTGCCAAGTGCATAATATTCCCCTGGAGCAAGGCTGCATAAAACAACACTGCTGTAACACATCCTGAGATACTTAACTCTAGAGGGTCTGGCAGCCCAGTGTACTGGGCTGCTAATTGTGTTCAATAGTTGTCATCGGGTCTTAGAGCCCAGAAGGTCAGAAGAGTTTATCTAATCCTAGGGTAAGAGAGCAATTAAAATCCATCCCAGCCAGGACAGTCTCCACAAAATCCATTATCCCTGGCCTATTTTTAGGCCCTTAAAGGATGGATGCTGGGTGAAACAAGACAGAGAAGGCTTTAATTTATTCAATACATGTGTAAAAAGCGTGAATTCTATACCAGCCACTGCTCTGGATATTGAGTATACTGTGGTAAGAAGACATACATAGACCTTGCTCTCAAGGAGATCATACGCTGGTGGGAGGCACACGGAAAACAGGGAAAGAAATAAACAGTGGGCAAAGACCACTGTAGACTGAATAGTCATTGAAGGTCTTTCTGAGAAGGGAGTACTTCAGCTGAGATCCAAGTGTTAAGGAGACCCCACCATGGAAAGTTCTGGAGGAAGAGTGTTCCAGGCAGAGGAGACACTTCCTGCAAAAGCTAAAAGGCAGGAAGGAGCTAGGCCAGTTCAGAAAATGGAAGGAAGCAAGTATGGCTGGAGGGTGCTGATGAGGGAGAGGTGGTCTGAGATGCGAAGAGGAAGATAAACACCAGATCACCCATCCTTGAAGGCCAACACTAGAGATATGGATTCTCTTTTTTTCTTTTTCTCTTTTTTTTTTTTTTTTTTTTTTGAGACAGAGTCTTGCTCTGTCTCCAGGCTGGAGTGGCACAGTCTTGGCTCACTGTAACCTCCGCCTCCCAGGTTCAAGCGATTCCCCTGCCTCAGCCTCCTGAGTAGCTGGAACTACAGGTGTGCGCCACCACGCCCAGCTAATTTCTTGTATTTTAGTAAAGACAGGGTTTCACCATGTTGGCCAGGATGTTCTCGATCTCTTGACCTCGTGTACTGCCCGCCTCGGCCTCCCAAAGTGCTGGGATTACAGGTGTGAGCCACCGCGCCTGGCCTAGAGACATGGATTCCATTCCAAGTTCAATGGGCCTTGAGCAGAGGCGTGCCGTGATGTAGGAGTTTAAATTAAAAAATAACTGGCTACTGTGTGGACAATGGATTGCAAGCAGGGGCAAGAAGGAAAGGGCAAGGTTTGTAATTAGCAAGATTACAGTAGACCAGGTAAGGGGTGTTAGTGGCTTGGACCGTTAGGAGCAACACAGGTAATGAAAATAGATGGATCTGGGATCTGTCGTAGTCTCTGCCTGCCTTTGCTGAAAAAGTGTTAAATCTAAATTTTCAGGTGGTCTGAAGCAGGGATGCACTTTTTCTGTTTTCTATTGCCCTTGCCACATGGATGGCTTATAATAATGGTTCCTACCAGTTTCTGTTTCGTGGAGAAAGAAACAAGGGCAAAAGTAATAGCATTCACAGCATTCCAGCATATAGACCTCGAACAGAACATAACAATCAGGCAAAATAGCAAAGTAATTAAGCTCACAGAATTGGGTGGGTTACAGGCTCTGCTACCCACTACCTGTGTGACCTTAGAGGGATTATTTACCCTCCTCAAGTCTTGATTTCTTCACCTGTCAAACTCTTAAAAGTTCTTCCCTTGTAAGATTGTTAAAAGGATTAACCAGTGCACAAAAAGCACTTGGAAAAATGCCTGATACCAGACCAAGTCCTCAATAAATAGATGTTCGCTTTTGTTACTATTATTATCCTGTTTTAATTTAAACCTCACCCTCCCTCACCAAATGTGATACATTTAATGGCGTATCAACATGTGCTTTTCCTTTAATTTCCCAAACAGGAAGCCAAACTATGTAGAGGCTTTTTGCTGTTGTTTTTAAATATCTCTTCTAAGGAGAAAAGGAACGAACATTTAAGAAGTTCTTACTGTTTGACAGATGTTTCATATATATCTCATTTAGACCTCTCTATAATCAACAGAGTTACCATTTGTTGGTAAGATTTTTATTTGTTGGTACCTATTCTCATCTTCACAGCTGCCTTACAGTGAAAACATGCTGTGCCTGTTTTATAGACGCAGAAGCCAAGGCTCAGGGAGGTCACTTGCTTTGCCAAAGCCCCACAGCTAATGAGTTGAGGATACAAGATGGGACTCTAGATCTGTGTGACTCCACAATCCTTGCAATTTCTCCCATACAGTGGGGAAGAGACAAACTATACCAGCCTACCTCCAATGGACTCTTAGCTGCACTATCAAACAAACCAGGAAAGTAGGTTTCTCCCCTCCCTTTCCTCATGTCAGCTCAGATTTTCATTGTGCCTTGACTAACTTCCAGTTAGGAATGTTCTGTGCTAGATTCCTAGTCTAGTTAGCATGTACTGATCATGCATTTGGATGTCATTAGGCAAGTACTCATCATCAACATGAATTCGTTATGTGCTTCTTAGGAAATTAACTGATAAAGGTTGGAAATCACTGAAAATCCTTTCCTTTTTCAAGTGGTCATCCCATCTTTCCCATTATTCTCACTTTATTGCTCTTGGCAATAAAGTTAAGGATATATTGATATTAGCATTATATAGTTAAGGATCTATTGATGTTAGCATTGTAAACTCAATCTGTATCATGTCGTTTATAACTTGGTCATAAAAATCCATTTATCTTGAGATTTTGGTGTAATTCTTTACTGACTGAATTGTCAAAATTTTCATCTTATTAGTTATGTAATGCTAAAAAAAAAGACACAATTTCATTCCATAATAACCTTGTTTTTTTTTCACTTGTTCCCAGAAAAATAAAGCAATAAATTTAAAATAGAAAATGAATAATTTATAATATTAGCTAAAGCATTTTTAGCTATTTAAGCATTACATCAAAAGAAAATGTAAGAGTTTTTATCAGAAAATTATTAAGAACCAAAATGTACTTGTGGCTTGTAAGATTTTTTTTCAGTTTACTCACCAGTCTATACAAGGCAAGAGCCCTGATTTATGTCCTTAGGAGTCATTTCCATATGTTTACTAAATTATAGTCCTTATTTCTTCTTCATATCGACAGTGACCCTAAAAATCAGCATGTGTGACCCTAAAAGTACAGAAAAATGCAATGTATTCACTTTTAGATACATTTTCATTTGGTGGATTTGGGGGATTTGAGGTTATTTTGAAAATATATAATTTATTTCCTAGACTGTGTAAAAAGGAGGCATCTAATAATCATTTACTAAAAATTAAAAGCAATTAGTGGCACTTAGGATGAAGCCTTCAGTATTCAAGTCTGATGTAATGACCTTGCCCTTAATTCAATATCCTTTGAGTTATGTGTTTCTTCCCCTTTAGTTAACATAATAGGGGCATCAGTTTTACACCCTTAAAAAAACCTTTGTTGCCCACCTTGTGAATCTTTTCTTTCTTCGCAATCTGTGAATAAACTGCTTTGCTTTGTCTTGTTAAAGCCAGGCCAGCCATAGCCTTAGCCTTTAGACTACAGTATTTAAACTTTATAGGTAGATTTGACAAGCATAAAGATTTATAATCAGTCACATCGTTAGCACAAAAGAATTGCCAGATTAAGCAGAACAGAGACCAGCCTGAAACAGATCCTGATAGGCTGAAGGGATGTTCAAAAGATTTGCCTAGTTGGGGCCCGGGGTGTAAAAAGCAAGCCCAGCATGGAAATGAGTAACTCAGACATATATGAAGGGGCTAGCGCAGCAGTGACAGGTAGCAGGAATCTACAGAACAAAGGGGGAATGGGAGCAAAGAACTTTAGATTAACCAAGAGGCTTGCACGGAACAAGAAGTTAAAGAACAATTAGAACCCTGGAAGATAAAACCAGATGACGTGATCCAAGTGAGGTCACACAGCATACCAAGCAGCAGCACATCCAGTGACAAGAAAAGTGTTTGTCCGTGCAGGGTCTTAGCTTCAGCCTCAGGCCGAGTTCGAATGGTAATGGGAGTGCAATAGGTGGAGAATCTGCCTTCCACCCTCCTGCACATTTTTATGGGAAGTCCGTGAGATTCATTCATCACTCTGATACAAGAAGCGAAATCCAAGATACAGTTTTAGTTTAACACTTTGAAGGTTTTAAATTTTAAATGTGATTCCTACCCCTTAACAAGCAGAGCTGAGATGCCCACAGGGAAGGATGGGCCCCATGTCTCTCCATAGGCTTATGTGGCGTTTCTCTCCAGATCGGCCCAACCCCACATTCCCCCTCCTTCTCTGTCCTCTTTATCTCCCTCTACTGCCCTTCTCACCACAGTACAAGAAACAGAAGCACAAAGTTTTAAAAACTGCTAGCGAAGGGACTTTTTTGAAACCAGTACTTGGAGGCGTTAATGAGAACCCAGGTTATTTCCAATTACAGTCTCAGGAATGATTGAATCTTTCCATGACCTTAGAAATGCAGAAGCCATGTGAAAAATCATCATTGGAAAAGAAATCATTGAGAATCCCCTGTTAGGTGCCAGAAAAACAAAATGGATGCTTAGGATTCAAAGATAAAATAGATATCTGAGGCTATAAAGATGAAAAAGGTGTCTACTACCTTTAAGGAATAGTGCTTATAGATGGACTGCTCTGTCATGCACCATACTGTTCTGTGTGGACAATAAGAGGAGTTGCAAGACAATGGCCTGCCCTCAGATTGCTTGTATTTTGGTTGAGGAGACAAGAAATGCACATGGAAAACGAGTGTTTGTTGTAGATTTTGCAGAGTCATATAAAGCTAACATTTCTATCTATGTCTATGTCTTTATCTAGATCATCTGCCACAAGGCTTCAAAGGAAGGATAGTATCCGAAGGCTTAAACACTCACAGAAATAAATTTCCATGGTGGGGGTTGTCCATGAGCAAGATCTTCAAGAATGGGTGGAGAGTTTAGGGAAGCACATATCTGGAGCAGAGACACCTCTACAGGGGCAGGCATGTGGCAGTCCAGGGACCCGGGGGAGCATGGACAGTGCTTTGCAAATAGAAAGACTTCAGCTCTGATCCTGCCTCTGCTGCTCAGTCGCCAGGAAGACTTATGTAAGATCCACAGGTCTCCCATAAAATTGAAGTAATAATAATAACAATAATACCTATCTGCCAGATTATTAGATATATTCAATTAGATAACAGATGTAAATGTTTCTGGCCTTTTAATGATAACTTGTTAATTTTAATTGTGCATGTGTGCATATGTGTGTGGGGAGGAGGTATGTAAGTTTAAGACAGTGAGTATATGATCCAGGAGTAGTCATTTTATGTTGTGGAGTAAAAGCACATGATGGGGAGATTCTGAACACACTGTTGGGAGGTCCTGACTGCAGTATTTGCAGTTAGCAGTGGGGAGCCGTGGAAGATTGTGAGGGAGCGAATGAGTGAGAAGTATTGTGTAAACTCTTTGTGAGGAAGCCCCATCTGGCTGTAGCATATCTGTGCAATTTAATTTAGGGCATATAGAATAGTCACAGTTGAGAAGCTATTTTAGAAGTAAAGAGGAAGCAATGGATATGGAATATGTCATTTTTTCTATGAAATTCATTTATTCATTCACTCAAAATACTCATATTCATTGAGTATACTTTGTTATCAAGCACTGTTCTAGGCATTGCACACACAGCAAAGAAGAAAGCAGTCAAAATTCTTATCTTCATGGAGCTTTTATTCTAGAATAACTCCCTATTCATGTAAAAATACATATCTTCAGAAAATAGAGTAAGAAATGTTGAGGAAAGTGAAATGTGTTAGGACAAGATATTTTAAAGCACGTCATGTGATTAGTCTTTAATGAGTCCACCCAAGTCTTTTTCATCACTGCTTAATCTAACCTGGGTATGTCTTAGTCTGCTTCAAAGAGATGCTCTAACATCTTTTCCCTGTGTTTTAAATACCACGCATAGCCTCCCAATTGTATCCAAACCAATTCATAAATTTTTTCTTTCTGCTGCTGGATCTGAAAGTCCCTGAAGGCATAGCTTCCACACATTTTTTGCCAGACTCTGATTTTGGTTTAAGTATCTCACCTCTCTCCTGAGACACAACAGCCTTGCTCTTCTCAGAAAAGCTGTAAAATACCCTTCTGAATGCCCGTAATGACTTAATTTCCCCCCTTTTCAGGTCCACTAAGCAGATATGTTCTCACTCAGATATCTTTTTCTTAACCAATGAAGAAAGGATTCCTTTAGATATTAGGAAAGAACTCAGTACATCCTCTTTCTGCCTCATGTTTGAAGTTTGGCTTTAGTAAAAGTTATGTTGCACAGAATTACTTAATGTTACTTATGAGCTTGTCTAACGTCGCTGTCTTTACCTAAACTTTTTTTTTAATAAGAGCTCTTGTTTATTTTTCTCATCATTAAAGAAAAGTGAACAAATAGATCTTTTCAACAGGTAAGCAGCTATTGATTCATCCAAGAAATTGTAGGAGTGAACAATGATTTTTTTCAAACTGACAAGTATTCATTAAGCTAGAAATTGCTAATGATAAAAGTGAACTAGAAAACACAGGAGTATGCACTATGTGAAACTTCATTACCTAATGAGACATAAAAAGCATGAACCTATATTAACAATCACCATTTCTGTGACTCTGACAGTCTATCTTTTATTGTAGGACTTTGAGCAGTGCCTGGCACTTACAAAGCACTTAATAATAATCATTGAGTTAAATGACCTCTCATGTTCACAACAGCCCTGTGAAGTGGCCTCTTTTACAGATGAAGAAATAGAGGCTCAGAAATCCAGATTGCAGAGCCATGCGTGGTAATGTCAGTATTGAAATCCAGACTTCTGGACACCACCACAGTAAATGATCAAGTACTAAACTTTGTGGTTCAAATTTTGAGTGTCTCAGGAATTTGTAAGTGGGAAAGACAATGTGAGTTACAATAGTCAGCATCAACTTCATTGAAAAGGTATGCTATGACTTGTCTATAATCTTAACCTCTTTGTCCTTTCTTAGCCTTGCTAATGTATTTTAAGAAATTTAAATGTTTGGTCTCCAGTGCAGTAGCAAATATACTTTTGAAAATTAGCAGTCATTTTTACTTGGAATCAGGCATCCCTAAATGACTCCTGTCATCATTTTGCACATTCTCGTGATTCCATAATGTTGTTTTCCTCTCCTTGAATTTATTGACACCAATTCATTTTGCCTTGACATTGGCATTAACAGGGAAATGGCTTTGTTTCATCCTGACATTATAAAATCACCTCCCAAGACTTGGTTTGACATTGTCAGGGGCTGGTTATGGTGACAGCAAGGCCACAGCAGACAAGAGTGAATTACAGTGATTCCCTGGAAAAAAAAAAAAATCATTAAGAAAAGTCACTGCTGTGTGATTTCAGTAGCTATTTTTCATACTTAAATATCCCCGCTGTTTAAAAATCCTAAGAGGGCTTAGACCATATTTAGAACACTCCTGCCAAGTATATATAGGAAAAATTAAGTCTCTAAGGAGACATTTGGCTATAGCTTGACAAACAGGAACCTCAAATTATATTTTAGCTTTACAAAGTGCTCAAAGGCATTGAAATTCTGCCTTTAAAAAAAAACGCTTAGTTGAATTAATGACACAATTATCTCCTTTCAGCTGCAGATACTTGCATTTCTTAATGCTGGGATATCAAAGGCCTGTAGTATTTTCCTACCTCCTAGCCAGAATGTAGAATGTTTTACAAATTTGTCTTCAGCACTGTATAGGGTTGGAAAGATTGTCTTTCATAATTCCAACATCATTTCAAAGAACACCAAAGCCTTTTACTTGAGTTCTTCTATGTTCCCATAATGGTTTCTCACCTCTGCTGTACTCCCACAAAGAACAGCTCCATGTGGATTTTCCTTTACCCTATGTTCCAAAGTTAACTAATCACCTTCTAGATTAAATTTAAAAAGTCACTGAGATCCTTCAGGTCCTCAGGGCCATGTTGTTTTCACCTTTGTATTACTAGTAATGCCCAGATTATAATAAGAGCTAATACATTTTGCTTAATGAAAAATGATAGGAAGGCCAGGTGCGGTGGCTCACGCCTGTAATCCCAGCACTTTGGGAGGTCGAGGTGGGCGGATCACGAGGTCAGGAGTTCGAGACCAGCCTGACCAACATGGTGAAACCCTGTCTCTACTAAAACTACAAAAATTAGCTAGGCGTGGTGGCGCGCACCTATAATCCTAGCTACTCAGGAGGCTGAAGCAGGAGAATCGCTTGAATCCCGGGAGGCGGAGGTTGCAGTGAGTCATTATTATGCCACTGCACTCCAGCCTGGGTGACAGGATCAAAACTCCGTCTCAAAAAAAAAAAATGAAAGGAACGTTCCTGATCTCTTATTTCAAAGCACCAATCATCCTTGCTGCTTCTCCTCTCTTCCATCCTTTCCCCAAGTATATATCATATCATGAAGAATGACTTAATGCAAGTCACCATTCTCTTCCTGTTAATGCTTCCATTATAAAATCATGTGTATGGGAACCTTTGACAATCATGGTATCCAACCTGAGTTGGCAAGTCAAAGCTGCTCAGCAAGTTTTCCATGTGTTAGTTAGCTCCCTATCCCATTTCCCTGCCAAATAATTTTCCCATTTAGCTAGCTAGCTGCTAATAATAGACAGACATCCACCATTCAGAAACAGGCACACAACAAAATTTTATTTATTTTATTTTATCTTATTTTATTTTATTGTATTTTTTGAGTCAGAGTCTCTCTCTGTCTCCCAGGCTGGAGTGCAGTGGCACCATGTCAGCTCAATGCAACCTCTGTCTCCCAGGTTCAAGCAATTCTCCTGCTTCAACTTCCCCACCATGCCCAGCTAATTTTTTGGTATTTTTAATAGAGCCAGGGTCCGACCATGTTGGCTGGTCTTGAACTCCTGAGCTCAAGTGACCCTCCTGCCTCAGCCTCTCAAAATGCTGGGATTACAGGCGTGAGCCACCACGCCTAGCCTATTTGTTTATTATTTACTTAGCATCTATTCCATGCCAGAGACAGTGCTGAATACTAATGACATAGCAACAATAAACAGGTAAAAGATGAAGTGCAGGTACGTACAAGGGCAGCAGGTTAGAGTCCTTCACAAACTCAAGTTACATGAAATAGTTTGTTTTTTTTTTTTAATTAGTTTAAAAAAATTCAACTTTGATCCCCTCTACTAGAAAGGTGGTGAGATATTCAGCCAACTGTCACTGTGGCTCAATCTACAAATGTAAAAATGTCCACTCATTTAGCACCGGTCTCTACTAATTACCAACAAGATGGTCATCCGTTCGGCTGCAGATCCCTTTAGCTCAGGAAGCTCTGATGGGTTCCATTCACATCTGAGGCTGTGGAGTCATTGGCAAGCCAAGGAATCAAGTCTAAGACCCCTTCATGGTTATGGGATTGTATAGAAACTCATGCCTTTTCTGAGATAATTGGTAGTTCTACTAGAAATATGTATTAGTAACACAAATACTGAAATTTGATAAAATGTGATTACATAATTCATTTCTTAACTGAATTACCTTTATTATCTAAGTAAAAGACACATATTTCTTTAAAAAACCCAGCAATTTATTTTATTAACATTTTTAATATCACCAAAGTACTATATTCTAGGCAATTTGGAAAGAGTGAACAGTATAAAGATGAAAATTAAAATTACTAAAGTTTATTGCACTCCTACCAGCTATAAATAAACACTGTTCACATTTTGGTACAATTGATTCTAGTATTTTTGCTAAGGTTTATATTACACAGGTATGTGTAGAGTTACATGTCTGTACTTATGGAGATTATACTGGATAAACATTTTGTATCTGCCTTTCATCCTGGCACAATATCATGTACTTTGAAACGATGATTTTTACCCTGATATGTGTTGCCATTGTGTGTGAATATGCCTCCCCATGAATTCCATCTTTCACCTTCAGCTAAGAGTAGAGGTTGCAACTCTTATTAAACTTGACAAGTGCATTTTCTGATACCTGATGAGAAAGTCTGTGACTTCTCAGCACCATTTTTATGAGAACCTTGTCTGTGTCTGTGTCTGAAGGTGTTGACCTAAATAGGATTTCAATACATCATTAATGATCACTTTGGGAGAGGTGCCCAGCCTTCAGCTTGTGGGATTCTCAGTGAATTAATTCTTTCTCAATATCACACAGCGAAGGCTTTTTTCAGGTTGCAAAGACCAAAAATTTTAGGGATGTTTGGGCAGGGCCTCCTGCTCCTGCATCAGAGTCACCTGTCACCTCTTTCATGCTAGCCAGGATACTGTGAACTGCAGAATGGTCTCCTTCTAAATGAGTGAGGCTCTTTAATGGTGTTTTAAGCAGTTTTTTTCTATGATTTGGCAAAAGAAAGTGCCACTCTCATAACAGGTGCTTTAATATTAGATGGGTAAGAATAGAATGGCTACTCCCTAAGGTCAGAACTTGCGGTCCTTGATTACCTACGTGTGTCCAACCACCCAGCCAACAGCTTCCACATTGTTCCCTACAGCAACTTCAGCTCTGCCCCTTGGCTTCATTATGCTGAAACCAAGTAGATCGGATGCTGTCACACAGGGTCATGTCACCGAAGTACCACTGTCTTCAGATGCATACAGACAAACTTGAGTGTAAATTAAAAACAGGAAAGCAAGGGTGTTTTCATGTGATGGCTACCAAGTTTCAGTCTGTCGTTTGCATCCGTACCTCCCTTGGCCCCCTACACCATCAACATTGCAAAAGACAAAAGGTGGGCTATGGAGCAGTAGATGCAGGTTGATGGTCTCCAGCTCAGCCCCTCCCTGCTACTCTGGAAACACACCTTATTTATGTGCTCTGATTGATACAGGAGAGTGCACATTGAATGAGAATATAAAAGTCGTCTTTGAGAAAATGGGCACTGCCACTCTAAGGTGACCTTGCAAGGCTTTGTAGAATACGCAGTAGTTGAATACAAATATTTGAGAATTGCATGTTTTGACCCCATGCTTGCTCAAGATTCATACTAGCAGAAGACATGCACAGATGCTGTCTTTGAGGAAGGACATTTGCTTCCTTTTATACTTCAAGTAGCTTGAATTGGATAGGTAGTGTTTAATTCATTATTCTGGCAGAGATAGGAATTAGCACCTCATTCTTCCATCCTGAGCTTCTGGCACTGGGTGGATTGAGGAAGAAATTGAACTTTAACAAAGTATACTTAGGCTGTGTTTTATTTTTTTTTAGAGCACCTCCACATAATTCATCTTGAGGCTACCAACAACTATTAGGCGGGTAAATAGAACAAGTGTTATTATCCCGCTTGTGAAGTGAAGAAAGGCACAAAGAGGTTAAGTGATTTCCCCAAGTTCACCCAGCTCATTAACTACAGAGATGAGACTTGAATCACAGGATCCGAGCCTAATTCTCTTTATACTACCTCATGCTTTTAGTGTATGAGGGAAAAAACTATCCCTGTTGCATGGGGCAACAGATAAGACTGAATCAAAACAGATCAAACAGAAACAGTCACCTAAGTCATCACCAAGGACTCTGTTACACAAGGCCAACCATCATCATATATTTGGTCAAGAAGAAGAGGGATTTCTAACACTTTGCCTTCAAAATGATAGGCTTTCCATTAAAAATATTCATGCAAATCATAAAACTTGAGAAAACTAGAAATACCAACTTCAAACCTGTAGCCTGTAGCCTAACTTTACAGCTGCAACTAGAATACAAGCCCCTCATGTGCAGCTCCACTGTGGGTCTGGCTTACCACAATATGCCTACCATCTAGAGCAGTGCCTGGGTGGATGTTGGACAAATGCATGGATGAATGTCACTAAGTAGTTGCATAGTATGTCCAAGGCCTTATCGTAAATGGATGACTAGTCAGACCTAGATCTCAGGTTTTCCAGTTCTATGACTCTCAGCCAATGTGTTTTCCCTTTGCACCATACTACCCCTCATGGCCAGACCAGACCAGACCAGACCATAAGGTGAGGGAAGAAAAAAGGTTTTTGTTTTTTTTTTGTGGCGCGGGGGTGGAATGCAGTTAGTGTACCTAGAATTCCAACCACAACAACAAAAAGTGATTAGATAACAATCTATAAAGTTTCTTCCATGCCCCGGGAGCTAACCTGTAGGTTCAGTTTTCCATCTCACATATCACAACTTAGCAAAACAGCTGCAAAAGCTGTATAAATGGGTCATAATCACAGCTCTTCAACTCCCTGCCACACAGTCTCGAATGCCTAAATCAGACCTGAATGTAGCCCACATACCTTTGTTATTAGCCCGTTTGGTGGAGGTTATTCACTCTTTGATGTTTCTTTGAAAAGGACGGGAACAATTTGGAACATCTTTCTCTCAGCAATCCTGGGCTTGTTTCAGGTGGTAAAGGTAGAGGTCACTTTGTTAATACAACCATCAAGAAAAGCTGTCATGGTAACGCATTACATCGATTCCTTGAAGAGCAGGAGACAAAGCCAAAAAGAGAAACTTTCAAGTCTATAAATACAGACCCAGCATTGCTCAAGCATAGCAGCTCACTGACAGCATGAACCTAAATGGATAACGTTGAACAAAACCCAAACAGAGAAAAGAAAACTTCCCTTTGGTAGTGTAATGGATCATCACGACCTTAGGGGAATAAGTGACCCTTCAGCTCATAAAAGATAAAAGAATAGAACAAGTGGCAACACCAAGCCCTGGCTAATACCCTCTGAGCATAAGGAGTCCATCTGTGGTCAGTTTTTCCATACCTTCCAGAAAGAACTCATAGAGGGGAAAGGAATCAAGGTCTCGTAAGTCACATTTGACAGCAGATTGCAGTTTGAGAAGAGGAAATGTATGTGACAATCAAGACACCCACCAAAAAAAATGAAAGAATTAAATAATTTAGCTATATCCCTGTGTCGCTCCTCATCCAAGATGGTGTGAGAAAAATAAATAGAAGTAAGAGAGGAAGAAATGCTGCTTGATCAATTCTTTCACTGTGGAAATTCTAAATGTTTTTGTAAACTCATGGCAATTGTGAGAGCTTATTTATCTACCTTGTGGCTTGCTTACTAAAGCTATGGTCAGAGCTGTTACAACACCTTGCTGACTTCAGCTTTTCCACCAGGATTCCACACTTCATCTTTTGGCCACATAACTCTGTTTGAATCTAACATTAATACTCTAACCTCAGCTGTCAAATTCCACAAATTATCTTGGTCACTCCATTTGAAATCATTCCTAATGTCAAAACATCAGGGGATTATATTTTGTGATATTGGATACTCCATAAATGAATAATATTTATCAATACTAAAAGGAATCCTTTAGAATACAGTCAAGCTATTACCAAAGCAGTATTATCTTTTCTGGTATCTAAGGATCATATTTTACCATCACAAAAAGAATTCTGTCTAGCAAATAACTATTTGCATCCAGTACTGGATCAAGTGTTGTATAAGGGATTTTAAAATGAACCTTTCTGTTTACTGACATAGGACACTCTTAGACTGTCACTAACAATAAAGAGAGAGTTGGGACATGCTTAAAATGAATACACCCACAGAATAAGTTTAGAGTTTTCAGTCTGAGGTAAACCCACAGAGCAGGGCACCAAGTAAAGAGCGTGATCACTGAAATATGCCTGCTGGGTAGAAATTTTCACTTGGATCTTTAATTTGCAACTATATGCAGGATTATGTGAGATAATGCCAGGATTGTAAATGGTTGTTTATCCTCATGCCAGTACTATCAACTCATGATGGATGCCTGGAACCTTATGTTGAGAAGCATTTGAAGTTCAGTGCAAGAGAGTCCCGTGATTAACTAGCTGTATTTCTGACTTACTCCATTTTATGCACTATAACAGAATACCACACACTGGGTAATTTATAATGAATGGAAGTTTATCAACTCACAATTCTGGAGGCTGACAAGTCCAAGATCAAGGGGCTCACATCTTGTGAGGGCTTTCTTGTCGCACCGTAACATGGCAGAAGGCATCACATGACTGAAGGGCAGAGAGAGAAAGAGAAGAAGAAAGGGTCAGCCCACCCCATGATAACAGACCCTCTCCCAAAATAACAGCATTAGTCCATTCATGAAGGTGGAGCCCTTATGACCTAAACACTTCTTAAAGGTCCCACTTCTTAATACTGTTACAGTGGCAAATAAATTTCAACATGAGTTTTAGAGAGAACACACGTTCTGTACATAGCAGTTTCCTATGTACAGGGGAAGAGGAAATGACAGTGTAAGTGCAGACATATTTGCCATTTTCAGCCTAGACGTTGGCATTTCTGGTTTATTTTCTGTATGAGCAGATTTGTACTTGGAGCTCCACCAAAATGTGGTAAAACCCTAGAATGAGTAACAATTGATAATATCAACAAAAACCTCTGCCTAGTCATAGTGTGATATGAAAGCAGAGCACTTAGTCATTACAGCTGCAAATCTACTAAGTATCTATAGAAGAATTACTTCATGTCTCCCTGGTAAGTGGGAAAGTCAGCTATGTCTTGAGGAGCATGGAATGTGGCACTGTGCAATATTATTTACTACATTTCTCCTGATTGTTCTTTTTCTATGTGAAGAGCAGTAATCTATAAATCGAGAGACCTGGATTCTAGTCCCAGTTCTACTCTCAATTGCTTATCTACAGCTTCCTTATCTACAGCTCATCTAGATGGTTTCTGAAGTTTCCCGCAAGCTCTGATTTTACTGCTTCTATGAAAGCAACTTACATGGCAGGAGTGCTTTTGTTTCCTCTCACCCTTTCATTGTGAACAGTACTAAAGGGTCTGTCTTAGATCCCAGTCTCCTATATTTATTCCCTGAAGTAGATAACCCACTCTTACATTTCCAATTCAAGTACTTAGAGTCACCTCTAATTCCCACAGCTCAGCACCTGAAAATTTACCATCTTCCTGATCTAGAAATGACAAAGTTTCTTTATTGTACCTTCCCCAAAATATATCAGGGACAACTGCCCTTCTTCATTGCTATGACTGATGCCCTCAGCCAGGCCTTATCATTTTATCTTTTACATTAATTGAGAAGTAATTATTTGTTGTGGGGGGTTGTTCTGTATACTGCAGGATGTTAGCAACATTCCTGGCCTCGCTATACACATCAGTGGCCAGTAGTGTGCCCTCCCTACCCACTTGTGACAACCAAAAAAATGTCTCCAGACATTGTCAAATACCCATGGGAGCAAAATCATCCAGTGTTGAGAACCACTACTTTAGACTGACATCCGAAGACATCCATTAAATGTTAATTCTTCAAAATTTTTCAATCCTTTTTCCAATTATTCAAGAACCCCTTATGACAGAGTCAATCAAGAACATGCAATGTTTATTTTGCATATTTCATTTGTCCAACTCAAAGTGCCCTTCCTCTCATACTTTTCCAGTTTGTTGATTCATAGATACAGTCATTCACATCAGGAAGACTTCTGCGGTTAATTTCATACTTTCATAGGATCACTGCATTTTTTTGACATTGTTTTCTTCTCAGCATTCTTTATGGTCTTTCTCTTCCAGTGGCCTAAATGCTGATGTTCTTCAGTTTTCTGTCTGCAGTCCTCATTTTTACTTGGTCTATATTCTCCTAGGATGAAGTCTTCTACTCTTTTTGCTTCATGTTTTGCAACAATGACCACCACCATCCTGGCTCCAAATTTGTGTCTCCAGGATGACCTATCTCCTGTTCCATTAAATAGTTTTCCAACTAATAACAAAAGCTGCAGAAGAACCTAGACAGTTCTAAAAGTCAACAGGTCCAAAAAACATTTCTCTCTCTCCTGACCAAACTCTTCCTCTTATATTCTTTTCTCGATAAATTTCTTTATTATGCATCTAAATACCCCAAACAGGAACCTTAGACTCTCTCTTATCCATTCACATAACCTGTCTCCAAATCTTTTCCCTCCTTCCCTTCACCATTGTTCTAACCTCGTCCAAGTCCATTCTATTTGAGTATCATCTGCTTACCTCCAGTCTGCCCTTTTTCTGGTCTAGATTCACCTTCCTCTTCTCTTTTAAACACCACCCTCCTTCTAAGTCTTTGATAGCTTTCCATCCCTTATTACTAAACTCCACTGTGGCACCTTCACAACCAGGCCACATTTGCCTTTTCCTCTGTGCATCCATCATTCCAGCCACACCAGTCCATGCATCATTCACTAATGTGTCTTTCAGTTGGGCTTCAGGCAGAAAACTGAAACCATTTCTAGGTATTTCAACAGAGAGAGTTTATTAAAAGAAATAGTTTAAAAAGTATTTGAAATTTTAAAGTGAGAACAGGATACTGAAGTAATTCCTGTGTCAAGTAAGCAGGAACCACCTATCACTTTAGGACTGAGGGATTACAGGAAAGAGGATGGAGTTATCAGAAAGTAAAAGTTTGGATAAAAGGGACCCCCACAGAGCTGAAACCTGAACCTCTAAGATAGGGTAATGGCTGGCTGCTGCAGCTGCCTCTGAAATGCTGAGTAGAGCCTCCTTGGAGCTGAGGATTAAACCTCTAGGGAAGGAATGCCACCAGGCTGGTGTAGGAACCTCTAAGGGTGTGATGAAGCTGGTTATGAATAAAGTTTAACACTGGAACCACATGTTGCTGTTGATGTGAAGGGCCGTTGCTGGGCAGTACTGTTAGAGCACCATCAAACAGAATCAAGGAAACAGGATCTTCCATGCCTCCTACTTTCTCTGCTCCCTCTAGTGCCCGCTGTTGGCGGGATCCAGCAGACAACTTGCAGAGTTCTGGCCTCAACATCAGAAGGGTGGATTTAGAGTTAAGAGACAATTGCTTAATAACCAATACGATACCCTTTCACATCTCCTTGTCTTTACTCATGCAGTTTCCCTATTTGTAATGGCTTTTCTACCAGTATCTGCCTGATGAATGCCTTTGTTCAAATACAATCTCTTTTTTATAATCTCCCTTAATCTTCCCAAAAGTAATTATTCATACTATCATGTGAGTTTCCCTAGTAATTTGCAAATACGTTTTTTGTAGATTTTTTTATACTGTATCATAATGTGTGTTTGTGTATTTATTTTCCATTTATTTTCTGCCAAACCATGTACTCCTTTAGGACAGTTAGTTACAACCGTAAAATATAGCAGGGTGCCTGGCATACAACAGATATTGATTAAGCTCAATGGAATTGATAAGGGCATTTTAATGAAATTAATATTAGATCATTTCTTATAGATATTTTATCGTCCCAGCCAGATTTAAACTCCGTAAGAGCAGAAATCATCCTTTATATTTCTTTCATTTTCTTTGCGGGGTTAAGTACAAGGTTGAGCACACTGAAGAAGAGCTCAGTGATATTTATTAACCACCTAGCTTGTTTATTAGCTACCACAATTTTGGTTCAAAATGACATGAAGATGGAGCATGAGTTATGAATATCAGGTAAGATCCATAATTAGGTGTAGATGTGCTTCTAGCACGTGATTCCAACAGTTAGAGGGCACTGTATGTATGATAAAGTTCTGTATTTGTTGGAGGACTAGCACAATCAAGAGACCAAATGTAATATGTTTTATAGTGAATCCTAAATAATGAAAAATATTATAGGTTTTATTTTTCTCAATTTCTCTCCTACAGAAAATATATCCTGCCAATCCATGAGATTACTAATTCTGGGCTATATCTGTTCCTAGTGTATTTATTAAATTTCTCACAACTATCAAAATCAACTAGTAATTATTTAAATGTAGGAAAATATTGAATTTTAACTTAATCACCAGCTTCTTGAAAAAAGAAACCTCTGTTCAACAGCTGATGTATATTCACATCCAAGAAGAAGAAAAATAGCTTTTTTTTTCTAAAGGGGAGTGATATGTAATTAACTATTGATTTCTTCTCAATTATTCAAGGCAAGCAATTATCGATATTGATGGAACAGATATTTCCCTACCTCTAGTGCCCATATGAAAGGAAATATCCCATTCAGCATTCTGCTGCCTGGAACAAGAAATGCTGAGGATCTTTAACTTTAGATGAAAACAGTTATCTGGATCTGTTTATTCCATGTTGCCCCAATTAAACATATTTCTTCAAGTGTAAGCAAAATAAAATCCTGAAAACCTACATATGCTTTCCAAATTAACTAAAGCCAAAACCAAGAACTTTTGTCAGTTTTGACCATGAGGCTAGCCACTCTACACTTGTGGACTTTGCTTCACAGCTACAGATCTTGACATTTTTAACCATGACTCATAAAATAATGTGGTTCTAATATTATGATTTCTAAGCCACTCAATAAGAGGTAGCTTATATTAATCATTAGAAACCATGGAACACTGCCTTGCATATCAATATTTGGAGCCTGAAGGATTTAGTAGGCCTTAATAGTCACTTCTGACATTTACAGATAGCAAACGTGGATACATTTGAAAATTATGCCAATACACTATGCAACTGTATTAGAGGTCACCAAGGAAATGTTGAGGAAGGCGGTAAAACAGTGGTCTATTTAGGGCACTCTGTTATTAACCATGTGGGTATCCACCACCATCTTTCCTAAGCTCATTCACACACAAAGCACTGGCATGTTTGTGTGTAAGAAGCTTCTTTTGAAGCTGACATGACTGTTGAACATAATTAATGGACAAGGCAACATTCTCTATTGAGCTACTACTTGGAGGGTAGAGTTGTTTTCTTTTAATACTTTGCACTTAATAGTAATATTGGGTATGTGTATATGAGTGTGTAGTGTGTTGAACTCATGTGGCATCCCTGGGGAAATTTCACCATGACATTTTTTAAAAATGGAAAATGTTACAATTTATAAAAAGCTGCTTTTTCTGCTCTGTCCCCGACCTCCCATTCCAGAGGGGTTCTATATGTTAAGTGCTTAAGCAGCATATGTTGCTTGGGAAATGTTCTTGGCTCTTTTACTCTTTGTTGTTGTTTTAATTTCCCTGGGTTCTATTTAACATTCTGCTAAATCAGTGAAACAGTGATTATCTAAAAGAATAGGAGACATGGAATTAATGAGGTTAGTCAGAATTTTGAAGAAATAAGAAATTATTAGAGGTGAAAGTTACATGACAGGGTCTGTGAATGAATTCTAGTCTCTGAAGTTGCTTGTCTTGATTTATTCAAACTGATTCCATTAATTGATGGACATAATGAAATTTTGGTAATCAGGGTTTCACCATTGCATTTATTACTATTCCCGGAAATCAAGGTAACCTTGGGCTATACTTCCCATATTTACAAGGTGATAAAAATCCTTAATAGGCTGTCAGGGACGAATGTGACTGCTTTTCCTCACACTCCTCCCATGAAACAAGCTTTCTCTCTTCCCATCTGGCTGCCGCCTGCCTGGAGCATGCTACTTTCCCCGTGTCCCCACCCCCCATCCCCATGCCTCCCGGTGGGTTCTGTCTTCATGCATGCAGCGCTGGAATCACGCACCGGGAGAATGGCCCACCCCTTAGAGGTTTTTGGTCATTTTAGCAATACCGCTTTGCATTTTAAATACCATTCATCTGGCTTCAAAGATCTGCACTCTGGCATCGGGCACTTGTCCTTTAAAAACCCAAGAGATCACAACAGGTCCCAGTTCCATGAAGAAAAGATACTGCCAAACCAGGACTATTGCATTACTTTGTATTCTATAGCCTGAAATGGACAATGATAACATCCAAGATTGCAGCAAAAATCTATGTGAAAAGGACTAATATGATAAAAACAAAGGCAGAAAACTACATTTGTTTGGAAATTGGAGTCACGGGCTTCGTTTGTGGAGGGGAGGGGGGAGCACAAAGATCGATAGAGTTTTCTTTTTAGGCTGAAAACATGATGTACCAGATGAACTTAAATTGATTCTGCTTCTCCTCCCCGCGCCCACCCACCCCTACCTTCCCCCTCATTCTGCAGCGAATGTCTGCGACAACGAGCTCCTGCACTGCCAGAACGGAGGGACGTGCCACAACAACGTGCGCTGCTTGTGCCCGGCCGCATACACGGGCATCCTCTGCGAGAAGCTGCGGTGCGAGGAGGCTGGCAGCTGCGGCTCCGACTCTGGCCAGGGCGCGCCCCCGCACGGCTCCCCAGCGCTGCTGCTGCTGACCACGTTGCTGGGAACCGCCAGCCCCCTGGTGTTCTAGGTGTCACCTCCAGCCACACCGGACGGGCCTGTGCCGTGGGGAAGCAGACACAACCCAAACATTTGCTACTAACATAGGAAACACACACATACAGACACCCCCACTCAGACAGTGTACAAACTAAGAAGGCCTAATTGAACTAAGCCATATTTATCACCCGTGGACAGCACATCCGAGTCAAGACTGTTAATTTCTGACTCCAGAGGAGTTGGCAGCTGTTGATATTATCACTGCAAATCACATTGCCAGCTGCAGAGCATATTGTGGATTGGAAAGGCTGCGACAGCCCCCCAAACAGGAAAGACAAAAAACAAACAAATCAACCGACCTAAAAACATTGGCTACTCTAGCGTGGTGCGCCCTAGTACGACTCCGCCCAGTGTGTGGACCAACCAAATAGCATTCTTTGCTGTCAGGTGCATTGTGGGCTTAAGGAAATCTGTTACAAGCTGCCATATTGGCCTGCTTCCGTCCCTGAATCCCTTCCAATCTGTGCTTTAGTGAACGTTGCTCTGTAACCCTTGTTGGTTGAAAGATTTCTTTGTCCGATGTTAGTGATGCACATGTGTAACAGCCCCCTCCAAAAGCGCAAGCCAGTCATACCCCTGTATATCTTAGCAGCACTGAGTCCAGTGCGAGCACACACCCACTATACAAGAGTGGCTATAGGAAAAAAGAAAGTGTATCTATCCTTTTGTATTCAAATGAAGTTATTTTTCTTGAACTACTGTAATATGTAGATTTTTTGTATTATTGCCAATTTGTGTTACCAGACAATCTGTTAATGTATCTAATTCGAATCAGCAAAGACTGACATTTTATTTTGTCCTCTTTCGTTCTGTTTTGTTTCATTGTGCAGAGATTTCTCTGTAAGGGCAACGAACATGCTGGCATCAAAGAATAACAGTTTACATATATAACAAGTGTAATAAGATTCCACCAAAGGACATTCTAAATGTTTTCTTGTTGCTTTAACACTGGAAGATTTAAAGAATAAAAATTCCTGCATAAACGATTTCAGGAATTTGTATTGCAATTTCTTAAGATGAAAAGAACAGCCACCAAGCAGTTTCACACTCACTTTACTGATTTCTGTGTGGACTGAATACATTCAGCTGACGAATTTAGTACCCAGGAAGATGAATTGATGTTCACTAGCTTGGACAACTTCTGCAAAATATGAGACTATCTCCACTTGGGAAAAATAACAACAGAAAAAAAAAAAAATCTAAGTGATTGCCAAGATTATGCCAAAGCCTGTTGGCAGAGTACTAAGAGACTTTTATTTTTAAGTCATGCTATTTTCACAGATTGATGGTGATCATGTGACTCTAGGGATGCTGATCTATGTATCTTTCCAAATACAGTGTTTACATGGAGTATCACAAGGCGCAACCTGGGGAACCAGGAAAGGAGCAGGGAAATTGAGTGATTTGCGATTTGACTTTGAATATATTCAGACTTAAGTATTTAGAGGAAATATCAAAATATAAAGCAGCAAGTAGACATAACTGCTGTTCCTGAGAATAAAGTTTGTTTTAAGTATTGCCCAAGTTGTAATAAATTCTTGTTTCTGCCTTTTATTAGGCCAATTACTGTGCAAGACAGCAAGGGGAGGCAGGTGGGGAAGAACCTTTGCAAAGTTTCAAAGAGGCTAAAACAGTGTGAATTTTGTTCCCAGCACACTGTTGTCCTACAGATTACAAATGTGTTAGCAGCAGCATCTCCTGGAATCAAAAACAATTATCAGCCCGAACCAGAGTCTTAAGGACAATGAAATTCTACATGACTTGGTAGAACAATAACCTATGATAGTGTCAGGTCAGAAGCCTAGTTCCAGTCTGAATTCTTCACCCTGCTGCCACTCCTTGCTGAAACAGGGAAGGGGGGAGGAATGTCTCCTGATAAATAACCTGGGTAAAAACTAGATGAAGGAACAGCATGTCTTATTGGTTTTGTTCCCAGAAAAGCCAATTCAAAGAAGGCAATAAAAGGTAAACAGGTAATGCCTGTGCCGCCTGCCACCCCACGTCTAAGTCTATTGAATGTTTGTTATTCAAACCAACAGTCTCTTTTGATGTAAGAAATAAGGAAAGATGGAAATAAATTAGAGCTTAGGCTTAGTGCCAGAGTGGCCAACCAGAAATTGGAGATTTACATTGGAAGCATAAATAGAAAATTATATTTCAGGCTCACCAAAGAAACACATGAAAATGCTGATAACATAGGGAGTTTGAGATTATTTATAATGAAGTGGATTTCTGATATTAAAATTGGAGTTTAAGTTGTCTTATAGTTTATTAGCACAAACCAAAGGCAGCCCGTGTTATTTCTGGCAACGATGCACTTTATTGTTATCTGCTCATGGCTTTGTCGCAACGCTCAGGAATCAGACACTGCACACTTCAATAGTTGGGATTCCAAAAGCTAATTCTAAAATTTAATGAAGGCCTGATTTAAACTGATTCATCTGCAGTTTATCTTTATGAGGCTATAAGAATCTAAATTGGTGAGGAATATCTTTCATTCAGTGTATTTAGATATAGTTTTCTGAATTTCCTGAAGCGATGTGAACTGCTTTTAATAAAAATTCACTTATAGGTATACAACAAATGGAAATGAAATGTTCTTTTTAAATCTGGATTCTCAAGTTCTTCTAAAGGAGCTACTCCTCTGAGGAAACCTCAACTCAGTGGACTTGATTCATCTGTTACTTTCCAGCATTCTTACAAAGGTGGTTTCATCTACAATGTTGTGCCCTAAGAACAGGACTGGGATGAAAAGCGGGTACTCAGTTGTTCGTATATTTGAGGTCCTAATTCTTGTGATTTTTTCCCTTTGATAAATCCCTTAAAGTGGGTTAATATAGTCTTGCATATGAGTTAATCTATCAACTTTCCCATATAGAACTGATATAATTCCTTCTGTCAATACTATTGATGGGCATAACATTTCAAAAAATGGGACAAAGGTTCAGCTATCTAGAAAGATTTGCTATTTATAGGAAGATAATGGACATGCCCTGCTGTGATGTGAGAGTTATTTATTTCTGACCCTGTACACAGCCTACAGGAAGAATTTAGTCCAGCAAAGAGGGGACCTTGCTTAGAGAGACCCATTCTGACTCTCCTCCAGCTTTCTCCCAGATATCAGGAACCTAGAGTTTCCTACTCAGATAACGCCCCCCACCCCCCCACACACACACTTTTAGGCCAAATGTGGGCCCCCTCTGGGGGTTTAAACTCCTGAAGGCAGGCAACATCCTGAGTGCATATACCTGGGCACAGGGAGTGGCAAAGGGTGCATCTGTGTGGATGGATTAGGCCCTGGGGCCTGGAGTGTGGAGTGTACACACAAGCAAGGAGAAGCCACTTGACATGAAAACAAGAGTCCACGGCTAAAAAATAAGGGGATGAGGGCTAGGAAGGAGATAGACAAGGGCTACCACGAGGCCGGGGGCCAGTACAGAACACTGAACAGTCTAAGAATTCTAAATCTATACCTGGGCTTCCAAGGGTGATGAAAGCATCATGTGTCAAAGTGGCAGGAAGGAAGATAATTTAACAGTTTGTTAGCTTTATATATGACTTTTAAATACTTAGACATGTGGCATGCGGTCCTCCATTGGTACTTTTGCACAAGGTCCTGCAGATATTTGGGGTCGATCTGCCTGAGGCGCCCTTGAGTCAGATCCCTAAGTTGGCACAAACTGCTCACCAGGTAACACAAAGAAAGGTCCAGGTTGGAAGAAGGCATCTGCTCCACAGTTCAGCTGGCCCTGTAGTTAATGCTCCCCCTCATCTTCTCTTGGACCTGTGGTCTGACTGGAGTATAAGAAATTTTGGATGCACTGGGGGACAACTGTGAGGAAATCTTGACATCGAATATTTTGTTCCATCTCCTTTACCCTCTATCAATAATCCAGTATGATTGGGATGTAAAGACCCAGCATTCTGAAATGGGATGCTCTGTACTATATGGGAAATGGGTTGTTGTACTTTACCGGTTGT
This sequence comes from Pongo pygmaeus, assembly GCF_028885625.2. Taxonomy (NCBI): domain Eukaryota; kingdom Metazoa; phylum Chordata; class Mammalia; order Primates; family Hominidae; genus Pongo; species Pongo pygmaeus. The sequence continues at coordinate 122,198,501 of NC_072373.2, read as the reverse complement.
TAAACACTAAATAAAATACCTGTTTAACAGATTCTCTGCTCACAGGATTGACCAAGATATGTGGGAACTGCATTTTCTATATATTTGTAATGTGAAAACACTGTAGGTATTTTTGATCTGGTACAACTCAGAGCTCAGCTTCCCGAATCTGAACTAGAATTCCTTACCTACCTTTCCTACTCCCAACCTTAATTGAGAAGGATGGCAAGGTGACAGTGGCTAAGCTGTATCAGAGAACAATATGAGCCACGAGGTAAAACTCCAAGTTTTTCATTTTGTTTTTTTATTTGTTTGTTTTTTAAAGAAAGTCCAATTGGAAAGTTTTAATAATATAGAAGAATGAAAATACAGGTAAGGGACACTCTCAAGGTTTTAAGTGTCTGGCCATGCACAATTCTTTCTTTACCTTAGGAAATAGGATTAAATTCTAATCAATTTTGTCTCTGAGAAACATCAAATGTTCATCTGACATAAATATTCTGTCAGTTCTGACCATTTCTGTATAGAATGATTTTATACTTTATGTTTTTACTTTCTTACACCAAAAGTAGCTTTCTCCTTTAGCTACCTAAAACAGATGCCAACAAATTCCCAGAATAAACTGCACATAAACATAATATGATGTCAGAAAGAATTAAGAATGCCAACTATCGTGTTTTGAATTTTCACCAGTAATCTTGGGAACATAGTGAACTTTTACTCTTCTGCACACCTGGTGAGGTGTGACTCACATGTTATTATCTTCATTTTGCATCTGAAATATCAAATAACTAAGAAACACACCTATCGCTTGTATACATCATATTATTGCGTTGAACTAGAAATGAGAAAATAACATCTGTGAAAAACTCATAATGATAATGAATAAAATGCGGTTACTTGAGATCTACTATGACAGGAAAGTTCTATCCCTAATACATTTTTAGAGTAGGTCTTGAAACAAGTCTAGCAAGAAGACCTAAATGATGTTAGGGGGTGTTGTTTAGAGTTACATAATTGAGCATTTATTAAGTGCCGGAATCCCCCTCTGCCTTCTCTCATCACCCAAAAGCTGTTCTTCATTGAAGGATGAATTAAAATGGAGTAGTAACATTTAAAATTATGTGATGTTTTTATTAACCTAAAATGATAGCTGGTAAAATGGGCCATTATTCTGCAAAAATCTAATTATGTTAACACTAAAGGTTTGGCTTGCCTGGCTGAAGCAAACTGCAGAGGATTGGAAGTAAAAATAATCTTCATTTTCTTAACTTAGTCCCATTTTTTCAAAGGCATTACTTTTAACTATTATTAAATTAGTGAACTGTGAATTCTATGGGGAAAAATGACTGGAAAGAGAAAAAATAATTACTACCCCTCTTACATCTGTCTGAATAGATTCTGAAACTCCTGCATGGCAAGAATGTGTCAAGTTGCCTTGAAGACATAACGTACCACAGCTGTATCCTCCAGCCGCCCTAATAGTACCACATTACTGCTTTGCTCTTACAAGGGGCAGTCATTCTAATCTAATAAAAGACAGAAAATGGCAGAAAATCGCACACCTGAAGTCCTGTTAAGAATAGGTGATTCTTTTTGCCCCAGGCAGGCAAGAACATAATGTCATTTTTGTTCGTTTGTATTTGCACCCTGAAGGAGGGCTGCTCCTGTTGGGGAATGGTTTTCCCTCTGCCAGTGTGAAACACTGCAGGAAAACATTCTCCAAGGAAATCGTATTTTGCTATTTACCAGTCATGACTACCCCATGAAGCCCTGAGTAATTGTTTTGGCTTTCATGGTGTGATAAACACCTAGAGGCAAAGAGATTAGCGTCATTACTCTCCGTCTCTTTTTCTCTCCCTTTGGAAAAAAAAAAAAAAAAAAAAAAGGTGGGGGGTGTCCAAATATAGTATGACAATGTTTTCAAGAATCTTTCAGTCAGTTGATGCTTAATTATAAAGACCCCAGCTAAATATTCCGTTTATTAAATTAATAGCGTGACAAGTATTGGAGAGCTTTACAACCACTTAAACTCGTGTTTACATCCTGTGTAATTACAATTCATAATTGGGAAAGCAGTCAAATCTAAATGCATTCTGATCAATGGTTCTCAGGCTGCCAAGTAGACCCCACACAACACATTAGAGTAAGTGACTTCAAAACAGGACTTCTACACCTAGAATTCAAACTAGGTTAGGGGAGGGCACTGTGGGGAGTCTATCAGTGAAGTGTTTAAAATTATATGTAAGATTTCCTATATATATGACATTGTTTTTCTGAATAGAGAAATAAATTCTTTTTTTAAATTTATAAAAGGCCTAAAAGTGTAAGAATGACTGCTCTGAATCCTAAGATTACGATTTACCCCAACTGTGGAAAGTCTCATTACATAATAAATTGTTGTCAGGAGGTGAATGATAATGACTCAGGTATATGAAAGCACATGTTTTCCTACAATCAGTTATTTATTTATTTCATACGAATCTTATCTCTACTGAGCTGCTAAGGAAATCTGTAGTCCCTGTTGTGTGTGTGAGTGTCTCTATATATTACCTCCTGAAAAAGTCTGATATAGTGTGAACTCTGATTCTGTTTTCAGGGTGGTGAGAAGCAACCCACTCTGATTTTTCTTTATTGCAGACATTTTGCTAGAAAGGGCTTCAGCCATTTTTTCCCACACTTCTCATAAAATTTATAAGAAAGAAAATAATATATGTGTGACACTGGAACATACTTGTTGAATTGAATGGCACAAAGTCGTTTCCTTTTTGACTGGTTTGTTTCATTTGTATGGCTGTTCTAGCTTAGAAGCATTAGATCAGGAGCAAAGGTCTTTCTAATTGTCTTTATGGCTCCCTGAGTTGTGGGCACTACTCTGATTATGTGAGGACTTACATTCCTAATCAGTCCTCTAGACCTGCACCTGCCACTAGCTGCTAGCCACCTCTGGCCACCGGGCGTATCAATGTTGTCAGTCCAAAGTCTTGTCAATTCAAAAGACACATCATACTTCAAACTCTTAGTACAAAAACAAAAAACGTGATTTATCTCTTTCATAATTTTCATATTGGTTACACATTAAAATGATAATATTTTAGATATACTGGATAAAATAAAATATATTACTAGAATTTATTTTAACTATTTTTTTCCCTTTTCTAATGTGGCTATTAGAGATTTTTGAATTACATGTGTGGCTCACATTATATTTCTGTTGGACAACACTGCTCTAGACACCTAATTTTTCCATCTATTAGCCCCTAAAATGGGGCTAATAATATTCAAGCAGTAGAAGTATTCACTTCCCAGAGTTAGTATGAAAATCAAGATGAGTTACTGAATATGAAATTCCTTGGTAAATTGTAGTTTTCCATGATAGTGATAATCACGATAAAATTTTCAAGCTCCTGTTCCACATTTGCAGATTTTTTGGAAGTTTCCAGCCAGAGATCTTGCCATAACTTTCTCTGAAAGTGCTCCAATGCAATAAATGCAACACTTTCAAAGTTTTGAATGTGACACGTGACCTGAACCTGGAGCTTACATCAGCAACAATGACAACAGGAGAATACTAATGGTAATAAAAAGATTAGTAATCAACAACCTTTATCAAAAGCCTTGAGCCAGGTACAATGTTAAGTATTTCTTTTTACTATCTTTATTCTAAATAATACACTGCACCTCTATTAATGCAGTTTATGAACACATAGTTGACTTGTAGTTTGCTTTCTGAAACTTAATTGCTTCTGATAAGTTATATATGTATACAACAAGAAGATGGCTAAATGTGACTTATAGTAGCAATTAAATGGACAAAGCAAAATTTGAGTCAACCATATGTGTATATGGTTGCATAATAGAGATACAGTATGTGAAAGGTGTCTAAATTTCTATAGTTGGATTCAAGTGTTGAACCTCACATTAATTTAAATTTTATCAATTTAAAGGATAATATTCATGAGATAGTATTTCTGTTATCTCATCACCACATTTAACAATCTTACAGGATCAACTTATCATTTCACACCTCAAACTCAAAATCCATCTTCACACTGGCCCCAGGACACCTGCCCAACCCATGAACCTTGAAAATGCTCTTCCCATTCTCATCTTCTTGACTGTATTTAGGTCTTTCTTAAAAACTTAGAATGCCTTTCAACACTCTTCACCCATTAAAACCCTATCCCACATCAGGTTCTGTCTTTCCAAGAAACCTTGACAATTCATCTCACTGCTTCTATTCCTGCTTAAAGATTTGACCCAGCAGCTAGTTCCTCCTATGTGTGACTTATCTTGTGACTTGTTATCTCTCCTACTAGATTATCAGTGTTAATACTGACATGACACATACATACATACACACATGCACACACACAGAGGACCTTGCATTTAGCAAGGCTCTATATGTGCATTCACAAACATCTGTTGAGCATCTAGTAATGTACTAAGCACTGCTCTAGTTGATTGGAACAACAGAGTCTAACACTGTAAATTACATATTACTTAAATTATGTAATATAAATCTATTGCTGTATTAAGTAATATAAATAAGAGCTAAAATAGAGTTCCTGAAGAGAAAATGTGTTTACACTCAAGATTTGCAAATTGAATCTCATTTTAAATTCATTAAGGAGTATTTCTAATTAAAACTTGTGGTTTATTCTTTTTTAAAAAAGTGATCAATATACCCCAATTTACCTTTTCTAATGGGATCAATATATCCCAATTTACCTTCTCTAATGTCAGATTTTGATATATTTCCCCTTTTCTTAAAACAGAAACAACTGCATTTCTCAATCTTCGTCATATTTAGCCCTTGGCTGGGCACACTGGCTCATGCCTGTAATCCCAGCACTTTGGGAGGCCGAGGCGGGTGGATCACTTGAGCCCAAGAGTTCAGGACCAGCCTGGGCAATATGGTGAAACTTCATCTCTACTAAAAATACAAAAAATTAGTTGGCCGTGGTGGTTTGTGCCTGTAATCCCAGCTGCGCGGGAGGCTGAGGCAGGAGAATCACTTGAACCTGGGAGGGAGAGGTTGCGGAGAGTCGAGATCGTGCTACTGCACTCCAGCCTGGGTGAAACAGCAAGACTCTGTCTCAAAAAAAGAAAAAAATATTTGGCCCTTGAGCTAACCATTTTCAACCTCGAGTGTGAATCAGAATCTCTTCGAGGGTTGTAGTAAAACAGTTTGCTGGAGCCAAGCCCCAGAGTTTCTGATTCAGTAGGTCTGAAATGGAGGTAAAGGGTGTGATTTGCAACAAGTTCCCAGGTGAGGTTGAAAACTGCTGATGCTGACGTGACTTTGAGAACCATTGGATTAAGCTAATTAAAAACCTCACTGCAGTTTAACAAGCCCCTCACTGGGTTTACCCTAAACTCCGCTTCCCTGAGGTTAACTAATATTAAAATGGGCATCATTATTCCTACCCAGAAGGGTTGTGGTGAGAATTAAATGAGATAATGTACATGAAATTATCTCATCTGAAGTTCACATTTATGAACTGTGAGTTAAAACTACACATTTTCAATTTAGCCATAAAATATGGCTAAAGCATATATTTCACTAGATTCTCCCACTCAAGCAATTCCAGCTATTGGAAATTCTGGTCTCTAAATTCAACAATTTTTACTGACAAAAATGATAAAATAATGGAATCATACAGCTGGCCAAGACCTTAGAGATTTTCTGGAGCGAGCAGTTAAATGTTTTGGAGCAGGTAAATAGTCAAACCTTTTTTGTTTACTTTTCTTGATTCAATAAAGCAATCAAAACAATTGAATGGGTTGCATGTATCATTTCTCAACTTGAATATTTGGTTTTTTCCTAAATTGAATTATTTGACCGAAACAAGCTGCTTCCAGACTAAAAGAAAAATAGAAACGAGATTCTCGTTTTTCTTGTCAGTTCATGGTTGTAGCTTCCAACGGATGCTCTGAGGCCCTGTGAGAGCCCACTTAATTAAAGCCTGGTTCGTTCTAACTCCAGTTTGCCCACTGACACACTCTGTGGCCTCACTCTATGATGTTTCTCTACCCACTAGAAGGGCTCAGGGGGCTGTTAATGTAAGGAATCAATGATCAAAAATTAATTTTAAAGCCTGTGGTAAGAGCACATTAACATGAACAGTGCAGCTTGCCTAGTGGAGAGTCTGAGCAGCACAGCTGACATCTTCCGAAGAATTGGAGAACAAAATTTTGCAGATAGCATGTGTCTTGAGAATAATGATGCATGTCACTAATAACCTAGTGCTAAGTTACAAGCTTAAATTGGAGACTCTGCAGAGGAATACACAGCCTCTGTAATTTTCAGTTTGGTGTAATAATATGGAAATGGCTTTTGGTGCCGGGATTGGATCAGCCTAAATGAGCTGGAATTGATAGCTGCCTGTAATACTAGGGGCAGGAGAGAGTCATCACGTCTTTGTCCTTGCTGACTTATCTAGGACTCTCCAGACATGACAGTTTTGAGGAGTGAGCCTTTAAATATGTTATGGAAACGCACTACAGTATCTTGCAGCACAGAGAAGGTGCTTCTAAAATTGACTCAACAAGAATACGGAATGGGGATCCTCCTTTCCAAGGAAGGAAAAAGCTTTCATTCCTATTAAAAGTAAAAGGAAATGCTAACTTCAGAAAAAATGTGATGGAGGTATTCCGGGGGAACAGAGAATTTCAAGAAGTAGAGCAATCCTAGCTCTCCCCTCAGAGACCCCCGCTCCAAGCCCCAATCCACTCTATCCCCTGGAAGTCATAGCATTCCAGAGGCTGACACCCACACCCTTCCTTTGGGGGCAATATAATGGACACTTTATTGTTACACTCACGATTGAAATGTTAAAACAGTGAAATTGGAAGTTTGTGGTCAGTGACATAGGAAATAAAGAGCTTCTTTAGTTTCTATATTACGGATAGCATCTCAAATACTGCCCAACAACTGGTTTCATTAAGAAGTCAGCAAGGCATGAGTAAATTATCAGGAGTGGAGAAGCAACAGCGAGTTTAGATTAACCTGAATGTAACCAAGCCTGATGAGGGCCTGTGCAAGGCATGCAAGTCTCCTTATTATCTGGTCCCTGCATATTTTTTCAGACTCATCTTGCTTGTCAGCCTGTGCTCCAGCTAAATGCAAGTGATTGCACTTCCCTGAAGACATCAGACTCTGATGTCCCATATGCTTTCACATGTGTTGTCCCTTTGGCCTGATATGTGCTTCCTCATTGTGCCCATCTGGTGAGCTTATATCCCTTAGGACCTGGTTGAGGAGCCTTCATTTTGATGCCCTGTTCCAGTTACCATTGCTGCATGACGAACCACCCCAAAACTTAGTGAGTAGCAAGAAAGGATGGCGTCTCATCTTTCCTCTGTGATATCTGGCACCTCAGTTGGGGGCAATTGATGTGACTGACAGCTGGGACCGGAGGATCCACTCTCCACATGACCCGAGTGCCTACACCTAGCCTGGCTGGCGACACAGCTGCAGAGAAGTCAGACATCTCATTTCAATGATCAAGATGCCTTTTATGACTTAGCCTTAGAACTCAATCACTCAACACAGTCAAAAGCTAACCCAGATTCGTGGGAGTGGACATAGATCTTGCCTCTTGCTGGGAGAAGTGTCAACGAATTTGGAATCTTGTTCCATCTCTCACCTCTCCCAGATAGGGTGGACAGTGTCTCCTTTGACCACCCAGTACCTTGCGACCTCTATCAACGCCTTCTTCTGACTGTGCTATGTAGCTGCTTAGCCCACTGGCTTCCACATTAGACCATGATGTCCTCACGGACATTGTATATGCAGGTCTGGCAAAGCACACATATGATATTGGACACCAAGTACTTAAATTAAGTCACCCTGAACATTGCCCAAATTAAAGGTCTGTATGTTTGGATTCCGAGCACACAGAGACCCCTTCTATCAAAGGGTATCTAACCCTCACACCAAGCCCAATTTCTCTGCGCTGTATGGAAGCACACTATTTCTGAATGGAGAACCTGGTGACCCACAGAATGTAGATTCAGACCTCTCAGAGAGATTATCAGTGGCCACAGCAGCACACCACCTTTCCAAAGGTGAGTGATCAAAAGCAAATGCCAACCATGATCAAGCCAAGGGCCCCAGGCAAGGAGAAGACCACCCACTGCAGGGCAGCAGGGCCAGGAATAATATGGGGCGCAGGAAAGAAGACTGTTGTAGACAGGATGCCATAGAAAATCTGCTGTTAGCACGGTCAGGCCTGGGTTGAGCATGAGGGAATAGGCTCCTGTTTTTAAAAGTGCTGTTATACAAAGCTCATCTAATTGCAGAGGCCAGGGTAAAAAGTCCATCATACTAAGCAGCAACGTTTTTTCCATCTGTTACAGACTGAATTGTGTTGCTCCAGATGCATATGTTGAATCCCTAACCCCCAATGCGACTGGATTTGGAGAGAGGATCTTTAAAGAGGTAATTAGGTTAAATAAGGTCATATGGCAGTGGGAGGGGGACCCTTATCCTATATGACTGTTGTCCTTACAAGAAGAGAAAGAGGCACCAGGGATGCATGTGTGCTGAGAAAAGGCCATGTGAGAACACAGTGAGAAGGCAGCCTTCTGCAAGCCAAGGAGACTGGCCTCAGGAGAAGCCAACCATGCCAGCACATTGATCTTGGACTTTTAACCTAGCCCTGGTAAAGTAATAAACCCTCTAAAGTCCCAAGTTCAAACAAGAACAAACAAACAAAAAAAGCTCTTGCTAAGTTTGTTCATTTATTCTCCAACTACTTATTGAGAACATAGTATGTGCCAGGAATGATTTTGATTCTAGCACCTAGATACAGTGGAGGACAATATGATCCTGTTCTCACAGAGCTCATATTCTGGTGGTGGGTGACTGGCAAGAGCAGAGGCACAGATGGTGATACGTGATCCAGGAGTGGAGAGTAACAGTAGGTTGAGGCCACCTGAGACAGAGATGAGATGAGGCGTCATGACACAATGGCTTTTAAGCAGAAACCTAAATTAGGAAATGGGCATTACTGATATCTTAGAGAAGAACCTGGCAGGCAGAGAATACATCAAGGGCACATATCGGGGGCAAGAGTGTGTGTGAGGAACAGCAAGAGGGAAACATGGTTGACCAGGCCAAGCAAAAAGGAAGGTGGTACAAGAAGTGAGAGAGATGGCCTGGGCTATGTCATCTTTTATGCTGATGAAGTTACGCAAATATTTCAATGAGGATTTCTGGTGCCCATAGGAAATAAAATGAGGAAAATAACCCCCTTAGAGGGCTGTGCTTTAATTAGATTTATTTCTGTGCTGCCAATTTTGCTAATAAGAAGCAAAGTAGTAGGAGGTATTCAATAAATGCTTGTGGAATGAATGAACTCAAGAATGCATGAATTAGCCAATTTAGCAATAATGCATCCGGACATTCTAATCAGTTTCAACCTTGAACTATTGGTGTTTATCAAACCATCGATGCCAGGTTTTGATTCAGAAAACATGGGGAATAAATGTTACAGGGTAACCAGTATTTGTTCCACAATCAAAAGAGAAACTGCAAAGCCTGGAAATTGTATCCAAGGAATTATCTAGCCTTCATGAACTAGAACTAGAAGCACTCGCCAGGGATGTCAAAGGCATCCTTTCCTGGAATCAGCCTTTTGTGTCCAATGGCCTATGAGAGGCCTACCTAGATGTCTAATAGGGGTGCTTAACCAATATGTCTAAAATACCAAACTAATATGCCCCCCTCCTCCAGCCCCTACCTGCTCTCCAACTTCCCCATGTCACAATGTGACATCTCCTTTCACTCAGTTTCTCAGACCCAGAAGCCTGAAGATTCCTCTTTCGATCATACATGCAGTCAGCAAGCCCTTCCGGCTCCACATATCAAACCCGGCACCTCTCCTCACTGGCCTACTGCAACAGCATCCTTACTGGTTTCATTTCCTCCAGCCTTACCCCTCTTCACTCCATCTCCCCTTTAAATAAGAAAATATGGTCACGCCTGCCTCTTCTCAAACCTGCCAATGGCTTCTCCTCACATGTAGATTAAAGTATGAAGGTCTTACTGAGGCTCACAGACCCTCCATAAATAGCCCGCAGCTACATCTCCAGCAAAATTTCTCTGAAAATTCAAACATCCCTCCCTGACTCCCCTTCGGACATATTCCTTGCCTTTCTCTCAAGCCCACTCTGTCTCGAGGCTCTGTACATGCTGTTTCCTCTGCCTGGAATCTTCTTCCCTAGATATTCTCCAAAATTCAACTAGGACTTTGCTCAGATGTCACCTCAGCAGAGAGGCCCCTCTTTCTCACCATCACCTTCTATTCCTTTATCCTGCTTTCTCTTCCTACTGCTTACCACCACTGACATTATATTATTTGTTTGTTCATTGTCTGTCTCCTTCCACTAGAATATCTGCTGTGTTTGCAGCTGAATTCCGAGCACCCAGAACAGTGTCTGACATTATAGAAGGCACTAAACAAATATCTGTGGAATTAATGAATGAACAAACAAATGCTTTTGATCACAGCGTCCTTGCCTGCAGAAACCAGAGGAGGCCTTAGGACCCTTCTGAGCAGTGCTCCCAATGACCACTAGCACTGGAAAAGAATTTCAGTTCAAGAAATGAAAATGACATGCCATCCCTGCATTAAACCGTAGGATGCTTTTGTTTTTTGTCTTTCCAGCAAGGACTGTTGTATTTGTCTCTTTGTTCCTGGAAACTAATAGCTTCTGGGCCTAACAGGCATTTGTTAAGTGTTTGCCAAACTGATGCTCAGTAGACAAGTAAAAGTAGGGAAGATGGCTTTGTGGCTCATGTGTAAAGCTTAACTGGTGATTTGGTAGCCCTAAAATAATTCTTCAGATACTTTATTGACCCTCAATATGCCAAGCACTGTGCCTCATAGCCTGTGTTCCTTCCCTGTATCCTCCATGACTCAGCTGGGGGTTTGGAAGGAGAGAAGGCACAGCTCACCACTAACCAGCTGGATCCAAGAAGCGTCTGAGCCCTATGACTTTCTTCAGCCCAGCCTGCTCCCCCAGCCTCTCTCACTGGCATGGCCTAAAGTCACTGGGCTGGTGTCTCCCCTGGGATCGCAGGAAGAGAAGAAACGGTGCCACTTTAGCCTGTGTTTATCTGTAACTTTCAAGAACAGTATTGTTCATGTTTGTGACAGGAGCCCTTAATTTACATTTGACATTTTCTCTCTCCTAATGTTAACACCCAGTCACTCAGGTGGCATGATCATTTGATAGGTCCCCAGAGACTGAGCTTTCTGCATTACTTTGTGCCAGAATGGCACTCTTGTGATAGGTGCTAAATAAGGACAAAGTGAGACAGGGAGTGCTGTTTTGTGTTTGCAAAACTTCTTTCAGCCAAGGCTCTCCAAGCACAGTACAAACATTAAGAGGAATTATTATCTCCACTTTACATAAAGAGGAGAAACATTTGATTTCTTTAGTAATAGCCTCTTATAACCATTTCCAAATGTAATTACATTGGTTGGAAATGCCAACTTATGCAATGAAATTACCAGCACATTACATAAGACAAATAAAAGGAAATGATACTTCATAGAAGGCATCAAGTACAAGAATAGTCTCCTCTAGATCCTCACTCCTCCTCTAACTAGAGTTAAAACACTAGCATCATCATTGTGAGGAAATATAAAAGACAATTGTAAGCATCTTTCTAGGCCATGGTTGAATGTTCTAACATTATTGCATGAAAATGCTGGATGTAAGAGTTTCCCCTGAGAGTAGGGGAAAGGCTGCCCCCTACCCCTCAGACATTCATTCTCTAAGTGGAAACATGAGCAAGTAAATTTTTACCAAACACCAGTTATGCACCTGACATTGCACTAGGTGCATTCACGTACTTGATCTCCTTCAAGCCTCATTACAATTCATCTTACAGAGGAAAGAGCTGTGGCTTAAAGACACAGGGGGAGCTGGGTCTCAGGTACCAGGCTTGATGCTCTTTCCATCCCCTACAGCTGTAATCCCAGGCCAGAGATGGGATCACCACCCTCCTTTCCAGCAACTCCAGTTCCCCACTATTCTAACACCCATGGAGGGTAGAAGGCTGGCCCTCCTGGATTGCAGATGGTATGTCTGAGTCACGAGGGTGCTAAGCTCTGAGAAAAAGCCTGCTGGGGTTAGCCATTCTTATTCTAGTAGCCTCCTCACTGCCAAGAGGCCTCCAATACCCACCCAGATTTCAAACATCATTCCTTGTTTGGCAGAGTAGTTTGGAGTGTGGTCTTTGAGGTCAAATCACATGTGTTTAAAGCCCAGTTTCTCCACTTATAAGCTACGTGATCTTGAACACTGACTTAACCTTAGTGCCCCAGTTTCTTCCCTATAAATGGGTTTAGTTATGTCTATATCACCTTGATAAAGAAATTTAATGTATCATAGAACATAACAAGCACTTACTAAATATTGGATATTACCATTATCATCTGTATTACTATTAAATTCCTTCAGTAGTATCATCTACTCTCATTGTTTTAGCCTCCACTTTTACATGGGCACTTCTCACTCTCTCCCTCTGTGTTACCCCCTTCTCAGAGTGGCCAGCACAGGTCTGATTGAAATGGGAGCCAGTAGCCAGTGCTGGCTGATCTGGCCCTATGGGAATTGGGTCAGGCAAGTGATCCTGGCATAATCTTGAGCATAAATGGCCAAAAAGTATGCACCAATTTTGTCTTACAGGTTTGTGAAGGATCAAAGTTTGCCCGAACATTTTCCTTTTCAAGTTTAAATGGTTAGAAAAAGCCAATGCCAGTGAAAAAGCAAGAGACACAGGAGCTAATAATCAGAGAAATGGCAGGGAATGTGGGTAGTGGGGAGGATAGGTGAGGGGAGTGATAAAAAGAGAATTATCTGTTCCTCTTAGTCACAAAACTTGTAGTCATATTTGCTTCCTCCCTCATGTGCCCGCTCAGTTTCAATCAACCCGTCCTATTGATTCCATTGCCACCAGGTGTTTTGGGCTTGGCTTTGTCTCATTCATTCTCACTGCCCCCATTTCATTTCAGACCTTCTTTTCCTGCCACCTGGACCATTACAATAGCCTATCTTCAGCTTTTCCTAGCCAGTTCATCCTACTGCCTGCTGCCAGGGAATCTGTACAAAATGCACTCTGAAAATTCCAGTTCTGCCCTTACAACAAAAATCTTAGAGATGCTCATTTTATCATTTAGTAAATCCACAGGTCTTATCGTTTTCTAATGTTCACTAGCAAGTCTGGCTGCTCGCTGTCCCCAGAACACATGTATCTTGTGTATGCATGAACCATGTATTATGTAGCCTCTCTGTGTTTCAATGCCATTGCACGCACTAGGGATGCAAGAATGAACAGTTGGTCCTTGAACGCCAAGAGGTCATGGCATAGCAGGGGAGATAGGCAGGTACCAATGCGGATGTGTGTCAGAAAGAAGTGGAAAGGATCCAATCTGACAAGTCTGATCGGCAGTGCTTGCTTGGAGGTGTCTTCTCATTTAAAATGCTAACAGTATGGAGCTATATCATTAATCATTGAATCATTTTATTAAATGGACAAATCTGAAAAAGAATGGAGAACAAGTGGGTCAACAGTAGAAAGACAAATAGAATAAATAGGGGCCACAACTTAAATACCTTTAGCAGTCAGACGAGGAGTGGCTTGTGGAACCGTAAGGGGTGATGGGGACTTTATGCCCTGCCTAAGTGCATTCACAGTCCATTTCCTTTCAAAACTCTGTGGCAAATCAAACAGCTCCACAGGTCAGGATCAGCCCACTGGAAGCCATTGGCAAACTGCCCCAGTTGGATGAGAAGTGCCAAGGATCCTGAACCTTCACATCCTGGATGCTGTTCCACCACCTTGAAGGAGCTGCGTGTCTTTGGACAAGTAACCCAAATTATTTGAGCCTCAGTATTCTGCTCTGAAAACCAACATAACAATCGCTACCCCATAGAGTCCTGTGGGATTCACAAATGTAGAATTGGTTTTCCATTATAGGAGTGCTATTAAATCAAGAAAAACCAAAAAGCCAAAGAAATGACCATAGAAGGGTTACTGACACCACCTTAATTTCCCAATTATGTGCAGAGTTCAACTTTCAAATAAGATGAAATCGTAAGCGATGGCACCTGGACTCTTTTGGTTTCCAAGTCTTCCCCTCTTTTCATCCAGGCCACGTTCTCCTTGACAGAGCTGTCTACAGATAACACCAATTCACTTTCACTACAGGATGGGAAATTGTTCTGAAGATAACAATCTACTTATGCAACTGCATATACACATTTTCATTTCTTTTGGCAATAAAGCCTTTTAAAAATGTACTTTTTCAACACGTGGCCATAAAACTATTGGGTAGGACCTTATAATCTCAGGACCAAGAATTTTGTTAATAGCACAAAAAGGGAATTTTAACCAATATTACAGAACTACAGCAGTCAAGAAGCTGTTTCCTGAACAACATAATAGCTAAGCCACATTACCTTTGCTGCCATGTGAAGAGTGAGAAATTCTCTAAATTAAATCAGTCAGAATGGCGAACCTGAGAGGCACCTCCTGACTGAGACCTCCAGCAGCAGGGCAGAGGGCGAGTCTGGGAAATCAAGCAGAATTGAGGTTCCCCTGAGAGAGCAGTTAAGAGTAGAATCGGGAGGTGTTTCTAAGTTTGCCAAGTCTTCTCTTGCTGACAGACTGTGGCTTCCCAGTTGACTATTTCACTTTTGTTTTATGTTTCTGCTTCTGTGCCATGGCCTTGTAAATACCACAGTGTAATTACGGCAGGTTTCTGTTCTCTGAGCCTGTACGTAGAAGGTAAAAACTCCCAGCTATGCATATGTGTCAGGACTAAAGGCAAAATAACCTCGTGGCCTCATGATACTCAGATGTACTTCTTTTGAAATGGGGCATTTGGGCTAAGCAGGAGCTGGACCTCAGATGTACATGGGGAGAAGGGGAGGCCACTCCTCTCTAGCCCTGAGACTCAGCTATTGTGGAAGCTATTCATAAATGGTGTTAAGAGGCACCTTCTCCCACTTGGGTTGTTTAGGATTCAGATGCTACCAAGAAGTGGAGTAAGGTAATGTTCTCTCCCCTCATTCATCCCCACAAGAAGTATATATTTGCATCTCTAATTTATTAGAATGCTGACCTGGGATGGATCAAATCCAGGACCAATTACAAGAAAGGACATAAGGAGCCATAAGAGGAAGGTGACTCTGGAGTCAGTGCCACAGC
Organism: Pongo pygmaeus; assembly: GCF_028885625.2. Classification (NCBI taxonomy): domain Eukaryota; kingdom Metazoa; phylum Chordata; class Mammalia; order Primates; family Hominidae; genus Pongo; species Pongo pygmaeus. The sequence continues at coordinate 122,183,290 of NC_072373.2, read as the reverse complement.
CTCAGGTGCAGGGGAGAGGTTTAGATTGCAACCTAGTCATCCTTGTGGTGTGAAGGTACTTTGGGGAAGTGGCTCTGAGTATGATCAGTGCTCCCACAGGAAATAATGGGACACTCAAACAAAAAAATTGGCCAGGCATGGTGGCTCAGGCCTGAGAGGCTGAGGCAGGAGGATTGCTTAAGCCCAGGAGTTTGAGGTTACAGTCAGCTGTGATCATGCCACTGGACTCCAGTCTGAGTGACAGAGTGAGACCTTGTCTTAAAAAGTTGGGGAGGGGGAGAAATTGAGGAGCATATAATGAAGGGACTATGAATAAAGCTAATGATTAAAAAATGATAAAGTATTGAGTTGGGGAAACAGATACCAGCCCCTAGGCCTAAAGGGTGAGAATGTGAGCTGTCACCAGAACCTGAAGAGACTGGCAGCTTTATGGGGGCTGTGGGCTTTGGTAAAGAAACCAGCCTATGCCAACTTGCATCCTGGCAGGAAAGAATCCTGGGAAATAAACTCCCATCCTCTGCTCTTGAGTCTCCTGCCAGAGCCTCTCATTGGCCAAACTCAACAGGGATCCGGAGGGCAAAAGAGCCTGCTCATGTAATCCATGAAGAAGCCGTAAAGGATTTCCCAAGGCTCTCAGCAGGTGGAATCCTAAAGGTGCATTTCCAGGGACAAATGGAGAATGCAGGTCATCATTCTCCTTACTCCTCCAAGATACTGGCCAACTGGCTCCATGAGAGAGTCTTCACCAAAGTCAACCCAAGTGACTTTATTAGGCATATCTCCAAGGGACTGTCAAGGCCTGTTCTTTATGGCTTGCAGCTCCCCATAATGTTGAGAAGTTTCTGGGTCTACCAGTCGCAACTAGGATGTTTTCCAGCATGAAAGCCAGTACAGAAGAGATAGTGAAAGCTATGGCCTGAGGCCCCAAAAGCCCAGTTGGAGTGGATGATCCTGTTGCAGTGGCACTGCTGCAGGATGCTTGGGGGCCATCAGTGTCAGAGACTAGCCTCATAAAGATACATGCAAACTCCCAGTTCTTCAACAAGGGACTCCTCGGAGCCAGGAGCAGGACTGATATGTAAACACTCCAGGGAAATCTCAGACATGGGAATATAGCTCAGCAAACTTTTTCTACAAAGGGCCAAGTAGTAAATATTTTAGGTTTTATGGGCTGTTTGTTCTCAGTTGCAAATACTTAATTCTGTCATTGCTGCATGAAAATAGCCAGACAGCAAGTCAACAAATGACTGTTGTTGCGTTCCAGTAAAACTTTACAGAAACAGGTGGTAGGCTGGATTTGGCCTCCAGCAGCAGTTGGCTGACCCCTGGTATACAGAATTGAGGTTTAGGGTATTCATCTACTTCTGCCCTCATTTGTACCTGCAAATGGAGAGGCTGGCAACATTCGTGCTGTGTGCTGACATTCCAGATTTCTTTTAGATTGTAAGCCACATGAAAACAGAAGCCATGTCTTATTTACCTGGGCATCCTTACTACACACGATTGCATAAATGAATGAATCAATCAAACAATAAAAAATTAGGCTGGGCACAGTGGCTCATGCCTGTAATCCTAGCACTTTGGGAGGCCGAGGTGGGTGGATCACTTGAGGTCAGGAGTTCAAAACGAGCTTGGCCAACATGGTGAAACCCTGTCTTTACTAAAAATACAAAAAAAAATTAGCCAGGCATGGTGGCAGGTGCCTGTAATCCCAAATACTCAGGAGGCTGAGGCAGGAGAATCACTTGAATTCAGGAGGTAGAGGTTGTAGTGAGCCAAGATGGCGCCTCTGCACTCCTGCCTGGGCAATAGAGCAAGACTCTATCTCAAAAAAAAAAAAAAAAAAAAAGAAAAGAAAAAAAAGAAAGAAAAGAAAAGGAAAAAAAATCCACAAGGGGAATAATATAATTTATACTTCCATTTGCCGTTCTTGTTAACCAAAATTAAACCTTATGCCTTTTTCATATATTTAAAATATTGAATGATCAGAGATGTACAGAGAAATGTAAACCCTGTATGGGTCCTAAATTTCTTATAAAAATTAAACCAAATTTTCATGAGCTGACTGGTGCTACTTTCTAATGATGGTAGAATAGGCTAGGCTAGCTCAAACAAACAATTGTTGTGAGTAGAAAAGTAAACAGGATCCTAATCAACGTGTTTGCTAATGAGACTCCCTGAATGGGTGTTTAGCCATAACACATGAATTAGGTGTTTGTTCCTAACATATGTTCAACTTATGGGGTTGGATATTTAGTGCTTTATTTATTATATGTGAGCTTCAAAAACTACAGAAAAAAAAAACCCCTTACTACTCTGTTTTTTATGATCTTGCACACATTTTTTTCTCTATATTCCCCCCCCCCGTAACCCCCAGAGTGTCTATGGTACACCTGCTATTATTAGTGATGTCACAAAAGATGACTTTGGAACTGCCTGCGAGACAACAGTCTAAACACCCAACCACGAATGCAATAAGGCAAAGAACTGAGGAAGAGAGTATCTAATACTACCTAAGTTGTATAAGGTTGACCAACACCTCCCTTTCCAAGTGAAAATTGCAAAGCCAGAGTTACAGGTAGCTCTGCCTTCCACATAGTCTGATTCTTCTTTATGATTCTTCTTTGTGATGAATGGAGAACAGTACATCCAAAAGTACAGCCAACTGAACAGTGCTTCTTCTTTTTCCTTAAGTAAACAGCAGTTTGAGTCATTTGACTAAAATATTGAAGTAAGGAGTCCTTAGCTTTCCCACAGCAGAAACAAACTTTTGGGTATAGTAGAGTTTGGGGGCACAAAGACTAGTGAATGTGTTTCAGCATGAGCAGCTGGAAATATCTATGATCAAGCATCAAGGAAGAGATACAACCTCCATTTCTAGGTCACTGAATTTATTCAATAAATATTCATTGAGCATTCAGCAAGTATCCAGCAGAGACAAATCCAAATCTGGATGCTGCTAGTTCATCCAGTTCCTTGTTGAGTCTACATACAAACTGGATGTTTGTATGTAGGTGTGTATTTGATACTTGCTTTATAATCATGATGGAATCAGAAGTCAAGTCTCTGGCCACTGACACTCTTCTGTATGTGTTTGTGCCACCTTTTGCCGTGCCCTACCTTGACATATCTAGTCAGGAGGATGTGCAAAAACAACAAACAGTTTTGTAGCTTATCAACAGGCAGTAGATAAAACAATATTCTTTTTGTTCTTTGTTTTAATTTTAATTTTTAAGTTCTAAGGTACATGTGCAGGTTTGTTACATAGGTAAATGTGTGCCATGGTGGTTTGCTGCACCTATCCACTCATCACCAAGGTATTAAGCCCAGCATGCATTAGTTTTTTTCCCTAATATTCTCCCCTACCCACACCCTCCTCCAACAGACCCCAGTGTGTGTTATTCCCATCCCTGTGTCCATGTGTTCTCATTGTTCAGTTCTTACTTATAAATGAGAACATGCAGTGTTTGGTTTTCTGTTTCTATGTTAGTTTGCTGAAAATAACAGCTTCCAGCTCCATCTATGTCCCTGCAAAGGACATGATCTCATTCCTTTTTATGGCTACATAGTATTTCAGGGTGCATATGTACCACATTTTCTTTATCCAGTCTATCTTTGATGGGCATTTGGGTTGATTCTATGTCGTTGCTATTGTGAATAGTGCTGCAATGAACATAGACATTCATGTATCTTTGTAATAGAATGATTTATATTCCTTTGGGTATATACCCAGTAATGGGGTTGCTGGGTCAAATGGTATTTCTGGTTCTAGATCTTTGAGGAATCGCCACACCATCTTCCACAATGTTTAAACTAATTTACATTCCAACCAACCATGTAAAAGCAGTCCTATTACTCCACAACCCTGTCAGCATCTGTTGTTTCTTGACTTTTTAATAATAGTTATTCTGACTGTCATGAGACGGTATCTCATTACCGTTTTCCCAGTGAAACAGAATAGAAAACTCAGAAATGAGACCACGTATCTACAACTATCCGATCTCCAATAAACCTGAAAAAAAAAAAAAAACAAGCAATGGGGAAAGGATTCCCTACTTAATAAATGGTGCTGGGAGAACTGGCTAGCCATATGCAGAAAATTGAAACTGGACCCCTTCCTTACACCTTATACAAAAATTAACTCAAGATGGATTAAGAACTTAAATGTAAAACTCAAGACTATAAAAACCTTAGAAGAAAATGTATGCGATACCATTCAAGACATAGGCATGGGCAAAGATTTCATAACAAAATCACCAAAAGCAATTGCGACAAAAGCAAACATTGACAAATGGAATCTAATTAAACTAAAGAGGTTCTGCACAGCAAAAGAAACTATCATCAGAGTGAACAGGAATCCTACAGAGTAGAAGAAAATTTTTGCAATCTGTCCATCTGGCAAAGGCCTAATTCCAGCATCTACAAGGAACTTAAATAAATTTACAAGAAAAAAAAAACCAAAAACCCCATTAAAAAGTAGGCAAAGGACAGGAACAGACACTTCTCAAAAGAAGACATTCATGTGCCAACAAACATATTAAGAAAAAGCTCAACATCATTGATCATTAGAGAAACAGTCTTAATTTTTGGTGAAAATGAAAAACAATATTTAGTTTATTTCAATCTATGTAAAATGTGAATTTCATCTTTCAGTTTTTAAAAGAGCAATGTCTATTTCTTCCTAAAACCTGTTGTTCTAGTATTCCTATTCTGATAAATTATAAAATATCTTTCTCTTCTGCCTTTTTTCTGCAGAGACCTGTCTCTTCCCCACATCTCACCTCTGCCCTTTCAACCTCTGACATGTGTTTGTTACTCAGAGCACCAAATGGTGGTCAACAAGTTAACTGGAAAACATCAGACAAGGAGAAAAAAATCCTTACTGCTTCTTGACTTATGTTGGCCTGAAAGCACAGTGATTTATATCACATCAGAGGGACAAGTTCTTGGTATGCTGGCCTATGTATGGGCAGATGACCTCTTCCCCAGTAAATGTATTGGATTAATAGAAATGTTAAATTCTTTAAGTGCATATATGTTTAAAATTCTATGAAAGGCAGACACGTTTTAGCTCAGGGCCTGGTGGCTAGGTTGGTTCTCTCCTTTCCAATCGGAGACCTCTGCCGCAAACATGCTCTGCCAGATCCTCGGTCAGGCCAAGAAGCATCCGAGCTTGATCCCCCTCTTTGTATTTATTGGAACTGGAGCTTCTGGAGCAACACTGTATCTCTTGTGTCTGGCATTGTTCAATCCAGATGTTTGTTGGGACAGAAATAACCCAGAGCCCTGGAACAAACTGGGTCCTAATGATCAATACAAGTTCTACACAGTGAACGTGGATTACAGCAAGCTGAAGAAGGAATGTCCAGATTTCTAAATGAAATGTTTCACTATAACGCTGCTTTAGAATGAAGGTCTTCCAGAAGCCACATCCGCACAATTTTCCACTTAACCAGGAAATATTTCTCCTCTAAATGCATGAAATCATGTTGGAAATTACACTGATTAAATCAATAAATAACTGAAACTTGAACAAATAAATAAAATAAAATAAAACAAAATAAAATTCTATGAAACAAAATAGCACAACATTTATACCCCCAAAACATCCTGCTAAAACTATTTCTTGCCCTATGAACAACATGACATGAGCACAGATCGTGAAAAATACTGACATTTTAGAATAAATTATTAATGGAACTGGAGTTGATAAGAGGCAGATAGTTAAATACCGAGGAAAAAACTTGAATCAATCACTTTTATGCTCTTTCTGAATTTCTCATTTGCTTTTAAAAATAATTGTTTAGTTCTATAGAAACTATAGACTTATAGTGAAAGAAGACATACTCAGCTACGGCCCTTGAACCTTCAGTGGACAGCACTATTGTCACCTTTAGCCAGTGAATTAAGAGCTCTGTTAGAGAGAAAAACGGTATATTTTCAATTCAGATTGACACTGTTCAAGATGCAGGTATAACTGACATCTCTTTAATAATACTGTATTCAAATACATCACAGGATCTGAGAAAGTGTCTGACGCTTGGAGTAAGCATGAAGTCAAACACTGGGAAAAAACACGTTTCAGTCTGTCACAGATGTTCTCAGCAAAAGTGTGTAGGATGTTATAGCTGATGGGAAATTTAACATGTAGAGACTGTTTAATGAGTTAAGTCCTGTTCTTTAAAAAAAAAAAAAAAAAAAAAAAAAAAAAGCTTCCAGCCAGGTTTCTGAGTGGTATGACTCTTTGTTTTTAATTTGCCAATAGGAGGTAAGATATAAAGTCAGTCCTCATTCAGCTATTATATTATATTCCAGCAGGTCATCTTTAAGAAAGTCATGCGGGAGAGGAAGGATTTTTCGAAATGATTTTTAAACTCTCTTTGGGGGAAATGATGCAATGTCCTAAAGATATGGATTTGACCAAAATTGTTTGGGAAAAAGAAAATCTGATCGTGTGATTGCATGAGACCATTCTATTAGGTTGGTGCAAAAGTAATTGCAGTTTTTGCCATTACATTTAATGGCAAAACACTAAAATAGAGATCAGCATTCAAGTGATCAGCCAAGGACAAAGATTGCACTAAAAATCTGAGAACATGGGAATATGACTCCTACTTGCCAAAGAAAATTTCAAACCACTGAATTGGAAACATTAGCCCTAAAATGATTGGATTAGATCTCACCTCCAACCCTTTTACCCTAGCTCCATTATTTTTCAGATAAGGAGACCAAAGGCCTAAGAGTAAAAGTGATTTCTCTGGTCATATTTTTTACTTATTCATTAACTCAATAAGCATTTAATGAACAACTCTGATGAAACCAGTGCAATGCTAAATGGTAGGCAGGGGTGGATCTCTATTTACAGATCCAGAATCTTTTACAATTTTAAGATAAAAATGCATAAATAGGTCAAAAGGTGAACACTTTTGTAGAATAATGGAAAACACAAAAAATGTTAAAGCCAATAATCATCACAAGCATCATAAAATCCAGAAAAATAGCATAATATTTATATGAAGTAACTGCCTGTCACACACACTTCTATACCGACATACCTAATATTACTGTGCTTTGCTATATTGTGCTTCACAGATACTGTGTATTTTTACAAATTGAAGGTTTGTGGCAACCCTGAGTCAAGCAAGTCTATTTCCAACAGCATGTGCTCACTTCATGTCTCTGTGTCACATTTTGGTAATTCTTGCAATATTTATTTCAAACTTTTTCATCATTATTACGTCTGTTGTGGTGATCTGTGGTCAGTGATCTTTGATGCCTCTATTGCAATTGTTTTGGAGCACTATGAAGTATGACCAAATAAGATGGCAAATCAATCCATAAATGTTGTGTGCATTCCAACTGCTCCACTGACTAGTCATTCCCTGTCTCTCTTTCTCCTCAAGCCTCCCTATTCCCTGAAACATGACAACATTAAAATTAGACCAATTAATACCTTACAATGGCCTCTAAGTGTTCAAGTGAAAGGAAGAGCCACATGTCTCTCACTTTCTATAAAAAGCTAGAAATGATTAAGCTTAGCAAGGAAAGCATGTCAAAAGCTAAGTCAAAAGCTAGCCCTCTTGCATGAAACAGTTAGCCAAGCTGTGAATGCAGAGGAAGAGTTCTTGAAGGAAATTCGAAGTGCAACTCCGGTGAACACACAAATGATAGGAAAGCTAAATAGCCTTATTGCAGATATGAAGAAAGTTTTAGTTGTCTGGATAAAAGATCAAATCAGACTCAACATTTCCTTAAGCCAAAGCCTAATGAAGAGCAAGGCTCTATGTCTCTTCAATTCTGTGAAGGCTGAGAGAGGTAAGGAAGTTGCAGAAGAAAAGTTTGAAGCTAGCAAAAATTGGTTCATAGAGTTTAAGAGGCCATTTCTGTAACATAAAAGTGCAAGGTGAAACAGCTAGTGCTGATGTAAAAGCTGTTGCAAGTTACCCAGAAGATCTAGCTAAGATAATTGGTGAAGATGGCTATGCTACACAACAGATTTTCGATGAAGACCAAAATCTTTCTGTTGGAACAAGATGCCACCGAGGATTTCATAGCTAGAGAGGAGAAGTCAGTGCATGGCTTCAAAGCTTCAAAGGACAGGCTGACTCTCTTCCTAAGGTCTAATGCAGCTGGTGACTTAAACTAAAGATCATTTACCATTCTGAAAATCCTAGGGTCCTTAAGAATAGGCTAAATCTTCTCTCTAAATCTCTATAATCTACTCTATAAATGCAAAGTCTGTATTACAGTACTTCTGTTTATAGCATGGTTCACTGAATATTTTAAACTCACCACTGAGATATACTGCTCAAAAAAAGATTTCTTTCAAAATATTATTGCTTATTGATAATACGCCTAGTCACCCAAGAGTTCTGATGGAGATATACGAAGAGATGAATGTTGTTTTCATGCCTGCTAACACAATATCCATTCTGCAGCCTATAGATCAAGGAGTAATTTCAATATTCAAGGCTCATTATTAAAAAAGAAAACATTTTGTAAGGCTATAACTGCCATAGATAATGATTCCTCTGGTGGATCTGGGAAAAGTAAATTGAAATCCTTCTGGAAAAGATTCACTATTCTACATCCCATTAAGCACATTTGTGATTCATAAGTGAAGCTCAAAATATTAACATTTACAGGAGTTTGGGAAAAGTTTATTCCAGCCCTCATGGATACATTTGAAGGATTCAAGCCTTCTGTGAAGGAGGTCATTGCACATGTGGTGGAAATGGTCAGAGAACTAGAATTAGGAGCAGAGCCTGAAGATGTGACTGGATTGTTGCAATCTCATGATAAAACTTGAATGGAGGAATAAAAAGAAATTGGGTAATGGGTACAAACATACAGTTAGATAGGACAAATAAATTCTAAGTTTCCATAGCAAGGCAGGTTGACTATAGTTAACAACAATGTATAGTATATTTCAAAATAGCTAGAAGAGAGAACTTGAAATGTTACCAAAACATAGTAATGATAAATACTTGAGGTGATGGACATCTCAAATATCCTGACTTAATTATTACACAGTCTATGCATGTAAGAAAATATCACATATATCCTATACATATGTACAAATATTTGTATCAATAAAAATAACTTGAATGGATAAGTTACTTCTTATGGATGAAAAAAGGTGGTTCTTGAGATGAAATCTACTCCCAGTGAAGATACTGTGACCATTGTTGAAATGACAACAAAGGATTTAGAATATTACATAAACTTCATCGATAAAACAAAAGCAGGGTTTGAGAGGATTGGTTTTAATTTTGAAAGAAATTCTACTGTATGTAAAGTGCTATCAAACAGTATCACATGCAACAGAAACATCTTTCATGAAAGATAGAGTGAATCAATTCAGCAAACTTCATTGTCGTCTTATGCGGTTTGGCTGTGTCCCCACCCAAATCTCATCTTGAATTATAGTTCTCATAATCCCCACATGTCATGGGAGGGACCCAGTGGGAGGTAATTGAATCATGGGGGCCATTTCCCTGATGCTATTCTCGTGATAATAAGTTTTCATGAGATCTGATGGTTTTATAAGGGGCTTCCCCCTTTTCTCAGCCCTCATTCTTCTCCTTGCTGCCACTATATGAAGAAGGACATGTTTGCTTCCCCTTCTGCCATGATTGTAAGTTTCCTGAGGCCTCCCTAACCCTGTGGAACTGTGAGTCAATTAGACCTCTTTCCTTTATAAATTACCTAGTCTTAGGTATTTCTTCATAGCAGCATGAGAACAGACTAATACAGTAAATTGATACCAGTAGAGTGGGATGCTGCTATAAGGATACCCAAAAATGTGGAAGCAACTTTGGAAATGGCTAACAGGCAGAGGTTGGAAGAGTTCGGAGGGCTCAGAAGAAGACAGGAAAATGTGGGAAAGTTTGGAACCTCCTAGAGACTTGGAGGGCTCAGAACACAGGAAGATGTGGGAAAGTTTGGAACTTCCTAGACATTTTTGAATGACTTCAACCAAAATGCCAATAGTGATATGAGCAATGAAGTCCAGGCTGAAGTGGTCTCAGGTGGAGATGAGAACTTGTTGGGACTAGAGCAAAGGTGACTCTTGTTGTGCTTTAGAAAGACACTGGCAACATTTTGCCCCTGCAAAGAGGCAAAGAGATATGTAGAACTTTGAACCGGAGAGAGATGATTTAGGATAATTGGCAGAAGAAATATCCAAGCAGCAAAATGTTCAAGAGTAAATAGAGCATAAAAGTTTGAAAAATTTGCAGCCTGACAAGGCCATAAAACAGAAAAAACCATTTTCTGTGGAGAAATTCAAGCCTGCTGCAGAAATTTGCATAAGTAACAAGGAGCCAAAGGCTAATCGCCAAGACAATGGGGAAAACATCTCCAGGGCAAGTCAGAGACCTTCACGGCAGCCCCTCCCATCATAGGCCCGGAGGCCTAGGAGGGAAAAAAGGTTTCATGGGCAGGGCCCAGGGCCCCCTGCTGTGTGCAACCTAGGGACTTTGTGCCCTGTGTACCAGCTGCTCCAGCCATGGCTAAAAGGAGCCAAGGTAGAGCTTGGCCACAGCTTCAGACGGTGCAAGCCCCAAGCCTTGACAGCTTCCACATGGTATTGAGCCTGCAGGAGCACAGAAGTCAAGAATTGAGGTTTGGGAACCATCCGCCTTCAGATGATGTATGGAAATACCTGGATGTTCAGGCAAAAGTTTGCTGCAAGGGTGGAGCCCTCATGGAGAACCTTTATTAAGACAGTAGGGAAGGAAAATATGGGGTTGGAGCCCCTACACAAAGTCCCCACTGGAACACTGCCTAGTGGAGCTGTGAGAAAAAGGCCACAGTCCTCCAGACTCAAGAATCGTAGATCCACCATCAGCTTGCACTGTGCACCTGGAAAAGCTGCAGGCACTCAATGCCAGCCTGTGAAAGCAGCCAGAGGGGGAACACCTGGAAAAGCTGCAGGCACTCAATGCCAGCCTGTGAAAGCAGCCAGAGGGGGAACTGTAACCTGCAGAGCCTCAGAGGTTGAGCTGCCCAAGGCCATGGGAGCCCATGTCTTGCATCAGCATGACCTGGATGTGAAACACGGAGACAAAGAAGATTATTTCGGAGCTTTAAATTTTAATTACTGCCTTATTGGATTTCAGACTTGCACGGGGCCTCTATCCCCTTTGTTTTGGCCAATTTCTCTGACTTGGAACTGGTGTATTTGCCCAATGTCTGTAACTCCATTGTATCTAGGATGTAACTAACTTGCTTTTGATTTTACATGCTCATAGGTGGAAGGGATATGCCTTGTCTCAGATGAGACTTTGGACTTGGACTTTTGGGCCAGTGCTGGAATGAGCTAAAACTTTGGGGGACTGTTGGAAAGGCATGATTGTGTTTTGAAATGTGAGGACATGAGATTTGAGTGTGTATTTCATTCAGTTTAATGAGGGGACATGAGGAGCCAGGGGCAGAATGATATGGTTAGGCTGTGTCCTCACCCAAATCTCATCTTGAATTGTAGTTCCCATAATCCCCACATGTGGTGGGAAGGACCTAGTGGGAGGTAATTTAATCATATGAGCAGTTTCCCCCATGCTATGCTTGTGATAGTGAGCAACTTCTCACAAGATCTGATGGCTTTATAAGGGGCTTCCCCCTTCACTTGGGTCTCATTCTTCTTCTTGCTGCTGCCATGTGAAGAAGGACGTGTTTGCTTCCCCTTCTGCCATGAATGTTTCCTGAGGCCTCCCAGCCCTGGGGAACTGTGAATCAATTAAGCCTCTTTCCTTTATAAATTACCTAGTCTTGGGCATTTCCCCATAGCAGGGTGAGAACAGACTAATAAACCTTATTTTAAGAAATTGCCACAGCCACCCCAAACTTTAGCACCCACCACTCTGATCAATTAGCAGCCATCAACATCAAGGCAAGACCCTCTGCCAACAAAAAGTTTACCACTTGCTGAAGATGCAGATGATCATTAGCATTTTTTAGTAATGAAGTATTTTTAAATTAAGGTATGTGCATTGTTTTTGTGACATAATGCGATTACATACTTAACAGACTACAATATAGTGTAAACATAACTTTTATATGTACTGGAAAATAAAAAACATCATGTGACTTGCTTCATTGTAATATTCACTTTCTTGAAATGATCTGGAAAGACATCTGCAATATCTCCAAGATAAGCCTATAATATCTTTTCCTGATAATTTTGGCTATATACTTCTTGATCACCTTTTCTATGACAAGGATTTGGTAATATCATTTTTTATAGACAAAAAGGAAAGTTATTTTACTCTTCAGCATCATTGATCAAAGTTTATTTCTGATAATTGGCAGTTTGAAATGGTTTTTAAAATCTTCACCACTCATTTTTGGTAATATATAAAATTCAGAATTGCCATCAAATTTGAGGGAACATCTATAAAGGAGAGCTCTTCTCTTTGGATTTGATTCCAGCAATGAGAATCAAATCTTCTATGATTTTACACAGCTGATAATTGGAAGAATTTTTCATAAACTAACTTCTGCCACTATATAGTTTGAACTTTGTTTCTCTGCTACTTCCCATATATCTCCCCTGCTTGGAGCCATAGGAACAGCAATTTGAAAGGACAGCCTCTAGTCCCCTATCATTGTATCCCAACACCAGATGAGTTGGCACAGGAGACAGTATGATTATTTCTGGAAGCTGTTCTTGGACTGGATCAGCAAGCAAAGCAATAACTTAACTATACAAAGCAGTGAATGTGAACCACAGAAATATGTATCATTAAACTGAAATGAAATACATACTCAATTCAATTTTCCATTAGCCATATTCAGATAGCACCCTTGACCACATCAACAGTTACTCAACATGAGGGAGAGTGTGACTGAGGAGAATTCAGTGGCGAAAGGTCTGTAAGTTTAATTGGTTGTGGTTAAAATACTTATGCAAATTTTACCAAAAGTAAATGACCGTATGAAGCTTTGTTAAAGATCACCCCCTTCTTCACCAAGTAAAGGGCTAGTGCAACCTAGGGACTTAAAAGCTAAGCTGCACTAGCTTCATGGTAAATGTACCTCGTGTGGCAGGGATTCAATAATGAACATTAAGTAGCTTCTACCATCAAGTGGCTTTCAGTATAAATCAATAAATCATCTATTACCATACTTTGTGTTATTTGCTGACATAGATAATAAGCATATGGACCACTTGTGAAAACACGCAGAAGACAAACCTCACCCAATATCAAGGAATAAGGGAAATTCGTTATAATTGAAAGTAGAGGCCAGTTGCAGTCGCTCACGCCTGTAATCCCAGCACTTTGGGAGGCAGGCAAATCGCTTGAGCTCAGGAGTTCAAAACCAGCCTGGGCAACATGGTGAAACCCTGTCTCTACCCAAAATGGGATTAGCTGGGCATGGCAGCACATGTCTGTGGTCCCAGCTACTTGGGAGGCTGAGGCAGGAGTATCACTTGAGCCTGGGAGGCGGAGGTTGCGGTGAGCTGAGATCATGCCACTGCACTCCAGCCTGGGTGACAGAGTGACAGAGTGAGACTCCACCTCAAAAAAAAAAGAGAGAGAGAGAGAAGTAGAACCCAGTCCGAGTTCACTCAAGCCAGCACTTTAGGGCCGCATAAAGGACCTTTCCAAAGGCTATATGCTAGTCTGAACAGCATTTTAGTTTATGGTCCACATAGTAGCTAGTAACAAGGGAGAGAGCGAAAGTAATTGGTGAAGGGATCTTTTTAGATTTTTAAGAACTGATAAACTAGAAAGAACAACCCCCAAATTTAATCATCTACCAAGCAAATGTTCTAAATATTACAAATTAGCGATCAGCATCTTGTTCCTAAGTCTACATATATAGTCACTGGAACCCTGTCACCCATTTATAACCTACCTGTAACCACCACTTATTGAGCACTTACCATTCACAGGTTCTAGGCAGAGGACTTTACGTGATGTATTGAATTTAATTCATTTGACAGCATTCATGTTTGGAATCCTTAGTACTCTATCTAAATATGGAGACTGCTGCTTAAGGAGTGTAAATGCATTGCCTAGGATATACGGATATTAAGTAGCAAAGTAGCATTTGCAATAAAGACCTTCTGACTCCAAAGCCAGTTTTGGACTATGTACCAGGCACAATGATCACCGCAGCAGATGTAGAGGTGAAGAAAACAAAGTCTGTGTCCTCACAGAGAAAACATTGACAAGAAACAAGAACAAAATCCCAAACATGTCCTGTTTCATGGAAGGCATGTGCTGTGAGAAGCTGTATTCCTCCCAGCTCCTGGCCCGTGCACTCATTTTGCTCTGTCACTCAGGCCTCCTTACTTGTTCCTTAAGTACACAGAGTATTCCCATCTTGAGGCTTTTGCATTTGATGTCTTTTTGCCTTGGAACACTTTTCCCCTAGGTTTCCGTGTGGTTTTTTCCTCATCTCACTGAGGTTTCTGCTCAGACGTCATCTCCTTAAAGAAAACCTTGACCAAACTGCACCTCTTTCCATTGTATGTTTCCTCTGTTTTTTCTTTATATCACTTAGCACTACCTGCATGCATGGATGTGAACAGGCATATACCCATCTAGTTCTCATCGCCTCCCTCATTAAATGTAAACAGCATGAAATCAGGGGCTTCATTTTGTTGTCTGGCTTATCTCCAGTGCTCAGAACAGTAGTCAGTGCATTGCAGGTGACCAGTAAGTATTTGCGAATGAATGGATGTGCCACTTGTGTGGTCTGATGTCAGGAACAGTCAATGAGATAGGCTGTGCCAGAACAGCAGAAACAAAAGAAAAAGACAAGTCCCTGTACACCTGTTACTTCATTGCAGGTCTGGATCTATACCCTGACTTGTTAAGGTTTCCAGAGAAGCCTCCTTCTTCTACAAGACAGACAACTTTTTTTTTCTTTGTGGGGTAAGCTCCTTTCTCCCTGTGAAAGGGCCAGTTTGAGGCTGAAATTGAGAATCTAAGCAACACATTCAGTCCTCACACAGACTTTCAGTTCTTTGCCATGATCACGTGTATTTCTCCCTGTCAGCAAGCCTGAATTTTAAGATACACTTATTGTGTTTCTCTAGGAAGTTGTTTGTGACATTTAGAGCACAACCTTATCTGCCCAACTATCGGCATATATACATATATTTGTATAAATATACTTTGTAAAAATGGCTAAAGCCAGTCATATATGCTTAGCAGAAATGGGACCAAGGATTTATATGTCTAAGAGGAAGGCCTTAAAACTATTGTTCCTTATCCTATAATGCCATCTTCTTAGAAATATCTCTTTTAATGAAGAGGATACATTCCAATGTATCAGAGGTGTAATAACTAAGTAAGTTCCATGGTGGGCTCCAGCTTTGGCCACCAGTAAGTTACTTTCATTTCCCCAAATTGTCTAAGACCACAGTGGATTCAGAGAGGTCAGTGTGTATAGAAGCATCCCCATAGCTCCATTCCCCAGTCCTCAGTCTCAGCCCCAGAAGCCATGGCTGCCACAAATTACTTGTTATTAAAAAAAAAAAAAAGTTTACTTTTAAAACAATGATGCACTTTATAGATACTGGGGATCCTCCTGAAATCTTTATTATTAAATTATCTTCTCTTGCTATTTGCTGTAACCCTGGACACATAGTAAGGTGGGAAAATGCATTCATATGTTAAAAGCATAGATATTGACCTCGAACTTAATTTTGGAGAAGTGTTGCCATCATCCCCACACTAGTGTAGGAGCCTCTCCATGCCCTGCAGTGGCTGGCCATTGTCTCCCACTCACAAGTATAGCTGGGGAGATAAGGGAAATGGGGCCCATTCCTCCCTGGGCAGCACCACATCTAGTGACAATGATGGAAGCTGCGCATGGTGTCTTGCCTGTGCTTACCCTATTCTCACGACAAGGCCAGTGCCCCTCGAAGGACCTATCTTCTCCTCACGACAAGGCCAGTGCCCCTGGAAGGACCTATCTTCTCCTCACTCAGGCCAGGACCTAAACTTGTTATTGAGATAAATTCCCTGCATCCTCAGATGCTGTCTTGGCCACCATCACCTCAAACCACAGGCATCAGCTGGAATGGCATATTCAGAAAGATCTGTGAAGTCCAAGACCAGAAATTCTCTAAGCCCACTCTAAACCCTGTTCAAAAGGGTTTATAAATCCTTGGTTCCATTTCTGCTAAGCATATGTGACTATATATGCAGATCTGAAGAGGCTGTTTAATAGCTCTTATTGATTGAGCCCTTTAATATAAGCCAGTATGGTTGGAGCTTAGTAACCAAAGGGCAGAGAGGTGTCAGGTGAGGTTAAACAGATAGATAGGGGGCAGATCAGGAAGAAACTTATTTATAAGGATTTGAGACTCCTGTGAGGTCCTCTTGTAATAGGTCACAAAAGTTGTCATTGACATAGCTGAGACTCAAATCTAGGCCTCTCTGACCCCACAGCCCAAACTGTCACAATTACAATGCCTTCCTAATTATTACTAGAACTCAAAAATTACTAGAACTCTCTGTAGAAATTCTAACATTTTACTTGTTTCTTATTTTTATTTTTTCCAATCTAATTTTCCAATTTTTGTACAACCTTTCACTGGCAAACTTGTTACAATATTCATCTATATCCATTACCTCCCCATTCCCAACACCTTCTTACCCCATCTCTCAAAATCTGTTCTCTGCTCTCAATTGTTTTTCTTGAAACTTTAATTGTAATGGGATTTGTTTAGTCTTCACTCTCCTCAATGTCTCCATAACATTTAATACCCTTTCCTCCCAGAAGTCTCTTGTGTTTTAGTTTCTGTGACACGGCATTGCACCTTCTTATGCTCCTTTACTGGACACTTTTCCTTTCCTGCCTCCCAATATGTTATCCAGCTGCTGTTCTCAGCCCTCTTCTCTAGGAAGTCGTTCTATTTGCTTCAGCCACCACCTAAAAGTAGGTAGATTCCTAAATCCCAAGCCCTGTCTTAAATGATACAATTCCACTTCATTCATGGACCATATTCTTCTTTCCCTCCCAACTCATTTCTGCTACTATGTTTTTTATTTCTATTAAGAAAAACACAACTCTTCTAGTACTCCAGGCAAAAAACTAGTCCCTTAGAAGAGTCTAAGGGAGAAGTCCTTTAGATTCTTTCCTCACCTCTCACAGCTAATCGCTCAACAAATCTCGTGGATTCAATTCTGACAATATTTCTCCTATGTATCATATATCTTCTATTCCACTGCCACTGTTCCAATTCTTACTCTCATTACCTCTTGCCTGGATTATGGAACTTTCTGCTCTCCTATTAATTGACATAAAAGTAGTATTTAAAAAATTTAAGCTCTGAGCATATATGTCACCACCATACTATTTTTTATAATAATACACACACACACACACACACACACACACACACAGCCCAATTAGTCCTCATTATCCCCATAATGAAATCTAGACTCTTTACCATGGCTTATGTATCAACCAGCATAGGCTAGGATTTGCTACAAAGAATCCCATCTCCATGTCTTAAAATAACACATTTATTTCTCATTCACCCAGTCTAATACAGGTTCAAATGATGTGCCGAACACTTTTAACCTCAGTAGGGAAGCCGCCAGGTTCAAGTGGCTGAAGAGTCCCAGAGCCAACAAACAAGACATGAGGTTTTATTCAGGGCTTACATACAGGGGAGAGAGTCCAGTGGCAGCGGGCTGGGCAGGAAAAGGTCTTGCAAACAGCATGCGTTTTATACATAGCATTTTCCCTTAACACCCTCCCCTTAACGACCGCCACCTGGCGACCTTCATTTCAGCCAAAACTCAGGACCTCAATCCCCTGTATGGTCAATGTTCCACAGTGCAAGTCAGATGGGTTCAGATGTTCCTCATGGACAACGAATGAATCTCTATGTTGACCACTCTTGAATTCCCTAGCTTGGAACACACATTCAGGTGCATGTGCCATAGAGGATCATTCTAAGGCCATGCTTGTTATCGCTATCAGGTGTTTACCCTACAACAGCTCTCAGGAAGCCATTCCCCGTGTGCTGCCTCAATGTTGCACTTCCATATCAAACACATTTTCATAATCTCATGGCAGCAGGAGAACCAGATATACAGTTGAACACCAGAAATTAAATGCTTCTTCCCACACAAATTCACTGGCAAAAAAAAAAAAAAAAAATCACATGACCATGCCTAATTTCAAGGCATATAAAAGTACAGTTCTCCCAGTGCCCAGAAAAAGAAGGCAAGGACGTCAGCGAACAGTAGTAAGGTTACCAATAAATTTATTCTGAACCCCAGAAAATATATTAGAGGCCCTGGTAATGTGTTTGCATAGACTCTGCATTTACTTCATTATCATGCATTTTAAATTTTGTACTGAAATTGCTTTTTTTTTTGAGGTGGAGTTTCCCTCTGTCGCCCAGGCTGGAGTGCAGTGGCATGATCTCGGCTCACTGCAACCTCCGCCTCCCAGGTTCAAGCGATTCTCCTGTCTCAGCCCCCAGAATAGCTGGGATTACAGGCACCCGCCACTACACCCAGCTAATTTTTTGTATTTTTAGTAGAGACGGGGTTTCACCATGTTGGCCAGGCTGGTGTTGAACTCCTTACCTTAGGTGATCCACCCACCTCGGCCTCCCAAAAGTGCTGGGATTACAGGAGTGAGCCACCATGACCAGCCTGAAATTGCTTTTGAATTGTGATATTACCCTAAAAAACTAATGTCTCCTTGAGAATAAGTACCATGTATTATTCAATGGGCCACCCAGCTAATAGGTTGCTCAGTAAAAATTGTTTCAATAAAAGGATTGTCTATCACATAAAGCCCAATTTTTTTCACTGAACCATAACCTAGCTCCCACCATCTTTCTGGCATGATCTCCCATTACATGCCTTCATGAACCTTATTTTAAACATACAATTGTTATTAATATAATTCTTATTTCTACTATATGCTCCACATTTTTCCATCTTTGTGCCTTTATTTACTGCTTCCTTATCTTGGAAGCCTCCCTAACACATTTTTCTGCTGTTAAGTCCTACAGATTTTTTAAAAAGATCTACAGGTATTTCAATGGGCAGTTCTAAAGACAATTCTCTTTCCAGCCTGAAATAATGTCTCCCTTCTGGGATACCTGTCAAATTTTACCCATAGCCTGTATTACCACTTTATCATACGAAATGCTCCATAAAGTTCTGTGGGATGAATGTTGAATGTATTACATAGTATTAAATCCTTTCCATTCCCTCCCCACCTCAGGGACAAGAAATGAACTTCTAAGAATCCATGAAATATTGAACACCCTATTCAGTCCCTATTAATAAGCTGCTGGAACAATGACCCTAGAGTGTGGAAATATCTGCGTAACTTTAAATGAATTATCAACAATCAACATTTCGCCAAGGAAACCAATAGGTATGTCTTCTTTGTCGTTTTGCCTTATTCTTTTCCTGATGGATTTATTAATGCCCATATCATCAGAGCTATAATAAGCCTTAAAATTAATGTCCAATGTCTTTTCTAGCTTAAGACTTCATTTATTCCCCAAGCCTTGGACTCCGGCACAATTAGGTTTTGATACATGGACATTTCTGCTTACTTGGGACTTAGTAGAAAAGGACTCCACATTGTGAATGGCCTCATAAATATATATTGAATTTAATTTCCTAACATGCAAAACCCATTTTCCTGTTGTTTAGAGATTTTTCAGGCTGAGGGTAGAGCAAGTTTCCATCCGTATTTTTGTTTTGTGCTATTAATTAGTTCATAAATCAACATGTCTTAGAATTGCACAGATTACCCTAAAGCCAATACACTTAGCATCAGAACATGTAACTGCATTCTTCAATCTCATCTTTGTCTCACAAAGGTTTTGTTTCAAGCAGTTAAGATTGCTGGGGTCACTTGGACATCAATAAAAAGTTAGTGATAATTCAACCTTTTTTACTACATTCCTTTTTTAAAAAACAGTGTTAATACACGGGGTGGGATAGAAAAGATGTAACATGCAAAATTGAAAAAGAGATTGAGGAACAGTGAAAAATTGAAGTGGAACCAAGCAAGAGACATTTAGAGGTATTCAAAAAGGTCAATCAGACACACGGGTGTCCATAGGAAAAACAACATAAGATGATGTACTGTGGAAGGGGTATATATTATAGCAAAGTATGCCATATGTCAATACTTTTTTTTAATGTTATTATTATTATACTTTAAGTTTTAGGGTACATGAGCATAACGTGCAGGTTTGTTACATATGTATACATGTGCCATGTTGGTGTGCTGCATCCATTAACTCGTCATTTAGCATTAGGTATATCCCCTAATGCTATCCCTCCCCCCTGCCCCCACCCCACAACAGTCCCCAGTGTGTGACGTTCCCCTTCCTGTGTCCATGTGTTCTCATTGTTCAGTTCCCACCTATGAGTGAAAACATGCGGTGTTTGGTTTTTTGTCTTTGCAATAGTTTGCTGAGAATGATGGTTTCCAGTTTCATCCATGTCCCTACAAAGGACATGAACTCATCATTTTTTATGGCTGCATAGTATTCCATGGTGTATATGTGCCACATTTTCTTAATCCAATCTATCATTGTTGGATATTTGGGTTGGTTCCAAGCCTTTGCTATTGTGAATAGTGCCACAATAAACATACGTGTGCATGTGTCTTTATAGCAGCATGATTTATAATCCTTCGGGTATATACCCAGTAGTGGGATGGCTGAGTCAAATGGTATTTCTAATTCTAGATCCCTGAGGAATCGCCACACTGACTTCCACAATGGTTGAACTAGTTTACAGTCCCACCAACAGTGTAAAAGTGTTCCTATTTCTCCACATCCTCTCCAGCACCTGTTGTTTCCTGACTTTTTAATGATTGCCATTCTAACTGGTGTGAGATGGTATCTCATTGTGGTTTTGATTTGCATTTCTCTGATGGCCAGTGATGATGAGCATTTTTTCATGTGTTTTTTGGCTGCATAAATGTCTTCTTTTGAGAAGTGTCTGTTCATATCCTTTGCCCACTTTTTGATGGGGTTGTTTGTTTTTTTCTTGTAAATTTGTTTGAGTTCATTGTAGATTCTGGATATTAGCCCTTTGTCAGATGAGTAGGTTGCAAAAATTTTCTCCCATTCTTTAGGTTGCCTGTTCACTCTGATGGTAGTTTTTTTTGCTGTGCAGAAGCTCTTTAGTTTAATTAGATCCCATTTGTCAGTTTTGGCTTTTGTTGCCTTTGCTTTTGGTGTTTTAGACATGAAGTCCTTGTCCATGCGTATGTCCTGAATGCTGTTGCCTAGGTTTTCTTCTAGGGTTTTTATGGTTTTAGGTCTAACATTTAAGTCTTTAATCCATCTTGAATTAATTTTTGTGTAAGGTGTAAGGAAGGGATCCAGTTTCAACTTTCTACATATGGTTAGCCAGTTTTCCCAGCACCATTTATTAAATAGGGACTTTTTTTAAAAGGAGGAAAGAGGCCAGGCATGGTGGCTCACGCCTTTAATCCCAGCACTTTGGGAGGCTGAGGCAGGCAGATCACGAGGTCAGCAGATTGAGACCATCCTGGCTAACATGGTGAAACCCTGTCTCTACTAAAAATACAAAAAAAAGAAGAAAAAAAAAAAGAGGAAAGAAAAAAGCAGAGGATAAGGAAGTTGAAGAGGTTAAGAAAGAATAGGAAGTGAAAAAGCGAAGTAAATAAGGAAAAATTCCCAAGCATTCTGTATACTACTGCACATGTAATATTGGACTTGGGTGCTGCCTTTCACATTCTTATCATGACTTTGAAAGATGAACTTCAGTGAGGGAGAAAAGCATTCGCCTTGTCTTCAGTTCAACTCGAGGGACGTGCTTCAGGAAACTTTCCATGTGGCCAAGACTGTAATCAGTGGAGCAGGTGCTGTCATGTCTCCTATCACTTTTTCCATATATTCAGAACCTATTTTTTGTAATTCTCACTCTTTAAGTAGAAAAATAATTTCTTAAGCCAGAGAGGCCTACATAAATCAGAAAGTTACATTAAAACAAACGGAAAGCTATGACCTGCAGAGAATAATGAACATTAGTTTATCCATCCATCTATCCTACCAACCATTCTTTATCTACCTGTTTGTTGTTAGTTTCTTCCTCCTTTACCAATTCCTATTTATTCATTGTTTATTCCACAAAGGCATTATTATTAGATATAAATAGGTCAATCAAATGAAGACCTTATTGTCAAAGAATTCACTCTCTAGAATATAATCATCATTTCCAGTTTGGTAAAAATATACCGGGTCTCTACAGTTTCTTGTTTTTGCATTAATCCTGGGTTTATTTTTCCTAGGTTGGGATCCCAATCTTCAAGTCAGTTACACAAAAAAACTCTCTTCATAGTACAGCCCAATTATTTTTGTCAGTTCAAGAAAAAGAAATCTTTAATATTCAATAGGTTTTCTTCTACTAGAAAATCCCTGTGAATAAACTGGACCAAGCTCCCAGACCAGCACCTGGCATGCAGTAAGTATATGACGTATGATTTACCTTTTTCTTGCTCCTTTAAGAGCTTATCTTATATGATGGATCACATCTACCTTGTAAGGTAAGCTCTGTAGGGTTTGATCACTCCTATTAACATGAGGGGGGAAAGTGTCCAAGATTATCCAACACGGCAGAGTTGGCAGATCCATATGACAGCTGATTCCTGATCCGTTACTCTTTATACTCAACATGTTACTACCTATTTCTAGGACAAATTGAAGTGCAAAAGAAAATCCCCCTCAAAGCAGAACAGTTAGAAGCTATTGCATCACAGTGATTTTTCTGAACTTGCTTGAAGATGACTGAGCGCACTCAGCTACATGCACCTTGATCTCTATAGAACTCTGAGCCTTCTACTGTGGTAGCAGCAAGGACCTGGGCTTGCTGTCATCTCAGAAATCCTATGTCAGATGGTGAGAGAGCAGTTCCTCAGTGAAAACCACTGACAATTCCTCCTCATGCCATCTGCATAAAAGCCAAAGTTCTCATCACGGGCTTAAGACAAGGTGCGACCAGACTCCCAGTCTCCTACCACACTCCCCCACCCCAACCTGTTCTGCTCCAGCCACACAGGTCCCCCTGCTGTTCCTAAGCTGGGCCTGCCCTTACCTCAGGGCCTTTACTCTGCCAGTTTCCTCTGCCTGGAACACAATGACAAATACCTATGCAGCTGCCTTCCTTGTGCCCTTTAGTCCTTGCTAAAATGTCACCTTTCCCATCAGGCTCACCCTGTCCGTATTTAAAATGTCAAATATTTCTCCCCAATTCCCCTCACTTCATTTTTTCTGTTTTTGTGCCTTCATACTTATCTTTGAGACTGTGGACGTCCCTTATTTAATATGTTTATTATTTATCTTCTGCCCTCATCTCCTTTGCCTATCTCATTCAAAGACATAGCTCAAGAGGCACATGGTAGGTACTCATTAAGTTTTCATTGAATGAATGAATGAATGAATGAATGAACACATCCCTAGACAGAAGTGAGGAGTTGATGAAGATGGATGCATATGGTTCCTATGCTGAGATGTATGGGACTACCTAAGACTTTCAAACTGTTATCAGTTTATTACTATTAGAGTTACTAAAATATCTTTTGTTTTGCTTTTTCCCTCATGGATACTTCTCAGAGAGATCCAGGGTTCCCTTACTCCTGCATTGTCTCCTTGCAGGAACGATTTCCCCCACAGAGCTGCCTGTAATTGTCAAAGCAGCACTAATTGGAGCTTGTTCATGCCCCCTGCCTGAGACAGCAACCACCTTCAATTCAAAGGCTGGCTACCTGGTGAATGCCAATTCAGCACCCAGTCAAAGCCGGTTATACTTGAGCTTTCCTTGCCAGCAGCATGTTTTCCTGTTTAATCCGTGTTAACATTCCAATTCAGGTTCTCCTAACTGGCACACATTCTATCTGACAAACACTGTCCTTCCCCCTTCTGTCTTCTTTTCTCTTATAGAAACATTATTTATTTATAACGTATTGTAGCAAACAACTATACAGCTGAGAGGGAGGCATACTTCCTCCTAACAATACCCACATATGATATAAAGGGTGATTTTTTCACTTGCAAGAGACAGTTTAAGAAACTGGTGTATATTTGACAGGAATCAGAGATGGAAGGAGGAGGGATGAGGTCCTGGGAAGTCCCTATCCTCAGGATGTGTGTGCAAAACCCTCTCCTCTCAGAGCCTGCTCAGGGTGCTGCAGCTTTTCAAAGCACACTCAGCCTGCTTCCTCGTGAATGTAACTCTGGTGTATATTTGGAAGTGGAAAATGCTGACCTCTCTGATCTGTTTGATTGGGTCTAGCCCCACAGAAAGCATCTTGTGAGGGGAAGAAGGAAGGAGAGCCTTTAATTTTCTTTAATTTGTCATGGTTTTCATTTTCATTTGAATGGTATGTGTCAGAAGACCTCAGTGTGGTGAAATGTCTTGCCCTTGTCATCATGTCCTCTCCACAGTCTGCCTCAGGCCCATGAACTGCACCCTGGGGTCGCTGTGGCAGGAAGCCGTTCCTTCCTCACATGCACGGGGACCACTTCTCAGTCCACTCTTGTTAACGTTATGACAAAAGCTTATGTGTGACCACTTTTAAGGGAGGGGACATAGTCTTTCAGGACGGTGATTTGTTAGGTATGAAATAAATAATTATTGATCAACTGCTTAACCACCCAAGTAAGACATTTGTAATCTTGCCATTACGTTATGCGACGTGTGGAAAGCCACACGATTCACTACCAGAGAGAATCCAGTCTGACTCTTAGCCAATCACAAACATGCTTGAGGTCCAGGGATTGCTGCATATAGTATCTTCATTGTTCTCCTTGGGATCAGAGAGAGGCCCTGCCATTCTTCCTTCCTCTTTTTTCCTTTTCTTTGCCTCCCACAGCCCTGTTTCCATGTAGTTGTGGCTCTTCCTAGTACAAGTCTATGGGGTGCATTCCTGGCTCTACTGAGAGAAGTGGGTGCTGAGCAGGTAATTACATTCTTTAGTATAAGACATGTAAAAGACAAACAGACTTTGGTTTGTGAAGGGCTAAAATAGATAGAACTCTATGTATCAGGCATCGTGATAATCACTTTACAAGTATCATCTCATTTAAAGTTCATGACACCTGTGAGTTGCATGTTATCATTTCTCTGATGATTTCATAGAGTAGGAAGGTAAGACATATAGATCACACAGGAAGTTGTGCAACGGAGTAGTAGAGAATTCAGAATCTCAACCCAAACTGCCAAATTCTTGAGCTGACATACAGTAAGGTGTAGAGTAGTGTCAAAAGGATTGAGGGAGCTAAGGCCCACAAAACACTAAAAACACTGCCTGGCACATGGTGAGACCCAATGCAAAGGGGAATAGAACTAACTGTGAGAAAGGAAAGAAAAGGTGAGTCTTGCCATATGCTTATTATTCAGAGAGTGTATATACAGATGGAAGCTGGGGTAAGTTGCATGGGGAAGCTCTCTTTCTCTCATCAAATATTTATAGAATGACCATTCAGGGCCAGACCCTATGCTAGGTGGACTCAACCTAATTGTTGCCTTCAAAGGAAAGAGAGGAAGAGACCTGTAAAAGGACAAATCCCTAAAGTATTGTAGGCCTTATTGGAGCCAGACTTACAGAGAAGAGGGAGCAGTTGATTTCTACAGGGGGTGGGGCTCAGGGTCAAGAAGAATATCATAGGAGTGCCACCCGTCAGAATAAGGACATCCAATTTATAATACCACTGCTGTAACAATGAGGGACACATAAATCAACATTTTTCTGAATTCCATCTGCCAAGCCTGGCAATACCCAAAGCCACTCACAGATGACTGAAGGATATTTCTGGTCTCATCCCCCTTCATCAGTACAATGGGAAGCAGACATTTTTCACCACCGCATCCTTAATGAAGTGTAGAGATTAAATCCAAACACACAGTCACATAAAACCCCTTTAGCTTCGATGACTAAATCACCTCTTTGCTTTGTTCTAGAAAGGCCATGTTTGCTGTAGATGTTAGGCAGTGAGCTCAGGTTTACATTTCAGTTTTTTTTTGTTTTCATAACCCCCAAGCCCTAATCATTTTCTACCATATCCATACTACCACATTTCTCTGTTGTCATTACACTAAGCTAAATTAATTTACCTCCCTGTCCAAACTGTATGCCTACAGAGTTAGAATCTACCCAGGAGAATATGACCAAGTAGAGTAAATGCTGGGCCTGCAGGTGGATGACTTGACATCCAGTCTCAGCTCTGACACTCACCTGGGTCACTCTAAGGTGGATTGCTCGTCTGTAAAATGGGTTTTCTTCATAGATACAGAGTGAGTTGCTACCCTGGAACTTGGAGAGAAATAAGATGGGCTTTGAAAACTTCAACTAGTCAAAGAGTAGATGTGACACATATCTGTGGGAGGAAACCAAGAGATTATCTGTGCCTTATAGCTTTAGAAACACCCCAAATTATAGTCAGGGTGATCTAGGAGCAAACCCAGGGATGGCAAATTTGAACATAATTAAGATTTAGTCAGTAGAAAAAAAATCAATAGTATTGAATCCTCTTTGGAGAAAGGTTTTGTGAACTGATAATCTAGGACTGGCATCTCAAGGGGTCAGCAAACAATGGCCTGAGGGCCAAGTCCAGCTTGCTGCCTGTTTCTGTAAATAAGGTTTCATTGGAACATTTGGTTACATATTGTCTAAGCCTGTTTCTGTGCTACAATGATGGAGTTCTGTAGCTATGACAGAATCATATGGTCCACATTTCCTAAGTATTTACTCTCTGGTCCTTTACAGAAAACGTTTGCTAGCCCCAATCAGTCTTTGATCTCTCAGTGTTTGATCTCCTCTGGCTCCTCTCCAGAATAAACCATACTCCCAACAGTTTTCACATTGGGGCAGGGGGGTCTTGGTGCTTATCAGAGTCTCCGTGTGTGGTGCTTAATTATAAGTACCCCCTAGTGTGGTTATACTGATGGAAATGCCGAAGTTTCCAAGTTTGGAAATTTCTTCTTAGATTTGTCTAGGACAAGATGCCTGGTAAGTCCAAACGAAGAAGTTAGTATTCCTAACAGCCACGTTCCCACCTTGGAGATGAATGCATCAAGCTATGGAAGCTTAACACCATTTAATACTCAAATGTGTAATTCCCCTTGTTCAGTTCCACACCCCTCAAGCAATCTTCTGATAATTTGACTTCCCATGTAGAGTGCCCCCCAGAGAGCAGGCCAGGTTGACATATGTCTGCCTGCCAGTAGCTTTTCTAATTACAGATGACTAAATTGGTGTTCTAGCTAATATATGTCAGTCTCTGTGAACTTGGTTTATGTGTCCCAGTCCCTGAGGGGCAAATGGCAGAGACACTCTTAATGTACTGACATATTATTCTGTGTTCTGAACCCACAAGATTGTCTTGAGAATATATGAGAAGTGAACATGAACCCAACTTGTTAAACCATGAAGACCCCACTGTGCTCCCTTGATTTCTAGAATGTGCACATTTGACAAAAGCTGAGGGCAGGGGTCAAGGAAACATTTAGCCTGTTCTCTGTTGAAGAGACTTTGCTAATAATAAAAATACTGTCAGTGTGGTTTGTTAACAGTTTTTAATTGAGGTGACCTGTGGAAACTTACCAGCCAGTTTCAGTTCTAGTTCTGGCTTAAATGTCTCTTAAATCTACTTCCCCCATACCCTTGGCTTTCCTTTCCTGAGAGAAGCCTTCACCTTCTTTCACCTGGACCTAAAATGACAACAGCCTTCAGTCTAATCATTCCAAATGCTTCCTCAACCCTCAGGTGCTAGAGTGACTTACCCTCAAACACAAAGCTCAGCATGCTGGCTTCATTACAAATTTTTTTAGCAATGTAGCATTCAAACTCCTCCACATCCTGGCCCCACCTTACCAGTCACATGAGCCGTAGTCCAGCTACACTCCACTGCATGCAAGTTCCACAACACACTATTCCCTTCTACGTGCCTCTGCTGTGGCAAGATGCTAGTTGCCACCTATAACTTGTTTGTCCTTTTTTTTCCATGGGTACAGAACCACCTTATTAAAAGCATATTTCCCTGCTCCTCTTGAGGCTAGATGTGGTCATGTCAAATTCAATGAAATATAAAGAAGTGTGCAATTTCTGCCTTTCTTACTAAAATGAAGTAACTTACCCTGGACCGCTTCTCCCTATTCTTCCCATGGCTGGAACATAGCAAGCCAGCTGATACTCCAGCAGTGTGAAAAATGCCTAGAGGATGGTGGAGCAACAAGTTGGAAGGACCAACAAATTGGAAGGACCATGGTCCCTGAATGACCTCATGGAGCAGGGCAGCCCCACCAGACTGCCTACCTTTAGACTATTATGTGAGAGGCAAATGGACTTCTATCTTTTCAAGTTACTGTACTGCAGACTTTTCTCACAGCAGCTTAGCTGTTACCGGAACAGACTTGCCTTCACATATTCTAATTCTTCAGGCTGCCCCATCCCTGTTCACTTGATGAGTTCCAGTTTACATTGTTGTGAAATACCACAATGCCCTCAGGGCCAAGCAGAATGAATGCCCCCTTGCCTGTGCACTCCATAGGACATTTACTTGATTGCATTGCCAACGCCATACTGCTGTAATACGATTTTTGGCTTGCCTGCTCCATGAGCAAGGTAAGCACCATTTTTAAATTTGTCTTTGAATATCCAGGCCAAAATCTAGCACACAGTAGGAGATAAGCATGTTTTCAAAGGTAAATGAATAAAAGCTCATCCCCTCACCTAGCTTAGCAGTAAGAAGCATCTGAAGAGTTAAGAAGTAGAACACAGAAAATTAGAAGAAAGAGATAAACGAAAGGGAAGAAACAGTGAGGCATAGGCCATGCCCTCTAGGTCTGCTGCAGCCTCAGCACCCAGCTCTCTGTAGGAACTCAATAACCACAGATCGATTGAGCTCAACCTTTGCTTGTCATTACTGCTTCCTTCTGCCAGACCCCAAGGAAGCTTCTACAGAAAATCAGTCCAGAAACTAAAAGAATAGTGAGAGTTGGTGCTTCAGATCAGCTGTTAATTAACAAATCATTCAAATCATGGAGTAAACAAATCTACATTAGAGGTATGCACAAGTTTCAGTGTACGGCTTTATTTCATTTAATATATTTTGGTTTATAAAATGTCTCATGATTATAGAATAGCTGTTAACTTAAAACCCACTTCTTTATTTAATCAGATTTTCAAACTGAAACTTTTAAAAGCGACTGATTCTCTGACTGATCCCATGTCTTTCCTATAGCCATGTCTATTCATGGTACTTTGGAAACACAGCACATGTTGCTTATGGAAACACACACTAAAGTGAGAGCTAGGAAACTCAGTGGCCTTTAATTATTCAGGATTTAATTGTGCAAGCATGTACAATCAATATTTGTTGATCTTAATCTGATTACCAGCTAGTCGTGTTCAGCGTCTCCATCAACAGGATAACAATATGACACATTTCATAGACTTTCCCTAGGTTCTTCCAACAAGCTTATTGGAAGGATTTTAATCAGCTAATGAACTCGTCAATGGCAGTTTCAGGAGCCAAGGCACCTTCCTGCATCTATATCCCATGACCATATTTGCCTGACATCTTGTGGCCACAAGGAACATGACAGTCTATAAACCCAACATCTGTACACAGGGCAAGCAGTGTCTATGAATGCTAATCCCTGCATCACAGTCAGAGAGAGTACAAAACTGCTTAAGAGATGTGTGACATGTAATTATTTCATCTAATTAAAATGGAAGCTAGGCTTTTCTTTTTATATTTATGAGGCAAGTTGGAACATGTGGGTCAATTCTTCTAAGGAAAGGAATGGGGTCTCTATCTGGGCTGAACATCTGGCTTGGTATCAACTACCTTGGCCACAGAACACTTTTCCTGTGAAAGACCCACAAAAACAGAATATGGCTCACTGGACTGAGAAAAGTAAGAGCATCTGTGGTCAGCTCCTCTGAGAGAGAGAGAGGATTTTGAGCTGGGATTGTTGGAACAAAGAACGCAGAATCTTCCGAGTAAAGGGACCGAAAAAAGGTTTCATCTTCAACACCACAATGGTACATTTTGCAACTCATAAACCTGATTTTTTAGCACTAGAAACATTTTGTTTAAAGCCAAATTTAGGGTGGCATTATATAAATATAGAACAGAACAATAAAGGTGCTTTGATTGAAGCAGGGAGTCTGAGAGCCACTGGTTTAGCTTTTCTCTCCCATCCCCGCCACCACCCTAGAAACATCCTCCAAACCCAGACCTTTAAGGGCACAGTCTGACAACTGTTGAAAAGATGGAAATTGTATTATATGTGAAATCAGAAGTCTTACCTTTGCATCTCTACTCTTCAGTACCTGAGCATCATATAACAAGTCATTAACCTTTCTAAACCTCAGGGTTTTCATCTCTAAAGTTGGGAGAATAATATTTACTTCACAGGGTTATTGGGAACATTAAAAGAGGCAGTAAAATGAAGATACTTTGTAATTACTAGACAAATGATCACATTGCCGTCATCAGACAGTCATAATGGGCAGTCACGCAGCCAAGAGGAACGAGCTCCAGACAATGCCCTGCACTGTCTTCCTGCCAGGTTCTGATTCCTCCACGTTCCAGAGGCATTTACTGGAAGTCTTGATTCATGACTATGTCCCTGAGCAGCTTCAGATAGCAAAGACACAATGGAATACTCTGAACACAAGCATACAGGGCCTCTAAACACACGTTGGTTCAACATTATGGCCTTGTTGATGAAGCACAGTTTTCCCGTTTCTCTTTTTCCCTGAATCTGTTACCCACCCCCACCCTCGGTTATCACCAAATCAGAAGATCTAGATTCGTGTATTTTTTTTTAACCTGTTCTTTTTTTTATTATTATACTCTAAGTTCTAGGGTACATGTACACAATGTGCAGGTTTGATACATAGGTATACATGTGCCATGTTGGTTTGCTGCACCCATCAACTCATCATTTACATTAGGTATTTCTCCTGATGCTATCTCTCCCCCGGGGAACATCGTGTATCTTAAAAGGTGTAGCTACTGAAGCCCAGATAGGTTGTAACTTGTCTCTGAGCATATAGCAAGTTTGTGACTAAGCTAGACTAGAATCTACTTCTCTTGTCACTCGAATGATCACACAGCTGCCTGGGCTGCTTGTCTTATAAAGGATGCTAATCTATGTTAATGAAGGGTGGGAGGGGGCTAGTGTTGTACTGAAGAAATCCAATGGAGATAACCAGCAAGGCGACTCCAGAGTCACTCTTAGAAGCTGGATGACTGCAGGATAAAACAGCAGAGAAATTGAGCATTCACTTCCCTTGGGAATTGAATGAGTGGGGAATAGAACATGTTCTCTACACCAGGAAGAGGATCAGTTTATTTCTAGGTGTTTCTGAGAGATGAGTAATTGTGACTGGGCGGCAGTAGGATACCACCCCTTCAAGCCCATGACCCTGCACATCCCCAGCCCCATGAGTGTGTGATACCAGATGAGAAAGAGAAGCAGGAGTCCTTGCCACCATGACAGCCAGCTGGGTGTTATCAGTGAGCTAGGACGCAAACTGTCAATCAGAGAAGGCATGGCTTATCCCACAGCACACCTTTCATACAGGAGAATAAATTCTCAAGAAAAAGTGTATCATTTCCAATGGAGAACTTTTACACATAAACTGTCTGATGCGCACTCCTGACCCAAAAAGAGGAAATGAATAGCACCCAATATCCTACCAAATCCTCCTTCAAGGCTGAAAATTATGTGGTTCTAATGTGCCATTAAAGATAATTTAAAAGAAAATGACTGTTTAATTTAGAGATCATTTCTGGCAAGGCTGAGATCTGTCTTCACCAGCATTTGAAGCTATTATATAAACCACCAAAATCAGAACCACAGGCAATCTTGTCTATTCATGGGCCAGGCATGTGTGCCTTTTTCTCTCGTGCTCTTTAATATTTGCCATTTCTTTTATTTGAACCCAAAGGAGAAAAATCTCAGTTGTAGAAATAGAACATGAATTCAGTAGGTTTTTTTTTCTTTTCTTTTCTTTTTCGTTTTTTTTTTTTTTTTTTTTAAGAGAGAGACTTCAGAGGCAAGATGATAAATGGCTAATAAGAAACAGGGGTGCCTAGGGGCTTGCAAGGAGGGGGCTGAACATGCACGTGAGAATTCAGGATTCAGTGATAGGGAGCTGCTGTTTCAGCCCTCAAAGAAGAAGCTATCGATTCATTTTTAAGGCAAACAAGTTGGATCCTGGGGACTGCTGAAGGTGAAGTGGCGGCTTCTCTGAGCCTGCCACACTGGGTGACCTTTGCATGGGGCCACAGAAAGAACAATGGCAAGGCAACACTCCTAAATTAGTCATCGGTGCTGTTTGATTTGCTCCTGTGCCAGATGTTCCCTCATTGATCCTTGCCTGGCCCATATGTCCTCTCTAAACAGGGGAGCGAGTGGAGCCAGCGGCTGCCACTTCAGAAGCAGCCACAAGAGCGGGCTAATGGAGTCCTTGGCAGGAGGTTGCCATCTGATTGGTTCACCACTGTTTCTCTTAGAGATCAAGGGCATTATACAGGCAGCACACCTGCCCACTCTCAGGGCCAGGCTCTGGGCGGCCAGGCAGCCTCAATTCCTGAAGGGCCCTAGTGAGCTTCCCAGCACCCCTCAGCAGCGTCCCTGGCCCTCTCCTTCTTTTCATCCCTGTCACAAGAAGCCCCTGTGGCATTTATTAAACAGCCATTGCCGTGTTCAAAGTGAGGCTCAACCTGGTCTGCAGTTTTTCTGTTCTTATTGCTGCTGAGCAGAGGGTTGGAAAGCACTCTGCCCTCCTCTGACTTAAGGGTGGAGAGGGATCACAATTTTAAGCCAGCAGGTAGAGGAAAAAGACTGGAGAGATGCTCATCAGGGATGTTGGCTGTCTTGTCCTTTTATATCACTAAGAACTGCCATGTGGATATAAGAGGCAGGGACACTTTTCCCAGCTTCTCATGAGGCCTGTAAGAGACATCCCTTTTATCTGCCCTCATCATCTCATTCTTCGAGAAACCCTTTTTCCAGCCATTCTTGGGTACCTTGATCGGGCTGGCCAATCAGAGAACCTCTCTGCAATTTCTAAACCAATGCTGGGCAGAGAGTGAGCTCCATTCCCAGGGAGGAAGTTATGGGGTGTGAGGCCCAGGACCCATCAGAATCTTGTGGGAGAAGCCAGAGTGTTCCAAAGAAGATGGGTAGACACCAGCAATGATCCAGCATGGACCAGAGTCAGGGGCCCCTGAGGACCCACTGCAGCTCTACCTTGCTGTTTGGCTGCCAGATCCTTCCTTCAATTACGTAGGATGCTCCCATATCCTTGCTGTAATTTACTATTTGTGCCAAGGCCGTTTTGAGTTTCTGTCACTTGCATCTAAAAGAGTCTGGACAAATAAGTGGATCAAATACAAGGGGAACAGGACAGTACCCTGAATCACCGTGATTTTGAAAGCCAACTCTCTGATTAACCAATTTTCCAAAAATAGATTCTTCAAATAATCTATTTGCCAAAAGAACTCATCACAAAACAGAATGTCCCCAAGCTTTGGTTTAGCCACGTCTTTTCTGAGGCTACTTTAGCATTTTGCTCATTTGACTATGATGTCTGTCAGATTATTCTAAATTGAATATCAATTTCATCTAGATTTCACTTCTTCAGTGCCTAGGGTGTCCTGAGCATAGAAGTTCTGTATCAGTGGGATGAGTTTCTCTTTGATACCATTTGCTCCCTCTCTGACTCGGGAAGTGTGCCCATTTTCTGCCTACTTCTCCACTTCATCAGCTCCTAACTTGTGCCTGTCTTTGCCCTTCACTTTGCTTGCCCTTGCCCACAAAATGGCTGTGACAAGCTGTTCTATGTCCGGTTAAAATCCGTATCTGACCAACTGTAGTAATTTTAGTAATTTAGCAAGCCAGCTATTAGAGGAATTGGATTTGAAAAAGTGATTCCCAGTGATTTGACCAAGATGCCAAACACTTCAACCAACCAATGAGTAGGTTGAAAAATAAAATCCAAAGAGAATCTGCAAAATTAGCTTTCATCTCCTTTACCACTGAGTGGACTAGACCATTGACCCTAGTAGTGGGTCTCCCCTGACTGACTCCCAAGACAAATTCTACCCCTGATCTGAAGGGTCTACAGCTGTTGCTGTTGGAGGGCCAGGACTCCTCTTGGACTGGGCCACGCTGAGCTGCTGTGGTGATCACCTCACTGCCCTACTGTACCTCCCCCTACACACTGTACTTCTCCTTAATATTGTGTTGCTCACCTGTATTAATTAACTTAATTAGTTATAATTCTCTGTTCACTACCTCCATCTTCATTGGACTGTAAGTTCCTAAAAGCAGGAGTATCATTTCAGCCTGTGTCATCACTGAATCCCCAGTGCCTGGCACGGGGCTGGTTGCACAGTAGGTGCTCTTCAGCTTTTGTAGGAAATCTGGAGTTACCCAACCCTGTTAGGTAAATGGCACCATTTGGGAACCATGCGATCTTTGGCCTCCTGCACTGACTCTGCTACTGCCTCACTTAAGCCTCCTGAGTTGACCAGGCCCTGTCAGCCACACTTTCTTTAGCAGCTTTATTCCTTCTGATGACCATGTGGCTGGAGGAGTCTGGTCTTACCTGCTGGACAAGCCCTGCCCAGCCTTCCACTTTCAATGAGATGACCTCAATGCCTATTTCCTCCACCTCCCATGTCCTTGCCTGTGGGTAAACCATTGTCACTTCTGTGGGCTACCCAACAGAAGAAGATGAGTCACCTGACATCCGTCATATGCCATGGCAGGAGAAGGGGACCCAGCAGGATGCTAAGTAAGAAAGAGCAGGCACCTTAGAAACCAGGCAGGGCAAGGGCAGTTGTGATTAGCCAGGTTGGGGTCAATTTCAGGTTCCACCATTTATTTGCCACGTGATGTATTATAAAGGAGAGTTAATGATAATTCCTGGTTTACAGCACGCTAACTGTGAGCACAACAAGCCACTCAATAAAATACAAAATTGGGGTGAATTATAAAGGAGTGGCACGGCCAGGCCAGGCCATTTAGGACGACAGTTGTGTCTAACAAACAGGAACTGGAAAGCTGCCAATAGTCCACGTCTGTCTCTCTCCCTCTGTGCCGTCTGTGCTTCTGTCTTTCACATTCACTTTCTCCCCCGTGCACTGGCTTTCTCTGCACGATTAATGGCATGCACTTGTTAGTGTGGCCACCTAAACTGGCAAACCAGTCTTCTGAAACCACGCAACCTTCTAACTTTTTTTCCTGAAATTAAGAGGCTCAGTCGCTGCTTCCCGTTCCAAAGCTTCAAGAGAGTTTCTTATTGGCCCTATTTAAATAATAAGATTTACATGGAAAATAAAGCTGTCAAGTCCAGGCTTTGGATGTGTGTATGCAGGGAAGAGAAAAGAGGGAAGTAAAATAGATTTCAGTAAGGAGTGGGGTGCTAGGGAATTAATAGGCACCACTACTCCCCTTCTTCACAGTTGTTGTTATGAAAATATAAACAGTGGCCAATGGAAAATGCCTGGCTCAGAGCAGATGCTCATTAGTTCCCTCTCTTCCTCTGCCACTACTGGGTCACACTTACCAGCTAGCTAAAGAGAATTCACAATTAGAGTTTCTGCCCGAAGTCACCCCTTGGCCCCTAGGACTCCCTACCCTTCTCTCGCTTTTTGCAAAGACAAAAACAAAAACAAAACAAACAAAAAACAACAACATAAAAACATCTGGCTGGACACAGAAGTGCTCCCTACAGCCTTCCCCCTGACCTGGTGAAAGTGGGTCCCCTGATTTCCCCCACTATGGAGCACCCCACAGCAAGCCCACCTCCTGAGCAGAAGCCCAGAGGGTGTTTCTGAGTTCAGCTCAGCTGCTGCAACCTGCCTTATCTGGCATTTGCCTCCTGAATTTAGGGTGTCCAATTTAGCAAATAAAAATACAAAACACCCAGTTAAGTTTTATATAAACAACAAGTAATTGTTTAGTGTATGTTTCAAATATTCATTGCTTGCCTGAAATTTAAGTTTAACCATGTTTTCTGTATTTTATCTGGTACCTAGTCCTGACCAGGTCTTTGCTTGTTTATTGTCTGACGTGACTATCTAACTACACTCCCACTTTGGACATACACTCATATTTGCACTCCAAACACAAGCAGGCCCATGGTGAATGCTTAATAAACTTAATGCTCTTCCCATCCTCACCTGTCTGCTTCACTTGAAAGTCTCTAACCACAGTCCTGTTCTTACCTGTCTGACCAACTTCTAGCCTCAGCTTTATATGCCTGATAATTTACACTGGGCACCAGCCCAGCCCAACCCCATAACAAACCACGCCATTGGCTCCATACCAGCTGTTTCTGTTGCCAGAATGGGTGCCAGTTTTGCTTATGCACTAAAACATAAAGATAATAACTTAGCCCTTTCCATTTCATGTCCTCGTTTTCATTTCCCTCTGAAAGAGTGATCATCCAGCAAGCAAAGAATCATTTAACGACCTGCACTATTTCATTTCTCCCTCTTTCACACTATTTCATTTTTGGTGTTATATTCCAGAAAACCTCTTTGGCCCTCACTTCCTGTCTCTGTTGAACTCTTTGTATTGCTTTCTTAAGGTGTTTTTGTTGTGCTGTCTGGCTTGTTTCCCTGAAACTACATTTCAGAGTGCCTCACTGAGGCAAGAATGAGGGAGGCAGACTGCATTAGAAATTCTCAAGTTTGAGAATTGATGAAGGTCTTGGATCACATCCCTGAAGAATGCCAAGGTCTTGGAGTATATTCCAAACTATTTCATTTCACCTTATGACTCAGATATCTGAAGCTATATGTTTATATCTGAGACGAAAAAAGAGTGACAGTTTAAATTGTCAAAGACCCCTAAAACACAAAGCAGTCCCCAGACCCAAGAACATCATGATTCTGAAGGGAAAAGTGTGAGAAAAGATCAGAAAACTCTTAGTCAGTGAGGCCTGGAAGATGTAGGAAAGAAAGAAACACCTGCTAAGGCTACTATGGAAGACAAAACAGAACATCTCTCAAATTAGAGAAATAGTAAAAATTATTTGTCATCACAAATAAAATGTTTAGTGATGGAATGAATTTTTGCATCAAGCTCATTTTGGTGGTGGTTACGAATACAAACATCAAAAGTCTTTTTCAGGGAGCCCAAGAGAGAGCAGATGTTAATTACAATAAAATTGGAGCAAGGCAGACTAAATTTTGTTTTGTCCTGGTGTTGCATTTATTAGTTCATCACATCCCCTTAGTCAGCACTGCAACCTGTGCAGAAATTAATCTATGCAAATAGCTTGGTCCATAGAAGTCATTCTCAAAGTGTAGTCCTGGGCCAAAAGCATCAGCATCACCCAGCAACTTATTAGAAATACAACTGCTTGGACCTCACCCCAGACCTACTGAATCAGAGAGGTTGGCAGTGGAGCTCAGTAAGCTACACGTTAATCCCCCAGGTGATTCTGATGTGTTTCAGCCACAACTGGGATGTCACTCACATGCTTCTTGTGGATCACCCTAAAACACATCCAAAA
This sequence comes from Pongo pygmaeus, assembly GCF_028885625.2. Classification (NCBI taxonomy): domain Eukaryota; kingdom Metazoa; phylum Chordata; class Mammalia; order Primates; family Hominidae; genus Pongo; species Pongo pygmaeus. The sequence goes on along the minus strand of NC_072373.2, from coordinate 122,145,751 downwards.
CCCAAGATAAATGGCCGTTCTTGTCAAAGCATTGTTTAAAAATATATCAGGACTCTAGTTTGGCCCTTTCCCTTGCTTGACATCCAAGCCCTGGTGTTAATTCCAGACCTAGAGAGTCACATGATTATTCCCCGCCGCAAACCTCTTCAATAACATAAGCATTGTTTTGTTGCTCTTTACCCTCGTCTAGTATCCTGACAGAGGGGGAACCAGGCAGACAGAGAAAGATGGAGAGACTGTCACAAGCTGGCTCTGCTGCTTCTCCCGGGGCTGAAGGGGAAATAAGTCCTAATTGTCACTGGCTGGATGCTCTCCTCCAAGATGAGGGCTTCTAAAATGAGAAAGGAAACATTCAAAAAAATTTCTCAGGGAAAAGCAAACACTTTTTTTTTTTTGAGACGGAGTTTCACTTTTGTCGTCCAGGCTGGAGTGCAATGGCGTGATCTCGGCTCATTGCAACACCTGCCACAACGCCCAGCTAATGTTTGTATTTTTAGTAGAGATGGGGTTTTGCTATATTGGCCAGGCTGGTCTTGAACCCCTGACCTCAGGTGATCTGCCCACCTCAGTCTCCCAAAGTGCTGTGATTACAGGCGTGAGCCACCGCACCTGGCCTAATTTCTATGTTTTGAAAAATGTTCCATGGCTAGATAAGATGTTAACATTAGGGAAAGCTGAAGGAAGAGTATATGGGATCTCTCTTATTATCTTTGCAACCCTTCTGTAAATCTCAAATGTCTTCAAAATAAAGATAAAAATATTATAAAGCATTTTTGGGGCATTCAAAAGCACTCAGTCATTCCTTTGCCAACTGTGAATCATATACCCAAGCAACTGTTCTATGATGGCATTGCATTCAATTCTAGAAGATGCAAAAGTTCTCAAAGCTTCAAATATTCATTTTGACCACCTCTCAAGGGACTATCACATCCTAGGAAGACAGATGGAATCGCTCCCTGCTTAGGTAAGAGAGCAGCTGGAACAGGAATTCTGTCTGCAGCAATGGCCTGCCTGGCTCCATTGTTGAGCTCCCTCTCACGTGACTATCCCACTGTGGCATTCATCACACCTTTCTTGTTGGCTGCCCTAGAGAAGAAAAGGAGCATCTGAATATTCAGCCATTTTATCTCTTTCAAGAGAACCCACTCATCCAATCTGCTTAATTCTCCATTTGTCACAAACACACAACGAGGACATTTAAAATCCATTTTTGCTTGGTTTTATTTTTTCCTCCCAGAATGAAAAGAGCTCTTTTACCTCTGAGGGTTTATGTTCCATTATTTCATTGGCATTGATTTCTTTACCACGTAGCCCAGCTTATTTCAAAAGTGTGAAATCTGTCCTTGCTATACATTGCCATTGGAGTTCATTTTCTGTACTAGTTCTCAGGCATTGCTTTTTTTGGAAAAACAAAGAATCCTGCCTGTACAGTGATCTTGCTCACAAACTATTTCAGGATGACACCTGACCCAGGAGTTTTGCATTCTGGCTCAGCTGTTCCTGGTACTGTTTATTATACAAGATTTCCCAGTGAGCAAAGACTCTTGTGCCCCATGTGGATCACAAAGAGCATACAATTGAATAGATAAGAAGGGTAACAATGGCCATCCAGTATCTACCGAGCTCCTCTCCTTTGGAAATCGTTGGCATTTCATCTTCACGATCATTTGCAAATATTCAGTGAGGGGCCCTTTGATGAAGGAGATGATGAAAACATTAAACAAAATGAAGAAGAACCTGTCTTAGACATTTGATCATTAATTCTTACTAGAGTCCTAAGGCAAATCAGAAATAGAGAAACAGATCAATCCTGTGTTCAGTCACCCGAGACTGGAAAGCAATTGGAAGGAAAGAAGATCTGAGGCTAACGGACTGAGTCCATGGGAGCCTGGTGGAGACTCACATGTACTCCAAGGTGCACTGACTTTTTTCTGGTGGAGAAAGGAGGACATGCCCAGAAATGAGACTCTTGTGTAATTGTGGGCTGATGTGGGAGATGTGATCTTGGTTGACAAAGTCCATCGAGCCATGCACAATTATTGAACTCCATGTCTCCAACTGGCAAGACAGTACCTAAGATTGTCTAAGCTGGAAACTTGCTTGCTTTAAAAACAAAAACAAAAGAACAGAATCATATTTGTCATAGTTATTTAGCATATTTACTCTACAAACAACATTTTAATACATCAGAAAGTATCACCATAATTCCAACATTTAGCAAGTCAACTCTTCTAGTTTATTCAAGTGCCCTTTTATGAATTGCCCATTTGTAATCATTTTTAGAAAATTATAATCAGAGCATAGATTTCTGAATTTTGCTGTTGAGCTTTAAACCAGAAACACTTTTTATAAACCGCTATAAAATATCCAAAATTATGGTTTTTAGCCTCTGTACAATATTCTGTTTTGTTGTTATACTACAATTTATTTAACTATAATTTATTTAACTACTGTTGGCCATGGACATGTTTTCTAAATTTTTGGTATTATAAACTATAACTCAATGCATATGACTTTTTTCTTTCCCTGGATAATTTATTTGGGATAATTTCTCAAAGATTGAATTGAGAGGTTAAAGGATGGGTTCATTTCTTACAACTTATAATTAGTTTTCCACGGGCATTATTTATGTGTTTCTTTGTTTAAATGAGTAGAGAGAACTGAAGATAAAGGTGTACTATATACGCACCCTTGTTTCTGTTGACCACCAGAGCTATATATCAAATCATTTACTGGACATTTCTGCTTGGATGTTGCATAGGTATTCTAAATGAAACATTTCTACAACTAAACTTGTCATATTTCTATCAGCTCCCCAAATCTGCCTTTACTCCAAGGTGCCTTGGCTCAGTGAAGTGTCACCATCCATCCCATCACTTGAGCCAGAAGCCTGAGAGTCACCCTAATTGCGTCTTTGCCCTCACCTTTCCCTTCATCTGATCAAGCATTTTGCTGTGAGTTCTATCTTCTAGGCATCTGTTGAACCTGACCATTTCTCTAAAGATTTACAGCCCCTGTTCTAGTCTAAGGCACCATCATCATCACTGTCATCTACTGCCCAGCCACCTCCCTGGACCCTGTGCCTCTGGTCTTAACACCCATCTAATCATTCTTGCTGCACACAGAGAGATCTCTCTAAAGCATTGCATTCTGGGCTTAAAACACTTTGTTCTCTCATTCCCCTTTGCATAATTTTAATGTTTTCATCATGGTTTACAGGATTATTCAGGATCTAATCCTTTCGAACTTCTCAAGTTTCATCCCATGCCTCTCCCCCTTGTTTTCTCTACACAAACTATCCCTGTCTTATTTCGGTCCCTGAAATCTCCCCTGCGGGCTCTTGCCCTGGGGCTTACACATATGGCTTTCCCTCTATTACCCCAGCCCGCCGCCCATTCAGCTATCTGAATCCCACCCACCCTTTGTGTCCCATCTTAAATGTGTCTTCCTCGGAAAGAATTGATCACTACCGCCACCATGGCCTGTCATAGGCCCCATAATATGCTCTCAAAACACTCTGTGCTTCCCCTCTGGTAACATTTATCTCCCCTATTTATTTATTAAATGTCTGTCTTCTCCACCAGATTGTAAGCTTCATGAAGGCAAGAGTTTTTGTATTGTTTAAGACTATATCTTCAATGTCCAACATGCATTTGAGACAGTATAGGTTCTCGGTACATATTTGTTAAATGCATGAATAAATAATGAATGAAATAACATTCTCAGACCCTATTTAAGATGGTTTCCATAATATTAAACAATATTCCAAAAATCCTGCTTTCAAAGACCTTGCTTATGATTCACATCTGCACATTTTATACCAAACTCACACTAAACAACAAGGAGATTATTTTAACAATTGACTTCCTTTTCACACATGCACAGATTATTAATACAACAGCAGGCCGGTGACTAAAGGTAAGACTAATCCTACATATTCCTACATATTTTCTTCTCTTCTCTGCCTCTCAGACTTGTCCTTTTGGAGAGGAGTGATAAAGCAGATGGATTTAGTTTTTATGTCAGTCATCATCAGCTGAGTAGAGGTTTTTGTGTGAAAGAAAAAGCTAGTATTAAATTGATTGATGGTTTATTTTTCCTATTTGCTGTTTGGTCATTGGAGTGACACCAGGAGGGCTGTCTAGTTAGAGGTGTGTGAGACAATAGCTATAACAAAGGCTATTCCAGACACAGAATTCATTGCTCATAACTGATCCCTGGAAATGAGCATATTAACACATAGTCACCAATAAACTCGCATGCAGAACTGTTTGGAAAAATTTATCTTGCACTTATTCAAAGGGCTATAAGGAATTCAAATTAGCATACAATCTTGAGAGGAATATTTGTAATAGATTTTCTCTTTTTTACAAATAGGAGATGACAAATAATTCATACATATATTAATAATTCCACCTTTGAGTTTTCTTCATTTCTGTTCATATAACCAGGTCCTGGAGGATATGCAAATATGTGATTTCCACGTGCTGCTGTGGTTGCATGTGGCACAGGTGTTATGCCCTAGCAGACCTCATGTCTAGATACTATTGCTGTTATCATTCTTCTTATTAAAACATCCAATGTTTTGCCCTAGAAGATGAAGCTCCAGGCAGGAAGAAATAGTTTACCAAGTGGATCCAACATTGTCTGACAGAGTTTTACCTTCCCCCTGGGACTTGCTCATATCAAATTCTTCTGCCACCAGACTGCCCCCAGAAATGGCTGCAACTCCTTGAATGCTCTGGCACAGGTGAGGACAAAACCTCTCTCCCTATTTATCTTTGGCACAGCTTAGCCTGGCTAGGCCTGTCAAAAAAAATTAAGGTACAAAAGGTGCACAAAAGCAGGATAAACCAAGAAAGTAAGAATCTTAAAACAGCCTACCTACAAAGAACACATTTCTGACCCTTCCCTAGCTACCTTTCTCTAGAAGCTCAAGGGCCCTTCTCTTCCTGCAGTTTTTCTCCTGAGGATGTTATACTTTAACCTGAAAAGGGGGCAAAGCACCCTACTTCCTTGCTTCTCAGCAGAGGTGTCAGTAGCTACAAAGGAGCCTCCATCCAAAGTCTGAGTGAGTTCTCCCTTTGTTCCTCCCCTGCAGAGAATATCAAAAGTGTCTCATCTTTCTCCTCCCAGTAGGAAAAGTGAGTATATGAATAAGAGCGACCATTTGTTGGATTCTTTTTCTAGGCCCAGCATTGTGATAATAGAAGGTTTCTCGGGGAACAGGTGTAGATGGAGAGATAATAGGGGAGAGGTTATTTTGTGGTTCAGAGGAAAGAGCAAGTTCACAAGAAATATAACATGGATTTCATGGGAATCATTAGGAAGCAGGTCTTTTGTTTCTCTTGCTCTCCCCCTTTTCCTTTCGGTATTGCTAACAGGAGTGGAAACAGACACCAAATGTGGAATTTAGCTCATGCCATACCTACTGGCCTGCTTATTGGAAACACACTCCAGACCAGTGCTGCCCAGTAGAAACTATCTCCAGTGATGAAAATAGTTTCTATCTAATAGCGCTGCCCAATATGGTAGCCACTAACCACATGTGACTGCTGAGCACTTCAAATGTGACTAAGTCACACTTGAAATATGTGACTAAGTAAGCGCATTTTAAATTTTATTTAATTGTAATTAATGTAAAGTTAAATAGGTACACTTGGCTCATGGTCATGGCAGTGAACGAAATGGCTCAGGAGGGCTGGGTGTGGTGACTCACGCCTGTAATCTCAGCACTTTGCGAGGCCGAGGCAGGCGGATCATTTGAGATGAGGAGTTCGAGACCAGCCTGGCCAACATGGCGAAATCTTGTCTTTACTAAAAACACAAAAATTAGCTGGGCTTGTTGGCGGGCACCTGTAATTCCAGCTACTCAGGAAGCTGAGCTACTGGGGAGGCTGAAGCAGGAGAACTGCTTGAACCAGGCAGGCAGAGGTTGCAGTGAGCCGAGATCATGTCACTGCACTCCAGCCTGGGCGAGGGAGTGAGACTCTGTTTCAAAAAATAAAAGAAAGGCCGGGCGCAGTGGCTCACACCTGCAATCCCAGCACTTTGGGAGGCCTAGGCGGGTGGATCACGAGGTCAGGAGTTCGAGACCAGCCTGGCCAATATGGTGAAACCTCGTCTCCACTAAAAATACAAAAATTAGCCAGGCGTGGTGACACACGCCTGTAGTCCCAGCTACTTGGAAGGCTGAGGCAGGAGAATTGCTTTAACCTGGGAGTTGGAGGTTGCAGTGAGCTGAGATCACACCACTGCACTCCAGCCTGGGTAACAGAGGGAGACTGTTTCAAAAAAAAAAAAAAAAAAAGAGAAAAAGAAAGAAAAGAAAAAGAAAAGGAAAAGGAAAAACAGCGCTCAGGAGGCTAAGTATGACAGTGACCCAATGGAAACTAGGTCCAGCATCTCAGCAACAGAGGTGATGCCCCACACCCACCAGCCTGCTTGCCACAATGACCCATCTAAAGAGATGCCTCAGGACCCTCTGCTTATTTCCTGAGGTCTGCACACACCCTTCGAAATGTGCTTTAATAGCACTCTGTAATTTCTCCTTTGAGACTCTGCTCATAGCTGTCCCCTGAAGTCCTCACTTAACATTGTCAATAGATTCTTGGAAACTGTGAGTTTAAATGAAATGACAACCTACAACAGGGTTGTCATGTCCAATAACTTCCTTTCCTTCAATGTCATTTTGTTATAATGTTGATGAGGAAAAAAAGAGTTTTGTTTACATAATTTCACTTAAAGTTGGAGTTTCCAGGAACCAATTGATGATGTTAAGTGATGACTCACTGTAATTTAGAAATTATTTGTGCCGATCATTCATTATTTATTCTGTTTAACAGATATTTACTGAGCGACTACTCTGCATGCCCCAGGCACTGTTTCTGGCACTGGGAATGCACCGGTGAACAAAGCAGGCAAACTGCCTGTTCTCAGGATCTCATGTTCTAATTAGTGAAGCCAGAGCTACACTAGTGAAGAAGTGAGTATATAATAGAACAGGGATTGATAAGAGCTCAGTAGGAAAAAAATATAGAGCAACATATGGGTATGGAGCATACCAGGGATGCTGTTTTCGATAGGCGAGTCAGGGAAGGCTTCTCCGAGAGCCCTTGTATGCACAGAGCCCTGAATGGAAAGGAGGAATGAGGCATGAGGAAATCTGGGGGAGAAAACTCTAGGCAGAGGCCTCAGTCAGTGCAAGACGTGCTTGAGGCTTAGCAAGTGAGAAGAAAGCGCGTGGCAGAAGCCAGATGCCTCCTCTCAAACTACGCCCTGGATCTACCCTCTGCTGCCGCTCTTGGAGATCCAGTCCCAGACCCCAGAAGCCTCACCATGGTGACAAGAGACATGCAGCACATCCTTGGGGGAAGAAAAGGGTCCAACATCCTACCTGGGGGCAGAAACTCATCTCAGCCGGCACATCAAGGTCAGGGGCCTTACCTCTGCTAGTATCATGAAGAGGATCTCAAAGCAGGGAAGGGAAGCCGGCTGAGGGACCCCTGAGAGGAAATCAGGGGATAAATACTTTGCAACAGAATCCCCAGGGGAAATGTGACAAAATTAGTAACAGGAATGAAGCCTCCCTCAGAGGATACATGAATCTTTGGGTTGAAAATAACCACAAGGTCATCGAATCCAGCTGCCACCAACTGCCTGAATATTTTCAACAAATTTTTGAACAAGCAGTTCTCCAGCCTCCTCCAGCTGCATCCAGCAGCTCAGTGCTCCACCTGACAGCCCCTTCTGATAGTGTGAAGGCTCAGAAAACCCCCGCGGGGCCCAGCACATCCTGGGGCAGGCCTCTGGTGGGCAGAGGGCAGCATACTGGGGTCTGGATCTAACACACTCCTCTATCCAGGTGGTATATTTATAGCCCTGTGCTTTACAGAAAAGACTTCTGGTGAGATCAAGACTTTAGGCTGTTTATGTGGCTTCTTTCATGAGCCAACTTTAAGACATTCCCCAGGGGAAGGGCAATCTTTTGTTGTAGGCTCTCGCTCCCGTAAAAGATCTTGGAGTCACGATTTTAGAACCAGGAGGAACTTAACAGTGATCTAGTGCAAACTCTTCATTTGACTTGTGAAAATTGAAGGCAGTCTCGAGCCTTGAGGTGAAATTCAGAGCATATTCCCGGTGTTCCCTCTGAGGCTGCAATGCCTAGAGCTCTAGGTGGTCCCTGCCTCCGGGTCCTCTCATGAAGCCACCCTGGGGCCTCTCTTCTCAGTCCCCATGTGACCTGATCCCCTGCATCCATGGTCCTTGTAGACTCTTCCCTCGGTCTTAAAATTTTCCTCGCTCGGCCTTTGCAATGCTATTCCCAGTTTCTTCCTGCCTCTCTGGTTTCCTTTCCATCTCCTTGGCTGGATGTTCCTCTCCATGCCCCATAAATACACTGCTCCCTATGGCATGGGTGGGCCCTGTCTCCCTACTCACTCTGCATATTCCTTCCCTTGATTACAATCACTACCTACATATGCATAATTTAGAAATATGCATCTTCAACCCACAGCTAGGTGGTTGTACTCCAGACCCACAGATCCAATGATTTACTGATGATCTCCATCTGTGTATATTATAAGCATTTTTATTCTGCATGTTAAAGACTGAACTCACTATCCACTCCCCTAAACCCTGTCCCATTCCTGTATTTCCTACCTCTTTGATATCTATCTCTAATTATCAAATCTCCAAACCCAGAACTTATCCTAGACTTTTCCATTTCACTCGATTTCTACTCCTAATCTGTGCCTGCCGTGAAGACATGATGGAAGGAATACAGTAAAAGATTGCATCATGGTTTGAGGAAAGCAGCTTCCCCTTCCAACCCCGAGGATGCCAAGAATAAGATACAGAACAAACCCTTCTGATAAAGTGAGCAGATTAAGCTGTGCTCTCACAGGGGGGACAGCCATGACTTCAGTCCATGGACTATTCTACCAGCCCCCAGTCCATCCACCTTCTGTGTTTACCTCCTACCAATCCAGCTCAGATTCAGGGTCCACCTCTTCAACTACTTTCTTTCCAGTAGGGCAAGTCACTTATCTAATCATCACAACAGCTGGAAAATTTCAATAACCTTCCTTCTCCATGACTGCACCTGGCCTACTGACTGCTGACAGCAGATATTTTTCAACAAGCACATTGGCTTCACTGTGAATTCCTGGTCACCTGACTCAGCTTCATCCACAGCACTTCCTGTTAACATTGCACTGCTTCTGTAGTAAGCTCACTCTTCTTTTCTTCACGATAACCACCGCAAAGCCCCTCCCTGCATGCTCCTTACCTCTTACTGCTACCCATACTCCAAACTTCATTTGCTACTTCACAAAGAAAGTAGACCCCATCAGCTAGGAACAGCCTCCAACAGTTGTCACAAATCTGCAAGCACCAATTCTTCTTGCTCCCATCCTGTCAAAATAGAAGAGGTGTCCTTTTCCCCAGCTAAAACCAATCATTACACATTCATTCACTCGATAGTTAATTGCTGAGTGTCCACGATGTGCAAGGCTGACCAATACAGCTACTGCCTTATCACTGTCTCCTTCCTAAAATGTTCAAACACAATTGACTCTCACTCACTTGTCTTAGATGCTAGAGATTCAACAAGACCAAACCATCTGCCCTCCTGGAGCTTCAATTTTGGTGGAGAAGATGACAATAAGCAAGATTAAGTCAAATATACAAAATGTTATATAGTAACTAATTGCTACTGCATATTGAAGGTATTGAAAATTTAGATATGGTATTCAGGGAAGGCCTCACTGACAAGGTGACATTTAAGTAAAGGTCATTATAAGGTGAGGGAGAGGACCATGGGGATACCTGGGGGAAGAGCATTCCAGGCAGAGGAAACTGCAGGTTAAAGTCTTGGCAGCAAGAGTTTACCTGGCAAGAATGGCTCAAAGAAAGAAGTAAAAGGAGATGAGGTCAGAGTGGGGCCAGTTGACACTGGATTTTATGCATCAAAATGAGGACCTTGACTTTCATAGTCAGTGAGATAGAGATACCGGGGGCTTTTGGAAAGAGGAGAGATAGGAGCTGACTCATGTTACCAGGAACATTTTTTTGTGAGCTCATGTGCCACCATCTCAGGGATGGTGTGCTGCCAGTCACCCCCTCTACCTTTTCTGGGTGATATGGCCTATTTCCTGTGTCTCATATCTTTCTAAGGTGTGGTATAGAGAATCTCTGAGCACAGGAAAGAACTGGATTTAAACTAGGAGGCAGTGCAGCAGATCAGAAGGTGGCATGGACTTTGTTCTAAGGCAGGACAAGGAATGGCTGCTTTCTCTCACCTGGGCATGCCTAACATTCATTCCAATGCATTTATATCAAAAATCCCTGGCTGAAGCCATCTCATGGCTTAGTGTCATGTTGAAAATCTGGAGGCCATTATCTTCCATGAAGTAACTCAGGAACAGAAAACTAAATACCGCATGTTCTCACTTATAATTGGGAGCTAAGCTACGGATATGCAAGGGCATACAGAGTGGTATAATGGACTATGGAGACTCAGAAGGTACCTATTAGGTAAAATGTACGCGACTCACATCATGGGTACACTAAAAGCCCAGACTTCAACATTGTACAATTTATTCATTTGTATAACCAAAAACCACTTGTACTCCTAAAGCTATGAAATAATAAATAAAATACAGACTTCTTGCCATGGCCATCAGGACATTCCATGAGCAACCTAATTCCCAAAGTTACCCACATCCCTTCGCCACTAAACTTTGACTACATTGGTCTTTCAGTTTCTCAAATGTGCCAAACTCACTCCCACCTTAAGCCTCAGCCATTTATCTGGCTGGAACACTTCCCCGCTGATCCTTGTATGGCTGCCAAAATGTATGCAGTCACTCTGTGACCACTGCCTCCTCCAAACATAATTAACCCACTTAAGTTCCACTTGCCTTAAAAATAATGTATTAGTCTGGACACCATTTTTTGCTCTGACAGTTTCCATTTCTCCCTTTCACAGATGAATTTCACAAAGAGCGTCTACCCTCTGCTTCCATTTCTTCACCTTCCCTTCCGCTCTCATCATTGTCTCATCTGTCTTATGCCCTCAAACTCCCTTGAAATTACTCTCACCAATGGCTTCCATGTTGCTAATTATAAAGTTTAACTTTAGGCTCCATCTTACTTGATCTATTGATAATATTTAGTACAATTGACAATACCTTCCTCTGTAAAATCCTCCTTTCTCTTGGCTTCCTTGACACACTGTTTGTCTCCTTCTTCCATGGTGGACTTTTTTTGCCTATGCTATCAGGCCTTGAAATGTTGGAGTCAGGCAACATCTGTCCCAGACCTCCTTCCTTGTTCATCCTAATTCACTCCTTATAATCTCATCCATCCTGATGACTTGGATCACCATCTATCTACAAACTAATGACTTTATCACTCCTACTCAGACTTTCTCCTGAGCAGGATATCATCACAGGGATGCTGCATGTGTATATGTCACACTCCATGTACATACGTACACAACTCAGATCATGGGTACACTAAAAGCCCAGACTTTAGAAGCTGACTCATGACCTTTTTCCCATTCTTGCTCTTATCACTGTGCATCCCAAACCTCATTTACTATAGTATGCCTCTCAGGAAATGGCATACAGCTATTGTTCAAATAAGAACCCTGGGGTTCATCTGTGACTCTCTCACTTCCTGATTCCTCAAATCCACCCAGTCCTATTCAAACAGGCTCTAAGTTTGTGTTCCTCTCTCTAATGCAGACTGCCCCCATCCGTGCTTGTCATCTCTCCCTATAGCAATCACCTCCTATCACATCATCCTTGCATCCACTCTTGGCCTCTTTCCAGCCATTCTCACTTCTCACATTGCAACCAGAGGGTACTTTACAAAATGCACATGGGACAATGTCACTCACCAGCTTAAAATCCTTCAATGGCGTCCCATGATTAGGCTGACACCTCAAACCTAAACAGGGCTTGATGTCTGTCTCACAATGCTATTTCTCAAACTTTACTCTCCAACTCAATTCAACATGTTTCAGTTCCTCAAATGCTTCAACTCTTTCTTGCTTCTATGTCTAATTCACTAATTGTAAAATGACCATATTCCATCCCCATTAGATTTTAAGATCCATGAGGTCATGAATCTTTACCTGTTTTGTTCACCAGTGTGTTTCTAGCAAGTAGCACAGTGCCTGACATATATTAACAAAATATATGATTCATTTATTCAAAAAAATGTTTTTTGTCTGCCTACTCCGTCTGAAGCTCTATTCCCGGTGCTGGTGATACAGAAACAATAATAATTGCTTTAAGGGACAAAACTCTCTGCCCTAAGGAGTTACACAGTGAAGAGAGACAGAATATACAAAACAAATAAGAAAATATGTATATATTTATACATATATTACATATATACATATATTTGTGTATGTGTATATACATAGTATATAGTATATTTGTATATATAGTATATTTAATATAATTTAACATAGCATATTTAATGTAGTATACTTGAAGGTAATAAATGCTATAGAAAAACATCAAATGAGAAAAAGGAAGTATGTGATAAGAGGTTGTGGGTTGTCAGGGAAGATCAAAGATAACATTTGATAAAGCATCCAAAGATGGAGAAGGAGGAGAAGGAGGAGGAACAGGAGGGAGAGAGAGAGAGGAGACATTAGGTGAATGTGTGGGGGAATAGTGCTCCAGCACATGGAGCAGCAAGTTCAAGGTCCTAGAAGGGTATTGTATTAGTCCATTTTCATGCTGCTGATAAAGACATACCCGAGACTGAGAAGAAAAAGAGGTTTAATTAATCGGACTTACAGTTCTACCTGGGTAGGGAGGCCTCAGAATCATGGGAAGAGGTGAAAGGCACTTCTTACATGGCAGCGGCAGGAGAAAATGAGGAAGATGCAAAAGCGGAAACCCCTGATTAAACCGTCAGCTCTTGTGAGACTTATTCATTACCATGGGAACAGTATGGGGTAAATCTCCTCCATGATTCCAATTCTCTCCCACCAGATCCCTCCCACAACACATAGGAATTATGGGAGTACAATTCAAGATGAGATTGGGGTGGGGACACAGCCGAATGATACCAGGTATATACCTTGATGCCTTGTGAGTTGATGGACAAGAAAGGAGGCCAATACGGCTGGGGTAAATGAGCCAGTGGGAGGTTATTGCAGAGAGAGAAGAGACACAAGGGCTTCATCATGCAGGGCCTTGTAGGCCTGTGGAACTTTCACAATGAGGGCAATAGGAGGTCACTGGAGGGTTTTCAGCAGAAGAGTGACACAGTGGCACATAGATTTTAGCACTCTCACTCAGATGGCTCTGTTGAGAATAGGCTGAGGAGGAGAAAAGATGGGAGGCAAAATGCCAGATAGGAGGCTATTGCCATAATCTGGTTGAAAGATAATGGCAATTCCAACCAGAGTGGTAGCAGAGATGTTGAATGAGGTACATATTTGGAAGGTAGAGTTGACAAGACCTACTGATGCACTAGATGTTCCATATAAAAGAGAGAAATCAAGAAGTATTCCAATGGGTTTGGCCTGAGCAAATGGAAAGATGGAGTTACTATTAACTGAAATGAAAAGACTGTGGAAGGAGTAGGTTACAACATATTAATTTTAAGCAGGCTATTAGACATCTAAGACACTTCATGCTGATCAGAATTGCATATTTTTAAATTAAAATGTCACTTGTCCAAATGGCTGAAATCTTTTAGGATTAGCCCCATTCCTTTCAAGCCCAAGACTCTGGTCCTATCCCAAATTTCATAGATGTCATAAAACTGGTGTAAGGGGATATTACATTAGTTTGGTGCCATCTGTGGCACCAGATCTCCAGAATTGCTGCTGTCTAGATATTTATTCTGAGCATCTTTTAAAAAATCTAATAAGCAAAACATTCCTGGTTGTGCAGAAGGCTTGGAGCTACTCTTCACTCTAAAGCTTCCCAAACTCAGAGGTATTAGATAAGGTTTTCTTGGCCAAACCATGTGCCAGGTCCTCTGATGAACCATCTGCTAGGAATCTGTCCTTCTGTAACACTGAGCCAAGAGCTCCAGATGGGGCTATGTAAGGACTCTAGTCTGGATAGAGAAGGCAAAGGGATAACAGTGGGCATGTTTTCAAATCATTGTGCCTGGGAGCCACCAAGGACATCACCAGATAATGTCCCTTCAGGCCTTCTTAGACTGGTGAAATCACTGTTGACCCAAGGATGGAATACCCAAGCCCAACAAGTCCCTAAGACAACTTCTGTGTGTAAATTGGGAACAGATGTTACCATATGAATAAAATGAAAAAAAAAATTACAAAACCTCAACCTGCTGAAAGACAAAAGTTTTAACTTTAATCTACAATGCTAAATAAGTGAGTGCATTTTCTTTTCTTAAAATAACTTGCTTGCTAAGGGAAAAGATGTGCAAATTTCTCAGACTCAAAAGTGCATCCAAGGAAAACAGCCAAGCTCTGCAGACTGTCCATCATCTACCTGCAAGTTTTTATGACAGATCCTGGGGTGGTTAAAACTTTAATGTCTCAATTTGGAATGAGTTGTCCCCTCTTGAAGGACCCATGGGGTAAGGGTTCCAGTTGAATTCCTAGGGCAGTCTTGAACAGTGCCTCACTTGCTGTTCTCATACTGTTCCATGATAGGGACAAGGAGCATCTATCAAAAACCAACTTGGTTTCTTGGTCTGTGAACCAACTCAGAAGACCAATCACCAAGATTTTCAACCCCTTCAGAAAAAAACAAAAAAACAAAAAAAGCAGCATCAGTGAAGTGGGAATAGAGCTCCTGAAGGGAGTACTCTGAAGACAATAACATGCATTTGAATATAAAATGCCATAGGTTTACAGTTTAAAAATTATTTCATCTAGAGTAGATAAATAAGCAACGCACTAGGTAAATAAGAATAAATGAAGTAATTCTATTAAAACTTAGTAAATAGCATATACTTTCTTATCAATCTAAACCTTGAAAAGCAATAGAAATAGGTCAAGTAGGTTCTGTTCCCCAACAATATCTAAGGCAGAGTTTCAAGTGGGGGTGCATCTACAGGGACGTGTCAGAATCTCAGAGACAGAAGTTACTTGTAGAAACTACACTGCCCTCCCTTCACCTGGAAATTCTAGCCTTCTATGGGTACAAGGCCTGTACCTCTATCCCCACACAGATACAAAGGGAATGAATGGTCAGTTCATTCATCATAAGATAAATTATGATTGTAGATGGCAGTTACTCTTTCCTGAGACTTACTCTGGAATTGTGCCTGCAGCACTGACGTGCTAATGATGTGTTTGGAAGACCAACCAGAAATGTAGCAGAGCATGAGGTCGCAGCAGAGGCTGGGGTCATTTCTGGGCCCTTGCTAGTTGTGATCTGGGGCAAGTAAAGAGAACTCACTTCAACTGGTACCTTGCACATAATAAGTGCTATATAGTGTTTGCCATTGTAATATTACCAGCATTATTGACATAGACATGGGATCTATGCCCGCCCACTCTGCCAAAGAATTGGATTAAAAAACACAAGGAAACAAGTTTCCTGTAGTGTCCATGAGCCTGTGATGATTGCCACCATGAGGATGCCCAGGAAAGAAGAGCACGATGGGTTATCACAGAGCTCAGGTTGAGCACATTTTTAGGCTCCAGTGTGTGGGAGAGAATGAATGGGGAGGGCTTTCTGGCTAGAGGACAAGAGAGTATTCAGATATCTTTTTCTATTTTATAGAAATTAAAATATGGCTGTATCTTTCTCTCTTCTACCATACTCCCCACCTCTGAAAAAATAAAGTAACTCAAAAGATTTTGGCAACAACATGTGAAGTCAAAGAAAAACGTGATTCCCCAATATCAATCCCCCAAATGACTATGCCCCTTCACTTAAAACTCACAGTCCTTGGCATGACTATTATCAGATTTTTTTTTTTCTAATCTGCTGATGCTCAAGACAAACACATCTAAAAATTATTATAATTTTACTAGGTTGAGTCACACGAAATTACCCATTTGTGGGTAAAGTAAGATAAAATATCAGCAATTTTCATACGTGTCAATTTATAATATGCCCTGGACCTTGCTATTCTGTGCAATACACTTTATTGTTTTTTTATGTTTTATACTCCAGGATAGATTTATTAAAGGGCATGCTTTAAAAGATGTATATGAAATAAAAGCATTTCAGGGCTGACCTTCAGTTACATAAACATTGAGTTTGCATAAAAACTTTGAATGATTTTGTCTTACTAATATACGAAGCTGCTAAAATTGAAAGAACTTATTTCAAACCTTTCTTCTGATGAACTAACAGAGGTCCTGAGGGGTGAGTTTATTTACTCAGGGTCAATTAGAACATATCAGAGCCAAGAACAACTCTCTGATCCCTGAGATCCTATTCAGTTTCTCTTGTGGAAATACCAAATATCTATTGTCTGGAATTTTTTCAGGGTGGCCCAGAATACATTTATAAAGAAGCCACAGGCATGGTGTGGACAACCCAGGGTCTGAGCAGATCTTTTCTGCCCTGAATGCAGTGATCCACTTTGCTTAGGTTCTTAAACACACTCCGGATTCTGAGCACAATAAAGTCATGATCATAGTCATCTGTAACCAAGAATCCAAGAATTCTCAGACCACTCAGGTGAATGACACTGCCATTGCAATGTCTAGATAAGAAATATTGAAAAAGAGAGCATAAAGGCAACTACCATATTTCCATGCAAGGTATTCAATGTTCCCCCTGCCTTACAGATGAAGAAACAGGTTTAGGGAGGCTGGCAACTGCCAGCACTCAAGTCTGTCTACATTATCCTAGAAAGATGGGTCCACCCTCCTGCCAGCTTCCAAGTATCACATGACTGTATTCAACCAGGAGAACTCAATTGGAGAAACTTGGTCTCAGGGAGTCTTGAACACATTAAACACAACATTTAATCTTCTAGCTCCAGGAACTCAAAGAGGGTAGAATAGAGGTAGTGAGAAAGCCAATTCTAGTAGGAAGCCCTAGAGAGAAAGACATTGTACCTATTGGTTTGGGCTTGTTTACCTGAACCAATGACTGTAGTGCAAAGAACAGGCTTATCCTGATTGGATGAAACTGATCAAGGCTTATTCCTTGAGCAGAGGGTGTGCTCCTCGACTGAAGTATATGGGTTGGGAGTGGTAGAGGAGAATACCCTAACAAAAGCTGGATACTGTTAGGAAGGGAAAGGGAGCAAATGTACAATAGTCCCTGTTTGGATGCACCATACTTTATTCAAGTTCACTACTGTTGGACATTTATGTTCTTTCCGACTTTCACGCTTATACCGTGCCCTGTGACAAACACTCTTGTGGCTCTGTCTTTGTGTACATCTAGGATAAATTTCAATGCTGAATTTCAGGGTCAAAGTATATGAATGTTTGACTGGTCTTTTTCTTCCAGTAAGTTTGTTTCCCATAGCTAATACCCTCATATACATAATACTGGGAGTTGTGTGTGCTAATTTGATAGGCAAAAGTTTGTCCTTCTCAGATAACATTCCATAGTTGTGTGCTGGTGCTGGGGTGTGTGAGGCCACAGAAAAATATGGCACATCTTCATGGAACTGCAATTTTTTCATATTCACAGAAAACTATTATGTTTACATTTTATGATATCATGACACAGAATACAAAATCCATAAAAATTTTATTGATGAAACATGAGAAACTTAGAAGATTTCCTGTTTAAAATGGGAGGCACCTGTCTTCTCTTCCTTCTCACAAATCCCAGAAGTACAAGATCACTTTTTGCTGCAGTAGGTAAACCTTGGTAGAAATTTTGAGAACTAATTGCTCTTTACTGGGATTCACCTAATATAATAATTCATCAAATAATGATGTGAAGATGCAAGAAAACAATGATGGACCTGGATGTGAGTAAGAATCTTATTCAGTGGCATAAAGCTGAAAAAAAGCAAATGGATAGAAGTTACTAAAATCTGGCATGGAAGATACTAAAACCTGGCATGGAAGAGAGTAATCAAGTAGTTTCATCAAAGACAAATAAACTACCCCAGAGGTTTAATGATAGGGCAGTGGCCTACCATTGCCAGTGACAGAATCCAGAGATCCTTCTTTCAGCCACAGGAAATCCCAGCCTGCTATTGCCAGCAAATGGGCAAGGAGACAGGCCTGGCCGCTACATGCCCCACTGTTAGAGGGAAATCCCTGTTAATTCCCAGCACAAGTCATTCCACATAGAGTTTTTGTGATTATTGAATGTCATTTCTCTGATTAAAATGACTTGTTTTGCTCCGTCAAATCATTTGGTATTTGAAATACTGTGACATTCAACGAAACCTCTAATGTTGAATGAGGATGCGGCAATATCCAATTAAATTCATTTGAGTCACTGTGAAGCCGTCATCAGGGTTTTTGTGCTTCTCAATTAGTTTTCCTGATGACAATAAAATTATGACTTTTTTTCTTGGAAATCTCAAATGTGAAAATCCCAAAACAGGCCTGTAAGTTTTGATACATAGGTCACTGCAGCTAAATTAAAAATCTATGCCTTCATGATTCTTAAAAAAGACAAAAATACAAAAGAGACATTGAAACATTAGAGCTGAATGATTTCCACCTGAATGAACACTTATTATCTTGCTCACTTTAATGTGCACCAGATAAAGAACTAGACTGTGTCCTCCTGAGTGAAGAGTGCCCTTTCAGGCATATTTGTGGCAGGAATGAGATCCCTAATAACATGGTTGTTGCATCTGGAGAAAGAACACTGGTTTACTTTCACATAAATCTGGATGCAACAGCCTGGTGGACATTCTGCGTTTGCCCCTACACGCACTCTGTACCATCCCATCCCGCTGCTGCAGGCCCTAGGAGGCTGATCTTCATGGACTATGCCAACCACAGTCCCTTGCCCTCTGACTTACGATTGAGTTTGGGCAATGGGAGGCCTTGGCAGGGATGGGAGGATGGGAGACCCTGAAGTCAAGGTATTTATTCCAGAGATCTCTCTGTTTGGGGCTATGGGTTGGCCATGCATCATCTCAGGCCCTCTCTTACAGATTCCTCCAGCTTTCCAGGTTTCTGAAATTGCTCGGTCCCCTTGTTTATGTGAACTAGGTCCTTGTTCTTCATTGTTCCTAGCTCAGGAGGCCTTACCAAGCCTCACTGGTTTCACTTAACCCTTAACCCTGCTCTAGGCTCTGTAAACAATCTCTTCATTAAATTCTCCATTACGGATGTGCCATGTGTCTCTCATTGGGACCATGATTAACGCAGCTCGTGTAGAGTTTATCAAACAGTATGTGATATGATTCCATAAAATACACAGGAAAAGCGCTCAATTCTGAAGAAGAGGATTTCATGTATCCAAGCTCAGAAGTAGCAATGCCAACAACCAAGGTTAGTTAGGAAACTAGAGCCACTGTGACTCTGGATAAGATATTTATTATAGAATTATACCTATCTAATTGTGGCAAATACTAGCAAAGTAATATGCAGAGGGGAGAGTTGGAGGAAAGGAGATAGAATCACCAACTGGTCCTTCTGAAGCACTGGTGCAGGGTGGACAAGCACCACAAGAGTTTACTGAGACTGCAAAGGGAATGTCCTTAATAGGGATGGGGAAACTATGGCCTCTGATTAGTTCCACCTCTGGGGAACCACCAAACTTCTGATTTTGAAACTGATTTTGAAGCCAGATCTAGTAATCATAAAGAAGAACTAGACAAGGAATGCAGGAGAGAAGTGGCAAGTTTGACTCTCCTGGGCACTTCTGAATCTGTCTATTCTCCACATATTTGACTGCAAGACCTTCCAAGATTATGACTAGTGATTTACTTCCACTTTCTAAACCTTGTACGAATTCCCCCCAACACCAGTTGTGTTCAGGAGACATAAAGGGAATGGGATTCTGAGAAATGTAGTTCCACTTTAACCAAGTGATTTGGCACCCTTCAGCAAAATTCCAGAGGAAAAAGACTGGTCATTTATTCATTCATTCGTTTAAATAAGAAGTATATTGTGCCAGTAACACTCTAGGCACTCAGCTTGGAGAGCTTTAAACAGACTTAATGGAATTTAAAACATAGCACAACAGACATTATAAACACATTTCAAATACTGAAGTCTATAATTATAAACATGATAGTGCTGTGAAGGAAAATTAACATGGGCCCATGAGAGAAAATGACAAAGTAGGAAGAAGTTAGACTGAGTGGTAGAGAATACTTCACTGAGAGATGACATGTAAGCTGAGACATCAAAAATGAAGAGTGCAAGAAAATATTCTAGAAAAAAAAAAAAGCAAGTAGCCCTATCTCAAAATGCCCTGAAAGGGATTGAGTACACTTGCGACAACCTCTTCCTTACTTGCCATTTTATCTGAAACCCACTTGAAGCAGATTTTTGTTTCTACTTCTTCACTAAAATTCAAAATGTCAGGCTGTGCTCAACTCCCTAAATGCCAAGTGCAGTGGTTAATTCACAGCCCTCATCTCACTCGACCTCCACCAGATGAACACCCTGCCCTGTTGAAATACTGTCTTCACTCGGATCCCAGTGCATCCTCGTTTGTTTCTACCTAATAGAAGGTGATATGCTCCATGAGAGCAAGGGCTTTGGCTTGTTCACTGCTGTGTCTCTAGTGCCAACAACAATGCCTGGCGCAAAATAGGCAGTACATAATTGTTGAATGAATTCAAGGAGTCCAGGAAGAAGCAGCTAGTAAGATAGAAAAAGGAACAAGAATAAATGATGTTTTCAGAACTAAGTGAAACAATGATCTCAAGAAGGAAGAGGGCGATCAGCGATTTAAATGTTGCAGAGAGTCGACTTCTGGATTTGGCAATGTGGAAGTTTTTGGTGAAGGTTTTGTGAAGTGTTAAGGTCAAAAGTCAGATTAGAGTGGGTTCAAAAGAGAATAGAAGAGGAATTAACGGTAGCAACTTTGGTCAGCTGTTTTGAGGAGTGTTGCTTTCCAGGAGATCATAAAATGAACAGTAGCTGAAGGTAAATACAAGAGGAAAGGAGCTTTCCCTTTTTGTGTATTTATTTTTTAAGAAGGATATCTGTATCCTGATGGAAGGGTCTGATAGATGAATGAAATTGGAATTTGCATAATTGAGAGGGGATAATTGCTGAAGCTATGTATTTGAGCACAGGAAAAGAAATAAGATTCTGTGGGTAGGTGAACTGTTGGGCTTTGGAGAACAGCACAGGCCCAGTTCATGCCGCAAGAGGAGATAAGGATATTGGTGCAAGTAGACTAGTAGGTGTGTTGGGGAATGTTTGTAGATAGTCTCCTATGATTTAGCCCCATTGCTGGAGTATTCTTTTCTACCCAAACTTTAAACACTGGAGAGCCCCAAGGCTCAGGTATTAGCTTGCTGCTTCTCCTATATTCATTTGCTGAGATGATATCATTTAGTCTCATGGCTTCAAATATACTACTCATTTCCAAATGTTTTTCTCATGCCCCAACTTCTCCCCAAACTCCAGACTCAGACCCAACTGCTTACCTGATATCTGTTTAATATCTAATGAGCATCTTAAGCTTAATGTGTCTAGAACTGAATAACCGATTTCTTACCTTCCTTCCCAAATCAGCTGCTCATCCTTAACCATGTATGTATGTTAACACATGTATAACACTGTGCCAGAGTTGCTTAAGCCAAAAATGTTGACACCTCACATAATGATTTTTTCTCCCATTGTCACTTTACATTCAAGCCATAAGCTAGGCCAGCAGTAACTTCAAAATACATCTGAAATCCCAATATTTCTTACACATCCCTTGATATCATGCTAATGTGAGCCACCAACATTTTTCACCTGTGTTACCTAATAGTACTTTTATGGTCTCTCTGCTTCCACTCCTGTCTCTGTTAGTAAAACTTCCACCAAGAATCCACAGTGTTTCTTTAATAAGGCATATCTGATCATTTCTCTTTTCTGCTTGTTTTGGTCCATTTTGTGTTGCTAGAACAAAATACCTGAACCTGGGTAATAGATAAAGAAAAGATGTTTATTTGGCTCATGATTCTGGTGGGTGGAAAGTCCAAGATTAGGTAGAGACCACATGGTGAGAAAGAAAGCAAGAGAATGAAATCAAGGAAGCCAGACTCTTTTTAATAACCTGCTGTCATGGTAACTAATCCATTTTCACGAGAGCGAGAACTCACTCACCACCAAGGAAGGGCATTATTCTGTTCATGAGGGATCCATGAGGGATCCACTCCCATGACGAAAACATCTCCCACTAGGTTCCAACTTCTAATGCAGCCACACTGGCAATTAAACTTCAGCATGAGTCATGGCTGCAACAAACCACATCCAAACCATATCACTGCTTCAGACTCGCCACTGTTTTTTCACAACATAAAATCTTAAGTCCTTTCCATCACCTACAAGGTAATGGAAAGAAGACCTACAAGGTCATCCTGGACCAAGATGATCTGGTTGAAGATTAGCTCTCTAACACATCTTACGCCAAGAGAGGCTATCCCTGACTAGCATATCTAAAGTAGCACTTTCCTCATATACTCTCCTTCCTTTGCTTTGACTTTTTCATTGTATTTATCACTTCCTTATATTATGTCATGCATATTAATTTATTGTCTATCTCCCTGTTCTTTCCAATATAAAGTAGGCTCTATAAAAGCAGAGAATTGTCTGTTTTTTTAACCATGTATTTCCAGCACCTGTGCCATGGGTTAAGTACTCCACAAATTCATTAAATAAATGGGAGGTGTTGGAGAGTTCTGAAGAATGAAATGAAATAATATAATCAAAAGATTAGAGGGAGGTGGGAATGGAAGCAGGGATGCCAGTTAGGGGCTCTTGCAATCATCCAGGTGACATGAGATTGACTGGGACTAAGGTGAAAGAAGTGGAGATATTAAGAAGAGAATGATGCAAGATTTATGCCCTTCAAAGTTGTCCACCTACTTTTGTTTGAGGCTCGGTTCTCTGTCCCATTTACAAATTTGATTCCATGAAGATGTATCACGGCCAAATATTTATTGAATGTCTTCATGCAGAATAATAGGATGTTAGAACTGGAAGTGGGCTTGATGTCTTCATTCTACAGATGAGAAAACTGAGCCTTAGAGAGGTTGGGGGTTTCACCCAGAGCCTCTTGACTCATTAGTGGAAGAATCAAGAACTAGAACATGGTTTGTCTTATTTTCATTCTTGTGCTCTTTCCACTTCCCCAGCAGTTGTATTGAAAAATTACTTTGGAAAAACTATATGTACTTATAACGTATTAAGAACTTTGAAACTGCTAATTGTTGTAAAAATAACTTGCCATATGATTATAAAAGTTCAACTTAGGCCTCTTGCACAATTTTAATTGTATTTTGGGCTGTGCTGAGAAGTCCCAAGAGGACACAACAGATTTTCATTTGCATCTTTCCACCCAGCAGCTTCAAACTGATAGTGCAGCATTCAATGTATCATTCCGGGATTATTAATTTAGGGTTTTCCCACTCCCCCTTTCCTGGATGCCCCTCCTAAATATCCATTCAATGTCATCTTTGAGGCAGGAATTTATAAATGGGATTATGTCCAGTATTTTAAGGACATTGCAAAATAAACCACGTAATGAGTAGACCAGATAGGCTGCATAAAGGTAAATAAAATAATTTTTCACACTAATGTAGATTCATTGCATCACATATTATTAATGTAAACTTTATCCTTCAAACCACCTAGCAACAATATCTCATCATTAAGTATAATAAATGCTGAGGGCATTTCCCACCTCTCTATAAAACCACAGCACATTTTTTTCTCCCTTCTTCATATTACACAGGCCTAATTTGCACAGAATCCAGAAGTGTTTCATTAATTCACTTAAATAGGTTGCTTTTTCCTAATGAGCTTACCTACACAAAAGTACCTAGGAGCTTTCCTCTCCTGGCGGGAAGACGTGTGATTCTGACACATAGGGTGAGAAAAAAAAAAAAAAGGTAATTCACTTGGGGCTGATGGTCTGAGAAGATGACAAATACATAGGTGGAAATGGTATTGTTTCTATCAGCATATACTTGAATTTCTAGAAAAGTTTGGCCTTTGTTTACAACCTCTGAGGTTGAGCAGGATAGAGACAGGCTGTGGACACATCTGTCCCTAAGTATAGCACCTCTCTGGCTCACTTTCCTCCTCCCATGCTGCACCCGTTCCCTAGTAATCTCTGCTGAAGCATTTGTATCATTTAGCATGCACTCTAATAACATGAGAAGAAAGAGAGCTGTTACGGATTTAATTGTGTCCCCTTCAAATGCATATGTTGAAGTGCTAAACTCTGGTACCTCAAAATGTGACCTTATTGGGAAATGGGGTGGTTGCAGATATAATTAGTCAAGACAAGGTCATACTGGTGTAGGGTGGGCCCCTAATTAAATATAACTGGTGTCCTTATAAAAAGGAGAATCTTAGATGCAGAAACACACACAGGGAGAATGCCATGTGAAGATTACAGTTATGCTGCTGCAGCCAAGGTCTACAGAGGCCAGGAGAGAGCCTTGGAAAGGATCCTTCTTTAGTGCCTTCAGAGAGGGCGTGGCCCTGCAGGCACCTTGATCTTGGATTTCTGGCCTTAAGAACTGTGAGAGGATAAATTTCTGCTATTTAAGCCACTGGGTTTGTGGTACTTTATTATGGCATCCCTGGCAAACAAATACAGGAGCTATTATCAAAGGATGGCAGTGTGTTGATTGCACGGGTCTAGCTCTATCTCAGTCCACAGCATCCAGTGTGAGCTTTCTGAAATGTAAATGAGATCACCTCACATCCCTGCTTAAAAGCTTCCAGTGGCTCCTGTAACCCTCCTTTCCTGTCTATAAGATCTACCAGATCTGTTCCAGAAAGCTCTCTTCCTTTTCACCCTCTCCAACCACACTGGGCCCTTGTAGCACTCCAAACACTAAGCACTCAGATATTCATGTATTTTTTCTATTCTCACTTAAATTAGGTCTCTGCTAAAGAAAATCATTTCCCCATAAAGCCTTCTTTGATCACCATATTCAAATAACATTTTCCTTGCTTATTTTGCTTTTTTTCCCCCTCAATAACACTTACCAGTGCCTAACATTACATACCTGTGTCTTGCTCGTCACCATCTGCAAGCAGATAAGCTTTTCAAGGGTAGGAATTGTGTCAGCTTCATTGTTGTAGCCTCAAAGGCTAGAATTATAGAGTTCGTAGAAGAAGCTCAATACACATTTGTTGAAGGAATGAATGAAAGAATGAAGGAATGAATGATTGGCCACATACTCTGAGATTTTAGAGTTTTACATTTTCAACAGCTACTTCGAGGGCATGCCTGGTTGCCGTTTCCACTTTTCCCTGTGATCCTGTGAGATGAAGC
This sequence comes from Pongo pygmaeus, assembly GCF_028885625.2. Taxonomy (NCBI): domain Eukaryota; kingdom Metazoa; phylum Chordata; class Mammalia; order Primates; family Hominidae; genus Pongo; species Pongo pygmaeus. The sequence continues at coordinate 122,120,387 of NC_072373.2, read as the reverse complement.
CTGCATCTCACATATTGGACACTTCTGCCACACTTCCTCTCTCCCCCTTTCTCTCTCCCAGCAATTTGAGCCTCAGGAAAGGCATTTCCTAAATGAGGAAAGGGGCAAAGAAAATGAGCTCCCCTGGGGACAGCTCCTTCTCTTATGCATCCTTTTATTCCCTGCAGAGGTTGGTATAGAGTGGGTTCAGTAAATACTGATTAAAGGAATCAACAGGAAATTGTTTTTTATGAAGAACTACATTTTAGATTCACCTAAGTTTCTCTGAAGTAACGCATGCCTTTCAGATAGGCCTCATCTTTGGCTCCAATGACCATTCAATGCATCCATCTGTTGTAGGCAGCCAGTAGGATAGCCCCCAATAATCCCTTTGTCCTGGTGTTCGTCCTGTGTAATCCCCTCCCCTTGAGCAAGAGCTGGATTTAGTAACTCAACGCTAAGGGATAGAATAGAGCTGAGTGCTGGGCTGTCACTTCAAAGATGGTTATAAAAAGACTAGCTTTCATCTCGAGTGCTTTTGCTCTTTCCCTCTTGGATGCTTATTTTGGGAGAAGCCAGCTGCCATGTTGTGAGGCAGCCATGTGGAGAGGTCCACAGGAGTGAACTCAGGAGCAGACTCTCCCCCAGTTGGGCCTGGAGACGACTGCGGCCTGGCTGACACCTCGATAGAAGCCTCATGGGAGACCTGAAGTCAGAAATACACAGCAAATCTGCTCCCGGATTTCTTACCCACAGAAACGGTGAAATAATAGATGTTTGCTGTACCCAACTGCGAAGTTTGGGAGTACCAAATTTGTTGGGTAGCAGTAGATAACTGATAGATGGTGCTCTGGTAGAGCATTTGATTTGGGCTCCATTTGTGCATCATTTTGTAAGGATTACTAATGTGAAAAGATAACTCAAGGCCGGGCGTGGTGGCTCATGCCTGTAATCCCAGCACTTTGGAAGGCCGAGGAGGGAGGATCACCTGAGGTCAGGAGTTCGAGACCAGCCTGGCTAACACGGTGAAACCCTGTCTCTACTAAAAATAATAATAATAAAAAATAGCCGGAAGTGGTGGCGGGCACCTGAGGCAAGAGAATTGCTTCAACCCAGGAGGCGGAGGTTTGCAGTGAGCCGAGGTCGTGCCATTGCACTCCAGCCTGGGCGACAAGAGTGAAACTCCTTCTCAAAAAATAAATTAACTCAAGAGGTTTCTTCCAAAGGCTAATATATACATTTAAAGGGAGTTTTTAACATATCCGAGTTTTAAAAATTTGTAACACTTATTTTTGTATGTATATTTAAAGTAGTGGCCAAAATGCAATTTTAAACTCTCTTGTTTACTGAATGTCTACTCTTTGCCAGACAATCTTCTAAACATTTTACAGCTGTGGCTGGGCGAGGTGGTTCATGCCTGTAATCCCAGCACTTTGGGAGGCCGAGGTGGGTGGATCACCTGAGGTTGGGAGTTTGAGACCAGCCTGACCAACATGGAGATACCCATCTCTACTAAAAATGCAAAATTAGCTGGGCGTGGTGGCGCATGCCTGTAATCCCAGCTACTCGGGAGGCTGAGGCAGGAGAATTGTTTGAACCCGGGAGGCGGAGGTTGCGGTGAGCGGAGATTGCGCCATTGCCCTCCAGCCTAGGCAACAAGAGTGAAACCCCGTCTCAAAAAAAAAAAAAAAAAAAAATTACAGCTATTATTATTATTTCATTTAATCCTCACAAAAACCTCCTGAAGTAAGGTGCTATCATAACCCATTCTAACTATGGAGAAACAGAGGAACAGGCAGTGTAAGCATCTTGCCCAAGGTCATACAACTCATAAGTGGTAGAGCCATGATAGTCTGGTTCCAAAGCCTTAACCACTATTCTATACTGCTTTTTAGACAAAAAGACAGATCATATAGATTAGTTAAACATGTCAAATAGCCTTAAAAAACAACCCAAGTGTAGAAGATTTACTAAACTAGGACAAGATTTTTCATGATTAAAAGATGGGATGATGTTAGTCTGTAATGAATTCTCAGAAGGATTATATGAGATAAATGAGATAATATAAGACAAATACCTAGCATACTGTCTGGCAGATACCAGTACAAAAAAAGAACAGCCAAAAGAGAAAAGGAGATGGATTATAAATTATCGTTGGAAAAAAAAATCACTTTCTGTAGAGAGGTCATTTGGATCACTAGAAAATCCACAAGTTTCATCCATGTCTAGGTAGCAGGTTGATAGGTGCAGCAAACCATACGTGGCACATGTAACAAACCTGAACGTTCTGTACACGTATCCCGGAACTTAGAGCAAAAAATAAATAAATAAGTAAATAAATAAATAAATAGGAAAATCCACAAGCATTTACTGATCAGACTCCCGAGTCATTACTGTTATTGACATGTTTCAAAGTCATCAAGACAGGTTGACAGCAAGAGGTGCAAGGATTGTGACTCAGTCATAATCTTACCTGATCTAGGATCCCAGCAGTCACCCAGAATGATTCCCAGAAGAAAGGCCTTAAGAATGGAGGAAATAATTCTGGAGTCAGAGGGTCCTGAGTACTGATGTATGACAGAGGAATAGAGACAGCATTTATTTGACTTAGAGCTGAGACACCCATGTTTTAGTCTTTACCTTGACAGTATTTTCTATCTGCATGACCTTGGGCAAGCCAGATCATGAATTGGACACATTGGCTCTTCTGGAGTCCACCTTCCCTCCTATTCAGGACTCTCAACATGGACGGCAACATCCGTTAGAGGACAGGGTGTGAAGTGACTTTTGTGTACACTGTGTTTCTGCACTGAGGACTCTTCCCATCTGGCCATGTGCCTGGGTCATCATTTGTAGTTGCATTGTGCCTAGAAATTCAGGGACTTTGACAGCCAGTGTCTAGAGTCCTTCAAAAGGAGTTTGTTTTCTGTCACTGTTTCCCTTGATCTGGTTTAATCAATGGCACCGAACGAGAGACAGAATTCCTTTATGATATCCTTTCTGGGACTTGTTCATTACTTAAAATAAGGTGGCTTCCAAACCACCTTATTACTTAGAACAAGGTGCCAGACCAGATGTGGGTGCATAACATTTCTAATCAGAGTCCAACCAATCACAGCAAACTAGTTTCAGTGAAAAATGAAGTGACTAATGGACTCAGTCTAAATGATTATGAGCTGAGTAAAAATTCCATTTTCCTAGTCAAAATAATGTAGAGCTGTTAAATTCAACTTCTGAGATTGTTTGTAGGTTTGCATATTAATCTTCCTGAACATGTACACCTTCTACTCTGTCAATAATTTAAGCACAGAAAATTAAACTATATGTAAAAAACAAAGCATGGACTCTCAATAATATTCAAAATAAAGGCAGCAAGTACATAATTTGATATCTGAGTATCTTATCTTTCATAAAGGGAGGGAAACCAATATTTCTTGCATACCTACTATGTGTGAGGCTCTGTACTAGGGACCTTTTTCATATGTTATCATTTATTCTTCACAACAGCTCTCTCAGGCACTTTTAATGATTCCTTTATTACAGAAGAGGTAGTGGATGCTCCTAAAAGTTAGTGGCAGGGTTGGGGTTTGAACCCGTCTGACTGATGCTAAAACCCTCCTTCTTCCTATGAACAAATAGTTTAATTCCCATCCTAGAGAGGCTAATTTAGAATCTGCAGAGTTTTTCTCCTTAATCCAATAAATGAGCCTAACTTATGCTAAAGAAATTCAAATATTAAGATGGCAACTATCCAAACTTGTCAGCAAATCCATCTGACAATCACAACAAGGATGATAATGACAAATATGGCTTTGTATATGCCAGCCACTGTTCCACTTTATATGGATGATCTCAGTTGTGTCACACAACCATTCTATGAAGTAGGTGTTGTGGTACTGATTGGTGGAGGTTCTGCATGGTAGGGATGAGATATAAACCGAGACAGTCAGTCTGACTTATAGGGCCATACCTTTTCACTCTTCTGTACAGCTGTCAGATTAAGTAGAACAAAGCAAGATGCCTCAAAACTAACTACCAGTGGCTGGGCATGGTGGCTCACACCCATAATCCCAGCACTTTGGGAGGCCAAGGTGGGTGGATCACCTGAGGTCAGGAGTTCGAGACCAGCCTGGCAAACATGGTGAAACCCCGTCTCTACTAAAAAAATACAAAAATTTGCTGGGTGTGATGGTGGGTGCCTGTAATCACAGCTACTTGGGAGGCAGAGGCAGGAGAATTGCCTGGACCCAGGAGGTGGAGGCTGCAGTGAGTGGAGATCACACCATTGCACTCCAGCCTGGGCGACAAGAGCAAAACTCTGTCTCAAAACAAACAAACAACAAAAAACTAACTACCAGCGCATATTTTACTTCACTCATTTGGTGGAAGACAAAATACTTGTTACAAAGCTGTGTTCCCATGTTAACTAGCAAATAAAGGGGGCAACGGTGAGTACAATTGGCAGTGGTGAGGATGGTGATGAACTGATACAAGGTCTAACAGTCACATAATGTTAATATGTCAAAGAGAAGTGATAAAGATACCAATGGAGTTGGCTCCTCAAATAATGGATTCAGGGCTGTATAACCCACTGTATCGTAATGAAAATAGCAGGAATTTTGTCTTTGTAGCAAGGTTGTGATGGTGAAGTCAAGCAGAAGCTACCTCCATGGCCTTTCCTGGTCCTTAGAAGTAATGAAGTGATTCCACCCTCTCCCTCAGACAGACTCCATCACTGTGGATTATCAGCTGGCCTGCTCCACCAAGAGAAACTTGACTCCAAGCCTCTCTGGATTAGCAACCATTTTCTAGTGCAAGAGTGAATCGAAGTAGAAACGAAAACTCAATCTGATACCAATCTCTCTAGGCAATATCTTTTTTGGGTTTTCTTTTAGATGGCAGGAATAGTGGCATATTTCTGAATTCTGTGTTAACCTTCCATTGTTCAAACCACCGTTTAGTATCAAATAGTTTCTTCTTGGTTACGTAAGTTTAAAAATGTACGAAATCTTTCTCTTGCTCTACAAAGTATGGCAGGATAGGGTAGTGGTTATACGGACTCTGGAGCCAGACCACCCAAGTCAGAATTCAGCTCTGACACTTAGCAGCTGTGTGACTTTGGGAAAGTTGTAACCTCTTGATGTACCTCAGTTTCCTCATGTGCAAATGAAAATATTATGGGGTTCTACCTTTGGGGGTTGTTGTAAGTTAGTGCAAATAAAGCACTTAGAACAGAACATGGCACATGGTAAGCATGCCAATGAATGTTATTGGCAACTATTGAGTTTACCTTGTAGTTCACTGTTCATAACTTAGGCAGCAATCCTGAGCTAAACCTAAACAAAATTAGGGCTTAATCCCCATGTTAATTATGGGGCTGGTATATGTGAGTTATGGGATTGTGGGGCCAGTCAAGATTGTCCTTCTAAGGTAAAGGATAAGTTGCTGCATTTGGCCCCTCCTACAACCAAGAAAGAGGCACAATGCCTAGTGGGCCTATTTGGCTTTTGGAGGCAACACATTCCTCATTTGGGTATATGAGTCCTGCCCAATTATCAAGTGACCCGAAAGGCTGCCAGTTTTGAGTGGGGTCCAGAACAGGTCCAGGCTGCTGTGCAAGCTGCTCTGCCACTTGGGCCATATGACCCAGCAGATCCAATCGTGCTTGTGGTGTCAGTGGCAGATAGGGATGCTGTCTGGAGCCTTTGGCAGACCCCCATAGGTGAATCACAGTGGAGGCCTCTAGGATTTTGGAACAAGGCCCTGCCATTTTCTGCAGATAACTACTCTCCTTTTGAGAGACAGCTCTGGGGTTGTTACTGGGCTTTGGTGGAAACTGAATGTTTGACTATGGGTCATCAAGTCACCATGCGACCTGAACTGCCTATCATGAACTGGGCACTTTCCGACCCATCTAGCCATAAAGTGGGTCATGCACAGCAGCATTCCATCATCAAATGAAAGCGCTATATACGTGATTGGGCTCGAGCAGGTCCTGAAGGCCAAGTAAGTTACATGAGGAAGTGGCTCAAATGCCCACGGTCTCCACTCCTGCCACCCTGCTTTCTCTTCCCTAGCCTGCACCAATGGCCGCATAAGGAGTTCTCTATGATGAATTGACAGAGGAGAGAAGACTAGGGCCTGGTTCACAGATGGTTCTTCATGATATGCAGGCATCACCCAAAGTGGACAGCTGCAGCACTACAGCCCCTTTCCAAGACATCCCTGAAGGACAGCGCTGAAGAGAAATATTCCCAGTGGGCAGAACTTCAATCAGTGCACCTGGTTGTGTGATTATATACTGATATGTGGGCTGTAGCCCATGGTTTGGCTGGCTGGTCAGGGGCTTGGAAGAAGCATGATTGGAAAATTGGTGACAAAGAAATCTGGGGAAGAGGTATGTGGATGGGCCTGAGTGGCCAAAAACTGTGAAGATATTTGTATCCCATGTGAGTGCTCACCAATGGGTGACCTCAGCAGAGGAGGATTTTAATAATCAACTGGCTAGTACCATTCTGTGGACACCACTCAGCCTCCTTCTCCAGCCACTCCTGTCATCGCTCAATGGGCCCATGAACAAAGTGGCCATGGTGGCAGGGATGGAGGTTACACATGGGCTCAGCAACATGGACTTCCACTCACCAAGGCTGACCTGGCTACAGCCAGTGTTGAGTGCCCAATTTGCCAGCAGCAGAGACCAACACTGAGCCCTCGATATGGCACCATTCCTTGGGGTGATCAGGCAGCTACCCGGTGGCAGGTTGATTATATTGGACCTCTTCCATCATGGAAAAGGCAGAAGTTTGTCCTCACTGGAATATACAATTACTTCAGATATGGGTTTGCCTATCCTGTATGCAATGCTTCTGCCAAGACTACCATCCGCGGACTCACAGAATGCCTTATCCACCGTCATGATATTCCACACAGCATTGCCTCTGTCCAAGGCACTCACTTTAAGGCTAAAGAAGTGTAGCAGTGGGCTCATGCTCATGGAATTCACCATCATCCTGAAGCAGCTGGATTGATAGAAAGGTGGAATGGCCTTTTAAAGTCACAATTACGATGCCAACTAGGTGACAATACTTTGCAGGGATGGGACAAAATTCTTTAGAAGGCCATGTATGCTCTGAATCAGTGTCCGATGTATGGTACTGTTTCTCCCATAGCCAGGATTCACAGGTCCAGGAATCGGGGGTGGAAGTGGAAGTGGCACCACTCACCATCACCCTAAGTGATCCACCAGCAAAATTTTTGCTTCCTGTTCCCGCGGCATTCTGTTCTGCTGGCCTAGAGGTCTTAGTTCCAGAGGGAGGAATGCTGCGGATATGGGTACAGCCCGGCGCAAGATTTACACCCTCTCCCCCGCACTTTCAAGGGCCAGCCAGAGCTCACCAGATGCCGCTGGAACCGCCACGCTTTCCAAGGCGCGGACCCCTCTCTCCAGGAGAACCCAATTCCAGGGCGCCCTGCCCTTCACAAGGAGAAAAGAACTCTCCCAGGGGCTTCCAGCGGCTTCTCTGGGATCCTTCGCATTACTGTGCTGGACGCTTGGCGGTGTCCATCTCCGCCAATCCGGATTCGGGTATCTGAACCGGACTCCCTTTCGATTGGCTGAGGGCAACGGAGGCCGTCGCCTGTCCATTCACAATGGCGCTTGCCTATTTCTCAGGACCGACTGACCCATGTTCAACTGCTGTCCACATGGAACCCTTCTCCACTTCGGCCTTTGAAGTTCTCGTTAGAATATGTGCTACTACCACCAAGATCTGCACTTGCGGTGGCTCCGCCCGGGCCCAGCCCTGGGCTCCAAGACTCACCACAGCGGCCCTCCTACCAGACGCGTAGCGTCCATGGGGCTGGCGGGCGGGGAGGGTGGTGACCCCCACACATACACTGCTTCTGTTCACTCTGGACTGCTGGCGATGGCCGGGTACAGGCCCGACAATCCAGTGCCATCCATTTTCAGGGGAACCCTGACTAATACAGAGATCATTCAATAAAAAGACTCCAACTCTTAGAAATCAATTTAGTCACTATTTATTATATTGACATATTTACAAAATAATACAAAGTGAAATACCACTCTAATTCACCATATTACACAAGGGCTGCATACAGGCAAGACAAAGTATATGGAACACATTTACTTCTGTCTTTGGTATTAGAACTCTACACAAATTCGCAGCATTTAAATTTTCCAATACAAAGTATTAAACGTAGACAAAGATGTAATTGGTAATGTCACAAAAAGGGGCTCCAATATCCTCTGCTAGGAAACCCCCAGGCCCATGAAATGCAACAGGAAGACTAAACACCATTTATAAGGAGAGGGTCTATTGACTAAAATAAACAATACATGCTACAATACCATCCACAGGAGTGTTTCTGCTTGTGTGAGGCTGCTCCCTCCATAACAAAGTTCGGCTGACGGCAACAGACAAAACATTCCCGAGACAGAGTCGCAGATAAGACTTTATAGGAAAGAATCCATTCCAAGAGTACACTTTGAGGTGTAACTTTACTGTACAGAACATTTTATAAAATACATTTTTGTGATCATTTACACATATACAAAGACTTAAATGGTTTTAGCAAATAATAATTTTTCTAAAACACAATCACAGTTTACATAATTCTGAGGTAAAGGTCTTGAATCTATCCTAGATGAAAAGTCCTAGCCCATGAGGGTCTCTAACAGGGGGATGTGTCCACTGAACCTTGAGTTCTGGCACCCAAATGGACTGATGAGAGGGCAGGCTACACCTGCTTCATTTCAGAGATGATTAAAAATTTCAGAACTTAATGCCCCTGGTTCAGTTCTACTGAGTTAATGCTTCTTTTTTTTCCCAACGTGAAACTCTCTCTGAATCTTATCAGAACACAACTTCTGCTATGGAGGAAATATTTCCATCAGGAAAGGGCCAAATTAGTGTCTTAACTTGACTGCCTTGAATGGGGACTCTGGACCCCAGGAAAAATGTATTTAGGCTCCTCACAAAAAAGAGTGATGACTGGGCAAAACAAATGCACTGCAAGACCCATCTTCCCTCCAGTTGATACACTCCCAGGATGGGCTGCACAGGGGGAAACTCTGAGAGAAGCTGGAGGCCCACAAAAGTCCCCTGACCCTCTTTCTGTCCCAGAAATGAATAAAGGGCCCAGTTGTGCTTTCCTTCCAAAATCCTCAACAAAGTTGTTTGTGCTCCAAGAAAATGTGGGAATAAAAAAGTCATGTCCCAGGTCATCTTTTTGTGTGTGCGGGGGAGGTGGATGGGAGGAAAAGGCATGTATTAATAGATACTGCTGCTATAAAATGACATAAATTATAGCCCTTGATCTGTTTCTGTAAACAATGCCAGCTTATTCAGATTACTGGCAACCACCCCTAATATACCTAGCCCAGATCCTTTCATAAAGTCAAGTACTATATTTCCAAAATAATCCTATGAAATCATGAAGGTTGTGAAGGTTTAATATGAAGACACACTCTCTTTTATGTGCTTTTTTCACCTTTTATAAAGAAGTTTGCAAATATAATCAGGACACCAAATGAGTAATTAAAACCCTTCAGGGATAGCTCACTTATGATGCAAACCTGAGCATTGGCCTCATATTTTATAATATCATGACTAACATCTGAGGGTAAAAGTGTTTGCCGGGCAATGAGTCACCTTGTTGGACAATTTAAGACAAGTAAGGCTGGATCTTTCCAGTAAGCTGCTCAAATGGCAGAACTCCAATTTTTCTTCATGCTTGGGAAAAGGAAAATTACACTTCTGCTTCTTTGTACCATCAAATAATCTGGTGAATGGCACGTGAGAATAAAGCAAAAGTGTGTTAAGATTTACTGATGACTGGCATTCATGGTATCTGACCAGATGAAGTAAAGGGAAGCATGAACCAATGTGTTTGCAGGGCTCTTCTGGGAAGAACAGCTCTTGGTTTTGCCCTGGTCTCTGACAATGACAGACTGGCAGGCTGTTTCTTGCACAGCTCTAGGCAAGCCATTAATCTGTCAGTACCAGCATCTTTAGAAATCTCAGCATTAAGACTTAGGAGGGGCTAAGGAGGGAGGATGTTGAACAGCCAGAAATGCAGCTTTTTAAACACTTCAGTTAATTCACGATGCTGTGCAGGCTTCTATTTATCCCTTCTCTGAAATTTTTCGTGCAGGGTGCAATGCTGGATTTGAATTTATTCATCCTCTTCCACATACGTGGATGGAAACCATCCCACCTAAAAAAGAAAAGCAACCAACATAGCAACATGACTTTGTATCTGACACTTCAAAGGATTCTACAAACAGAGCATTTTGTTTTCATAACACCCCAATTAAACTGGGGTTGTATGCCCATTGTAGGTGAGAAGATTGGTTTAACTGCTCTTAGAAGCCTAATAGAGTAAATGATCAAAACGGAGGAATAAAATAAACAGTGTTCTAATCCACTAGCACACAAATAAATATGTAAATTAAGTATAATACAGGGGGGCTCTGCTGCATAATGATTCCTATTTCTGCTGTAGAACAGGATGAAAAGACAGAGGTACTATGTCCCATTCTTTCCAATTTACATCAGCAGTTTTTATAGATATTTTGCAATACACAGAAAGTTTAGCTCTATGGCTCAGGGTCTAAAAAGAACTGAAATGCTCCTCGACTCTTTTCCAAGCAGCAAGCTGTCCCACTTGCCCAGGTGAATTTTATTTATGTCACTATCATATTCATTTCAGATATTTTCAGTGAGTCCCTGGTATCAGCAAAATACAGCACCAGTTTCCAGAGGGCAGAGGCCTGTGGGCTGAAAGCTGTAATACAGTATAGAGGCTTCTCCCTGGTGCCACAATGGGTGCAAACAACTGCTCAGTCCCCTTCTTTCACATGCACCAGCACATCGAGAGGGCCAACTTACCCTGCCGTTTACTTCTCCTCTCCACCAGCCATTTGCACTCATCTTTGTGTAAATCTTCACCACATCTCCTTTCAACAAGGACAACTCTCTCATATCTCTTGCACAGAAGTCATACCGAGCGATGGCAATGCCCAGCACTTTTGGACTTAACACTGTCAAGAGATGACAAGGAATGAGAGTAGGTTTGCAGTTCGTTAACAACCATAACAACCTAATCAGATGAATGTTATTGATGCTATCAAATGCACAGTCGTGATTTCATTACAGACCAGCGATAATGGCAGAGGAGCTTGAAAGCAGCAGAATTGCTGTTTCAATTCAATCAGGTGCAGGCAAATTCGCTTCATAAGTTTAAAGAACCATTGTCCTGTTTTTCCATTCTTCATAAGAACTTCAAAGTAAGGACTAGTTTTTATAAAAATGAAACAAAACAAAAAACAAATTTAAAAAATTCGTTAATATCTAAGTATCTAAGGAGACAGATTCTAAAATAATTTCATCATAAACTTCCTATTGATGGCCCAGTAATCTAACCAGCACCTCCAAGGTGAAGCTTTATGTTTTTATCCAGTAACTGCTTTAACTAACACTCAAAACAACGAAATATTTTGCTCTGATGTCAGTCTCCTGTCAATCCTATGTTATCACTTCTGGTTAAGTGGCACTTTCTTCCCTAACAAAGCTTTCTGTGTTAAAACTATTTGGGGATAAATTTAGTTATTGTTTTCTATATAATTCACCTATGTGAAGAGGTGTGAATCAGGTCTCACAGAAGGAACACACAAATACCATCTATATTTTCTTTCTTTGAAACAAATACTGCCTTACAGAAAAACTTTACTGATGTATCTAATCAAAAATAAGATGTCAGGGTATTAATCTCCTGTGTTCAGAGTTGAGTTTCTTCCTCTCTCTCTCTCTCTCTCTCTGTATGTGTGTGTGTCTGTGTGTGTGCGCGCGCGAGCACGTGCGTGTGTGTGTGTTTAATATTTGATGGCAGGAAAAGAGCTAACTTTCTCCCTGGCCCTGCTGGCCCTGTTCTGAAAAGAAAACTCCATTCCAGTGGTTCATGTTTGTTAGTCTCTAGTGTTTCATGGCACATTTTATATTAACTTCTCTACCTGTTGCTCTTTGGGGTTATAAAGTGTTTTCAATTATATGTTCAGTGATTCTGAGAATCACTCATCGGAGGTTGGTGAAACTTTATAAATCTTAAATGGTAAAGGAACTTAAGTGTAAGAAAAAGAGACAAATGGGAAACACCAACCATCTGTATTTTTAACAGTTCCCAGGGCTCAGGCAGCAGAAGTTACGACCTGTGTTACCCTGGAAGAGCCTGCCCACTTGGCCACAGGGATCTCTGACCTATTATTCATGGCTTTGTAATGACAGAAATTTTTTTAGACTCCAGGTGTCCATCATGAGATAAATGAATGGCAATACTGTAGATTTCAGAACTGTAAAGGGAGTAAAAAATAGGTCATTTATTTTACTGTTCAGGACACAAACCACTTTAATAGCTTTCTCACTGAAAACTGTCCCATTATTGGGGCACTACTGTTAGATTTGGTGCACATAAAAACACCCCTGTGATGGAAAAACCCAATCATCAACTTAACTGTGTGGTGACCTTGCATAGGTCTAACCCCTTGAGGCCACATTTTTTCTCATCTATGAAATGAAATATTTGTATTAGATGACTTCTAAGTTTTTTCTACTTTTAAATTCTATGATTTTTATTGCGATATGCAGGTTAATTTTTAAAAATCTGTCAGAAAACAGACTTTATCTAATGTATACCCTAAATGTCATGTTAATAGCCATCAAACTCTGGGTAATGACAGAAATCAAGACCAAAATGCCCACGCACAAACTGAAGAACTGCAGAATTCATGGGCGCCAGTCATCTTTTCAAGTAATGTGTACTGAATTTTACTTTTATATTTGAAAACAAAGTTGGGATTTTATTTCTATTTATTTTCTTCATGAAAATACATAAACATTGGCTTTTTTCAACTAAACTTTCTGGTCTTCAAGAAAAATAATGATTTTATAGCTTTTCATCCCCCTTTATACTTTCAGCCCCATCCCTCTGCAAACTCTCCCCAACAGATAAATTATAGAATGTCTCATGGCATGAGCACACACACAAACACCAGAGGAGTGAAATGTCATGATGAACGGTGACTTTATGACAGAGAAGAGTAAAGTGCATGGTGGTAATGGAACTCGAGGGATTGTCTGTGAGGAGATGTATCCATATGAGAAGCCATACATGGAACTCAAATATTTTATTTGCAAGCAGAAGCAAGTTGAAGAGACAAATAAAAGTAGTAAAGCAGTACCTGACCAGAAAGGAGTGGAAGAAGGGGGAACAAAGCTGTAGTCTGGAGGAGTTACAAAAGAAAAGCCACAGAACAAAGAGGGGGCTTCGAGAAAGAAAGAAAAAGAGAGAAGCAAAAGAGCATTTAGGTATTGGCAAAAATATCTCAACACAATCATTTTTACCCACTTCTTTCCTATCACCATTTCTAAATGAAGAACAAGCCAAACTTTTACATTTTGATAGACAACAGTATTTTGCAATTCAGAGCTGTCTATCCTTTTATAGGCAAACACAGAGAATACCCACTCCACATTGCCATCTTTGAACCCCATCCATCCAAGGATGGCCAAGAATGGCCTCATCCTTTTGATGTGGTGCCCAATTTCCACTTTGTTACATCAGTGGAAAGGGGTATCCTGTAGATGCTTACCGTAAAGTAATCCTTCACATCAAAACTATTATAAAGAAAAGCCTGTAAGATGGTATCAATGAAACATGCAGAACCCATGGAAAATTCAAGAAAATCATTCATACAATTTGTTAGAAACCACCTCCATCCTCCCAGCCAAGCATGCACATGCCAGCTTATTTTCAAAAGGAGAAAAGTGCAATTAGAAATGAAAACCACTCTGACTCTTATAGCTGGAAAAAAATAAATACATATCCAGATGTACAGAAAAGTTACATGTCTATGGATGCTCTAAAACTTTTCATTTTACTTTTAATATAAGAGCTAATCACATTTATCAAATGGTTTTGAAGTCTTAGATACCATGCTGAAAGTGCCATACTCAGTATTTCACTTAATCGTCACAACTCTAAGAGGAAGGTACTAACATTATTTCCCCTTTACATATGAGAAAAATCTGGAATCAAACCTAAGTGATGTGACTCCAGGGTACCTGCTCTTAATGACTGCTGCACTACTCTGCAACTGCCACTCTGCTTCAGGCACCTCCGCAGGCAGCTATATAACTTGACCTGCTGATACCACGGTGCCACTGCAATGGAAAAGGAAGGTGTGGTTGTATACTTCCTCCCAGTATTTGTTCTCCCCTTCTTTCATGTCTTAGATTATGCATTGGGCTATGTTTGCCTAGAGAGAAGGCTACATTTCTCAGCTTCCCTTGCAGTTCAGTATAGCCGTACAACCATGTTCTGGCCAATGGAATATAAACAAAAGTGTCATGAGACAGCTTCTGGGACCTTTCCTAACAATACAGTGGACACACGCCTTTGCCTTTCTTTTTGGCTCTTCATTCTATCCTGCTGTCTGGAATGTGAAAGCTACTATCTTGGTTCATGAGGAGGAAAACCTCCCCTTGGTGGAGCATAAGCCTGAAGGAACCTGGATCGCTAAAGATTTCCTGGAACAGAGATGACCAGCCCTGCCCCTCCAGCCCTGGAGTATTTCTAGGATTTTTTGGGAAAGAGAAATAACTATCTTCTTGAAGCCTATTTAAGGTTTTTGGGTTGCTGTTACTTGTACCATGGCCTAATCTGAACTGTGACAAAAAGTTTTCTACAGCCAAGGATGAGGTAAAAGTGAGATAAGACAACTGGGAATGAGTTCACATCGTCTTCCAATATATTCTGCCTCTGTTCAGGTAACTGCTTGACTTGACAGCCACGGAATTCTTCCAAAGTTAATATTCTTGTCATGAAAGGGTCCTAGGGATATCTGTGGATAGCAGAGACTTATTAAGGATATTCCGAGACACCACCCAAGCAGACTGGCCAAGGGAATTGAAGGGAGTTTAGTTATTCTTAGAATCAATGGCCTTGGAGCCCTCATATACACACTGATGCATTCATGACAGACTTTTCTCATGAATGGCCTCATGTTTACTTTTCACCTACTATGAAGTATACTCTTGTTGATAATCAAAGTCCTTTTCTATTCCATTGCACATTCTGCAGTACATTTTTTATTTTTAAGTATACTGATACACGCCATTACAACTAATTTTTATAATCAGCCCAAATCATTTTCAGCCACACAGTAGAAATGGTACATTTTCATTTTCTTGAGATCATGATATACTGTTAGAGGACAGGATGCCACCTCCATTTTAATGAGCAAATGACACACATCTAACTCTATTATTGGCAGAAAATCTGGTGCTAAGATTTCTATCCTATGTCTGTGAAAACTTCAGTTAGAAGCCCTCATTCCAAACATTACTTCTGTCAGGCATTAGAATTCTCTCCTTGGACTGTTTTCTTTCTTTCTTTTTTTTTTTTTTTTTTTTTTGAGACGGAGTTTCGCAGTTACGCGATCTCGGCTCACTGCAAGCTCCGCCTCCCGGGTTCACGCCATTCTCCTGCCTCAGCCTCCCGAGTAGCTGGGACTGTTTTCTAAGTGTCCATCCTTGTGTCTCTCTCTCTGGGACTATTTTATCCATAAAGAAATAAAACACCATATTTATCCAAAATTTTCAATGAAGGTAATTTACACCAAAAGTCTGGAATATAACAAGAGATAAGTTAGCTCTAGAAGAGAGAAATGATAAGCCAGTGAAAACAGTTAAATGCAAATTAAATAATTTCAACCATAGGTAGATAAATTAGATAAGATAACCTATCTGTAATCTTAAAATATCTACTATTCCTGAAGGAATATGGGTAATGCTTCACCAAAGGACTTGAAACTCTGTTTCAATTACAGAATATCAGGGTGCTAGCCCTGTCTCTTATCTAACTCTAAAAGCCTTATCATCATTTGCATTCCTATCAAGTAGCTAGAATTAGAATCCTCTTAAATCTTATCTAAAATATTATAATTCCATCCAAACAGTAGTTAGCCCTCACAGTTAGGCTTTGGCCCCGCTGCTGTCTTCACTTAAACTAATGTTTTTCCCTGATGAATGCAGGAGATTCTTCGATATGGTTTGGCTTCTCACCTGAATTGCAGTCTATGGCTTCAAATGTTTTCATGACACTGCTACGAAGACTAGCTTTTATGTCTGATTTAATGTGCCTGAAACTAAATTCCTCATCTTCTTCCCTGTAATCTAGCTCAAACTCCCATGTTTCCCCCATGCAAGAACTCTCCTGTTCTCTCTGTGAACTAGCCTTGCAAAGTTAGTACATCGTTCAGCCCTCCTTGTCCCCTTTCTAAGTAAAGTGCTTTCTTCCTCTGCAATATGAAGTTAATCTTTCAGTAATTCTCAGCTGCACCATCCCAATTCAGGTATCTATATCATTCCTACCCTCAGAAAACTGCCAGCCAAATGGTCTTCTTGCTTCTGGCTTTCTTTCTTTTCTGTTCTAAATACTGCCTCACAGCAACTCACCTTTCACGTAGAGTCCATCATGCTATTTGCTAAATTATGAAATCCAAACCCTTGGCCTGAATTCCATGACGGTTCATAATCTGGCCACTCTTGTCTCTCTAATGAAATCTGCATACATTTCCACATGTGTTCGCTTTACCCAGACCAGCTTCCTACTACCTCCTGAAGCCCTCAGCTGCATTTCCAGCTCCAAATATCTGCTCATTCTGGAATGCTGCTCCTTCCTTGGCCTCTGCTGACCTTAACTTCCCTGTCTCAAAAGTCCAGCCCAGACCCCTCCCAGGAGCCTTCCCTGACAATCCAAACAACACTCTGGTCCCTTCTTTGACCTTTCCTAGCCCTCTGGTAGGCATTTGCATCATGGCACTTCATGGCTCTGATATTTAATTACTGTACGTTCTGTGTTGTAACCCCAATTAGATGGCGATTCTGGAGGGCAGGGGCCAGTTCTTATATTGCTTCTGCTTCCTCCACAGGATCAGGTCCAGTACTAAGCAACTGAAGCTGCTGAGTGGACAAGTATCTCGGTAGAGTATTTAATTCTGCAAGTTCCTTATGTCTCCTCCTTCCATTCCTTTAGCTCATCTTCTGCTCACTTAAACTGCTCCATAAGACTTCCAACAAAGGCCAGCAAAACACAAAGGAAAGAAAGCGAAACATATTTGGGTTCTATTCCGCAGGCTTCCTGAGCGCCACCATCTATCATTGATATTCCTACAATAATTATTTTTTTTTTCTGAGATGCTGAACACCTATTAAATACTGTATGTCTCACGGCATTAACCATACTCTATGCCTGAGGAATCTTCTTAGGAGTAAAAGGTTAATCAGTTTCTCCTGCCACCCAGTGTATAGCTCTCAGCCACACATTTTAAGGATTGGTAGGGATGCTTTCTACTTTTCTACACACTGTAGCGTGACTTATTGTCGCCACTCTTCCTATATATCAATGGTAAATGCCTTTGGGTCCTTAATTCCTTTGAGCTGGAAAAACAGCATTTGAATGCCTGGCACCTACTGAGACAAGAGTAAAAGATAACATGTTTCTCCAGGAGAGTATGGATTTAAACCCAGATGTAAGCAATATCAGAATAAGGTATTTGATAAAAATATTTTTAGAACGATTTAACCTGTAAAATATATTTCCATCCATACTGATAATATATCCACGTGTTTCTATATGTACAGATGCATGGTTTCATCATCAAACTCCTCCCACCACACCAAGAAACTTCTAAAGTAAAAATTATTGGTAGGTGCATGTCCTGGAATAGAATTAAAAAGAGCCCAGTGACATTTAAATGGGAACGTTGAGGTGGTTATCATCTCCTGGACTCTTCATTCACTGCCTAACATTATAGATAAATTACCTGCATCATGTTATTCTGGAAGCTTCTTGAAAGAGAACTCTTTTATGCATATTAGCATCCACTTAGATAATATTACACCGATACTGCGACCTTTTTCAATAGGTAATCATTTGCAAACTGGATGCTTCGTTTAAGGGCCTAACTTTCCCCCTTTTACAAACACTTTCAACTCCATATTAGCATACACAAGGAAGGACACCTTGCTTAGAGAGACCATCACACTTAGGTAGGTATCTGGTTATTTTGCATGTGTATGACACCTGGCTCTCAATTGAGCTAACACTCATGGGGCATTATTAGCAAATGACTCAGTGGCTCACAATTTAGTGACTTAATGTTTCCAGTTAGGAACTATTAAGAGCACAGTCAAATATTATTTATCAAGTTTTCCAAGTTAAGCAAAACCTGAAGTACTAACATTACCTAATATAAATAGAAGTTATCTGTTAAATAAATAAACTTGGAATAGAAGTTATCAGCATAGCCATAATAACTGACTGGCAAATCATTAGGGGTTATAATTCAGTTCTGAGACCTGACTGAGAAGATAACACCGCAAAACACAGAAGAATGCCAATTAAAAAGAAAATGAACACAGTGTTTATGGCAGGATAAAAAAGTACTAGTGACTGGATATTTGATGCCTACACTTTTGTTGCCAAGGCTAAGGATTGCTTTAAAGTATTATGTTCTGCCTTGATCGTGCTATTAATGTTCATGAGCAGATGAAAATTTACTCAGTTTTCAGTAATATTTGAAATTTTTACACATTGGAAACCAACCTAATCGACACTCTTCCTTCAGGTATTAGTTATCAAATCCTAAGTATTTTTGAACTAACAATTATCCTTTACATGTATCAGAGAACATTACCCTAAGTTACTTGCTAAGTATTCTCTGGGATAGACATTCCTTAACACTCAGTTTTTAGTTGTAACAAGCACATGTGTTCTCACTCACTTAGGTAACAAAAAGTTGTTAGTAAGAATATGAGAAGATTGGGCCAATGGTACTGTCAACACTGACCACTTGCGTTTGCTGCCTAGCAGTGGCCCTAGATGTTTTGCTGAAGAACTGTACTCCTAAGTGGGATGCTTTGATGAGCAGTCTAGGAGGTTCTTTTTGCCAAGATTGTCTACAGATGGCCTAACACCAGAGAACATGCTGAGAATTTAATGAATGCTTAATTTAAATTTGTGATCCTTACCCTGGTTTTATTTTAGAACTCAGGCATATCGTTTTAGATGCCCTGCAAAATTCATAGACAGAGTATCAACTATCTGCTCCCCAATCTCTCCCAAACAAAATGACCTAAAACCCTATTGTTTAGTGCTTATTGTATATTTTATATATTGTCACTGAAAAAAAACTAGGAATAATTTAGATTAATTTCATTTAATTGAATGCTGACATCTGGTAAGTAGACAAATTTCTGTTAACCCAAAATCCAAAGCTGTAACAAGGAAAACTAATGTCTAAGATTACTGTAAAAAAATAAACTACTACTTAGTATTCAATGCTACAGAGTATAAACATATAAAGCCATTAACAAGAAAACAAAGTAAGTATAAGGTCTTTCTTATTGCTATGGAAAACTGCCTAGGGATTTCAGATTATTTATATGCATATGGTTTATCAAGATGTTAATTCTAAATCTATATTTAAAAAATATTTGGCACACATTTATTATATTGCTAATGTGCCAAAGACTGCTAAGATATCATAGGAGATATAATGAATAGGTACAGGCTCTGACATCACAGGAGCTTAGAAATTAGTGAAGAGATAGACACAGACAGAAATTATGTAGAGATATGGAAATGATTCATTTTGGATTGAGAATGCTATGATTAGACTTTAGGCTCTATTGGAGCCCTCAACACAAAACAAAACCTTCCAAACTCCCAGTTGCTCAGGGCAAAAACCTTAGAATTATTCTTAGGTCTTCTATTACTATTATACATCACATCTGATGTGTCATAACATCCTTTTGGATCACCCTCAAAATATAAATATAGTCACCTATATGGCTATGTGCTGTTCCAGGCCACTATCATCTCTTACCTTGATTGCTGTATGGGCCTAACTGGTCTTCCTGTGCCTACCTTGTCATCTCTTTTTCATGTTTTTTTTTTTATAATACAGAAACTAGAATAATCCTATTAAAACTTTAAAGACAGACCATGTTTCTCCTTTGCCTACATCCCTCCAATGGTTTCCTGTTTCTTCAAGGGTAAAAGCTAAAGTCCTTTAGGGCCTTAAGTGATCTGGCCTCACTTACCCCTTGAACCTCATCTCCAGCTACTCTTCCTTTTGGTCCTTCTGCTCTGGCCACATTGCCTAGTCAGACATACCCCTCCCTTAGCACTGACTGACAGTTCTCTCTTTCACCTCCTTGAGTCTTGATTCAAATGCAACCTTCACAATGAAACCTGCTGTGAGGTCCTATAAAATAGTCATGGATCCACACCACTAGTGCCATGTGATGGTGACAGAAACAGAGCTTATTGTGGGAACAACACACAATCAGAGAAGTAGGTAGAGTGCATGCAATCTCCCAAACTCCCATTGTCCTACTGCTGAGGTGAGGCACAAATGCTTTACACACACTGTGGTTACAGTTTCAGCATCCTGCTCTATGTATTGACAGCATATTTATGCAAGCTTATAATAATAGAAGCTCCCTGGTCACACAAGTGGCCTGTTAGAAAGAAGTGCTTCTAGAGCCAGTGGCTGGTGTCAGCCTGCTCTACCATTGAACTAACTCAGAAGTGATGAATCAGCTTTCTGCTATGCTATCAGAAAGAGGGAAAATGAGACTATAGTTTTGTTTTTCATCACCCAACCAGCCCAGTTAAAAATTGTAAGCCATCCCTCAGCACTCATGAGTACCACTCCCTTGGTATGGTTTTTTTTTTTTCCCCCAGAGCACTCAGTAATGTCTTACATAATACACTTGATTATTTTTCTAAATCCATTAGCTACCTTCCCTACTAGCAAGTGGAATCTCCATTAGAGTAGGGAATTTTATCCATGCTATTCACTGCTGTATTTTAACAGCGCTTGCCCTGAAGTAGGCTCTCAATTAAGATCTGTTGAATGAATGCATTAATGAATAATGAATGAATGAATGTGGGGAACTATGGAGGAGGTTAATGGTGAGGATGCAACAACTAAACAATAAATGAGGAAAGAAGTGCTTGGATTCGATTGAAATATGTAGAACTGTACCCTTTGAGGAGGAAGGAGAAAGGGAAGGGTGGAAATTAACTGTGGAAGAATGAGTTTTGAATAAAGAAAAATCTGAGCCAATCAGTCAGGCAATATTGAAATTTTTGTGCCCGGTCTGACAAATTGGAGTGCATCTATCAGAGGGTGGTGAAGATGGTGAGAAATTGACAACCATTTACATGATGAGGAATTGATTAATTATTTTGAAAAAGAAAAGGAAGGAATGAAGAGGTAGGAAGGAAGCATGGGGAAGGGGAAAGAACATACCAGATGAAAAGTTATCATGAGAGGGAGAGTATATAGTATATTTATTTTGAATATACAATGCATTATTTTTATAGTATATTCGGGGTTATCTTGGTAGGAAGAATATATATTTATTTTGAACTAATCATAGTAAATAGCTATAGTACATCAAATTTCTAGATCAATAAAAGAAAAAAACTTAATTTGTTCAGAAAATAGGGTGTTTTGTGTGGTATTGAACATAAAGTCCCTTGAGTGTTCAAGCAAAGCCTGATGATGACTTTTCAGGAGTGTTATAGAACATTTAAAAAAACCTGTATTAGGGCTAATGGGGATGGTAAGTTTGAAGTGCCTAGATACAAGAAGAGTTTCTCTGGCATTCCTACCTATTGTTTAGATGTTAAGCTGTATTGTGTATAACACTTGAGACGTGTGTATGATATAGTATTTAATGCAAGCAGAGGCTCAACAAATGTTGAATGCACGAAGCAATGAATGAAAGTATAACTTAATGAAAGGAAACCCTAGCCGAATATGTAGTCAGCTTATTAATGTTATTAAGAGCAAGAGAGCTGCAGAGTTAAAACCTGCTACCTTATGCAGATTTGGGATTCAGCAGGGGAAGTCAAATATCAGTCATATATCAGGAAAAAAGAGATATCAGCATTGATCCTCATAACTAGGAGCCTGGTTAAATTTTTAGGAAGAAAAAATGGGAATTTCTCCCAATTTAGATGAATTTCTGTTTGTTTTTCAAGCAAGAGACTAGTAAAACCAAATTCTTGGATCAGGGCTGTTATATGAAAGCACTATGGTGAATTAACTGCATTGAGACCAGTTATGTATGTATGTTTGTATGTATGTATGTATCTATGTATGTAGTTATTTTTGATATTGAGTCTCCCTCTGTTGCCCAGGCTGGAGTGCAGTGGCACCATCTTGGCTCACTGCAACCTCCGCCTCCTGGGTTCAAGCAATTCTTCTGCCTCAGCCTCCCGAGTAGCTGGGATTACAGATGCATGCCACCACACCAGGCTAATTTTTTGTATTCTTACTAAAGACGCGGTTTCACCATGTTGGCCAGGCAGGTTTCAAACTCCTAACCTCAAATGATCCACCTGCTTCAGCCTCTCAAAGTGCTGGGGATTTACAGGCATGAGCCACTGTGCCTGGCCGAGACCAGTTTTCAATTTAGAACATGAGGTTATATGAGACACTATAAAAGTATTAATGAACAGTATAAAAGATGAGAAATTCTAAGATCATAAGTACTGCTCTGAGCCTTGAAACATTTAAAAGATAGCACTGAATGAGGTTATCTGAATCTGAATCTGTAGAATTTACACCTGTAAGCCATATTCTGAAGCGATCCTGGATACTGGTTGCTAACTTTTAAAGCCATCAGGCTCAGAATAAAAATGCCTTAGAGTAGCTGGTAAAGATCCTGAAGTAACTAAATAAAAAAGGGAAGCCCAGCATCACTTACTAATGAAGATGTGCAATTGCAGTTGATCAGTTGCCCAAGAACTGTAAATTATGTGGACACCATAGACATACGAAGAAAGAAGAATATAAAAATGTCAGCAATATGTTATAACTAACTTAGTCCATAGAATAGTGTGTATACTGGAAGAGCGGAGCCAAGCCCCAGGAAACAGAAGTAGGAAACCAAAGTATCAGGGAAAAGGAGAAGGACTTTATAAATATACTTAAAATTGTCAAATGAGGCTAATGTAACACTTCACACTGGGTACCAGTATTGGAAGTGGTAGCAGGAGCAGCAGTAGTAATAGCAGGAGCAAAACACATAGCACTTCCCACATGTGAGATGCTATTCTCAGTATTTCACACCTACTAACTCTTTTAAGCCTCCTAACATGAGCATTAAACACTATGAGACAGTGTTCCATGATGAAATAAACTGGGGAAAACTCTAGATAAACTGTCACTTTCCTAGAAGGGAATATATCATACTAGCAGCATTTCTTATATATCTGTTTGACAAAAGAAATCTTTTCATGGTACTTCTCACAGGGCTAGAGATTCCTGGAATACTCCATTGGAGATATTGATCTGATATATGTAAAAGGGGTTTGAAAAGTAAGAGTGTCCTGCTAATCATCAAATTATTGAATTTCAGAATTCTTAGGTTATCTTATTCCATATAAAATATTTAATACAATGTTTCAGACAAATGGTCATTCAAGTATTGTTTAGGAGCCTGCACTGGCTAGAAGTGCAGGCTCTCAGAAAGATAAGGTATTTCACCGTGGAAAGGCAATACAATTCATTGAAAACACTTTTTTTTTTTTTTGTATTAAAGTAGTGTTTTTCTTGTATAAATCCCATTCACTGACTGCCTGACTGCTGTAATAAAGTCCTCTTATAACTCCAAGTTACAAAATGACAAAAAGAAAAATTAGAATAAGGATGGAAAATTTTAGAGAAAAGTTTAAAATTAATACAGTGGAACTGCAGCGGGTCGAATGGTGGCCCTTCAAAAAGATATGCCCACCCAGAACCTGTGAACCTGTGAATGTGACTTTATTTGAAACAGGGGTCTTTGCAGATGTCATTCAGTTAAGGATCTCAAAATGAGATCAAGCTGTATTTGGGTGGGCCCTAAATCCAATGACAGGTGTCCATAAGAGAAAAGAAGGGACAATGATACACACAGAAGGTGACGTGAAGACCAGCAGAGACTGGAGCAGTGCATCTATAAACCAAGCCATGCCAAAGATTGCCAGTAGAAACTGGGAAAGGAGCATGGGAGGGATTCTCCCTCAGAGCCTCCAGGAAGAATTAGCCCTGCTAACACTTTGGTTTTCAACTTCTGGCCTCCAGAAGGGTGAGAGAGTAAACTTCTGTTGTTTTAAGCCACTTGGTTCGTGATAATTTTATAGCAGTACTAGGAAACCAATATAACGAGATTAAAACAAATATTTAAATTACCAGAATAAAATTAGATCATGTCAAACCCAATTGCAAAATGACCGAGGAAAAGATGACACAAAAACTGAGGATTCAATAAAATCAGAAAATAAAGGCAGGTGAATATGGGAATGCTGAATTAAAAGGGCAAGGGAGAAACTAAGTTAAGTGGACGGTTAGGAACCTGTACGAAGGAGATAATAAATATTGTCTCCATTCTATTGTAATATAACTAATAAACAGTAGTTAAGGAATTATTAGGATGTTTAAGGAATTATCAGGAATAAGAATGCTACTTTATGTTCTACTGAGTTAAATAAATATGACACAAATTATCCAAGTTTCTGTTTCTACCCAAAATACTGACTAAAAATGAAGGATAAGCATGTTGTTGGATGTTGAATAGAATAATGGGGACAGTGGGTGGCAGGAAAGAGACCACACCCAGGGAGAGACAGCCTAGGCTCTGTTCTGACTTCTACTTCTTCCCGCAAGGTCAACCTTATGGCTCCAATGACAAAAGTCGCCTTCGTCAATCTTTGAAGAATTACTACACTATTTGTCACCACACTGAAAGGAACATGCTGATCTACATTTTGTTTTGAAACTCACCCATATTCCCATGCTTTTCCAGTTTCAACTTAGCACTCTAATATCTGCTGTGTCTCCTGTGAACCTTAGATTCTGACTTCTCTTATTTAGCCCCTTCTGAGGCTATTTCATGCAAGGCATGTGCAAAAGTACAATTGAGAATGACAAGCAAAGGGTCCTGGCTCCTAGGGCTCCAGCAAACAATGCACCAGAAGAAATTAAGCCTATATACAAATGCCTATAATTCTCACATCACTATATTCTATGTGAACTATGAAATGGAGTACTAATGATTCATAAAATTCTACCTTCAATCCAGACCACTCTCCTCAGTGCCAGCTGCATCCTGAAACACTGAATATCCGCAGGTACCTAAACATTGTGCAAAACTGAATATATTCCCTTTTCTCTTAAATCTGTTCTATTTCTTCTGTTTCCTGGTTTGTCAATGGTTTTATCACTTGCCAGTTGTCCAAAGCAAATACTTATGTACCATACTTGTACTAATTTGATTTCAAATCCTTTATCCAATCAACTCAACCTCTAAGATATACGCAAACCTGCCACTGTCCTTCTCTACTGTCACTATGCAACTCATGTCCAAAGCATGCTTATCCCTCTCATGGACATCTGCAATAGCCTCCTAACTCATCTTCCCTCTGTGCATGCCTCCCTCCAGGCCACTCCTCAGGAGCAGTCAGTGATCTTTTAAGACAATGTAAATTAGTTCATGCCATTTTCTGTCTGTAAAACTTCAATACTTTCCTACTGCAAATATCAGAATCCACTTACTATACTCCCAACACATTGGTCCTTTTTCAGTTCCTTAAACATATGAAGTTCTCTACTACTTATGAACCTTCACACAAGTGACCTCTTTGCTATGCAGGTTCCCTATTGGCCACCACCCCACACCCTGTCAGCTCTTGTAGATCCTTTAAGTTTAGCCTGTCACTTCTTCAAAAAGCCCTTCTCTGACCCTGAAGGCTAAATGGCCCTGCTCCCATTTTCTTGCACTTATGCTTCAGCTTCATAAGGATTATCAAAATTTGTGATTATTGAAGGTGCTTGTTTTTGTCCATTCTTGTTCACCAGATTGTCAGTCTTATTCACTATTATAATTCCAGTATCTAGCACAAGGCCTAGCACATGCTAAGTATTGAAAATATTTTCAGGATAAAGGGATGAATGAATGAATGAATGAAGCAAATCCAATGAGGTCACAGGTAAGGAACAGATGGCTTCAAATATGATCTGTTCAGTACATGCTAGTGTTCCACATGTCCTGAAATCAATGGACCAGACCCTTCTATGTCTGAAGCAGGCAAAAGAAGGACACTGTCACTACCTCCCAATTCTTCAGATATAGCCAGCAAACGAGATCATCTCCACAACTGAAAACTTCTATTCTGAAATATTTCAGACTTAAAGTAGCAAGGAGAGCAAAAGGAATTCCCACATATTTTTCATTCAGACTCCCCAAATGTTAACATTTTATGATGTTTGCTTTATCAATCTATGTATTTTTCCTGAGCCACTTGAGAATAAATTGCAGACATAATGCCCCTTATTGCTAAATACTCAGCACACGTTCCTGAAAAACAAAGGTATTCTCTTCTCTTGTATAACCACAGTACAATTATCAAAAGCAGAAAATTGCATTGATGCGGTACTATTTTTTAGTTAAGAGAATTTATTCAAAATTTGCCAATTGTATCACATCTTTTATAGCAACATATATACACACATATTTTATAACATATACAAAATATATGTTACTATACACACACACACATATATATATACATACACGTGTGTGTGTGTGTGTGTGTGTATCTTCCCAACCCCTGTTCTAGGATTCAATCCAAGACCACATGTTATATGTAGTTGTCACATCTCTTGATCTTCTTTAATCTGAAACAGTTCCTCAGACTTTTTCTTTAATGACACTGAAAGTTTTAGAGTATAGACCAATTATTTTGCAGAATGTCTTTTAGTTTGGGATTGTCTGATGTTTCCTTATGATTAGATTCCACTTATGCTTTTTGGGGACAATAATACCACCAAAGTGTTGGTGTGTCCTACTTGGAGCATTATATTACGAGGTACATGACATTTATTTGTCCCATTATTAGTGATGTTAACTTCAATCACTTGGTTATTACTATTACCCTTTTGTAATTAATAAGTTCTTACAGAAGATACTTGGATATTATATAAATATAGTGATAGCCATTTAAAAAAATTACCCAACTCTACTCTGTGGCCCAACTAATTCTCTACAAATAAAAACTTGGCAAAAATATTTAAGGTCTGCCTATGGGTCACAAAATAGCTAAACATACAACTTTTCCTAATGCACCAATCTGTTAACATTACCTTACCTGCTTCTCTCATGCAAACAAAGGAAAAAACCTAAGATGCTATTTTTAAAAGAACATTATAAAATCTCTAATTTCATTCCTCATTCATCAGATGAGAAAGCTAAGGCCCAGACAGGCTAAGTGACTCGCCTAAGGTCAGAAAGCTACTCTGGTAGACCTCAAAATAATTAAGTGTTCATTGTAGAGCAAGAAAGGCAAAAGTCAATTTAATGCCCTTCAAATATACAAGCCCTACAGGTAAACCTAAAGCAATCTAAGACAGGTTTGAGATGACCATTTTGGAAAATAATGGGATTTTTACAAAGATGCATAGAACATCTTTCATGGAGTCACTGAAGTTTCTAGAGGAAGCCCAAGAGCTCCCTGCTATGCCTGAGTTCTCTCTTTGTTCTTTTTCTCTCTTTTCTTCTCACTTAGAAATGCTCTTAAGTCATTCCAAAGACAAAGATAAAATCCCATCACTCTGGGAGACAGGCTGAGAGACAGCCTACAGTGGGCTCCTAACTTTAAAATGTTATGCTCCTTGCCCAATACTTTGGACACTTGCTTAATTCTAATGAATATCTTTTTAAATGTTACTTTGAATTTGCATAAGATAGTCCTGTCATAATCTTATCACATTGTACATACTTGAAAAAATAATTGGTAAACATTCTAAGAACATTCTAACCTAGAGTAGCCCAAAAGTAAGTGGCCACTACAGTGCCCTGGGGCTTTCTTTTCCAAGGTGACTAGATTATTTGAAAATAATAACAATAATAAACAGCAGGTTTCAGGAGTTGAAGTTCTATTCTCAACCTCTACTCAGAACACAGAATGGTTTCAAGCTTTACCTTGCCTGCTCTGTATCCTCCAAGGACTTTTAGAAGTAATGGAGATGCCATTTCTGTCCAACCCAGTATCCCAAGGTAATAATGCTTGGCAAATGTTATTTTTAGATGATAGCAGCATACCTAAAGCTATGAACCAAAGGTAAGCAATATGAAGACATCTTGCACAATCTTTCTACACAAACATGCAGCATTTCCTCCTTACCACTTCCTGGGATGTATAAAATGCATAAAAATAGAAGCAGTCTTTCTTAAAGGGTGAGCTTTTATCAAGACTTGGTATAAAAATAAGCAAGGTATATTTAAAAAATCATAAAGGCAAAGATGTACATTGCTATGAGTCATAATTCGTAAATGTATTCAAGCCTGAGAAATATAGGAAAGTGCTGTGTTAGAATAAGAGTCAGAAGTAGCAGCAGTAGTAGAGGAAGTAGAAGTTGTAGAGTCAGCAGTAACTTTTACTGTTTACCGTGTAAGAGCACTATGCTAAGTGCTTTATATAGAACACCTCATTTAGTCCTCAGAACCATCTTAGTCTTCCTCTAACTTTATACAAAGTTAGTATAAAGTAAATAAAACACTGGAATGGTATCACAAATTTGATCTAAGATTGTAATCCTTCTTTGCAGTAACGAATGACTAATCTTGGAGTGTTAACCACTGTGCAATCATTACCAACCTACTCCCCTTCTCTCCTTTTGAGTCGCTTTATGAGGGAGATCTTCCCTGACCACTCTATATAAAAATATAAAACTCCTCCAAGCCAGACTTGCCTGAGTTTCCCCATTAAAATGTAAACTCCATAAAGGTAGGAACTTTGTCTTCTTAATTGCTATATCCCAGAACCAGAACAGTGCCTTGCGTGTGTTAGGTGTTTAATATATATCTGTTTAACGAATGAATGAATAATTGATGAACAAAACCAAACAATAACAAATATAAAATTTTAAATGAATTGTTTGCTTTCCCTTCACAATTACAAAAAAAAGTTTTAGTGGCTTGACTCAAGTTGTCAGAATCTCTTAAAAAGACTGGGTAGGGAAGTTTGAACTCATGAGTTTATTTGTTGAAAAATTTATCTGGGGCTGGCATGGATATTCAAAGACACTCTACTGGCTATGCTTTTTTTTTAAAGAAAAAGTCCTGTAATTCCCTTCTTAGTTGTCAAACAAGTTGAGCATTAAATACTTCATTAAACATGAGACAGAATTTTAAGTTAGGCAGCTTCATTCATTGCCGGGCGACATTCTCTGAGTACCTCCACATACTAAACACTAAGGAATTGGCTGGGAGTGAATCACAGACTGAAATATGAGGATTAGTGACCTTCCTACCTAATACGGGACATCTGTTCTCCCTGTCTGCCCACTTCTCCCTCCTAGGCTCTCTAGAGCTAAGTGAACAACTCAAACAGGATTTTTCATCTAACTGACCTCCCTGGCAACTTTTATTATCTCTTGCTGCTGGGAAGGCAAAGAAACAGAGCTTTGAAAATTACATGTTTCGTGCTGGGGGAAATGTCATAGCTTCAACAGAGTTTTAAGATATTGGTAGGAAAATTGTTTTTTTAAAGAAAACTTCCATTTTTGAATGAGCAAAAATTATGCCTATTTGAGAATCTAAAATAATCAGGTAATCTTGGGCTAAAAAATAAGATAAAATCTAATAGGTGTTTAAAGTTTTAACATAAAGTTCGCTCTACTTTCATTGCACGAGCTTAGGCATACATCATTGATCACTGTGAGGAGAACATATATTAAGTTACTTAAGTAAAAAACATGTCAGTTGATGTGACAGATCGTTTGTTTACTTGAATTGAAATGTATAAAACTTCACTGATGTTGTTGAAACCCAGAGCATTACCTGTTCCCCTTTCAGTTTCTGCTTTTAGGGAAAAATATAAAGTTATATTAAACTGATGCAAATTCTGTTTTCAAATACCTCTAGATATCCCAGTTTTGCTTAGGCTAAAGATTCTAAGAGTAATGAAATTGTATTCACTTCTTCCCCAAAACACTTATTTAAAAAAAATAAAATGATATCAAATTAAGAAAATAAAATCACACCTTCTTGATGACATTTTTCAATTTTTTTTGTTACATGCTATATCTATCTCCAGGAAGATTATGTAACATTAAACGATGAGAAAAAAGGTTTTCAACTTAGACTCACAGTCCAACCATAACATGCTTTTGTTTGCATGCTAATCTTTTGTGATTAGTTGTGGCACACGGCTCATTCTGAAAGAAAGTGGCTAATGTACGGTTTTAGAAATACTAGCATCCAAAAAAACACATTAGTAATGTCAAAATTCTTAAAGTAGTCATTGAAATAGACCATAAGCAGATTTGAGATACTAGGCTAACTGGAGAGCTGTGTACCAGCCCTGCTTAAATACTGTTACTGAAACAGAATTATGACCTCACACATTACATGTAAGTTAAAAAGAGTTTAGTTAATATAAAAGTCAATGAAAAGTATAAAATGTAAATATTAGCATATCTTTTAAGTTTCTGATGATTTTTGAACATAAACATAATTTTTAATTTGCCATAAAGATCTATTATTAGACATGTTCACAAGCCTGTTGGTCCATCTGACTCTGCTTAACTCCAGAAAAGAAGTCCTTGCTCATGCATTAGCACATCCATTGGTTATATTTTAAAATTTGGAATGAAGATGTTTAATGTTATTGTGCCTCTAATTTTTAAGTGACAGCAAATTGTATTCTCAATTACAATACTCACAGCTGTTGCCTGCTCTATTACCCCTCTGTCCAGCTGAATGTTCTGGCTCCTTGTATGGAAACTGCAGAGTTGTATCTAAGGTTCTGAACCCTTCCTTGAGAGAATGATGCTTGTAGTACTCCACAAGTTCCTTTGGAAAAAAGAATCAAACATATTTTTGATAAGGATACTTTTGTTCTCAAACACATGAACTGCTGAGCACGTAGATACAATACAAGGATGACCAATTTAATGCCAAATTTTCCATAGGTATATGGAAGATTAAGCAAATGATAATCTCTCCCTGCTGTCTGGATGTACATGACACCTACCTAATAGCTGTCCTTGTTACTCAGGCCATTAATAATATGAGTTACCCCCTATTGTTATTCACAGATGGAGAACATCCTGTCTTCAGTCAGATGTAGCAAATGAAAAGAAACAATACTAAACCTCAGTTTCAGAGTAGTAATTATTGTTCTTATTTATGAAATACTTGCCTTTCTAAACCAAAATAAAAGGAACAGCTGCTTGCTGAATATATAGCAATTTCTAGTTTCCTGCACTTATTTTCTTTCAAAATGGCAGAAAAACAAACTCACACTTTTTCGTGGTAAACAAAAGTTGATAAAGCACAAATGGTACTTGACATAGTTTTAAGTTTCTGATGAAGTATAGTACCTGTCATAGCTCTGCATATCTGCTACTCACAGAGGTCAATGTAATTCTTTCCAATTTTCTCTTATAAATAATTTGTCTTAAATATATCTAAACCTAATATAATAACCACATGCCATCCTTCAGACTATGGTTTCAGAAAATTTCACAGGTTGGTTTCATAGATTCTGCAGAAATCTGAATCTCTCTACTGTAAACTGAAACTGAATAATAATTCACAATAAAAATGTATCTTATCATCAAATGAGTATTGTAGATATAAAATTTCTTATAAATATCTGAAATGAAAATAAAAGAAAAATCACTTTTAACTTAATTATTCAATGTTTCTATTGGAGCACCTTTTTAAAAATAAAAAATAAAAAATAAAAAAACAGAAAAAACCCCACTCGTTTCTTCTAAAAATCCCACTGCCATCACCTTAATATCTCTGTTCAGTGGTTATGCTCAAAGTTCCCCAGACAAATCAATGAGTCCAAAAATCAGTTGAAAGAAGAAAAAGAGAATCATCAATGATTTATTATTTATGAGAAAACTTGAGTATGTTGTGGAATGCACTGTACCAGGAGCTTCAGGGGTCACAGAGATTATAAAGATAAGCCTCCTGCCCTTGAGGAGTTCTCATCCTGGAAGGGAAAGTTCAAAGGCAGGAGAGAGAACTTGGTTTTGTGTATCCAATGGGAAGGGTGATGGAAAGTTTTGTAATACAAGTAGCTTGGCTTAAACTGAAGAACTAGTAAAATTCCAATAGCCAGGAACCAGGGAAAGATCATTTTAGGTAGAGCAGGCAGGCTGGAAACAGACATAAAAGTGATAAACAAAGACCACCTTTCATAAGCTAAAAGCAGCATAGTTTGGCTAAAGCATTGGATAAGGCAAATGGCAATTTTTCAATCTCACCTATAAAATGGGGCTAATAAACCATTTCACAGATGATAACAAATAATACATAAAGTATCTAATACATGTGAAAAATCATAACAGCTACCCCATTATCCCATGTGCCAGGCCCTTTACATGGCTTCTTATAACCTTCACTCAAGAACATTATGAAATGGGCCTTATTCCCATTGAAGCTCAAATCTCAGTGAGGTGAGTGAACTTATGCAAAGTCACATAGCTAGCGTCTTTATCCAAAGTTTGTGCTCTTAACTGTATCATACTATTAGCAAATAGTGCCTAGCAAATATAAATACAAAAACAAGAGCCGGGCATGGTGGTTCATGCCTGTAATCGCAGCACTTTGAGAGGCTGAGGCAGGTGGATCACCCGAGGTCAGGAGTTCGAGACCAACCTGGCCAACATGGTGAAACCCTGTCTCTACCAAAAATACAAAAAAGTTAGCCAGGTGTGGTGGCAGGTGCCTGTGATCCCAGCTGCTTGGGAGGCTGAGGCAGGAGAATCACTTGAACCCAGGAGGTGGAGGTTGCAGTGAGCCGAGACTTTGCCACTGTACTCCAACCTGGGCAACAAGAACAAAACTCTGTCTCAAAATAAAACAAAACACCAAAAAACACACACACAAAAAACAGGGAGGCAAAAGTGAAGTAGTTTTTGCTCTGTGTTCATGATGTACTAGGAACTTTGTTTTCTTAGACTTAAAATGTTAGGGTCTTCCAAATATTATATCTATAACTTGAAACATATGTATTTCTTCCTTTCTTCCTTGGGCCCAGATAATGTGGGTCCTTGTTGAAGCAAGAAATTTGTAATCAGACCGACCTTTAAAAACAAAGAGAAAAAGAAACAAAAGATCATGTAGAAGTTTGTATCTTCAAAATGGTTTCAATGATCAGAATATGCATTTGTATTTTGGTGAATTTTAACATGTTTTGCACAGACAGGGTATAGAATTAAATTCTACTTAGTGACCAATATTGCTATTCATTTTTTTAAATATAAAGCAAAATTCTGTGAGGTCTCTGGAAGAAATACACACACACACACACACACACAGACACACACACACATATACATAATGTCACTAATACAAACGATACCGAAGAGTTTTCTCCTAGTCTTATTACTTAAATTGAGTAAAAAGTGTTATTTTCTTTAGTAAATGTGAAAACAAACTTGAAAGGAATTATAAGCCACAGCTTTGAACTTCAACATAATTTTGTTATAGGTAATATGAATTTTATGATTTTTGCTATGAATTACAATTTATGTGAATTTGGCTAGAAACCATAGAATTATCATACTGAAAAAGGATTTGGTGATTAATACTCACCCACCCCCAAATTTTATGGAAGAAAAAATGAGTTTTCCAAGGCCTAGGGTCATGCGGCTTACTTAGTAAGCTGCAAAACACTCTTTATCACTTCACTAAGCATGGAAGATATTTTAGTTCCATTTTTACAGTCTTATGAGGGTAAATCTTCCTACGTGTTTCTAACTGGGTAGAACTAAATAGCGTCACCATGGATCTTTTCCAATTTGCCTTTATGCTTTCCGTATTTTAGTCTAATCCACCCCTGCTTTAACAGTCATTGACCTTCAGGTACAACAAGTAAATAAGAAGACTCGAAACAAAAGAAATCGCTAAGCTTTCCTTATCTCACACTGACACAGCAGTGTCAACAATTCAAGTCTCTTAAAAATAATGAGTGAGAGCCAGTCATTTCAATTACCAAGGAAACAGGCAATGGAGATGGTTTATAAACAGCATTTGGACATGGACTGTCTGGCATACATGAAAATTAGAACAAAATTAATGCCTTGTAATCTGGATACAGAAATTCATTTAGGATTTGAATTTAATGACTAAGAAAAACAAAGATTCTGATTAACCAAGCTATTGAAACTCAAGGGAAAAATGTTAGGTCATAACCACCTAAGGCCAATCTTCTCATTGAGAAACCAGTTAATTTAAAAGAAGCTCTGGAGTTTGCTTATGTCTTACATGCTTTCCAGATTTAAATTTAATTCCAGGCCCTATTGTGTTTCACAGATAGAAGAGTATACTAATACCAATAATAAGAGGATACTGAACTATTCTTAAGAAACAACTCAAATCCACAGATCACTCCTTACTTATAATAGACAAGTGTGTTATTTGACTCCAACATGATGAAAGGTAACTCCTTGAAGTTTGTATGATCTTGATTTTGAGAAACCTTCACACCAATTAATCATCTTCTATCTCCTTCCAGAAGTTCAGGTTGCTAAAACATGAGCCATTCCTTCTGACCAAGTATCCATGTGGCATTTCCCAGCCTAGGTTCCAAGGACTGCTCTATGGTGAGGTTCTTGGTGTAGATGTATTTACTGATTCTTAAGCTTCTTTTTAGAATGGTTAAGTCCTTTTGAGTTCTCCAGAAAGTGATTTCACGTGGTAAGGACTCAATATAAATTTGCTCAACAAATGAACAGAAACAAAAAGGAGGGGTAGCTTCAGATTAGTTCAGCTGCCTCTTCAGCGATTTTTATAGTTATTTGCTAAACTTGATAAAAGCGCTTTTCTGATATTGAGTTTTTTTTCCAGCTCCTTGTTTTTCTTTTCACAATTACATCCTTTGCTAATGTTTGTTAGTTTCATTTTGCTTTGCTAAAATTCTTAGTCCCTTCCCTTTAACACACTGTGATACGTGCTTCCTTACAAAAGATGCCCAGATATGGAGAAAAAAACACATATGCACGTGTCTCTAATAGTGGCATTGCTGAGATTTTATACATAACATATAAGAAAAGCTTACTTTAGTCCTGTGACAAGTACTTTTAGTTATTTTTCCAGAGAATATCATTGTAGAAACTTTTAAGGCACTCTGGCACAATTTTTTTTTAATGCTGGGTCTCTATTGCTTTCACTATAATCACAGCTTTTACATGCAGATAGGAACTCATGCATCTATGTCTACTAATCCAGGTCACTGTGGTATTACTGGCTTTTCACATCTAACCTTGGCTTCTGAAGAACTTCCTTGAGCTGAACCCAGGTGACACAAAGCTAAATTGATTGGCCCTTTTCAGTGACTATTCTTTCATCTTCTTTGCTTGTCTCCTCTGATGGGTGTTACTTTTGCTACTTTCAAAGTCTGCAAGGCTGGCAGTTATCTTTGGCCCTGCAGCAGTTTTTTAAGTCCCATAGCAACTATAACACTGTGGAGCAGCCTCATTACCATCCAAGGAAGTTCTGCAGGTGAAAGCTCAAGCTGGTATGTCTTGCAGAGATGTGGAGAGCCCCTGTGCGTGCTTTTATCATGTCTCAGCTGTGTCTGTCATTCATTATTTGTGCATCCACTTGCCACCTCCCTCCAAGTTTTCATTTTATGAAGAACCTCCTCTGGTCCAATTCTCTCTGTGCTCAGCCTGCTTGTTTCAACAGAATGTAAGTTACTTCCAGCAGGGAGGATGCCTGGATCTTGGTTACAAATTTGACAGAGTTTACATTTTCCAGGACGACCTTGCTGCCCATCCTTAGCTTTTGAACTGGGAATGATCTTTACATCCATAGAGATTTTCTAATTTTTCTTTCAACTCAAGATGCTTCAATTTCTTTAAAACACTGACACCTGCCTTGAAGCAGTTCTACATTTTTGGATAAGGCATTCAAGCTGGCCTATTTTGTAAGGCTCCCTTACACTCAGTTTAACTTTAATGTTAACATCTGCAAAGTGCTTTGAGATGTTTTCTGGAAGGATGCAGTATGTATCATTTGATTGATGGTTCAATCAATGAGTGGTCCTTCCCAATGTTACTCAAGGTACTTAGCAGTACAAATGCATCTTATGTCCTATATCCAAACTCTTCATTATCTCAAGAAACTACCAAACTTGAGAAACATACTTGAGACCACTTAAGGAAATGTGAATTTAAAGCTTACTGTTAGCAACGCATACATGATGACATATACACATTGTTCAAATGTCATACACAAAATATTCTTATATGCTAACAAAAGTATGAATAAGTTCTATTTTTTTTAAACTGTGGGAATAGTCCTTATTCATCTGATGTGATTTGACAATATACTATTTCCATTTAAATATACAATTCCTATGAAATATCAACTGTTAAGTGGCAAAAATGTTACCTTGTTAATGCATAATTATCCAAGGTAATGAATGAGAACCATGGCAGAGTGCACTTAAAATAGCAGAAAATACAAAAATCTTTTCAATTTGACTTTATATTGCATTTTATAAAAAATGAACCTAAATGTTAGACATATTTTACTAATTACAACTTTTTGTGTTATAATTTAAAATACTGTCCTCTGCCTGAATCAGGACATAGAGGCAAAGGAAGAAAAAAAGAGGAAAGAAAGGTATATTGAAAATCTGCTGTATCATTTAAACACAAACCAAAACTCTATCTAAACCTGCAAACAATTTACAACGAAGATTATGATTCGAGCAATATAAAACTTAGAGATTTATAAATTAGAATTTTCAGGATTTTGTTGCAAAATTAGAATATGATTATCTTTAAATAACTTCTCAGTGAGCAAAATTTCCAAGAAACTATAGAATTAAAATGACCTTTCTAACAAAAGAAAAATAAGGATCCCAGATTGAAAAGAAATAATCAATGCTTACCATTAAACTTTTAAATTTTCTATTTTCTGCAATGTGAAAAAAGCCATCTCTTGTTAAAATCTTGATGTGCTTTGCTTCATTATTGTACCTGTGGGCAACGAATAACTTATGAATATAAATGTGTTTTTAATCAGTATAAATCAATAATTACCAGAGGGCATGCCCCAATAACATTATAGGAATTAATTCTGCAGACAAAAATATATACCTATGCCAATACACTGGTGACAGCTAATTAACAAAATATATTTACTGGATTGGTTGAGGATACAACCAATATTTGAAGTGAGAAGGGAGGTTGGATTTGACTATTCATTATGCACAATTTATTAAGTTCAGTTTGAGAATACAGAAAAATAAGACAAAAATCTAGAAATTTATACTGTTAGTATTTACTAGAAATATACACACATCAAACCACCAAAACACAATATTATGAAAGAAATCTAATATGCCAATTAGCAGCCTATAACACTTTTCACTGTTTTTCAAAGATATATTTTCAAGTATTAATGAACTGTCTGGATAGATGCATTATTTCTTCTTCAATTAGAACTTTGGTTTTCAACTTCAGTGTTATACATGTCAGATGGTCTATGCAATTATGAAAACAGGAAATCTATTTCTGTAAAAGTACTTGTCCTACTTACTTAATGCTAATTGCATATTCTCCTGACTCTTTGGTCCTGTGCCTCACAAGGTAAGTACTATTTACCCTATTAATAAGTTCAGTCTCTGCTTGCAATCTTTCCATTGCTCCAGCATACCTGTAAAAAACAATGACACAGAAAATTTGGATAATATACCTGGAAGAGAACATAGGCTAAAAGTAAGTATCTCTCAATATTTAATTTAGTGGCAGATCTGAGCTGTTGGTAATTCTATACTAATTACATTGTTTAAGAAAAATAAATCAGAAAAAGGTCCTTTAATACGTCCAAACACAAATGCTCTACAAAACTAACAACAGCAAAATGAACAGTGCCTAATACCCACTAAGCACCTAGTAAATAAATGGGACAAAGAGGAGTCAGTGGCTATTGGGTAAAAAGACAGTTGTGGGGAGCTTAGGGACAGGAAGGAAAAAGACTTGTAGGGAGAGACTGCCCTGTATAAGATACACAGACACATTTATTTTAGCTTTTCTATATATACTATGAAATGAAATCTCCTTTAAGTATCTTTTTAAAGAAAATTCTAGTAATGTTATTTTAAATAGTTTTTTGTTATGAGATTAATTCATATAGTCCACAATTTTGATCAATTTTCTTAAGCAATTAGTAATAATGAGTAAAATTTACTTTTAAAAGGTAGATATTTTTCTTTTTCTTTTTCTTTTTTTTTTTTTTTTGCATAGAAAGAACATTTCTCATTCTCTTTATTTGCTAAATACAGGCAAGCCCAAAGCAATGCAGTCTATTTAACATGCTAGTAACTTTTTTTTTTTGAGACAGAGCTTCTCTCTATTGCCCAGGCTGGAGTGCATGGCACCATCCCAGCTGCCTGCAACCTCCGCCTCCTGGGTTCAAGGGAGGCCTGTGCCTCAGCCTCCCAAGTAGTTGATACCACCGGTGTGGTTGATATTTTTCAAAACCGGAATTCAATCTCCCTAGACTTTGCTGGCTTTAAACATACAGAAACTCCATAATAACTGTAATAATAAAAGGCCAAAATTCAATCTTAAAATAATCTTTAATGACCCCTCAAATCATATATAGGTGTAAAATCTCCTGGCAAGATACATCAGAGATTTTAGTCAATAGAACTTAAAAGAAAAATTCTGTTTAGATTGGTTCTCTTTCAAAGCTAGCCAATAATTAATGTACCCGAAAATCCTCTGGTTCACACATAGACCCATGCAACTCTGTATAAACATCCACCTGTAACGCAAACTTAATATTCATTTAAAACGCACATGGCAGGCATTCAGCAAAAGTTTGTTGATGGAGGACATGTTAGGTTTCCATCTAGTATAAAAGAGGAACTAAAGGCATTTTATGCAGATGGTACCTTGCGTTAAAAGAAAAGTTATAACAACTCATGAACTACTAGGACCTAGTATAATCTGACTCATGCCTACCTCTCTTCAACCTCATCTCTTACATCTGCCTTCATCACTAGTCTCCAGCCTTTCTTTCAGATCCAGGAGTTTCTCAAGCTCCTTTTGAGCTTAGAGTCTTCTCACAGACTGCACTCTTGTCTGGAAATACTCACACTCTATCAACACAATATTCCTTCTCATTGTTAAGGTTTAGAGGGGTCTTCTCTGACCATACCATCTAAAGAATGTTGTCCTGCATCTTGTACTACCTACTCCATTATTCTCATTACAGTATTCCTATTTTCATGGCACTTATCACAATTAGTATTTAGTGTACGCATTTTTATCAAAGCTATGCATTAATATAGTTTTAAAAGTCCATTCACATTATAATAATGAAAAAGCAGCAGTATTCCATCAGATCAGCATTCTACTCCAAGTCCCATTTCAAACACTGTACCTATTTTTTATTTTTACTTGTGTATTTCTAAATAATTATATGACAATTTCTTATCAATTTTAAACATAAGGAAGGAAAACCATCTTCTTCCTGCCACCTGTGCTCACTCCTTTATAGTGCTGTTCCTCACTCTTGTCTTTCTGTAACCTCTACAAAGCCGAGCTGTCATCTGCCCTAGTTTTGGCATGGTGTTCATTCAAAGAATATCTGCCCTCCAAAATAAAATTGCTTATGTTTTTGTTTGTTCAAGTTCTCTGTCTCTATCACAGATTCTTTCCAAATATACCTCCCAAAAATATATTTTTCAACACCATTGCTATGGTTTGAATGTCCCCTTAAAACCCATGTTGAAATTTAAGTATTGTTATAACAGTATTGAAAGGTAGAATCCTTAAAAAGTGATTAGGTCACGGGGGCTCTGCCCTCATGAGTGGATTAATGACCTTATCATAGGAGTGGTTAGCTATCTTTGGAGTAGGTTCCTGATAAAAAGAATGAGTTCATCCACTACTCTCTCTCTGTCTCTTACACTGCTTCCTCGCTTTGTGATATCTCCTGCCATGTTATTATGCAATGAGAAGGCCCTCACCAGATGCAGCCCCTCGATTTTGGACTGCCAAACTTTTAGAACCATGAGACAAATAAATATATCTTCTTTATAAGTTAACCAGTCTCTGTGGTATTCTATTATACAGGTTGAGCATCTCTAATCTTAAAATCTGAAATTCAGAAACCTCCAAAATCTGAAACTTTCTGAGAGTCAGCATGTTTCCACAAGTGAAAAATGCAGATTATAGTCAAAATGCAGTCAAAACTTTGTTTCACGCACAAAATTTAAAATATTACATAAAATTACCTTCAGGCTTTGTGTATAAGATATATATAAAACATAAATAAATTTTGTGTTTACACTTGGGTCCCATCCTGAATATATCTCATGATGTTTATGCAAATATTCCAAAATCTGAAAAAATCTGAAATTCAAAACACTTCCGGTCCCAAGCATTTTGGATAAGGGATACTCAACCTATAGCTGCATTAACTGAATTAAGACAACCACATAATCTACCTGTTAATTTTCTCTGGAGCCTTTTCTTCTGAGCCCTGCACGCTCTTCTAATTGATACTGCTTGCTCTACTAAGCCTGTTGAATTACTGTAGTCCTGGGACTTCTCTTTGCTCCCCTTTCCTGGCTTCTATATCTCCCTCTTCCTTGATTTACCAGCTCATCCTTCAGCTTTTTCTAAACATACACAGGATGTAACACTCTAAAGTCCCACATCTATGAAAATATTTTATTTTACCTAGTAATTCATAGTTTGGCTATGAATATTATTGCAATATTCATAGTTTGGTTATTGGGTAAAGAATTCTAGGTGAGAAATTATTTTGCCTCTCAAATATTAATACATTGATTCATTGTCTTCTAATTTCCATTCAATACCATTTCTAATTCTTTGTATGTGGCCTGATTTTTTTCTCCCTAGAAACCTTCAAATTCTTTCTGTATTCTCCATACTGCAAAATTTCATGATAATGTGTTTTTTATATTGTCCTTGCCTTTCAGAAGTATCTTCAATTTGGAGCCACATGTCCTTTGGTTCTGAGAAATTTCTGTATCATTTCTTTGATAATTGCTGCCCTTGGTTTTCTCTTTCTGGAATTCCTACTACTTGAATGCTGTATCCCCTGGGTCAATAGTCTAGTTTCCACATCGCTTCTCCCATATTATCTATCTCTGACTTTTTGGAAGATTTGCTAAACTTTATTTTCCAAGTCTTCTAT
This sequence comes from Pongo pygmaeus, assembly GCF_028885625.2. NCBI lineage: Eukaryota > Metazoa > Chordata > Mammalia > Primates > Hominidae > Pongo > Pongo pygmaeus. The sequence continues at coordinate 122,079,060 of NC_072373.2, read as the reverse complement.
AATATTTAACTTATAAGAGCTCCTTTTTATTTTGACTGTTTTCTAAAACGTTGAGCTTACTTCCAATGAACTTCAGTTTTCTCTTAATTTTGAAGATGTAAATAAAAGTTTTTTTAAGTTGTCTACTCACTCCAATGGTTTCTTTTTTTCTTTTTTCTTTTTTTTTTTTTTTTTTTTTTAGTTCAAGGGTTTCCTCAAATGTATGGTTACTCTTTGTGTTTGTTACTTAAGAAGGATGCATCCACAATTGACTGGAAGCTCTGTGTGTGTGAGCACCAAAATAGGTCCACTGGGTAGGAGTCTGATTTTTTTTTTTTTTTTTTTTAAGATGAAATCTCACACTGTCACCCAGGCTAGTGTGCAATGGTGTGATCTCGGCTGCCTGCAACCTCCACCTCCGGGATTCAAGTGATTCTCCTGCCTCAGCCTCCCGAGTAGCTAGGATTACAGGCACCCACCACCACGCCCAGCTAATTTTTTGTATTTTTAGTAGAGACGGGGTTTCACTATGTTCCAGGCTGGTCTTGAACTCCTGACCTCATGATCCGCCCACTTTGGCCTCCCAAAGTGCAGGGATTACAGGCATGAGCCAACACGCCCAGCTAAGTCTGATCATTTGACAAGAACCTGAAGACTGAGCTGGGAAACACTCAAAGGTCTGGATTTTAGATTTTTAACTCTATTTCGTTTCTTTGGCCAAAAGTCTTCCAAATTCCTGTCTGAATACCAAGACAGGGTAGTATGTGTATATGGGACCCAGTTGTCACAGTGTTGAAACTGAGCTACACAAGAGAACTGGAGAGCATCATCACTCAGTATACAGAGCCCTCTGTTTTCACTATGGCTTCTCCCCAGTCTCTGCTAGGCTTGATCTTTCCAAATCTAGACCCTATATGGTTCACTTTTTCCACATAATATACCTTCTAACTCCAGTGTCTCCTGCCACTGCAGGAAAGGGCAGTTTGTTCGGACTACTATGGGAAAAGGCAGGGACTCTGACATCTATCTCTTGTTCTGCATACAGATTTTAGGATAGTTCCCCAGTTTGCAGTCCCAAATCTCATTCCTGTCTTTTGATACCCCAAAACATAGATTATTGAAGACAATCATCTTAATTTTCTATTTTATTTCATTCTGTATGCAAGAGACAAAATTTAACTTATGCAAACAACTTACTTTTAAATGTAGAAATAATGAGTAGATAATATAGTTGGTGATACTTCTCAGTGACTTGAGAACTACCATGTCATCAAGCAAAGTAATTTTCTCTAAATAGTTTAGTATTACTAAAATTGAAGGTTCTGTTTTCTGGGGGAGTTGATCATTTTGTTCCCTAGCAGAAGACATTTCACATCAAACTGCCTGCTTAGTTTAAATAGACTGTCCAGGTTGCTCAAAAAAAAAAAAAAGTAAAGTAATTTTAAAATTCTACTACATCTTTATTTCTTCCTATTTTCAAGGCTCTCCCTTTGCCTGAACATCTTGCTTTTATAAGAATAATATTATTCTAACTGGTCATATTTTCAGTAGGATTTTACATATTGGCAAGGGTGCATTTTAAATCTAAGGGTACAAAACCTACCTTCGGGTGCCCTGAATGGTTCTCAGGTACCTAATAAGTTTATTTCATAAAATCCATGCAGTTTGAGGTATTAGTATTTTATCTCTCAAATCACTACCTTTGTAACTATAATGCCCAGTTACATGAAAAATGGTATAAGAGAAGAAACCTAATCATCACACTTTCAAGATTTTTAACAGTTCCTGATGTTTTTCAGTTTGATTGTCAATGCTATCAGCTCTAGACCGCAAATTAAATTTCTTTCAGGACTATAGTTTAAAATTCCACAGACACTAATGACTTCAAATTGTCTTCAATCAGGTAAAAATGAAGCACATTCCCAGTTCTATCACAAACCTGCCGCAATTTCTTCAGCAAGCTCAGTGCTGAGGCCCAGGGAGGGATATCAGGAAGGGTAGATAGTAACTACAGAAGGAAGAGTGACTGCCAGAGGAGGGGAGGTGCAGAAGGGCCCGAGGAGAATCCCATACATTGCACAATGGATTCCTACACTTTGAAAAGTAACTCAGCATTTTCCATGCTTTTGTTATAGAACAGAAAATAATCAGAACATGTAAAAAATATCAGATAACTCACATGGTAACACGCAAACCCAACTAGTACTATATATTCCCAGGATATTATATTTATATATGTATTCTGATCTCTCATTTCTATGCATGTATTTTAATATCAATAAAATAAAAATAGATTCAGTCTTTTTAAGAGGAGTCAAATACAAAATTCAGGAAAACAAATAGAAATGAGTAATGTGCTCACATTCTGCATTTTGGGGGCAGTATAGCAATGTACAGATGGCATAACTTGGAATTCTGGCTTTACCACTCACTAGTTGCATGCTCTGTTTCTTTGTTTCTTCACCCATAAAAAATAACAACAGTCACCACCACTTTTCTTATATAAATGTTGAAGAAATAAAACAAAACATGTACAGTACAAAGCATACAGTAAATACTCAGTATATATTAGTTATGATATCATAACTATACTAAATCCTAAATATATTTTTAATAGTTGGAGATATCTAGAAAATAACAATTACTATCCATTACACTTCCTAGGTTTTGTTAATGATACTGTCAGCTTCCAAGTGGTAAGGGTGCCCCATCCTTATGATATATTTTGTTGCTCTCATATGTTGTAAATTTTATTTTTAGAAGCTACTAGTGTCAACCAGAAGCAGTGGCTCACACCTGTAATCCCAGCACTTTGGAGGATCACTTGAGCCCAGGAGTTCAAGGCTGCAATGGGTTATGATGGCATCACTGCACTCCATCCTGGGCGACAGAGCAAGACCCCATCTCTAAAACTATAAAAAATAAAAAAAAAAACTACTACTGTCCTTTTTGAGCTAATTTTTAGTTTTTAGACAATGAAATCATATTTTTCTCTCTGCTTTATTAAATCTGTAAAATATAAGATACATATGCGTATGTTCCATTCCTTTCTGTGGCTGGTAAAAACTTTAAATTATCAGTCAAAGGCACTGGGCACTCATGCATGCACACACACCTCCCTCGCAGATAAAGATATGGAAAGATCAGCCATACATGAATTCATTATGGTGTTTTGTTACATCTGAAAACACCTTTAGCCGAGACAAATGGAAATGGAATATGGTTTACTACCCCCACATTTAAGGCATCCTGGAGCTAAGGGTATGGTATTTCAACCTAGCTACATAAACATTTTTAATACTTACCAGGGTTGGCAAGAATAATCTACTGGTTTGGGCACCTAGGATACAAAAAAGCAAAAACAGATTAAGTTTACTTAAGGGAAGCTTTTAGAAATCAATCATTAATTCAGTTCAGCTGACTCAGCTCTATAAAACCCTAAGTAGCACAGTCCTGGAACTATCCATCGGCAATTTTATACAGAGTGAATCATAGTACCTGTCAGATAAGTAGAAAATAATTCATTTCACTTCAATTCATTCTTTCATTCATTTTACTGCCACTGTAACTCTAAGAGGAGAGATAGCGGGCGAATATGAACTGGAAACTTTTAATATTTATTATCAAGGCAATTTAATCCTATCAAAGAAAATTAAAGTGAAAACGTTATTAAGAAAACTGAATAGCACTTTACTTTTCCAAGACCTTGGAAAAAACATGCAAAATAAAAAATATACACTGGATGTGGGTATTTAATATTTTTAATATTTTATTATTTATTATCAAGGCAATTTAATCTTATCAAAGAAAATTAAAGTGAAAACATTATTAAGAAAACCAAATAGCTCTTTACTTTTCCAAGACATTGGGAAAACATGCAAAATAAACAATATACACTGGATATAGACTCTTATTTTGTAATACATTCCAAATTCTGATTTAAAAATCTACCAACTAAGAACCTTTTATTCAGAAAAAAGGCATGGAAAATACTTATTTTTCCATTTTTTTCACATAGAGCTTCGCACAAGGAAAAATATTGCATTTGCTATTCAAACAAAGAAAGAAAACTTGTAGCTGCTGATGGTCAAATAGAAAATGAACAAAGACAAAGCAGGTATATTAATGTTAAAAATAAGAAATAAAGTACATTCTATAGAGAGGGTTACTTTAAAAATTCCTACGAATAGGAGTACAGATAGTTTGTCTCATGTCCAAATATCTGATATATGCATTCCGTGCTATTAATAGGATTTTTATATTTGGTGATTGAAAATACTGTTCCCTCATTTGGAACAGTAAAAACTATAGTATTTCAGAGAACTAGCCAATGTGAACATGTCTCTAGCCACGCTGATCTTCATAATGTGCTGTTACTATTTTGCCCTTCCAGGTTAAGAGTTATCTACAGGTTGAGCATCCCTTATCAGCAATCCTTGGGACTAGAGATGTTTCACATTTTGGATTTAAAAAAAATTAGAACATTTGAATTACATTCTACATCCCTAATCCAAAAATCTAAAATTGTATGTGCTCCAATGAGCATTTCCTTTGAGCGTCATGTCAGTGCTTAAAAAGTTTGGACTTTAGAGCATTTCAGATGTCAGATTTTCAAATGAGGAATACTCAAACTGTATCAAAAATCATCTTTCTACTCAGAACATTTCTTTGATTATTAATATTCAAATATTTCTATCCTATGGATTACATTTTTAAAATCACCACTTTGTAAAATCCTAATAAACAGCAATTAATGTTGAAGGTAAATTATACCCATTCTAACCATTCAAATAGTTTCTTACATAATTTTGTTTTCACAAATAAACTGATCTTCAATAGTTTCCCCTTTGATAAGATATACATGGCTTCTGAAATCTGATGTGAAAAATATTTCCTCTTTCCCTCTCCCTGAGTTCTTTAGAAGCGTAATGTATATATTTATTCTTAAACCAAGCTTTCCATAGAGAACCAAAAAAAAAAAAAAAAAAAGGAGACAGGAAGGAGAGTAAAGAATTTCAAAATATTCTGGCTGTGGGCTCCTTTGGCTGTTAAAAAGGCTGGAGATCCAAAAAAGGAAACAGTGACAGATTCTAAAACAGAACAGGTAACTGAGGCTGTTCCACCCTGAAGTGTCCCACTAGAGCTTTTCTCTCTTCAGTGGGTGCACTCTGACATGTGAAGATCCAGGACTACCTTCCCAGCCATGATCCCTATTACTCAGGTGGGGTCCTATCCTTTTCCATCAGTCATAGGCCCTCTGCACTTTCTTCTGTGTACTATGGGTCCTTGTCTGGACAGGTACTTCATATTTAAGATTACAGTTAATTTCCTTTTGGGAACTTTTTCATCTTTGAGCATACAGTTACTATTTTTCTCTAATGCCATTTTCTGCCAGCACCATAGTCTATCAACACTGCTAAACTTCTGCTATGAACATATAGTTTTTAAAAAACATTTTACTGAGAATATAGTATCCATACAAAATTTTATATATATATATATATATACACACACACACACATAGAGAAATATTTATATGGGTCTCTCTATATATAAATAAATATATATGTATCTATTTATGTGTGCTTCTTCCTGAAGTATACCTTATGAAGCTAGATGGCACACTTAGAAGTGAACTTTGTGTCTGTTTGAATAAACTATCACTATTTCATCCTTTTCTTGAGAAATTTCTAAGAGGATAGTAATTTTCTCTCACAATTTTTAACGTATTCTTATTGTTTCAGATATTAATTCAGACATTATAGTTTCACACTGTACAATCTCTACTTGGTTCTTTCGTAGTTCCTATTTCTCTTTTGAGGTTTTCTGTCCATTCATTATGAACACGTTTTCCTTTGTGTCCTTGAGCACCATGATAACAGCTGCTTTTAAAATCTTCTCCTAAGTCATCATATGGGAAATCACAGGGTTGATCTTCCTTTATTCTCTTTTCTGTTAAGTATGGTTCACATTTTCCTGCTCCTTTGCATACTGAGTAATTTTATATTGTATCTTGGACAATTTGAATGAATGATAAACTGTAGAGGCTCTGTATTTTCTTATGTTCCTAAAAAGAACCTGGCTTTCCTTAAAGTTTATACATAGAATTTGAGGTTTCCTCTCTCTGACTCTTTTTAAGATTTCCTACCTCCTTTTCCAGCTGCTGAGACTGCTTTAAACTCACTCCATAATCGGGTTCTTTAAGCCAGAAATACCATAAGGTTTCTATCTGAATTTTAGCTACCCTGCATGGTACAATCCAGTGCCTGCCTTTGAGCTAGCCATAAAACAAAGAAACTCATCCGAGTGTCATTCCTTTTTCCAAGTGTCAATCTTCTCCTGGGCAATGCCTTCAGATAGTTTTGTTTTGATATTTTGTCCACAACTTATAGTTATGTGTGGGAGTATTGGTCCAATAGGAGCTATTCAACAGTTACCAGAAGTGGAAACTCTTGTTGCTTCTATTACTGCTGTTGTTAGCTGGGTCTAATAATCAACCTTTTATAGATAATCTGTCTTTTCTCTCAGTTTTAATATTTTGTCTTTAATGTCTTCTGGTTTCATTACAATGCATCCAGGTGTTAATTAATTTTAATATATGCTTCTTGACTCTGAAGATTAGTTTTATTATAGAATCTGGAAAGTTCTCAGGCATTCTTTATTTGAATATTGCTATTCTACAATTATCTCTATTCTCTCCTTCTATTAAATGTATTTGTATCTCATCACTCCATTTTCTGTTTTATTTTTAACTTCTTAATCTCTCTTAACTGTTCTTTGAGCAATTTATTCAGATTTCTCCTCCAATTTCCTACACAACTGTGTCTGATATGCCATGTAATATGTCCATTAAGGCTTTTATTTCAATTACTATACCTGAATCATTTTCATATATACCCAATTAGTGTCTTGCTTTCCTCTTAGATTTTTGTTCCCTTTAATTTCTTAAACGATGTTAAGTATAAAATTTTGAATTTAGTATCTAAAATTCAAATATTTGCTATATTTGTGGGTTTAATTATATATTTTATTGTTTCTGCTGATCTTGGCATAAGGTGGTTTGTTTCTGGATTGATTTAATGATTCCAAATTGTGAATGTATGTTCCCTAGGACTTTATGTTAAAAATCCTTTGAGGAATGTATGCAAAGAGGCTCCAATCCAGAGAGCATTTGAATTTTCATTGGGAGAATAATCAATGTGGAATAATATTTTTAATTTTTATTTTTTATTTGAGATGGAGTCTCGCTCGGTCACCCAGACTGGAGTGCAGTGGAATAATCTGGAATAATTTTAAACTACACTTCTAGCTTAGAATTATTTAGGTAGTAGAGCTGGTATGAATTCCAGCTCTTCATCTGGATGGTTTTAGATTTAAGATTAGAAATTCTCAGGGGAGAATGCTTTCCTTTTTTCTTTCCAATCCTGAACCAATACCAAGGTAGGCATATCATCATCAGTGGGATGGGTTTTCTCCTAGTTCATCCACCAAGGGCTCCTGGAATCAGAGATATACCCAAGTTTGCATTGTGCTGCAGTTCCAGGCTTTGTCTCTAGTTGCCATATTGCTAGAAATGAAGTTGACCCATTTATGAACCACCTGTGTTTTCCTCAGTTCTAAGTTTCTACCTGCCTATATCAGAACTTTTGAGGAGATGGATGTAGAAAATGCAGGAAAATAAATTTTAAGCCCAGAATAGAACATTCAGCACTACTCATGGACGCCTGATAAACAATATATCCCAGAATCAAAAGCAAAACCATTTTCCAAACTCCCTCAAACTATCCCCTCCTCTTCAAATTCCCCTCTATTTATCTTCACTTAACTTGCCCTACAATTAAAAAAATTAATCTGTAATTTCATTAAGCAGTAAAATTTAAACTAGCTACTTACTAATATAAAACAACCATATTTAGTAGTCTTGCTTACAATTATAAGTTACTCTACTTCTCTGTCATCTTAAAATTTCTGAACATACTCCTTCTAGCCACGTCTTGGGTCAGCAAATATCATTCAATATGATTCTACAGGCTGATTTAATTAGTATCTACCATTGGTAATGTTCTATATATAGCTAGGGACTTGCATTTGCTTTTTCACTCCTTTATTCATTCATTCAACAGTAATTTATTAAATGCCTACTTTGTGCCAGACTATCCCTAAAACAAAACTTCAAATGCTCATTTTTATGCCTTATTCAAGAGGATGTAAACAGAAAACAGTACATGGTACATTCAATGCTTAATATTCTTGATTTGATGTCTTTAGGTTCCCAAATTTCTTAATGTTGGAATGTATAATATCCTGCCACCTGCCGACATATATACATCACTACTTTACAGATAGGAAGCCTGAATCTTGTTCATACAAAGTCCAAAAACTAGACAGACAATCATTTTAGCTTAACTAATTAAATAAGAGTGGTATCAAACTTCAATAATCTTTCAAGACTATAATGTAATATAAGACAAAAAATATGTAACATTATAGACCAATGAAACAGAATAGAGAGCCCAGAAATAATGCCACATACCTAACCATCTGATCTTTGACAAAGCTGACAAAAACAGACAATGGGGACAGGATTCCCTGTTCAGTAAAGGGGAGAAACAAGATTATGTCCTTTGCAGCAACATGGATGGACCTGCAGGCCATTATCGTATGTGAACTAACACAGGAAAGGAAAAGCAAATAACACATTCTCACTTGTAAGTGGCAGCTAAACATTTGATAAATGGTGCTGGGATAACTGGCTAGCCATATGCAGGACTGAAAGTGAACCCCTTCCTTATATGATATACAAAAATCAGCTCGAGATGGATTGAAGACAAATATAAATCCTACAGCTATAAAACCCCTGAAGGATAACCTAGGAAATAGCATTCTTGACAAAGGACCCAGCAAAGATTTCATGACTAACATGCCAAAAGCAACTGCAACAAAAACAAAAATTGACAAATGGGACCTAATTAAACTAAAGGGCTTCTGCACAGCAAAAGGAACTATCAAGAGAGTAAACAGGCAATGTACAGAATGGGAGAAAATATTTGTAAACTATGCATCTGACAAAGGTCTAATATCCAGCATCTATAAAAAATATAAATAAATTAACAAGCCAAAAAACAACTCCATTAAAAAGTGGGCAAATAACATGAACAGACACTTTTGGAAAGAAGACATACATACGCTTGGCCAAAAAGCATTTGAAAAAATGCTCAATTTACTAATCATTAAATAAATACGAATTGAAACCACAATGAGATACCATGTCACATCAGTAAGAATGGCTTTTATTAAAAAGTAAAAAAATAACAGATGCTGACAAGGTTGCAGAGAAAAGGGAATGCTTATACACTGCTGGTGGGAATGTAAAGTACTTCAGCCTTTGTGGAAAGCAGTGTGACAATTTCTCAAGGAACTCAAAGCAGAATTACCTTTTGAGCCAGCAATCCCATTACTGGGTATATACCCAAAGACAAAATGTGAGAAAATTTTCACAACCTACTCATCTGACAAAGGGCTAATATCCAGAATCTACAATGAACTCAAACAAATTTACAAGAAAAAAACAAACAACCCCATCAAAAAGTGGGTGAAGGATATGAACAGACACTTCTCAAAAGAAGACATTTATGCAGCCAAAAGACACATGAAAAAATGCTCATCATCACTGGCCATCAGAGAAATGCAAATCAAAACCACAATGGGATACCATCTCACACCAGTTAGAATGGCAATCATTAAAAAGTCAGGAAACAACAGGTGCTGGAGAGGATGTGGAGAAATAGGAACACTTTTACACTGTTGGTGAGACTGTAAACTAGTTCAACCATTGTGGAAGTCAGTGTGGCGATTCCTCAGGGATCTAGAACTAGAAATACCATTTGACCCAGCCATCCCATTACTGGGTATATACCCAAAGGACTATAAATCATGCTGCCATAAAGACACACGCACACGTATGTTTATTGCGGCACTATTCACAATAGCAAAGACTTGGAACCAACCCAAATGTCCAACAATGATAGACTGGATTAAGAAAATGTGGCATATATACACCATGGAATACTACGCAGCCATCAAAAATGATGAGTTCATGTCCTTTGTAGGGACATGGATGAAATTGGAAATCATCATTCTCAGGAAACTATCGCAAGGACAAAAAACCAAACACCGCATGTTCTCACTCATAGATGGGAATTGAACAATGAGAACACATGGACACAGGAAGGGGAACATCACACTCCGGGGACTGTTGTGGGGTGGGGGGAGGGGAGAGGGATAGCATTAGGAGATATACCTAATGCTAAATGGCGAGTTAATGGGTGCAGCACACCAGCATGGCACATGTATACATATGTAACTAACCTGCACATTGTGCACATGTACCCTAAAACTTAAGTATAATAATAATAAAAAAAGGAAAGAAAGAAAGAAAAGATGAAAAATATATCAAAATAAAGAAATGCAAAATCAGAATAAATGCTTAAACATAAAAAAAAATTTTGTGAAACTTAAAAAAAAATATATATATAAATTGTTCTACAAATAAAGGTATGCATGCTTATGTTCATCCCAGCAATATTCACAAACATGAAATCAATCTAAATGCCCATATGTTTCTGGATAAAGAAAATATGGTACATATATATCATGGAATACTATACAGCCATAAAAAGAAACAAGATCATGCCCTTTGCAGCAGCATGGGTGGAGCTGGAGGCCACTATCATAAGCAAACTAACACAGGAACGGAAAAGCAAGTAACACATGTTCTCACTTATAAGTGAAAGTTAAAATTGAGTATACATGGACATGAGAAGGGAACAACAGATTCCAGGGGCCTCCTTGAGGGTGGAAGGTGAGAGGAGGGTGAGGATCTAAACACTACCTATCAGGTACTATGCTTAGAAACTGAGTGACACAATAATCTGTACACCAAACCCCCATGACATGCAATTTACCCAAATAATAAACCTGTACATGTACCCCTAAACCTAAAATAAAAGTTAAAAAAATGTGATATTAGATCACAGAACCAACAGAGTAACAGACGCTTTTCTATTCTCTTTGATTTTGAAAATAATTAAGCTTGAATGAGTGGAGTAAATTATCCTATAGGGCACATTCTAGAGCCAAGGATGGCAGATTCTCATGTTTCTAACAGTAAAAAGAATGTCCAGTTTGGAAATTCAGTAACTACTGAAATATAGCAAGCACGATAGATTAAGGAGAGTTTTTCCCCTTCAGGCAATCATCTCCATCATATTAGTAAAGAAATTTCATTTACTTTGGAGTCAATAACTTAAAAAGTTGTGTGGAAAACATCACCCATAATACCATATTATGATATTAAAATCATGTTACCCTAAACAGAAATTTATCAGTATCATGACACACCAGGGAGTACATTTTAGGTTACATTCACCCATAATATTAATTGAGTGAATGTTCATTTATTCTCCTTTTATCTGTGTTTTATATTTTCAGAAAATTCCATTATGACATTATATAAAAAGTAATGACACACTAAAGTATAGAAAATATATTTAGACATTTGATTGAAAAATTTGTGGACTTTTCATTTTCTAGCAAGCGTTCAAAGACATCAGCTGAAGTGTAATATCGCCCTGTAACCCAAGTGACTGGAGGCAGACCGTACCATTCTCAGTTCAGTGGGAAAGGGGAAACTTGTACAATGCGTCTAATTTGCAGCTGTGGTTTATTACTTCTAAAACCTTTTAGACTACTTAGTTGTATAAATTCTACTAAGTAAAATTTGCCTCTTCTATATATTTTCTTAATATTTAAAAACATATTCTGACAATAGAACTATAATGATGTTGAAAATAATGATTCTTCCAGAAAATACTAATAAAAATAATAACTGACCTGGCCAGCATCCTTTGTAGATTTTTGCACAATTAATCACAGGATCAAAAACAAAATGAAGCAAGAGAAAATTAAGATACTAATACTTACACATGGGCAAGGCTTGACTGCATCACTTGGAAAAAATCCAACCTCTCCAGATGCTAAATTTCTGCCCTAAGTAAGAAAAAAAAAATGCCAGTGTTGAGAACAAATTTACCACAAATGATAACCCCATGATGCCCCATACATAGCACCGTTACTTAGGATCCTTAGAATTCCTTATGTGTTATATCCAGTCCTGAGCATTAACTTACTGTGGCTCAGAAAAGGAAGCAAAAGCTGAGATAGTTTTCATGGTTGTTCAACTTTACATGTGGTTTCAGGTCATGATCATAAAATAATTCAAGTTTATTTTTCAATCAACCCTTCAATTTTGTTAGCTTTATATTTCTCAATCCTATAGCACAGTGGACACCAACGTTTTTGGCCCCAGGGATGTGGGGTGAGGTGGGGTGGGTGCTGGGGGCATGGCAGGTCGTTTCAGGAGGAAACTGTTCCACCTCAGGCATTAGACTCTCATAAAGGGAGTGCAACCTAGATCCCTCACATGCGCAGTTCACAGTCAAGCCTGCGCTCCTATGAGAATCTAATGCCACCACTGATTTGACAGGAGGGGGAACTCAGGTAGCAACGCTTGCTCATTGGCAGCTCACCTCCTGCTGTGTGGCCCAGTTCCTAACAGGCCACAGTCTGGGGGTTGGGGACACCTATGATAGAGAGATAACAGCAGTTTCTATCTTTCACCTTTATATTCACTGGCATAAGCAGATCATATGAATTTTGTGAAGGCATATAATTATGAATTCCATATAAATGGATACTACTGGTCTAAGAGAAGACATGAGAATGTCTTTCTAGCAAGATGAGATTTCAAGATGCGAAAATAGAAAACAAAGTTTTGGATGATTTTCAGATTTAAGAAAAAGAAATAGGATACCTATTAACAAAAGAAGACCATAAGATTTTGGAGAATAGGACTCTATTAGGTTAGTGCAAAAGTAATTGTAGTTTTTATCATTAAACTGCAAAAATACTAATACTTATTGAATCCTTAATATGTGCTAGACACTGCTCTAAGTGTTTTATTTAATCCTTGCTATGATCCTTTATGGTAGGTCCAATTACTATCCCTACATTACAGATGAGGAAAATGAGACACGGAGAAGGTAAATAATCTGCCCATGGACACAGAGCTAACAAGTACAGAGCCATAAATCAAACTCAGATGTTCTAACTTCAGGGCTCTGCACTGCCTCTCTGTACAAGCATAATAGAGACTCATGAAGAAAGACAGTGGGACTTAAATATAAAAAGTAGTTAGGAAACAATTTGACAGTGATAGCTGAATTCTATCATTGGTGATGGCATTTATTTAAAGGTGTATGTTTTAGAAGACTTAAACTTGCACCAATGTGGAATATGGCTCCTAGATGGGTCTCACTTTTGGAGTTGAGAATATCACAAGGAAACTGATACCATGGTAAGGAAAGGGATTGGAGGGAGAGAAACACATGCTGAAGACACTATTTAACTGAGTCTGCTGAACTGGCCAGTGGATTAGATATGGAAAGAGAAGATGATCTGTTTCTGAGTTAAAGACTGGGAAAAGTATGAAGAATGGAGGTAGGAGGTGACTAGGGAATCCATCCAAACAACACAGACTTAGATGACTTAGAGAGGAATCTGGAAATTGGAGCAAGGCTGCATCACTTGGAAAAAATGTACAGAGAAGATAGAAGACAGAATTTACAGAAATTAGTGAATGAAACAACAAGGCAGAAAGAAACGATCAGCAGAGAGAGGAATCAGAGACCTGGGAGGGATGGTAGCAGTAACTACAAGGTTGGATGAACTGTTTCTTTCATTCAGCTGTGTTTATCAAGTGCTCTATAATGGTTTATTTTCAGCATGGCAGTGAGATACAAGTAAATAAGTATGGTATTTGGGACTATACCACTAGCCAGACCTCTATATATAAACGCACTACAATGCTACCTGAGTGCAAAATATAAAGGAGTGTGGTGGGAACCATACACTGATTAAGCTCAGAAGAGAAAAGAATAAGAACGCTTTAAAAAACAAACAAGACCTTTGAGAGTACACAAAGGAAATAAGTCTATTTTGCAGAGGAAAGGCGAAAGAGAGAGCTCTGTAATGGTCTTTCCAAAGTATATTTGAAGGCGTATCAACAAATTGGAAAATTATGGCTATTATAAAAATAGTAAACTGTCAACTTCCACTCTTCTTCAGAACAACAACAAAAGGCTTTAATCTATAGAATGCGGTGTACAGGAGAATAAGTGATACTTTGTGACACTGTATGTTGGCCAACGTACTACTTTCTACTTTCTCAGAGCAAACCTGATGCTGAGCCCCTCATGTAAATCGATACCTTCATTCTGTTCCTCCTTCAAAACTCAGTTCATACATTACCTACTCTGTCATCTCTTCCCCAAGGAGCAGATCCCAGATTGAATCCCATGCGCACCTTTCCATACCCTTAGTGATACATAAAGTAGTAGTGCTTTAGTAGTATTCACTCCTAGTAGTATACGTAACTATTGTTCAACATGGTCTTCTCTATTAATAGACTGTGAGTTCCTTGGCATAAGGGATAATCTCTCAGTCATTTTTGTATAAAAAGATGTCAGACACAGAGTAGGCCCTTAATAAATGTTTCTAAGGGGAGATATAACTCAATCTGATAGTTCCCTGTCAATGAGGAGCATGGCCCTAAATTCCTCTTCATTAAGAAGAATAAAATAAAGCCATGTGCCACATGATGACATTTCAGTCAATGACTAACCTTATAATGATGGTGCTCCCATAAGATTATAATACCATATTTTTACTGTACTTTTTCTATGTTTAGATACACAAATGTTATAACTACCTACAATATTCAGTGCAGTAACATGCGATACAGGTTTGTAGCCTGGCAACAAGAGGCTATACACGTAGCCTAGGTGTGTAGTAGGCTACACTATCTAGGTTTGTATAACTACACTCCATAACATTTACACAATGATGCATTTATTAGTATGTATCACTGTCATTAAGTAACTCATGACTATATGTCACTTTTTTTTTGTTCACACAGACAAACACTGAAAAGGATTAAGCTGCCTGTTTCTACAGGAAAATATTCATATAGTGACATTCTTTGACCTGTCTCTGACATATTCTATAAGGACAGTGTTGGGGAGTGCAATGTCACAAAGCAGGGAAAAGAGGATGAGAACCCAAAGAATAAAAGAGTAGGAAAAAGAGATGAATTTTTTAGTTGATGAAAGTGTACGGACTGGCATAGTTGTTTCTTTCTTCCTTTGTAGAAACAGGTGTTCCACACAAAAGACATAAATGGGAACTGAAATCATACTAGACGGTAGAGGAAGAGACCGTGGTTGTATAAGAAATGCTCTAAAACTAGATGAACATATAATTTTCCATTCAAATCAGGACCTTTTGAGAGTAAATGGGTAGTGACTAATAACTATGCCAGAACAAATGGAATAAATTGAACTGTTCTGGGTAAACACGTACACATGGTCATCATATCAAAACTCATTTTGTTCTTTTTCACCTCTTTTAAAGGACACTCTTGGAGGTCCTTCAGGAGGGAAAAAATTTCACTAAACAGGCTGCCAATGTCATTCTGAATTGTTTTTTCTTTAATAAAATGCCCTAGCAGTTCAAGTCACATTTCTTAAATGGTCATAGGCATTCCTTAGACGACAGAGAGGTGAGAGATAATTTAACCTATTTTAACATATGAATAAAGTTACAATTACTTACTAATTCCTAGTCTTAACAGTTTTAGCTATGATAATATGTGCTATATTCAATAACTTCTACTTATTAAAAAGATAGCTATCCTACAACATTTGGAGAATTCAAAACAAAGTAGTGTGTAGGAGGGCTTTCTTTGGTTTCTTGGTGGATGTGTGTGGGATGTACGTTGGTAATTCATTAACACTAATGGGTGGAGCAGCTGTCAATCCCCTACGCATGGATGAAATTGCAGACTGTAACTATGAAATAGACCAACCTCAAATCCAATGATTTAGTGCACTTTATGTGATGATGATATGAGGCTTTTACTAACCTTGGTGAGAGACATACAACTGAATTTCCTTCCTCATTACATTACTGTGTGGGCATTTTATTCTGGGTCAGATAATCAGCTTGTCATCCCTTTTATGAGTATCACAAATGCCAAAGATAGCGAATCATCTTTTAGTTATCCTCCTGCTTCGTATTTGTTCTGTAAGTCCCTGAACATCTTCAAGGTCAACTTGAAAACATTCCTCTCTCATACTTACGTGTCATCTGATATACCATACGGTGCTATCTTTATATGCATTTATTCTGCAGGGCATCTCTGTACTATGTGATGAGACTTTTGTAAATCTAACAGTACAGGTTGGGTCATTCTTATGAAAATACATTCTTTGGAAGGCACATGAGAAAATATCTTATGGGTACTATATGGTAAGAAAAAAATGCACCTTTATAATTTTCATTCAATTACCTGGAGCAGACATAAAACAACATAATATTAAATTATAATTCATAAAATAACAATGCCTTTTTCCTGAAAAGCAATTTTTTTCCTGTAGAAAATGTATCCAACTAAAATTATTGACAACTTCCTCTGACATTCCCGAACATCACAAACATAAATGCATACTCAGGCACTTATTTATTTCTAAGTGACCTTAAGTTTTAACTATTCTTCATTTTTCTTCAATAAGAATCCACACTGAATCATAATGAATTAAAACTACTTCAGGTTTGCTGGTAGAAATGATATTCACAATCTACCTGTACAGAGAAATACATTAAGGTATGCCAGGATGCTAGAGCTAAAACCTCATTTTTAAACCCACAGACAAGGATGGCTTAAAATGACAAAGCATATCGTCTGAAAATCTTAATCGTAAATTGCTTGACTCCTAACTCTGTAAAAAGGAGAAAGAATTGCTTTGAGAAAAATACAGTGTCTCTTCCCTGTGGCTCATTTATCCCCTTAATACTACCTGGATTGGAGCTTTAATGCACTCCTGGAATAGCACTGAACAATTTGAAACAGATGTGGAAAGCTGAATGTAAAAGGGACAGATTAATGGTTATTTATGAACGATTGGAAATTCTCCCAAGTTACAATGCCCTAAACACTCTGAATGTATGCATGATGGTGCTGTGGAGATTACTAAGCAATTTATCACACATGGGTAATGGTCAGAGCGACTGTCACCCTGCCCAGTCACTTCCCGCTGTCAGAAATACACAGGTTGAGTGTTTGGGGAAAGAAGATGTACAGCATGGCCATGAATAATGGGAATATAGGTGAATACATTGTACACACAAATTAGTTTATTGATTGGATGGGCAGATGGAAGGAAGGAAGGATGGATGGAAAGATGAACACACTATTTTTGGCATTATTCTGATGAAGTTTGTGAGGACATGCAATAAAAGAAAAAAACCAACAAAGGGGAGGTAATCAGGAAAAGACCAAGTCAGAAACTGGCCTTTGGTAAGGAGAGATTTTTAATCACAGCTGCAGCCATATTGTAACCATCATCAGTTACATATACATAAGGGATAGTTCTTGGAAAACACACAAAGGCAGTATCATAGGATGTGTCATCAGAAGAGCTTGTTCTATTTCTAGCTCTGCTATAAAAAGATGTGCAACCTTTTGCAAGTCTCAGTGGTAAAACAGGGATGATGACAAGATCTGCCACACATGCCTCACCAGGTTGTTGCAAGGATCAAAGAATTAATATGCATGAATGTACTTTGCAAATGCTAAATACTTGTTTTATTTTATCCATAATATTGCTTCTTGATTATTGTCAATCACTTATTTCACTTCTAAGTTTTCCTTTTTTATTTGGCCCCTTCATGTGTTATTAAAATAGAAATGCCTAATCCTATGTACAATCCTACCACTCTCTTTATATTTCAGTAAACTTGCTAAGCCGCAAGGAACATAGACTCTTATATCACTTTCACCTGAACAGGAACTATTATATTCCTGATAGTCCATTCCTTTACTCAAATGCTTTCTTGGCAGTACACATATTCTTTAATTGTTAATTGCTTCCTATATGATGAGTAAGATATGCATTTTCTATCAGTGAACACTTTGAAAACTTGCCAAACATAACTGCATATGGTTATATGATGGCCACTACAATTAATTCCAAAATACTCACGCACACATACAAAAGAACAAAACCATAAGCATGCATTTTTGTTATTTCTTAGTCAAAACGGGATATGATCCTTAACTTTTGTCCAATGTATAAACAGTGAAAGTTCATGAGGTTGTTCAAAAGACAGTACAAAATGTCCATATCTCTGGCATAGTTCTCTTGTAAAGTGGCTGTCATTGGCTTAGAATTCTGAATAAGCCTAAGAAACTCGTACCTTGGTCTAGGATCTCTGAAATTAAATTTACCTTCAATTTGTATGGGTTTATAATTGTATCGAGTCATCAAAATACATGACAAAGGCTTCAATTATAGTTGATGGTTTTTCCAATTCACACAAAATTGTGTTTACTACATCTCTGAAATTTTGGCAGATGGAAGTGTCAAAAATCCTTAAAAATTAAAAGTTGTGAAATGTATACTGAGAAAAAAAACCCACTAAAAGCCATAAGCTGTACATTTACACTTATTAGATTTGAGATGAATACAACACTGGAACGAGACTTCACCAAGTGTTTTTCCTGTTACTCAAAAATGTATTTGGTGGGGTCCCTGTGTTTCTGCAGCAAGAAAGAGAATCCTCTGATCATGGGTGTCTTAATGCTTTTTCTCCAAAGTCTCACTGGGTGGGATGTACATGATACAATCCTAAATTATAGTCTTATGACTGTGTGTGTCTGTGTGTGTATGTGTGTGTGTGAGTGTGTGTGTGAAAGAAACAAGAGAATACTTTTAATGATAGAAAAAAAAAATTCGGCAAGCAAAAACCAGTCTACATGAAGGTAAGCCAATACCCACGTTGTTACTCAATACAAAATCTGGAAAGAATCAGGTTGTACCACATCTTGGTGAGAAGCCATATAACCCAAAACCAATCCAGGCTTAACAAAGGTCCAAAGAAATTTGCTTTTCTAATACTGGCAGACAACAAATGAATGTTTTTCTATCCTTGGCAATTTTAATCATAACTAATTACAAAGAAAATATTCTGAGTCATAGCACCATAAACACTAAATGCTCATGGCAGCATGAGATATTTTTAAAGAATGTTATTTTTCTACTAAGAGCAAAAGTAGTGCTTTAAAGAAAAGTTTATTGACTTCCTAATATGCACAAGGCACTGTGTTACATACTAAGGAATTAAAAATGAATAGACATGGACACGATCTTCAAGGATCTCATTCAGACAATGCCATTTCCTTAATTCACTTTTGCTTTGGTTATTTTCATAGATTTTTGTGATATTTTTGATCAGGAAAAAACCTGTGAGGTGATAATTTGATACGATTAGGGAGCTGGGAGCCTGGGTTTTATTTTTGGCCTTCTGATCTTGAATAGGTCATTCAGCCCTTCTTGGCTTCATTATCCTCACCTGTGAAACAGAGAGCATGACCTAAGGATTTCCAATGTCTTGGCTACCACCAATGTTCTTTGCTTATATTATATAAGCACTTTTGCAATGCCCCCACAATACTCCACTCAGTCATGGTTGGCCAAAAAATATTTGATCCACAAATTCTTAATTAGGGATAATGTGTGTCAGTAATTTAATCTTTTTTTTTTTTTCTTTTTGGGATGGCATCTCACTCTGCTGCCCAGGCTGGAGTGCAATGGTGCAATCTCTGCTCACTGCAACCTTCGCCTCCTGGGCTCAAGTAATTCTTCTGCCTCAGTCTCCCGAGTAGCTGGGATTACAGGCACATACCACCATGCCCGGCTAATCTTTGTATTTTTAGTAGAGATGGGGTTTCACCATGTTGGTCAGGCTGGTTTCAAACTCCTGACCTCAAATCATCCACTCGCCCCAGCCTCCCAAAGTGTTGGGATAACAGGCATGAGCCACCGTGCCAGGCCAGTAATTTAATCTGATAGCATTTATTTACAGAAGACAAGGACATTTCAGCTTCTTAGTGACGTTTTTAACTCAGTGTGAAGCAGTCTATTTTCCGAAGCACATAAAGGTTGATTTGTTAGAAATTGCATTCATTAATTCATTCTTCAGGAATTCAAATTATCATGAATAATTAAAATTCAATATATGTTATAATTTGATAAATTATTTGGCCACAATTCTTAAGGGCATGTGCACATGCATACTCTACTGAAACCACTTGCGCTATCAAATCAATAATCATGTCAGATGGAATTCCAAATTCATGGCCCACTGAAAGTATTCTGTGATTGACACAAACTTTTAGTCATTATGGCAGAATGTAGCTGACATAGTAATAAAATAATGGAAGAAAAAGGACCACAACAGAATTTCTCAGAACTTTCTCCCATAATGTTACTCCCTTACCCTCCAGAAGAAAAAGAGATAATACTTCATTGTCTGAGCTTCTACTTAGATGGCAGTGTCCTCATCTAAGTACATTATAACCTACACTGTACTGTACCAAGTATTGGAAAAATACAAGAATTGTTAACCAAAAATGCCCATCTTGAGAATTAACAATTAGGACCTCACCCACTTTGTCAGGAGGCCTGCCAATTCCCATAATACAGTCTGTACACTTGGAAACATTCCTGCAAATTCCGTTTATGATCTATTTAATCAAAGCCAGTTGACAATCACCCAGGGAAAATGTTTCTTACAGGCCTTTACTAATGCCTATTATCTTCTATAATCATCTCTCCCAAGGCCTCCCTTGTTCTAGTGCAGTCACACACTGCCTTTTTCTCCTTTCCTGTAATTAGGGACTCTGATTTAACTCAGTATTTACAGGCAACTACCTGTCAAAATCAAGGTCTCATCATTACAGGACATACTAATGCCGACTGAGCCTCTACACTTTCACATAGCTTTTTATCCCTATGGCCACAGTTTCAATTCTGCCTTGGCTTCTACTGATTTTACACAAGGGATGGGGCTAATACATCAGTGGTGAGACGCAGTTTAGAAGAAAAGCCAAGATGAACAGCGGGACACCAGGAAAACAAGCTCCAACACTGCCTTAAAAGGATCATTGCCATGAAAGAATCTGAGTTTGAGACATCATGAAGAAATGCCCTTGGATGGGAATCTGAAGGGGAAAAACACTTACCAGTTCCCAGAGATGTTTACTCTCTGGTTTATAACCCAAAGCAATGAGTCTTTTGGTGTCCGGAATCAGTTTTCTTAACAAAGGAGATCTGATTCTTTCTTACATTTCTGTAATGTTCTTCTTTGCCTCTGACGATGATGCAGACTAACACTTGAATTTTAGATCAGGAAGAAAAATACACAGCTTTAGAAAATTCTACTGGAGCTAATATTGTTGTGTGGTCTAGAAAGGATTAGAAGTCTCCTTTTAATCTAGGGCAAAGGAAAAGAATCCTTTGAAGTGAGTGACTTCTGAAGTTTCAGGGAGAGGTGCTGGAGGGAAAGATCTACTAACTCCACTCAGCTGCACCTCCCTTCTCCAGGCTCAGAGGGTTTCTGGGTTGCGCGTTATTGCACAGATCACTTATGTTCTCAGTCACATTCCCTAGGTAACGTTTGTTTTCTGTAAACCCCTATCTCTCTCTTTCCTTCCCCATCTCCATCACTCTCTGTGAGGTATCCTGGGTCTTCCTCAATCAAACCTGCTCTGAGAAAAGGGCTCATGATTTTTACCCTGATGATTATTTAAATCAACCAATCTCTTCAGAATTGATCATTTGCATTTTTATGTCTAATTATGAAGTTAAAAAGTTTAATCTCTGATTAAAGAAATTTCAAAAACTGGGTATGAGAATTGGGAAGGCAGAATAGTCTTCTATGAGACCATATGTGCCAGTGAGACTCTTCACATTAAATATGGGGAAGAGGAAACCTAAAAACAAAACCAGAAACAAAAAATACCTGATTATCATTTTTCCATTTCTGGAAAATAAAGCATGTCTTTCAAAATCATTAATCATTGTACCCAAATACACTTTTTTCCCCTTTTCAATCTCTTTTCAAGTTTACTTCCCATGATTCTCACGACACTCCATGAGTCATTTAAAAATTAAAATCTCATTTTATAGATGAGAAATTTGAGGAAACAATGTTAAGTAGTTTTAAAATTATTCTGAGAGAAAAAAGGCACATTTAAATCTGACAGATGAATAAATACTTTAATGGTCTTTCAAATGACATCATAAAGTATAATTTAATAAACAATTCATTTTAAAACTTGTAAATAACACCTTATGGAGATCACAACTCTGAATAGGCTTATTCATTCCAGACTTAGGGACTGAATGCCAATTTTATTCTAGGAACTGAGATAAAGTAATGAAAGCCACAGCTCTTATAGTTCTGGAGTGCTCTAACCAGGCAGGAAGAAGGATAAAAAGACCCTTAGGACACAGTATGATGGGTGTTGTGATAGAAGCCTTTGTGGTTCTGAGAAGACGTCAGAAAAGGCGACCCAGTATCGAGCCTTGATGATAAGGAAGGATTTAGCTGACAGAACGGGGGTGAAAGGGAAAATCCAGGAAGAGGGTAACATATACATCAATGGTTGGAGGTTTGAGAAAACAGGTCTCCTGTGAAAAAGATCCCCCTAATCAGCCCTTCTTTTTTCTATTCAGCTTAAAATGAAGAAAAAATATCTGTAAAAAAAGAGAGTCACCTGGACTGTTTGAAGACCAAATACAGCAGTCCTGTGGGAAGTAAAAATTCTTGACAAGGTAAACTAAGACAAGGGCCAGCTTACAGAACATTCATCACCATTGTGTCTGGATGGCTGAGAGGATGGTAGTGGGGAATCCAGCACCTGGTTGCCCCTGGCCAAGTCAAGAGCCCACCAGCCCCCAGGTTCATTGCCTCTGAAATCAGCATGACTAGAAATGCTTCCTTCCTCCTGAGAACCACCAAGTTCTCTCTAAGCTCAACTTACTTTCTGACTTTTTATTTTCTGTGTGACTCTTCCTGTTACACAAAAAGTTATACATAAAGTGATGTTTCGTTTCCTATTTTTTCTACCAAAAAAAGAACAAAACTGCCTTTAAAAGTGTGTTTTTCTTAGAGGTGTTAGAAAATTAAATGACTCTCCTAAAACCAAGTACAATGGTCTAACATATAGAACTAAAGTAGGAGACCAAAAGTCTGAAAAGGACTCTAGTTTTAACTCTACAACTGCAATTTTATAAACAGGTCATAAATTTGGCCCCTTAAAGTCACAGTTCTAAATGAGGGTAACATGATTTTCCATTTATCCTCTTTATGAAGACCTTGTGAATTAATCAGAATGTGTGTAAAAACATTTTCACTCCTTAGAATAAAGATCATGTAGATGCATGATTAGTAAGCGTGAAGTATCACAACTATTTTCTAAGTTATTTAACTTTAATTGTGGATAAAAATATATATTATTTTTGGCACTGATTACAGTTCTACTGCTTATAATTGCCTTTTGGTTCCAATTAGCTTACAAAATTCTCCCTGTGGAACATTTGGATATTCGTAAATGACAACGGAGCAAATAAAATCCCATGATATAAGACACAGAATCCTCATTGTTTCACAGTCTTTATTCTAAGAAGAAAACACATATTTCTGTTTTCTATGCATTCTATTATAATAGAAACCATAGATGACATGGCTTAATTTTACATTTGCCTGTTTCTCTGTCTTGACCTCTCTTCCCTTGTGATAAGTATAGTTTATCTTTTCTGGGAAAATAAAGTTTGTATTATGAACAATTTCTTCCAGCATGAAGGATATTCTCAGGAGTTACTAAGACTTTATTATCACATATTGCAACAAAGACTTAAAAGCAACATGTTTATCATCATCAATTGGATGACATGATCAGAATTGTCCTGCATGTTGTTACGCTTAGTAAAAACTATGCCTTACACCTGCACTAGAAAATGTGCTCCAAATGGCCAATTTCCTATTTTATATTCATTTCACTTGAAGGCAATTTTATAGAGCTTTCAAGGAAAGAGGAAGAAAAAGAGAAGAAGACAAAGAAGAAAAGAAAATGCTGCCAAAACGAATCCTGAAATGCAAAGATTGAACAGAGTACATTTTTACAGCTCAATTGATAATTCATTGTTTGAAAGAAGTAATAATGAAAATGCAGATAGCCCATTCATTCAATAGCATTAGAAATTACTGTTGTTATAATAATAATACAGACTAAATTAATAGCTATTCAAAGAAAGAAAGTTCCCAATATATAGTAGAGGATAATTTGTATTCTCCTGACATAGAGTATGCGGAAAACATGACAGTCTACTACAAAATCTGACTTCCCACACTATCGAGTGAAGTCATCAACTTGCAAAAACAGAGAAAACAGGTCAGAAAGCATAACTTCTCAAAAATTTCCAAATAAGCCAAAGCACCTAACTAGTACAAAAGACGTTTTTGAAATCAAATACAAAGCCATTGTAACATCTCAATAAGTTTCCTAGATTTTTATCTATAGGTTTAATGCTAGATATATTTGCAACAATATGATTTACAAAAACCTTAATAAAAAAAACTCAAAATGAAAACCAGGTGCATCACCTATCCTGAGTTCTGATCATTCCTTACATCATGGAGGCCTCCAGGTTAGAAACGGGTTCTCTAGTTTCTGGTTCTCCCAACATGAAACACAGTCAGTCACATAGTAGGCACTTTATAAGTATCTGAATGGATGAATGGTAGGATAAGAGGATGGAAGAATGGATGTGAGGATGGATGGATGGATGGATGGATGGATGGATGGATGGATGGATGGATGGATGGATGAATAGGAGCCACTATTTAATGGGCACTGTGCTAGAACTCCTTTGTGTATTTGTTTTATTTTGTATGTGGTGATTGTCACTTCCACTTTACAGATAAAACTGAGGCCCTCTTCAGAGTAAGTAATCTATTTAAAGTCACACTGCTAATAGATGGCAGAGTCAGTAACACTCAGCAAAATAAGCTATCATTTCCTAAACACGTAACTTGCTTCTCCAGAGCTAAATGTGTACTCTCTGAAGATTAGGAAGCAACCAAAAAGAGGTGCTTAAAAACTATGTTCTCAAAAACAATTAAAAAACATTCCCAGTGGGGGAGTCACATATTTTAGGATTCAAGCCATAAAATACATGTTTTCTTTGAGTATGAAAATCAGCAAATTAACATAAAAGTGGCCACTATAAACATGCCTAAAGACACACATGGCTTCAAAGGATCAACCAGTACATGATTCCACATTTAGACCCAATAAGGAGGAAAGGTCTTTGTTCAGAATTTTTTAAAAAACATGGCATTCCAGATTACGCCACTGAGTAAGTACAGATTCAACCCAGTTTCCTACATGTACCTTCCGTATGTCCAGTTTATGAAACAAAAGCTAATTTAATCATGACAGCCTTGAAACATTGTAAGATCTTAAGTGCTTTTTCAATTAGAGAAGACTATATCAAGTTCAGTACAAAGATTGTTTAGCAAGTGATTTTTTAAATCATACACTAATTTGTCAAAAAGGTACCCCTTATTTGGTAACTATCGAAGCCAAAGTATTGTAACACCTTATTTTGTAGCTACGTTTAATAATACCAATTACCAACCAGTGAGCTGGGGATAATGTCAAAATTACCATGGACTCTTACCAATTAGAACATCAAATCAATGGCTCACATTAGATTCATCTGGGGTTTTATACAACCTACTTATGCCTGGGCTCAACCAAGGCCATCTGCGTCTTAATCTCTGGAAGTGAGGCTGTATGTTGACATTATTGCAAAGCTCCCCAGGTGATTCAGTCAGGGTGGTAAGCACTGCTCTGGTATAGCCCCGCTCAGGTAACACATGAAGAAACTAAGCTATATAGTGATTAAATGACTTGACCAAAGCCATATAGCTATTTGGCTACAGATACATGACTTGAATTTAGTTTTTCTCATACTGCCAGCGGTTCATTTCAATAAAACTAGCATTTGTTGGCTAAAAATTCTTTGATTGGCTTAGAAGTATCCGTAACACAATTCTGACCCAAGTTACATCTGTATGGGAAACACTAGATGAACTTTAAATATGTGTGCAAAAATTTAAACATATTACTGGCTGCTGGCAAGCAAAATGGTTCTTCTAAAGACAGGAGACCTAATGTCAAACCAATGATAGGAATTGATAATTGAAGTGTGAGCAGTGTCTGAGCAGTGAACAGAGATGGCACTCAATGCATACTTGCTATTTGAAATAAATGTGTTGTTTTTCTCTGTTCTAAACATTAGCCTTACTTGTTTCTAATCATTACATATACCCCAGACATACCCATATATCTTGTCATCCACGGGTTCTCATTTCTCCTATGATTCTCCTAAGTGTCTCCAGAACCATTCTAATACTATACCAGAAAATCTTCAAGTTTATAGGCTGCTGAAAGGAAATGACAACTAATAATGTCTTTCTTTTTATCTAGAAAGAATAGGAGGCAGTAAAAATTAGTAAAAAATGGCACTGGGCTAGTTGTCACAGAATCTCAATTATAGTTCTACTTTTAACATTATGTGGCTGTGAGGAATGAAGGAAATAATGAATCTAAAAACATGAAAATAATTGAAAGCACCATCTAAACCTACTGTGATAGGAAAAATTAGTGAATAAATGAAAAAAGATACTATACACAATTAAGTTTTACAAATCTAAGGTTTAAGAAAAAAAGATGGAAAGGAACAGAGAGCTTGGTTAGAAAAATATGAATTCCAAAATTATCTTTTTAAAGCTAAATGCCTCTAAGCATACATTAGGCATGGTTCTAGGACTCGTGCGTGACCTTCAGAGTGATCTCAAACACTATACTTTGAAAGCCACTTATACACACCAAGATCTTCAACATTTTGTGGTTGGCTTGATTACTTCCCGTCTCTTTCTTTGTTACGAAAAACTGATCGGCTTTCAGTACCCTTGGAACAGCTCACAAAACCAGTTTACTCTTAGGGCTGCTCGTGCAGCTTCAAAATGTTTTCTGCCTGTGGCACACTGTTATTTTGGTATCCTGGTGAACCACACCTCCTGGTATTTGATTGGTATGGTCCCCTTCCTCTTGTATCTGGGCTGGCCATGTCTTGCTTTAACCAACAAAAAATGGCAAAAGTAATTCTGCACCAGTTCTGGTGTTTAGGCTTAAGAAGGTCCAGCACTTTCCACTTTTACACTCTTGGGAGCCAGCTACCATATAGGAAATCTAAGTACCCTGAGATCACCATGCTGTGAGGAAGATAAGGAACCACTGAAGAGGTCAATGTGCAGAGAGCCTCTGCTGAGTTCCTAGACAGAGACTAACACTAACTGCCAATCCTGTGGACACGGGCATTCAGGACCTTACAGCTGCTCCCACCACCCCAACCATCAACTGAAGCAGAAGAACCACCTTATCACCCATAGCATTATGAAAAATAATAAATTGTTGTATAATAATCACAAAACTGGGTAGGAAGAATCAATATTGTGAAAATAGCCATACTGCCCATGGTAATTTATAGATTCAATGCCATCCCCATCAAGCTACCAATGACTTTCTTCACAGAATTGGAAAAAACTACTTTAAAGTTCATATGGAGCCAAAAAAGAACCTGCATTGCCAAGTCAATCCTTAGCCAAAAGAACAAAGCTGGAGGCATCATGCTACCTGACTTCAAACTGTACTACAAGGCTACAGTAACCAAAACAGCATGGTACTAGTACCAAAACAGAGAGAGAGACCAACGGAACAGAACAGAGCCCTCAGAAATAATACCACACATCTACAACCATCTGATCTTTGACAAACCTGACAAAAACAAGAAATGGGGAAATGATTCCCTATTTAATAAATGGTGCTGGGAAAACTGGCTAGCCATATGTAGAAAGCTGAAACTGGATCCCTTCCTTACACCTTATACAAAAATTAATTCGAGATGGATTAAAGACTTACATGTTAGACCTAAAACCATAAAAACCCTAGAAGAAAACCTAGGCAAAACCATTCAGGACTTAGGTATGGGCAAGGACTTCATGTCTAAAACACCAAAAGCAATGGCAACAAAAGCCAAAATTGACAAATGGGATCTAATTAAACTAAAGAGCTTCTGCACAGCAAAAGAAACTACCGTCAGAGTGAACAGGCAACCTACAGAATGGGAGAAAATTTTTGCAATCTACTCATCTGACAAAGGGCTAATATCCAGAATCTACAATGAAGTCAAATTTACAAGAAAAAAACAACCCCATCAAAAAGTGGGTGAAGGATATGAACAGACACTTCTCAAAAGAAGACATTTATGCAGCCAAAAGACACATGAAAAAATGCTCATCATCACTGGCCATCAGAGAAATGCAAATCAAAAAATCAAAACCACAATGAGATACCATTTCACACCAGTTAGAATGGCGATCATTAAACAGTCAGGAAACAACAGGTGCTGGAGAGGATGTGGAGAAATAGGAACACTTTTACACTGTTGGTGGGACTGTAAACTAGTTCAACCATTGTGGAAGACAGTGTGGCGATTCCTCAGAGATCTAGAACTAGAAATACCATTTGACCCAGCCATCCCATTACTGGGTATACACCCAAAGGATTATAAATCATGCTACTATAAAGACACATGCACACGTATGTTTATTGCGGCACTATTCACAATAGCAAAGACTTGGAACCAACCCACATGTCCAACAATGATAGACTGGATTAAGAAAATGTGGCACATATACACCATGGAATACTATGCAGCCATAAAAAATGATGAGTTCATATCCTTTGTAGGGACATGGATGAAGCTGGAAACCATCATTCGTAGCAAACTATCGCAAGGACAAAAAAAACCAAACACCGCATGTTCTCACTCATAGGTGGGAATTGAACAATGAGAACACATGGACACAGGAAGGGGAACATCACACACCGGGGCCCGTTGTGGGGTGGGGGGAGGGGGGAGGGATAGCATTAGGAAATACACCTAATGTTAAATGATGAGTTAATGGGTGCAGCACACCAACATGGCACATGTATACATATGTAACAAAGCTGCACGTTGTGCACATGTACCCTAAAACTTAAAGTATAATAAAAAAAATTTTTTTTAAATCATAAAACTGAAACAGTCACAAATTTGATGGTGACAGTGAAAGAAACTCACAAAACTAGTTTCTTTAATTAGCATAAAGACAGCCACCATCCCAATATCCCTAAGGTGCATGAAGTTTAGGAAGGCAGCATGAGCTTCATCATAAATAACATGATTGTAAAAGAAGTGGTAGAGTGTAACAGTAAAGAGCTTGGACTCTTGGCCAGAATTCCTATGTCTGAATAACAGCTCTGCTAAGTTACTAGCTGTATGTCTTTGGGCAGGCTATTCAACCTCACAGTGCCTCAGTTCACTCATCTATAAATTGAGGATAATAATAGTAATTCATTTTATAGAATTTTCATTAGTATCATGGGTATTAACAAAGATATTCTTAAAACTCTACCCTGTACATAAAAATGTATAGTGAACATTAGTTGTTGGTGCTATTGTTGTCATTATTACTATAAGGAAAGAATAAATAAGAGGCAATTCTGCCTGGTTAGAAGGAAGACACTGAAAGACTTTAACAAGAAATTATGGAATTGCATTTGAATTTTGCAGTGGTGTGGATTATGGCCATGATAAACCATAAGATTCTGGAGGTGAGGAGATCAGTTAGAAGGTAATCTCAGATGTCATGCAACAGCGGATTAGAATAGAAACTCCACAGTGGAGATGGGCCATAAAATAATTCTAAATATGTCTGGGCAATCCCTAAATATTTCAAAGCTAATTAATGTATTACTAAGCAATCTATAAGAAGAAACTGAAAGAGCAATTAGAAAGTACAGATGCTCCTTGACTTATAATGGGGTTACACCCTGATAAACCCACTGAATATTGAAAATATCATGTCAAAAATGCATTTAATACATCTACTGTACTGAACATCATAGCTTAGCCTAGCCTACCTTAAACATGCTCAAAATAATTATATTAGCCCGCAGTTGGGCAAAATAATACAACACAAAGTTTATTTTATAATAAAATATTGAAAACTGATATAATTTATTGAATACTGTACTGAAAGTGAAAAACAGAATGGTTGCATGGGTCGTCCAAGTATAGTTTCTACTGCACGTGCATCATTTTTACACCATTGTAAAGTTGAAAAATCATTAAATCAAACCATCGTAAGTCAAGGACCATCTGTATTTTGAACTGACTGAAAATGAAAATACACAGCTTTGCAAAATTTTGGGAAGGCAGCAAAGTAGCACTTAGAAAGAAATTTGCAGTACTAACTATACTAGCAAAAGAAAGGAAAGTACACAAATCAGTGAGCAAACACCCTACCTTAACAAACTAGCAAAAGAAGAGCAAACTAAGCCCAAAAGAATAGAAAGAAAGTAATAAAAATCAGAGCAGAAATCGATGATAGGGGAAAAAAACAACAGAACCAATAAAGCCAAAAGCTGGTTCTATTAGAAGATCAATAAAATGCATACCTATCTAGTCGGGTTGACCAGGCAAAAAAAGATACATTACTGATATCGGGAATGAGACAGATAATACAACCACAAATTCTATAGACATTAAAAGGATAATGAAGAAATATTATGAATAAAAATTCATGCCATTAAATTTGACAACTTAGACAAAATGGACAAATTCCTTGAAAACCACAATCTACCAAAGTCACTCGAGGAGAAGAAGCAAGTAACCTGAATAGCCCTATGTTTGTTTTATAATTTTTTTTTTTTTTTTTTTTTTAACTTCTAGGCCAGGCGTGCTGACTCACGCCTGTAATCCTAGCACTTTGGGAGGCTGAGGAGGGCAGATCACTTGAGGTCAGGAGTTTGAGACCAGCCTGGGCAACGTGGTGAAACTTCGTTTCTACTAAAAGTACAAAAATTAGCCGGGCATGGTGTCGTTCACCTGTAATCCCAGCTACTCATGTGGCTGAGGCATGAGAATTGCTTGAACCTAGGAGGCAGAGGCTGCAGTGAGCCGAGATCCTGCCGCTGCACTCCAGCCTCTCCAGCCTGGGCAACAGAGTGAGACTCCGTCTCAAAATAAACAAACAAACAACAAAACAAAACCTTCTACTAAGGAAACTCTAGGCCTAGATAGCTTCCCTAGTAAATTCTACGAAACACTTCAGGAAGAAATAATGCTAATTCTATAAATCTCTTTTAGAAAATTGAAAAGAAGGGACTAGATCCCAATTCATTCCTTGAACATTACATTATTACCCAAACCAGACAAAGGTATTACATGAAAATGAAACAATATATAAAAAGGATAATATATAATTGCCACTTGGGATTTAATCATAGAAAATAAATATTGATTTAACATATGAAAGTCAAATTTGCCACATTAATAAAAACAAAAAATTATATCATCATTTCAGTGGATGCAGAAGAGCATTTGAGAAAAATCCGACATCTATTACTGATGAAAACTTGCAGCAAACTAGGAATAGAAGGCAATGTCCTCAACTTAATGAAGGGCATTTATGAGAAACTACAGGTAATGTCATACTTAATGGTAAGAGACTTAATGTTTTTCCTCTAAGATCAGGAATAAGGCAAGGATATACTCTCTCATGACTTCTATTTGACATTTTACTGGACATTCTAGCCATTGCTACAAGTCAAGAAAAAGAAATAAAAGGCAATCAGATTGCAAAGGAAGAAGTAAAACCGTTCATTGGCAACATGGTGTCTATATTACAAAATCTGCTGGACTCTACATAAGGAAAGCTACATGAACCAGTGAACTTAATAAGAGTTAAAGAATAAGAGATCAACATACAAAAATCAATTGTATTTCTATATCTCGCAATGAACAATAGGAATTAAAATTTTAAAACTCATTTATAATAGCATCAAAATGAAATACGAATTACATATAAATATGATGAAAGATGTATATGACCTTAACTCTGAAAACTGCAAAACACTTCTGAGAATTAAAGACCTAAATAAATGAGGAGTATAGTATGTTCAGTGATTAGAAGACTCAATCTTGTTAGGATGTCACTTTTCCTATATTAATCTACAATTCAATGTGATTCCAATCAAAATCTCAACAAGCTTTTTTATTGGTGAAGTTGACAAGGTGATTGCAAAATTCATATGACATGCAAAGGACCAAGAAAACCCAAAACACCTATGAAAAAAGGAAAAGAACAAATTTGGACTAATATTTTCTGACTTCAAGAAGTCTTATTAGCTGCAGTAATCAAGACAGCATCACATTGGTACAAAGATGGACAAAGAAATCATTGTAACAAAATAGAGTCCAGAAACAGACTTACATATACATATACATAAAGATATATATACACACACATATAGATATATATATACACACACACGTATAAAGATACACACACACATAAAGACATATATACACATATATAAAGATATATACGCACATATATAGTACATATAAATAAATACATGTGCACATACACATAAAGATATATATACACACATATGTATGGACAACACATTATCTACAAACTTACAAAGGCAATCCAGTGGAGAAATAATTGTGTTTTCAACAAATGCTGCTGGAGCACCTAGATATCCATATGTAAAAAATTCTGCCATTAGTACCATATACAAAAAAAAAACCTCAAAATAAATCATAAACCCAAATGTAAAACCTAAAACTATAAGCCTTCTAGAAGATAACAAGATAACAAAGGAGAATGTCTTTGTAACTTTGGGGTAGGCAAAGATTTGTTAGATGTAATACCTTTAGCATGATCCATATAAAGAACAAATTAACAAATTGGACTACATCAAAGGTAAAAACTTCTGCTCTATGTATAACATTATCAAGAGAATAAAAAAAAAGCCACAGGTTAGGAGAAGCATATGGAAATAAAATAATTTATGAAGGACTTTTCCCCAAAATATCTAGGGAGCTCTCAAAGCCAAATAATAAAAAAGTGCATGGCTCATTAAAAAGCTGACAAAATATTTGAACAAGCACTTCACCAGCAAAGTTATATAGATGGTAAATAAGCACACAAAAAGATGTTCAACACTATTAATGAATTAATGATTAATGAAATGCAAATCAAAACTACAATGAGACACCACTATATACCCGCTAGAATAAATAAAATTTAAAACACTGGCTCATGCTTGTAATCCTAGCTACCTGGCAGGCTGAAGTGGGAGGGATGCTTGAGGCCAGGAGTTCGAGAATAGCCTGGGCAACTTAGCTAGACACCATCTCTAAAAAATTAGCCAGGCATGGTGATACATGCCTGTTGTTCCAACTACTCAGGAGGCTGAGATGGGAAGATGGCTTGAGCCCAGGAGTTTGAGGCTACAGTGAGCTATGATTGTACCACATACTCCAGCCTGGGCAACAGAGCAAGACCCTGTATTTAAAAAAAAAAAAAAAAAAAAAAAAAAAAAAGAATGACCATACCAAATGTTGGCAAGGATAAGAGGCACCTAGAACTCGCAAATATAGTTGGGAGAAATGTATGTAACATGGTATAGGCACTTTGAATAATAATTTCATAATTTCTCAAAAACTTAAATGTATATCTACATATGATCTATATATTCCCCTCTTGGCATTAGTACCTAAGAAAAATAAAAGCATTATGTCCATACAAAGAATTATATTTGAATGTTCATAGAAGCTTTATTTGCAATAGCCAAAAACTAGCAGCAACCTGAAAGTCCATCAACAGGTTAACGGGTAAGCAAATTGTGCTATCTCCACAAATGGAATGATAGTCAGCAATAAAAAGAAAGAACTATCATTACCCATAGCAACGTGATGGAATTTCAAGATAATCATGTTGTGTGAAATAAGCCATACAAAAAACAAGACATGCTATGTGATGCACATCAAATTCTAAAAAAATACAAACTCATCTCCAGTATGAAAGCAGAACAGTGGTTGCTGAGGGTTGTTGGGCGAGGCGGAACAAAGCAACAGGTAGGAGCATGATGGAGGGATTACCAAGGGGCACAAAAACTTTTAGGGATGATATTGGATATGTTTATTATCCTAATTACAGTGATGGTTTCACTTATATATATATATATATGTATGTGTGTGTTCAAACTTATCAAATTGTACACTTAAACTATGAACAGTTTACCATCCATCTCAAAGCTGTTTTTATATAAAGTCGCACTAATGATCCAAGAAGGAGTAGTTTCTGCAAGAGGCTGGCTTATGAATAGGACATGGAGTGGTAGAAATTGAGCACAGACTACTTCCCCAACAAGCTTAGCTTTGGTTGTGGAGAGGAAGAGGGTGAGAGAGTGTCTGGCATGACCAGACAAAAGGCTGAGTTATGTGTTGAATATGGGAGGAGACTGAGTATATTTATATACTACAGAAAGTGAGACAGTGGAGAGAATGAAGTTGAAAATTTAGGAGTCAAAAGCCAGCTGATGGAATATGGGATAAAAAGTCCAAGAAGAAAGATAAGTCTTGAATGTGAGGAACCTTATGGCTACAAATGCAAGTATGTTTTCTGGTTAGGCTGACAGATGCAGAAGTGGTCTGAAGAGGTAGTAGCATTCAAGTCTGTTGTTCTCTCTTTTCTTTTTCTGGGAAGGATGAAGTTTGGAAGGAGTGGGATACTTAAGAAGAATGGTGGAGCTTTGGAAAAATCATTGGCTACACCATTGAAATGGTGTTTACAGATAAATGTTCAATCTTTGGGCATTCTTACATAACAAAATGACAGACAATAAAATAGATTTAAGCAAATAAAACAGCTGTCCCTTCCACATGTGCACAATTGATTATTATCCAACAGTCTTTTCTCTGATTTCTCTCTTTTTACCTCTAACCACATTTCACTCGTGATGATCTTTCTGCTGATCCTCACTTATTTTTCCCTCAATGCACAATAGATTTTTTAACAAATTCTTTCCTCAACAACATTGGGAAATATTTCTAACATTCACATGAAATTCGGGAATTTAATGAACAGCTTTATTCAATCTTAACATGATACCATATTTACCTAAGTTCAAAAATAGTTTCAACCAAATAAAAAGGTCCACAGGCCAAGAGAGATTTCATCATGGGCAAACATCAACATGCTCACTTACTTTTCACATTTCATAGATTTTATGAATAATGCCCAGAGCACCTCTGAGAACTCCAGGTATTACTGTTGGTAGGCAAAAAGCAAATATGGTCAGAAATGGCCACAGGCAAGCTAATTAGGTAGTTCCCCTGAAGTGAACTGTTAATATATTAAAGCCATGCAAATTAGATCATACCCACAGGTCCTAGGTTTGGAAAAAATGCTCTGGTAAAGTAGGAATTTTTAATAAAAATGATAATTATGACCCCACAGCACTGATAGTATTTTTCTCTAGTGTTCCAATTTTTGTTGCCACGTTGGCATTAGTAAATATAAAAAAGGTTAATAAAAAATATTTTCTGCATATCATGTAAAATTTCTGAAGCTGAAAGCATGCAGTTTCTAAAGACAAGAGTCATTTTTCTTTAAGCAGTAATAAATCATGCATTAAATCTAACAAACTATAATTCGGATAGTGTCAGAGGCGTGTGAATCAGAGCAACTCCATCTTAAATGGGAGCTGGGTAAAATGAGGCTGAAACCTACTTGGCTGCATTCCCAGACAGTTAAGGCATTCTAAGTCACAGTATGAGACAGGAGGTCGGCACAAGATACAGGTCATAAAGACCTTGCTGATAAAACAGATTGCAGTAAAGAAGCCGGCTAAATCCTACCAAAACCAAGTGACCTCTGGTCGTCCTCACTACTACATTCCCATCAGCGCCATGACAGTTTACAAATGCCATGGCAACGTCAGGAAGTTACCCAATATGATCTAAAAAGGGGAGACACGAATAATCCACCCCTTGTTTAATATTTCATCAAGAAATAACCATAAAAATGGGCAACCAGCAACCCTCGGGGCTGCTCTGTCTATGGAGTAGCCATTCTTTTATTCCTTTACTTTCTTAATCAACTTGCTTTTGCTTTGCACTGTGGACTTGCCCTGAATTCTTTCTTGGGCAAGATTTAAGAACCCTCTCTTGGGGTCTGCATCAGGACCCCTTTCCTGTAACAATAGTACCTGCCAAAACAGACTGTGTGCATCTCCTTTCAGAAGTTCAACCGTATCCCCGGCCTGGAGGTGTAAAGGGGGTCCTTCATGCAGAGCTGGGGGTGGTGTTCCAGAATAGTTCCTAATGACCTGCATCTTTGGTAAACCTGAAAATAAGCCAAACAAGTTTTAGAATTGAGAAAACAATGATGCGTGAAGTCTACATGTACTTTACAAAAAATGCCATTATTAACATTAAAAAGTGTTAATACCACCAAGTCCAAGTAAACATTTTAAGTAACTATAATAGAATGCTTTTCAACTTTCTCATTATATGAGATGGTAACAGAATAAGACACATATTTATCCCGTGATCCCTGACATACTTTTCCTCTCCCTTACCATCAATCTGTTTTTAGTTGAAAAAATATTTCTCCTTCAGCTGATGCCTGCTTCATAAAAAACACATCACGTACAGTTTAATGGAAAAGAATCAATTTTTTCATCAACTCTATCCTTTCTGCCTATTACTTTCCTCTTGGGCACTGGCTGATTTCATCACTGAGGAGGCTCACCCTTTCTGTGTATGTATCACATTGCTCAGTATATGGATCATATCTTAAGGTTATCTTTGTAATTCAAAAGCAAAAAGGTGATGGATGTGCCACTGCAATACTTAAGACATTTATATGGAGAAACTCTTCAGGCTCAAATTTAGGCTTGCAAAACAGACCCAATAAAGGGAATATGTCTAAGCCAATAGCACCAATGATATTTGAAATACAGATCCATTCCTTCTCTTTGTATTTCTTTGAATGCACAATGAAGGTCTCAGTTCACTATTTCATTTTTGAGAGAACAGCAGCTTCAATTGAACATGGGTCTAGCTGCAGCAATACTGGTCACAACGGACAACCTCACAGTCACTTACTCATTTACAGGTGAAACTGCTCCCAACTAAGAGAGGTCCATTCATAAACATGATATTTTTTGCACATTTAAGGACTGAAGCCTTTATTATGCTTCAGGACTTTTTATTCTAATGATTAACCATGGTGAAGGTGGAACTGGCTGAAAATGCTGCACTAAACATGTAAAGAAGGATGAATGACTGTCATTCGGTTCTAGATGTCCAAGTTACCTAGAAAAATCTCAAAAGCTACATGAAATTCTTCAGCAAACAGTTTACTGAAGTCCTCAAAATTCTTTTGAACAACCATGCCAGAGTGAGAAAAACAAGTGTGGCTATAAACTGAACAGACTAGAAAAGTTTTAGTCAACACTTGTTTATCAATCCAATCAGGAGGCAGAGGTTGAAAAACACTGTGCCCTTCACCCCAGTTTAGCTGCTGGGACTGCTGAGGCTTGTCAGGAGTTGCTACATCCTCCTTTGCTTCTGTTCTTGTGCCGCAGAACCCCTAGAGGGATGATTTTAATCTCACATTCATGGAGCATTTCCCTACCAGATGTTATAAGGTCTCACCCTAACACCAACGCAGATTTCATTGACTTTCCCCTAAACAACGCTCTATAAGAGAACTCCTCTCAGTTAACTGTTTAACAGAGTTGCTCTCAATACACTGCAAATGCCTTTAGTATAAAGAGTTTATTTTACACATTCTATTAAGTTGCTACTGCTAATTTAAAGTGAAACCTAAATATCCCATACACAAGTGATTAAGAACTCCAACAGGCGGAAGAGGATATAATATAAAGTAGAATAATTTTTTAAATGGAGTCTGGTTTGCATGATAGTTAACTCCGTGTTTAAGGGAGAGAATTGCAGTTCACCTCCTTTTTATTGAGCATATCTAGGGCAAGGAAAGCATCTCGTTTGGTAGACTCCCTGGGTAATTTTGTTTTTCTGACAGTTTTACATAGAGGTGGAAGTCAAGAAAGAAGATCTTTTAAACCTCAAATAGCTGATGTGGTCTCAAATACTGGGGCCAGTTCTGAGCCGTGGCCTTCACTGCAGTTTTCTGTTGCCAAGAGCCACATGGATAAAAGGGAGCAGCGTCACGTGACAAATGATGGAAAGAGCAGTTCCTTTATTGCCAACATGCCCAAGTCAATCGTTCTTAAGAAGAAACAACTGAAAATTCACAGAGTGTTTAGGAAAAAATTAACTTTGATGACATTTCACCACCCAAATATATATTAGGGATTAAAATACAGAAATGCCCAGGCTTCATAAGAGGCTGTAAGGTGTTAGGGATGGAGCAATGCTGCCTCATATGTCTTTCTGTAGATGGACTGGAATGCCCACCACATGCCCATAACATGTAAAATTATATTTAACATTACAAAGGGTACATACACCAGTATACTCTGGTCAAGTAATAGGACCTAGCTATTCTAGCTTTTCTAGTCCCACTTATTCCTAAGTTTTTTATTTACTCTATCTTTTCTGGTATTGCTTTCTTCTTGGTTATGAGCTTCATTTAGGGAGTTCACCTAGTAGCACACTAGTATAGGTATGTTGCTGACCTCATCCCCAAAGCAAAAATGTGTAACCCTTGCCAAGAATTATGCTTAAGCCAAGGTAATAGCCACTAGGACATTGTTATTAACCTCTATTCAGCCATAATCAACTTACAAAGTACAGTGTTTCTTCAACTCATATGGTTTTTTGTGGAATGGGTTGTGAGTTTATCATATAATGGAATGTATTTTTTTTTTGGTCATTTGTTAGGGTTATCTTTGGCAATTTATTTCTGATTGTCAGCACTTCCAATTTCAGCACGATCTGTTGTCAGGGGTACAGAGATCAAAGGATAAAAGGAATGAAACAAGGGCACAGCGATATAATGAATTCTGACAACTTGCCCTTTGCTTCTGATTTTAGCATATAGTAGGTGTTCTGCAATACAGGTGGGATAAATGGTTGCTTTCCAAAATGCCCTTTAATATTTTTCCACTTATGAAAAAGGCATCATTACATTGCTAAGAATGTGAACACGCTCACATTAACTGAAAGATAAAAAATTGCGATTAAGAGGAAATGGGTTAAACCTGACGTCAGCACTCAATCATCAATACAATTCTTAACACAATCTACTGCCACAGCAGGCATCACACTTCAGAAATGAGATCAAGAACGGAGAATAAATTAGATTTACAGATGTTTATATTTCAAACAGCCATTTAGTATTAATTTAATATAGGTTTTCTTCTCCCCTTAGAAAATATGCCTCTGATAGGTTTTAACCTCTGTTTAAAAACGTCCAGGGCAGAACATTCACCACACGTCCCCATGACAACTCAGTCATTGTTGCATAGAGTTTATTAATAAGGTCTTCTTGAAACTTACTTAAAAATCTCTATGTAACTTCTCTCCATTGACCTACTGCCTTCCATCTGGAATTATGCTGAAGATGGCAAATCTCCTTTTCATAGATTAGTCTTTCAAAATTTGTTCAGGCTTAAAATCACTAGTTCCTTAAAAAACTCCATATTTTCCCTTGGCTACCATACTTCAAAGGATGCTGAGGTGCAAAGTAGCGTAAACTACAAAACTTGAACTCTAAGTTTCCTCACTGGCAGTGATTAATTGGAAACAGTCATATTCCTTAAAAGATGACAAGAAATACACATTTCATTATATTATAAACTCACAACTAATCTCAGAAAGTTGCTTCTCTCTTCTTGGGAAAATACAGACCCAACAATTGTTTAGTTTCTCTCCACTCCAGAACTTTATTTACAACAGACGTGTTAGCTGAGTTACAGTGTTGCTCACCCAAATATGAATATCCATATTGCAACTACCTTCAGACATTAAATGCAAAATAATCACATGTACTTTCAACATATGTATTTGGGCCATCTTAGAAGTTCCTAAAACTTTTATATAATCAATTATAATTATCCAAGAGAATATGATTAAAATACTAAGCCAAAATTAGATCTCCTGCCAGATATTTAATTATTTTACCTTGTTTTATCCCCTACAACAAAAGCTTTGTTGTACAGCTAACTATACCCTTAATAGACAACTTGACAATTTTGCTCATTAACTTTTGTTCACACTAGTAATTGTGCTTGGTCTTACATCAGACAAGATCCTCAAGTCAAACTTATGCAGGAGGAATTAACAAACAAATTAGCAATATTAAAATGATAGTTACACTCTACTAATAGTCATGTGTTTCTGGTTAAATAAAACTAAAGCTACATGTAGGTATGTAGCATGCTGGAGTTTCCCAAAACAATACAGAAGTGTTTTTAAAAGGGGTACCTGAAACAAAATTTCCTTTCAAATCTGAATTCAGTACCACTAAGAGTGACACACGCCAAGTGACACATGTGCTTTTTTTAAAAGTTAATTCTAAGTAGAATACTATTAGGAAAATTTTCTAGATATAAACTGTCTCACTGATAATTTTCACATAAACTTTCAAACTTCAATGAACTGAACAGCTAATTGTAGGAGCATCAAACACTGTGTCTTCTAAGCAGGGCAAGAAGAGCAATTGCTACAATATAGATTAGTATCTATTCATGATGCTGATATCACTGCCCTAATACAATGGGCTTCCCCGAGGCAATAACTTAGAGGAGAGTACTGCCTACTAGATAAATGGGCTGTCAGTAATATGCTAGCCTTTCACCTCTGAGGCCCAATTTAAAATCTAAACACAGCCACATTAAAAAATAATTAGTTTTACAAGATATCAGAAGATGTAGATGGTTTATCCTGGGAAACTGATCACAAGCATAACATATTAATTCATTCATCAAATGTGACTTCAGCATTCCATAAGTGCTGGGCATGGCAGTTTCAGAAGAAAGCAAGGGAAAGTATCCTGCCTTCAAACAGCCTATAGTCAGTCCATGGAACAGACAGACAGGTGAACTCTAAGATAACAATACAACTGGGCATGGACTTCCATCCAGAGGGAACTTTAAAAAAATAAATGTTCATATCTATAAAAATTTTCAGAAATTTTCCTTTCATAATTCTTGGGTAGGACCCTAAAACATGTATTTTTTTATTTTATTTTTTCTATGAATTTTATTTTTTCTATGAATTTCCTAGGTGTGACATCCAAACTCTAGCCACGTTTGGGAATCACATTCCTGTGGGTACATGTGCAAAACACCATGACCAACACCTACCACTGCCAAATTTGCTTTTGAGAAAATTACAGTGAAATAAGTGCTGCCTGTCATCTTCCCAACTAAAAAACCCTTTATAAATTAACATCTGGACCTTTCCTGACACAAGTTCACAATCTAAGAATCAGGTCCTAATGACCAGGTTGAGCCTGGGATGCTAGGTGCTGGGATTCCCCTGCCATCACAGCTTACAGGGCTCTTTCTAAGAAAGCATGACTTTTTCATTGATTTGCTGGTCTTCAGAGAGAAGTAAAAGGAACCATGGCATGGAATTTTGGTGGAAAAATTCCATGCTACAACAGAAGCAGGCAATTTGGTGAAAAACAAACTGGTCTAAAGAACTGACTGTTCACAAAGGGAACACTCCCCATCAATAATTTTTAAAATTTTCACCAGAGAAGCCTACATTATTTTTATAAACAATGATGACTCAAATAATGGAAATAGCACTGTCACAGCTCATATAAAAACAAGGATGAGGCAGAGATGCCTTCCTTCAACTTCATAACCACTGACTAGTCACTCTTTGGCACTGTCTACTGGAGTATTAGTGAATCATGAATCAAGGATGAAAGATATGATAATGTCTTTGGAAGTTTTTTTCGCCTTTATTAAAAAGGTGTTTATAGGCTACCAAATATAAAATAAGTATAAAATTTCATGTGTTACTTGAAAATCCATGCAAATTTAACATTCTGTTCTGTTATACATGTACATTTTATTGGAAAAAATGTTTCCCTAAAATATTTAAGGTCAAAGCTTCAGGAGAAAATGCCATGTACTTGGCAGACCCCTGGCAAACAGCTATTCCCAGGGACGTAAGGAATCCAGTTTCAGAAGCATAGCCCTGAGCTATCTTATCATCTTCTTTAAAGATAGAAAAAGAACACAATTACGCAATTTTACAGAGTATTATCACCTGGTCTAACCACCTTATTTGTCACATTATAAAACTAAATACTAAAATAAATTGTCAAAAGTCAATCAGAAGCAAAAATGGAACAAACATCCAATTTATAGACTCTTAGTTCAGGCTTCCCTACTTCAGGTTGATCATTCTATGCAACCTACAGGGAATGAGACTGGTAGAAAAGAGGCCACCTGACATGGCTGATGTATGTTTCAGGATGATCTGAGTAGCCACCACATGTCTGGTGTTATCTTGGGAAGCAGGAAAGGAGGAGGTAGAACTTTTCTTCAAGTGGTGAACAACTGAGAGCTCACCAATACTAGGTGAATTCCAGGAGGAAGGGAATAACTCCCAGTAATATATTCTAAAAACAGCCTCAAAAGCCCTCAAAAAACAAACAAACAAAAAAAAGCAAGCACTGTATTGGACAATCTGTAGAACTCTTAGAGCCTGACACGTCTGTATGCAGCTCTGTGGACGTGTGAGCTAGCAGCCACAGGTAGTTCTTTCTACATAACGTTATTATGACCTAAACCACATTATTCTGCTCATCTGACTACACCCAAGTAATTCAGGGCTGGTAATTAACTCAACTCAAAGACTGCAATAAATAGGCTTAACATGTGAGACACCAGCGGCTGAAGAGGAGGCCAAGAGAGACAGTCTAAAGGAGCAGCACTCATTGAAGAATATTTGCTCTTACCGAACATGGAAGCAGGAGGCAGATATCTAAGTCAGCAAAGAACAATTTCTGACTTCTGTAAACAAAAGATGACTGAGATCACTAGTTTATAAAATGGTTGGTCCAGAAAGATTCCCTTAAAGCCTCCTGTACTCTTCCCTTCTTCTAAGGCGCTGAGGTCCACAGTGATTATTGAGATGATTCCCCTGGCTTTTTTTTTTATTTAATCTCCTACCATAAACACCCAACTCCCAAAGCAACTGAGCATGTTTTCTTTCTCGCAACCAAAATGAACCATTGTCAGTCCACTCATAAAGGATATCTAAAGGAGAAGATAACAGCGTAAAAGTAAAAACGATTAAGGGCACTTTGCAAGAACCTAATTTTCCTTCTTTGTTCTATGGGTTCATTCATTTATTCAGCAAATATTTACAGATCATTCATGCATTGATACTGGCTTTGCACTGGGAATGCTACCATAAATAAGACTAACTACATTCCTCCCTCATAAAGCTCATACTTTAGTGGAGGAGACAAACACAAAAGCAAGTGAATCAATGTAATAATACCAGATAAAAGTATCATAAAGAACCACTTAAAAGAGATTCTGGATTAGAGAGTGACAGGGGTGTGCGTGGAGTGGGGGATGCTTTATTTAAGGGTAGGCCATCAGGTCAGGGTTAAGACCTGAGGAGAAGACAGTAGGCATTTGGGAGGAAAAATTTAACAGGCAAACTGAGCCATATGCATGAATGCTCTGAAACTGGAAAGAACTTGAAAGTACTTGAGGGACAGAAAAAAGGTCAGTGACACTGCATGAAAGCAACGGATAAAATTTAAACTTGATAATATGCAGTCTTGAGGGTCTGGCCCATTTTATTACTCCTTTCCTACACTCATTCTGTGAATTATTTGAAATTTATTGAACAGGTCAAGTTCTCATTAACATACTTTACCTTCTTCCTGGCATATACTTACTGATGTCTGAATATCCAGCTCATCCCCCAACCCAAGGGAAAAAATAATCTGAACTACTATTCTCACTCCTTAAAACTCAAATATAATTTCTACTAATAAACCCATTGCTATAGACTAAATGTTTATGTACCCCCAAATACATACGCTGACACGTAATTCCCAACGTGATGGTATTAGGAGGTGGAGCCTTTGAGAGGCAATTAGGCCACAAGGGTGGAGCCCCATGTGCAGAATTCCTGCCCTTGTAAAAGAGGCCCTAGAGAGCTCCCTCACCCCATCTACCATGTGAGAACACTGACAAGACAGCTATCTGTAATGGCCCTTGCCAGATACTGAATCTACTGGCACCTTGATTGTAGATTTCTTAGACTCCAGAACCGTCAGCTGTCATTTATAAACCACAGAGTCTACGGTATTTTGTTGCAGCAGCCTAAACAGACTAAAACACC
The DNA here is from genome assembly GCF_028885625.2 of Pongo pygmaeus. Taxonomy (NCBI): domain Eukaryota; kingdom Metazoa; phylum Chordata; class Mammalia; order Primates; family Hominidae; genus Pongo; species Pongo pygmaeus. The sequence goes on along the minus strand of NC_072373.2, from coordinate 122,034,775 downwards.
TACCAACATTCCCTTAAGTGCATTTTAAGTGCCTTAAACATACACTCCTTTAGATACTCAATCTTCTTGCTTCAGTACCACTCAATAAACCAACAGTATTTATTTTGCTAGTATAAAGTGTAGGTACCAGACTATAGCACTTTTTGTGTCTTGGTACAGAGTTTATATCTACTAGACTGTGACCAAACACTATGGTGCCATAGGTTGTGTTCTTTATTTCAATTATTTATTTATTTATTTTGGAAAAGGAAGGAAGGAAGGAACAAAGGAAGGAAAGGAGGGAGGGAGGGAGGGAGGAAGGGAGGGACCCTTTCTCTCCCAAAGGCCACCCTTCCAAATATGCATGTGCACACACATGCACATATACTTGATTATATCTCCAAAATTTCTCTCTAATCAAACCATTTCTTGCCACCTTCATTTCTACCTCCCAGTTCAAGCACTGTCTTTCTAATTGGCTTTTCCTCATTCAATCTTATAATGTTTGACCATCCTACACACAGCAGCCTGATTTAAAAAATAATAAATTATATAATAAGTTTCCTATTAAAAACTTGCTCACTGCACTTAAAATTAAATTTGAACTCCTGGTCATTGCATACAAGACCCTATATATTTTCTGGCCCCTGATAACTCTCCAGTTTCATCTTGTTCCAGCCTCACACTTGCTCACTCTTTTTAGTCATGCTGACTTTCTTATGGTTCCTTAAATACCTGGAGCAAGTAGGTCTGTCACAGACGAGTGAACCAGAGCAAGGCCATCTTGAATAGGAGCTGGGTAAAATAAGGCTGACACCTAGTGGGCTGCATTCCCAGACGGTTAAGGCATTCTAAGTCACAGGATACGCTAGGAGGTCAGCACAAGATACAGGTCATAAAGACCTTGCTGATAAAACAGATTGCAGTAAAGAAGCCGGCTAAATCTCACCAAAACCAAGATGGCCACGGGAGTGACCTCTCCTAGTCCTCACTGCTACACTCCCACCAGTGCCATGACAGTTTACAAATGCCATGGCAATGTCAGGAAGATACCCTACATGGTTTAAAAAGGGGAGGCATGAATAATCCACCCCTTGTTTAGCAAATCATCAAGAAATAACCACAAAAATGGCCAATCAACAGTCCCTGGGGCTGCTCTGTCTATGGAGTAGCCATTATTTTATTCCTTTACTTTCTTAATAAAGTTGCTTTCACTTTACACTATGAACTCACCTGAATTATTTCTTGCGCAAGATCCAAGAACTCTCTCTTGGGGTCTGGATTGGGACCCCTTTCCTGTAACAGGTCCAGCCAAGACAGTCTACATTATGAACTTGCAATTCACATAGTTGTCGGTTTACTTGTTAGTATCTATCTCCTCTTGTTTTCACATATATATTTATATTGCCTAAATTTGTATGATAAACATTTATTTTCATAGCCAAATTTAGCTTTTAATGATACAAATATTCAGTTATTATTGGTATTATAGAAACAGACTGCCACTTGATCATTAGTTTTTACTTGCTTTTAAACTACTTTTATTTATTTGTGCTTCCACCCAACTATCAATATGCTATGTGTAACTGACATTTTCCAAAAAAATAAAAGTTTTTGGCATGTAAAACTGCTAATATATTCCTTAAAGGTTCGTACTAAGGCCCTCTTAATAATTTATACTCATTCTGAATACACTTTAAATGAGATGACTTGCATCATTTATGTTAAAGAAAAACACCCAACTTTTTTATTTCCTATACACTCAATTATTTGCTTGCTTTTCTTTATTTTTCTCTGTTCTCTTGACCTCCCTCCTTCCTGTGATCTTCTTGCTTGAGTAGTAGAGAGCATATTTACATGCATTCCCAAAAGATTCAGATTCATGCAGACAGGGTTTAATTGATTTATAAGCTAAAATGAAGAGCATGTGCAATTGGTATTTCTGACAGGCAAAGTTTCAGAGAACGCAAATGACTCTGCACCATCATTTTGATGTGCTGATTTCTTTTTTAAGAGGCTATGGAGCCCTTAGGTCAGAGACCAACTATCAACATATCTACAGAAAAATGCACATAAATTGAACAATCTCTCTACCCTTCTTACAAACATTCTTCCATAACAAACTTCTGAAATAGAACAAGGGAAATGCAGAAGAGCAGTCTTTTATTTATAAAATGGTGCTACAATTAAAATATCTACTTGGAAGAATTTCTAACCTGCTCAGTCATTGAAAACTTCTATGAGTCCACTTTCAAACTCTGAGGATCCGCAATCACCACAATATCTAACAGGTAACTCTAAGATTTAGTCTCTCCCTTATTTTTATTTGAAGTATTCCTCCTTAACCTTTTTCTGAAATGAAAAAAAGAATTCAAGTCAGACAGAACCATTTAGTTACAATCCTATGGATTCAGACATGAGCAGAGTGAATATATACATTTATCAGTTTAAAATCAAGCAAATGTATAACTACTACTCAAAGCTACCAATGTTTCATAGGAGGAGGCTAACTATGTGTCTTCATTTTTTGAAAATAGATAAAATTTTTTGTTTAAATTCCCTTTCCCTGGGGCCAAGTGTCAACCACCAACATATTTACCTACGAATATACATTAACTGAAAAAATTGCTCCCTTCCCAGGAACATTCCTTCTTAACAGTGTCTATAATAAAGAGAAGGGAAAACATCAGAAACCATGCTGAGTTGTGTATTCTTTTGAAGTAGTACTGTTCTGACCATGAAAACACTACATGCTAGCATAGTGCCTGTGTCAAAGAAGGTTCTTATTTAGCCAAATATTTTCATTTACATATGAAGCAACTTAAGTCCAGTTGCATATTCTAGCTAAAAGCAAAAGTGGTGTTCTTTCCAAAAAGCACTTTGTTACCCACTAACAGTGGAATCCTTGATTGACCAAGAAAAATAAGTTTAGATTAGATTACAGAAAGGTCATGAGTACTTATTTCAGATTTCAATACTTAATGAATGCATCACTACTCTTTTCCAAGAAAGCTGGAAATCAGATTCAAAATTTTCTAGTGAGAATGATAGCTTTTATAGGCAACAGTAAATCCTTTAGATTATTATAGGAATTTCAGAGATTTAGTCTCAAAATCTCTACAACCCTGGGATTATAATATTGGAAATATATATTCTGTCTCCTTCCTATAAATTAATTGGGAATACTAAAAATTTAAGGCATTATCCTATAAGCTTTTGTCATCTACAATTTTTCAATGTAAAATATTTGAAATATAGGTGAATATTAACTTTAGGAATAGTACTGGTATTGCTTTGTCCTTTGATACTTCAATATTTTCCCCCAACCATCAATCTGAAAACTACTAACTCTCTCGCTGACCTTCCTTCCTTTTTTCCCTTACTTTATCATTAGTCTAATTATCTCCCCAAATTTTTAGTTTCCATCTTTTTTCTACATAAAGAGTTTCTTTAATCAACTTTAAATACCAAAATTATATTATGGTTTTCACTTATTCAAATGTAGCATAATAAGCTACTCAAACAAGTCAGCCTTTCCTTTATCCCCACAAAGCTTAGAGTCTAACAGGGAAAAGGAAAATGTTAGATATACACTGGCTTCTAGTCATATGAAAATAATAATGAAATAGTACCTATATACTAAAAGTATAATAAAAATATACAACAATAAAAATGTAAACTGTAGGCTACAAAGAAAAATAAGAATGTTAAAATAATAACAAATTGTGCTAAGAAGTTATAAATCAGCTGGTAGGCAGTCCACTGGTAAAATTAGGGTTATACATAGAAATGACACACTGAAATAAAACTTTTAGTTCTGCCTCATTTCTCAACTAAAACACCAGTGACACTTAGCACAAAGTTCACATGCACAACTGTTCAATCAGTTTATAAAAGCACCTGAACATAACATAAAGCCAAAGCAATCCCGGACAAATGGAACAAAGCTGGAGATATCACACTACCTGGCTTCAAAATATAATACAAATCTATAGTAGCCAAATCAGCATGGCACTGGCATAAAAACAGACACATAGACCAATGGAACAGATAGAAACTCAGATATAAATCCATGCATTTACAGCCAATTCATTTTTGATAAAGGTGCCAAGAACATACAATGAGGAAAGGGCAATCTCTTCAGTAAATGGTGCTGGGAAAACTGGATACCCATATGCAGAACTAAAAAACTAGACCCCTATATCTCAGCACATACAAAAATCAAAGCAAACTGTATTAAAGACTTAAATCTAAGGCCTCAAACTATGAAACTACTAGAAGAAAACCTCACAGAAATGCTCCAGGACATTGGTTTGGGAAAAGGTTTTTTGTGTAAGACCTCAAAAGCAAAGGCAACAAAAGCAAAAACAGAACAGGATTACATTAAGCTAAAAAGTTTCTGAACAGCAAAGGAAACAATCAACAACGTAGAGAATGGGAGAAGATATTTGTGAACATTCATCTGACAGGGAATTAATAACTAGAATACAGAAGGGGCTCAAACAACTCAGAAGAAACAAATAATCTAATTTTAAAATGAGCTAAAGATCTGAGTAGACATTTCTCAAAAAAGACATATTAGTGGTCAACAGGTATACGAAAAATGCTCAATACCAATAACCATCAGGGAAATGAAAATCAAAACCACAGTGAGATATCATCTTACCCCATTTAGAATGGCTTTTATCAAAAAGACAGAGGATAACAAACACCAGTGAGGGTGTGGAGAAAGGGGAACCCTCATATACTATTGGTGGTAATGCTAATTAATACAGCCCCTATGGAAAATAGTATAGAGCCTCATCAAAAAACTAAAAAATAGAACTACAGAATGATCCACCAATTCCACTACTGGGTATATAGCCAAAAGAAAGGAAATCAATATATTCAATTGATACCTGCACTCCCTTGCTTATTGTAACACTATTCATAATAACCGAAATATGGAAATCAACCTAAGTGTCCATCAATGGATGAGTGGATAAGAAAATGTGGCATATATACACAATGAAATATCATTCAGCCATACATGCAGCCATAAAAAGGAATGAAATCCTGTCATTTGCAGCAAAATGAGTGGAAATGGAGGCTATTATGGTAAGTAAAATAAGCCAAGCATAGAAAGACAAATATTGCATGTTCTCCCTCCTATGTGAGAGCTAAGAATGTGGAATTCATGAAGATAGAGTATATTCATGGTTACCAGAGGCTGGGAAGTGGGGTAGTAGGTAGCAGATGAAGAGATTAATGGGTACAAATATATACTTAGCAGAAAGAAGATCTGATGTTCAACAGATCAGTAGAGTGACTACAGTTAACATTAATCCATTGCATATTTCAAAATAGCCAGGAAAGCACAATTCAAATGTTCCAAGCATAAAGAAAAGATAAATACATAAGGTGGTAGATATCCCAATTAACCCTGATATGACTATATCAGTGTATCAAATTATTGCATGTACTCCAAAAGTATGCACATCTATTATATATCAATAAAAATAAAAATATAACAAAGGAAATTATCCTAGCTCTCTGTGCTGCCTGCAATGTCCTTTCCTCTCTGACCACCTATGACAGTCTTTTCCGAGAGTAGAAAAAGAGTAAACATTAATCCTGCATATAAGCCTAACTTCTGACCTCAGCATAAGCAACAACACACAACACATTTACACATTTCCCATTTTCAGTCAAGACAATCATTTCTATTTCTTTTTTTTTTTTTGAGATGATGTCTCTCTCTGTCACACAGGCTGGAGTGCAGTGGCACAATCTCAGCTCACTGCAGCCTCTGTCTCCCGGGTTCAAAGCAATTGTCCTGTCTCAGCCCCCGAAGTAGCTGGGATTACAGGCATGCACCACTACGCCTGGCTAATTTTTGTATTTTTAGCAGAGATGGAGTTTCACCATTTTGGCCAGGTTCATATCAAACTCCTGACCTCAAGTGATCCGCCTGCCTCGGCCTCCCAAAGTGCTGGGATTACAGGCATGAGCCACCATGCCCAGCCTCTATATCCTGAATAATTAAAGTAAGACTTCAGCTTACGAAACAAAACAATCTAACAGCAGTTAGGTCAATGTAGTATAAAGGGGACTTTATAAGAAAATTCCACATGTATTAAATCATGGCCTACAAATAAGGATCAGTTTTTATTAAGAATTTCAAATGTTATGGCCTATGTTCTCTTAATTTTCCCTTTCTGGCTATCTCAGGAAATAATGAGCACTATAGAAAAGGACGGCTAAGAAAGAATTGTTATACACAGGAACTTAATCCTTTTTGATGTTTTGTCCCGAGAGTTGCCTCTGGGTATATATTGTCTTAGACACCACAGTGGTTCATATCACTTTGGACGTATTACTTCTGATCTAGCATGACACTACCACAGAGGTCAACTGAAGTTCCACACAGCTACCATAGGGAGAGCAAAACACAGGATTCCATGCAAAGATTGCAGCAAAATATTCTCTGGGATTCACAGAACACATATTATGATTAAAGTTCTATTAATTATAAACATAAAACAGAACTGGATATTAAAACAGCATTTTCATACTTGTTATTCAGTTGCATTTTCAGGTGCTTCACTGGTGGTGGTAAAAAATGTATGTTCAACAACTTAATCATCAGCACAGTCATGGAAGAGAAATTGCTAACTAATTGCTATTAGTACAGCCATATGAGAGAAAATATGACTAGAAAATCTGCAATGTAGGTTTTCGTTTTTATTTTGGCATAGAATTTATATGAGGATGTAAGCATTTCAATAAATGCCATTTTGCCTCAATTTACCTACTGGGCACACTACTTCATCTCTTTCTAATGAAAGAAAATCGTACTTCTGTTCAAATTAATGGCCTCAATAAAGTAGGTTCAACGTGAAACACACAATAATACAATATATAGCTAAAGAATAAAAGGCCTATGAGTGAGAACATGCGGTGTTTGGTTTTTTGTCCTTGCGATAGTTTGCTGAGAATGATGGTCTCCAGCTTCATCCATGTCCCTAAAAAGGACATGAACTCATCATTTTTTATGGCTGCATAGTATTCCATGCTGTATATGTGCCACATTTTCTTGATCCAGTCTATCATTGTTGGACATGTGGGTTGGTTCCAAGTCTTTGCTATTGTGAATAGTGCCGCAATAAACATACATGTGCATGTGTCTTTATAGCAGCATGATTTATAATCCTTTGGGTATATACCCAGTAATGGGATGGCTGGGTCAAATGGTATTTCTAGTTCTAGTTCTAGATCCCTGAGGAATCGCCACACTGTCTTCCACAATGGTTGAACTAGTTTACAGTCCCACCAACAGTGTAAAAGTGTTCCTATTTCTCCACCTCCTTTCCAGCACCTGTTGTTTCCTGACTTTTCAATGATTGCCATTCTAACTGGTGTGAGATGGTATCTCATTGTGGTTGTGATTTGCATTTCTCTGATGGCCAGTGATGATGAGCATGTGTTTTTGGCTGCATAAATGTCTTCTTTTGAGAAGTGTCTGTTCATATCCTTCACCCACTTTTTGATGGGGTTGTTTTTATCTTGTAAATTTGTTTGAGTTCATTGTAGATTCTGGATATTAGCCCTTTGTCAGATAAGTAGGTTGCAAAAATTTTCTCCCATTCTGTAGGTTGCCTGTTCACTCTGATGGTGGTTTCTTTTGCTGTGCAGAAGCTCTTTAGTTTAATTGGATCCCATTTGTCAATTTTGGCTTTTGTTGCCATTGCTTTTGGTGTTTTAGACATGAAGTCCTTGCCCATGCCTATGTCCTGAATGGTATTGCCTAGGTTTTCTTCTAGGGTTTTTATGGTTTCAGGTCTAACATGTAAGTCTTTAATACATCTTGAATTAATTTTTGTATAAGGTGTAAGGAAGGGATCCAGTTTCAGCTTTCTACATATGGCTAGCCAGTTTTCCTAGCACCATTTATTAAATAGGGAATCCTTTATATTTTTAAGACCTGGAGGCAAAACATTTTTATGTTGAGATATTTTTGAAAATACCATCAGAATAAAAGGCCTGACTTGTTACTTCAAAACTATACATAGGAAATGCGAAAGGAGATTAGATAAATTCATCAAAGAAATTCACCTTACTAAATAAATGGCCACAGATGGTCCTGTTAAAAATAACTACTTAACATTTCTACGAATCCTATAGACTTCAGCTCTTTATAATGTCCAAAAAAAGAACCACCTGGGATTCCGAAGTTTCTTCTTTAAAGTATGCAGAAGCACTGACAAAGTGATTGTTCTTTTTATGAGGAAGTGCTTTTATTTTTATATTACTATATATGTAGATAAACATAAAAATATTTTATATTTTTACATAACCTTCTTGGAATCTACAGAAATGTATCCCAATTTAGTCATATATTTTAGGAAATGCCTACTGTGCTTCTACTATACATCAGCTATTATGTTGGGTATTAGGGATATGCTGTTACCTGCATTTGGTTTTTGTTGAAGGCTTCTTTTTATACATGAGTTAAAACCTGCAAATACTGTTCTGTAAAATCTATTGAATAGGTAATAAAATCTCCAATGAGAAAGAAAAGGGAGAGTGGTGAGGGCTAAACTAGACCTTTTCCAACCCTCATCCTCACAATCTTAATGAACAAATCACCAGAATACTGCCAAATTCTTAATGGCAAACATTCATACTTCCCTTTCCCCCACCTCAAGACACAGGAAAGCTTCAGAAATGCCATGATGTATCAGGGAAATCTCTCCTACAACTGAAATGAAAATTCCTTGGCATCTAAAAAGTATTCCCACAGATAATCTGATTCACCTTTAATTTACTCACTTCTTTCCCCACTCCATGTTTTTTTCTTTCCCAGTTTATTCTCACTTGTTCCAGTTTCAGGTCATAGCATGTTGAACCCTGCAATGCTCAGAAAGGGAGATTCCTTTCTTTGCAGACCTTTCCCACAGAGTCATTACTCTTCGAGTGCCAGTGGCAACAGTGAGCACTGCTTTCAAGGTGCCAAACTTGAAGACTTCTTTTCTGCTACACAGAGTTATATAATTGTTATTTTCATCTTAATTATCCAAGTGAGTGGGAAGGCATTTTGAGATTTGGCTCCCTTGGCTTTGAAACAAGGTAACTAGAAAAGAAACTAACTCACATGGCAGCTCCTATAGACATCCATCTATTTCTTCACAGAAAGAAAGACGGAAGTATGCACCAGGCCATGGCAGACCAGTGGCCTTATAGCCTCCCTGTGTGACAGACTGAAGCTTTCACTTTACACCCATTTTCCCTTTTATGGAACACATCATTCACTGTGGCTGCAAAGTGAAGGAGATCCTAGGAGATAATTTGTTAGTATTTCAGCTTTCGGCTTCTGTTTGTTCATCTTTTCCTAAGGCATTCATTCATCCCTATGCATATTATTTTTTTTAAAAAACACACCCAATGCTTATTTTCTGCTTGGAATGTGAACAACATAATAAACAAGGCAGCTTTTCCCTTATCCTCAAAAAGCTTAGAGTCTAACAGGGAAAAGGAAAATTATACAGGCAAATATTATAAAGCATTATGTGTTTTACATTAGAAAAATTGCAAATGCTATGGAAGCACAAACCAAAAGGACGTAATCTCATCAAGTGTTCAGGGGAGGCACAATGTCCAAATATATTGTTGAGGGAAAAAATCAAGTTACAAGCAGCAGTGTACACAAGATGACCTCATTTTTGTTTTTAAATATATCTATATACACACACACATAAAGAAGTACAGAAAAAAAACCCTTAAAGACATAGGCCACAATATTAACAATGCTTATATCTGATGTGTAAAATTATGAGAACTTTTTTCCTTATATGGATTTTCTAAACTTTATGTAGTTAACTTTATAATATTATTTAACAAAAGTTTCTTCCCCAGGGTAGACACTTTCCCATGCCAGGATCTGCTAGCTGGAGCTCAGTCCCCACCAGCCTCCTTCACAGGGCAGCTCTGTGACATGTACACACAAGAGGCACCACTCTTGCACGACCCATTATGCACCCAAAGTGCTTGCTACCATCCTCCGCGAAGTAAATCACTCACTTCCACAGTGCAAGGCTATGCTTTTGGATCATTCTAATCCCTCAAGGGCACCGCCTCTGCAATGGCTTCGCAACCCTCCCAGGCAGATACACTGGACATTCCTTTGTTCAATTGTGTTTCTGAATTTTTATTATAGTTATTAAACATAACTTGTATATTAATTTTGTTTTGTTTTCTCCCCACTTGAATATAAGCTTTACAAGGTCAGGGACCATGAAAATTGTTCAACTGTTTATCCAAAGTACAGTGTTTGGTGTCCAATAATCTCTCAATGAAAGTTTGTTAAATAAATGAAAGCATACGTGAATGTTTATCATTAAAGAATATATTTTTAAAATAATTTTAACAAAATAATTTTTCTGCATTTCTTGACTAATTTTGCTTGTACAAATATGACTATATGGGGCCATTCTGTGTGTATATGTGTTGTCAAATTCTCTATTTCAAATAAGGAACAGCTTTAGACTGTAAGTCCTTAGAACAACATCATTACAACTGTGGTTCCGTTGTATATCTAACATGTTACGGGACTTGGTGATACCAAATTTCCCTACCTACCACTGAAAATTAAGTTGGTATTACAGATTAGTTGAGGAAGGTATTTTCCTCTTCTAAATGAACAATTATTACTTAGATTTTCAAGTCATTATGTGCCTATAAGCAAAAAAATTAAGCTGCTCTGTAAGCAAATGGAATTTTAATTCATAATGTGAATAATTGTTTACATGGCATAGACCTAAAATTTGAAAACTAGAGCACTGTATTTAAAGAGGCTGTGTTATTTTTAAAAAATGCATTCCTATGATTTTTTCAGCATTAAATCCATTTTGCAAAATGAGACTGTCAACAAATTTATATCCCCACACGACATGAATACAAATGTACCTAGTCCCCTTCCTCCAAGTGATTAAAATTACATTTTAAAATATGACAAATTGTTTTTATAAAAAAGCTATAAAGTTAAAACATTAGGGAAGCTCAAAAAACATGCACAAAAGAATACTGTCTCAATTTTTACTCTGCTCAGTTTGGATTTTTTCCTGAAAGGATTTCTATAAGGGGAAAAAAAAATATCTGCCTCAAGTGGAGACAATAATGTCACAGGGATATAAGTTATCTCTCTCACACACACACACAGTGCATTTCCAGAGCACAAATGCTGCTGTTTTTCAGTGATCAATGTTTTTACAGGCCCAATAGTTATCTTTTCTATTTCATTAAAAGCACTAAGAGTTGAATGGATTTTATTCAAGGCCACTGGTCTTAAAGCTTCTTATAGCCCAAATGCAACCAGAATGACAGGTTATGTGCTGACGTTTTAGCAGGAACATTTACTAACCAAATGAAAGCTCTGCGAGGTACCATACTTCCCAGAAAAATGCTAACAAAAGCACACTTTCTGTGGGCCTAATGGGTAGAAAAAGACATATTAGTCATATGAGTAGTGGGCAAAGCAATGAAGCTAAAAGTTGGTAACCCTATCCAACTCCAGCAGTTGAAAGCACTTTCACAATGGGGCAGGTGTCAATCACAGGGCAGAAATTCCCCAACACTGAAACCCTCACTATCCACAGCAATGACCTGCACATCCACTTCTCGGACTGCTCCAGGCTGGTCTTGTCCTCCTGAAGCTTCCCTGGGTTTTCAATTACAGTTCTTTACAAAGCTAAGCATATTTTAAATATGCTAAAGAATTTATGTTTTAAGAATATATGCGGTAAATCCACATTCTTGTATAAACCAAAAAATGTATTTAAGACTGGAATATTGTATTACTCTAGTTCATCTGGTTAGTCAGGATTAATTGGAAACATCTGAGGGTGATAATTACCTAATGCAAAGTGTATTCAAGTAACTTAAAAATATACTTTCCCTTTGCAGATATTCAAAAGAATTTTAAGATACAGCCTTCTACACTGTTTCACAGGCTTGTGTAAATCTGGGTCATTAAAATAACTTTATAATGAAAGAAAGTTGAGAAATGTCTGTCCTAAACCAAGTATTTCTGGTCCAAATATTACTCTTAAAAAAATAAATATGCATAATATTCTATTGGAAAGGCTTTGAAAATATCTCTGGGTCTTCTGTAACCTCCATAAACTTTCTCTAGATTTTTGAATCCTTGGTAACTGGATCGAAAATGAATATAATGAAAAAAAATGGTTTGATAAGCTCTTTCACCAAACATATTATAGCTAGAAGAACGTAATAGGCAGACTTACATGCCACATGATTCAAGATAATTGCCTATAAAGTGGTCAGAGTTTCAAAGAAAAAAATGCCAATTTGCAAAATGAAGCGTTTGGTAGTATTTTACCTCTGCTGAAAAATTTGATTGCCTTGCCTTTCGGTACCAGCAAATTCCCCTTTATAATTTCAGCAAATAATGTCATAGTAATATTCTACTGCAGCTACTTATGGATCCTAAATGAAACTCCTATTGTTCTAATTTGGCTCTAAGTGGTTGATATTAGAGACAAATGATTTTCACTTGAAGATTCTTGCAAAATTTATCAAAATATCACTTTATAAGACATGTCTGTGTTCTATGATGCTGTGGGTTTGAAATCTTCTATTAATTGTTCTTATGATATGAAAAAAAATTAACAAAGATAGTATGGGCTCACCAATACTCAAATGTAATGCTTTTCATTATTTTTGTATATTAGTCTCAAAAATAAGCAATTAGTAAAATAGGACTGCTGGCTCATTAACAAACCATTTTCTTTTTCTCTTTCTTAACGGTTTAATAAGCATACATTAGCTATTACATAATGTTTTCTATATTTTTCACCTTGTTTTGTACAATCTCTCTTTGCCCTCCCATTTTATTTTTCTTCAACTTTTATTTTAAGTCCCAGGGTACATGTGCAAGATGTGCAGGTTTGTTACATAAGTAAACATGTGCCATGGTGGTTTGCTGCACAGATCAAACCATCACCCGGGTATTAAGCTCAGCATCCATTACCTATTATTCCTGATGCTCTTCCTCCCCAGCTCCCCACAAAAGGCCCCAGCGTGTGTTGTTCCTCGCCACCGCCATGTGTCCACATGTTCTCATCGTTCAGTTCCTACTTATAAGTGAGAACTTGCAGTGCTTGAACAAACCATTTTCTTGATTTTCAAAGTATAAGAAGCAGCAGCATAGGTTGGCTTTTTAAAAAGGTTAAAGAATTTTCACACCACAAACCAGTGTTCCCTTTTATAAAGCTGGGCTTCCAATTCAGTTCAATATATATTTCCTGATCACCTGCTATGTTCCAGATACTATGGGTATAAATATGAAAAGATGAAGCTCCAGTTATTAAGGAGCCTATGAAAGACTGTAGAAAGTAAATGTGCACCCAGACCATTAAAAAAAAAAAAATACTATAGCAGTGCTGTCCTGGGAGAGGGACCCACAATGCACACCAGATATGGAGTATTATGAAGTAGGATTCTTGGAAGAGGGAATACTGGAATTAAGTTTAGATGGATGAATGATAGATAAATAGGAATTAACCAGATATAGAAGTAGAGTAAATAGAGAAGTCAAGTCATTTTGTTCAGAAACAAGAGCATGACCCAAGGTATAGTGGCAAGAAAGAATTCAGTACATGTGGAAAATTACCAGATCTCTGCTATTGCAGGAGGAGTAGAAATAAGTTAGGTATCAATCAGCTCTTGGGGGCCTTTTATAGTTAACATACTGTAGACTGGTTCTGAGTATGGGCTGAAGAGTTCAAGTAGGAGAGGCCATGCTATCTCTCCTTTAGGTAAATCATTCTTCTGATAGTCTGGAGGAGTCAATAAAAGAAGTCAGGATTGGAGGCAAGACGAACAGTTGGGAGACTATTACAACAGCCGACAAATTGAATAATAATTTACTAAATACCAGTGGTGTAGAAGAAGGGTTAGATTGTGGGAAAATATGGGGGTTGAGAGTGGTCCATGTCAGGGTGGACAACAAGGGGTGCATTGTCTGGGGATAATTTAAAAACAATAATAAAACTGTCTTTTCATCAAAGCTGGTTTGGTTTTTCTTATCACATGGGCCAGCAATTCTCAGCAATGTCAGTGATAAAATATCCTTCCCCACTAGTAGGTAGACTACTCCCATTGTATCCACCCTCCTTGGCACAGCACTGCTAAACACTTTTGTGTGAAGGGTCCTGCACTAAATCTCCCTAGGAAATGTAAAGATAAAGACCAGGTGTTTGTCCTCAAAGGAGCTATCAGTCTAGCAAGGGAGATAAGGGACATAACTCAATAATTATAGCTCACAAATACACTTTTATATGATCAGTCATATGACGAGCTCAAGGGTGGCAGCCAACTAGTTTTACATACCTGACTGCACACAGCCGTCCCTGCTGAGGGCAGAGCCAGTGTCTTGCAGGCCAATGCTAGAACCACTCTGTCCCAGCCTGATGCAGAGGGAGGAGGGATCTCTCCACGTCAGTATTGCTGCATAACTACTAGGTCGTCTCCTGGTTGCAAAATCACACAGCCAAAATGCATGGCAGCTCTTGCCATCTCTGCTTTATACACACACTAATGACGCATAAAGAAACAAAGGGTGATGGATATTATCTGTAAATGCAACTGTTGAAGGAAGGTAGAACTGTGAGGAAAAGGGAAACTGTTTCAGAATCAAAACAGGGAGGGGGAAGAGTATTTGCAGAGAATGTTCCCGAGGTCACCATGTTCATAAGTAACACCACGTGGCCTGCAGAATAGAGGTTTTTATGCCAGTATTTTCACCACACACATTCTCCTCCTTTAGCCCTTCACCTTACCCTTCCTCTTCACTACAGAAAGAATATTAAGATACTAAGATGTGAACAGGTATTCGAAATCATGAAATCCAACCCACCAATTGTCAAGAGTAAAATAATGTCCAGAAAAGTTAAATGAGCTACCAAAGTCACCGAACTGGCTACTGGCACTGATGAAAAATGAACAATGTTCTTACTCTTAAGGGAAAAAAATAAAAGAGTTAATGTCTTATTTCTCAAAAGCATAGTTTTTGGAGAATGCCAGAGTGACCTGAAGCAAGGTGATATCTGCAATTTGGAAATTGGTGTGTGGGCCTTCAGGACTGTGATGGCCATTACTATGGCAGGTAGGTGAAATCTGTGATGTCTGGACTAGGAGCCACTATTTCCAGAAGCAGCACAGAAGACCACCGTGGCTTCTGATCCCTCACTCCCTTTCATACTTCTATAGCAAGATCATTTGAGATTTTTTTTTTTTTTTTGAGACAGAGGCTCACTCTGTCACCAGGCTGGAGTGCAGCGGCACGATCTCAGCACACTGCAACCTCTGCCTCCTGGGTTCAAGCAATTCCCCTGCCTCAGCGTCCTGAGTGGCTGGGACTACAGGTGCACACCACCACACCCAGCTAATTTATATATATATATATATTTTTTTTTAATTTTATTTTTTTTTAGTAGAGACAGGGTTTTACCATGTTGGCCAGGATGGTCTCCATCTCCTGCCCTCGTGATCCACCTGCCTTGGCCTCCCAAAGTGCTGGGGTAACAGGCGTGAGCCACTGCACCCGGCCCACTTGAGATATTAATTTGCATGTTTTCCACAGTATTTTCCCTCTCTTCCTCTTATAAGCAGGCTGTTAAGACCTTTGTTTCCTTGCCTTGGGGAGCATTGCAGGGTAGTGAGCAAAAGCTTGTAAAGTCACAAATTCTCTTTGCCTTTTGTATAGCTTGGTTACTGAAGAGATTATGCTGAGTGTGCCCCAGAGGAGAAGAGAAAGAAGGATCAACCTTTGACAGAACTAAGAGAAGGGAGAGAAGACTCCCCAGAAGCAGAATATAGAGGTTTGTGGGTCCCAGAACACCCAGGAACTGCTTACCACGCATGGCTTGTCTAGGGAGGCTGTAAGACTTCACCAGCTTAATAAGCACCTAGGAATGCTGGGCCCTAGGCCTTGCAGCCCTTTCAGATCAGACATCGCACTGCTCCCTGTGTGAGACATGAACATGCAGTCATCACACGCCAACCAAAGGGATAAGAGCTCAAGGTTGGAATTAAGCTGATTTTAAGAAAATACACGGTGGTGTAGTTTATGCACTCCTAAATTTAGGGACTGAAATTCCTACTAGCTACCTTCTGCAGTGTAGGTCATTCTATAGACAGCTAGTAAGTGCCCACTGCCCTCTAAGGCCATCAAATTGTGCCTGGTTTCTTACCCTGAAAATGCTGCACTAACTGCCCAGCCCATGTTCAGTTCTCTTTAAATACCAATCTATAGCCTTTTAAATATCATAATGATCTATTTGTAAGATTGTATCATCTCTAGAAAACTGAAAATATTTTACTTTTAAATATACTAGCTAACACTTATAAAGCATTTGTCATGTGCCAGGCCCTAAGGTTAATATATACCTTAGTATATATTAACTCGTTTAAGCCTCATGACAACCCTATGAAGTAGGTCTTATTTCCATTTTAAAGAAGTTAAGGTACAGAGGGTTTAAGTGACTTGAGCAAGGTCACAGAGCTGGTAAATAGTGAAGACTGCATTCAAACCTAGGCAGCCTAACTCTGGAGTTTCTGTATCATTGATTTTCAAAAAAGGCATCATAAGCCAAACATGTAAGAGCCAGCAGCTTGTACTGCTGCCTCTGCTCTAATGGATCTGGACACTTAAAATCAAAATAAGACAACAGCATGGCTATGGCCTCAAGAGTCTGGTATCCAGAACCTGCCTCTATAGGTTTTAGCTCAGCTTCTACACCTCTGCTCCAGGAATGTATAGATGGTGGCAAAAATCAGGTGATGCTAATATCTACCATTTATTAGTACGGACAAAGACCCAGACACTGTGCTAATGTTCCACAAGATATTCTCTCAGTTAATCAATACACAAAAATTCTGGAAGGTGGATGCTAATAACACCCCCATTAACAAAGGATGGACTAGGATACACTGCTAAGTAGTGAGAAAAAGCACTGAGCTGTGCAATGCTAACTACAAAACTAATTTTTTAACCACTTATATTGTCTGGCCACCCACACATGCACATAAGAGCATGCCTGTAATGGGGTAGCAATGCAGGAAATATAATCCAACAATGTCTCCATATGTGCCTAGGAAATGAGATGCAATTTTTACACACAATAATGTAAATGAATTTATGATAAGGTTTATTGCCATCATTAGTGATGGTTTCGCTGATGATGGTTTATGTTAGGATTATTATACACACACACAAACAAATCACAACATAGAAAAACAATCATCCTCTATGAATTATTTAAAATAGCAACATCATGCTTAAAACTCTGTTTTCTGTACAAATCTTAATGAAGACATTAAGGGAAAAGACAGTATAAAGTACAAACAGAAGCAGCATTTATTACATTAGTTTGGGGTCATTTCCTGATATTTTGCTATGATTTTATTTTCTAATCACGTTAAAATCAAAGGCACACTAATGAAAGATCTAAAACGCTATGTGGAATGAGCTTCCTTCCTTGCCTGGAATCGTAGCATCCCAAGGTTGGCAGAGACTCGAGGGGCCATCTGCAGTGTCTGCTTGCCCTTTGCCCAACTGGGCCCTTCCGAGAAGCTCTTTCCCAGGCTCTCCAATCACCTCAGCTGGTCCTCTCTCATCCAGGACCCAGACAGTCATATGATAGCAACCCTGCCTTAAGCCTTCACATCAAGGTCATATTTCTCCTTTCATTTGATATTGACAATTAAGAGTGCTTATCCTTCTTTAGTCTGACCAAGATTATTTCTCTTTAGCCTACTTCATCTCACTTCCTCCCTCCACTGAGCATCTGGCATGATCCATAATTGTAGCCAGCCTGGCTAAAAAATAAATCTTCTGATAAAGTGCACTGATTTAATGAATGCATTCCTACAAGACTCCTAAATTAGTTAAAAACATACAATGCTTCTGCTAGTTATGGAAACACATATATGGAAGTTTTATAAGGATTTGGTTAAAAGCTCAGTTTCAGCGTTTATTACTTACATGAATTTGGACACCTGTCCACAACTCTCAGTGTAGCTTTCTCATCTGTAAAATGGGCATAATACCTCTCACAGCTTTGTTGTGAGAATTAAAAATAAAGCATGTAAAACCTCTAGTACATCAACAAATATCACTCTAATATTCATTCCATGGCTACTTCACCAACATGCTGATTGACATATAAATCATACAAAGATGAATTTGCAGTCATGGAGTACAATGAAATGTGTAGAATAAGAGATCAGCAAACCATCAACTTTTTCCTCATTGTAGTGAGAGAAAGAAACTACAGGCGTGGTCCCAGGAACTATGTTTGGACAGTCTAGAGAGGAGGAAATTAACAATTCTAAAGAAATTTACTATTAAATGAATGCAGGTGTTTCAGTAGGAATTTCTAATGTCTAATATTAACTTTAGCTTATATTTTTTAGGAGAAACATACAGTTTTGATTGTCACATGTTAAATGGAATTTCACTTTATTTTGGCTTTTAGCTGGCAGTATCTTATTACATAGGCATCCCGTAACAGTTAGTTCACAAGCTACTTATCTCAACGTGTTTATCTGAATTCTCTTCAACTCTTTCACGATACGGGTGTGGGGTTCAGGATTTCTAAGGGAGTCAGCACTGACTATACAGAGAAAAATCCCCAAGGGAGAAAGTCAGGAGCTGATAAGAAGGTCAAAAAGAACACACGGGAAAAAAAAGAAAAACGAGTTATGCCGGTGTTCTTTAAAATTGAAGACAGAAAAATTCTTGGCTGCACTTTCATTCTATTTCACCTTACAAAAACCTCCTGCTATTCCACTCTGCTCAAAGTCTTCTTTCCAAACTACTTTGAATTAAAACATGAAGTAATCCTTACTAAGTGTCCATAGGATCTCTTCTTTATCCTTCGCTGTGTAAGTGGGGACAAAAAGAGCTACCCAGTATTGTTGCTGGACACCAGCCTTGTCTGCCTCCTGTTATTTTCAGAAACCTCAAGGCTGCATTTTCACCCATGTCCTCAGAATTTCTTGTTCTTCTTTTGGCTTTTTACAATGCTTCTAGTAGCAGGGGCCATGGAAATAAAGAAATGAAGGAGACAGGGGGCATCTTCTAATAGAGACAAGAAAGAAATAAACACATTTTCAAGAATGCCTGAAAATTTCACCATGGATCCATTCCTATCTTTGATACTCGGTAGCTGATGGTTGTAAATAAAGGTAGACTAGAGCCTCCTTTTCTTGCACAACAGGTTTTTTGTTTTTCCTATTTATGATTGTTTAAATTGGTGTTTCTGTTTTCCAGCATGAGGTTTACATTAGTTTTTTCTTTTTTTTTAGATTGTCATCCCTTTCATCTATTCGTGAGGTGCTGTATTACTCATGAATTTTAAATTGGAAGGCAGAAGAAAAGAGGTAAAGAAATAATTGCAAAGAAAAAGCTGTGTACTTTCCAGTGAATGGTAATAAAAACCTCCTTAGAGGAGAGAATAACTATATGGCTGACACTAAAATATAATCAATACTACATACTGATCACCCAAATAATGTTACAGTTGAGAATCTGAGACACATGGCAAAATAAAGATGATTTCACAGCTTGGCACTTTTCAAAATTATATGACATGATTTTGTATGCCATGGCTAGGTTCAGTTTTCTATCCTGATTAATACATTATATCATTTGTGCCAGTGTATGTGGGTAGGGTGAGTATTTTCATCTCCATTTTACAGATTAGAAAACTGAGGCTTATTAAATTGTCCAAAGATTTGCACAGCAGCTTGGACTGAAAGTCATGTTTTCAAACTTGATGCCCATACTGCTTCCTACCAGTGAGAGTAAGAATTTCCATCACTGCTGGCTCTTGGCCAGCTATCCCGTGCCAAGCACTGAGCTTGAAGTGCTTTGCCTGTGTTATGACCACACAGAGAGGAGGTAACAGAGCCAAGAATTTGGATCCAGATCTCTCTGATCCATGGGCCCAAACTCTTAACCAACGCACTCTACTTCTATACCCTATGCCCGGGCATTCTCAGAGCATGTTAAATTTACATAACATTATCACAAATTAAATAACAGCCAAATTAAAACCTTTGCAAATGAAGATTAAACACTTTTTTTATTTTTTATTTTTTGCCTTTCAGAAATGTTATTGAAAAAAACTGGCAAGAGACATGAAGTATGTTTGTTCTTGTGCTTCGATGGTGATTAATGAACTCTTTTTGAGAGAGGCAAGATCTGTACTTGGCATTAATATTATAAACTTTTCTCAACCCAGTAGCTTCTCTTTAGGTGGGGGGAAAGCAGTTACATAAGGCAGCGATTAATGAGATGCCACAAATGTTGACTTAGTCCCAAATAGGGATTTTTTTTCCTCCCTCAAATCTGAGTGCTTCACCCAAATTAATTTTAAGTCACACTACAAATATGAGTAAAGTGCCGACTTGAGTTGAAAATACATCATATGCTCAACCTGAGTCCATATGCTTTTTCCCCAATTTCTTCCTGTTTTGCTAGAAAAAAAAAAATCCTTGAACAGTTTGAGATTCCAAGAAGGTGTTGCCATTTCGTTTTCTCAAAATCATTGGCCAGATTCTGTTCTTGGATACTGCTTGAATTTAAATGGAAGATGCACAAAGTATTTAAATCTGGGATCCCCAAAGCATGGCATTACCATTTTTTGAAATGGCAAAGTTTCTTCCTCTGGGAGTGAAAAGCTGTAGTGTTAGGACTATAATGGTAGGTGGAGGTAGAGAAATACATGTACGCTTTCATGTTTTATCTAATCATGTACATGTCCTCTAGACAAACTGAAAGGGTAATTCTTACTCCCAAGAAGGAAAGCTCTGTCCTGAACTGAAGACATCACACGATTTTGTTGGGGCATTTAATATAATAGGTAGCTATGATCACAACTGTTAATATCTGGACATCCAGAAGCATGTTCTGTGAACAGATCATAAGGGGCAACACGCCAGGCAGGAATCCAAAGTCATTATTCTACCTGCTTACAACCGACTTCTCAAAGAAAGTCTATTTATTAAACACCTAATATTTTCATGATGACATATAAGACTTTCCAAATTAGAACTTGAAAGTGTAGAATCTCCACACTGTTTTTGAAATGAGAACATATCTACTGCATACTTCAAATAAAGTAGAAGTTGAAATTTTCATACTTTGATGAAAAATTACTAAAATTAAAGCTCTTTTAAAATAATAGGTCTAGTCTCACTCCCAGGAGCAGCAGAGTAAATTAAGATAAGGAAGATTTGTAAAATAAAGGGAGACATATATGTACAAAAGGAAATAAGAACAATGGGAGGAGCTACTCTGAACTCAAAAGGCAGAGCTACAGAATATTTTTCTTCCTACTTCTAAAAATCCTTGGGGAAGTTAGGCTTAGTTTGTCATATTTTACCAAAAACAAAACAAAACAAAACAAAACTGATCATTTCAATATTAAGTATTTATATTTGTTTAAAATGTAATTTCCTATCTATACAGAACATGTATTGTGACATGCTTTGCACAAGATAACTTACAATTTTAGCAAGCCATGTGTATAATAAAGCACAAAACAAAAAGTACACAATATAATTGTGGTTGTTATGCAACAACAAAAAAGATAAATTTAGACTGGGTGCAGTGGCTCACACCTGTAATCCCAGCACACTGCAAGGCCAAGGCGGGAGGATTACATAAGGCCAAGAGTTTGAGACCAGCCTGGTCAACATGGTGAAACACTGCCTGTACTAAAAATACAAAAACTTAGCTAGGCATGGTGGCACATGCCTGCAATCCCAGCTACTTGGGTGGCTGAGGTACGAGAATCGGTTGAACCTGGGAGGCAGAGGTTGCAGGGAGCCAAGATCTTGCCACTGCACTTCAGCCTGGGCAACAGAGCAAGACTGTCTCAAAAAAAAAAAAAAAAAAAAAAAAAAAAGATAAATTTAAATTCTGTAAAATCTTGTAATGTAAATCCTGAAAAACATTTTAATGTACATTTGGAATTAGTCACAGAATTAAAATCTATTCCTTAAATAAAAATAAGTTAAATAAGTTATTACTTAAAAATAAGTTAAATGGCCAAATGCTACAAAAATTAAACAATAAAATTATAAGTAGGTGTTTAATAGGTCAGAGGAGGGAAAATTTTCTAAGCATAAAAGCAGTAAAACAGATCATAAATAAAATGTCTGTAACTTTGACCCCTGGTAAATTTAAAACTTTATATAGAAACAAATACACCAGAAAAAAAATATAAAAATATTTTCAATAAATGTAAGATTGATCTCTCTCATACACACACATATATTCTTACAAGTAATTTAGAAAAGCACCAAATCTTGAATAGAAAGAGGGGGGAAGCATAATAGATAATTCACAGAAAAAAATACAAATAGCCAAAAACATTAAAATATTCTATCTCACTAAAAATCAAGGAAGTTCATATTATGGTATCAACTACTATAATATGATAGTAAGATACTATTATTTTCCTATCTAATGACTTATAGTGAAAAGAATAATACAAGGTTGGTGGGCATAAAATAAGACATATTCTAATACCCCAATAATATGTGGGGATATAATTCAATGTAACATTTCTAAAAGGTAAATTTGGCAACATCTACATCCAAAATCTAGGAGTTCATATGCTTTGACCCAGATATTGTACCTCTATGATGCCATTGTTAAATAATAACCAGCTATATGGAAAAGTATGTTCATGTACAGATGTTCCTCAAAGCATTTATAAAAATAAAAATTAGAAAGACTAATGTTCAACAATAAATTATACTAAAATCCACTTCCTTATTTCTGAAGAGTATTTAATGATTCAAGATTCAAGTGCGGCTAAGATGATCTTTTCAACCAGTCCTAGCTGCCCATGTCGCTCCTCTGGATAAAACCCTTCCAAGGGCTCAATCTGTTCATCAGAATAAAGTCCAATTCCTTGATGTGCATCAACCAAGATCCTGCCTTGGTTTTCCTTCCATTCTCTTTGTGAATGGCTCTCCTGCTCCAACCCTAACCATCCTGTGCCTTCTCCAACTCAGGGCCCTTCTTGGAGCTGTTCCCTCTGCCTGCAACCCTCTTCTCTCCATTCAGATGCTGTTGATCCCTGCTTATATCCTGGATTCCAGGTTAGACATCATTTCCTGATGCTCACATATCTAAAGTCTATGTCTCTTTTAAGCATACCCTCTGTTTCTCCCTGATCTCAAATCTTCACCATTACCTTTGCTCCAGGACATAGGGAGCTGTGTGAGGGAAAACACATCTTGTTGATTCTTGTACAATTAACACCAAGTCAGTATACTTGTCAAACAGTTGAAAGAACAAATGAATCAACAAATATGCTCAATGAAACAAAATTAAGTGATAAAAGGAGAATATCAAACTGGAAACATAGGCATTTAATAAACATGTGGCTGCACATAAAAAAGAAACATATGAAGAAAAAAGTGTGTAACAAAAGTATACAGGGTGATTAGTTGAGTGAGAGGATTACAGGTAATTTGTCCAGAGAACTTTTTCTACACTTCCTTATATTTTCCGAATATTTTACGATAAACTTTACAAAATGAAAAACTCTAGCAAAAGAAGCTCAAGTGTTATTTTTTTAAAAATCTATGCTGCCTCATTTTTAAATAATACTTGGACAACAAATATCTATTGTATTTCTGTCACCACTGCAGTTATCCAAAAGCCAACACTGCAAAATAATCTGAAGGTAGTTTTTCAGAACTGCATGATATTTAAAAATTATACACTGATTTAAATAGTTAACTCCTTAAAATAGCTTTTAAAAAATTCAACTGCATTCAAGTTTAATATTTAGACTGCCAGAAATTATTCTTTCCATTTCCAAACTGTTAAGCAGAGTGAGTTCTGCTGGGTGCCATCCACATGGCGTGTTTCAGTGCCAGTGTCTACAGTTGTTTGTTTCAGAACCTCTAATTAGCTGTCTTATCTTCTGGTAGGGATTCTTCTGGTGCTAAGTTTTAATCGCCCAAATTAATTGAAATACTGTAGCAATTTCAGATTAACATTTTCAAAATTAACAATGCATAAAATAAAATCACCCATAAATCTGCTTGGTAACAGCAGCCACTAATGAACTCTGAAAATCAGACCAGATCCCACTGCTAACTTGCACAGAACTATACAGCTAGACCACAGGAAATAAGCTTTTCTCTGTCCAAAGCTTGACATAAGTAAAATATACAGAAGATGTCTAGAAGGATAAGGTCTCTAAAGCCAAATACGCTGCAATTAATTTTGGCACCCACCGAGTGCTGTGTGACCTTGGTTGAAGTACTTAACCTCTCAGAACTTTGGTTCCCTCTGCTGAAAAACCCCAGTGATCCTTGCCTCCTGGTATTGACATACTTAATCCCCTTCCCTGAATGTGGGTAACCAAAAGAATATGGCAAAGGTGATGGGATGTCACTTCTGTGATTATATTATACATTTTAATGTCCACCTTGCAAGGAAACCCTATCACCTTCTTGGTTTGCATATTCTGATGAAGCAAGCATCCATGGTGAGTAGGTCCATGTAGTAAAGAACTGAGGACAGCTTCTGGCCAAGTGTTCCAGGTCATAAGGCCCTCAGTTGAACAGTCCAAAAGGAATGGAATCCTGCGAAAAGCAGCGTGAGTTTGGAAGTGAACCCGTCCCCAGTTGAGCCTTCAGATGAGATCCAGCCCTGGCCGATATCTTAAGTGAAGTATTGTAAGAAACCCTGAAGCACAGAACCCAACTAAGCCATGCCTAGATTTCTGGTTCACAGAAACTGAGATAACACATGTGTGTTGTTTAAAGCTGCTAAATTCATGGTAAATTGTTATATAGCAATAGAAAATACAGGTATCTATATGTATCAATAACCACCACTATCATCATAATTTTCGGAGCACTTAGTATGTCCTAAACTTGGTTGATACTTTATTATCTCATTTAATCTTCATAATAATACTAGGAGATGGCTGCTACTATTACTTCCATTTTAGAGATGATAAGCAGGTTTATTTGTCTAAGATTATATAGCTAGTTAGTAGAGAGGCAGGACACAAATCCAGATCTGTGCCACTGTAGAACCCTTGGTCTATACCACCACACAGGGCTACCGTTGGAGATTAAAAGTGCTGTTATGCATGAATATGTTTAATACAGATAAAATTTAAAAAGATCTTTCCTTCTCTTTCTTTCCTCGTTACTCCTTTATTGCCGTGAAGCAGGTAGTGGCTTAAATTTAATGCCTTAAGAGCTGTATTATCTGGCTCTCCCACATTCTTACCCTGACCTTTCTTTTAAGGATGGCACCTTTCTTCAATTCTGTCCCCACAAAACATGCTGTGTTAGGTTCTGTTTCCTCAGTTCTCTAATCCGATAAACCAATCTATACTAACATGTGAGTAGATAACAGTAGAAAAAAGGATGATCACTGTCTAAAAACAGTGAGGTACCATGACAGGGCTACAGGAAGATCAAAAATGTGGCAAGAAAATTAGTGTTTTCTTTTACCACTGCAAAGAAAAAGCTTCCAGTTGGAAAAAACCTTTGTTGGGAATCTCCAGTTCCTATTTTAGGTTCACTTCTCCAGGTCAACCATTTTGGATACCAGAGAACTATCAAACAGAGGATCCTACAAATGGAAAAAGGACAAGGTAGGAGAGGTGGAAAACCTAGGCACAGTATGCCCAAGGATGAAAACTGTCTGAAACTTGTTGCACACAATAAGAGATGTACATTTTAATCTGCTAAAACCAAGCCTCTCTTTCCTCTCTCCTATTCATTTGTAAACAGAATTATAGAAAAAAAATTCCATGTGGACAAGCTAGTTCAGTCCCACTTCCCACCTCAGAAGTGAGTGCAGAAGCCAGGTTGGCCAATCAACAGAGCATTCTGGCTGCAGTGATTGCTTCAGAGAAGAGCTCATGGTCTAGGCTAGGCCAATTAAAGCTCTCCTTGAGATTCTGCTGGATTTACTGAGAGAAAGATGTTCTATTTTCTCTGAATTAACCAGCTGTGGGGACAATGTACATGAAGAGCTGCTAACAGACAACTTTGCCTCCACATGAGAAAAACCTCTGTGAGGTGCATGTTGACAAGAAGCCAATAGAGGAGAAAGGAGAACTAAGACACAAAGAGAAACTGAACCCTAATGATATCAGTTGGAGTCCCTGGATCCATCTCTGCCTGAAGCCAAAATGCTTTGGAATTCCCAGTTACCTAAGTCAGAAAACTCTCAATTTTTTTTTCCTAAGCTAGTTTGAAATGGGTTTTTGTCACTTGGTAATCAAAAGCATATTGGTTGGTATATAATTGAACTGACCCAAACCTAGGAACAGACTGATAACTTCATTTAAACATATGTAGTTCTAGTAAACTTACTTTTACTGATGTCTATTTAGATATTTTGTTTCCTTGTCCCGTGTCCTTCAGTTTGCAAAAAATTCTCCCTCATCTGCCTTCACAGTCAACCAGATCATTCATAACCTATATGACACACTTTGGTAGTTCATCATGTACTATACAATATTACTTTGACATGTTATGTTTGTATGTCTTAACTCTCCAGCAAAATTCCAAGTTCCTCAAAGGCAGAGGAACTTCCATATATTTCTAATACCTATATAGAAGAAAACGAATGAGCCTCAAAAGAAAAACGATCCATAAAAACAATTATAAGAACCTAATATAAGCTTTTATTTTCATTCAAATTAAAAATTTAGAAATCAGCTTGATTTGAACATGCTGAAAGATAACTAATTGCCAATATGAGTCATTTTGACAGAAATTCCACAAATAGCACTCCAGGGTTCTAATTAATTTGATAATAATCTTGCTATTTGTATATAGAACTGTAGTATAAATAAGATCATAAATTACATTAAGAATTACTTTATCAATGTCCTCTCCTGAAATCAATTGGATATCATTTGCATCAAATATTGTTATAGAAAGTCAGTATGTTTTGACCCAGTTGGTTCCTTTCATTTAAGTTACTTCAGACCTAAGTGCTGAAACAAAATTATCTGCCTCTCAGAGGTTGCTGGCCCATAAGAAATTCCTGAATTTTCTTTATCTACTTAGCATTACATGGCATATCCTTCTTTTCCTGAAATGGAATGGTATTCAACCAGCATAACCATAGATATGGGAAAGGAAGTCCACTCCATATCTGATGTTCTAAGCAGGGAACAGTTTATTGATGATAAATGTTCGAAGTAGCTCACTAGGTTCATTACTTCTTTTTCAGGATTTTCTTCTAAATATTTAATAGATACATACTTTATCTTCTAAAACATAACTACTACAATAATAAAAATTGTTAGAAGTGCATAAATGGCCCAGAGTAGGTTCTAAATATAATTCAAACATTCTGTTATTTCAGTAGTCATGTTACTGATGTATATTTTCCATCTAAAAGCACCGCCATGCACATCTCCAGATATTCACCTCACCTTTGTTCTGATTCTGAAGGTGCCTGACCAGTATAAAAGACAGGCTTGGCAAGGCATGCACAGACCTGCCAAACAACAGCAGTAGTGATCCTTTGTGAACTCGGAATGAGCCTTGAAGGGGAGAAATAAATCCTCCTCCAACCAAGAAAGATGTGAGCAAGGGGTTGTGGTGCTCATTTCAGAAATCTGTTACCACGGAAAAGGGAATCAGAAAGGTAGTCCTGAAAATGACTAAAAGAAGATCAACTGTCCTAGTGCAAAACTAGTCTTATTGCCCATGGTTTAATAGAAGCTTGAAAAAAAGTCAGCTATTTTAAAAACCAGAGCATGCTCCTCGGCATTTGTTCACAGCTTGGATTTCTCATTTCTCTGCAATGAATCTTAATCACTGGGTTTACTGTCCCAGTTTTTTCAAGTTCATTTCTTTCAATGTGAAATATATTTTTACACATTTACAATTATGTTCCCAATATTTAGATTAGGATTTATATTTGATGAGAAATTAGTTTTGGAGGTGATAGAAAAGACAGAAGCAGGTTTGACTGATTAATATGGAAATATTCTAATCTATAGAAACTTTACTATTATAGAAAAAAGCTCCTTTACTAAAACCTTCAGGAATATGCATTTGTCTCCCTCATAAAAAAGAAAAGAGATAAAATGTATTTTTAGATAAGTGCATTTAAAAACACTGTGTTGTTATTTTTCTCAATGTTTTGTATTTGGAAACAAAAATATAAAATTTCTCTATTGAACATATTGATATTACATTTAAAAGCAAATCTAAAAGAAATCAACAATTCTGTTTAGACTTGGAATAAATTTCACAATCCTTTGAAATTAAAACACTAAGAACAATAGTATTAAATTGTAATTCAATACTATAAACCAGTATAAAAATTTTTATTTATATAAATGAAAACATTTATACGTAACCCAGCTTAAAAGCAATTTGAGACATTTGTGTTTCCCAATTTGTTTTGCTTTCTTGTATGTATTGTGTAATCCTAGATCTTTTTATATGTTTATTAAATGATTCACTAATTGTTTTTAAGACACTGCTATACAGTAATAAATCTGCATAAAAATAGTATATAATATTTAAAAAATTTATATGTACATTTATATACATGCATTTATGCAATCAGAACTTTGTGTCTGTATCTATTCCTTTCCTAGGAAGAATATAAATTCTTTGCAGAAAGGGGCCATGTTTTATAATTAATGACAATCCTGTGCTTAATGTCAGATAAATGAAATTGGTAATGAAAGAAAGATTTCTTAGATTCCTTTCTTCATACAATAACAAATGAGAATGGCGTTATATGTCAATCCTATCCACCTGAAAGAGGAAGTGACCACCTTTGAAGATGTCTCTGCTACAAAACAGTAAGACATCTCCTTGGTGAATAAGAAAAGACAGTTTTTCTAAGCCACATGCATCTCTTTGTAATCAAGAGTCTAACAATGAGCATCTGAGAAACAAGAGTTGTCAGAAAGGACTCTTATCAATTTAATCATTACCTATTCATTTATTATTCAAGGTTATCACAAAGCACAAGAATAACTTAAGATCAGAAAGGGTGTAAACTATTTAAACATTTCCCATCTACTCCACATAATCTTTAGGCAGCACAACACAGAATGATGGCCTGAAGTGTTTAAAAGCTAGTGACTGTAGGCTTAAATGCAGGATGCTATGAGTTCCACAAATCTAAGACAATTTTGCAATAATCTGAAAACATGGACCCAGTGAAAAGAATACATGCCCTGGTATACAGATTTGCCACATGCAAACTGAAATAAATCTTGTATCTCCTACACTGAGACAGAAGGAAATTTTTAAAGCTCAGTATTAAAATTTAATTGGTAACTTTGACCTTGAGTGCCACTTTAGGTGAAAAATATTACATCAGTGCTCAGATTTTCTTGAGATTTATGATCTCATGTTCTTGAAAAAGGCCTAGCACCTCCGTGTTCCTGAAATAATTGATATGTCTGTTACAAGTGTTATTTTCCTGATACCAACATCTGTCTTAGGAAGAAAAGTACAAACTGATGAAAATTTCCTGCTACATTTAAGAAATCCAAAAGAGCTACCAGAATTTGCATCTAATACATTACTATATTTATAAAAGCAGTCAAGATTATAAGTTGATACTTTTATTAGCACACAATAGAAGACAGGAAAAAATAAAGAGCAAAGCCATTTGCAAATATTGTCTATAAAGATTAATTACAATTATTAATAGGGAGTGAATGATTTAAATGTGCTAACAAGCTACAATGCAAACCTACAGTTCACCCTTTCTTGGATTTGAATAAACCCCACAATATATGTTTTCAATATTGGGATTGGGATTTTTTTTGCTTCTTTATTGCAATAACAAACACTAATAATTTCACCAAAAAAACCTCTCAACTATCACAGTTGACTACGTTTATTGGTAAAGATAAGCAAAAGATCATGAAAGCCATTAGATTAAGGGGGTAACAACAAATCTGAAAATGACTGTGATTATGTAGCTTCTTATTTCAATAGAAATTCAACATAAAATTCAGGGTCTGTTTAATATTATTCTCCTTCACATGACAAAATGTCCAATATTAAAGAACATGCTCTAATATAAACTAGTTAATATAGTAATTGCTATACTTAGCATTTATTATATGCTGGGCACCTTTCAGAGTACTTTACTTGCTCTTTTGTTTCTTGAGATAAGGTCTTGCTCTGTCACACAGGCTGGAATGTACTGGTGCCATCACAGCTCACCAGAGTCCCAAGCTCCTGGCTTTAAGTCATCCTCCCACTTGGCCTCCCAAAGTGCTAGGATTACAGGAATGAGCCACCTTGCCTGGCCTACATATATTAGCTCACGTAATGCTCACAACAACAACGTAAGGTAGGTCCTCTTATTCATTTCCTTTTACAAATGAGGAAACTATGGCACAGAGAGAGGAGGCAAACTGCCGAAGTTCAAACAGCAAGTAAACAGCTAAGGCCAGTCCCAAGCCCGGGCAACATGGCTCAGAGACATGCTTCCCACCACTAGACTATGCTGTGTTTCATTAGTATATCAGCAGGAGGAATTTAAAAAGAAAGAATGTCAATGCACACATAAAAACTGTATCATCACTTATTAATTCATGTAGCATTTATTAAGCACCTACTACCCATTGGACTATGCATTAAGTTCCTTTCCAATGCAAAAGGGCTATAGAGAATATATATAATATACCTTTGAACATGGCTCTGAAATTTGGACCTGGTGAAGTAGTTACACCTGGCCTCCTAAACTCTTTAATCAGTTGCTTTTATAAGCCACTTTAAGTGAGGCCCTGCAAAGTCATGTGTTGGCACTTGGAGATGTTAAGTAAATTAACTATAGGATAAAAAAAATCAAATGAACTTCCATGGTAGAAATACTAACAGCAAATAATGCATTGTGGAAGCAGTTTGTCTACGCAGACTCAACTTTACTGATCCCTTGTTTAAACATTTTGTCTGAAAATCTCTAAACAATAGCCACATGAGGATCAAGGCACGCTGGTCATCAAGCAAGGGTTAACTTTGAACAAAGAAGCTTTGCAACTAACCAGCAGAAACAGGCAGAGATCCAAAAGTCAAGCAACTTTAAATACGTAAGTCAAGCCTAAATCAAAAGACAGCTGTGGGAAGAAATAGGCTTACTATATATCAGCAGCTTCAACAGGCAAGATCATCAAGTGTTTGGTTTTTTTATTTCCAAAAATATGGAAAAAGGAACAATACACTCATATACATTTATTATACATAATGGAAAACTTTTTTTTTTTTTTTTTGAGACAGAGTCTTGCTTTGTCGCCAGGCTGGAGTGCAGTGGCGCGATCTCGGCTCACTGCAAGTTCCGCCTCCTGGGTTCACGCCATTCTCCTGCCTCAGCCTCCCAAGTAGCTGGGACTACAGGCACCCGCCACCACCCCCAGCTATTTTTTTTTGTTTGTATTTTTAGTAGAGACGGGGTTTCACCGTGTTAGCCAGGATGGTCTCCATCTCCTGACCTCGTGATCTGCCCACCTCGGCCTCCCAAAGTGCTGGGATTACAGGCGTGAGCCACTGCACCCAGCCACGTATGTTCTTACAAACATAACATACAACAGCGCTTCTCTTGTAAGTTTATTCTTCATGAAGTTCTAAAGTCTTTGGACAAATAGAAAAACAAAACAAAACAAAAAAACTGTACCTATACAAAGCCATCACCTTTAGGATAAAGGAGTATAAATTTGTTTTATTGTTGTTCTACTTTGCCATATTTATAATCTGGGAATTTACTAATCTAAATAATGTAAGGGATTCTAGAAAATTTTGGCTATAAATGGTTCAGTCAAATATGTTCCTATTGACACACTACAAATATAAAAATGCATTTCCCTGAGGGGAGAAGAAAGAAAAAATACATTAAAAAAATAACATTTATAAAGGTTAAGTAATTTTTCTGAAACAGCAATACTATAACACACACAAAATAAGACAAAAATATTATGTTCACAGTCATATACCCCTACTGAAAATAATAGAGAAAGTCACTTCTAAATATTATTGCAGGGAGTCCTCTGCAAAGGATATTGTCTTGGGAAAGTCAGAACTATTAAAAAGTAAACCAGGACCCCTGTTTTTTTAATGGCTTCAAATTTGTTTTGTAGTTAAAAGATTTAAACTAGTCTCAGGACACAAGTGAGGCAATTTCTAGCCAGAGGCAACAAAGCTCCTATAAATCTTAAACAGCTCATAAACTGGCAAGGCTACCATGGGTGTGGTTTCAGTTATAAACTATAATGCTTTGAAAACTAAACTTTACAACTAGGTGAATACCACTTATGATGGGAAAACAAAATGAAATACATAGTCCAGATTATTTTCCAGCAAAGCTACTCTATTTCTCATGTTCCCCTTGGTTTATCATCAAGTTAGTGTATTTGGAATCCTTTAACTGTGAATACCTTTTACTCACAACAAAAGGATCCACATACATAAAAAATCTTTGGTAATTAAACTGTGGAAGGAAGGCATTGCATAATGGATGAAAAATAATTATACTAACATAATGACAGGGCAAATCTCACAATGCTAAATAGAAAACAACTGAACATTTTCTGCAGACAAATAATTGGTCTCCGGAGAAGAAACTTGTCACAAAGTCCCCAAAAAACATGCTGCTATTATAAAATAGCACGGATATAGAATTAAGAAATTTTCTCAGATGGGGGGTGGGTACCAGTTGTCTGGTTTATGCTCTCCCCTACTTACTTAGAAAACAGTAATTTTTAAGTGCCAGCTAGCTGGTTGGTTTTCTTATTAGATTTACAAAGGAACACAGGGAGGGTGCTGGATATGTAAGCATTAACCAGGCACCCTGAGGCTGTTCAGTAAGCAAATAACCAGCTCAACTGCTGACTGTGGAAAGAGTGCAATGCTGGTGGTTGCTGGTAGTTACTCATGTGAATGATTTACACGTTAGACCGTGACCTCCTGGTCACACATTATACACCAAATTATGAGGAACAAAGGCCAACAATATGCCTGACTTTCCACAGCAATTCCCATATACTTTCATAAGCACTTAGCTGAAGCCATGATTACGGAAGGTTTAATCAGAAACACACCTGGATCCACCTGTTTAGGAGTTCTTCGCAGTCCATTGGTCCGTTTCTGTGCAGAAAAGTAAAACAAAGCAGAACAAATATGTGTTGGTAATTTTGCACTATTAAATTGTATTACTACTGGCACTTTGGAAAGCAAATGAATGTTGCACATTTTCCAAGTAAAAGTATGACTAAATTTGATCAGAATATGGTTTTAAAGTTTGTTTTATTTGTTTTTCTAGTAAGTCTTCCACGTGTATATCATTACACTTGATAAGTTGTTGGTACCTTATAACAGTAAGAAAAAAAATGTTTTTGGTAGCCAACTGCAAATATTGGGACTCAATTTGTTAAGTCATAGTGGCGATGGAGAGAACAAAGCTCAGCAGCCATCTTGGTTAGAATATGTTCCCAGCCAAGACATATGAGCAACAGCCTTAAACTGATCTCCTAAAACTCTAACTCAGCTATTTATGGGGCCTCACAGACCAGACTGAAGAAGGTATACAACCTCAAAACAAAGATCTGAAGCTCTGATTTTAGCCAATACTTAAATGAGAATAGTGTTTTAATTATAGACTAGTTGTATCTGAACACTTTAAAAAACAAAACAGACATGCAGCTTGTGAATCATAAAAATGAATTCTTATTATAGAAAATGAATCTGTAAGAAAACAACTTTGCATTACAAAAATTACAGATGAAATACAAAACAAGAGATTTTAAATCTATGAAAATGCATGGCTACATATTTTATTTCTAAAGCATTAAACTCATTCCCACCTAATAACTACAGTAATCTCACTAATTAAGAAGGGCTTGATTTCACTTCTTTATTATGCAACTGGATGAAATGCTGAGTCTATGACTATCATACAATCTAGATTTTCACAAAAGCAATTTTCTTTTTATGTGTTGGGGTTTGTATCAGTGTGTGAAGACTTGGTTTCATTCAGAGCACACTTGGCTGTGCTAAGCACACATTAGCCACGGATTTCTCTCAGGGTTCTTTCTGTTGTTTTCATTCACAAGTTAAATGGATGAAATGAGGTTTTTTTCCAGCCTTCCTAAGGGCCTCAAAGTCATATGCAGCAGACTTGCAGGGTTCTCAGGTGAAAGCAAATTGGAGAAATTTTTAAAATGTAATTTTGGTTTTTACTCCAACTACTTTCAACATGGATTTGTAAAAGACTGCTAGGATCATTAAAATCAGCATTGAAGCTATGTTGAGCAAGATGGATAGCTGCACTAGAAAAGCTATAACAAGAGTCACTGTGAGTGAAAGGAAAATTTTGCTCTAGATTTGTTGGTAGCCAAGGCACAAAAATTGGAAGCATAATGAGTTACAGACTCATGTCTGATAATATGAAAGAACACTAATTTAAGGAAAAATTCTTTTCTGTCTGAAAATTTATAATTTAGAGGAACTCTATATAAACAACATCGAATAACACAATTGACAGTATTTTCAACAGGAAATTATTTAATGATGGGCAACTTGCTATTTACTTCCTACATATCCCATCATCTTCTTAATGCACAATAGAAGCTGTCTTTCTACTGATTTTATACCTACTACTATTAAAGTACTAGGAATGCAAAAAAAAAATGAATTTAACTCTTTGGTTTGATTCCTAGAATGCCTAAATTAGTCCCATGTAGGAAATATAAACTTAAAATGTGAAAAGGGGACCCTGACTTCAAGAGCAACTCTGTATTCTTACACCTTGAATTTAGAATTAAAATAGGCTACACATTGCAAGTATTAAGGGAATGGATTCCAGAATACTCCCTAAGTTCAAATTCAGTTTGAACACAAACAGTTAAGTTTATATCTCTGTGCCTGTTTTCTCATCTATAAAATGGAGATAATACTAGCACCGACTTCACAGGTTTTGCAGTGAGAATTAAATGAGTTAATTTACCTTAAATGCTTGGAACAGTTACAGCCACATGGTAAGGATTATTAAGTGATAGATTATTAGTTTTTTGTTATTTTAAATGTTTAAATTCACACAAAGTAATTCTTCTACTCTTTAGGTGCCTTACTACTTATACTTTAGGTTCTTTCTCCTGAAAATCCACTGAAAATCAGTCACTCTGAAAAAAGAAACCTTTCTGCAGGAAGGGTGTGCAGTGGAATAAACCATGAACTGGTGTATTTAAAAAATAAACATAGGAGGAATTTTCACCTCCCTAAACCAACTGCATTTGGAGAGGCTAAGATTTTTTTATACTTTAAAAGAACCTAAAAAGTATTTTATATTGAAAAACCTGGAGATGTTTAGCAGATCATATTTTGAACAATTTTAAAGGGCAAATTTCATTTGTCATTCTGTCATCTCTATGCCTATACTCCCCTCCCCAATCTATATTCTCAAAAGTCTAGGACGGAGCTGGACAGGCCCTTGTCCCCAGCAGGAAGAGAAGGGAAAGGAGGAGAGGGCACATCTAGTAGCCACCCCTGGAGCTCTCAGTTACAGCCTCACACCACCATGAGAATCAGTCTCCAGGACCTTCTCAGTCTCCTTTGATCTACCTAACAGTGGTGGGCTGGCGGCGGGCGGCCGGAACCAAACAAACTCAATTCTATAAGCATTTGGCAGTTATTTCTTGTCTCATTACCATTACCTTATCTTTCTTTCCCTCTAAAAAAAAATGGATTTAAAGTAGCTAAATATGTATGCAATGATAAACTTGCTTCTTGGAGCCAGAGGAGCTTTCCGAAGGTCCACTCCAGAATGGGACGTGAGATGAACAGCCCAGGTATGGTTATGGATGCCCCACGGATCCTGTGACTAGTGAAAACTGACCTAACTCGCAAATAAAGTGCAAAATTAAAAATAAAAAATTCACAATCATAACTATTGAAAGGGAAGCAGAGGAGGCCTATAAACTGGTACATGGAGAGAAAGAAGGTCTTCAAGAGAGGAGAAAAAATAAAAATCACAGAGCTTACAAATTACAAAAGTGCTTCACTATTTACTTATGAGAAGATTCCTGAGCAGCATACAATCATCTGCCTTGGAGAGTGAACACACCTGGTATAGGGTGAGAGCTGCTTCTTAATATTAGTTTGCTATATTGCTCCCTTAAAACAAACTCAAGTTTCCAAATGGATTGACTAGCCTCAGAGCTTACTATAATCCTCCATCTACACAAAATAGAGATTTTTAGTACAGTCACCCAGTAAATAAAAATTATACTTATATTGAAGAGTGAAACAAGTCACTAAAAAACTGATGTTATATATTTTTAAAAATCAATGTGAAAATTAATTCCTTGCATCATAGGCTTACGTGTAATGTAAAAAGTATAAAAGTGCCTGTGAGACTTATTTAGTATCACATGAAAATTATTACCCACTTCTTATTGGCATATTTTCTTTCTGTAAGCACACCCACTTCACATTACTTAATTAAAATAAAATGAAACCATCTTCCTTGGAAAAAATAATACATATATCTAAAAGGATAAGTGTTAAGTAACACTGAGTTAAAGTTCAGAACTCTACAAGGTTTCTTTCTCAATAATATAATAATAGCATGAGAAAGTGAAAGAAGGCTGCTTTGCAAGATCCTTGGCACTGCTGGAAGAATCCTGATAGCCCTAATGAAAAATCTTACCTGTCAATGAAACACTAAAGGAAGTCTTTGGTTAATTTATTTTAGCTCTAAAGAAACTCATATGGCCTATTAAAAAAATCACCTTGTTATGCATTCTTTGGTCTAGACTTAAAATATAATCAACAGATGCACTGATTAGGTGCATATGAGCCTCTTTATATCACATTCTTGATATCCTATATGTTCAAATTATGTACTTATGCAAAAAGTAGAGACAAGCACCTCTTATATTTTGTTGTACTTTTTCTTATTTTTACTAGATGTTAGATTAAAAACATACTAATATCACTTTTAAAGAGAGGTTTTAATTGTTAGATATTAATTTATAAATCATAATTTTCATCATTGTTAGTTTGAAATTTTCATATTACTGTATTTTTGGTTCATATAACTGATCAAACATAGTTTGTATTTTATTTTTCTACGATTTCTAAAAATGTTTCACTATGGCCATTTGTGGAGGGGGGTGGGCAGTCAGGTAAGAAATCTGTTATTTTTGGTTGAAGGCCAAGGCAATGATTGTCTGGGAACCATTAAAATCTTTTCTGTCTGAAATTTTATAACTTTGGGGAACTCTATATAAACAACATCAAACAACACCATTGACAGTATTTTCAATAGGAAAGTATTTAATGATGGGCAACTTGCTGTTTACTTCCTACATATCCCATCATCTTTTGTATTTTTTTAAATAACTTTTTTTTTGGATTTTTTAAGTAACTTTATTCTGAGAGGTAACATGGATTACATACTTCTAAGCCATTAGGAGACTGTGTTAAACCAAAAGGAAATGTTACCAGATCTTGATTTGATCAATAGGATGTGATAATCATCATCTTTCTGCTCTAATGGAAAAGTACCAGAAACATGGAACCATAATCTTAGATGAACAACATTAGAATTTGCACTAATTCTACGGAATTTCAGTAATTCGGCAAATGTTGGGCAGTGACACAACATTTCATGACGGGGACGCATCTACCAACTTCTGGCGATAAGGGCCACCCTTCCCTCTGTACTTACAGTCCCATTTCATACACAGTCTTTGATTAAATATTCACATTTTTTCTCTACCTAAGATCTTTGGACAGTGACTGTGAAAATTCCTTGGATTTAACTTTTGCATTTTGTTCACAATCACTTGGTTGTTCCCTCTGTTTCTGTTTATTTCTATTTATTTTAAAAGGCACATTTAACAGTGTAAAAGCTCAAGCCTGGTTAAGTTAGCAAACAACTTGATATGCAAAGGTTATAAAAAATATTTAAAATGTTAATCTTACCTCTGGTAGTTTGAGTGTCCCTTGTTCTGAAAGAAATGTAAAAATTGGCATTGTCAGTGTA
This sequence comes from Pongo pygmaeus, assembly GCF_028885625.2. NCBI lineage: Eukaryota > Metazoa > Chordata > Mammalia > Primates > Hominidae > Pongo > Pongo pygmaeus. The sequence goes on along the minus strand of NC_072373.2, from coordinate 121,996,701 downwards.
AAGTTATTTTGTTTGGTTAGCAACCTTAGCTTTCTCTGCAGAGTGGTAAAACACCACTGCTTTGTTTTCTTAACTGATACCTGTAATATATTTCCACGGTCCCTCAGGCTGGGCTAGTAATTATTTTGCAACCTTGGTTATCTTACCCTATTGGCTTGTCAGGAAAGTGACTCACAGTTTTAAATGACTTCTAGGTTACGCTTAACTTTTTCCATTGTTTATTAAGCAATGTCAGTTCTACCACATAAAGCTCCTTAAAACAGGGGCTTACACTAAATTTATATGCATGAGAGAAAGCTAAATGCAACCTTTCTTTCAACATACCTTGTTTTAAGAATCTAAAAACACTAAGCTAACAAAGGTACTGCATTGACTATTTGTAACAATTGCAAATTATACATAGTACAACATTTCGTGTGAATTGTTTTTTAAGTGGCTATAACTTTTATTTTTAATTTTGGGAGAAATACAGTTTGATTTAAAGATGGAACTTAAAAAAAACTGAGTCAGGATTGATTTTAATGCTAGTTTTCTTTTCATATTTAGTTTACCTCCAGAAATAGGAAGAACAATTCCTTCATTACATTTCAGTCCCTGTAAATGCCTAACAGTTATAAGGGCCCTGAGATCTTCAAATGCGCGCTATGGTAGAAGAGCAAAGGATCGTTCTGGGGATAAGGGCGCACACGGCACTTGGAAAACTGGTAGGCAGCGTCTTTGCCTCCTTTCCCCATACCCAGGAGTACTTATACATGTTCTAACTTCTCCAAACTGACAGGAAATTCCTCATCATCATAAGCCCAGGCCTATACTTTCCCCATCCAAAATGATCCTCTAAAGAAGCATCTGAAAGGATGCCACAGAGAGACATCAGGACAGAAAGAGCAGGCCTAAGTGGGAGCTCTGTAGGATGTTTTTTTTTTTTTTCTTATAAAATTTATTGATGAATAATTTAAGTACAATAAACTGCATCTATTAAAAAGGCACAATTTAATGAGTTACAATAGTTATATATATCTGTGAAATCACCACCTTAACAAAAAAAAAATACAGAACATTTCTAGGAACTCCCCCTCCCCCCGCCAAATTCTTCATTTCCTTTACAGTCAATTGTTCCACCTGCCCTTGGCTGCAGGCAAACACTGATCTGCTTTTTATCATTATATAGTAGTTGCATTTTATATAAACAGGATCATATATCGATTACTTTGAAAAACAATATGGAACTTTCTTAAAAAGGTAAACATATGCCTATCATATAATCTAGTTATTCTACTCCTAGGTATATACCCAAAATAAATGGAAACATATGACCATATAAAAACTTTTACACAAATGTTCATAGCAATGTTATTCACTATAACTCCAAACTGAAAACAACCCAAATGCCCGTCAGCCAGTGAATGGATTAAAAAGTGTATTATACTCATATATGGAATAGTATTCTCCAATAATACTAAACTATATTGAATAATATTCAGCAAAAGGAATGAATTACTCATACATAAAACAATAGGGATAAATCTGAAAATCATTAGACTAAATGAAAGAAACCAGACACAAAAGGATGTTTCTTTAAGAGATTCTAAGAAGTTCCCAGCCAGAGTTGAAGGGGAAAACTCCTGCCAGGACACCTGACTAGCTGCCACAGATTGCTTTACACAAGAAGATTGCCTCGGGCATGGAACAGGAGGTTGGTTTGTTTTTTATTTTCTCTCTAGCTTTTTTTTTTCTTTTTTTTCTTTTTTTAAGGAATACTTCTGATTAATGGAAATGGAAGATCCATGGGCAGAAAGTCACCTTCAGAAGAAAAGCTAAGTCCTCATCCCTTTGTCAATTTCAAACCCCATCACCTGGGCTTTCACAAATAACTGCCTTCTATGAAGGCATCTTTGCTAGCCCTGAAATCAGCCTTTACAAGGAGTATTCCTGGACAAAAAGTTACTTCATTTCTTCTTTTCCTCCCTATTGGAAACACATAATGTTTCAGAAGAAAGATCGCCCAAGAGTGCTGGTTTGGGAAGAGGTTCTATAAAAGTGCCATTTGGCCGGCCCAGGCTTAGAACCCAGGTTAGGAGAATTTGGGTTCTTAACAGAACAGCTGTGAGACTTGCTTCACTAGTTTGCCCAGAAAGACCTATATATACCAGAATATCCCTATTCCCCTACTGGTGAGTTAGAGCCTGAAATGAGAGTCATAAACTGCAGGAAGCACTAAACAGTGGGAGCAGTTTAAGTTTTCCATCCAAGGAGATTAAGGAAAGCTTTCTACACGAGCTCCAAAATCGGGGAAACCTCAGCTCTTTTGGGTTCAGTGTTCATAAATGAGTGTGCACCTGAATTTCAATTCAAAAATAATTGTTTTTTTCTGATTCTTCCCATAGAAGTGTTTTTAGGTCCTTGCAAAGTAAGTCTTTTACAACATACTTTAAATGTATTGTTCATGGCATAAAACCTATGATAACCCCATGTGTCAGTAGCTGTCACACCATGTTCCATGAGGGTTCTCTGGGTGACCCCCAGGAAGAGGAAACAATGGTATTTACGGTGGTCAAGTAGCTACGGAGACACTTGCACCTCTTCATCAGAGGAGCAGATCCAGGAACAGAAGTCCTGCATTTACAGGCTCTTCATATCTTGTGCAGGGTTTGGCTGCCAGGCGGCCAGCTCTTGGCACAAGAGAGGATCCATCATAGAACACCACAGGCTGTGAGACCCAGACACAGCATTGATGAGATTGGTACAACATTGGGAACAAACTAGACTTAGCTGTCTACCTTACTCAGCTATCCCTCCTTTATTTCCTCCCTTGTCATTGTCTCCTGCTTTCTTCCTCTGGTGTCTCATCAAGAGAAGCAACTTTCCTCACATTTCTGATTAGGTGCTTTAAGAAATGCTCTACACAAAGCCTCCTCTGTGTAACCCAGATAGGAAAAATTGAACAGGGGCTTTGTGCTGGATGCAACTCCAAGGGCATGAGTCCTTTAGTAGGGCTTCCCCTTTGCCTTTCTCCTTGCCATCCCTTCCTGTCCTCATGGCCACCACATTCACCGTCTGCCAACGAGAGGCCTGCTGCATTCATGGATACGGCACAGAGCTGTTTGCACTCTGATCTGATCATGCTGAGTGTACCACATAAATAGCAGCTCCTGGAAGTCTGTTTTTATTTAATCATGTTTCATGGTAGGATTCTGTAAATTTTCTAAGAATAAGGCAAAAGCCAAAGGAGTATCAGTAACTCTTAGAATCTGAGTTCAGAAATTCTTAGCCAGGCTCCTGTATTTATGCTTTTGTGCTTGTGACAGTGGCTATACCATTAAACAGACTGCCTCCTTCATAAACACAATCTAAACTGTCATACCCACACCAATGCAATAGCCTGTTCACTGACACTAAAATAACAGTAAGGAGAGAAAGGAAAACCCAACTGCAACACTGAAAATACATATATTTTTCAAAGTAAAGCTTCATTCTGGCTGAAAAAATGGAATAAGAAACCTTTTTGTATGAAGTATTCTATGGAAAAGTTGCTCTAAGTTTTGAAGCCTGCAACCCCATTTTTACTTCCTTTTGGTATCCACCTGAAACTACTATGGTGGGCACTTGGATCTCTAGAAAACTCTGTTCATGCCTTAGTTCTGCAATAGAGCTGAGACAATTAGGGCTGATTATCATCAAATCTATTTTGGCTGTACTCTGACCTAGAAGAAAGGTTGGCTGCTGGTTGAGATGGGATGAAAAAGTCTCTCTTTCTGTATCTCTATTTTTCTCCTGGGAACTTTCTTAGGATTGTAATTCAATTCTTCAAGTTTCCAAAAGTTTTTAATCCTCAACTTATATTTACCCTACAGCCTACTTCTCAGGTTCCTATTGATCAAACTATAAAACGTTCTTCCCCTTTCAAGAACCTTTCTAGATGGTGACTCATGGGGCCTCAAGGGGTTTATACCTTGCATTCTTTCATCATGTCCCAACTGGCTTAATATATTCTGAGAAGTGGTGTTACTGAGGTGCTTGGAGCCTTTGCAGAACTCCATCTTCAATGCCAGCACAGAGCTCAATGTGCATTATTGGTGTAAGAGAAACAATTTTCATGTAAGCTTTAAATTTCAAGTGAAAATTTAAATAATTTTCACTTGTTTAAATATAAAATTCAGTCCTATTTTATTTGTTTTTCAATACAAGTGGCTCTCAATTCATACATTATTGCACAATTTGCTTTGTCTCTTATCTGAAGTTCTATTCAGACTAAACAAATCAATGTCCAGTAAGACTGCCTGTCTCAACAGGGGCCACAGAAAAGTAATTACCAGTACAGTTTTTGAAGGTACCTTATCATCATGACTAAAGTGCTGTTTCTGTGAGACATTACAACCAAAAAATGGTTGGACTGATCAAATTTTGGAGAAAGTTCACTTTCACAAACGTTATGTTCACTACTCAGATATACAGCAATGTTTTAAAAAGAAAATAAAGCAAACCATAAACTATAAATAATACTTAGAAAGAGGCTTTGATTTCAAGTCTTTTCAGGGGCTCTAATGGGAATACAACCATATAATAGATTCCAATTCACATTAATAATTATTAATGTACCATTAAACTGACCCAAATAGATGGAAGGAATAATAACTACTCAAGTATAAAATTGTCTTTATGAGTTTTAAGTAATATTATGCAGAACTAAAGTCATTTTTGGTTATGAAATCAATGATCAATCTTCAGCTCACGTAAAAGTACTGTGATAAAATGCCTAGCAGTAGAAGGCTGAAATAAAATTGTATCCTGAAAGCTTATCTTTTATGCTAAAATATAAAATATGATTTATAAAGGAGCCCGGTTCAGACACCAATGTGGGTGCAGGTTCTAGGTAGCAGTTACTCAGTTTTAAACCACTAAGATACCACAGCAACGTCCTTCCAATTAGGAGTGGCTATAGCAGCAGCAGGAGCAGCAGCTGGCCTAGATAAAAGTGCAATTAAACAGATAAGCAAATGGGGATCTGCTTCAGTTAAATATTAGGGCAGCTGAGGCTTGCACTCTCACTAAAGGAAAAGATGCATTATACCAAAGTCGTTTGCTCCAGCAATATTTCCCTTCCAATGTTATTTTGTTTAAACTGAGAGGATGCAAAGCAAGCTATATTGGTCAATGGCAGCGTAAGAAGCGGGGACCAAAGGGGCTTAGTCTTGTAGTGTAGTGGGGGGAAAAGCAAATGTCCACAAAGGTTGCTGTCTGGGATTAGACCTTCGCAGTGGTGTACTGTGAGAAGGAAACGACACCCTAAAATTACATTAGCTTTGCAGTGACTTGTTCAGAGAAGCTTGAACAGTGGAGTTCATACCTATTCATTATTAACGTTGGAAAGTTTTGGCATGCACTTCAGAGCTCCTGTATGTGTTGATCATTGAGGTTGCCATAGTGAATGTGAAGAAGTCAACTCAAGTTCAGGGAAAAGGAGAGTGGAACTGCCTGCCCTTTATATCCATGCAAATCCTCAAATGTTAAGACATAAACTAATCACCCAACATTCAAATTTGTTTCCAAGTTGCACAGTTTGTCTTATGAACAAAATTAACTTAACACATCTTTTTTCATACTTCAAATGTACTTGAGTTAATAATCTGTCATAATCATATATTAATATAAATGAGGTGCTTCATTCAGAAATGCACTGCATTTTTGTCAAGTAATTATCATTTCCAGGGTGAATGAAGACTAGATAAATTTAAGGGATATAGAGCATGAAATATAGAAGGTTTTCCAACCCAAGGAAGACAACATGCAAAAAGGGCTAACTTGAACAAAAAGAAGTGTTAAGAGATACCTCAAATGCTTAATAATATTTAGCCACATCCTATAACACCATTAAAAATTATATTCTGGTTGAAATAGTCCTATTATGGGAAAAAGCAACAACAACATGATATTAAGTGCCACTCCTCTAAACTTGGTACTAAGGGGTGGACACAAAAGATGAGAAACATATTCCAAACAGCAAAGGAGCATATAATCTAACAGGGGTAGAGACAGACACCAAATAGTCCATGTGTTTCATTACATTGCCCAGCTCCCTTGTAGTTAGATTGAAGCCATGTGACTAGTTTTAGCCAATGGACTTGATAAAAAATGGCACTGCTTACTTCCAGGCTATGGGTCTGTAAATCAGCAACCCTAGAACCCATGTGTCAAGTTGGCAAAGTCACAAGATCAAACTGATCTGGGTTCCCTGATTAGAAGGGAGCTACTTTGAAGGGCCACTGAACCCACAGTAAACAGTGCATGTGTGAGAAATAAACTTTTATATCTTAAAGCCAATGGGACCTGGGGGTTTGTTAGTTACCACAAAACAGCCTAACCTTGGCAAATGCATAAAGCCTACATAGAAATAATTAGAGAACAATTTAATTCAGGCTACCATTGGATGGTCAAGGTACAGTTAATGATCGGCAAAGAGTTCGGACAAAGTAATGAAAGGGTGGTCCTTGGAACTGTTCGGAGAAAAGGGAGCATGTTTCAGGGAGAGGAAATAGTAAGATCCAAGTGAGAACTCTAGCAATTGGATTGACTGGATCACGGAGTAGATTTTTTCAGAAAGGGAGGCATTTTTGTCATCAGGCAGTCTGTGAATTGCTTCATTTTCTTGCTACTTATTAACCTAACCCAGGTGTCTCCTCTCAAAGGCCTAACAGTCGATGCTTAGGCCATGAGCCTTTCCTTGCAAAAATACTAGAAAGGAATCTAAAAGGTCTACCTAATTTTCTACCTTTCATTCACAAAGTACCAGCCAGGGATTCAGGTAAGGTTTTTATTCCACTTTTCCACAATCTAGTCAAGCTCTAGTCTCTGCAAAGGTGGAACCAAAACTGTACAATCCCCCGCACTCTCCTGTTTCTGATTCTAAGATTATAGTGATCTTCAGGGCCCAGAAGCCCTGCCGCACTACAGTGGTACTCATTTGTCTGTCCATTTGTTGATCCATCCACTCACTCCATTCCTCACTACTTCCTTGAGGTCAAAACACCAATTAGGTGTGGTTCCTATCACTGAGAGGCCTGCAGTCTAATTGAAGAGATGAACAAGAGTCAATTATAATAAATGTGATAAAAGTAAACATATGATGTCAGGGGAGTACAGAGGACTGACAGACTAATAAAGCTCAGGCATTAGGAGTGTCAGAAAAGGTTTTCAAAGTGGGGGCAACATCTGCATTGACTTTTTAAAAATGAACATTAAGTTTACTAAACAGAAAAGAGAAGGAAAGACAGTAAAATAGAAAAACAAAATACATGTAGACACAGACATGAAAAAAAGTTGTTGGAGAACTGTGAGTAGTTAAAGAGAGTTGTGTTATAGGTTGGGGGATAGGAGAGTGGTAAAAAATGGGCTGTACAAATTACTTAGAGCTTTGTAGGCCATATTGGAAAGTTTGGACATTATTCTGTAAGAAATGTAAAGTATAAAGTACAGTATGTGAAAGAGTGAAACCATCAGACTTAATTCTAATGGAAGATAATTTTATAAATTATATAAGAATAAGATTAAGAGCAGGGAGTTAGGAAACTTTTGAGTTTTTCAAGCAAGAGACAATGAGATTTTCTGTGTATATCAACACCATTATCAATGCATTCTAGAGAGACTTAGGAGGAGAGCTAAGAACAGGAAAGTGAATCAAGATGAGGAAGACGCTGACACCCAGGTCTGTTTGAGTGTTTGGGTGGTGGGCCTTTAACTAAGACAAGGCATAGGAGAGGGAAGTTTGCGGTAATGACTAATGAGGTTGATTTTAGTTATAAGACATTTGAGGTCACTGCAAGACGCATGGGAGGGGATAAGTAAGGAGAAGATGGAAATTTAAAATTCATACTTCAGGAGAGAAGTCTTATGCACAGATGGACCTTTATCTTCCTGGGGTGTGGGTTGTAGCTAAGCCAGGAAAGTCAATCAGATTTCCAAAAGATGGCATGGGGGCATGATGGGTTGTGAAGGATAGCATCAAGGAGGATGATTAGCAGTGTTAAATGAAAGAGAAAGGTCAAGTAAGGTAAGGCCTAAATGTGATGTCCTATGGATCTGTCCATTAAAAGGTAGAGTAAAAGATTATCTACCTCTCATTGAGCCCCGGGGTTACCCTGTCATTTTGTACAACTAGTGCCTCTTCTCCATTTGACTATCCCTTTCTATAAACAAGTCTGATGTTGAATAAAGACAGCATGCTCCCCCCCTTAAATTTTTTATTTTATTATTTTTAATTGACACATTCAAAGCCAGAAGTTTTAAAATGTTTTGTCCTGCTTTGTAATCAAGTACCTAACAAAGTTTACAGAATGATGCTACTTTTTAATCAATGATATCTGTCTAAGTAAGCATTATCTACAATCACAGGGAACCAACAGTATTACACATATTTATGGGGTACAGTGTGATATTTCGATATACGTATACAAAGTGTTACAACCAAATCAAGATAATTAGCATATCTATCACCTCAAACATTTATCATTTCTTTGTGTTGGGAATATTCAAAATCTGCTCTTCCAGCTATTTGAAAATATACAATAAATTGTTGTTAATTATAGTCAGACTATAGTGCTATAGGACATTATAATTTATTCTTCCCATCTGGGTGTACTTCTGTATCCATTAACCAACCTCTGCCTACTCCTCTTTTTGGAATTGTCTTTCACGCCAACTATCCAATGTTTATAACAACTCCTACTAGTCATAGCTTTCTGGATCACAAGTGGACTCCTGACCCACACTGATCCAATCAGGATCTCTTTTTGTTGCTTGAGAGTATAGTTAGACTATGTTAAACATTATTGCTATAAAGCTCTGTAAAGTATGGGTGAATTTCAAACTACCTATGATTTAATGTTATGGGGGAGTCTGATCTATGTAAACATTTGAATTTGTCTTAAGTCAGTAGTACTCCCTTGCTTTCAGTTTGGCTGTTGAAATGATTTCCCTCAAAGTCAAGTTCTGCTGAAATCATATCACACTCTTCTACATGCAAAAGCCCTATTCAAGTAAACTATGTCTCCATCCCCTGGATATATCTTATCCCTTTTTCTGCCCTCCCCTACACCAGCATTTCCCCCAAATCCTAGGCCAGTCATGAAAAACTATATTACTGAACTGCAGCAAGCAATTATTCCTGGATGCCCAAACAAAGGATCACATAAGACTTAAGTCAATGTTGAGCTTGAGAAGCTGAGAAGCAGCTCATAAAGTCTAGCCTGCCCAAGACTTCAAAATAGTACCTACTTTACCACATTCACATCAGACCTACTAAGCTCAAACTCACAATCTACCCACAGTTACCACCTATACCAGGGTGAGAAGGAATGAGTATGAGGGGAAGATGCCATGGCTTCCAGCTTTCAGTAGGTACAGACTACTGATGGAGTGATAGAGATTCTTCTTCCCCCTGAAGACATTGCCCCTTATAAGGGCTACCCAGCAAACCCCGATCTGATAGTAAAAAAGGAAGCCTCCTAGGCAGGTCCTTACCATTTCATACCACTAATGAACTATGAGCATTCGGTGTTACTGGTCTCTCAAAATCTTGAGCAGGAAAGAACTTAAAAGAAGGAGAGAGGGAGAGAAAGGGCACCGATGTATAAAACAGAAGGGGAATGGAGGTCCATGGAAATACGCAAAACAGGGAAAAGAATCGAAAGAGCAAGAGAATATGTTACAAACTCCAAAAAGCAAATTTAGCCCGAGGTTTTGAAACAACATTTTCCTGCTTTGTAATGAATTACATAAGAAAGTTTAGAGAATGATGTTACTTTTTAATTGAGGATATCTTAGTAAGCATTATCTACAATCTGCAGGGCACTAACAGTATTATTCTTAGTTATCCTATTTTCATATATTTATGACCTTGTTTCTTCATCTTAAAATAAGAGGCCCTAGAACTGAATGTGTCTCAAGTCCATCCAGTCTTGAGAGTTTCCATGGGAAGAAGGTAGGTATGGTCCCCAGGGATGCATGTCTTCTCGCAGCACTACAGAACATTCAAACCTAAAAACACTGGGTAGTTACTAATTTAATTAAAGTGTTCTGCCTAAAAAACCATTAGAAAATCACTCCCTTTCACTGAGAAAGGCAAGCACATGATTACTTACTAGGATTCAGTACTGGGTTTTTGACACATCTGACATATCATCATCACAGCTCATTCACATAACTAGTAGCAGAGCCCAGTGGTAAGAACAAACTTAGGAGCTGGCCTGCCTGGATTTGAATCTTGGTTGTATTGAATAAGCAACTTAGACAGATTGCATATTTCTCTGTGCCTTGGTTTCTCATCTGTAAGATAAGTATATCAATAATACCAACTTCACAGAATTTATATAGGAGTAAATGAGTTAACGGTAAAGTACAAATGGTCCCCAATTTTGGATGGTTCATTTATGATTTTTCCACTTTACAATGGTATGAAAGTCACATGCATTCAGTAGAAACTAGACTTTAATATTTGAATTTTGATATTTTCCTGGGCTAGCAACATGCCCAATGAGACTCTCTCATGATGCTGGGTGGCAGCAGCTAGCCACAGCTACCAGTCAGCCACGAAATCACAAGGGGAAGCAAACAATAGAGTGTACTGTGTTGCCATATGATTTCTGCCCAACTGTATTTCAAGTACTGTGAGCACGTTTAAAGTATGATAAGCAAAGCTATAATGTACAATAGGTTAGGTGCATTGAATGCAGTTTTGACTTACGATAGTTTCCACTTACAATGGCTTAATCAGGATATAACCCCATCATTAATGGAGGAGCAGCTGTATTGAGAACAGTACCTGGCACTAAATAGCGGTATTTGTTTAAAAAGATTTTAAAATCTAAGTGCATTATTGGCCCTATTTTACAAGGTGTTAGTCCATTCTCACACTGCCAGAAAGAAATACCTGAGACTGGGTTATTCATAAAGAAAAGAGGTTTAATTGACTCCCAGTTTAACATGGCTGGGGAGGCCTTAGGAAACTTACAATAATGGCAGAAGGCAAAAGAGCAAGTCTTACATGGAGGCAGGCAAGAGAGCAAGCCAGAGCAGGGAAAACTGCCTTATAAAACCATCAGATCTCCTGAGAACTCACTCACTATCATGAGAACAGCATGGGGAAAATGCCCCCATGATCCAATCGCCTCCCTCCCTTGATATGTGGGGATTATGGGGATTACAATTCGAGATGAGATTTGGGTGCGGACACAGAGCGAAACCATATCATTCCGCCCCTAGTCCCCCCCAAAACTCACATCCTCATATGCAAAACACAATCATGCCTTCCCAACAGTCCCCCAAAGTCTTAACTAATTTCAGCATTAACTCAAAAGTCCACAGTTCAGTCTCATCTGAGACAAGGCAAGTCCCTTCCAACTATGAGCCAGTAAAATAAAAAATAAGTTAGTTCCTCCCAAGATACAATGGGGGTACAGGCATTGTGTAAATACACCTGTTCCAAATGGGAGAAATTGGTCAAAACAAAGGGCCTGCAGGCCCCATGCAAGTCTGAAATCCAGCAGGGCAGTTACCTCTGACTCCATGTCTCATATCCAGGTCACACCGATGCAAGAGGTAGGCGCCCAGGGTCTTGGGCAGCTCTGCCCGTATGGCGTTGCAGGGTACAGCCCCCCTCCTGGCTGCTCTCACGGGCTAGCAATGAGTGTCTGTGGGTTTTCCAGGCACACACTGCAAACTGTGGGTGGATCTACCGTTGTGGAATCTGGAGGACCGTGGCCTTCTTCTCACAGCTCCACTAGGCAGTGGCAGTGGGGACTCTGTGTGGGAGCTCCAACCCCACATTTCCCTTCTGTACTGCCCTAGCAGAGGTTCTCCATGAGGGCCCTGACCCTGCAGCAGACTGCTGCCCGGACATCCAGACATTTCCATATATCCTCTGAAATCTAAGCAGAGCTTCCCAAAGCTCGATTCTTTCTCTCTTTTTTTTTTTTTAAGTTGTGATAACAGATTTTATTCAGAACAATTGCAAAGGAGAAAGAAATCCAGGTTCAATTTCAAATACAGCATGGACAAGTGGAGATTCATAGCCAAGGAAGAGGGTGAGGTCAATGGATGGAAAATTACTGAGAGGAAACATCACATATAAGGGAGATTCTGGCTAAACTGACTTGATAGGATTCTTGGTGAAGGTGGGCCAGGATGATCACATACCAAAGGTTATGGGGCTGAGGAATTTGAAAATCCACCTTCAGTTCTTTGAAAATCTGCTGTCTATGTCACTACAATTAAATTATAAGTGCAAGTGAGTTGTTGGCAAGGCAGCATGCCAAAGCTGAGTTAAATAGCTAGGAAGCCTCTACAGATAAGAATCCTTTTTTTAAAATCAAATTTTGTCAGTAAGTATTCTTAAAAAGGTGAGCTTACAAAAGCCAAAGTGATTGAACATTGTTTCATGGTCTATGCAGTCAATTTTCATCTTCCTTATGGCCTGAAAACAAGTGGCCATGAGCAATGAGCATTTTTTAAAGTTTTATTTTATTTATTTTTTATTTTAAGTTCTAGGGTACATGTGCAGGATATGCATTGTTACACAGGTAAATGTGTGCCATGGTGGTTTGCTGCACCTATCAATGCATCACCTAAGAATTAAGCGCAGCATGCATTAGCTATTTTTCCTGATGTTCTCCTTTCCCCCACCCTGCTGACAGACCCCAGTGTGTGTTGTTCCCCTCCCTGTGTCCATGTGTTCTCATTGTTCAGCTCCCACTTATGGGTGATAACATGTCGTGTTTGGTTTTCTGTTCCTGCATTAGTTTGCTGAGGATAATGGCTTCCATCTCCGTCCATGTCCCTGTAAAGGACATGATCTCATTCCTCTTTATGTCAGCATGGTATTCTATGATATATGTACCACATTTTCTTTATCCAGTCTATCACTAATGGGCATTTGGGCTGATTCCATGCCTTTGCCATTGTGAATAGTGCTGCAGTGAACATACGCATGCATGTATCTTTATAGTAGAATGATTTCTATTCCTCTGGGTATATGCCTAGTAATGGGATTGCTGAGTCAATTGGTATTTCTGGTTCTAGGTCTTTGAGGCATTGCCACACTGTCTTCCACAATGGATGAACTAATTTACATTCACACCAACAGTATAAAAGCATTCCTATTTCTCCACCACCTCACCAGCATCTGCTGTTTCTTGACTTTTTAATAATTGCCATTCTGAAGAGTGTGAGATGGTATCTTACTGTGGTTTTGATTTGCATTTCTCTAATGATCAGTCATGTTGAGCTTTTTTTTCATATATGTGTTAGCTGCATAAATGTCTTCTTTTGAGAAGTGTCTGTTCATGTCCTTTACCCGCTTTTTAATGGGGTTGTTTGTTTCTTTCTTGTAAATTTGTTAAAGTGCCTTGTAGATTCTGGTTATTAGATCTTTGTTAGATGGATACCTAAACCTCAACTCTTGACTTTTGTGCATCCACAGGTCCAACACCACATGGAAGCTGCAAAGGCCTGGGGCTTGCACCCTCTGAAGCAACGGCCAGAGCTGTACGTTGGCCCCTTTTTGCCATGGCTGGAGCAGCTGGGAACACAGGACACCAAATCCTTAAGCTGCACACAGCAGTGGGGCCCTTGATCCAGTCCACAAAACAATTTCTCTCTCCTAGGACTCTAGGACCATGATGGAATGGGCTGCCATGAAGACCTCTGACATGCCCTGGAGACATTTTCCCCATTGTCTTGGCAATTAACATTTAGCTCCTCTTTACTTATGCAAATTTCTGCAGCAAGCTTGAAATTCTCCCCAGAAAACGGGTTTTTCTTTTTTTTTTTTTAATCTAAGCAACTTTTATTTCATTTTACTTATTTTTCTGTTTTTTATTATACTTTAAGTTTTAGGGTACATGTGCACAACGTGCAGGTTAGTTACATATGTATACATGTGCCATGCTGGTGTGCTGCACCCATTAACTCGTCATTTAGCATTAGGTATATCTCCTAATGCTATCCCTCCCCCTTCCCCCCACCCCACAACAGTCCCCAGAGTGTGATGTTCCCCTTCCTGTGTCCATGTGTTCTCATTGTTCAATTCCCATCTATGAGTGAGAACATGCAGTGTTTGGTTTTTTGTCCTTGCGATAGTTTACTGAGAGTGATGATTTCCAATTTCATCCATGTCCCTACAAAGGACATGAACTCATCATTTTTTTTGACCCAGCCATCCCATTACTGGGTTTTTCTTTTCTATCGCATCATCAGGCTGCAAATTTTCCAAACTTTTAGGCTCTACTTCTCTTTTAAACATAAGTTCCAATTTCAAATCATCTCTCTCAAGTTCAAAGTTCCACAGATCTCTAGAGCGAGGCACAATGCCACCAGTCTCTTTACTAAAACACAGCAAGAGTGACCTTCACTCCAATTCCCAACAAGTTCCTCATCTCCATTTGAGACCACCTCAGCCCGAATACGAACTCCATTGTCCACACCATTATCAGCATTTTGGTCAAAACAACTCAACAAGTCTCTAGGAAGTTCCAAACTTTCCACATCTTCCTGTCTTCTTCTGAGCCCTCCAAACTGTTCCAACCTCTATCCATTACCCAGTTCCAAAGTCGCTTCCACATTTTCAAGTATCTTTATAGCAGTGCCCCCAACTCCGGGTACCAATTTACTGTATTAGTCCGTCCTGCCACTGCTATAATGTAATACCTGAGACTGGGGAATTTATAAAGAAAAGAGGTTTATCTTGCTCACAGTTCCACATGGCTGGGGAGGCCTCAGGAAACTTACCATCATGGCAGAAGGTGAAGCAGGTACATCTTACACGGTGGCAAGTGAGAGAGAGAGCAAGAGCAAGAAATACCGCCTTATAAAACCATCAGTTCTCATGAGAACTCACTCACTGTCATGAGAACAGCGTGGAGGAAACCCCATGATCCAATCCCCTCCTGCCTGGCCCCTCCCTTGACACGTGGGGATTACAATTCAGGATGAGATTTGGGTGGGCATACAGAGCCAAACCATAGCATAAGGGAAGAAACTAATACTTACAAAGGGTAAGTAAATGGAGTTCAAAGTCACCTAGGGAGTAAATTGTGAAGCTAGGATTCAAACAGACCAAGACTCCAGAGCTTGTAGATTTTACTGCCACAGACAAAATGACTTATGTAAGGACAGAGTACATTGAAATAATTACCTAGGAACAGACACTGGGAATATATGACTCTTCTATTTGACTAGAGTAGGAATTTTCAATGATTTCCTATGGACTTTTATAATGTAAAAGTTAAAAAATTTTATGTCCTTTTAATGCCATACTTGCGTATTATCTTAAAGTTTGGTGCTCATTAACTTTCCCATCCACATGTACTCCAGATCATGAAAACAACAAAAATACTAAATAAGCCCATGTCTTTCAAAAAAAAAAAAAAAAAAAACCTGACTTTTCACTATATCACCTTAGATTAAAATAGTAAGTTCTCACTTTGCTCAGGTACTGTGGTAAGAATCAACATTATCTCACTGGATCCTCATAATAATCGTCTAACTTACAAAATGAATAAACAAAAGCTCAGAATATTTAAGTAAATTCCCCAAGCTCCCACAGCTAACAAATGGCAAAGCTAGGATTTCAACCGTCTCTGCTTGACTCTAAACTATTCTCCTACACTATTTCCTTTAGAACCATGCCAACTATGGGATCATTTTACATTCTTCACAGATATCATCTCATCAAGACAGGGCCTTGGCATTTATATAAACATTAGCCTACTGTGAGCAAATAAAATGTTAACTGTCTCCAAAGAGATTAAAGAATGGGGCATATAAAGATGGAACAACAAAAATTCAAGTGATAAATTCTATTGGGGTGACAAAGAATAACAACAATAATTTTTATTTCTATTATATTTTACAACTTTGTAAACTGTTTCTGACTTTCTGATAGATGTAAGAAGTAAGTTTATTTAACAGCCCTTGAGTAAACTGCATAAGCAATCCGACCCCCATCAGTAAATATGCAGGGACATTCTGAAGACGGAATGAGCTCATGCAAGAAGATGCCCAGTAGAGCACCCAGGCAGGACAGGCACAGTGTAGGTGCTCAACTCATGCCAAGATCTGCCACTTTACAGCTGCTCATGCCTAGCACAAAGAATGGCACACAGGGTCCTTTTAAAATGTCTGAGAGGAATGTGCTATGATCTCAGTCTTCTAACAGGATTCACCTTTTCTACAATTGCCTATTTTCTAAACTCAGCTCTGAAATGAGCTATTCTCTGTTTCACTCTTTTTCACATTATCCAAAATAATTCAATGTCCACCTTTTCCTTTGGGAAAATCAAAGGTTGACATGGCTACCTTTCGAACTCAAGCTGTTAAAGATCCTTTCTTGTGTTCAAAAGTTTTACTGATTTTGAAAGGTCTTATTGATAAAAACACAGAGAAACTCGGGAAAAGGACAAAGAGAAAAAAGAAGAAAGAGAAAGAATAAAGAAGCCAGAAAATAAAGCGAAGGAAGAGAGCCCAAGAGGAGCAGAAAGAGGCAATAGGCTACTGAAGGCATAATTGCCAGCCGTCTTAGAAACTAGCTCATGTAACAATCATGCAGCATTATTTTTAAAAACCAAGGGGAAAATATTTACATAAAACCCAAAAGATATATGCTCTTTGTTAAGTGCTGCAAAATGACAATGTAATCAATTCATTAATTCATGAATTAGTCTGTGTGATGTTTACTTCTGGCGCCATTAGCATTCCTGAGCTAAATATTTAAAAGAATAAAAAGGAAATTTAAGAACTAAAGATAGAATATATTCTTTCTGTTGTTTTTGTTACTCTATTTTTTTGGCTATGTTTGTATGGTTTTAGTCATTTATTTAGGGCTTTTAATGAAATGAGTGACATGAAACCATCCAACTCCCTCTTGAAGACCTCTGTCTCCAAGATATGTATAAAAGTCACACAAATTTTAAATAATTTAAAACAAAGTTATGCAGAAAACTCACGTAAATTGTAAGCATTCTTCTAATTGTGCTTATAAATAATAGTTTCAAAAGCAGATATGTTACAATAAACACATATTCAGAATAAATTAGGCCTTAATTATGTTTAGCAAATTTTATGTCCTCATTAAAAACAGAATTGCCACAATAAACATGACTTACCACCAGAATTAACTCTGCCACAATTGTCTACTCTTCCCAAACATTCTTTGTGTGCTCTCGCTCCACACTTAAAACATAAATAGCCTTGATAAAATGTTCCCCTGAAAGGTGAAATAAGAGAGTGGTATATTAAACGGTGCAAAATTCTGCCCATATGAAATTAGTGCAAGAAGAAGAAAGAAAGTATCAACAATGCTCTTCAAGGTACCCCCTCAGTAGAGGGAGAGGAGCTTGCCAGAGCTTCTGAAAGGACTGTCCAGGCAGAAAGCCTGGCAAAGGTTTGTGGGATCCAGACTGCTAAGGCAAATTTCCCACTTTAGAACCTATTGGCTAGAGGGTTAGAAAAGTCTGAAATACTTAGCAATTATATCAGTTCCTTTAAACTGAAAACCAGGACTGAGCAGGCTTACCTCAGGAGCATCTGGCAGACTTTGCAGGATGTGACTCGAGTGAAGGTGTGCATCTTGAAGTCGTGGAAATTGGAGTCTGCGTAGTCTGGCCTTATGTTAGACCTATAAAAAGGAAAAAAATAACTTTCTATAGAAAGTTTCACAACAAAGCTGAAATTTAGTCATCTAAACCCTAAATTCATCAAAATGACATCAGGTAGAGATCTGATTTAAGCAAAATGACTACTAAATGTGCAATGTTTTCTAAGCCAAAAGTATGCTATGCATTAAAATATGTACCAGAATCTGGTTGTGTGGGCATAAGCAACCTGGAAGGACATAGCAACCTAATCCTCCTCAGAACTGAGCATTCTCAGAGAACTTTAACAAATGGCCACATAGCTCAACTTTCCTGGAAAAAAAAAAAAAGAATCCACTGGATACTCATCCTATCTGATAGTTCCTTGTCTGTAGCCACACCACTGAAATATAAACTAGCAGGTGAGGGTAGGAGGGAGAAGAGGGTCATCTCTAAATAGATGTGTGGACAACATAATGGTCCATAACAAGGAATACAGTAATTTTATAGAAAGTTTTAAAATAAAGCATTAGTGTGATCATTAAAAAATTAACATTTCACTTTACTCACAATCTAAGTAATAACGAAACAAAATAATTTTACCATTTATTTTATATTTTATTTATATTATACATACAAAAGTTATTTTGCACACCACAAACTAATATTCTTTGTTATTTACTCTGTGCCAGAGACCGTGACAACCATATGACATTCATTTCTTCATTTAATCTTCACATCAATCCTAACTGCCTGGCACGAATAAATATCACTAGTTTACAAATAAGAAAACTGACACTTACTCTAAAGTAAAGCTTACCCTTAAAGAAAACAGCATGATTGGGAACTCTAACTCAGGTCTTTGCTCTTGGCCACTGAAACTATAGCTCAAGGAGGAGATTCAGCAATGTTCATATTAAAATAATCAAATTTTTGTACTTAGTAGGTATTTTGAAAACATTTGACATTTTTTTTACATTATTCTTGGCTTAGCTATTTCGGTTGCTGCAAAAGTAATTGAGGTTTTTGCTATTATTTTCGATGGCAAAACAAGGCAGAAAATTAGACTAGGATAAGTTAAAGATGGATACAAATCAGGGGTACACCTAGAAAGCTAAAATGATATGCTCCAAGACGTTACACGCAATTTGAGAGATTGTAGGAAAAGCTTGAGATACTGATGAGCCAGGATTTCCCCTTTTATAGAATACAGCAACTCTCAACCACACAGAATCCTGGTGAAATGAAGCATAACACAGGCAGGCGACCAGGCATCAATCTCTGAGGTACCAGGAGATGCCTTATGAAAAAACATTCGCAAAGGCAATTGGAGTAGCAGGCAGTGATGCAGAAGTGTCAGAGAGGTCAGCCTTCCAATCCATCTGCTGAATATGAGCGTGCTAAAAATGAAATCAAATATTAGTGCCATCTGGGATTTCTCTGCTCTGTGCTTCTGGTGACCTCACTTTTTCGGAAAATGTTCCACTGCATGCTGAGAATTATGGACATTTCCATAGAGGCATTTTTGTGTTACTGATTAAAAATTGCAGAGCTTTTCTACAGAAAAGGAGACACAGGAACATATAAGGATCTAGAAATAAAACTTTCCTCACATTGTTCAGAAAACATTTGATTCTTGAGTCCATAAAGCCATGCATTGAAAACTCCATCAAAACCTGTTTCCTTAGTCAGGAAGGGCTGTTGGTTCATTTGTTTCTGAGTATCAAGGTGATAGGGTCATAGATGATTTGTCAAATAAGTTTGAGTCCTGGCAACCCAAAAAATTCATCAACCTGGAGTTTTCAAACAGAAGTACATCTCCTTCAGGCAGAAACTCATGTAAATAAGTTCCAAACAGGTAAGAAGTTAATTAATTTCAAAAATCTGCCTCGGACACAGGTGGAACATCCACATGCACACACACAAACATACCGGAGTTGTGTTTGGACCACTGGTATTTAAAACTTTCATGAACTAAGAATAAGCTGAACTTTCAGAAAATAAACAACTGAAAGGGGGAACCACAAAGCCACTAAGATATTTTACAAAAAAATTATGATGAAAAAGGTTCTGAAAATATTGTTAACAGTAGCTGCCCTATGGGAATAAAGACTTCAAGTGGTAGGTAAAAGAGTAGAAAGAAACTATTAGAATTATTTGAAAACTATAATGGTAAATTATTTTTAAAATCTAGAATCAAACACTAAAGAATAGATGTTAACTCTATGACCCCGAAACCGCTGCTGAGGCAGTATTGAATAAAAAGCATAGGTAAGGACAGGAATCTGAAACTAGACCACCTGGGCTTACATCCTAACTTGCAAATCCGTAGCAGCGTGATCTTAGTCAAGTTAGTGAGTATAAAACAGGAATACTAATAAAACCAAACTCATCAAGTGATATATGTAACGTGCTTAGAACACTGTCTGACCCATATTTGGTGTTCAATCAATGTTGGCTACAATTTATGAAGTGCTGATTCCAAATCCATATAATAAGGGTGTGATCATGATAGTGCTGTGTGAGTGGTAAAGAGTCCCTTTTTAGGTCTGTGACCAAGTCCCCAGAGGACACCCATTCTTCTGAGAATATCCAGCACAACGACTTATATGCTCAGTGTCCTTGGGACTAGGAATCCATATGTAATTATTGAAGTGCAAGAGGGTAACTCAAGAGATGGCATGTATGAAAAACCTCATGTATGAAACTGTGATCCCTTCAGTTCGCACTGAAGTACAAACTGAGGAGATCATATATGGTCCGTGGCCTGGGGGGGTGCAGAAACCAAAGACAGTAAGCTGGCTGGATGAGAAGGGTTGCGAAAGTAGATTGCAGCAGAAGACGACAGAAATGTCAGGATTACGGATTTGGAGAAACAAAAAATTAAAATGGTCAAAAGAGGCATTTATTTCACATCTCTAATGTACCAGGTACATCACTAGGCTCTTCATATACTTTTTCACATTTACTTCTCAGAACAAATCTACAAGGCAGAGTCATTCATCCATTTCATAAGTATTTACTGAGTAACTACCATATGCACAGGCCCTTGGGCAGGAACAGAAAGAAGCCTCCTTCAGCTGGAGTGAAATGAGCAAAGAGATGAGATAGGTTGGCAGGGGCCAAGGAAAGAAGTGAGATTTTAGACAGGATTGACATCACATTTAGTTGAGGAAGAAAAGAAAAAGTTCTGCTGCTACTACATAGAGATTTCCTTTATAGTAAGACAAGTGTGGATATAGTAGGACCAATCACGGGGTTGGGTTGTCTGCAGATGAGTGCTGAGTGTCAAACAGATTAGTTAACTTGTTCAGTCATGCTGATATACATAAAGAATTCCATTTTAGTAATCTGCCTTAACATATGACAATTTACTTTTGAGAATGTCAATGGAATCTTGTAGATTAATCAAATGTTCCCATTTCTTTTGCTTCACATAGAACTCATTATGAATATAACTAATCAGGCAATCAAACATTTATAGGGCAAGGAATGTTGACACTCTTAGGGCTTCATATAGCTTTACATGTTGTCCTTAGATGGTCTCTTCTCACCTGGCTCCATCACAGGCCTTAAGTTGAAGACCTCACTTTCCCCCTAGCCTGGACCTCTTTGTTTTCCAGATATGCATTCCCAACTGCTCCTCAGGCATCTCAAATGCAGCACATACCAAACTCAATTTCCATGCGTTTCCTGACATATCTGATTCATTTACTCCATCTTCCAACCTGGGAACTTCAAAATCACAATGAATTTTTCCCTCTCCCTCACACTCTCTACATATTCATTTTCTCTTAACCTTTCCTCTGATTCAATTTTTCCTTCCCTGAAATCATGACCAATTTCGGTCAATTCAAGCTTTAAAATACCTCCTCAAAAACTCAGGTTCCATACAAACACATATACACACCCGCACACCCACACACACCCTATCCTATTGGTTTTGTTTCTCTAAAGAATCCTAATATAGACACACTAGAAAATCATGTTAGATAGGTTTACTGGGGCCAGTTACCAGAGAAGGAGATGGAAGCAATGCTGAAATTCAGATACATCAGCCTCCATAACACTTTATGCAACATCTGATGCCAAGTAGACCTCCTAGGCTTTCAGTAACTTTGTACTGCCCTAAAAGTAGCATTAAAAGTACTTGTAAGTCCGCATCCCCACTGACCTATGTGGAGGGTGCATCTTCTCCTTTTTACCAGTCTCCCCTTTATAGTCATCAAACATTCTACCAGGAAAATTAACGCTAGATATTCATAGCTGATAGAAGTCAGAAAAACATGCTATTACTGTAACATTTTCTTCATTTGTTTTCAAAAGCTGCCTTTTGCCACATTATCAGATAGAAAGATGGAAGAAGTAAAGATAGAGACATTTTTACTAAACCAAAAAAAATTACCTCTTATGTGAAAGAACACTGAAGAAAAACATGGTTCACTAAATTTCAATTAAATCTCAGAATTTATGTTTACTTACATATTCCTCTCTTTATTGTGAGAAAATATTTAACCTTTGATATGGTTTGGTTGTGTCCCCACCCAAATCTTATCTTGAATTGAAGTTCCAATAATCCCCACGTGTCGTGGGAGGGACCAGGTGGAAATAATTGAATCGTGGGGGTGGTTTCCCCCATCCTGTTCTCATGATACTGAGTTATTTCTCATGGGATCTGATGGTTTTATAAGGGGCTTCCCCCTTCACTGGGCACTCATGCTTCTCCTTCCCGCCACCATGTGAGAAAGGATGTGTTTGTCTCCCCTTCTACCATGACTATAAGTTTTCTGAGGCCTCCCCAGCCATGCTGAACTGTGAGTCAATTAAATCTCTTTTTTAAATAAATTACCCAGTCTCAGGTATGTCTTTATTAGCAGTGTGAGAACAGACTAATATTTTTACAAAAAACTATAATCGTACTCATACATATATTTCAGTAATAAGTCTGACAATGTAGTTAGTAATACAATGTAAAATAATACATATGATTTTTTAAACATACATGCTTAAAATGAGCATTTTTCTGTATTTTAACTGTAAATTTAAAAATCCCTATGTCATTTTAGTAATATAGTTATAGGATAAAGGAAGCAAATCCTAGCAAGATGAAATCATCTGTAATGATCATGACCAATTACAGAGGAAATAAGATGAGAACCAATTTATGACATCATGCTGTCTCATGCTCTAACAGTATTAACAATCAAGTATTACCAGTATGGACATTGTGGCAATTATGTAGTATACGTAAAACGGTTTATTTCATCATATTGCATTGAAAGTAAAAGTAAGAGAGCTGGAAGCAAATGTCAGTGCTTCAAAAAAAACCTGTCTGAATGCAACAGGCCTTTTTGTACCAAAAACACATCGATTTATAAAAATGTATTCACACACATAGCTTTGTGTGTGTTGCTAAAATACAGAAAATATACATTTTGGCAAACAGATACCAAATACAGATTACTTATTTGAGAATGTCCTTTAGAAATATGCTGAACAGTCTTATTTTTATTATTATTAATACATACAATTATTTTTCTCCATGATACAACAAGTTAGATCTCTTCTTGCATCCTTCTATTAACCTCATATTTAAGTGGCAATAAATTACAATAAGCATACTACTTAAGTTAATCTTATTTTCCATAGCAAGATTTTAAAATCATATGGATAGTTTATCATCAGGACAGTTAGCTATATCATGACTCTTTTTAAATAAGGCTTTTCAAATATGTGAAACAATTTATCACATTAATAAATAAACAAAAAAATTGGGTTGTCTCAACAGGTACCAAAAAAGACTTAAAATGCATTGTGTGCTTCTAATGAAACTCAATAAACTAGACATTAAGGGATAGTTTCTTACTATGATAAAGAATATCAAACTAAAGATAATAGAAAACATATCTAATATAAAACACTATCACAATTACACTGAAAATAAAGTTTTTGAAGTAAACTGTATTTTTCAATATTGTTCTGGAAGATCTAATCACTGTAATATGACAAGAAAAATGAATGTGAAGGATAAATATTGTAAAAAAGTACACAGAATTTTCATTTGGAGATGACAATATTAGGACTATCGGGAAAAACTAAGAGAAGATATTTAAAAGTGATAAAACTAATGAGAGATGAAGACATCAAGTGGCACCTGAAGAGATCTGTGTGTGTTTCTAATGCTCTCTAGCAAAGAAATGTAGTAATGTGTGTAGCATCTCTGTCTGGAAAAACCTCTTGAGACCCCGAGTTCAAAGATTTTGGAGGGACTGGTCACACAGACACTCTCTGCCTACATACTCAGCCACAATATTTTTAAAAAATCCCAGAAGGAAGTATAAATCACATTTTTTTCTAAGTCTAGGCAGATTGGCACAACAAAATTCAGTACCCCTGGTATACCAAATAACCTTATCACTTAGTATCACAGGGAACATTCCAAAGTCAAGTTCTCAGATGACAGCCAAGGACAAGCCAACCCTGTAAGCAAATCCTTCTAAAGACAGCAAATCCAAGCTTGCTATGTTAACTAGTTTCTGCATGAAAATGTCTAAGAAAAATCCTAACATGAAAAGTTTAGGTTCTATATAAATAAAGTTTTTAAATTAACTGATAGAAATAAACGCATTCAATAAATTAAAAGCCGCATAGCAAGCTCCTAAATAAGAAAATGGAATATTTTATTATAAATACACAACCTCTCTCCAATTTACAAATTTAAAACAATTCCTTCCCTGCAAACCAACACAC
Source organism: Pongo pygmaeus (assembly GCF_028885625.2). Classification (NCBI taxonomy): domain Eukaryota; kingdom Metazoa; phylum Chordata; class Mammalia; order Primates; family Hominidae; genus Pongo; species Pongo pygmaeus. The sequence continues at coordinate 121,972,333 of NC_072373.2, read as the reverse complement.
AAACATACTCTCTCTCACACACACACTTATAAATATACAATGAGATTTTTTGAACTTGACAAATGATTATAAAATACAACCGGAAGATAAATATGTGAGAATAGTTGGAAAATGTTTTAAACTGTGTGAATTAGTGTAGAGCAAGCTTGTCCAGCCCATGGCCTGCAGGCCACATGTGGCCCAACACAAAGTCGTAAACTTTCTTAAAACATTATGAGATTGAGATTTTTTTGTTTGTGATTTTTTTAAAGCTCATCAGCTATCATTATTGTTAGTGTATTTTATGTGTGGCCCAATACAATTTTTCTTCCAACGTGGCCCAGAGAAGCCAAAAGATTGGACACACCTGTTGTAGAGAGTATATGGGAAGCCACTATAACCTAAGAAATACTAAAATGTTTTTAAAAGTATAGTTATTAAATTTGTATGGGACTGATAACAAAACAGACAGATCAATAATATAAAATGTAAAAGTCTTGAAGGGGACCGAATATGTGCAAGGACTTGGTATGTGATTTTTGTGGCAGTTTATTAGTCTATTCAAAAAATAAAATGCTCATTTAAAAAAACTTATTAATTGTCTAATATGTGCCATGCAGTGGGATATGATGATGAACAAAAATGAGTAAAGTCCCTGACTGATGTTGGGTTGCAGGGTGGAATGTAGGGTGGAAGCAGGGAGAAGAACATTTAAATAATTCCACAAACAATCGTGAAACTGCAGCTATGACAAGTGCTACAAAGAAAGACCATGTTAGGAAAACTTAAAATGTAGAATATGACCTTGCCAGTGTATTACCACAGAAGGATTTTCTACAGAAATAGGTGGAAAGCAAGAGGAAGAATGTAGGGACAGAGGAAAAACAGCAGGTTTAAATATAATTTAAAAGTACATGTCCAGCTTTCCAAAAAGGTTAAGAAAGCTAGATTTCTATTCACATTTTTATAATAATATAAAGTTTAGATAAAGATTTATACTATCTATTTGAAAAATATATATTACATGCCTATGATGTGCCATGAATACAGCCAAAGATAAGGAATAAAATCGACAAAATTGCTGCCTTCATGAGGCTTATATTCTGTATTTAAATGTAAAATTTAGATAGGAACCTGATATTTATTTTAAACAAAAAACAAAAATACAGGTATTTGGAGAAAATATTGATAACTACTTATATAATCTGTAAAGGAAATAAAAGCAAACAAAAGATGGCTGGCCTCATTTTCACTTAGAAAAACAAACCCAACATTTTATTTAAATAAAAAAAACATAAAAAGTCAGAGAAAGCAGAAAAATGTTTAGAACATGTATGGTAAAAGATTAATCTCCTTGCAATATACAAGTACCATTGAAAGTCCATAAGAAAAAAATGAACATCCCAATTGGAAAAATAGCAAGAAAATTAGCAGGGCAATTTGTTAAAAAAAAAATAAATTAAAAACAATCAATACATAAAACATGTACTCGCAATCAAAAGAAATGTACGTTTAAATAACAAGACATCATTTCACGTGTTAAGTTGGCCCAAAAAAAGGAAAAGATAAAAGAGAAAAGATACTCTGAAGGGTTTTCATAAAAGGGAAATTGTGTGAGATATAACCATTGTCTTCAACGACATCCTTATAAATACAACTGTGTGCCTTCCCTTTCTATCCTTTCTTGATTTGAGCCAAGGACATAGTACCAAAGTATTACTCAGTAAAAGCAATTCTGTGAGGGGCCTTTCAGGACATATTTCATTTACATATCATCACTTAAATACTCATCATCTCCTGTAAAGTCAGACATCATGTTTTGGCTAGTCAAATATCTTTTGAATTTAAGAACTAATTATTCTAAACCTATGAAATTTAACATTTGTGCCGAATGTTCAAATACTAGCTCTAGAAGTATCAGGCCTTATAATTTAGGAGAAATTTCGAAAACAAAAAGCTATTATCTTCATAGATGTTCGCTTATACGCATTATTTTTCCATCAAAACTAAAGATAAAACAGATAAATATGCAAATCCTGGAGACCAAAGGAGACCTGAAGCTGTTTGAAATAGAAATTGATCTTATGAGACCAATACTATGATGGACAGGAATCACTCTCCATATAGTCCACAGCATGCAAGACAGATAATTAAGCTAGCTGGACCATGCATCTAACTTACCAAAGTATTTCTTATTCCCTTGGAATTACCAACTAAACATTAAAGAACATCAGAATAGTCTATCCCAGTTGTTTCTGTGAAGTCATAGGCACTCCTAAAATCTCCAGTTCTGAGAAAGCAATCTTTAACTAAGTAGTCTTAGCCAAAAATCTCAAAATAAAACTGATCCTTTTATACCTAAAGTTAGACTTTCCCATAAGATACAATCTTAAAGCTCTCATTAAATAGTAGGTTTTCCTCTCTTTCATTAATATGAAAATTTCCAGAATAAAACCCAAGTATTTATTTTTAAAATATCTTATACTGTGAAATTAAATCCTCCAAATAAGTATGAAAGATATATTCATACAATCTTTCAATCCTTGTTTTTCATAATTTGTTCCCATAACACCATAGCATACTAATTATGCTGCTGGTTATTTGAAAGGGCAAAAAAACGAAAAACAAACAGGTCCTTCAAAAACCAAGTTTTAATAAAACAGAGTTCAGAAGGGACATCTTCACCTATTCCTAAGGAGTCATAAAAGGAATGAAAACAAGAGATTTATAAATCACAACCAAATCTTATTCCTTATATTCCAAATCACGTACAGTCTTTTATCTAGGGAAATGAATAAATACTTTCAAAACACTGATAAAAATCAGATCATGCTTGGCTCTGAAAAATAGTATTTTCTTATCTACTATATATTACACTTCTTTATTTCATTCAAGATTGGCTTTATAGTAATTTTAAATATACATCCATCACTGCATTTCAGTGACATTGCAAAGAAATTATTGAATGAAATGTAAAGTCAGTTAAATCTATAATAAATTTAAAGTGGAAAAGATGTCAGATTATCTGTAATTTAGGTTTATGTTTATTACAAACTTAAAATGTGACTTTTGGCACATAAACTATTCTATTTTTAGTTTCCCCACCAATCAAAGAATTGTATCTTCCCTTCCTACCATACAAGGCCAACATCCAGGAGTGGGAGAAAAGGGATCTCACATTTGTTTAGAACCTGTTCCACCGAGCACTCAAATTTGTTCTGAAGACAAGTGAGAACATATATGTGTGCATTTTAATAAATAAATAGTATTTACTAAATGATAAAAAGCATTACATAAATGCTAGATGCTACTTCTATTACTGTTATTGCTATCATAAGTGACAAACATTTAGTGGAAAGCTAGAGGCCTCATCAAGGTAGAGCAGTATAAATGATCATCTACATATTACTATATCCTGAATAAATTGAGATAATGCTTTTCTTGTATTAAACATGTAATAAGGATATTAAAACTTCTCTTGGCTTATAATATACTTAGTCATGCATTCAACAAATTAATTGAGTGTCTATTATGTGACAGTCATTTTCAAACACTGAGAATACAACAGTGAATTTTTCTGGAACCAACAATCATGGTTCTCCAGTTAATCTGAACTATCTTGCTTTACTTCAATTTTTCCATTAAAATGCATTGTTCATTCTCTTATCACTGAATGGGGGTGGGGGAGTCTCAAAGTTCTGTTTTAAACAGCAACACATCTCCCATTGTGTCAGCCATTCCATGTAAGAAATCAATTCTAGAGAATTTGGATTTTCTCATTCTCTGGTCCAATAAATCTGAACTATAATTCAAACACTGCAGATAACACGAATTAGGAATGCTGAGCTGGCACACTGAATTTAAGTTGTATCACATTTTAAATTATGTCTGATAATATAAAGTTTGCTGTGGAATTAATGTGATTTAGAAGCATATGGAGATGGAGATGGTATTGTTACAAGGTAATATTAGGGAACAAAAGAAAGAAATCTGAAAGATAATCTGACAAGCTTTGTGAAGTTTTCCTCTTCAAATTCTAAAATGATTATGTACAAAAAAGGGTTTTAAATCAACATTCCATCCTTCAAATACAAAGTCTCGGTTTTATATAAAACTCTATGTGCAGAAGCTCAGTATAAACTGATCAGGATTTCTGTAAGTTTGGCATGAATCAAGGCCACTATCAACCATCAAAACCAAAAATCACTCTTCAGAAAAAGAACTTTAAAATGTTAAATGTGTTCATTAAAGAAAAAGGCATATTCACTATAAACATTATTGTGACCAAACAGACAGCCAGTAAAGACTCATGGACACAGGAAGGGGAACATCACACTCTGGGGACTGCTGTGGGGTGGGGGGAGGGGGGAGGGATAGCATTAGGAGACACACCTAATGCTAAATGACGAGTTAATGGATGCAGCACACCAGCATGGCACATGTATACATATGTAACTAACCTGCACATTGTGCACATGTACCCTAAAACTTAAAGTATAATAATAATAATAATAATAATAATAATAATAATAATAATAATAAAAAGTGCTTTGGTGGGCCAGGCGTGGTGGCTCACGCCTGTAATTCCAGCACTTTGGGAGGCCGAGGCAGGCGGATCACCTGAGGTTAGGAGTTTGAGAGTTTTTAGCACGAAAGGCTGTTCAATTTTGTCAAAGGCCTTTGCTGCATCTATTGAGATAATCACGTGGTTTTTGTCTTTGGTTCTGTTTATGTGATGGATTACATTTATTGATTTGTGTATGTTGAACCAGCCTTGCATCCCAGGGATGAAGCCAACTTGATCATGCTGGATAAGTTTTTTGATGTGCTGCTGGATTTGGTTTGCCAGTATTTTATTGAGGATTTTCACATTGATGTTCTTCAGGGATATTGGTCTAAAATTCTCTTTTTTTTGTTGTGTCTCTGCCAGGCTTTGGTATCAGGATGATGCTGGCCTCATAAAATGAGTTAGGGAGGATTCCCTCTTTTTCTATTGATTGGAATAATTTCAGAAGGAATGGTACCAGCTCCTCCTTGTACCTCTGGTAGAATTCAGCTGTGAATCCATCTGGTCCTGGACTTTTTTTGGTTGGTAAGCTATTAATTATTGCCTCAATTTCAGAGCCTGTTATTGGTCTACTCAGGGATTCACCGTCTTCCTAGTTTAGTCTTGGGAGGGTGTATGTGTCCAGGAATTTATCCATTTCTTCTAGATTTTCTAGTTTATTTACATAGAGGTGTTTATAGTATTCTCTGAAGGTAGTTTGTATTTCTGTGGGATCAGTGGTGATATCCCCTTTATCATTTTTTTTGTAAGAAAAAAATAAAATAAATGAATATTTTATTTATATATGTCGGTAATTTAGCTATTCTTTGATTCACCTGTCAAATGGGGTCAACTGATTCCCAAATTAAGGAATTAAAGAGTTGGCAGGACAATCAAATAGCCCACTCTCTACCTTTTCCTGTCCCTACCTACTAGAAAGATACAGCATATTCTCATCAATGCCAGGAGCTAATTTGGACATGTAATTTAAAATCATCACCACCCTAACGTTGTAACTCTACTTTTCTCCCTAGAGGTCACAGAAGAGAAGAACTCTGTAGCCTTCATTTAGAGTCACTGAGCTAGTCCAACATGTTCATTTTATGTATAGAACAATTGAGTTCACAGAAGTATTGCAATTGTTTTCATTCTTTTTCCAATAATTATTTTTAAAATCATCTTAAAGAAGTATTTACACATCACTTGTGTGCTTAGTGCCTTTCTTCCAATCTGGGTGTTGGCATATTCCAGGGGCCGTCAGACACCAGGGGGCTTTCTGTGTACCTTTTGGCCCCTTTCCTTCTGGGCAGGTCCATTCCGAAGGAGGCTTGGTCTTACCACCTCTTGTTTGTCTAATGAGGCCACTGAGAAACTCCCTCTATTTGATTCTTCTCTCTTTTCTTCTTTATTAGTCTTGCTAGCAGTCTATCTATTTTGTTGATCTTTTCAGAAAACCAGCTCCAGGATCCATTGATTTTTTGAAGGGTTTTGTGTGTCTCTATCTCCTTCAGTTCTGCTCTAACCTTAGTTATTTCTTGCCTTCTGCTAGCTTTTGAATGTGTTTGCTCTTGCTTCTCTAGTTCTTTTAATTGTGATGTTAGGGTGTCAATTTTAGATCTTTTCTGCTTTCTCTTTTGGGCATTTAGTGCTATAAATTTCCCTCAATACACTCCTTTAAATGTGTCCCAGAGATTCTGTTACATTGTGTCTTTGTTCTCATTGGTTTCAAAGAACATCTTTATTTCTGCCTTCATTTTTTAAATTACCCAGTAGTCATTCAGGAGCAGGTTGTTCAGTTTCCATGTAGTTGAGCGGTTTTGAGTGAGTTTCTTAATCCTGAGTTCTAATTTGATTACACTGTGGTCTGAGAGACATTTTGTTGTGATTTCTGTTCTTTTACATTTGCTGAGGAGTGTTTTACTTCCAGCTATGTGGTCAATTTTGGAATAAGTGTGATGTAGTGCTGAGAAGAATGTATAATCTGTTGATTTGGGGTGGAGAGTTCTGTAGATGTCTATTAGGTCTGCTTGGTGCATTGCTGAGTGCAAGTCCTGGATATCCTTGTTAATCTTCTGTCTCGTTCATCTGTCTAATATTGACAGTGGGGTGTTAAAGTCTCCCATTATTATTGTGTGGGAGTCTAAGTCTCTTTGTAGGTCTCTAAGGACTTGCTTTATGAATCTGGGTCCTCCTGTATTGGGTGCATATATATTTAGGATAGTTAGCTCTTCTTGTTGAATTGATCCCTTTACCATTATGTAATGGCCTTCTTTGTCTCTTTTGGTCTTTGTTGGTTTAAAGTCTGTTTCACTGATGGAACGTATCTCAAAACAATAAGAGTTATTTATGACAAACCCAAAGCCAATATCATACAGAATGGGCAAAAACTGGAAGCATTCCCTTTGAAAACTGGCACAAGACAGGGATGCCCTCTCTCAGCACTCCTATTCAACATAGTGTTGGAAGTTCTGGCCAGGGCAATCAGGCAGGAGAAAGAAATAAAGGGTATTCAATTAGAGAAAGAGGAAGTCAAATTGTTCCTGTTTGCAGATGACATGATTGTATATTTAGAAAACCCCGTCATCTCAGCCCAAAATCTCCTTAAGCTGATAAGCAACTTCAGCAAAGTCTCAGGATACAAAATCAATGTGCGAAAATCACAAGCATTCCTATACACCAATAACAGACAGAGAGCCAAATCATGAGTGAACTCCCATTCACAATTGCTTCAAAGAGAATAAAATACCTAGGAATCCAACTTACAAGGGATGTAAAGGACCTCTTCAAGGAGAACTACAAACCACTGCTCAACGAAATAAAAGAGGACACAAACAAATGGAAGAACATTCCATGCTCATGGAGAGGAAGAATCAATATCGTGAAAATGGCCATACTGCCCAAGGTAATTTATAGATTCAATGCCATCTCCATCAAGCTACCAATGACTTTCCTCACAGAATTGGAAAAAACTACTTTAAAGTTCATGTGGAACCAAAAAACTGCCTGCATTGCCAAAACAATCCTAAACAAAAAGAACAAAGCTGGAGGCATCACGCTATCTGACTGCAAACTATACTACAAGACTACAGTAACCAAAACAGCATGGTACTGGTACCAAAACAGAAATATAGACCCAATGGAACAGAACAGAGGCCTCAGAAATAACACCACACATCTACAAACATCTGATCTTTGACAAACCTGACAAAAACAAGAAATGGAGAAAGGATTCCCTATTCAATAAATGGTGCTGGGAAAACTGGCTAGCCATATGCAGAAAGCTGAAACTGGATCCCTTCCTTATACCTGATACAAAAATTAATTCAAGATGGATTAAAGACTTAAATGTTAGACCTAAAACCATAAAAACCCTAGAAGAAAACCTAGGCATTACCATTCAGGACATAGGCATAGGCAAGGACTTCATGACTAAAACACCAAAAGCAATGGTAACAGAAGCCAAATAGACAAATGGGATATAATTAAATTAAAGAGCTTCTGCACAGCAAAAGAAACTGTCATCAGAGTGAACAAGTAACCTACAGAATGGGAGAAAATTTTTGCAATCTACTCATCTGACAAAGGGCTAATGTCTAGAATCTACAAAGAACTTAAATTTACAAGAGAAAATCAAACAACCCCATCAAAAAGTGGGCAAAGGATATAAACAGACACTTTTCAAAATAAGACATTTATGCAGCCAACAGACACATGAAAAATGTTCATCATCACTGGTCATCAGAGAAATGCAAATCAAAACCACAATGAGATACCATCTCACACCAGTTAGAATGGCAATCATTAAAAAGTCAGGAAACAGGTGCTGGAGAGGATGTGGAGAAATAGGAACACTTTTACACTGTTGGTGGGACTGTAAACTAGTTCAACCATTGTGGAAGACAGTGTGGCGATTCCTCGAGGATCTAGAACTAGAAATACCATTTGACTCAGCCATCCCATTACTGGGTATATACCCAAAGGATTATAAATCATGCTGCTATAAAGACACACGCACACGTATGTTTACTGCAGCACTATTCACAATAGTAAAGATTTGGAACCAACCCAAATGTCCAACAATGATAGACTGGATTAAGAAAATGTGGCACATGTACACCATGGAATATTATGCAGCCGTTAAAAAGGATGAGTTTATGTCCTTTGTAGTGACATGGATGAAGCTGGAAACCATCATTCTGAGCAAACTATCACAAGGACAGAAAACCAAACACCACATGTTCTCACTCATAGGTGGGAATGGAACAATGAGAACATTTGCACACAAGGCAGGGAACATCACACACTGGGGTCTGTCGTGGGGTGGGGGATGGGGAGGGATAGCATTAGGAGAAATACCTAATGTAAGTGATGAGTTAATGGGTGTAGCAAACCAACACTGCACATGTATACATATGTAACAAACCTGTACATCGTGCACATGTACCCTAAAACTTAAAGTATAATAAAAAATAAATAAAAATAAATAAAAAATTAGCCATGTATGGTGGCACACGACTGAAGTGCCAGCTAGTTGAGAGGCTGAGGTGAGAGGATCACTTGAGCCCAAGATGTTGAGGCTGCAGTGAGCTGTGATCATGCCACTGCACTCCAGCCTGGGCAACAGAGCGAGACATTGTCTCAAAAATAAATAAATAAATAAAAGCTCCATCTGTTAATATTGCTAAAAAAAAAAAAAAAAGGGAGTTTCAGACCAGCCTGACCAACATGGAGAAACCCCGTCTTTACTAAAAATACAAAATTAGCTAGGTGTGGTGGTGCATGCCTGTAATCCCAGCTACTCGAGAGGCTGAGGTAGGAGAATCACTTGAACCCAGGAGGCAGAGGATGCAGTGAGCTGAGATCGCACCATTGCACTCCAGCCTGGACAACAAGAGCAAAACTCCATCTCAAGAAAAAAAGTGCAGTGCTTTAGTAACATTCTAGGCCCAGTGGGACTTACAGGTTATGAAGATACGTATCCTCTATGAGCCTGACATAAAGTTGAAGAGACAAGGCCCACATACATCAACAATTTGTGAAGGAGGTGAGAACTTGAGCAGGACTTGGAGAGCCATGTGGCAAGCAGTCACAGAACTGCCTTTCTCAGTGGAGACCAAAATGCAAGAACTCTGATTTCTCTGTCAGAGAAGATAAGGTATGAGAGGATAATTGGCTATCCTATTCTTGGAGTACCCAGGGCAGAGCTGATACAAATAAAACTTGTATTAGAGTAGGAGAGAAGAGATCAGTGTTTACAGGTATAAGCTGAGCATGGCACAGGCTTGCTATGGGTGAAGAGATTTTAAGTTAATGTCCAGAGTTCTAGGGTGGACTGCAGAATCATTTACGGTTTCATGCTTCAAGACTAAGTTTAGGCATAAGAGATTGAATCAGGGCATGAGAAAACATGAAGTTAATGGAATTCAAATAGATTTGGACAGGTATGGTGGGGGAGGAAAGTGAGGGGAGCATATGTCCATTCAGCAGAATAATTAAAGTAAGAAGACTCATCCAAAGACATTGGCTGCTACTGTATGGCTGTCTTAGTATTCCAGAACTGTTCAGAGCAGAGCAGGAGCAGACAGATGAAAACAACATGGCCAATAACCTTTATCAAGGTCTAGGACTTCTAAGACATTTTCAGCACTTGAGATGGAAGGAATGGATGAAAAGCACTGAGAAAATGAGGTATTCCCATGTTTAGAACCAGAACAGGGTAGGCATAAGGGCCACAAGCCTGGATACAGAAGAAAACGGGTGCTTTTAGAGGCAGCAGAGAAACACATCAGACACTTACGAAGGAAAGAAACATGATGAGAGCTGTGCTTTCAACCCAACAGCAGATGGGTAGAAACAGGCCCAGAAGTTTGTTTCTCTCCACAAAGGAAATCACAACATCTAGGAATCAAGGCTACCTTACAGGAAGGGAAAACCTGAAGCTTCTAAATCCTGTTCCTGGGCCTGAAAAAAAAAACGTGATGATGCTTTGACATCAAACTACACAAACTAAGTAGCAATTTCAGCCTAGCTTTCAGCTTCCTCCACACCCAGCATGACTGAGGGCCACCATTCACTCAACCCGTTGCTTTGTGTCTTCACCTCACAATATGGGGTGACAGTAGTCTCCAAATACTTCCCTTAAGAAAATGAACCCAAACCTGAGATGGACCCATAATTGCAAATGACTTTTAAATATCTTTTTGGCAGATGAAGGCAAGTATTAATGGAGCTAACTAGTCTTACAGTCCAGAAACCCTGAGATTTGGGCTGGACTTTAAATATTCCGGTGAGGTTACTATCTGGGTGTCCAAAAGAACTGACAGTAAACGGGGGTTTGAGACAGACATATTTTCTGCGGAGTCAGTTGTGCTTAAGAGTTTCAGAGTATGCAGAATGGCCTGAACACAGCCTCATTCTCCACCGTGAAGTATTAGATTGATCCTCCATTCCTGCCTTTCTGCTGAATGTTGGGTTTTCTTCCCCACTCAAAACTAATTACATTAGAGAAACTCAGAGTAAAATATTCTGCAGAGCACACTTTTCTCACTATCCTTATCAATGAACTTCAATTGTCCTGTGATTTCGGGATTCTCTATTCCACAGTCTCTATCCATTTTGAAATAATGTAAACTCCCAAATGAGGCAAAAAAAAAAAAGCATACAGAAAGTAAAACTCCTAAGATAAAAATTGGAACAGCCTCGCTGACTTGAAACAGACACATGTGCCAGTCTGTCTCAAGAAAGAAAATACAACCACCCCCAAAAAATATTTTCAAGACATTCTAACAAATGGACTTATTTCAAAGAACATTTACTGAATGCCTACTATGCTCCAGACAATGTCCAGTAAGAATACAAATGGAATCGCTGACCTTGAAGGGTTGTTTTCTGAGTATAAGAGGACACGCCTGGGCCTGCAGAGCTTTGCAAGCCATGGCAGGAGGTGAGGTTCTATGACAAAGAGCAGCACTGAGGTGCTGTTTCTTCCTTTAAGACACCTTGGGCTTCTTTTTAAAGAGTGATGAAATAAACTAGATACCCTTGAATCTGGAAAAGTAGTTGCAGAAAGCCCTATTATCCTCTCTCTTTTTTTTTTTTTTTTGTACGCTTACTAAGTAGTTCTAATCATTGCATTCGTAATGACCTTTCCCACTGGAGAATTCCTGTTCATTCTTGAGGACCCAGCTCAAATGTTATCTCCTCTGAGAAGCCTTTCTTAATTCTCTCAGGCAGGATTTTTAGCTTACCCCTTAGTGTTCCTGTAGTCCTTTTTGTTTGGCTCCACTATAGACTTCGTCATGTTATTGTGTAATTATTTGTAAATTTTGTTTCACTATCTGTATCCAACTTGAGGACATCCTCTTATTTGTATTTTGTATCCTCGTAAATGGTACTTGACATATAATAGAATCTTAAAAACTGCTGTAGAACAAATTCATCCATGAAGAGCAAAACAACAATAACAACAAAAAGAGAGCTACTCCTTTGGGCCTTGCCTGTCCTCCCAGCCACAAGCATTCAGTGCCCACCTGATGTCACAGCCTCCCCTGACTTGTGCTTATGCTGTGTTGGTGCCCTTCTGTGTTTTCTCTCCACACAAATTCACTTCAGGGTTGTCTTCCCACACAAATAGGGAACATCCCATAAAAATGCTGCAGCCACCAGCTCAGCCCTCAAGTAAGTTCTCCACAGTCTGCCACCACCCTCCATTTGGACCTACCCTGTTTTTGCCAACATACACCTGGATTCCCCATCTGGGCCTGGCTGCTTGACACACTGCCAGCTCAGTGAAATAGTTGTGAAATAATAAGAAATATAGGCTGGATGTGGTTGCTCATGCCTGAAATCCCAGTGCTTTGAGAGGCCAAGGCAGGGGGATCACTTGAGCCCAGGAGTTCAAGAGCTGCCTAGACAACATAGCAAGACCCCACCTCTAAAAAAAAATTAAAAAAAAAAATCCCACATGGTGGCATGCACCTGTAGTCCTAGCTACTCAAGAAGCTGAGATGGTGGCGGCGGGGGGGCAGGTTGCTTGAGCCCAGGAGTTCAAGGCTGCAGTGAGCTATAATCATACCACTGTACTACAGTTTGGGCAACAGAGTGAGACCTTGTCTCAAAAATATTAAATTAATTAAATTAAAAATTTTAAAAAGAAATATATACATTAGCTTCTGCCCCCAGTTCCTGACACAGAGCTCCTAAAACCCTTGTAGATAGAGGTTCTAGAATAATTTGTTGTAACATTTGGTCTTTGATCCTGGTTCATGACACAGAGCTCCTAAGACCTTTTAAACTCCCTGAGTGATTGGAGTATCTTTTATTTTAATGAGAAAATGGACCCTGGATAGCCCAGGGATGGGGCTGACTGCCAGGGGAATGAGAAACATGTAATTAGAGGGCTGGAACTTTCAGCTCTGCCCCGCTAGCCTCCTGGGCATGGAGAGGGGCTGAAGGTTGAGTTGATCACCAATGGCCAAGATTTAATCAATCATTCCTAATGAAACCTCCATAAAAACCCAAAAGGACAGGGTTTGTGGATCTTCCAGGTTGCTGAGCACATGGAGGTACCTAGGTGACTCACACATTTGGGGCCCAGAGGTGAAATATTATGTGTTAAGTGGTGGGTAAGAGTACAAAATCGGCTGAGTGAGGTGGCTCACAACTGTAATCATAGAAATTTGGGAGGCCGAGGAGGACAGATCACTTGAGGTCAGGAGTTCAAGAACAGCCTGGCCAACACGGTGAAACCCTGTCTCTACTAAAAATACAAAAAATTAGTTGGGCATGGTGATGGGCACCCGTAATCCCAGCTGCTCCGAAGGCTGAGGCATGAGAATCACTTGAACCCCAGAGGTGGAGGCTGCATTACTTGAACCCCCGAGGTGGAGGTTGCAGTGAGCCGAGATCGCATCACTGCACTCCAGCCTGGATGACAGAGCAAGACTCTGTCTCAAAAAAAAAAAAAAAAAAAAAAGAGTACAAAGAATCACTTTGGTTTATTTCCTATCTTGTACAGAATACTTAGTTTGATTTCTTTTTATTCCCAAGAGACTGTCTTTCGCCTCATGTATTAGATTCTGAGGGCAATGACCAAACAGGTGCCCAGTCACTACACGTTAGTTAGCTGGGGCCAGAACCCTGGGCCTGCATTTACCTGAGAGAAGAAACTAAAACTATGAGCACCAGCCAACTCCAAGTGCTTGGGGTCCCTGGAGCACGATGACATGTTTTACATGCATTTTCTCATTTAACTTCACAATGACCCATGAAATAATATTCTTATCCTCATTTGCAGATTATGAAACTGAGGCTCATGGAGCTTCAGTAATTTTTCAAGGGCAATCTGAATAAAAAAATCTAAGTACCATGATTCAAATGTCGCCTGTTGAATTCCAAAGCCAATGCTTTCCAACTCTATATTCTATGATCTTGCATTCAATAAAAAAGAGATAATTTTTAGGGGTCTTGGTTTCTGGAAATTTTCATCTCACCCACCCATGGGATACTGATAAGAAAAGCATCCCCAGCCTATGAGAACATTCTGCCCCAGGGCACGGCCTTCGGCTTAGGCTTATATTCAACCCACTGAGCTCAGAGCTCCAACCACGTGATGCCCTCACTCTTACTATCCCATCCCAATTCCCAGAAATAGGTACTCAGTTTTACACAGGATTCCAGAGTAATGTTTCCAGCTTCTGAGCTGAAGCTATATTAGATCACAGGGCACAAAACAACTTCATGGATGAGCCCACAACTTAGCAGACCCAACTCTCCCTTGAACCCAAAGCTGCACTAGTACCAGTAAGTACTGCTGCCAGCCACCCTATACAGAGGAGCTGTTCCTTCCCAACCTCCAAAACAATTTGAGATGATGTCTTCCATACTTCCATATTTCTCTTGGTGGTACCATTGTTTTTTCCTCTGTTGTAAATTAGAACAAAAACAATAATCTAATCAAAATGGAGCTGCCATAAAGGTTACAAGACTTAATACACATAAAGTGTCTTGTACTATATCTGACATTGGATAAATAGAGAATACATGGTAAATGCTACAATACACGTTTTGAGGTAGCTATTATATCTCCATTTTTTCATTTCTAAATTGAAGCTCAGAAAAGTCAAGCAACTTGCCCAAGGCTCATGAAGCAACTAACAGAGTGAACTTTGACTCTTAACCCAATATTAAGGAGTATAGAAATTAATATGTGAGTCATGAAGAACAACAGAAACATTTTAATTAGGAAAATGGTATCTCCAATCATAGTATTTAATCATAAGTAAAGAAACCCATTTATTCAAAGTACTCTTTAAATGTTCACCTCCGTCTCAGCCCCAAACAGTTATTCCTAGTCATGAATAGTCTTCTTTCCCTCTACCACTCCAAATGTGATCTATCCCTGCAACATAGGTCCCCACTTTTTCTTTGAGAGCGTCCTAGATTACTGTAGTGTATAATGATCTGTCCTTTCTCTGAAGTTATGTGGCACTTACAATCTGAAAGTTGTCTTATACTATTATTCAGCTGCTTCAGACATTCTTTTATTCAATAAGTGTTTACTAAATGCCTGATGAGTACCAACCATTGTACTGGGACAAAAAATACATGGCCTCTGGCCTTACAGTTCTTTCAGTCTAGGATGAAGATAGAGACATGAAAAGAAGTAAACCTAATAAAGTGATTCCCAAAGGTGTAAGATATGGTGGAGAATAAAAGAGAGATTGGACAATCCTATAGTATAGGATGGGGGGTGGCACAGGAAAAGGGCATAGCTGCTTTCAATCTGAGTCTTAAAAGATAAATAGATGTTCCCTAGCAGACCTCAGCAGAGAACAGATCCCAAGCCAGTAAAGAACACTATGATGAAAGGTGCAGAGGTATAAAGGAGCCTGGCATGTTCTAGAAGCTGGCAGGAATTCAGTCTGGTTGCAACACTGGATGTGGTGGGGGGAAAAAAAAAAAAATGGCGAGAGCTGAGCACAGGCCAGACAGTAAATGTCATTTGTGCATACTCCAGAAATCTGATCTTGTTCTGTGGCCAAGGAGTGACTACTAAAGGACTGTATGCAGATAACCAGATCATATTTGTATTTAGGAAACTCTAGCAGCCATGCTGAAGGGGTGAGATGAGAGACAGGGAGACAGTTATAGAGATTACCATAGTAATCTAGGTAGAAGATCCTGAAGACCTAAAGCAAGACAGTGACATCGGGAGTGAATAAAGGAGTCAGAAATGATAAAACCATGGAGGGGGCATGTCGGTTTAGAGATAAACAGTTTAGAGAGGTCACTCTTACAACAGTCAGTTGGGAGTCAGGTGGCTACAATGGCAGCAGGGAGACCAGGTAAGAAGCTAACAGTAGCCCAGGAGGAAATGGTAAAGACTTCCCCATATTCTTCCTCCTCATGATTGTTCTGTGTGACTGGTGTCATCACTAGCAGATCCTTAACATCATGAATGGTTCTCTGAATCAAGAAGATTGCTGATCCTGAATGGAGCCTTCCACAGAGATGGTGACAACAAGTGGAAATGTGCAGCCAAAAGTAAAGAGAGTGAGAGGGACACTGTGGAACGTCTACACAATACTAAGCATTTACTGGCTTTTGACGAAACTTTTGAAGAGCTGGTTATGCTAGGCAAATTCATCATTATTATTATTTCTGAGATGGAGTCTCACTGTGTTGCCCAGTCTGGAGTGCAGTGACACAATCTTGGCTCACTGCAACCTCTGCCTCCTGGGTTCATGTGATTCTCATCCCTCAGCCTCCCGAGTAGCTGGGATCACAGACATGAGCCACCATACCAGCTAAGTTTTGTATTTTTAGTAGAGATGGGGTTTCACCATGTTGGCCAGGCTACTCTCAAACTCCTGACCTCAGGTGATCTGCCTGCCTCAGCCTCCCAAAGTATTGGGATTACAGGTGTGAGCCACCATGCCCAGATGGCAAATTTCAGTAGCTAATCAAAAGCCTGTTTCCTGGGTCTCCTGGGCAACAATAATATCTGGCAGTCACAGTAGAGTGTTTTAAGCCAATGACAATTTTTACTGACATACTATTCCCTTTCCTGATAGCAACAAAGTAATCATACTGTCCTGGGTAGTGGATACTTTTAAATAACAATTCTGATAGACGAAGGAAAACAAAACTCCTTTGAATTTAGGTTATTGCTAGACCAAAAAAAAATTTCTCTAATGAAAGATTTTAATATTGTGTTATCAATATCCCTATCTCAGAAATAAATAATAATGTGTGACAGCCTACCTTCAGGGTATTTGAAAAAAATCAATGATCTTTTAAAAATCTGAGCTCTGATATTTGCAAAGTACTTTTGGTTCAGACAAGGAAAAGCACTGAGGAATACACAAACCGATAAATAAATCAATCTATAAAAAGAAACAAAGAAGGAAATTGCTCACAGAAGATAAACAAATCACTCCAAAGTAGAATTTCATTAAACTCTGCTTAGGTTTGATCCTCACGCAAGCTACAGGAATTCCGCCAGAAAGTCCTCTGTGCTCCGGCAGAGGCGCTCTGCAGATACTTTTCATGGAGAGGTGCTGACCGCCAATGGCCAGCTGGCTCATTTCGGTTTTCCCAGTCATGTCTCAGAACCATCTTTGAGAAAGTCATTGATTAAATTAATCAATCAATTCTCTACATAATAACGCTCTGGCTTCTTGTGCTTGCAACATCAAAAAGCCTTCTTCACTAAAAGCTAGCAGTAATCAAGCTCTCTGGATCACACACTTTCTGTGCTTTTTGATCAAGGGTTTACAGTTAATTTCTTTGGCTTTGCAAGATACGATGTGTTTTACTGAATCAGCATAGACTACCAACCTCGTTTCCTTTATTAAGATTTTGAATGTAAGCAATCTCTTCATTTATAATGAAATTGATTAAATAGATTTTGATTATTTTAGCATCATTATATTTCTACAGATGGAATAAAGCCTGCTAATTGAATTTTCCTGATGGTTTACAGAGTGGGTACGCAAAGTTTAAAGCACGTCATCACCTTTAGGTCATGAAAACCTTAATCTTCCCAAAGGGACCATGCTATCATTGTCTAGTGTGTAAATCCACACAAACACATGTATACACATATACACACACACTCACACAATGAGTAATAATCATCTAACATTATTTTTGAAAACAAAAAAAGAATAAGCCCAAGAGAAAAACATCGTAACAGTGGCTGGGTAGAAATAAAAGAGGATTTGATTACACCATTATTTTTGTATCACAATTAAATTAACCTCCACACTTCCTCTACCTTCTTTTGCCATGCAAAACAAAAATAGATTACAAATAGTTTTCAAACTCCTCTTCAAGTATGGATGAATTAAGTTTCAGAGAAGAGAGGCCTGCCTGGGTCCCATGGCCAAGTCAGTGATAGAGCTTGGGTTCTTTCTTAATTTTGTTCTCCTTGACCAGCATTCTTTAAGCTCCACTAAAATGTCTTTTCCATCCAGTTTCCTATTCTGTTTTCGGGATGATGAATATGATCTCCACAATTAAATCTTGGAATCTTGAAGCCTTCATTACTTTTCATCATTAACATTATTCTCAGCTGCCTTAACTTTCCTCCAAATTATTAAAAATATTACTTAGGCATAAATTAATTATTAGGCATTTAACTTCCAAACACCTTTATGAAATCAGGTTTATTGGCAATTTTAAATAAATGTGAATTCTCATTTTCCAAATGAATTTAAAAACCAATTACAAACAGTCTACTAATGAACAATTAAAATTAATATTTGACTATTTCCCAATCAGTGAAGTATTCAGATTGTCAAACTAGCAAGTGTATTCAAAATGGCCAGCTAGCCATATTTTAAATTAAATATAAGCCTGTGGGATTTAGCCTTTGTGGGCTTTGCACATTTAGACTTGTGTCAATATCAAGAGTCAATACAAACCTAATACTAAAACACTCAATCCCTTACACTGAAATTTTATAAAACCAAGGATTCTCTTAAAGCATCAATACCCTTTTTAGATTCACCATCAAACCCCAAGACAAACTCAATCTAAGGGGAGTTTCATTATAATTGAATATGGAATTGCAAGCTGGACTGTGTGACACATTAAACACTTAAACAAGCAAGAAATTTAATTAAATTTCTAACTCACTTTGGATTTCACTGTATCCTGCAATTAGAAGGTTTCATGCTAGTATCAAGTATTCAGGAGTCAGGAGTGGCCTGCTGGAAATAAATCTGCAATGTCAACAGCGAGCAGTACATTAATGTCAAACAGACGGTGGAAAAACAGGTCCTATTGCTAATATCCACTGGAGGCTGGTTGAGTCTTCCTCCTCTGTCCCAAATCCACTGGCTCCTGGACAGGGAACTGGCAGGTTTTCATGACAAAGATATACAGCAAAGAGTCAGACCCCCATTTTAGGAAAAGGTACTCACTAACACAAGATCTGTTCTGAATGAAGAGGAATGACCAGGGATTAAAGGACCTGGTTCCTTTAATAGTCTCAGTTCCACTATTTACTACTCCTGTGGCCTTGGGCAAATTACTCTGTAGAGGAAGTTTTCTGGGTCTGACTGGATACGAAGTCTGAGACCATCCAGTATAGTGGCGTTTGAGGGAAAAATAATCTGTTAATTGACCTATCTATAAAATAGCGGGAGTGAGGGTGAGTGGGTGTTGCTCATGACTTCTGTGGTTCTAATCGGGTACTCTTTCTATTACACTGCCCCACAGAAAAAATCTTCATGAGGACAATCATATGTATATGTATATGTATATGTATATGTATATGTATATGTATATGTATTGTGTAAAACCATGTCCCCAAATCAGCTCTACAAAGGGAAAGGCTTAACACACACCACTTATAAACTTGCATGAGTCTAATGCCACAAGCAAAAAAGACTGCTTAGCTAATATAACCTGATACAAAAGTATTTGCAAGTCAAGAAACAATAATGCAAGCCGAGGGTGCAACTATAGAATTATAATTGTCACCAAGCATCATTTTAATCTTGATACTCTCCTGTCTTGAAGGATTCAGAATAGTTTTAAATTCATTATTCCTAGCTCCTACAGTATGCAGAAAATCCATTAGGTTGCTCTATGGTGTTTCTTCTAGTAAATCAAAGCCCTGCAAAAAAAAAAAAAGTTTTTTTCTCAGTCTGAAAGATGTTTAGGTCATGATAATTGGAAAATTCTATTCAAGCCCCTACTACAATTAAACAGACCAGGCATAGTTTTGCCTTAGTAAACTACTTATGACTTCAGGTATATTTTGTTATGTATGAAACACTATTTCGAAGCTATCTAGTTTTTAAAATGCACTGACAGCAACAGCTTTAATTTAAAATGCCAGTGTTCAATATGTCAAAGCTCAAATATTCTCCGAGAAGAAGCTTTAATGCATATATATTATTAATGTACTATCAGAGAACAGATCTCTGAGTTCATTTGACCAACAAGTCATTAGTCAAAGACTACATAAGGCAAATTTGGTATATGATAATAGATGAGAGAATTGTGTTTCTGGTTGCTGTCGTTATTCAAGGGAAAAGAAACAGAAAAATGCAGAAAGTCTACAGTTTGGGGTTAGGAGATAGAAAACCTGAGTTTAAAAAAAACATGAGTTTTATTCCTTACCAGCAACTTGGACAAGAAACTCTCTGAAGAAAAGAATGGAAAAAGGACATCCTACGACATGGTGCACTGAAGGTGCATGGGCGGAATCCCTGTTCTGTGATGAGCTGTGTGGTTCAGGCAAGTTACTTACATTTCTGGTCCTGAGTTTTCTCATTTGCTAAAACAGGATAAACTGCTCCATCATAATTTTGTGACTATTTAACAAGATGAGCATCCAAAGCATAGCACTGTGCTTGGAACACAATGCTAAAGTCAGAAAATATGAATTATCTCATTGGACTGATACAAGGAAACATTGGAAAAATAACAAATACAAAAATTATTTTTTGTTGTTTACCGTAACAAATGATAAAGAGTGTTGTTTTTAGTCAAAAATTTTATTTTAGAGAACATTAATGTAGGGCACTGTGGCTTTTGAAATTACCTTTCTTTATTCAAAGAGCCGGCTGCTTTGTACAGATAGTGATGTTACAGATAAATACCAGTATGTGGACAGGACTAAACAATCAGGGACCACCATCGACCAATGGAATAGTCTGGCTACTTTGAGGGCAAAAATTTGAACTCCCAAACTTCAGTGTTTTCTTAGAGGAACATTTTGGAAGAAAGTCTACTATTTTAATAAGTGACGGGTCAAACACGTGGTTTAGATAACCACTTCAAATTTGGTTCTCCCCAGGAAGGAGAAGCTAGTCAATGGTCAGTCTAAAGTGTATCCTGAAGGAGAAGGATGACAGCGTTATCATACTGTGTCCATACCTTCAGCAACTTATGTAATAAACATCCAATGTTACCAAAGCTCTGGATGGAAAGAAGCACACATATTTATTTAAGAATCATCTGAATCCACCCTGATAATTGGCCAGGGCTTAGCCTCAGACCATGAGACTTTCCTTCTCAGTTCCTTTACTTCTAAAAACAGAACTTAAACTCTGAGACTAAAATCTTATCTAAATAACTGAGAGAAGAAAACACCACAAAACCAGATAAAATCAAACTGTTGCATTAATCATATTAGGCTCAAACCTGTGATAAAATAAAGTGATCAAAATATCTTGAAATAAATTAACTTGTAAATTAAGATTTGGTTTACTTTGCTCTAAGGAAATTCTTTGAAGCAAAAATTATCCTTACAGATGGTTGTTAATAATATACACAATGTTACTTATTATTTGATTTTGCAAAAATATCAAATTCTTATCCAACAGCAATCACTGAAAAATAAGTGCAAGTATTTAAACTCTAAATCATATTTTTCATCTAGTGAATGAATATGCTACACAGGAATACCTCTTGCTTATAAAACAAACTGAAAAGGAAACTTTCATCTTTAGAGAACAATAGTAGGTGTTCTTGCTACAAATGAGGCAGCATGGTATAAGAGAAAAAGCCCCAGATTGAGATTCGAGCTCAGCTTCTGTCATTTGCTAAGGAAATGAAAAAATACTTAATCTCTCTACTATTTTCTCATTTTTTAAAAAGGATAATACCTTCTTAGCTACCTCACTGGACTCTTTAAGAATCAGATTGGGCATTATCCAAAAATGCTTTGGAAACTACTTGTAAAGCACGATGTAACAGCAAAGAATTATCGCTACATGTCCTAGACTCTAAATACTCTAACATTAGAGTATTAAAATCCGAAGCCATACTTTAAATACTCAAAAGCAGAATATTAAAATGCTATGCACAATTCAATCAGAAGTCTCCAAACTGATTTCTAAACATCTCAAAAAGATACACTGTTCTATTTATTTTTCTTTGTGAGGACAACAGCATCTAGCATTCATCGTATCCTGCCTGTAATTCTGAGGTGAAATGAAACTTTCAATGTATCCACACTTTTACCTGATCCTCATTAGCACTGGTAAGCTATGTTAATGAAAGAATCTTCCTAAATTAAGTTTCTTTTCATTTATTCATAAAAAATATGTTTTAAGCCTGGACTTAGAGGGATAGCAATCTTCATATATCTGAAAGATTTCCAGGTAAGGAAGAGTTAGATAGGTTCTATTTGGGCCCAAGAAATGATATTAGGAAATTATACTTTAACAGACAAAGAGTTTAAACTCATTATAAGGAAGAATCTTCTTCAGTTATTATAAGAATCTTCTACAGTGAAATCTTCTTCATTATAAGGAAGAATCTTCTACAGTGAAAGCTAACCAAAGACAAAACAAGCAATTTCAGAGGCAGTCAGTCCCTCATCACAAGAGGCATCCAAGCACAGGATATACTTGGAAAGAAGTTGTACGAAAGACTCAAGCAGTGACTTGTTAAAATAGAGGAACTTTAATCTCCTCTTCAGAGAATGTACGAATTTATAAAACTGTATAGTTTCTGAAGATTTTGATCATTATGAAAAGGTATTCAGAATCTATGGGAAAAAACGACTACGACAAATCAATTTTTCTAAATTATATATATGGTGTCAAATGGCACCTTTTTCCTAATTATTCGAAGCAAAAAGCATATACACTTAACTTACAACTTACTTCTAAGTGAAGAGAAAAAATATTTGGTTGCAAATGCCTTTCTTAGATGCCCAGGAGCCCAATAACTCTGAAAATTTGTCCAACAGCATCACATGCACAGGACTTTTCTACATTGAAATTTCTAATCCCATTCTCCACAGATCAAAATAATGTGCAGTATAATCTATTTCATATACCTTGCAATTTATCACTGTTTTGCATTAACATTATAATGAAGACTTGAAAATACAAGTCTTGGGCAGCCGTTCCAAGATAGCAGAATAGCAACAGCTCTGGTCTGCAGCTCCCAGCATGATCGATACAGAAGATGGGTGATTTCTGCATTTCCAACTGAGGTACCTGGTTCATCTCACTGGGACTGGTTAGACAGTGGGTGCAGCCACAGAGGGCAAGCCAAAGCAGGGTGGGGTATCACCTCACCCAGGAAGCGCAAGGGGTTGGGGGATTTCCCTTTCCTAGCCAAGGGAAGCCATGACAGACTGTACCAGGAAAATCGGGACACTCCCGCCTTAATACTACGCTTTTCCAACAGTGTTAGCAAACGGCACACCAGGAAATTATATCCTGCGCCTGGCTCAGCGGGTCCCATGCCCACGGAGCCTCGCTCACTGCTAGTGCAGCAGTCTGAGATTGAGCTGCGAGGCGGCAGACTGGCTGGGGAAGGGGCATCTGCCATTGCTGAGGCCTGAGTAGGTAAACAAAGTGGCCTGGAAGCTCGACCTGGGTGGAGCCCACCTTAGCTCAACAAGCCTGCCTGCCTCTATAGACTCCACCTCTGGGGGAAGGGCATAGCTGAACAAAAGGCAGCAGAAACGTCTGCAAACTTAAATGTCCCTGTCTGACAGCTCTGAAGAGAGCAGTGGTTCTCCCGGCATGGTGTTTGAGCTCTGAGAATGGACAGACTGCCTCCTCAAGTGGGTCCCTGACCCCCATGTAGCCTAACTGGGAGACACCTCCCAGTAGGGGCTGACTGATACCTCATACAGCCAGGTGCCCCTCTGAGATGAAGCCTACAGAGGAAGGATCAGGCATCAATATTTGCTGCTCTACAAAATTTGCTGTTCTGCAGCCTCTGCTGGTGATACCCAGGCAAACAGGGTCTGGAGTGGACCTCCAGCAAACTCCAACAGACCTGCAGCTGAGGGACCTGACTGTTAGAATGAAAACTAACAAACAGAAAGGAATAGCATCAACATCAACAAAAAGGACATCCACACTAAAACCCCATCTGTAGGTCACTATCATCAAAGACCAAAGGTAGATAAAAACCACAAAGATGGGGAGACACCAGAGCAGAAAAGCTGAAAATTCTAAAACCCAGAGGGCCTCTTCTCTGCCAAAGGATCGCAGCTCCTCGCCAGCAACAGAACAAAGCTGAACAGAGAATGACTTTGAGGAGTTGACAGAAGTAGGCTTCAGAAGGTCGGTAAAAACAAACTTCTCCGAGCTAAAGGAGGATGTTCGAACTCATCTCAAGGAAGCTAAAAACCTTGAAAAAAGATTAGATGAATGGCTGACTAGAATAAACAGTGTAGAGAAGACCTTAAATGACCTGATGGAGCTGAAAACCATGGCATGAGAACTAAGTGACACATACACAAGCTTCAGTAGCCAATTCGATCAAGTGGAAGAAAGGGTACAAATGATTGAAGATCAAATTAATGAAATGAAGCGAGAAGTTTAGAGAAAAAAGAGTAAAAGAAACAAACAAAGCCTCCAAGAAATATGAGACTATGTGAAAAGACCAAATCTACATTTGATTGGTGTACCTGAAAGTGACGGGGAGAATGGAACCAAGTTGGAAAACACTCTTCAAGATATTATCCAGGAGGACTTCCCCAACCTAGCAAGGCAGACCAACATTCAAATTCAGGAAACACAGAGAACAACACAAAGATACTCCTCAAGAAGAGCAACTCCAAGACACATAATTGTCAGATTCACTAAAGTTGAAATGAAGGAAAACATGTTAAGGGCAGTCAGAGAGAAAGGTCAGGTTACCCACAAAGGAAAGCCCATCAGACTAACAGCGGATCTCTCAGCAGAAACTCTGCAAGCCAGAAGAGAGTGGGGGCCAATATTCAACATTCTTAAAGAAAAGAATTTTCAACCCAGAATTACATATCCAGCCAAACTAAGCTTCATAAGTGAAGGAGAAATAAAATCCTTTACACACAAGCAAATGCTGAGAGATTTTGTCACCACCAGGCCTGCCTTACAAGAGCTCCTGAAGGAAGCACTAAACACGGAAAGGAACAACCAGTACCAGCCACTGCAAAATCAAGCCAAATTGTAAAGGCCATCAATGCTAGGAAGAAACTGCATCAACTAATGGGCAAAATAACCAGCTAACATCCTAATGACAGATCAAATTCATACATAACAATATTAACCTTAAATGTAAATGGCCTAATCCCCCAATTAAAAGACACAGACTGTCAAATAGGAGAAAGAGACAAGACCCTTCAGTGTGCTGTATTCAGGAGACCCATCTCACATGCAGAGACACACACAGGCTCAAAATAAAGGGATGGAAGAAGATCTACCAACCAGATGGAAAGCAAAAGAATAGCAGGGGTTGCAATCCTAGTTGCTGATAAAACAGACTTTAAACCAACAAAGATCAAAAGAGACAAAGAAGGCCATTACATAACGGTAAAGGGATCAATTCAATGAGAAGAGCTAACTAACCTAAATACATATGCACCCAATACAGGAGCACCCAGATTCATAAAGCAAGTAAGAGACAGACAAAGAGACTTAGACTCCCACACAATAATAGGAGACTTTAACACCCTACTGTCAATATTACACAGATCAACGAAACAGAAGGTTAACAAGGATATCCAGGACTTGCACTCAGCAATGCACCAAGCAGACCTAATAGACATCTACAGAACTCTCCACTCCAAATCAACAGATTATACATTCTTCTCAGCACCACATCGCACTTATTCCAAAATTGACCACATAGTTGGAAGTAAAGCACTCCTCAGCAAATGTAAAAGAACAGAAATCACAACAAATTGTCTCTCAGACTACAGTGTGATCAAATTAGAACTCAGGATTAAGAAACTCACTCAAAACCACACAACTACATGGAAACGGAACAACCTGCTCCTGAATGACTACTGGGTAAATTAAAAAATGAAGGCAGAAATAAAGATGTTCTTTGAAACCAATGAGAACAAAGACACAACGTACCAGAATCTCTGGGACACATTTAAAGCAGTGTGTAGAGGGAAATTTATAGCACCAAATGCCCACAGGAGAAAGCAGGAAAGATCTAAAATCGACACCTTAACATTACGGTTAAAAGAACTAGAGAAGCAAGAGCAAACAAATGCAAAAGCTAGCAGAAGGCAAGAAATAACTAAGATTAGAGCAGAACTGAAGGAGACAGACACACAAAAAACTCTTCAAAAAAATCAATGAATCCAAGAGCTGGTTTTTTGAAAAGATCACAAAATAGATAGACTGCTAGCAAGACTAACAAAGAAGAAAAGAGAGAAGAATCAAATAGATGCAATAAAAAATGATACAGGGGATATCACCACCGATCCCACAGAAATACAAATTACCATCAGAGAATACTATAAACACCTCTATGTAAATAAACTAGAAAATCTAGAAGAAATGGATAAATTCCTGGACACATACACTCTCCCAAGACTAAATTAGGAAGACGTTGAATTCCTGAATAGACCAATAACAGGGTCTGAAATTGATGCAATAATTAATAGCCTACCAACCGAAAAAAGTCCAGGACCAGATGGATTCACAGACAAATTCTACCAGAGGTACAAAGAGGAGCTGGTACCATTCCTTCTGAAACTATTCCAATCAACAGAAAAAGAGGGAATCCTCCCTAACTCATTTTATGAGGTCAGCATCATCCTGATACCAAAGCCTGGCAGAGACACAACAACAACAAAAAAGAGAATTTTAGACCAATATCCCTGATGAACATTGATGCAAAAATCCTCAATAAAATACTGGCAAACCGAATCCAGCAGCACATCAAAAAGCCTATCCACCAAGAACAAGTTGGCTTCATCCCTGGGATGCAAGGCTGGTTCAACATATGCAAATGAATAAACATAATTCATCACATAAACAGAATTAAAGACAAAAATTGCATGATTATCTCAACAGATGCAGAAAAGGCCTTCACAAAATTCAACAGCCCTTCACGCTGAAAACTCTCGATAAACTAGGTACTGATGGAACATATCTCAAAATATTAAGAGGTATTTATGACAAACCCAAAGCCAATATCATACTGAATGGGCAAAAACTGGAAGCATTCCCTTTGAAAACTGGCACAAGACAGGGATGCCCTCTCTCAGCACTCCTATTCAACATAGTGTTGGAAGTTCTGGCCAGGGCAATCAGGCAGGAGAAAGAAATAAAGGGTATTCAATTAGGGAAAGAGGAAGTCAAATTGTCCCTGTTTGCAGATGACATGATTGTATATTTAGAAAACCCTGTCATCTCAGCCCAAAATCTCCTTAAGCTGATAAGCAACTTCAGCAAAGTCTCAGGATACAAAATCAATGTGCGAAAATCACAAGCATTCCTACACACCAATAACAGACAGAGAGCCAAATCATGAGTGAACTCCCATTCACAATTGCTTCAAAGAGAATAAAATACCTAGGAATCCAACTTACAAGGGATGTGAAGGACCTCTTCAAGGAGCACTACAAACCACTGCTCAACGAAATAAAAGAGGACACAAACAAATGGAAGAACATTCCATGCTCATGGATAGGAAGAATCAATATCATGACAATGGCCATACTGCCCAAGGTAATTTACAGATTCAATGCCATCCCCATCAAGCTACCACTGACTTTCCTCACAGAATTGGAAAAAACTACTTTAAAGTTCATGTGGAACCAAAAAAGAGCCCATATTGCCAAGGCAATCCTAAACAAAAAGAACAAAGCTGGAGGCATCACGCTACCTGACTTCAAACTATACTACAAGGCTACAGTAACCAAAACAGCATGGTACTGATACCAAAACAGAGCTATAGACCAATGGAAAAGAACAGAGGCCTCAGAAATAACACCACACATCTACAAACATCTGATCTTTGACAAACCTGACAAAAACAAGAAATGGGGAAAGGATTCCCTATTTAATAAATGGTGCTGGGAAAACTGGCTAGCCATATGTAGAAAGCTGAAATTGGATCCCTTCCTTACACCTTATACAAAAATTAATTTAAGATGGATTGAAAACTTAAATGTTAGACCTAAAACCATGAAAACCCTAGAAGAAAACCTAGGCAATACCATTCAGGACACAGGCATGGGCAAGGACTGCATGTCTCAAACATCAAAAGCAACGGGAACAAAAGCCAAAATAGACAAATGGGATCCAGTTAAACTAAAGAGCTTCTGCACAGCAAAAGAAACTACCATCAGAGTGAACAGGTAACCTACAGAATGGGAGAAAATTTTTGCAATCTACTCATCTGACAAAGGGCTAATATCCAGAATCTACAATGAACTCAAACTAATTTACAAGAAAAAATCACACAACCCCATCAAAAAGTAGGCAAAGGACATGAACAGACACTTCTCAAAAGAAGACATTTATGCAGCCAACAGACACATGAAAAAATGCTCATCATCACTGGCCATCAGAGAAATGCAAATCAAAACCACAATGAGATACCATCTCACACCAGTTAGAATGGCAATCATTAAAAAGTCAGGAAATAACAGGCGCTGGAGAGGATGTGGAGAAATAGGAACACTTTTACACTGTTGGTGGGACTGTAAAGTAGTTCAACCATTGTGGAAGACAGTGTGGCAATTCCTCAAGGATCTAGAACTAGAAATATCATTTGACCATTCCATCCCATTACTGGGTATATACCCAAAAGATTATAAATCATGCTACTATAAAGACACATGCACATGTATGTTTATTGTGGCACTATTCACAATAGCAAAGACTTGGAACCAACCCAAATGTCCATCAGTGATAGACTGGATTAAGAGAATGTGGCACATATTCACCATGGAATAACTGTGCAGCCATAAAAAAGGATGAGTTCATGTCCTTTGTAGGGACATTGATGAAGCTGGAAACCATCATTCTGAGCAAACTATCACAAGGACAGAAAACCAAACACTGCATGTTCTCACTCATAGGTGGGAAATGAACAATGAAAACACTTGGACGAAGGGCAGGGAACATCACACACTGGGGCCTGTCTGGGGTGTGGGAATGGGGGAAGGATAGCATTAGGAGAAATACCTAATGTAAATGATGAATTAATGGGTGTAGCAAACCAACATGGCACATGTATACATACGTAAAAAACCTGCACGTTGTGCACATGTACCCTAGAACTTAAAGTATATTAAGAAAAAGAAAAGAAAAGAAAATATAAGTCTCTTTACAATGCAAACTTCACAAGAGAAGTGAACTTGTCTATCATTATATCCCTAGTGTGTAAAACACTTCCTGGGCACGTATTGTGAAATGCACAATACATAGTCTTACTCAAAAATTGTTTCAAGTATGACTTCCTTGCCATCTCCCCAACTAGCTTGCTATTGCCTACTGCCCCATAAAGACGAAAAACTAAGTTTCTCCCATTCTTTCCATTGCAAGGATTGCCAGTTTCCAATCGTAGCTTATTTTGTGTTGTATAGCCCAAAGTAGTAATTCTTATGATCTAATCATTTACTATCAAGAAACCGCCTAAAAATCGTACATGTCACACTAACTGTTAGGTTTAGACTTATAGGTTAAAGCTTGATTATTATCATAGAATTCACTGCAGTGGAGATTTTGTCATATACTTGGAGGAAACCATATACCAAGTTGACTTAGTAGAACAAACAACTCCAAAACAATCTTACTCTGAGTAAATCTCTACACTACTCAGACAAGCTGGAGACAGTAGCACAGTAACCACCACTGCCAGGTTAAACTCTCTGGCTGTACTATTATTGTTCATTTAAAAAGAAGAAGGAAAAAAAAGAAAAACAGATGAAAGGCTCTGTTATAAAGCCTCAGGGAAACAAACACTAATTCAGCTTACTAATTTTATTTGCATTTAGTTTCAACCAGGGTAATGCTTATTTGCTGATGGAAATTTCGATATCTGTCCTTTGCTCTTCCTCCTGCCTGTGACTTCTCCTTCCTCATAAGCATGTTCAAGAATGCCAAAAAGTGTCAAATGCATATTAAACATAATCAGAGAAAAATCAGAGCTTGATCCTCACTAGGCAATAACAAAATAATAATACTATTTAATATTTACTAATGCTTTGTCATGCATGAAATACTTTTGCATGTTTCTGGATCAAACAGGCTATTGAAAGACTCCATTTCATGACAGCTGTGATTTTTCTGAGCACTGTCCCATGTCCTACTTCCTTTTATTGCTGCCAGTATAGTTCCCTATCCTGACTTAACTGCCAATTTTGAAAGGTTATAGACAATACATTAGATTCAGGGAGAGTTGAGCTGGCTTCAACTTGGGAGATTAATGTGAATAGGTCAGCACCATGAGACTCAGCACAGCCCAGAGGCAACGGATGGTGCCAGCATGGATTCCGCACCCATAAACAAATTCTTCACTTTAAAAACTGGTCATGCAAGCATTTTAAGGAGGAAGAATGTGAGGTTTTTAGAGAAAATAATTTCTCAACAAAAAACAATGCAAAAGGGCAGACAAATATACAGACAGTTTATAGACTGATATTTTGGCCATTATGCCAGTAAGGCCTCCAGTTTCCAAACAGACACTGACGGGCTTTGGACACTAAGAAAATGCCAAAGCAGGTGACAAAATGTCATCCCCACATCCAACTCATCCAGGAAGGCTCCACCTCTGGCCAACTCTTGACACCACCACAGGCTTCCTCTGCCCCTTCTGGTTTTCCTTAGTATGCTCTCCAGGGAGGAAATTTCAGAATAAATAACAGGCACAAATGGTATTGCTGCTGGGAAGAAAATGCATCAAGAGCAGAAAGAGCATCACTGATTAAAAAATGCTTCTTGGCTGGGCATGGTGGCTTATGCCTGAAATCCCACCACTTTGGGAAGCCAAGGTGAGTGGATCACCCGAGGTCAGGAGTTTGAGACCAGCCTGGCCAACATGGCAAAACCCTATCTCTACTAAAAATACAAAAATTACCTGGGTGTGGTGGCACGTGCCTATAATCACAGCCACTCGGGAGGCTGAGGCAGGAGAATCACTTGAACCCAGGAGGCAGAGGTTGCAGTGAGCTGAGATCGCGCCACTATACTCTAGGCTGGGCGACAGAGCGAGACTCCGTCTCAAAAAAAAAAAAAGCTTCTTGTTGATATGGCTGACTACTGAATAGAGAAAAAGTTACCACATGGCTGCTATTGGCCTGGACTCCGTGGGACCTGTCCTTTTCAATAAACCATGTGATAAAACTTAATGAAACTGGAAATTAGATACAGTCTGTTCTGTGAGCAGACATTTTTAATATTCAATTAGACAGTAAAATAATGATGACAAATATAGATAATTCATCCAGGTTTATAGTTTTTTTTGGTGGAGTAAAAAACATTTTGGAGCTAAATCATCATGATAGCCTAAACAGGAATCACTGATACTAAAAATAAAAGAAAAAAAATCACAC
This sequence comes from Pongo pygmaeus, assembly GCF_028885625.2. Lineage (NCBI taxonomy): Eukaryota > Metazoa > Chordata > Mammalia > Primates > Hominidae > Pongo > Pongo pygmaeus. The sequence continues at coordinate 121,941,032 of NC_072373.2, read as the reverse complement.
TTCTACAAAAGGCCACAGCATGATTTCATTATAGCTGAGATCATTTTGTGGTAACATATATTAACTAATTCTCTAGGCCTAAGTTATCTTATTTGTGCTGTAGGACAGGGGTCACTAACTATAGCCCACGGGCCAAATACAACCACTAGTGTTTTACTGGAACACACCACACTCATTCATTTATGTGACTCTATGGCTGCATTCGTAGTTAACTATGACAGAATTGAGTAGCTCTGACAGAGACCATATGGCCCACAAAGCCTAAACCATTTATTCTCTGGCCCCCCACAACAGAATGTTGCTGGCCCTTGTTCTAAGAGATGAAATTTGTTGTCTCAACAGAAACTTATTTATACATTTGAGAAGATCCAAACAAACCTCCTGATGAAGAAAATGAAAAAGAGGAGAGAGAGGAGGGGACAGGAAGGGAAGAGAGGACTAGCGGTACTCATAGTGGTAGTAGTTGCTGTTTCTTAGGCCTGCTTTAGAACTCTGACAGCTTCATGCAGATACTGTAGGCATCTCCATCTGGGCAAAAATATTAACAAAGTGAATCTTTAAAATTTTCACATTTGAATGTCAAATTTGTTGCCAAACCTTTAATAATAGAAACATGGGTCTTTCAAAAATTAACAACAAAGACCAATTTCTTTTGAAACACTCACTGGAGAGCTTAATTTTGAATTGATGGGTAACATGACATGGCTTTATTCCTCTAAATCCCAGGATGGGTGTGGGAGGCACTCAGTCTGGCCTGACTAGCCACTCCCTAAAGGGGTGGTGAGGCAAGGGGCGCTGGTCCTCTGCAGGGAGCAGCGCAGGGTGGGGAGGGTCACGCTCTGGATGCTGCTGAGGGTGTCAGAGACCAGTGAAACAGCCGAGGGAACAGGTGCATGACATAAGCCCCACTGTGACGCCTGTTGGCATTACAAAAAATAGACCATGAATGGATTTCAGGTGGAAAATGGAAAAGGCATAGATCCTTTCTCCTGGGTCTGACAGGTGGGAAAATTAAAAAAATATATACACACACACAAAAACCAAAAAAGCCACAATGAATCAAGAACATGGACAGAGAGAGAAATATGAGAATGTAGGTGGGCCTTGAGCACCTCAGACCCTAAAACGAATCTGGGCTAACTTCTGTCTACATCTCCAAGGAGCAAGGAGGCCCCAAATACCAGGAGTTGCATATTTTCTACAGTTTTCAATATACAAATGAGTGAGATCAGTGCTACTTAAATGACAGGCTAGATAAAATGAGAATTGCCCATCCTGTTTGGTTCCAAAAATTTTATCCAAGCAAGCCAGACTACTAGAAAGAAACATCTGGAAGGGCTAGCATCAGGTTAGGTGTCTATAAAAATGCCTTAGCAAAACTGCAATTACATAGTTGAAGGCTTACATAAAAGAGAAATACTCATCTATGGCATCAACTTCAAGAATTTCAAAAAATCTAATGCTGCTGGTAGAGAACATGTTTTTCAATGTCTCCTACCTAAGGATCCACACTATATAGACTTCTTACCATACAGGAAAAAGTCTCTCCTCCAAAGGGCTGTTATAATATTTTGTCACACAATAAGAATGCCACAACTCATCAAGTCTTTTTTTTTCCCCCTTGTCTTGGTTGTCAGAAAACTTAGAGTAAAATTTCAAATTTACAACAAAAATATGATACTGTGCTAGGAAAGATCATGCATGTGAACAACAGGGACAAGATCCCTGCCCTCATGCAAGAAACAGACATTAAATAGGCAAATATATCTAATGGCAACCCCATATTCCATGGGCCCAGGCAGTTCAGCCTTGGGCCACTAAAGGTACACCAAAATAAACAAAAGATAATTTCATTCTTTACTTAGCATTTCAAAGAACATAAAGGAAAGATAAATTGAGATTCCAAACACCTGCATCTCAGAAGGCCTTTTTCCCTTCTCAAATCCCTCAGACGCCATAGCTATCCCAGAGCCTTACTCACACCAAACAAACCCAATACTTTCTTTCCATTCCCAGATCCATGAGGCTTTCTTTTCCCCTTTCCCACATCTCTAACCATGAGGTTCAACTTAACTTCTCTTCCAATAAACAAAACAGAATCCTTATTCTTTAGGAGAAAAGAGAAGTAAAACTGAGACGACCTCAGATTCTAACAGGCAGAGGGATTGTTGGACGAAGGGAAGGCAGTAAACAGGATGCTTGGATAATTTTTGTCTGGCAATATAAATACAATTGTGAGAGAATATAGAAAAGGTGGTATTACTCACTTAGCATAGGGGTCAGGACAGATCTCCCTCACAAAGTAACATTTACAGCCAAGACCTGCAGGATATAGAACCAGCTACTCAAAGAACAGGAGGAAAGACCAGGCCTGGCAGGGAAAGCTTATGTGTGAATATCTGAGGCCTGGGCATTCTCTAAGAACTGAAACACACAATCTAACTAGAAAAAAAGAAACAAGCACAGGGAAAACTGATGGGAGATGGGGCTGGAAAGATGGATGGAAGAAAACCAGTCAGGGCCTTCTTCCATCCTAGCGAAAACTCTGATGTTATAGCAAGTACAATAAACACCCAACAGAGCCTTTAAGTGGGGCAGAACACCATCAGATCACTCTGATGCTTGTGAAGAAGGACTGGTTGGGAAGAGGTAGGGAATAGCTAAAGAGACATGCAGAAGACATAAACCAGGGGTGGCAAGGGAGAGTTCAGGCAGGTGTTCAGATTTGATGTGCAGAGACTGGTGAGAGATTGATTACAAGTGGAGAGAGGGGGCTGTATCAAGCGTAATTCTTGGGACTCCATATGTTGATCCTTAAGTAAATGGGGTTAAAGGAAGAGATGATTTGAATAGAAATATCAAGAGTTCAGTCCTGAAACTTAATCCATTATATACTAACAGAATATTATTATATTTAGAAATAATAATACTTAAATTCAATTGCAACGGCTCCCTCATTGTTATATGCCCAGGGCTTCCAACAGTGTCTGGCAACAAGGCAAGTGCACGATAAATATTTGCAGAATGAATAAAATTTCCTCTGGTAATTCTCTCTCTGGTATTCAAAATATCTGAGCAATATTTTTAGATTAAAACAAATTATGTTTGATGAAATATAACTCTAGATTTGAAATGTGAGAAACATGCTTTTTGTTTTTATCATATAAACTACAGAAAGTAAACGTCAAGAAAATATTCTTGTCTAGTGGAGCCTGAGTTTGAAGATAATACTTGGAAACACTGTTCTATTTGACCTCTGATTATTTAAATTTTTCTTTTTAATTCTGCAGCATGTGTGCTTTTTATTGTGAGTGACTTCAAATTCCTTCTGGAAGTAGATGGGGAATAAATTAGAAGAAACACTGTGCCTCAGATTAAATGTGATTTGTGGAGCTTAACGGCTACATTCTCACTCCCTGCTCCATCCCAACAGTGAAGGTCCTCTCAGGGCTCATTCTGGGAAATGCAAAGCTCAGGCAGGGGCTGCCCCTCCGGATGACCAACAGGATAGTGCATCCTGGTCCCAGAGTCCCTCCAGAGCTCTAGAATCTCCATCCCCCATTCTCATTCTCTTCGTCCCACTACCATTAGTCCTTGTGTTTAAGAGATAAACATACTGGGCTAATATTTCAGTAGACATACCTGACCTCTATGCTATTTTCCCTTAGGTAAGCCATGTAGAACTGTGCCAGGCACTTATTACACAGTCAAGAAATCTTAGATACTCGCAGTAGTGATGGCATATGCATCTCAAAGGGTCTTTCTTCATTCAAGGGGGTAAATGAGAATTGTTAGAATTTCAAAAACTGGGCCAAGGTCGGTCAGAAGAAATTCTAGGCAAGAGGACCTTTCATTTCCCTTCAAAAAACACTATGAAGGTTAATTCTGAATCTACCTGTTTCTACCATATGTGATGCTTATGGTATGCCTCTTATTTTACCTTTTCTTTTGCTAACTTTTCTTTTCTAAAAAAACCAAACAAACATTTTTTGCCATTAAAAGTAATGGCAAAGCCCCAATTATTTTTGCACTAACTTAAATATAATTATACTTCTTTATTTTTTACTCAGGTTTAACTTATTCCTGGGACATTTAAGAAAACTGTCTGATTGCTAGATCCTATTCACAGTGAGAAAACAAAAACAAAAAATACAAAAAACCCGGACTCCAGTTTTAGATGCCAAGATCTGAGTCCAGTTGCTTATTTTAGCACCCTTATGGATAAAGAAACTCCTGTGAACTGAGATCCTCAACTGTACTGTAAATGATACAGCATCAAACTTGTACACATTTGCTCAAATGCTCCTGTGACTGCTAGTTTCCTGAGCTAAAAAATGGGTATGACAAGGTTTATTAATTTAAATCTCATAGAAAAATTCATAAAAGCACAATGGGTATATTGGATTTGGGGAAAACATATCCATAGCTTCTTAACAAAATTTTGAACATTGCTATAGGCAGTTATATCCATATTTTCCAGCATGATTATGAAAACCAGCTTAACCCAATAAAACCATTTGCCATCCTGTTTCACATATGACTAAATGGAATTGTGAGAGACAGTTAGTGACAAAAAAAAAAAAAACCCTTTTGGAATAAACAAAAGTAAGCAATGCATATCGATCAGCCTCTTAAAGATTTAAATACATCATTTACATTATGCTCCCCAGAACTACAGCCCTTGCACTCTATTTGGTCTATTTGGCTCAATAACTTTTCCAACAACCTCAAGAACATATCAGTCCTGCTACCACTTATCACAAAAAAAAAAAGGGGGAAAAAAATCCTCCTGCCCTATCCAAGTGGGTCACTGCTACTTTTCTCTTTGTTCAGCCTTTCCTGTGGAGGTCTGCCAGGTTCTAATGTGGTTCACTGCATATTTTAAATGCTGGAAGTGGTTATGGCCAAAGAAGGTCAGAGAACATGACTGCTGAGCAAGGATGGGAATGTGCTTGGGAGAGACAGAGGCTGAGATTTAGGTCACCTCCGGGGAGAATATTTGTGTTCACTAGATACTTACTGTTTATTAGTGTTCATGCTTTTCCATGGCCTTATTCAATGTTCTAAATTAAGAGCCTTAATTTAGAGGCTTAACGTAGTATTTTAAGTGCCTTAACAGTGATTTGCAATAATTTTAAATAAAAATGATCCAATCATCCTATAAACAGAATTGCCATCTTCTGTAAATAGAAATGGCAAGCATTTCAACACTCTTAAAAATATCAGCTCCCTTGATTTCCCTCCACCCTCTCACCAATGCCTCCCTTTCCTTTTCAGAATTCCTTAAAGCAATAGTCCAGAGCGCTCTAGGGGAACTCAAGGGACTCATGTTGATGCTAAAGACACTGGGAAGAAGCCATCCTGTGGAGATACACAAGGCTTGCTGTTCTTCATGCATTGTCATGGATGCTGCAGGAGTTATTTTCTTTTATTCTCTGTGACTTATCAAAAAGGAGTACTACAGATTTAATAATGGATAAGCAGCAAAATTTGAACCATAGGCAAAATCAAACTTCAGGATTTACCTATATTATTCTATTTTTATGAGCATCAGACAGGCAAAACCTGTCTTGCAAAGCTGGAAGCAGACATTATCAGGGCTTTCCTACATGATGAACTTCAAAGAAGAAGGAAATAAAACAATGGAATATTCTGATGCCTGCTCAGATTTTATTTTACCATATATAATATAACCCTTATTTATAGAAGCCCTCAACTTCAACTCTGAGCAATTCTCCAAAAAGATACTTCTACCCTCTCAATATCTGCATGGACATTCAACAGAACTCTAAAACAACAAAAACTACTTCTACTGGTGTGTTATTATATTGCTGAGGTGCTTGGAAAATAATCAAAGATTAAGAATCCCAGGTTCTGTGCATGTGCTGCAGCCATCCTTATTGTGGCGGAACAATTTAAATCCATCCGTACATACCCCATATGTATAAACCTGTAAGGCGGTGGCTGCTGGTTGCCTACAACTACCCATTCCTCCCTTCTTCCACAGTAAAAGAACCTTAATTCTTAGCCAGGAAGAATCCTACCTAGAATAAAGGTTTTATTTGCCAGCCTCCCTTGGCAGGTGTGGCCACATGAGTATATGTTGGTCAGTATTATGTAACAGAAGCGAGTGGTATTTCTACAAGGAATCCATAAAAGTGGGACTACTTTCTGCTACCTAGAACATAGATTTTATACCTAGAGCTCTAGCAGCTATCTCAGACTACAAGGTGACCACACTTAAGGACAGAAGCCAAATGCTGACAATAGTATTTATCTTGTCAAATCTCTTTTTTTTCTTTTTTTCAAGACAGAGTCTCAGTCTAGTACCCAGGCTGGAGTGCAGTGGCACAATCTCAGCTCACTGCAACCTCCGCCTCCCAAGTTCAAACGATTCTCCTGCCTCAGTCTCGCGAGTAGCTGGGACGACAGGCATGCGCCACCATACCTGGCTAATTTTTGTATTTCTAGTAGAGATGGGGTATCACTATGTTGGCCAGGCTGATCTCGAACTCCTGACCTCAGGTGAATCGCCCACCTCAGCCTCCCAAAGTGCTGGGATTACAGGCATGAACCATCACACCTGGCCATCAAGTCTCTCATATCCACAAATTAACTGTTTGTTTTACGGCAACTGAACAAAATAGTGACTGACATGTCTATCATAGAGTCCAAGGAACCTGCCTGCTCTAGGACATGAAATTCAACTTTCCTTCTCTGCAGACATTCCTTCACTCACCTGAAGATTATACAGCCAAACAAAACCCATCAAAAAAAAAAAAATAGCCTAGCATATAAGAGCAAAGGCTCGAGATCAGCTCTGTCTTTGCATATTACCACTAACCCGAGCATCCTATCACTCCAATTCAAATTGTTCAATTCCAAGTGACTTCCTAAAAGGAAAAAATAATATACTGGAAGATGTTATGTAGTTTTATAAGTACTCATAAGTATACTAGAATCCCAAATGCAATTATTATGAATAATAATAGCAATAATGATAGATATCACCTATTGTTCAATATCGCATAGCTGGTATTGTACTATTTGGCTAGCACTCTGCTGATACATATTACCTGGAATTTGAAATAAATATCATTCCTATTTTACAGATGAGGAAACTGAGGCTGTGAGAGGTTAAATAACTTAGCTTTCATTATGCAGCCAGTTCATGACAGTCATAATAGATGAACTCAGAATTGACTATAAGCTTAAATATTTTGGCTACATAATCCTGTCTTTCAAAATATTAGATAAAATAATCCTGAGAGTCTTTATTTTCCTAATTTCAGAACCACAATAAAACATCCTACTTCTACATTAACATTAGTTTACATTAACACGAGCATTTCTTAAAACGAGGAAAAAAAATTGATAGAATTTATCAACAACTGGTAAATTATCTTTATAAGCTTAAATAGTTTGGCTATAGAATCCTGTCTCTTAAAATGTTAGATAAAATAACCTTGAGAATCTTTATTTTCCTAATTTCAGAACCACAATAAAACATCCTATTCCTACCCCTAGTTTACATTAACATGAGCATTTCTTAAAACAAAGAAAAAAACGATAGAATTTGTCAACAAGTGGTAAATAATCTTAGAACCCAAATGAAACAAATTCTAAATGTAGTTTTCCTTAATTTCCCCTTTTGCTAACAGTTTTATTTCAGGGTATCCTATATATTTCCACGAAAAGGGTCATTGTGCACCTTTCAATCCTTAAACATCGAAACTGAAAAGAAACACCTATAATGACATGTTCTTGGTTATTACATCTCAGAATGTCATTCCTTTTGAAACAGGGTTGGTTTATTTTCTACCTCTTTGTTGAGCTTCCTCCTCAGTGGAACCAAAAGCCACTTAAAGAAATCAAGCCCTTAAAGCATTCCTTAAATACATGAAGCATTTTAGCCAAGATTCAAATAAGTGAGTTAAAACAGAGAGAATAATTCAATCTTTCTATTAAAAATAAGATATATGCATTTACATATCCTGTTTGTGTATGTACACATGGAGGCATTTCTATTTAAAGGTATATAATTTTAAAATATAGTTATTACATAAAAAGTTTATCATTAGAATAATTAATATTTTCTCGGGCTGCTGAGAGCTAAAGAACTAAAACATTCCTATAAGAAAGTCAAACAGAAGATTAGAGCGCCCTCTTTCTTCTTTTTGAAGGAATTCAACAAAACTCCACTCCTAGGAGACCAAAGTTATCAAGCAGCCAGCAGCCTAGTAGCACTCCTGCTCACAGCAAAAACGTTCCCCTGTCTCTGTACACATTACACATGCTACAAGCATTAGAGTACGCTTATTGGTTGTTCATTATTCATAAGTGATTTAAGTAGTAAAAATAAAAGCACTTTTAAAAATAGAAATACTCACAAAGCCATTTCAAACTGTTCTAGCCATTTCTTCTTTAAATCTTTTGTTTTGCAATAAAATTCTAACCCATTTTGTCCTTGGGTATGGATGAGGTAGAAGCCATAAGACCACTGTTAAAATTAATATTCTTTAGATTAATATGTATCATTAATAACATTATGTTTCTAAATTCACAAGAATACCACAACTATCCAAAAACCCCTCACAATATTATCAATGTACAAACTGAACAATCAAGCTTATTGTAGTCAACTTCATATCTATAACAATTTCTATGCCAAATGTATTTTATTATCTGGATCATTAGGGCATTAGAAATGATCAGATCTGGTTGTGGCATTATCCAGTTATTTCTCACAAAGGTATGTACCTAATCAATCTCTAGAAACAAAAACATCTGGATTGATAAGCCATATCTCACATTAATGTATTATCATACTTTTCCTTAATATTCAAGATTATAAGTAAATTACAGTTATTAGTTTCCAAAAAGTCACCTTTTTATTTTCTTTATCGGTTGTAGGATTATTGGCTATCTTGTACTGCTGAAGATCTATTATTTCCTTCATTTCATAGTTATCACCTTTTCTCTTACATACGATCACTGCCAAATCAAATAAGAAGATATGCCTGGGAAAAAGAGATTGATTAACTGATTGATTTTAAATGGTTTAGAAGCATGTGTATTAATTTTTTTTGGTAAGATATAATTAAAGCAACCAAATGTTTTTTTCTTTGCATTAAAGACAACAGGTAGCATCATACATTGAAAACAATGGGGTATTTGAGGTTAGAAGAACTGTGTGCGGAACTTCCCTTTACCTTATAAATGGCCTCAGTGTGCTTTGGTTCCCTCATTTTAAAAATGGGCAAAAATCATAGTAAGAGTAAAATGCACACTGCAGAGTTATTGAAAGGGCCAAGTGAGATAAGCCATAAAATTTGTTCATGAGCAATTACCTTCTTTTTTAATTTAAAAGCTAAAAACGTATAGAATAATATTAACGACATCCGTAGCAGCTTCTACTGAAGTTACTAGGAATCAGCCAGAATGCCTTGAGAAGTGTGGTTCATCCCTTTCACAAACATGACTCAATTTAAATCCCCAAGACCACATGCTGGGTAGATATCATTGCCATCTTCATTTTACTGAGGAGGAAACTGAGGCTTAGAGAAGTTAGATAATTTGCTCAAGGTCACACTGCTAGTGAGGCATGTAACAGGATTCACAAACAGGTCTAATTTTGGAAACTGTGCTTTTACCCTCTATGTTGTTCCTCATGATTTAATTGACCACCTAAAAACCCAAATTGAATGGTATATGAGCCAAGTGTAAACTGAAAACGTTATGGTGAAATTTACATGTTAATATTTCTGTTTTCTTATTAAGAACAATGTAACTTGGGGGAGAAAATAAACCTTATAACCACATCATCCAATACCAATACTTGTGTATTTTTATAAACTCTCAGTGATTAACACACTTTTTTTTAATACACAATGATAATGACACATTCACAGGGCTGTAACACTTGCATCACTTTTAACGTCTATTTCTCCCAGAGAGGTTTAAAGGACCTATGGAACCAGGGTTATCGAGGAGGAAGCAAGAGCTGATGCTGCCCCCTGCTGGCTTTCACTTCTCCAAAGATTCCAGAAAACGATCATTGTCAACCACAAAAACCTCCGTTTGACGATTACATATATACATAATTAAGGACTCCAGGCCAAGCTTACTAATCTTCAAGAACTATATCTGCAAATTTCCCTCAAGAAAATATTACTATGTGATTCTCACTTAATCTTCTTTCTTAGGGCATTTTTCTATTATTTTTAGTTATTTAAAAATACATTCCAAAAATTCAATTATGTTTTTATGGTAGCTATCTGTTCTTACTTTATCGCTCTTCTCATTTTAATGTATCCTAGCTGATCATCTATACTTATTACTTCCTTCTTAATAACTTAGACAAATTAATAGATACCAGAACCCAGGTGGGAATACCTAAGATAATCTAGATTTTAAAAATTTAGAAATCATGGGTTGGTCTGTCTCCTTGTATTTCTTCCTTTTTTCCCCTACTTCACACTGGAAAAATTGTCTTTAAGGTTTTCACAGTTTTCTGACACTAATTACTTATTTTCAAAATAGTATTCTTCTTTTCTTACCTTTCTTGTTTGGTATGCTTGTCTAGAGTGGTTATTCGAATTTCACCATCTCCCTGAGGTCGTCCAAAAAGCAAAACTGGTTGGTTCTAAAATATAAAATGTACATGTCAGAGTTTTTCATAATCACATGAAAATAAAAGCAAATATTAGTAGAGATATTTACTCAAGACAACTACCTTATTACATTAAAATGTTATCATTTTTTATACTTTTAAAGCATACTTACTCTAAAAAGCTCAGGTCTACATGGCAAATAAGTGTGTCCTCTGTAATCCCAGGGGGTATGTCAAGGACATCAATTGATTTTAATTATTATATATTCTTAAAGGGGAAATTAGCTATGAAAAGAAAGACTCAACTGGAAGGGTCCAAATTACGAGACAGTTCGGCAACTAATATTTTTTGAGCATCTACTACGTGCCAACCACCATAACAGGTGTACAGCAAAATGATACAGACACTACCCTCATGAAGCACACTGCCCAGTGGAGGAACAAATATTCACAGAAGCATGCAATTACAAATGCACAATTGCCACGAAGGAGTACAGAAAGGGGCGGGGGGGGCGGGTACATGCTAATTTGGTCTATAAAGTCCAGGCTGACTTTCTTGAGCTAGGACCTCGAGGATGAAAAGCTCTGAGTTAATGATTTAAAGTAATGAGCTATTTTCCCAGAGGCTGACAACTAAATTATTTTTAAGTGTTTATGAACACTTACTGTACACGCTAGGGGAAAAAAGAATTGACTGAAAATCACTAACATTCAGAAATTCCATTTTAATAAAGGGCAGAGATGTGTGATTAACACTATAAATATAAAAATAAATGTATCTTATCAAAATCCCAGTGATGTTTTCTGCACATACAGAAAATTCCATTCTAAAATTCTTATGGAATCTCAAGGGATTCTGAATAGTCAAAACAATCTTGAAAAGGAACAAAGCTGGAGGTCTCATACTTACTGACTTGTTTCCAAAACTTATTGCAAAGCCACAATAATCAAAATCATGTGGCACTGGCATACAAACAGGTATAAAGACCAACAGAATAGTAGAGAGCCCAGAAATAAGCCCTCACATATATGGTCAAATGATTTCCAACAAGGTTAACACCATTAAATAGGGAAAGAATAGGCTTTTCAACAAATGGTGCTGGGAAAACTGGATATCCACATGTAAAAGAATAAAGGTAGGCCCTTCACTACCTTACACCATAAATAAAGAATAACTAAAAATGTTTCAAATACCCAAACATAACAGTTAAAACTATAAAACTTTTACAAGAAAACAGGGAAAAACTTTATGACAATGGATTCAGCAATGATTTCTTCGAGATTGATAAATGGGACTTTGTCAAAATTAAAAACTTTTGTGCATCACAGACAATATCAACAGAGTGAAAAGCCAACAGACACAAGAAAAGTATTTGCAAACCATGTGTCTTATAAGGGATTGATATCCGGGATACAAATAAAGAGCGTCTACAACACAAAGACAAAAAACAACTTGATTCAAGAATGAGCAAAGCACTTGAATAGGCATTTTTCCAAAGAGGATATACAAATGGCCAGCAAACACACAAAGACAATATTCAACATCATTAGTCATTAAGAAAATGCTAATCAAACCCATGATGAGATATTGCTTTAAAACCATTAAGATGGCTGTTATCCAAACAAACCGAATAGTGAGTGTTGGTAAGGATGTGGAAAAACTGAAACCCTTGTGCACTGGTGGTAGGAATGTTAAGTGGGGCAGCTGCTGTGGAAAATGGTATAGCAATTCTTCAAGAAATTAACATAATGACCATACAACCCAGAATTCCACTTCCGAGTATATAACTAAAAGAAGTGAAAGCAGGCACTTGAATAGATATTGGTACACCTGTGACAATAATAATATAACAGTATTATTCACAATAGCTGAAAGAAGGAAGCAACCCAAATGTTCACCAACGAAAAACAGTGAGGTATTTATATAAAATGATATATTATTCAGCTTTAAACAAATGGAAATCAAAAAAATAAATGTTGACACATGGCTACAACAAGGATGAACTTTGAAGACATTATGCTAAGTAAAATAAGCCAGTCATGAAATGGCAAATATTGTATGATTTCACTTATATAAGTTGCCCAGAGTAGCTAAGCTTACAGAGATAGAAAGTAGATTGGTAGTTTCCAGGGGCCAGGGAAAGAGAAGAATGGGAAGTTCATGTTTAATGAGTACAGAGTTTCAGTTTTGCAAGATGAAGTTTTGGAGATGGTCACACAACATCATGAATGCACTTCTAATTTGAAAATAATTAGAATGGCAAATTAATGCTATATATAACATTAATGTGTGTGTATGTGTGTGTGTGTGTATATATATATACACATATATACACACACACACATATATATATACACACACACACATATACTTTTTTTTTTTGAGACAGAGTCGGAGTCTCGCTCTGTTGCCCAGGCTGTAGTGCAGTGGCACGATCTCGGTTCACTGCAGCCTCCGCCTCCTGGGTTCAAGCAATTCTCCTGCCTCAGCCTCCCCAGTAGCTGGGACTACAGGCACGTGCCACCATGCCTGCCTAGTTTTTGTATTTTTAGTAGACACGGGGTTTCACCATGTTGGTCAGGCTGGTCTTAAACTCCTGACCTCAGGTGATCTGCCCGCCTCGGCCTCCCAAAGTGCTGGGATTACATGTGTGAGCCACCACACCCGGCCAATGCTATATATGTTTTCCCACAATTTTTTAAAGGCTACACAGCTGTCCAAGAAATATGCTATGGAATTCTAAAGAGGAAAAATAATAGGAGATTAGGAAAAGGGATTTATTTTAGATGAACCTTGAATAAATTTGATAGGGAATAGGAAAAAAACATTCTAGGCTCTGAGATTACAATCAAAGGCAGAACTGTAGAAACGTATGTCAAATTGGAGACCTTATAATACAGCAAAATATCCACGATGTAAAGTGTATGGGCAGTTATTAGCTGGAGGGGTTCAGGAAAATAGCTTAAGTCCAGATCACTGAGGACCTTAAATATCATGCCAAGGAATACTGACTGAATCTTGAAGACAACAACAAAAAAATCTTGACAAATTTGAGAAAGAGAGTAAATTGAGAAATCCACATTTTGGAAATGCAACTATATGAAGAGATGATGAGAGGCTACTGTGACTGGAAAACTGGCAGATGATGGTGTCCTGAAATGGTTATGTGGCTGCATGTGTGAAAAGAAAGAGACAGGTTCACAATGTTTCAGAGAAAGCAGCGATGAAATTGCTTTACCAAAAACGTATCTTAAATTCACTCATCTCTATTTGCACTGCCCACAGATTAATCCAGGGCTGCATCCTCTCTTGAAACCACTTCAACAGCTTGCTGGCTGGGCTGCCTGCTTACAGGATCTTCTGGAAATGTCAATCAGTCTGTTGTAATAGTCCCTGATAGAAACCTTTTAATAGCTTCCCATGCAGTCACAATAAAATCTCAGTTCAGCATATCGGCCTACAAGGCTGTGCTATGCAATTGCCCTGACCATTCCTCATGGTTCAGAGCCCACCATCCTTCCCTTCACTCTCCATTTCCAGCCACTCTTACCTTTCCGCTTCTTGAATACACCTGGTTCTCGCCCAACTCTGAGCATTTCACCTGCTACGGCTTCTGCCTAGGTCACTTTCCCCTAGATCTTCGTGTGGCTGGCTGCTTCTTATCTGCTAGGTCTCAGTTCAGATGACTTAAAAGGACTTTTTCTAACCAACTTATCTAAACTAGGACTCCCCTTATAAGCCTCAGTTATAGCAGCCAGTTCACAGCACTAATCTCAATATGGCATTTTTAACTCTTTTTTTTTTAAACTGTCTCCTCAATCTTGAGACCATCTTGTTCACAGTTACAGTCCCAGCCCCAAGCAAAGTGTCTGGGTCATAATAGTCACACAGCAAATCTATGTAAAATGAATAAATGAATAGGAATCAGCCATGAGTATGTATGGGGATGAGGGAAAGAAAAGAAAAAAAAAGTGGACTCCTATATTTAGATTCAGACTGCTGGGAGAAGAGGCAGAGTGTGACTATGGTAAGAGGGACAAGCCATCACAAAGTCCCTAGACACAAGCAGGTCGCAGGTGCCCTCAGACACCCACGTGAACACTGCCAAACAAAGGGATTGGCAACAAACTCCAACAGTAGAAACTTGAAGGTAAACTATGTTTTCTTCAACAACAACTCCTAGAATGTCGTTGATGTGGGGGTGAGGGGAAGCTGGATGGAAAGATAATTACATACCAAATTCTCTATAGATAGCTGAAACTGTTTAATTTCACGAAGGGTCTCATTATCTCTTTTCACTTCATTCACATATTGTGCCAAGTCCTAGACAATAAAGAAAAGGGTAGAAAAAGAAGGCACACTAAGATTAGAGACGCAAACTGCTTTGAAAGAAAACACATCATTAATTCCATTAGTGGTAAAAGTAACCACCGTAACTTTTCAAAGACAATAAAATGAATGCCCAGTCAATCAAAGCTGCATCACAGAGGCAATTTTAAAATGTCTGAAGTACAGCTGGGAAGACTGAAGAGCTGTCATTTGTCACACCACTGAGAAGAGTCAGGATGTTGTTGCCTTAAAAGACAAAACAAAATATACCGCAATAGAGCAACAAAAAGGAAACTAGGTCGGAAGAATAGAAATTCCAAGCACGTTAATTACTGACCTTGAGAGCATGATATTTTTACACAGGTTAGAAGAAGGGCAATCATGAACGATTAGCATGAGAAAAGTAACCAAAAGTTAGATAATGAATCTAGCAAGACTGTTTTATTTTTGCAATCAGCTAGTCTTCTTGGTTCCTGAGAGCATTCAGTCAAGGAAACCAGTTCAATTTTAAAGAGTTAACCCGTTTATGGATTCAGGAGAAGTAAAGGAGAGGTGAGGAACTATTTAAATAGCACAACATGCTGGAACTAAATTTAATTCATGAATTAAAGTGAACATAAAATGCTGGCCGTGTCTTTCCATGTGCCTTCACCTATTTTAAAATGTCTTTTCTCATATTTGAGGAAACATTAGCTAATCTTTCCATACTGTAACTAGCTATTTTTGTTACATGTGCTCCAGATTTTCCTGTTTTCTGAGCTCTTTTTCTTTTTTCTCTACCCTCTTAAATTCATCTGCAACAGTAGGGACAGAACTCTGCAAAAAGCAGTTACTAACTTTGTTCTAAATGGAAGTCTGACTTTTCATAGGATAGATCCATAAACGACTTCTTTAAAATTTGGAACTTGGTTTGACTTTTTAATAATAATAATAAATAATTATGTGGCGTTTCCTGTTAGTGGTAGACAATCAGCCAAAGAGCGAAGCTAACACAAATTGGTACAAGGACACAGTTAAGTAATTATGCACTGCTCTGAGCAGGGTCACCTTGCCATTTTGTTTTAAAGAACAAATATTTGCCTACGCTTTAATTTATTGGCAAATATTATTTCGTTTCAAAGTCATTTTTATTTAACATAATGTGGAAACTGAGGTTTTACATATTCCCCAGTATGTTCAAAATGTCTGTCTTTATCTATTCGTACGTATTTCCCTGAAAACTGAACAAACAAATTCACTTGTATTAAGCCATAGCATCCACAAGGGTAAACCTAGCAGATATCCTCATATGAGGAAAATAAGTTACACGGGGTTCTGAAGCCACCAGCTGGCCTATGACTTACACAAGCCAACATTTTCTATTAGTCATCATGAAAAGAATGGGAAAAAAATATGATATTAAATAATTCCCCATGGTTATGAAAGTTTTTATACTTGTATCTAAGTGATTTTAATATATTTCTTAGTTTTATGTGTTATCTAACAATTAAATCCATGCAAGGATACCTATTCCAGCAAAAAAAAAAAAAAAAAAATCCAGTTGTCCCCACTAAAAACAAATGTGTATTATACATAGGCATGTCATAATATTTTATTTATGTGTATATATATGTGTGTATATATATGTGTATATATATGTGTATATATATGTGTGTATATATATGTGTATATATATGTGTGTATATATATATGTGTATATATGCGTGTGTGTGTGTGTATATATATATATGTATATATATATGTGTGTGTATATATATATACATATATATACATATATATACACATATATATACATATATATATATACATATATATACACATATATATACATATATATATATACACACATATATATATATGCAATTTGAATTCCATTGTCTTTAGGCAAGAATAAAAAATACAAACAAATTACTGATGAATCTGCCCTACCTTCATGGCATCAAGAGCCAGTTTCAGATTTGCCTTCTCAGTCGGATCAGTGGTATGTTTGACCAGTTCCTATTTGGAAGATATGGTTTAGTACCACTTTCATCAAATTAAAACTAAGACATACTAAAAAAAACATTTTTACAAATAAACCATTATTATTGGTTTTCTCTCTATAATGTGATAAATCTAATATGTCTGGGCTCCATTTCCATCAAAAATTTCAAACTGTAAGAAGACCAACTAGACACCAAAAAATCATGAGACACAATATGAGACATTTTCTTTTCAAAGATGAATCTGAATTCTATCCACCACCATTACACTGACATTGATCCCTATTGTTATGAAAGATTCCATAATGATTAAAATCACGCTTTTTACTCATTTATTATTCTTGGCTTCAGCTTTTGATTCTTTTAACTGCATCCCTCCTTTCATTTCAGGGACATCAGGATGTTCTATTTGTTGTTGTTATTGCTGTTAAAATTGTTCATCTGTCCATCCTAAATTTCTGCCTACTCCTCAGTCTTTCATAGTTTCTTCTTTATCTGCTTCTTAGAAAGTTATTGTTCCTTAAGTTTTCACCCTAGTCCTCTTTTTTCCCCTTATTTTACATACTCTACAAATTCTATCACAACCACTGTCATAATGTCAACTATCACCTCATGGGCGAATCACTGTGAAATGCATGTGCTCAACCCAAAATTCACACGAGTCCCAGACTCATCAGTCCAACTAAATGGTTCTACCTCATTATTTCAAAGTCTCCTCAAATCCAACATTCCCCAAACTTAATCAATCTTCACCCAGAATCCTATTCTTGGATCCTATTTCTGTTTTACTGAATGATGGCACTTCCATCAGTGTCATCACTTAAACCAAAACCTAAAAGGTGTCCCAGATTTCTCCCTGTTCTCTCTCCCTTACTATGTCCTACTGATGCTAACTTTGATCCTGCCCCCTTGGAACCATCCTCACTGCCACTAATTAGGTTCAGATCCTCGCGTTTTTCAAACAGATAACTGTTTGCCAAGCATGGTGGCTCACACCTGTAATCCCAGCACATCTCCAGGCTGAGATGGGAGGATCACTTGAGTCCAGGAATTTGAGATCAGCCTGGGCAACATGACAAGACCCCATCTCTACAAAAAAAAAAAAAAAATTAGCTGGGCAAGGTGGCATGAGCCTGTAGTCTCAGCTACTTGGGAGACTAAGGCAGGAAGACAGCTTGAGCCCAACTGCAGTGAGCCATGACTACACCATTGCACTCTAGCCTAGGAAACAGAGAAAGACCCTCTGTTAAAACAAACAAACAACAAAACCAGGTAATCATAATGAGCTTCTGATTGGCCTTCTGACTTGCAGTGTCTCCTCACTACAGTCCAGTCACTCTATTGTCATCAGGGGTAGGTTTCTATAATATAAATCAGATCCTATCTCTACCCTACTCAGACTTCTGTGATGCCCCACAAAAGTTTCAGGTTGTCACCCATACCTCCTAGACTCCTCATGATCTGAATTCTGCAAACTTCTCTCAATTTCTGTCTCCACTTTCACCCAAACAACTTATATTCTATTCATACTAAATTAATTGCAATTCTTAAATTATGTTCTACTATCTAATCCCATTAGAAATATTATTTTTTCTGCTTACAAAGCTCTTCCCCTCTGATCTACTTAT
Organism: Pongo pygmaeus; assembly: GCF_028885625.2. Lineage (NCBI taxonomy): Eukaryota > Metazoa > Chordata > Mammalia > Primates > Hominidae > Pongo > Pongo pygmaeus. The sequence continues at coordinate 121,922,480 of NC_072373.2, read as the reverse complement.
TGACCCCTTACTCTTCCTTTAAAGCCCAACTCAAGAGTTACTCCTCTGGGGAGTCTTCTATGACAGAGGCCTCTACTCCAGTCCCCAGCTTCCCTATACATAATTATTTAGGCCTTTAACTGTGCTGGTTCTGTACCTTACATGTACCTATCATATTGTGTTACACTTGGCAGCCTACACTTCATTTTTCCTTTCTAAATGACGAGCTTTATCCGAGTAGGGACTGTTGTATATCACGAGTGCCTAATACTATGTTTGGCACAGAGAAGCCATACAAAAATCTTTAATGAATCCAATACTACCAGTGTTTCTGCTATAAACAGGACCTAAAGACAGAATCTATTAAGTATAATAAATCCATAAAAATTCTATTCTTTTCTTCCTTAAAAGTTACTTTTACTTCATTAAATAAAAGTCATGTTATTAAAGTTCTCCATCACCCACCATAAGATATTCTAACTTTGTGAATCTGTGGTTTCGAACCATCAAGCATTTCAAGTGATTCCCCACTAAAGCACAGTAGGAAGTAAAAAAGTCTAAATTGATAACCACATTTGTTCAACAAATTTCTACACAACAAATCAATTTTACTCCATAGAATTTTGAGAGGGAAAAACATTTCTAGAATTTTTACCTATGTGTAGTATCCAAATAAAAATTTCCCTATTTTAAAAAATCATCATGGAACTAAACATACTCTTAAAATTTTAAATATAAAACAACCCAAGGGAAATTAGGGGGAACAGTTTACTAAATTTCAGAAAAGTATAGTTGTATTTTATACTTTTATAAGTCCGTGTAAAACCCTGTAAGGACCAAAATAGGTATTTTTTTAAAAGCTGTACCTTCTAAATTCTTCAATTGATACTTGACTACACCGAAGTTACCAAATAAATTATTATCTTATTTTGGGCATGTATTTAGTTCCAGGATGCCTTGGAAACTGATTGCCTGAGTCGTCCTTATTATTTTTTCATAAAATCCAATTTGATTAAGTTGCTTTGAGTTTAGGTCTCATAAATGTTTTCATGCATTTTTAAGGAATAATCAGGGTTTGAATTTTTCTGATTTCTCAGTAGAACAAAAATAGAGATGACTAATAATTTTGCAGCTACAGTTTAAGAAATTTAATATACAAGATATACAAAGCACAGCCAACGCAAAATTGTATTTCACATACAGGTAGTAGATCTTTTTAAAATGACATTTCACAAGCATCGGCAGAGTTGACAGACTAATACAGTAAGACATTTCTTTGGAGCAGAACTAATGAGTCTCCTGGTACAGCTATCAAATTAAATTTATAAGACTCTCCACCCTCATTTAGAAGACTAACCGTGGAAACCATAGCTTTGTGGGCTATAACAAGAATCACTTCAAAATAAATGTAGTCTTATTATAATTTAGTATAGTAGAAAGCAATATGGAATGTGACACCATTCTCTTTGGCTTACTGTTATAAAGCAAAAGGTCCAATATGATTAATCTGCCAAAATTCAAGTGCACTGCAATATTGAGGTGCTCATAAATGAATACTGATAACTACAGAAGACTTGGTTGAAAAAATATTTTTATTTGTTTTGACTTGTTTTTAATTATTTTCTAGACAGTCCTGTTTTAAGGACACAAAATGTGATTTATGGCAACTACTGAACCATCTTTGCTAAAAGGAAGAAAAAATGTCCAGCTGTTCTGTTATTTCCCACTTAACTATAATAATAATTCAAAATTTTAAGGGGATTGGGCCCAACACATGGAATATCTGCAATGTAGTTGATGCTTCATTAATATTTTGTTGAGTGAATAAATGGACAATAAACAAACTGTTTTAAGTTACATACCTGGAGGAGAAGGTGGTACTTTAAAACACGTTGCATAGGAACCACAAGCAAGTCTCGAAGAGTAAATTTCCCATTATTTGCTCTTTTGGAACATTCCTAATGAAATGTTTTTAAAAACACTTTGTTAGGGAGTCATAAACATTAAAAGATGCAAAGGCCATAAGCAGAACAGTTATTATAGAACAAATGAGTGTGCTTGTTTCCTTAACAATCCTTCTCTGTAAATAACAGAAAGTATCTTCAATTTAAAAAAACAAATCTTGTAGTATTTTAACTCTAAATATGAATAAAAGAGAACTATTTTGTGTATGAAAATTATTTCTTGGCCGGGCACGGTGGCTCATGCCTGTAATCCCAGCACTTTGGGAGGCCGAGGCGGGCAGATCACAAGGTCAGGAGATCGAGACCATCCTGGCTATCACGGTGAAACCCCATCTCTACTGAAAATACAAAAACAAAATTAGCCGGTCATGATGGCGGGTGCCTATAGTCCCAGCTACTCAGGCGGCTGAGGCAGGAGAATGGCGTGAACCCGGGAGGCGGAGCTTGCAGTGAGCTGAGATGGTGCCACTGCACTCCAGCCTGGGTGACAGAGTGAGACTCCGTCTCAAAAAAAAAAAAAAAAAAAAAGAAAAAGGAAAAGAAAAAGAAAATTATTTTCTCTAGTGCAAAATCATGGCCCCCCAGGGTCTTCTTCAGTTTATCTTTATCGCTGTACTTCCCACCAATTTCCCCCAGTGGACTTATAGAACAGACATCAAGAACACATCCCTACTCATCAAAAGTGTCAATAGTCTTCCCACCCTCATGCCTTGGTTTATTCAGTTCCCTCAACTATGATGTGCTTTGTCCAGCCTCCAGCAAAACACATCTTCCTGTTTAAGAACTACAATCCTAGGCCTTTCGTAACAATTATAATCACAATTGTGTGTACTCTCTCTCTGTCTTGTGGGTCTTTTAATTATTATCATATGTAATATCTACTCCAATATGATTTGTGCTGTATGCCCCTAAGAATGTAGTATTTGCTTAATAAGTATTTACTGAACTGAATGAAATGGAATATTTGACTTTAAAACTTTGCTCAAGTATAAACCTACTACTAAACTCCAAGATTTAGAAGGCTTGGGTTGTATTTAATTTCACCCTCTTCTTTCCTAAAGGTTTATTTTAAAATAGTATTGACTGGTTTGTTCTTTTGATAATAAATATGACTTTGAGTAAATTACTTTGAAGTGTCAAAGAATGAACTTAAAGCCAAGATTTGGCAACTGTTAGCGGTGTGACCTTGGACAAGTCACTTTTCTGATTTTACCGTTTCTCACATAACTATGGTGTTCTTCAAAAAAATAAAGGGCCATACAAATAATATTATTAGTGAGCAACCTCGTAAGTCCAAAATCCTGACACAATTGCACATCCCAGCCCAAGGACCTTTCCAGTTCATGGATGGAGTTGTGCTTAAGAAAATACACTTTTGCTCACAAGTTTGTTTCTTCTTTGCCCACACTTAGTTTTTCTGGCACATGGAATGATATATTATCAGGAGCTCCAAAAAAAACACCATTAACTCTAATGATCAGTGACTTAATGAGTATGTTTGTCTACAGATATCAGTCAAAATGAATTGGGGACACATCCTGACATGCTAGCTGTGTCATCAATTACTGCAGTTCATTAGAAGGATAAGTATTTCAACCAGTTTCTTACTTCTACAGATTGTAGAGAGCTCTGGATCATGGGTCTCAAACAGGAAGTTACATTGTTAATATTACTATAATGAGTGGGTCTTATCTCCTCTGCTGCATTTTAAGGCCCTTGGAATTAAGGTTGTAGCTTATATTTCTTATGTTATGCCATCCCAACACAGTGGTAGGAACAGAAATATTATACATTTAAAATTCACTATATTATGCAAATTACTTTCAAAATGTTGAAGAAAAAAAATCAGTTCCTTTACATTCTAAGTTACAGGCTCAGGAAGTAAAGAAACCAACATTGCTGGCATTAGCTACACCTGGGAGAAAGAGACTCAAGTGTAAAATGCTTATTCATGTTGAAAGTAAATAATGGGTAGAAAGAATCCTTCCAAAACATCCAGTCACTTGCTTAGCCTCAATTCAATTGTAAAGGAAAATAAAATGGGGTAGGATGAGCCAGGCTGATAGGGCAAGATAAAGAGATTCATCGCCCTTCACCCCATGTTATCTTGGTTCCAAAGTAGAGAAGAAAAAGACAAAAAAAAATCAACAAGAACAAAAATAACCACAAAACAGAAGACACAAAGAAGGCAGAGAGACACCAAGAATAAGGCAGTTTTCCTTCTATCATGCTGGGGCTTGCGGCGCGCAGCTCCCACTGAGCATTTGTTGAAGTGTTACACTAAGTATCTGACTTAATACTTCCAAATCAGGACTATGGTTAGAAGTGTGGGTTTTTAAGCTGACGAAAGGACAGCAGGGGCATCTCCTCCTGTGCCTTTCAAACTCAGCCTGATGTCCTCTCTTTCCCTAAGTCGAGCATTGACTGCAAAAACTACATACTTAGAGTCCCAGAGTATGGTCATTGGGCAAAACTTTGACAATAACTCTGAAAGAAAGAAGAACAACATTCAAACAAGACTGAGAATGTAATGGAGGTGTGATTGACAACTTGCGGACTACTATCTGGAAGCACAATTTTATATCTTTATTTTAAGAAAAAATGCTTTAATGTTGCCCTACTAGGAAGTAGGTGTATAAGTTGTAAAATTTAATTTTATCATCATATTTTGAGTCACAGTGGCTCACAGCTCTACACTTAGGAGGCTCTATTCTCCAAAGAGGAGCAGGAAGTCTTTGCACTAACAATGTTACAAGGATGTTATTTAGTGGTGACTCAAACTACCTCCAGTCTTAAAGTCAACATAATGAAGGAATATTAAGATATAAGGCAAAAAGATCATGTATCTAGTACAGTTACTTGGTGGCCTGTTAACATGCAAACTGTCTAAGCAATAGTTTCCCTTTGTGGGAGTTGTGAGCTATGAAATCATGCCAGAGAGGCAAAACAGTAAAGGGCTTCTGATTTGAAAATCACCTGCCCTTTCTCCCCTGACCTCAGTGCTACACTGAACAAAGAATAGGAAAAGGGATATTAAACAGGCAAATAAGCCACACACTGTTAAATTTAAGAGCTGGCTCTATATCTCTACCTGAAATTCAATAAAATTCAAAATACATGGATAATACAGTAACTGATACAACAAACATTATTCAAAAGTTCTTTGAAAGCATGAAGTCCTTGAACTCCTCTTCAGGAGAAAAAAAAAAAAAAAAACTATGATGTACGAAAAAACACAACTTAACCTAGGTTTCTAGACTTATATACTGTTGTGATCATGCACTCTGTTTATACTGGCCTACGTACCACCTCTCAAACTTTCCCAACTATTCTGGTCAATACATACCAATTGTTCAGGAATGCTCTCCATAGAATCTCATCTGTCAAAGCTCATCCCATTCTTTGGTGACCTAACTCAAATGCTGCCTCTTCAGATGAATCCTCTACAATCTACCCACACTGAAGTGGGTAGATTCAGTCTTACAGAGCCCTATTATACAGTGCTTAGCACATGTTATTTAATCCTATCATATTTGTGTTTGTCTTCTCTTCTTTCTTGTGGGCAATATGCATGCCCTTTTAATACATCTGACTCTAAATGTCATATTTTTAGTATACATCTTTTTTATTTTGTTTTTGATACAGGGTCTTGCTTTGCCACCCTGGCTGAAGTGCAATGGTGCAATCATAGCTCACTGCAGCTTCAAACTCTTGGGCTCAAGTGAATTCTCCTTGGCCTCAACTTCTCAGGTAGCTAGAACTACAGGCATGAGCCACCCTGCCCAGCTAACTAGTAAACATTTTAAATCTATGTATACATTATCTAACATATCTCACTCGTCCTGCACTTCTTACTGTCTACGCAAGTTATTCATAATCTCTCTGAACTTCAGCTGTCTCATAAGATGAGAAAATTAATTGCACCTATCTCACAGAGTCAGAAAGACCTAATGAGATAATGCATGTAAAACACAGGGCCATAAATGTTAGATTTTTACGACTGTTACTATTACTACCATATTACTATTTTATAGAGCTATTTAAATATTTTATAAAATTGACATGAAATTATATTTAAAATAATGGGAAATGTACTGCTGCACTGATCATAAAGAGGAATATTTTGCTTTTAGGTTTATTTTGCTTTATGTCATAAACTAAAAATAAATAGGCACCTCTAATTTCAGTTTGACATCTTCTTTTGTCTTAGAAATGTAGTCTAAACTAGAGATGGCTGACTCCACTCCACTGCAGTACTGCCCGTAAATAACCAATCTGAAAGGGAAAAAGAGAAGAAATCTCTAAGACAAAAACCAAGAATGAACTGGAGGGGGAAACAAGCAGAATCTTCATCTCTTTAAAACCATAGTTAGGGATAACCAAAATAGCAGTAGAAATTATTTTTAATACATATCACATACACAGCCATAGAATAAGGGTCACTCATTTTTATAGTAATGACTGATTTGTAGTTCCAACTTTGAATGAGATTAATTCTATGTACATTTTTATGGCGGGTAGAATTTACAAACTGGCTTGATGACTGTTAATGTTATCTGAGTAGACATAAATGCATTCCAAAAACAAAATCAAAAATTTCTGTTAAAGCTTACAAGAGATAAACTTTATCTCTAAACACTCAGAAAGTTTTATTCTCTATTACAATTTTATGCCAATCACTACATACAACTCCTTCATTATTAAACCTCTTACTCCTTGCTACTTTTTAATTAAGGAACATAAATCATCTGAAGAGAGGAAAATGAGAGACCTGAACTGTTCTGGACAGAAGATAACTCATATCACATGGAATCTGACCCACTTCAGGGAAGGTATCTCTGTAGTAATACAAATATTTTGCAAAGAGGTCAGTTGGTTTATTGTTTCTCTTAACTCTCCACTGGAAAAAAGACACTACTAATAAGATGTGAATATTTATCGAAGACTTGATGCAAAGTAATTCATTAGCCACTTCTTAGTACTAGGAAATAGGTTGCTTGATTTGAAAAGAGAGATAATTATATTTTAAGCAAAATTTCTTGATACTCCAACTCATATAGGTTGTCAGGAGATTTTTTTTTAACTTAAAAAGGGAAACTGACTCTGTGAATCTAATACTCCTAAATAGAGTGTCATAAAATACTAGAATTGGAAGAAAAGTGGAAGAAGCATTAGGCACCAGCTAATCTACCTCCAATGTTTACAGATGGGGACACAGAGGCTCAGAGAGTTAAAATGACTTACTGAAGATTACATCGCTCAGTAATGATAAAGCCTCTAAAAGAAACTTAGCCTTTTGATTTGCGATGCAAAAAAATAAGCACCATACTGGGTCCTTTCCCCCACCTCCTTTCTTCTTCTTCTTTTTTTCTTTTTTAATTACATATACAGAACTCAAACTACTACTCTGAAAGTAATTGTCCCATGTCCTAATTACTGCTCAGGTAGTAGTGTAATAAACAGCAGTAATCGCTATTTGTTAGCTATTTTAATACTAATCCTCACTATAATTACAAGCTAAGACCCACAAAACTTAAACTTCAAAAGTTACCTTTCCTTGTAGTTAATAAAAACTTGGTACAAGTTCTGGTCATTTTTATTTACAATGGAATCATGAATCTCTTGCATTAGGTTCCGATGAAGTTTTACAAGTTCCTAAGAAAAGAAAACAATGTGAAAGGAAAGTAGGAATCACAACCAAAAAATACACCCCAAACCCAGAATCCTTTTTGTTGCTAGACTTGCCACGCAGGATATGCTGAATGCTCTCAATATATAAAACTGCTTCCACCAATAAAGAGAGAGGGAAAAGGAGAGTGGGAATAGAAAGGGGGAGGAAGGGGAGGAAGCAGCGGGAGAGGACACGGTAGAAGAGGAGGAGGGAGAGCAGGGGAAGGAAGGGAGAAAAAAGAAGGAAGATAAGAGGAAGGCAGAGGAGAGGGAGGAGAAGAGAGGGAGACAGGCCATGCAGATGGGAAACAGCAATTTCAGATCTCAGTTGAAATGCCAGTGTCCTGTGAAAAAAGAAATTATCTCACTAGTTATTAAAGGATAATTTATTCCTTGTGTAAAAATATGTATAGCTTATTTTTGTTTTATAATCACTGTAAATTTTTTAAATAAAACTGTCCAAGTGCCTAATGTTTTATTGACAGGATAAAATAATGACTCATGTCCTTGTGACACAGACATGTAGATTTGTACTTTGGTCAATTAATGGTGTCCTGGTGCTAAGCTAACAATAATCAGACTACATTACTTGAACCCAGGCAAGTAATGGCATAAATAAGGAGCAAATAAATTGTATTCAACAGTTTACCAGAGCAACTCAAAATGTCAGAATTTCACATTTATCCCAATAAGCAACTAATTTTCAGTCAGGCAGTAAATACGTGTCATAGCCAGGATATGAGGCAACTTGAACTAGGTGCCAATTCTCCCATTATCTCATCCTATGTACCCTGGAGCACACATTGACTCCACAGCATGCTCTTTCCTTAGTGGTGTAGCAAGTAAACATGAAGATGTGGGCTCTAAGTTATAAAGACCATACTTAAGTGGTTCGAGATCCTTATCTTCCCCAAATGTGCAGTTTACTTAGTGCTAAACCTTCAGCGGATATTGTGCATGTTATAAAGCAACAAGAATGTCTTCATTCGGCCAAAATCAGGGACAAGGATGACATGCCATTGCTTACCAACTGCTACTGAGCAACACAGAACACAATAGAATCAAAACACAAAGAACTGTTCAGGTAATACAAGCAGGTCTGTGCATAAAAGCTTATATACATTTATCAGCGTATGTGTACACGTGTGCATGGGGGTGGGGATGCATAAACCAAAGCAAGTCCTAGAGGTCTGGGAACTTGAATCTTGCCTAGCATTACCTCACTTGGCATGGCATTTAGCTTGCTTCTAGATTTCTGGGCAAATATCCTCTTAAGATTGTAAGATTCTGGTAAGGTGCCCTGAAACTTGAAATGCTTACATAAATGTAAACGAAAAATATCTCCTCAAATTTTACAAGTAAAATAGTCTGGTAAATCATAAGGAAGTAGTGTATTTCAGAAATGGGAGTTACATACGATACAACTGGAAGTAGAAAGCACCAAATAGTAGAAGTCGAAGATGTGGAGGAATGGAGGAAAGTAGGGGAAACTGATATGGTGAGGACATCATCTACAAGACAAGGTCTGAGGGGCTGGAAGAACAATAGAGCTCCACAGGGAAGTGTTGGGATGGACGTGGATCTCCAGATTATTTGAGACTACCTCTTCATGACAAACAATTAAGAATAACACGTGAAAGTTATTTTTCCATTTGTGTTCTTCATACATGTTGACTGACTTTTGGTTGAAGATATGATACATCAGTTATTTCAAGAAAATAAGGATATAAAAACTGGAAAAGCAAAAAAAAAATAAATAAGGCCAATATTCTTAAAGAATACAAAAGAGTGTTAAAATAGGGATCTGGAACCCCCTAAGGAAATGAGGATTTTATTGAAGTACACCACAATTTTAGCTAGCATATTTTTACTCACAGGAATGTTGATGAATACTGAATCAAATTCTGCTGCTGTCAGAAATCTTTTTAGTGGTGCCATGAAATACTACCAGGAAAGAAGAAGAAAATAGTAATTAAATACAACTTGTCCTAATCTGTATAATAGTTTTTCATCAACAAACAACAAGTATGTTTTGAAAGTCAATTGTTGATCAGCATTATAAACACCAAAATTGTAGAAACTATTTTCTCTAACTTAAAGACTTTACACTTGAATAGATATATAAAGACATAAATACGAGCTAATATTAATACATTTAAAGTATAAAATAAAATGGTTTAGACAATAAATGCTTCCAAAAGGAAGGAAGAAAAGAACATTATTGTCTGAGTTGGCAAAAAATGGCAACATTTTGGAGATGTATATGAAGACTTAAACAGTAATATCTCCCAAATGTTTTGTGGAGCTTCTAGATCCCTGAGATCAATAATCTATGTATGCAATTTATGAATTATTCCTTGAGAATTTTAGTTTCTGGCCTATCATATCTCTTTCATTCTCGGCATTCTCAGTATCTGTGCAGAGGATCCTTCCAGTACTGGTCTCTCAGTTCCTTGACCACAAATAATCTTGTGCTCCATTCTAGCTCAACTCCTAAATCTTATGGCCATACTCACAGACCTTGTCATTATCAACAACTTCATATGCTCCATAGCACTAATTTCAAGGAATTGGGTCAGCCAGTCCACTAACCGTCCCACCTCCATCATGTGCTCATTTCCTTCCTAACCCAGTTTATACTCCATGAATCACTTCCCTGTAAATCCTCTTACCTTCTCTTCTTCCATTGTGCTTTTCTAGAAAAACAAACACCCTGATCAAGTCTAACTTGCCACATATTTTGTGACTGTATCTAAGAAGTTAAGCATGGACATTACCGATCGTCTAATTTTAAATATGACCACAAAACTCAATTGGGCCTGTAACGCTACATAGTGCTACTACAGTTCCCTAGTCAATCTACTCTTCTACTCTTCTCAACAATGCTTGCATACTTTCACTTCTTTCCCTAACCTCTAAACGTAAGAGTCTGGAGAGGTGGCCTCAAACCTCTTCCCTAACATGCATTCACTAGGGTGATCTCACTTAGTCCCAGGGCCTTAATGCCATTGTGTGATGATAATGGCCCAATCTATTTGTCAATTCAGTCTTTCCCCTTAATGCCTGATTCATATACCTAACACCTTTCTCAACAAATCCCATTCAAAGTCTAATAGGTATCACAAATTTCACTTGTTCCAACAGACTCCTGATTCCCAAGCCTGTCCTTCCCCACCTCTGTAATCTTCACCATTCATGCAGTTGCTCATGCCAAAACCTACAGTCATCCTTGACTCCTCTCTTTTTTTTCACATCCTTTACTTAATTCATCATCCAATCCGGTTGGCTCTATGTTTAAAATTTACTCAGAATGGTGACCACCTATACCACCATTTTTGTCATCTTGATTAACATAATTTTCTTCTAATTCTTCTCTTAATTACCACTCTTGCCTCACAAGAGCCAGAATGAGAGGTTAAAGACTTAAATCACATCATGTCACTTCTGCTCACAACACTTCCCTATGTCCCTGCATGGCCTAGAGGCCCACCAGCTCTCCCACCTCATGCTCAGTCCCCTTCCCTCATTCTGCTCCAGTCACACTGGACTGCTGCTGCCCTTGAAGCACGTGCTGAACACTTTCCAATCAGAGGGGATCTCTCAGGAATTATCTTCATTGGCATATGTACACAGCTTACACCCTCAGTTCACTTAGCTGCCCACTTAATCTTGTCACAGAGGGCTTCTGCTACCACTCTTTATAAAATGCCACCAGCCCTCCCCCCCATCCCTCTCTATCTTATGCCCCTGCCTTATTTTTCTTCAGAAAACTTATGACCATCTGGCATATTTACTTGCTTACATTCTAAATCCTCCCATGGGAAAAAGTGTCATGAGAATCAGAATATTGTTGTATTTATTACTATATCCTTAGTCTCTGAAACAGTGCCACTCAGGTACTAAGACATCCATAAATAGTTGTAAAATGAATAAATCTGCTTTGAGATCTTTAAGTACAAAGTTCTCCTAAAAATTATAATACACACACACACATTCAGAAGAAACAGTGAGTCTAATATTAACTATATTAGGCAGTATTTGGGCATCAAAAATAATACCTGATGACTTACTTTTTCTATTGACTCCAAAGTTTCTGTATATTTTTCTTCTGTCTGCTTAATTTCTGTTAGACAACAACTTCGTATATCATTTTCTGGACATTTCTGCAGTTAGAATTATCAAAATAAAATGATTTAATAAAATCATATATTAACCTATCGGAAAATAGAGATCAAAAGCATTGCTGACTTTCTTAAACTTTCCTTTCTAATAAAACACATAATTGAAAGACATCTAACTGCATTTGTGAGGTATCTTTGCTGTTTTTATAAAAATCTTGAACAATGTAATGACAAAGATTTAGATGATTAAAAAATAAGCTTCTGAATGTAGACACTCTAAGTTAAAACATCTTATTAAAATGTTCATAAAGTTGGAAACACCATAAATGGTGTATGATTGTTTCCTTAATGTACAGCACACTTAACAAATGCTATAGAAATAACTGCAAAAACAACAAAAAGGTATTTGGTAAAGTAAGTAAAGACCTTCAAATATTTTTTCCAACATTAACATCTTACTGCTTGACTTTTTAACTAAGTATTTAAGATTGGAAGTCGTAGAGCACAACACTAAAATCAAAGATTCTGGAATCTGATGGAGTTGGGTTCAACACCAGTTTTCTTGTTAGCTTTTCTTTTTTTTTTTTCTTTTTTGAGTCAGAGTCTCGCTCTGTCGCCCAGGCTGGACTGCAGTGGCGTGATCTCGGCTCACTGCAACCTCTGCCTCCTGGGTTCACGCCATTCTCCTGCCTCAGCCTCCCGAGTAGCTGGGACTACAGGCGCCCACCATCACGGCCGGCTAATTTTTTGTGTTTTTTAGTAGAGACGAGGTTTCACCGTGTTAGCCAGGATGGTCTTGATCTCCTGACCTCATGATCTGCCTGCCTCGGCCCCTCAGAGTGCTGGGATTACAAACGTGAGCCACCGCACCCGGCCTGTTGTTAGCTTTTCTAACTGTGAACGAATCACTAAATTTCTCTGACTCAGTTTTCTTATCTGTGAAACAGAGAGAATTACAGTACCAACCCCAAGGAATGGTAAATAAGATAAACAGTGTAAAGCACTTAGCACTTTTCCAAGTGTACAAGAAGAGTCCTGTCCATCTAAATTATTATCACTGTTCACCCCATCAGCTGAGTGAGGACTGCCCTTGTGGGAGACAGTGAAGAATGCACTGGCACTCAATGCAGTTAACAATTACAGGAGGCACAGATGATATTCGGTCACCTAAAAATGTTCTGAAAATGCTGCCACAGATGGGCTGTCAGCCTATGCAGTGGTTAAACCACACTTTCATTATATTTCTCAAACACAGGCAGGTAACTTCTTTCCATTCCACAGAAGCTACTGGACAACTCACCAGCCTTTTATTAACAGTAAGAACAGAGAGAGAGCTAAGCACATTCATCAAAGCACTGTGGAAACAAAAATTAGCAGCTGGTAAAGAAAAGTCTTTAATATATAAGAAAAAGTTATTAAGAACCTAAGCAACTGACTTTTTCTGTTGTTGTTTCAAATTGTAAATGAGAAAATAATCCAAAGTAATCCTTTCTGAATGTTCTGGATATATTAATGGCAGATAAGGTTTTGAGGGCTCATATTGGCTATGACAATACCTGAAACTAAATTTATAAATGAGTAGGAAAGCCAGGAGACTTACCATGAAACAAAAGAAAAATGGTACCACATATTAACACTTAACAAATGTGAAGAAATATTCTTTAATATATATTTTATCTTATATCAAATTTAAAGGGAAAAATTTACCTGTGTTGTAAGAAACTTACCTTTATAAGAGTATAATTTGATGATTCCCTAAAATTCTATTCCATTATTTAACTGGGCAGCACTTCATTTCTCTCTCAGACTTTGTCTCCTTACCAGCGAAATGAAAAGATTAGACCAAAGATTCCCTATGGTTGTTTTGAACTCTGAAAGGCCATGCATATGTCTCCAAATGCAGTAACAAGTCATAATTATATAGTTATAAGCAAGCAAAGGTTAAAAAAATCCCAGCAGATGTTACATAAATTATTATGTTAATTAGTCTTCCCTAATAAAATATTCAGAGTAACTTTAAAAACAAGTAAAAGTCCTACGGGCTGATGTGCTTCCTCTGCCTTCATTAAGTCCTCATAGACTTCTCCACCTTCATCTTCCCCATAAACACAGTCATAGAGATCTTCTTCATCTTCCACAAGGGTTTCACTACAACAAAGGATATGATATAAGGTCATTTTCTATTATGCAGTAAATGCAATAGCTACAAATAGCCTACTGGATTTTAGCAAAAAATCCAGAAAGGAAATAAAATGGAATTAGTGGGAAGAGTTCAAAAGGTTTACATTACAACTCTGTCCCTCTTAATAAGTACAATGACAACTACAGAATCCAACAACGAGGGCAGTGGCAGCTATCATTTACTGGGTAGTTACTATGTATAAGCACAAAAATAATTATTCTACATACATTATCTTACATAATTCATGCAACATTAATGATCAGGTATGCATTATTATTTAATCCATTAAAGAGATGAGGAAGTTGAAAGACCAAAAGGCTATTTGACTTTAAAAATAACCCAGGTAGTCACTGGCAGATCCAATATTTAAAACCAAGTCTATCTTAACTCTGAGTGTTTTACCTACTCTATCATAATGCCTCCCACTTTTCATATTTCAAGACCTCAGTTTCATCAACTGTATTAATGGGCATAAGATGGAGAAGATAGGAGAGTTAAATTGTATCTAATATGTCATAAGTGGTCTTACAAAAGCATCAGTTACTGCAGTGTTATAATCAGCATCTAATCCAGTGGTTTTCCACCCATGCTCTTTCAAGCCTGTTCAGAGGAAACCCACCAGTCCCCCATCAACCAGACCCTTCCTTTATCTGTTTTATATTCAGGGCCGTAACTAACATAAAGACAGATGAGGAGAGGAACAGACAGACATAGGAGACTGGGACAACCAGACTTGGTGAACACTGAGAATAAGGGAGAGAGGAGGAAGGAAGAGGAAGGAGCTTTCTACTTTGGGACACTAGGGAGATGGTGATCCATATTGGCAGTAACATAATTTCCATACTGAGGGGTTTAGGCGGCAATCTGGCCAGAGAACATTAGGGCAGGTAAATTGGTTTGCACATTCTCTGTACCACATCAAAGGACAAGAAGGTCTGGTGAGTTCATGAAGGAGCTGAGATATAAAATGATGAAAAAACAGGTTCTGCATTGGAGGGGATCCTGTTCGGAAGAAAAATAGACTGAAATTCATTTCCCTGGCACTCCTAATCCCAGCACTCCTGCTTGTCATCCCTAATATCACCACCCCTGCAAAAATGTCAACCTTGCTGAAGTCCTACATTTGACTATTTCCCATGACAGTAAAGGAATGAATCATATAAATTAGCACAGACTTTTCTCTATTTTTGTTGTTGTTGTTGTTGTTGTTTGGGGGACAGAGTCTCACTCTGTTGCCCAGGCTGGAGTATGATGGTGCAGTCTTGGCTCACCGCAGCCTCCGCCTCCTGGGTTCCAGCGATTCTTCTGCCTCAGCCTCCTGGGTAGCTGGAATTACAGGCACGCGCCACCATGCCCAGCTAATTTTTGTATTTTTAGTAGAGACAGTGTTTCACCATGTTGGCCAGGCTGGTCTCAAACTCCTGACCTCAGGTGATCTGCCCATCTCAGCCTCCCAAAATGTTAGGATTACAGGCGTGAGCCGCTGCGCCTGACCGACTTTTCTCTATTTTTAAGACCTGTAAGAATGACGTGCATGTGTGAGTGCATGCGTGCATGCAAGTGCACAAACGCAAACACACACACGAGACTGGTCTAGAACTGTTTGGCTTTTGTTACTCAATCCTTTACTAAAGCTGCTTTTCTTGCTAACAGCTTAGTCAACAATTTCTGATTTCTGAGCCAGGAAAGAAAAAAGCTGTGATATTTTTCAAATGGTCAATAAATCAACAACAATCGACATGTAGGGCCACCTACATACGGGCATGTCTGGCACCCTCATACTAAAAGGACACTGTACAGTGTAGCCATTACCTGCCCTCTCCACTCCATCCTGTGGCTTTCTCCCCAACTTAGCAAACAATGATTGCCTCCACAGTGGGGACCAGGCCAGTATTTATTCCAAGGGCTTCCCTTTGGATGAATGCAGCCCCAAAAGTTAGAGTTAAGTATATTTACCCATAGAAATTGTAATAAAGCTGAGAATAAAAATCAAGCTGTCACAGCAAACTCAAAACCAAGCATGTCTAGGGATAATACATTTGCTTTTTTTTTTTTTTACGATAACCCTACTTCACCTTTTATCCCAGAACTTTGGGAGGCCAAGGTGGGTAGACTGCTTGAGCCCAGGAGTTGGAGACCAGCCTGGGCATATTAAATAAATATTATAAATATTTTTTTAGTCCTGCAAATACATTTGGACCTTTGGCCACCAGGTAGAAATTTAAAGCAGACTGCCTCTCACAGAGCAAGGGCTGGCATCACAGAGCAGCCAATTCAGGAAACCAAGGTTTTCTCAAAATTTAGCCAGGAATGCATCCTCACTGGATTTATCCTGACATCAACTCTGCCTAAATAACATCAGTGAAAAGAACAAAATGGGGAAGCTATAAAAATTTATAGGTGTAAGTCGCCACTGGTATAGGTTAAAAAAGAATATCGGCTGGGCACAGTGGTTCACGCCTGTAGTCCCAGCACGTTGGGACACCAAGGCAGGTGGATCATGAGGTCAGGAGTTCGAGACCATCCTGGCTACCACGGTGAAACCCTGTCTCAACTAAAAATAAAAAATTAACCGGGCACGGTGGCAGGCACCTGTAATCCCAGCTACTTGGGAGGCTGAGGCAGGAGAATCACTTGTACCCAGGAGGCGGAGGTTGCAGTGAGCTGAGATCGTGCCACCACACTCTAGCCTGGGTGCCAGAGCAAGACTCAGTCACGACCAAAAAAAAAAAAAGAAGAATAGCGTCACAGCAGTAGAAATTAAACATTCTCCTTAAACAATCTGAGTACATTACCAATAATCTTAGTCACTTTATGAAGATTACAACCAATTCAGTAAAACAACTGGCACTATCTTGCTTACTGTTGGTGAGTTCTTAGAGATTTTAAGAGCTAAGAAACTATTCTTAATAGATATTTAAAATATAAGACTGAAAGGTCATTCTCAAGGCCACCTACCCTGGAAAGAGCTGCTGGCCATCCATCGTGTGGCTGCAGTGGGTGCGCTCACCCCCTCTACTCTTCTACTAAAAGCTCTGAGAGGGATCTGGAAGTTGGGGCTATGACTAACAACCTCTGCGCTAGAATAAGAGGTGTCTGAGTTCAAATCCAAAGACTACAATTTACTAGCAATATTACCCTCAGCAAGTAACTAGGCTTTTCAAAATTCAGTTTTCTCACTTTTAAACTGTGAAGATATAATAACAACCTAGTAATATTGTGGTATTACATAAGATAGTGCATATAACCTGGTTAGCACACAAATGGAAACTCAGTAAGCTCTTAATATTATTGCCAGGTGTAGTCCCTGGCAAACAGTAGATGCTAGATGCAGTTTTGACTTATTAATTTAGAAAACAAATACTTATTGAGTACCTACTATATGCCAGACACTGTGAAGTTCTAGGAATACAGCCATGAACAAGGCAAAGTCCCACACCTCACAAAAGTGTACCTTCTAATGAGGAGACAAACAATAAATGAAGCAAACCAAGACTGTCTCAGGCATTGGCAAATGCTGTAAAAACACAGCAATGTGAGGGGGTGGTGGCAATTTTAGACAGGATAGTCAGAGAAGGCCTCTCTGTAGAGAAATCTAAGCAAAGACTTGAACTCTGAGGGATCAGTCAAACAGGCAGAAAGAATAGCAGGTGTAAAGGTCACAAGGCTAAAACAAGCCCATTGTGTTGGGTGTATGAGGAAGGATAGATGAATGAATGGATGAAGTTCCATAGCATTTGAATCTGTCTTGGGGCATAATCTATTTCTTATTATGATTCTTTGCAAACATGCCTGATCCATGTCATCAGTTCCTTGAGGAGTAAGGATCACGCATATATTTATTTGTAATCTGTACAAGTCACTCAATCAGCAGAAGATAATAGGCTGCAAGGACCTTTTGCCTCTCTTTATTAAATAATAGAGCCCAAAAAGATTCTCTGTTCAGAACAAACACCGCCTACTAAAACATCCCGAATAGCTCCAACCCACATTTATCTCTCCCTTCCTTGAACTTATAAGGCATGCACTATGTGTCCCACAACTCCAGCAGTAGATTCTATTTCTTTTAAATTGTTCCCTAATTGTCTAACTCCAATTTTATCTACTACTTCTGTTATGCCTTTGAGAAACTTTGAAATTTTACTTCATTAGATTAAGTTTCTTTATTCTTCATGGGGACACAAAATAGGAACTAAAAACCAGTTGAAGTACATTTTCTTGTAAAGCTTTCCATCGCCAGTTTAAGGTTAATCAGTAATTAAGCCACTTTTCCTCCTTCAGATAGCTTACTTTAACATCCACAGTTAAAACCCATAATGGACGCATAAATTGGTAGTGGCTAAATTTTGCTCGAAATTTTCAACATACTCTATTAAATCAGGAAGGCCTTTGTAGATGTCTTCATCATTAATGCTTTCTTCTGTTGGGAAGGGCCTAGGAAGAGGGGGAAAAAAAAAACGAAAAAACAAACCCATGAGTGAACAAGCAACAATCAGGCTGGGCATTTATCGCTCACTAAATATGTAAGTTGTCTGCTGCCAAAACGGTCAGATCAGTCACCATGTCTAACAATGTCTAGGGCTTTCCCTAAAGTGCCTGCTCAGTGGCTTTGTCTGGGGTTCCCCTAGGGAGGCTGTAACACCTGCCACCTGAAATCATCTGAAGCAATTACAGCTGGTCACCACAGTCACACGTGCAGGGGGTCATAATAACGTGCTTATCTGATCTCCCACCTGCCACATACCTGCAGGGTCACCTCACCCACTGCAGCACCCCAAGTCAGACAATAAACAGCTGTGCATGTACCCTTGCCTTCAGCACCCTCTCTTTTCAGCTGTGGGATCTGATAACAAATAGTTTGGTAGCAATCATCCTTCCAAGGCTCCGTTCACTAGTGTAGATGAAAACTAGTGGAAGACAAAAACATTGTGCCCTTTACATATACGGTCATTGACCCTGACATTTCTGCTCAGACTTTAGGGTATTTAAGCTGTATGTTTTATTTGCATTTATTAGACAAATGAGTCAACCAGACCTTGGGGAGAATAGAGTGTTTTCTTTGTTCCCTATTCCAGAAAATCACACTTTAATGTATCTCCTATTCCCACTCTGTGGTTCCTCGTTTGCATCATTGGTACTATGTCCTTTCTTCATAACTGCCTTAAATTTATGTCTAACAAAATCACAGTAAGCATACTGTGCCAAAAATTCTACTCTTTTCAGGCAGCCAGCATATCACATGTTTCATAAAAACAAGAGGATCCATCAAAATAATAAATAAGCTTTAAATAATTACTAGTTATATTAAAAAGCAGTTTCACATTGACTTATGGATTAATTTAATACTGAAGACATTTGAGGAGACTAGGTTTTTCAAATAAATCAGTGTGTGAGAAATGTAGTCTCATAATCATTTTTTATAAATTAAGGCACATTTTATTATGCAAGTTCATTGTAGAAAATATAGATGAGAAAAATTAAAAAGGAGAAAAATCTTCTGACTTAACGTTTTTTCAGAATCAATACATAAAAATTTGATCATGCTTTAAAAAAATCTGTTTACATATAAGAACATAAAATATATATTGACATGAAAGGTATGCATGTATTGAAGAGCAAATTAGGAGTTAAACATTTATCCAGCTGACAGACCACATACATAGAAAGCTGCCAAATTCATGGCCCATTTCTGAGAAAGGTCCTGTACCAGCAGGGCATCTTTCCTGAGCTCACTGTGCTTTGCAGCCAGTGCAGAGAACCCCGCTAAGTCCTGCTTGGATCCTCTCTCCCTTAGAATGTGAGTGTGAGCTGGACACAGAAAAATGGCTGTGATGGCTGGAGACAGAAATATGGAGCACTGAATAAAGAAGGCAAAAAACAAATCCGTTCCATTGCCATGAAACCAGGCTGAGTAGAGACTATTTTTCTTTATTTCCTAATGTTACTTATACATCTTTACTGACTGATCTAACTTAAGTATGTAGTATCTGAAACAGAAAAGGCTTAACACAACATACACATCTATATTTTTATGCTTATCAACTGCATAATACTCTATTGCGAGGAGATGCCATACTATATTTAACTAATTTACTTCCAGGTTTTTAATTTACTACTGAACCTTCAATACACATTCTTGTACACATGTTTTATACTTGTCTGATTATTTCTTAAACTCCTAAAAGCTATGAGTTATTATTATGTTCTACTCTATAGGAAATAAACATATTACAACATCTTATAAATATTTATTTATAAAGTATACACAAATAAGCATTTGTGTATACTTTAATGAATCATATAGTACAGAAATGTTTGAGGAAAGTTTAAAAAAAAAAAAAAAGAATCACACCAGTGACAGTCACCTGTGAATTGAGAACAATGTTTAGCCAATGTGTTATTCAACTCTATCAATAAGTTCTACCTTGCTCAATTAATTTCTACTGTGTACAGGATACTTACATACCAGGCACTCTTCATCAATGAGACATAGTACCTGTGTGCAAGGTGCTTCACAAATAGTAACCATTTAATAAAGAATCATTACACTGAACTCAATGGGACACATGAACAACGAAAACAGAGCTTACCTGATTCCTGTGGCCAACGCTATAGGTGTTCGAGAAAGTCGTGATAATGTTTCTATAACCTGAGAAAAGAGGAAAATACTAATTAGATATGTAGTTCAGATATTATAAGATTTCTTTTTCCAAAACTTTTTCAATCTAATATTAACCATAGCAGCAGAAACATAAATTTGCAGATGTCAAAGATGTGCAGAATGAGAAGGGCTGTGATTGGGAAGTATAAACACCTGGATTATAATTTTATAATTATAATTATTACTTAAAGTAATAAAGAAATTACTTTATTACTTTAAGTATATTACTAACCCATTTGAGTTGCAGATTCTATATCAGTATAACACAAAGTTAGCCTGGGTGGCCCCAAGCAACTTATATCTCTACTTTTATAGAATCTGAAAGATTCTGGAAAGCTGTATTCTCCAGTATAGTACCCACTAGCCACATGAGGCTATTTAAATTAATTTAAATTTTAAAAACAAAAATCCCAGTTCTGCAGTTGCACTAGCCACATTTTAAGTGTCCAGTAGCCACACACATGTGGCCACTGTAATGAACTACACAGTTATCAAAAAATTTCCATCATCACAGAAAGTTCTGTTGGACAGTCCTGCTATATAGCAAAGCAGGTGAGACTGTGGGCGGGCTCTTGGGCCAGACCACCTGAGTCTCAATCCTCAGCTTACCATTTATTGGCCAAGTACTTTTGGGCAAAATACTTAACTTCTCTGAGCTTTAGTTTCATCTTCTAGATAATGCCTATAATAATAGTTAGATTATTAACAATTATTACATTATCGTGAGGATTAAATAAGCTAGCACGTAAACTATTTAAATAGTAGCTATTCTGTATAATCACCAACTTTAAGGAAATTGCCTTAATTCTGAGTGTTTTCAGAAAAAGTTTTCTAAATTAACCTTAATTATGTTCAAAGATTCCTTATAAAGATCTTCAGTACTTAAATCTAAATGTTAAATGTCCTCTGCTAGCAACTTTACCCTTCCTTCAATCTTTTGTCCTAAGATTGTCTCTTTCGAAGACTTAGTGAGAAAGCCATTTATCTAAAATGTATTTTTCTCATAAAGTCTATTCTTGTTTGTTTGTTTCTTTTTTGAGACAGTCTCACTCTGTTGTGCAGGCTGGAGTACAGTGGTGCAATCTTGGCTCACTACAACCTCTGCCTCCCCGGTTCAAGTGATTGTCATGCCTCAGCCTCTCAAGTAGCTGGGATTACAGGCACACACCACCACGCCTGGCTAATGTTTGTATTTTTAGTAGAGATGCAGTTTCACTATGTTGGCCAGGCTGGTCTCGGACTCCTGGCCTCAAGTGATCCACCTGCCTTGGCCTCCCAAAGTGCTGGGATTACAGGTGTGAGCCACCGTGCCCAGCCATAAAGTCTATTTTTATGATAATAGATATAATGCATCCTAACTCTCAAAATTTTAACAAACACAACTTAAAGAGGTTCTACATAACACTTATTCAGAATGATAGTAAAAAGTGAGAAAAGGCAAAAATCTGTTTCTAAATTAAGGTAATCTAATTCCTTACTTCAGAGACAGGAACATAAAAATGAAGTCTCCAGTACTCTGTAGAAGGTTCATGAGAGTACTAGCCACACATACACTTATATCTCACCCACTTCAGGAACTGGTACCATATATATATATGGTTGTAGTTAGAAACTCCTGGCTTTGGAGTAAGAATACCTGGAGCCCTGACTCACAAGTTTTCCGCTGTGCTCACCTTTACTAGCCTCTGTAAAATGCAGATAATAGCTAACTGCTTCATGGAGTTACTAAAAGAATTAAATGAGATCATGCCCATCATATGCTTAACTCAGTAAATGTGAATTTTTATTATCAGGTAAAATAAAGTTATTATACAAAGATAACATTTAACTGAATTACATATAGATGATGACAATGTATTGCATTCTTGAAAACTGCAAAAAGGTTACATTTTAAGTGTTCTCACCACAATAAAATAAAAAAGATGTCATGTAATACATATGTTAATTAGCTCCAGTTAACCATTCCACAATGTATACATATTTCAAACCAACATGTTGCACAAGATCAATACATATAATTTTTATTTGTTAATTTAAAAAAAATTAAGAAAATTTGTTACATAAACAAGAGAGAAGGGAGCAAAACTCTTTAGGATAGTTCCAAAGGGTTAGAAAGAAGCAAAGGACATGGTGACTAGATGAGCTAATTTACTGACCCCAAAATTGTATAGTCTAACCCTAGCCCCCTGCTGTGAGACTAGAAAAAGAAAAGAAAATACAATTGAAACCCTTCATGCAATTTCTTCCTGGTTAACTATGTTGAATATCTAATGTCAAAACATATACAACCAATCAGATAAAACATGATATTGATTAATTCCCCATAATAAAGATAAAACATTGTCAGTGAGTTTGTAAATTCAGAAGATCAAGAATGAATAAATACTAATAAATTTATCAAAAATAACTAATTCAAAATAAAAATAGTCACTTGCTAAAATACCAAAATTATTCACTATTAGGCAAAAAGTCTAACTTTGGAGAGGTTCTGGAATAATCAGTACAATATCCAGACCCTTGAATTAACTACATTGCTTTACCTTAGCATGCATCTTATCCTAATATATCACTGTTAGAAAGCTATGGGGTGAAATCTGCCTCTGATTCTACTTTACACTGTGGTCCCAGCATATATCACTACTTAATAACAAGAAAAATAGCAATAGCAGTACTACGGTTATGTCTTTTATTATTGCTATTCTATTACGTATTTTATATAGCAATGCATTTTGCTCCTTGGGGATATTTTCTATAACTATGATGTATCTACAAAATCAGAATGCATTTTCTACTCCTTTTCCCCCACCAACAACCAGAACAAAGACAACCCCTCCCCTACACACCGCCTCTTTCAGAAAACTATAGCTTGATTTTTTTCATGAGTGTCCACCAGAGGGAGCCAGATGATAGTCTATTAGTTTAGTCCTGACTTGAATGTGTTTTATAAGGACAAACATTTCTGAAAATCAACAAGCTGAGACCAACTCCTATTTTCTGCTTAACAGGGGTTATTTATTACTATTCATTAATAGAAAAATAACAAATATACAAATTTAGCAGATGAGGAGGAATGGAAAGACAGCATGCAGTGTATCCTAAAGTGAGTGAGAATTGGCACTTAGTTTTGTGTCTATCCTATTGTACATTGAGTCCATCCGTTAACTCTAAGTTTAGCCAAAGCAAATAAAGACTGTTTAGTCAATGTGGTGTTTTTAGAACAATGTGTATTCTATAAAGGCGAAGTGTATCCAGATTTGGAATAGACAAGTATACAAACTAATGCTAGATTCTTAAATCCTCTTTCTGGGGATTCTGACCTGCCATTGGAAACACCCATTCAAGAATTCTTACAAAAGAAAACATCTCCAAGGACACTAAGAAGACTATTTTCCTGCAATATATTAATTTCTAACTTGTTACCACAAAATAATAGGAAATTCTGAGACACATTAACTCCCAGAAACAGACATAGCTAGTAACAATACCAGCAGGTCAATAGGCCAACAATCAACTAGAGTAAATCCATGTCATGAATTTTCTTTCTTTCCCTTTGTCTATCCCTTGGTGAGTAGGAAGAGTGGCATCTGTAAAGAAATGAAAATCATCCTGGATAACATAAATAAGAGCTATTTTGTGAGGCAGGTGGGAAAGGTAGACAAAGGGTTCTGCAAATCTGCTTTAGAAGGGTGGCTTATATTCCAGAAGCTAGGAAGGACCATTGAGAAAGTGTGGGAAGGACAATCACAGGGTCAAAACTGCCTTTTTAAAGCAAAGTGAAGGGCAGACTGGGGTAGAGGACATAGGGAACAGACAAGCGGCCAGGAGACCAACTGAGGGGGCTGTCTCAACCACCCAAGTGAGAGGTGAGGCACTGGAACCAAGATGGCTGCAGTAAACAGGAAAGTAGTGGAAATGGGAGGAGTGTTCAGGAATAGTCGCTGATGCTCTGTGAGGGCTAAGGGAAGAAGAAGAACCCAGGATGACCTGGGCAAGCTGTTAAGGCTCTGGAGGTGGACAGCCCCAAGGCCGCCTACCAGGAAAGCCTCCAGGATGCTTCCAAGCAAGAAGCCCTTGCTCTCTCTGTGTTTTCTACATGGTGGACATGTACCATCCTGAACCTAGTGAGGCCACCCACTCCTCCAGGGAGCCTTCTCTGGTCCACGGTCTGTGTCCCCTTTGTGTCCCCACAGGATCCCGGACATAACTCCGCCATACCATCTATCACCTCATTTAAAATGAAAATTTATTGGCTTTTAAAAATATTTCAGGCCAGGCCTGGTGGCTCACGCCTGTAATCCCAGCACTTTGGGAGGCTGAGGCAGGCATATCACGAGGTCAGGAGATCGAGACCATCCTGGCCAACACGGTGAAACCCCCATCTCTACTAAAAATACAAAAAAAAAAAAAAAAAAAATTAGCCGGGCATGGTAGCGGGCACCTGTAGTCCCAGCTACTTGGGAGGCTGAGGCAGGAGAATGGTGTGAACCTGGGAGGCGGAGCTTGCAGTGAGCTGAGATTGTGCCACTGCACTCCAGCCTGGGCGACACAGCAAGACCCTGTCTCAACATATATGTTTACTTTGTCAGGCTGAAATAATACAGTAATACATAAAAGACGCCCCTCATACCTCTCCTCTCTCTTCTGCCTAAACGGGACCATAGCTAAAAATCTGGTATGACTCTGGCAGAATTTTTCTTTTTTCCTTTGCTTTATTAAGTAATGTATTCCTATTATACAGATTTTTCTACAGCATGCTTTTGTCATTAACAATAAAGCAGAGTCATGTCATATGTATACATCTACTTTATTCATTTTAGTGCTGTGTAACATTTCAATGTATATAAACAGCAATGATTTAGCCATTCTCTTGTCAATGAGCTTTTTCAACATTTTTCTGCAAAATCTGCAATTATTTTTCTCGCCAAAGATCTTTTCAATTATGTGCAGGTATTGCTATAGGAAAGATTTTTAAATGGGATGACTAGGACAAAAGGCATGATATTCAATATATTTGCATAAATATTGCTTCAATATGAAAAATATCTGCATAAATTTAGACACCCCTGAAGTGTATATAAAAACATAAGCCGTGCCAGTGATCTGTTCATTGGTCTTTCAATCTGACAATGGAAAATTTCTTAAGGGCAGGAAAATCAAAGTGATTCTTCACTGTTGTATTTCCATCACCTAGTTCACAGACAGGCTCATAGCAACCACTTAACACAAAAATATTTCTGGCTCAAACAGATAAAAGAGTAATATCTTGCTAAATTGTTTTAAAGATTAGGGATAATAGGTGTCCACATATGTAAAGGGCTCAACCTGGCACAAGTGGAGAATGAATAATTGAAGAATCCATTGTGAAAATTAAACATTAAATATGAGACTGTATTGTCTATTTACTCAAACCTAGAGCCAACAAACATACTGACATGTTCCCCTATGAAACATTTTCAACCAATGATGATTTTTATTTTGTTTAAGCTCTTTATTTTTATCATCCCTTAGTTAATTTAAAAACCTCAAAATAAAACAGCTTTTGAAAACAGAATGGTGATACTGTACACTGATAAAACTACCCATTTTAAACTATTCTCTTCATGAGACATTCTGGCAAATGTCCACTCTTTGCTTCTCTAGCACATTAGTGCTGTTGATGTTATTTGTAATTAAAACAAGTCATCTAAGCAGGAGCACTATGTTACGGCTACCTTTAAGGTCCTGAGTTAAGAAAGCCACAGCCATAGTAACCAGAGGAAGCCATGAGACCAACATGCAGGTCTGCCAAAAAGTTGCTAATTAATTATGGATTTATCTTTTTGAGTTCTCTATTCTGAAGTTTCACCTCTTAACCCGTACCAGACCCAAAAGGAAAGGCTGGGTTCAATAACAACAACCTGGGTTCAAAAGGAATTCCGAGGGAAAGGGTACTTACAGGGAGGTGGGCTCTGCAAGGGCAATCAGGCAGCTGCATGCTAGAGTCCCAAATGCAAGATGAGCTTAGGGGTTCAAGAAGGGGTCCACAGCATCACACCCCTACAACATTAGGTTGCTATCTAGCAGCAGAGGCTCAAGGCACAGATGTTGCATCCTGGTTTCTGAAGGATCAGAGCAAGTGCCCCATGGGGTTGTGGAGAAAAACTTGGGCCCCAGAAGAGGGAACTGGGAGTGTGGGCATGAGAGTGCTGGGTGGAGAAATTCAGGCAGAAGCATAGTCTGTAGACCAGGTCAACTGCAATCTAGAGGCACCCCAGAGACCTGATACTACCCGGGCATCCCAGACACCAGGTTATCTGACAATTAGGCCTAATTCTAAACCAGACCAGATGGTAAATTTCAGACTAACAACATGTTTCACCTTAACTCTCCTAGGAAATCAACAGAACTCATTATCGTAATTTTCTTTGAAACTCTAATTTCACACAGTAAATTACCCCCATTAGGATACACTACAGCTTAGTGTCACTTCCAGCAACACATCTTAGAGATTTCCTGAAGCACCTGCTTGTTGCTCTGATCTGTAGGATGCTGTTGAAAAATGTCCTTAGCACCTCCTCTATGGGCAAAGCAAAGCAGTACAGCCAGATAAGATCAACAAAACATTTCTATGTCAGAAAGACTGTAAACTGTGGGAAATACATTTCCATTGTTCAAGAGAGTAGAGTATCTATACAGATTAAATGGATCCAAATTATAGTTTGTGCTGTCCTTGGTTACAATCATAAATTTAAGAATTATTCTATACTTACTATTTTTTGAATCTTCAAAAGTGAAACTACAGGGAACAAGAACTTCCTTTAAAAAAAGCCATATACTGGGCTGATTAGAAGTGCAGGCTCAGAAGTCAGATTTTCTGGGTTCAAAGACCAGCTCCATCTCTTACTAGCAAGGTAAGGACAGGAGTCAAGATCATCAATGCTCTGTGCCTTAGTTCCCTTACCTATGAAATTACAATTAAAACACCACTTATCAAACAAGTTTACTTTCAGTGTTAAAGAGGTGACAGACAGATATATGCACATAGAAGAATGTCCTATACTTCTGCTGCTATTTCTAACGTCATCATCACCTTTGTTGTCATTGTCATCATCCTCATCATCATCGGTAAAGTCAGATTTGGTCTTTGTAAAGTACTTCAGAAAACAAAATGTGAGCATGACCTCATATAGAACTGAAAGAGTTCTAAGAAAGGATAGTACACAGGATGGGCTCAGAGAAGCCACACCTCTCTACTCCAAATAAACACAAAAATCTGTGTAACTAGGGTGTGTTTGTTCACAGCAATTTCCAGACAAGTCCTCTGGCTGAATGCCTATGCCCAGGCCCCACAACTCTATCTTATAAATTCTAGAGATATCATGTTTTATTCAGTGGTTGTTATTTTAAGTTATAGATCCCTTTGAGAGGATGATGAAAGCTCTCACTCATTTACTCAAAAAATTAAACCCACCTATCTACACACACACACACACACACACACACACACACATATAAAGTCTGCATCTAATATCAAGAAATCCAGGGACCTCTGAAGGACCATTTATGGACTTTCCAGATTCTCACTAAATCTCTTCCTTTGCCTATCAGAATACCATGGCCCAGAAAAACAAGCTTGCTCCAGGTCAAACAACTAATAGTAGCAGGGTTAGTACCAGGTCCCTTTTCTTCTGTCCTGGTTATTGCTCTTTCCACTTCACTACCCTTTCTATAAGTTTCTTGTATTTACTGAACACTTCATTCTGTGCTAGATGCACCAGATACACACTCCAAAAGCTGCAGGGAGCAAAATGAGGATACAATGCTTCCTGCTCTCAAAAAACCAACAGTCTATTAGGAAAGACCATAACAATGAAGGGTACTGAGGGAAAACAGACTAGTATGACAAGCAACATCTGAAGCCCAGGGGAGACAGCAAGGCCAGTTGCACCCCGTGGTGGGCAGAGGGAGCTAGAGGGGTTCAAAGGCATCTTTAAAAGAGGTGATCCTAGTCTGCATCTTGATGGGCACCTGGACATTTGCCAGACTCTCTTTCTTCAGGTTGATACACGTTTGATGGGCAAGAATGACCAGT
Organism: Pongo pygmaeus; assembly: GCF_028885625.2. Taxonomy (NCBI): domain Eukaryota; kingdom Metazoa; phylum Chordata; class Mammalia; order Primates; family Hominidae; genus Pongo; species Pongo pygmaeus. The sequence goes on along the minus strand of NC_072373.2, from coordinate 121,893,832 downwards.
CTCCGGCCCACTCCTCTCATCATCGTATCGTACTCCAGTGAGAATACTTGTGTATTCTAAGCAGATTCACTTGCACCTTATTCTCTGAGAAGATTTTTGTGGTTGCCATTTTCTGAATGATATATTTCTTATTTGATTAAAAGTGGATATTTTTCAGATTCTGAGAGAAAGAAGGTCATTGAGCAAATTTTTTCTAAAGCAAACAGAACTGCACTTGCCTCATTAGGCATTTCCACACCACTATGGTCCTGCCGTCTCTGCCTTCTTGACCTCAACACTCTGCCTCTGAAGACCCCAAACAGAGCATCTTTTCCTCCTAGCCTGCTTTTCCTCCCCATTCCCAATGACCCCACAATCCCACTCCTCTCCTGCACCTGGCCAGACATTGGGGAAACTTTCTGGATGTAAGTGTCACGTCTAAATCCTATCAATTCATCCTTTTCAGACTCTCTCAGATCCAATCCCTTCTCTCCTCCCATGCCTCTGCTATGTCTCGGCCCTCTCTATTTCTTGCCTCAATTATTGGAATAGCTTCCAATATGTCTCCAGGCCTACAATTTCACTCCCTTCAATTTCATCCTCTACTTGGCTACCATAGAGGTTGTATGACATTTCAAAACTATTAATGTGATCATACCACCATTACCACCATGCCCACACCAAAATTCTTAAATGCAGAGTGCCAGTTACTTAGCAATACACTCAGAGCAGTTCCCAGGAGCTGCTGCCCTGCCCCTTCCACCCTCACTCTGCCCACTCTCCACACACTCCCATGTTCAGCCACACCCAACTGCTTTGCCTGCTGTGCTCCAGACAGACCCCAGGCTAACACATAGAAATTCCAGCAGAGCACAAAATTCACATGACTATAATTTACAGATGCAGTTTCAAAATTAACACTTTCCCACTAAAGAGCAAGCAGAAAAAAAGCAAACTGGGACCAGCAATACTAATTTTCTCTCACTAAGTAAAAGACAGTAAGAAACTTTCCTCATACACTGTTCTACCATCCCCCGGTCCAAATAGCAAAGTAGATAAAACCTGGAACTCATCCATGCAGAGTTAGCTGCCTGAAAGCACAGTTTTCTAGTTAGAAATATTCCCTCCTCTGCCTAAATTTATGCTGGTCTGTTAGAGTGTGTTAAACTTAGTACGCAAATGATAAAGAATTATTTGTACACAACCGTAAAAGAAATGCTTTCATTTTGAAAATGTAATCATATTTGCAAATCCTTCTCTGCCTTTAAGCAGACAGTAGAGAGAATAAGCTACAAAGATTACATGGCAATTTTAATATGTTCAATACCAAGAATGGGAATGTATTTACAGACTCTGTAGGTAAACACCAATTATTCACTGAACCATTACAGTAGCAACTCCAGCAGAGTGGCTGGGGATACAGCAGACAGCATCATCACCAGCTCATTGGAAAGCCACTATAACTCTCACATGAACTCCCTTTGAATGGACATGCCCCATGTGCTCATGTCAGGCCAGAGGAGAAATTGTTGATGTGATCTGAAATAGACTTGGAGAGTTCTATATGACTTAAAGGACTTAGAAAGTTTAATGAATGCTCAGAGCTGCCCAAAAATCACATAGCTGGGACAAAGTCAACACATTTTCCAAACTCAGCTCGCTGTCAAAGTCACACAACTCACTGGCAAAGATCACTGCTTCCTGAATGTTGTCCATAGCTATTACCACTTTAAAGGATGAAATGCAGAAAGTCTCAGAAAGAAAAGGCCAGAATGATAGGATCTCATCGTGGGGAACATGCCACGGATTTCCAGCCCAAAGATGCTCCATCTTTTGTCCCAGCCTCAGGACTGTTCAAAGAAAATCATGAAGCATTTGCAAACATTTCAAACCATCTAACAGAAGTTATGACTGCCTACCAGACTAGGAGAATAAAATGACAGTCCTTAAAGTCTGTGTTCTCGTTGGTTTGGTAACAGTGGTCATTTCATATACTGCTTGAAAGTGCTCATTTTCGTATGTGCCTGAACAAATGAAATGCAGATAAATGAATTCATGATGTAAGAAAAGTAGTTTCTGGACCAGAGCTAGTCAACAGAAATGTGTAAGTCACATACATAACTTAATATTTTAAAAGCCATGGTAGAAAAATATAAAACCAGGTGAAAATAATTTTAATCATATATTTTATTTAATTCAAGATACCTAGAATATTATCATTTCAACATGTAACCAATATAAAATCAAGAAGTTTTAGCATTTTTCATATTAACTCTTCAAAATCCCATGTGTCTATTGCAGTTACAGCTCATGTCAATACAGACTAGCCACAACCTGAGTGCTCATGTAGCCACATGTGGTTAATAGCAACCATACTGGGTGGTACAAGTCTATACAAAACCCTTCAGAGCACCCAGAACACAATGGGAAACAAAACAGATGCACACTGGCCAGAAGACTGCCAAAGCCTTTACTCCACAGACGCAGGTGGTAGCATAGCGTGACATGCCATCCCAAAGCCCCCCCCAGCTTGATATGGGCAAAGCAGAGAAAAGCCTACACTCCTAGAGGCCCATGGCCTCTTCAGTGGAAGCAGAAGAAAGCTAAAAGGACCCTGAAAAGGTAGCCAGCCCTGGAGGGAAGAGGAAAATACCCTTCCACACAGGCCTTATGTGCTTCCCATTTCCCCACTGCCTACACACATCAACTGTTTGATTATTTTCTCAGTCAGTCAACCCAATGGTCACCCACCTGGAAATTCATCACCTACCACATGCCAGGCTCAGCCCTGCAGACATGCACTGAGGAAACTGGACAAGACTTCTGTCTGCAAAGTATTCATGGCAGAGTTGGGAATCAGACAAGCAAATAGTCACAAAAATGCACACACGTGTTTACATGGGTGAGAAGAGTTACAGAGGAATAGCATACAGTGCCAGAGGAGAGGAGAAGAAGGGATATGTCTCCATCTAAGGGTTCCAGGTAAGTTCTCTGAGGAACAGGGGAATTGAGGTCTGAATGACAAATGGGGTGATTAAGCCTTCTGCTACAGCATTTTCATACAGAAGTATGAATGTTTTCCAGTGTCTTACATCACTCCTTCCTTACACATCTTTTTTTTTTTTTTTTTTTTTTTTTTTTTTTTTTTTGAGACAGAGTCTTGCTTTGTCACTAAGGCTGGAGTATAGTTGCATGATCTTGGCTCACTGCAACCTCCGCCTCCAGGTTCAAGCAATTCTCCTGCCTCAGCCTCCTGAGTAGCTTGGATTACAGGCACCCACCACCACTCCAGGCTAATTTTTGTATTTTTACTAGAGACGGGGTTTCACCATGTTGGTCAGGCTGGTCTCAAACTCCTGACCTCATGATCTGCCCACTTCAGACCCCAAAGTGCTGGGATTACAGGAGTGAGCCACTGCATCTGGCCCCTTCCACTTATTTCTAAGCTTTATTTCTTCTTGTTCTTTCTTCCAAACAGGGAAAGACGCTGAGTTCTATCCATCATAGTCTCACCAAAGTTTGAGAGCCAGTGTGTGGCAAAAATGGACCCCAAAATATATACCTCCTAACTCAGGGCATGTCTGCTGTGATTGGCTGCATTTATCAAACTTGACAAGTTACAGTAATGACTTTCCGTGTATCTTAAGATGGTGTAGATTCAGATTGCCAATAGCCTTGTGTGCCCCATTAAACTCAGAACTTCATTCAACAGGCTACAGGTAAGGTTCTTAAGGAGGGTAATAACACATTCTAATATGTTTTCTAGGAGAACTGTGCTGGCAGTTCAACAGATTAAAAGGAAAAGAGACTGGTGATGCAAAAAAAAAAAGACTGCTGCAATAGTTCAGGTGATAGAGTACACATGTGAACCCAAGGCATCACGATATAAAGGAGGAAATACATTCAAGGGCATTTCAGAGCATACTCAACTAGGGCAAGACAGACAACTGCACAAACATGGTTGTCAGATGGCAGAGACCCTGGCTGAATGTTAGAAACATCTGTGGAGCTTTTGAAAAACACTAATGTCTAGACCTTACCTTCAGAGAATATGACTCAAATAGTCTGTGATGGGGCCTTAGCATGAGAGTTTTTGTAAAGCTTTCCAGTGATTCTAGTATGCAGCCAGGGTTGAAAATCACAGGCTTGAATAGAATCGCTTTTTGAAACCCTGAGGTCCAGGAGAATCAGCTTGTTTTTTTCCATTCTTTAACCTAGCAAATAATTATTGAGTGCTTATTATCAGGCACTAGATTAAGTGATTAGTTTTATATAATCTCACAAAACCCATGATTTATATATTTTCATTTTGAAATGAGAACCTTCTAAGGGTCAGAGAAGTAAATAAAGTGACTTCTAGGAGGACGGCAGGCAAATGACAACCTACATATGAACCCAGCTTTCAATATTCAGATCTGCTAAAAGCAGGCAATGCTGCCAGCACCTTTGGATTTGAATCTTTAATTATAATTTGACTTACAACACTCATTAATCCTTGGATATCTTGAATTCCAAGGAATTTAAGTACTTCAATAGCTAACATTCCCCATTGTTCCACTGAATCCTCTGCTGGGTCTCAGGCCCTGTGAACAACTACAGCATCTAAACTCATCTGTTACTTCACCATCACACTGCTAAAGCAAGTGTTGGGTAATCTTTTTTTCTTACATTTTGCCAAAACAGAAACCTTAACTGTATTATTACAAGAAAACTTTTCAGTGTTAAAATACATTAAGCATTATGGAAATATAAATGTTGTCTATTCTTAGCCTAAAATAATTCCTTTAAAAATACAGCTCAAATCAGTAGCACACTGTAGCCTCAAACACATGGGCTCAAGTGATCCTCCCACCTCAGGCTCCTCAGTCGCTGGGACTACAGGTGTGCACCAGAAACAGATACTACTACTGCAGCTACCAGCAACTATGCATATAAATTTCAACAGGTAATAAAGCCAATAGTACTGTTTACTAGAGTAGGAAGGCCCATTATGTAAAAGTGTTAATTGCTTAAGAAAACTTTATTAGTAAGTTGAGTCTGTAGTATTCAGGTATAAATTTATGTAAAATAAAATGCCAAAAAATTCCTATGATCTCAGTTAATTCTAAACTATTTCCACATTGCATTTGCTTGAAGCTTAGGGACTTCGTGTTTAGCTAGGAGAAATAGTTAATGTATATGTAAAATATTTTTGTACTATCAAATTGAATACGAAAGAAATAGTTAACACAACCAGGCTCAGAAGTGTATGGTTGCTCCTAGAGGCTACCAGCTTGTACCCTCCTTCTGGTTTGCAATTAAGCAGACTGTAAGGAAACAGTAATATATAATTCAATTGTGCATTATACTAATGTACATGACATTACAGGACTGTAATGATATTCTGGTTTAAGAGTTATCGCTCTGTTTATCAGTATATTTATATTGTTTAAAATTTACCTCACCCAAACAAAAACGATGATAAACAAGTGTCATTATATGTTATACACATGCATGCACTCATGTACACACACATACCAGAATCTGTGCTGATCATTTTGCAGACACTATAAAATGCTCAAGACAACCTTATGAACAGAATAATGATATTATCCTCATTTTAGAGACAGCTAAACTGAGAAAGAGAAAAGAAACTTGCCCATGGTCACTGAGGCAGTGAGTAGTAGGGTCAATACTTGCATCATGGGTGATCTGCCCCAGAGTGTGTAACTAAAACTACAAAAACCAAAACAGCCTGTCATGAGCGCTACATAAATTGTAGAGCCAGGTAGGGCTACGAGAGTTGAAAGGGTGTCTGCATTCTATTGCATCACCTTTTTATACTTGTCCTAATTTCTGACATTTGAAATCTCACCTATTTATATATTGTCTCCCAGAATGAGAGCACAGGTTCCATGAGAGGAGGGAGTGTGTCAGCCTTATTCAATGCAGTATCCGCAGCACCTAGACCACCACATGGCACACAGATGCTCAGTAACTACATCTGAACGAGGGAACGGCTGAGTGGCAGACACAATGCAAGCAAATACTGGGAGGTGAGGAGCATGGATTCAGGATGACGGATATGAGATAGAGTTGAAGTTGCAGGTTGAAGGTAGACAGTTTTAAACACCAGGCTAAGGGGTCTAGATTTTGTTATTTATATTATGATGAGCCAATAAAGATATTTTTAGCTGGAGAATGAACTGTCAAACAGGAGTATGTTAAGAACCCTAATCTAGTAGCTGTATCAGAGACAGAAGCCTAAACTGAGAAAGTTGTTTTAACAATAGCCTGAGCTCTGAATTGATTAGGGAGTAAATTTGGGAGATAGTAAAGGAAGCAGATAGGACAAGCTTTATGAAAAAAGGGATCCACTTGACTTGTGTACTGCTGGACACACCAAATCCCAGAGATGCAGATCTAGCTTGAGCCAACTTTAGAAAATCTGATCTGACTCTAGTTAATTACTGCGCAGAAGGTGCTTTACAGGGAGGATTAAATCCAGGCATTATTTAGAAATTTCATTCTGTTCCAGACGGGACCAAAGATAGCTCTGGCTGACAATGGTTGAAAACTGACCCGGAACTGTCAAGAATCTCAAAGATCCATGTGAGTAGGACATGCCACATCAAGTTGGCTACCCTGAACTGGTATCAGGCAAGATCCACAAATCTGGGCTGGCCCAGGAGTAGCCTGGTTTCTACTGAGGAATTTGAAACTATCTGTGGTTTGTGTGTGCTGTACCACCCATGGGCCGGTACTAATAAAATAGGATTATGGAAATTAGCCTGATTCATCATTTTTTTCCTTCATCTTGCTTTTGCCCTTTTCAGCCTTTGCTGAGGACTATGCCCAATTATGATATATTTTGACCTAAATACATTAAATTTAATCAGCTTTAAAAAAATTCCCTTGATTTTGATTTAATAAAAAAGCTTAAGAATGACTTTTATTTTGATTAATTTCATTTTGAGATTCCCTTCTCTCTTTCATTCTAAGTCTTTGCTGTCTTAAGGAGTAACTGTAGTTGAATTACATAGCTATTTTTTGAAACTGTGATAAAATCTACTGCTTTAGGACTCTGTTACTTGTGGCCTTAAAATCCTAAAAGAAAGTTCTACCTTAGGAGCCCTGGAAGACTTCTTTTTCTGGGTCTTGGGTATTTTGCAACAAACAAGGAGCATTTTTCAGTCATTAGCTCCTCTGACTGTATGTGGTTAATCCAGGATAATTTGAATTTCCCTTAGGGTCTGAGTATTTACCAAGAACTGGCACAGAGAAAATAATCCTCTCAAAGGATGTAGCTAAGTAGCTAAGCCCTAACGGGCAAAATGACACCAGTGAGTGTGGGGTGTGCCACGGATGCACTAAGTTGGGAAGAGTATTCAGCATTGTTCTCTGACAGTTTTTCATTGTTATTTCATTTCAGCTAAACCTCAGACGAAGTATTGCACCTAGAAGAATGGATACAGTTTACTTGACAAAAAGAGAGGAGGGCACTGAAGTCCCAAATTCTTTCATCAGAGTTATTTGGGGGCCACTATCCCCTTCTTTAGAAACTGCTTCTGAGATACTCTTGCCAGCCAGTCTGAAGGCAGACAGCAATGCTTGTTCTCATCTGCCAAGCCAATTTGCCTCCTATCAGTCTCCAGGAATGGAACAGAAATCCTGAATGAAGAAATATTTGTAAACGGACAAAGTTACCAAGATAACTAGCATCTAAATAACTTAGTAAACTATGTCCTTTAAACCCTTGCCACAATGGCAACCTTAACATACCCTCGGTGCTATATAAAAACTCTTACAGGACTATCAAACAATGAAATTCTTTGGACAGAAAGAACCAGGGTAGATCTACCTTATATTGGCTTCTGTGCAATGTTATTTGTGATCTAAGTGTAATACAATGTTTCTGTTTTGATACTATTGTCTGTTTTCTTTTTATTATCTTCTCTCTTAACCCACCTCCCCTCCACCCAGGAAAAAAAATGAATGCCCTGTCAAAATATGGCATATGTAAGATGTTTTGGAATCTGAATGATCTTTTAAGGTTATTTCCCCCAGAGAATACTTGATAGCAACCTGAATCAAGAGGGAAAACCCCCTACAGGGGCAGCCCAGACTCAAACATTTATATCCAGTTATAAACATTTGCATAAGTCGTTAGGTCTTTAATAGTTTAGAAACAGAAATGTGAGCTGATGCGAAGAGCCCTATATAAAGAATATTTGAATCCTTTTGATTTGGCCAGAGGGACATTTTGACTTTCATGTTTCAAAACAACCATTCTGATGAGGCCAGGTCAAAAGTGCCGAGCTTATTAGAAAGTAATGAACCGAAAGATATCCCCCATCAAATTCTGATTCCCATACTGATCTCACCTCATTGCTAACGCCCATCCCATTAAATCCTAATCCTCAGAGTTGAAGAAGATTGGGTAAAAGCTCAAGAGTGGGGCGACTGATAACTTGAATTACAGCAAAGTAAAACAGAAAAGCTTAATCGTTTTTTTCTTCAGGTCACATGAAAAAGTCCCTAGTATCAAACAGTATAACAAAGTGACTCACAGTTGCTTTGCCAATATGACCGCCTCAAAATGCCATGCAACCAGCATGAGACTGCACAGAGGTTCTAATCTTTGCTGCAGCCCTGACTTTCAGTGAGACAGTGGCCAGGCCACATGCTCTCTGGGCCCCAGGCCCTCATCTCTAAACTGAGTGGCATGGGTTATTTGGATCTCTAACCTCAACTCTACCCAACCAAGCTGCCCGGCTTCCAATTCCTATCAGTGAGCAAACAGCGAACCAGTCTCATTGGTTCTTTTTTCTTTTTTTTAGAGGTCAGTTCTCTTAGAAAGAACAAGACATGTATACTGGGGCCAATGTACTTGACTGTCCATATATATTCATATTCCAGAAGTTGATGATAGATTATAGATTCCATCCCTAATATGATGGAAAGGCACTATATTTTTTCCTACTAAAATGTATAAATATTAAATTTTCTCAATATATGATGACAACAATTTTCTGACACCTGACTCCTTTAAAAATATATGAATCGGTTTTGGGCCTAAATAAGGACCAAATATTTGTAAGAGTACTTATTATGCTCACAGGTATAAATTCTTTTAACTCACAAAATAAATTCCTGGGAATCATGACAGAGTCAATAAGTTATGCGGTAGTCTCACAAGTGGAGTTCGAGAAATAGACATGCTGTTATTTGTAAAATATATATATATATATGCAAATTTACCATACAAGGACCTTTTAAAATCATAAGTGCATACTGATTAAAATGTTTGCCAGCCATATATCTGAATCATTTTGTTACTTTCTCCTCAAAATATTGAATAGTTTAATTCAATCAAGTTTCTTTGTTTTGGTTCTAATGAGTAAAATATTTTTTTTAAATATGTGAAAATACTCCTATAATGACTATATGACTTTGAAATAAGATAATAGTCCTCAAATTACTACAATATGTAAGAAGTTACTATTTTTTATTTGATTATCAGCTACCATTTTTCAGTGTTAAGTGTGTGTCAGGAATTCTATGTGAACCTGTGAGGTAGGAATTATGCCAATTTTATATAGTAAAAAACTATATAAACTATATAGTGTCAGAGAAATTACCCAAGCAGTCTAACATACAGTCAGTATAATTCAAACTGAAGCCACTTCAGCTTTCTTATAACGCTAGTTTGCCTCTTAGTAATTCTTAATCTTGGAGAAGTTATGACTTTATTTTCATTTCATCCTTCACTTAAATATTTATTGAGTATCTGCATATGCCATAAATTCCACTAGGTGTCAGGGATGAAAGGGCAAGGGAAAGATGTAATCTCTTTCCTTAGAGAGTTATCAATACCCTGGAAAAGAGAGAGGCATGTAAACAAATCACTGCAATCGAATTTGAAGAACTACAAACAGGTATTCACAGGGCTCCAAAAAGCATAAGAGTCAAGTCCAACTGGATTTCTGTGTCAAGGGAGGTTCTCCAGTGAGTTATGCTAGAATAAAATTTTAAAGAATAGTTATTAATGGGTTATGTAGGCAATGGTGGAGAATGGCATTCTAACAGCAGAGATGTAAAAAATCTCAGCTCTTAAGAAAAACCATGTTATGCCTCACTAACATCATGACCTTTAGGTTGGGGTAAAAGTTAGTGGAGAATGAGAGAGGAGAAATACCAAGTTGATTTTATTTTTAATCTTTGGCTTTTATATAGACAGTGTCCTCAAACCTTATCCTGCACCAATACCACCTGGAGGATTTGTTAAAATAGATTGCTGGGCTTCACCACCACAAGATTTTCCAACTCAGCAGGGACCAAGAATTTGTACTTCTAGCAAGTTCTCAGAAGCTGTTGATGCTGCTGGTCCAGGTACCATATTTGAGAACCACTGACATAGAGCAATAAGCCATGAAGAGATTAACACAAGACCATAGTTTCAAAGTTTATTTACTTTTAGCCCTCTGCTTTCCCCTAAATATTAATCTAGATAATATCTTGACTTTAAAAAAAAAAAGAGTAACTAATAATACATACAGGTTTATTAGATGTAGTCTTGTGGAATGAACACAAACCAACAAGGGAAAATTCTAACAAGGCTGAATTCATAATTCATGAATTTTTGAATATTTATTCTAATTTCATCATCCAAAAGCTAGACTGTTCAGGAAGGTCTCTTGGCCTTTCCCCGCTCTGTACAAAGGACGACGCCTGTGTAAAAATAGGAAGGGTGTTCTCACACCTGACCACTGCTCAGGGTGGCCGCTGCTCCCACACACCCCTTCCCAATTCCCAGGCAGGTAGCTGTCTGTGCCTCCAATAAGCAGAATGTTCGAGAAGAACATGCACCGAGGCTGGGCACGGTGGCTCATGCCTGTAATCCTAGCACTTTGGGAGGTTGAGGCGGGAGGATCATGAGGTCAGGAGATCGAGACCATCCTGGCTAACACAGTGTAAACCCCGTCTCTACTAAAAACACAAAAAATTAGCCGGGTGTGGTGGTGGGCGCCTGTAGTCCCAGCTACTCGGGAGGCTGAGGCAGGAGAATGGCGTGAACCCAGGAGGTGGAGTTTGCAGTCAGCCGAGATCACACCACTGCACTTCAGCCTGGGCAACACAGCAAGACTCCATCTCAAAAAAAAAAAAAAAAAAAAATGAAGAACATGCACTGAACTGTCAACAATGGTGACTGACTAGGAGGTGAAACTGCTATGAAACTGCACTTTTCTATTTATTTTTTAACATTTCTATACTGTTAGAAATTTTACTGATAGGTATACATAAACTTTTATTCAGAAGATTTTTTTAATGCAAAGATGCTTTTAGAGTTGTACAACAAGCAGAAATGATTTTCAAATTTTTTTCTTTATTGCTCTGTGGAACCAGCCTTTTGTTCAAACAAAATACTATCAGAAGTCCAAAACTTAAAAGTGATGAAAGCACAGCTTATCAGGAAAAAGTGGTAATGTAGAAATGAGAGACCCAAAAATTCTTTGAGCAATAGCAAACTTACTGTTTCCTATAATAATTACAGAACTTTGAAAGAGTACTTTCCATTTAGCTATGTAAATTGTGGATTTCACTTTTCAGTTACCTCATTTCATATTTGTACCTTGGGTAGTCCCCTGGCATATACTGAAAACTCAATTAATTGTAACAAGCTTCCTAATTCAAAATCAGTTTCTTTATTTGCCTTTTCTGTTTTTAGTGTTCACCTATCAAAAAAAAAAAAAAAAAGACACCAGGTTCTATCACGTAGAAAAAAAATCTAAAACTGAAGTAACAAAAACATAACTTATGAAGTTCCCCAATTTAATTTTTTCATATCCATGTTTGTAAGAATGGTAACTTAACTAAATATGAACCAAGTCAAAAAAGAAGGTAGGTGATTGTTGTCTGGCATAAATATAGAATAATATGTAAATTAATATAGTAACTTACTTTCCACCAATATTTTTTCTTGAAAAATTTTTATTGATGTATACTAGATGTACATATTTCCAGAGTACATGCTGTAATTTGATACATTCATATAATTTGTAAATATCAAATCAGGGCAATTGGCATATACCTCACCTTAAATATTTAACTTTTCTTTATGCTGGGAATGTTCAAATTATTCTCTTCCAGCTATCTTGAAATGTACATTAGAGTCATGTTAACTACAGTCACTTTAGTGATCTATCACAGGCTAAGATTTATTTTTTCTATCAAATTGTATATCTGTAGCCATTAGCCAACTTCTCTTCATCCCTCTCTCCCTCCTTCCCTTCCTGGACTCTGATAACCACCAATCTCTCTCTGTCTTCATAAGACCCACTTTTATAGCTCCCACATATGAGTGAGAACATGCAATATTTGATTTTCTGTGCTTGGCTTACTTCACTTAACATAATCTCCAGTCCCATCCATGTTGCAACAAATGACAGGATGTCATTCTTTATGGTTGAATAATATTCCATTGTGTACATATACCACATTTTCATTACTTATTCATCTATTGTTGGCATTTAGGTCGATTCCATATTTTGGCACTTATGAATAGTGCTACACTAAACATGGGAGTGCAGATAGATACCTCTTCAATATATTTATTTCCACTATTTTGGATATACAGTCAGTAATATAAGTGCTAGGTTATATAATAGTTCTATATTTAATTTTTTGAGGAATCTCCAAAGTTTTCTATATTAGTTTTACCATTTACATTCCCACCAACAGTATATGAGGGTTCCATTTTCTCCATATCCTCACCAGCATCCATTATTCCCTGCCCTTTTTATAAAAGCCATTGTAACTGGAGTGAGATGATGGTTCATTGTGGTTTTAATTTGCTTTTCTGTGATTATTAGTGATGCTGAACATTTTTTATATAAATATTAGCCATCTGTATGTCTCCTGAGAAATTTTTACTCAGATATTCTACCTATTTTTTGTAATTTCAACTCGTATTTTAGATTCAGGAGGTATATGTGCAGATTTGTTACATGGGAATATTGCATGATTCTGAGGTTTGGGGAACAAATGATCCCATCACCCAGGTAGTGAGCATAGTACCCATTTACCTATTTTTTAAATCAGTAATTGTTCTTTCGCTGTTGAGTTCCTTATATATTCTGGTTGTTAATCTCTTGCTATATGGATAGTTTGCAAATATTTTTTCTCATTCTGTGAGTTGTCTCTTCACTTTGTTGATTGTTATCTTTGCTGTGTAGAAACATTTTGCCTTTATATAATCCTATTTGTCTATCTTTGCTTTGGCTGCCTGTGCTTTTGAGATCTTACACAAAAAATATTTGCCCAGACTTATGTTCTGGAGCATTTCCCCAGTGTTTTCTTCGAGTAGTTTCACAATTTCAAGTCTTAGATTTAAGTCTTTAATCCATTTTGCTTTTTGTATATGATGAGAGATAGGGGTTTTGTTTCATTCTTCTACATATGGTTATCCAGTTATCCCAGTACTACTTATTAAAGAAACCACCTTTTGCCCACTGTATGTTCTTGGAGCCTATGTCTAACATGAGTTGGCTGTAAATGTGTAGGCTTATATCTGGGTTATCTATTCTGTTCCATTGGTCTACATGTTTGTTTCCATGCCATGCTGATTTGGTTACTATATTTTTGTAGTATATTTGGAAGTCAGATACTGTGATGCCTCCAGCTTTGTACTTGTTGCTCAGGATTGCTTTAGCTATTCAAGGTCATTTGGGGTTCCAGATAAGTTTTAGAACATTTTTCTATTTCTGTGAAGAATATCACTGATATTTTGATAAGGACTGCATTGAATCAATACATTGTTTTGGGTAGCACTGTCATTTGAACTGTTAAAGCAAACTAAGCATGGCCTGAGAAGGACTTCATACTTCTATATTTGAGTCCTTGTGGATGAACTGCAACCTAAATTAATAGGTAGATGAGATGGAAAACCTAACTTAGAAGTATGCACCTATGACAATAGCTGAGTGTTGGCCAATCTCAGAGGCCACACTACAACCACTCATAGACTATTGAGTGTTCAAATTGTGTTCAAATAAGGCAATCACCAATCTGTAACCAGTCCAGCTGTTCCGTATCTCACTTCCAATTCCTGTATATCACTTTACTTCTCTTGTCTATATATTTGTTCTGACCACAAGGCACCCCTGGAGTCTCTCTGAATCTGCTGTGATTCTGGGGGCTGCCAGATTCATGAATTGTTCATTGCTCAACTAAACTCATTTAAATTTAATTCACCTGAAGTTTTTATTTTAACAGAACAATATTAATTCTTTCAATCCATGAGCATGGAATATCTTTCCTTTTTTTGGTATGTGCCTCTTCAATTTCTTTCATCAGCATTTTTTTATGTGTTTCTTTTTTTTATTATTATACTTTAAGTTCTGGGGTACATGTGCAGAACATGGAGTTTTGTTACATAGGTATACATGTGCCATCTCTTCATCAGCATTTTAAGGTTTACATTATACAGATCTTCCACTTCTTTAAATTAATTTCTAGTTATTTTATGTTCTTTGTAGCTATTGCAAATGAGATTGCTTTCTTGATTTCTTTTTCAGATTGTTCACTGTTGGCTTACATAAATGGCACTGATTTTTGCATGTTGGTTTTGTATGCTGCAACTTTACTTATTCTTTTTTTGTTCTAACAGGGTTTTCTTTGTGGACTCTTTAGATTTTTCTAAATAAATGTTCATGTCATCTGCATATAAGGACAATTTGACTTCTTCCTTTCCAATATGGGTGGCCTTTATTTCTTTCTCTGGCCTCACTGCTCTGGCCAGGACTTCCAGTATTATGTTGAATAAAAATGGGCATCTCTTTTTCCAGATCTTAGCAAAAAGGCCTTCAATTTTTCCCCATTCAATATGATATTGACTGTGGGTTTGTCATATATGGCCTTTATTATTTGGAGTTATGTTCCTTTTATACTTAATGTTTGTTGAGGATTTTTATCATAAAGTGATGTTAAATTTTATCAAATGTTTTTTCAGCATCTATTGAAAAGATCTTATAGTTTTGTTCTTGGTTAGGTAAAGAGGATACATTACATTTATTAATTTGCATATGTTGCATCCTATCATCATATCCTAGGATGCATCCCACTTGATCATAGTGAATGGTCTTTTTAATGTGTTGCTGAATTCAGTTTGCTAATATTGTGTTGAGGACTTTTGTATCTGTGTTTATCAGTGATATTGGCCTGCAGTCTATTTTCTGTGGTGTGCTTGTCTGGTTTTGGTATTAGGGTGATGCTAGCTTTGTAGAATAAGTTTGAAAGTATTTCTTCCTCTTCAGTTTTTTTTTTTTTTTTTTTTTTTTTGAAGAGTTCGAGTTGAATTGGTATCAGTTCTTTAAATGTTTGGTAGAATTTAGCAGTGAAGCCATCAGGTCCTGGGCTTTTCTTTAATGAGAGACTTTTTATTACGGCTTCAATCTTGTTGCTCCTTATTGGTTTGCTGAGGTTTTCTATTTCTTCACGGCTTAATCTCGTCAGGTTGTATGTGTCCAGGCATTTATCTGTTTCTTCTAGTTTTCCCAATTTGTTGGCCTATACTTATAATAGTTTCTAATGATTCTTTTTATTTCTGTGGTCTCAGTTGTTATGTCACCTTTCTTGTTTCTGATTGTATTCATTTGGGCCTTCTCTCTTTTTTGGTAGTCTATTTAAAGGTTTGTCAATATTGTTTATCTTTTCAGAAAACCAACTTTTCATTTTTAAGGCTGGGTTTAGTTTGTTCTTGCTTTTCTAGTTCTTTGAGGTGCATTAGTTCATTTGAAGTCTTTATATTTTTTGATGTAGGTATTTATTGCTATAAACTTCCCTCTCAGTACTGCTGTTGCTGTATCCCATAGATTCTGGTATGTCATATTTCCACTTTAATTTGTCTCAAGAATTTTAAAAATTTCTTTCTTATTCATTGATCCTTTGGTCATTTAGGAGCATGTTGTTTAATTTCCATGTGTTTGTCTCATTTCAGAGAGGTTCTTCTTGTTATTGATTTCTAGTTTTATTTCATTGTGGTAAAAAAATATATGTGATATATTGCTCTTTTAAAGTTGCTGAGACTTGTTTCCTGGCCTAAGATATGGTGTATTTTGGATGAACTTCCATATGCTAATGAAAATAATGTGTATTCTACAACAGCTGGGTGACACATTCTGTAAACATCACTTAGGTCTATTTGGTCTAGTGTGAGTAGTTTAACTCTGCTGTTTCTTTGTTGATTTTTTTATCTGGATGATTAATCCATTATTGAGAGTGGAGTGTTAAAGTCCATGACTGTTACTTTATTGCAATCTATCTCTCCCTTCAGATTTACTAATGTTAATTTGTGTGCTTTAGTGTTGGGTGCATATTTATAATTGTTATATTTTCCTGCTGAATTGACCCCTTATATTATTAATATAGTCACCTTCTTTGTCTCTATTAGTCAGAGTCTAAAGTCTTTGACTAATAATCTGTTTTATCTAAGTATAATTATTCCCCCCATTTTTTTTGTTTTTACTTGCATAGAATACATTTTTCTATCCCATTACTTTCAGCCTATATGTGTCTTTATAGGTGAGGTGGGTTTCTTCTAGGAAGCATATAGTTAGGTCTTGTTTCTTTGTGTATTCATCTAGTCTATGTCTTAATTGGAGAACTGCATCCGTTTATACTCAGTGCTATTACTGATGGGTAAGGACTTACTAGTGTCATTTTGTTGCTTGTTTTCTGGTTGCTTTGTAACTCCGTTCTTCCTTTTTTACTGTCTTCCTTTGTGGTTAAGTGACTTCCTCTGGTAACATGTTTTAATTCATTGCTTTTTCTATTTTTAGCATATCTATTATAGGTTTTAACACGTAGGTTACCATGAGGCTTACAAAAACATCTTGTAGACATAACAAGTCATTTTACAGAGATGACAACTTATCACAGATCACCCCAAAAAAGAAACAAGAGAGAACTCTAATCTTTATTTTAACTCTATTCTCTCCACATTTTTGTTTTCTCAATTTACACATTTTTGTATTGACTATCTCAACAGGTTTCTGTAGCTATTATTCTTTTTGACACATTTGTCCTTTAGGATTCATACTAAAGTTATGAGTGTATTGTACATCATAATTGCGGTATTAAAGTATTCTGGGGCTGTATCTGAACTTCAATTTTACCAGTGGGTTTTATACTTTCAAATGTTTTTGGGTTTTTTTTGTTTGTTTGCTTTGCACATTAATCTTTTCTTTCAGAATGAAAAACTCTCTTTAGCATTTCTTGTAAGACAAGTCTGGTGGTGGTGAATTCTCTAAACTTTGGCAAAGATTATCTCTCTTTCATATGTGAAGGATAGCGTTGTTGAAACAATACTCTTGGATGGCAGTGGGGGTGGGGTGGGGGTTGGGTTTTTTTTTTTGTTTCCCCTGGCAGCTCTTTGAAAATGTATGTTTTCTGTTGAGAAGTCTGTTGCCAGACCAACTGGTGTTCCTTTATATGTTATTTGCTTCTTTTCTCTTTTTTGCTTTTAAAATCCTTTCTTTGTCCTTGACCTTTGAGAGTTTATTATGCTTCTTGGTAAAGTCTTATTGGGGTTGAATCTGTTTGGTGTTTCTCTGACCTTTCTGTGCCTAAATTTACCTCTTTCTCAAGTTTTGGAAAGTTTTCTACTGTTTCTTTGAATAATCTTTCTACTCCTCGCCCTTCTTCAACTCCCTCTCAAACACCAATAATTCTTATATCTCATCTTCTGAGCTAATATTCTATATCTCATACGTGACCTGTCATTCCTTTCCATTCTTTCTTTTTTCTCCTCTGTGTAATTTCAAATAGCCCATCTTCAAGGTCACTGATCCTTTCCTCTGCTTGAGCTATTGTGCTGTTGAGTCTCTCTCTGATAAATTTTTCAGCTCAGCAAACGTATTTCTCAGTTCCAAATTTCTGTTTGATCTTTTAAAATCATTTCAATCTCTTTGTTAAATTTCTCTGGTAAATTTATGAATTGCTTTTCTGTGTTATCTTGGAGATGACTGAGTTTCCTTAAAATTGCTATTTTGAATTCTAGTTCAGAGAGCTCACATATTGCTGTTTCATTAGGTTTGGTCACTGGTTCCCTTCTTTGTCCATTTGGGGAGGTCATGGTTCCCTGTTTACTACTGTTTCTTGTGGATGCACCTCTGTGTCTTTATTCCAGTCTTCTCTGTCTGGCTTGTTTTGTTTTTTGTTGGGTATGTTTGCTTAGAGATTCTTTGTAATTTACCTGTTATATTTTTTTTTCTTTGCTAGGTTGTGGCCTCCTTTCCAGCATTAGATGGCACCTTAAACCCAGGTTTTCCTTGGCTCAAGCAAACAATTAGTGTGCTACTAGTCCCAAATGAGGGAGGTCTCAAAGGGATACTAGCAGTGTGGGGAGGCTGGCTCAGGGTTTGTGCACAGGATATCTGTGGAATGTACCACCTATAGCATGGTACTGAAAAGCCACTGATTTGGCATCTCCTCTGGCCAAGTTACAAAGCAGAGTTTCCAGGGCTACAGATGGTAGCCCTGCCTCTGCCTTTTGTCTCCAGTTGTCCTCAGGGATATTTCTCCCTTCAGGCCCTTGTGCTGCTTCCTATGGGTTTAGGCAGGGCAGGTCTCCTGTGAGGGAACACAAGACAATGGGGAAGATGGCTATCCACCTCAATCTCACTTTTTCCAGTTAGAAACCATGAGTTGTGGAACATTTTCCATGTGCTTGCTGCTGAGCTGACTGGGGGAAAAGGCATCACAGATATGGAAGTTATAGTCTACCATCTGCTTGGAGTGTCTTTACTTCTCTGTGGCCCCAGGAACTCACTCATCCTCATATTGAGTTCTGGGATATTGCTGGTGTTAGTCTTGCTGCTGTACATTTGATTTTGGTTTTCTGGGGGGCCATTGAAGCCAGCTTGCTTCTATGCCACCATTTTGAAACTTAAGTCTTCAACCCTTGAGGGTAAGAACATACGTTGGAATATTTGGTACAATTTTTCTTGCTGTGAAAATACCAATATTTTTAGTGTAAATCCTCTATAATAAAGCACAGTGAACAATCCTAACCACCACTGTTTTCTTCAAATGAGGTACTGCTCATTCCAACATTGTAGACCAAACCTAACATAATCACAAATGTTATAATGTACAGTGCATTTTATTTTCTAGTGCTCATCACCCAAAAAAAAGAACTACAATCATTCCTCAGAATGCATGGAGGATTTGCTCCAGTACCTCCCTCAGATAACAAAATCTACAGATTCTCAAGTCCCTGATATAAAATGACATAATATTTGTATATAAGCAAGCACATACTCCCATATACTTCAAATCATCTCTAGATCCTTTATAATACCTAATACAATGTAAATGTAAATACTATGTAAATAGTTGTTATACTGAATTGTTTATGGATTAATGACAAGGAAAAAGGCTGTACGTATTCAGTACAGATGCTTTTTTTCTCATGTTCTCCATCTCTGGTTGGTTGAATCCATGAACACAAAACCCACGGTTCAGTACAGAAGGACAACTGTACATTAAAGCCACAGAAATTCTTGGTTTCTAGGTGTCAAAATGATCATTTCAAATCAGGGTACTTCTCTAAGAAAGGTCATTCCACTGCAAATTCTAACCCTTTCCTCATGATCCTTTGTCAAATATTTCATTTAAAATAGATATTTGAAAGAGTAGAGCAGAAGCCACAGCAACTTTCTTTCCTTTGCAGTTAGGCTCAACATTTAGAACCCAACTCTGCTGCTTCTCCCCTTATATAGTAGAAAATGTTATTACTCCCCACATTAAAAGAATCTGATTTACCCTCTGCTCTTATATTGGAAACAGGACTTTTAGAGATACTCATAAAAGATTTGATTAGCAGCACTGATTTGAATCCACATAACACACTTGCTACTCAAGGGGAACAAGCCAGAAACAAGAGCAGGGTCATAGTGCTCCAGGGCCACTGCACATGGCCTTGTGCAATGTGCACATAGCATATCCCTGTGCAGCATACCCCTAGAGTTTCACAGTTCATAACCAGCACATAGCCCAGCCCCACTCTGCTTCATACATACTCCTACCTCCTAAGTCTGACTCAGCTTTGCAAACATCTGAGACCAAAAAGATGCTTGCAATCCATACACATCCTTGACCTTTTAACTTTACCTTGAAATTCAATATAACTTATGACATGTTACCTTAAAGCAATATAACATACTTGTTAGATCTTTTCTCCTATTTTGCAGTGAAGGCAGCAATATGTTTCAGTGTACCTGTCCAGGATCAGTAGGAACAGAAACTCATCAAATGGTACTGTTCCTCTAAAGAAACTTGTACATTTACAAATAAGTAGCAAGTATTGAGATTTAACAATTTACAGAAATATAGTGCTCAGATTATCAGGCAAAACATAATAATTGTGGCTATTTTCATAAACCTGACCAATGATGATTGATTTTGGAATCCAAATGCTTGCATAGAAATGATGCTTTCTACATACATATTTAATTAAGTCTCAAAACAAAGATATTTTATACAGTGTCCTGGGAAGCTTTGCTGACATATTTCTCAAGGTTTTAATGCTAAAATTTCCATCTTTAGTAGAAATATGGGAAACATATGGGCTAAGAAATGCTAATGCTTAGAAACTGCTCATGAACATGGGCTATTATTGAACACAGAAATGACAAATATGAATGAAGTGAACATGACAGGCCTAAGAAGAAAGTTCTTTTAATGAAATGTGATTAAGAAAGACAAAAGTAATGAATGTGCATAGAATACTAAAAATCAAAAGAGTCACATCCTTTTTCAAATTGCTTTTCAAACTCCAAACATCATTTCCTTACAATATAATATTTCTGTTGTATATTTTTCATGACTACTAGAAAAAAGGAAATTTTATAGTATAAAAACTAAGAAATGATCTATTATTTTAATTAAATTGGAAGGTTACTTTTGACCCTAAATCTCAATTCATGATCCAAATACCCATCAATGATCAGCTGCCCTCACAAGTCACCTTCAATTCCAAAACACTAAAATGTAAGACAAGACACTAAATCTTCTATAATCTGAAGTGTTGCCCCAATGATTCAGAGTACATACTCTATTTTTTGCCACATAAGATGATTTTCTAGCTCCATAATATTCCACAGTATAAGAGGCTAAAATGCATTTAGTCAATACCCTGTTATTGAACAAATGAAGTTTTTTTCCAACTTTTAACAATTACAATCGATGAAAATAATACTATTGTATCGAAATACTTATCTATATGCCTAATTATTTCCTGATAATAAATTCCTAGAAGTGAATAATTTTCTGGACCAAAGAGTATGAACATTTTTGAAGTTCCTGATAAATAATGCCAATCGATGAGGGCATTTTTTTATAACTTTCCTAGAAATAAGCTATTCTAAACTATTCACAAGGCTGAGCGCAACCTGCCCAAAAGGAAGGGTATTATTATATTATCAGATCACGCATCTGCTCCTTAAGAAGTATTGTGAGATGTTCTTGTGATTTTCTCCCACCTAAAGAGATTTTTATGTTATTCTTGGCAACTGAAAAATAAGCAAAGCCTTATCATTTCTTTCTTTGAACTACTTTTTGAAGGTTTCCTTTGACCACTGTCAGTTCAGCAATATTTTGAGGTGGAATCAGCACTATAATTACATACAACCTAAGAGTCTGAGAAATCAACACTAACTAACTCCCAATGAAAAGAAGAACACAGAATGAATAAAATATTTAACATGTTCAACAAGGAAGATCACATTTCCAGAGAGGAAAGAGCATTACTGTATCAGCCCCCATTTCTTTGTCCTTGGATAGTACAGTCAGCATGGCACAGGCATCATCTGGATTCTGGAAATCCTTAATATAGCTCTAATTTATAGCCAAGTCAAATTGCAAATATTTTATGAGCATTTATAATGTGCAAAACCCTGTTACAAATATTTTTGAGAAAACTAAAATTTGTAAACCAATGAACTTATGCATTAAGGGAAAGGACCAGAAAAATATATTCAAAATGCACTGAAAGATGAAAGAAGATATTCAAACAACATTCCAAAACAATAGCATAAAATCACTATGCCAAGGCACTACACTGTGCAAATTACAATGCATTTTTGTAGGCAAATCCCATTTTATTCTATACCTTAGAATACCAAATTTTCACTCATACTGTAGTTCTTTCTCAAATAATCCAAACATTATGACATTGAGAATGACAGAATTTACAAAACAACTTTTTCTTTTTGTACATTATAGCAAAGAGAACTAAAAATTTTAAGGATCTCAATTTCCTAGAGAAACGTTGCCAGGAAGGTTTTAAGAATAGTTGAGCTACAGCATAACTTACTGCTACTAGAAAATGATATGTTGTAAAAACAACACATTTTCAGTTATAAATGTTTCTAGAAGTTTCTGTGTTTATAAAGACCATATATTCTGAAATAACTTCTTCCTTTTTTAACAAACAATTTTCAACAAAAGACTGATTAGAATTCTGCTGATAAATTGCCACTGATTGGGTAAATCCCAGAGATACTCGGACTCGAACAGCAGCAGCCTAGACCAGGACTTTCAACCTTGCCTTTGGGGGCTGGGAAGATTCACTATAGAGGTGGGGTGTCACTCAGGCATTACTGCTCTTATGGAAGAGTTCACATCTCTCCATCAGCATTTTCTACACATTCAGAGCCACAGAAGACCACAAAGCAATGAGGACAGAAGAGACATACACAGAAAGGAGTGACAGGAGTTGTATGTTTTCTTCTCGGAACCAGAAGAAAGTGAAGTTCTTGCCCAGGGAACTGAGCAAGTCCCTTTCCAGTCATACTTTCAATTCCACATACTCTATTTATATCTATAACTAAAGAAATTATGATAATTTTTAAAAGTGCTATGAGACATGGAAGTTTTACTATTTCATGAAAATTTATAAAACATCACAGTCCCATCTGAATTTTGCCTTAGTCATTATATTCTGATGACAAGACTAAAATCTGCTTCTTATGATTTGGGATTTTTCAGTAAGGAAATCTAGGAGATAGTTTTTCCCTCAGTGTTTGAGCTGAACAATCCTATTTTTCTATCCAAGCATAACCACCCAATAGGTAATCATGTTACAGCAAGGCTCCAGACACATTTTTTCCATTCATCCAGGATATCCTGAGATCATCCCACAATGAACAGTAAGAAGACAGCAGAAAAATGGGTGAGAAACAGAAACAATAGGCGACAGGACCAGTTGTAAGGAAAGGAAGATGGAAAATAAGGCAAAGGCAGCATAGAGAACCACCAAGACAATGGAAGAAAATTAAAAGAAAAAGGAAAACATTAAAGGTCAAAAAGTGGTAAGAAACAAACAAAAATAACAGACTAGAAGATACTCTCAAAACGGTCTTTTCACTTTGGGGACATGCGGATAGTTCAACTTTCAGAAGTCCTTTCTCTACTCATGAAGGTGCTCTGAATTAACAGACAGTCTAATTTCCTTCTAAAACAGACACAGAAGGCACAGAGAAGATGAAAGAAATAACATTGACAGGTTTTGTTGGTTTTTAATCACTTTCCACACTCAGAAAAAAAAAGTCATATCATTCTGAAGCTGGTTAGAAGTTGAACAGGTATCTTTTAGAGAGGATCACCTCAAGTGATGTCTACACGACTCCTTCGATGCTTTACACTCACAGTTGACCTGGGCAAAGGAAGAATGAGCCCGACCACCAGATCTGCACAGGGTATGATACTGGGCATGACTGGCAATCTGCAAAGTGAAAGAAGCAGGCTGACATTTTATTTTAAAATAGGATGACGCTCTGGAAAAGCCTCACGTAGAAAAGCAAATGAGGGAAAAATCTGGCTAGGCATTAATACAAACTAAGAGAACTGGGAGTAATGCTTACCAAAACTGGCTGAAATTACCACATTTTTAAAATCAATTATTTCCTTACCTTACACCAGAACAATTCTAGGTTATTAAAAATTTTTCAAAAGTTATAAGATTTAAAATATGGGAAGAAAATACAATAGACCATTTCAATAACCGGAATTCATAAAAAAGCAGAACTATTATATAGCAACATAATAAACAAAAGTAAACATATTAAAAACAGTTCATGCTTTTAATACCTAAATAATTCTTACAAATCAAACAACCGCAAAGCAAGAAGAAAAAGAACAAATCAAAGGAGAACACTAAGAGGTGATAAACATCCTGCAACTCAGGGCTCCTCCAAAAACTGCCTTTTCACTTCTCGTAGGAATTCCTATGTAACAAAGATAATTGACAGATTAAATAATATGGTCTGAGATTTTGGTTAGAAGGTTTTTCAAGTTGCAACAGGCAGCCATACGCTCACATCATTTTCTACAAGTGGACAAATTAAGCATGCCACACCTCACAATAAAGTCTAGTTTGGGAAAAAATGACAGCCTCTATAACAGCAAGCACTGAAGTAAACAAAATCACATTTTCTTAGAAAATTTAGGCTTAAAAAAGAAATGTTTAAATAATATCATTAACAAAAGTTTAAAGGGAGACAAAGTTTTACAAGTTTTGGCTTACAGGAAACTTCCTGAAACTTAACACAGCAGCTGAATACATTAAATTACAATGCTGTCAGATGCTGCTGGCAGAGTTGACACTCTTGTGCATAGATAGATTCATGCACAATGAGAATCCCGATGGAGAGATGCCACAGAAATATATAATGGAAAATTCTATAATAGACACAAGGAAAAAAATATTAGGAAGAGTATCCTGCTAACTCCTATGTGTGTCACACGTGTGCCCATTTTTATTACCTAAAAAACTCTGATAACTGCAGTTTTATTTATCGTCATTTTTTAAGCTGATTTCCAAAGAATAGGAATAGTGGAGGTTAACTGTGCACCTACTCAATACTAGATGGAAACAGCTGTGGTTCAAGTCATATATACAGGACTATTTTTAATGTACTCAATGGCATTCAATTCCGTATGGTGAATAATGTATAGTGCTCAGAAGCCCAAGTAACAATTGGTCTAGAACTGTTAAATCACATTGCAAAATGTAACACCTACTAGAAATCTACATCCAAGGTTTATTTCCCATTCAATTAATCATCAACCAAGAACCTATTAGGGGTCAAGCACTAGGAACAGGATAAAAATAAGTCTATGTCATGTTTTTCTCCCTTAAGGATTTGGCATGGGGGTTGAAGCAGGAAGAGATACAAGAATACAGGAATTAAAAACTCTTGATAAGGCCGGGCATGGTGGCTCACGCCTGTAATCCCAGCACTTTGGGAGGCCGAGGCAGGCGGATCACGAGATCAGGAAATTGAGATCACCCTGGCTAACATGGTGAAACCCCATCTCTACTAAAAATACAAAAAATTAGCCGGGTGTAGTGGCACGCGCCTGTAGTCCCAGCTACTTGGGAGGCTGAGGCAGGAGAATGGCATGAACCTGGGAGGCAGAGCTGGCAGTGAGCTGAGATTGCATGCACTCTAGCCTGGGCGACAGAGCCAGACTCCGTCTCAAAAAAAAAAAAAAAATCTTGATAAAATTAGAAAACGCCACTAAATAATAAGCTATGAAATACATATTACAAATAATTAAGTATTAAATAGAAAAATCAATAAGTAAGTCTGGAAAGGCATAGGGACTACATGGAAAAGGAGAGACAAGCTACGCTCAAGAAAAGGTAGACTTTGGATATCTGAAAGAACAGAGATGGCCTTCTAGACAGGAGACAGCATGAGCAAAGCAAACTTACTCCTCCATATTGCCTCTTAGCAGCAAAGGGATCTAAATCAGAAATGATCCAAATTGGCATTCTGGCATATTAGTTATTATAGGTCACTAATTCCTGAATAAACCAATTGCTATGGTTAACCATAATAATTTTTAAATGTTTTATTGATACATAGTATTTTTACATTTTTATGTATGTGATATTTTGTTACCACCATAGAATGGATAATGATCAAACCACGGTATTTATAATAACCATCACCTCAAACATTTATAATTTCTATGTGTTGGAACATTTCAAGTCCTCTCTTCTAGCTATTTTGAAAAATGTAATGCATTATTAACTATACTCTATCTACTTTGCTGTTGAACATTAGAACTTACTCCTTCTATCTAACTGTATGCTTGTACCCATTAACCAACCTGTCTTCAACCTCCACCCCCTAAACACCATTCCCAGCCTCTGGTAACTATCATTCTACCCTCTACCTCCATTAGATCAACTTTTTGGTTCCCACATAATAGTGAGAACATGTGATATTTGTCTTTCTGTACCTGAGTTACTGCACTTAACATAATGATCTCCAGAACCAACCATGTTGTTGTAAATGACAGGATTTTATTCTTTTGTATGGCTGAATAGTACTCCATTGTGTGTGTGTGTGTGTGTGTATACACACCATGTTTTCTTTACCCATTTATCTGTTGACAGGTAAACACTTAGGTTGATTCCATATCTTGGCAATTGTGAAAAGTGCTGCAATACACATGGGGGTGCAGGTATTCCTTTGATATACTTTTTTTCTTTCCTTTGAATAAATACCCAGTCAGTAGTGAAAATTGCTGGATCACATGATAGTTCTATTTTTGGGGAAATCTTCATACTGTTCTCCATAATGGCTATACTAATTTACATTACCACCAACAGTGTATAAGAGTTCCCTGTTCTCCACATTCTCGCCAGCATCTGTTAGTTTTTGTCTTTTTAGTAATAGCCACTCTAAATGGGATTAGATGATCTATCATTGTGGTTTTGATTTGCATTTCCTGATGATTAGTGATGTTGAGTATTTTTTCATGTTCCTGTTGGCCATTTCTGTCTTCCTTTGAGAAATGTCTATTCATGTTTTTACATACTTTTTAATGAGATTACTTGCTGTTGAGTTGAGTTCCTGGTGTATTCTGGATATTAGTCCCTTGTGGAATGAATATATATTTTGCAAATATTTTCTCCCATTCAACTGGCTGTCTCTTCATTTTGTTTCCTTTGCTGTTTGGAAGCTTTTAGGTTGAATATAATCCCATTTTTCTAGTTTTGTTTTGTTGCCTGTGCTTCTGAGGTCTTAGCCATAAAATGTTTGCAAGATTAGTGGCCTACAGTATTTCCCCTAAACCAGAATATTTATGAGCAATGCAGTGGTATGATGAAAACAGTACTTATGGAAGAATATTCTAGCAGCAATTTGCAGGACAGATCCAAGAGAAGAAATTCAGAGAGAACAATGAAAGAGAGATTATTGAGAAACTCCAATTTCAACATCTTGAAAACTTAAATTGGGTTTATATCTTCGGTAATAGAGAGGAAGTAGTATACCTGAGCCTGATTTATAAGCATCAACAGAACTTGGTGACAATTGATTCCAGAAAATGTATGAGAGAGCACCCAAAAGTTCCTAGCCCAAGGGAATGGAAAATTCCGTATCAGTTTTCTTATTTTTAAAATGAGAAAACTCATGTTATTGAAATGAATTACAATCTATACATAGATGCTGCAGTATCTGTCATTCACTTCAGCTCCTGTGTATCTGAATCACCTTCCCATGCATGAATAGTGTCTATCTTAGGAAGAAAATCCCACATCCCACTCTAAAAATAAAAATATCCGACATTTACATTCTAGCCTCCATTGTAGCTATGACCTTGGCTCAAGACCTGCTTTCTGTCAATCAGGCATACCAGCCCCAGACTAACTTGGAAGTTAGTGAGGGGAAAGGGATGTAGACACATTGTCACAGCAACTGGCAGCAGCAGCTAAATCGCAGTTCCAGAGCAGAGGCTGGAGTACAGGATAATTGTCAAGTGACAAGGACAGTGCCCCTGCCCAACTCTCATCACCAAATTCAATGATGTGATTTTACACACTGTTTCTGGCTGCCTGGTTCTAAGGCCCTTGCAGAGATTCTGTAAATTACTCAATGTGCTCTAAATTATTCCTCTCCTATTTAAATCATCCAGTGTCTGTTTCTGTGGCTTACAACTAAGACTCCTTATTAATAGAGATGCTAATGACAATGGCTTATAAAACAGTAGTAAACTGCTTCTTTAAAGAAGATAGGATATTTGGAATGAAATTCAAGCACTATCAATAATTATGGCACTATTTGTTTAAAAAGTGAGATACCTAGTAGCAATATCTCCCAACTCCCATTATCTTCTTTAGCCACATATATGCACTAATTTTTTTGCCTAACACAACAGTCTCCAACCTTTTCGGTACCAGGGACCAATTTTGTGGAAGACAAGTTTTCCAGACCTGTGGCGGGGTGTGGAGGGGGCATGGGGGGATGGTTTCAGGATGAAACTGTTCTACGTCAGATCATCAGGCATTAGATTCTCGTAAGGAGTACACAACCTACACCCCTCGTATGCGCAGTTGGCAATACACTTTGCACTTCTATGGGAATCCAGTGCTGCCACTGATCTGAGAGGGGGCAGAGCTCAGGCAGTAATGCTCGCTCGTCCACCCCTCACCTCCTGCTGTGTGGCCTGGTTCCTAACAGGCCATGGACCTGGTACTGGTCTGTGGCCCAGGAGTTGAGGACCTCCGGCCTAACCGAAAGGCAATGTGATGTACTAACAAAAGAACATGAGCTTTAAAAGTTGATGAATCTATACTTGAATAATGACTTGAAAATTGAGTACTTGGATGACTTTGGACAAGTTACTTCACTTCTCTGAGCCTATTTTCTCATATAAAGTGATAAAATAACCATGCCAATTCCACAAAGTGATTTTTAAGATTAAATGAGATAGATAATGCAAAAGCTCTCATCTAGTGCCAAGCATATAGCGGTGATCAATTAAATCACTATTGATTTTTTAATTGATTAATACTGGCCACATGCAGTCTTGAGCAGTCCTGGCTTACACAATCTCATTTCTGACCTTGATTCTGCAAAACTCCCAGCACTGTAAAATCAGTCACTAATATATTTCACTCCAAGGCTAAATAGGCCTGCCTGTAGGGGCTCATTGGTACTTAGGCTTAATGCTTGTCTTTTGACTCATTTATTTTTGCTCGGAGTTATAAGAACTTCAACCTGACAGCTCAAATTTTTAAAGTAATAAATTCTCGTTGTAGATAATTTGGAAAATATAAAAGGTACACAAAAGGAGGAATATATGAACCTTTTAGAGCTAGAAGAAATCTATAATAATGTTTATTCAAATCCTCTTATTTTCCAAATGAGCTAACTAAAACACAGAGAGGTTCAGGGATGGTCCCCAAATCACACAGAACACCATTTCATCATTTCATATATTAATAAGCCTTTACTGATCATTGGTAGGCAATAGCATCATTGAACAGGGCCAGAGCCTTGGCTTTAGCCTGGGTCTCTGGACTCCAGTTCAATATACCACACACCCTCACACCAAGCACCCACAACAGTGTTCCTCCAATAACAGCTATTCAATCCTAAAAGATGCAAGAGACTCTAGAGGTGCTAAGGTATCTTTCCAAGCACATATTCATAGCTCTTGCTCTGAAGGAGTTCACTGCTTACTGGGGAAAGACACATATCTGACGCATTATGATAGTAGGCAGACAAAAAATTCTAAAGATCTAAAGGAACACAACTGGGCCAGTGGTTAACTCCTAAAGATGGTACTGGGGAACCTCGCAGAGAAGGCAACATGCATGCTGGGCTTGAAGAGAGAGAGGAGGATTTCCATTATCAGAGAAGGGCATTGGGTGTACAGGTAGAGGCAAAACTAGATGCATGAGATGTGCACAGCAGGTCTGGGTAACAGGGAATCATCAACCACAGCAAGGCTGAGTGTTGGAAAAGATAAGACATGAAACTGGACAAGCTGGTTAGAGTCAGATTATAAAAAATCTTCCAGGCTATGTTAAGGAGAATGAGCCACTTTCTCTGTAGCATGAAAAGCCATCAAAAGCTCATGAGGAGCAGAGGAGAGGCAGAATCAGAGCTAAGCTTTGAAATTACTCAGATGGAAGGGAGACAAAGGGAATCAGGGAAACCAAACAAGTTAAGTGATGCCCAGCAATGGCCCAGACTGCAAGAGAAGTGGGATCCACAGGCAGGGGGGTGAGGAGGCAAGGAGGAGAGCTCCTCCCATGTGGCTGGCAGAGCATGAGAGGGTGCTGACAACCGGACAGTACCACATCAATCAGAGCTAGCATAAACCTATAGTTGTGCCAAGGCCAAAAACTCAAGACAGAAGAGAAAAAAAAGCCAAGAAACTCATAGTAGACAAGTGGTTTTCAGAGTGGAAAAAAATGCAATTTACTGCTCTGAGTTTGCTCTCTGGACTCAACTTCACAATTTCATCTAGCAACCAGAGACTTAGGAGACTAATTCCCCAAAGGCCACCTCCACAAGCTGTAAACACCATTCACACAGAGGAAATTAATTCAGAACAAACACCAGGGAGCACACTTGTCATTAAATGGCACATGGGGACTCCTAACTGGGCCAACTGCTCTGATCAGATTCCCACCTCAGCCAGGTTTCCAGAGTGAGGAGAGCAGGGCAGGTTCATCTGCACCATGTGATAGAAGCAACCTTCCCCTAGAGCTGATCTGAATGCAGTGCTAATTCAGCAGATGATGGACACACCCAGAGGCAAGACTCCCAGAGGAAAGACTATCCGCCTCCTGTTTAATCTAGCAGTCTCCATGAGCGCAATACTAATCAATCAGTATCCATATGGAGCTCTACTGTGTTCCCTCAGATATATTCTCTATACGTTTAGTGGAAATGCAGCCAGTGCAGTTTTTTTTTTTTTTTTAACCATAAAATGCTGATCATGCTTTCAGTAATGATTACCTAGGAATCACACAGACGCAAATTCCAGAAAAGAGGGAAGGAGAGGAAAGGAAACAGGAAAGGAAGGGAAAGGAGGGAGGAACACATATTAGAAAAACAAACTATAATATGTTGGTATTATTTAGAACAGTTAAAATAAACTAAAGGTATATATACCCCCAGGGATTCATCTCCAGAAGAGTTTACTCTCAAAAACATTTTTTTAAAAACAAGCTGGATTTTGTCATTTATGTGAATAATAATACATGAATGTAAAACACACAAATGGTATAAATAATGTTT
The DNA here is from genome assembly GCF_028885625.2 of Pongo pygmaeus. Taxonomy (NCBI): domain Eukaryota; kingdom Metazoa; phylum Chordata; class Mammalia; order Primates; family Hominidae; genus Pongo; species Pongo pygmaeus. The sequence continues at coordinate 121,862,762 of NC_072373.2, read as the reverse complement.
AAGACTATATACATAAATAGTAAAAATATAAAGCAATATCATATAGATGAAAGCTGAGAACATTCCCATGATGCCAGGTCTCTAGATAACTGGTTATTCAGTCCCCCCACCGGGTCCAGCCCTCCCCTCTCGACATGCTACCATCATTTAGAAAAAATTTAAAAACATGACATTATAGGCCTCACTCAATTGCCTGACTTTCTTGAGAATCTTGATTCTCATAGTCAAAATATATAGAGTTTTGTTCAATTCAGTTTTACGACACAAGAATTACTGAAAAGACAAAAGTATCAATTTGTAGAGTTTTTTGGTTGTTACTTAAATATTAGTGATCCCTGTTTTTAACTCAAGTTTGGAAAAAAATATATAAGCTTTGAACTTTTCTGAACCTTTCATACAGGGCTCCAGATGAAACAGCAAAATAGATTGCCTCCAGGAAACCAAGTATTTTGTCTTTAACAACATTCTATCTTTTCCCCTTCCAATTATATCAGTATCAACCTCTTAGAAACAGAAATTATTTCTTCCCTTGCTATCATGCAGATTAAATATATATATATTCAATTCTGGGGAGGGAGAGAAGAAACAATCATGGGTCAAAACCTCATATAATAACAAATGAAAGCTTCAGTTACATATGTAATATATTAATTCTTATTTCAAAAACAAGACAAAATGATATTAGAGACAGGCACAGTGGCTCGAGGCTATAATCCCAGCTACTTGAGAGGCTGAAGGTGGGAGAATTGCTTTGGGCCAGGAGTTCAAGACCAGCCTGCACAACATAACAAGACTCTGTCTCAAAAAAAAAAAAAAACTCAAAAATGATATGACACAAATATGACAAAGTGTTAATATCTCTTAAATCTTGGTGATGAGAATAGGAATGCCTCAAATTGCACTTTTTCAAAAAAGTGAAAATATATCACTTTTTAAACCTTTAAATGGAAAAATTCGATTGGGGGAATTTATGTAGGATTTCATAATGGCTTTAAAAATATATACACTGCCAAGTACTCTTCCTTCAAACTGTTTTATCATCAAGGAAGTATGGTGATTGTGGGATTAAAATCTATGATAACAGTTGTTATAAATAACAAGTGCTTTTTTCTTTTCTCAAGTCTGGGGTTGCCATACAAAAATAACTGACCTCTGCTCAACATCACTGATCATTAGAGAAATAAAAATCAAAACTACAATGAAATATCATCTCTACCCAGTTAAAATGGCTTTTATCCAAAGACAGGCAGTAACAAATGCTGACGAGGATATGGAGAAAAGTGAACCCTCATACATTGTTGGTGGGAATGTAAATTAGTATAGCCAATATGGAGAACAGTAAGAGGATTCCTCAAAAAACTAAAAATAAAACTACCATATGTTCCAGCAATCCCACTGCTAGGTATATACCCCAAAGAAAGGAAATCAGTATATCAAAGAGATATCTGCACTCCCCTGTTTATCACAGTACTGTTTATCACAGTACTGTTCACAGTATCTACGATTTGGAAGCAACCTAAATGTCCATCAGCAGATGAATGAATAAAGAAAATGTGGTACATATACACAATAGAGTACTATTCATCCATAAAAAATGACGAATTCCTGTCATTTGCAGCAACATGGATGGAACTGGAGGAAATTATGTTAAGTGAAATGAGCCAGGCACAGAAAGACAAACTTCACATGTTCTCACTCATCTGTGGGAGCTAAAAATTAAAACTATTTAACTTAGGGAGATGGAGAGTAGAATGGTTACTGAGGCTAGGAAGGGGAGTAGGGGGGTAGGATGTAGGGATGGATAATAGTTACAAAAATAGAGTTAGATAGAATGAATAAGCTCTAGTATTTGATAACACAACAGAGTGATTACAGTTACTAAAAATTCATCATACATTTAAAAATAACTAAAAGTATAATTGGAATATTTATAACACAAAGAAGTGATAAATATTTGAGTTGACAGATGCCCCATTTACCCTGATGCAATTATTAAGCCTTATAGGTCTCTATCAAAATATCTCATGTACCCCATAAATATATATACCTACTATGTACTTATAAAAATTAAAAATTAGGAAAAAACTGACCTTCATTTCTCTGATCACCCATTTTTAAAAGTCTTTCCAATCCATATACTTAGAAGAAAAAATAGTAGCTTACCACTTTTTTAATGTATAATAAGGGGCAAGTTTCTTTAATACCTATATAACCAAGAGAAAATAATGCAAACTGCCTAATGACCTGATGACTGAAGGTATAAAAAGGCAGTTGACAGTATAAATCCACTGTCTTATGCGAGTCATATATTGAGAGGTACCTCTGACTCACGAAGCTGTCTCTGGATAAATACAATATAAAAAAGCAAGCTCCTCACTTTAGATTTACTATAGAAGAAGATATTACAGAAACATTACTAATCTTGTTATTCAAGTTTCTTTAAATAATCATTGTTGTTATCATATCCTTAGAAGACAAAATCCTGAAGACAAATTATTTTCAGACACCTAAGGAAAAATATAAATGTTATAGCATGTGTATTCACTGATTTGGCAAATAAGTGTTGATTGTCCGGAAGTATGATAGACATTAAAATACAAAAAAGAGTAAGAATGTCCTTCTTCATGAAGCCAAAAATGGGAAAGACAGTAGTAAACAAAGACATAAAACAATTATAGACAATAGTTCTGTGAAGAAATTCTTCTTGGTGCTGGGTCAATGAAGGAGGGAAAACCCAACTCAGATAGAAGAAGAAGCCTCTCTAAAAATGTGTCATTTACACTGTGACATAAAAACTTCAAAGAGAAGGGGCCAGTCATGTGAAGATCGTGAACAATCCAAGAAGAGCACCAGCAAAGTAAATGACTCAGAGTTGGGAGAAAGTGTGTGGTGTGTTCTGGGAGCTGGTAGACAGCTGACATGTCCACAGTAAAATGGAAGACAGAGGAGGCTGGAGGGGCCAGGACATGCATGGAAAAGCCAAAGACAAGCTTCCAGCTGGGGAGTGCACAGTGTGAGATGAACTGTTAGAGGATACTTTGGCTGCTCTATGGAAATAGATTGCAGGAAGGCAAGAGCAGGAAAGGGAGACCTGATTAGTTAGTACTGTAACCGAAATGCAGGTTTCCTCACTCTCCGCTTGCAGAGTCCAATTAACAAGAGCAAGGTCTCATATAAAGAAAGTGATTTATTCCAAAGCTATCTTAGGGGAAGAAGTACAGGTGGCCTGCCTTTAAGTGTGCTGCTTTGCTTCTGGAGCAGAAAGTGGGCACTTTTAAAGAGAAACTGCATGCAGGGGAGGAAGCCGGGGATTGGGGTCCTTGTGCCAGCTCCAGTACCTTATCTACTGACTGGTTGAGCTGGTGACTGCTGGTGCCTTTGTGGGCAGGACTAAGGCAAAAACTCACCAGCTGGGAGAGAGCAGCAGGCATACTTTTTGACTGTTATCTCTTGAGGCAAAACTCCTGGTGGGTGAGAGTTCCACAGCGGGCATGCTTTGGTTTGTAAATTGTTAACTCTGGAAGAGAGATCAATCTTGGAGCCCATGGTTAGAAGAACTTGCCCTGTAGGGAATGTATGGTGAAGGGAAGGCAAAGGGTTATATTTGCATTTCCAAAGGGATAAGTGGGAAGTAAGGAACTGGAGGAATGAGAAAAAAGAGGGAAAAAAAAATAATTAAATGGGCGGGGCGCAGTGGCTCATGCCTGTAATCCCAGCACTTTGGGAGGCCAAGGCGTGCGGATCACGAGGTCAGGAGATCGAGACCATCCTGGCTAACATGGTGAAACCCCATCTCTACTAAAAATACAAAAAAAACTTAGCCAGGCGAGGTGGCGGGCGCCTGTAGTCCCAGCTACTTGGGAGGCTGAGGCAGGAGAATGGCATGAACCCAGGAGGCAGAGCTTGCAGTAAGCTGAGATCGTGCCACTGCACTCCAGCCTGGGAGACAGCAAGACTCCGTCTCAAAAAAATAGGTAAATAAATCAAAATAAAAAAATAATTAAATGATCTCTTCGAAAAAATGGGGGTACTTGGTTACTGTAATTGTCCAGGCAAAAGATGATGTTGGCATGAACTAAAATAGTAGCAAAGAGGTTCATTCCTTCTATAATAATTACGTCTTGAACACCTACTACATACCAGGCACTTTTCTAGGTAATATGGACATGTGAAGAGTGAAGTTAACAAGACCCTTCCTTGTTCTGTTAATATTACATTCTCAAAGGAGGAGACAAAAGACAAGTAAGCAAATAAATAGGCCATAAAATTTTGGATGAGAGGATACTAGGAAGACAATAAAACAAGTTGATATAATAGGGAAGACTGTGGGAATGGATATTCAGAGATGCTACTTAGGCTGAAGAGACAAGAAAAGTAATATTTTACCCACTATCCAATCGATGAAAAAGTGCTTCAAAGTCCAAAGAAGAAGGAGAAAGATGGAAAAATTCGAGGTGAGTCTTGAAGACAGAATCAGAAAAACTTGCTTACAACAGTGATGACAGATGAAGGAATCAAGAATAGTGTCCAGGTTTATGATTTTAGAAACTGCAGATAATGATTCTTCCATTTTCTAAAATGAAGGATGGGGAAGAAGCACATATACGAATTTTGAAATTAAGTGTTCCATTTTAGACGTACTAAATTTGAGTTCATATGAGGTGTGCATTGACTGTGAATCTGAAACTTAGGGAAGAGACCTACTGTGCAGATTAAAATCTGGGAGAATCTGTATAGAAATGGTAAGTGAAGCAATGGGAATGGGAGACTCCCCATGTGGGTTGGGTAGCATTAAAAAAAATAATAAAGATTAGAATAGAGCCTATGGAAGTCCAAATTTTAGAGATCAAGCAGTGGAAGAAAAGCTGAGCAAAGAGACAGAAGAATGGCCAGTGAGGTGGCAGGAAAGTCAGGAGACTGTCTGTTAATGGACCAAATGTTTGTATCTCCACAAAACTCCTATGTTGAAGCCCTAAACCCAGTACTTTTGTATTTGGAGATGGGGTTTCTAAGAAAGTAATGAAGGTTAAATGAGGTCATAAGGGTGAGGCCCTGATCTGACAGGATTAGTGTCCTTATAAGAAGAGAAGCCAGACAGCTTGCTTGCTCCCTGTTAATGCCCATCCATTGGGGAAAGGTCATGAGAAGACATAGTGAGGAGGTGGCTATCTGCAAGCCAGGAAGACAGCTCTCCAAGAAACCAATTTGCAAACACCTTGATCATGGACTTCTAGCCTCCAGAGCTGTGAGAAAATAAATTCTTGTTGTTTAAGTCCCTCTAACTATGGTATTTTGTTATGGCAATCCAAACAGACTCAACCAGTGTCATTGCAAAGCAGCAGAGGAAGAAGAAGGTTTCAAGAAGCAGGGAGACGTGAACTGAGTAGAATACTGGCAAACGGCTGATTAAGATGAGAGTAGAGAAGTGTCCCAGTATACAGAATATAAATGTCATGAGTGATGTTGATAAAAGTAATTGTAATGTGGTGATGGGAACAAATGCCAGATTGGAATAGACTGAAAAACAAAAGAGATGGGATAAAGTGAAGATGCACACAGCGTCACTATTTCAAGAAATTTTTCTGAGAAAGGGAAATGAGAATAAGGTGATAACTAAGGGGGGAATATGGAAGGAAGGAACTTTTTTGTTTGTTTGTTTTACAGTGAAGGAAACTATTAACACATGTGTATATTGATGAGGATGGCCCCATACAGAGGTTCAAATGGATAATCACAGGTACATTTTCAGAACCAACATACAAGGTATTCTGCTCGGTACTGAAAAGGATCCACAGATAAATATGGCCAGCCTTCTGAGGAAGTAAGCAGAACCCCAAACAAATAAAACAACCTACAGGTGTTCCTTAATTAAAAATACTGGAACATATATACTGTCTATATCTGTACTTACAGCAAGAGGACATTTTATGTATGCAGCATTTTCAGTTAAATAAAACAGTCAAAATGTTGGCTTAAAAATATTTCAGTATATTAATTGTAAAAGGTAGTATGGCTCAACTATAAACATATATAATGTATTCCTTATAATCACTAGTAATAACTAAGTGGTTAGTCACAATGATTTATTAGGCCCCATGCAGAATCTTATTAAGAATCGGAAATAATATAATAATATAAAAAGCAATATTAACCAAAAGAAATAGAAGAACAGGAACACTATTTTAAGAGTAAAAGAACCCGCAGATGCTGAAGAAGGTAAGAAATCTAGGGTCCCATTACTTGAAATGAGGTGATCCCATATGTCTCTAAACTAAAAGTCAGTAAACTACCACACGTGCTCCAAGTCTGTCTTAACATTTTGTAAATAAAGCTTTATTGGAACAAAGCCATGCTCACTCATTTATGTGCTGTCTATGGCTGCCTTTCTACCACAATAATAAATGTGAGTAGCTGCAGCAGATACTATATGGCTGAATAAGCCTAAAATAGTTCCTTTCTTATCTTTTACAGAGAATGTTTGCTGACCCTTGATCTAGATTATATGCAAACAGGGGCTGCCATGTACAGATAGATTGGTCTAAAATGGCTGTGTAGCAAGTATCATCACACTTATGGGTCTTTATTGCATATGCTTGTACCTTTTCTACAGGTTTTGTTTAATAAAATTATGGAATGCAGAAACAAAAAGAAAAAAGATAAAAACAAAAATGAGAATCTATACGATTACCCTTTACCAAATATTTGGATTAATGTCAAAGATAGTACCTGCGTGGGAAAAAAAAACTGCCTGAGCCTATTCCTCCTTAACAAATTTAAGAGGAAGGAAATGTAGGCAGGCTCATGATAGAGAAAAATCTAGTACTTTCTCATTCCCATATGAAGTAATGGTTATAACCACTCTCCAACATAAATATTCTGTCAAACTGGTCTACCCCCCTACCTGCAAATGCTTTGACCTTTCCTACCTCAATGCCTCTACCCAAACAAAATCCTCTGCTTTCCATCAAAATAAAATAGCCTCTCACAAAATATCTGCCTATCCAAATCTGTCACCTTTCAAAGCTCGCTTAAAAGTCACTTCCTACTTGAATTTCTTCCTGCTTATTCAGGCCAAAGCCGACCCTCACTTTTGGATTTATCTGGACAAATCAGGTTATTATGTCTGACACTGTCAAGACACTTACCAAATACTGCCTTACAATGTTGTAAATTTATCTACACATTTACTATATTGTAAATCCCTATCTATACAGTTAGGTTATAGGCAACCTAGAGGAAAGGAATCATTTCTTATAATCCTTTATCCCCTTCAGCAACAGTAATAGATGAGAATGCATAGAGAGGCATATGTACTCTTAATGAAATGTGGAATCAACAATAACAAGGTCTCCACTTGTACAAGTTTATCTTGTTATTGTCTTAAGGTTAGTAGATTTAACTTAAGCAGCTAAATCTACTAACTTCTACTACTTACCAAATACTGCCTTACAATGTTGTAAATTTGTCTACACATTTACTATATTGTAAATCCCTATCTACACGATTAGGTTATAATTGGCAAGCTAGAGGAAAGGAATCATTTGCTCCATTACGCTACTTGCTACACAGATTTGAAACCTGTAAGATTGAAAATACTTATTTAACTGTAAGTTATAACTCACATTTCTAAGGTTGAATATTTGTTTCTCTTTACCTCATTGCTTACTAGCCTTAGAGAGTCATCAACCCTTCCAAGTTGAGCTTTATATTTGTAAACAGCGATAATAAGAATATGAGCTCTCCTGCATTATAGTTCACAGTAGAGCTCAATGCAATAAAGTAAGTGTCGTTTTTGGAAAAAATGAAAATTGCCACAAAAGGTATGAGGTCATATTTTCATTACTGCTCTAGTGTACTGCAGTTCACTGGCAGACAGTTGGCAAACTGATGAACTTCCAATGTTAGTGAAAGTCAAGGGCTATTCCAGGCACTTAAGCTTTATGATACTCAACAGACAGGTCAACTGATCATTACAGCCAAAGTGCTCTCACAAAAGGCCTTGTTACAGAGGCTACGAAGGTGAAGTCTTCGAACTCCTGTCTACAGTAATCAAATTGATTTTGCTTATAGAATCTGAAACCAGTATTAATGTAAAGAAAGAAACAAACGGAAAATAAAAGGTGTAATGTCACCCCGAGTCTATATTTTTTAAAGCAGATAAACAGCTTAATATCTAAGCACTAAATATTATCACTTGTTTCAGTTTTTTATATTAAAAAGGTAATATTCTAATTGTATCTGCCATTTGCTATATAAATCTTATAAAAATATTTAGTAAAAAAAAATGAATGACCTAAAAGTTAGTATGCTGTAATAGTTTCTCATACTTTTTTTCATGTATTTTTTGTCTTCTCCCCAAAATTTTAATATGCATGTATTTTTAGTTTTATCTACTTGTTTTCTACCCTGAACTATCTATGACGACATTCAGTCAAGGGTCCTCTGAGCTAGATAAAATTTTCTGTGACTAAGCCAGACAGAGGTAACATGAAAGAACTACTTACTACTATTAAGAAATGGAAAAAACAGCACTATTTGACACTTAGTTCTTGCCCTCTCTCAAATCCCTCTTCCTTCCTTATTCTCCAGGTGTGAGTTTAAAGAACAACTTGCAAATGAGGTCACTGTTCCCTGTACTTCACATTTTCAAACTCTCATCACACTGATCAGGGTGTATCTCTCCCACCTAGATCCTATGAAGAAATGTGAGTGGGATATAGTTCATTTAGATGGATTTATAACTGGCTAAAATATCACACCCAAGAAACAGTGATTAACAATTGATCGATACAAGGAGAGAAAACTCTAGGAAGTAGATTAGCATTGCCCCAGCTGCCCAAATCAGACATGATCAAAGAACTCATTTTACTCGATCAAGGACTTGGCCACAGAATCCTTTCCAATAATGTTCCAGAAAGCTATTACCAACAAATAGCATTGGCAGATGACATCAAACGTATCTGAAGTTCCTGGATTAGGTTTTCTGAGGAATTATGTCCTTGCTCTTATCCAATTTGAGGTTTTTTAACAATTGATTTTATTTGAAACAGTCTTATTTCTGTGAGTGATTAAAATTTTTAATAAAGGACCTTATGAGAAGTCAGAATCAAAATTCAAATGGGAGGTAAAATATTTTATTAGTATCTTGAATTTATTTCATACTAGTTAATGGTCAATTCCTATTCTAGACCAACTAGAGGCTTGAGAATTACTCAGAAGGGCCTATCAACTGTATATCCACCCACAGACTATCTGGGACACGGGAGTCAAGACCAGACTCAACACACCCCAAGACATGCAGTCACAAAATTGCTGGGCATTCTGGGCAGCATTCTGGATACTCCTGAATCAAGACACTTTTGGTGAGTGAACTTGAAGGGCTAAATAGTACACAGCAAGATTCATTCTGGCATTTAGCTCCTCTCTGGAACATCTGGTGCTTGTCTATCAGTTAAAAAGCACTCTCTGGGTGGCTCTCTTTTACCTATTCTTGCATTAAATATTGAGGAAGAAGAGTCAAGTTGATTCTGCCTTTCAAGGGTACAAGATTCAGTGATATAAAGGGCACTTACCACCTGAAAAAAGACCTAGGCTGTAAGGCAGAAGGCCTGAGGTCTAGGCCTGGCTTATCTTAACTCTAACATAGTGAGCATGTTAGTTTTCTATACTGCTGTAACAAATTACCACAAATTTATGGCCTAAATCAACTCTTATTATCTTATATTTCTGTAAGTCAGAAAATCAACATGCATCTCGAGACGCATGTTGAATTTCTGACTTACAAAAATCACGGGGTTGGCAGGGTAGTATCCCTTTCTGGAGATTCTATCGGATAATTCTTTTCTATGCCTGTTCCACCTTCCAGAGACTGCCCACAATCCAGATATTATGGACACATAGCCCTCTTCCTCCATCTTCAAAGCCTGCAGTGAAGCATCTCTTTCTGAGCCAGGTGGAAAAGGTTCTCTGCTTTTCAGGACCCATATGATTACATTGGGCCCACCCAGATAATGCAAGATAATCTAGTCATCTCAAGGTCCTTGTCTTTATCACATCTGCAAAGTCCTTTTTGCCATGTAAGGTAACATATTCATCAGTTTCAAGGTTAAGATATGGACATCTTAGGGAGGCCATTATCCTGTCTACAAATGATCAATCTTGAAAACATCAACTTACCTCTGTGATACACCTGCAAAATGAGAAGTCTGAACTACATCATTTGCAAAGCCCCTTTCAGCCCTATTTTATGCAGGTGAGTAAATGTCAAGAATTCTAACAAGAAGCTTCTCACATAACAAATTACGGATGCTGGAAAGCAGCATGCACACTCTGCTTTCCTTTCCAGCCGTGTAAATTGGTCCATTTGCCATGATGAGCCAATTACACAGAGAGATGTTAGTAAAATAAACTAAATGATTTGTGAAAAGAATTACAATAGGACAATTACAAATCTACTGCTAGTCTCCAGAGCAAATGAAAGGGGATGATAGTGCTGCTTACTACAGCACTACTGTATTTTAAATCTGGGTTGACTCATTGTATGATATTGTTAAAGTCAAACAATTGTCCCTCGACCATCTGTTCGCCTGATTTATATAGCTTTTATGTAGGCTCCTCTCCTAGCTGCATTCTGTCAGCAAGCCGTGTAAAAATACAAAGTCATCACCATGCTCTACATTAAAGTGTATTAGAATTAATTCTGAACATAAAACCTAGGAGATTAAAGTTTATTTATACCAACTCATTTTTACTTCAAGCATAAAGTACACCATTAAGTACTAACAGTATTTTAGTTTCTGTGTGGGCACTTCCTTTGCACAGACCACAGTCCTGTACAGTATTTCCTGTAAAATAACCACAGTTTGTTTTTTTTCTCCCCCTCATAATGGGGGCATTTGGCAGCTGCAGTCACAAGTAGCCTAACAAAGTTGACTTTATTTACTTTAGCCTAAGACATCCACCTAGAAAGTCAAATGCATATATGAGAACTAAAAAATGTGAAACCTCAATTTTTAAATCTTAAAAACAATATTTACAATGTCAGTCTGGCTTACATTGCTTTTAATTATGGAATATGTTCAATGTCAAAAGAGATCACAGATTTGCTCCATATCATTTAATCAGAACAAACAAGGGGTCTTTCACACATCCCTTTGGAATGATTTTTCCCACAAGCAACTGAGAGATAAGATATCTGCTATTTTACTCAGTATATACAAGTTTTATTTCATTTAAAGAACTAAATTTAAGTGAAACAGTATATAGAAGCACTCCATGTTAATGAGCAAAACTACTTAAAACTCCTTAACCAAAGATTTAGATTCCCCTTTGAAGAAAAGTTCCTTTCACCTTTTAAAATTCAGCAGGCTTTAAAGGCCATTGTCAGAAAAGTCTGACAACCAGAAAAGAGGTTCTAGAAACTATGAGTTTCTCATGCACATAAGACCATGTACTATTTAGTGAATAAGACAAAATTACACACTTTTTTCTTTTTTTTTTTTTTTTGAGACAAAGTCTTGCTCTATCACCCAGGGTGGAGGGCAGTGATGCAATCATAGCCCACTACAGCCTCCAGTTCCTGGCCTCAAGAGATCCTCGTGCCTCAGCCTCCTCAGAAGCTGGGACTACAGGCACGGACCACCACGATCAGCCAATTTGTTTTAAAATTTTTTGTAGAGATGGGTCTCACTATTGTGGAGTCCTGATAATGTAAGTAAGCAAAAGCGAGGTAGGGGTTCCAGGTGGGGGAGAACAATTGCTCTGAGAGACAGCTTATCACAAACAACCTGCTGGCACAACTACCTCTCACTTCACAGGTAGCCCCAGCAGCATGACCTCATGCTGCACATAGCCCCCTCCAGCATGACCCTATAAAACATCCCTCCAGCCCCTGCCTCTTTACAGACATCCCCTTCTCTGCTGTGCTGCCTGTCACACCCTTCCAACATATCTTTGCCCATTCTCTAATAAATCTGCCTTTCTTTACCTATGATTGTCTTGGTAAATTCTTTACCATCTGCAATGCTGGCCCCAGGCAATCACAGGGTGACAACTATGTTACCAGGTTGGCCTTGAACTCCTGGCTTCAAGCAATCCTCCTACCTTGGGAGGATCCCAAAGTATTGGGATTACAAGTGTGAGCCACCGCAGCTGGCTTATACAAATTAAGTTTAATTTGTATATCATGTTATATCTTTATTCGTTTAAAACTAGCTGATTATTCCAAAACTTGTGATACTGACTTCCACTTAAAATCTTCACTCAATATAAGTAAAGCTCAGATGTGGGGAATAACCACAAATACTTCTACAGGTTGAGTATCCCTTATCTGAAATGCTTGGGACCAGAACTGTTTTGGATTCCAGATTTTCTATTTCGGATGCTCAACCAGTAATAAGATCTTGCTAAAACAGTAGGTAAATGATAGCAAAAATTTTCGGTTTTTGTGAGTTTAAAAAAAAAAGAATATTAGGACTTTTCAGTATAGTCTTTTAAACTGTTTTTATAAACAATACATGAAAAAATATGTGGAAAATACTTAAAATAATATATGAAATATATCTCTATACAATAATACCAATTTGATATTACCAACTCGATGTTAATGGAACTGAGTGAATTAAAACTGTTTTCGTATCATTTCAGAAAAGAAAAGGCTATCAAAATTGACAGGGAAATGCAAAATAAGCAAAGATAAGCACAGTTTTACAGGCAAATTCAAATAAATAGAAATTTTTCTTCCATATATATTGCAATGTTTATTCCCAATATTATTCTCTGGAATGATCTTTTCTCTCCTCGCAATTCATATTTAACCTTAATAGTTCATCTCAAGCTTTACTTCATCTTTAATCTCTTAACTAGTTTTCTCTCCATTGATTTTCTGCCCTTTTGTTCATGTTGCTGATTTGAGTATTTGGATATATCCTTCCTTGCACATTTATGAGTATATTTTATCCACAATGAGAATGTACACTTGTTCAGAGCACAGCTTATGTTTTAAACCTCTATTTTTGGGGTATTCTGGCTCCCAGCATCATGCTAGTATATAATAGACTCAATATACACTTAATAGCTTTACATTCATTTTAGACATATTCTTATGTAACCATAGGAAAAACCAGAATTTTTTTCCACAATCTAGTAGAAAGGTTCGGCTGAGATTAGGTATGTAAAATCGCCCCACATTTGGAAAAGCTCCTTGAGGAATCTTGACCAGTCACTGATACAGAACCTAAACCACAGCCTTGCCTACAACATCTATTCAACCCATAAGAACTTATTGAATTGGATCACAGGATCGACTTAAAACAACAAGATGAGCTTGGAAGCAAATGCAATCATCCAGGTGTGAAGTAAAGTCAGTCTCACCTGGCAAGTAACCATGGAAGTGGCAGTGAAGGGATGGCAAGGACTTGGCAGCCACGGGGACTGATCTGGTTATAAGAGCAACACAAACATGGCCAAGGAAACGTTGCTAATGATCTAATGGACTAATGGACCTTAGTTCTCTCCTCTTGGAAATTAGAAGATGGTAATTAAAGATGTCTCTCTCCTTCAGCTTCTAAATATAATGCCGGAGGAAGCATATAGACTCACTGTGAACAATCAGGTCCCTGGAGAGTCAGCAAATGCATCGGCAAATCAGTTATGATGATAAGAATACGAAGAACCTTCGAAAATGTTTGGAATTCGTGGACCGGGTCTTTAACAGTCTGAACAATGACTTGCAAGTCTCACAGCAATCCAAAAGGCAGTCGCACTGACTGCCTGCTATTTCTTCATGGCAGCATTTTCAAAATCATCATTTTCATTTCTATCTGAGTCTTTTATAAAATAATTTAAAACACAAACTCTAAATCACTAAAGCTTATTTTTTAATTTATGAACTCTTCCAACTGTCTAATATCCAGGATGTAGTATAATAGGTGTCTTTAACACCTCAGTAGAAATGGCTCCCCTTGTGTCTACCTTGCAATTAATTTATGTTTTCCAAGGTGTCGATGCTTCAATATTCATATTTAAGCTATGGAAATTTTAAAAACAGTAACGCTGTAGAAAATGTAAGCCATTGATTACATTGTACAAAATGTAAACTGCTGAATCATAAGTTAGGAAGAGCAAATAACATACACAAATCGTTAACTGAATGCATTCATGCTAGAAAAAGGACTATGATTCAAAGAACCATACTATTCTATTTTGTGTGCTTGGAATTTTCACTATCAAAAGCTTTAAAAAGTTTGATATAACAGTGAAAACCTAATGAGAAAAACATGGTATTTTTTCGCAACTAGAAAATCATAGCAAAAAATCATAAAGATAAAATAATTATGAAGATCAAGCATTAACATTTACATTAAGCTTAGTGAGGAAGGCATGTCAAAAGCTTAGGCAAGTCAAAAACTAGGCCTCTTGTGCCAGTTAGACAAGTAGTGAATGTAAAGGAAAAGTTATTGAAGGAAATTAAAACTGCTACTCCAGTAAATACACAAATGATAAGAAAGTGAAACAGCTTTATTACTGACACAGTGAAAGTTTTCGTGGTCTGGATAGATCAGATCAGCCACAACATTCCCTTAAGCCAAAACATAACTCAAGGCCCTATGAAGGCTGAGAAAGGTGAGGAAACTGTAGAAGAAAAGTTTGAAGCTAACAGAGGTTGGTTCATAAGGTTTTAAAGAAAGAAGTCATCTTCATAACATAATTTTAAAATGATGTTAGACCAATCCTTTTTAAAGAAAATATTATCATGTATTTGTTCAAATCTCTTCTATACTTTTTCACTTATAACTGAGACTAACAAAATTTTAGAAATTTTTTTTTCTAATTTTTACTTATGTATGTCTATACTTACCTACAACATTCTAGGTTTATCTTTTCCAAAAGTTCATACTCTTTTTCAAGAGATGAGTTCTGAATATTCGGGAATCAATTATACAGTGTGTTTATTACGTGTGGTCAGTGCCTATTTCACTCCCTGTAACCCCACCAAGCAATAGTGAAACGTTCTTGTTATTGTGAAGCTAGCAAAGGTCTAGGGAGTCACCTGGATGACAAGGGTGGCTTCAAAAATCGTGCTAAAATTATTACATGAATCTTAATTAATAATTCCATTCAAGTTCTTCCTTGACTACTACAAGTAATCAAGCACTAGCTATGGCAATGCTTACTCGCATGCAATTTTGTTCACAATGTCCACTCCTTAGGTTCATTGTTCACATGAGACAGTATCAGATCTCAATAAACCATAATATACTTTTAGTTCTTTTTCAAAAGTAAAACACTTTCACTCACTTTAAGATATTGAGAAACTATAGAGAACTGTAAAGCAGAACCAGGTGTTTTAACTACAGTTAACAATTTGCTGTGAATAATTCTTGTTTTTTCATTATACAATTTTGTGTGGCCACATATAAACCCATTTTACATTTAAAAATTGCACCATTATGGACACATACAAAAGAAACATCTCTTAAAGGGAAATAAATGCATGATACACCTGCAAATGATTCCAAAACCACATACACCTGTTGTAAATGTCTTTAATACCCAATGTCTCTGCTGTTCTCAAGTCATAAATTAGCCCCTTTCAGGATTAGCTCTCATAACTCTTAAACCACTGGGCCCCATACAGTGCTCTAAGGCAGGAATTTTAAAAATGTTCCATTGCATAAAATCAGTAAGGACACAGGAAAATAACTACAGGAAATTGGAATATTCAATTGACAATCTGGAGTACTGTCGATTAGATCAAGTTATTTGATAACTCTACACAATAGCAGAATACACATTCTGATCAAGCTCACATGGAATAGTCATCATGACAGACCACATTCCAGGCCACACAACATACCTTAATGGGAGGAGTGGGGACAAGATGGCCAACTAGATGCAGCCAGGAAGCCCCTCTCCCACGAAGAGAGATCAAAATATTGAGTAAACCAACATACTTTAAACAAATCTTTGGAGAGAAAGCAATGAGAGTCAATAGAGAGGCAATGCAAACACCAGGGCTGATGAGGAAGGAAGCTGGGAACCCTGCATGGGGTTGCTGAATGCCAGGACTAGTTCCTGGCCTTGAACAGCTCCTAAGGCAGAAGTGAGTGAAGTGACTGTGGGACAACCTACTCTCACCATGGAACTCTGGGATCCTAGCTACAGGAGATCCCATGACCCCCACAGGCTTCTGAACTGACAGGGGCATCTGTCCAGAGAGTAGAAAGAGATAGAGCTCCAGCCTGCATGGAACCCAGGGGTTTTGCACATAGGGCAGCTACAGCAAAATGCTCTAATAAGCACCCATCATTCAAGGCTCTCCATCTTCCTCCAACTAGCTGTAACCCCTGCTGACTGCTAGGCCACGGAGAGTAGGGCTATATTTTCTGCAAGACTGGGGCATATCTGTACTGCATGCTCTCCTGTCCACCAGCCCCTATCAAGGGCCCTGTCTGGCTGCTCCCACAAGAGCATGCACACCACACAGGTTCCATTACCCAGCCTCAGTGCCTTGCCATGGCCCCACGAGTGCTTTCCTGGAGGCCTAGGAGCACTATGGCTACCCTAGCACAGCTGGTGCCAAGCAGCTAGAGGACAAAGCCTCAGGCTTGTTGCAACCCCCAGGTTAGAGCAGATGGCTCAGGAGTGACAAGCTGAGATCTATGGCTGGTCGTCAAGCAGGGAAAGAGCACCCACTCTGAACACTGAGAAGAGTGAGATGTGCGGTTTGTGGGCCGGTGTGCGACCTGGGCATGCCTCCCTCTGCGGGGCTGGCCTGGGAACAGTGTGGCCTATCTGCTAGCTGCAGCCTCTGCCCAATGTAGCCTCATGGCCTAGAACACTTAAGAGCCAAATGATCTGGGCAAAGAAAGTTTGGGAAAAAACTAGCAGGTAGGGACAGATTCTGCAGCAGCCACCAGAAGGAGAGCAGTCAATGGAGAGCCAGCTGGAGGTCCCCACAGCTGTCTGCAGGGCAAAAAACCCTGGGCCATAGGCACCATACCATCTGCACAGCCACAGCATCACTGCTGTGCCCAGAGATCCCCCACCCTTGACCTCTTACATCAACAGACCACTTATGGACATACTCCACAACCCATTCTGACGGTGCCAAGCACAGAGGACCAGCAGACCTCCAGAATTCTGCAGGTCTCCTGGCAATCTAACCTTCAGCTCAGGCTGCCCCTAAGGGAAGGGGAAGCACAGCCCATTAGGACACCTCTTAGGGCTAGGAAAACACAGGCATGGTGCCTAAATATATATACACCTAACACTGGAGCAACCAGATTCATAAAACAAGTTTTTAGAGACCCATGAAAAGACAGGCACAAAATAATAGTGAAAGATGTCAACACTCCACTGACAGCATTAGACAGATCATCGAGGCAGAAACCTAACAAAGAAATTACGGACTTAAACTTAACACTTGACAAATTGGACCTAATAGACATCGACAGAATACTCAACCCAACAACCACAGAATATACACTCTTCTCATCTACACATGAAACATAATCTAAGATTGACCATATGTTTAGCCATAAAGCAAGTCTCAATAAATTCAAACAACTTACTCCTGAATGATTTTAAGGTAAACAACAAAATGAAGGTGGAAATCAAAAAATCTTTGAAATTAATGAAAACAGAATCACAACATACCAAAATACTTGGGATATAATGAAAGTAGTGTTAAGAGGAAAGTTTATAGCACTAAATGCCTACATCAAAAGTTAAAAAGTTCTCAAATTAACAATCTAACATTGCACCTACAGAAACTGGAAGAACAAGAACAAACCAAGCTCAAAACTAGTAGAAGAAAAGAAAATCAGCGTAGAACTAAATGAAACTGAGATGCAAATACGCATCTAAAAAGTCAACAAAAACAAAAGTTGGTTCTTTGAAAGAATAAATAAGATTGTTAGACCACTGTCTAGTTAAAAAAAACAGAAAAGATGCAGATAAGCATGATCAAAAATGACAAAGACGACATTACCACTGATCCCACCAAAACATAAAAGAACCTCAGACTATTATGAATACCTCTATGCATACAAATTAGAAAAGCTAGAGGAAATATATAAACTCCTGGAACAACACAACCTCCCAAGATTGAACCAGAAAGAAATTGAAAATCTGAACAGACCAGTAACACGTTCTGAAATTGAATCAGTAATAAGAAACCTACCAACACAAAAACCAGATGGATTCACAGCCAAATTTTTCCTGACATACAAAGAAAAACTGGTACCAATCCTGCTGAAGCTATTCCCAAAAAATCAAGGAGAAAGGACTCCTCCCTAACTGACTCTACAAAGCCAGCATCATCCCAATACCAAAACCTGGCAGAGAAACAATGGGGGAAAAAACAAAACGAAACAAAACTTCAAGCCGATATCCCTGATGAATATAGATGCAGAAATCCTTAACAAAATACTAGCAAACCAACTCTAGAAGCACATCAAAAAGTTAGTTTACCATGATGAAGGAGGCCTTATTCCTGGGATGCAATGTTGGTTCAACATATGCAAATCAATAAATGTGATTCACCACATAAACAGAACTAAAATCAAAAACCATATGATCATCTCAATAGACACAGAGGAAAACTTTGAATAAAATCTAACATCCCTTCATGATAAAAACTCTCAATAGACTAGGCATTGAAGGAACATTTCCTGATTGGAAAAATCAGTATCATTAAAATGGCCATACTGCCCAAAGCAATTTACAGATTCAACACTACTCCTATCAAACTAGCAATGTCATTTTTCACAGAATTAGATAAAAACTACTCTGAAATTCATATGGAACCAAAAAAGAGCCCAAATAGCCAAAGCAATCTTAAGCAAAAGGAACAAAGCCAAAGGCATCACATTACCCAACTTGAAACTATACTACAAGGCTATAGTAACCAAAACAGCATGGTACTGATACAAAAAGTGACACATAGGCCAATGAAACAGAATACAGAACCAAGAAATAAAGCTGCACACCTGCAACTATCTGATCTTTGACAAAGTCAGTGAAAATCAGAAAAGGGGAAAAGAATCCCTTTTCAATAAATGGTACTGGCATTACTGGCTAGCCATACGCAGGAGAATGGAACTGGACTCCTACCTATCACCATATAAAAAAATCAATTCGAGATGGATTAAAGACTTAAATGTAAGACCTCAAACTGTAAAAAATCCTAGAAGAAAACCTAGGAAATACTCTTCTCAATATGGGACCTGGCAAATAATTCATGGTCAAGTCCCTCAAAAGCAATTGTGACAAAAACAGAAATTGACAAATAAGACCTAATTAACCTAAAAAGCTTCTGCACAGTAGGAGAAACTATCAACAAAGTAAACAAACTACAGAATGGAAGAATATATTCGCAAACTATGCACCCGACAAAGGTCTAATAGCCAGAACCTATCAGGAACTTAAATAAATTAAGCACAAAACAGTAACTCCATTGAAAAGCGAGCAAAGGACATGAACAGACCCTTCTCAAAAGACAACACACAAGTCTCCAACAAACATAAATGTTCAACATCATTAATCAGAGAAATGCACATCAAAACCACAATGAGATACAAACTCACATCTGGTCAGGGTGGCTTTTATTAAAAAGACAAAAAATAACAAATGTTGGCAAGGCTGTGGAGAAAAGAGAACACTTTTACACTGTTGATGGAAATGTAAACTAGCCCAGCCACTGTGGAGAGCAGTTTGGAGATTTCTCAAAGAACTAAGAGTCAAGCTGAACTACTATTCAATCCAGCAATCCAATTACTGGGTATACAACCAAAGGAAAATAAATCATTCTACCTAGAGACACATGCACCCGTACATTCATTGCAGCACTATTCACAATAGCAAAGACATGAAATCAACCCAAGTGCCCATCAATGGTAGACCAGATAAGAAATTGTACACCATGGAATACTGTGCAGCCCTAAAATAAAAAGAATAAAATCATGTCCTTTGCAGCAGCATAGATGGTTCTGGAGTGTATTAGCCTAGGTGAACTAACACAGAAACAGAAAATCAAATAATGCATGTTCCCACTTATGAGTGGGAGCTAAACATTAGGTATATGTGGACATAAAGATGGGAACAATAGGCACTGAGGACTACTAGAGCAAGGAGATGAGAAGGGCAAGGGCTGAAAAACTACCTACTGAGTACTATGTTCACTACCTGGGTGACAGATTCCTTTGTACTCTAAATCTTGGTATCACACAATATACCTCTGTAACAAACCTGCACGTGTACCCCCAAATCTAAAATAAAAGTTTAAAAGAAAAGGAAAAATTAAAAGAATACTGTAGTAGTAAAATGCATAAGTTAGCATTTCTTGCCAATTTACTCAGCTCTATAGGGCAGAGGCTGATTTAATTCATCTGTGTAAACTGACTTTGTCTTTTTCAAGCTTATGAACAATTACAAAACTGATAACCTATTTTATTATAAAAATAATTACTGAATAAAACATACCTTAACAGAATAGAAATCATATAAAGTATGTTCTCAGACAATATGGAACTAAACTAGAAATCAACAACAGAAAGATAGCTAGAAAATGTCCAGATATCTGTTAATTAACACACTCTTAAGTAACTTATGAGTCAAAAAATTCACAAATGAACCTTGAAATATTTTAACTACATGAAAATCAAGCTACAAGTTGTCTAAATGCATGAGATGCAGCAAAAATTGGTCCTTAGAGAAAAATTTATAGCATTAAATGCATATATTAAACCAGAAAAAAATATCTAGAATTAATAATCTAAAGCTTCCACCTTAGGAAACTAGAGAAAGAACAATTTAAGCTTAGAGCAGACAGAATAAAAGAAATACTAAAAATTAGAGCAGGAATCAATAAAATTAGAAACAGGTAAACAATAGGAGGAACCAATAAAACCAAAAGATGGTTCTTTGAAAAGATCAGTAAAACTGATAAACTTCCAGCTAAGCTTCCCAAGAAAAAAGAAAGATGACACAAATTGCTAATATCAGAAATAAAGGAGAGAGCATTACCACTAATTCCACGGACACTGAAACGATAACAAGGGAATACAATGAACAACACTATGCCCACAAATTTGATAACTTAGGTGAAATAGGCCAGTTCCTTGAAAGACACAAACTCACACAGGAGAAATAGATAATACCAACAGACCTGTATCAGCTAAAGAAGTCGAATTAATAATTAATAATCTTCCAAAAGAAAACATCAAGCCCAGATGGTTTCACTAGTGAATTCTACCAAACGTTCAAGGAAAATATAATCCACAATTTCTTCCAGAAAATAGAAAGAATACTTCCTAAAGTTCTCTATAGAAACATGTAAATGTTTTGCTGTTAGGAAAGTAAGCATCACTGCTTTAAATTCAATACATAAAAAGTTGGTGCTTCAATATGCTAGAAAGCATTTAGGTCACTTTTTACTTGCTACAAAACAACATGTATATTTTAAAGAAGTTGTGCAAAGACCTTTCTTGATTGGCACCACTTAAAGACAAGGTAATAAAGGAATAGGTTATCAAAGGATGTTCATTAATAAAGTGCCTTATTCTAGACAGTCCCTGCACTTCAACAGATATAAACATTTCCTTCTCAGCCACAAATGCTCCATTCCAGAGTATTTAACTATTGGCACACATGCCAAGGGTCTTGCTTTGATGACACTTCATTGTCTATTCATATTTCACAGCCTTTCTATGATCAATCCATTAGGAAGTGCTCAAAGTTAAAGTTCTTAACGTGCCCCAAAGAAAAGTAAAGGAAACAACAAAAGTTGAGTCAGGGGTTCTGGTCAAGGCAGGATAGGAAAAAAAGTGACTAGGAACAAAAAATAGTTGATACAAAGGAAAAGAAGAGGAGAAAGCACTGAAAGCATTTTAAAAATAAAAGGCAAACTGTCTAGTTGGCAACAGACCAAGATATAAGTACAGCATATTTCAGAGACTCCTAAAAGCAAGTGTGAAGAACTGTAAACCACTGGGAGGAAGTGAAAACTCTGAGCAAGGGATCAACATGTTCAGAGATGCTTTTAAAAAAAAAAAAAAAAAATCGTCTGGCAATCAAATAGCTTATACGGGAAGGCTGGAGGCAGTGAGACCACAATGAGACTACTGCCCTGGTCTTAGCTAGAAGAACTGAGGTTTCAGCTGACCGACAGCAGTGTGGTAGGGAAGAGTTGGCCAGTACCAAAGGGAGACCACTCAGGGGAATGATGATGGGAGTTCCATTGTACACACCAATAGTGAATGCCATATGGTCTTAAATTCATTCATTCATGCACTCAGAAAATACTAAGCATCTTCTATGTGCAGTACTATTCTAGGATGTGGTAACATAGCAGTGAATACAGCACAAAGTTCTTGTCCTCAACAAAGCTCATATTCTAGTGTATATAGGGGAAAGGAGGGGTAGAAAAAGAAACAATTTTAAAAGTATAAATGGTATATCAGCTGTAATAAGAAATATGGGGAAAAAAACTAAAGCAATAAAAAGGGCACAGAAATGGTCAGAAGGCTGAGGAGAAATGGTAGCGGTTGCTATTTTGTTTCAAATGTTCAGAAAAGGCATCTATAACAAGGATATTTAAACAGAGATCTAAAGGAGGTGAGAAAACAATCTTTCTCCACTCCATCACTGCTTGTGGGTGCCATAGATCAAGCTATAAATATGCCCCAATTTAAAATAGGTATCACTAACATACAAAAACACAAAGTAAAAGCATTAGATAGGGCACACTTTAACTGTGATGGGAAGTAGAAATGAAACACATTTTAGGATTCAAGTATTATTTTTCATTTATTATGCTAAAATGACTAAATGACTGTTCCTCTCTCTAGGTCTTAGCTGTCCATCACTTTAAACACTTGAAATGAGGCTAGTCTAAATTGCTATGTGCTGTAAGTGTAAATACAAACTGGGTTTGGAAGAATAAGGAAATAAACCAGAAAATATCTCATTAATACTTTGTGTATTGATTACATGTTTAAATGATAATTGGGGTGCGTTGGGTTAAATAAAATATATTATTAAAATTAATTTTTCACTTTTTAAATGTAGCAACTAGAAAATTTAAAATTACATAGCTTGCATTTATGGCTCTCATATTTCTGTTAGACAGCGTTATTCTAGTTTCATTACCTAGTAATAAATTTTTCTATACTACCATTGCTCATGCCCCAAATTACTCAAAAACAAAAATCAATTTAATGAGAATATTAAAGAGAATACTGAAAAACAATTTCTAGCAAATGTTTATCTTAATACTTATATTGTCTACCTAGTACCTCCCTCTTCTGAGTGTGGAACCCCTCTTCTTTAAGACACTGCTTTAAACATTTAGTTCGCAAATTCTAAAATGAGTCCACTACCTTGGACATAGCTGAATGGCAAGGGAAGGGAGTTGCGAGATGAATAACTAAAAATAAAAAGCACTCTGCACTGTTGGCCACAGTTGAGTGGCCCAGGAGTGAACAGCTGACCCAAGGTGAGGCAACTGCAGTCCTTCCCACTGATTTTTAGTACCTCTGAATCATTTTGTTTTAGGTGTGTCTCTTATAAACAGTGTATAGTTGGGCCTTTGTGAGCCAAACTGGAAATTGTTTCGGTACTTCCACCCATCTGGTGAACTTCTGTGGCAGTAGTTTCACTTTAATCTTGGGCATCTCTTTTCTCTCCCATGCAGCTTTTTAAACTGTTCTTGTTCACAGCAAAGGTTTGAGGCAAGGTATGAGTGATAGCTCAATGAGATTTCATTCTTCTTTTTTTTAAAACTTAGTTAATTTGAAGTTTGGGTGTCCTTAGTTTTCTGGTTATGCAGGGGGTGTCATTTTTATGCATTTTAATTTTTCTTCTTGTTCTCTATCATATGTAGGATATTTTGAGAGGGGGCGCAGACTTAGGCAGATATCGTTATCTGTCTAGAAATTTCTCCCAATTTTTATAACCGTAGCTGAGAAACAGTCTCTCCAATGAGAGAAATATTAACATAATATGGAAATTAATGATGGTTAATTTCATTAATATGGAAATATTAACATCAAGTGTTCATATTCCTATCATGAGGAACTTTATCTATGATGAGAGCAGAAGCAGACCTACTGAGAAAAAAGTAGAGAAAAAAGAGAGAGAGAATGCTATTTGAATTCCTGGTTCCACTTGTTCCTGAAGTCCACCTTTACTCCGCCTTTCCCAATGGTTTGGCTGTTCCAATTTATAGTGAAAACTATCAGTCAAATTCTCCACATTATGCTCAACCTAAGGCATAATGCTCCTGGGTGAGCATTATAACTGACAGCTCTGGAATCAGGCTACTTGGATTCAAATCCTGACTCTTAAACACACATCTTGAGTAAGTTGCCTATAAACCTTTGGTGCTTCAGTTTTTTTATATATAAAATAAGGATGATAAGAGTACCTACTAATAAAATTGTCATTAGAACTTGACTAGATATGTAAAGCCCTTAGCACAGCACATATATATAGTTAATAAACATTAGTTATTATTAGTTCTAGTGGTAGCTCAAATTGGATTTCTATCACTTACAACTCTAAATGTTCACTAGTCATCTATAGATTTAGACTTTTGTCTTAGAATTACACTGTTGAGATTAAAAATGTATGTGTGCGTGTGTGTGTGTGTATATATATATATTTATATATATATTTATATATATATTTATATATATATTTATATATATTTATATATATATTTATATATAAATATATATATTTATATATATATAAATATATATATTTATATATATATTTATATATATATTTATTTATATATATTTATTTATATATATATATTTATTTATATTTATATATATATATATATATATATATGAGGAAGGTGGTTCAATTCACTAGCCATCTGCTGAAGTATGAGGAGGCATATTTAAACCTCCACATTACCAAGGAATATTCAGAAGGGGCTGGAACATAGAAAGCCAAACTTCATCCCATACTGTCTGCACCAAGTTTTTTCACCCTCTCCCCGCATGGTGTTATTCCAGACTGATAAAATCAGACACAGAAAAATGCATTTTTGGGGGAGTCTTGTGCCTGTTCAGTTGTGACAGATAATCCTAGGATAAAATGTACCCCTACAGAGTGGGGAGCTTTCCACTGTGGGGGTCCAAAGAAGATGATTCTTCCAGAAAAAGAGAGAAGAGAATGAACTTCATGACCAAGAAACAAAACTGGAAACTGAGAAGTATTCATGATGAGACTATCTTATAAAAGACATAACTTTAACTAACCTATAAGAGACTTTAACTTTTAAAGTTTTCTTCCTGGACTCTGGGCAAGATGGCTGAATAGGAACAGTTCCAGTCTGCAGCTCCCAGTGAGACCAATGCAGAAGGGCGGGTGATTTCTGCATTTCCAACTGAGGTACCCAGCTCATTTCATTGGGACTGCTTAGACAGTGGGTACAGCCCATGGAGGGCAAGCAGAAGCAGGGTGGGGCATGCCTCACCCAGGAAGTGCAAGGGGTCAGGGAACTCCCTCCCCTAGCCAAGGGAAGCCTTGAGGGACTGTGCTATGAGGGACGGTGCTATCCAGCCCAGATACTATGTTTTTCCCACTATCTTTGCAACCCACAGGAGATTCCATCTGGTGCCTACACCACCAGGGCCCTGGGTTTCAAGCACAAAACTGGGTGGCCATTTGGGCAGACACTGAGCTAGCTGCAGAAGTTTTTTCCATACCCCAGTGACGCCTGGAACACCAGCGAGACAGAAACATTCACTCCCCTGGAAATGGGGCTGAAGCCAGGGAGCCGAGTGGTCTTGCTCAGCAGATCCCATGCCCATGGAGCCCCATAAGCTAAGATCCACTGGCTTGAAATTCTCCTTGCCAGCACAGCAGTCTGAAGTCAACCTGGGATGCTCCAGCTTGGTGGGGGAGGGAGGCTTGAGTATGCAGTTTTCCCCTCACAGTATAAACAAAGCCTCCAGGAAGTTCGGACTGGGTGGAGCCCACCACAGCTCAGCAAAGCCCCTGTAGCCACACTTCCTCTCTAGATTCCTCCTCTCTGCAGAGGGCATCTCTGAAAGAAAGGCAGCAGCCAAAGTCAGGGGCTTATAGATAAAACTCCCATTTCCCTGGCACAGAGCACCTGGGGGAAGGTGCAGCTGTGGACGCAGCTTCAGCAGACTTAAAGGTTCCTGCCTGCTGGCTCTGAAGAGCGTGGTAGATCTCTCAGCACAGCGTTTGAGCTCTGCTGAGGGACAGACTGCCTCCTCAAGTGGGTCCCTAATCCCTGTGCCTCCTGAGTGGGAGACACCTCCCAGCAGGGGTCGACAGACACCTCTTACTGGAGAGCTCCGGCTGGCATCTGGTGGGTGCCCCTCTGGGACGAAGCTTCCAGAGAAAGGAACAGGCAGCAATCTTTGTTTTTCTGCAGCAACCACTGGTAATACCCAGGCAAACAGAGTCTGGAGTAGACCTCCAGCCAGACCTGCAGCAGAGAGGCCTGACTGTGAGAAAGAAAACTAACAAACAGGAAGGAATAGCATCAACATCAACGAAAAGGACGTCCGCACAAAAACCCCATTCGAAGGTCACCAACATCAAAGATCAAAGGTAGATAAATCCACAAAGATGAGGAAAAACCAGCACAAAAAGGCTGAAAATACCGAAAACCAGAATGCCTCTCCTCCTCCAAAGGATCACAACTCCTTGCCAGCAAGGGAACAAAACTGGAAAGAGAATGAGTTTGACAAATTGACAGAAGTAGGCTTCAGAAGGTGGGTAATAACAAACTCCTCCGAACTAAAGGAGTATGTTATAACCAAATGCAAGGAAGATAAGAACCTTTAAAAAAGTTAGAGGAATTGCTAACAAGAATAACCAGTTTTGAGAAGAACATAAATGACCTGATAAAGCTGAAAAACACAGCACATGAACTTCATGAAGCATACATAAGTATCAACAGCCGAATAGATCAAACAGAAGAAAGGATATCAGAGATTGAAGATCAACTTAATGAAATAAAGCATGAACACAAGATTAGAGAAAAAAGAATGAAAAGGAACAAACAAAGACTCCAACAAATAATGAAACTATGTGAAAAGACCAAACCTACATTTGATTGGTGTACCTGAAAGTGACGGGGAGAATGGAACCAAGTTCAAAACCACACTTCAGGATATTATTCAGGAGAACGTCCCCGAACTAGCAAGACAGGCCAACATTCAAATTCAGGAAATACAGACAATACCACTAAGATACTCCACGAGAAGAGCAACCCCAAGACACATAATTATCAGATCCACCAAGGCAGAAATGAAGGAAAAAATGTTAAGGGCAGCCAGAGAGAAAGGTCAGGTTATCCACAAAGGGAAGCCCATCAGACTAACAGTGGATCTCTCTGCAGAAACCCTAGAAACCAGAAAAGAGTGGGGACCAATATGCAACATTCTTAAAGAAAAGAATTTTCAACCAGAATTTCATATCCAGCCAAACTAAGCTTCATAAGCAAAGGAGAAACAAAATCATTTACAAACAAGCAAATGCTGAGAGATTTTATCACCACCAGGCCTGCCTTCCAAGAGCTCCTGAAGGAAGCACTAAATATGGAAAGGAAAAGCCAATACCAGCCACTGCAAAAACATACCAAATTGTAAAGACCATCAACACTATGAAGAAACTGCATTAACTAATGGGAAAAATAAACAGCTAGCATCATAATGACAGGATCAAATTCACACATAACAATATTAACCTTAAATGTAAATGGGCTAAATGCCCCAATTAAAAGACACAGACTGGCAAATTGGATAAAGAGTCAAGACCCATTGGTGTGCTGTATTCAGGAGACCCATCTCACATGCAAAGACACACATAGGCTCAAAATAAAGGGATGGAGGAATATTTACCAAACAAATGGAAAACAAAAAATAAAAGGAGCGGTTGCAATTCTAGTCTCTGAGTCTCTGACAAAACAGACTTTAAACCAACAAAGATCAAAAAAGACAAAAAAGGCCATTACATAATGGTAAAGGGATGAATGCAACAAGAGCTAACTACCCTAAATATACATGTACCCAATACAGGAGCACCCAGAGTCATAAAGCAAGTCCTTAGAGACCTACAAAGAGACTTCGACTCCCACACAATAATAGTGGGAGACTTTAACACCCCACTGTCAATATTAAACAGATCAACGAAACAGAAAATTAACAAGGATATTCAGGACTTAAAATCAGCTCTGGACCAACTGGACCTAATAGACATCTACAGAACTCTCCACCCTATAATCAACAGAATATATAATCTTCTCAGCACCACATTGCATTTATTCTAAATTGACCACATAATTGGAAGTAAAACACTCCTCAGCAAATGTAAAAGAATGGAAATCACAAAAAACCGTCTCTCAGACCACAGTGCACTCAAATTAGGACTCAGGATTAAGAAACTCACTCAAAACCACACAACTACAAGGAAACTAAACAACCTGCTCCTGAACGACTACTGGGTAAATAACGAAATTAAGGCCAAAATAAATAAGTTCTTTGAAACCAATAAGAACAAAGAAACAATGTGCCAGAATCTCTGGGACACAGCTAAAGCAGTGTTGAGAGGGAAATTTAGAGCACTAAATGCCCACAGGAGAAAGCAGGAAAGATCTAAAATTGCCACCCTAATATCACGGTTAAAAGAACTAGAGAAGCAAGAGCAAAGAAATTCAAAAGCTAACAGAAGGCAAGAAATAACTAAGATCAGAGCAGAAATGAAGGAGATAGAGACACAAAAAACCCTTCAAAAAAATCAATGAATCCAGGAGCTGGTTTTTTGAAAAGATTAACAAAATAGACCGCTAGCCACACTAATAAAGATGAAAAGAGAGAAGAATCAAAAGACATAATAAAAAATGATAAAGGGGATATCACCACTGATTCCACAGAAATACAAACTACCATCAGAGAATACTATAAACACCTCTACGCAAATAAACTAGAAAATGAAGAAGAAATGGGTAAATTTCTGGAAACATACACCCTCCCAAGACTAAACCAGGAATAATTTGAATCCCTGCACAGACCAATAACAAGTTCTGAAATTAAGGCAGTAATTAACAGCTGACCAACTAAAAAAAGCCCAGGACCAGAGAGATTCACAGCTGAATTCTACCAGCGGTACAGAGAGGAGTTTGTACCATTCATTCTGAAGCTATTCCAAATAATAGAAAAAGAGAGACTCCTCCTAACTCATTTTGAGGCCAGTCCTGATACCAAAACCTGGCAGAGACACAACAAAAAAAAGAAAACTTCAGGCCAATATCTCTGATGAACATCAATGCAAAAATCCTCAATAAAATACTGGCAAACCGGTCAGGTGCGGTGGCTCACGTCTGTAATCCCAGCACTTTGGGAGGCCGAGGAGGGCAAATTGCAAGATGAGGAGATCGAGACCATCCGGGCTAACACGGTGAAACCCTGTCTCTACTAAAAACACAAAAAATTAGCTGGGCATGGTGGCGGGTGCCTGTAGTCCCAGCTAATCAGGAGGGTTAGGCAGGAGAATGGCATGAACCCTAGAGGCGGAGCTTGCAGTGAGCCAAGATCATGCCACTGCACTCCAACCTGGGCGACAGAGCAAGACTCCATCTCAAAAAAAAAAAAAAAAAAAATACGGGCAAACTGAATCCAGCAGCACATCAAAAAGCTTATCCATCACAATAAAGTCAGTTTCATCCCTGGGATGCAAGGCTGGTTCAACACATGAAAATCAATAAACATAATCCATCACATAAACAGAACCAATGACAAAACAACCACATGATTATCTCAATAGATGCAGAAAAGGCCTTTGATAAAATTCAACACCTCAAAAACTCTCAATAAAGTAGGTACTGATGGAATGTATCTCAAAACAATAAGAGGTATTTATGACAAACCCACAGCCAATATCATACTGAATGGGCAAAACCTGGAAGCATTCCCTTTGAAAATCAGCACAAGACAAGGATGCCCTCTCTCACCACTCCTATTCAACGCAGCATTGGAAGTTCTGGACAGGGCAATCAGGAAAGATAAGCAAATAAAGGGCATTCAAATAGGAAGAGAGGAAGTCAAATTGTCTCTGTTTGCAGATGATATGATCGTATATTTAGAAAATCCCATCGTCTCAGCCCAAAATCTCCTTAAGGTGATAAGCAACTTTAACAAAGTCTCAGGATACAAAATCAATGTGCAAAAATCACAAACATTCCTATACACCAATCATAGACAAACAGAGAGCCAAATCATGAGTGAACTTCCATTCACAATTGCTACAAAGAGAATAAAATACCTAGGAATCCAACTTACAAGGGATGTGAAGGACCTCTTCAAGGAGAACTACAAACCACTGCTCAACGAAATAAAAGAGGACACAAACAAATGGAAGAACATTCCATGCTCATGGATAGAAAGAATCAATATCGTGAAAATGGCCATATCACCCAAAGTAATTTGTAGATTCAATGCTATCCCTATTAAGCTACCATTGACTTTCTTCACAGAATTAGAAAAAACTACTTTAAATTTCATACGCAACCAAAAAAAAAAAAAAAGTCTGTATAGCCAAGACAATCCTAAGCAAAAAGAACAAAGCTGGAAGCATCACACTACCTGACTTCAAACTATACTACAAGGCTACAGTAACCAAAACAGCATGGTACTGGTACCAAAACAGATATATTGACCAACGGAACAGAACAGCGGCCTCAGAAATAACACCACACATCTACAGCCATCTGATCTTTGACAAACCTAACACAAAAAAAAAAACAATGGGGAAAGGATTCCCTATTTAATAAATGGTGTTGGGAAAACTGGCTAACCATATGCAGAACACTGAAACTGGACCCCTTCCTTATACCTTATACAAAAATTAACTTAAGATGGATTAAAGACTTAAACATAAGACCTAAAACCATAAAAACCCTAGTAGAAAACCTAGGCAATACCACTCAGGACACAGGCATAGGCAAAGACTTCATGACTATAACACCAAAAGCAATGGCAACAAAAGACAAAATTGACACATGGGATCTAATTAAAGATCTTCTACACAGCAAAAGAAACTATCAACAGAGTGAACAGGCAACCTACAGAATGGGAGAAAATTTTTGCAATCTATCCATCTGACAAAGGGCTAATATCCAGAATCTACAAGGAACTTAAACACATTTACAAGAAAAAACAAACAACCCCATCAAAAAGTGGGCAAAGGATATGAACAGACACTTCTCAAAAAAAGACATTTATGCAGCCAACACACATATGAAGAAAAGGTCATCATCACTGGTCATTAGAGAAATTCAGATCAAAACCATGAGATACCATCTCATGCCACTTAGAATGGCGATCATTAAAAAGTCAGGAAACAACATATGTTGGAGAGGATATGGAGAAACAGGAACGCTTTTACACCATTGGTGGGAGTGTAAATCAGTTTCAACTATTGTGGAAGACAGTGTGGCGATTCCTCAAGGATCTAGAACTAGAAATACCATTTGACCCAGCAATCCCATTACTGGGTATATATCCAAAGGATTATAAATAATTCTACTATAAAGACACATGCCCACGTATGTTTATTGCAGCACTATTCACAATAGCAAAGACTTCAAACCAACCTAAATGCCCATCAATGATAGACTGGATAAAGAAAATGTGGCACATAAACACCTTGGGATACTGTGCACACATAAAAAAGAATCAGATCATGTTCTTTGCAGGGACATGGATGAAGCTGGAAACCATCATTATCAGCAAACTAACACAGGAACAGAAAAACAAACACGGCATGTTCTCACTTATAAGTGTGAGCTGAACAGTGAGAACAGATGGGCACAGGGAGGGGAACATCACACATCAGGGCCTGTCGCAGGGTTGGGGGCAAGGGGAGGGATTGCATTAGGAGAAGTACCTAATGTAGATGACGGGTTGATTGGTGAAGCAAACCACCATCAAGTATACCTATGTAACAAACCTGCACGTTCTGCACATGTATCCCAGAAGTATAATTTTTTTAAAAAAAGAAAGAAAAAATAAAGTTTTCTTCCTTTTAACTTGTAGAGCCAGACTGATCACCTATTTTTAAGGTTTCTCTTCCTAATTGTCATTCCTCTCTATTATCTGCAAACATCTAATAAAGGCTACCACACATATATATATTTCCTTTCGGATAGCTGCATAGTGGGAAACCAAGCAACAGTAAAGGTAAGTGTGCCCTTGGCATTGCCCTCCACAGCAACAGAACTTGAAGGGAGAAAAGTTATCCTGAATTCTAGGTGGCAATAAGCAGCAAAAGCAGCAGGGGCCCAAGGTAAGGCTGGGAACAAGACAGAGCTGAGAAGAAGTGCACAGAAGCAGCTGCCACATGAACAAGAAAGCCGGCCCTCATTCCCAAAGCTAGAGGAAGGGGACTCATTAGAGGAGGAAAGGAGAAGAGCTATCACTTGGCTTACAAGCATTTGTAATCATCTGTATCATCTGGCCTTAAACAAATGTGTTATAAAAGGGTCACTGTCATATCTATTCAGTTTTAATTTGACTGCTAATACCCAGCATATTTGAACTAGAAAAACACTCAGAAAAAAAAAAAGCAAATTTTTGTTTCAATAGTGAATTTTCATTTTATTTTCATTTTACCTTTAATCTTAAATGTTCCTGCCTATTAAGCTGGAAAGCATTTATTCATTTTATACTGAGCCACAGAACAAGATTTTCATATTTATTTGCAAGATAAAAAAGTCACCACATACCCTACACTTGTTAAGAGCTCTTTAAATACACAGGAAGTCAAAAGGAAACAGAAGTGCTCCCACAGGATGCTGTCCCCAAAGGCAACAGGCTCTGAAAAATAATTCTTGCCAAATCAGGATGTTGCTGGAAATAAACATAATAGACAAGATTTTTTAAGAAGTATCTAATGTCACCATTAGGCAGCATCAGCTAAATGTGTTTCAGCAAATATATGAATCTACCCACTTAGAAAAATTTGTGATCAATTCAGTAGAGCGCCTTGTTTATATTTGAGAAAATACAGTAACTGATACTATTTTACAAGTTTGTTGATTTTTTAAAAAAAGTTTTTCAAGAGTTTCAGGTTTTACTAGATACAATAAAATGGAAATATAATTCTCAATTTCAATTACAATACAGTGAGATTGCTTTTAATCTGTAATCCTCATTGAGGCAGAACTGATTCCGGAAAGGCTATGTTCAGAGGTACAATTAAGTTATCATACCTCCAACTAACGATTCTGGTGCTAAGCAACTGAGGCCAGAGGAATGACTACTAGAGGTTTGAATTGTTTATTAAAATGGAACTAAGACTGTACCTATACCTTTAATACACATTTTCAATGGAACTATACATTCTTCCCTTATAAGGATGATGAAATTCCCTTTTTAGTTTCCCTGTTCCTCTCTATGCATAATTCTCAACCTTCCAAAAAAATAATTTGAAGACACAGGTATGTTCCTAAAGGACTCTTCAGTCTTAAGTACTTTTAAAATAAAATGAGTCTCCAATTAAGGAAGACAAAGTCACTGTATACAAAAATTTGTAAAATAAGAAATAAAAATCACCTCGAATCTAGCCACTGAAAAACAAACACAGTTAACATTTTGGCAAGCTTCGTTCCAGGCTTACATATATAATCTTAATAAAACTGGAGATCATGGTTTACATACTGTTTTATTAGATACTTTTCATTAATTGTGAGGATTTATTTCATTCCATTATTCTTCTAAAATATTTAAATGGCTGCAGAGTTCTCCATTTTATGAAGTTCTGAAAACTCATTTAACCAACTTTCTTCTATTGAATGGGTGTTAGTTTTTATTCCAAATTATTAAATTAACATTACATATATCAACTGGTATCTTAAGTATGTAAGACTCTCTGAATATTTACTTTTATTAATGTCTTAAAAGTATATTTACTAGGTCAAAGACCATAAACAATTTTAAGGTTTTAGATACACCATAGCAAATCCTAACCAAAAATGGTTTATCAGCAACCACTCTATCTAAAAGAGTGCATTTCACTAGGCAAATGCTATTCAAAGGATAGGATCACCAACATTTCACACCACCTTTATCAATTCTCAGTATTTTCATAGGAAAGAAAAGATGTGCCAATCTAATAGACAAAAATGAAGGCTTGTGGGTTTTTTTTTTATTTGTATTGATTTTTGCCATCATTTTCAACAGGTTTTAAAGCATGTTTACTGGTCACTCATATTAATAAGTGTATGCAAGTATGTGCACACGGATGTGGGTGAAAACTGTTTTTTGAGCATTCTTCTTTTGAGTTTTCCATTTATGTACTGATCTAGGAGAGAAGCAGTTAAGAGCTTGTGCTCTGGAATCCAACCCCATGGGTTCAAAATCCCTTCTCTACCACTTATTAGTCATGTGGCTATGGCAAGTTACCTAACCATCATCTGTGAAACTGAGATAATAACAGAATGGAGCTGGGAATATTAAATGCAATAATCTATGCTGCAACATAGGAGACAAGTGTTTTCTATTGTAATCCATTATTTACTTTTTATGGAGAATAAAACTTTTAACACTATATTTTCCATAAATAATATGTATTTTGTCAGAGTTTGCCATATGTGCCTCTTATTTGGGGGTACTTTTTGAGATACGTAAGTTTTCTATTTTCATAAATGAAAATGTATCACCTTCTGTACAAGTTCTTGTTTCTATACTCAGGAAGATCCTCCCCCATCCCTCAAGAACCAAAAAAAAAAATTCATTTATAGTGCTGCAAGTTCTTTTAATGTCTTTTAAAAAAAAAAA
Organism: Pongo pygmaeus; assembly: GCF_028885625.2. Taxonomy (NCBI): domain Eukaryota; kingdom Metazoa; phylum Chordata; class Mammalia; order Primates; family Hominidae; genus Pongo; species Pongo pygmaeus. The sequence continues at coordinate 121,827,933 of NC_072373.2, read as the reverse complement.
AAAGTGATTTTTGATCACAAAGCAGGACACAGAAAGACCATCACAGAAAGAGAAAAGCCAGAGAAACAAAAATAGATCAAAAGAGAATCAAGATCAATGAAGGTTATCCAACATTCTATTTCCTAAACACAATCCTATATTAGGGCTAATCTGACAATGTCCTTAAGTAAACCAAGAAACAGTATTTTAACTCCTTCATAAGAGGTAACTAAAGAATATTCCACAGACAATTTATTTTTGAGCTAACTTTCTATGTGTTTAACAGCCACTCTTTCAGATCTGAACCCCCTGTGTATGCATATTAGGTTGTCACAGTGTAGGGGTAACTGTATTTTTTTTTTCTAAGGTGGGATATTGCTAAGAGTGAAAGGTCACTATGAATAATTATGCTACGGGCCGGGCATGGTGGCTCAAGCCTGTAATCCCACCACTTTGGGAGGCTGAGACCAGCAGATAACTTGAGGCCAGGGGTTCGAGGCCAGCCTGGCCAACATGGCAAATCCCCATCTCTATTAAAAAATACAAAAATTAGCCGGGCATGGTAGCGTGCGCCTGTAATCCCAGTTACTCTGGAGGATGGGACATGAGAATCACTTGAACCTGGGAGGCAGAGGTTGCAGTTAGCCGAGATTGTACCACTGCATTTCAGCTTGGGCAACAGAGCAAGACTCTGCCTAAAAAAATAAAATAAAATAAAATTATGCTACGTTAACAGACATAAGCCGACACCACCCTGGGCAAACAGATACATATTTACCTTATTACTACCTTGCTGAAGATCTTCACCTTAAAATCTTTTAACAAATGGCTTCAACAAAAAACAATTCCCTTGTTTTCCACAAATTTTGCAATCTTATGATTACGTTGATGGAATCTAATATATCAGATAACTTCATTCACCAACTCCATGTGTTCATCTACCATTTATTTCTCATGCTTCTGCAATCTCATCTCCTACTACTTCCACTCTACTGAAATTGTTTTAACAGTGCTCTAGATGTTGCTAAATCTAATGACATTTCTCTGCAATTTTCCTGCTCAACCACTTTTGCAGTATGTCATAATGACCTCCCTGACCTTCTTGAGACTATCTTTCCCTGCCATAGTGAATCACGAACATGATGGGAGGGTCTCTTCTCTCAGGTATGTGAAGGTGAAAAAGGTTGAGAACTGCTGAAAAATGATGTGAAAGCATAACACTAACTGCTGTAACAGACCCTAAAATTCTGTATTTTAACATGCTAAAGTTTAATTTCATTCACATAATAATCCCTCAATGGTGTTTCTGGTTAGCAGATGACTTTCCCCTACATAGCGACCCAGCATCCATCCCTTTGTGCCTTTGCCATCTTCTAAAGCCAAAACCTCTGTACTCAGTTGGTGTTTGGAGAAAATACACAAAAACAAAACCAGGGAAGACAGCACATCGAATGTTTTTATGGGTCAGGTCTGGGAATGGTACACATTACTGCTACACACAATCCACTGGCTAAAACTTGGTCACATGGCTAAGTCTAACTGCAAGGAGGCTTGGAAATATAATCTGCCTATGTACCCCAAAACAAGAAGAAATGGGTTTGGTGAACAGTATTCCACTGTCTGTCACAAAAAAGGCTCTTCAAGAAATCTCTGGTATTTAACTTTATTTATTTTATTTTATTTTTTTGAGACAGGGTCTTGCTCTGTCACCCAGGCTAGAGTGCAGTGGCACAATCACGGCTCACTGTGGCCTCAACCTCCTGGATTCAAGCGATCCTCCCACCTCAGCCTCCCGAGTAGCTGCAACTACAGCTGCATGCCACCATGCACAGATAATTTTTGTATTTTTTTGTAGAGATGTGGTTTTGCCATGTTGCCCAGGCTGGTCTCTAGCTCCTGAGCTCAAGGGATCAACAGGACTGGGCCTCCCAAAGTGCAGAGATTACAGGTGTGAGCCACCCCACCAGGCCTGCTAATTTCATTTATATGTTAAATTTGTTAAGAGCAGGGGCAGGAATTGTGTAACAACTGGAGCCTACCCCAAATCTATGAGTTTCAAATATGACTGATGTCCTTCTTAGGACTGGTAGGGTGACCCACAAGAAATCTAATAGTATGAGGGACTACAAAACCTAATGAAAAAGAATTCAGCCTAATAACAAAGCAGCCAGGGAGAAAAAAAGAGGACTCAAAGGCAAGATACAGGAAGATGTCTCACAGCTCTTCCTTTGTGTCAACTCTAGAAAAATACCTGCTGAATCCAGAGAAAGGAAAATGTGTGGAGAAAGCTGAGAGCACAGGCTCCTTCCACTTCTACCCAGAAAACAGTGTGGTGCTTGAGGTCCAAAGGCTTCAGTACCATTGGTGCCCAACGGTCTTCCCTCACAGAAGCTGCAGAGGCAGCTAGGAAGCAACAGAAACACAGCCGGGCATGTTCTGAGTAGGAGACCACCCCATGCACACTCATAAGCAAGCTCACAAATGACACTGTGACACAGGTGGAGTGGGTGAGAAGCAAGAGGAGAGAAAAGCCTATGGTCAGCAGCAGGACTACTCAAAAGCCGACATGAAATCTGGGATTCCCAAATACAAGGTGAGACACTGAAGGAAGGTGATGGTACTGATGGCAGTCACAGAAATGTGATTAATTGTGGTTTACAATCATTCCAGTGAAATATCCCACATTGCTATGTTCCTGAAAACTGCTTACATTTATAATATTCTTAGTAGTTGGGAGCTATTGAGTAGAGGGTATTGCATTATTCTGTAAATTTTTATATAGCAATTTTCTGATTTGAGCCAAAGCCAAACCAGAATATAACATTTTTTATGAGTAGACAGCTGAAATTTCTATCTAATATGCTGATTTACTGATCAAATGACACATGAAATTTTAAATGGTACTTTTCCCCCAGGACAGAAATATAAAAAAAAAAATTACTGTTATAATAGCTAATTTAAATTGCCTATCAAAGTTATGATAACTAATTGATGGCACTTTATTTTGTTCTCAAGTTTAATTCTCTTGTTTACTAACCAGCTTCTCGAAAATTGGCTGAAACCTATCTAATAGAGCAAATATGAGATTTTTGTTTTTTACTACAAAAATCTAATGATTCATGCAATTTCTAAGTATGAAGGAAGGCCAGGCACGGTGGCTCACACCTGTAATCCCAGCACTTTGGGAGGCGGAGGCTAGAGGATCACTTGAGCACAGGAGTTCAAGACCAGCCTGAGCTACATGGTGAGACCTCATCTCTACAAAAACTTTAAAAATTAGCTGGGTGTGGTGTTGTGTGTGCCTATAGTCCTAGTTACTTGGCAGGCTGAGGCAGGAGGGTCGCTTGAGCCCAAGAGTTTGAGGTTACAGTGAGTTAGGATTGCACCATTGCACTCCACTGTGGATGATATGGTGTGATGGTTAATACTGAGTATCAACGTGATTGGATTGAAGGATGTAAAGTTTTCATCATGGGTGTGTCTGTGAGGGTGTTGCCAAAGAAGATTAACATTTGAGTCAGTGGGCTGGGAAAGGCAGACCTACCCTTAATCTGGGTGGGCACCAACTAATCAGCTGCCAGCATGGCCAGGATATAAAGCAGGCAGAAAAACACGAAAAGGCTAGACTGGCTTAGCCTCTCAGCCTACATCTTTCTCCCATGCTGGATGCTTCCTGCCCTCAAACATCAGACTCCAAGTTTTTCAGCTTTGGGATTCAGACTAGCTTCCTTGCTCCTCAGCTTGCAGACAGCCTACTGTGGGACCTTGTGGTGGTGTGAATTAAAACTACCTAATAAATTCTCATATATATGATATATATGATATATATTCTATTCTTATTAAAAATCCTAAGTTAAATATAAATTTTGAACTTTGTTATAACTTTTTAGACTGTAGTAATATTTTCCATGACAATGAATGATACATATGATATATATCATATGTATCACATGTATACATATATATCATATGTATCATATCACAATACATATCACATATCACATGATATATATATCATATGTATCATATATCCTGTATGATATATATCATATGTATCATATATCCTGTATGATATATATCATATGTATCATATATCCTGTATGATATATATCATATGTATCATATATCCTGTATGATATATATCATATGTATCATATATCCTGTATGATATATATCATATATGATATATGATATATATGATATATGATATATGATGTATATGATATATGATATATGAGATATATATCCTATTAGTGCTGTCCCTCTAGAGAACCTCAACTAATAAGGTTCTCAACTGATAAGATCCTGTCTCTTAAAAAAAAAAAGTATGAAGGCAAATATGCAAGTCATTTTTCAAAAAAATAATATCCATTCTAAAGATGTGTAAAACCTTGTCATCCATCATAAAAATGGCCACAAATTTCTCCCCATATTCTGGGGTCAATCAGTCTCAGAATTGCCTTTCTAAAAAAAAATACATGCTAAAGTGACAGAGTATTAAGTAAAATATTCAACAACCTAAACAAGGTTTAGCTGATTTTTACAATGCTAAATAGGGAACACCTGTCAACTTCACATTCTCCCTATGAACAATCAAGGTAACAGAATTAAGCAAAGAGAATGTATATAAACTTATGTCATTAACCTCCCATGCACTCATGAGGTTTATCTTCAAAGAAGAATAAATCATCATTAGATTTGCTCTTGATAGACTTTCTCAAAGACTTCTATGGAATGGAAAACCATAAATTTCTTTGCAGGTGATATTGATATATCTGCATGAGATTTCAAAGAGTAGAATATTCTTCATTGATTTTCAGGGTTTATTTGTTTTAACATCATCCTTTGAGACAATGACCAATGTTTGATCTTTGCAAAATGAAATATGTTACTAAAAAGGATGCCAGATATGAGCTACTCCAGATGTTACTATTTGTGAACACAAGGAGTAACAACAATAAAAAAAAGTTTTCCCAAGTTCTTAACCTCAATTCCTATTTTCAGATATTTTTTGTTTTCCAGAAATTATATAAATGTCTAGGAAAAAACTTACATCTGTCTAGCTTTGCTACCACAAATTAAAATTCTTGAAAAAATTAAAATGCAGTAAGTAAGACATAACAATATTAAGCAGTAATTACTAAGGACAATCATTTACCACTATAGAAATACAATTTTGCAAAGAGTCAGGTAGATGAGTACAGACATTGTATTAGTTAGCACATATAACCTGCTGAAAGCAAGTCCAATTAATGATAATTCGGACTTCCAAATAGTCAACACTAAATTTTTGTTGACTTGCGAAAAGATAATTAAACAAATGAGAAGTCAGGCAATCAGAGACAGAGCTGAAAAAGTCTTTATAGTTATTATGAAAACCCAGGTCCCCTGACTCATTCCAAGAATCTTTTCTATTACACACAATTCTGTTTCTAATTCCTCTTTGGAACTTAAAGGAAACATTAAACTTAAAGGAAAATGTTTATAGGAAAACCTGACGCTCTACAATATACACTCATATGGCTATAGTTTTACACACACAGGAACAAAAAAGGCCAGGCAGAAACATCAACTCCACCATCCATATTAACAGCTCTTCTCATTTTAGGACAAATACCTTGTCTTCTTAGTAAGCCAGAGTCAAAGAATTGGGTTAAACCACCAGAAATGGCAATTTTTGTCAAATATTAGCAATTTCATATAGTTCAGCCTATTTATCATCTAATTTTAAAAGGTAATGAATTATTACATGACTACTGATAACTACTGAGCAATGAGTAGTAAATACTTTATGTATTTTGCTTTATCTCTATTTCCATCCCTCTTTAACTCTTATTGGGTTCCTCAGAAAGATTAAGTATGTATCTTTAATCTGAATTTGATGCAATTTATTCAATACAAACTGTAATGAAGAGAGGTTTCACTTAAAAACAGAGGAAAAATATGTAAATAGAAATATGCAAAGAACTGCCTCTGTCCCATAAATCAAGTTTAAACATACATTTTATAAACTGATACTTTTCTACCACACACTAATGGCAGGCAGTATGCTGAAAACCTTACATACAGCATTGCCTGTTTTAATCCTCCCCAAAACTGTACAAAGTAGATAAAATAATTTGATTTACAGTGAATAAACTAAGGAGCCATCCTTTTTCTCCTTAAATTGGTTTTCTTAATTAACTGAAATCATTGCTGAAACACTGACTGCCTTGGGATTTTATGATCCTATGTGCCTATGTTCACTTATATCAAAATCCAGAAAGTTCAACATTCAGAGGTATAAACATGTACCAAAGAGAAGCTATCCATGAAAGCAAAGATTTCCTTGGTATTGTTACATTGCTAATATATTACTTTTAGCCAAAAAATAAATCAATCAACCCCTAAAGGGAGTACTAAAGTATGTAAATAATACAGTAACACCATTCCTATTGTTTTACTATTCTTATTAAAAATCCTAAGTTAAATATAAATTTTGAACTTTGTTATAACTTTTTAGACTGTAGTAACATTTTCCATGACAATGAATGGGACAGGTTTAGGAACAATGGAGGATATGAAGCATGGAAAAAAATTCCATTTCAACTCTTTTCAATTTCTGTTTCACTGCCGTAGACCTTCTTGTCGGTATGTTCTTTTGGACAAATCTGGGCTTTGTATTTTTTTTCTGTAACAAAACTAAAAGCTTTTGTCATAAAATATTCAGAATGAATGCAGAATGAAAGGGGGGAAGTTATCAACTGACTGTGCCTGATTTCTGTCTCAGAAAAAGAATTGTCAACTTTACCAAGACTTTGCTGGGCCTCTTAAAGGGTGAATGAAGAATGCTTCCTAGATTCCTTTTAGATCAGCTGCAGTTCGAGACAGAAAAAATGTGGAAGAAAGCTATATGGACTACATGGGAAATTTTTCATTAAAAAGAGGATACAAATGTTATATTATTTATAAGACCCAACTTTGGTGCAGATTTTATTTATGTAACAAGTAGTATATAGTAACAACATAGGTAAAGAAAATGTTAATCCTGAACAAACTACAACCACTCTGGCAATAATAAATGTAATAAAGAATATGCTTATACATTTTACACTTTTTGAGTTTAGGGAATTCTTTTCACTCTTAAGTGAGTTAACCGCTCTTAAAGATATACCACCACCACAATTTAAACTAAAGGAGGAAAATCCACTCAACTACAAGAAAATTTCCTTGCTTTCTTTCCATTTCTTTGCTGTTAGAGGGCTAAGATTAAAAATGTGATCTTCACATGCACACGTATGTTTATTGCCGCATTATTCACAATAGCAAAGACTTGGAACCAACCCAAATGTCCAACAATGATAGACTGGATTAAGAAAATGTGGCACATATACACCATGGAATACTATGCAGCCATAAAAAATGATGAGTTCACGTCCTTTGTAGGGACATGGATGAAATTGGAAATCATCATTCTCAGTAAACTATCGCAAGAACAAAAAACCAAACACCGCATATTCTCACTCATAGGTGGGAATTGAACAATGAGAACACATGGACACAGGAAGGGGAACATCACACTCTGGGGACTGTTGTGGGGTGGGGGGAGGGGGGAGGGATAGCATTGGGAGATATACCTAATGCTAGATGACGAGTTGGTGGGTGCAGCGCACCAGCATGGCACATGTATACATATGTAACTTACCTGCACATTGTGCACATGTACCATAAAACCTAAAGTATAATAATAATAATAATAAAAGAAAAAAAAAAAAAAAATGTGATCTTCATTTTGAGATCAACATATTGACAGCACTGAAAATTATACAAGATTTTCTAAAAACAGTTTCTTCTCTTCTAAACCTTCCTTCAAAACTATTGCTTTTGAAATTTTAACTATTATATTTCTTAGAACCAAAATCTAAGAAAAATTTAAGTCAGATACCACCTAAGAAAATTTTAAAAAGCAGTGAAACTTCTAGAACAGGGGTACCCAATCCCCAGACCAGTACCAGTCTGGTGCACAGCAGGAGGTGAGCAGTGGGTGAGTGAGCATTACTGCCTGAGCTCTGCCTAGAGTCAGATCAGCAAGGGCATTCGATTCTCATAGGAGCATGAAGCCTATTGTGAACTGTGCATGTGAGGGATCTAGGTCGTGCACTCCTTTTAAGAATCTAATGCCTGATGATCTGAAGTGGAACGGTTTCACCCCCAAACCATTCCCCCAGTACTCGGTCCATGGAAAAATTTTCTTCCATGAAACCAGTCCCTGGTACCTAAAAGGCTGGGGACTGATGCTCTAGATGAGAGTATCCTGGAAGTGTGAGTCACAGCAAATAATATTTGGGTAAATGCTCAATAGAAATGAAATCCCATGGGCAAGAATATGGCATCTCATTCTTTAAATGTTCTTGAAACTACACAGTTGTTTTAGGCAGGGATAAATCAGAATTCTAACATTTTTGACAAAGTGTAAATGGCTTAAATACTGTCTAAATAATTTGGGGTTTGGGTGTTTTTGTTTTCTCTTTTTTGTTGTTGGTTAGCCAGATGAAAATCTTAGCATTCAAGCACCTAAAACTCCAAAACTCTCAAAGATTCTTGAGGAGCTTTTTTTTTTTTTTTTTTTTTGATTTTTGGAGACAGAGTCTTGTTCTGTCACTCAGGCTGGAGTAGACTGGCACCATCACAGCTCACTGCAACCTTGACCTCCTCCCACCTCAGCCTCCTGAATAGCTGGGACTACCGGTGCACACCACCAAGCCCAGTTCATTATTTTATTTTTTGTAGAGATGAAACCTCACTATGTTACCCAGGCTGGTCTCGAACTCCTGGGGCTCCAGTGATTCTCCACCCTCTGTTTCCCAAAGTGCTAAGATTATAGACGTTGAGCAAGCACACCTAGCCCCTTGAGATGTTTCTTGATTAGAAAACATGCTTTAGGATCTATTTACCTAAAAGAGTACATTCCTTGTATTTAAACTCTGCATAAAAACATGGAATAATTCTCGATGATTGATTTAGTGCTTAGCTGGTAATAGTCCTAAAATAGTTGTAAACTGTTTAACATTATACAACTTATTTAAATCTTAACAAAAATATTTACTGAGTCCCTTCTACACTGAACGCAAGGCAAGGCTTTTAAAAATCCCCTAAATTATAGAAAACGAAAGCTTTATTCAAACTCAAAGAGGAGCAGTATAAATTCAATATAAATACATCAAAAATGATAATCACCTTTGGTAGATCATCAGAAAATTAAATTCAAATCAAGATATTTATAAAACTGCTAAAGAAAACATTTTCTTAGACTCATGAAGACATGACAACCAAAAGTAATGTCTGAACCTTTATTCAATCATGTCAAATTCAAAGAAACTAGCTATAAAATCCATTGTGGAGAAAACTAGTAAAATTTGATATTTTAAATATCTGGATATTAAATAATATCAGGGAAGTATTATTCACTTTGTTATATGTGATAAAGATATTATGGTTATATAGAAAAATATCCTTATTTTGACACCTGTACCGTTTGAAGTATTTAGGGGACAAATGTCATGATGCCTATCTATATTTACTTTTAAATTGTTCAGCAAAAATAGTGGTATATATGTATTTATAATAGATAGTAGATGAATCAAATATGGTCAAATGTTAGTTTTTGTTTTTGACAGGGAGTCTCACTCTATCACCCAGGCTAGAATGCAGTGGCATGATCTCGGCTCACTGCAGCCTCCACGTTCTTGACTCAAGCCATCCTCCTACCTCAATCTTCCAAGTACCTGGGACTACACATGCATGGCACCACAGCTGGCTAATTTTTGTATTTTTTTGTAGAGACAGAAATGATAATTTTTCAATAGTAGATATATAAGCGGTGATTGTAGTAGTTTTCTAGGTTTTATATGTTTGGTTATCTCTATAATAATTTAAGTTCTTGGGCTTTTAATTTAGCATTTTCCAAATTACCACTGGGAACAAAGGCTTTAAGCTAGTTCATGAACTCATTTCTGTATTAACCTATTGGGTTTCTTTTTTACTTGACTTCAGGGCTGCTGAGAGATCACTGTAATCCTCAAACCACTTGGTATGATGATAGTGTCCCTTTCTTTAAATTGCTTCTATTCTCTCCTTCGATTTTAAATTTCTTAACCTTTAACTGTGCTGTTTCATATGTGTTATCCTAATCAGACATTTCAAATTACCCACTGAAGTTAGAAAGTAATAATCAAAAAAGAAAGAACTGAGGAGACTACATTTATTTCATTTTATGAAGAGAAGCCAAGCACAGTGGCGTGCACTTGCAGTCCCGGCTACTCGGGAGGCTGAGGCACAAGGACTGCTTGTGCCCAGGACTTTGAGTCCAGCCTGGGCAACACAGTGAGACCCTATCTTTTACAAAAAAAGAAGTCAACAAAGAAGAAAAGACTTACAGAAACATGATAACAATCTTCAAATATTTGAACGATTGTCCTACAGAAGGTGTAGAAATTAATTCTGTGCTGCTCTAAAACCAATGGAAGAAAATTTAGAAAGATAGATCATGCTTTATCATTAGTGATGAATTTCTAGATAATTCATTACCCATAACTGGATCCATAATTGGAACTGTTGCTACTTAAGAAATTTCTGTTACATCTCTAGGAATTGTTCAAATACTGCAGAAGGGATTCCAACCATGAGTCCAAAACAGTATAGAAAAAAAAGGATATATGCTTTTGATTGCCTATTTATCTTTCTACATGTCTATGTGTTTGGAGACTCTTGGGTACAGTCAACTGACCAAATTCCAAGCAAACAAAGCTAAAAATACTTCAACAATTTTTTGTAAAAGCCAATGCTAATTAATATTATCTCCCCTTCATCATTATACTTCATAGTAACTTTGCTAAAATTCTAAATTGCTATCTCCCCAGGAAGCTGTACTTTATCATCTGGCAGCCAATAAATTCTAATTTTTCTGCTGCTTCTTCCAAAAGCCTAAGGCTATTAGGAAAAATCAGCAGTGATTTTGATAAAGAATCCTTGTTAAACTTTATAGATATAAGAAGCAGATGCATAGCTAATTCTAACATGAATCTAGCCTTCTATGTATGTTTTTTACTCTACCCAATCCATATCCAATGCTATCAATCATCATTAAAATTTGACCTAGACTGACCAATAAAAATAGTGTCCAGTGTCCACCCATATCCGAATATAACCATTCTAGACTGATCATCTTGTCTAAGATGAATTATAAATATGCAGCTACTTTAAAAGACAACTCAAAGAGTGCAAATGATTCAGCACACAATCTATAAGGCACCTGCTTACTCAGAAGCAGCAAGCAGCATCCTTCATTTCCTCTACACAGAAACAAAGAATGAGAATAGCAAGGTAAAGCCTACACCTAAGGTCACCAAACACATCTCTGTGTAAAATTAATTGTGTATACACATGCATACACACTTCAGTGGGGAGTGTTCTGAAAGATTTAAAAACCATTCATTTTTCTAACCTAACGATTTCTGACTGCTCTATGCACTGGCCTGTCCTGACACCACTGGTCCTCAGACACTATGTTGATTTAGCAGAACTTTTCATGTCCAAAAAGCATTATAATTGGCATTGAGGCAAACCAGAGAAAGGCCCATATTCAACAAATATTTCTTCAATGGAGTTCTCCAAAGACACAGGTGCTTTAAGTGGAAAACAAGTGACTCAGAAACTAAACTCTATCCAGAGGAAGCCTGCGCAGCCAGACTCCACACAGCTGCAGTGACTGCCAAGCATTGTTTCCTGTAGTTGTTTGGTGCTCATACCACTACTGGTGCACACTTCCTCTGCATAATCCTGTGCAAATGAGAGCATTCATCCAGTTCCACCCCCACACTACCCCTCTCACTGAGCATGGGAAGCAAACACCAGCCTCCTTTATTCCTACAGATGTGCATAAGCCATTAAAAAAAAGAAGACACAGAAAATAAACATGGAAACTGCCATCCTCCTTTTCTAGGAGATCTTGTTGGTAGGAAATACACAGGCACAACAGTCAAAGGCCAAGAGTTCTGCCTCACTGCTGTTTGTGTAGACAAGTAAATTGACTATTAATATATCATCCACTGGAATTAACCAATTCTCCTTACAGATTTCTCATCCATCATATTTACAATAACAATTTATTGTAAGCAAATGAAGACTCAATGACCTCCATATATAACTTGGATAAACTACATCTTACCCTTAAGCCAATGTGACAAGGTCAAGGATCTCTGAACACAGCTCAGATAGGATATGGCCCAACAACTAAGACTAGGAATTAGAATACATTCATTAGTGAGCATATATGTGCCATAGCCTTGGAAATACAAATATTCCTAGAAGGTTTCCTATTACACAGAAAGAAAATATTTTCCATTTTTAATAGAAATGATAAACCCCAAATTTCTAAGTGTTCTACCAGGGACCAAGCTTCCACTAGATAATCAGTAAATACCAAAAAAACCCAACCAAGCAACGAACTGAACATCAAAAAAAGGAACAAAGGGAAAATTTAGGATGGCATGATATAGCAAAAATCATAGAAAAATAAAACATATCTACTCGGTTGTAAAATATATCTACACAAATTAAGGGTAAATGCCATTAGAATTCTCCTACATTAATTTGAAACACACTATAAGTTACATTTGCTCTTGCTCCATTATTTCCTTTGCAATAAACACTACTTTTCCCCCCACCAGGCTTCCAAGGCTCACTGTTCTCTCTTCTCATCCTCTGACCACTCACTTCAATTCTTAAACATCCCAAATCTCTCAAACTCTGGGCCTCTTTTACAGTTGCTCTAGTAAAGGTCTGTATCATTTTTTAACCAGACTGCCTCAGTTTCAAGCCTGCTCCTCCTACCACTGGCATTACAATTGTCCACTACAGCCTCCCCCACTGACAGAATGCTTAGCTCAAGCACTTAGCAGGTCATCTCCTGTCTATGGTCATCTCCTGTCTATCTGTTAAAAAGTACTCACTGGCCCTTTGTCAGAATCAGTGCAGACCCTGCAAGATCTCAAGGGCCCTCATACTCTGGCCCCAATCTCTGTTGGACCTCAAGATCCAGCTTGCCCCTGTTGCATCTTACACTCAAGCTATGAGGACTATCAGCGAAACCCAAAAATTCCATGTGGATTACCACTTCGGCACCTTCCTAAATAACTTTCCCTCTACTTACATATATAGATACGTATATCTTGGTATGTCTGTAAACCTCTGTGTGCATATTTACATGTATATTAGGAAGGAAATAGAGTTTTTTTTAAAAAACTACTCGAAAGATTTACTGTTTGATCTGTAGAGGAATCCTTGAAACAGCAAAGAGATGTTTGATTTCAGTTCTCAAACTAGATTTCCAGTTTTGGAAATATTCTCAGTAGCTATGCCAAATGCAGATGTAAAATCTAGGTGATATCTTTATCATGCTTTTAGCTCTTTATAATGCCTTTCTCTCTCCAGAAGTGTATGTACAGTCAAGTTTTCTCTCTAAAAGTTTAAAATTTTAAGGGAATGTCAATATTACCAAAAATGAAGTATACCCAGGTTTAAAAGCCTCTGCAGAGGAGCTTATATATAAACAAAAGGTATGAGAAAGCCTAAGCCTTGATGTTTTCAGAGAGGATTACACAACTAAGAATCATCTAAGCAAAACATTACTTTAAAAAATGCAATGTATATATACTACGTCTACCAATAAGTGGCATTTTAGAATCAGAAGAATATCAGAGTTGAACAAACTGAGGCCAAGTTAAAGGACTAGCCCAAGGGGATCTACTGAAAGAGGTAGGATAGAATCTAGTTAAAACGTGCTTTATAACTTATATAAAACTTAATTTAAATAAGAGGGCAAGGGCCAGTCATGGTAGCTCATGCCTATAATCCAAGCACTTTGGGAGGCTGAGGTGGGTGGATCGCTTGAGCTCAAGAGTTTGAGGCCAGTCTGGGCAACATGGTGAAACCTTGTCTCTACAAAAAAATGCAAAAATTAGCCAGCTGTGGTGGCATGCACCTGTAGTCCCAGCTACTCAGGAGGCTGAGGTGGAAGGATTGCTTCAGTCAGAAAGATGGAGGTTGCAGTGAGCCAAGATTGCACCACTGCACTACAGCCTAGGCATGGAGGGTGAAACCCTGTCTCAAAAAATAAATAAATAAGTAAATGTGTGGTAATACTAGCATCCTCTTCCCACTGGGCCATCAGTATTTCGAATGGGTTTCCTTCCCAGTCTGTCTAAAGTGGCTTCCTCCAGCTGCTCATCATTGTACTCTGTTTCTTTCCTTAGTGGCACTTACCGCTGGTTGTAATTATCTTGTTTGTTTATGCTTTACCAATTTGTTTCCTTAACTTGGATAGTGATGGACAGTGACAGTGTCTTGAGAGCAGGGGGTCTTGACTACCTGCTCCTCCACCCTGATAAAGCAGCACGTGGCATACAAATACTTCCCAATGAGTAAATGACGGGTGAATTACTCAGGAGTTACCTCTGGCTGAGCCTTACCCCCTGCCCCACACTGCACTGGTTGCCTTTCCACAGAATTCAATTCATGGTCTTCACGACAATTCCATGAAGTAGGGATCCTCATCAGGGCCATTTTACAGATCAAAACGTGAAGGCTCTGAGAGGCTGAGCAACTTTCCTGCACACAGGTGGCTGGGGGCAGGGTAGGGTGAAAGTCAGTTTTACTTGATCTCAAAGTCTCAGGATGAGCTGAGGAAAAGAGCCAATGTAATGTGTCAAGGTCCAATTTCTGTGGGGCAGAGAAGCAGGTGGAAGGTCCCAGTTGAAACTGAGGGAATGAGCAGAGATAAGTAGCAAAGCCAGGCCCAGAAGACTCAATATATCCGAGAACCAACTAAGTCCAGAGCTCTGGATAAAGCACATATTTTCAGATTTTAAGCAGTGTGTGTATGAGTGTAATGAGTGTACATGATCTTGAATTGAGTCACTGCGGACAAGGGACTAAAGGGAATGAAAAGAAAGGGCATTCCAGGCAAAGGAAACAAGATTAATCAATATTAATCTGGAGAGTCATGATGATTTAGTAATTTGGAAGGACTTAGGCAAGGGAGTTTATGGAAGTAGGAAAGTGAGAAATAAGGTTAGAAAGGTAGGCAGAGGCCTGATCATGAAGAATCTTGTGCGGCTTGTAAAAGAGTTTAGATGTTATTCTCTTATAAACAACAGGGATCCACCATCAAGTTTTAAACCTGTTACAGGTAGTTAGATAGGCAAGAGTGGGCAGGAAAGGGTTCTCCCAGCCACTAGGACTGTCAGGTGAAGGTCTGGAAATTATCACACTGCCACTCTAAAAGTAATAACTTGGCAGCTGATGCCAGGGAAAAGCCACTTCCTGATGGTCCACACCTGTTGCACTAAAGTGTTAACTGAATGCAGGCACTAGAGATAAGCAATTTCCTGGGCGTGCACAGTAAGAGACAAAATGGCAGAGTATGAGTTTCCAGGGGCACTCCAACAGAAAAAGGAAAAAAGTCTCAGACGGGCATGCATACAACATCCTAAACACACTGTGTGTGCTCACTTCCCAAGGATAAGGAGGGCACTGGGCTTGCCGGCAACCCACCCTAAAGGAAGAATCATGGGAAAGGGGCCAGCTTCTAAAGTCCTAGGATCAAGGTTAAACACTGCACTTGACCTCGGTGTCTGCTTGGGTCTCTTCCAAGCACACTTTCCTTTCTTTCCTGTTCTAAAGGCTTTTAAAATAAACTTCCACTCCTGCTCTGAAACTTGCCTCAGTCTCTTTTTCTGCCTTATGCCCCCCAGTCGAATTCTTTCTTCTGAGGAGGCAAGAATTGAGATTCCTGTACAGATTCGCCACTGGTAACTCAGATACCTTCTCCTGGTGACAAACCCATGAGTAAAATGATCAGATCTACATTTTTGGAAGATTATCTTGAAGATTAGCTTGAAACGATTCAAAACTGATGGCAAGAAGACACCTAGAAGACAATTTCAATAATCCCAGTGATGAGTACCTCAACTAAAGGTAAAAGCAAGGAGGGTTAAGGAAAAGGCATTTTGGCTGGGCCTGGTGGCTCATGCCTATAATCCCAGCACTTTGGGTGGGAGAGGCAGGTGAATCACCTAAGGTCAGGAGTTCAAGACCAGCCGGGCCAACATGGCGAAACCCCGTCTCTACTAAAAAATACAAAAAATCACCCAGGCATGATGGTGCACGCTTGTAGCCCCAGCTACTCAGGAGGCTGAGGCAGGAGAATCGCTTGAACCTGGAAGGTGGAGGCTGCACTGAGCCGAGATTGTGCCACTGTACTCCACCCTGGGCAAAAGAGCGAGACTCCATCTCAAAAAAAAAAAAAATAGGGCATTTGTAACCATTTAGTTCCTGGCAGGGTGAACAAAACAAGAAACATTACCAAAATAGAAATAAGTCTCCAAAGGAAAAAAAAAAGTACTTCAGTTTTATACATAATGAGTTTGAAGCAATTGTGTGATACCTAAATAGCATGATACCTAAATACCTAATATCATGTGCAAATATGAGAAATTCTGGAGTAAACAAAAGTTTGTTTTCCTCACTGCAGGACTTTTCAGTTCCTTTACTATGCTATATCTCATAAATACAATATGCAGTGTTTACCAAACTCATTGGAACAAGAATATTTTTCTCCAGTCTTCCTATTAACATTTCTTAGGACAATGGGATTCTTTGCAAAGTTATTTGGGAAATATTATTCCAGAAGTTTTCAACAGTCTTTAGTTTACAGAAGAGTAAAGAGTTTATTGAACTGACTCAAAAATAATTAGGAGCAGACTGAAAACTGGACTTGAATAATCACTAAGGTATAAAAAATGTCTTTGCATGGCTCGGGTACTAAAGTTCTATAAGAGGAGGTAAGAATGGAAAAATCTGCCAAGCATTAAATACTCCTACAAAAGGGAAAAAGATGAGAAGGTTGTTAAAAAGGTCAACTCCATCCAAAAACAAAGGAGGGCAATAGTGCTAATGATCCGGGAATTGTGTTAACAGCCAGCCAGACACATACATTAGGGAAGACTAGAAGCTCTTCCCTCCTCCTTTGCCTAAAAAAAGGTAGCCTTGGAACAAGCTATCTTTGTTCAGGGAGGAATCACTGCAGAGCTCCCCCTTAGTTATGTAAATACAGGCAAGCCTCCTACTGCTCAGGGGGACAAAGCAAACGCGGCCTTGGTGAGTGGAGGTTGACTCCTGACAGTACTCCTTGCCAGGCTGAGCCAGCTCTAGGCTGGAAGCTGGCTAATTTGTGGGAAAATTCCAGACCCTTGAGGGAAGAAAAATATTCAGGATCCCAAATGCCACTCTGAGACTGGAAGTTGGTACCCTGTAAGGGCTGAATGAGGAGGACGTGACCCAAGCTTGCTGACAGAATACAAGGAGCCCCTGAAAAGAATTCATCACAAAGCTAGGGAGATATGGCCTGGCCAGGCTCAATGCAAAAGCTAAAATGCTATAGGGATGAAGGAAACTTGTGTGGGCAGTATGGGGTTGAGAAGGGCTGAAAATACAAGGGCATTGCTAGCATCAGAGAACTAAAGCTGTCCCAGGAACCACACAGAACCAGTCTTGTGCAATAGCACCACACTAGTAGACAGAGAGATCAAGCTCCTGTGGGGCTTTGAAGCAAGGCTGATTTAAGTCCCATGGACGACATAAAGCCCAGAGATTTCTGGATAATTTGAGTGGGAAATACTTCAAGAGAGAAACGTCAAACAAGTACCTAAAAAGATTTACACACTAATTCTTCCTGTTTACATATGTATATATGAAAAAATGTTTCCAGGTGTTGATTAATGTGTATGCACTAGATAATAAGGATCTTTCAAGCCATGCCAAGGTGAGGTCCCTGGGGCCATCTGTAGCCAAGAAAGGCTCAGGAGCCTTTGCCTGGGAGGGTTTTCTTGTGACAGGGAACGCCAGGCAGAATTTCACAAAGATAAGACAGGTAGTAGTAAACCATTGCAGGCTCTCAAGTAGCTTGTTGGGATGCCTGCGGTGACCTTCTAAACCTCAAGATCTATGATATTTCTGGAATCAATGGTAAGGAAAAGAAAGCATTGACTATGAAACTGGGACTGTACTTCTATTTTATTATTTACATGCTGCAAAATAGGTTCTGGGACTTTGTCTTTATATCTCCTCTTGCATATACAATAGGAGATGTAGAGGCTTAACAAACGGTCTCCAAATTGCCTGGAACTTGGGTAATAAAAGTTAACACATCTACAAACCTGAAATCATTTAACTGGTGAAACACAGTGAATCACTTAGATTTCTCTTACTCTTGGTTGAGAGAACTAGTGAAAACTGGCTCAAAAAAGAGAAAAGGAGGAATGTATTGGTTCATGGAAAAACCTATAGATATACATTTAGCTTTGGGCATAGCATTGATTCCCACTTCACATGGTATCACTAGGTTCATCTTCAACTCTATTCCCTCTGAACTGGGTCCATTTTGAAACTCCATGTGGTTCCTGGAGATGGTCCCAAGGAGATGGTTATAGCTCCTTGAAGCCTCAGACTCACATCTACACTCACATCTACACTCTTCTGTATCAGGAAGAGAGAAAAATAAAACTACCCTTGCAAATGTCTTATTGGTCCCAACTGAGTGACTCACCCCATTCCTGAACCGTCACTATGTGGTCAAAGGCATGGGATATAATTGATTAAACCATCCAAACTCTGTAATTAAGAAAGAGGAAAGTGTGGTTTCTCAAAGGAGATCCAAGGCCACAGAAGGAAAGAGAAAAGATGGCTGTGCAAAATAAAATAAAATAGTGCTATACAACATTAGAAAGAACAAATTTTATTTATCTCACCTTCTAATATCATTAGTTCTCTTGCACTTAATTCAAAATTCGACACCTATGTTTACCAATGAATCCCACAACCATTAAAAATAATAATAGTGATAATGACATTAACAATAAGAGTACTTACCTTGGACCTTGACACTCTGTTAAGCACTTGACATACCTGATTTCATTTAATACTCACCTAAACTCAATACATGGATGAGGAAACTGAAGCTCAAAGAAGTCAAGTTACTTGCCCAAGACTGTATACTAATAGGGAGCTTAACTGGAATCCAAACCAAGATCTAACTCAGAAACCATGTATTGTTTTGTTTTTCAATTTTTTATTTACATAGGTTCTGCGGGAACAGGTGGTATTTGGTTACATGAGTAAGTTCTTTAGTGGTGATCTGTGAGATTTTGGTGCACCCATCACCTGAACAGTATACACTGAACCCAATTTGTAGTCTTTTATCCCTCACCTCCTTTTCACACTTTCCCCTGAGTCCCAAGTCCACTGTATCATTCTTATGCATTTGCATCCTCATAGCTTAGCTCCCACATATGAGTGAGAACACACAATGTTTGGTTTTCAATTCTTGAGTTACTTCACTTAGAATAATAGTCTCCAGTTCCATCCAGGTTGCTGCAAATGCCATTAATTCATTCCTTTGTATGGCTGAGTAGTATTCCATCATATATACAATTTCTTTATCCACATTGATTGACGGGCATTTGGACTGATTCCACATTTTTGCAATTGTGAATTGTGCTGCTATAAACATGGGTGTGCAAGTATCTTTTTCATATAATAACTTATTTTCCTCTGGGTAGATACCCAATAGTGGGACTGCTGGATCAAATGGTAGTTCTACATTTAGTTCTTTAAGGAATTTCCACACTGTTTCCTATAGTGGTTGTACTAGTTTACATTCCCACCAGCAGTGTAGAAGTGTTCCCTGATCACCACATCCATGTCAACATCTATTATTTTTTGATTTCTTAATTATGGTCATTCTTGAAGGAGTAAGGTGGCATCCCATTGTGGTTTTGATTTGCATTTCCCTGATCATTAGTGATATTGAACATTTTTTCATGTGTTTGTTGGCCATTTGTATGTCTTCTTTTGAGAATTGTCTATTCATGTCCTTAGCCCACTTTTTGATGGGATTGTTTTATTTTTCTTGCTAATTTGAGTTCCTTGTAGATTCTTGATATTAGTCCTTTGTTTGATGCATAGATTGTGAAGAATTTCGCCTACTCTGTCGGTTGTCTGTTTACTCTGCTGACTGTTCATTTTGCTGTGAAGAAGCTCTTTAGTTTAATTCTTAACTAAAATACAACTCTTTCTCTCTCTCTCTCTCCCAATAATGTTCTTACCTGTATCTCTGACTCACCCCTAAGCTGATGTTCTGAATTCCTTTTGACAGTGCCTGTCCTGAACCTGAACATGATGAAACTATCCTATTGCAATTCAAATCAACTGGACCTACCACTGGCCAGGTATGGATACTCTTTGATTTAAGAAAACATAGCACTTTACACTGTGTGTCATGGGAAGCAGGCCCTTCACACTCACCCAGAGGCAGGGTAAGGAGCTGACTTTAGTCACTCATCTGGACAGTGGCAGCCTGACTTCTATCACTCTCTAGAAATTGTCTCATTAAAGAAAAAATCCCATGTGCTTATGCACTATAAATGTGCCAACAGACAGCTCAGTAGGAAACATTTCCAAAGAGTGAGTTAATCATAAACTGACCATTGAAACAGTTAAGGAAAATTCTTTATATACAGTATGGAAATGAACAAAGTTACAGATACCGTCATGATGTCAAAAAATAATATAGTAATTTCTAATATTATTAGAGGAAACATTTTAATTACATTTACATTAGAGGAAACATTTTAATTACATTTCTTAAGCAAAGAAGTTAACTAACAAGATTTTACTTATTTTTGTTACCAGAAAGCCAGAAAGAGATTCATCTTTTTTCAAAAGTAAATGGTTTTTCAAAACATAAACCCTCAACGTCCCCCATTCCCCCCCTCTTCCCCCAACAGACCTCAGCAGTCTTAGACAAGAAATCTCCCTCTTTCAGGAACTTTTTTCAGTATTTAACAATCCTGAAGAGTGAGAGTCATATCTAACCTCAAGGCCTCTGCTGACTTTTAAATGAGTTCAAGTTACTAAACTCACTCCTCTTTCCTGTGTGATTAAAAAAAAAAAGTGTAGAAAGTGTTTCAAACTATTCTAACTTTTGTTGATGTTGGTGGAGATTGAAGTGAATTACTATTGAGGAAAGAGCTCAATGCTAAGAATTAAAGGTATAGCAATGAAAGGCAGAATTATCATAAGCCCTTCTGGAGGAGCCCAAATGGATGCTCTTCACCATCTCACAAAATACAAATTATCATTTGTGTTAACATTGTTTCCAGGATTTTCCAAAAGAAAACACATCCATATCAAGCCTAAGAGTCAAAATAAATTTCCTAATCCCCAAACAGAGGGAGAGCTTGGACAAAGTTTAATGAGAAGAAAACACCACAATGAGAAAAGGGTGAGGAGGGTGGAGCTGAGAATTGATTGCATGTGTATAGAGAATCGGTGAATCACATGCCTATTTAGAGTTAACAACTTTAACCATCACTGGGCTGCAGACTCATGCAGTATCCTCAATCTTTCCTTTCTTTCTAAAGTATAAGTAGATGCCAAGTAACACATCACCTGTCTTTTTAAATTTTTTAAATTCCTTTAATTTTCTTCTATAAGTTCATCCTTTTCCCTGACCATTCACAGAGCAGTGAGACCCAAAACACAGACAGTGAACAAGAAAAACAGGACAGAGAAGCCAGAGGCCTGAGCTCCAGATCTTGTTCCTCTTCCCAAGCAAGCAGACCCTAGAATCACTATCCAAGCACCTCCCCATGTCTTAGCTTCCTCATCTGAAGAATGTGTTCACAAGAGTATTACGACAATCAAATGAAGTCAGTAATATTAAGTACTCTGAAAACTTCAAATGCTATAAAAACACTAGGTGCTGCTATCACAATTAATACGTTCTTCAGCAAAAAGACGCCAAATACACATGAATTCCAGATTCACCAATGTAGGAAATCAGGCAGACAGGAGAGCACACATAGATATTTTTCATCTTAAGTTAACAGAACATTTAATTAAATCCTAAGGAATGGAGGAAAATAACCTATCCACATCCTGTTAAAATGTATATTTCACAACATCAGAAATTATTTTGTTGCTGAATTAACACTCTATTCACATTTTTTCAACTTAAAACTTCAAAACTACAAGAATTATTTCAATTCCATTACCCACAAGCTAGGACCTATAACTGGGAAAAATAATACTACCCACATGTTGGGATTGATGTGCTGATTCCCTCAATATATGCAAAGTACATGTTATGTGCTACGTGAGTGTTTGCACTATGGTACAGTAATGGAGAATCGGCTAGACCTGAGTTCAAACCACTGCTTCAATCGCAAATAGATATGTGATTTGGGATGCAGATTTTCTCATCTGCACAATGAAAAGAAAAATGTAGTACCTACCTCCTAACATTGTCACAATTTTAAAAATTATACATGAAGACTGAAAAGACTGCATATTTTAAGTGTTCAATTAGTGGTGGTATTGGCAGTTTTTACTTAGATATATAATGCTTAATACTATTAGTATTGGTAAATTATGAAGTGATATCACAAATTCTTTAACTTTCAGTGTTTTCTTTAGATCATACAGTTCTATAGAGATAGCTACTCCAATCTTGGCAGTAGCAAAATATAAGTGACTATAATGTAGGTTCAAGTTCTAAACCACAATCTCATGTTTAATTCTGTTTCAGATGTACCACTGCTAAAATATTTTAAGCAGTCAAAAATACATTTATCCTTGAGAAGCATACAGTTTATGCTTTCACATTCAGTTTTTTTTTACTTTGTATAATTTAGTTTATTATACAAATGACAGTAAAATAGTGAATTTTAAAGCTTCTCCCTAACTTTCATTGTGAATGAACAGTGACGCAGGGAGAAGAGACATTCAGAAGAAAAATCATGTATGTATTATTAAAGTAGAAGTGATAAAATGTTCAGAATGACAATGTATTTAAAAAATAACCTTGTTGGAATTCTACATCTATCATTATCAAAACACACTTATTTGATGAAGCTAAAGAAAAGCCAGAAGGCTAATATGGCTGGATGAGAATAGCATTTTAAAACGTTTTCAGCAAAATTCTAGAAACGTGTCCATTTTAGATCCATTATTTCCTGTTTAGTTCCAAAATCGAATTTCATACAACAAGTGCTATTATTCCAATAGTTTTTTCAATTGTCACTAGTGATCTTGATCCATATATTGCATTCATAATATCCAAAATAAAAGAATATTTCATTAATAACAGGCATTTTCAAAGCTTAAATATATTTCAAAAACCAATGACAGTTAAAGTAGGGGTTCTAAATTTTTGCATGTCTTATTAAGCTTTGTTGTACAGACTAAAATTTTGGTTTCGTAGACTTTCAATTTTTTGTAGTATCAACTCTCCTACAACCTTCTGTTGTCTAATCAATCTAGAATGCAATCTCATTCCAGTAGAACAACACCATGAATTTTGAAGTATTTATATATTTTTCCAACATTTATCAACACCATTTCTTGCAAATTTAAATGAAAAATAAATACTTCCTTAATGAGCTTTAAAAAGTCAAGACTTTTTCATTTTTCATTTCCCCAATTCATTTTCATTTTTCATTTCCCCAAAAGAGAGGGTGAAAATAAAGAAAAATCAAGGAAGATTTTTTTAAAGGTGCAGGAGGAATAGGCGGAAGGATAAAAGAAAAATAAAACCAGAAATATCTCTGATGTTTTTCAGGGACAACAGCCTAGAGAAGTGTCCACCTCACCTGTGATTCATGGCCACAGACAAATGTGCTCCCATTTCCTTACTAGGGGCTTGGCTTTCAGTTCGTTGTACAAATTATCATCTTTTATCCTCCATCACTTTTTGGACCTCAAGACAGTTAAATCACAGCTTTCCAGAGATTAAAGGAATCTTAGAAACCACATTCTTATCCCCCCTTCCTTTTGTACAGCTTTCCAAGCTGGCAGGCAGCCTGATGCCCGAGAAGGCTAGTGCCTTCTAGATCACAAAATGACCATGGGTTAAGACCGGAGAGAGAACCACGGCCTTTCCCCTCCCCAGGTAGAGTGGCTTCCCCACATGCGCTGTATTTCAGCATCAAATTTCCTATATTTCTGTCTCAAGTTTATGCTGTTTAGCAAAAAGCAATCCATTGGTTATTTTCTAATGAAAATATTACATCTCAGAGGTAAAACAATGTATACTCTCAAACAGCCTTTTGATAAGACACTAGCACCTGAATTACAAGAATAAGGACAAACTTCTCAATAGCATTAGTTTTTTCCTCCTTATTTGCTTATTTTCATAATGCAATTACATCAACATAAGCTAAAGTCCTGTCACCTTAATTACCTGACTCTTTTATGGCTAGTTACTTGTGAGAGGTTTATGTCCACTCACTTCGTAATAAATGACCATAATTTTTGAAAGGATGATTTGTTTCACTTATTATACATGTGTTTAGTGTGCATACAGATAATAACAGTAAATATTAAAACAATTTCCATGTGAAAAATGTCCTTGAAATCCAACAAGTATCTGCTGAAATTCAAGCAACAGAAATTATTCAACAATCTCGAACACTTGTGATTCATGTCTTCTCTGAGTCACCTAACCAAGTGTCAAAATAGAGAAAAGGACAACAGAACATTCTCAACTTCCAAAAATTAGCAGCTTTCAGATATAGAGAAGACTGGAGGCAAAGAATTCTGGTCCTCAGGCCTAAGTGCCCAGTGATCAACCTAAAGGGCAGATAATAGTAACCCTATCCTCTGAGGTGACCAGCAGAAAAAAATTATCTCTGGAGAAAAGATTCCCTCCCTGTATACTATTCTAATTACAAAATAATTCTAATCTCATTTGGAAAGTTGATGCTAATTTTTTGGTGGTGGTGTTGTATGTGTGGGGTTTCTTTTTTGTTGTTTTTTGGTTTTTGATTTGCTAAGCCATCTACATGTGAAATTTAACTATATAATGCAGATACATAAACCACTTAAGTCACATGCCCTACTTCAAGATTTGAAACAATTTGCTTAAATGCTTTCCAGTTAAAAAGTAATACTAAAAATGAAGTATAATTACCTTTCCAAAGTCACGAACATCAAACAGGTCAAATGCCTCGAAAAGTTCACTTTTCCTCATTCCAAACGTCTCACAACAGGCCGTGAGAAATGTCCTTATGTTCTTCAAACAGAGAAACTGAGGAATGGAAAAGAGCTGTTAGCATATAGTTAATTATTCTGAATGCTATCCATCCTCTGTAACACTCAGACTGCTCTAAAAATGACAAGAAAGCATCAAGCAGCCTTTGAGGTTGCTTTTCAATTACTCATTCAGCAGTACTGACCGAGCCTGCAGTCTCTCTCAGGCACAGGTGATACAGCTGTGACCAAGGCAATTTCTACCCTCATGAAACTTACATTCTAATATGAAAAGACAGACAAAACAGACAAAGCAACAAACACAAATAAGCAAGTATTTTTACTTTCATATGGTGGTAAGTGCAATAGAGAAAAATAAAGCCTAGAGGAGGGATCAGGAGAGTTGGCGGGGCTGGGTGGGGGAACTTAAACAGGATGGTTAGAGAAGGTCTCACAGAGAAGAGGATGGTGGAGCAGAGATTTGAGGTACAAAAGGAGCAAGCCATGGAGAACCGTAGCACACAACAGCCCAGCCTAAAGAAGTGTCCCATACCAAGGCCCTGACATAGAGGCCTCTGAGCATGTCTGAGAAAGGGGTCAATGCTGCAAGGCAGAGTGAGTAATGGGGGAAAAGGAGGAGAGATGGAAAGCTAGTGGGGTCAGATGATGAAGATCTTTATTGGACAGTTTTTACTCTGACTGATATGGGAGGTCACTGGAGGCCTTGGCCAAAAGGAGGACATAATCTGATGGTTTAAAAAGGTCTTTTTGGCCTGTTATGCTGAATATAGAGTGAAAGGGGCTAGAGCTAGGGTGGAGGCAGGAAAACCAGACAGAAGGCTCTTGCAATAACCCAGGTGAGAGACAACTGTGGGAAGACCACAGTGTGGTCACTTTTTGACCGTGTTAAATCTGAGAGGCCTATTAGTCATCCAATAAGTGTGGAGTCCAGGGGATAGGTGTGTACTTCAGACAGAAATATGGGAGTCTTTAGTGTACAGAGGACTGTTAACCATGACACTGGCTGAAATGACTTTGGAAGAGAGCAAAGAAGAGGAGAGTACCTGAGCCAGGAAACTTTAAAGGATCAGGAAAAGAGGAGGAGCTCACAAAGGAGTCTTAGTAAGAGTGACCAGTGAGGAAGTAGGAAAACCAGGAGATAGGGTTTTCCTGAAGCCAAGTAAAGAAAGTGTTTCTAGATGAAGGGAGTGAAAAACTATATCAGATGCCGCAGATGGCCAAATAGGATTCAGACCAAAGGACTGGTCAACACTGCCCATGGATTCTGGCAGTGTGAAAGTCACGGGTACCTTGACAAAAGCAGGCTCTATATGGAGGAGTGGGGTGAAAGGCTTCTTGGAGTTGGTTTCAGAGACAAAGAGAGAAAAGGAAGTGAAGACAGAATATAGACTCCTGAGTTTTGCTGCAGAGGAGAACAGAGAAATGGTCAAGAGTTTTAAGAAACAGCAGAAGATGTCAAGACATGTTTCTGTTTTGATGGGAATAACCTGATAGAGAGGGGAAAGTTGGTCACAAAGGAGAGAGGGACAGTTCCCCAAATGTAGTCCTGATTAGGTGAACTGGGGAGGGATCAAGTGTTTAAGTGCAGCAGCTGACCTTAGAGAAGAGCATGGTCAGCTCATGCACACTGTAACAGGGAGATAGGAGGGAAGGCAGACGCTATTGACTACTTAAAAAAAAAAAAAGTTAAAATTTGCTTTCAGTGTCTAAAAGACTCAGATCCACCTAAGCAAAATACACACATACCCTAACTGCAGTGGCACATATTTTTTTAAAAATATACATGTGAAAACTTTAAATAAATGCATTTTATTATATGTAAGTTATACCAAAATAAAGTTTAAAAAAATGGAAAAAAACCTACTAACCATCAAAAAGTGAGCAACGTATCAGCTAATTATTGTATCTTTGCTTTTTTAAAAGTGTTGCCAATGTCTGAATTCATTGTTTTGTTTATCTTGGTTTGTTTTTTTAATTTGCAGAAAGCATACCTTTTTTTACTTCATCTATTAATACATTTGAAACATTTGGATTATTCATAGGCTTAACTTAGACACACTTTACCCTTCACAGGAATCATTCTCAGAGGCTTAAATATTTCAGGAGGGATTAAAACCACAAGGGAAGCATCATAAACCCTTTGAAACACAAAGGCAGCAGGTAATCAGCACATGCAGTTACTGCTTTCACTTTAAAAAATTCATAAGAGACCTTTAAGACACAGAATCACTCTGCATGTAGCTCTTCCACATAGAATTGCTTATTTACAGATTAAAAGCCTTGCATTCTACCAAGACAGATAATAATTACTCTCTTGGGGATTATGCAACGGCTCTCTTGCAATATCGTTGACATAATTAAGTGCCTGACTCATAGCTCACCAAGGAACAAAGCATAATTGCACACACCACCCTCTGAAGATTTCCCACCAAACTCAAACTTTCCCCACCTGTAGGGAAAGCTGCAGAAGACTTCCACTAAAGTGCTTTGATCACTAATTCAGAAAAGCAAGTATTATTACTAAAAGTTAAAACAATATGAAATATTGCATGCACAGAAGATTTAAAAAGAGGCCTTCCCCTTACTTCTGGAATTCATCTTAAACTTACTTGTCCCTTAACTAGTTCAGATCTACTAAATTCCACAAATATTTACTGAATTTCAAAGTCACTTATATACTCTCACTTTTCCAGGCAATCCTCAAATTTGGTCACCCCTTTATGTATTTTTCAGTTTTTGAATTCCTACAACATTACACACACTGGAAATGTTAAAAATGAACAAGACAAAGCTTTTCCTCAAGCTTCTCTATTAAATTTATCAGGAGATTTTCCCACTGCTCCAAAATGTGACTAAATTAGTGCTGAGTCTAGTGTGAGCCTAGTGTTATTCACTAGGCTCACATTTCACTCAATGCTTACAAGTGTGTGGCTCTGTGCACACATAAGAACAGAGCTGAGGAATAGAGGGAGTGAGGCTGCCAGCCTGCCAGCAGTCCACTCCAGGACTTTTGCTTTGCTTTTACCAAACTGATTTTTTTTCCAGTTTATTTATTTTATTTTTTTGAATTTCAGAACAAAAGTTGAAAGAATACAATGAACATGCCATCTACATGCAACAATTGCAACATAGTGCCACATATGCTTTTGCATCTATACCCTTTCTATATTTATAAATTTATCTTGTTGAGCTATTTGGAAATGAATTACAGATAACACTTGACTCCTAAACACTCTGACTCTACATGCAACTCCTAGGAATAAGGACATTTTTCCTACAGATCAACAATACCATTATATCTAAGAAAATTAACAATAATTTCATATTATCTAATATCCATTCCATATTCAAATTTCCTCAATTGCCCACTTTTAGTAATATTTTTTTCCCCAGTCTAGGATCCAGTCATGTTTTACCCACTGCATTTGGCAGTTTTATCTTTTCAGTATCTTTTAATCTAAAAATCCTTTTGCCTTTATTCTTCTTTAATGACATTGACTTTTTGAAGAGTCCAGGCTGGCTGTCTTACAAAATGTCCCAAATTCTGCATTTGTTTGGTTGTTTCTCC
The DNA here is from genome assembly GCF_028885625.2 of Pongo pygmaeus. Taxonomy (NCBI): domain Eukaryota; kingdom Metazoa; phylum Chordata; class Mammalia; order Primates; family Hominidae; genus Pongo; species Pongo pygmaeus. Next base: position 121,799,240 of record NC_072373.2, on the reverse strand, counting down.
ATGGTATCATTAAAGCTATTATTCTTTCACTTGTATTTCCTGTGAACTGAAAGCTAAATCTAGATTCAAATTAAACAGTTCTGATAAAAGTACTTCATACTGTGAACTTCATATTTCATCACATCAGAAGACACAAAATGTTAAGGTGTCCCATCATTACTGAGGCTAAACTCAATCATTTAGTTAAGATGGTTACTGCCACATCTCTCTATTGTAAAGTTACATGTCCCCCCTTTATAGCAGTAAGTAACCCAGGGGTGAAGATGTGGTACCATGTGGCTGTCCTATTTCCCAATAATTTTTCACAATGAGATTAGTATTCCTTGATCATCCTTGCTTCAATTATTCCATATGAGACTTTAAAATAGTGATTTTTCTAACTCTATCATTCTTTTCTTACTTATACGCTAGTATTCTTTTGTAAAAAACAGAAAAAGAGCTTCCCCGACCTCCCTTTTTTTCTATTTTTGTAATAATCAATTGCCATCATTTTTTTTTAATGCTCATATTGTCCCACATTTGGCCACTGGGAGTCCCTTCAAATTGGTTCATGTTTCCTTTTGACATAATTAATAATTACATTAATCTTTGTTTCATTGCTTTCTTATATCAAGTTGTCCCAGGTCCATCTCACATTTTCACGCTGTAGTTCTGCAATCAGCCATTTCTCCAAGTAAGTCTTATTTTCATTTATACAATAAATAGTATTTGGAAACCACCACACTGCTCCTAGAATACAAGAGCCAATTACATGAGAAGAACAAATACCTCCACCATTTGCTTAAGCAGTCTATCAGTTGCAACAGAACAGCTCATATACACAGGATTGGCCTAACTGGCCTCTAATGTCCCTCTCAGAAAATTCTATAATTTTCCTTGTGGAGTGCATAATAAGCCAACTCTTATCTCACTGTGTTCAGACAAAAAGAAAATTGAGATAACTGAAGAAAACTGATGAATATATGATTTTATGGCTAGAGATGGGGTGTTTTGGCACATTACTCGAGTGTTTTTTTCCCCAGTCTATTCATTCTTTGAGATTAGAAGTTATTTGCTAGACCTTTGAATCATCTGAAGCAACTTCAAATATACTGCCTTCAGAGATAGTTTATGAGTCAGAAGGGCAAATCCAGCTCACTGTTTCATAACCATACCTATTTTTGACAAAAAAAAATTGTACAACTTTGCTAAATCATCTAACTTATTTACATAAGTTAACTTTACAATTTGTTAGAATTTAGAATTTCAGGACTTAGAATTAAATAACTTTAAATTTCTTTAAATATTCAGCGTATCCATATAAGAGTTGCCAATTAAGGATACACAAAAGTTTAAATAGCCAAGCATCCTCATTTAACAAATATTCATGAGGTGCCTCTTATGCACTAGGCATAATGAAACTCCATAAAACAAATCCCCAATTGGGTAGTGATTTATTAATATATTAAACAAATGTTAATTGAATAAAAATGCCAAGAGCTGGGTACAAGAAAAGCAAACACGATCCAGACTCTATACTCAAAGACTTATTATAGTGAGACAGAACATACAGACACGTGAGTCCACGGTTGCCCAATAGTTTGGCAAGTGCAATGAAGAATACATTCAGATGCTCCTTGAGAGCCCTAGGGTATCAGGGACAGCTTTCTGGAATAACTGATACATGAGGTAAGAAAGGATGAGTGGAAGTCACCTATACAAAGAGAAGGAGTGGTTGGTGTTTAGAAGGCAGAAAGGCAATTTCCAGACTTGCAGTGAGAGGATGCTCCAGGTAAATGGCAAAGAATGTGCATGAAAGCATGGACCACTTGGGGCAGTGGAAGTGGTTGAGATGGACACTTCTCTGGACAAGAGCACTGACAGAAGGAACAGAAGAGGGGAGCTGGGATGTCCATGGCATGCCAAAGAGATCTTGGCTTTGTCCTAGAAGTGATGAGGTTAAAAGGTCTTAATTAGAAAACTGGAGGCCAGGCACGGTGGCTCACGTCTGTAATCCCGACACTTCAGGAGGCCGAGGTGGGCAGATCACCTGAGGTCAGGAGCTCGAGACCAGCCTGGCCAACATGGCAAAACCTCATCTCTGCTAAAAATACAAAGATTAGCTGGGTGTGGTGGCGCACAACTATGGTCCCAGCTACTGGGGAGGCTGAGGCATGATAATTGCTTGAACCTGGGAAATGGAGGTTGCAGTGAGCTGAGATCACCCCACTGTACTCCAGCCTGGGCAACAAAGTGAGACTCTGTCTCAAAAAAAAAAAAAAAAAAAAAAAAAATGCACCAAAGGAAAGTGGAATACTTAGCTTTGCATTCATGATTATTGGTGTTGTAGTGATGTTTCAGTGCTTGCTATGTGTCAAGCTCTATGCTAAATGTTTATGCCATTCAATTCTCACAACAATCCCATCAGAAAAGTTTTAATTTTTTTTAATACATACTGAGGCTTAGAGATTTACCAACGTTTACATAACTGCTTTTGCCAAAGCAATTGAGTCAGGATTCAAATCCAGACATTCTGGCTACAGGGCCCATATCCTTAACTACTATGTTATACTAACTCCATTTTTGCAGCGTATAGAATTAAATGTTTTTCTTCTTACTAGAGAGATGATGTGGCATAGGAAGACAAGATAAGGGCAACCAGGACATTACCATATAATTTAACAAGAAATAATGGGATTTAGACTAGGATAGTAGAAGGAAAAATGGGAAGAACTCTAGGAGACTACATGGAAAAGAAATATTTGGTAATTGACTGACTGTGTGTGGGGAAGCAGTGGAAGAGAAAAGAGAAGACCTCAGAATTATAACCATACCTCTCTCTGCCTTGGGCACTGGAAGGACAGCAGGGCATTCACTGAAAATGGTAACTTAGCAAATTGGGGGACATAGTATGTGAAAAGGAGGCCAGGGAGTCAGTTAATTCTTGTCTTCACATATAAAAACTCCTAGTAATTAGATGCTGCCTAGCCTCTCTCTCAGGTATACCCAGTGAAAAGTGATGTATTCTAACAACAAAGCCATGTGTCTTCAACAACCATGCTTAGCCTCTCTCCCTCTTCAGACGGGTATGAATAGCTCGCTTATTTCAAGGTGAGGAAGGAAAATGGTAGAAAAGCACTGAATATCAATGCACATAAGTTCTGAAGAAGAAAGTTTAACACCATCAAGGTCTAAAACATCCTAAAATTATACATCAGGCCAAAGCTCTCTGGATTCGAAAATGTTTCATAACCAGGTAGCTACCACAACAGACAAGGCATGAGTGGCTTTTCAAGGTGCAGCCTCCTGTTACCACTTTAATGTTAGCAATATTGACGCTTAAAAAAGGAAACATTTGAAGGTCAAACTGCTAAAGTTCACTATAAAACTCTGAATCGCTCCTTTTCCTCTACCCCTTAAAAATGTATGGTTTCCTTTTTCTCTATGTGTAAAAGCCATCTTGACTTTTCTCAAAGATATGAATGCAAACAGGATGGCTTCCCTCTTTTAACTGAAAAAATAAATACCAACTTCTCCAAAACTGCTAGCAATAATGGACTAGTGGTGTCAACTGAGGCCATTGAAGAGGAAAAACCTCTACAGCTTATTGTGAGATGAGTTATTTCAATCCCAACTGAGAAATGACATTTCATGAGAAGGTCAGTGAGTCCTAATAGACCTTCACACCATGTAGATTTTCTAACTTATATTTGATGAGGCAAGGACCACCCAGAGCCAACCTGTGTGTTGAAAAAAGAAGTTCTCAGCGTCTCAAGAATAAAGAAGTTCTCAGTAGGACACTTGCTATTGAAAGATCGGCCCTGAATTTGAGGGTCTGGCATAATTCAAATTATGAGTGGCCATTATAATAAGATGATTGGCAGTTTCAAAAGGCACAGAAGAGACAACCATGAAGCCGATTTACAAACATTAAGGTACAAGAAGAATTCTCCTTCTTAGCTGAGTCTCAGCTTAGACTTTATCAAGCCTCTCCTTAGTCCTCTTCTCATCATAACTCCTCCTCTATACCTCTCCAAAGGGCTCAGATCATCCTTTTTTTAACTGGTAAGGAGGAAGAGGTGTAAGGAATATAATAACATCAAGCTTCTCTCTTACTGGAGTTCCCTATTTCTGTCCCTTTCACCATATCTTCTCTATATCTCTCTTTTAAAATTAGGTGAGCTAAATCTTACATCTCCTAGAAATTTAATAAAAGAAGAATTTGTATTTGTATGAGGACCTTATTTGTACTTTTCCCCTGTGAATCAGTGGGTCCCAAGAGAAGGGGCATCATCATCCTCATTCTAAGAAATCATATCTTCAGATATCCCCTGAATTACAAAATAAGTATGCTACATGTGGTATCAGTTTAGGACTGCACAATATGAAGCTTCAAATTATTTTCATACTGATGCTAATATCACAGTAAATGATGACCCTAAAGGACATGCAGAGAGGACATAAATGGAGAAGGGTTGTTTCTAAGCTCTAATCTTGTGATCAGTTCACTAAACCAAAACCTCCCTATTCTCAGCAAATTAAAAGTCAATATTTCTGTTTTGATTATTGTCCAGGCCACAACTCATTTCTAATGGGTAATTTTTTAAGTCAAAAATTCTAATGGGTAATTTTTTCGTTCAAAAATTTAGGAATTTACCATTTAAAGTTAACAGGTTTTTTTTTCACAGTATTCAATGATAATGTATTTTCATGAGTTATATGTAATTATATTGAAATGGCTAAGCTCATAAATGCAGGGCTAAATTGTAAAAACACATGCACCCTCTTTGGTCTGCAGCACCTGGCTCACACCTGTTATGGTAATAACTGTGCTTGACTATAATATATCTGACTACCTAGTGCCCTATGAAATAGTAAATATTTGAGAGTAAAGAATACATCTATATTGTCTTTGTATCCCAAAGCTTTTATAGCACATACATGTTTTCAAATGAATTGATGAATGAATCCTGATGCAGTTTATCTCTAGGAAAAATTAAATGCAACGATTCCTTAGTAGTCAGGGAACTCAGTAAAATTTTACATTAAATTGTCATCATATCCTCTTATTTCAATGTTAATGTAGCAATGTGTCTTTTTAAACTTACCTAAGAACATTTTTAGAAGTTATGTTAATATTTATAAATAATATCAATAAAGATTTTAAATTATTAGGCAATTACATTCTTAAGTATGATCTTTAGTCTGTGTTTCCTGCCTCTGGTGTGTGTTCAATGGGAAGCTGCCAACTGATTTTCAGGGGCCCTTGGCCAGCAGTCACCATAACACATACACACAAGCCCTCTGCTGCTTTCAACAGCTCTTGTCCTTATAAGAGGAAGCACTGCACCCCTCTCCCTTGGCAGAAACTTAGACTTAGAAACTCAGTTTCAAAGGTTTTTCTCTCAACCCCTGCATTAGTCCCTGGACACACAAAAGAAAAACAAGCAGCATCTTTACTCCTCCTTTTGTGTTGTTAGTCTTTGCACTAAAAAACTGAATACCTGGGAAGTATAGAGGTCAAAGTTAACCTGAATCATCTATTTTCCTAAGTTAATTAACCTGCTAATGAAAGTGGTGCATGTCACTGCCTTTAAGTGAAAGAAAGTAGCACTCAACTATTTTGTCAGCCAGAAGACAGCTAGCTCAAAGCAACCCAGAGATGGGGCCCAGTTTACAAAAAAAAAAAAAAAAAGTTAAAAAGAATAAGACCTAGTATTTGTACAACAGGGGGACTATAGTCAATAACAACTTAACCGTACATATTAAAATAACTAGAAGAGTACAATTGGGTTGTTTATATCACAAAGGATAAATGTTTGAGGGGACAGATACCTAATTTTCCATAATGTGATTATTACACACTACATGCCTGTACCAAAATAGCTCATGTACGCCGTAAATATATACACCTACTATGTACCCCCCAAAATTAAAAATAAATTTATTATTATTATTATTATTATTATTATTTTGAGACAGGGTCTTTCTTGCTCTGTCACCCAGGCTGGAGTGCAGTAGTGCAATCTCAGTTCACTGCAGACTCAATCTGATCTCATGTGCTCAAGTGATCCTCTCACCTCAGCCTCTAGACTAGCTGGGACTACAGGCATGCACCACCATGCCTCACAAATTTATTTTTTATTTTTTTGTAGAGATGAGGTCTCACTATGTTTCCCAGTCTGGCCTTGAACTCCTAGGTTCAAATGATCCTCCCACCTTAACCTCCCAAAGTGCTGGGATTATAAGCATAAGCATCATGCCTGGCCCCCAAAAAATTAAACAATTTTTTAAAATATAAAAATTTTTAAAAATATGGCACAATCTACATTCCAAAGAAAGCTTGCAAGGTTTTCTACTTAGGGCATGGAAAATAAGCATTTCTTTCTACACACATGATAAAGAAGTAGCAGAATACAGTAACTAAAGTCAGGATTTGGTATCAGTGGAAATTGTGGTGGTTTAGCAATAGTAATGTCAGCAGTAAAAATAACAATGGAATAGAAGTAGTGGTAATAATTGGAATAGCAGTGGTGTTGGTAGCAGCTGCTAACACAAGCATGGAGGGTATCTAGGCTAGAAATGGACTGCCCTTCCAAGGCAGAGGAGCTTCAGAACGACACACCAGCCAAGAAAACAGCTCCCTGTGAAGCAGGGAACAAGAATCGCCATGCTTGCCTTGCCCCAGGAGGAGGGGAGCTGGGGTTTTTCCTCATTAGAGTACAACATTCAAAATGAGGGAAAAGTCTGTAGTGACACATAAGTCTGTCGCTTTTATTTCTTTTATTTTTATTTTTTTGAGATGGCATATTTTTCCCTACCTGGATAATACTACTATATGATATGCTAATGGCAGACTAATGCTAATGCTACATCAATTCACTAAATGAATTCTGTTTTGCTGTAATTTGAACTCTCCTCACCGCAACTTATTTAAAAAGTACCAACGGTTAAAAAAAAAGAAAAGAAAAATATAGTCAAAAAACATTACATTTTAATTCCCCATGAGTAAATTGATAAGTAATTGGAAAGTCATCACTGGGAGAACATGGAATAGTCAAGCATAACAAACCTACAGAAAGATAATTATCTACAAATGTAGGAGGTACATTTACCTGCCTACCCACCTCTTCAAGCCTAAGTCTCTTCTTCCTCATTTAACCTGCCCTTGACTTGTAACAGTACCTACCTGTATCAGGTAAGTACTGTTACAATTCCCATTTACAGACAAAGCCACTGGGGCACAGACAGGTAAAACAACTGGCCCTACCTCACATAGCCAGTAAGTGATGGGGCAAGGTTCTAACCCACGCTGTTGGCTCCCAAACCATGCCTTTAACGACCATGATATTCTGTCTCTTATATGGCAGACTGTCCCAAACTAGGGAGCTGGGAGCTACAGGTTCTTTCCTGAAGGGGATGGTAATCTTGTGAAGGAGAGAAACACATGAACAGGACATGTCAATCCCACTAGGTTTAGTTCCAACGAAGGGAGATTCATATCTCCAAGGAAGTGGCTGAACTGAACATCCAAGGATGAACAAAAAGGTCATGAGAAACAGTATGGTGAGAAGCAAGAGGACTAGCACATGCAAAGGCCTGGCCAAAATTTTGGAGGAAATGCAGGAATTCAACTGGAAGTCAGAATTAATTTCTCCATAAGGACAAGGTAATGCCTCATGGCCATGACCCTGCCTCCTACAAACAACTTACAGTACTGACATATGTCCCAGGTATGACACTAAGAGCTTGCCATGGAGTATCTCAGTTAATACACATAACCTGATGAAGAAGATACCATTAATCCATTCTATCCATAATGAAACTGAGATGGAAACTGAGATGCCACAAATAACCCAAAGCTATGGTAGCTAACAAGTGTAGAGTCAAATCTGAAGCCCCTGCCAGCACCCCTCCCCGCCATGCTACACAGCCCCTCAGGGAGGGGTTCTACAGCAGCCTTAGGACTGGACTGCAGGCACCTGCCACTTATCCAGACTTGTGTTCCATTCTAAGGAACGCCTGGCAGGATGCCATTCCTCAGGAAAACGTACCACAACCAACTTAAATTGTTGGAACAAACAAAGTTGAGGACTTCCTTTATTTGGTTTTACCCCCAAAGCTTCAAGAAATCTAAGTGGATAGGTTTTGTATAGTGGGCAGTTTCCAAAATAGCTTTTCTCTTCCTATGAATCTTATTCATCTAGGTTTGTACAAACTTGTACTTTCTTTCTTCAATTCCACCCACGCTGGAAACTTCCATCAAACTGCTCCATTCCTCACCCTTTGCTCTCCCAAGCAGCACACCCCCACCCAGGAGATCATGCTTTTATATCTGCTGCTGCTTTGCAGTGGTTAGTATAAACTCAAATTTACAAAATAAAAATGAAACAAAAACCTGCATTTGTCATGGGAAAGAAAAACTATTAGAAAAATTAAGTTTAAAAAAACAACAACAAAAACACATCCAAAAGCATTACATTAACAAATGTTCTACCAATTGTATTTCTATTCAAAAGCAAGGAAACAAAGAAAGTCTGTAAAGTAAAACAAGAAAGTAAATATAAGTTATTAAGTTAAATTAGAAATAGATGAAACACTTGTTAGTACATTTTCACTAATCAAAGAGAACTTCTCCATGGTTTGCTTCAACCCTAAGGCTCTGGGCCAACCCAAGCCCCAGGCCGCGCCCTTTACCCACCAAGGCTCCACCCAGCCTGGCAGCGAGCAGTAGCCGTGAGGACTGCGCTCTTACCCGCATGGCAGACACACTTCAGTCAAACTCCAGGAAGTCAGCTTTGATCTTAATGGCTTCAATCATGGACTGAATTTAGTATTTTCCTTTGGCTACAGTGACCCACAAGTGCATGTTGTTAAAAACAGCAACATCAATAATACTCTCATAAATAAATGTAATCTGATTTTAAATCATTGTATCACAATTGTATCAAATATCACAAGAATTACTCCTTGGGACAGAAATCTGCCCAATACATAAAATCTGCAACTATTCATTCTGGCTTTTTATGAATCTTCTATGAAATGTAAATTCCACAATTAAGTAGGAAAGATACATCATTAAACTTGAAATAATTATTAATTTTACAAAATAACCATTTTTCTGGCCTCCAACTGGGCTGTTTTGGTTCTATCCAAAAATTGGGGGAGAGGAGGTTATTTTGTAAAGTATCTTTAAGATCAGACTTAAGAATACTATGTTAATTATTCTATATAAAGTAAAAAGAAAGGATTAATGGTTACTTTATAATATTGTATTATTATGCGTATTGGCATAATAATATATATCAGAGAACACTGTTATTAACCCCATACTGTGATATCTTCTTTACTGAAAGAGGTAATCTGTAGTGCAACTAAAAACAAAGTGCAACATTCCCCACAAGTGATTTCAACTTCAGGAAAAAGTTGGCCTATATAATTTCTATGCAGAAATAACCAACGAACCAAGTGTTTCAACTGCAGCTCAGATCAGCAACACACGTAGCACTAGACTAGGCAACCTACTCTCCCCTTTTCCTTCCCCCAACTAGAAAGGAAAACACCACTTTCTTTCTCAATGTCTTTCAGCAGGCTTCTTCTCTACCCTGAGACACTTTGTTTGTTTGTTTTTTTGGAGACAGAGTTTCTCTCTTGTTGCCCAGGCTGGAGTACAATGGCGCAATCTAAGCTCACTGCAACCTCCACCTCCCAGGTTCATGCAATTCTCCTGCCTCAGACTCCCAAGTAGCTGGGATGACAGGTGCCCACCAACACACCTGGCTAATTTTTGTATTTTTAGTAGAGACAGGGTTTCACTATGTTGGCCAGGCTGGTCTCGAACTCCTGACCTCAAGTGATCCACCCACCTTGGCCTCCCAAAGTGCTGGGATTACAGGTATGAGCCACTGGGCTGGGCCTACCCTGACTCACTTTGAAACAAAATTATTCTTATATATATCAGTCACTGTTTCTCTGTACTAAATTACATTCTATTTTCTGTCTATATTTCTACCTAATTGATATTCTCTCGGCACACACACTCCTCTGAATTTAGCATCATCTCCAAATTTTATGTAAATTTAAAGATAGGCCCATCTACATTTTACAATCTGGGGCTTAGAGAAGGTAAGTAACCTTCCTAAATTCACCTACCCAGCACCAGGGGGTGGGTCTGACTCCTGGGCCCATTCTTAATGACTACGGTAAATTACCTCCTTATGGCTCACAATTCTTGATGGCAGAGCCAGGATTTGCATCCAGGTCTTTTGTTCCAAGTTCTCCTGTGTAGTGTGTGTGTGTGTGTGTGTGTGTGTGTGTGTGTGTATTTGCATCCAGGTCTTTTGTTCCAAGTTCTCCTGTGTAGTGTGTGTGTGTGTGTGTGTCACTTGCCATGTAGCAGGCTATTTTCAGGGCATATAACAATGCCCAAAAACCTCAAAATTCTGTTACTGTATAATACTATACAATTGGGTAGATTTTATGAAAGATGTTTGATAAAAATGGTAAACATCTGAGAGGAGAGAATGGCTATCACTACCCAGAGTTGCCATGCAAGGCTTAACATAGAAATGTAACGGCGTGAAGAATGAGGAATACTCCAGGTAGAGAGAAAAGAAATGAAGAATGAATATATAATTTATTGTCCAAAACAGATGTTTTTTAAAGAAAGGGACACTAGCAATAATTGTGGTAAGACAACAGGGCTTGAACCAGGACCATCTGTGGTGAACCAGGACAATGGTCTTCCTGCAGAAAAAAAAAAAAAAAAACTGGTTTAGGCAGAAGGAGCTATATATACTATTATGGCTGTTTAAAAATAACATAACATTTCAAACAGTGTTAGATTTTAAATAAACAAATAAAACCCTACACCACATCTGCCTTACAAGAGTAGAGTGGCAAGAGATAACTACTGAAGAAATAGCCTATAAATACCTACTTAGAGAGGTGAGAGTCTAGAATGATGTAGCACAGTCTATTCAGGAAGCTGCATGATCTGAAAGTGTCTTCCATTTTTGGCAGAAAAATGACTAAGTTAGGTGCAGATTTGGAGAACACAGATTAAGGTATTTACTAAACTCGGGGATACAGATAAAACATTTAATTCATTGAAATTGATTTCACTGTGAACATTTGACTCCAAGAAGTAAGACTAAAGGCATCTGGCTGTGGAAATTAACAGAATTTGAGATAATCTATCCATTTATTTTGATTTTATTACCTGCTTTTGATTTTATTACCTGAGAAACTTATTTATGGCTTATACTCCAGATTTTGGCTCTGCTCACTATTTCACAATCTTAATTTTATAAAAATAAAATTTTATTCTTTCTTAGTATCAATGCTTAGGTTTTGCACTAAAATCACCATATCAGCAAAAAGAAGTAAATTGTGAGTCGGATTTGTGCACACATATAGGAGTCCACAGTGCTAACCATTACACTATGGCTCTTGTACATATATCATATATATTGTTACCTGTATGTTTACACATACAAACATATGTAATTTTCTTAATAAATACCACTACTTCTATGTAGTATTTCTTCTGAAAATATTAGCCACATAGAATACTAACCAGGTTGAAGTATATCCAATTAAGTATACAAAGTACTTCTTGGTCTTTTCTTTTTCCCACCTTGTCTTAGCCTTCCAATAAACACTGCCATCTCTAAATCAAAAGGAGTTTGTATTCTGTTCAGAAACTTGCTAATCCAAACAATCTCCATTACCCCTCACCACATTCTCACCATACACACTATTTCTGTCTGGGGCTCAATAGTGAATTAACAGTGTTTCACTTCCAGTGGCAAGAGAAAAATCTAACAAGGAAACATAAATGGATAGACTAACTCGAATTCTGTTAATTCCCACAACCAGATACCTTTAGTCTGCCTTCTTTCAGTCAAATGTTCACAGTGAAATTAATTTCAATGAATTAAATGTTTTATCCTTCTTTACCCCCAACTCTAGTAAATACCTTAATTTCTGTGGTATGCAAATCTGCACCAAACTTAGCCATTTTTCTACCAAATATGGAAGACACTTTCAGATCATACAACTTCCTGAATAGACTGTGCTAGATCATTCTAGAACTCTTTTCTCCCTAATTAGGTATTTATAGGTTGTTTCTTCAGTAGTTATTCATTGCCACTCTACTCCTATAAGGCAGATGTGGTGTAGGGTTTTATTATTTTGGTTTTTTTAATCTAACACTGTTTGAAATGTTATGTGATTTTTAAATAACCACTTGTATATAAAGCTCCTTCTGCCTAAAACAGTATTTCTGTACGAAGACCACGGTCCTGGTTTCCACAGATGGTCCTGGTTCAAGCCCTGTTGTCCTACCACAATTATTGCTAGTGTCCCTTTCTTTAAAAAAAAAAAAAAATCTGATTTGGACAATAAATTGCATAGTCATTCGTCTTTTTCCTCTACCTGGAGTATTCCTCATTCTTCATGCCGTTACATTTCTGTGTTAAGCCTTGCATGGCAACTCCAGGTAGTGATAGTCATTCTCTCCTCTCAGATGTTATATCATTTTAATCAAATATCTTTCACAAAGTCTACCAAATTCTATACTAACAGAATTGAGGTTTTTGGTCATTATTATATGCCCTGATCATGGCCTACTACAAGGCAAATGAGATACACACACATGCACAATATATAGGGGAAGAAAACTAGGAACAAAAGACCTGGATGCAAATCCTGGCTCTGCCATCAAGAACTGTGTGACTAGAAGGAGGTAACTTAGTGTAGTCATTAAGAAAGGGCTCAGTCGGGGTGGGCACGGTAGCTCATGCCTGTAAACCCAGCACTTTGGGAGGCCGAAGCGGGTGGATTACCTGAGGTCAGGAGTTCAAGACCAGCCTGGCCAACATGGTGAAACCCCGTCTCTACTAAAAATACAAAAATTAGCCGGATATGGTGGTGTACGCCTGTAATCCCAGCTACTCGGGAGGTTGAGGCAGGAGAATTGCTTGAACCCCGGAGGCAGAGGTTGCAGTGTGCCGAGACCGCACCATTGCACTCCAGCCTGGGGGACAAAGCAAGACTCCGTCTCAAAAAAAAAAAAAAAAAAAAAAAAAAAAAGCTCAGGGCTCAGACCAGGCTGCTTTCAAGTCACCCATCCACTAGCTAGGTAAACTTGAAAGGTAACCTATCCCTTTAAGCTCCAGACTATAAAATGTAGATGATTCTATCTTCCTTACAGGATAGTATTTAGTCTAGTGATTTTTGCATGTCAAGCATAATTTTAGGAAGCAATAAGCTTTCACTAAATATTACTTATTGCAAATAATAATGAAATTATAAATCATGAAATAAAAATATATCCCTAATTTTATGTGACTAATATGTCATAATGGCATGTCATTGTTAGCAGAATTGTCATTATTTGGCAATCATTTAACCCACGAGAGTCTTGGTTTGTCCTTTTATAATATGGGGAAAATTACGTTTTCCTTAAAGGACTTGTATTAGGTGAAATAACCTATGAGAAATCTAAGTTTCATTAACTGATTTCATTCATTAGGCACTGACTGAGTGCCCATTACGTACTAGGTACCACTTTAAGCACATGCTGAGTACAAGATTAGATGCTAAAGATACAAAGAGAAGACAGGCCTTTTCTCAAGGAGTTCACAGTCCAAGGAGCAGCATTTAACGTGAAGGAGTTGTACAAATTCAAGTATCACTGCCATCTCTTCACTCCCCTGTAAATTTCCTTTTCTGATTTTTCTAATTCTCCTTCCCCTTTTTTTTATTTTTTATTTTTAGTTTCTTTAACCAACATTTCATCTTTGCTACCTGAATTTAGGCAAAAACCAAAAAATTAATTACAAAAAAAATGATGTAGACTCCTATCTATAAAGACTACAATAAATTTCCTACATCAATATGTATTCATTAAAAATTATAGACATTCTAAAATTATTTTGTGAGTGAATATTTTTCCCTGAATTTCTGAAAATCAAGTATTAGGTTTGCTCATGTCATACTCTCCATGCCCTCAAGTCTAAAGAAGACAAAAATAACCTTTTTCTTGGCCTAGATTTCCCCCTATCCCTATAACCATTTTAAATGTCAGCAATAATATTTCAACAATAACTGCCCGCTCCTTTCCCATGTGCCCATTTGTATGAGGTTTAACATTAGGCTGAGCACTACCTGGCCTCCAGCTCATGACTAATACAAAAGATCTTCTAGATGATTCTGGAAACAGCTAAAAGAGGTCAACTAAAATGAGAGAATGCAAGAATTAAAAATACACACAGAGTAAAAAACTTGGTCAACTTGCTAAAGCTCCAGTGTCAACTTACAAAAATAATAATACTCAGTGAGATGTTCCTATAGCCAGTTATTCTGTCACGAACATTTTCATTTTTAGTAGTATAACTTTATTTAGTGACTTATTTTTCAGCAAGATTATATAATAACATTTAAAATGATTTTCTATAAATACTTTGCTAGACTCAATTTAAAACCTTTGCTCCTTTTTAAAGTTTGATTTTTACACATCTAGGAAAACACTTTTCCCAAAAGTACCCGTCTCCAACTTTATAATAAAAATCACAGGGTAAAAGTGTTTACTTAAAAGTAATCTACTTTTACAAGCCTGTGTGTTTGTATTAGCCCATTTTCATGCTGCTGATAAAGAAATACCTGAGACTGGGTAATTTATACAGGAAGAAGAGTTTAATGGACTTACAGTTCCGAGTGGCTGGGGCAGCCTCACAATCATGGTGGAAGGCGAGGAAGAGCAAGTCACATCTTACATGGATGGCAGCAGGCAAAAAAAGCTTGTGGAGGGAAACTCTCCTTTATAAAACCATCAGATCTCATGAGACTTATTCACTCACATGAGAACAGCACAGGAAAGACCTGCCCTCATGATTCAATTACCTGGTCACTCCCAGGTCACTCCCACAACATGTGGGAATTTAAGATGAGATTTGGGTGGGGACACAGCCAAACTATATCAGTGTTCTTCTGACCAAAGTTATAAGAAACTTATTTTTTAAAGATCAAGCATTAAATATGGCATTGTTCTTCTCCACCATATCTAACTTTTTTCCTAGGTAGGCTATTATGTTCATGAATATCTCCACAAAATCCCAAAATAGGAAAACTCTTTCATGAAATAAATGTCAGGGCCACCTCTGTGCAAGAACAGTGCATCATGATTCACTATCAACACATCGGTTCCGTAAAGAAAGACTCCTGGCAAGTGAAGGTAAGTAGCACCAAACCTGTCAAAGCACACACAGAATACTGATTGGGGCTGCAACAATCAATGACTACCAATGTCATCCCTCAAAAGCATCCTTGTAAATAGTTAAATTATTTCCTATAGTAGACTGTAAATGGACACTGCTTACTCAGGCAAGAATTTTCATTAAAGCTCATATTCCAAATAGTGGTATATGTTTATTAATTTAAATTTTCACACAGATCACTTTGAGAAAAGATTTCATTTAGTAGATCTCACTGCAGAGAGCAAATTTTAAAGCTAGATAAAAATGCAATTTTCGCTACTCAAAGAAGAAAGGGTAGAAGGAAAAAAGGAAGAAATTTAAACCGGCATCAATTTATTAAGTAAAATGTCTTCCTATTAGGACAGATATCTTCCTGACTGTGGCAAGTTTCAGTATAAGTTCTCAGACATCACAATTAAAACAAGCTGAACTCTCATAATAAGGAACATGATACAAATCTCATTAGACAAGAAATTTCATTATGATGAAATTAAGTGTTTAGAGAAACAAAATGATTCCTAAATCTTGGCAGGCAGCTCCCAAAAAGAAAAAGATAAAGAAACAATATGGCTATATTACTCTCTCTATAATTAAAGACAATAAATGCTTTCCTAATAATTCTTAACTTTTAAAAATGGCAGATATAAATATTATAGGGTGTTACCTGCACACTGTAGAACAGTGACTGAAAGACAAATTTCAAACTATTTTGCTCACTATATGATGCAATTATCAAATGTACTTCCCCAAACATTTCCCCCATAGAAGTACCCCTAATGACAGAGGAGAATAAATGCACATTCCTGGTGTTCTGGTTGCCTGAAGTGGCCCAGTCTACCGCACAGCTAGAATTTCTTTATCATATGTAAATTCTGCTTTCTATTCTATCAAGCAGTCATGTTTGCTTTAACACAAAAGCTGCTATAAATTATTTACAACAGATCTCAGCCCCTCTCACCTCCACTGCCAAAGCCTCCCATGACGTCTGCTGCCCACCCAAATGCTTAATGAGAGAAGCTGGGGGAATGAGGAGAAATCAAGAGGAAGGGACTGAGTTTCTTGTCCAAGTCAGTTTGGGACGAACAGAAAAAAAAAAAAGAGCTATGGGAAGCAGGAGCAGGAACACAGGGCTGCAATGATCATGAGAACTTAAGCCCCAAGGCTTCAGAAACTTGTTGGAGAAGGAATTGGACTCTCACCCATGGGACGTGAGTGGGGAACAAAAGTCAATATTATTTCCTCAAAGGTGTAGAAAACCATGGCTAACATTTGTATTCCACTTACATTGTACTTATAATAGTACTTTTTCACATTGCTTGTCATCTGCTGTTATAAAAGTAATGCAGGAATCTGAAAAATAATAATTAGTAGAACTAACACTTATAAAGGTCTTACTCTGTCAGACGCTATCCTAAGCAATCTTATCCAGTTCTCACAGCTACCCCCATTTTACACATGAGGAAACAGAGGTAGAGAGATGTTAAATACTTGCCCAATGTCGTACAGCCAATAGTTAGAGGAGGTAGGATTCAAACTGAGGCAGCCTGGCTTCACAGTTACTAAACTATGAAGTTACTGAACACCTCCCTATACCTTTAGACTACCCAATGACACAGGAAAGAAAAACTGATATTATTGGCCATGTCACTGATTTCTGTACACTTGTAAAAGACTTACAATAAATAATAGAGTAGCATTTGTATTAAATAGTAATCCCACCCCAATCATGTGTCCTTGCTCAAAAATCAATTATTTATAAATTTTGCATATTTTTACACAACTGTGAAATTTTATACTTAATAAACATGAATCACATAGCAATATAAAAATTCTTTATTGTTACTATGCATACTGAACTCACAGGAAATTACCCCTGAAACAATTCAGCAGTAACACCAGGAAACTGCTGCTACACAGAAAGTGCTCAATGAAGTGGCACCAGAAACGTGGCCCAGCGGGGATCCATTTTCAGCTTGGACTTCTTGCAGGAAGTAACTCTCCCTACCAGAGGTGCTGCCACACACTTGCTCCCATGGCCACAAGCACCTGCAGGATTCTAATTCCATCAGAACAGCACAGATACATAATGTTCAATTTAGGGAGCCAGAGCACTGCAGAACCATAGAGCCATTTCTGTAAATTACTGGTCGGCAACCTGCATTTGGCAGAACATACTGGACATATATCAAATGTTAAAAAGAAATCAATTGATAAAGCTCTCCACTTAGAGACACAGACTTACTTTGAGCAAGTCCTTAAGAAAAGCAAGTGGAGTGCCTCTCCCCATCCCCACCCCACCCAAGAGCTATCAATCTTCCAATCAGGATCATCACTGCCCTCTTTCATCAAATTAATCGCACAGCAGCCATTATTACCAACTTGATATCTAAAATGCCACGTACATTCTCTGTATTTATTGTACTGTTATTATTGTTCTGTGTTAGTGAATTTAACAACAAAAAAAACTTACATAAAGACTTTAAGGTATTTACTCACAAATTGGCTCTCCTGCATCTATGTTTACTAGAAAGTCCTTTAGTTCCTCAAACACAAAACCTCCTGTCACAATAAATCTAATCGCAACCCAAGCCTAATGTACTAAGATCAAGATCAGCAGAGGTTGGAGGTGTGTGATTCTATATGGTTGTTGTAATTTTATATTTAAAAAGACGGGCATTTTGTTATTAATCAGGGATATAATCTCTATTTTAAAAAAAAACAATGGCTACAGGAATGTCATGTTCCATTCCATTTATACCACTTTTCAGACTTATACTGTTTTCATTATGTATTAGAGGGGAAATATGAAACATTTGCCAGTTAGTTTACAATGGACCACATGTGGGACTAAAGAGTTTTACTCCAATCATTGATCAGATCTTCAAAAAAAAGCCCCTCTGCAGAAATAGACAGGAAAAGAAATCTATTCTGTACAAGACACTGCACAGCACTCAACAGATAGAAGGGTGAGAAAAACAGACTTTCACCCAAAGAAATCCATAGTCCACAATAAGGTTTAAACGGTACCCAGATGGCAACACAAGGAGCCGGAGCAGCACTGACACCTGCCATAAGTGCTAAAGACCCAAAGTAACTGCCACTGTCCTGAGAATTCCCAAGGGAGGAGGTTTGGCTTGGCCTTGCATCTCTGCTGCCTAGAGACACAGTAGTACATATATATTGAAGGAACAACTAAATTAATAAATGCCTTTGACTACTACATACATATGCCTACTACTACTTTCATATGTGCATATGTATGTAGTAGTCAAAGGTATTTACATACTTCATACAAAAAGATGACTGTGTCTTAAAAGATCAGCCTTTCTCTACAGAGAAAACCATGAGAATTGAAAAAGCAGAGGGAGAAAGAGAGAAAAGACAAGAAGAGGTGAGTATCAGAAGCAACAGGGGAGGGAATAGGAGCAACCAGGACCCGGCAAGGGCATATGGAAAGCTGAGAATGCCACAAGGGAAGGAAAGGGAGGAAGTGAGGCAGGAAAGGAGCTACCCACACAGCACCAGGGATCCCACAGTCGCAGTTAAGTCAAGAAGGCTTTAGCCTCCTCTGGGACTTCTAGTTACACTATTTGGCCTCCTGCACCACCTCATGTGCATTCATCCTGCCCATGACACCACAGTAACTCAGTAAGTGCATAAACCATGGACTGCAGTTCCTCAGAACCGCTTATCTGAGACAGCATGCTGGTACTTCCTGAATGGCAGCCTGGCATTCTGAGATTACACTCTTCATGTATGGTGCTAGAATCGGTCCTCTCCTTTATGAAATGAAACGGATAGTACACATTAAGACATATTTTATGAAATTTTATTGCTGTCCTTACTTTCTAAAATCCCCTCTCGCTCTTTTCCCTACACCGTTCAATAAACCCAAAGTCTCATAACCACTAGAGTGTGCCACATCTTAAAAGATTTTTTATTAAAAGCTAAACAGTTTAAAATGTGAGTATGAAAACCCTTACCTAACTTGAAAACTATTACGTAAAATGTTTTGTTCTCCAGAGATTTTAGATAAAAATAGGTTTTATTACTCCTTTGGGTAAAGAATGTCATTATTAAATTTAAAAAAAAAAGCAGATCAAAACTCAGCACCTGTTCTATAACCTCATTTTGGAAAATATGTGGGAACGAGTGTCATCACGTGAATACATATATATAATGCATGTATACATGTAGGGAATTACACACAACAAATTCAGCAATGGTTATTTCTGTGTAGTGAGATTTCCTCTTATTTCTACTCTCTTCATAAGTAGAAATTACTTTTATAAACAGAAGAATTCTACAAATATGAAAAATAAATGTTTTTACTTTGAAAAATAAATGTGAGAAAAAATAACATGAAAAAATATTTGTTATCAACTCCATGAAGAAACAGCAAGTTTCCACCACGGCCAGTGGCCCTCTAAGTGAAGCATGGTTTTCTGCCCTACATACCAAGCCTTTAGACAAGGATCTCTTTATAAGTGCTCTGTTACTTAATACATCCATTTACATTATTACCATAAAGATGGCTTTTCCAAAATAAAGCTTTCAATCTCTAGGGTCCCTGCAGGGTAATAGGAAGCATTCAGCAGATTACTGTTACTGTAATATGTTTTATTACACTTAATGACACAGATACTTCATAGTACTGGGATTTTTGTAGTTATTTAAAAATGTATCTCCTATAAAAATATATCTACTGAAAACACATCTCCCATAAAATATGTAAGTAAAATATTCATGCAACAGATTATATACTATACATGAACATAAAAAACAAAACACCTTTTAAACTATTCTAAGCAATGTAGTTCCATTTAAAAACAAAGTATTTTAAGTAATGTGAAGATTCTTCATTCTAAAAAATAATAATATCTCAGTCTAAGAAAGGGATACACCCAGTCCATTTGTCAACAAACTCCCTCTGAGTACTAAGGATGTAGAGATGAACTAGATGCAATGCCTTCTCTCCAAAAGCTTACTATACATTAGAAAAACAAACAAATGAGTTCAATAAATGGTTCAAGTATATGATGAAGATGATGAAAGTATGTATGTGGTTCTGAGAGGGCACAAAGAATAAAAATGGTTGTCCTACCTAGAAGGGTGGGGGCAGAAAAGTTTCTTAGATGACTTTTTTCACAATGCAGTTATTATTTCCTAAAAATAAGTTATGAAAGTATCTATTTCTTTTACTAAGCATCTAGAAATATAGAAGAGAGTGTCAAGGGCACAGTCATAGAGATAAATTAATTTAAAAAAAGTCTCGGCTGAGCCAACAGCGCTAAGCGGCCATCCAATCATCTCATTCACTGCACGTCATTTTTGAGCACTTATTAGGTTCTGTGCAAGGTGCTGAATAAGATGTGGTCCCTCATGTTTAACGACCTTACAGCCCACTAGCAAAGAGAAGCAGGAATAAATAATATAATTTGATATGTGCTATAATGGGATGCATTGCAAAGGGCTACAAAGGCACAGATGATGGCACAGTTAACTACACATTGAGGGAAGGTTTAAGAAACAAGGAGCCAGCCACATGTGAGCTCCGTAGGACAGGAAAGAGAATGCATTCATTGGAATTTTCTAAGGCAGAATGATGTATCAAGACTAAGTTAAGTCCTTTGCAGTGTTACTTCATCTAATCTTCAGGATTATTTTATGAAATAGGTATTGTTCCCATTCCCGCCTGGGTATTGTTCTAGGTGAGGTACGTGTGGTTATAGAATGAAGTAACTTGCCTAAAGCCAAACTAATAATAACTGGTGAATTAGGTTTTGAAAGCAGATCAGAAGTCTTACTTGGCTGCCTCTGCTTTTCCCAGAACAGATAAGCAATAAACATAAGGCTTACTTTGATCTGTGTCTTAGCTGGGTGGCTCTTTAGTTTCCTGAAACCTGACCTCTTCAAGAATCTCCTTAGGTCTTTCAACTATTCTTTCTCCATAAGATTCCTTTTTTTATATTCATACAATTTCAGCATACTTAATATATATATCAGCAGGCATTTGTAGCTCACTAAAATTATCTCTTCTTCCTCACTTTTCAAGGAACTCAATCCTGCACTAAACACATTACAAAGTAAAGCTCAAGGCTCAAGGTTTGATATTTTCAATAATTTGAAACAGTTACACATGGATAGAAATACACTTGCTACACAGACTACAAGCTTCAACACTTAGGAAACCCACTGAAAATTAACAGGATATGAGAAGTGAAAACATGGTACAGTGCAGCCACAAAGTATATCCATGGTATACTTTGTAGCCACACGTCAGGAGGAAGTTATCTTTATGCACCCCTCACCACTGCATGCAAATTTGATATTTTCTCTACACGCTTTTGGAAAATGTGCGAATAACTAAATCATCAACACAGTACTTGCAAATTGCTTTTAGGCCTTCAACTCTTAACAGGGAGAACATGAGAAGTTTCTCTTCCACGTGCAAAGTGAAATGTTACACCTTATAAAGTCTAGACTTTGAGGAGGCCATACCATATCAGACCCATATTCAATCCACTAAATCTGCTGCCAAGATCACCGTAAACCATGAGAGCATGTTGATAAGTGCAGTCCAGTTACAGACGGATCACTGCCTGTAAACCACAACTGAAGCATGCTAAAATAAGCAGTGTGATTGATACTGTATTTTTGTAAATGGTCCTATAAATGATCTTCTGAAATAGCTATCCTCACCAGGACACGGAGAAGATATGCTCAGTTAACCGAGGTTATTGCATCACAATAGGGACTTTGTGGTCTCTGTGAACTTACCAGACATATCTTATACAAAACTATTTGTGGTAGTGGTGTATAATTTTTAATTATACAAGAAAATAGTGTCCACAAGTTATTTCTTTACTCACTCAGTCTTCAGTTGTTAATGAATGCATTTCCTCACCTTGTATGTTTTACATAAATAAGATTTTTATAAAGAGACTCAGTAATAACTGTGTCACCCACTTCCACATAAAATCAAACAATTGGCAATAAGATACGCCAAGCTGTACTTACTAAAGATTACTGGACTGTAAATATAAATCAGACCACCATGGAAAGATATGGCTATAAATGCTGACAGTATAGCAAGGGAAAAATAATTTACACCAGCTGGGGAGCTGCTATGTCCCAGGTATTGTAGCTGACAATTTACCTATGTGATTAAAAAGCACTAGGAAGCAAATAATTTCTGGTCTGTGTCCCATAACCTACTAGTTTAAAATTATTGGTTGGTGGTTCCTAAATTATACACCAAGGTATCCTGGAACACCACAGCAAACTCAGAGACACTACAGGATATTTTAAATTTTCACCAAAAAATCACAAGAATATTCAGCATCTGATACTGCGTGAATTACTAGCTCAAATTACTGTGTAGTTTTAACATTAGATCCCACTAAGTTCCTTTCAATGGTGTATCTTTGTGAAGCTGGATATTCAGCAGATGCAGTGGTTAACAACTAAACATGGTACAACAATCAATGTAAAACAAAAAATGAGGGTGTGGTGGTGTGTAATCTTATTCCAACATTTGAGAAGTTATGTAGTGCCCAACAGGCACACACATCCCATTAGTAATAATTGTGGGTATTTAAGAATAAAATAAAAATAAAAACATTTTTCCTTTCAATGTACTTGTATTATTTTCTTTCAACCAACTACTATGTTGTTGGGACATAAATATTTATTAAATTGCTTAGAGATAACTACTTAAAAACAAAACTGGGCTGGACACGGTGGTTCACGCCTGTAATCCCGGCACTTTGGGAGGCCGAGGCGGGTGGATCACCTGAGGTCAGGAGTTCAAGACCAGCCTGGCCAACATGGTGAAACCCCGTCTCTACTAAAAATACAAAAATTAGCCAGGCGTGGTGGCACGCACCTGTAATCCCAGCTACTCGGGAGGCTGAGGCAGGAGAATTGCTTGAACCCAGGAGGCAGAGGTTGCAGTTAGCCAAGATTGTGCCACTGCACTCCGGCCTTGGCTACAAGAACAAAACTCCATCTCAAAAAAAAAAAAAAAAAAAAAATCTGTTATTGTTTTGGCCTGCAAAATAAAAAAATAAAAAAATAATTCAGAGAAATATTAACCATGCCTTAAACTAAGAAAGCTTAAGAACTTCTGCTAAAGATGAATTCTAACTTTCCAAGCTAAAAGACAGGAGGCTGGACCAAGGGTCTCTACAGACTTTGCCTAGTTTTCTGTGCTAAGTTTCTAAAGTGATTAAAAGGCCATCTGTGATTGAATGTACAATATCTTTTTACATTATCAGTGTAACAGACGGAGATGTAATTGTTTCAATTTTTTTAATCTTACATTGACTTTATTCATCTTCCATTCTGTGTCATTTGTCTACATATGATGATTGCTTTGTAAGCAATTATATAATGTTTCACATTCTGGAAGAATAACGTATCTATTTTTGGTACCATCCCCTGTTTTCTGCCCTTTCACTATTGCCATGCACCTAAGTACCGCTAGATAGTCTTATGTAGGAGTTTTTTAGGTAATTTTCTCCATAATATGCATTTATTCTTTACATTGACTTATGATTTTGTTTTGTTCTTTTACATATTTTAGAATAACCTGAGGTCCTACATGTTTAAACCTTTAAGAAAATATTTATGAAGTCATACAAAGTATGACACCTGCCATGAGGATATAAATCATATCTATGTATCAAGAAGAGAGGGGAAGGAGAGCGAAGGCCAGTGGGATACAAATAAAATTAAAGAATTAAAAAAAAAACCTTACAGACTTATTTGTACAGTCTCTTGATATAAGGCAACTCGTTTATCTATATCCATACCCGTATTTGCCATAACAAATAGGGAACCTAATAATTTCCCAGCCATGGATACTGATGTTATTATACCAAAGGATAAATCCCAATGGCTAACATTGCTAGATTATTAAACTAGGTTTTGGTTAAACCATAAAGGCAGAATTGAAATGAGATAATCTGCTAGTGTGAAACAAATAATTTTAAGGACTAGGAAGGGCTTGAAATGTATCTCCAGCCTTCTCAACAAAGTCAGGCGACACAAAAAGAAAAGAAAAAAATTGAAGTTAAGACATGGGAATGTGCTATAGAGAAAAAAATGAGGTAGCAGGATATTTGATTTTTAAAAAAAATCTGAGCAGTTGGTTCGTAAGAAAAAAGCACCTTAAATCTTTCAGAAGAAAACCAGCAGCTCCAAAAAGGATTCAGACAGCAGGAAGCTTCTGCAGCTGTAACAAACGTTTGACCCAAGTAGACCAAATAATCTTTGAAGTAATGAATGTAAAACAAAGCTATAAAAAATACCATATTTGCCAGAAGTGTGCTACTCAATCCCAGACTTCCTAGTCATTCCCAAATGTGACCTCTGAGGGTACAAGCAGAAAGTAGAATGGAATATGAGGGCTGTGGAAGCAGAGAGACCTGCATTTGACCTCCAACTCTATTATTCATAAGCTGCAAGATGCCAGATAAATGATAAAATCTCTCTAACCTCAGGTAGAAATGATAACAATACCATTCTCACAGGGTGGCAAAGACAGTAATAAGGGCATTCACCTAAGATACTCACTACAGAAGCTGACTATGCATCTTTATCCCCACTGCATGATTTTCACCAAAAACTAACAAAACTGAGTCCTCCCCTTTACATTTGTTGAAAAACTCCATCTACCAGAAATTCCTATCTTAACATTCCCCAGCCATCTTAAATTAAGCATGGCTAAAATTAATTTATATATCCTGAGAACTGACACCTCCATTTGTGTAAATAAATTAATCTGCCTCACCTCCCACACTTATGGCCTTGAAGTCATTCTTGACCCCTTGTTCTCTTGGTCACACCCAATCCATCAGCAGCTCCTCTCAACTCTCTGCCGCCTGCCTCATACTAACCCTTTGCCTACCATTCCCATGCCCTCATCGATCTGCAGGTGGATGCTCTAACACTTGGTCTGTCTGTCCTTGGTTTCTTCTTGGCTAACCTATCCTACCCATTACCTGTTCTATAACTTTCCACCTTACGTGTTCCATCATTTCCTCTTCCTCCTCCATCAAACATCAGTTCCCAAAAGAGCTTGTGGAATTGCCTCCACTCAGGGCCACTAAGTAGACACTGGCCAAATGACCCTTTTGTATCAATCAGAAAAGGCACCCTTCCTTCCTTCCTCAATTGAGTTAAAATGCTGATTTTGTTAAAGAATGCCATGTTACTGCTAGATGCCAAGCTGTCACTCTAGATAAATGTATATGTATGATGTGATTGAATGATGTCCAGCAGGTGGGTACCAAACATGAACAGTCTTACATAAGAATGATGTCTTCATTTCCTTGGTTCTTTTCTAGTATGCATCTCACCATCTACATTATCCAACTGAAACAAAAATCACCAATGACCTCTCAACTGCCAAATCTGATGACTGAATTTTTTTATTTCTTTTCTTATTTGACTGCTCCATGTTTCTGCACTGTGGTCACTGTCTTTTTCCACAGTCTTCAGATAATATTTTCTCTCGCATTTATTTCTGCCCCCAACCACCTTTTGCCTCCTGCCCTTTCTGTTCTATAAATGTTACTCAACTTCATTTATGCACACATTTATTCATTCAGCAAATATCTGAGTACCTCCTATATAGCAAGGTGATATTCTAGGCACTTGGAATATAGATCAGTAAACTAAAAATGCATAGAAGAAAAATTTCTCTACCATCATGAGACTTTCTCTTTTGGTTGTAAGAGGGTGGAGAGAGAGGCACACAATAATGAACTTATTAATTACATGTAATTATCATTATATTCAATATTTATTGATAAATAGTATAGCATGGTTATATGCAAGTGAGGGAAATAGTTATTTTAAATAGGGTACACTAGTTAAGTTTCATCGTGAAGGTGACATTTAAGCAAATGCTTGAAGTAAATAGGAAATATCTGAGGGATGAGCATTCCAGATAGAAGAAAAACCCAGTGCAAAGCCTTAAGGAAGAAATCTTCCTGGGATAATCAAGGAATATCAAGGAGCCAAGGTGGCTTGAGAAGTCAGATTATCTATCCAAAACTGTTATAAAACGTATACAAGTCTGTGGCATCTGGCAGGAATGAGATCATTTCCATATTTTATACAGGACCTTTGTGTATTGCACAACCTGATAAGTCAGCCTTACCTAGAATTCCTGCTCCTCCATACTTGCCTTAGGTTGCCCTTCACTTCATACAACACTTTCTCAAGGAAGATTTCCCATCCCAAATCATGGTCATCTTCAAATTCTCTAAACTCCTGTTTGCACATGGTTAAAGACTGGTATATGCGACCATATATTTACATGTATTTGTTCTTTCTAGCTATGTGTCTTGCTAGCTCTCTAGAGCCATAATGCTTCCCCAATGCCTGTCAACATGCCCTATACATAGTAGACGCATGGTAGCTGTTCATGGAAGCCACTGCTAAAGACCTCTGACATCTTAAAAAAAAAATCTAGAATACTTTTTATGAATGAAACTTTACATTGCCGCCCAGATTGCAAACCTCTGAGCCAATATTCCACAAAGACATGGGAAATACTTTAAAAGGCACATTTATATATCACATTGATTTTTTCAGTTGATTCAATTTTATTGATTTTAGGAAATAATTTAATCATCTGTATTTCATTTCAGATAATTAAGTTTTGCTGCTGGCTTCAATATTGCTTTCTAAGACATAAAATCTTTTATCTTCCTAATAAAACTAAGCCATTTCTAAAAGAAAAAAGTATTCTATTCTAGTTCGAAAATGTTAAAGATACATGTAATAATCAAAAAACTAACAAATAAATTCAAAGTCAAGCAGGACTGCCCATGTAAACACTAGATAAAAGCTGGTATTTGTAGAATTGCTTTCAACACAAGTGAAGAGTCTATTAAATAAGGTCAGAAGAAAAGGGCACCACCAGAATGTTGAGATTACCAAGGAACTATGCCTATATTGTAAAAGAAAAATCTCCTAAATTTAAAGTTGCTCATCATTTTCCAATTACCTAAGGTCTTCCTGCCAATGATGAAATCCTTATTACTGGCAGATCCACTGATGAGCCCCCAAGGAGGAGATCTTCCAGCATTCCCTGTTTATCACAGCCACTTACAGAAATGCAGAAGGCTTGTAACTGTAGCCAGAAGCCACAACCCTAAGCCAAGGCTTGTTTTGTTTTGTTTTGTTTTTAAGAGACAGAGTTTCACTCTGTCACCCAGGCTGAAATGGCCAGCAAGGAACACATGTCAACATAAGCTTCACAACTGGGAAGTCTTGTATAAATTAACAAATCAGGCCAGGCGCAGTGGCTCACGCCTGTAATCCCAGCACTTTGGGAGGCCGAGGCGGGCGGATCATGAGGTCAGGAGATCAAGACCATCCTGGTTAACACCGTGAAAGCCCGTCTCTACTAAAAACACAAAAAATTAGGCAGACGTGGTGGCAGGCACCTGTAGTCCCAGCTAC
The DNA here is from genome assembly GCF_028885625.2 of Pongo pygmaeus. Classification (NCBI taxonomy): domain Eukaryota; kingdom Metazoa; phylum Chordata; class Mammalia; order Primates; family Hominidae; genus Pongo; species Pongo pygmaeus. The sequence goes on along the minus strand of NC_072373.2, from coordinate 121,771,521 downwards.
TCGGGAGGCTGAGGCGGGAGAATGGCGTGAACCCAAGAGGCAGAGCTTGCAGTGAGCCGAGATCGCACCACTGCACTCTAGCCTGGGTGACAGAGCAAGACTCCATCTCAAAAAATAAAATAAAAATAAAATAACGGATCATCTCTAAATACTAAATACCTTAATGATTTTTTATGATCACAATAGAATGGAATGAAAAAGGGAGAAAAGCAGGGAGAGAAGGAAGAAGGAAAGAAGGAAGTGTAAAATGAAAGAGGTAAAGTCTCTAGAGACCCTTGGTCCAACCTACTGTTCTCTGGCTTGGAAAGTTAGAATTAATCTTTAGCAGAAGTTCTTAGGCTTTCTTAGTTTAAAGCACATTTAATGTTTATATGAAGCATGGGTAGAGGTCTCTTATATGATTGAGGATTAAGGACTCTCAATGCAAAAGGGCCTAAGTGTTAAAACCATCCTGAATTTTTATATCTCCACAACAACTTTCTGGTATCCAGTTACCAGAGAAATGGAAGTAAGCAAAAAGAATTCAGGAAGAAGCAAAATACAAGTCAGAAAAGGCCATGGACCATGCAATCGGACTCGGAAATTACATTTCTTGGAATTTTCCCTGAAGAATAAAAGGGCACATACAAAGTTTTAGTCAAAAAGATGCACAGCAAATTACTGATATAATAGCAAGAAGTTAGAAACTATCTAAATTGTCTAGCACTGGGTGCTTATTTAATAAATCCAACAATAGAATTCTAAAGAGCCATTCAAAAAGATGTTGACAATATCGTGATAAAAGCAGCTTACCAAAAATATTCATATATTCTTTTTTAACACAAAAATTTTAAGATACATGTATAACTGCTATCATTTAAATATGTCCCCCAAAGTTCATGTATTGAGAACTTAATCCCCAATGCAACAGTACTGAAAAGTAGGAACTTTAGGAGGTGATTAGGTCATGAATGTTTTGCCTTCAAGGATGGATTAAAGCTGTTATGGAAAGAGTGGACTCATTACCATGAGAGTAGTTGTCATAAATGCAAATCTGACCCGTCTTGCTCTCGTGTGCGTGCACTCTCTCTCTCCCTCTCACACACACACGCTCTCTCTCTCTCTCTCTCTCTCTCATTCTTACTCTCTTGCCTTTCCACCTTCCACCATGGTATGATGCAGCAAGAAGGTCCTCACCAGATGCAGCCCTTTGATCTTGGGCTTCTCAGTCTCTAGACTATAAGAAATACATTTCTGTTCTTTAACAATTACCCAGTCTATGTATTCTGTTACAGCAGCAGAAAACAAACAAAGACAGTAACAGAGTTTAGAAAGATATGCATTATACTAAATCAAGTGATAAAAGCAAATTACCAAACAGCATATATCTAGCTATGGTCCTGATTAAGTGTTCAGTTGTAAGTAGCATATGTGTGTTGAGGAATGAATTTGAAAGGATGCTGCAGGGGATATTATCTGTTGACGGCAGAATTTTCAACATCATCCCTATACTTTCAAGCTCTTTCACAGTGCCTGGAAGCCTGGAAACTACATTTCCCAGATTCCTTGTAGGCAGGATTTTGGCTTAGGTTCTGTGGATGAAAGGCACTCATGTGAAAGTAAGAACACTGGAGAGAAGCAACCATATTCTTCCCCCAGCAGTGGCTGGTAGAAGTGGGGATAGATGTTAGGGTGATGTATACATGGCTTCTGGGTAAAGCTCCTGATAGTCACCCACTGTAGGGCTATAGGTGGCTGACATCATAGGTGGTGGCTTCCTACGATTCCACCATTTCTTGATATCCTCAAAGGAAGATCGGTTATTACCAATCTTCCTTCCCTATATCAATGCTCTTCCTGCTAAAATCCTTGTGGCAATTTATCTTTTCCTGTTTTAGCTTAAAAAAGAAATGATCTCTAGTATGTGAGGTGACAAGTGACCTTTTTATTCTTATTAACATTTTCTGGCTTTTTAAAACAAATGTGTACTGCATTTGTAATATGAGAGGAGGTTTTGAGATTTTTAGTTCACTCTTCAGGCCTTTGGTGAGCACTCAATTATGCATACTTTTCTTGCACAATTTTAAAAACATTGATTACCTGTTTTCCATGTTGAAAGGACTACTGAAGAAAATGTAACAACAGGAGTAAGATGTGACCGCTGATAGAAAAGGAGTAAGAAAAAGCAGTTGTTTTTTAAAATTTACATCACCATCACCCAACACCCCCACCCCACTCAAACACACACACACACACACACACACACACAATATAAAACATATTCTGGAAGTATTCAGTGTAGGGAGAAACTTCTCTACCTCAGCAAAATAACAAATGCTTGCTACATAAGTACAACTGCTATTCATATTAATTATTCCATTAAATTATATACTTTACATCCTGTTAAAGACATGAGGGAAAAGATTTGATAGATTGATGTTCCTATGAATAACTGAAAGAAAAATATTTATCTGCTATCTAAAAATAACTTTTTCAGAGTAATTCATGTGTTGCCTTTTATTTTAGAAACTTTTCACTGAGTAACATCTTTAAAATTTTTCATTCAGTGGTTATACTATCTTGTTCATTTCTAAGACTCTTAGCAAAAAGAGGTATGGTGCTGATTAAGTGGACATTTAACACATAGAAAACTATTCTCCAAATGGTTAAAAACGAAATATGAGTACCTCATAGCTCTTCCATCTACTCCAAAAGCAACTATCATATAAGTAAAAAATTATTATATGAGTATTTACTTCAATAGACTTTATAATAGCAGTTAACTGCACTAAAGGATTTTAAATCAATAAAAGTTAAATGAAAGATGAGTAGACAATGGAAAAAAAATGGTCACAATTTTTCCCGAGCTTTATATTTCCATTATCAACAATAAGTTTAAAAACCTGCTGAACCCATTTTAATCCAATTGGTACAGATTAATGACAAATTCCATACCCATCACATACAGCAAAGTATAGAATTGGCAATTTTATTTAAAACATGGGAAATTCCCTAAAAACTCATGGTGTAATCTTATTTTTCTTGCTGCATTTAACAAATTACCAAGTCTATATAATTATAAACTCAGTTTTAACCTCTCAGGATTCTTCCAGGTAGTTTGCAATGATTCCTTCAAATATCATAATGTAATGCAGGTATCCAGACTCTCTGCCATGTATAGATGTTCTTTAATTGTGTTATCTTCTTTATGGGAAGGTGGGAAAATCTTTCTAATCAGTGAAGAATACATTAAATATTTCATAATAATATTTTCTTTCAACTATCAAGCTTGCTCAGCTTCACATTCCAAATCGGTTACAGGTTATTTGAACAATGAAATTAAGAAGTGGCAGACATCAGTCGAATCCAAGTTAATAATGAAAATAGTTATCATTATTGATAATATTGAGCAATTACTATGTGCAGACACTATGCTAGCACACTGCATGAATTCTTCATTTAATCCTCACAACAACTCTACAATAAAAGCATGATTATCCTCATTTTACAGAAGAGGAAATGAACTTGAAGAGGTTATTCTGAATGCCCAAGATTACACAGCTACTAAGAGATATCAGTGGAATTTGTATCCAGGCCTATCTAATTCCAAGGCCTTACCAATACCCAATCTAAGCTTTTCCATACATGGATAAGAACATAAAAGCAAAAATAAACATCTGCCATGGGTCATCAGTTATTAAAACAAACATAGGAACATAAGTGATAAAATCCCCTCTTCCGTGTCCTGAAGAAGACAACCACATATTTTTCACTCCAAGAAGGAAGCTTTCAGACGATTCTTCAGAATTTAGTAAGTCAATCTACATAGAATATTATATGCTATTTGTTTTCACTAAGCTACATGATTAAAAGCCCCAATTAGCATTGCTGCAGTGACAGGTGACAGCAAGGGAAAGGCCAAAAGTACAATAATTGAAGGTCACAATAATGACCCTGATTCCAGGATAAGGTCAAAATCAATTCAGTTTGCTGTATTTCATCACAATGGATTTTAAAACACATAATACTAATAACATAAGGTTTTCTTCTCAAGTTTGAAAACTTTAAAATCTCAGCTTTTAAAGGGTAGGCTTGAGGCCATGCATGGTGGCTCATGCCTGTAATCCCAGAACTCTGGGAGGCCAAGGCAGGCAGATCACCTGATGTCACGAGTTTGAGATCAGCCTGGGCAACATGGCAAAACCCCATCTCTACTAAAAATACTAAAATTATCCGGGCATAGTGGCACATGCCTGTAATCCCAGCTACTCACGAGGCTGAGACAGGAGAACCGCTTAAACCTAGGAAGCGGAAGTTGCAGTGGGCCGGGATCACACCATTGCACTCCGGGCTGGGCCATCTGAAGAGCAAGACTCAGTCTCATTAAAAGAAAAAAAAAAGCAAGGTAGGCTTGAGTCATAATCTCTCTCTATTCAACACCACCAGACAAATAAAATATTACTCAATTGCTTATTATCCTAAAAATAAAGCAGACTCCCTTCGCCTCCCAACTTCTAATAGCACATAAGGTTAGAAATTTTAAACAGTTATTTTCCTATTACGAAAGAGTATTTCCAAGCTTCTAAAAGTTGGAAAATACAAAGAAGCATAAATTAGAAAATAAAAGTTACCTGTAACCTTACTAACATTAACATGTACATATCTGTGTATTGTACTCCTTTGTTTTTTCTTTCTTATGAGCTATGTATAAAACATAAGCTTAATACAAGTAACTTGCAGACAAAGAAATAATGAGTTCAACACAGGAGAAAAATTCAAAATGACAGTAGGTCACCCATGTAGCGATGCCTAATAGAATAAAAATGCTCTGTCTCCCATAAACACAGTTGGAGGCAGACAAATTTTGAATGTGTTATATAGCGGGGTATTAACCCACTCTGAAAATGATTTAAATCATTTTTAAATCTACAGAATAATTAAGATAGATAAATAAAACGTAAGTCAAGTCATTTAAAGGTATGCTCAGTATTTTCATTATATTTTAAGAGAAAACGTTCTATGGGACAACGGGCCACCATAGAGACTGCTGCTAGAGCAAGAAAAGTAGCACTATTATCTGCCAGGGCAGAATTAACTGTTAGCAAATTGGCCAAGTGAGAAAGAAACAGGTTCTCAACTGGGATATAACATCAAGGGGAATGTAAAAATGAAAGTTCGTATCAGCCTGTGTTTAAACACTCTGACCCACAAATTTAGCACACACAATTGGACAGGTCCTTTAGATTCCTCTGTCCATCAGTTACATTATCTAGAAGCAAACACAATAGACTTACTGAAAACAGCACTAATTTAAACAAAAATGTAGTGAATATAGATAAAAGTGTCAAGTACCATGATGTAGTAATGACACAGAGCAGCCAGGCAGGGACTACACGACTTGGAAGTTTAAAAGAAAGTAAATACCAAGTGTTTTTTGTTTGTTTGTTTGTTTTTGTGTGTGTGTGCGTGTGTGTTTACGTTAGTTTCCTATGAAGAATGAAAGCTTTGTGAAATTTGTAGAACATACACAAAACATACCTATGACTATCATTTTCTAAAAAGCAGACATTTGACAAAAATCTCTTTCTGACACAAAAAAATAACAACTTCAAAGGCAGACTAATGTTTTCAAAAGAGAATCTATCAGTTAAAAAATACTAAACAAAACTACTGCTGTTTTATTTTGTAATTTTGAGGAAGAAACCTCCAATAAGCTCAGGTTTTAAAAATGCATAAGAAAATACCACCAAGGGCAGATAGTGATTAATATTTAATATTTGCATCACTGATTTTTTTCCCTAACAACCCTATACCAGCAACTTAAAGGCTTATCCTCTGATTTTTGAAAAGGACTTAGAAAATAAAATTGTAAGAGTATGAAAGGCATGTGTTGAGAGTGGACAGGACCCCAGGACTCTGGCCTGCTGGGACAAATGGTAGAGAGAAAAGCCTGAGATCCAGTTTCCCAACCTATCATTCTGGCTTCTCCACCTACACTACTCTCTCCCTTCTCTGATCTCTCACTTCACAATATTAAGCACTAGATCTAAAATTACATCTAACATGTAAGTTAGATCTCATTTTCTTAAATTTTTTCTTACCAAAATATTAACTAGCTCCTCCAGGTCAGGGACTAGATACCTGCATCTGCACCTCTTCTGGAACAGCAGGTGCACTACTAGGCAACTGCAAACTTGGTTGACCCTTAGGAACCACATCTCTCTAGCAGATTCCTTTATGAAAAAGAAGTCTCAACTACTCATCTCTGGTTGAACTGAAAAAAAAAATCTCAGACACTTTTTCCACAACCACACTTTCCACAGCATCCAAACCACTTGGTACAGTGGCCATATCCTTAGGATCAAGGAAGTCAACATGCCTATTTCTAATCTCTCTCCAGGACTAATATGAAGATGGCAATCTCATGTTTATACTACCTCTAAACTAAGCTATCGTAATGTTTTTCATGTAGGTTTTTTAAAAACTATAAATAAATTATATCCTATCAAGAGCACAAAGACTGTCTTTTCTTTGTAGAGTCCATACTGTCTACAGCAATCCATATCTATATTTAATGTTTTTAATTTTTAATCATATTTTAAATGGTTCTGGCATCAGATTATACAAACCAAAAGCAAAGGAAATGTTTAAGATGAATTCCACAAGCTAATGTTCTCCAGAGAAGTGTCAGAAGCCCACAGACATAAAATGCCCATATGGAAGATGTAGTCAATTTAAGTGTGAACTATCCAGTCTGATGGTCCTCTGGCATGCCATTGTGCCCAGAGTGTATACACAACCAAGAGTACAAAATTGAAAGTACACTGCTAATCACTCATAGCAACAGCAATAAAAATTTTAAATGCTCTAAATTATAATCAGATAAATGGAAAAATATGTTCCTTTCCCATAACAAGAACTCAATTTATGAGGCAAAAGGAAGGAAATGCATTGACCTTAAAAGTATTCACAAATTTCCAAGGACAAATTCCAAAGATGATCAGGGCTTTTAAATAATCATGAAATACATAAGTACACAAAATAATCTCTCTTTCTCAAAATCATAATATTTGAGTTCTCCAGCCCAATGCTGTCAACACAGTTATACACCAACCTATAAACAGGAATCATCAACCTTGGCAGAGTGGAGTATTAAGGAGGCACTAACAAAAATTTTAATTTACAACTTCACAAATTATTATTATTTATTATTATTATTATTTTGAGGTGGAGTCTCACTCTGTTGCCCAGGCTGGAGTGAAGTGGCATGATCTCAGCTCACTGCAACCATCGCTTTCCAGGTTCAAGCGATTCTCCCGCCTCAGCCTCCCAAGTAGCTGGGATTACAGGCACCTGCCACCACGTCCAGCTAATTTTTGTATTTTTAGTAGAGACGGGGTTTCACCATGTTGGCCAGGCAGGTCTCAAACTCCTGACCTCAGGTGATCCACCCACCTTGGCCTCCCAAAGTGCACAAATTATTTTTAAGACTTCAGATGGTTGGTTTTTATATAACTGCAAATGTCTTATTGTTTATATACAAACATACAAAGAGATGATAGGCAGACAGATGACAGAGAGATGAATGTAAATGGCTAATGAGTAGAGAAACCCCAGCAATAGAGGGGACAAACTCAACTGTGCCAGCAAAGCCAGACAGAAATGTACCCATGAGAAAATTCAAAGGGCAGCTGACACAAGAACCTCAGTTTTATCTTGCAACAGTGATGTGCAATAAACATTACTGGGCCCTGCCTTCTGGAGCTCACAGCCTGGTTGCTCCTGCCTTCCCTGTGGCAGGGCACTAGAGTCACACGAGTTGGCACCGAGTCCTAGCTTCAGCCATGTGATTTATAGGTGAATTATTTGAGTCCTAATGCCATCACTCCTCAATGAGGATTAAACAATTTCTCTCCCATAAAATTAGCTTGAGGATTAAGTGAGCCAATGCCCATGAAAGCAATCCATAACCTGTCATGCACAACGCAAATGGGAAGTATCTCTGTTCTTAGAGAAGACTGTGCCTCCTCCAGCTGCCTTTCTCCAGTGTGCCATAATGTTTGGAAAACACTGAGGTTTTCAGTTATAATTAGGAAGTACAAACTCTATAATTAAATTTACTTCAAGCCTCAATCAGTAGTGGGCTAATTTTAGTGCTTACTTAGTAGGCATGGTCCTATGGCCAGCACTCTACTAAATACTGTGGGAGACAGAAAAGAAAAACAAGATTTGGTCCTTTTGCTCCAGAAATTAAAAGTCTCACTAGGGAACAAAATCAGCACACATAAAGCAGCAGCAAGGCCTGGAGGCTAGCACAGGACTAAAGGGCAAACCCTGCAGGTGGAACTTACTTTGAAAACTAAAGGGAAGAACTCATTTTTTATTTTAATTGGCCAAAAGTTTGTGGAAGGCATTACAGAGAGAGAGAGCCTAAAGACAGGTATAAAGGTAGGAATGTATCTGTAGGCCCAACTAGGAACTCACTTGAATAGTGAGGGGTTAAAAGGAGCAGAAATTTTTCAGACTATGGAGAACCCAAATACCAAGAAAAGATTTTTAAACTTAATCCAATAGGCCCAAAATGTAAACTAGTCAGTTTCCAAAGTCAAACAAAATTATCACCATGAAAAACTGTGGTAATAGGAAGAGTCTCAAAGAAAATAAGACTGACTAGAAAAGGTTTAATGAGATGCAAAAGCCTCAATCAGTAGTGGGCTCATTTCCAAATCTTAATTCCTTGCCCCAGTTTTTAATGCAAACCCAAAAACACAGGAGCCAAGAGAAACAAATTTAATTTCTGATAAACCAGGTGCAAGTTATGACTATCACCCGCATGTGATTTACTGGCTGGAAGTAGCACAGGTCTCAGGTGAAGGATTTGGAGACCAGACAGAGGCAGGTTCCAATCCTATGTGAACCTGAGTAAGTTACTTGATCTGTTCCTCAATGTCCTCATCTATAGAGGGAAACAATACCTCTTCACAGAGTTATTTTTAGGCTTAAAAGAAATCTAGAAACTTTAAGCCATATATAAATGTCAGTTAAATAAGACAAATTTAGCACATTTTGCTAGTTGATGAGCACCCTGTGGACAGGGGCTGTGTTTTATTCTCCAGTGCAAACCCAGAGCCTAGCTCAGTCCCTGACATCTACAGGAATGCAGTAAGTCTTTGATTAGTGAATGAATGTCAAATTTACTGCAATGCATCTTTAGTGAGCACTCGTTATATGTGCTGTGGACTCACTAGGTACTGGCAATTGAGTCGTGAAGAAAACAGAAAGAGCTCCTGCCCTCATGAAGCATGTGGTCTAGCAGGAAAATTAGACACTTAATAACAACACTGGAAAGCATCACAAAAAAAAAGGAAGCACAGGGGATGTGCATGTTGAGAGCAATAAGGGGAGCATTTAACTCAGCGTAGAAGGTCAGAGAAGGCCTTCAAGCCATGCAAGTGACAATCATCAATAACTTCTATTATTGTCCACAGCAACAAAAACTATTAATACTTAACTGCCTGTTGCTCTAAATATAGAATTTTTTCAAATATTGATTCAGGCATCACATTAAAAGGGAAGGGGAGTGTTGCACACAAAAAAATATATATATGAAAAGAAGAAAAAAACTTCCTGGTAAGTTCAAGTGATATCAAATGTGTTCTACCTACCACTGGTAAGAATAGAAGCATACTGTTCACTCATGGTCAAATTTTTATCAGAAAAATATGAATTACTGCAATCAATCTATGCTGTTACAGATCTTTCTTAAAAAGAAACATATACCTAAAGCATAATGTACAAATCTGATTTCAAATATATTGCAAGTAATATTTTATTTTGAAGGTGTAGTTTCAAACCTCAAGCCCTGAATGTGACCCTCTAAAGTTAACTAATATTTGAGTTCCTTCTCTGTGTAAAATATCAAATAAGACATTAAAGGAAATATTAAAAGCTTTAAAATACCTAACTATCAAGTAATTTACAATTTGTACAGGGAAAAAATTTTATAGGAGTTCAATAAATAAATGCAAATTACACAAAGATGTCACAAAACATGATTCCCTGTAAAATAAATACTGATAAATAACATAAGTTCTGGGATGGTTGGAGTGTCTCTTTTTTGATCACCAGTGTATTCAAGTACCTATAACTAGAACAAGTGTCTAGAATCACTACCTTACAAGGCAGTGAGTGAACGAATGAATGAATAAGATTCATGGATTAAGTAGGAAGAACAATGTCACAAGAAGGATTCAGGAGAAACATCATGGACAGCAAGAATCAGGGGCCACAAATGATGGTTAGGGAAAACTAGACACAAAGGAGAGGAGAGAAAACTGTGTGACGCACAAGACAAGTTGAGGAGATGTAAAGTGTGAAGGCAGTGACTGGAAATTCATGCAGAGGAGACCAAACTAGGCTAGAAATGTTGGTGACGATCAGATTGCCCAAAAATTTAAATATCAAACTGAAGTGTGCACAGGCCTGATCAAGCTGGGTGTAGAAAGTCATCACGGTTTCTGAAGCAAAGGAAATAATCAAAATCTACTGGTGGAGTCCTGCATGGGCCAGAGCAGAGGCCACTGCTGCAAGAATCCATGCAAGAGTTGAGAACCTGTACTCAAGCATCAGCAGCAGCCTCACCAAAGTAGTGAGGCAGCTGAAAAGCATCACAGAAGCCCCTCATGACACACTGGAAATCACAGACAGCTCACTCAGCATTCACCACATACCAGGGACCACACTAAGCACTTTCATGGACATTCTGACACAATCCTCAAAACAAGTCCAAGAAGTAGGAATTTTATAGATAAGGGAACTAAGATTCAACAAGTTAGGTAACTGCCAGAATTCTAGCCATTGGTCTATCTGACTCAGCTGACAGATCTGACCCACCATACTCCTGCATCATAAAGGTGCACCGCAACTTTTAAAAAAATACTAGATATTTTCAAACCTGATTGACTAAAAGAAGGATGATACCACTGGTAAAAACAGAACACAAGAAAGACACTGAGTCTCAGACATGCTATGTTTGAAGTTACAGAAGAACAGGCAAGAATTGCCCAGCAGACAGTCAAAAATGAAAAAGTCTAAGATCAAAGTTGGAATATAGGCTGAGTATCCCTGATCTGAAATGCTTAGGCCAGAAATGTTTCAAATTTTGAATTTTTTTTTCAATTTTGGAATATTTTCAAATTACATACTGCATGGGCTTCCCTAATCCAAAAATCTGAAATCAAGAATACTCTGATGAGCATTTCCTTTGAGCCACACATTGGTACTCAGGAAGTTTCAGATTTTGGAGTATTTTCAGACGAGGAATGCTCAACCTGTATGAATTAAGGACTGAGATGCACAGACCCAGGAATTAACTGAAAAAGGGTAGTAATGGAATAGAATAACAGTTAATTTTTTAATCGACAAATATTCTGTGAATACCTTTCCTATGGTAACCACAAAGCTAACTTCAGAAGGAAATAAAACAGTTTCTGCTCTCCAATAGCTTTCAAACTGGCCAAAAGGAAGGGTATTAATGTATGTCCAGGTCTGAACATACAGTGTGAAAAGCACCTTTGGGGAACAGGAACACACACAGGCAGGGTTGGGAAAGATAGCACAGTAAGAAAGAGACATGCTGGAAATGAAAATATTACAGAATGAGATGAAAAACCCAAATACCATGATTTCAACAAAGCAGTGGAACTAAAAACCAGAGTGCAGGTGGCAATTATTTTACCAACAGCAGACCTGGTAAATGAGACTGCGGAGCTCAGGAAGTCCCTACAAATCTGAACACAACACAGACAAGTCTTTAGCTCTCTCAGAGTATTTAATGTTTCAAAAATGTAAACCTGGATTGTCGCAAACCAAACCAAGGTCAATGAAGGTAGGGGAATGGGGAGGGGCTGTGAGTAAATGATGAAAGAGGCAGAAGAAACCAAGAATATTTTGACACATTCTATTTCAGAAGCATTTTCTCACTGTATCCAAATTAATTAGGTATTTTGATGGAAAAAATAAACCACTCCATGAAAATGAACCATAAAGTAAAAAGTACTTTTATGGCATATATATATATTTTTTTTCTTTTAAGGCATATATATATATATATATTTTTTTTTTTTTTTTGAGAGATGGAGTTTCGCTCTTGTTGTCCAGGCTGGAGTGCAATGGTGCAATCTCAGCTCACTGCAACCTCTGCCTCCCGAGTTCAAGCAATTCTCTTGCCTCAGCCTCCCAAATAGCTGGAATTACAGGTGCCCGCCACCATGCCCAGCTAATTTTTTGTAATTTTAGTAGACATAGGGTTTCACCATGTTGCCCAGGCTGGTCTTGAACTCCTGACCTCAGGTGATCCGCCTGCCTCAGCCTCCCAAAGTGTTGGGATTACAGGCATAAGCCACCCCACTGGACCAAGGCATATTTTAAAATATATTTTCACAGTTACATGTGCCAAATGAAAAAATATCAAAAATATACCTCAAATTACCCATATCTATAACTGAACTGGATACAGTTTACCACTCAAGTTATTCTCCGATGTATGTTTTATTTACCATTCATAAAATTAATAAATTAGTCATTGGTTATAAATTTATAATTAAAAAAACAATGACTTGAAATATACGCAATAGTTATTCTAAAAATAAAACTTATTCTACCTTTAGATGACAATATATTAAAGCTTTATTGAATGGTTATAAATTTTTGTGGAGAAAACTTAATATAACTACTGCTTGAATCAAATTCACCATGGAACTATTATACTACTGCTCATCAATTTAAGCATGTGACTACGTTTAGAGGAAAGTAATATAAATGCATTGAATCTGGACTAATTCTATTACATGGCTCCAGTGAGCCTATTTTAATGAAATCTCCATGTGGCTGATAAGTTCTGATAGTTTACGTTTTAGCCTATTCTTCATATAAACTGGAAAGTTGTCTAAAACCCTGGATAAATCAGACAAGCACAAAAAGTCTAAGAATTTATCTTCTACAAGACTATTGTTTTAAATATGAGAAAGCAAGGCCAGGAGAAGTTAAATGGCTTGCCCAAGTTGACACACCTGAACTTTGGATGGATGGACCGGTAGGAAGATAGAGAGGGGAATATATACATTATGCATAATTTCCTCTAAGTATTATAAAACATTGTAAGCATTATATTTTATTACAGTTATACAGGTAAACATATAAATACTAACATGTTATATAAAGACCTATAGAATATTTCCATAAATATGTAAAAACAATTTCTAAACAGTTAAACTATCTTATGAAATCACCATAAGCCATGTGGCATCTTAATAAGAACAGAAAGAAAATTAAAAAAAAAAATCAATGTCCAAGAAACAGAACTCAGAAACATGAAAAACATTACCTTAATAAAGGTAATTTTAAAAAAAATGAAAGAAGAAATTAACACTGGTTTTCATCAGTTGAGGTGACTTTCTTACAAAATAATTCCTTGAAATCACTTGAATAAAAGGGGAAAACAATCGGTGGTAATCTTTTCTTTCATAATGTCTGACCTTATCTCCTTATTACAGAAGCAGTTGAAATATCTTTAGTTTGCATTTCAACCACACAGGAAACAGTTATACTTTCTTTCCAGAACATAGTGTGTGAAAGCTTCAAGATCTATAACTCACTGAGAAGGGAATGTAGCATAATGCTCTGCTGAACTAGACTTAACGTATAGCATGTGATAAAATGGGAACAGTACTGGCACAATGCTACCATCTAAAGATTTGCTTAAACCAAGCTTCACTTAATAGTTGAAAAGCTAGATAAAATGCATAGGAGTTCATCATTACCACACACAGGGTATAAACACGGCCATCCACTAATGAAACTTCGGGGCAAATAGGCACAAAATTCTTCTCCCCTAAATGATGAGGCTAAAACCAAACCAAACCAAAGAAAAACTTAAGGGTGGTCCACCAACTATTGCCTTGGAGGGAGAGACAGGGCATTTTGTTCATCTAAAACGATATGAAATGATGATATCTCACAAATGTGTATATCTCTGGATAATCTGTTTCCAAATCAGGAAATTCTACCCAACAAGTTTGAACTCTCCAAACCATTTCTTTGATGAAAAAGCTCCCCACCTATTCCTTATATTTTATTGCAAAATTGTTTTATGTAATTTCTTAAATACTTTTTTAAAAAATTAAAGTGAGCTCAAAGAAAATACAAACATTTCCTTCTCCTCCAGTGACAGGGGATCCTCCCCCTACTGAATTTCCTAGAACCTTGTTTGTACCTCTTACAGTGATCAGCATATTTTCCCCTACGATTATTTGTGTGTGTGTATAAATGAGGCATACATATCTCCCCTTTGTAGCTTTTAAGCTAGCTGAGAGCAGACAAAAGCCTTATTTATACTTTATTCCCTTCACATCTCACATTGTGTTATATACAAAATAAGCAGATAAATAGCATAAAATAAAACTTATTAGTATTTTAATTAATATTGCATTTTATACAGATACTATCACAAAACTTTTTAACTGGTTTCCCTCTCTACTGCAATTCACCTTCACTCTGTTCCTTGCAAGATTATTCTAAAACAAAATTCCAATTATATTATTTTCCTACTTAAAATCCTTCAGTGGCTTCCTGCAAGTTCATCTGCGTGTCATACACGGCTACTGCAATCCTATCCGCTCTCTCATCGCTTGCTGCAGATATCCGAAAGCCTGGCCTTAGGATCTATGTATCCTTCCTCTGGGCCTTCACTCTAGACCTGACCCACCAGGCTAATTGCCATGTATCAGCACTCTACTCCAATCTTTAAACTGCATCACACACTTTCGTGAAACACACTGCATAATACTTCACTTATGCCTTCCCTACAGCACTTCTCATATTGCAGAGAGTAAGGAACTGGGGAAAGGTAAACATGGCTATTTTTCCCCCTCTAAATTGTAAGAAGGTTCCTGGTGATAAAAAGCTAGAAACCACCTGTAAGAATGTTTGCCTAAAAAGCTAAATCCCAGAACTATACATAAGGCCTGGACACAGTAAAGTTCTGGAAAGTGGTAGGAAAGTTTATTCTACTCAAATATGAAACCTGCCTGACAGCCAAGTCATCACTCCATAACCAGCCATCCCTTAGAGATGCATTTCCTAATTTCAAAAAAGCATCAAGAGGAAAATGTTTTAAATGGAAATTATGGTGGTAAACATTCTTAACATCTGAAATTATTTATTATTTAAAAATCCTCCCAATCTTTAGTTCTAAAGTGAAATTATCTACTGTAACATTCTAAGAAAATTTGCAAATAAGAAGGCACTAAATATATCATTTTGATTTTCTTAATCTGTAAAAACCAGGAAAAAAGGTATTAAAAGTATGAGAAATTAAAATATTAGTGCTATTCCTTGCTATTACACTAGTTCATGAAGGATAACTTTAACCTAGTTATTTAATGTCTTCTCAGCTTTTTTGTGTAAACCAGGCCTTCAACCTGCCTCACAAACATGACCGAAGGAATAGACACCAAGTTCTTCTGAGAAAGATTCAGTGCTTGTGAAATGCATGAATTAGATTATATACCTACTTGATCTGTCAAAACTGTATTCAGGAAAACAACCAGTCCCTCATATATCACATCACCCCACTCCAGCCAGAGGGCTGACAGTTGCCTCCTCTGGGCTCTTCTATCACTGTACCTTGCACACACCTCGAGTGCTGTCCACATCAAGCTGTAGCATAATATATATTTATGTAACTGACTGCCAAAAAAACCTCCATAAGAAGGAAACTAATGTCTTGTTTTGTGTCTCAGTATCCAGAAAAAAAAAAATCACTGAGTTTATCCAGGCAGTAGAAGGGATTTTTAGGCATATCTTACCAAAGTTAAAAACTGAAAGTCTATTATCTAACAGAAATAGCAATATCCTGAGTACACTGTGAGACTTATATTGTGACTTCCACTTTTTAAAGTTTTATATGAATATATATCTATACAAGTTATATTGCATAAAGTATACTAGCTTAGCTTTTTGTTCTTGCAACATGGCCTAAAAAAATAGTAATTCCCTAACCATCATAAACTTAATTTTTAAGAATATTAAGAGGAAACATTTTACATCATTGCTGTTTATTAATAGAGGTGTGACTCTTGTATAATAAATTGCACATATTAAAGAGCACAATTTGATGAGTTATCTCAGGTGTATACCTCTATGAAACCACCACCACAATCAAGGGAGTGAACATTTCCATCACCCTCAACAGCTTCCAAAGTTTTTTTATGCTCTTTTTTCATGTCTGTCTTCCATCCCTTCCTGTCCCTAGCATCTACCAATCTGCTCTGTGTCACTATAAGTTAATTTGCATTTTCTAAATCTTTATATAAATGGACTCATACGGTATATTTCTGTGCATCTGGGTTTTGTTTTGGAATTGCTTAACCCCCAACTAATAACAAGTCCCAGTGCATCAGGCCTGATCTTCCTACCCACAGAATTTGCTATGGTTTGAAGGTTTGTGTCTTCCTCCCACCCTAAATTCATATGTTGAAATCCTAAACCTGAAGGTGATGGTATTAGGAAATGAGGCCTCTTAGGAGGTGATTAGATCATAAGAACAGAGCCTTCATGAATGAAATTAGTGACCTTATAAAATAGGCCTGTATTTGTCCGTTCTCACACTGCTATTAAAAAAAATACCTAAGACTGAGTAATTTATAAAGAAAAGAAGTTTAATTGACTCACAGTTCTGCATGGCTGAGGAGACCTCAGGAAACTTACAATCATGGAGGAAGGTGAAGGGGAAGCAAAAACTTTCTTTACATGGTGTCAGGAAAACTAAGTGCAAGCAGGGGAAATGCTAGATGCTTATAAAGCCATCAGGTCTCATGAGAACTCAGTTACTATCATGAGAAGAGCATGGGTGAAAGTGTCCCATGTTCCAATCACTTCCCACCAGCTCTCTCCCTCAACACCTGAGAATTACAATTCAAGATGAGATTTGGGTGGAGACACAAAGTCTAACCATATCAAGGCCCAAGGGGACTCATTTGCCCTTCCATCTTGTAAGGACACAATGAGAAGGTGCCATCTATAAATCAGGAAACAGGCCCTTACAGACACCACATCTGCTGGTATTTTCATCCTGGACTTCCCAGCCTCAAGAACTGTGTAAATTCCTGTTGTTTATAAGCTCCCCAGTCTATAGTATTTTGTTATAGCAGCCCAAATCAACCAAAATAGTACTGTTTTGGACTTTTCACTCTGGAGCTTTTAGAACAGTTTTTAGAGCATGTAATTCCATATTCTGGAGAAGGGATATGGCCATGGATAAAACCTCTTTCTTCCCTCCCATTCCCTATAGAATCTTATTGGTGAGAAGTGACAAATTTGTCAATAACCCATTGCAGTTTTGAAGGCAAAGAATTAAAAATAAGTAAATCTATGTCATTGCTATTTTAAAACTAAATGTCCATGCGTAAATTACAAATCAACTGTTATAAATTGTTTCCACATAAAGAATTTTGAATGTTACTAAATGATGTCAGCTTGATAACTAATTTTACCCTCCAGTCGATATTATGACCAAAAAAAAAAAAACCCTGTAAACACTCAATTAAAAAAAAATAGCTGGTTCTCTGGGTAGCTGACAGGGCTTTAATGACATTAAAGTGGCCACATCAGCAAAAAAGAAATATTATCTCCTGGTTACCTCTCAACTTTTGTCAACTTCTCAGCATATCACCACCAAAAATATTTATGGCATTTAGAATTTCTGATCATGCAAATACAATATACACTAAGAAAATTTAAGAAGCTGTAAATGCATTGCATACATGACCAAACTGATTTAACTGACAGTAGCTAAAAATAGTGCCTTCATATCTATTTGGAAAGTTGATGCTATGGTGAAATGTTTATCCTGTTTCTTTACAGATGCCATTGAGGGGAAAAAAACTGTGACCATATGTTCCTTAAGAACCCTTGGCATATTAAATATTAAACACAGAATAACACAAAGACATTAAGAATATTTAGGGAAACTCTGGCAAATGCTGTGTAATACAGCTAGAGTGACACAGTTAAAAGCCACTCTTAGTTCTATACACAACAGAAATGTGTCCCAAAAGATATGTATGCATTCAGCAAAAGATATGTACAGGATGGTCAACGCAGTATTATTTGTAATACTAAAACTTGGAAGCAGAAAAATGGATAAAATATGGTACATTTATAAGATGAACAAAATATTGCTGCATGGGACAATGTGGATATGTCTCAAAACATGATATTGAACAAAAGATGCCAGACACAAAAGAGTGCATTACGTGTGATTCTATTTACGTACACTTAAAAAAAAAGAAATCGGACAAACTAATCTATAGTGTTGAAGGTCAAGATAGAAGTACCTTTGAGGCCTGAGGGAGGGACCAAAGTGGGATTCTAGGGTGCTGGTAATATCCTATGCTAACTACATAGGAGAGTCAGTTCGTGAATATTCAGTGAGCTGTATAATTATTTAAAGAAGGTACACAAACCAATATTATACTTTAATTTAAAAGTTGAATTTGTATACCCATATTCAGAGCAGCATTACTCACGATGGCCAAAAGATTAAAGCAACTCAAGTATTCATCAATACATAAATGGAAGAACAAAATATGGTGTATACATACAATGGACTATTATTCAACCTTAAATTTCAGGAAGGAAATTCTTCCATATGCTACAACATGGATAAACCTCAAAGGCATGCTAAGTGAAATAAGCTAGTCACAAGAGCACAAATGTATGATTCTACTTACATAAGGTATCTAGTGTAGTCAAATGCATAGGCACAAAAAGTAGAATGGTGGCTGGCAATGGCTAGAGGAAAGGGGAATAGGAAATTATTGTTTAATGTTACAGAATTACAGAGTTTACATTTGGGAAGATGAGCTCTGGAGATGAATGGTGGTGGTGATTGCACAACAATGTGGACACATACTTAATGCTATTGAACTATGTAATTAAAAATAAATCAAAGAAAAAATGTTACATATATACCATATATATGTATATATAAACATATATGTTATAGATACCATATATGTATATATAAACATATGTTATATATAAACATATATGTATATATAAACAGATATGTATCTCTTACATCTTTTAAAAACTGATGTAAAAAATTGTTACAAGAATCAACAAGGGGCCAGGTGCGGCGGCTCATGCCTGTAATCTCAGCACTTTGGGAAGCCGAGGCAGGCAGATCACCTGAGGTCAGGAGTTTAAGACCAGCCTGGCCAACATGGTGAAACCCCATCTCTACTAAAAAAATACAAAAATTAGCCAGGCCTGGTGGCAGGTGCCTGTAATCCCAGCTACTCGCAAGGCTGAGGTAGGAGAATGGCTTGAACCCGGGAGTGGAGGTTGCAGTGAGCCAAGATCGTGCCACTGCAACTCCAGTCTGGGTGGCAGAACGAGACTTGGTTCTCAAAAACAAAAACAAAACAAAACAAAAAGAATCAACAAGGGGCTCCCATTGGCCAAACATAGGACAAGTTGAACTTCAAAAAGAATAATGGGTAGGAGGCAGAGCAAGACTGTGGAATAGAAGGCTACACCAACTGTCTCCTTCAAAAACACCAATTTAACAACTAACTACACAAAAAATCACCTTCATAAGAACCAAAACTCAAGTGAGCACTCACAGTACCTGGTTTTAACTTCACATCACTGAAAGCAGCACTGAAGAAGATAGGAAAGACAGTCTAGAATCATGGATGCCACCCCTCCCCCATCTCCTGGTAGTAGCTGTGTGGTACAGACAGAGAATCTGTGCACATGGTAGAGAAAGAGTGCAGCAAGCACCAGGCATTGCATTTAACTCAGTGTTGCCCCATCACAGCAGAAATCCAAACCAGGCTGAACTCAGCTGGTCCACCCATGAAGGGAGTATTTAAACCAGCCCTGGCCAGAGGGGAACTGCCCATCTCAGCAGTCACAACTTGAGTTCCCACAAGCCTCACCACCACAGGCTAAAGTGCTCTGGGGCCCAACATAAACTTGAAAGGCAGTCTAGACCACAAGGATTGCAACTTCTAGTTGATTCCTAGTGTTGAACTGGGCTCAGAGCCAGGGGACTGTGGGGGAACATGACCTACTGAAACACCAGCTGGGCAACTAAGGGAGTGCTTGTACCACACCGCTCCCCTAACCCCATGCTGCACAGCTCACAGCTCCAAAAGAGAATCCTTCCCTTTCCTTCAGCAGAGAAGATGGAAGAGTAAAGAGGACCTTGTCTTGCATCTTGGATACCAGCTCAGCCACATCAGGATAGGACACCACAGTCACGAGCCCCCCTTTCCAGGCCCTAGCTCCTGGACAACATTTCTAGACACACCCTGGGCCACAAGGGAACCCACTGCCATGAAGCAATGGGCTCAGTTCTGGCAGGACCAATCACCTTCTGACTAAAGTGCCCTTGGTCCCTGAATAACCAGCATCAATACCCAGGTAGTACACCATGGGCCTCAGATCAGACTCTGAGACTTGCTAGCTTCGGGTGAGACTCATGACATTCCCAGCTGTGGTGGCTATGGAGAGAGATGCCTTCTGTTTGAGAAAAGAAGAGGAAATAGCAAAGGGGACTTTGCATTGTACCTTAGGTACCAGCTCAGCCACAGAGGGATATAGCACTAAGTGGGCTCTCGGTGGGGGGGGTCTCCAATTACAGGCTTAGCTCTGGACCTGCCCTGCAACAGAGAGCCCACTGCCCTGTAAGGGGAGTCCCAGGTCAGGTAGCATTAATGACAAGCTGTCTGAAGAGCCCTTGGCCCTTAAGATAACATTGGTGGTAGTCCCGTAGTACTCCCTGTGGGCCTGTGATGCTGGCCATGGGGTAAAGCTCCTCTGACTGTGGAAAGGAGAGGGAAGAGTAGGAAGAACTGTGTCTTGTGGTTTGTATGCCAGCTCAGCCACAGTACAATAGAACACCAGGTAGACTTCTAAGATTTTGGACTCCAGTCCCTGGCTCCCAGATGATACCTCTGGACCCACCTGGGGCCTGGGGGAACTTGCTGCCCTGAAGGGAAGGACACAAGCCTGGCTTCACCACCTGCTGATGGTAGGACACCAGGGCCTTGAAAGAACACAGCAGTAGCCAGGGAGTGGTTACAGTGGGTCTTAAGTGAGACCCAGTGCTATACTGACTTCAGAGCGCAGTCCTGGTGGTGGTGGCCAGAGGGGTGCTTGTGTCACTCCACCCCCAGCTCCAGGTGGCTCAGAACAGAAAGAGAAACTCTATTTGGGATAAAGTAAGAGAAGACAACAAAAGCCTCAGCCTAGTGGTCCAGAGAATGCTTCCAGATCTTATCAAAGACCATCAAGGCGGTGCCTCTACAACTCTACAAGAACCACAGCATTACTGGGTTTGGGGTGCCTCCTAAAGCAGATACAGCCTAGATCACAACACCCAAGTCCTTTTGAATACCTGGAAAGCCTTTGGAAGAAAGATAGGTACAAACAAGCCCAGACTGCAAAGGCTACAATACCTAACTCTTCAATACCCAGCCACAGACAAACATCCACAAGCACCAAGACCATCCAGGAAAACATGACCTCACCTAGTGAACTAAATTAGGCACCAAGGACCAATCCTGGAGAAACAGAGATATGTGACCTTTCAGACAGAGAATTTAAAATAGCTGTTTTGAGGAAATTCAAAGAAATTCAAGATAACACAGAGAAGGAATTCAGAATTCTATCAGATAAATTTAACAAAGGGATTGAAATAATTTTCAAAGGTTAAGTAGAAATTATGGAGTTTAAAAATGCAATGACACACTGAAGAATGCAACAGTCTTTATCAGAATTGTTTAAGCAGAATTAGTGAGCTTGACAGCAGGCTATCTGAAAATACACAGTCAGAGGAGGCAAAAGAAAAAAAGAATAAACAACAATGAAGCATGCCTAGAGGATGTAAAAAACACCTGGAAAGGGAAATCTAAGAGTTATTGGCCTTAAGGAGTAGGTAGAGAAAGAGATAAGGAAGAAAGTTTATTCAAAGGGATAATAAAACAGAACTTCCCAATGTAGAGAAAGATATTGATATCCAAGTACAATAAGGTTCTAAAACACTAAGCAGATTTAACCCAAAGAAGACTAGCTCAAGGTATTTGAAAATCAGACTCCCAAAAATCAAAGATAAAGAAAGGATCCAAAAAGTAGAAGGAAAAAAGAAACAAATAACACACAATGGAATTCCAGTACATCTAGCAGTAGACTTTTCATTGGAAATCTTACAGGCCATGAGGGAGTGACATGACATATTTAAAGTGCTGAAGGAGAAAAACTTATGCCCATTAGCCAGGAGTGGTGGCAGATGCCTGTAGTCCCAGCTACTTGGGAGGCTGAGGCAGGAGAATGTCGTGAACCCAGGAGGCAGAGCTTGCAGTGAGCCGAGATCACACCACTGCACTCCAGCCTGGGCGACAGAGTGACACTCTGTCTCAAAAAAAAACTTATGCCCCAGAACAGTATATTCAGTGAAAATATCCTTCAAACATGAAGGAGAAATAAAGACTTTCTCTCACAAACAAAAGCTAAGGAATTTCATCAACACCAGACCTGTCCCACAAGAAATGTTAAAAGCTTCAATCAGAAAGAAAAGGACATAAATGAGAAATAAGAAATCATCTGAAGGTACAAAACTCACTGGTAATAGTAAGTACGCAGAAAAATACAGAATATTATATAATACTGTAACTATAGTATGTAAACTCTCCTAAGTAGAAAGACTAAATGATGAACTAATCAGAAATAATAACTACAACTTTTCCAGACAGACAGTACAATAAGATATAAACAGAAATAATAAAAAGTTAAAAAGTGGAGGGACGAAGTTAAAAAGTGTAGAGATTTATTAGTTTTCTTTTTGCTTGTTTGTTTGCTTGTGCAAACAGTTTTGTTATCAGCTTAAAGTAGATTTGGAAGCAACCTACGTGCCCATCAACAGATGAATGGATAAAGAAAATGTGGTACTTATACACAACAGAGTACTACTCAGCCATAAAGGAAAATGAGATCCTGTCATCTGCAACAACATGGACAGAACTGGAGGTCATTAAGTGAAATGAGCCAGGCACAGAAAGACAAAGTTTGCATGGTCTCACTTATTTATGGGAGCTAAAAAATTAAAATAATTGAACTCATGGAGATAGAGAATAGAAGGATATTTACCAGAATCTGGGAAGGGTAGTGGGTGGTTGGAGGGGAAGTAGGGATGGTTAATGGGTACAAAAAAAAATAGAGTAAGATTTACTATTCACAAGCACAACAGGGTGACTGTAGTAAAAAATAATTGTACATTTAATAACTAAAAGAGTATGACTGGATTGTTTGTAACACACAGCTTAAATGCTTGACATGACGGATACCCCATGTACCTTGATGTGATTATTACACATTGCATGCCTATATCAAAATATCTCATGTAATCCATAAATATGTATACCTACATACCCAAAAAAATAAAACTAAAAAATTTTTTTAAAGAATTATGAGTACCTTGATATAAAACACATTGAATATATATAAAGACCCACTAGCTCAGAATGAGACTTAAAACAATAGAAAGTCTGCCCCTCCCCTCCAAAAAGAAATCAATTAGTCATTACTAGAAATGACATACTCTGAAAATTGGTAATCAAAGGAAAATAATTACCTAACTACTTCTTCCCTTCCCATATGTATTACACTTTCAGGGTTACCTAGTTGATAAGAAAAGATTCTTCTTTACAAAAGAATTCCAGTCAAAAAATGTTAAAGAACTAATGACATTTTTTTTAACCACCATTTTGCAAGTTCTAAAAAATTGTTTTAGGCAAAGATTAATAACAAATGACATAATTGATGAAAAGTCAATGAAAAACTTTATATTGAAGAGATGATACTGTCACCACCTAAACCTACTGATCAATCTTAGCAAATCCATGTGTGGGGCAACCAGCCATTCTTTACCTCTGATGTGGAACAAAATGAAGTACACTGCATCGGCTATGATGTATTTTAGCAAAAATAGTTGAATATTAATCTGTTCATGCCTTCAGAGCTAATATTCAATTTTAAGGTATTATAATATAGAGAGGAACAAGTTAATGACACCATGAGAAAGCAAGACAACAAATACAGAATGTGAAATAGTCTACGAGACAAGTGACCAGGTTTCCCGATCTCGTTACTACCTAGAGAAAAGGACCACTAGATTAAAAGTGACTCACAGGTAATATTCAAATGCAGTAAGGATCAAATGCGCTTTGTTTGGATTCTTCTTTGGAGCCAAGTGTAGAGCAAACATTTTGAGACAATCTAAGAAATCTGAATATGGACTGTATGTTAGATTATAATAAGAAATTGCTCACTTTGTTAGATGTGATAATGGCATTCTGACTATTTAAGAAAATCTTTAAAAATTTAAAGATGCATATCAAAGCGTGTAAGGACAAAAACAGCATGATGCCTGGGATTTGCTTTAATACTTAGGCAGAATAATAATTATACATTGAATATATGTATCAAAATACCACATTGTACCCTATAAGTATGCACAATTATTATATGCCAATTAAAAATAAAAAAATGTACATTTTTAAAGAATAAAGGGGTATAGTTGAAGCAAATGTGATAACCTAGATAACCGTTGAATCCAGGTGATGGGTACATGAGAGTTCATATTTTCTTTGTGTATGTTTAAAATTTTCCAATATAAATAGTTTTAGACTATTCAACTGATACAGATTATACTTTACGTATTTTAGATTATCCATGGATATTAAAACACATGATTGAAATATTGTCATAAAGAACTGTAGTCAAATTATTCCTTACTTAACAAATAAAGAAAATGAAGACCAGAGAACTTAAGTGGTCTGCTCAAAATCACACAGCCATTATTAACAGTCAGTTCATGCTGAGAGTAACAACAACTAGCATTACACTATGGAAGCAGCCCTAATTCCAAATCACAGATTTAGGGGTTTAGTAAAGGGACTAACTCTCATTAATTCAATACCTCACCGTTTTATTTCAAATTTGTGCTTTGAACATTAAGCATGGTCCTTATGCAACTAATCTGAGAACAGTTCTATATGAAAAAAATATAGAAATCTATTACATTCTTAACAGTACAGCTAATAAATGTTTTTCTTATGGCCAACCAGCATAGCACAACGATAGCTCTCATACCCATACAGGCAACAAGAGCCAGCTTGGCACACTGCACTGGGCATTCCTGGTGCCCACACTTGTGTTTTCCTCGGCTTCAGTGGCATTTGTCAATTGGTTCATCTACTTTATCTGATGTTACTTTATGTGCTGGTAATAATGTTAATTCATCACAACAGCTAAAAAAAGGCACCCAAATCACAGCACAAGAGATGCCACACAAGTTCAAGAGTGGGCATTAAGACATACTTCTTAGGAGTTCACAGTGAATGACACCTTAGAAGCGGTAGCTGAAGAGACTATAATTCAGTGATTTATGTAGCAGTCATGGAGAAACTGGCAGAAGTCCTCTGTCCAGGAGTGAGTGACATTAGTTTGCATGAACAAAACCTGAAAGAGACTATGCAGAAACATGTCAGACTTCAGGTGATTTGATGGGAAGAAAGCAATAACTATGCAGTATGATTTACAGAACACAGCTCCATAGGGTCTATGCTGCAAGGACCTGTAAGTACTCTGGTAGGCTAAATAATGGCCTCCAAAGATGTCCTCATCCCAAACCCTGGAATCAATGAATAATACCTTATTATGGCAAAAGGGATTTTGCAGACATAATTAAAGATCTTGAGATAGGGAGGTTATACTGGATTACCTGGGTGAGTCCTAAATATAATCACAACTGTCTTTATAAAAAGGAGGCAGAGTAAGATTTGACCACAGAACAGGAGAAAGCAATGTTGTGATGGAAACAGACATTAAAGTGATGTGATTTGAAGGATAAAGAAGCGGCCACAGGGCAAAGAATCCAGGTGGCCTCTGGAAGTTGAAGAAAGCAAGAAAATTAATTTCCTCCTTGGAGCCTCTTAAAAAAAACTAGTTCTGCCAATATCTTGACTTTAGCCCAGTGAAACTGATTTTGAACCTTTGGCCTCCAGAGCTGTTAAAATACTGAATTTGGGTGATTATCAGCCACTAAATTTGTCATAATTGTTACAGCAGCAATAGGAAACTAATACATATCCCAATGTTAAGGAACATATCTCCCCAATAAATATGCCTATGTATAAGAAATTTATGCCAAATAATGAAACGTGTGTGAATATATTAAAAACCTCTTACTATTCTGAGGCCTAAATGACAGTACAGTGTAAACATTTTCTTTCTAAATTATTCAGTTTTGTGGTTATTTTGTTTATTGTCTTGTTTTGCTTACAATACTCATATTTGCCACAGGTTTAGGTTTAATTTGGTTGGTGGTGGTGTGGCGGTTTTTGTTTTTTTTTTTTCTAGTACAAAAGATAACCTTTCTCCAGAAACTATTTGGTCCTCCTCTACCCTTTATAAGCAAAGGATATCTTAGACTCATTGCTCTTGAAAAATCTGACCATTTCAAATTCTGAATATAAATGTCCTCAGAGTCCATCTACATTAATTAGCTTACTTCAAGTTTAGCAATTAGAAGGAGAAAAAAAGTTAAAGCTAATCTACCCATTTCCTGCAATTGGATTTGCAAATTCTGTAAATTTAATTGACATATGAAAATTGAATCTCCCCAGCACTTTGGGAGGCCAAGGCAGTAGGATTACTTGAGCCCAGGAGTTAAGAGACCAGCCTGGGGAATACACTGAGACCCCATCTCTACAAAAAAAATTTAAAAATTAGCTGAGTATGATGACACACACCCAGTAGTTCCAGCTCCTCAGGAGGCTGAGGTGGGAGGATGGCTTGAGCCCAGGAATTCAAGGCTTCAGTGAGCCATGATTGCACCATTCCACGCCAGCCAGGGCAACAAAATGAGACCCTTCTCAAAACAAAAAAAATAAAATAAAAAAATTAAATCTCATTACTTGAAAATTGTGATTTTAAAAAGCATGCTATCTGTAGGTAAAGCAATGTTTCCACAATCATAAGAGGAGTACAGAAGTTACAGTTTCTTCTTTGGCCCTTAGCAGGAGCTTGGCTCACAATAGTGATCAGACCAAAAGATGAAAGCACTACCACTGATCTCTGGCCTGCTTTGCTGAATGCAAAACAGTTTTTGACAATATCAGTGACCATACTCAAAAAGCTGTTTAATTCTAATCCAAGAAATTAGGATTTATTCAAGGAAATTTCAAAAGTGCCTTCTATGCTTATTATCTTGGAATTATAAGAACTCTATGGTTTATTCTTTAAATAATTATATCCTTTAGAATAAGGATAAATTCTCTAAAGTTATTCTGTGAAATGGCTAGATGAAAATATTGCAAAACCCAAGACTTTCCTGGATGTCATCTATTAATATTACACCAAGAAACAGATGCACCTCTACTTAGAATCATAAACTTTTCTGCTGCTAAGAATCCTGAGACTTCTGATCTGGACCAAAACCCTTAGAACAGAGCAGAAGATATATTTTGCCACTCTTTTTCTTCCTGTGAAAACATAAACAGAACAAAACAGGCTATGTGTATGTGTGTGTGCATCCTTCATATGTGGAATTGTTTTTTAAGCCATTTAACTAAGATGAGTAACAATTACTTAAGAATTCCTAAATATTTCAGACAAAGATATGTCTCCAGGAGGAATGGCTCCTATGAAAAGTATAGTTCTAACCAAAAAAGTATAGTTCTAACAAACACAGATAGCTGTTAAAAACTGTACCCTTCTTACACATCAAAAGTCTCGAAAAGGAAACTCTTAGTTCCAAAAATAAGTTTTGATGAAAACTTAACCACTGAAATTTTAATTATATGCTGTATTTAGCATTTTCAAATATCACATTCAGAAAATTTCAGACTGAACACATACTCTGGGGAATTTTGTGAATCACTGGGTTGTTATTAAGAGAAAAGCACACGCTAAACAAAATACAGCGGCACACCGAGGCAAATGAGAGGAGACATGCTACAAGAAACAAATTCTTGCATGACCAGGCTATCTGCAGCTTTGAGGAGAAGAGTTGGTAGTACATGAACCCACACACACTAGTAACAATAGCCTCTAATTTCCCTCTATCACTTTTCTTCATAAAATATATCCACCTCCCACAGATTACGCGAACTGATGGGGCAACTTTCCGGTTGGCAAACATTCATATCAGCCAATTTGCCAATGAGAACAATTGGCAGTGTTCTACTTTCAACATAAATTCCTAAGGTCTTCTCCATTTGGGGGCAATTACAGCTGTAAGATTACAGTTTCCTATAGTTCTCCAAAGCAAAGCAGTTGCTTCTAGTTATTCCTTCATTTTAAAGCAATTAAGCCAAATGTTATTTGATTTCATTCAAGTTAATAAATATTGAGCTCTTCCTAAGATAAACCTCTAGAAAGCCAGTTTACACTGCCAGTCAGCAAATAAAATTCACAGTGATAAGGTATATCAAAGAAGTAAATATATAATTCTCCAGAAGAAAGGAGCAGCAGCACCTACTGCACAGAGACCACAGGGTCTACTCTCTCCTACAGTGTTACGAGCACTGAAATGTTCAGTGGTTGGAGAAAATGAAAAGCCAGGTCTGACAAATACACAAATTTGGTCCTCAGTCCCTAAAATTAGAAATAAGTTTCCCCATCAGAATGAGGAGGAACATTTAATTCACTCACTTACTCATTGCAGTTACAGAAATGAGTAAGAAACCATCTGTGCCCTGAATAAGTACACAGCAAGGTAGGCAGAGGCAAAGGGACAACAGGGTGCAGTGATGTGCACCATGACAAAGGGGAAGTGCTAGGGAGGCACACAGGACAGGCACCAAAAACAGAGGGGCCAACCAAGGCCATTACCTATGCTGTATTTTGGAGAGAAATAGGAGTTAACCAGCAAAGGGAAAGGTGTTCCTATTACAATGACAAGGAGATGAAAGAAACCATGGTATATCAGGTCATGGTCTAATGGAAGGGAGATAAGGCTCTGAACTACACTGACGACAGAGGCACACAGACATCAAAGAGGTGAAAATACCTGACCAGTTGAAGAATTTTGCTTTTTAGTGTGTGAGAGATGAGGACACATTTATGCCCCTTCTGGAAACTTTACTGTAATTTTATGATTTGGGGAGAAAAGTAAACGTAGGACATTATTACAGTTCCTAGATTCGATGAACTAATAATTTTTAAAATGTGAATTGAGAAGGGTGAGGAGGGGCTCAAAAATATGAACTGACAGATAAAACATCCTGAAAATACACCCATAATTTTTTTTAGTACTTGGAATATAAATCTGAAAATAATTTGAATAATCAACAATGACTTAATGCAACTTGTAACACTTTTGAAAAGTGGAAAACCTCTTACAAATTTGAGGAAAGTGCATTTAGCCAATGAAAAATTCTATATTTAATGTATAGATTAGTTGTGCATAGTGTTAGAATTACAATATAACTAGATTAGAACCAAAAAGGTAAATCAGATTCTGGGTCTAATTTTTAGATTATAAACAAGAAATCTAAAATCAAACACTAACAGATTTGTCTTACCAAGTTTTTAAAGATATGACAATCCAGAGAAACAACAGTGACAGTAGACAAAAATTACTGTTGCCCTTTGATTAGCCTTAGTCGGCAACTTCTGTTTTTAATTGTTTTCATTCATTTGCTTAATTGAAACCAAAGCTGGCGAAGTGACTCAAGAATGAGTCACAGCTCCCCTCCTGGAGTAGCCACAAGCCTGACTGTGGCATACTGCATGCACTAAGCCTGAATTTCAAGTTGGAGAAGAATGCATGACAAAATGCCAAGGGCTGCTGACATTGCCAAAGAAGTTGTCAGGACCATAAGGATGTCCTGAGAGTAGAATTCCCTGCACGTCCTTTCCTGGTTGGAATTTATGCACTTATGCCTCATCCCAAACCACAGAAAAGATACACCTGTGTCACGCTGCTCCTTCCCCAACCGATCTTGTGACTTGATATACATCATTCCTTAAAAGGAAGGGACATCTGAGAAGGCACCCTTTTTACTTACTTCTCAATGCTGCCGGTCAGATTTCCAAAGACTACGGGAAATGGGAGGGCCAATGTGACTACTCAGATTGCCACACCTTACACACAGTTAGGCAAAGGATGCCTAGCAAGAGTGACAGTCTAAACATAACACCCTCCACTGCCACCACAAAAAACAGCTCCATCATTCACACCATAATCCTGTTTTTAAAAATAACATACATGTGACACAAAATCACAGTACTTGGAGATCTGAAAAACATACCAAGAAATATGTGTGATTATTTAAATCCAAAACACCACCATGACTATTGAGATGTTACTTCTTATAGAGGCAAGGATGAAACCCATGCATGACTAATTGGTCCCCTCCATGCTGACTGTGGAATCCTCCAGCCTTTGCACAATGAATGTGGCTAGTGACTGCAGCAGCTGTAACATCAGCACAAAAGGTTTTCTTCAAACCAAACTTCCATCTCTGCCTGCCAAATACCAGTATGTCATTTCCTTCCTGCTGGACTCCATGGTTTCTGGAGGACAAGAACCATGTAATTCTTAAACTTACACTATTGGTATCCTCTACTATTTGAGATAAGTACAAAACATTCAATGAATGTGTGATGAATGCAAAATGAGCAGGGAATACCTATAACTGCTTCTTGGCTGTTTATGCCCTCACTATCATGTTGACACAATGCTAAAGAAAGTATACATAATTATCCTAATTACAGTCATTACAGCCAAAAAGCCCTTAAAGTTAATCACAAGGTTTCTAGTGGCAACCTTAAAATAAAATTATAAATTAAAATTCATAAAATTCTAAGACTCTGGTTAAGGCTTGTAGTCCCAATTAGTAACACAATATAATGATTGCATTAATATCTATACACTATAGGTAGGCCCCAATTTAAGAAAAATTTTAGAATGTAGTACACTAACATGTCTAGTCCTTAGAATTTAGAATACATTTTTCCAAATAAATAAGGCTCTTGTGATCAAGTTCATAGGCCAGCAACCCTCACCTCAAAAAAAGCTGAAAATAGAAAAATGAAATCATTCTAGCTTTACCTCCTTGCTTTGAAGCATCATAAAATGCACTCTGTCACACAGAGCATGTCTGCAGTCTTCTCAACATGCCTGGCATGGAATCAAGCCTAATTTTCTTGGGGAGCCAGGGAGGATGGACTCAGGGCTATAGGTATTCTGGACCCTTCATATATAAACATGTGGTGGGAAGAGTAAGAATGAAAATGGGAAACAATGACCCTACAGAAGAGGAGGCGATTACTGAGCCAGAAAATTGGCTAACCAACTTCGAGAAATGTCCCTACCTTCTATCCTTCAGGCACTAAGGCCAAGGGCCAGCCCTAAGCTCAAGGAAAGCTGAGAAGGAAGGAGCTGCCAGATGGGACCAAGAAGGCAGGAGGCAGGAGTGTCTTAGGGATCTAGATTCTCAAGGGAGGAAACTATCAGGACCACAGGGGTGGGTTTTTTGGGGGGCTAGAGAATAGGGATAAATTCCCAAAGACTGAAATATCTCTTCCCTGTAGAAACAGGGATGTAGATAAGAAAGAGGCAGAAACGGAAGAGGAAGCAGGCATGGAGGGAAGAGCTTGCAGCCTGGGGACATAATTAGGATGTCAGAACAATCCAGATGTGCCCAGTGGATGAGTTGGTTGCCCTTTCTCTCCATGTTTCCTGTTTTGGTTAAACCCAAAGGGTTTATGTGCTACTATCTCATGACACTAAACCCATGAAGTACTCAAATATTCTCATGTCACCAAGTAGCTTTGATTACCTCAAAGGTTCCTAATGTACTGGGCATTTAATGAGCACTTACAGAACAAAAGAACAATGAAAAAGGAATTTTGGCCTAAAGATTTCTCTGCACATATGGACACAGTGAACTGAAACCTAATGGGATGTGTAAATAGACCATAACCTACTCTTGTGTCAATCACAGAGTTTCAGCCAATCTCAGGTGGCCAGCTGTTCAAACCGTGTTCAAATAAGGCAAACGCTGAGCTATATCCAATCCAGCTGATTCTGTACCTCACTTCCATTTTCTGTTACTTTCCTTTTTCTGACCATAAATGTTATCCTCCCATGCGGCAGCCCCAGAGTCGCTGTGGACCTATTCTGGTTCTGGGGGCTGCCCAATTTGCAAATTGTTCTTGGCTTCATTAAACTGTGTTAAAATTTGTCTAGTTTTTTTTTTTTCTAAACACTAAGATAACAGCGCCAATTTTAAATATAAACCTTAGTTTTCCATTAAGATATTAAAGACTAGAAACGAAATCTCCTTGCAAGTTAAAGTCCAAAAATGTTAAATTCTAAAGGAATTAAATTCTAGACTAAAATTTTCTTGCCTTTACACAGATGGTCCTAGGCTTACTATGGTTCAACTTACGGCTTTTCAACTTCATGATGATGTGAAAGAGGTACACATTCAGTAGAAACTGTACTTAGAATTTTGATCTATCCCCAGGCTAACAATATGCAGTTCTGTACTTTCTCGAAATGCTGGACAGCGGCAGCAAGCAAAACCTCCCAGTCAGCCAAGTGATCATGAGGGTAAACAACCGATACTCTACAATGTAACTGTGATGCCAGCATTTTTTGGATATAGTGTTTTTTGGTTTTGCATCCCATCATGTCTACAAAACACCCAGTCTTGACTTACAATGCTTTTAACTTATGATGGGTTTCTCAGGACATAACCCCATCTAAGTCATGGAGCATCTTTATATAGTCTGTCTTAGCCTGAGTTTCCCAGAAAGTAGAAGTTGAGACAAAAGCCTGAATGCAGGAATTTGGTTTGTGAAGTGATCCTAAGGAGCAGATTAAAAACGGGGAAGGAAGGAAGAAAAATACAAAGATGAATTACTAAACTGACCATTGCCCTTGGGGAATATTTAATATCTCCCCCCACCCCCATGCACCAGAAAGAAGCCCAGAGGAGGAAGAGTAAGACAGGACAGGTAGAGAGTGTGGCCCCAGGTGAGGTGCTCTCCAGATGTGCCCGTGAAGTTCTTGGAAGCTTGTATGGAACTGTCTACTGTAGCTGTGGTTGCAATAAGAGGCCAAGCAAGACGATTTTGAAGTGATGTAGGAAAGATATCCAATACAAAGTCCAACAATATTAAAGGTCAAATTCATCCTCTCAAATTTCTTATTCTATATTACCAGCTGGAGGAGCTCTTGATGCCTGGGTAGAATTGTAGAGGTTTTTGTTGTTTTTTGTTTGTTTGTTTTGAAACAGCTTCAAGCTGTAATGAAGAAAGCATAGTTCCTTCAGAGCCTCAGATGTCGATTCAACTTCATCTCAAGTCTTTGACCTCCTCCACTTTTAAAGAGACCAAAGAGTTATAAGGTCAGGCAAGACTATCATCTGCCCCACACCCACCATATTTAAAAGGAAAGTTAACCCTCAGGCTATGAAGTAGCTACCACAACAAGCGAGACAGTGTTCCCAGAATCCAGAATTTGGCATAACCCAGAGCCATGTAATTGCTTCCAAAGACAACAGCAGAAACTTCAGGACATTTGAAAGATAGAGAAGGCTCTACAAATAAAAACAAAGTCCTCCTGGTTTCGGCCTTGCCAGGATGCCTGCAAAACTATGCCAATTTTCTAAAGCTTAAAACTCGATTGGGAGACAAGTATCCATCAATGAATGAAAAAGCAAACAAAAAGTGGTGTCTGTACAACGGAATATTATTTAGCCTTAGAAAGGAAAGAAATTCTGGCACAGGCTACAACATGGATAAACCTTCAGGACATTAAACTAAATAAAATAAGCTAGTCACAAAGGGCCAAAAACTGTATGATTCCATTTATATGCAGTATCTAGAGTAGTCAAATTCAGAGAGACAAAGTAGAAACGGGGTTGCCAGGGGCTTCAGGGGGAGTTGTTGTTTAATGTATAGAGTTTCAGTTGGGGAAGATGAAAAGGTTCTGGAGATGGATGGTGGTGATGATTGCACAACAGTGTGAATGTACTTAATGCCACAGAGCAATACTTCAACATGGTTAAAATGGTAAGTTTTATACTATGTATATTTTAGCACAGTTGAAAAAAAAACCCCTCAACTAAGAGAAATCTTCAAGCAGGAGGTTAATTTTGGCCCCATGCATACTGGCAGGAAAAAATCTAACTTTGCAAAGTGTCTTCTCCCTCAAAGCCTGGCACTTGGGGCATCACTCACTTCTTTCAAAGTTCAGAAATTTGCAGTGGTGGCAGCCGTAGTCCCTCCAGGCCCTTTTTGTAGAACCTTTCTTTCCCAGCCCACACATTCTAAATTTCCTATCTTCTACTTCTTCTGAGTCCCATGTTTCTAGTACTAAAGGACTAAACTGAATGTGGTCTCTGCATAGTAGAGTCATCATCTTCACAATCTTTTACAAGCAGAAATTTTTAGTCTTGGGCAACAGCATCTGTTGCAATGGCTTTTTGCTGTGTAATTGCTTTGGGCTGTAAAAACTGCTTCCTGAGGAAGGTCATCTCTTAGTCCTCTCATTTTTTCCAAGTGAACTCCAGAAGATTCGAGAACTTCTTTTGATTCTAGAACCATTTCTGAGGCCAACATCCTTCGGGGCCTGTGACGATCTACACCTTTTTATGGACACTTAAAAGATTAGAGTTTCTGTACATTTTAATGACCAGGTCCTCAGTACTTCTGTTTTGTTTGTTTTTGCCAGAAGTAGGGTATATCCCTCATGTTTAATTTTCATACACTGATCCCATTTTCTTTTGAGAAAACTTCAGCGGCTCCTCCCATCTTCCCATCTCTTCCTCTTTAGAGCTATCACTGTTGGGTAGAAATAAATGGCTTACTTTCTCTTCAACTTCCTGCACCAGATATTTGATTTTCTAACATATTCCTCAATGTTTTATCATAAAATCTCCCAGATGACAGAGAATTTTAAGGTTCTGAATATGTCTCCCCTACCAAAAAAATGCATTTATTATTTAAATAAATCTTGTCAACCTTCACTTCCCAAATTACATAATCCCAGCCAGGAGGTGACTCTCATCAGGCCACATCCAGCCAGCCCTAGACTGTCTCCTCCTAGAATACCCCTCATCTTTTCCTGGCTCCCCTTAGAGTGTGAACTCCAAAAAACTTTGAGAATGTTCCTTCAGCGTGCAAGTGATACCTGCCTGCCCAATCACAGTAATGTTAACACCTTGAAACTCAGTGAACTCTTCAGTATGTTATGCTGGCATCGCTGGGCTTTCCCCTGCAAATGCAACTTTTCTGTAACCACTTGATATTGCTATCCCAGGGTCACCAACACTAGCCTAGTGAGATGATGAATATTTTATACAAACTAGAAGAAAGTACCCCTCCAGGGCAGATGTAAACCCTGGTGAGATCCCACAGCGAGAAGACAGCAGTTGCATTTCAACCTCTACTAGCAGAAATATTTACTCAGTGTACAAAATGCAAGACCATATCCAGCCCTTGGCCTTACAAATCATACTTCAGACTCTCGCTACATCTTTAAAGGGACACTTGGCAACATTTTCTGAACCTGGTAAAAAAATTTCAGATCTTGTCTCACTTCTTCAGGTCCACCACACTTTCTAATTGGTAATCATTACAGTGATCTCTTTTCCTTTTTATATCTGTGTATCCTGACTTAAGATCTCATTTTTCCCTTCATACCTCTCATGAAATGTGAACATTTCTCCTAGCTTAGTCTTTTCAGTCTACCACTGCTTCTTTTCTGATCATAACAAAACTTATTTTTCAAACCAATTCTACTTTCTCCTTGATATTCTAAGAAAACCTGATCTCTAGAATCCATACCAAGCCCAGGCCTTTGTAATCATCTTCTTAACTTTCTGGTTTGCAATAAGATTACTGACTTGCTTGTCTATCTCAACCCAAGAATATGCCATATATTTCTTAAGGGCCACCCCCATTCCTTTTTATCTTCTAAATAACAAAATCCAACATCTTTTACAGCTACAGTTCCATGACCTAATGGCCAGAACTTAATTATGAAATCCAGAGCAAACAAAACTCATGTTTTCTTGTAGAGGAACTTCTGTTGGGGTATTAGAACAATGCTTCTTCCCCCTAGGCAGTGTAGAGTTCAGCTTCTCACAGGTCTTGTCTTTGAGACCTGCTTATCTGCAGAGAGGATGCATTCCTTTTTGACTTACTTCTGATTCAATTCCTTTTTCCTTGGCACACCAGATCTCCTATTCTTAGAGTCTTGGTGGCCAGTCACTTCTGGCCATCTTTTTTCCCTTTTTATTTTTAGTTCATATGTAATAAATTTACATATTTACAGGATACAGAGTGATGTTTTGATATATGTATACAGAGGATGCTTTCTTGGTCTGCTCTTGGTTAGTCAGTTGAGGTTGGTCATATCACAGGTAGTCTATTAAGATTTGTAGATAAACTACAAAATTACATAAGATTAGTCCCTCCAGGGCCTTCATTTGGCCTAGAACAAAATTAAGTGAATGTGGTGAAGCCAATTTATCACTTCCTTGGCTTGTTTCTCACAATTTAAAGAAAGAACCTCACACAATAGCACTCTTAAAACTTCCCAGCACTTTGGGAGGCCGAGGCAGGCACACACATCACGAGGTCAAGAGATCGAGACCATCTGGCCAACACGGTGAAACCCCATCTCTACTAAAAGTACAAAAATTAGCTGGGCGTGGTGGCGCACATCTGTAGTCCCAGCTACTCGAGAGGCTGAGGCAGGAGAATCGCTTGAACCTGGGAGGCAGAGGTTGCAGTGAGCCGAGATGGTGCCACTGTGCTCCAGCCTGGCAACAGAGTGAGACTCCGTCTCAAAAAAAACAAAACAAAACAAAACAAAACTCTGTGGCTTTTACAGTTTGAAGTCGTGGCCTAGAGCCTTGACTGAAATACAGTAAAAGCAGCAAATGCTATTCCACCCCAAATGACTAAAAATGTCAAACCCCTTCCTCAGCCTCACCTGTAACACGAGTCCAAGCTGTACCCACAAAACCCAAAAAGCCCACCCACAAAGCCCAGCATGGCTCCACTTGCCAGGACCAGTGCATCCTGCACTTGCTAAGGCCTAAACACCCATCACAAACAGCTGTGCCTGGTTTTGACAGTCATTTGCCTGTAGGCTAGGCTGCCATAAGCTTCACAGTCTCCCAAGGTCAAAATAATAAATACTCCTCTTTCCTACTGAGTGAAAAACCCAAGGAGCAAAGATACAGAAAACAGATTGAAATGTAAGTGTTTTTATTAACAAAACTTAACATATATTGGAAACTGTGGCTCAAGGATGCAGGACCCCCTCTCATCTTCTACTTACCCTCTCCCCATGTGGTAAGCCTCTCCCTTGGAGACATGACCTACTTTGCTTAGCTTGTCATAAAAATGAGAATAGACTGTAAAACCACTACCATCTTTGCAGGTAAGTAAGTATCAAAGAGAAGACCCAGAAGAAACTAAGTCACATATACATAACCCAGGTATATGCTAAGACTCTAACAAAAGTTCTTCCATAGGTAAACATGAGATACAGGGAGAGTGTGTATCCTCCAAAATACACCTCTCTTATAACCTGAATTCTTTGTTATATCTTCAGTGCCTAATGAGGGCTTTGAATATTGTAGGGGTGAAATAAATGCTGAATGAATGAAAGAATGAACTCTATTTCTGAATGAACAAAATGCAGTTTTTTGTTTGTTTGTTATGAGACAGAGTCTCACTCTGTCACCCAGGCTGCAGTGCAGTGGCACAATCTCAGCTCACTGCAACCTCCCTCTTCCAGGTTCAAGCAAATCTCCTGCCTCAGCCTCTCGAGTAGCTGGGACTATTGGCGTGCACTACCACACCCAGCTAATTTTTTCTATTTTAGTAGAGACAGGGTTTCACCATGTTGCCCAGGCTGGTCTCGAACTCCTGAGCTCCGGCAATCCGCCCGCCTCGGCCTCCCAAAGTGCTAGGATTACAGGAATGAGTGACTGCGCCCGGCCACAAAATGCAGTTTTGAACCTGCAGAAGTTAAGAGTGTAATATGAAATAGCTTGCACTTTTGGAATATGCAAACCAAAATGGCAGGAGGTCTCGGATGAAAGGAAATGTACCAGGCATAATCTAATCT
Source organism: Pongo pygmaeus (assembly GCF_028885625.2). NCBI lineage: Eukaryota > Metazoa > Chordata > Mammalia > Primates > Hominidae > Pongo > Pongo pygmaeus. Next base: position 121,733,306 of record NC_072373.2, on the reverse strand, counting down.
TTTAAGAATGTTCAGCTTCATCATTAAATCCTTCTGCTATTTGGCTCAAGATGATTCTATGCCCAGCCACCTGGATGGTTTAGGTAATGTTATTATAGGGCTTGGGTGAAGAATGTTGGCTAAGATGAAAAACTGCTAGATATTAAACTTTGTTTATTTGCCCTCTCTTCAGACTTTCCCTCATTAACATGAAAGATCACATGAGAAAAAAACAAGATCTTATTTAATTACAAGATACATTTGAATTTTTTAGAGGCCCCTGAAAAACACCTACATATTTAATTTCAGAGCAATTTAAGCTTACAAAGGCATTTAACAAATATCTAAAATTATTTCCCTCTTGTTTATTGCTACTAATAACAGTTACTATATAGTTATTTATATATTCCTCCATATTTATTGAGCACTAGTGCTGGTCATTGTGCTGATCCCCAGGAATCAACAGTGAATAAAAATATAAGTGGCCCCTGCCATCATGAAGCTTAGATCTAGTAGAAAAATCAGTCACGTCCAGGAGCGGTAGCTCACGCCTGTAATTCCAGCACTTTGAGAGGTTGAGACGAGCGGACTACCTGAGGTCAAGTTCGAGACCAGCCTGGCCAACATGGTGAAACCCCATCTCTACTAAAAATACAAAAATTGGCCGGGCGTGGTGGTGGGCACCTGTAATCCCAGCTATTCAAGAGGCTGAGGCAGGAGAATCGCTTGAACCTGGAAGGCAGAGGTTGCAGTGAATCGAGATCACACCATTACACCCCAGCCTCGGCGACAAGAGCGAAACTCCGACTCAAAAAAAAAAAAAAGAAAAGAAAAACAGTCACAAAAATAATATTTAAAAGGATAAGATGCATACAAGGGGTATTTGGAAACCAAGAAACAAAAGAAAATGGCAAGTTCCAACTCCAGAAGAAAAAAATGGTGTGATAAATTCTGGGAATGGCTGTTTATGGAATGAGCGAGAGGAGGGAGTTGAGGCTGGGGAGGGCAGCAGGGGCCATGCTCCAAGCATGGGGAAGCATTCTAAGGGTTACAAAGGGGTTCACTCGATAAGATTAAGGTTTTGGCCATTTATCAAGATTATTGACAATGTAGATGGGATAATGGATTGGCATGACGTAGAATACACATAGGGAGACTAATTAGGAGGCAGTGGTCCAAGTGAAAGATGGAGAGTGGAGAGGAGCAGACATGGATTCAAGATAATGAAGGCTGAGCACTATAAACACCCTGCAATAATAGCTTGACCAGTATCATGAGGTAGCTACTTTTATCCCATTTTACAGATGAGAAAATAGATTGAGAGGGGTTAAGTAATCTGTACAGTCATTTCACAAATAAGTGACTGAGATTGGAATAAAATCTACATGCCACTCAAGTCTTTGCTTTAACCAAGACTTTGGAAATCTGTGCTTTTTGTCCACTAGAACTGTTTCTCTGCACACTATCTGGCAATATGTTAACAGGAGCTACAAAAATGTTTATGACCATTGACCCAGAAATTTCGCATTGGAAAACAAAGCTGAAGGAAAAAATCCAAAGGGGGAAAATAATCTGCACAAGGACGTGGACAGTCATGCTATCCATTAAAGAGAAGAACTGAAAATAATCCAAATAACTGATTCCACAAATAAGGAGCATATTAATAAGATGGACTATTCCTCATTTTCACAACTACATGCTATTCCATTATCACTTCCTATGTGACCTTAAAGAAATTGCTCAGTGTCTTCTAAAATTCTTCAGCTATAATAATTATGTTCTATTACTGGATCCCACAACTACCTAAGGGAAATAGACATTAATAACACCAACCATAATAGTATTTAGTGGAAGGTGTTTTGCCACTCTTTTATTAAGAGTTTACAACATTCAAAGCTCTGAGGCAGGAATTTGTCATACTTTATCTTATCAAATCATGACAGCAGCCTACAGCACAGACAGTGGTGTCCTCCAGAGGAAGCCGAGGGAACCCAGAGGGAAAAGAGCCTGCCCTAGATCATCCAGCTAATTAGTAGCAGATTCAAAATCTGAACTCTAAAGCCTACAACCTTTTTGCTATAAAATGTCACCCACTGGTGATCACACAGAAAATTGAGACTTAGAGATCACTGAGCTTATCAGCAATGGAGTCATGTGGAATGCAGGTCTCCCAATTCTGGGTAGAGTGTTACACATATGAAATTGCCAACAGACAAATTGACAGATTAAAATGTGCCAATTATATCATTTTTGAAAGCCACAATATTCCAAGTCTTATATTCAATGAGTCTAAATAAAACATCCGCACAAAGATGACTACAACAGAGAAGAAAAGTTTGCCATAGACAAGCGAAGTTACAGAGTTCCAAAAGAACAGTGAGGAAAGCCCTATACCATAAGAAGATCAGATGATGGTGTGGAACAGGAGAAGAGAAAGAATCTCACATGATTACCAACTGTCCACTATGTCTCTAGTGCTGTGCTAGGTATCTTGCCCATCGGAGTTCACTTACTCTTCACAACACTCTGCAGTAGGAATTATCCCCACTTCATAAGAAAGAAAATTAATACGTTGAGAGATTAAGGAATTTGCCCGCAGCCATTCACCTAATGATGCATGAGTTGAACCGAGGTCTGGCCAATGCTAAAGTCCATATTCTTTCAATATAACATGCTGCCTCCCACTGCAGAACTACTGGCAGAATATTATAATTTTTTCATCCTAGGATTAAAAAATATCTAGCATTCTCATCCAACCAACATTAAGGCCAATGTGAAGGATTCATTAAATAATCACTCAATGGCCATTCATGGGAGCAGTCACCCTGTGCCAGGTACTGAGCCAAGAACAGGAAACTGACAAACAAATGGTCCCTAATTTCATGGAACTCACAACCTAGGAGTAATAACTTATGGTGACGCCTAAACATACATGAATACTCATACCCTTGGGAATTTGGGACACATTTTTGTTATCTGGCTTAAAATAGCAAAACTGCTCTCCTAGGAACTGAGTAATGCTGAATGGCTAAGTTTTGGATAGCTGTGGATTTACTCCTTTAAGCATCAGATCTTTGATTTTATAATTTTCGTTAATCATTTTTCAATGCTTTTTCAATTCTCCCAGAACATTCTAAGCTCCAAAGTCTGAGACTCTGTACCCTCACCTTTACGGATTCCCCTAAACTACTGCATCCAAAAAATGAAAAACATACATGAATGAGAGAAAATAAGGTCTTAATAATAAGTGCTTCACATGAGAAATTCTGAACTGAAGTACTTCCTGATCTTGTAAAAAAAAAAAATTTAAGAGAATAAACATGATTTAAACTTCTCTTGAAGGCCCAGGTCATTAGTGTTCTGTAATGAAAACCTGTGTTTTGACTGGTTCTGGCAAACCAAGTGACCTTGGTCAAACCATTGTATACATATCAGAGGACCTACATTGCTCATTTTTAAAACCAAGTTGCTGAACTAGAATTATCTGTAACAATTTTTTCAGCACTATAATTGTATATAACTCTTTCAACAATAAAGCTGGCCAGGCGCAGTGGCTCATGCCTGTAATCCCAACACTTTAGGAGGCCGAGGTGGGCAGATCACCTGAGGTCAGCAGCTCAAGACCAGCCTAGCCAACATGGCAAAATCCCATCTCTACTAAAAATACAAAATTAGCTAGGGGTGGTGGTATGTGCCTGTAATCCTGGCTACTCAGGAGGAGGCTGAGGCAGAAGAATTGCTTAAATCCAGGAAGTGGAGGTTGTGGTGAGCTGAGATCACGCCACTGCACTCCAGCCTGGGCAAGAGAGACTCCATCTCAAAAAAATAAATAAACAAACAAACAAAAACAATAAACTGAATTGCCACAATGGTTCATTCAAATAGGACCATTCTAGTCCAAGATTAATGTTTTATTAATTACTGAATCCATGTTTTATAGTGTTTACTACTGCAAATTTAACTTTCAACTATGCTTCATTCCCATTTTAACTTACAACCTATATCCCCTTAGACTTAAACAGGCTTAATGAAAAGGAATGGAAACTACAATTTCTATTATACCATGCTGCCTCACAAGCTTATTAGAATAGTGTATTAATTAAAAGCCCTTAGGCTCAAAGTCAGAATCTAGAAACTCTCCAAATATTTGCATAAATGAAGTTTAGCTTGTTGCATTTATATGTAGTTTAAGAAACATTTTATGTCACATTTTTTTTTACATATAATTCATTTATTTTTCAACAATTACTTATGAACAATCTTTTTTGTTTGTTTTTGTTTGTTTGTTTGTTTGTTTGAGACAGGGTCTTGCTTTGTTGCCCAGGCTGGAGTGCAGTGGCATGATCATGGCTCACTGCAGCCTTGACCCTGCGGGCTCAAGAGATCCTTCCACATCAGCCTCCTAAGTTGCTGGGAGTACAGGCATGTGCTACAGTGCCCAGCTAATTAAAAAAAAAAATTGTAGAGATGGGCCTCTATGTTGCCAAGGCTGGTCTTCAACTCCTGGGCCCAAACAATCCTCCCACCTTAGCCTCCCAAAATGCTGGGATTATAGGCCTGAACATTATCTTCTTAAAAGTGTCTCTGGAAGTACCCAAATCTTTTGTGTTACCACTCATTCTGAGCTCCAGAGCTCTCAGTTCCTGCTTCCTCCTTACTGAGGATGAATTAATTGCTATATTTTACAGAATCCCAAAGTACATGTATGGACACACACACAGTTCTATTTGTCATAATAATCTGAACTTATGCATTTCTTCTGTGGCTGACTGAACTAAGTTTACTAACTTTCCTTAGCCAACAAATGCTTTCTCATATTTGAAGGTTTTCTGCTAAACCTACATTTTGGAGTATTGGTAAGTGACAGAATTACTCTAGACCAACTTTTTCTATCAGGTATTGCCTATATGATTAAAAGAAAGTTGTACTACTGAATCATAACATTACTGAAAACAGGCTTGCAAAAATAAGCAGATGCTGTGAGCTGGTTGCAAGAGGGGACAAACAGCCTGGGTGCTGCTAGGAACTGAAAAACGTTACTTGAGAGCTTCTGGTTCATCGATAATGCTCTCCAAGCATATCCCTGGATTCTGGAAACCACAAACCAAAAAAAAAGTACTTCTACTGTATAGTGTCCAACTTCTCAGAATCAAAGTTCTCACAGCACCTGGTTCTCTCTGAGATTCTAATTTTATAAACATCTACTTCAAGACCCAAAACTCTCTCTGGGAATCAGAAGGCAAAAATGTGCATATAATTATAACTTGTAAAGTTTGGCACAGTTGCTACTGTTACTTCTAGTAACAATAATAATAGTCACCATTGTAGTGTGTGGAATGGGACAGACTGACGACAAGTCAGGGTTCAGGAGGACTGGGTGGTAATGATGAGGACTAGTTGAGCTTGCTGGTACTAAGCGAGAGTTAGGGATTCAGGGTGTCTGGGATTTGGAGCGTTGGAACATGACCAGGGAAATGACAGGAAGCCAAGAGGGTGTTGTTACGAGGCACTGCAAAGAGGTGAATGAAAGCAGGGGCAAGTTGCAGTGAACACGGACAGTAAAAGCAAGGTGGTAAGCCACTTTCTCCAACAGCTCTCTGTTGCTCACGGGCAAGGGCAGCAAAGCCTAAGAAGGAGGGTGCTCTAGGAGTCAGGTGACTGGCATATCTCATGTTACAGAAGGTGAAGGGAATTGGAGTAAAAATGGAAAGGCTGATCATGAATTCTGATAGGATTCAAGAGTACACAGTCAAGACCAGATGGACCAGGAAAGGAGGAGATATCAGTCAACTAAAGAGCACAGGGAGGATAATGGCTTAGTAGATGTGAAGGAGGGAGAAGTAACAAGTCTAGAGGTTAGAGAGAGGAGAGAGAGCAAGCCTCTTTACTTTCAGCACTTTAGATGTCCATTAAGTATTTTGATTCTATAGTTTTTGCTCCCTGAACTTTCAAGATATTCAAGAGAATAGACCATCGTCTCATGCTCCAGCCTATCCACCAAAGATAGGTACTTCAATGTCTTTCCTGACAAATGCAAATGGTATGGCCAAATTTCCAGTACTAATGTTATTAAGGGTCCTACATCATTGTTCAGAATAGATTTTTGTTAGAGACATCACTGAGATCTGAAAGTCTTTGCACATTCTTCATCTCACATAACTCTCTCTCTACTCAGTTTTATTTCTCCAACCTTCTTCCTCTGTAGTAACCATTCATGTCTGTCCTCTTCTTGGTCTCATCTCTCTCACCCAGCTGCATGCACTTTTGCACCAGTCTTATAACATCCAATAACTTTATTTCTGCATTCTTGCAAAAGCCTGACTCCCAGATCAACTCCATTTTTTCTTCGCCCCCTAAAAGTGGGAACTTCATATGATTTATCCCTATGCCTTTGTGCCCTGTACAAATGTCTACAGAGAGAAATACAAAAGCAAGAATTGACAAATGGGATCTAACTAAACTAAAGTGCTTCTGCACAGCGAAAGAAACTCTCAACAGAGTAAAGAGACAACCTACAGAATGGAAGAAAATTTTTGCAAACTATGCACCTGACAAAGGCCTAATATCCAGCATCTATAAGGAACTTAAACAAATGTACAAGAAAAACACAAACACCATTAAAAAGTGGGCAAAAAACATGAATAGACAATTCTCAAAAGAAGACATACATGCAGTCAACAAGCATACGAAAGAAAGCTCAACATTACTGATCTTCAGAGAAAGGCAAATCGAAACCATAATGAGATACTATCTCATATCAGTGCTATTATTAAAAAGTCAAAAAAAAAAAACATGCTGACAAGGTTATGGAGAAAAAGAAACACTTTTACACTGTTGGTGGGAGTGTAAATTAGTTCAACATTTGTGGAAGACAGTGTGGTGATTCCTCAAAGACCTAAAGACAAAAATACCATTTGACCCAGCAATCCCATTGCAGGATATACACCCAAAGGAATATAAACTGTTCTAGTATAAAGACACACATACACATATGTTCACTACAGCACTATTCACAATAGCAAAGGCATGGAATCAACCTAAATGTCCATCAATGATAGACTGGATACAGAAAATGTGGTACATATACACTGTGGAATACTATGCAGAATGAGATCGTGTCTTTTGCAGAGACATGGATCGCACTGGAGGCCATTATCCTTAGCAAACTAACGCAGGAACAGAAAACCAAATGCCACATGTTCTCACTTATAAGTGAGGGCTAAATGATGAGATCACATGGGCACACGGAGGGGAACCACACACTGGGGCCTATCAGACAGTGCAGGATGAGAAGAGGGAAAGGATCAAGAAAAATCACTAATGGGTACTAGGCTTAATACCTAGGTGATGAAATAATCTGCACAACAAACCCCCATGACACACGTTTACCTATGTAACAAACCTGCACATGTGTCCCTGAACTTACAATAAAAGTTTTTTATATATATATGTATATATATATATATATACATACATATATAAATTCAACCTAAAAAAAGAAAGACAGGAGAGAAATACCTTGAGCCATGCACACACATAAATAAATCCATTTTGTGATATTAATGGCATAATGTACACATCAGCAAAATTAACTGTATCCAGAAAAGCATTACCCACTAACCAAACTTTAGCCATGCCCATTCACTCTAACCCAAATGGCTCCCTTCCCATCCACTGTTTTATAAGGGAAAATATGAAGTAAAACCCATACTGTATAGACTAAAAGCAACACAGGGTCAGGGATTGAGTTTCATTCACATTTGAATACCCAGCATCTACCACAAAGTCCAACATTTAGCAGACAATGTGACGATTTAAATAGTTGCTTCACTTGCACAAATTTCCATGAAAACAGAAGCAAACAGAAAGTAGAGGGGCTATAAAATTACCAAAAAGCAAATAATCCACAAACTAATCAGACCATAAGATAACAGAAATTTCATTGTTTTAGATGTTTCATTTTAAATAGAACAACTTTCAGTGCAAAATAATACAATCTCATTTTACATTTCTAGGGCCTGCCTTGTTTTTTGAAAGCACTTTTCCAGTCATTTCCTCATGCAATTTGCCATCTATCCACTCAATTTGGCAGCAGGAACAGGAAACTTCGCCGAATTTGGAATTAGGACAGTTGGACTCAAGTCCTGTCTTCACCACTTCCTGTCTATGTGACCTTGAGAAAAGCCCTTTAGCCAGGGCACATCTCCATTTCCTCCTCTGTAGAGCAGTGATAAGATCTTATTCTTCCTGTCTCATAGACATGAGGATTGGGGAGGCAGTGGGGAGAAGGAAGGAAATAATCTTACCAAGTACCTACCATGTACCAGGCATTTAAATATTTTCATTCTCACCACAATCCTGCAAAGAAATTCCACAATTTCTTGCCTATCAGATGAGAAAACAGATTCAGTAAGTAAAGTAACTTTCCCAGGGTCAGTGTTGTTAAGTGCCAGAGCTGGGATTCAATCATTTCTGCCTGATCCCTGATCATGAAACCATAATGCTGCCTTGATATGTGTAAAACATTTTAGTTGCTATTTAGTATATTATTGCACATGTAAGTATCCGCTGCTATTGCTATAAGTACAGAAGCCAGAGGCAAAGAGAAGGAAATATGAAGGTCACACAGCCTGTCAGAGACAGAGCTGGGACTAGAACCCAGGTCTCCTGACTCCTGACCTTAAGTGTTCCCATTAAACCATGCTGCCCCCATGCTCCCAGGAAAAGGCACAGGGAAGCATGACGCTTGTTTATTCAGACCAGCTGTTACAGATCTATTTTAAGACAGGCACTCTGAAAATCATGGAAGGTGAGTATCAAGTGTATCATTAAATATTCCATATTAATTGACCCTTTAAAGAACTCTCATGTGAGTAGCATGTGCTGTTGGCTTCCTGTTAAGCAAGCAACTCAAAAGCTGACTACACTTCTTGTAACACAGATTTTGAAAGCACATTCAGACAGCAGCACAAAATACAATTTAAAAATAATTTTACATGGAAATCAAAAGGAACTACTTTGCGGTTCATGGGTCTATCCACTAAATGCCCAAGATTAAGGAAAACCAGAATGTCAACTTGTGACTGTCTTTAACACCATGCAGGGTCTATGTTAACAGAGGATGAAAAATATGATAAAACAATGCTCCAAATAATAGCTAACAATAGGTTGTCTGTGAATTTACAAAAAGAATATTTATAATAGAAAAAAAATGCCCTATCAAAGCACATCATTTTAAACAAGTGTTCCTGCTTCCCAGAGAAATGTAGGCACTCCTGACTCCAGAATAGAGCATTAAACCATGTGCTTGAGACCAGCTGTCACAAGGCACAGTATTAAACGGCCAAAAAGGAACAGCTACACTCACTTTCTCTTCCCCTCATTAACTTTCCTTAGTTTTCCTGATTTCCTTTCCTTTTCCCACTATATACCTGTCAAAAGTCTAACACCCATTTTATACTGAATAGTGTGATAAATGTGTATGAAATCATCCAGATACATTCAGTATCCTGAGGCAATTTTTTTTTTTTTTTTTTTTTTGGAGATGAAGTCTTGCTCTGTTGCCCAGGCTGGAGTGCAGTGGCACGATCTTGGCTCACTGCAACCTTCGCCTCCCGGGTTCAAGCTATTCTCCTGTCCTGAGGCAAAATTTTAACTCAATATCTGACTAGTAAGGAGGTGCTATTAACAACAGCCACAAGGCCAATCAGAACACTCCTCCAAGGGAGCCCCACACAACAGCAAAATACCATGGGGAGGGGGGGGGAAATTCATTGCAGTCCTCATTGCAGTTCACATTCAGATGTGCCGATAGCCTCGCTGACAAGAATTCAGTTCACTCTTAATGTTCTTATTCTAAGTTTGGCTCTACCACAAACCACTTGTTGGTGTAAGTTACTAAACCCCTCTTAGCTTCAGAGAGTATCCACCACATGGGGATAAATAACAGTGCCTGCCTCATGGTGTTGGACAATTAGATGAGATAATGCATGGAAGGTTTTAGTAACTGCCTTGTATGTTTCCACAGAAGCAGTGATAATCATTACAGTAAAAAACAGTTAACATCTATTGGGCACTTGTTACAAGCCAGTCACATTAATTAATTCAGCTAGCCCTCACAAGAACCCTAGGAGGTAGGTTCTTTTATTTGGTCTATTTTAGAGATGAGGAAGCTAAAGAACAGACAGATAGACAAGTTTAGTCACTTTCTGAGAGTCACTCAGTTGGTAAGTGGTGAAGTAATGTTACCTGCTATTATTAGTAATGGCACTTAACAAGTATTTTTGGTTTTTAATGACAGTCAGTGCTGGCTATGTTTTGTTTTTTTTTTTAATTTGTAGATGTTTGAAAAGGTAGTAAAGAAAGTGTCACCATTTTCATCCCATTGATGAATTTAATCTATGTCTATTTATGTATGCCTATTAGGTATGACTTCCTGTGTCCATTTCTAGTGCTGTATATAAAGGAACTAGCCTACGGCATCCTCAATCAAGCCAAAGCCTGGAAGGGAGACAGATAAGGAAAAAAAACTGCAAAACAGCAAGAAATGCTACATTCCACCAGAAACTGTGGCACAAAGCAGCATGTGCTCAGCCACACCTGGGAGAAAAGTCAGGGAAGACAATATAAAGATGACTCGAACTGAATCTTCAAGTAGACAAATGAAAAAGGGAACTTCAAGCAGACAAAAAGGTACATGCAATGGCACAGAGACATTTAACAGCATAGTCTTTTCAAGAAACTGCAAAAAGGTCAGGAGTACAGAGTGGAGAAGAGCTTTGAGAGATGAAGCAGGACAAGACCATGGGCTCTTGCATACTAAGGAGGTTGGATTTTATCCCATGGTCCATCGGGAACCACTAAAGTTATAAGGAGGTTGTCTGATCACCTGCCCTAGTAGCTCAGATCAAACCCTAGGCATCCTTAGTCGCTCTCCATCACACCCAATGTTCATCCACATGTTTCTATCTCTACTTTGAAAATATATCTCACATCAAATGAAGGGAATAACGGCATACATGCATGCAAACGGGAAAGATCCAAGAGAGAACTGATGATGCAGAAGAGCATGGGGGTAAGAGTGAAGGAGAAACTGGCCTTGGCCAGGGGCACTGTTAACTCACTCATAGTGCAGGAGAGAAGGCATCATCTACGAGCACAGATGCAGGAAGGTGGGAGCCCGAGGAAGCTCTCCTCCAATTTTGTCTTTTCTCTCAGTGGAATAGGAAGTAAGATTACGAGTTGAGAGAAAGAACGGAGAAACGGGTGATGAAGTTAAGTTGAAGGAAAGAAGAAAAGGTAGTACAGAGTGATCTGGAGAGTCAAAAAGTAAATGGTCTCGGGCAGTTCTCAAACTTTTTTTTCCTCAGGACCCCTTTCCACTCTTAAAACGTGACTGAGAATCCTCAGCAGCTTTTGTTTAGGGTTTCATAGCTATTAATGTTTAACATACTAGAATTCTAAACTGATAAGCCTTTGAAACATACATAAGCATATATTCTACAGTCAGCCACAGCAACGGCATGGGCACTATCACACAGCCTTTGGAAAACTCCTCTATATACACATTAGAAAATGAGAATGAAGGCAAATAATCTATTATTATTAGATTTTAAATAAACCATAAAGAGAGTTTTGAAATTGTGGGACCCCTAAAAGCATTTCAGGGACTGCCAGTAGTTCCAGACCATACTTTGAGAACATTAAAGAAATATAATCAGATGACTGGACGGCCCAAGGTGCCCACCTGAGGTTAGGGATCATGAACTTAAAGTGACAGCAGTCAGCACGGTGCGGGTTTTCCTCCATTACATTCAGCAGCTCAGTTGTAGGCAGGGAATAAGTAACAAGTTGAATTTTACCAGGGTTTTGTTTATCCAAACAAGCAGGACAAATTGAGGGAAGTCAGGGAATTATAATGGCTATAGTATTTAAGCTAAGTAGGAAGGAAATGAAAACTGAATCAGGCAGTTAAGAGGTGGTAGAAGCAATGAGTTCAAAGGATTGTTGGGTTTTAGGTATTAGTAGAACAAACCTGAAAAAAAGGGGTATTAAGAGAGTGGGATGCATGAAACTGAGAAGAGAGAGGGTAACTGGTAATAACTTCCAACTCAGAGTCCAAGACAGAATGTGTTCCCTTTCTCACTAAAATATGCCCCTTCTTTATGACACTTCTGTCACCTGATGCTGAAACCTGGGTCTCAACCTAGATACTTTCCACTCTTTCTCTGTATCTAAAAGGTTGCAAAGTCCCATCCATCCCAACTCATAATTATCACTTTAATCTTTTTTGTTCCTCTCTATCCCTCTATTTGCCTCCTTTCTCTGGCCTTATCTTGTGTTGAATGACTTCAGTACCAGTCCTGCTCACGCCTAGTTTTGTCCCATCCAATCCACCCCCCTCTATTGTGAGTGAACTTTCTACAATGATCGGACTTCATACCTATGGAGCAACTGTAACTATAGAGGCAGAGGTGTAAAACAGGCAGACTGAGGCTGTCAGTATGAATTTGGGATCCAGCAAGGTAGGTAACACCACAGATGTCATGAGATGCTACAGGGAAGCGAATATGAAATCAAAACACAACTAAAGAGAAAACTCTAAAACCTTTAAGACATGTTTCAATAAAGAGAAGCCAGCAAACAAACAAACAAACAAAAACTGATAAGGAATAATAAGAGGTACAAGAGAACCAGGAGAATACGGTGTGGTGAGAGTAAAGGGAAGAGAGAGTTTTAGGAGAAGGGGATGATCAGTAAACCAATTGCCACAGAGGATTTGAGAAAAATAATAAAAACAATCCACTGTATTTGAATATTAGAAAATATATGGTGATCTATACTAGATCAACCCCATCTGTATTGCAAACATGGTATAATTTTCTCCATCTTAAAAAAAAAAAAAAAGACACGATCTCATTTCCTCACTCTGGCAAGCCATGGGATTGTACCTCACCAAGAGGGTTTCAGTACTTCAGTGCCTTACCCCAGGCTCTGCTTTCCAGATAACCTAGGTTAAGCCACCAATCACACAGACAGAACAAGTGCTTAAGATGCATAAAGATGCCACAACTACTTTACATGAAAAGATCCTGATTGGTATTGAGTTTAAAATTATGCTGGCAGATTATTCAAGAAAATAACCTAACAAATGGCAAAGAGGTTAATGACTTCTGAGAAGACTAAGGATGACATTATTCTGAATAAACTGACTAAAAATGTTACTAGGCACACCATTCTTTTTGGGAAATAACAGTTCTTCCTCCTTCCCTTTTGTATAACCCAAAAATCTGTAAGTCACACCACCTTGTATGGAAGGAGGGAGTGTGTAGACATGTATTTGGAATGCATGCTCCAATGCTAAAACTAAATCATAGTTTTTTAAAACAATGTATGGTTGTGTACAGCAGAAACTATTTAACTTTTTATTTAAAATAATAACAGCAGCATCAAAACTCAGCTTAGAAGGAAATCTCACAGGCAATAGTGATGAATTATTTTAGGAATGCTGCATCACCAACACTAGATGTTCAAAGCACAACACTGTATGAAAACACATGGCAATCAATGACTCTAAGTTCAAGTGGTATTCACAATAGTCACAATCTGAACAAAAAGAAGATTTTAAAACACTTTAAATTTTACTTATATTTTCTTTATCATTATACTTTAAGTTCTGGGATACATGTGCAGCACGTGCAGGTTTGTTACATAGGTATACATGTGCCATGGTGGTTTGCTGCACCCATCAACCCGTCATCTACGTTAGGTATTTCTCCTAATGTTATCCCTCCCCTTGCCCTCCAACCCCTGACAGGCCCCGGTGTGTGATGTTTCCCTCCCTATGCCCATATGTTCTCATTCTTCACATATAGATATATCTTTTCACATACATACACATATACACAAGAGTACCATATGAGAAAATCTGTCCATCTAAAGAGCTCTTCTAATAGGTATAAAATAAGAATTGTGTCATAAGAAAATAAACTATATCCAGGCCGGGCACAGTGGCTTACAGCTGTAATCCCAGTACTTTTGGGAGGCCAAGGCGGCCTGATGACCTGAGGTCAGGAGTTTGAGACCAGATTGGCCAACAAGGTAAAACCCCCGTCTCTACTAAAATACAAAAATTAGCCAGGCGTGGTGGCACACACCTGCAATCCTAGCTACCTGGGAGGCTAAGGCAGGAGAATTGCTTGAACCCAGGAGGCAGAGTTTGCAGTGAGCCAAGATCTCCCCACTGCACTCCAGCCTGGGTGACGGAGCAAGACTCTGTCTAAAAAATTAATTAATTAATTAATTAATTAACCCATACATTGATTTCTTTTCCCCTAGTAGCCACTATCCCATTTTTCTGTTCTCTTTGCAGCAAAATTACTCCCTAAAGAGATGGCTATACTTGCTGTCTCAACCCTCTCCTATTATCAGGTGTTTGCCCACCACATCACCAAAACTGTTTTTGTCAAGGTCACCAAGGAACCTTATATTGTTTAAATCTTCTATCCTCAGTCCTTATTTCACTTGATCAGCAGCATTTGACATGTCATCACTCCTCCCAAAAATACTCTGTTCACTTGGTTTCCCTCCTACCTCACGGCCATTGCCTCTCAACTCCTTCACAGGTTCTCCCCATCTCTCTGCCCTCAAGAACAGGCATGCTCCAATGGCTCACTCAGACTTTTTCTTCTTTCTTCACTACTCCCTGCGTGGTATCACCCAGTCTCATGATTTTAAATGCCATCCTCACCTTGATGACTCCAAACTTTATACCCACATCTCCAACTCCTCCAACTTGCTCGGCGTACCCATCTAGATGTCTACTAGGCATTTCAATCATAACTAGCTCCAGATATTCCTTCCCCTCTCCCCACATACACCCCAACACCATACGTCCTCTAGTCCTCTCCATTTCAGTAAATGGGAACTTCATCATCCAGTTTCTCAGGTCAAAAATTCTGGAGACATACTTGACTTCTCTCTTCTCATATCCCTAATCTAGTCCATCAATAAACTCCTGCTGGCTCCATCTTCAGAATATATTCAGAGCCTACTCTTTCCACCATCTGCCCTGCTATTGCTTTGGTAAAAGCCGCCATCATCTCTTGCCTGAACGATGTATTAGCCTGGCCACTTCTATCCTTGCTGCTCTCCAGTCTGTTCTCAATGCTGTAGCCAAAGTAACTGTAGGAAAGGTAAATCAGGGCTGGGCGTGGCAGCTCATGCCTGTAATCCTAACACTTTGGGAGGCCAAGGCGGGTGGACTGCCTGAGCTCAGGAGTTGGAGACCACTCTAGGCAACATGGTGAAACCCCCTCTCTATTAAAATACAAAAAAGTAGCCAGGAGTAGTGGCACGTGCCTGTAGTCCCAGCTACTCTGGAGGCTCAGGAACGAGAAACTCTTGAGCCTGGGAGGCGGAGGTTGCAGTGAGCTGAGATCAGGCCACTGCACGCCAACTTGGGCTACACAGTAAGATTCCATCTCAAAAAAAAAAAAGACAAGAAAAAAAGGTAAATCAGGCCATGTCACTCCTCTCCTCATCCCTCTGTTGACCTCTCATTTCACTCAAAGTGAAATCCAAAGTCCTTAAAGTGGCCCACAAGTCCTAAAAATCGAGCTTCCATTTTCTCTCTGACTTCACGTTTCCCACTCTTTCCCATACTCACTCTCCTCCAGCCACACTGACCCTGCTGGTCCTCCAGTATGCCTGCCACTTAATGACCTCAGGAGCTTTGCACTTGGTATTCCCTCCACCAGGAATATTCTTTTTTCCAAACATTGACATTCCTGTGTTCCCTACTCGCTTCAGGTCCCACCTAATTGTCACTCCCTTGGAGAGGACTTTCTTGACTACCTTCTATAAAATTGTATTACATTTCTCTCTAGTTCCTAACTCAGCTTCAATGGGTTCATAGCACATTATATATAAATATATAAATAATTATATATAATAAATTATATGTAAAAATATAAATATATAAATAAATTATACAGTCATTTATTTATGGTTCAACTCTACTAAAACCCAAACCCCTTTAGGGCAGGGACTTTGTTGAGTTTGTCCAAGACAGTGTCTAAAACAGTGCCTGGAACATAGTAGGAACAAGTAAATATTCATTGAAGGAATCCTTGAAGTCTGAACTATTCATTTGGACAATTCAGAGTTTACATATACTGTCCATAGTGGCCACTAAACTCACTGAATGTATTACCCCTACTATAAAGCATAGTATAAAGCAAAATTTTACGTTTCAAACTAAGACTAAGGTACTGTCATTCATGATAGATCTAGGGGTGGTTATAGGCATTCACGAAGATCTTCTTAACCACTAAAAGTGACATCAAGCCAATCACTCACGCCCTTCCACAGGCACACCCCGCCCCCCGCCCCAACCCCAGCATGTGCCGCCCACCCAGTACAGCTATCACCAGTAGGCTCTTCTCTTCCAGAATCATTCACATGCTTTGTGTCCTGGCTAGAATACTGTTTCAGATGAAAAATAAATCTCAAATATAGACACTAAAATCTAACGTATACAGACGCCAGATTTCTTAGATATTCACTGGCCAACTGCATTTTATTTAACTGTATTATATAATAAGAAGAACATGTTAAATGTATAACTAAATGTGATTAATGTTTACCTCTTTAACCCATCATAAATAAAAACAAAAGCTAAATCAGCATGAAAAAATATACTTATTTTTGAACTGAAGATCATCCTCTTACCAAGATGGCAAGATCAAAAACAAACTGATGTCAACAGCCAGAAAGAACAATAAGTAAGAAAACTGGGATCCCATCCATGCTTTTATTTTGAAAGATAATCAACTAACTTATTAAGATTCCAAGATTCAAACCTATAATTGAGCAGTCATTATTTGCAGTTATTTATTTTTTTAAATGCAAACAAGGCAGAAGGCTAACAGAGAATAGAAAGGCATCCCACTCACTGGAATAAACACTCATTTTAAAAGGCTAGTCATTTTATAGCCTCTTTCAGGAAAGCTAAACAGGCTACAAACAAAACATCAATAAATTAAAATTTCTTTTGTCAACATCTGCTCTTTACAGTCTCAGTATGTCACAGAAGTCTGAAGTGACAGCTTCCAGTTATTTCTCAGCTTAGGAGATCATGTGCTATAAAAAATAGTCTATGTCAAATTAATATCTTCAACAGAATCTAAGTAGACGGAACGACTCTCAGACATACCAAAAAGCCACAAGTACTAGTAATGACATCTCTAACTCCAGGGGAATACATTCTGATGGGACATGACAGGGTTGTACCAGGTTAATAGTTTATTCACTACAGCTAGAACCTTTCCCAAGAAAGATATGAGTAGTTAGAGGCAAAATGTTTGGGGTTATCAGCCCAAAGGAACCGGTAGGCCTCTACAATTGTTTTAAAATTTCTATTGGAACCTATTACTCTTAATATAACAATAGCAGAAAAAATGTTTTTCATATTTTTCTAATAGTAAACATTTATTAAGTACATGTGCTAGGCACTATAAGCATGTTAAATATGTCAAGTTGTTTCATAAAATCATTTCATAAGTCTCATTAAAGGATTTAATGACAACCTGCATGATACAAACTCATCGGCCTAGCATCCACTTGTTCAGCAGCCTTGCCTCTCTGCAATGAAGCCAAGAACCAAGAGGAAAGCAAAAACAGACATCACCAGGTTCAGGTACTAGCCTTCTAGGATTCACATTTGAGGGAAGCACCCTCTCATAGGACATTACAGGAGAAACTGTTCTTAATTTGGAACCAGAAACCTCAAGGTTGAACAGACTTAAGAACTCAAAAGTGCAACAGCACAAAGAAGGTCATTAGCTGTCCTACTTACCCTATTATAACCCAGTGATTTATCATCTGATAGCATAGTGTAATAATTCCTTTAGGGCAAGTATCCTGGTGTGCTCATTTTGCTACCCCCACTAGGGAACAGAACTCTTAGAGCATTGTATGTACTCAATTTTCATTAATGATGCTTATAATGACAATCTTTGGTCATCAGAAAGATTAAATTACATCTAACATAAGAGGAGAAGAGTGAAACACATTCAAAACGATTCTCATCCATTGTTAGCATTCAAATAAAGGCTTCGAGGTTTAAAAAGGTCTTCAGCTGTCCAGAAAACGTGATTATTGAAAACAACTGCTGAGAGTTCCAGGAAACAAGTTCCACGAAATGTGCACAGTACTGTACTCCCTACTGGCGGACCAAGGCATCCTGACCCACGCTGCCTCCTGAGGCTACAGGCAAAGTGGAAAATGGGGATGTGTGAGAGTAGCTAACTGCAGCTCCCACCATAATAGAAAAGTCTGCCAAATCCCTCAAAGGAATATCCAGAGTTCAGACAACTCTGAAGGGGTACCCAGAGGTAGCAATCACCATGCAGGTTTATAGGGGTATAAAATAATTTATCTCACTTTTAAATACGTATGGCTCTCCCCACTTCCATGCCTGTTCTTTCTTAGGAACTGCCCACCAGCAGGTTGAAGGCAAACAGGCAAGGAATGCAGAATCTGAAGTGCTAGGGACCCTGATGAAACACTGACACCAAGAATCAGAGATGACTGTGTGTGCTCTAACTTTAAATACATACTTATTAAATCATATAAAGTCCGTTCCTTCTTAAAAGGCGCTGCTCTGGTTGCTAAGAAGCTGAGGCTCTGCGTCATAGAGGATTAGTGCTGAAATGTTTCATGGAGAGGGCTCTGTCCTCTCCCTTTTAAGTTGAAAGCAGTTTGGTTTTTTGTTTTGTTTTAACATTCTGAAAGAGAAAGAGGCTCTGAACCGAGTTTGACATCCTTCTGTACAAAAATTTTCCGACAGGACAAATAAACTACTCTTCCACTGAACTGTGACTTTTGAGCTGACTCTAGGGTGCACCCAACCTTCCAGAGGTGTCTGGCTTAACCCTCAAAGAGGCAGCTCCAGCCCCAGGAGCCGAGCGGCACCACAGCACCTGAGCAGGGCACTGCAGGAAGGAAAGCGGAATCTCTAGTGAAACTTCTCATTTCCTGTCTCTGCTGAGAGAGGCTGGACTCGCTCCTTCTCACATGGTTTAGGAAGAGCTGTAAACGGGAGCTTGCCGGCTGGCCACCAGCTCAGGGGCCCTGGGGGCGGCCTCTGGGTTCTGCTCCCTGTTCTTCCCTTTGACCAGTGTCACTCCTGGACAGATAACGGGACCAAACGCCCTTCACTTCCTCGAGTCCTCATTTATGTCATGGTTCCTCTTTCAGGAAAACATGAGTACAAGACGCAAAGCAAAAGAAGAAACTAAGGGCAAATTACCCCATCACCTCGTTTCGTCCCTCCCCTTCGTTATTATAGAAGAGCTTGATCAAATTCCCTTTGTCGCGCCACACACACGCAGAGTAGGTGAAGGGCACCCTAAGACAACTTATTTCTTTCCCGCCTCACAGAAAGCCTTTACGAAATCCTCACACCATCTCCGGACGCAAGGCTTTCGCATTCAGCTTGAGGAGCTAAACCATTTCAAGCTAAGGTAGGAAACGCCAAAGTGGTGCCGAAGTGGTCCCAAAGCAGAAGGCTGGGAGGCAGGACAAGCTCAGCGCACCTAGACGTTTGCATTTACACAAAGAAATTAGCCGCATGATTAATGGGAGCTGCCGGCTGGAGGCGGGGCGCCCGCGCCGGCCTCCTCACCTGGGACATCTGTGGCCTCAGGTTGATCTCCTTCAGGTTGATGGAGTGCGCCCGGAGGTTGTTAAGCAGCTGGCAGAGCAGGACTCCATCGCGGAGGGTCTGCGCCAGGTCGAACACCTGAGCCGAGTCCCAAGTCACCCGGTGGTTGGCGGGCAGCACCTTGCAATGGATGAGCCACTGCGCGCACTGCTTCCACGGCTCCATGCCCGACGGCTCCGGGACGCGGCTGGGCCGGGGCGGGCGGCAAGGATGCGGCCGCCGCGGCCGCCGCCGCCGCCGCCGCGGTTCCTCCGCGCCCCGCCGACGCCAATAGCCGCCGGCCCTTTCCCCGCGCGGGATCGAAGCAGCAGGAGCAGCGGCTGGCGGGTCGCGGACGCCGCGCTGGGCTCGGCTCCGGTCCGGGCTCGGCTCCGGTCCCGGCCCGGGTGCGCCGCGACCCGGCCGCCGCTGCAGCGAGTCCCGCGCGCTCTCCGTGCGCCCCGGCCGGCTCGGCAGCGGCTGCCGCACACAGGCTTCCGACTCCAGCGCCCGGCCCGCCACTGAGCATGCCCAGCGCGCCGGCCGGTCTCGCTGCGGTCCGCGAGTCCCCAGACGCGCGGGTGGGAGTGCGCCGGCGGCCGGGGCTGGGGTCGGTAGCCGAGGGCGGGGCGCGGGGGAGGGGCCGGCGGAGGGGGGCGGCGGCTACAAAGGGGATCCCGTGCCCCCGCCTGCAGCCTTACGGGGCTCACGCAGCCCCCGGCGTCCTGGGGTCTTCTCTCGGGGCGGCTTCCCGGCTTTGCGGGGAGTGTGGCTGAATACTGTAATACGATGGGGTCCCCCAGGACCCCCTAAACAACAAATGCTCAAAGGAGCGACGGATTAATTGGGGCACCCAGACTCCCCAGAGCAATGAAAAAAGTGCCCAGAGCATCAGTAGAGCACGGCGCTGAAAGTTTTAGAGATCGTCGCCCCCTCGCCCCTTGCAGCTCTATCCCCTCCATTCTCTATAGCTGATTCCTCAGCCTATTCCTCCTAGTTGCCCCTAGTGGTGTTTTGGCACCCTAAAAGTGAGTGAGAGTGCGTGTGTGGAGACGCCTGCGGAAACCGCCCCGATCCCTGAGCCTATTTCCTCGCGAGGTGATTTCCACTTGGAGCTGGTTTCCCCCTGCACTGTCAGGCTCGGAACTGTTCGCCGTTGCTGTTCTGGCCCTTTTGCTGACCCCGCAAAAACCTGCTTGAGAAAGGCCTGTGCCACGGTGCTAGACTGCGCATGCGTCGGCGACTGGCGGCCAGGTTCGAGAGCAAAGCGCGTTAGCCCTGGGCAGCTCCTGCCGGGCTGTTCTGGGATCCTTAGTGAAAGTTGGAACTTGACTCCAGAACTTTTGCGCAGTGCACAAGCAGTGCATTCGTGTTTCTTAAGTAAATCTTTTGGAGACTCTAAACCCTACCCCTTTTACTCCCACTGCACACTGCCCCTCAAAACCACAATTAATGTTTAAATTATTTGTGGCAAGATATTGCCAAGTTGAATTCTTGCTGTTCGATAGGAATGTGGTCCTTCGTCACCCTTTTGAGATGCATTCACTTAAAATTAGAAAATGGGCCGGGCGCGGTGGCTCACGCCTGTAATCCCAGCACTTTGGGAGGCCGAGGCGGGCGGATCACGAGGTCAGGAGATCGAGACCATCCTGGCTAACACGGTGAAAACCCGTCTCTACTAAAAATACAAAACCTTAGCCGGGCGTGGTGGCACGCGCCTGTAGTCCCAGCTGCTCGGGAGGCTGAGGTAGGAGACTCGCTTGAACCCGTGAGGCGGAGGTTGCAGTGAGCTGAGATCCAGCCACTGCACTCCAGCCTGGACGACAGAGCCAGACTCTGTCTCACAAAAAAAAAAAAAAAAAAAAAAAGATGGGAGTTTGGATAATTTAATTGTATCATATTTCTGTAGCCCAAATTTTTTATTATGAACCATACTTTATAAGCAGGCCAAAATATTATTTTTAAAAGAATGATCTGTTCAGGACAGTGATTGCGTCCTTTTTCGTTTGGCTGTGACAAGGATAGCACACTGTGTACACTCAGCGCTGAACAATAAATCAGCCTGAGGATTTCCTTTCCTTACACGCATCCTTCCCTAGCAATTTCCTCTTGTGTTCAATGCGGATTCCATCAATAGCACGACGTTTCCTAGGCCATAATTTTGGCAAATAAATCATACTAAATTCTACATACCTTTAGAAGCAAAATCCAACACATTTGAATCGCCATTTAACACAGTCTTTCATAAAGAGAAATTAGAAAGAAATTTCATTAAACGGGTCAAAATTTAAACTAAAACTATGAATTTTGTTTCAGGTAGCATCAGATCACCTTTGGATGTTGGAGAATATTTCCAAAATCCAGATTATATACACTATCCCAGGACACAAATCTGGATTTAGAGCCCGAGCTGTACTGCTTTCTAGCAACATAACCTTGGATAAATTCTCTACGCTTCAGTTTCCATAGATATGAAATAAGAAATTTTTTTTTGTTTGTTTGTTTGTTTGTTTGTTTTTTGAGGCGGGGGGACGGAGGCTCGCTCTGTCGCCCAGGCTGGAGTGCAGTGGCGCGATCTCGGCTCACTGCAAGCTCCACCTCCCGGGTTCACGCCATTCTCCTGCCTCAGCCTCCCAAGTAGCTGGGACTAAAGGCGCTGGCCACCACGCCCGCCTAATTTTTTTTGTATTTTTAGTAGAGACAGGGTTTCACCATGTTAGCCAGAATGGTCTAGATCTGCTGACCTCGTGATCTGCCTGCCTCGGCCTCCCAAAATGCTGGGATTACAGGCGTTAGCCACCGTGCCTGGCCATAAGTAATTTCTAACTAATAGGGTTGTTGTCAGGATCAAATGGTACAATGTCTTGCTATTCAAAATGCAGCCTGTGGACAGCAGCATCATCCTTGAACTTGTCAGCACTGTAGACGTTTGGCCGCTACTCTCACACTGAATGAACCAGAACCTGAATTTTAAGATCTCCATATCCTATGTATTTCCATCAAAAGCCAAGAAGCACTGATACAATGCATAGAATGTGTGGTGCCTGATAATTAGAGCTCAATAAATATTACCCAATAGTAGCCACTTTTCATTCACAAGTGGCAACAACGACCAAATATTCTATTTCACTTCTCTGTATATAATATAATATATGACTTCAAAACATAATGCTTCTCAAATATAGTAAACCACAGAGTTGATAGAAAGGCAACAGGAAAATATATGGAAGGCCTAGAAGGGAAGGAGGTTAGTGGAGACACGGGATTCTTCACGTAAACAAGGAGCTAAGTGCCATAGGTGACTCATGTGAAAGACACTTAAGTGTGAGAAAATGGTGCAATAAAAATGCAATGGGCTTCTCAGCTGAGTTATCCTTACTAAAGGAAAAAATTACAGTCTTTTCCCTTTACAATTTTTTTTTTTTTTTTTTTTTTTTTTTTTTTGAGACAGAGTCTCCTTCTGTCACCCAGGCTGGAGTGCAGTAGATCTCGACTCACTTCAACATCCGCCTCCCGGGTTCAAGCTATTCTCCTGCCTCAGCCTCCTGAGTAGCTGGGACTACAGGCACAAACCACCACACCTGGTTAATTTTTGTGGGGCTTTCTGGGGCCCAGCCCTTGTCCCAACAAACCACTGACCTCGGCCTCCAGGCCCGCCCTGGATGGTCATCAGAGCAGTAGGTGAGAGCAGGAGGCAGAGGCTGGGGAGGACAAGGGAGAGGGAGTGGGGTCCAGTGCAGGGAACAGGGCTCTGTCACCCAGGCTGGAGTGCAGTGGCATGTTCTCCACTCACTGCAACCTCCACCTGCTGGGTTCAAGCGATTCTCCTGCCTCAGCCTCCCGAGTAGCTGGGACTACAGGCATGCACCATCACACCGGGCTAATTTTTGAATTTTAATAAAGATGGGGTTTCACCATGTTGGCCAGCCTGGTCTCGAACTCCTGAACTCAAGTGATCTGCCCCCCTCGGTCTCTGAAAATGCAGGGATTACAGGTGTGAGCCATCGCACTGACCTCCCTTTGCAACCTTAAAGGAAATGTTCCACCTAGTGAAGGCAAGTTGGGAAATAGGGACCAACTCATCAGTGGCAACTCCTTGCTAATCCTGGTACCTAGTGTTCTTGCAGTGTGCAAGAAGGCCTTTCTTGCATATCTGACGTGGGACTTCAGAACCCCTCCTATGGTCCTACTGCCCTTGAGTCCTTCATAGCCCCAGTAGTACATCCACACTCTTACCATTTGCTGAATGCCCACTATGTGTCAAGCACTCTTCTGGGCACTTTACATGCACTGTCTGCAAGTGAGAAGATGCTCTCCCACCCATTTTAATGAAGAAGCTGGAGATCAACAGAGTTAAGCATCTTGCTCTTCATTAAGAAACTCAATAAAAGGATGAGCTTGTGTCTCCACATCTGCACCCCTTCTGTTCAGAGCTGTGGCTCACCATTAAAATAATTGCCGTATCAAGCTTAATTACTGGTTTAAACATTGTTGTCCCTGCTAGACTGAAACACCTTGAAGGCAAGGGTGGTAACTCATTCATCTTCAAATTCCCAGAACCAACCTTGGTGCCTGTCACATGACAAACAATAAATATTAGTTTGGTGAGTAAATAAATGAATAAGCTATGTTAACCCTCTTGCTCTCCCTCCATCCCTCTCTGCCTTTCTATCCTGTCTTTCTGGTGGTGAAAAGATCAGGAAGGATTTGCCAGCATTACTTGTACCAGGCAAAAGAGTCACATGAAAAAAGATCTTTTTTTTTTTTTTTTTGAGCCAGAGTCTTACTCTTGTCACCCAGGCTGGAGTGCAATGGTGCGATCTTGGCTCACTGCAACCTCCACCTCCCAGGTTCAAGCGATTCTCCTGCCTCGGCCTCCCGAGTAGCTGGGATTACAGGCACCCACCACCATGCCTGGCTAATTTTTGTATTTTTAGTAGAGACAGGGTTTCTCTATGTTGGCCAGGCTGGTCTCGAACTCTTGACCTCAGGTGATCCGCCAACCTCAGTCTCCCAAAATGCTGGGATTACAGGCGTGAGCCACCGCGCCTGGCCATGCTTTTTTTGTGTGTGTCTCGCTAGTCTTTCTGTGCCCTCCAAGATGAGCAGGCTGCCCTCTGTTTCTCTTTTGTATCACAGTGTTGTTTGGATCTTGCTTCAGCCCTACACTGTATAAAAACGGGAAATGGAATAAGTGGCATCCTGAGCTGCAGGAAAGACAGGGATAGCAGATGATGGATATCACATGCTAGGTCCCTTGCCATGTTCAAAATTATATCCTACATCGTAGGATGTTCTACATCAGGCCAAATGTACCAAAAAACTGAAGTAAAGGATCTGAAAGCCACATTAATTCATTGTCTGCTCCATCTGTATTGTCACTCCAGTCCTTACTGACTTTTTTTCTTATTACTCTTCCAACTCTTAATTTTTTTTTTTTTTTTTTTTTTTGAGACGGGGTCTCACTCTGTTGCCCAGGCTGGAGTGCAGTGGCACAATCTCAGCTCACTGCAACCTCCACCTCCCGGGTTCAAGTGATTTCTCCTGCCTCAGCTTCCCCAGTAGCCGGGATTATGGGCACACACCTGGCTAATTTTTGTATTTTTAGTAGAGACAGGGTTTTACCATATTGGTCAGGCTGGTCTTGAACTCCTGACCTCAGTTGATCCACCCTCCCTGGCCTCCCAAAGTGCTGGGATTAGAGGTGTGAGCCACCGCACCCGGCCTTTGTCTTTATTCCTCATTGTATTTCTTTTTTTATGTTATAAGAGAAGTAAATCACGGATGGTACATAACCTATTGAAGATAAATCAGTTTCTGAAAGAATTGAAGATGCAGAAATACAAATATTGTAAACTGTAAACTGAAATCCAGACTGTTTGCTGGATTAATTTCCTTCAACTACAATCAAATGTAGTTTGGTTTCACATAAACATTAGGGATATGGGCTTTACACTTCTGGTAATTTGATACTGTCTTTAAAGTAAATACCAGAAAAACACTGGGGAGATAGAATTACGGTAGAGTAAGATTTCTATAATAACTGTTCCTTTAATAAAAGTGCCCAAATCAGTGTGAATTTAAAGATTTTGGAATTAGGTACAAATGAGCAGGGTCTTGTTAGGATCACAGGATTTCTTTTCTCTTCTGACATGTTCAAGTCCTTGATTATAATAATAAAAGTAACAAAAACAATGACAATAACCTATACTCTAAATGGCGATTACCATCTAACAGAAGAAATTTACTTGAGATAATTTTTTTTTCCTTTGTCCACTTTTTTTTTTTCCTTTATAATTATTATTATTATTATACTTTAGACTCTATGGTACATGTGCGCAACGTGCAGGTAAGTTACATATGTATACATGTGCCATGCTGGTGCGCTGCACCCACCAACTCGTCATCTAGCATTAGGTATATCTCCCAATGCTATCCCTCCCCCCTCCCCCCACCCCACAACAGTCCCCGAAGTGTGATGTTCCCCTTCCTGTGTCCATGTGTTCTCATTGTTCAATTCCCACCTATGAGTGAGGATATGCGGTGTTTGGTTTTTTGTTCTTGCGATAGTTTACTGAGAATGATGATTTCCAATTTCATCCATGTCCCTACAAAGGACATGAACTCATCATTTTTTAGGGATGCATAGTATTCCATGGTGTATATGTGCCACATTTTCTTAATCCAGTCTGTCATTGTTGGACATTTGGGTTGGTTCCAAGTCTTTGCTATTGTGAATAATGCTGCAATAAACATATGTGTGCATGTGTCTTTATAGCAGCATGATTTATAGTCCTTTGGGTATATACCCAGTAATGGGATGGCTGGGTCAAATGGAATTTCTAGTTCTAGATCCCTGAGGAATCGCCACACTGACTTCCACAATGGTTGAACTAGTTTACAGTCCCACCAACAGTGTAAAAGTGTTCCTATTTCTCCACATCCTCTCCAGCACCTGTTGTTTCCTGACTTTTTAATGATTGCCATTCTAACTGGTGTGAGATGGTATCTCATTGTGGTTTTGATTTGCATTTCTCTGATGGCCAGTGATGGTGAGCATTTTTTCATGTGTTTTTTGGCTGCATAAATGTCTTCTTTTGAGAAGTGTCTGTTCATGTCCTTTGCCCACTTTTTGATGGGGTTGTTTGTTTTTTTCTTGTAAATTTGTTGGAGTTCATTGTAGATTCTGGATATTAGCCCTTTGTCAGATGAGTAGGTTGCGAAAATTTTCTCCCATTTTGTAGGTTGCCTGTTCACTCTGATGGTAGTTTCTTTTGCTGTGCAGAAGCTCTTTAGTTTAATTAGATCCCATTTGTCAACTTTGGCTTTTGTTGCCATTGCTTTTGGTGTTTTAGACATGAAGTCCTTGCCCATGCCTATGTCCTGAATGGTAATGCCTAGGTTTTCTTCTAGGGTTTTTATGGTTTTAGGTCTAACATTTAAGTCTTTAATCCATCTTGAATTGATTTTTGTATAAGGTGTAAGGAAGGGATCCAGTTTCAGCTTTCTACATATGGCTAGCCAGTTTTCCCAGCACCATTTATTAAATAGGGAATCCTTTCCCCATTTCTTGTTTTTGTCAGGTTTGTCAAAGATCAGATACTTGTAGATATGTGGTATTATTTCTGACGGCTCTGTTCTGTTCCATTGATCTATATCTCTGTTTTGGTACCAGTACCATGCTGTTTTGGATACTGTAGCCTTGTAGTATAGTTTGAAGTCAGGTAGTGTGATGCCTCCAGGTTTGTTCTTTTGGCTTAGGATTCACTTGGCGATGCGGGCTCTTTTTTGGTTCCATATGAACTTTAAAGTAGTTTTTTTCCAATTCTGTGAAGAAAGTCATTGGTAACTTGATGGGGATGGCATTGAATCTGTAAATTACCTTGGGCAGGATGGCCATTTTCATGATATTGATTCTTCCTACCCATGAGCATGGAATGTTCTTCCATTTGTTTGTATCCTCTTTTATTTCCTTGAGCAGTGGTTTGTAGTTCTCCTTGAAGAGGTCCTTCACATCCCTTGTAAGTTTCCTGTCTGTTAGAAGGAAAACTAACAGAAAGGACATCCACACCAAAAACCCATCTGTACATCACCATCATCAAAGACCAAAAGTAGATAAAACCACAAAGATGGGGAAAAAACAGAGCAGAAAAACTGGAAACTCTAAAAAGCAGAGTACCTCTCCTCCTCCAAAGGAACGCAGTTCCTCACCAGCAACGGAACAAAGCTGGATGGAGAATGACTTTGACGAGCTGAGAGAAGAAGGCTTCAGACGATCAAATTACTCCGAGCTACGGGAGGATATTCAAACCAAAGGCAAAGAAGTTGAAAACTTTGAAAAAAATTTAGAAGAATGTATAACTAGAATAACCAATACAGAGAAGTGCTTAAAGGAGCTGATGGAGCTGAAAACCAAGGCTCGAGAACTACGTGAAGAATGCAGAAGCCTCAGGAGCCGATGCGATCAAATGGAAGAAAGGGTATCAGCCCTGGAAGATGAAATGAATGAAATGAAGCGAGAAGGGAAGTTTACAGAAAAAAGAATAAAAAGAAATGAGCAAAGCCTCCAAGAAATGTGGGACTATGTGAAAAGACCAAATCTACGTCTGATTGGTGTACCTGAAAGTGACGGGGAGAATGGAAACAAGTTGGAAAACACTCTGCAGGATATTATCCAGGAGAACTTCCCCAATCTAGCAAGGCAGGCCAACATTCATATTCAGGAAATACAGAGAACGCCACAAAGATACTCCTCGAGAAGAGCAACTCCAAGACACATAATTGTCAGATTCACTAAAGTTGAAATGAAGGAAAAAATGTTAAGGACAGCCAGAGAGAAAGGTCAGGTTACCATCAAAGGGAAGCCCATCAGACTAACAGCAGATCTCTCGGCAGAAACCCTACAAGCCAGAAGAGAGTGGGGGCCAATATTCAACATTCTTAAAGAAAAGAATTTTCAACCCAGAATTTCATATCCAGCCAAACTAAGCTTCATAAGTGAAGGAGAAATAAAATACTTTACAGACAAGCAAATGCTGAGAGATTTTGTCACCACCAGGCCTGCCCTAAAAGAGCTCCTGAAGGAAGCACTAAACATGGAAAGGCACAACGGGTACCAGCCACTGCAAAATCATACCAAAATGTAAAGACCATCGAGACTAGGAAGAGACTGCATCAACTAACGAGCAAAATAACCAGCTAACATCATAATGACAGGATCAAATTCATACATAACAATATTAACTTTAAATGTAAATGGACTAAATGCTCCAATTAAAAGACACAGACTGGCAAATTGGATAAAGACTCAAGACCCATTGGTGTGCTGTATTCAGGAAACCCATCTCACGTGCAGAGACACACATAGGCTCAAAATAAAAGGATGGAGGAAGATCTACCAAGCAAATGGAAAACAAAAAAAGGCAGGGGTTGCAATCCTAGTCTCTGATAAAACAGACTTTAAACCAACAAAGATCAAAAGAGACAAAGAAGGCCATTACATAATGGTAAAGGGATTAATTCAACAAGAAGAGCTAACTATCCTAAATATATATGCACCCAATACAGGAGCACCCAGATTCATACTTGAGATAATTTATGACACAAAAAGCTTCCAATTCAGGAGGCTGAGGATGGTGGATCACCTGAAGTCAGGAGTTCAAGACCAGCCTGACCAACATGGTGAAAACCTGCCTCTACTGAAAATACAAAAAATTAGCCGGGCATGGTGGCAGGCGCCTGTAGTCCCAGCTACTCGGGAGGCTGAGGCAGGAGAATCACTTGAACCCAGGAGGTGGAGGTTGCAGTGAGCCGAGATTGTGCCATAGCACTCCAGCCTGGGCAACAAGAGCAAAACTCTGTCAAAAAAAAAAAAAAAAAAGGCTTCCAAAGAAGCAGCTTTAAAAGGAGGCTTAGAACATGACTGTAAGTCTGTGTGTTACAAGGGATGGATTAATAAAAGACCGATTAACCAATGTCCAAATAAACGAAATAATGAAATAAACGGAAATACAAGCCTTCTTCCCACTCTGTGAGTATATACCCCCTCCCCAACACACACAGAAAATGAGGCTCCAAAGATTTACCTCACTGAGTTAATTGCACCTCAGCTGGGTCTTTTCAAAGTCTGGTTCACATTAAACATTCTGCAGCTCTCAAGCCATGATTAGACATTAGTCCATTTTCAGAACATTAGTGGTGATACACATATATGTTATGTTTTAAAGATAACTAAGGAGGTTAAACTTACAGGGAAAAGCTAAATAGCTCTGTGTATTCCTATCAACAACTAAGGACCTTAATCTAATTTGTAGAATATTTAAATCCATTAGCATGTTGGTATAAACAAATTGCCAGGGAGAAAGCTCTTTATACAGAGATTGTGAATTTTAAAATCCAATGCAAAGAAACTTTTGTGGGAAGTCCTTGATGTCCCATTTTCCATATAATCCTGTGTATATCACAATCGTTTTACTAAGTTCTTTGCAGAATAATTATCTCTTTACGCGTCTGAGACCCCAACTACCACCATCCTCCTTTCACCTCAACCCTGATTATCTTTGAGGTCCTTGGAAACAGAGATTGTACCTTATTCATGTCATTACTCCAATGCCTGGCACTTAGTAGAGGATGGATGGATAACTGGATGGATGAAGAGGTGGGTGGATGAATAAATGAGATGAAGAGGGATGTAAACCGTGTCATTATAGTAGTGATGAGAGAGGAGAAAATTTCACTTACCATTTTGGCATGTCACTCAGATTTATTCCTGCCACCAACAATGTCCTTGGAAAAATAAAGCGATACAGAAGGACAGATTGGGTTTACCCATGTAGAGAATGCAGGAGTACTAGAAAGCACCCCGCCTCCATCCACATTCAAAACCAAAAAAAAAAGTCCTTGATTTATGTTTAACAATTAAAATCCATTACAGAACAATTAGAAACTCTCCCTGGAAAATGCAATATATTTAAATTCATACCTCATGCCTCAGATCAGATAACAACAGCAGCAGCAGCTATTTGTTGACTATATTATGAGCACTGACAACTAGCTATTGAGCTACCTACTTCATATGTATGGTTTTATTTGATTCTCATAACCTCTCTGAGGTGTTACTATTATTGACCTCATTTTGTAGATGAGGAAACCGACTCTAAGCAAGCTCAACTATCTTTCCTAAATTCAAATAGCAAATAAGTAGCAAAGCTAGCATTGGACCCAGAACATCCTGATGCCAAGATTCGCACATTTAACCATGATGTCATTCTGCCTTTCTGGAGATTTAAGACAGAGGGATCCCTAAGAGCAGATGCCAACAAGATGGCTTTATACACAGCCAAACTTTAAATGTTCCACACCCTGCAGAAAGTCATTAACAAAACATAGTTTTACATTTTATTTACATAAGTGAAATTTCCCCTCATTGCTATTAAAATAGCAAGAAAAGAATCAAGATTTGTTTGGTAAAGCAATTTTAATTTATTTTTAATTCTTAAAATGTTCAGGTTTTAAATGTTTCTAGATTTCTTTAAGCATTCCATTTACTCTTTTCTAATGTAACCATTTTGTTTTATTTTGCTGTGTTTTGTTTCATTTTGTTTCAGACTGATGTAAGGTTGTGAAATGCTGTACTTTAGAAAACCTGTGGGTATCTTTTTTGATCATCAGAATCATAACAGTGCAGGAGTGATTCAAAAAAAGCTTGACCAGCTTTTCTGGGAATGGACAGGACAAAGCTAAAAAGCACTAAAATGGAAACCTAATGTGCCATATTAATCTCACACACATGCACACACAGACACTTACACAATTATATATTTTTGCAGACTGCTCAATTTTGCAATCTTGGCATTAGGTTACCTGTAAAATCATAAACTGGTTTCTATTGCACACACAAATGGAAAAAGGAAGACTCACTGGCCACACCAACAGTGCTCATCTGGTCAGGATGAAAACACAGTAGCTTTTTCTGCTTCATTGTTTGTTTTGACACTGGCTACAATATTTCATCTGTTCTTTCAGAAATTTCCTGGATTTAGGGAATAACTCATATGTTCAGCTAGCTTTGTTTCTCCTTTTGCTGACATTTCTCGGGAGCTAATTTCTTAGGCTATTTAAATCAGAATATACCATTGGGGTGTAAGAAAGAAAGAGATAAGTCTAAAGAGGATATCTCTGAGAGAACAATAATCATTCAGATTATTTTAAAGAGAGAATAGGATGAAATTGGTAGGCCTGAAGAAAATAGGAAAATTTACATATATATATATATGTAAATATCCAATCTGCCCTAACCTATAAAATCTGATTTACCTACCTCATTTAATAAATATTAATTTTGCACTTTCTAAAGAACAAAAACTCTCCTCTAAATTTTGTGTGGGGTTATAGAGTGAAAGTAAAACAGTGTCCCTAAACCAAATCCCTGTGAAAATGTATTTAACACTTAAAGATGAGAGTAGGAAAGATAGCACAAAGTAGGCACTCTAGATCTTTCTATGTGGGAGTGTTTAGTGTCAACTTCTTATGGCACTTGAAATGACAAAACTTATGAACCAGCACTGAGCTGGAGGGATTGCTGGACAGGCAGAACACAGAAGGTCCACTGTAGTCTTAGAAGGGCATCTAGCTAAATGAAAACTCTCATCTTCTAGAATCCTAATATGTCCACATTCTTGTTCCTTTCATTCTGTCTACTTAATCACTCTAAGTGCCAGGAACAAGGAATAATTTCTGGGGTGGCTCCAGGCACAAAAATGCTAACAGTGATGCAATTTGATGAATCAAAATGAGTTGAAGGCGTTAGTTGAAAACTCTAAAATGTTCTAAGGAACTCAAACAACTCAATAACAAGAAAACAAATACCAATTTTCAAATGAGCCAAGGATTTACATAGGCATTTCTCCAAAGAGAACATATAAATGACCAACAGGGATATGAAAGAAATGCTCAATACACTAATTGCCAAGGAAATGGAATTAAAACCACCTGTTAGAATGGCTATTATAAAAAAGACAAAAGATAAGTGTTGGTGAGGATGTGGTAAAAAGGGAACCCTGGTAGATTATTGGTGGGTATATAAATTAGCACAGCCATTATGGAAAATGGTGTGGAGGTTCCTCAAAAATTTAAAAATAGAACTACCATATGATCCAGTATTCCCACTTCTGGAAATGATACCATTATGTCAAGAGATACCTGCATTTCCATGTTCATTGCAGCATTATTCACAATAGCCAAGATATAAAATCAATCTAGTTCAACAATGGATGAATGGATTTTAAAATGTACTATAATAATAATGGAATACTATTCAGCCTTTAAAAAGAAGGAAATCCTATCATTTGCAATAACATGGATAAACCTGGAGGCCATTGTGCTAAGTGAAAGAGGCTGGGCATAGAAAGACAAATACTGCCTGATCTCACTTTTATGTGGAATCTAAAAATGTTGAATTCATAGGGACAGAGTAGAATGGTGGTTGCCAGGGGCTGAGGCAGGGTGGGAAGCAGGAATGGGGAGATGTTGGCCAAAGGCTACAAAGTTACAGTGTAACAGAATGAATAAGTTTTGGAGATCTATGGCATAGTATGGTGATTAACTATGGTATAGTTAATAATAATGTATTGCATACTTGAAAATTGCTATAAGAGTAGATCCTAAATTTTCTCACCACACACAAAAAATATGTAAGATGATGGATGTATTCATTCGCTTGACTTAATCAGAAGTAATCTCCAAAGTGGTTCAGCTCTCTCACAATACAATGGGAGAGGGACTGCCAGAAGCCACTGGGAAAGACAGATGATCAATACTCACAGTGCAAGGGTTGTAGCCTCCCAGTCTATCTTGATCACACTTATGAGGAATTGAGTTACAGGTGTCAAAGTGAATGAGATTTTTCTGTTGGCCAGCTAGCAATTCCTTTCATTTTGATCTGTCTCTTATTTGGAAGTGTCTGGGAAGATGCAGCCACTGGCTGAGATTTCTTCTTAAGGCTGCTCCCTGGGATCTGGATGTGTCCCCAACACCTCCATTGGAACCACAGTTTACTTTTTAGTAAAAGTGAGAAGGAGACAGATATTGCTATCACAGGGCCTGTGGGTCTCTGATGCTGAACTGAGGGTAATTAGAAAGGTCTTTTCTTTGCTACTACATCCAGTTTGAACATTTTATGGTAGATATGTACCTAATAGTTGCTTTTCTAACGCTCATTACATCTTTCATATTCAGACATTAAAAGCTTAATTCTTTACTAATGTCTTGTGGAGTATATATTGAATGTGGCAATAGTTTCATTACAGATTAAAAACATTTATCATTTCTAAATAGCCAGAAACTAGTATCAGTAAAGACCCATATATATTATTTAAAATAATTTAATTATTTTTGAAGTCAGCTTTAACTACTACTTTTCGCTTCTCTGCATTTAAAGATACAGGCAATATTATACTGTTTGGAAAAACTGATCCAAGATATGAGTTTTAAGATACTGTCTGTGTCTGATCTGTCTTTTCCTTCAGATTCTCTACCCAAAATTTCTTCACAATATTCCTATACTCATCAGATAAACTAGAAAAAAAAATCTAAACCTTGAATTCTGCTTTTCAAAGGGGTCTGTCAGGAATGAGCTAAGCAATGGTCAATTTACAACAGGATTAAAAACTAAATTGGCATCTCATTCAAGTTCCACACTGTGGCAAATTTGAGCAGCTGTTTAATACATGTTGCCAGTGGACTCAGTTCTACATCAGTCATGCTAATATAAGTCTTGCTATTCTATGTAGCTACAAAATATTGCTCCCAACCTAAGCCATGTCTGTAGCCAATGCATACTATGGGTAGTTGAGAGGGCTCAGCTAGGCTAGGACAGCTCCCCTGGCCCACATGTGACTCCTGCAAGCCCAGGTAAAAGACTTCGTCCTCAGGTAGGCCTATTCTGATGAGTGATAACTTTGTGCTGGCTTCACCACCACCACCAGCCACCCATGCTCACCTGTGTTATTTTCAACCTTATCTTATTTGTATTGGTCTTAAGAGGGATCCCATGGAAATACAGTGTCTAATTCATCTGATAATTCCCAAGATCTCACTAAGTATTTATTGAATGAATGAACAAATGAATGAATGGTGTCAGACCTATTACTATGGCCAATGCTACCTCCAATTTTAAGCTACATAAAGTAGCTTAATTTATTAAGTAGCATCATTTCCAGCATTCTTGTGCTTATTTAACCTTCTGCTGTCTAGATTTTACCTTATTGGAACAGTTTTCTCTGACAGTGTGAAGAAGAGTATAAGAAGGATTCCAAAAAAAAATAAAGAAGGATTCCACGAGGACTAAGCTATGGATGGGGGCGGGGGTGGGGGTTGAAGCAAGGGACACATATAACTCAGAATAGTATGATTCATTCAACTGAAAACAAAATCATTTCAAAATTCTAAAGAAAATGAAGTGCAATTGTTGTGTTAAATGCTATTTAGTTATTCATAAGCAATTACTATAAACAAACATTTATGTGGCTTAAAACAAAAATATGTCTACTAGAAGTCTAAGAATTCCTTTTTCAATAATCCTAAATTACACTTTGCTTAGAAGAGGTGTGTTTTGTTTACTTTTCAGAGTGATTTTCTCCACAATGCCTGAACTAAACATGACTTGTGTGAGCGGGATAAGCCCTTCCAGCTGTTCAAAATTAGCTTAGTCACCAGTCTAGTGAGGCCATCCATGAAATACCCTAGTTGTTGGCAATTTGTTACCTCTGGGCTCTTTAAATTAAATAGCATTGCGGTTCGTTCCGAGAAGGGGTCAAATCACTTAGCAGAGCATGAAAAAGAGAGGATGTGTCACTACTACTCTTAATCAAATTCTTTCACTTCTTTTATTCTTTTTCATTCTTGGCTGTGGTTGTCTAAATTCATCTTCAGGGATAAATGGTCACTAGTTATTTATCAAAGCATGAGTCTTTTCTGCAGGGATCAGACTTCTGCTATTTTAAACATGCATTGGACTTCAGATTATGAGCCAGGAACTGAACTACATGTTTTATACATCTTATTTCTTTTACAATAGATTTGTAGGGTAGATACGATGTCCCAAATTTACAGGTTAGGAAAAAGGTTCAGAGAGGTAGACAACGTTTATAACACTGTAGCTATAAAAACAAGATTCCTGAAACCTTACCTCAAATCACTAAATCAGAATTTACAGGAGATATCTAGGGATCTATTAAATCCTAATTTCTGTGTTTTTAACTAGTGCTCCTGTGTGATTATTATTATCCTTTATTATTAAAATTTTCAAACTTATACAAATGTAGATGGAATAGTTACTAAACCCCCATGTACCCATCACCCAGTTTTAACAGTTATCAACCAAAGTTGCAGTATCTTTTTAATTGTTCAGACTTTGCCCTGTGATCCAGGTGATTCTTTAAAATAATAAAATTGAGAACCAGTGGAGAACAGTGACTTTCTCATTGTCATTTATCTGTGGAGCAGCAGAGCTGAGAACCAAATCTGAAATACGTTAACTCCAAGTAGGGTTTGCTTTCCATTTAACCATAGTTGTATTCATTGCATAAATATATATTTATTGGTGTCCTTCATATTCATATAGTATTAAGCTGAGAACTAAAACAAGAAGATGAACCAGTTAAATCATATTTCAAAGTGGCCTGTGAGCAAGGACCAAAATGTTGACAGCAGGGCCAGGCACAGTAACTCATGGAAGCATCGCTTGAGGCCAGGGGTTTGAGACTGCAGCAAGCTATAATTATGCCACGACTGCACTCCAGCCTGGGCAACAGAGCAAGACTCTGTCTCTAAAAAAAGGCAAAAAAAGTAGATGATAAGTACAACCATATATTAAAAAGTAGGAGATCAAAGAATGAAACAGTTTTAAAAGTCTTTATGGGGGAGATACAACTTGACCTGGGCCTTCAGCAAGGAAGGACTTTCCAAGTGAAGAATAACATGAACAAAAACATAACATTCAGAATCAACAAATTATTTCTAGAGAACTCAGGAATAAAAAGCAGACTGGCTGGACAAGAGAGGCCCATATTGGATGGCTTGGGGGATCAGATCATATAAATTCTCAAAGGCAAGATTGAATGGGGGTAACAGAAAGTCACCAGGAGTTTTTAAATAGGAGAGAAATATGGTCAAGGTGGTAATTTAGAAAAAACTCTGGGCCAGGCTCATGCCTGTAATCACAGCACTTTGCGAGGCCAAGGCAGGCAGATCACAAGATCAGGAGTTCGAGACCATCCTGGCTAACACGGTGAAACCCCATCTCTACTAAAAATACAAAAAATTAGCCAGGCGTGGTGGCACGCACCTGTAGTCACAGCTACTTGTGAGGCTGAGGCAGGAGAATCACTTGAACCCATGAGGCGGAGGTTGTAGTGAGCCGAGATGGTGCCATTGCACTCCAGCCTGGGTGACAGGGCGAGACTCCGTCTCAGGAAAAAAAAAAAGAAGAAGAAGAAGAAAACTCTGGCCACAGCATATCTGGAAAAGAGATTCAAGAGGCAGGGTGATCAGTTAATAAATGACTACACCAAATCAGGCATAAGATGAAAAGGATCAAGATTTGAGAGACATAGGATCAACTGGACTTGATGGGGAAAAGAGGGAGGAATGAATTAAAAATGACTGTGGTTTTGTAACTGGGTAGCTAGAAGAATTCAGCAATATTGAGTTTTATTGAAAATAGTGGAAGATATGAGATCAGTGCTTGGGGGAGGGTTAGTGTGGGGATACTACGTTCAGAGGCATCAGCATAGGAAATCATAAACAGTGATAGCCACATGATCAAAGGTAAGACTCACTGGAAAATAATAACTGAGATTCCGAGGACTGCTCACAGTGAAGGGGTGAGAGGAGAAGCAGAGGCAGAGGAGTTATGAAAACCCTAGAGGGATTGTCACTGGGGATCACCCTAATTCAGATCACTGCCCACCAGAGGATAATTTAGTGTCAGTCCCTGTGAGGATGCCCTTTATACAACTGCCTTTGACTGATGCTAAGTGGGTAGAAACCACTGCCATGTCATTTCTGTAGCAATTTCTGGATAATCACTTGGGGCCAACCCTGATTCAATATCTGACTTATAGAGCCCAAAAATGTTCTTTAAATTTGATCTTTAATGGAAAAAAGAAATAAGTGAAAAATATTTGGAGCACCTTAGTAGCAAACCATACCTGCTTCATGAAATATTAGTTTAAGCCTATTACATAGGTTTCATACAGTTGTGGTCTTGTTGAAGTATAATTCCTCCTCCCCAGAGATTAGGAGAGCTCTGATAGCAACAGCTATAAACAGGTCTTGATTCTGCTTTAAGGGTTGATTTTCCTTGTCTGAATCCATTCGTTCCCCTTCTAGGATTCCAATTCATCTGTGACAATTACTTCATTTATGGGTCAATATTTATAGACAACCCTTTTTTTCTATTGCTAGAGAGTTAGGGGTAAATAAGACAGACAAAAATCTTATTCTTCAGAGTTTGCAATTTCCTTCTGACTTTGTTCACTATCTAATGCTTAGTGAAAGTACACATCCAAAATAAAGCATGCTATTATTCCTAGCTGTAGAGAATGTATTTGCTATCCTTGTGATTGCCTTTTTGGCCATGTGCACACTGGAACTTTGTGTCCAAAGCTGCACTTTCTCCCCTACCTGGTAAGAACAGCACCAACATTTATCTAAATGGCCACAAGGTCAGTAGCATTACAAGCCACATTTCCAGTTCCCTGAGCACCCTCTCTTCCTGTTAAGACCGATGACACCAACCCCTCATTGCTATTATACCTCAGTGCTCTCTCCTCTCTCCCAAGGCCCCTGACCCTTGTAGTTGCTCTCATGCTATTCCCTGCTGGAACAATTCCTCTTACTCTCTGAGTGCCAGTAGGAAGAATGACACCTACCTCCAAGAAACTCTCACCCATCTCTGTACGCATTTGCACTTCTCTCTAAACCCACCTCAAAATCTGAGCCCAGAGAGGAGAATTTAAAATCAAAATTATGACTGAAGCAGTACAGAAAATACTTCTTTCTTTCCTCTAGTACACAGGTTACACTATAGCTCAGAAATCAAGATAGGAGAGAATTTCAAGAAAGATAGGGTGATGGACTCAGAACTCGCCTCTATTTTGGCAGGTCCTCTAGTCCTCACACTGTCCCCACCCATGTGTGAAAAGCTAGAGCAAATCATTCTATACCTTCCTTTTTAAAAACCAAAGAAATATTCCCACTTGTATTCAATTGGATTCTGTTTATCTAAGACAATGTTTTTTCAAGAAAAGTATAGTGCTTAAAATGATACCTACCTAGCCCTGCTGATACACTTTTGGTAGGGATACTTTTTTGAGTCATATACTTTTAGGCATCAACATTTCTGTTATTTTCCTGATAATGTTTGAGCTAATAATTTCACCCTCATTTAGGGAAGACTCCCTGTTTAACCTATCTAGACATCTTCTTTTCTTTTTTAACCAACATTAATTATAAAATTATAAGGAGTCTTTCCAATTAAGAAAATGATGAATCAAATCAAACCTGAAAAATATTTCTTTAAAAATATTATTTTATGCTGCAAAAATAACAGGGCTAAAGTCCAAGTCAAATAATTTTAAAGTGAATGATTTCAAACAAAATAATATTTCTTTTCCAGAAGCACCGATGAAAAGTAAATGGTTTACTTCACTGAGGCTCCCAAGGGAAAAATAGTTGCCCACAGTCATTATGTTTAATATTAGAAATAAATGCTGCTCTCAATTTGAAGCTTGGTTCTTTTTCTAATTTTTAGGGAGTCGGAAGTTTAAATCTTTTATTAAAAATTTATATGGCAATTGCTACTATCTTATTTTCTTTTTTCTCTTCCCCTTGTCTTTCATACATTTTGTATAATAAGGAGGCAATTCCTCTGCTATTAAAAACTGCTTTTAGTGAGAGACAGAGATCTTTTCAACTGCAAAAGGAAGGGACCAAATAATATATTTCATTTCAATGTAGAACAGAGAGATTTTGCTCAACGGTCAAGAAAAGTAAAATCCATTTCACTGAGACATAAAAATCGATTTTGTAGCTCTTGTGGCTCTACAGCAGTTAGGCTCTCATCAAGAACATGTTTTCACATTACGATTTATAAAGTTCACGGAGTGAGATCAAAAGGGTTCTTTCCCATAAAGTAAAACCAGTGCCCCCAAATTCCCACCAACACATGTTTAAAGAAAACTTTCATGCCAACATGGATTACCTTATCTTGATTTATTTTAGATGTGGAATTTGTAACTTCAATTAAATAAGTAATAAATATTCAATTATTTAGTTTTTTAAACCCTGAGGCTTCGATGTAGAAGGAAAGTAATAAATTAATCCCATAGAACAAAGATTACACATTGCTATCTTCTGACTCTACCTAATTATCTCAGAATATAAAGTGCATCAGAAATTCGACAGAGGGTTATGAAGAATTATCAGGATATACAGTGATTAGTAATTAATACACTCTCTAAATGAAAGTGAGTTTTGCACAGTTTCTATGTGAATAATTATCATTTCAATTCTCAGCGAAATTTCATGCATAATATCTAAAGTTCTGAATCTCTGGAAGTGAAAAGAAAAAATGCTCTCCCTTAAAAATAAACTGGTTTTGGCTGAGTGCAGCAGCTCACACTTGTAATCCTAGCACTTTGGAAGGCTGAGGCGGGTGGATCGTTTGAGCCCAGGATTTCAAGACCAGCCTAGGCAACATGGCAAAACCCCGACTCTACTAAAAATACAAAAATTACCCAGGTGTGGTGGTGCACACCTGTAATCCCAGCTCCTCAAGGGGCTGAGGCCGGAGGATCACTTGAACCCATTAGGTTGAGGCTGCAGTGAGCTCCAATCTTGCCACTGCACTCCAGCCTGGGCGACAGAGTGAGACCCTGTCTCAAAAAAAAAAAAAAAATTAAATAAACAAAAATAAAAAATAAACTGGTTTTAATCAGTATTCATCCAAATCTGCAAATTCCAAGAAAGAACTTTAACAGCACTCCAGCCTGGGTGACAGAGTGAGACCCTGTCTCAAATAAATAAATAAATAAAAATTAAAAATAAACTGGTTTTCATCAGTATTCATCCAAATGTGCTAAATTCTGAGAAAGAACTTTAACAGCACAGTTGACATTCCCTTTCTATATTTAAAGAAATTGTAAGTACAAAATAGTTGTGTGCAGCCCAGTTCTACCCTTTCCATCCAAAAATGACCCAGGAAATTTCCCACAAAATGGCTCCTCTTCTCAATTTCCCTCCCATTTTAGCCAAATAGCTGGTCATAATGATGTTTGTTTGCTGAAGCAATGTTCTGAGTTCTAGCAAGTGTCCACCAGCTCAATATAACAGTAAACACAGGAGACTGAGAGCAGAAAACCAGGGTTCTAGTTCAGCCTCCCTCACATATGGCTGTATGACATGGGATAATCTCTTGGATCTTGGTGGGTTTTTGTTTGTTTGTTTTGCTTTGTTTTGTTGTTGTTGTTTTCCTACCGATTAAGTAAATTGGACTAGATTATTTGTAAAGTTCATCCCAATGCAAAATTCTGATTCTATAGGCACTCCCACTCTCTCTCAGTCCATTAGACTCAAAATTATGGAAAACTTGACTACATTGTTTTCATCCAAATTATCACCAATCATTGTCTGTTTGTTTTCATCTTTGCCTTATCCTCTTAGGCATGGTCTATAACTTTGTTAAATTCATTCTTCCCATGCTGTCTACTTCTCATCAGATTTCCTAGCTCTGAATCTTCAGTGGTTCCTCATAGCCTACCCTATTGTAGACTCTTCATAAAAGATGATAATATAATACACTGTGTGAAATAACTTGTCCCCAGTTCATCAATACGACCTTATTTTCCACTTCTCCAATACAGCAGAAACCATTGGCTCTTCTCTACTCCAACCTTCTATTTGCCATTTTCCTTCATCTTAGAACTACTCATTCTCACTCCCATTCTTAGCCTGTCAAATAAACTTCTACATGTTTTTCAAACTCTTTATTCAAGTACTCAAGACTTCCTGCCTTCAACTAGTATGATGTAGCATAGCATAGTGGTTAATATTCCTTTACTGAAGCCAGATTGCCTAGGTTCAACTCCTGGTTCTGTCACTTGCTAGTTCTGGAAATTTGGATGTGTTATCTAATCTTCCTGTGCTTTGGTCTACAGAGTGGGGATAAAGTAGGCCCCTATTGAAACC
Organism: Pongo pygmaeus; assembly: GCF_028885625.2. NCBI lineage: Eukaryota > Metazoa > Chordata > Mammalia > Primates > Hominidae > Pongo > Pongo pygmaeus. The sequence continues at coordinate 121,691,374 of NC_072373.2, read as the reverse complement.
TATTGGATTGAGTTGCTATGAGGTTAACAAGTTAATATGTGTAAAGTACTTGGAACAGTGCCCAGCACACAGTAGGCACACTAAAAGTGTTTGCATTCATCAATACACCAGCTCCCTGTGGCATGCTTGGTCAGTAGCGTATATTAAGGCACATGTATATATATATATATATTTTTTTTTTTGACAGAGTCTGACTGTTGCCCAGGCTGGAGTGCAGTGGGACAATCTCATGGCAACCTCCGCCTCCCAGGTTCAAGCGATTCTCCTGCCTCAGCCTCCCGAGTAGCTGGGATTACAGGCATGTGCCACCACACCCAGCTAATTTTGTATTTTTTTAGTAGAGACGGGGTTTCTCCATGTTGGTCAGGCTGGTCTTAAACTCCTGATCTCAGGTGATCTGCCTGCCTCGGCCTCCCAGAGTGCTGGGATTACAGGTGTGAGCCACTGCTCCTGGCCAAGACACATGTATTTACTTGTCTCTACCACTCGATTCTATCTCTCTTAAATAGTTAGAAAGTAAAGGGGAGAACAAGTATGATGCCACTGTTATTCCCACCCTCTCCATGGGCACAGAGTACTGTTCAAACTCTTGGGGTTTACAACCAGAGAGAGAAATATGAAACTGTGGAGAGAAGCCATAATGATAATTAAAGGTTTGGAAAGTGATGATTAGGAGGAAAGACTAAAGAACAAGGACTAATAACCCCAGAAAAGAAAGGATGACAGTCACTTACATAAAGGTCTTTAAAATACAAAGGGCCCTTGAAAACTCCATGGTAATTGTTTGCTGTTCACATTTGACTATAACTGCCTTAGGTTTTAACCATAGCCTTTCTTCTTCCTTTCTCTTTCCATAGCTGCTTTTATGTCATACTCATTCTGGTCCCACTGCCTGGCTTACCTTAACCATGTGCCAGGCAGTCATATGCATTATTCAGATTCCTCACTACAACTCTGGAAGGCGGATTTTATTAAGCTTTTTTAATTAAAGCTGATGACGATTAGTTAAATTGACCACAGTCATGCACCCAAGCCAGTAAGTAGCAGTACGGGCATTCAAACCCAGGTCTATCTGATGCCAGAATCTAAGATCAACCCATGACACACACGTGATTTCTCCTTATGATTGACTCTTGTTGCTTTGTACTCACCACACCTACCAAGAGCTCCAACCGGGCCCAGTATGGGAACATTAGATATTCACAATGAGCTGGTTGCTTAAAAAGAAAGTACTGACAATTTTAAATATTGCAATGATTCAAGGGGAACTTGGGAAATGGTTTTTTTTGAATGATCAACATTAATAAACTAAATAACTAATTAATTTATTGGCTCTCCCTTGTGTCAGCCAGTTTAGGTGTCTCTAACAGGAGAGCCAGTGTAAGGGTCTATCAGGAAAGCTTGAGAACTTTTCAGGTTTTTTTCTTTTTAGAACAAAAGCTTTTACGTTCATAGACAATCCAATTTATAAAAAATTATTTAGCCAATAAATGCAATGACTGAAGATGTCACTAATTTATAAAGCTGCACGAACTCTATTGGGGCTGATAGAGATGACTAGTCAAAAAATTTAAATCTAAGTATTTTAATACCCTTAATAAGAACAATGGAAAACTGATGAATAATCTGTTTATAACCACTCATGAAAATTCTAGTGGGTCTGTGAACTACAGAACTCAATAAATAACATCTTTATAACCTTTGCCCAAATTTCAGAAAAATCTGTGAAACATTACAGAAAATATGCCCATCTAAAAATGCTTCACCATTTTGCTTAATGACCACAAAATTAATAAAATATGATGGAAATCTTGATATTCTTCATGCTATGTGAAATTCGACCTGAGTCCACTAACTTCCTTATAAAGAAGCAAGCAAACATCCCAATATAGGAGGTCCAGATAAAATGAAAAGCTCTCTTTATTCCATCATATTTGTGTTGACTTAATCCTTTGACCTTCCTTACAATTAAAATTAAATTAAACATACACTGTAAAAACTCAGCAGAAACCTCCCAGGCTCCCACAGATCTGACTCTATAAAAAGATTTTCTTTGTGTGGAACATAACATAAAATATAACCATTTTATAATCATATAATTAAGATTGAAAAGAAATCCAATGCCTCTTACCATTCTAGCAATCAAATATTTTCCTCCTGTATAATTATTTAAATTTCATTTGTACAAAAGTAACACTCAATGCAGAAAGATATATAATTATATTTATGTTTTATATTTTGTCTATCTATAACCAGGAATTCCATCTTTGTAATATAATCACCTTTTACATTTTAGTGTGTACTCTTTCCATTTGTTCTTGTGATACATACTTTTAAAAATAAAAATGGGATTTTACTATACACCCTATTTTATAACTTAGTTTTTCATTTAGCATTCATTATAGTTTTCTCCGATTTATATAATCTTTATTATTCATTTTATAAACCTACTTAACTCATTTAATGTGATATAAACCAATAGTTGTATTTTGTATTTTTAATGTATCTTATATGTAAAGGTCTCAATAGTCATTGTTTAAAAACAATTAGTTTAGCAGCATCAAGATACTATGGTTATTTATAACCCTCCACTTTGCCCTTAAATCCCGGGATATCCTGCTTTGAGTAAACTCACATGTCAGGAGATGGAAAAATTGTTATAGTCTGAACAACTAGAAGGAAAATATTTTTAGGTAGAGCAGACTTGCCTGGTATATTTTTGGGGCCTGAGCAAGAGTACAAATGGAAGCCACACATAAGATATCTTAATACTCAGAAGTTATAATTCAAACTAACAAATTGTTGAATCTCCCAGTTTGAGGAGGAAATCTACATTTGAATTAAAAAAGTATAAATGCGTTTTTAGTTTGCATAACATTTTTTAAATGGTATAGTTTAGTGTTTTCAAAGTCGTTACATTTTAAAATGAGGACAACAAAATATTTTCCAAAGGTCATATTTAGAAATGTTAGAATCAGAGATTAACAACAACAAAACAGGACTCTGAATTCCCTTTTGCTGTAGTAAGTCCCTAAACTAGCTCTCTCTCCTTCCTTTTTGAGGATACTGAAATTTTCCATCTAAAGCTAAGGTTTCCTGATAAATTTCAAGAAGCAGTTTTCAAAATTTAACTCAGAGGCTCTCTGCAGTTTCATGCTTTGAGATGTCTCTGTCTAACAAGTTTTTAGGGGCTCTCTTTCCTTTCATAGAGCACAGTAGTAAACCACAAAGTGATGGGTTAGTTCCAACAGCAAAGTGAGAAGTACAATCACAATATGTTGTTCACTTTCTTTAATAGTACACTGTGATTTTGGCATAATCATTATGACCTTTATGGTACCAACAGCTAGAGCTTGCTTCCATTAGTTTCTTGGCCTCCAAGCACAGATCCAACAAGAGACTGATTTAATATGATATAAACCAACAGAGCTCTTAATAAATACTACTTATTACCAGAAAAAAAAAATTAACACAGGAAACCCCAAGCCCTTCATAATCAAGGCATCTCAGTTCAAAGCACTGTTGTCAATAGTTTTAGGTTCTGATAATTGACTTGGATCCTTCAGAACCTCTAGGAATTTATGCTAATGATATTTTCCCTAAACAACTTCTCATTATGGGCACTGAAATTTACTGATCATGTGCTATGTGCCAAGGCTCATTAGTAGGGAAGACAGCCCAAAATCATGATTATAAGCAAAGGAATGGCAGGGTAGAGGTGGACTCATATTGCTACAGAGGCACAGAGGGAGGGAAGGACCTGCTGCCTGGGATGGAGAGGAGGAGTGTATTAGTCAGGGTTCTCTAGAGGGACAGAACTAATAGGATATATGTATATATGAAAGGGAGTTTATTAAAGAGAATTAACCCACGCAGTCACAAAGTAAATCCCATGACAGGCCATCCGCAAGTTGAGGAGCAAGAAAGCCAGTGGTGGATCAGTCTAAGTCTCAAAACCTCAAAAGTAGGGAAGCCAATGGTGCAGTCTTTAGTCTATAGCTGAAGGCCTGGGAGCACCTGGCAAACCACTGGTTTAAATCCAAAAGTCCAAAAGCTGAAGAGAACTTGGAGTCTGATGTTTGAGGGCAGGAAGCATCCAGCAAGGGAGAAAGATGAAGGCAGGAAGATTCAGCAAGTCTGTTCTTCCATCTTCTTCTGCCTGCTTTATTCTAGCTACACTGATGGCTGATTAGATGGTGTCCACCCAGATTGAGGGTGGGTCTGCCTCTCCCAGTCCACTGACTCAAATGTTAATCTCTTTTGGCAACACCCTCACAGACACACCCAGGAACAATACTTTGCATCCTTCAATCCAATCAAGTTGACCCTCAATATTAACCATCACAAGGAGGGAGAAAGCAGGGGGTACAAGAAGGTATTCACCTGCAGGGGAGAGTAGGTGGATGGGTATTATTAGAACAGCCCACACAAAAAGTCAGAAGGCCAAGGACACACACAGAGTCAGAGATCAGTCAGGTTTGTGGAGGGGCCAAAATTTTGATGTATGAAGTGAAGAGAGAGATTTATGTGAAACTAACAGTTGAAAATGTCCAGAAAGATAGAGAGGGATGGACTGTAAAAGATCCACGAAAGAACCTACAGCCTCCCAAGGAGGCTGCCCTAAAGCTCATGCCTGTTAGGTGAAACCACCCTACAATTAGGTGTAGGGTGACATCTCACTAATGGGGACCCTTAGTAGAATTTAAAATTTACGCTCAATTCCACTTTCTTTTTCTTTTTGTTTTTGAGGCAGGGTCTCACTCTCTCACCCAGGCTGTGCAGTGGTGCAATCATGGCTTACTGTAGCCTCTAACTCCTGGGCTCAAGTGATCTTCCCACTGCAGCCTCCCAAGTAGCTGGGTTACCAGCACATAACACCAGTCCCAGCTAATTTTTTGTGTTTTATGTAGAGATGGTGTTCTGCCATGTTGCCCAGGCTGGTCTTGAACTCCTGGACTCAAGCACTCCACCTGCCTTGGCCTCTCAAAGTGCTGGGATTACAGGTGTGAGCCACGTGTAATAACACCCGGCCTAAATTTCACTTTCTAATGAAATGTGTTAGAACAAGATTCCATAGCTACCTCAGAGGAGACAACACATACAGCACATAAGACCTTGCTGTGCTTGCCTTCTCAGATGAGGAAAGCTGGAAAAAAAAGCTGTTAAAGAAACCTTTTTATAATTAGCTTGGGAAAACAGGGGCCTTCATAAAAACAGAGATGGACAGACCCATAGCCAAGATCCTTGGAGATTTCAGGAAGGGCAGTTGCCTAGTAGTTTCTTAGCACAAGGCCATACCTGCCCCATGCAAAAGTACTAATGCAAATGAATGTGCGTGGACACTTAAGAGAGGTATAGAGGCTCAGCCTTAAGTATGTCAGTCTAAACGTTTTAATACTATCTAAACTAACAGGATATACAAAAATCCTCTGCATGTGGCCCTGAAGTGCACAGGTTCTTAAAAGTCCCTCTTCTTCTAGACTCTTCACAGAACACAGATGCCACCGTACAGTTCCACAACTCCATTAAAAAGTGGGCAAAGGACATGAACAGACACCTTTCAAAAGAAGACATACATGCAATCAATAAGCATATGAAAAAAGCTCAACATCATCAATCATTAAAAAATGCAGATCAAAACCACAATGAGATACCATCTCACACTAGTCAGAATGGCTACTATTAAAAAATCAAAAAATATCATGTGCTGGTGAGGTTGTGGAATAAAAGAAACGCTTATACGCTGTTGGTGGAAGTGTAAATTAGTCCAACCACTGTGGAAAACAGTGTGGGAATTCCTCAAAGAGCTAAAAACAGAAATGCCATTCAACCCAGCAATCTCATTACTGGGTATATACCCAAAGGAATACAAATTGTCCTATCATAAAGACACATGCACATGTATGTTCACTGCAGCACTATTCACAATAGCAAAGATATGGAATAAACTTAAATACCCATCGATGATACACTGGATAAAGAAAACATGGTACATATACACCATGGAATACTATGCAGCCGTAAAAAAAGAACGAGATCATGTCCATTGCAGGAACATGGATGAAGCTGGAGGCCATTATCATTAGTAAACTAACACAGAAACAGGAAACGAAATACCACATGTTCTCACTTATAAATGGGAGCTAAATGATGAGAACACGTGAACACGTACAGGGGAACAACAGACACTGGGGCCTATCAAAGGGTAGACAGTGGGAGGAGGGAGAGGAACAGGAAAAATAACTAATGGGTACTAGGCTTAGAACCTGGATAATGAAATATAATCCATACAGCAAACCCCCGTGACATGAGTTTACATATATAACAAACCTGCACGTGTAAACCTGAACTTAAAATAAAAGTTAAAAATAAAAATAAATAAATACATAAAAACGAATGTCTGGCCTCATTAATATTTGAGTTAAAACTATGATTCATGAGCAACTTTTGTTGTTAGAGAAAATTATTTTCATGACCCAAGTTGAACTCTAAGCTGTGAAGAAACTAAATCTAAGAGAAGGCTTTACAGTGACGTCTAGAGAGGCTTTAGAAGGTCCTCAAGGAACCTCCGCTTTCCTTTGATGGGGGTTTGTTTTTCCCTGTGTAGCACTCACTTCCCCTTCTTCCAATGGCTCCTTTAGGACATGTCCTATCCCCATGGCATGCAGTCTTGGTGGGATAGTCAGCAAAAGTTTCCTATCAAGGACACATGGATCAAGCTAGACCTATCTGTTTCTTAAAAATTAAATATTGGGTAGAATGACAGAAGAATAGGAAATTTTGGGGGTTGATTCTATTTTTCACTCTTTCTCTCTTTTCCTCCCTCCTTCCCTCCATCTGTCTCCTTTTCATTGTGTTAAGTTAGCCAGGAATAGTTTCCACTGATTGCAACAAAAAAATCCCAAATGATATACTGCAGTTCATGCATCTCAGTATCTTGTGAATCTAGTTTAACCATCAGGAGGGCAGCCACAAGGGTAAGACAGATGAGGGGAACCTGGACAGAGATACCAAGTTTATAGCTTTCTAGAAAGCACACTAGAATTTCCAAGTTGCTTCAAAATTGCATATGAGGAAGAGGAAAGGGATAGTGGAAGATTGTATAGAATGGAAAATCCTGCAAACATGTGCCAATGGAGGCTCTCTTGGACACTAATTCAGGTTATGAGAAGCATTATGAGCAAGGCACAGCAGTCAGAGGGCAGTACCATGGGCCGGCTGAGTCACCACCATGACTCAGGTACAGGCAGAACAATAAGATGGAGTCCATACACTAAGGTGCCATTCAAGAAATATTTAGGGCAATATCAGATGGATGAGGCAGAGCACCCTGGAGCAACCAGCCGCAGCCACAAGGAAAGACATGGACTTCCAATACTTATTGGCTGCAGCAAGTGCCAGAATTGAGGGCTACTTGCTCAGCCATTGCAGGAGGCTTTCTGTCATTTCTGACCTGGTGTCCTCACTGGCTGTTTCCCCAGAGAGAATGGGAGAGTTCTAAGGGAAATCCAGGTACCTCAGAGGCTCCTCTGTATCACTGCTGTTGCCCTCTGTCAACCTAAATAACCAACAGAGAAAGCCTCTCTAAAAGAAAGTGGTGCTTATTCAGGAAAAAGGCATTGCAGTATGGGAGCCATAGTAAACAACGTGTGTATTCAGAGAGATAAGAGATACTTAAAGAAAAATGAAGATGATTACTTTGACAACTTTCACACTTCCAATAGCTGGGAAGAGACCCTAATCTCAGGACTCTTCAGGGTCTTCTACAACCTCCATATTCAGACCTACAAACAGCATCTTCCAGGACCTCCCATTCTGGAGTAATTGTTTATAAAGGGAAGTCATACAGCACAGTGGGCCTGGAGTTTGAATTCCTTTCCCCTTTGCCACAGCTGCAAAGCCCAGAGATGCCCAGTAGCCATTTCACAGGGTTGCTGTGAGGATAAATGAGATGTTGCACATAACGCATTTAGCACAGAGTCCCACGCACATGAAGTGCTCAACAAAGTTAGAGAGAGTGCCAGCAAAAATGCTTACTGACGCAACCAGGGACTGCTCCAATTCCTCCATTGTCACTATCAAACTCCTGTACACATTCTGTGGAAGAAAAAAGCCTGCTGCTGTGCTTGCACCCCGCGACCATTAAGTGGCCCTAGAAGACTTCTACTGCAGGTGGAGGGGTCAGAAGGGCGGTGGCTGTTGCTTCAAGAAGGGGGAATGGGAGCATCTGGCAGTGACGTCCCTTAAAGCCAAGTGGCAGCTGATTCACACAAATGGTATTTGGATAGAGGTGGAAGGAGTAACAGAGAAGCCTGCCCCTGCCTCCCAGAAGCTGGCTCCTCTCTCATCATCACAGCTGCCATCTTTCATCATCCAGGCCTCCCCCAGATGTGGCAGACAACTCACCCATAGAATCTCCTCCCACACCAGGAACATGTTGAGACTTTGCTGCCTGTTCCTGGCACTCTTAGGATCTGTGCTCTGGTCCCTTGCGTAAGTGGCAGAGAACAGCAGCAGAAGAAAAGGGGCATGGGGAGACTGAAAATTGTTTTTGATGCAGCTGGAGAAAAAAATACATTCGACATTTAGGTAGATATAGTATTATGGCAAGATAAAATACTCATGTTTAGAGGAGATCCATGTTCACAGAGAAAAAAATCACAAGTTGCAACAGTTAGCAACACAAGGCTCAATCCCTCCACTTGTACAGCTGCTTCCAGCAAGTCATGGTTGGGGCAATGTTGGCTCCAGCATCAGGGGTACAATGATGGACACAATGAAAATTAACTCATTTCATTTAAAGTCAGAATATAACTTCAGCAAAAAAATTAAACTTCCTTTGGGTATTTGCACTACATTTTTAAAATATAGAAATTTCCAAAGATTTTTTTCTATGTTCATGTCCAATTGCTTTTTCAACATCAACAAAATTCCACTTGGAAATTGTTCTGCTATCACACTGACCCTTCAGAAATGGTCCACAGGTTAGTGGTGCTGAATTCTCAGCTCACTCTTAAAAGTTCCCTGGAGGAACTCTAGCACTCATTTCCAGTGGCTTCATATATTAATCTAATAACAATATTTATATTTGGTAGGTGGATATGAAAATATTGTTTACCTGGAGTCCCAGACCCTGTGCTAAGCACTTTACAGGTGTCATCTAATTTTGCAGGTAACAAACATGGGAGAAGTTCACATCAGAGAGCTGGTAAGTAGAGAAGCTGGGATTCAAACCTGACCCACTTCTTTGCACATCTTAGGTGACCTTGATAGAGTTAGATGGGCATGTTTCCCCATCATGAAGACCCCAGTTTTTATAACTGTCTCTGTGTCCACAGTATCTGGCATGTATTATTAGAAGCCCCCTCAAAAGTTTATTCTTAGTCATTGGTTTTACTTCTTTAAGTAGGACACACCTGAATTTACCTCCTCCTAGCGTATTCCAACTCCATAACCAAAGTAAAGCACTCCACATCTGTAGCTCTCTCTCTAGAATTCTAGGATTAAGGTTGAAATCTAAAATAGGAGTTCTACAAAAACAAAATGAACACTTTTTGTTGGTTACTGAGAGAACTAACAAAACTTGTTTTGAATTGATATTGATGTTTGATTGTAACAGGTCTCTTCACAGATTAGGATAAAGGATGAAGAGAAGTAAACTGAATTACTAAGGATGCAACATTAATGGAGAGAGCCAAGTGATGTAAATGGTGGCTGGCCACGAGGGGATCTTGAGTGAAAGTTAGCTAGGTATCACCCCATCCAGTTTCCCCTCCTCATTCCGGTTGCCAACACAGGCATCAGAGACTTTTTCCAACTCATCCCTGCTCATACCTCATAGCAATCCCCTGAGAATACATATATTGCTATCCCCATTTTACTGATGAGATAACTGGCTTAGAGGAGCCAAGCAACTTGCCCAAGATCACAGAACCACTGAGTGGCAGAGCTGGATTACAACCAGCTCCCTGTAAGCCCTTAGACTGGTAACTAATATTCTGTTTTCTAATAAAACCCTAGCCTTTTGTAAAAGATGCGTTTTAGGAACATTCCTAAGATAGGTAATGACCTGCAGAGATTGCATTTCTGATCCAAATCAAACCTAGGCTGAAGGAGACGAAGCAAGGGCCAAACACAATGATTCATTGCCTACCTTGTGAAAGACAACAGTAATTCTAGGTCAAAGTCTAATGAACGGATGTCCGCATAGCAATTAGCAGTGCCGGCACTCTGACTGGCAGTCTTGGCAGAGCAGCTGTGATCGTCATAGAAACTGGACTACTCTCTCCCCCACAGAGAAATTCCACGTGGCTGATCCAGGATGGATTAGGCTGCCAATGACTCTCTTTCTCCCTCAAGCTGGAATCCTGCCCCTTTAACACCTTTCCAGAGAGAGGCAACCCATGGAGAGTCACAGCAAGATGGGATGGTTGTGCCTGGTAGTAAAAATATGTATCACCCTTCATTTCATCCAGCTTTGAAGCTTCTGCTAGCAGCTCACACATGCCCCCAAGGGCAGCTCCTCAAATCTGCTAAAGAAAAGTTAAGTAGAATTAATTTTGTTCAATATCTCCCATTTTGTGAGATTCATCATTTTCTGTCAAGAATGACAATATTAATGGAACCAAAAGAATATATACTATTAACATTTCGTCTTAATTCTACAAATGTCTAAAAGTCTCTGCAATTCCCTTAAAAATAAAAAAAAATGCAATATTAATTTAGGGAGCACTCTAGTTGAGCAATCAGTTCTATACAAAATCAACGTTATATTACTCCTATTATTTACAGTATATGGCATTACATCGTAAAACTACCTTATCTTTTACTAGGAAGACAAGGGGTGGAGGATTTGAAGAACCAAAACTTACAGAATTCCTAGTGTGAACTAAGCATATTATTTCATCTGCATCTACGAGATTCTTATAATTATCTCCATCTTGTGTGAAAGAAAACAACATTCAGAGAAATTAGATAACCAGTTCTCTGTCTCACAGACAGTGTGAAGCTGGTATTCAAAGCCTGGGCTGTCTGACTCCAAAACCTCTGTTCTTTCTACTCCAAATTTCACATATATTTATTTTATTTCACATGCATCTGTATCTGGGATTACTCTGTAATACATAAATTATAGAAAAAAAAATTTGGCTGGGCACGGTGGCACATGCCTGTAATCCTAGCAGTTTGGGAGGCTGAGGTGTGTGGATTGCCTGAGCTCAGGTGCTCGAGACCAGCCGGGGCAACATGGTGAGACCCCATATCTACTAAAAATACAAAAAAAAAAAAAATTAGTTGGGCATGGTAGAGCATGCCTGTAATCCCAACTACTTGGGAGGCTGAGGCAGGAGAATCACTTGAACCCAGGAGACAAAGGTTACAGTGAGCTGAGATCGAGCCACTGCACTCCAGCCTGAGCAACAGAATGAGACTGCATCCAAGCCACGCCCCCGGCCCCAGACCATCACATTTAAACTAGCTGGAACCCAACTAATTAAAATCTTGAATTAAATGATTCTTCCTCTACCATATCTCCATTCTCTGCCACCATCACATTTTCAGCCTGTAGGGATAACAAGTAGTGACAAAACAACTAGAACCTATGATTGTTTTTGATCTTTAAAATGTGCCATGAGGTGAAATAATCAACCCAACTTCCTAAATCAATTCCATTACACTGCGGTAACAAGGATTTCTGATATAAACCCAAAGCATTGTGAGATTTTAAATTATTGAAGAAAGATTCAATTATGTTCAGTATATCATACTTAGGCAGGGAAATGTACTCATTTCCCAAAGTTTTTAGGTAGTAAGCTGAAAAAAAGTTGATTTTTTTTTTTTGTGGGGGGAAGGGACTATCTAGAAAACTCCATCACATAGTTCCTTGACTGTGTAGGTTAGTCTATGTAATTATTTAAAAAGAAAACTTCATTTCCTTCCCAACCCCAAAATTTACCATGCAGATAAAAACAAGTGCCAAGGGCAATGAGGCAAAATGCTTGTATTTGAATCCCAGTTCCATCACTAGTCAGCCTTGGGACCAATGGCAAGACCTTACCTCTTTGGCATCAGATGCTGCAGCAATGAAATAATGAGTTAGAATAAGATAATCTCCAAGTCCTTGCCTGGGGTGTGCATTTATGAATTCATTCATTCAACAAATATAAATATTTTCATAAACACAATGTTTCAATGTTTTGTGATACCATCTTGACATTCATCAGCATTACATATTTATCAGGCATAGTGATTACAAAGAAAGACTCAGTCATTTCCAAGGAGCTCGCAAGGGGAAATCTGACATTTACACAACTGCCAAAGGTAGCCAAAGGAAACAACAATGGTCAGTATGAGCAGGGCACTACAGGATTCCCCAAGAATTATTTAAGTTTTTCATTATTTCAGTAGTTGTGCTAAGACAAAGGTGACGATCCATGGAACACTCCTTAGCCTCCACACTGGACATGAGATTGTATTTAGTATTTGCTCTGCAGTCCTCCCTTGTTGTGAAAAGCACATATATCCAGAATAGTGACTAAACATAACCATAGGCAAATGGCTACATGCACATAGAGGGTCTACACAGGAAATGTGAACATATATGTACTGAACATTCATACATCAATACCCATCATATTTGCCTTCAATTCAGTGCTATAGCAAATGTTTACTGTGTGTTTGGTGCTGAGTGGGCTATAGAGGTAGAAAAGAAAGGATCTTGCCCCTCTAGGAGGACACCACTTATTCCATTTACTAAGAAAGACAGAAATATAACCAATTCCAACAGGGGCAATGACAGTGGTTATAACAGTAATACTTCCAGAGTGTAGGAAAGGAATGCTTAATGTTGTCTAAAGAATCTGGGAATTCTCAGAAAAAATAGGACTTTATCTGAGCTCTAAAGAAAGAGTAGCTCTTTGATGGGGCAATGTGTGTGCAAATGTGTATAGAGAAGCAAGAAGGCCTAACCTTTTAAGTAGCAACAATATGTCCAGACCCAGTGATAGGATCTATGTGGGCCAGAATCAGTAAATCCATATGGGCGCAGCATTAGGTCTTTGAGGAATGTAGTGGAAATCAAGGTAAAAAAGAGACACCAAAGCCGAGTGCGGGGGCTCACGCCTGTAATCCCAGCACTTTGGGAGGCCGAGGCATGCGGATCACCTGACGTTGGGAGTTTGAGATCAGCCTGACCAACATGGAGAAACCCCTTCTCTACTATAAATACAAAATTAGCCAGGCGTGGTGGCACACGCCTCTAATCCCAGATACTCAGGAGGCAGATGCAGGAAGATCACTTGAACCCGGGAGGTGGGGGTTGCGGTGAGGGTGAGCTGAGACTGCACCATTGCACTCCAGCCTGGGCAACAAGAGTGAAATTCCGTCTCAAAAAAAAAAAAAAAAAAAAGAATGAAAGAAAGAAAAGAAAAGGAGACACCAAAGCCATAGAACTTCACTCTGATATTGAGTAACAATTAAGAGCATGAAATCTGGAGCTAGACTTCCTGAGTGTGAATCCTGGCTCCATGTGAACTTAGGCAAGTTACTTAGCCTCTTCTGTTACATTAAAAAGAATTGAAGTGTGGGAATGCTTTAAACAGTGCCTAGTATTTAATATAGCCTATATATAGGTTCGGTATTCAATATACAATGGGGAAGCAATTAAGGTAATGGAATTAGCATGTGACCTAACTGATCTACTTGTATAGCTTTCCTTACTGTGCTATATTAAGGAGGTTGTATTTAGGAGCTGAAAAAGGAGTTTGTGGTTGTCATTGTGTTGCAAAGTTAAGAGAAATATATATTTAATCTATGTAATTAGTAATAATAGGTTCTCAGTCTTGGGAGCTCTCAGGTTGTCCAGATCCCAAAGACAGACAGTGGACGATGGTTCACTTTCTCAGGAACTCCTGGGATTTGGAAGGCACATTTCCTTTCATTAAAATATTCATGGTAGGTACATGCTTTCATATTAAATGATCATTCCATTTCTTATTCACTCTTTCATGATTTTTATTAGATTTTCTTAGAAAATACTAGTGTATTAGAAAATAAAAATTAGGGCTCATAGGAAAGAACATTGGATGTCTAGCCAGATTGGAACACATGAGTCTTTTAAGAGATGCCAGGGACATTTCCCTCTTAGGAGAACAGGGAGCAACAGGCTTAAAGGGATTCTACACACTGCATTAATTATTAGAACATGACTCTTTGTTACTCTCTTCTATTACTCACTGATTACAAATCTTAAGGAGAAAGGTCATTAATACAAACAGCAAGAAAACAGAGGTTTAAGTTAAAATTGTCTTGGAAGGCTGTAAAACTGTGATTTTCCTTCCTTTGAGGAATAGTAAATGCAAGTATTATCATTCATAAGGGCTACTCCGTTATACAATTCAAAATCAAAATCTCATTACTCTCATCATTGCATTTTCAATAAGAATTAATTTCTGAATTTTATTAATTTTAACTATGGACTCTGCTCAAAGTTCTCAGGTTTGGAGAAAAAGTAGGGCAGCATTTCTATTCCATGCACTGAAAAAGACCTGGAAAGGAAGCGAAAATGCCGTCACACTCCAGGAACCGTAGCAAGGCAGTGTGACCTAGTTGTAGACCCAGACACCTGGTATTCTTTTCTAGTTTTGCTGCTATCTGGGCCACATTATAGTCCTAACTTCTCTGAGCTTGGTTTTCTCTCTCTGTTGAAGTGTACATTAATGCAGGGAATTTACTATTGTGGTAATATTCTTGTAGTCACCAACGGTAATTCTCTCTCTCTGTCTCTCTTCCTCACTCTTTCTCTCTCTCTCCTTCTCTCTTTCTCTCTTATTTTGCTTTATAAAGACTCAAACTAGAGAGTGATAGCTACCCTAAAAGTCCAGAATTCACCACTACACAATATATTCATGTAACGGAATGGAACTTGTGCCTCTTAAATTTATTTTTAAGGCTCAAACTAGGAAGAAATGAGATTTTATGTATACATTTATGAATATGTATGTATACTGTATATGATGATTATATAATATACAGTCATGTTGTAGATGTTTAAAAATCATGCTTCCAGCTGCGCACGGTGGCTCACGCCTGTAATCCCAGCACTTTGGGAGGCCGAGGCAGGTGGATCATGAGGTGAAGACATCGAGACCATCCTGGCCAACATGGTGAAATCTTGTCTCTACTAAAAATACAAAAATTAGCTGGGCATGGTGGTGGGCACCTGTAGTCCCAGGTACTCGGGAGGCTGAGGCAGGAGAATCGCTTGAACCCAGAAGGCAAAGGTTGCAGTGAGCCAAGATTACACCACTGCACTCCAGCCTGGTAACAGAGCAAGACTCCGCCTCAAAACAAAAAAACAAAAAACAAACAAACAAACAAAAAATCAATACATTATAATTCATCATTGTTATTATTTTAATGCTTAAATGTTTCCCAAATTTAACCCAAGGGAGCCCAAGACAGTTCCTTACCCATTGGTCATTGCTTCATGATTCTCTGAGCATGTCTTGCTTTCCAGCACAATAGTGTATTCCAGAAGCATATTTACATACTCCTCACCTGGAATTGACCACTTCCCCCAAGGAATTCTGACTCCCTTTAGTAGGCAATGGGCTTTAGAAATCAACATCTGATCCAGTCTATCATTGTTGGACATTTGGGTTGGTTCCAAGTGGCACATATACACCATGGAATACTATGCAGCCATAAAAAATGATGAGTTCACGTCCTTTGTAGGGACATGGATGAAATTGGAAATCATCATTCTCAGTAAACTATCGCAAGAACAAAAAACCAAACACCGCATATTCTCACTCATAGGTGGGAATTGAACAATGAGAACACATGGACACAGGAAGGGGAACATCACACTTTGGGGACTGTTGTGGGGTGGGGGGAGGGGGGAGGGATAGCATTGGGAGATATACCTAATGCTAGATGACGAGTTGGTGGGTGCAGCACACCAGCATGGCACATGTATACATATGTAACTTACCTGCACGTTGCGCACATGTACCATAGAGCCTAAAGTATAATAATAATAATAATAATAATAATAATAAATAAAAAAAAAAAAGAAATCAACATCTGAAAGTCACAACTGGAATTTGAACCCAGACTGTGAGACTGCAGAGCATGCTCTCAGCATTGTACTGTATGACTCTAATTAAGTATAATATCCTCTAAGAAGTGAGGTACACCAAAGATGCTCTAGGAATACAGAGGAGGATGTGGGTGGAAAAAAAGGGAGGATTTCACTGGGAAGGCTTGCCTTGCAAATCTACCTTTACTGTTATTTCCATGCTGATACCAGAGTGATTTCATTTAACTACCTGGACACTGTGGAAACAGTCTTTCCTACTTGGGACCAAATCTATCCCAAATTATGGTTTTCCCATTTTTCACCCTAGTCACAAAAATCTCTGAAAAAGCTCCTCTTTCCTGGTATTCAAAAAGAGCTAAGAGAAGCCACTCCTCTCCTTCATTCTACTCCTTTACCTTCCTTTACATATTCACACATTCTTTTTGGATTTCATTGTTTCCTCAAAGCATACAAAGTTTCTTTCAAAAGGAATTCTTCAGAGTCATGGTTTGGGAGCTTCTAACTCCTACCCTTCTCATAATAGACCTCTCCAGACCTCATTATTTTAGCATAAGAGTTAGTACAGAATGTCAGCATGTTTTAAACCCAACTTCTTTCCTTTCTGCAAATAAATAAATAAACAAACCCAAGTTTAGATTTCAACTATCTTGCCTCAGCCATGTGTGAGCACCTCTCAAATCCACATTTAAGAAGGCAATTTTTTTTACCCTAAGTTTAAATTTGCATTGTGAGGGAGTATAGGAGAAGATGGGCAGATTGGAGTTAACACCAGGCCAGGTTTCCTTAAAGGGAGCAGCAAAAGCAAGCCAGCTGAGAGCTCACCTGGGTTGCAGCGGCTGAAAATACAGAGCCTCGCGGTTTTGTGCAGTGCTAGATGGAATCTCTTCCCTGGCATCCTTCACTTGTCACTACCGTGTGTTTTCTTTAATACTATTGCTACTGCAGTTGCCACTGCTGCTATCAGTAATGAAATTAATAATAATAATAACATCCTGACCTATTCTGCCATCACAAATTTCAGTCCATTCTAGCCCGCAGAGGAGATGGCCAGCGTGTAACACTGCAGTTGAATATTAATTAAGTGATCTTTCAGTAGCACAAAGGAAGGAATCAAGGGCCTGTTTAAAACCATTCCCTTAGATCTATTGCAGATAGGAATCAGTAAAGCATCCATGTTCAGGGTCACAAGTTGGCTTGGAAAACAAATCCACAACTGAGAACCCTATGGCTTCCACTGGAGCACTCCAGGCCAGATCTCACCCTGTCTGATGACAAACTCCAAGAGCCAGGGTAACAACCCATTACTCACTCCCAAGCTGTTGTGGGCTTTTTTTTTTTTTTTTTTTTTCACTGTTGCTTGACTATAAGCCAAACAAAATGAACGTTCATATGGTGAACTTGGCAGCTGTCCCACTCCAGACTGTGCTTTTCCACAAGCCAAAGGAGGCTTTGAAGCTGGCCCCCCCTCCACTTTGCCCCAAGCTGGGGAATTACCCTTGGAGGAGCAGAGATCAGCTGGCACTGAGCCATGCTGCCCTTTGGGTCAGGAGACATTCAAGAAAGGCCCGGCCTATGGGCCTTATAGCTGAGCAGAATGACTTGGCCTGTTCCCAGGGCTGCCAAAGGTATCCTGTATCTTTTTGCTGAATTTCTAGGGAAAAAAGCTTAGCGTTTTATACTTACACTTTAACATAAGAATATCTGTCCTTTTGCCTGTATGTATTGGTATAGAAAGGTGTCCCACTGCAAGGCTTTAGAAATGTTTTGCAAACTCACACTCAGTTTGCCAATAATTCACAGTAAGATCTGAACTCACATAGTCAAGATTGGATACAAAGAGCACTGGAATGAAGGGATGGATGAGTGAACAAATGAAATTAGACTATACCACGAGGGAATGGAGTACATGAATGAAGACCGGACATCAGGAATCTAGGTTTTGGTCCTGGCTCAGTCCCTTCCTGGCCTCTCATTTAACCACTTGCACGTCAACAGCCCCACCTAGAAAATAAAAGGCTTGGAGAAATGATTTTATCTCTTCCAGATATAGATGACTTATTATATCACTTTTGTGCATATACAGATTAATAGTCAAGCATGAAAGCAGTTTATAATTTGTAGCCATCCGTAACAATCAAACAGCCTCCGAATAACCAGAAATCCAAAAGCAGCCAAAAATTGAATTATACCGCATGATTAACAAATTGTGAATTTGAATTTTGACTCTGTCACAAGGTCAGGTAACTCAGTCTCTGTGGCATGGCTCACTGTAAATATTCTAGACACATGTTCTCTCAAACTAAAGTATTTTTAAAATATAACAAAATTTACCCTTACAATTACCCTTACAAATTACCCTTAACAATTTAAATTGTTATATTTAAATTGTTATTAAATTAAATTGTTGTATTAAATTAATTGTTATATATAAATTGTTATAAATATAAAATATAACAATTTACCCTACATATTAGGGTAAATATTATATTTACCCTTGGGATATTATACTAATGTCCCAAGAGGGACACAGATAAGCTCTTCAAAATGGTTCCTATTTGAAGACTCTAATTCTGGAGGAAACAAAGTGTTCGACTCATACCAAAGGTCTTCCAAGTAATGAACAAGTAAAGGAGCACTTCATAAAGTAAACTAGAATGCCACTATTAGTATGGATGCTTAAGATTACTCAAGTGTGTGGTTTTTCTAACACTAATCTAATTTAGAAATGTATATTATAGAATTAGAAATGAATACTATAATTTAGAAATACTACTTCTGATTATTCTTTTTCCTCTATTTTTATTTTGTAATTTTGAATTTTTTACTTTTTCTTTTCTTTTTAAGAGACAGGGTCTTGCTCTGTCACCCAAGCTGCTGTGCAGTGGCATGATTATAGCTCACTGTATCCTCAAACTCCTGGGCTCGAGCAATCCTCCTGCCTTGGTTCCCAAAATTCAGGGATTACAGATGTGAGCCACTATGCCCAGCAATTTTAAAGTCTTAAAACAGTGTTATATTAATATAAATCATGGTAGGATTTGACATTTCAAAGAAGTTGAGGATAAAAACATTTCTTAGGGGACCAAAAATGATCACCAATTTGTAAAATGGGTCTAGACTCACCCACATCTCCCAAGTGATGTTTCCTTCTTCAGAGCTGCTCTACATGTAACTAAGAGAACAGAAGGGCCACCTGCATCAAATGCACAACCTTCCCTAGCAAACACAGTTCCAATGAAAATCCAAACAGCTATTGGGATGAACTGAGGAATGATGTTTATCAGGTCTTCAAGATGAAAATACCACCAGCATTTATTACTGAGAAAAGAATCTTTTAGCAAGCAATAGATCAATAAATTTTACCTCTCAAAAAAGTGTTTCACTTCATTCTTCCACTTTTGACTCCAAGTCATAAAAGACCCAGCGCAGAATAAAGTAGGTATGCTGAGAGGACTTAGACATCCTCTCTCATGCCCAAGCAGGCTCATATGCTTAAAAATGGTCCTTGGCAGAAGAATATATCTTTAATCTCTTTAACATATTAAAAACTAAGCCTGGGGCTGGGCGCTGGGGCTCGCACCTATAATCCCAGCACTTTGGGAGGACAAGGCGGGCAGATCACCCAAGGTCAGGAGATCAAGAACAGCCTGCCCAACATGGTGAAACCCTGTCTCCACTAAAAATATATAATTAGCTGGGCGTGGTGGCATGAGCCTGTAATCCCAGCTACACGGGAGGCTGAGGCAGGAGAGTTGCCTGAACCCGGGAGGCGGAGGTTGCAGTGAGCCGAGATTGTGCCATTGCACTCCAGCCTGGGCAAAAAGAGCAAAACTCCATCTCAAAACAAAAACAAACAAACGAAAAACCAAACCTGGAAGAATAAGATCATACAGTTTTCCCAGTTGTGTATGGGATTCTTCTCACCAAAACTTAGCCACAAAGCTGGAGTTAGAGCAAAAGAGGCCATGAAGTAGATGGAAAAAAGAGAAGCCCTTCCTTTTTGGAGACTGGGCGATTGTGGTTTTAGAGATAAATAATAAAACATATATTCTTTGATTCCATCTGTGTTAAAACTGAAAATTAGAGTTATATTTGAGAAAATGTAGGAAAGAAGACTCCTTTTGCTACATGCACTTTAAATTCTCAAGGAAGAATACTAGTTGTGTTCTCAGAAGAAAACAAATAGAATGCTAGATCATATTTACATCCCTTGCATACCAGACCAGAGGAAACAAACAGCCCTGTTCAGAAACTGGGCAGGTGAGGAAACAATTTAAACCTGAAGGAACTCTATCACTGTGTTATGTTCCTGGAGAAGCAAGAGACCTCCTGAGATCATCAACTTTTAAAAGTAGTGTTTAATCTTCCAGGGATGAACCTTCTATTGCAACACACATAATAACAACAAAGCTTGTAAAACATATTGTGGCATTTAATCTATAGATGCTCATTATAGGAAATAGAAGTTATTCATTTAAACTGTAAATGTAAATACCAGCTTCTGTCAACTGACACACTACTGTGTAAATTGTATAGACACTTTTGTAAGTCAGAGAGCTCCAGACTCCCTAGTCTGAACTTCCCTTTGCAGATTGAATAAGAAAAGCTAAGCAAGTAATGTTTACCACACAGTTTCATGTAGCCCAAATGATGAAGAGCCATTGTAAATATCACCTACTTTGACCCATAATGTTCCACTCTCCTAGAGATTATATTTTACCATCTTGGTGACTCTATTGCTTTGCAGTTTGGGTTTGGATTTGATAAGTAAAATAGCAGCGTGAAAATGTTAGCCTCATGCTTAATAGGCTGGGCTCTGAGCAAGAAAATGTTAAACAATAGCGTTGGCATATTTTTTCCTGTATATTTGAGAACCAAAAATTAAAATTAAGAAGGCAAAATAGGAATACATAGGTTTTAGAAATAATAGTGCATATATGCTCCAATGTATACTATTTACCATTCAATTAAAAGAATCAAAAGAACTTTATTGATTGGCAAGAAAAATGAGAAAAACAAATATATATAAAACAAGAATTGCTCTGTCTAGCAATCTGTAACCCAGTTGGGCGATGGCCTCAATTATACAGAAGCACTATAATTGGGAATTTGATCTTTGCCCCTTTGTCGAGTTCCTAGAAAATTTCTTTAACTGTAAATGGATAAATTATTCTAAATGATAGTCAGCAAAAAAGAGCATCTGAAATACATCTCTCACTCTCTGGAGAGTGAGAGTGGCCCAGCACAGATTCCAGCATTATAAATAGGATCTTCAGCATGTACTTGACATAGGAATATATCAGGAATATTAGTAAAGATGGGGAGTTTTCACTGTTGCAAGCAGGACAACCACAGGTTCCATCTCTCTATGTGTTGGTTGTAACCTAGGTTGCAGGCAACTGCAATCGCCCAAGGACACCCATCACTAGTGTGCCATTCCCAATTTTCATAACTTGTACTTTGTCAAGACTTCATTGAAGAAGTACAGGCAATAAGTGGGAAAAATAATTGTTCATTTGGTGACAAATTTAATGGGTTTTGAAGCCTGAGGTGTGGGAATACACCCACACACACACATGCAAACACACACACATTGATATGGTTTGGCTGTGTTCCCACCCAAATCTCAACTTGAATTATAGTTCCCATAATCCCCACATGTCGTGGGAGAGACCCAGTGGGAGGTAATTGAATCATGGGGGTGGTTACCTTCATGCTATTCTCATGATAGTGAGGGAGTTCTCACGAGATCTGATGGTTTTATAAGAGATTTTGTCCCCTTTGCTTGCCACTTATCCTTGATGCCGCCACATGAAGAAGGACGTGTTTGCTTCCCCTTCCGCAATGATTGTAAGTTTCCTGAGGCCTCCCCAACCCTGCAGAACTGTGAGTCATTTAAACCTCTCTCCTTTATAAATTATCCAGTCTCGGGTATTTCTTCATAACGGCATAAGAATGGACTAATACACATATTTTAGAAAGGAACTCTAGCAATTCAATTTCTAATCTAATTATAATGTTCATAATACCACATTATTCTGAGAAGTAGTTATGCTGCCATAAAATTCCAGAATACAAATGTAAAGGTTTGCTTCAGATTCTGTTTAAAAAATGGAAAATTTCAAACTGAAGACATCTATTTGGTTACTTCTTAGACATTCCATTTAAAGAGGTAAGTAGAGAACTAGATAAAGGAGGTGTGGAAGAAGTAAAGAGAATTTAGCTGACACATCTATGGCTCTAATAGCAGGCATGTTCCATCTGCTTACTTTGCTAAGTAGCGTATGCTGCCTGCTAGAGACACTTAAATGCAACTGATGGTGGAATTGATCAATTTAAAGAGAAAATTCTTTGGAGGAAGAAAGGGAACAAACTATCTCTGGATAACTTAATCCAATATAGAAAAATAAAACCATATGAATTTAATGACAGAGATTTAAAGGCATTTTAAAAGAAATCATAAGTAAGTATAATGCAAAATAGCTAAACTATTTGCTAAAACTTTTGAAAATCATAATGAAATTGATGGTTTCCTGAAAAAATAGAAATCAAAATGAACTGAAGAAATATGAATCCAAAGAACAGACCCAAGGAAAAACTCAAACTGTTAGCACATCAACATTATTGCAAAATATGATGCTACACACAACAAACTGAAATAAATATACAGTGAAATGGCTGCTGAGGGGAAAGTATTCTTAAAATATTAAACACTTCATCCAGATTGAAAAGAAAACATAAAGCCATTACAGAAAATTGACAAGGAATCTAAATAGGCGATTCACAGAGCAGAAAAATTTAATATCCATTAAATAAATGAAAAATCAATCTCGCAATGTAATCAAATAAGAAAAATAAAACATTAATTAGATATTGTTTTAATTTATAAATTATCAAAATAATATGAATCCTGGTAAGATCACAATGAAACAGGAAATACCATTCAGTGCTAATATATAATTTATCCAAAAGTATGTATAATTTATCCAAAAGCCATTTGGCAATGTAGTATGAAAAGTCTTTAAAATGTTTAGGCCGTTTGACCTAATAATTCCAAAACTGAGTTTATCATAAGCAAATAATATGAAATGCAAACTTTATGTAAGTATAATATGTATAGCATTATTTATGATAGTGAAAAATTGGAAATAACCTAAATATCAACCACTGGAGACTGGTAAGTCACATCCATATGATGCAGTCATTAAAAATTATGATCTAGCTAACATTTACTAACACCAAAAATGTTCACACTATATGAAGTTCATGTTCACATTGTACAATATTCATACTATGTATGTATAGAAAAACTAGAAAGCTATCACCTAAATGTTCATAAGATAATAATCAATTAAGCCAATTTAAATATTATGGATGTTTTAATAAAATAAAAAATACTTATGTTAAGCGGTTAAAATGGAATATAAACTGTAAACTATATACAAATAAATGCAAAGAATGATGGTAAACAAATTCACAGTCCCTAGCTACGCACAAATCAAGCATTGATCTGAGCAGCTTGGGAGCTCAGGTGGCCAATAGAAAAACCAAAGGGAAGCAGTTATTCATGTTAGAAACTGGTGAGGAGTCCAGAATCCAGGAAGTGAAATATTAAACACAGAAATAGGACCACTTCTCAAAAACTGCCTGACACCAGCGCAAAGGGCACCTGGCTGGCTGCTCCTAATATGCTATTTACCGTAAGGGCAAGAATTTGGGTCTATGTGAGGCTAAATCTGATTCTACAGCTATCTGAAGAACAAAGGAACTGATACTAGATAAGACAAAAAAAGAAAAAAGAAGCCTAATTATTTCAGGTGATCTCTGACAGATATAGAAAGCAAGCTTTAAATAAAAACCTCGGACTTTCTACTGAGAAGAGAGAATTGTTGTTATCAAAACAGTTCAACAAGCCTTAATAGTGCAGTCAAGTCAATCAGTACAGCTAAGAATAAGATTGAATCAG
This sequence comes from Pongo pygmaeus, assembly GCF_028885625.2. Lineage (NCBI taxonomy): Eukaryota > Metazoa > Chordata > Mammalia > Primates > Hominidae > Pongo > Pongo pygmaeus. The sequence goes on along the minus strand of NC_072373.2, from coordinate 121,667,309 downwards.
TCTGGGGGCCCCATAAAATAAAAAAATAGTCTGAACTAGACTCACAAAACTGTCTCTATGAGGCTCCAGACTCAAGGATGCACTTGGGGCCCTGGTGAATGTGGAGTGTGCTGATGGAGGGGCTACAAAATAGCTTCTTTTTGAATCAGCAGAATAATTTCTTAGTGCTATTTTAGTGCTATCTTTGAATGCCTAATGAAAATGAGAGCTACAGATACCCCAGGTCTGATTGCCTAACAGATGGGGATGATCAACTTGTTTTTCTTGCTGCACTACCTCAAGCAAGATTCCAACAGTTCACTTTAGAGTCAACCAGAAAGGAACGACTTTACCTATGTTTTGCTCAACCTTTTGAAAGAAAGATTGAAACAACTATTTCTGTAAGTCAAGAATTTCTGCGTAATGCTGTCTTCAACTGCAGAATAGGTGCTGAATGGATTTTTTTCTCCATCACATTGAAGTTCTCTCTATACTGCAGTCTTTTAAAATGTATCTTGCACACACTACACATTCGGAGGAGGAGGAAGAGGTGGGCAGGTTGTTTACTCTGAGGAGCTCGTGAAGATGCTGGTGGTGTTATGCCTTCAGGAGTTTAATCTCTGCAGTGATTGCATGTAGTTGTTCTGCAATCATCTCAGATAGTGACTTCCCTTTAATAGGACCATTTATGTCATTCCTTTCTCCCCCTATGGGATGATTTTTCAAATTTCTTCTGTCCAAAAAGTAATAGGCATCCTTGGTAAAGTGCCAGGAAATGTGTTGTATTGGATTTTCAGATCCACAGATAGTGCCAGGCCAAGGCAACAGGTTCCTTGTGTCGAACCACCCCAGTGGAGGGTAAAGTCAGCCCCACTCCCAACTCCACCACCCAGAAACTTGTTTTTGGAAGAGAGTGACTTTAACCTTATCGATGATTGTACCCAAAACATAGAATATATAGTTACACCTAATATTAAGAGCTGTCTGGGAAGTGGAGAAAACTGTAATATCATAGAGCTTCAAAGTAAAATTACCCCCTCAAACTTACTAAGAGCTCATTGTATATATAGAACCAGGGTGGAAGAGGCCTTAAATAGATATAGAATCTCACTTTCTGTGCCCAAGCAGATTTGAAACTGAAATTAAATAAATGTAGGCATTCAAATTTAATAGAGAGTTCTGCCAGGAATTGGAGTTAGACTACCTAAAAGCCTACCATTAAGGGTATATTTCTTTAACTAAAAGGCTTAGGTATCCATAACACCTAAAACTGGATCCTTAATCTCCTATGAAATATCAGCAGCTCCTCTGAAATGAGCATACATAATGAGCCAACTGTCTACCTTCTGTTGACTGATTGGCACCTGCACAAAACCTGACTCACATACCCTAATTACAATCAAGAATAATAACCTGTCATATTTATTAACCGAATGTAATATTCCTAGGAATGTTTACAGAGGAGGAAGAGTTTTATTTTTTTCCTAAAAATTGTGAACATATAAGTAACTGTAAACATTCCAGAAACATTATGTTCAAGTTCAAACATTCTAACTCCCACTGTTACTTTATTAATCCATATACATAATTCTGAGTTAAAATGTATAAAGCATAAATAAATAAAATGTATAAAATGTATAAGGCACTAATCTTTATAGCCCCAACACTCACAGGAAAAAGGAAGTACAATAGTGATTCTCTTCTTTCCGGTCATTTTCTAAAAATGCTTATCATTAGTTCATTCAGTAAGTATTTATTGCAGTCACTGTTCCAGGTAGTAGGGACAAATAGTAAACAAAATAAACACAAATCCTGGCCCTTGAGGAGCGTATAGTCAGTGGAGGTGAGGTTGGTGTAGTTTATTCATTTGATTGCAATGTATACATTTTCCAGAGTACATTTACTACCTAAAGTGTAAGCCAAAAATACAAAAGCAATTATCTTTGCTATAATAATGAGTAGTGCTTGCTAGATCCCTCCAACATAGAAGCGTAATTGTGGTAACAAATGGCAAGAGTGCTCTCAACTTAGGTATTCTTCTTATTATTATGTAAATAGATTCTTTTAACTTGGAAATTTATTCTCCAAAGTCCCTCTTGGGCAGATGGGAGCCTGTACTAGACCTGAAACATCAGAATTCTTAGGTCAAAAATAGGTATATTTTTAGGATTTTAGTACATAGTACAAAATGCTCTTTTAGAAAGTTAGCCAGTTGATTCTTCTAGCAGCAGTGCATGATACCCATTTCACCAAGAGATGCCCCACCCCAGCCCTAGTTTTGTTGCTGGGTCTTTTTCAGTATGATAGGTCAAAACAATGTCCTATGGTGATCACCATTTGCATGTGACATAGACAGTTGTAGATAGATTGCACTGTTGGAATAATTAAACAAAAGTTGAATGAGCTTTGAAGACCTCTTTTTTTTTTTTTTTCCTATTCACAGTCTTGGGTTTTACAAGCTCTGTTTCTGTGTAAGAAAGTAGAGCTCCTTTGGTGAGTTATCTCTGACTCGCAGTAGAGAGATTCCTAAACATGGCCAGTATTTGATTCATCAGTTCCTAAATCATCTAATTTTGCTCCATTCGTCCTCTGGCCCACCTTGGTAAATTCATCAGGACATATTTTGTCCAAATCAATCTCAATCTATCTTATGCAAGGGGAAAGAAGTTTATTGATTCAAATAACTGGGAAGTCAAGAGGTAGGTCTAGCATGGCTGGATCCAGAAGCTCTAACAATGTCAATATCAATTCACTCTTTGTCTCCTCTCTCTCTCTTCCCACCCGCCTATTTCTCTTTCTTCCATTTGTCTCTGCTGTTAATGATGTTTTCCTAGCAGCCTTCTGTGCTAGCTCCCACAGAGACATTCCAAGGAGAACACAGGCCTGACCTAGGTGCACAGCCATCTGCCAATCCCTGTGAGCTTTGTAGTGCTGCAGAGTGGGGATGGAGTATTGAAGAGATATACTCTGATTAATAGCCTTACTCAGACTATGTGGAGTAGAGGAGGAGTTCAACAAAGGAAGCAGGAGAAGAGGATAGGAAAGCTCATAGAACAGGCGAAAACTAAAGTTACCACTATTCACTCTAGTTGCCAACCTTGTCTTCTTTTTATGCCCTGTCAATTACACAAACTACAAACCATGCCCGCATGTTTCCCCTGGCCTTTAGCCTTCACTTTCTGGCTGGTCACACCTTTTTATATCCCATTCAGCTTGGGCTGTCTATAGAGGCCAACAATTAGAGCAACAGCCCTTCCAGACCAACTGTCCCAGCTTGATGACTCAGGTATATAAATTCTGTCATTTTCACTCTAGTCCACAATAGCAAACTAAAGTAGGAGATACAACTTTGATGAAGCAGCAGTTTCTCAGGCTTCTAAATGTCCATCCCTCATCAAAATCTGCAGGAATTTGGAGGCAGCGACATGAGAGAATGTCCGGTGGGGCAGGCGGCTTGTTCAGGGCTGTAGGGTGGCTAATTTAGCTGTGGGACTGGCTGGCAGGGAGGTAGGAGGGAAAGGGAGTAGAATGGAATAGGGATGGAGAGAAATCAGTGAAGTATGTGCTCCTTTATGGTAGCTTGCTTGTTTCTCCCCAACAGACCGGCCCCAGCAGGAGCCCAGGACCCCTGACCTCAGCTCTCCTAACTGAGCTGCGCCTCAGAGTTGGTTCTGGGCTTTCAGTGCTGCCCTCAGAAGTAACCCTGCTCCAGAACTCCATCACAGTCACATCGCTTGAGCAGGTCATGGTAGGCACACTTCATCCATCTTCATTATCATAAACAGATCTGAGTGATCTTTGTAAAGAAATGGAATCATTTAACAGAACATTTATTACCATTTTCGTTTTTTGCTGTATTTGCTTGACTTCGCTTCATTACTAACTTGTCTGTTCTTTCCTCAGTAATTTTTACTCTTTTAAATGGAGAAAAAGAAAGAGGCTTAGTCTCGTGTTAAGGCCATACCCCAAAGAAAGGGAGCTAGATGCCTTCTCTGGCTTCCTCTTTTCTCGACAGCCACACCTCCGCCTCCCAGCCAGGTTCTGCAGTGGGTGTTTTAGCATCTTTCAGTCAGTTGGTCAGTCACTCAACAAACACTAACCGATGCCAGGTACCAGGGCTGGGGTTTCAGATGTGCACTTAGCTCACACTTGAAGAGGATTCCCATTCCAGACACAGAGTGACCTTCTGACCTTAAAAACCCACCTCTGGAGAAGACTGTTGATCGTATTTTTTGTATCCTACCAATGTGGAAACTTAGATATGGAGAATTTAAATAACTTGTCTAAAATTACAAAACTAGCAGAAAGTATTTACACCAGGGATTTCTTTAAATCCCCTGCTCTTTCCACTGAACAGTGTGGCCTCTTTAAGCATGCAAATGGACTGTGGTGGGTTGTGTTTGAGAGAGGCCAAGATTTTCAATCCATGATTGTTTCTTTTCAGGTGTTCTACCTGCTATTCTAGCATCAGATGAGCCAGTCCACCTGCTGGGGGTAGAGAACTAAGAGCAGCTCTCAGATCTCCCTGGGTTTAATCCAGAAGTTTAAAAAATAGTGATTTCCTAATATTACCCTTTAAATAAGGGAACAATTTAAAACTACAATATTAAAAAACTTAGATTTGGGAGCTAAGCTATGAGGATGCAAAGGCATAAGAATTATACGATGGACTTTGGGGACTCGAGGAAAGGATGGCAGGGGGATGAGGGATAAAAGACTACACACTGGGTACAGTGTACACTGCTTGGGTGGTGGGTGCACCAGAATCTCAGAAATCATCACTAAATAACTTCTTCATGTAACCAAACACTACCTGTTCCATAACATCCTATTGAAATTAAAACAAACACCTAGAGTAAGATCAATAGGAAGAGCATTTCATTAGGAATTAATAAATCTAGGTCTAATTCTACCATTGACAATCTATGTCGGGCAATTTATTTCCACCTCTCAAGGCCTCTATTGCAAAATGAAACATTCAAATTAGTTCTCTCTAATACCCATTCCAGTTCTAAAATTCTATGATCCAGATATATACATCATATAACGTAATGTATCTTTCATTTCCATTTTTCTCCTCTAAGAAAAGACTATTAACTGTTTAACTTAAGGTCTCTGGGATGTTGAAAAGCCCTGGGGCTTAAGGAACCATTTTCTTCAGCTGGAGCTCTGTCAGGCATTGGCTGTAATTGCTCTTTGAAAGATCCTTATCTGTAAATCCAGGTTGGCCTGCATCCCTTCTGTATTAGTAGGATCCCTAGAGAAATGGAAATAATAGGAATATATAGACATAGACATGAGGATTTATTGTGGGAAATGGCTCATGTGACTGTGGAGGCTGAGAAGTCCCATGCTATGTGGTCTGCAAGCTGGAGAAGAGAAAAGCTGCTTGTGTAATTCAGTCCAAGTCTGGTGGCCTGAGAACCAATGGAACCAATGGTGTGACTCACAGTCCAATGCTGAAGTCCCAGATATCAGGCAGGCTGCTAATGTAAGTCCCAGAGTCTGAAGGCCCAAGAACCAGGAGCTCCAATATCCAAGGACAGAAGATGAATGTCTCAGCTCAAAAAGATGGAGAGGACTTTCCTTTGCCTTTTTGTTCTATTTGGGTCCTTAAAGGATTGGATGATGGCTGCCCACAATGGTGAGGACAGATCTTCTTTTCTTAGTCTGTTGATTTGAACGCTAATCTCTTCCTGAAACACACCCTCACAGACACACCCAGAAATCATGTTATACCAGCTACCTGGGTATCCCTTAGCCTGGTAAAGTTGACACATTAGCTTGACCATTACACTTTCCTTCTGTTGTCACTTACAGAGGTACTCCCATCACTCACCACTGCCCTGGCAGCCTTCTGGTTCTCCCAAGCAAAGTAGGGCTCTGAAATCAGGTTCTCTCTGATCCTCTCATAGCTGCAAGATTAACACATAGCAGGAAGAAGTGAGGTCTCCACTCAGTCCCTCTGTAGCTTCCCCTCCCTGGGTAATTTTAGGAAGATTAGACAGAAAATTGATGAAGCTTTTGGGGGCACAGGAGGTGCCCAATAAGTGTCAGTTTATCCTTTCCTGACAAAGGGGCCCCAACCCTCAGGTTCAGGGGATCTTCCTCTTAGTAGTCTTTCCTAAAGAGAGTATTATTTAATCAGAAGCTAGTTTTTGAGCCACGCATTTTCATCTAATATTTCCATGTGCACAGAATTACACTTTAAACATAACATGGAGCAGTCAAATTAGCCCAGACTTGACTAGTTGTCTCCAAACATGATTGCAATTATGTTCAACATATGTACTCTCGACTGGAATAGGAAAACCACCATGTGTAAAACACATTTCTTGGCTTCCTTAACTTGGGTTCTGATCAGAAAGATAAACTGATTTTAGGTGTAAAAAGAATTGAGATGTGAGAGATAGTTTACTTGGGGTCACAGGCATCAGTCTTCAGAGCTCTAAATTAGACCTCTTTATTCATGTGTTGTTTCCTCTCTCCAAATCCATTGGCTTCTCTCATCTAGAAATGCCTTTCATATGACCTCAGTGCTCCAAAATTGAGGCATACAGCTCCCTTAATTTAGCAGGCCAGAATAGGTGGCTCCTATAGCCAGTCCCCTCGGGACCCTGCCCCTTGACTTCTGAAATCAAGAGAATGTAATCTGAGTAACAAAGCATATAAGAAGGTTGATGGTGCAAAGGCCTTCTCTTCTCATCTGGTTACTTGAGTGCACTTCAGCTTGTCCTCAGGCAACTCAAGGCCCTTGTACCTGCTGTTTCCTCTGCCTGGAATTCTTCTTCTTCTCCTAGCTTGCACACTCCAACTTGTCCTCCAGGTCTGTTTTGATGTCATTATCTTCAGGAAGTCTACCATGACTCCATAAAATTTCGAGTTAGATCCTATGTGATCCCTAATGCCCTGGCTTATATCACCTATATCATTCTCTCTATTGCACCTGTCTAGACCAGCAGTGTCCAATGGAAAACACTGTAATGATAGAAATGCTCTATATCTGCACTGTCCAAAATGGTAGCCATCAGCCACATGTGAGCTATCGGAATATTTGAAATATGGACAGTATAGCTGAGGAAGTAAACTTTAACTTATAATATTTAAATTTAATTAAATATAAAAGCCACATGTGGCCACTGGCTACCATACTGGACCACGCAGGTCTAGACGTTATAACTCTTGAGCACAAGGGCTGTGTTTTGTTCACCTTTGAATCATTCGTACTTAGCCAAGGGGTGGGCAATCAGTAGGTGCTGGGTGAATATTTTTGGAATGAGTGAGTTTAGTAGAAATCCCGGTTTTGTTGTCTCAAAAGATGAACTTTCACAGTGGAACCTCCAGGCCAGGAAGAAATGGAAGTGATTCCTTGATTGACAAAGAGGAAGCTTTAAAAAGCAAATGAGATTGTCACCTGGAACAAATTCTAGATGGACAAGGGTGCCATTGGTGCCTCCCTCTTCTTTTCTTAGTGCCCTTTCCCTTCTCCCAGGGCATCTCACCCCGAGCCCTTAGTCTCTCAGGTCTAGTCTGCTGCCTCCTGCCTACCCAAGCCTTCATACAGATGCACCCCAGTGTCAGTGAGATCCTTTGGCTGCAACTAGCAAAAACCAATTCAGGCTCACTTAGACAAAAAACCAACTAGAAGGATATAGGGTAATTCACATAATTAAAGAAAATCTGGACACTTGGACTTCAGAATGGACAGGAACCAGAGCAGCCCTGGGAATCCTGGTGTCAGGACCTAATGAAGAGGCTCTGGAGAGAGCTGCCCTTGGGATAATAGGACCTAGCTGTTTCTTTGCATCTCTTCCAGGATTCAAACATAGGGAGGGTGTTTTCAGTTGCTCCAGCTTTGAACAGGGAAGGACAGGCACCATGCCTGACTCTTGCCGGACATAAATCCAGTGAGAGGCAGTGGTTTCTCCCAAAGTAAAATCAGAGTGCTCCAGCCAGAATAGATACCGGCAGGCAAAAATGATAGATATCCATGACGGCCCCACTGACTACAGCTCCACAGCAATGTCCTTCTGGATCTTTCCTTTCTGTCTCCATCTTTATCTCACCCTCAGCCTGGTCCACCCAAGAAAAAAAATACCCAGTATCTCATGGTATTGAAAAATTTGCCTGTATTTGGTCTATAAATAGGCTTTGTCCTAGATCTCACTTTCTTCATCTCCTCACTCTAAGAAAAAAACAATTATATGCAACTACATCTGCAAGGACAATAGCTACAAATGTATACATATACACAGATACACACACACACACACAAATATTTGTAATCCAATGGTGAGAATGGTTGGTCAGCTTTAAGTATCCATCGCCAAGAGAGGGGACTGAGAAGATTTAAGGGAAAATTCAAAACGGTGACACATGAGAGATCAGAACAACTCTATCAAGTCACTGGTTTCAGCTTTATCTGGCAGAAACACCTAAATCCTTGAGATCTGAAGCCCTCAAAATGGAGAAACAATGGCCCAAATAAACAGTGCCTTAAGCCACAAAACAATTCTTGCAGAAGTGCTCACTCAGGACTCTGCTGAAAGTACAGTGGTCATTCTCAATAGAAAATGATTATCCAGGCCAGGTGTGGTGGCTCACGTCTGTAATGCTGCACTTTGGGAGGTTGAGGTGGCTGAATCACCTGAGGTCAGATGTTTAAGACCAGCCTGGCCAACATAGTGAAACCCTGTCTCTAATAAAAAAATACAAAAATTACTTGGGCGTGGTGGCAGGTGCCTGTAATCTCAGCTACTCGGGAGGCTGAGGCAGGAGAATCACTTGAACCCAGGAGGCAGAGGTTGCAGCAAGCCGAGATTGCATCATTGCACTCCAGCCTAGGCAACAAGAAAAAAAAAAAAAAAAGAAAGAAAATTGTTCTCTACACTGTGACCAAAGTGATGGCTGACAATTCACAACCACTTCAGCTGCGGCTTCACTGTCCCAGCAGAGAGGGAAAGGCTGACAAACACTGATGATAAAACTCACCAAACCAGAAGATTCGCTCACACATTCCCTGAAAATAATCAAAACCCAGCTGCTTAGTCTCTAGCTGGGTGGCGAGCCTATCTCTCCCACCCACAATTGTTCCAGCTGTCAATTATGGCCAGTGAGTCACCACTGCAGAGAGATAAGCGTCCTGCTACAGAGACAAACCCAAGTGGCATCCTGGGAGTGCTTATTATTTCTTTCTCACACCACCAATGTTCCACTTGGCTTCCTCCATCTGGCATTTCAGCACCTGAAAAGTTTCTAGCTTGGAATGCAATCCACATCCGGCTTTTGAGAGCCGTGACTCTCTTTGGAGGCTTCTGAATCTTATACCACTGCAGGGAAATCATGTTGAAGATGACTGAGCAATGCACACTGTCAGCAGGGGCTACACAGGGCAAACTCTGTGTTGTGATGGGGATATGAATGGCATAATAATGTAGTAGGGAGAGATTGAGAAAGTTAATATAATAACCCAGCAAATGAAAAATAGGTAGCTTAGACTGTATAGATGCTTAACGGAGACAGACATCACTGAGATTAGAGTTTGAGGGAAGACAGGATAGCAAACAAAAGAAATCAAATGTTGGCCAGGCTGGTCTTGAACTCATGACCTCAGGTGATCCACCCTCCTCGGCTTCCCAAAGTGATGGGATTACAGGCGTGAGCCACCACACCTGGCCAGATTCGTTGTTTTCAGGAGCTGGGGAGAGGTGGGAATGGGGAGTGGCTGCTAATTGTGTTCAGGTTTGTTTTAAGGGAATCAGAAATGTTCCAAAATTTGATTGTAAGGATGATTGCAAAACCCTATAAATATTCTTAAAAACCCCACTAAGTTGTACATTTTAAGTGGGTTAATTGTTTATATGTGAATTAGGTATCAACAAAGCTGTCTAAAACATATTCTGGAGTTTGGGTTTTTTAAAAATAAATATTTGCTCATTCAAGTTGTTTTCATACAATTCATATCTGCTTATTCTAAAAGTCAACTGCTGAGAAAAAGCAAATTAATTACAACTTTATTTTAATTTCTCTATCTCCAGAACTAGTAAAGTTCTCCAGACCTCCCCATTGTCCTTGGGCAACCCACAACACAGACATCAATGATACAAGCAGCCCCTTCCAGCCCGCAACACTCATTTGTTCATTCTCTCATTAACTTACCTAAAGTATCACAGGCCAGCAATGCTCTAGGTTCTGAGGAGATAGTGGTGGATCTCTAGACAAGCTCCCTGGCCACTACAGCTCAAATTTCAGTCAAACAGAGGTGAGAAGGGGTAAAAAGGATGTCAAGCAACCCCTTGGAATCAAAGGTGAGACCAGGAGCATAAAGAACACACTGGAAAGGTGTGAGTCAGACTTTGGTCATCTACAGTTGTCATCTAGTGCAATGTGGAGTTGAGCAGGATGGAAACTAGGGGCTGGGATGAGCAGAGTCAGCAGCAGAATGCATTGTATGGGTTCAGTACAGGAGCCCAGGTGAAGGGTGCAGGAGTCAGCAAAGGTCAGTTACCAAGCCATATAAGCCTCCTTGAAAACAGGCACCAGGGCTTTTGAACTGGGTGAAAACAATCTAGGGAATGAGCTACAGGAAAGCCAAGTGTCTGACTAAATCTTCTCAGTTGTCCTGTTAGACCCATGGCTGGCCCTAGCCATGGCATCAGTTTCCTTGTCTGTAAAGTTAATATAATAATAACCACCTTGCTAGGAGGATTAAATGAAATAAAGCAAGCTTAGATACCTATCAGAATTACACATTTAAAACAGTGCATTTTAGTTTGTTTATTTAGGAAATATTCTATTATATAAAATATATTAATTATAACAAGGTATTCTTCAATTATACAATAATGAAGCCACTTGCTTCAAACTTTTTCACCCAAAATGTACAAGTGGACTGTTATCTTCTACTTTCAATTCTCGCCTCCTGCTGAAGGTTATGTTCAATTGCTTTTCAAGTATTGATGACCATTTCTTCATACTTACTGATATGAAAATATGCTATAATAAAAGCATGATAAACTATTATGTAGATAAACTTGTATTAGCCAGGGTTCTCTAGAGGGACATAACTAATAGGATACATATATATGTACATATCTATATATAAACTTGTATATAAACTCACATATATATGTGTATATATGTGTATATATATATATATACACACACACACACACACACACACACATATATATATATGGGAGTTTATAAAGTAGTATTAACTCACATGATCACAAGGTCCCACAATAGGCTGTCTGCAAGCTGAGGAGCAAGGAAGCCAGTCCGAGTCCCAAACCTGAAGAACTTGGAGTCTGATGTTCGAGGGGCAGGAAGCATCCAGTATGGGAGAAAGATGTAGGCTGGGAGGCCTAGCCAGTCTAGCCTTTTCACATTTTTCTGCCTGCTTTATATTCTAGCCCCACTGGCAGCTGATTAGATGGTGCCTACCCAGATTAAGAGTGGGTCTTCCTTTCCCAGCCAACTGACTCAAATGTTAATCTCCTTTGGCAATACCCTCACATACGCACCCAGGATCAATACTTTGCATCCTCCCATCCAATCAAGTTGACACTCAATACTAACCATCACAAGTGCATCCCTTGTCAACTTATCTCCTGAGATCATACATAATCTTCAAATAAATACAATAATGTAATAATTACGCCTAACATCATACAACTGTCCTTCATCCATTGGAAATACACAAATCCCCAACCCAAATGCTATTACATAAGTTAAGACTACTTAAATACTGATACAAAGTCAATAAATCTATGTCACATGATAAAGGAAAAGGAAATAAAATGAAGATATTTTCTTACTACAGTGTTTACATGCATTAACATGTTTTTAAAAAAAGAAGAAATACTCATGACAATTACAGTCCTTAGTTCTGCAACTGGTCGTGTGGTCATAGCTGGTATTGATGACTACCTTCTTGTACTACCTATTCTGTATTCCCTTTGCCTTCACAAGGACCTCAGCAGGTCAGGGTTTTTTTCCCGGTAGAGTGACACAAACCTTCATTCCTGAAGGGTCTGGGCCATTTGTAGTCCTGCCTGGATTAGGCTGTTGTAATTTCCCGTTGACCTTAATCACAGGGCATGGTAATTCAAAGAGACACCCCAAGGAATCTTCTGTATTCCATGCATACTCTTCCTTACCTCTGTTGTGGTGTGGAAGAATAATTTCATCTTGATAGTCCAGGTCAACCACCCCAGTCAACACTGTGACTCCATTCTTAGCCCATTGACTTAAAGGTAGGAGGAGCCCAAAGTGTCTGGGTGGCAATCTTAACTTCCAGTTTAATGGAATCGTTGTTGTGTCTCCTGGTGGTAGCGTTCTCTCTCTGGAACTAAGACCTCTAGGCCAGCAGAACTAATGTTTAGAGAACAGGAAGCAAAAATGTTGCTAGTGGATCACTAGGGGTGATGGTGAGTGGTGCCACTTCCACTTCTACTCGTTGATTCCTGGACCCATGAATTCTGGCTATGGGAGAAACAGTACAATATACTGGACGCTGATTCAGAGCATACATAGCCTTCTGGAGAACTTTGCCCCAGCCCCACAAAGTATTGTCACCTAGTTGGCATTGTGATTGTGACTTCAGAAGGCCATTCCACTGTTCTATCAATATCAGGTGCTTCAGGATGATGGGGAACATGGTAAGACCAGTGAATTGCATGAGCATGAGCCCACAGATGGTAGTCTTGGCAGAAGCATTGTGTGCAGGATAGGCAAACACGTATCTGGGGTAAGTGTCTATTCCAGTGGACAAACCTCTGCCCTTCCCATGATGGAAGAGGTCCAATATAATCAACCTGCCACCAGGTAGCTGGCTGATCACCTTGAGGAATGGTGCCATATCGAGGGCTCAGTGTTGGTCTCCACTGCTGGCAAATTGGGCACTCAGTGGCCGTAGCCAGATCAGCCTTGGTGAGTTGCTGAGTCCTTGTTGCTGAGCCCATGTGTAACCTCCATCCCTCTCACTATGGCCACTTTGTTCATGGGCCCACTGGGCAATGACAGGGGTGGCTGGGGAAAGAGGCAGAGTGGTGTCCACACGATGGGTCATCCTATCCACTTGATTATTAAAATCCTCCTCTGCTGAGGTCACCCATTGGTGAGCACTCACATGGGATACAAATATCTTCATAGTTTTTGACTATTCAGAGAGGTCCATCCACATACCTCTTTCCCAGATTTATTTGTCACCCATTTTCCAATCATGCTTCTTCCAAGTCCCTGACCATCCAGCCAAACCACTGGCTACAGTCCGTGAATCAGTATATAATTGCAGATATGGCCATTTATCCCATGCAAAGTGCACAACCAGGTGTACCACTCAACGTTCTGCCCACTGGGGAGATTTTCCTCCACCACTGTCCTTCAGGGATGTCCTAGAAAGGGTCTGTAGTGCTGCAGCTGTCCACTTTGGGTGGTACCTGAATATCGTGCAGAACCATCTGTGGACCAGGCCCTAGTCTTCTCTTCCTCTGTCAACTGATCATAGGGAACTCCCCATGAAGCCATCGGTGCAGGCTGTGGGGAGAGAAGGCAGAGTGGCAGGAGTGGGGACCATGGGCATTTGAGCCACTTCCTCATGTAACTTACTTGGCCTTCAGGACCGGCTCCAGCATGGTCATGTATATATCACTTCCATTTGATGATGGAATGCTGCTGTGCATGACCCACTTTATGGCTGGATGGGTCAGAAAGCACCCAGTTCATGATAGGCCGTTCAGATTGCATGGTGACTTGATGACCCATAGTCAAACGTTCAGTTTCCACCAAAGCCCAGTAACAACCCCAGAGCTGTCTCTCAAAAGGAGAGTAGTTATCTGCAGAAGATGGCAGGGCCTTGCTCCAAAATCCTAGACGCCTCTGCTGTGATTCACCTATGGGGGCCCACCAAAGCCTCCAAACAGCATCCCTATCTGCCACTGACACCTCAAGCACCATTGGATCTGTTGGGTCATATGGCCCAAGTGGCAGAGTAGCTTGCACAGCAGCTTGGACCTGTTGCAGACCCTTCTCCTGTTCTGGACCCCACTCAAAACTGGCAGCCTTTCAGGTCACTTGATAAATGGGATGGAGTAACAAACCCAAATGAGGAACGCATTGCCTCCAAAATGCAAATAGGCCCACTAGGTGTTGTGTCTCTTTCTTGGTTGTAGGAGAGGCCAAATGCAGGAACTTATCCTTCACCTTAGAAGGATTATCTCAACAGGCCTCACACCACTGGACCCCTAGAAATTTTACTGAGGTAGAAGGTCCCTGAATTTTAGTCAGATTTATTTCCCATCCTCTACATTAAACCAAGGGAGATCAGGCATTTCCAGCTCACTCATTTAATCCACATTTCAGTGAGCCATCATTTAATCCACATTTCAGCTAACCAAGCAAATAAACTATTAGAACCTTTTTTAACTCCCCAAGCTGCAACATTAAATGCAGAATCCCTACTTAGTGGGCCCAAATCAGTACATTCAGCCTGATCCAACTCTGTTCCTTCCACCATTATCCCACACCCTTAATATCCATTCCCATGCCTGCTTACATAAATTAGGAAACTCAAGCAGTTCTTTTTGAGGGTAGTGCACTTCCTCATGGGTCACACTCTGAACCTCACCTCTAGGGGCCAGACAGGACTTCAGTCTAGTTATAGGTCTAGAAGCAAACAGGGATGTTGGGGGTGGCTCCTGAAGAGAATCGACATTATCTTGCCTGGCAACTGCCTCAGCGGAGGCCATCACTATTGTCTCATGCAGTGCAGGGTCTAACTCCTCAGACAAAGGCTGATGGCAGCATGGGTCGGGGAGGGGATGTTGCCACTACTGGGGGTGGGGAAGCTGTTTCTTCTTGTAAAAAAGGTTCATCAGAGTTTACAAACTCGGCGTCCCCAGCTTCATCAGGGTCCTCCCACACGTCCCCATTCCAAGTTGCAGGGTCCCATTGTTTTCCAATCAATGCCCTCTCTTTAACAGTAGACACCTGGCGAGGCTGGGCATGCACCTTTCATTGCAGGTCAGCCACTCGCATAAGAGCTTGTTTCTGTTTTTCCACAATTTCAGCTCCTTCTCTGCAGGAAATAAGACTCTCACACAGGGCAATCTTAGCAGATTTGAGGCTCAGTATCTGCTTCTGAATCTGGGAGTGAGAATCCCTGAGTTCATCATTTTCTTTCATCACCTTGTCCAGTGAACTTAGGAGCAACTAACCAGCTTCATTATGTTCCTTGGTTCTCCACATATAGTCAAAGGGATTATGTATAGAGTCACTAAACTCCTTGCCTCTCATAAGCAGTAAATTAGGAGTGTCAAATGCATTTATTTTGCATAACTCTCTAAACAGTTCATGCCAAGGACTATCAGTATTCTCCATACTATTAGAAGTAGAGTCCTTAGCATTTTCTGATGTAATCATATTAAGCAGACAACTCCAGAAACCCCAAAACCAATGAAAGAACTCCATCCTTAATATTCTGTTCCTCTAGAACGACTCCTGGCACCAAAATCTGTATTAGTCAGGGTTCTCTAGAGGGATATAACTAATAGGATAATAAACTCATATATATATAATATATTATATATATATATAATATAATATATTATATATATATGTAGTATTAACTCACATGATCACAATGTCCCACAATAGGCCATCTGCAAGCTGAGGAGCAAAGAAGCCAGTCTGAGTTCCAAACCTGAAGAACTTGAAGTTCGATGTTTGAGGGCAGTAAGCATCCAGCACAGGAGAAAGATGTAGGCTAGGAGGCTAAGTCATTCTAGCCTTTTCACGTTTTTCTGCCTGCTTTGTATTCTAGCCGTGCTGGCAGCTGATTAGATGGTGCCCACCGAGATTAAAGGTGGTCTGCCTTTCCCAGCCCACTGATTCAAATGTTAATCTCCTTTGGCAACACCCTCACAGACACACCAGAATCAATACTTTGCATCCTTCAATCCAATCAAGTTGACACTCAGTATTAACCATCACAAAACTATTATGTAATAGTATGATTATATTATATTAGGAACTAAATTAAGGGAAACATACAGACTTCTCTGGGTCTTCCAAGGAAGACCTCAGCGCCTTGAGAGAAACAATAAAGCCCACATGGATCCAGGCGTTGGTCCATTCAATGACCACAGGCATTGTTCTAAGCTGGGGACAAACCCTGTATTTTCAGGAGTAGAGAGTGAACAGAGATGTTGCTTTAGATAGGTGGTCAGAGAAAGGTCTGAGATGGTGATATCTGAGCTGAGATCTGAATGCTAAAAGTCAGCTTGGTGATTATTAGATAAAGCCTTCTGGGCACAGAGAATGCAAGTGTGAAAATCTGAGGCTGACATGAGTTTGTGTGTTTGTGGAACAGAAAAAATGTCCTTGTCCCTGGAGCATGGTGTGGTGATAGGAGAAGGGATCAGAGAGATAACCAGGGGTCAGAATTTATTCCAAATGCCAAGATTTGGTTCATTTCAGAAAGGCAGACTAGGCCAGGCACGGTGGCTCACGCCTGTAATCCCAGCACTTTGGGAGGCCGAGGCAGGTGGATCACGAGGTCAGGAGTTCAAGACCAGCCTGGCCAACATGGTGAAACCCTATCTCTACTAAAAATACAAAAATTAGCTGGGTGTTGTGGCAGTCTCCTGTAATCCCAGCTACTCAGGAGGCTGAGGCAGGAGAATCGCTTGAACCCAGGAGGCGGAGGTTGCAGTGAGATGAGATTGCGCCATTGCACTCCATCCTGGGGGACAAGAGCGAGACTTCATCTCAAAAAAAAAAAGAAGAAAAGAGAAAGAAAGACAGACTACACAGGTAAAGCTGTAGATAGGTTGGTAGATTTGGTGGTGGGAATATGAAGAATTCTCTAAAAGAAGCAAAATTGCCTAGTGCCAGAGAGGAGCAAAGAGAAGCAGGAGTTAAGAGCTATCTCAGAGGCAGTTTCATGGCCAAGAAAACTAATTTTCTGTCTCCAGTGGTCTGTAACTCCACCCTGGTAATCATTTAATTTAGAGCTTGAGATATATATATTTATTTTTCTTTTAACTCTACAGACTTGAATTTGCAGGTAACCTTAAGTTACATAAATATACTTTCTTTCTAACTTGATAGAATCTTGCAATCTTTCATATTCTTTTGATGATATTAAACATCTTATCAATATTTAAAATGATATCCCACTAAGTTTTGCATGCCTCAAATGGCTTTATCTGACTTTGTGTTAAAACTTGTAAGGTCATTTTACTGACAAGTGAGAAGGGAGAGAAAAAAGGGCAAAGAGGTCAATGGTGTGCACACTTTGAGAGACATACAGAGTGAAGGTTAAGGACATAGACTCTGGAGCCTGACTGCCTGGAGTTGGATCCAGCTTTGCTTTGTACTGGTTATGTTACCTGGAGCCAGCTATTGAACACCTCTGTGTTTCACTTTTCCCATCTGAAAAATGGGGTTAACAATGGTACCTAGTTAATGGGGTTGCTGTGAGGACTGAATGAGTATGTGCATGTCTCCACCATCTTATAGCATCTCTCCAAGTTGTTTTGGGGCTTCCCCTTGCTCCAGCTGTGGCTGCAGTGATCAATTCTCTTCGGGCTTTGACCAGCTTTCCCTAGGGGCAACTTGACAGTGCCTCATTGCTGGCCCTCCTTGCATACCTGTTGCCTCCTGCCCAGGGCCTCTCTAATAACATCACGTAGGACACCTGTGGAACCTACTCTGAACTCTAGAGCTCTAGACATGAACGATCTAGCAACGTAGGGGAACTAAAGCCATGTGCCTACCCTTGGCCTGTGAGGAATAGGAGTCATGGTTATATTCCCCTCTTTTCTGTTGGGCAGATAGTTCTGAGAAGCATTTATAAGGCTTCCTGCCAAGCACCACGTGCCCATAGTGGTAGCCCCCAAATAAGGCACCTTTGTATTGCTTTCCTCCTTCTATATTTCATTGGCTTTTGTCTCTCACACATACTTTCTGGGATGATTTCCCAAATAAACTACTTATATGAATGCCTTTGACTCATGCTCAATTTTCGGGGGAGCTCAAGTTAAGACCACATGTAAAGTGCTTAGAACAGCACTTGGAACATTGTATGCACTATGTAAGTGCTAGCTATTATTATTTTTGCAAGGGACTGATGATTGTGATGGGCCATAAAACTTAAGCTGAGTTAGGTGGGAAGTAAGGAAAGGATAAGGGCACTAGAAAGTGAAAAAGTGGTGGGAGCAGGGGATTGGAGGTCACATAAGGTGTTGGTATGTGAGTAGGGGGTAACGAAACAAGTGAGCTGAAAGAAGGTAGCCAGAGAGTGAGACTCTTGAAATCAGTATATCAAGGTGGTGTAATTATTGATGGTGACATAGTCTAGAACATGACCATGGAAATGGGTGGCTAAGGTAAGGTAGAAGAAAAGATCATGAGAGGCAAGGAGGTCACAGATCTAAGAGGTCATGGTATTTACCTGCATATGAATTATTCATCTATTTCTGTAATAGTGCTATATCATAAACCACCACAAAACTCTATGACATGCAACAATGAACATTTAGTGTGACGTTCACAGGTCTGCAGATCAGCTGGCTAATCCCGGCTGGTCTCAGCTGCATAGTTTATTGGGTTTGGTTCCCGTGTAATGCACACGGGTTTGTTCTGGGACCCAGGCTAAAGGGGCACTAACTACCTGGGGCGTGTTCATCTCATGTAGATTACCGTGGTAAGAGCCAAGCCTAATCATGCGAGCACATTCCCCAGGTCCTCTAACATTACACTGGCCCAAGCAAGTCACATGGTACCAAACCCAATACCAATGGTTCAGGGATGTTTGCTCTGCCCACAGTGGGGGTGGGAAAAGAGTGAATATTTTCTGAACAATAATCCAAACTATCATAACATAGATGT
Organism: Pongo pygmaeus; assembly: GCF_028885625.2. NCBI lineage: Eukaryota > Metazoa > Chordata > Mammalia > Primates > Hominidae > Pongo > Pongo pygmaeus. Next base: position 121,648,436 of record NC_072373.2, on the reverse strand, counting down.
TGCAAACACCAGAATGGTGCCATGAGTGATGAGGAAGAGGACAGCAAACCAGGCACTATGGTCGTCCAAGCATACACTGAATAAGTAGGACTTGTAGAGGCAATTAAGCACGGTCTTCCTTCCCACACAGCCCATGCAAACATGTTTTGTGGAGCTGGATCTTTCCCCTATCCCTTTATGAAATCTAAGATACAAATTTTTCAGTTATTATTGGATAACAAAGTCCTCTGTTTGTTTTAATTGCAAGAAGTCTGATTTTTAGTTATTAATATGTACAATCTCATGCCATAATCGAAACTCCCCATTTTATTCAAAATTCAAGTTTCTCTCCTTCCCAGTTTAGACCTGCTGAAGATGGAAACGGGTAGTGGGGTTGACTTCCCTGGTTCCCTGCCTGCTCCCCACATTCAGCAGTTTGCTCCTGGCTTTTTGAGAATGGAAGTGGTAGCAAGGGGCAAAGGAGGATGTGGAGGCAGGCAACACCTTATTTGACCTGCACCAGTGAAACTGGCATTGGCTTTCTCTAATGTTTAAACATCTGGTGAATATTTAAAGCCAACGAGCATTGGCAGTTGCCTCTTTCAGGAACACATTAGTGGTTTCTTCAGAGACATTTGCCTCCTCCTCTTATTTCCTGTCACTTCCAGTCTCTTTATGGAAAACTGTTCTTCCTTCAGCTATGCCTACAAGTGCCCTCTAAGCACCAGCCTTGGTTTCCCCAAAGACTCCAGGGACATAGAAAAGCTCTTTGTGTCTTTCCCTTGAAGCTAGTCCCACCAAGTTAAGGAGAGGGGACTCCCTCCCATCTTTCTCCATGGAGAAGCTTAAGACTCAAGGTACACTAACAATTCTCTCCAAAGAGATGCCCCCTCTAGTATACCACTTCTTTCTTGGAGCTGGATATCCTCTCAGGGCTGCAAACCTGGTTCTCAATCCTTCTCTGCATCTCCTGCTTGGGAAATCTAGTACCTTACGCTGGTATGCAGGGCAAGTACATGTCTTGGATCTTCAGTGTGAACGGAGACTAAGAGTGTCTCATTTTAATGCTCTGCTGCACGTGAATGTAAGAGAGTAACTGAGAAGTCACAGATGGCACAGTGAGTGGAGATAAGATTTTCATTCTGTAGAAGCAGGACCCTAGAAGAGAACAGACTCTCTCCTTCAGAACTCTTTTCCCCAGATTTATAGTCACTGGATTCCTGAAGGAGGAATCAGAAAAGAACTACATGAGGTTACAGTTTACCTGCTGGTATTAGAAAATGTAGAATGCAATTTTGTGGTTGGCCACTAAAAGATTCACTAAGATCTGAGCTGTGTCTTACTCAGAGTAAGAACTATGATGAAAGCCCTGAGCTATGAGAGGGTGGAGACAAAGACCCCTCTGGCCACTATGAGGAGAAGAGGAAAATCTGAGACTGTAAAACAAGACAAAGCCATGGGAGACTTGAATTTTAAATCATTTAGATTACATTTGCAAGAACAGATATGATATCTTTTTTGTCTTTGACTCTTTAGCACGTAGGTCAGTGCCTGACCCCCAGTAAGTGCTGAAAAGATGTGTGATTGAATTGAATAGGATATATAGTATATAGTAAATACATACTGAATTGAATTGAACACACAGGATGCAATAAATACAATACATAATAAGAAAGTAAAAGCTCAAGGTGGTATTTCGTAAAGTGTTTGTCTGATGAACAGCTATGCTTGCTCATTTTCTGAACAGGATTATTGTTTATGTAGTTTCTCCTTTTGCCCTGGCTGCCAGTTAGTTGAGACAACTGACTCAACTAATTATTTTAGCTCTCAGGCCATTCTGTATATTTGCATGCTTCTCTTTTTGAAGAGTCTCAATATTTTGTTCTATTTTATTAACCTTATAATGTTGCCTAATATAATTTTGGAAATGAGACAGAGTACATGTCTGTACTATGCTCCTTGTTCTACAGTGAACATCAAGGGCCTCGTCAATCACCAGTTCCTGGCACTGAGGTGGCCATTTCAGGACAAAGGCAAAGCAACAGGAGACAGAGGTTGATTATTTCTGAGAAAACTATTCTGTGCTCTGCTGGAAATGGGTCCCTTGCAACCTCAAACATGAGGTGTCCTGAGAGGTTAACAAATGGTTCCCCTTTTAGAAAAACCCCAAAGGCAGAAGAACCACAGGGAGACAAATAGAACCTGAGCTAACACAGGGTTATGCTGTCAGCATGAACACTGGCTGCCCCAGGAAAGGAGGGAGGGAGACAGAGAACATGTGGAAAAACAATAGCAGGAGTGGCAGCAGAGTGGCACTAGCATGCAAAGGAAAAGGAGGGGAGAAGAAGAGGGAAGGGGAAGGGAAAGAATGAACATTGCTTACCTACTATTAATTCATTGCACAAATATTTATTAAATGCCTTATCTGTGCCAGGAACTGAGGCTACGATCATGAACAAGATAGAAGGGTTTTCTGCTCTCATGCAGTGTATATTCTAGCTGGGGGAAAAAAAAAAGACATCTAACAAGTTACTGCACATCTGATGACTGCTAAGAGGGAATATATATTGCCATTTTAGTGAATAGTGAGGGATCTACTCTAACTCAGTGAATTGAAGATCTGTAAAAAAGACCAAAGGATGATCAGGAATTTGGTGGAGGAAGAGTAGGAGAACATGTTCTAGGTGGAGAACATGTTCTAGGCAGAGAACAGCAGGAAGGCAGCAGAAAGGGAGGGAGAGACAATGGGAGGGGTGGTTGGGCAGGAGGCAGGAATGTCCTAGGATGAAGCAGGTCAGGATAGGGATGTACAACTACCCTAAAAGCAACTGGAGGCTATTAAAGGTCTTGAGCAGAGTAATGACATGTTCTATTATCAAAAGATCACTCAGGTCCTTTTGTGGAGAATGAACTCAAATGGGTAGATGTGGAAGTAGGGAGACCAGTGAGGTTGCGCACCTTATCAAGCCTGGTGTTCCCTTTATCAAGCCTGCTGGATCAGAAGAGGGTTGTGGCAGTGAGGACAGAAAGAGGTGGTCAGATTCAGGACGTGGGCAGGCGGAATCAATAAGGATTGGTTATTCATTGCATGAGGGGGGTGAGTGTGAGAGATGAATCAAGAATGATTCTCAGGCCTGGCACAGTGGCTCACGCCTGTAATCCCAGCACTTTGGGAGGCCAAAGCGGGTGGATCACTTGTGGTCAGGAGTTCAAGATCAATCTGACCAACATGGTGAAACCCCATCTCTACTAAAAATACAGTAAGTAGCTGAGTGTGGTGGCGGGCGCCTGTAATCCCAGCTACTCGGGAGACTGAAGCAGAAGAATCACTTGAACCTTGGAGGCGGAGGTTGCAGTGAACCCAGATTGCACCACTGCACTCCAGTCTGGGTGACAGAGCGAGAGGTTGTCTGTCGTCTCAAAAAAAAAAGGAAAGAAGAAGAAGAAGGATTCTCAGCTTTCTAGTCTAAGCCCCAGAGAGAAGGGTGAGTTCATCTTCTTAGAAAGAGAACCTTGAAGGGGAAGGAGGTTCAGGGTAACAGGAGAGAGGGAGACCACGAGTTCAATTTCATACGAGCTGAGCTTGAGGACTCTGTGAACAGTCAAGTGGACACTAGGTAAAGTTGAATATATGGATTTGTATCTCTAAGGAAAGTCTGGGCTTGAGTTATAATTTGGGGAGTTGTGGGACCATAGGAAATATATTAAAGAATTAAGACTGAATGAGTTCACCAAGGGAGCATAGCTTGAAAAGGGTCTAAACTAAGCCCTGAGTCTCCATCTCCAATTTTTTTTTTTTTTTTTTTTTTTTTGAGACAGAGTGTTGCTCTGTCACCCAGGCTGGAGTGCAGTGGCGTGATCTCAGCTCACTGCAACCTCCGCCTCCCAGGTTCAAGCAATTCTTCTGCCTCAGCCTCCCAAATTGCTGGGATTACAGGCACCCACCACCACGCTGGGCTAATTTTTGTATTTTTAGTAGAGATGGGGTTTCACTGTGCTGGCCAGGCTGGTCTCAAACTCCTGACCTTGTGATCCTCCTGCCTCAGCCTCCCAAAGTGCTGGGATTACAGGCGTGAGCCACTGCACCTGGCCAAAAGTCTTCAACTTTTAATGGCTGGGGAAAGGTGGCAAAGGACACTGAAAAGTAGTTGCCAGAAAGATTTCCATTGATGTTTTGGTCAGGAAAAGAGACACTACTTTAGTATTTTTAATGTTTTTAGAGATAGGGTCTCACTCTGTCACTCAGGCTGGAGTGCAATGGTGTGATCGTGGCTCACTGCATCCTTGACTTCCTGAGCTCAAATGATGCTCCCACCACAGCCTCCTGAGTAGCTGGGACGACAGGTGCATGACACCATGCCTGGCTATTTTTTTTTTATTTTTATTTTTCTGTGGAAATGGGATCTTGCTATGTTTCCTAGACTGGTCATGAACACCTGGGCTCAAGCGATTCAGCCTCCCAGGCCTCCCAAAGTGCTGGGATTACAGGCGTGAGCCACAGCGCCTGGCCTAGGTATTTTTAAATAGAATGGTATTTATACAGGAAGTTTATTCACAAATCCATTGGAAAATACAGAGAGCAGAGAAAGCTGCTCTCAGATTTACTGCTAACTTTCAGAAAATTAAAGAATTGCAAGAAATTGCAAAAACTTTCAGTGATCACACCTCCCTGCTACTTGGAGATAGTGATTTGCAAGAGAATGCTGGAAGTGGCTATAAACCTCCCATGTGCCTATTGTTGGAGGAGAAGTAATAACATCTGCTTCTCTTCTGCCTCCCAAAGCTCACACAAATGCCTCTCGTTAGTGGACCTAAAGCAGGAACCTGCTGGCAAGGGATGCTGGGAAATTTAGTTACCCAGAAGGCAGAGCATGAAAAGGATGGGGTTGTACGCCAAACAAAAACCAATAACAATAATGATAATAAAAACACCATCCGGCAAAGGTAGGAAAGGCCATGTCTCTAGTGCTCAGGAGAGGGTGCTTCAGTGAGTGAACTTTGCTCCTCTGGCCTTTCTAATTTTTCATAAGCATCTCCTGTGTTAAACTCCTTATCACTTGTAATACCAAAAGTGATTCCTATCTTTCTGACGAAACTGCCCCTCTGGCAACTATTTTTTCATTTGACTTGCAGCTTTTTCTTCTTCTACACAACATTGTTACTATTTTCCAGAAGAAGCAAGGAAGAAAGAGATAAATAACTCACCAAGGGTTAAAAAGCTAGTAGTAGGCTAGGTATGGGGGTTCATACCTGTAATCCCAGCACTTTGGGAGGCCAAGGCAGGTGCATCACTTGAGGCCAGGAGTTTAAAACCAGTTAGGGCAACATAGCAAGATCCCATCTCTACAAAAAAAGATTTTTAAAAATTAGCTAGTTGTAGTGGTGTGCACCTGTAGTCCTAATTACTCAGGAGGCTGAGGTGGGAGGATAGCTTGAGACCAAGAGTTGGAGGCTGCAGTAAAGTATGATCACCAGTGCACTCCAGCCTGGGTGATAGAGTGAGACCCTGTCTCTAAAGCAAAAACACAAACCAAAAGCTGCTGGTAGCAAAGTTAACATTTTAATCCAGATTTTTCTCAATCCAAATCTCATGTTCTTTCCATTATACTAATTTTTGTACACAGAGTACAGAAAAGAAAGTCTATTCAAGGAGAAAAGGGGGGGAAAAAAAGAGACAACAGCATCATGAAAACGGAAAGTTGGGAAAGAAAAAATGTCAATCCTGTCTTTTCTCTCCGGCCCCCCAAACGTGCCTCTTGTTTTCATTCTTGTTTGATGGCACTGTGATCCCCCAGCATTTACTTAGCACGCTCAGTGCATTCTCCCTCTTAAACCTTCCCTGCCTCTCACTCCCTATTGTCCTCAGGGCTTCGTATTTCCTTATCTGAATGATTGCAACTTCTCTCCTTCCTTTCAGTCCTGCTCCCATCTAATTCATTCGTCTCACTGCTGCCAGAGTGATCTTTCCCAAGCAGAAAACGGACTCCTTCTCTCATCCTTCAGAAGGGTCTTATCGCCTTTCATATAAAGTTAAAACTTAGTGTGTTCGAGTCTCTCCTGGGCCTACTTCTCCATACACAAGTCACACCATTCCTCTGCACATGCCATGGGTCAATGAGGCCAACTTACTTGCTATTCACGTACAGGTCAAAATTTCTTTGACTCCAAATCTCTACTACCCATGTTGTTCCTTCTGTCTGGAATGTCCTCGTTTCTCCCTTGCCAGGTTGGTCCTTATTCCTCCTTTCTTCAGTGCTCTGCCGGGGAAGCTTTCCTGACTTCTCAGGCCATGTAAGGTGTCTCTCTTCTCTCCATTAGCACCTCTTGCTCACCCCTGTTAGAGCACTTACTACACTGTGTTACAACTGCTGGATAGCTTTTATTAAATATGTTTTTCCACCAAACTGTGAGCCTTTTAAGGGCAAGGAACTATTTGCTTCCCCTGCAATAGGTATTTTTTATATATTCAATATTTAAATAGTAGTTGAATGAGGGTATGAATGAATGAAGCTGTTTATGAGGTTTGTGCAATATGGAGAGGATATCTGTTGCTGCTACTGTAAGAGATGATTGTCAATTCAGTGAGTGAAATCAATAAGGATAACATGGCAAATACAAAAAGAAGTTGACCAAAGGCCAAGAGGCTAAATAATTGGACTGAAACACAGACCTGTTAGCCTTGGCCATCAATCAGTTACCAACTCCCCAAGTGATGAGAAATGCCAACAGCTCAGCTTACATTGATGTAGCCTATTTGTGGTGATATGATGAGCTACATATGTTTGCTTTGATTACTTAGCAAATCTGTTTCTGATTTTGTCCATGTGGTATAAATTGAATTATTGCGAAATGATCCAATTTGTTAAAATTCCAAAGTTTAAATCTCCAACTACGTATTAAAATTAGAAACCATTAAATTCAGGTACATCCTATCAACCAACTGGTGGCTACAAGCTAGGCAAGAATGGGCTGTTCTTGAAGGTGGTTCCTTGCATCACTACTGAGTGCTTAGAGAAGTAGGTAGGGAGGAGGTTTTGTATCTGAATTCATATCTGAATAATAATAGCTGCATTTATTGAGGCTTTCTAGTTACCAGTAGGCTAAATCCTTTCCATTTATTATCTCATGAACCTTTTACACTAATCCCATGGGATATGTGTTATTATCCTATAGGAGGAAAATGAGGCTTTGGGGGGTTAAACCAATTTCCTAAAGTCATGGAGACATAAGGGGTAAAGCTATGTATGATTCCCAGTCTCTCTGACTTTCAAGCCTTTTGACCACTAATTTGCTATACTCTCCTGACTCTCTAAAGAAAGAAATTACTCATCAAGGGTCTCTATAATTGGCAGCAGAGATGTTTTGCTAAGAGTAAAAAAAAAAAAAAAAAAAAAAGGCCTGATACAAGGATATACTGATGTGGCATGATTTCCACCATAGTAGAGTCACCTAATGAGAAAAGGATTTTGTTTGGACTAGCAAAGTCAGACTCATCCTGTAACTTTCAGCTCAAAGGGCCCCTCCACCATGGGTGGAGTTGTCCTCAACAAACAAAACAAACTTAGCACAGCTCAAATTGCAAACCAACTTATTATTTCCATGTTTGCTTGCTTTCTGTGTAAACAACTCATAGACAGACTGCATAGACAGTCCCTGAGCTGTCTTTTCAGAGCCATAGATCATACCAATTTAGAAAACTCGAAGGCACCCAAACTCTTAAATTAGTTATAACCTAATTTTAACAAGGAAGAAAAGTACTGCTGGATCCCATGCCTCCCTGATGTATACTAGAAAAGTCCTTCTGTCATATTAGTTGGCACAGGGATAGTGCACTTAAACTGTTTAATGTTACAACCACAGTTTTCATCCCTATAGACTAAATTCTGGAGAGAAATAAATGAATGCTAAATACCTGCTGTCAGTTCTGGCACTCGAGACTGGAAGTTAGTCTGTTTCCCATAAGGAATAGAAATAAAAACAAGCCACTTAGACAGTTTTGGCTTTCATACAGACTTATGAGCACATGCACACACACACACACACACACACTCTGTCTCTGTCTCTGTCTCTCTCTCTCTTTCTCTCCCTCTCTCTCTCACACACACACACACACACACACACTCTCAACACCATGATTCCTAAATGGATCAGGTTCACATTTAGACTGAAAATCTGATCAAAGCAGAAAAAAAGGCAATCTGAGTCTCTAGGACTTTGCTTTATTTAATGTAATTTTTATCTCTTTTGCTTATACTACATCCAGCAGGAAATACTAATATACACAGTGCCATAAGCATCACTATTTTTGAGGTCCTTTCCCTCCAACTGAAAAAAAATGAACCTTCTCTCATATATATATATACTCAGAGATAGGGTCTCACCCCTCTCCCTGTCACCCAGGCTGGGGTGCATCATAGTTCACTGCAGCCTTGAATTCCTGGGCTCAAGTGATCCTCCCACTTCAGCCTCCCGCGTAGCTGGAACTATAGGCATGCACCACCACACCTGGCTAATTTTTTTTTCTTTTGTAGAGATGTGGTCTTGCTCTGTTGCCCAAGCTAGTCTTAAACTTTAAATAAATGTTGGCCCAGGATCAATATCTTTTTTTTTTTTAAAGTAAGTTAAATCATCCAGTTACCACATCATGTAGCAATTGTTCAGTCTTTGGAGTCTTTGCTATAGTGACCACTGAAAAATATAATTTTCTTAGTACAAGAAAGTTTTACTAAAACTTTAGTAAAGTTTTAGTACCTGGCCACAGAGTAGGAAAGTACCTGGCACAAAGTACCAGCACAAAATAGGCATTCAATAAATGTTCATGAATGAATGAATGAATGAATATATGAACAAAAGAGAGAGAATGGTCAACTATAAAGAGAAAGATGACAGATTTAAGGAAAACACAATAATGTTACTATAGACTTTTATTGGCTGCAAGGCAGACAAGGGAGTCACATGAACAGGATCGTCACAGATTTGCCACAAATTTGCAAAGTTTTATGGGAAATGTCATTTAGCTTTTCTAGGTCTTTCTATAATTTGAGAAGGGTATTTATCGCCTTATTCCTCTCAAAAATGCTATAAATCATCGTGTAATTTTGTATGTTTTTTATTGCAATCTATAACTTAAAGCCCACAGCAAAAAAAAAATTCAGCTCCTGGGGAATAGCAACCCTAGAGGGGCCTTTTGTATCTTGGACACCAGACCAAAGATCCCAACTACGAACTCAGTCTCCACAGGTATCCAGGACCTTGTGGATGTCAATAAGGAAGACCAGCTCAATCCAGAGCCCTAGGTATCTCCCTGAAAGATGACAATCTCAAAACTGGACTGGCCTTGGGCTCTAAGCCCAGAAGGTCAATATTTCATGGTTTATAATTGCAAGAATGATTCTAGGGCACAATCTCATCTCTGGATGAGATTCTCCAACTGTGATGTGAATTGTCTAGGATAATCTGGCAATCTTGTTACAATGCACATTTAGAACCAGTAGGTCTAGGGTAAGGCCTGACACTCTGCTTTGCTAATAAGCACCCAGATGATGAGAATGCTGCTGGTCTGTGGAGGCGCCAACTTGGAGTAGCGAGTCTGGAGTCTCTGGAGCCACAACAGTGCCTCAGAATAGCAATCACAGAGGCATCGCATGGGCTCAGATGAGAGGGAGTCTTTGAAAATACTTCCTGTCTTAGTATTAGCCTCTCAAAGCACAGTCTCTGGACCCCAACAAACAAGAATTGGAATCTAGATACTGCCACACCAGGAGCTTTGTGATCTTGAGTCAATTGTCCTTTGGCTCTCAGTTTCTCCATCTGTAAAGTGGGGCTGATCATACCCATTAGAACTGTTGTGAAGATTAAATCCAGGCAAACAGACCTACATTTGAAATCCAACTGTTCCCTTAGCTCTCACTAGCTATGAGATATTAGGAAAAGCATTCAAGCTCACCAAGCCTCAGTTTTCTCATCTGGAAAGGCAAGATACTAATAATTAACTCACAAGGTTGTTTTCAAGATTCAGTGAAATAACTCAGTGTTCCCAATGTGGGACACATTCCTGAGGTTCACACTTCTTTTAAAACATTATCAAACGTAGTTGTTAAAAGAAAAGATGTTATAAAGCTAAAATATTCAGATAAAGTGCTTGGAGAAAGCAGAATTTTATCTGAAGCTTGAAAAACTATTAGGATCTGCAGAATGGGTGAGAATGTTGCCTTTTTATAAGCAAGTCAGAGCTCAGAATATAATTCTCTCCATTCTTCACTTGACTAATTGTTAGTCACTCCTTGTTCTCTGTTTAGATGTCATTAACTCAGCAAAACCTTTTCAGCCCTTCAGGCCAGGCTATTTCCTAAACTATGTGTTATTACCGTATTCAGTACTTGGCACCATAGTCCTCCCTCACCAATCTCTGAGGCCTGTAAGGCAGGGACTCTGTCTGCCTTGTTCCCTGTTGTATCCCTAGACCTAGCACAGCATCCAACAATATCTTAGGCATTCTGTTAATATTTTTTGCATAACCGCATGAAATAGAATTCAGAATTCAAGTGGTCAGATTTCAAATATGTTTGAAATGAGATATAATTTTCTTCTACAAAGTATACATAAAAGATCATAATTTCTACTTTCAACTCAACAATAGAAATTACATATCACTGGTCCTTTAGACCTTATAGGAGATGGAAGGACATAGGCGTGAATAAATCACAGGCTTGTGGAGCTCCCAAACTAGCAGAAAGATTAACGCATCAACAACATCAGTGGTGGGATAAGCATTTGATCAGGGTGTATATGAAGTGCTTTGAGAGCACAGATACAGGAGCAATTCCTTCTTCTGGAGAGAATTTGAAGGAAGCAGGGAAAGTTGCAAAGAAGAAGACACTTGAGTTGGACTTTGAAGGATGAGCTGCAATTGGCTCAGTGAACATGGAGATGAAAGAGCATTGATTTCATTTTAAGAGTGCCTCCAGAGCACAAATTCTGAAGCCGGGCTCTGCAACTTACTCTTCCTGGACCCTTAGGCAAGTTAGTTGCCCTCTCTCTGCCACTTCAGTTTTCTCATCTGAAAATCTGACTAACAACAGAATGTATTCTGTTAGGTCCCTTATGAGGATTTCATACATTAATCTAGGCTAAGTGCTTAGAGCAGTGCCTGGCACCCAGTAAAGGTTATATAAATGTTAGTTGTTATTGCCGCTGCTGCTGCTGTTGCTACCATTATACTTAGTTGTAGCCAAAACTATTTTCATCTGCTAATCAAAACGTGGCTTTATACCCATAATGGGTTTCAGTCCACCTGTATGCCTGAGCACACCAGTGGAAAACCACTGCTCTAAAAAGAATGGAAGGGAGACAAGGGTGAACAGGGACAGATGCATTAGATATTAACTGACTATAATTCAGGTGAAAAATGGTCTTCCTTTGTAGTGAAAATAGAACACAGCCCAGGCCAGAGCTTTGAGGTGTTATATTGGGAAGTGCTGGTTTAGTACTACTTACCAGAAGAGAGGTCTGAAATCTGTCTTGCATATTTCAGCACGAGTACCAATCAAGTGAGTATTCTCCCTAAGAACAGCTCCTTTTTATTTGCTATTTTTTGCCTCACAACCTTTAAAGCAGGAAGATGGCTTAACATGTCAAAGAGACATCATTCATTCTGTATACATTGCTCTGGAGTAAACTCCTCTATCAATATTTCATGAAAGAGACTCCCCAGAATGGGAGTGCAGACTGAAGGTCAGAGATGGTCAGTCATGGCTGATGTTGGAAGGCTTGGCTGAAACCCACTGATGTCACGTTCAGAGGCTGTCTACAGCCAAGGCAAAGGATGCTACATCCTAGAGAAGTGGTTTAAAGAGAGGATTCTAGAGAGACAACACTTTACAAACAAACAAAGGGCCCTACATTGTCTTACATTCATGACATGATTCCGTTCCCCACTCCAGACGGTGTTCCTATTTTTACTCAGCTCCCGGTATTCTTTCTGTTTCCACCCAATTAATTGTCAGATGATTCGCAGTCATGAGACGATTTGGTCACATAATGAGATGGTCCGTGATTGCTGCATACTTCCTCCCTTCTCCCAAAATTGTACCAACATGACAGAATAATTTTGGTGAAAATCTTAGAATGCATGACCACTTCTGTCTCAGCAGCAGTTGTTTTCTGTCTTTTCTGGAACAAAAACAGTAGAAGCCCCACTAGATGTAAAATGCAGAATGGCCAGTTATCTGTCCCGACCTTCCCCAGGGCGTTATCGGGAACTCCTGAGGGACGAGCCATGTTCAGTTAGCTTCCTATGCACAGCTTTTAGCACACTGCCTCACAAATACATACATTTTTCACATTATTAGATGATGATTACAACCCTTTGTTAAGACTTTTTGAAGAAAACCTTTATCGTATCTCAAATGCCTGAAACCTCTTGTTTCAAATTTGCTTTATTAATAAATCAGAGCTGCTCTTTCTTTTTTTTATTATACTTTAAGTTCTAGGGTACATGTGCACAATGTGCAGTTTTATTACATATGTATACATGTGCCATGTTGGTGTGCTGCACCCATTAACTTGTCATTTACATTAGGTAGTATCTCCTAATGCTATCTCTCCCCCCTCCCCCCACCCCACCACAGGCCCCGGTGTGTGTTGTTCCCCTTCCTGTGTCCAAGTGTTCTCATTGTAGAGCTGCTCTTTCTATGTCCTGCCCAGGCAGAGGCCTTCCCAAAAGCTCTAGAGCAGTAGTTCTCAAAATGTGACCCTGGACTCGCAGCATCAGAGTCACCTGGGAGCTTGTTAGGTATGCAAATTCTCCAACCCCACCCCAGCATTACTGAATCAGAAATTCTGGGACGGGGTCCAGCAATCTGTGTTTTAACAACACTCCAGGTGATTCTGGTGCACACTGAAGTTTGAGAACCATTGATCCAGATGTATGAAAACTCATTTTCTGAGTTAACACTGAGTTCCAAAAGGTTTATATCAAAGCACTCCTTTTGTTGAATCTTCCTCTGTATGTCAAATTACCTGTTTACAATCCTCTGGGGGTCCCCTCTTGCCTTCATGATAAAAAACAAATTGCTTAGCTTGGTCTACAGAGAACTTACAAGCCAGCCCCTATCCAGCCCCTCCTCCCTACTGCATACACCGTGCTCCAGACCCACAGTGCACATTGCCCACTTTGTGTTATGCATATGCTGGGTCCTTTCCCTGGAATATAATACTTTTTCCCTCCTTTGCCTGGTAGACCTCTGTCCTTGAAGACAAAGCGCTGATATCAACTCCACCTTTAAGTCTCTCAAGCAGAACTAGATGCTGTATCTTCAATGTTTCCACATCTTCTTGTTCATATGTGTCTAAGGTACCCATTGAATTACTTTATAATTTCTATGGCCATATCTTCTAGGATAAACAAAATTCATGTCAGAGGCTGCATCTTTTTGGTCTTTAGTAGTTCCTGGGTTAAGCTTAATGTCCGACCCTATCAGATCTTTGCCATGTTTATTAAATAATTGCTCAATGCCAATTTCATATTCACAGGAAAAAAAATCCAAACATGTATACATTCTACACTAAGACAAATACAACTAAGGTTAAGAAGAGAGTTCATATAATTAAATCTTTGTTACATGGTGCTTTAAAAGCCTATGTGAACAGAGATTTAACAGTAGAAAAAGCAAGTGCTTCCAAATCTGAAAATGTGAGCCTCAATTTCACTGCTTGTGGTTGTTTAAACTTGAGCAAGTGAGTCACTGGGCCTCAGTTTCCTCATCTGTAGAATGGAATGGAATAATATCTGCCCTGTTTACCTCACAACTGGTGATTGTGATAACATGAGATGTTGTGTGCCATAAAATAGATTATTAATGTATCATGTCCTGTCCGTCTACAGCTTGATCTTATTATCATCAGATATTAAACATTACCTAAAACACTAAAGTACAGTGAAATAAAAAGATTTCATTCCATTCACTAAACATATGGTGCACTGGGATAGAAGAAAGAAAGAAAGGAAAAAAGTTCACCAGTTGAGCAACATTCCTTTGAATTTAACATAGCAGAGGGGTCTCAATGCAAGAAAATTTCCTATGGATTCTTGCTCTACAGAGTCATTGTGGGTTTTTTCTGTCCACCTCTCCACTCCCACCCTCCAAACATCCACCAAGTGCTGATTTCTGAAGGTGAAAGCAACAAGGAGGGCTTATACTTGTGTTTTCCTTTCCCACCTCCCTTTACATATTCTTTCTTTCCATGCTCCCCCTTTAGGAAGGCAGGGGTGGTCTGTCATTGGGCTTATCATCAGTCTCCTAAGAGCCCCGTGGTATACAATTATGCCAAGCTTTGGTTTGCTTGCAGTAGAGTTGTCAGGTTACTTTCAACTCCAGGCTTTTGGCAGAGGTAAGGCATTTGGCTGGACCAAGCAGGGGCTTTAACTCTCAGCCTGCTCTGCCAAGTACAGTTGATGCTTCAGGCAAGAGGAAAGGAATTTGAAGTTGACTCTGGCTCCAGAAATTCTGCTTAAGGAACGTCAGCAGTTAATAAAATTTAGTCATTTTTTAAACTAAGCTTACTGCTTTTTGTGTGCTAATCTGTAATCTCCTCTTTTGGGCAATATTTCAGCCTGCTTTGACAGCCTGTTCAGACTCCATTAATCATAGAATATGATGACTTCCCTACTTTCCGATTTTTAAGATGCTTCAAGGGAAATCTGTCTCCCCAGACACTTGCGTACTACATTGTAAGCCATTTTTACTATGAAGAAGATTGTAAGCTCAATTACGGGCTTTACTGCGCTGATAACGAACACAGATATGAGACAAGCAAACTTGACCTCCTGCCTCGAGGATGGTGAGCAAAGAGCCTAAGCAAAACTGAGAGGAAATGAAACACAAAGAGGAAACAGAAAGGTGAGAAAACAGAGGGTGGGAGGGCAGGCAGGCGATTCATGGGGCCACCATAAAAGGGATGTGTTAAGTGACCAAAGCAAAACCTCTAGAAAGGGCTCAAATGTGTAAGATAGAGAACACATGGGGCTGATCTGTCAAATATAGGGTGAGTGATGGGAAAGAAAACAACTTGTTAAGGGAAGTTTCTAAACTGAGAAAATTGGGTGAGGTTTGAATATCTGTGAGACCAGTTTCTATCTGGAACCAAGAAGTAGATCCAAGACCTCCACAAAATGTATGTCTCTTCCCTGAGGAGAATGGGTTAAAATAGCCCAGACTAAGTACAGAAATAAGGAGAAAATAGCCGTCCTGGAAGACCTAATTGGCCTATTCACTTTTTTTAAAATTTTCTTTTTTCCTTCTTTCTTTCTTTTTTTTTTTTTTTTTTTTTAAGACAAGGTCTGTCTTTGTCACCCAGGCTGGAGTGCAGTGGTACGATCACTGACTGCAGGCTTGATCTCCTGGGCTCAAATGATTCTCCCACCTCAGCCTCCTGAGTAGCCAGGACTTCAGGCATGCATCACCACACCTGGCTAATTTTTGTAATTTTTGTAGAGATGGGATTTTGCCATGTTGCCCAGGCTGGTCTTGAACTGCTGAGCTCAAGCAATCTGCTTGCCTCGGCCTCCTAAAGTGCTGGGATTACAGGCATGAGCCACCAGGCCCAGTCTAAGGCCTAATAAGTTATGCTACCAAAAATAAATTATATAAGATACTGTAATTTTATCCTTATACAGTACATAGTTTCTCCCATGAGTTCTCTCCACTATGCTATTGTTTTTATCCTTCTATAGGTGGATGATGTGTGTGTTCTACCACACAGGACATTGGAGGGTGGGGGAATCTCCAAAACAAGTGAGGGGAAGCCCCCTTTTCCTTTTCCACTGGATGATGAGTTCCTGGGGCCACAGGGATTTGAACCTTCTATAGTCACTTTCAGCTCTGAGCTCTCGCTTACACTGAAATACTTGTTTTAGAGATCATGATTGATCATCACATTGTGTGGTTCCAATTCCTCATCATATTGACCTGAATATTGAATTCGGCCTTTTCTTCTGATTTTCACCATTATCAACCAACAAACCAACAAAATGAAACCATTTCTGAGGTATTTATATGAATAGAAGACGTTCTTAAAGATTGGCAATGACAAGGTACACATCACATGTAACTTAAAATTCCATGATTGATATCCCCATTCCTAAAAATATCATGGTCACTTCTCAGATGTGGACTGTAGTCTTCCACCATATTCTTTGCACTTTTCCCTCTTTTCTCTTTTTCCTGCACTTCAAACTTTCTGTTGATTTCGAATGCAGAGACAGTGGATGATCTCTTCTGTTACGCCTTCTCTCACCAATCCATGCTATTAGGGGCTCGTCTTCTGCCACAAGAAGCAAAGTACTGCCTTGCTATATGGAAGCTCAGATCACATACATAAGCCATTCCACATTTCCAGTGACAATTTCATTTCAAATTTCACTGACGGGCTATTTATTCGGTGACTACTGTGTGCTACAAGTTTACATGCACATCGATGTTCATATAAAAATCCTTATAATCAAAAAACTAGAAAACCTTATATTTCAGCCAGAGGGATATAGGTAAATTCATTACGCTTTAGTCACTCAATGGAAAATTATATTCAGTAGGGATCACAAACTTTAACTCACTTTACAACTCCTATGTACAAATAACTCTAATGGCTTTACTTAGCCTCTCAGTCCTCTAGTCTTACTATACTGATTAGTGGGGAAAAGATTAACTTACTCTTTGATCTGATTTAAAGATTAGTCTGCAATCATAATTTAGATAATATTCAGTCTTCTTAAATAAAAGTGTTAAATCTCTGACATAGTTCCCCTTCCCCTGCTTTTCTCATTAGAATGGTATCGCGGTATATCAGGGCATCCTACATGACTTTTTGGCAGCAAAAAAGAGGAAGCCCTCTCAAGCATGGTAATGGCCTCCTCCTCTGGTCTCTGGAGTAAACCCCAAACTGCTCTGTCTCGCTAGCATCCACTGATGCAGGATACTGCTACTTTAGCTCAATCTCATCTCTTGGCTCGGTGATCCTGAGCCTCCTTGACTAAATAGGTCTTGAGGCTTTGCCTCAGCTTCTGATGGCCAACTACCCCTATGCAGTTGCCACAGACCCCATTCAGCCCTGGCCTACAGCCTGCCCATGGCTTTGCTGCCAAATTACCTTGTCCCACCATGACAAACCCTATTACAGACTTGATGGCTTTTAACTCAGTATGAACACCTTAGGAATGGAGGGGTGTCTAGAAAGTGACAACCAGGCCTTTTTCTGGGTCTCATAGGACCACTCAGCTTCCCCTTCCTAATCACTGGGCTGCCCCACTGTGCACAGAAGTGTCCTCCCAGGGTTCCCAAACGGGAGTTGGAGGTGGGGAGTAAAAGCTTCCTGGAGGCTGTTTGCTCCCTCAACTTATAAAATGCACAGTAAATTGGGGCCTACATTTAATTCTTTCACTTTCTTCCTTTCCCTCTCCTCTCTGTCCCACTTCCTCTGAGACAGACAGTGAGTTTTTATTTTGCTTCCTTTTGTCATATACATACCCCTGCACCTGCTGAGCAACAGTCTCCATGCTTTGCTGTTAAAGACGGAATGAGCATCTTCTCTACACCAAAGAGAACTCTATGGTGGAGGTCATCCAGGCTTGGTTGTAATATGCAAGAGAGGGCAGTAGCCAAAGGAACGTAGCAAAGCCTTTCTCCTGCAGCTGGGATCCTATTTACACATCAGAAACTAAATATTATCTCAGTCTTTCTCCTGATGTTACTCTCATGCCAAGCAGGAGGATAGAGCACTATATTTAGAGGCCACTAAATATCCATGTAGTCTCCCAATACGGAATAGAAAACTTTTGAACTCTTAAATTATCTTTGTCTGCATATTTATCTTCAACAACTGCTTAGCAAGCTAAAAAATCCTCAGAAGAAAAAAAAATCCATTTGAAGGGCTTGAAAAATACAAGCTTTGAGTAAGAGGAAACTTTCTGCAGTCTATAAAGTCAAATCTCAGAGGAGCAGTCCCTTTAACATGTGGCCTTCTATTCTTTATGTAAATGCCACCAAAACTCACTCCTTCACAAGACAACACAGCTTGTCTACGGACAGCTCATGTTATCAGAAAGACCTTTCTATATTAGGCAGAAACCAACTGAGTTTTTTCCTCTACCTGGAATATCCACCTCCTCTGGTGTCCCGTTTCAGAATTCTACCTGTTTTTCTGGACGCATGTCAAATGCCACCACTTTAGTATGTCATGTCCCCAGTCACAGTGCACCTTAGGTTTATCACTGACAATCTCCCCCACCAGACCCCAGGCCCAGGAAGGCAGACCTGTACCTTCTTCATTGAAGTTCCTTTTGTAATGAGCACATAGTAGGTGTTCAACTTTTGTTGCGATGAATGAGCTCCCTGTGTTCCGATTGCCTTCTGGGCCCTGGAATCATTTCTTAAGCAAATGGCTCAGCAATGGCAAAAAAGCAGGTAGCTGTAAGGCAGTGAGACATACCAATGGCAAAGATAAAGGGCATGTGACAGACAGGAAAAGGGTGACACAGTTCTGTTCCTTGTAAAGTTAGGCGGCTCACTATGCATCTCTAAGCATGCAGGGCAAATGGAATACTTCGCGACGGCAGCCTGCACACCGTGTGCTGTATTTAATGTTCTTCAGCTGTGTGACAGGACTGACAAAACTGATCCCACCTTCATCCTTATCTAATCATTTTATGGGGCATTAAGCTGCCTTTGCCTGAATGGTTACCAGCTGCAACAACACTCCAGGAAAGGACACAACCCTGCTTATGATAAAGCACATTACACTCATGGTACCTGTCTCTATGAATCTCTGATTCACAGTTCATATAATTTACCCTAGGCTCATCCTCCACCTTCCCTCTGGGGCGTGGACCTACACCCATTCAGCTGTAGGCAGTTGCCTATTGAAGATGCCGTGCTGCCCTAACACATTGTTAGGGTTTTAAAGTTGGTGAGACTTTTCCCTGTGGCAGCACAACTTTCCCAGCCTCTAGGTTAAATGCAGACAGCTTACTGTGTAACTTTAAAGCTAAGTATCCCTGCTTTGTAAACTTTAATGACCATAGTTTTTACTATAAACAGTGGTTACCTTGATTGTGGGGTCAGCCTCCCTGTGGAAAGACACAGAACCCTCTGGTCACCCGAAGGCATTTCAAACATATTTTTGCTTGAAAGGATCATCGCTGCGTGCCTCTCTTCATTCCTGCTCTCTTCTCCATGTGCTTTGCCTTGCTGCTGGCATGTGTTCATTCTGTAGCTCCTGGCAGCTGCAACTCAGGGCAGTAGGATTCCAGCAGGTGAGGAATGTATATTATGCAAACCATGGCAACCAGAAACACCAACATCTCCTGCAACCCCTGAAAATGAATGGCATAGCTCTGCAACAAAGTCCATGTATTAGAACTTGCCTGTGTCCTAGGAGTGAGCTATTAGCCCTGACATAGAAACAGACAGGGAGTGTGGTGAGGTGGGACCTGGAGCCAGCCTAAGTTTGGATCCTGGTTTGACCTGGAGTGAGTTATGGAAGCTCTCTGTTGTCTCAGTTTCCTCATCTGCAAAATGAAGGAAATATCTCAAAAGCTAGTTATGGAGACTAAATGAGTTAACGCAAATAAAGTACTTAGAATTGTGACTGGCACAGAATATGCCTTCAGGACACATGAGCTTGTCTGGAAGATGATCGCATCTGTACCCAAGTATTTAGTTATTATGGATAAGCCCATGATGTACAAAGTTCTAACTCCAAGGAAGACCTCTCCTAATGGAACATCTCCTCTTGGGTATCTCTAAAGCTCCTCAACCTCAGCATGTCCAACACCAAATTCATGATTGTCCCTTTCCAATCCAGGTCCTCTCCAGTGCTCTCTTCCTCTAAGAACGGCACAACCATTCACCCTGGATAGCCTTCTCCTTCACCCTCAGCCTCCACATTCTCTAATTCAAGTTACCATCCAGGCTCCAACCAATGCCACAGCCAGCCCTTCCCACCTGGTCTCCCTCATCCTCTCACCCCTCTCCAATCTGTTCTCCATGCAGCAGTCAGAGTGGTGATCTGCTAAGTCACAGAGCTTCTCCTGTCACCAATACATACACACACACACACGCGCGCGCATGTGCACGCGTGCACGTACACACCCCCTAAAATCCTTCAGCAGCTCCCACTGGCTCTTAGCATAAAAGCAAACTCCCTACAAAGCCCTTCATGTCCGGCACTGCTCACCCCATCAGCCTCATCTTGCACTGCTTTCTTCTTGCTCTTTGGGATCCAGCCACATCAGCTTCTTTCAGATCTTTAATACAACATGAGCCTTCCTTTGTACCTGCTGTTCCCCATCCCTTTGCCTAGATAAGTCCTGCTCATCTTCTGGGTTGCTTCACTGTCCCCCGGTTGGCTAATCTGCTTCTTTTGTCACCTGTGTAACAAATTCCCTGCATCACATTCTCTTTGCTTGAAAGGCTGAAAGTTTTCTGTTTTTCCGGTTTGGCCCCGAATGATGAGATGAGGGGATGATGCCTGGGTACTGGTGGTCTCCACTGGAGATTGGGGAGGGGGACAAGAGCTTTTCTGAGCCTCTGGTTAAAGTCAGGTTTCCTTTTTCATACGTCCTCAAACAGCCTTCCCTTTGAAGCTGTGTCTGTAATGGAGATGCACTAGTGTGACTGAATAATGCCTGTCTTCCCAATAAACTAAAAACTCCAGGACAGCAAGGACTTAGCCCAGTATCCAGCCCATGGTTAGGTACTCAATAAGTATTTCTAGAATTCCTTAACCAATAGAAGATGTATGTTTGTTCAGTACTTCCCCACACATTGCTTCATTTAATCTTTATGCAGTATTCATTTAATCTTTATCAAACCTTTAAGTTAAGTATGATTGTCCTATTTTAACATATGAAGACTCAAGGCTGAAGGACTAGGTGATCTGTTCAAGACCATGCAGAGGGTAAATGGAAGAACTTAAATTCAAGTATTCCACTGGGAAGTCAAGCCTCTTCCCACAAATGCTTTTGCCAGGTTCTCTTTGTCTTTTAGCATTGTACAGAATCTTCAGTGAGAGAACTATTTCTACCTGCATTAAGATGCTGAACAGGTCTAAATTCGAGTCGTGGTGTACCTCAGATGGTTCACCCTTAGCCCTCCTTCTGACAGCTCTGCCTTGCTTGTACATCCTGGCCTGAGAGGGCAAGAGAGGGAAAGAGCTCTTGCCAAAGGGAGGGCTGGGCCTCTGCTAATCCTGACATAACTTCCCAACAGTCTGAGGTGCCGCATGTGTTCCCCTCCCCAGTCTCCAGTGGCGACCACCAGTACCCCAGCATCATCACCTCACCTCATCTCATCAGGGCCAAACCAGGAAAGCAGAAAACTTTCAGCCTTTCAAACAAAGGAAATGTGATGCAGGGAATTTGTTACACGGGTGACAAAAGAAGCAGATTAGCCAACTGGGAACAGTGAAGCAACCCAGAGGTTGGCAATAGTAGGAAGCCACTGCTACCCCTAGGCTATAAGGACAAGAAAGGAGGAGACTTACCAGAGATCAAGGGCCCAGGTGACATTGAACATGGAGGAGGAGAAATACCTGGTGTGGTAAGGAGGATAATCTCCCCCTCAAGATGTCCACATTCTAATCTCCGGCACCTGTGAATATGTTAGCTTACACGGCAAAAGGGGCTTTTCAGATGTGATTAGGTTAAGGCTCTTCGGATGGGGAGCTTATCCCACATTTTTGGGGTGGGACCAATGTAATCACAAGTGTCCTTATAAGAGGGGAGGAAGGAGGGTCAGAATTAGAGAAGACAATGTGAAGAAGTTAGAGTGATGTGGTCACAAGCCAAGAAATGCAGACAGCCCCTAGGTGTTGGACAAGGAAAGGAAATGGGTTCTCCCCTAGAGCCTCCAGAAGGAATGCAGCTCTGCTGACACTCTTAGTCTCGTAAGACTTATTTCAGATTTCTGACTGCCAAAACTATAAGATAATATATTTGTGTTGTTTAAGCCATTAAGTTTGTGGTAATTTGGTACAGCAACAATAGGAAATGGATACATCCGGCTCACCCCTTCCTCCTGTACTTCAATCTTGCCACTAGCTGAACCCAACAGGAAGCCAAGTGGCAGAGAAGTGAGGGAAATACAGCCTGCAAAGAAGGACAAGGGAAGGACCTGGGGGCAAACATGCCCCCATGTATATAATGAGAACAAGGCTTATTCTCTTCTGATTCATTCAAATTCTGTTGCTTAATCATGGGAATCATGGAATGGCATTTGGTCAAGGAGTAATTTTCATGAGATGGTTTGGTAATTTTCTGGACTTCATTTTATTTTTCATTATTTTATGAGCATGTAAATCAAAACAGATGATATCACCTCATCTTTCTCAATGGCATCAGTAACAGAACAAAATCAAATGAAAGTGCTCCATAAAAATGAGCACTGCCCAAGTTATAGTGTGTGCGGGCTGCTGCCCACTACTCCCTTCTCTGAGTCATTCCCCGATGTGACTTGGCAGCCCAGCTCCATCAGCTCTGTGGTTGAAAAAAAATGGGTCATTGCACTGCGACAAAAGGACATTCATTGAAAATACAGCAATTAAGAAAAATTTGAGCTCCAATAGTCTCAAATGACCAAAGGAAGCTTGTACTTGCATCGTGTGGGTGCCAGCAGCAGACAGACCAACAAAGCAGCAGGAGCTCCACCAGCAGCCACCAAAGACACGTCTAAGAATTCTATCAAACAGAAGGAAGTGGCTGAACTCCACTGATGCAGGGGACAGGAGGCCTTGGAAAAGGCTGTTTTCAGCATTACTAGCATTTAATTGAAACATTCTGGAACCTCTAGTCCCAGGACCTAAAAATAGGGCATCACAACAGAAGACTCAATAATAACGTTTTTCCTTATGAAATTTTATTTTTGCTTAAATATAGGGGAATATATAGGACACTGTAAAGGCAAAGTCTCACTGGTTTCTCTCTCTGTCTCACACACACACACAGAATTGGAAGAGTTCATAAATAAAACAAATTCACAAAAATGTTGATGGTTGTTGAAGCTGGATGATGGGTACATGAGTGTTCATTGTATTAATCTCTCCTACCTTTTGTTGTACAATTTTTATTAAAAAGGGAAAATGTAAATGTTGATTTCATTGGATACAGGTTTTCCTTAGTTAGTCTTCCTTTACACTGTTCATTTCATTGTCACCAGGCTTCACCATGTCTCTGTGTCGTGGGACCCAGCAGCATGCAGATATTGCCAAGTGTGCTCTGATTCTGTCTGTACTTATGTGGAAAGCAGAAGCCTGCTCTGGCAGAGGAAGGGTGGTGTCCAGGCAATAGGCATAGGAAATGAGTAGGCAGCAGGCTGAAGAGGGTGAAAAAAAACAGGGCAGGAGCAACCCCTCCACTGAAATGCACTGGGAAGGGGGACTTAGATACTAACACAAGTTCAATTCAAGAAGCATTTATTGAACCCTCCTCATGAGCCAGGTCAGGGTGTTCAGCACTGAGCGTGTCAAGATGAAGACACATAGCCTCTAAGTGTCCACCATCTGCAATAGCTAATGTTTAATTGTCCTTAAAAGTTGAAGAATGTCGACTGGATTGTCTGCAAATCAGTCATGTGAGTAGTGTTAATCTAATGAAGAAGAATCTTAAAAGACAAATTCTCCAAATGCTGCTGCTCCTGCATCCTGCTGCTCTACCTGCTGTGGGGAGGAGGTGAGTGGATGATACCCAGCTTCCTTTCGTGGCAACAACACTTAAAAAGTGAGGTGAAACTTTGCTTTTCTAGAGAGTACTGAGATGGTCAAGATACGCACTGTTGATGGGCTAATTTTCAGTGTTCATAGCACAGCACATAATGCCAAAGTGGAACACAGTGAGAAAGAGATTCATGCCAATCCCTTTTGGGAACAAATGTCTGAAAAATCACAAGGGTCACTGGCTCTGGTCTCGCTTGGTTCTGTCACTGTGGGGAATGGGGGATGGAGGAGTAAGGAAATAAACCAGGATTGATAGTGGTCAGTGAAATGCCTTGTCCATCTAAAGCACTGCTCCCCTCCCCCTTCTTTTCCTTCTTAACAGCTGGCCCGAAGAACCTAAACTTAGCAAGGGCGAGGTGTAGGAAACTAGATAGTGCATTCTACAGTTGGATAGGAAATACTGGGCTCAATGTGTTTAAGGTTAAGATTAATTCCTCACTTCCTCTGAATCTATTTTAAAAACAGAGCAAAGGATGGCATATGCTTTCTTCTAACAAAATGACAGATGATCAAAGGATAAACATGATCTGCATGTCAAACCTTCTGACTACTGCCATGGCCCTTTGCCTACAGATTTAAAAAAAAAAAAAAGCATTATTTTATCAATGTGGTTAAAATTTGGTTGCCTGTGTTTATTCAGAAAACTCAGTAGTGGCAACAGCCAGAAAAATACTGAATCATGATTGGCTAAATTGAAACAAGCCAGTAGTAGAACAAAGGAAAAACTTAGTGGTACTCTGCTCTTAAATGTCTGCTTCACAGCAATGAACAGAGACCACAGCCTCTCTCTCTGCAAGAGGGAGCTTGAGGTTCAAGTCTGAGACTTGGTTTCTGAAAGCAGAAATCTGCCTGCTGTCGAGGCGGCAAATCAATTTTTCTGATTTGCCATAACAATCCTAATTGATGTTGGCTCATTATTATTCCCTGCGTTATGTAAACAAGAACTCTCATTGTGTGCAGCCACTCATTAGGGCTGATTTAATTGAATTTGAGAAGGAAAGGAATGGCTGCCTTGGGAAGCAAAGTACCCTAGGCTTCTGAAAGAGCAGCAAGTGCTCCACAAGTGACTTAACAAGTGACGCTTATGTCAGAAGCGTGCACAGGAAGAATGAGAGCAGACCCTCTCCCCTCCCTTTTTCTCCTGAGAGTGGTTTATATGGCTCTTCATTAATTGTGTTTACTGCACAGTGCCTCTGCTTTGCTTCTTTGATGTAGTTATTTTTGATGTCCCATCAAGCTATGGTGAGTTTTTCAAGACCCCACAAGTCCCAGAGAAATGCCATTCAATCTGTGATTCTTTAAGTGTAAAGAATCAGCTCAGAAATTGGCAGGCTGAAACATTCTAATGGTGTCAAATTTCATTGTTAGCACTCTGGGCCTTTTTTCAACCAAAGCACTTTGAACTCTGGAAGGAGCCTGGCCTGCCTTTGAATAGGGTGTAATTATCAAGCCCATTCAATCAATCATTTACTCATTCTACAAACACTTCTTGAGTTCCTAATACTATGTGTTGCTCTCTTCTCTAGGCACTGGGAATTAGTGTTAAACAAGACACAAAATGTGTGCTCTCAGGAAGATCATATGCCAGTGCAGAGAGATGATAAACACGAATTCCAATAAATGCACAGAGAGTTTGTGCCATGAAGAAAATAAAACAAGCTGATGAAATTATAACTACCAGGTGTGTCGCTTCCATTGGGTGTTCAGGGAAGACTCAGGAGATGCCATTTGAGCTGAGATATGAATGATACGAAGAAATCGACTATGGAGAGATCAGGGGCAGGACATTCCAGGTGGGGACAAACAGGGTCAACAGTGGTAAGGCAGCAAGAGTGGGGAGTTCAAGGACTAGCCAGCAGGCCAGTGGGACTGGGCATAGGGAGGAGTGCAGATGAAGGGAGGGGGGTCATGGAGCAGGCAATGCCAGGTCTGAAAGACCTTCCTTGTAGAACATGGCAAGGTGTTTGGGTTTGGTTTTATCCTCAGTGCAATGAGAAAGCAGTGATAGGGAAAGGGCCTTACACAGGAAAGTAACATGATCTGGTTTGAATTTTTGACTTTCTGGCTGCTGCATAGAGAACATATTGGGGGAAGAGGAAGGGCAGAAGTAATGAGTGTGACCAGTTAGGAAGCTATAATACATGTGAGAAATAATATGAAGATACGATGACGATGATCATGTATGGAGTGCTGACTGCCAAGCATTGTGCTAAGCCCTTTGCATGCAGTGTCTCATTTATTTCTCATAAAACCCCTACGAGAAATTAAGAAAGGTTAAGTTACCTGTCCAAGGTCACAAATAATGGATAAAGCAATTTGACCTCTGCATTCGCCTGCCTCGGAATTCAGCAATGAACACTTTGTGAACCCTGGAAAGAAATCCATTTAAGGCAACCATACATACCCCTTTTTATATATCGGATACAGTCCTGGAATTGGAAATTATTTGCTTTCATAATTCTATTTATTATTATATTGTGCATCTGTGTGGTTATGTGAAAGAGAAGGTTTCGTGAGCAAGTAACTGTGGAAAAATGCCAAGTAGCAGAGGGAAGCTAGGAGAATGCTGCCGTTACTGCCCAGCTGTTTGGTCTGTGGGACCTGGAAGAAAGGGCAACCTCTATTTGAGAACCTTGTCCTGGGGAAGAGCTGGGTTTCAGTTAAGATGAGGAAGTAGAGGGAATGTTCTGTGACAAGTATATGTGGGGGTGGGGAGTTTACAACTGAATGGGATCCCAGAGGTCACACTGGAAAGGCTGGCAGAAAGCAAAGCAGTGGGAGGATGAGTCAGGCGCTAAAATGCACAAAACAACATGGGAATAAGAGTACATGAGAGGATGCGGGTTCAGATGGCTTGCACTGTTGGTGCTGGCCAGGTATTACAGGGATGAGAAGAAGGAAACTAATTGGGCTCATGGTTCCAAACAGAATTTGGCAAAGGGATCTCTCTCTGCAGGACTCCAGGTACTATTGAAGCCTCTGCAGCCAGTTCCCAGTCCTATTGTCGTTTATCTGACTCATGCTTGCCTACAACACACATCATTTCCACCCTTAAAATGGTCAGATGTTCCAAAACAGCCCTGTATACATAATCTATGAGTTTTGAAGTTGAGTTTCTAGGGTTAATTCCTCTCAAAGCATTTGAGATCTTCTAGGCCTATACTGATTAATAGGTTCATCAAACGACATTAACCTAAATTTAATTTGGAAAATATTACCAACTAAACATGATAGCAGAGAGCAATGTAATAAAATGTGCTTTTGTTGTAACTGCTTTTGACATTTTCTTAACGAAATCTTTGCCTGTACCTATGTCCTCAATGGTATTGCCTAGATTTTCTTCTAGGGTTTTTATAGTTTTGGATTTTATATTTTCAAGACTCCTAGAAAAATAGATATCTTCTATTTCAGCCTCCCTTTTGGGTCAGCAGTTGTCCTGAGGGGCAAGCATGGCTGCTAGGAATAATTTCCTCAGGGAAGATGTCCCTTATGTGCCTCCCTGGCCACCCCCACCAGTGTAAGTTAGGTGCTCCTTCTAAGTGCTCAGCTGTACCCTGTGCAGTTTCTGTCCTCAGATTAGTTCTCCCTGGGTCTCCTGCTCTAGACTGTGACCTCCCTTCAGATAGGAAGCTGTGTCTTAATTCCTCTTGGAATCCCTGACACATGCATTACATGTGTTCAGTACATGATAAAAGAACCATTTCCTTCCCTCTATATTTCCACTTTATATTACCTTGTCTTAGAATATTGGTTATATGTTTCCTGCACTTTTGAGGTGGGAGTAAGGGAAGCTCCAAAATAGAAGGGGAGACAATGTTGCTGAGATTTTGGGGAAATAGTAATTAGGAAAGAAATCCAACTGGGAGAAGGAAACTAATACTTCTTGAGTCCCACTATGCAGCAGGAAATATGCTAAGCAGCCTCTCTTGCATATTTCATTTAATCCTTCCAACCTTTCATTCTGGAATGCTTGTGCTCTCATTAAAGCACTCTTATACTAACCTGCACGATGACTTTAAGTCAAAAACTTGACTGAACTTGACCAAATTATATAAGCAAGTTAATTACCTGTTACAGTAATACTAAAATAGGTTTTTAAATAGAATGGCACCCATTCTGCTGATCTCTAATCCCAAGAGAGCAAGTTCAACATCAGAAGTCAAAAGACCATTATTTGTATCTGGATCATCCACCCCTGGGAATAGATCAGAGAATTAAGATAATTACATACTTTCTGGTTAATTATCTGAGATGAAATATTCTATAGATGTGTTATATGTCAGTGGAGCTGCAATCTGGTCCAGGCTTTCACAGGAATCTATTAAAAATGTCCTTGATGCTCAGCAAGAGTCACATGGACTGTCTATCAGAGAATGGAGGGCCACAGAACTCCCACTCGCTGATGCCACTTGGCTTGCAGCCTTTCTCAGCTTTAGCCTCAGCCTCGCTCCCAACATCCACCTGGCCTCCCCGGTCCAGTTCCCTCCATATGACTCCCGGTCCCTTGCTTTTACATCACACCATTCACAGGCTTAACTTCAGCTTTACTAGTGGCTACCCAGGACCCCTGAAAATTAAGGGTAGTGAGTTAAAAGTGTGAAGAAGGGGGAACCCTGTACATCTATACATATGGACAAAATACCTTGCAAACCCTCACTTCCAATTAGATCTGCT
Organism: Pongo pygmaeus; assembly: GCF_028885625.2. Taxonomy (NCBI): domain Eukaryota; kingdom Metazoa; phylum Chordata; class Mammalia; order Primates; family Hominidae; genus Pongo; species Pongo pygmaeus. The sequence goes on along the minus strand of NC_072373.2, from coordinate 121,620,020 downwards.
CTCAAGAGTTTGGCCACAACAGATGAGGGAAACGTGATTGACTGCCTCCTCAATGTATTCCCACCACTCCCTCTGTGGCTAACAGAATGCCCTTTCAGCCTTGGGCTCAGGAATCTGACATAGTACTTACTAGTCAATAAGAGGAAGTCTGCTGGAGGCTTCAAGGAAAGGTTTCCTTTCTAATAAAAAGAGTTGCATGCCAGTCAGAATGGCTATTATTAAAAAATAAAAAAAAAATCAGATGCTGGTAATGGAGAAAAAGGAATGTTTATGCACTGTTGGTGGGAGTGTAAATTAGTTCAGCCACTGTAGAAGACAGTATAGCAATTCCTCAAAGACCTAAAGACAGAAATAACATTTGACCCAGCAATCCCAGTACTGGGTATATACCCAAAGGAATATAAATCATTCTACCATAAAGACACATGCAGGTGAATGTTCATTGCAGCACTATTCACAATAGCAAAGATATGGAATCAACCTAAATGCCCATCAGTGATAGACTGGATAAACAAAATGTGGTAAATATACACCATGGAATGCTATACAGCCATAAAAAAGAATGAGATCATGTCTTTTGCAGCAACATGGATGGAGCTGGAGGCCATCATCCTTAGCAAACTAATGCAGGAACAGAAAACCAAATACCACATGTTCTCACTTATAAGTAGGAGCTAAATTAGGTGAACACATGGACACATAGAGGGGAACAACACACATGGAGGTCTTTTGGAGGGTAGAGGATGGGAGGAGGGAGATCAAGAAAAACAAGTAATGGGTACTAGGTTTAAGACTTAGGGGATGAAATCTGTACAACGATCCCCCATGACACAAGTTTACCTATGTAACAAACCTGCACTTGTACCCCTGAACTTAAAATAAAAGTTAAAAAAAAAAAAGAGCTGCATGGGGACAAACTGTCCTTTCTTTCTTTGGACATGATCATGGGAGGATGCAATGCTTGCAGCAGATTTCCCTTTTGTGCCCATGAAGGGAAAACCAAGAAATATGAAAGAAGTTGACCTGGAGTCCAATTAACCAATTCTGGCACTATGGGAGAAAATAAATGCTTTATTGGTTAAGTCCCTTTTAGTTGGATATTCTGTTATTTACAGCCAAAAGCATCCTCACTGATTCCACGGAAAACCCAGAAACTTCTAGTCTGTTATTCATATCTTGATATGGGCTGTATAGAGGGCATGCTTTCAGCAACAGGAATACCTTTCTAATTATGGCATTTCTGGTCTCATGGCAGACATAAGAGTTGTTTGGGGAAGAAAGCCATCCTAAGACCAGCCCCCTCCATGATCTTGCAGAAATGACCAAAGTCTTGACATCTATATTAAGAAACAGTAACTATGACCAGCTACCACCTGATTTAAGACGCTGCCTAAGACCAGCATCTTACAACTCAGTGCAATACTGAAAAATCAGGTTCACTTGTTTTATGAGTTTTTCAGTTGAGAAAGAATTCCACCCCATAAGCATCAGTTGTATTTGAACTTCATTCTCTGGGGTATAGAAATCATGGCAGAGACCACAGAATCCTAGAATTTTAGAATTGGAAAAAAGTTGAAGATCATCTAGATAAAACATTTGATGTTACATATAAGGACAAAAGTATATGACTTATCTCCTCTAGATAATTACTGAGATCCTTAAAACTAATAAAACCCTCACTTTTTATGATGAGAGAAAATTTCTTCAATAACTTCTAGACCATCTACTTTAAACAAGACAGCTTACTTTTACCAGGTGCTTGGCATGCAGAATTTTCTTTATAAATGTTTGTTGAATTAGGTGGAAAAAAATGAACTCATGCAAAAGAAAAATAATCTGGCTTCTTTCTCAGGGTTCCCAAGCTGTTATATGAAAGAGACCCTGGGTTGCTGCCCTAGACTGCCATGTTTCTGAATTAGCATCAGGATAAAATTATTCCTTCAAATAATTAAGCCAGAATGAATAAACTAAATTTGCATTTAGGCCTAGTTTACCCCTTTCCCTCTAGGATCTTATAAACATGTAAGTATATGTTTATTAGCCATATTATTAGCCATATTAGAACTAGTTTACCCCTTTCCCTCTAGGATCTTACAGACATGTAAGTATATGTTTATTAGCCATGTTAGAATGTTGTATTCCTACGTTTATTTTACTACTTAGACCCCATGCACTGGGGAGTGTGTGTGCCCTTCTCCCCTCCCAGTTCTAAAAGGAAATGATCCCGTGACACTCTTTAAGTCAAGCTCAGCTGCCCGTCTCACCCTGGGAAACTAATAAGAGAACAGCCCCACCCCCAACCCCATTTCCTGCCTCCTCCTCTCTGCTGTTTCCCAACAAGCTATCTGCCCTCAGGAATCAAAAGCGTCAACAGCTGAAGAGAAAGCAAGCCCTAACTAAGGTTTTCAGAGTTTGTAACAAACAACATGGACGTATTTTCTATCAAAAGAATGGCATTTGTACTTTGACAAGGTATGGATATACTAAAAAGCTGAAATGAATTTAAGGAGTTTTTTGATCCTACAGTTGATAGGTTCAGATTCAAAATAACTTCTGATGGGAGAAAATAAAATCCTAGTATTATCTATTACTTCCGTTGTAGGGAGCACAAACCTTACACACAAGAGGTTCACCTGGGAGTAATTTCAAGTGTACAAGGAAGTAAGAAAATAAGATTTTAATACAAATATCTTAGGGAGAGGTAACATGCTGATTTAAATGCATGCTCAGATTAAATACGAACAAGATTATTCCTGAACCTTTGTTTAAATAGTTGGGAGAGGAGAAAGTCTGGGTTGGGAGAAAGGATGCGTAAAATGCTGAGAAGTAGAGAAATGAACAGCAGAAAGAGGATCCCAAAACAAAAGAGTCCCTGCTTCAGCAGCCTCTCAGTATGGTCCTGTTCATGGAATTAGATGTGATGCTTCTCAGGGGCTTCAGAATATGAGTTACAGGAGCAGGCAATGTGTCACCTCCAGAGAGGTGGTCTGCCCCACCTCTCCCTAGGCAGCAAAACACAACCACTTGGTTTGCATTCATCTCAAGCACATCATTATTGGCCAGATTGTAAGGGTGTTTCTCGGAAGGAGATGTGCAAATGGAATGTGTGAAGAATACTGTGGAATAATGAAGCTGATATCCTGCCTTTGTCCCTGGTTTCTGGTACAGAGCTTTGCAAACCCTTAGCATTTCCCCAGTGTTATGTCCCCGCCCCACCCCACAAAATTCATGTGTTGAAGTCCTAACCAGTACCTGAGAATGTGACTGTATTTGTAGACAGGGTCTTTCCAGAAGTTAATGAAGTAAATAAGGTCATTAGAATGGGACCCAAATGCAATAGGACTGATGTCCTATTGGAAATTAGGACACAGACGTACACAGAGGGAAAACCAAGTAAAACCACAGGGAGAAAAGAGACATCTGAACCCAAGGAGAGAGGCCTCAGAAGAAACCAACCTTTCCCATACCCTCTTGTTCTCTGACATCTAGCTTCCAGAATTGTGAGAAAATAAATTTCTATTAGTGAAGTCATCCAGTCTGTAGTAGTTTGTTATGGCAGCCCTAGCAAACTAATATACTGAGTAGCAGGAGTGTCTGTTATGATGATGAGGGGACTCTTGGTGGGCACCTAGATAGCTTCAGGATGGGGGCTGGTCACCAGAGAGACCAATCATGTGATTAGAGGATTGGGACTTTGGGCCCACTGGACCTCCAGGAAAAGTAGATGTGCTAGAAATTAAGTTCAATCACATGGCCGATGATTTAATCAAGGACATCTAAGTAATGAATCCCCAGTGAAAACTCTGGACCCAAGCTTGGAGGGGTTTCCTGGTTGGTGAACACATTGATGAGCCGGGGGATGATACACCAGGATTTCATGAGGGGAGGACACAGAAACTTAGCATTGGTCCCCACTCAAGACCTTATCCTGTGCATCTCTTTTAGTTGTCGTTCCTGATCTGTATGCTTCATAATAAAATCGTAAGTATAATGCTTCTAGTTAGTTGAGTGTGTTGTTCTAGCAAATTATCAAACCTGGGAGGATTGTGGGACCCTTCAAATATATAGCTCGTTGTCAGAAATAGGGATGGCTCCCAGGGCTTGTGGCTGGCATCTGAAGTAAGGGCAGTTTTGTGGGACTGAACCCTTAAATTGTGGAGTCACACTAATTCTGGGTAGTTGATGTCAGAATGGAATTGAATTGCAGGACATCCAGCTCGTGTCAAGGAACTGGAGTCAGAACAATAAGATTCTTCTGAGAACCCTGTAGTTTGAACTCTTTTCACAAAGCATTTTGTCTACCATCCCAAATGTAAAACATTCCTTTCTTAGAGGAAATGTTCCTCTGAAATTTTTCAAGGCTCTTCAGACAAAAAACAGAAAGAGAGAGAATTTTAGCCAAGTTCTATCTCCCAAATATTTTCATAAGCAATAGGCTTTGCTCATTCAGAAAACCCAAATCTTTGGTAACAGCAACAATTTGACATACTAACAGCCAAAGTAACTCTTAGAGATTTTTGCTGAATTTAAATTTTCAAGTGAAAGATACATAAGTTTGGGAGATGATTTGTTGCTATTATGAAAAGAGAAAGTAGAGCAAAAAATAGAGTAAAAGTAGAGTAGGCTTTCATTACTTAGAAAATGATACTTTCATCATCCATACGGTTGGCATTGGGTAGTTCTAATAATGCCAAAAGTTCTTGGAGATAGTTGTGAGGAACACCCACGATTCCCTTAGCAGAAACAAGAGCAAAGTAATTGCATAAGTAGATGTTAAATTATATCCAAGTTCTCTTTTCTGGGAAAGAAATAAAGCAACCAAAAACTTGTATAAATGTGGTACAAAAGTGACAGCATAGAAAACATCAAGACCAAAGCAATTATCCCTTTAGTCTTCTAGCATGAAGCATTGTTGTAGTGAGTTGAAAGGAGACTTGACCCCAAATAAAATGGAATTAGGTGACTTGTTTTTTCCAGGAAACTAGTTAAAAAATTAAGAGGAATATTAAAGGCATAGTTATTAAAATAAAATTTAGTCAAAGTCAGTCATGTGTTTAAAAAAGAAAAAAAATTGTTTACAGGCCAGGCAGGTGGCTCACGCCTGTAATCCCAGCACTTTGGGAGGCGGAGGCGGGCAGATCACGAGGTCAGGAGATCAAGACCATCCTGGCTAACACGGTGAAACCCCGTCTCTACTGAAAATACAAAAAATTAGCCAAGTGTGGTGGTGGGCACCTGTAGTCCCAGCTACTCCGGAGGCTGAGGCAAGAGAATGGCGTGAACCCAGGAGGGAGAACTTGCAGTGAGCCGAGAATGCACCACTGCACCACTGCACTCCAGCCTGGGCGACAGGGCAAGACACCATCTCAAAAAAAAAAAAAAAATTGTTTACAGATGTTTTAGTAGGTGAAAAGAAGGTCAGAGAGTCTTTTATAAAAAGAGAAAACTTATACTGAGGTGTCCTCCTACCCAAGTCATCACTTGACAAGTCTCAAGAAACAGGAAATTTACATAAATTCTCACTTCTTTATGGCATTGAATAAAAATCATTTAATTGTAATTTACTTTAAAATACGTTGGCAAAAAGATCATGTAGATATGCATACATTGCTTAATCTAGGTTGTGAATAAGTGGGTGTTCACTAAACATTTTTTTTCTACTTTTCTATATGTTGAAAGTTTTTTACAATAAAAAGTCTAAAATTAGTTAATCAAACAAGAGACCTTTAAAAACAAAATGTAGAAAGGCTACAGAATTCAAATATCCCATTAGCTGTTGCCAAAAAGGACCAAATATTATTAAGACTCTTCCTAAAACATGATTAAAAGATAAAGACTGCCTTTTATCTTAGGCTTATAAGATTTTATATATTTTTATCACAAGATGAGAACTAAGACACCTGAGAAACAAAGGGAGTGAATAAATTTTTGTTGTAGTCAATTAAACATAAAGATGTATTGGTGTTTGTGTTTACATCAGAGAAATAGACAATATTTGTCAATGAAGAGAATGAAATTCTAAAACCAATAGGTAAATATGCACCCAGCTGTCTGACAGATATATGCCCCCAGGGGATTGATACTTGATAAGGAAAAATGGCACTTCCATACCCAAAATAATTATAAATTATATAAAGAATGGAGCTAAATTAAATACAATTATGGTTAAAATGTATTATAGATACATGTGTATAGAGTATTTCTGGTAAGCAGAATAATGGTTCCCCAAAGATGTCCACATCTTAATCCCCAGAAGCTGTTACTTTCCATGGCCAAAGGGACTTTATAGATATGATTAAGTTACAGATCTTGAGATGGGAAGATTACTCTAAATTATTTGAGGGGGATTACTGTACTCACAGGGTACTTAAAAGAGGGAGGCAGGAGAATCAGAGTTAGAAAAGATGTGACAATAGAAGCAGAGGTTGGAATGATATGGGGCCACAAGTCGAAGGATGTGGGCAGCCTCTGGAAACTAGAAAGAGCAAAGGAATGGATTCTTTCCAGGAGCCTCCATAAGAGGCATAGCCCTCCTGACCCATTTCAGACTTCTGAGTTCTACAGCTGTAAAACAATAAATTTCTGTTGTTTTAAGCCACTAAATTTTTGGTAATTTGTTACAGCAGGGTTAGAGAACATATAGCATATTATAAGTGAGGTTGTTGTAGAGGTTAGAAAAGAGATAAATATGTATTAAATAAAGGAGTCTTCATGGGAGAAATGAGATATGTGAAATATATTAATAGATTTTAGAGACTAGGGAGGCTCTTGAGCTTAGAGAGATGAAATGCATAACCCAGTATTGAAAGGATATATCTTATTAATAAAAAGCGAAGACGCAGAGAAATGGGAACACTTTAGGGTAAACTGGTAAAACCCCATCTGGGAATGCATGATTCTGATAATACACACAAATTAGGAAATATTTAGGTGGGGATAAAAACAGAAAGGATACAAATGAAATGTCTGTGGGCAGCTTCATAGAACACCAAGCTACGTGAAAGTCATTGCTTTCCTAACAGAGATTAAAAATTAATGGAATATGCAGAAGATGAACCCCTTCCTTACACCATACATAAAAATCAATTCAACATGGATTAAAGATTTAAATATAAAACCTTAAACTATAAAAACCATGGAAGATAACCTAGGAAATATCATTCTGGACATAGCCCTGGCAAAGATTTCATGACAAAGAGGCCAAAAGCAATTGAAAAAAAAACGAAAATTGACAAGTGAGACCTAATTAAACTAAAGAGCTTCTGCACAGCAAAAGAATATACCAACAGAGTAAACAGACAACCTACAGAATGGGAGAAAAATTTGCAAACTATGCATCCAACAAAGGTCTAATATCTAGAATCTATAAGGAATTTAAAGAAATCAGTGAGCAAAAAACAACCTCATTAAAAAGTGGGCAAAGGACATGAACAGACACTTTTCTAAAGAAGACATAAACACAGCCAACAATCATATGAAACAGTGCTCAACAGCACTAATCACTAGAGAAATGCAAATCAAAACCACAACGAGACACCATCTTATACCAGTCAAAGTGGCTATTATTAAAAAGTCAAAAAGTGACAGATGCTGGCAAGGTTGCAGAGAAAAGAGAATGCTATACACTGCTGGTGGGTATGTAAATTATTTCAACCATTGTGGAAAGCAGTGTGGTGAATTCTTAAAAAACGTAAAACAGAATTACCATTTGACCCAGTAAGTCCATTACTGGGTATCTACCCAAAGGAATAGAAATCATTCTACCGTAAAGACACATGCACATGTATATTCATCGCAGCACTATTCACAATAGAAAAGACATGGAATCAACCTAAACTTTCATTAATAGTAGACTGGATAAAGAAAATGTGATACATACACACCTTGGAATGCTATGCAGCCATAAAAAAGAACAAGATCCTATCCTTTGCAGCAACATGGATGGAGCTGGAGGCCATTATCCTAAGCAAACTAATCCATGAACAGAAAACCAAATACCACATGTTCTCACTTATAAGTGGGAGCTAAACATTAAGAACACATGGACACAAAGAAGGGAACAACAGATACAACATGGAGCCTACTTGAGGGAGAAGATTTAAAAACTACCTATCGGGTACTATGCTTATTACCTGGGTCACAAAATAATCCGTACACCAAACCCCCCGACACACAATTTACCTATATAACAAACCTGTACATGTACCCCTAAACCTAAAATATGAGTTAAAAAGAAAAGAAAAAATCCATGGGAGAGTTCAACTGTACCAATGAACCCTAATGACATCAACAGTTTCTAAAAGTCCTTTTCTACTGAAAACCAAGTATCAGACTCATTCTTTACTTGCCCTGCTGGTAATATCATCTCTTGGGAGGCACAGGAAGTCACAAAGGGAACTGATACTCCATACCTAATTCCAGGAAATAAGGGAAATGTGGTTGGTGAATGAATGTGACAGGAAGTGACGATGTCATTTTGGAGCCTGTAATAGTGAAAGAAAGGATAGCTGCAAACTGTTGGATATGTACCATAGGCTTTAGACAACAGGACACTTAATTATTTTAGAGAAAAGATAGATATGACTGGAGATCTTGAAAAGGAATTTGGCACATGTGGGTTCAGATATTTTACAAGTATGAAATTCTAGGTAAAAATCCCATCCTTTTTGGAAGAAAAGTGGAGTAGCATTTAAAGAAATAAAAGATTTCACAGAAGTTGTCTGATTAGCTCAGACTCAAAACTATACATTTTTTAAAAAGGATAGGCATAAAACCAGGAATAACCACCTATAAGTATAGACTTTGTGAGGGTAGAAATAGATTTTTCCTTAATCTTGTATCTGTAAAAATTGTGTCAGAAAGTAAAAAACTTCCATAAGTAATTAACAAACTTTAAGGGCAACTAATATTTAATTAATTAATGTATAATTGACATATATGATATAGTATATTGATTACTGATCAATATATTGATATGCTATATAATGAGATTAATATAGTATAATCTCAATAGATGATAGAAGACACATCCATTTTTGCTTCCAGATTCATTATAAAGAATGATGTTCAAGTTTTTAAATTAAGATAAGCATGTTAAATATTATAATAAAGGAGAGTGGTCCTCAAAGTAAAATAGTTCAAGAGAGCAGAATGGGCACATGTTTGATTTCCTCTCCATCAGATCCCATTGATATAGAATAAAGATATACAAATATAACCCAAATAAACATCTGTGCCCCAAATTATAGCCTTAACATGGTGTCTTCCTTAATGAAAAAAAATCCCAACAATATAGTAAGAAGTGCATTCTTAGGTCACAGGGAATATCTGCAATATCCTCTTTCCATCTTCTTCTATATCTTCTCCCCTGTAGCAGCAGTACTCTCTCTGTGTGTGTGTTTGTGTGTCCCAACTCTCCCAGATACTTACCCCTCATATTCTTATCCTTTGTCCATTCCCTACATACTACTATAATATCTCCCTACTATACACTTACAAGTAGCAACATTTAAAAATAGAAACTTTTATTCTTTCCTGTAAGCTGCATCAGATAGCTTCAGAATTCTGGAAAATACAATGTCTCTCCACTTTTCTCCTCAAGAAGAAAATGTGTGGAGCTTCCTAGGAAGTATAATTTTCTCACTCTAACATATTTTCAAATCTTTTTGGAGAACTTCTGGTGAACAAAATTCTCTACCACATGACCCCAAAAAGAATAAATTTATAGACGTGATGAAGTAAAACAAGGTGGCATCAGACAGATGTTTTTGACAAAGTGAGTCTAATCATATTAACATATAGCCAGAGTTAGAAAACAATAGGTGAACAAAGAAAATTCCCAGAAGTGGAATACCAGAGGCAGCAGAAGTAGAGGCAGAGTCATTCTTCTTTAGAGAACCAAGAGAGGTCCAGACTCAAGATTGGAAGGTAGAGAATGCAGCATTGGATCTGGGGAAGCAATCAGCAAAAAAGACAGAGTGATGCATTACTGTCCCTGCCAGGTAAAAGCAAACTGCTCTACTAGTCTCTGCTATTCGGTTTAGAGAAATAAAGCATTTTCCAGATCACTAGCAGATATGAGGGGTTATACTAATTGATTCTAGCAAAGATAAGACTTTAGGAACAATAGATGCAATTAGAGTCACCATCTGATTACATTTTGGATACCCTACTGTCATTATCCAAGATCCATCTGTCTTCTTGCACAGGCCAAACAGACAATAAATGAAGAATAGGAATCACTAGCCATGCATCTTGCACATCTTTAATGGCAACCTTAATCTCTGTTATTCTCTTGAGGATTCAGTATTGCTTTTGGTTTATAAATTTGTCCTTTCTACTATAATAAATCTTAAACTACAAGTCAGAGTGAATATTTTGCTAGTTGCTTAGTATGCCTATTCTAACTTTCCATTCAGGTCCTGGGGAAAAACCACTAGTTAGATCTGTGAACCTATTGGACCCACCATGATAGAGGCTTCGGGCAATTGACACCTGCATTAGTCAAAATCATCTATGTTATGTAGAAAAACAAATAACTCCAAATATCAGTGACTTATAAAAACAGAAGATAATTTCTTGTCCATATTACATGTCCATCATGGGCTGGATATGGCTCTATCCTACACTTCTTTGCTCCAGGGTCTAAGATAGTAGCTGCTATCTAGAGCATTGTTAATCTTGTGGGAGAAGAAAAAGAAACATGGAAAAACATACCGTGTCTTAAAGCTTTTGTCCAGGAGTGACATATGACACATGCCCACATGTTATCAGCCAAAGCAAATCACACATACACTCCTGAGTTCAAAATGGCATCATAGAATCCTGCCATCTTGAAGGCACTGCAAAGAAAGAAAATTGAGTATTCAACAAATAGTAATAGGATCTACTGCATTGTCTGACCTGCATGGACTTCCACCCTGACTGTGGGACCACAGTGACATGTTGGAGCCCTGTGGAGTAATGTCATCTCAGAGGCAGTGTACAGTAAGTCCAGAAAAATCTTGGAATTCCTCAGAATATTTAAAACATGTACTTGTAGCAATGTCAGAAGATTCTTCCTCCAGGAGATAGGCTTTCCTTCCCATTCTAGGGTTCCAGATTTGAGAAGTGGCTGAGGTCTGGAAATGGTGTAAACAGTATTACCTCTCTATTGTGATTAAAATTAAGCCTGTACTCATGACCTAGAACTTTTTCTATTTTATATATAAAGTAAAATCGTATTACATAAATGTAAAATTGCCCATCTATTTCAGTCTTAAGGACACTCTGATCAATTAGCCATCATCAAAAATATGTGTGGGGTAAACTTTTCTAATTATCACTATCAATCCCACCCTGCCTTGTCTTGTCAATATCTGCTGCCACTTAGCTTCTATCACCCTGAAATCCTTCATCCTCACTGAAATCAAGGAGCCTGTTTCTACAGTAGCATCTTCAGTCATCATCCTCAGCTTTCAAGGACAGACACAAGAGGGCTTTCCAAGAAAGATGGAGCTCCTCTGACTAATGTTTTCCCCCATGTTTTGATAAAGGTAGTATCCTTCGATATCTTTGATGAGATGAGTAAGAGTGTGTATTAGTTTGCTAAGACTGCCATAATAAAATACCACAGACTGGTTGGCTAAAACAGCAGAAATTTATTTTCCCACAGTTCTAGAGGCTGGAAGTTCAAGATCAAGATAGGGTTGGTTTCCCCTGAGACCTCTGTTTTTGGCTTGCAGACAGCCATCTTCTCATGGAATCCTCACCCAGCCTTTCCTCTCTACCCTGAGACCTCTGTCTTTGGCTTGCAGACAGGCATCTTCTCATTGAATCCTCACCCAGTCTTTCCTCTCTACATGTGCATCCCCAATGTCTCTTCTTTTACTTAGAAGGACACCAGTAATTGTGAATTAAGGCCTCATCCTTGGGACCTCACTTGACATTAATTACCTTTTTAATGACCCTATCTCCAAATAGTCACATTGGGGATCAAGTCTTCAAAATATGAATGGATAGGGGGACATAATTCAGTCCACAACATACTCTTCTTTCTTAATATGTCATATATTAATATGTCCTATAACTCTAAAAGACAAGATATTATTTTGAGGCAGTCACAACAGAAGCTCTCTGGTTTTCTGATAATGTCTAAGCAAACATTTTTAAACCCTGAGGTCATTTCTGTAATCTCTCCAGTGTACTCAGAAATATCCAGCCCACCACACAGTCTCTGTAGTCTTCACTCCAACAGTATGCAAATACTGCAACAGCATCTTTGTCTCCCAAAAATATATCTTTAATATTAGGCACTTAATGCCATGCAAGTATAGGTAATAATTTATGTAACTCTTTTGCCATGAACTACTGATATCTCAGAGATCATCACTGCTTCAAATCTTAGTTATTGGAGGTGTCCAATAACTAAGCCAAATTCATATTTTTGAATTTTTCTTGACGCCATTCTTGGTAAGCGTTCAATTAGAAAAAAAAAATCTGTTATAGGCAGTCCAAGCAGAAAATAATCTAATATACTGATCTCATACTGCTGAAATGGCTAGAGGGGTAGGAGGATGCTACACAATAATCAGGAAACCACATAAATCTGTTGGTAAAGCTACAGCTGCTAGTAATGCATATTGAAACACGAGACAGCCACTGCAAAATTCCATGCTTTTGCATGTCACTACTTCTGATAGAAGAATTAAACCTACCTCGCTTCTTACTTTTAAGTATCATATGAACATCTTTCATTGACCTACTCTAAACAAGAACATTGATAGCAAGGAATTCTGGGAAATGTAGTTTCCAAGCTTCCAGCCTCTATCATACAGGAAAGACCAAGAAAGGTACTGAATACCGGTAGACAGATACCTGGCACACACTTTTTCTGGAAGTCATTGGAGGATATCCTCCACAAAATGAAAGATTAAACCAAAAAGGAAGACATCATGAGATCCTAGAAACTCAGAATTCAAGACAGAAGAGAGACAAAAGAACTTTCCTGGATGATGACATTAGAAAGTCCTAGGATAACAGCTATATTAGTTGCCTATAAAGCAGCCAACCCAAATTAGAACAGAGGGATGAAGAAATTTAAGAGAAGACTTTAAGGAAAACAATTGAAACTGATAACATAGTGTGACTATGTTGACAGGAATTTTATAGTTCTTTTGGAAAGATAAGAAAGAATTAGATATAAGACAAGTACAGCTGGGTGCAGTGGCTCATGCCTGTAATCCCAGCACTTTGGGAGGCCAAGACAGGTGGATCACTTGAGGTCAGGAATTCAAGATCAGCCTCGCCAACATGGCGAAATACCGTCTCTATCAAAAAATACAAACTAATTAGCTGGGCGTGGTGGTGCATGCCTGTAGTCCCAGCTACTCAGGAAGCTGAGGCAGGAGAATCACTTGAACCTGGTAGGCAGAGGTTGCAGTGAACCAAGATCGTGCCACTGCATACACTCCAGCCTAGGTGACAGAGCGAGACTCCATCTCAAAAAAATACAAAAACAGAACAAAACAAACAAACAAACAAAAGACAGGTACATAAAAATCTAAACAAATAAAAAAGGAAGGCAATAACTACAGGAAAAACACAAAAGGGTAATCTACTTGGTTTAATGACTAAGGTTTATAGTCGTAACACTAAAACACTAAATATTAGTTTAATCAAAATTATAATTATGTTGGAAGCAGAGGATGGATAAGTCAAAGTGGTAGTATAAGAAAGTCAAGTTCTCACCTGCTGTAAAAAGTACAGGTTAGTTTTAAAATGGATAAACATATAAAGAGTAATATAATTATTTTTATTTCAGAATTGGAGGTAAATACTGGAAGAAATAGTTAAAGATATATAAAAGTTGATCGATTCTAGGAATTTGTTAGCAGGGATGGGGAGGAGTTAAAAAGGGGCCTGCCATTTTTTGCTATGAGCCTTGCAGAATTGACTATTAAATTCTATGTATGTACTAGTTAAATATAAAATAGGAAAAATTTTTAAAAGACTGAATGGGAAGCAAGGAAATAGAGGCACAAGCGATAGCTTGGTGTGTCTCAAACTTTAATGTACATATAAATTACCCAAGGATCTTATTCAAATGCACCTACTGCCTCAGTAGATCTGGAGTGGGATCTGAGATTCTACATTTCTTTCAAGCTCCCAGATGATGTCAAGGCTGCTGATCCACAAACCATAACTTTGAGTAACAAAGATGTATACTGTTCTTTGTCTTAGGGAGACAGAAAGAGAAGTAATTAGATGAATACCAAGGATAAAAGTGGGGTTTTAATTGTGAGAGGTTACCCTCTTTCCACTCTATATTTTCTGCCTGAAAATGTATGCATGCTTTAAGTTTTTTCTGTGAAACTTTCCTGAAATTTCTCCCTCTCACTCCCACCACCAGCCCTAAGCAAATTAATTATTTCCCAGCTTGGGAGCTCCCAGAAAAATCTATAAGAGCACTTGTCTCATTGTATTGTTATATTTGTTATCTTGTCTGCTTCTCCCAGTAATTGTGGGAACATAAATCCTGGTTTCTTTTCCTAGACTGGTGTAATCCTTGAATTTAGCATAAATATTTGAAATATCGAAATTTAAATAAATGCTTAGGAGAAACAAATCATTAATGAGTGAACATAGTAACAAATTGTAGTCACTAGAAGTGTTTGGAAGACAGGTACATGCTCATTGGTGATATTATAGAAGGAATTTTAGGTGGCAAAAAGTAGATGACCATATAAATCCCCTCCTAAGAGCCTATGATTCTATACCCTGGAAATAATAATAATAACATTGCCGCGGGATATTTGTTATCATGTTTTCATGCTTTCAGTAATTTATTTTGAGGAATTTTTAAGCTTTTTTTTTTTTTTTTTTTTTTTTTTTTTGAGACGGAGTTTCACTCTTATTGCCCAGGCAGAGTGCAGTGGTATGATCTTGGCTTACTGAAACCTCTGCCTCCCAGGTTCAAGTGATTCTCCTGCTTCAGCCTCCTGAGTAGCTGGGATTACAGGTGCCTGCCACCACACCTAGCTAATTTTTTGTATTTTTAGTAGCATGGGGTTCCACCATGTTGGCCAGGCTGGTCTCGAACTCCTTACCTCAGGTAGTCCACTTGCCTCAACCTCCCAAAGAGCTGGGATTATAGGCATGAGCCACCACACCCGGCTGAATTTTTAAGCTTTCAATACACCTGGTTACAGCCGATTCCCTAAGTACTGAGAAAAAAAAGAATGTAGAAGTAGGCTTAGGAAACTATACAAGGTTTTAGCCATCAAAGTTACTCTGGCAAGTTTCAGATCCCATAAACAAAACTGACCTCAACTTGGCAGCCCCTGCACCCTAAATTATGGGGCTGAAAAGGCCAACACTCATTCTAATTAGGATGATAACCAGCTGTTAGAAATGAGCAACTGAGCCTAGAGAGGGTACACTGCCAGCCCAATTTTTAAATAGCAGGAAGTTAATTAAAATAATAAGAAAAGAGCGATAAGACACTGATATATTGTTCCAGCTAGTCCTGGGAGGTAGAAAGTGCTGGCCTCGGATGGATGTATCATTCCACATTTTGGGTTTAAGGTTACAAACATCTGCAAATGTGGGAGTAAATGATAATGATTAGAAAAGAAATTAGGAAAAAATAAAGCATTGGAAGAGAAAGGAGCTGGGGCAGCCAATGATCTGTCATCTGCCAAAATTTAGACTTCAATTTGTATTTCAAGGTCTGGAAGGGAGCTTTTAGATCTGTTATTAGTGAGTGGATACTATTCCGGGATGCACATTAAAATCACCTAGATGCTTTTAAATAACTACTGATACTCAAGTACCAAAACAAGGAATTCTGATGTACCAGGTCTGGACTGGGGTCTAGGTCTCAGGTTATTAATTTGCCCAAGATCACCCAGCTTTTAGTTAGTTGCAGACTAGTGATGATCATTGTTGGTATCCGGGTCTACTGACTCCCAATTAACACATGCTTTCTTCTACCCTCTACAGTGACCACTCCCTGATATGCTGCAGATGCAATTGAGTAGCAGCTTCATTCCACATTTCTCCAACATCTTTCATGGTGAGGTCAAGAGCATATTCAAAACCATGTGTGGCTCAGTCCAACTGGAGAGACCAAGTCAAAGACCCTCATTTCCATAAGGTAGAATCTTGTCCATACCTCTTCACTCACATCACAGACCAATCTTGCAGAAGCCAGGAGGTTCTGAGTAAGGTCTGCATAAAGAAATAATACCATAGTTTCCAATTGGCCAGTTTCATTCTCTAACCAAACAGCTGCTGCCTGCTTACTGAGTGTGCATGCCCACACACACTCACACTGACTGTAACTCACCGTCAGCTGTAACCAGAGAGTTCTCTCAAGCCATCTGCAGCTGGGCAAAAACCTAGAATGATTAAGTCATTGATATAACACCACTTTCCTGAAAATGGCAATACTTAAATACATCTAATCCTGATCAATACCTTGATATTCTATATCATACATTTAAAAGTCAAGTTGCCTAATTTTTTAAATATATTCCAAATGAACAAAAACACATAACTCCAAATCACCATGTTACCACCACCATGACATGGAACCTTCCTGTCCACTCCAGAAGGCAGTTTTGTGCCCTCCTGGGCACCTGTGTCACAGCCTAGAGACACTTAGGTGTCCACCGGGACAGTCCCAGGGCTCAGCTGTGTTGTTTCCATGTCTCAGTGATTACTTTTCTTTGTTGCCTGATGTCTCAACATTTTGAAAACTGCTGTTTCACATATTTTGTCTGGTTTTCTAGTTGCTTCAGACAGGAGTTAACTACAGTCCTTATTACTTTGTCTTTCCTGAAAGCAGAAGACTTTTAACTAAAGAAGGGTAGATATTAAATGTATCATCTTTAGAATTTGATGAGAAAGTAAAATTGCTTCCTCACTGTCTTCACCGGATTCACAGGGGGAAATGATTCAGAGGCTTTTGCCTTTACCTCCTAGAGCATGTTCTTGCAACTGTTGGGCTAGTCTTATCTGGCCAAACTCTGTTACTAACAGAATGTCTAGTTATTTTGCAGGCACAGAGTGAAGAAGTGGCAAGTTACACGGCCAGAGCATGCACAGAAGAAAACTTCGACCTCAAATAATACCTAGAACCAAAGTCCCTACCGCAGAACTAAAAGATTGGGACATGGCTGGAACTCAAGCGCCTAAACACTTTCAAAAGTGAGCTGTTCGTTTTCTAGGAATGTTCACTGATAAGACCCTTCCCCTTGCCTTACCATAAATAGTCTTACTTAAAGTTCTTCCAGTAATCAAAACCTGCCCTGCCAGTGCTTCTGCATACCAATCTACCCTCCTTAACTGATAAAACTTGCCCCAAATCCCAGATTAGAGAGACAGATTTGAGTTATCCTCCTGTCTTCTTATAGGTGGACCTCACAACAAATCTTTTCTTTCCTCAAAAACTGGTGCCATATCATTGGCTTCTATGTGCATCAGACAGCAAGCCCATTGCTCAATAACATTCTGACTACTAAATTTCCTCAGTTCTAAGCTGTCAATCGCAAGACACATTTTTCATCTAAAAGTCATTTTAGAGGGTTTGGTGAGAAACCCAGCACACTGAATGTACATCAAATTGTAAGGTGCATCTTTATTTCAGAGCTATTAGCTTATTAACAACTACTCATCTTAAAATTGAAGAAATGTGATTTCCTTTAACTTTAAATTTTTGTCACCTATAACAAAACTTCCCTTGTTGCAAATAAACCTGTAGAAGGGATAGTGTTACTGATATGGCAAACAGACATGCCACAACTCTAAGATCCCAAACCTTCTAAATGGTGATCAGATCGGTATGAGTACTTCAGTCATGTTGTGGATAAGAGAAACTTCTGTGGACCTTTCTAAGATCCCTATCTGATTCTCTATCAGTCATGGTGTGGACAAGAGAAACTTATGTGGACCTTACTAAGATCCCTATCTATTCTCTATTTATAAAGCATTCTTTGAGTGAAAAAAATTGTTTCCAGGCATAGAGAAAATAACCTTCTTTCCTGATCCTCTAGAACTCTCTTGGTTACTTTGGTGACAGTGTCTGGAGTATATGAAAGAAGGGAATTCATGATACAGAGAGGATTTCACTCCCATCTGTTAGATTGGTGGTTCTCCAGTGCATCAGAATTACCTGGAGGGGATGTTATCCCACACATTTTGGACCCCACTCCAGAGTTCCAGATGTGGTTAAGGCAGAGATGGGACCCCAGTATTTGCATTTCTAACAAGTTTCCAGGTGATGCTAAAGCAGCCAGTCCTGGAACTACACTTTGAGAATCACTGCTGTGGAGGCTTATTGGCCACAGGCCACATGGTTTGCAAGAGGATAGAACTCCCTGTCTTGGGAACATCCCTCTTTTAGATTTGGTGATAAGCATAGGTTGACCTTTGTATGGATAAGGCATTTATAAGTCAGATGTTTCCATCCTTAAGGACCCATGATTACCTATCCTACAGTTTTAACACAGTTTACCTATTTGCTTGCTTTGTTGTTGTTGTTGTTGTTGTTGTTGTTGTTTTTAAAGAATGAGTTTAAGATGATTGTCTTCCATTACTAAACTTCAGAGGAAAAAAGTATAGGTTGCCTTTATCCAAGGGAAGAGAGGATGCTTAACCAATTATTTCTTCTAATCGCTTTTCTTTTTATTATCTTGTCATTCAATAATCAATAGCCAGTGAAGAAAAATGAAAATTGTTGACTCCTGGAAGTCACGAGTATTTTTATTATTACATACTGTTCATGACAGCTTTTAAAACAAATCTCATACAGTAACAAATAATCCTACTAGCTGTGTATAACCCCTAAATTGTAGGAAGAAATAGGCAACCGCAGGAGATTCGGAACCCACACATTTCCCTCACCTCCTCTCCACAGGGCTTTGCCTTCCAGTGTCTACTTGGCCTTCCAGTGTCAGACAGCTTCTTGCACATGATCCATCCAGCTGAGGACACAGATGTCAAAAAAAAAAAACCCATAAATACAGAATTCAAGAAAATTTTACCAATATGTTATATTTGCTGTGGTTGCTTTACAGATTTTTAAAAATTATTGGTCCAGTAACAGGTCTGAAATTTAAGCCTTCTCCTGGTTTTAAAGCATTTTTTAGGTAAGTAGTTTTCATACTTTGATGTATATCAGAATCACCTGGGTGGTGGATCTGGAAATGTGTATTTTTAAAGTTGGTGTTTTTATTAATAGACTTTATTTTTTAGAACAGTTTTAGAGTTACAAAAAATTAAGGCAATAATACAGAAGTTTCTCAACACACACACATAGAGTTTCACCTATTAACATCTTACATTAGTATGGTACCTTTGTTGCAATTAAGGAACCAATGTTAATATATTATTATTAACAAAAGGCAATAGTTTACTTCAATTTCCTTAGATTTTACCTAATACCTTTGTTCTGTTCTAGAATCCAATTCAGGATCCCATATTGTGTGTTTAGTTATTATGTCTCCTTATGCTGCTCTTGGCTGTGACCATTTCTCAGACTTCCCTTGTTTTTGGTGATCTTGACAGTTTTAAGGAGTACTGTAATATTCAAGTGTTTTGTAGGATTGCCCTATATTGGAATTTGTCTGATGTTTTAGTCTCAGGTTATGAGTTTGGGGAAGGAGGATCACAGAGGTAAAGAACCACTGTCATCATAGTCTATAAAGGGTACATGTTGTCACATGACTTATGGGTGTGGTTGACCTTGAGCATTTGGCTTCAGTAGTATTAGACAGATTTCTATGTCATAACGTTACTCTTTCATTTCCCCTTTCCATAACGTATTCAATGGAAGGAAGTCACTATATGCAGCCCACACCTAAGGAATGGGGAGTTATGCTCCCCCTCCATTAGGATGTAGTCTACATAATTTATTTGGAGTTTTCCTGCATGGGAGATTTATCTCCTCTCTATCATTTATTAATTTATTCAATAATTTATTTATGTCAGTATGGACTCATACATATTTATTTTATACTTTCAGTTATACTCTAAAGTGACTTTATTTATGTTGTTTCTCAAAATATGCTAGCTTTGGCCAGTGGGAGCTCTTTCAGTTAGCTCATGTACACTTTTGATGTACCCCATCTGTGTGTGTGTGTGTGTGTGTGTGTGTGTTGAGTATTTACTTACCTTCTGGCACTACAAAATGCTCTAGAGTCATTTCATATAGTCACTGCCCCAGTCCTAGAATCAACCATTTCTCCAAATAGCCCTGGTGACTTTTATTGAAGAATAGTATAAGAAACCAAGATTTGAGTGCTTGGTGTGCTCCTTACTACTGGATGTCATTTCTTTTACACCCTGTCAGCTCACAGAGCAAAGAAATACATGTGCATATAAGAAGCTGTGTGTGTAAATATACAGCTTGGAAACACCTGTATCTACTTTAAGTTAAACATGAGTTCTTACTGATGTCACCAACTCTACTCCATTATCACATGGACCATTCTCTCACTTAACTATCATCTCCCACTCAAACAGTAAGAAACCTGGCTCCCACTATCTGCAAATTCTTTTACAAAAAATTAATTGTTCAATTCCAGCAGACATGTATAGCAGTATCAGAATTGTTAATACTTACTTCCATGAGAAACAAGTTTTTAAAATAAAATACACTACTTAATGTGCCTTTAGCCTTATACATACCATTCATTTCCAAAGTTACCTATGTCAGTGCCTTTTCTCCCTTCAGGGAATAAAATATTATTATTATATATAATTATAATAAAAATATTATTATATAATTACAATAAAAATATTGTTAGAGGGGAGGAGCCAAGATGGCCGAATAGGAACAGCTCCAGTCTATAGCTCCCAGCGCGAGCGACGCAGAAGACGGGTGATTTCTGCATTTCCATCTGAGGTACCGTGTTCATCTCACTAGGGAGTGCCAGACAGTGGGCGCAGGTCAGTGGGTGAGTGCACCGTGTGCCAGCCGAAGCAGGGGCGAGGCATTGCCTCACTCGGGAAGCGCAAGGGGTCAGGGAGTTCCCTTTCCAGGGGTGACAGACGGCACCTGGAAAATCGGGCCACTCCCACCCGAATACTGTGCTTTTCCGACGGGCTTAGGAAACGGTGCCCCAGGAGATTATAGCCTGCACCTGGCTCAGAGGGTCCTACACCCACGGAGTCTCACTGATTGGGCTAGCACAGCAGTCTGAGTTCAAACAGCAAGTCGGCAACGAGGCTGGGGGAGGGGCGCCCGCCATTGCCCAGGCTCGCTTAGGTAAACAAAGCAGCCGGGAAGCTTGAACTGGGTGGAGCCCACCACAGCTCAAGGAGGCCTGCCTGCCTCTGTAGGCTCCACCTCTGGGGGCAGGGCACAGACAAACAAAAAGACAGCAGTAACCTCTGCAGACTTAAATGTCCCTGTCTGACAGCTTTGAGGAGAGCAGTGGTTCTCCCAGCACGCAGCTGGAGATCTGAGAACGGGCTGACTGCCTCCTCAAGTGGGTCTCTGACCCCTGACCCCCGAGCAGCCTAACTGGGAGGCACTCCCCAGCAGGGGCAGACTGACACCTCACACGGCCGGCCAGGTACTCCAACAGACCTGCAGCTGAGGGTCCTGTCTGTTAGAAGGAAAACTAACAGAAAGGACATCCACACCAAAAACCCATCTGTACATCACCATCATCAAAGACCAAAAGTAGATAAAACCACAAAGATGGGGAAAAAACAGAGCAGAAAAACTGGAAACTCTAAAAAGCAGAGTACCTCTCCTCCTCCAAAGGAACGCAGTTCCTCACCAGCAACGGAACAAAGCTGGACGGAGAATGACTTTGACGAGCTGAGAGAAGAAGACTTCAGACGATCAAATTACTCCGAGCTACGGGAGGATATTCAAACCAAAGGCAAAGAAGTTGAAAACTTTGAAAAAAATTTAGAAGAATGTATAACTAGAATAACCAATACAGAGAAGTGCTTAAAGGAGCTGATGGAGCTGAAAACCAAAGCTCGAGAACTACGTGAAGAATGCAGAAGCCTCAGGAGCCAATGCGATCAAATGGAAGAAAGGGTATCAGCCCTGGAAGATGAAATGAATGAAATGAAGCGAGAAGGGAAGTTTAGAGAAAAAAGAATAAAAAGAAACGAGCAAAGCCTCCAAGAAATGTGGGACTATGTGAAAAGACCAAATCTACGTCTGATTGGTGTACCTGAAAGTGACGGGGAGAATGGAAACAAGTTGGAAAACACTCTGCAGGATATTATCCAGGAGAACTTCCCCAATCTAGCAAGGCAGGCCAACATTCAGATTCAGGAAATACAGAGAACGCCACAAAGATACTCCTCGAGAAGAGCAACTCCAAGACACATAATTGTCAGATTCACCAAAGTTGAAATGAAGGAAAAAATGTTAAGGGCAACCAGAGAGAAAGGTCGGGTTACCATCAAAGGGAAGCCCATCAGACTAACAGCGGATCTCTCAGCAGAAACCCTACAAGCCAGAAGAGAGTGGGGGCCAATAGTCAACATTCTTAAAGAAAAGAATTTTCAACCCAGAATTTCATATCCTGCCAAACTAAGCTTCATAAGTGAAGGAGAAATAAAATACTTTACAGACAAGCAAATGCTGAGAGATTTTGTCACCACCAGGCCTGCCCTAAAAGAGCTCCTGAAGGAAGCGCTAAACATGGAAAGGCACAACCAGTACCAGCCACTGCAAAATCATACCGAAATGTAAAGACCATCGAGACTAGGAAGAGACTGCATCAACTAACGAGCAAAATAACCAGCTAACATCATAACGACAGGATCAGATTCACACATAACAATATTAACTTTAAATGTAAATGGACTAAATGCTCCAATTAAAAGACACAGACTGGCAAATTGGATAAAGACTCAAGACCCATCAGTGTGTTGTATTCAGGAAACCCATCTCATGTGCAGAGACACACATAGGCTCAAAATAAAAGGATGGAGGAAGATCTACCAAGCAAATGGAAAACAAAAAAAGGCAGGGGTTGCAATCCTAGTCTCTGATAAAACAGACTTTAAACCAACAAAGATCAAAAGAGACAAAGAAGGCCATTACATAATGGTAAAGGGATTAATTCAACAAGAAGAGTTAACTATCCTAAATATATATGCACCCAATACAGGAGCACCCAGATTCATAAAGCAAGTCCTGAGTGACCTACAAAGAGACTTAGACTCCCACACATTAATAATGGGAGACTTTAACACCCCACTGTCAACATTAGACAGATCAACGAAACAGAAAATCAACAAGGATACCCAGGAATTGAACTCAGCTCTGCACCAAGCAGACCTAATAGACATCTACAGAACTCTCCACCCCAAATCAACAGAATATACATTTTTTTCAGCACCACACCACACCTATTCCAAAATTGACCATATACTTGGAAGTAAAGCTCTCCTCAATAAATGTAAAAGAACAGAAATTATAACAAACTATCTCTCAGATCACAGTGCAATCAAGCTAGAACTCAGGATTAAGAATCTCACTCAAAACCGCTCAACTACGTGGAAACTGAACAACCTGCTCCTGAATGACTACTGGGTACATAACGAAATGAAGGCAGAAATAAAGATGTTCTTTGAAACCAACGAGAACCAAGACATAACATACCAGAATCTCTGGGATGCATTCAAAGCAGTGTGTAGAGGGAAATTTATAGCACTAAATGCCCATAAGAGAAAGCAGGAAAGATCCAAAATTGACACCCTAACATCACAATTAAAAGAACTAGAAAAGCAAGAGCAAACACATTCAAAAGCTAGCAGAAGGCAAGAAATAACTAAAATCAGAGCAGAACTGAAGGAAATGGAGACACAAAAAACTCTTCAAAAAATAAATGAATCCAGGAGCTGGTTTTTTGAAAGGATCAACAAAATTGATAGACCGCTAGCAAGATTAATAAAGAAAAAAAGAGAGAAGAATCAAATAGATGCAATAAAAAATGATAAAGGGGATATCACCACCGATCCCACAGAAATACAAACTACCATCAGAGAATATTACAAACACCTCTACGCAAATAAACTAGAAAATCTAGAAGAAATGGATAAATTCCTCAACACATACACCCTCCCAAGACTAAAACAGGAAGAAGTTGAATCTCTGAATAGACCAATAACAGGAGCTGAAATTGTGGCAATAATCAATAGCTTACCAACCAAAAAAAGTCCAGGACCAGATGAGTTCACAGCTGAATTCTACCAGAGGTACAAGGAGGAGCTGGTACCATTCCTTCTGAACTATTCCAATCAATAGAAAAAGAGGGAATCCTCCCTAACTCATTTTATGAGGCCAGCATCATCCTGATACCAAAGCCTGGCAGAGACACAACAAAAAAAGAGAATTTTAGACCAATATCCTTGATGAACATTGATGCAAAAATCCTCAATAAAATACTGGCAAACCGAATCCAGCAGCACATCAAAAACCTTATCCACCATGATCAAGTGGGCTTCATCCCTGGGATGCAAGGCTGGTTCAATATACGCAAATCAATAAATGTAATCCAGCATATAAACAGAACCAAAGTCAAAAACCACATGATTATCTCAATAGATGCAGAAAAGGCCTTTGACAAAATTCAACAACCCTTCATGCTAAAAACTCTCAATAAATTAGGTATTGATGGGTCGTATCTCAAAATAATAAGAGCTATTTATGACAAAACCACAGCCAATATCATACTGAATGGGCAAAAACTGGAAGCATTCCCTTTGAAAACTGGCACAAGACAGGGATGACCTCTCTCACCACTTCTATTCAACATAGTGTTGGAAGTTCTGGCCAGGGCAATTAGGCAAGAGAAGGAAATCAAGGGTATTCAATTAGGAAAAGAGGAAGTCAAATTGTCCCTGTTTGCAGATGACATGATAGTATATCTAGAAAACCCCATTGTCTCAGCCCAAAATCTCCTTAAGCTGATGAGCAACTTCAGCAAAGTCTCAGGATACAAAATCAATGTACAAAAATCACAAGCCTTCTTATACATCAATAACAGACAAACAGAGAGCCAAATCATGAGTGAACTCCCATTCACAATTGCTTCAAAGAGAATAAAATACCTAGGAATCCAACTTACAAGGGATGTGAAAGACCTCTTCAAGGAGAACTACAAACCACTGCTCAAGGAAATAAAAGAGGATACAAACAAATGGAAGAACATTCCATGCTCATGGGTAGGAAGAATCAATATCATGAAAATGGCCATCCTTCCCAAGGTAATTTACAGATTCAATGCCATCCCCATCAAGCTACCAATGACTTTCTTCACAGAATTGGAAAAAACTACTTTAAAGTTCATATGGAACCAAAAAAGAGCCCGCATCGCCAAGTCAATCCTAAGCCAAAAGAACAAAGCTGGAGGCATCACACTACCTGACTTCAAACTATACCACAAGGCTACAGTAACCAAAACAGCATGGTACTGGTACCAAAACAGAGATATAGATCAATGGAACAGAAGAGAGCCGTCAGAAATAATGCCACATATCTACAACTATCTGATCTTTGACAAACCTGACAAAAACAAGAAATGGGGAAAGGATTCCTTATTTAATAAATGGTGCTGGGAAAACTGGCTAGCCATATGTAGAAAGCTGAAACTGGATCCCTTCCTTACACCTTATACAAAAAT
The DNA here is from genome assembly GCF_028885625.2 of Pongo pygmaeus. Lineage (NCBI taxonomy): Eukaryota > Metazoa > Chordata > Mammalia > Primates > Hominidae > Pongo > Pongo pygmaeus. The sequence continues at coordinate 121,594,377 of NC_072373.2, read as the reverse complement.
CAATTCAAGATGGATTAAAGACTTAAACGTTAGACCTAAAACCATAAAAACCCTAGAAGAAAACCTAGGCAATACCATTCAGGACATAGGCATGGGCAAGGACTTCATGTCTAAAACACCAAAAGCAATGGCAACAAAAGCCAAAATTGACAAATGGGATCTAATTAAACTAAAGAGCTTCTGCATAGCAAAGGAAACTACCATCAGAGTGAACAGGCAACCTACAAAATGGGAGAAAATTTTCGCAACCTACTCATCTGACAAAGGGCTAATATCCAGAATCTACAATGAACTCCAACAAATTTACAAGAAAAAAACAACCCCATCAAAAAGTGGGCAAAGGACATGAACAGACACTTCTCAAAAGAAGACATTTATGCAGCCAAAAAAACACATGAAAAAATGCTCACCATCACTGGCCATCAGAGAAATGCAAATCCAAACCACAATGAGATACCATCTCACACCAGTTAGAATGGCAATCATTAAAAAGTCAGGAAACAACAGGTGCTGGAGAGGATGTGGAGAAATAGGAACACTTTTACACTGTTGGTGGGACTGTAAACTAGTTCAACCCTTGTGGAAGTCAGTGTGGCGATTCCTCAGGGATCTAGAACTAGAAATTCCATTTGACCCAGCCATCCCATTACTGGGTATATACCCAAAGGACTATAAATCATGCTGCTATAAAGACACATGCACACGTATGTTTATTGCGGCATTATTCACAATAGCAAAGACTTGGAACCAACCCAAATGTCCAACAATGATATACTGGATTAAGAAAATGTGGCACATATACACCATGGAATACTATGCAGCCATAAAAAATGATGAGTTCACGTCCTTTGTAGGGACATGGATGAAACTGGAAATCATCATTCTCAGTAAACTATCGCAAGAACAAAAAACCAAACACCGCATATTCTCACTCATAGGTGGGAATTGAACAATGAGAACACATGGACACAGGAAGGGGAACATCACACTTCGGGGACTGTTGTGGGGTGGGGGGAGGGGGGAGGGATAGCATTAGGAGATATACCTAATGCTAGATGACGAGTTGGTGGGTGCAGTGCACCAGCATGGCACATGTATACATATGTAACTTACCTGCACGTTGCGCACATATACCATAGAGCCTAAAGTATAATAATAATAATAATAAAAAGAAAAAAAAAAGTTCAAAAAATAAAAAAAAAACTTTATATATTTAAAAAAATTGTTATATATAATTATAATAAAAATATTATTATATATAATAATATATTATTATATATAATTATAATAAAAATATTATTATATATAATTATAATAAAATATTATTATTATATATAATTATAATAAAAATATTATTATTATATATAATTATAATAAAAATATTATATATAATTATAATAAAAATATTATTATATATAATTATAATAAAAATATTATTATTATATATAATTATAATAAAAATATTATTATATATAATTGTAAGAAAATATTATTATATATAATTGTAATAAAAATATATATAACTATAATAAAAATATTATTATTATATATATAATTATAATAAAAAATTATTATTGTTTGTTTTTTGAGATGGAGTCTCACTCTGTCTCCCAGGCTGGAGTGCAGTGGCACAGTCTCGTCTCACTGCAACCTTCGCCACCTGGGTTCAAGCAATTCTCCTGCCTCAGCCTCCCAAGTAGCTGGGATTGCAGGCGGCTGCCACCACGCCCAGCTAATTTTTGTAGTTTTAGTAGACACGGGTTTCATCACATTGGCCAGGCTGGTCTTGAAGTTCTGACCTCAGGTGATCCACCTGCCTAGTTCTCTCAAAGTGCTGGAAGTGAGGGCATTTTATACATTTATAATACAATTAGATTATCTTGTCACAGTCTGCATTTTCTCCTGGGATCCCTGACCTCCTAAATTATTTATTAAATTTGCATACATTAAGGCTTATTCTTTATGTTGTAAAGTCATATGGGTTTTGACAAATGCATAATATCATGTATACATTGTCACAGTATCATACAAGATAGTTTTACTGCCCTAAAACATCCTGAACTTCATGTATTCATGCTTTCTCCCACCCCAAGTCCCTGACAAACCACTGATCTTTTTATTGTCTATATAGATTTGTCCTTTCCAGAATGTCATACAGCTGGAATGAGAAAGTAGCCTTTTTAGACTGGCATCTTTCACTTACCTGTATGCATTTAAGGTTCCTCCATGTCCTTTTGTAGTTTGATAGCTAATTTCTTTTTATTGCTAAATGATATTCCATTGTATGGATCTACCACAGTTTGGTTACCCATCCATCTATTAAAGGACAAAAGGACATCTTTATTATTTCTAGGTTTTTACAATTATAAGTAAAGCTGCTATAAACATCTGCGTGCAGGTTTGTGAACATAAGCTTTCAACTCAATTGAGTAAATACCCAGGAGTATGATTGCTGAATAGTATGATAAGATTATGTTTAGCTTTGTAAGAAACTGCCTGTCTTCCAAAGCGGCTGCACCATTTTGCATTCCCACTAGCAATGAATAAGAGTTTCTGTTGCTCTGCATCCTCACAAGCATTTAGTGTTATTGGGTTTGTTTTTTAAAAGATATTAGTCGCTCTAACATACGTGTAGTGATATACCATTGTTTTAATTTGCAATTCCCTAATGATGCATGATGTTAGAGCATCTTTTTGTGTACTTCTTTGCATATATCCACTTTTGTAGTGTCTGGAAATTTGTATTTTTTAACAATTCTTCTGAATGATTCTGATGAAGACCAAAATTAAAGAGCTATTATTCCAGACTCATCATTTGCCACTCACCTCAACTTAGCCACTTGCCTCCAATTATAGCATCTTAGATACCAATAGGGACTCTTTCCCCTTTACCTCACTTCACAGTGAAACATTTTGGTCTTTAAATTTTCACCACTTATAATGAGCAATCTATTTGAATAGGAGGGTGATCTATTCCCAAAAGCCTAAGAGGGAGGTAAACATGAGGATGCCTATATCTGAAGATGGGCTAAAGTTTATACTTGCAGCTTATGGACTCACTAATTTTTACAATTTGATGAATTCTTACTGAAGTTTGATTCTATGGGCCATGGTCATCTGGCCCACCTATCCAGGATCTCTCCATGTGAGGATAGCGGGTGCCATAGCTTTTGATTCACAATTCAGAACACATGATTTTTCTATGAAATTATAGATCTTTAATAAATGAGAATGTTTAAGTTCATTTGTAAACAGCATAGCACACAATTTAGAATAAGGCTTAAAACTCGAGTCGAAAACAGGTAGTTTCACTATAAACATCAATCGTTGGACATTGACCACTGAATCCAATGCTGTTTCTCTTTTTTCTTCTAAGAAGAAACTTTCTATTTTCCTTCATGCTTCAGATGTTTGAAATCTCAGGGCCTGCGCAACCCACAACTTCCTGGAGACATCACTTCCTACACCGTTCTCAGGAGCTTCAGAGCATTTTATTGTTTTCACAAAGAAGGAGTCCTTTACCTTCTTAACTGTCCTGATCACACAACCTGGTGCTCTTATATGTACCCAGGTCCTTCTGGAGGGTATTAGTAATTCTGTTTGCCTCATGTTCCCTGTTTACACTCTTTGAAAGTTCAGAACAGACAATCTTCATCATCATTATCACCTGGTTATACTATGTATACCTAAACATCTGCAGGTATCATTAACTGCCTTTTTCCTGCCCCCGAAAAAGACAGGGTTTGTATCCTTGGCAATCAAGTTCCTACTCTCTCAGTTACCATCTCCCATGTTTAGCAGCTCTGGGGAGCTGTGATAATTTTCACATTAATTCCTTAAAATCACCTAGTAATTAGCCCTCCCCTAAAACCACCTCTGGGTTGTTGTTTTTATTCCAGGTTTTGACCAGTAATTCCTAAAAAAAACTGCTTTTAACCTCTCCAAAATTTTAAATAGGTTTACAATAGAAACATTCTATGGGTTATAATGTAGTTTCTTCACAAGGTCTTAAAGAATCCAGCAAAGGAAAGCAAGGTTATACCTACTGCCTTTCCCTAAGGAAGATAACCCATCTTCTTTCTTTTTTGTCATCGGCCTTGGTTTATGTGGAAATCCATTTGAATGGGGACTATATTTGTCTATATGCTCTGTATTATGTATTCAGTTTGGGCTCACTGTGAGAGATGTATATATACCTGTCAGATTATGACAATTGGTTATTCTTGGCTGCAATGCTGACTTAAGTGATGACCTTCCTCAAGTCTCATAGATTTCTCATCTTGTAAAAATACTAGCCTACTTAAATAGAAACACTGTGAGGATTAACTAATAGGTTGTTCTGAAAATGTCAAGGTCTATAAACATTATTATTAATGAGTTAAGTTATAAATATACATGTTGAAGTAAGCAAGCCCTTGATTTTAAACTCCAAAAGAATGCTAGTTTGAGTAGTTTAATGTTGTTACTCCAGTATAACACTAGATTTTTAAAAATCTAAGACTACATTTTGCCCAAGACTAGGCCAATACACATCAAATTGGTTTTTTGTTGTTTTGTTTTAATTACCTTTAATATTCACATTAAAGAATTTTCTAGAATCCAAGACTAGGCAATCTTAAAGATCATCATACTTTTACCCAGAGTGGGGTTATAATTTTATAACCACTTAAAAATCTGGTCATTCAACCTCCCATTAAACTCTAGAATAGCATTCTACTTCATATGAAGACCCTATCAAGTGTGTAGTGAAAACTAATTGTTAGAAATGTCTTTCTGTAAACTGAGATGAATTCCATTGAATTCCTAATCTTTGGTCTGTGTTCTGGAGCTGAATCTTATCACTCTTCTCCATGACAGCCTTTTAACTATTTGATGACAGTCGTCAGAGCCACACGAGTGTTTTTTTTTTTCTCACAGCCCCCAGGTCCTTTTTTCATCCTTAATGTGACATGGTTTCCTGAACTTAGCCATCATCCTGTTTGCCCTCTCAAGACAGGCTGCAATTTCTCATAGTACCTTTCAAGCATGGTGCGGAGGACTGATGACAGAACTCTAGAAGTAGCCTCCGAGTGGGAGCTAACACTGGGGCCCGCCTCCCTTCCTGTCCCCCTCCCACCTGCATAGGAGCCCAGCTGCAGGCAATGATAAGATGCTCTGCTTCTGGGCCCCACTTCATTTCCTGCCTTCCAGCCAAGGGCTTCAACTGCAGACAATCAGAACTGTTCAGATCCTGGGGCCCCACTGTACATCCTGCCCCCTGAATCCCTGGGTGCCAAAGGTAGGTGCCAGTCAGCATCCACCCCCTCACCCCCAGCAACTGGAGGCCCATGTCAGCTTCAGCATAAAAATCTCCTTATGCCCAAGGGCTCCTTGTTCACCAGTAGTTCACCATCCTGACTGCACATTAGAAATCCCTGGGGGTCTTTTAAAAATATTAATACTGCTATACTTCCCACAGATTCTGATAGAATTGGGCTGCTATAGGACCCAGGCATGATACTTTTGAAAAGCTCCTGGGGAGTTGTAACAGACAGTCAGGGTTAAAATCCAGTGAGGAAAACTGGATTCCTCCTGAGGCTATGAAAATGTTTATCTCCCCTGACCGACTTATCACCGAGTCAGTGGTGATTCCTCAGTCATCCAGGTCATTACTGTAGGCACTTAATATCAACTGTTGAATGAATAAGTAGCCTCATGTTCCTTTGAGACCCACACTCTCTGGGAATGATAAGCTCTCTGCTTCTTCAACCTCATCATTTGACAATCTCTTGTCAATTCTCTCATATTCGTCATGAACTTTGGCTTGCCATCTTTCTCCTCCATCTTTTCATCACCTGCTTGGGGACCAGCACCCACACAGACTGTGTTTCCACATTCTGGCCTCAACTTCCTTGATCTCGGCTCCAGTGACCTTCATCGCCACCCCACCACAGACACCTACACCCAAGACCACACTCACACTTTGTCATCATTCAGAACATCTTCCCCTCTGAAATATTAAATCCCACTGTTCCATTCTAACCATTCTCTGTCAAGCTCTCACTCTTCTTTTTACTCCATCTCAATCATTCTTTTTTACCCCCTGGCCAAGTTTTAGGAAAGAGTGCTTTTCACTTTTTCCAATGCTTTCATTCTTTCCAGTGCTTTCCAATGCCCATTTTGCTATCTCCCACCTACTGCTCAACTCATTTCACTCTGTCTTCTCACCTCAACTTGTCACCAAAACTCCTTCTTCCAGGGATACTTCTAAGTCTTCATTTACTGGCATGCTTTACAGCATTTAGTGTTCAATATAGTCACTCTTTCTCTCTTGAAACCATGTCCTCACCCAGTTCCTGGAGCCACACTCTCCTGGCTCACCTATCATCACCTATCTCACTTATCATTACTTTTCAGTGTCCTCTGCAGGCTTCTCTTCTTCCACCAGACTCCTAAATGTTGCTGGTCCCTAAGGCTCCAGTGTGGTCGCATAATGACATTTAAATTTTTAAAAATCATGCCCATAGCTTCAAATACTGCTTTTAACAGGCAACTCCCCCAAATAAATATCTAGCCCAGACCCCTTTCCTGATGTATGAATTGAATTTCAGTTCATTACATATCTCCGAAAGAATATCCCACAATTCTTCTCAAATCCAGTATATTCAAAACTGAACTCATCATCTTCTCTCATAGGAATTCTAAATCCAAAAGGGACTGCAAATTCTACCTGGTTCAATTTTTATCCTACAGCTTCAAGAACTCTCTAAGAAAACAAGCATTGCTGCCCAAGAGCTACCTAGCTACCTTGTGGTTCATTTAACTCAATATCTTCCTGATGAGACTTTTTGGATTAATCTCTCTCCTGAATTCCCTATCTGAGCATATGACACCATCTTCACCCACTTGCCAAAACAAAGAACTTGAGAGTCCTACTAATTTCACCTTTCTTTTAAGTCTACATCCAATCACCAAGTCCTATTACTTCTACCTCCTAAAAATCTCCCGTTGTTCAAAAATATTTCTTGAGCATCTACTATCTTCCAGGTACTGTTCTAGACTCTGGACAGAGTGGTAAATAAGAAAGTGAAACCTTGCCCTCACCATCTTCGTACTCAATATCAATCAGGGTTTGATCAAAAAAGCAGAACCACTCAGAGTGATAAGAGGTTTGGCATATGGATTTGACCTTATACAATTGTGGGAGCTGGTTAACAGGTTTATGTACAGCTGTTGCTTCTTCATTTGGTGCTGGCCTGAAGTCATCAGGGTAGGCAGTCAGGAAGGAAAGATGGACAGGAAGTGGGGGAGAGCAAGGACAAGCTGGAACCCAAGAGGACAAACTGGAATGAGTGTCAGTCTCTCATCGCCTCCAAGCTTTCAATTTCAATGATGTGGGTGACCTGCCAAAGATGCTGGCACCCTTTGTCAGGAATCTAAACCCACGGCTGGCCCAGGAGTTGGACACACTGAAAGAAGAGAGCTGGCAGTGGTCACAGTAGCTGCAAGCCCAGTTGCTGCCTCATGCCAAGAAGGTAAGCCAGCAGATCCTGGACTATGCGTGTGAGCTGCAGTAGCTCCTGATCCTATGCTGACTTCCTGTGACAATGTGGCTGCTGCCTCACTTCCCCCTTCCCAATCCTAACCATAGCCATCCAGGGAAAGGAATTCTGGGAAATCTGCTTTCAGTTAGCTAAGCTGTCCCAGTGCAAAGCCACTCCCTGCATTGTCTCTCCCCTGAACCATGTGGTTCTACCTGCTGGTAATTGGTCCCACTCTAATCAGTCTTTCCCAGTGTCTTCAGGAGATGGTTCTAACATGCAACTCTGATCATGGTGCTGCCCATGAGCAAATTCTCCACCACCTGTCCATCAGCAACTGCATGAAATCTAAACTCCTTTGCTCAATGCATTAAAATTAGATATATCTGTAAGAGGCAGAAAACTCAAATAACAGTTGTTTAAACGAAACAGAAATTTCTTTCTCTCTTGGGTAGAAATCTGGGTAGTGATTTATGCCTTCAAAGTTTTTCATGGCTTCAGGAACCCAGGATCTTTCTATCTTGTTTTGTATAGCCAACACTATTTGCTTTCCAGAATTTAGATGGAAATGGGGACAAAGACAAAGATGACAGAGAGAGAGAGAAAGAGAGAGAGAGATGCTGTCTTGCTGTCTGTCTTTAAGGGCAGACTCCCTGGAGCTGCTATGTGACACTTTCCTTTACGGAATTTAGTCAGCTGGCCATGCCTACATTCAAGGGAGCTTGGGAAATGTGTTTAATCCAGGCAGCTTTGTGCCCAACTAACCTATCTATCACCAATTGAAGAGGGGAGAAAACAAATAATGGGGACAATTAACAGTCTCTCCCACACATGACATATAAGATTCCTCATCTCCTGTTCCTGCCAACGCCTCTAACCTCATTTCCTGCCCATCTACCTTTCATGTTTTAATAGCAAAACTGAATACTTGATGTTTCACCCTACACTCCATAAACTATTATAGTTTCCTGACTTTGCACATGCTGTTTCTTGCCTAGAATCCTCTCCTTCACTCACATGCTGGGCAAACACCTGCTTATCCTCCAAGAGCTCATTGGCTATTTGCCTCAGATGTTCCATCCCCCTACACACCTCCTGTTTTTGAACAAATACCTATTAAAATTATTACATCATCCTATGACAATTGTTTGTCACCACATCTCTCTCCCTTCTGCCTGAGCTTCTAGAGTGTAGGGACTGTCTTTTTAGCCCTGAATCTTAACATGTGGCCCAGTGTCCACTGCGTAATACATAGGAAATGTTTGCAGAATGAAGATATGCAGAGTACAATGGGATTGTACTTTAATCAGTCCATATGTTGTATTTCTACGAAGGTAGTCTGAAGCCAGCCACAGGCTTCTATGGCTGTGGAATTGCTACATATCTTTTTCTGTTTACCGAGACAGGATCAAGACAGAGGCTTCCTGACAAACAAAAGAGCTTGCCTGAGGAGAGAAGTAATTGCTTATTTATCTCTTAAACACAGTACTGAGGGTAACACAGATGGCTCCCTAAGTCTCCCTGTGCCTTCAGGGAAGAAGACAAAATGTCACAAGTCTAGAGCCAAAATACCATAGGATGCTTTAAGAAGGTTAAAAAAAAAAAAAGGGGTCCCAGGTAGTAACAAAAAAATCAAAATGACAAACATCTCTCATGGGTAAGACACAGAATTCTTCTTAAGGGTGCGATAATGTTGGGAAAATGACCCTACGTCCCCTGGTAAATAATTTCTAACCTCCTTATAGCATCTCCTCTGAAACAGGAGGGCCTTTGAGATACAACTCTGTCCCCACCCTCACCCCACCATACTTACTGTTCTTTTGAAAGGACATAAAACCTCTTCCTTTGACCTCCAAATACTCAGAGGATTAGGGAAAACCCTTCCTGGCAATTATTAGTATTATAGCTATCATTATGTTTTGCTGAAAAGGAAATATGAAAAATATATTTAATAAAAGATATTTTAAGAGAAAACAAAAAAGTTTAGAAAACTAAACTGTCCTATCTAATGTGACATTCAGGGACTCAAAAGTAGAGTGTTCAAGCAATTCTAAGCCTTGATTGTGTTTCTTATAGACCATTTAAAAGAACAGCCACAGAAGAAAGTCTTCTGAATTATTTTAGGTAACTATTGACAACCCTTTGCAAAGCCGCAGAGGCTGCTGGTGTTGGTGTAAACCAGAGTGCCCTTTAAACCAGTAAATTCCACTTGTAGGAAATTACCCTACAGAAGTCATCACTGTACACAAAGCTGCTTATAATAAGATATTCACCTCATCACTATTCATGATAGTGGCAAAACTGGAAATCAATATCTCATAATAGAGAATCAGCAACGTATACCATGCAGCTACGAAATGATGCCATAAAATATTTATTGTTATAAAAAGATGTTCATGATGTTAAGGAAAAACATGAAGGTTATAAAAGAGATGATTTAGCATGATCCAAATTTTATTTTTAAATGAATTATTACCATAGAGTACAAAATGCTTTCCTGGGCAAGTGCTGGCCCTGATTCAGGAGGCTGGTGGGTTTGCAGGCCCCTCACCATATACCTATTTGCATTTCAGCTTGAGAATTACAGTCTCTGGCCACAGTATTTATGCGCCCTAAATCGAGAGAGAAAAGACTTTTAGAAAATCCCAAATACTTGTGAGATTCGAAGTTTTTGTAAATTGTCTGAAGGACTGGGGTGAGAGGGCTGACCAAAAGAGTAGTGAGAATTCTGAATGGAATTCCCCCTGTAGGGAGGAGGAATCAGGAGTAGTAGATGGGTCTTGGCCTCAGGGTTAAGGATCAAAGGGAGTCTGGTTCTAGATCAGGATGGTGGCCTCTCTCAGAACTCTCCCCAACTCAGCTGTCCTGGAGACAGATTTGTATCAGAAAAGCTTTGGCCCTCAGGGGCCAGGGCCTATTTCTGTGAAGCTCAGAAAGTAAGTCAGAGAAGTACTCCCTCATTCTAGATGTCCCACCACTGTCGCCTGCCCCAGCAATGGTGGTCGATGGAGCAAGTAATAGGGCCAACAGGAGGTGGGGTCCAGCTGTCCAGATCCCTGAGGGGTTGCCAGGGCCTCTGCAAAGCTGGCAGTGATACCAGCTTGTCCCAGTGGTCAGGGCAAGGGCCACGTCGCCATTGACACCATACTCACTGGAGCACAAACAACTTTGCTTTCGAGAAAGAGCCACTCTCACTCTGTGAGAGTGACATTTGAATCTCGGAATTAATAGGCAACATCAACATTATTGTTCTGCAACTTCAGAGCCAGCTATTCCCAGCTAGTGATAAACTCTCTGGGGAACTGGCCCCGTGACCAGTGGTGGCCTCAAGAAGATGTCTGAGTTCCAACACTGCCTACAGATACAAAGATCAGGACAACTGTTAGGAATAAATGAGTGGCCTCTGTAATTCTCAGAAACACCAGTGGAAGAAAGAGGCTGGGAAAAGCTGGCCTTCCTGCTAATTTGGTTAAAGAGGTCTGGAAGTCATAAGTGTCAATGTAAGCATGGCCAAGTCTAGGGAAACTTGCCTATCTACACTAGTTATACTTGCATGGGGGATGCTGCAGGAGGAAGGGGAGAAATAGTGGACAGCCTGTCCAGAATGATGATGAATCTTTGTCCAATACACACTTGCCCCACAGACTATGTACTATATCTAGAACAAGAATTATCTGACGTTTGGCCTGCACTGTTATTGTACAGAAAAAAGTATGGATGCACTCAGAAATGGGTGCCAGTGAAACTGAAATTAAAGGGACATTACAAACTGCTTTGAAATTTTTACTTATAAGAGTTTCAAAAGAAACAAAAAGGCAAATTTAGCCTGGTATTCTGGAGGGCTTAATTGTGACAAGCGACCATAATTCTGAAATCATCTTATGATAGTCTCCTGAGCCCCTCCCCTTGTAAGCATTATGTGGACTGGGATTCCATGCCCAAGTCCAAATGCTTCCATCTGCTTGGGGTATGGGAAGGTGGAATCTCTTGAAGAAGGGGTAGGGATAAGGAAGAGATGGTTACGGCAGCAATTGCATGCCAGGATTGGGGATGGATGTGTAAGGGGTGGCCCACCAATGGAGTACAACCTCAGCCCATCTAAAGTACTTGTCCAATACTGCAGGTGAGAGGCTAGGGACTTTCTGGATTTTTTTTTCTTATCCTTGTCCTGAGTGCAGATCCTGCCAAAAGACAGAACCTGCTTCCTCTCCTAAAGCTGTCACAACTGGAATACCTTGTTTAAATCTCGGAAACTTTTATTTTGAAGTGTGGGAAAAGAAACTGAGAAATAACATCAAAGCAAGGAGTAACATTATGCTTTTCTGAAGTGTAATACAATCTGGGTCGGGGAAAAGGCATAAAATAGAGAGATAGGAAACTTCGCCCTGAAAATAACACCATAGGAAGAGTACTCTGCTTAACGTTAACAACTGATTAGAGCTAACGATTAAATGTATCATCTCTAGGGTGACCATGTGCTTTGTTGTTCAAACCAAGATAACTTAGGCATGAAATGGAGTCCTACTAATTAATATTTACACCTGAATAATAGGCATAAAGCCAGGACTGTCCCAGACCAATCAAAATGCATAGTCACCTAATCATCTCTGAATCCCATAGTTCATATGCTTCTTCCATTGGGTTATGGAAGAAAAACAAGACAAAATTTAGATGTAATATGAACTATGGCATTCTGAATAGATGCACCAAAATAGATCTGTGTAAAAAAAAAAAAAAAAGCCACAAGTCAAGGATATTCCAGACTAAATGCTAGGAAGCCAGTTGTTTTCAGTGACTGTTTTAAGACATGGGTATTATCAAATGCATATGGGACTAACCAAGATCAAGAAAAGATGGAATTCTTCTGTCTTGTAGGGGTCCAATTTAAAAGTATGGCCCCAGGGATCTTGGGGCCACTGTTATATTTTAGAAATCAACGGGAAAATGATTAATGGCATAAATTGTATGAAAATGCTAGTTTTTCTATATAACCTAATTTTATTTGGCAAGACCTTGGAGGATCATGAACATAAAATTGCTCTCCATTTGGGAGATACAGGCTTCCTGTTACACCTTGACAAACAGCAACCCTATTAGATCATTAGTTCAAAAACACGTAGGACAGACAGAATTGCAGCAGGGGCAAAAATATCTCTGCCATTGTTGTCAGCCAAATTTCATCAATGGCAGAGGATCCAAAACCTTCTTGAAGTTCAGGAGTCTGAATTGAAGTATTCAGGTGAGAACCATGGCACTATTGCAGAAAGGAAGACAAAAGGGACAGCCTGTGGACGGAAAATCCTACAGGAACCCTGTCACCCCAGACCTCCTGGAAGCTCTGTGGGGAATATTTCTGAACATTCATTCATGTCCTTGGCAAACTCCTAAATCTGAGTTCACGAGCAGGCATCTGTTGACACATCTCCTTCAAGCTTTTTATTTTACACCCTAACCTAGCTCCAGAGGTTAGGAGCCACGCTCTGCCTTTGCCAACTATTCTATCCAGGATTGAAACTCAATACATTCATCAGAATTAAACTTCCTGCTGCCAAAGTACAAGTACACACAGCTGAGAGTCAACAATGTGTTTATGGAGTTCTTCTCTGAGTATGGACTAATAACAGGCCCTTAGGGTACAAACATATTACCAGCATCGATGTGATATTACTGGGAGATGGCAGAACACATCACAGGCAAAAGGTGAAATAGCTGCTTTCACAAACACAAAGGGAAGATAGAGTCCTAAAATTGCTTTAGGACTCACCCAAGAGCATATTACACCACAGTCCGTGAAGCAATTCTGTCTACTTCATCTTAGACAAGATGAACAGATGCCTTATCGAGGACACTGGCACATGAGGGGCTGTGGCCCAACACAACATGGTCACAAGGAGATAGACCACCATCAGTGGGAGAGAACTTCACAGCAGAGGGAAATACCTGCCCAGGACTTGCTGGTCAGCTGCAGCCTTTGCAGCACACAGCGCCTGGGAAGTTAGCTCCAGAGCAGCAGAAGAAAATGGCATATGGGATGAGATAGCTGAAGCTGCTGGGTTCCCAAGCACCTAGGAGACATCCCAAGGGCTCTGCAAACACATGTAAGCTTCTTTCAAGCAAGCTGGAGATTCAGAAAGTGCAAGAAGGGTAGAATATTCTGCTGATGTGGCTTAGAAAAGACAGGTTCCACAAATAAGACAGTTTTCTTTGTTTTTCCTCCAACTTGTGTGATTTTATGAATGATGTTTTTAGTTACAATTATATTCAACAAAAGAATTATTTTTGATTATAGTACTTGTTCTTTTATCTCCTGTTGCCAAAACAAAGGCAGAATACAAAACAGTATGTGCACTGTTATTAAAACGATCTAAAAATACGCAAGCAGAAGGACAAAGAACACAAGGTAAAAGATACTATTTTTAAAAAACTTAGAGACATATCTGATATTTAAAACCAATATTTGTTGTCTTTATACATTTCTAGTCATGATAACTCTTAGTCACTGATATTTCAGAATGTTTTATTCAGAAATATTTTTTCTTATTTTTAAAAAAATTATTTTTGGTAGAGACAGGGTCTCACTATGTTGCCCAGACTGGTCTCAAACTCCTGGACTCAAGCCATCCTCCTGCCTCAGCCTCCCAAAGTGCTGGGATTACAGGCGTGAGCCACTGTGCTCGGCTAATTCAGAAATACTTTATCAAAAGCGTTTAGAAAGAAATAAGATTATTTTTCTACCTAAAATAATGTCAGATTTGGCAAGTAATAATATGCTAATATCTCAGTGAGTCTCCCCTATTCTCAAAATGTTGCATACTAGTTTCATATGTGTTAGGAAATAGGTTGTATATCTGAGCGGCAAAGCGACACTTCTTAGAGAAAGAGAAACTTTTCTCTTTGAATGTCATCTGTTCATGTTGGCAGTTACAAAAGTATTATCCAGAAGTGGGTTGAAAAATGTGACTCAGAGTCAGTCGGTTATTAAATGAAAAGGAAAAGCTACCACTCTGGTCTCCTATCTCCTAGCCCAGCGTCCTTACAAACCCTTCCACTGCTTTGAAGCACAACTAAAACCTATGCTATATGTATAATCTGAGAGCAGAAAGATGCTTATTGCAAAAGATGTATACATTCCTCATTGGACCATGCCCAAACAATATTTAACAGCCAAATATTTCAGAGGAAGTTCTTGTATCTTTCACAATAAGAGATGTATAGAAATGAAATACATTCATTCACTCTTAGTAGACCAACTCAAATGAGAATGAATGGACAATTTTGGATATTGGCTTACTGGGATATATGGGAAATCCTCCAGAGATGATGCAGTGGCAGGAAGATGTTCACAGAAAACACAGCTGTTTTCAATATTAGAAATCCAGTGCACTGACCTCATGAGAAACAACTTGCACCACTTTTTTTTTTTTTTTTTTTTTTGCTTTAACAAATAGCAAGGCCCAAAGGTTGGGTCAACAAATGGGATTCCAAGGAACTGTTTTACATCAGTGTAGGGTCTGGGCCTGACGACAAGAAGTCATCAAATGGATGTTGCACTTGGAAGTCTAGGATGTAAGCCAGCATGAGCCCCGATTCCCTTGCCAAATATGATTACATGCTCCTTCCCTGATAGTCTAGGTTCCTCTATATCCTTTTGAATATGGGATTCAAGAGATTCCAAAAATTCAAGAATTTAGGACAAAATATATTACTTGATCAATGAACTATATTTGATTGTATTCAACTCCTGTTACAAACATTTGACTTTAAGGAAATGAGAGAATATTCCTTAAGAAGAGAATACAAGATTGGAGTGAAATCAAAGCTATTTTCAGAACAGTGAGTGGCAAGGCACCCCTCCTTTCATCAGGTAGATACACAGTGATCCAAGGAAGCAGGCTGGGAGGATGGGAAAAACAAAATATTTTTATATTTATGTATAAATTAATCCCAAACCATATCTCCATCTAAATCCTCCTTCCCTCCCCATCCTTGCATCATATACCTACCGATAGAAAAATAAACAGTGGAAGGGAGTTAAAATTAATCTTCACTGAACACCTACCAAGTAGCAGAAATCCTAATAAGTGCTCACTCATGCATTCATTTACTAAAAGTAAAATATTTTAAGCATATTCCAAATGTGAGGCTCTGTGTTAGATGCTAGGGATACAACCCTGAATAACATATAATCACTGGCCTCTTCCCAAGACACTTGGGAAGGCTGATAGGCAAATACGCAATTACAATACAATTAAGGCTTGCTTTCTTGGAGGTATATACAAAATATGGTGGGGGCTTAGTGGAGGCAGTGCCTGAAGCTGCCCATGAGCAGTCAGGGAAGACTTCTCAAAGGAGGTAGAATTTGAGCTGATATTTAAAGAGTGAGTAGAAGTTTTATAGGAGTTGACAGTATTTATTAATATTTCTAAATTTAATCCTTATAATTCTGTGAAATACACGTTTATCGGCCCCATTCTTCAAGTGAGAGAATTGAGACTCAGAGATATGGTCTAAGTTCACCCAAGAAGGTAGCAGAGCTGGGATTTGAAGCCATATTCATAAGACTTCAAAGTACACATTACTTCCACCAGGGAAACTACCTCTCTTTCTTCAAAAATATGTTTTCAGGCCAGGCTTGGTGGTGCACACCCGTAATCCCAGCTCCTTGGGAAGCTGAGGCAGGAGGATAGCTTGAACCTGGGAAGTGGAGATTGCAATGTGAGCCAAGATCGTGCCACTGCACTCCAACCTGGGTGACAGAGCAAAACTCTGTCTTAAAAAAAAATATATATATATATATATATATGTATGTATGTGTATGTATATATATATATATGTTTTCAATCATATACCCTTGTTTTTTGTTTTTGTTTTTTTCTCTACCACTGCTATTAATGTTCATTTTAATCTAATTTTACTTTATACAGAATAGAGGAGTAGATGATCATGAGAAAATGTATTGTATGTTTTATCCAAGCTATATATCCTAAAGATGACCCAGGACTCTCTATCAACCAAAGTAGGAAGGTCTTGAATGAAATATCCCATCTCACAAAACAAAAAAAAAACTGACAGTGTCAAAGAAAATTTTACTTGCTCTATTTCTCTACCTGGTTACCCCATGTCTAGAATTTGACTTCATATAACTGTTGCCTAAAATCAACAAAAATGTGGGACATAAACTCTAGCCAATTTTCCCACTTCCCAAAAAAGCAACTATTTAAATTTCCTCTTATATCATGAGGTCAATAACATAAGATATTTAATATAACAAGTTAAAAAAAGAGGTAGTGGTGATATGCCTTCAGTTCTCCCAACAATTGCTCACATAACTTCTGCTTTGAGGTTTATGTTGCCTTCATATTATTTTCAAGTAATTTTTTCTAACCCCACATATCTAAGATTTTTGTCAACTGATCAGGACCTTCTCTTTGTCACATGGATCAAGAACTACTCTAGTGACCTCTTAATTTGGAAAATGAAACTAACCAAACATGCAAGAGACAGGCATGGTCCTAAATTATCACACAACTCTTAGGATAATGAATTTCAAGTCTTGATCACATGGGTGTTACTAAAACTCCTACCCAAGGATTGCTTTAAAATGTTTTATAATGATATGCATTTTCTTTGCACTTAATGTGAAAATCCAATAGGTAGAAAGTAAAGACAACCCTTTTCTACTCATGTATCCAGGACAGCTAGCCACACGTTAAAGTGGGCAGCTAGAGGCAGGCATAGAGTGAGAAAGAAGAAACAGGCAGAATAATACTGGACTTTCCCCCACCTTCCTCCTCCTCCTCCTTCTCCTGCTCCTTTTCCTCCTCCTTTTTCTTCCTCTTCCTATTTTTCCTCTTCCTCTTCCTCCTGCTCCTTCCTCTTCATCTATTAATCCCAACTGTCGCATAAGTCAAGATTGATGTCAACTTGTAGGGAGGCTTCCTGTAGTATGGCTTAGTACTCATGCCCACAAAACTTGTCCCTCTTTAGTCTAATTTTAAGAATAATTTCTGACCTGAAAATACCTGCAGATACCCTGACTCCTCTTCCATGCCTATCTCCACACAAATAAGAATCCTGGATTCCACCAAGCCCTTCTCCAAATAAATGGAGAGAATACTGGCAAATGGTTACTTCCTCTAATTCATTCTATGCCTCTCAGCTACCTCAGGCGCCCGTGATTCCATTTGAAATAGTGTTGCAAAGACCAGCTAATCCTTCCCTTTAACTATCTGGGATACTAAAAGACATTTCATCAACAAAGACTGATCTTTGCTAACATGAAGCCTGTATTACCCTTTCAATTTCAGCTGCTCATGCCAAATCCCTAGTCTAGTTTAGTCTGGTCCAGTACAGATACAGTATAGTACCTATTGTATAGATATGCCCAGGATAGGATAGACAACCCACGACTCCCATCTCATTTTTAGGCATCCTCCACCAGCGATCAGTTCTCATACTCTAAGAGCACTTATACTGTGTTGAGTCTTCTCCACATCCACCTACACACTCAAGCTTTTCTCATTACCTTGTCATTTAATTCCCATACCTCATATTCCACAGAACACTTTTCTGTCTCTCAGCTGCAACATCCATAGATTTCCCTTTCTACTATCTTCCCCAAACTTTTTCTTCCAGGATATAAGTGCCGGCTGTATTGCATTCTATCCCTCCCACTACTTGCTGCCTTTTTCTGTTGCCAGGATCACCAACCCACCATTTCATATTGAGAACTTTGGAATTTTGTCTTCCTCATGAATAACGTTAACCTCCATGTGATCATACATTAGATTCAAAATTTATTAAGATTCTGGATGGTAAGAGCCTTCATTCACACTCTACTGCAACAAATCACTCGTAAGAATAAGAATATTCTAAATGCACATTTGATTCTGAAGCTCTAGCAAAATAAAGTTCTTGTTCCTAGCCTACCTCTGTCCTATCTTTTCCAAGAACAACATGGGGGTACAAGATGACAGATCAATCAAGGAGTCAGGGCCTTGGCCCCAACAACAATCTTCCTTCCGTTAAACCATATAAATAATCCCTTCAAGAAGAGGCTTTCCTCTTACCAACATAATTTAATCAGTCATCAAAGTCCTGCTGGCTTTACCGCCCAAATATTTCTTTAAAAATTTTCTTGCTCACTATCCCTACTTCCATACAGTCAATTTAAGACTTCATTATCTGTTCACCTACACTACTTTAATAATCTCCTAATTTGTGTCCTGCCTGCATTATGTTCCCTTAAATCTATTCTCCAGCTAGCTAGAATGGTGTATCTAAATTGTAAATCTGACTGTGTCACTTCCTTGCTTCAGTGTTGTTATGGAACACCTAACCCTCACAGGACAAAAAAAGAATAATTGTAAATATTAGGAGGAAAAAGTTACCATGACTTTCAAAGTGTCACAGTTGTCTATCAAGAAAATAGAATCAACTGATGAACTATTATAACTAATAAGAAGAGTGACAATTCGGCCAGTTAAAAGCATAATATATAGGAATTGATAATTTTATTATATACAAGTAGTAGCCAGATATAAAAACTAATAATGAAAGGGTGATACTATTCACATTAGCAAAATAAAATATAAAATTTCAAGAAATAAATTTTAAAACACATGTGCCTAATGTGCATGAGAAAATAAAAACACAAAACTGCTTAAAAAAAATAAAGACCCAAAGAAATGAAGATTCAAGCCACACTCCCGGGTAGAGAGATCTGATACATAACAATATTAACTGTCCTCAAATTCATCTGTAAACTTAATGTAGTTCCATCAAAACCCCAGTAGGATGGAAGGAGGAGGAATAGACAGAAGCTCAATAGAATAAAATTTAGAGCCTACACACAGAGTTACAGATATATGGGGATTTAGTATATGAAAAAATAAACATCTTCAGGACAGTGGGACAAGAAAAAATAATCCAATGGTAAAGCAAGTAAATAAATATCACTAAATCTCCATCTCACATCATACACAAGAATTTATTCCAGATTGATAAAAAACAAGTTAAACATAAAAATAAATGACTGCAAGAAAATATATAATATTTCATATTGTGAGATGTGGAAGGGCTCTTTCAACAAAACATAAAACCCAAAAGTCATTAAAATATATATATATATATATAGAGAGAGAGAGAGAGAGAGATTTCACTATATAACTAGAATTCTATTTGGCAGAAGACACTATAAGCAAAGTTAAAAGGCAAAAGTACAGATTGGAAGTAAAGATTTTCAACAAGTTTAACAAGCAAATAATTAGTATCCATAATATATAGGAGCTCTTGTAAATAATAGGAAAAAATTTAAATTGAAAAAGTACACAGCACATAAATAGGAAATTTATAAATAATTATGATAAATAAATATTTGAAAAAACAATCATTCTCACTATGTTAAGCAACATTCTAAATGAATGTGAGTTTTGCCTTTATATCAGTAAATATTCTTGACAAATTGATAGTACTCTGGAGAAATTAGTAATCACACACTATTGATAGGAAGACAAATTGATAATCTTTTTGAAGAGCAACTTGATTTTTCCTTTTAAAAAGTTCATATTTTACTTATATAAATTTATTTGTACTCCCCCAACTACCCCCCAAAACACATATTTTAAAATATTCTTTACAACATTATTTGTAACTGCAAAACTTGGAAGCCAGACTAATATTCATCAGTATGGAAATGGTTAAATATACTTCAGTACACCCACATCATGGAACACCAGGCAGTTTTTCAAAAAGTGGAACCATGTGTTGTAATGCAGAAAGATACTCAAGAATTATTACTTAATTCAAAAAGAAAGCTGAAGAACAATGTATATGTAACATAATCCCATTGTGATAAAATTATAGTATGTACAGAAAGTAATTGGAGGAATGGGAACTTAAGTGTTGACAATAGTTATTCTGGAGTTGGATTTGGCAGAATTTATTTTATTTATTTTATTTTACTAATGTTTGGATATCACCTACCTATGTACTATATTTAAAATCAGTGAAAAAACAATTGGCATCATGACTTAGGAAATCCTTCATGATCTAGAAACTCTCTAGCTTTCCAATCATCTTCACTTCTACCTGCCTGTCAATTTATTCTCTCGCCACATGGAATTATACATTGATTCTCATTTACAACTTGCATATATTGCCTTGGTGATGCAGTGATGACCATCCCCCAGGCCATGAAGCCTCAGACACAAAAACACACCCAACTCTTATTCATCACTCCACACTCAGCTGAGCTATCTCCATCTCCAGAAAACCTCCCTTACTCCCCAACTCCCCACTCTGCTGGCTTAGGTGCTCCTCATCAAAGCAATCCTAGCATATTTCTTCTCTTACATTCAATGCTGTGTTATAATTACCATTGAGTGTGTCAATCTCTCCCACTAGACTAGAGCTCCATGAAGGTTTATCTACACAATGCTTGGGGCTCTGAGTTATAAACTTTGTGAAGGCATAGGCCATAGCACCATTATTCACTGCTGCATTCCGGGTAACTCCCCAGTTATCTAGTACACAGTAGGCATATTGATGAATGAACGATAGATTATGAATGAATCATCTTCCCACCTGGCTGCAACTTTGCAGTCATTTCTTTGGTGGACCTAATTCAATGCCCAACCCATATTTAATAATCTTAGTTTCAAGAATTTATATCCTAGGCCTCATTCAGCAGGGACAAAGAAAAACAGATGCACAAAGATGTTCATAGCAATATTTTAAACAATAAGGAAGAAAAGTGTAGGTAATCCTACAACCAAAATGTCTAACTTCAGACATGGATCTCTATTAAACACACATTTATTAAATATCTATTCTGTAGCAAAAGATAAACGAGATGTAATTTCAGTAATTGGTTGAATTGTGTCCTCCAAAAAGAGATGTTAAAGTCCTAACTCCCAGTACGTCAGAATGTGGCCTTACTCAAAACTAGGGTGGCTGCAGATGTAATCGGTTAAGATGAGATCACGTCGGAGTAGGGTGAACCCCTAATCTAATCTGACTGATGTCCTGATGAGAAGATAAGAGAGACACACAGGAAGAACACCATGTGATGATAGAGGAGAGACTGGAGAGATGCAGGCACAAACCACAGGACACCAAGGATTGGCAGCCACTACCAGAAGCTAGGAAGAAGCAAGGAAGGATTCCCCTATACATTCCAGAGGGAGCATGTTTGCAGACTGTTAGACTCCAGAGCTGCAGGACAATAATTTCTATTGCTTTCAAGCCACCCGGTTTGTGGTACTTTTGATAGGACAGCCCCAGGAAATTAATACAGTCCCTAACTTCAGAAACTTATAGTCCAATAAGAGACAAACATGCAAACATGGAGTAATAAGACCAAAAAATAAAATCATGCATAACATTCAAGGGTAGTACAGAGTAGTGGTTAACTCTACTGGGGATCCAGGTGGGGAGAATTTGGGTAAAACTTCACAGATAGAGCAATGTTGATTTTGAGATTCCAGGATATCTGCATGAAGACCATTGAGCAAGGTCGGGGGTGGAGGATGAGAAGATATTCTTCCAGCATAGGAACCAGCCTCTGCAAAGCCTGGAAGGTGCAAAAGGTGCTTTGGGTCCAAGAACTGCAAATAAATAATTCATTATTGCTGTAGGCAAGTGCAAGTGAAATGGGGTGAAAAAATCTTAACACTCCCACACCCCCACAAAGAAAATGCAAGAAGAAAGGACAAGATCCCGCAACACCTTATATGCTGTGCCAAGGAAGATGGGATTGATCTATTCCATGATAGGGAGCACTGACATTTTGAGGGGAGCAGCTTGGTCAGATTAGAAAGGTCACTCTATGGGCAGAGTGAAGAAGGAATCAGGACAAAATAGCAGGTGTCACAAGCCTGAGAGAAAGACAAACTGAGAGGCTGACTTTTTTTCTTCTATCCCTCATGACTCCCTTTCTTTCTACCCACATCCTCTACCTCTCCCCCACACCCAGTCCAGACATCAAGTTTTATGAAAAATGGAGATTAGTCATTCTTCTCTGTGACACAGGGTTATAATTAATACTAACTAGTATAAATGTGAGAAAAGAAACAAAATAACATTTCACTCATTATTAAGAGTTTTATAATTACTGCAGCATTTTCCCAAATATATCCTCAGAGCACTTCTGTGGAGGGGAAAAATGTCCCATAATCAAATGCTTGGAAAACTCTGGATTAAACAAAATAGAAAAATGCCCCCACCCCGTGCTTTTTCAGAGCTCTTATTATGCTCATTTACACAGTGGCTCTTCAAGAGGATATAATTTTGTAAAATATTTCCCTAATGTATTTGACCTCAGAAACCTTTTCTGCAAATGATCACTTTCCAAACTGGAGCACACTTTGGAAAATATTGAGTTGAATTAGAATTTTCTAATGAAGTAGTGATTTCTCTCAATCCCCTTTTCTGGAATGTTTAGTGAGAGATCAGCCCTCTTAAGAGTGATATGAGATTTCTCTATTGAGTGGGATAGATTAAACTACCTCTGAGGTCACTTTCAACTCAACATGCCATTACTCTGTGGCTACTGATGATTTCCTCATGCCTGCAATCTGATTGTTCTATCTTCAATATTTCATTTTATTATTGATTTTTTAAAAGGGGGAGGAAGTTTTCCCATTAATTAAATGGTAAACATAACTGGGCAATAAGGATCGGATTTTTTTTCCCTCAACCTACATAAGGTCATTCACTCCCAGGATCAGACTACAAAGAGATTTCTTAGTCTAGAAATGCAATCTTTGGCCCCACAGGGAGCTTCCCGCTCCAACACCGCATTCAATTGTGTGGCTCCCTTTCAGACATGCACCCATGGAACTCATAGTACTTTATGCTTCTCCTGATTTCTTCCAGAAATGAGAATCAAATATTTTCAAAGGAAAGCTGTCACTGATGATGCTTGGAGGAATAGGGGGAATGGTGACAAAGACAGTCATTGTGTAAGGGCATGCTGGGGGGACACACCTGTTGCCACTAGAGTAGCCAAGAGGATCTGTTGTGGAGTGGACTTATTCAGAACTAAGGATGAGGGGCAGGAGGAAGCCAAGCAAGAAAAATAATTCACTCCTGCTCTATGGCAAAAGGGGGAAAATACATAACATTTTCTGATCATTTGACAGTTAGTAAAGAATGTTTATGGAGATCGTGCCACTGCACTCCAGCCTGGGTGACAGACCAGACTCTGTCTCCAAAAAAAAAAAAAGAATGTTTATCCATTTCTCATTTAATTTTTAAAGCAATCCTATGTGGTAGATAACATTCATCTCATTTTACAGATGGAGAGGTAAGTGGCTTACCCAAGGTCCTAAAAATCAGTGTGAGAGTTGTCATTTGGACTGAAATCTTTTGATTACAATTCCAGTGTTCTTTCTACTATATTTTATACTATATTTTAATATCCCGATAAGACTTCTTGTATCAGGTTAAAGTTCACTGTGTACAACAGGACACATTCTAGCCAATTTAAACTGAAAGATAGCCATTTCCAAGTATTAGGGTGTCTTACAAAATCCTAAATATGGGTGGATTGAAGACCTGAGTCACCAGAAAAAACTCCCAACTCCAGAAGCATGCTGCCTCTGCAACCATCTCCAGAAAGCTTCCCCTTCCAATGGAAGAAACTTGCCAAAGGAGTAGACCGCTGACCAAAGACCCCTGGTACTCCATCATAGTCCCTTTCCACCCAAGAGATGCTGGGCAGAGTTCTGCATCACTCAACTGCACCTGATGGGAAAAACCTACATTACAACCTGAACCTTTAGCCATAAGGGAGTGATAGAAATGTGGTTTTCACCTTTCTAGGCTCTGCTGTACAAGAAGGCATACTAAAAGGACATTAGAGTGGATATGGAGGGGTATCTGCCATGCCATGCATAGATAAAATACTTAAAGAAACACGTATTTTTAAAAAACAAACAAAATACAAAATAAAAGAGCTAACTGGGGTTCAATGACAAGTTATAAGCAACTTCGGAAAGCTCCTAGTGGTCCACTGACCCTACCAGTCATTAATACCCAGTTACATGTAGGATGAGTCTAAATGAGGATGGAAGACATAGAGTGTGCATCCTTCTACCTTCCCTTCTCGGTCCTGTAGCAGGCATTAGTAATCAATCACATCACTTTTGTGCTATACCTAGATCCGACCTCAGATTCCTTTTCAGGACAACGCATCCTGCAGGTAGGAACATCAACCAGAATTATGGTAAAATTGAAGTTGAAAATCATTCATTTAGAGACTTCATAACATCTGCTGGTCTCAGACAGTTATTACCACAAAAATTATATTTTAAAAAAACACAAAATTCAGTGGTTTAAAGCAACCCTCATTTGTTATTGTTAACACATCTACAAGTGGGCTGATCTAGACTAGGCATGGCTGGGCAGCTGTGCTCCACATGTCTCTCATCCTCCTTGGACCAATAGGCTAATCCAGGCATGTCCTTCTCATGGTGATGGCAGAGGCACAAGAGGGCCTGCGGAAATGTACAAGGCCTCTTATGGCCTAGGCTTGGAATCAGTACACTGTCACTTCTACACACATGACATTAGCAAGAATAGATCACAAAGCTGAGCCCAAAGTCATGGAGTAGGGAAATACATTTCAGCCACAATGAAGCCATGGCAAGAGTATAGAAGCAGGGAGCAGCAAAGAACTGGATAATGCAATCCATTAATGCAATCTACCATAAGGCCCTCATGAAAGATCATTGTCAGCTCGTAATAAAATCTCTAATTTTCAGTGCCAACAACCTTGAAAAATTCTGCCTTATTTTATAAGGCATTTACCCATGTCAGCTAACAATTCTGCCTTATTTCATAAGACATTTACCCATGTCAGCTAACAATAGAAGTGAACAATTCACCCTAGGAGCATTGAGGTGAGCATGAAATCCACTGGTTGCAGAAGTGTTACCCTTGGGACTCTAAGCCAACACATAGAACTATAGCAAGAGTGGTGGTTATATGAAAGTGGCTAAGATCATCATCCTAACTGAACTAATGCAGGAACAGAAAACCAAATACCGCATGTCCTCACTTATAAGTGGGAGTTAAACATTGGGTACATATGGACATAAAGATAAGAACAATAGACACTGGGGGACTACTTAAAGTGGGAGAGGGAGAGGAGCAAGAGCTGAAAAACTACCCATTGGTACTATGCTCACTACCTGGGTGATGAGATCATTTGTACCCCAAACCTCAGCATCATGCAATATAGCCATGTAACAAACCTATATGTATACCCCCTGAAATCTAAAATAAAACTTGAAATTATTTTTTAAAAATTACTATCCAAAGGAAAATATCAGTGCTATGCATCTGAAACCTAAGAACAATGTTTTATTAAAATTACAATGACAAAAATAACTATCTATTTAGTTATTTGCTCTATTTGCTCCCTGAGAGGCACTTACTATAATCTCACAGGTATTCAGTGACAGTCACTTTCATTCAAAGGCTCCAATTTGCTTCTGTTATTCAATTCTATTTATGAGAGAGGCCACTATGTTTACTATGTGAGTTTGATAGTCTTAAAAACACAAATATAACTTAATGGTAATCATAAGCACTGAAGTATTTACGGTGCTGTAAATTTTTGATTTATTGATGCAATAAATAAAAGAATTGCTAAGAAAGAATGTTTCAGCCATATAATACTGTGAAAACATGCCATTTTAACTATAAATCTTCACAATGTGAACAGCAGTTGTATAATTTGATGGTATATATTGTATTCATAAGCAACATTTTAACACCAGTTAGAAGAAAAATATGAATACATTTGCTAGCTTCACCAATCCTATAAATGTCTTTGAATAATTTTTCTACCAAGAAAGCCAAATTTCTTGAACTGTTGTTAAACACCATCAGCATATACAATTTGTATTTGTCCATTTAAAAATAAATTTTAAAAAAGATAGCCAAATTTCAAAATACTTGTATTCCTGATTCCTTCCAATACAGCTTAGTCTCAGAACTTCCAATAAAGATTTTCATGCCTTGCTCTTTCTTCATGCTCTCATCTACAATCATTAAAGACCACATGGGGAGGAGTGG
The DNA here is from genome assembly GCF_028885625.2 of Pongo pygmaeus. NCBI lineage: Eukaryota > Metazoa > Chordata > Mammalia > Primates > Hominidae > Pongo > Pongo pygmaeus. Next base: position 121,567,774 of record NC_072373.2, on the reverse strand, counting down.
AGGGAGAAGAAAGATTGTTTTAAAAACTAGGTGGCAGAATCCTTTTAAAACAGAAGGATCATTTGTAACATATTGGCTTTTGATTGTAAAAAGTTCCCCCTTCAGATGGGTTCAGGATAGGCCAGGGATGAAGTAGAGAGAACTAAATTGTTCTACATAATAAATAAGTTTTTGCGGAATAGGTAGAGGGAATCTGAGAACAGTGTAGAAACTAAGGGAGAAGATAAGATAGAGAGACAAGGCAAGTACAGTGGCAGGAGGTTGATACCAGAGAAGAGATCGCTATGGAGAAATTCAAAGTTGTGGGCATGGTGGTCCATCTTGATGAACAGGGACAGCTAATATTCTATTTCATATTACTGTCTGGGCTCTGCTGCAGTGTCACACAAATCTGACATCAACCTCCATACCATCATCATCTTATTTCATTGAAATAAGAAAAATAAACTGTTCTCTTTAGGTTGACCAAGAGCAAAGTAAGAAAAATATTCATGAAAGATGAAATATCTCAAGGAAGAACTTGATGGAAGCAGAAAATGTGAGCAAGATATGACTAGGAGAAATGCAAATAGGATTGCCAGATAAAGGATCCTTACTTAAGTTTTAATTTCAGATAATATTTTTTATAAAAATAAAGTATATCCCAAATATTACCTGATAAGTTTTTATGCTAAATACAATTATATTTTTATTTGCTAAATCTGGAACCCTAAATGCCAGCCTCCTCCACCCAAGAACCTTCTGCTCTACTGAAGGGAATGTATATTTCTCTTTTTAATTTGAGGTGGGGCTTCAAGCTAGTTGTATTTAAATTCATTAGACATACCTTCTACCTTTCAGCAGACAGGAGGACCTGAGAAATCTTAGACAACTGATAAATAGGTAAGTGTATCAAATTACCTTGTTATTAACTAGTAATCAATACTAATCCAGACATCCACAACTAAGCACATTTTCTATTGCCCATGTCTTTTTGGTGGTGTTGCAGCACTTTAAAAAGAGGACTGTTGTCCCAGTGAGTTTTGCTCCTGTGCTACAGAAAGAGCAAAAGGTAAACTAGATATAGTCTTCCTTTTGACATTACGGACAAATTAGATACCCTAAACAACTCTCTCAACTGAATCAACTAGAATTCAGAAAAAAAAAATGTGGTTTAAAAAATACTTTAAATGCATCACTGAGCAGGTATAAAAGAATCTATAGAATCCAAAAGTGAGATGAAAGCAGGAACCCTGAGTGGTAAGCAAGTACCAAACCCTGCAGCACATTTAGAAAAACTGCACAGTACACAGGCAGGAAAGGTAAAATCACAGATATTATGCAAAGCAGAGAATCAAATGGGAGACCCTTTATAGAGCTGAATTTGCAAAGGGCTATACTCTGAGAATAAAGGTAATGAAATATAAATGCCTCCATGCATGCAGAAAGAGACAATCTGCCTCCACCTTAATGATGCATGAAAGGGAAAAACAGTATTTTTATTGAGATCTCATAACCACACAGGGCTCTCAGGGGGTTCATAGACTAAATTCATGTCAACTATTCAGCCCAGAAATTCAAGCAGAAAATTTTAAGTAGCCCCAGGGGACTCTCTGGAAAAGAATGACGACAGCAACCAGGTGGACATGGGCAGTTCCAACGACTTTGGAGGTTGAAACAGGAGGATTACTTGAGGCCAGGAGTTTGAGGCTGCCGTGAGCTATGACTCTGCCTATGAATAGCCACTGCACTCCAGCCTAGGCAACACTGCAAGACCCTATCTCTTTAAAAAAAAAAAAAAAAAAGGTGCTAAAAGAGAAATAATGACAGCAATCTGAAGTTACTGAAGCTTCCCAAAACTCATCCTGAAAACCAAATATAACGCCTAAAAATGCTGTTTTTTTAGGCTTGCCACCAAAAGAAGAGCCCACCCAAGTGGCAGCCCAGGAAGCACACCTGAGAACAACTGGTGAAACTGAGAGAAGTCTTCATAGGCATCGAGTCATAGAGCAAAAACTACACGGGGGAATGAGAGAATATCCAGAGTATGACAGTCAACCCAGCCATGACAATCTCAGAAATTGTCAATAATTTCCAACCAGTACCTCCCATTAGCAAACCCACCAAAAGCCAGCTGACATGGAAACCTGTGAAACAAGGTGTCAACTTCCTACATTACAGAACAAGGCAAGGGAGAGACAAAAAATAGATCCATGAGCAAAAAGCCAAATGACCAGCACAGCCATCCTTTTCCTTACCGCTATGCTCATGGAAGCACTTGTCAAGGAGTAACAATTAGCAGAGCCTCCGCAGACCTAAATTGGACTTGTATTGTGTTAAGCCACGGAGATTTTGAAGTCATTTGGTTCTGCAGCACAACTTAGACTTACCTTCACAGGAACAAAAATTGGTATCAGAAGTGGGATTCTGCTATAACAAAAAAACCCTCAATATGTGATATTGCCTTAGTGGTCCATTGGTCAGGAGCAGATTAACTGTAATTAGAGGCTAGAGTGGCCATTCATTTTATGCTTTGTGGGAAGCATTTGATAAAGCTGTCATTATAGCAACCTGGAAGGCAGATCATATGTCTAGTGAATTTATAACCCTAGGGGAAGAGTTCAGAAAACAAAATGTTATTTATATGTTTTGGTTACGATTGCCTACATTCAACAAGGAGCCATAGGGATGGCGTGAGTTCACGGCAGATTTGTCTGGTTTGCAGAAAGGAGGAAAAGAGAATTCTGGGACTTATACAGTACAGAAGGCAATCTTCTCAATCTTAAACAGTAAAAGATAACATTGAAGAAGTTTGGGCACAATAAGGGCCAATTAAAACTCAGTTTGGGGGCAAAAATCCAGACAAAGGTATGGACAGCAGAATTCAGAGATAAACACCTTCAAATTGATTAGAGGCTGGGAGTAAAAGTTGAATTAGCAGTGTGGTAACCAAGAAATCCTTCACTGGAATAATGGCTAGGGGAAAAGATATTGTATCTGTCTAGAATTTGAGGCTGTTTTTTAAAATGCAAGTTATATATATTTGCTCATGTTTGCAAAAAGAAGGATAAACCAAAAACTTTTTTAAAGTAGTTAATTATTGGAAGGAGAAGGGGACAGTGTTGGAAGCAAGATTTATCTCAACATACTGTATTATATGGTTTTATTTTTGAATCATATAGTTGTTTTATATATTCTAAAATACATAATTAAGTTAAAGAGCAATCCTTAGAAATTGAATAGAAGCAGAAATGAACTTAATTGTATGTCAGTTGGTTACATAACAGAGAAAAGTATTTCAAGTGACTTTAGAATACACTGGTTTGATTGTAATTATTTAGTAGAATATATTCTAAGGATAAATAAGGATGCAAAGAAATCTTTAACCTCATCCAATAGTCTTATGGTTAATATAATATTTGCTATTATTATTTTGAAACTAATTAATATCTTCTATAGGATAAATCAAATAAAGACATATTAATATTATTAGGAACCAGAATTTTCACTGTGAGATTTTAAATATACAATTTAAAAAGTCAAAGAAGTAAAAATACTGGGTGTTAAGTTGGAATTAAAATCATCAGTTTGAACTCAGAATTTTTGCAGTGTTTTCAAAATCACATTTTTCTTAGCTGTGTCCCTGAAATTACTTAAAGGTGATAATAATTTAGTACCAATAAACACTGCTTGCACCTTGATTATGGTGTGTAAATACTATTCCTCACCAAAGGAAATTGGGCTCCTTGGAAGAACAGTTGATTTCAGCCCTGAGACAGGAAATGTAAAGATGCTAGAGGATATTGTGAACAATTTTTTTTGTAAATTTGAAAGCCATTTGAAACATATCAACCCCCAGGGGGAAAAGTCCTTGCCAGCAATAACCAAAGAAATAGAAAATCTGAATATTTCTTTAACCATTAAACAAATTTAATCAACATTGTAAAACCTCCCCACAAAGAAAACTAGACCCAGAGAGCTTTACAGGCAAATTCTAGCAAACATTTAAGTAAATAATTATTCTAATCTTACATAAACTCTTCCAGAGAACATTTTAAAAAAATTTCAACTCAAATTATGGGCTACCGTTACAATTGCACACCCAAACCAAATGAAGACAGCACAACGAAGGAGATGTATCACCAAAGTCAGGTTCCACTCAGGAACACAACTGTAAATATCTTAAGGAAAATATTAGCACCCTGAATCTCAAAGCATGTAAAATGATAATACAACATGATCCAGTTGTTTTTCATTCTCGGGAATGAAAGTTTTGTTTACAATTAAGCACTAATTAATATAAATTAATCTAAATTTTTTATCTCATTTGACATAAGAAAAGCATTTAATAAAATTCAATATTCATTCATGATTAAAAAGAATAAAACTCAGCATACTAAAAATAGAAAGTCTCTAACTTATTAAAGGACATCTAAAAACAACTAACAGCAAACTTCATTCTTAAAAGGAGTGCTTTCAGCATTGTACTATCAGGCACCTTCAGACACAAAACATGAATGCCCACTTACCACTACTTCTATTTAATATTGTACTAGAGATCCCAGCCTGTACAATAAGATAAGAAAAATATGAAATAAAATAAAGTAAAATGAAGATTTGAAAGGGAGACACATGTCAATATTTGCACGTTATATGACTGTTTGCATACAAATCCAAAACCAGTACAAAAAATTAGAGTAAATAACAAATTTTAGCATTGCTATTTACCAAGTCCATATAAAAATGAAAATTATATTGCTCTATACTCTCAGCAGTCAGAAACCAAAATTTAAAAGATATATTTAATATATTTTTTAAGAAAAGATACATTTATCTAGAAGGAAAAGCTAACAAAAGATGTAAAAACCTTTTACAGAAAAAAATATAAACCTTTATTTCAAGACTTTGTGAAAGACCTAAACAAAGGAGAGATCTGTCATATTCTTGGACGGAAAGAGTTAATATTATATTGAAGTTAATAAAATGATCTTTAGATTCACTTACATACTTTAAGATTTCCAAAATATTGTCCAGAAAAACATACAAAAGGAAAACAGCCATAGGAAGAGAATAGCTAACAGAAATTTCAGGGAAGTTACTTTTGGGTGGGGGCTGGGAAATGAATTAAACTGGGACAGGGGTCCCAGGAGACTTCTAAAGTTTAGTAATATTCTGTTTCTAAGCTGAGACATAGCTATTCAGGTATTTGTTTTATGATTTTTTATTAAACTGTATGCTTGAGTTTTAGACACCTTTGACTGCATATTTCAAAAATAGTGATTTTTTAAAATAAAAATATTAGTAATTTAATTTGCCCAAACTGTCAACTAGCTACGGTTGTCTACAAAATACCAATAATGTTAGTCCATTAGACTTGGAAGTACCAAAAGGGTAGGCAGTAGATCTTGTTCTTCATCATCCCATTTTCCATTGTCTAGTACAGCACCTGGATGGAGAAATAGCTCCATAAATATTTTGTAAAGAGTGTATAAACAAAGCCTCATTAATTCTCTATAATGGCATACATCCAAGCCAAAGCCAATTATTCTCATCCTCAGAACTCTGCTTTTCTTGTTCATTTATCTCTAAGCCGTGCTGGTGCTCCTATTATTTCCTGCCCACTGTCTCCTGGATTTCCTTTCTGCTGAAATGCTTAACTCACTTCCTTATATATATTTAATGAAGTTGTCAGCAAAGCCCTTTTTCATCAGTCAGCCTGGCTTGTTTGACTTAAGGTCTTATTAGCATGCCTAATTCCATTTCCAGAAAACACAGTTAATTAAGCTACCAAATCTGTGAGTATGGCTCAGCATCACTCTTGGCATTTAATTTGTATTTATACACCAAGGAAAAATAGTGAACCCAATACTCTTCCTAGGACTTCAGTAATATGGCAAGAGAACCAGGACTTTCTTGGGAGTCCATGAAAAGGAAATGGAGGTTATACTCAGAGCACAAAGGAAGATTAGGCTCTGGCTGAGTAGCAAGAGTGCTAGGAGCTCCTTCACTGCAGCCCCCAGCAAAAAAACGCAAGAGCCTATCCTGAGACTCAGGGCCCCCGGCTCAGTCTCCCTGAAAAGCTTCCATAGCACAAATTATTATAGCTCAGGAGGTTACTACATTTTTTTAAAAAATTATTTTTTAAAACTTTTGTGGGTACATAGTAGGTATATATATTTTTGTGGTATATGATGTGTTTCATCAGAATATATAAGGGACTCAAACAACTCTATAGGAAAAAATCCAATTATCCAATCAAAAAATGGGCAAAAGATTTGAATAGACATTTCTCAAAAGAAGACATACAAGTGGCAAACAGGTTATTACATTTCTAAAAAGAGTCTTACAGTGTCATCCAGCCTCCCAGGGGCTCATGCTCCTGAATGATTTTGGGATGAGGTGTCTTCTGGTGACTTTGAGAGTAGCACTAAGCAACTTGGGGATTTCCATGCTGTTCTGAGAGGAATCAAGCATCTGGAGAAGATGACACAGGACTGACACACAGCCAGGCTAGGCCACTCCCAGGAAGCCCATGGACCACAGGACTCCATCTGAGGCACCTCCTGCAACTCCTCCCTATCTTACCCTCCAGGGTCCAGGGCTACATATGGAAGTGAATTTCTGCAATAGGCCCAGAATTCCCCAAGGAAGACATACAAATTAAACTCTACATGTGGCTCTGGGTTAATTCAATATATTAATGTAACAAATTCAAAGTAGGATAATAAGCTAATAAAATTCTAGTTCTGGAGTCTCAATTGCTTCCCAAGGCAGTTTTTTTTTTTTTTTTTTTTTGACAGAATTAGAGTGTTGAAGCAACTTCTGGTTCTAAGAGCATGTCCCTCTCTAAACAGCACCAGCAATTTGTGGCCCTGGTAAGAAGGAAATCAGGTGATCTTACTTTGCCTGGCAATCAGGCTGCTTTCTGGACTTTGGAGATGTGTGGCTAAGAGAATTTAATGCAACTTCTCTCAGCCTTACTTTTTCCATCTGTAAAATGGGGACCACACAGCCGTCCTAGAGTTGTTGAGAGGGTTAATAATGTGATATATATAAGACGGGCTTGTAGGAGATCAAAATATGCCTCTCCAAAATATGTCACTTTGGCATAAGAATTATTTTGAGCTAAAGGCAACTGAGAAGAAACAGACACAAGAAAAGCTCTCTGCCCTCCTCCTATTTGCCACAAAGCAGGACATAAATTTACAAAGGCATCCCTCCTCCCCTCTCTCCCAGGGAGGGCAAATTTAAACTTTTATCAGCCTAGAGATGGCACCAGAGGAATTTATACAACAAATTTTAGTAACAAGCCTTCATCTGCTATTAGTTTACCATATATTTGCCATCCCACAATTTGCTTCCCCTAGAGACTCAAGATCCTTTTCCTTTGTCTATCACTAAAATTGTGTTGTCCCTTTGCTAAGATTTTGTAAAAACTCAAGTTCTAACCAAACCTTTGAGTTACTCATCTCTGGGTACTCCTATGGGTTACATATGTGATATACATGTTAATAAACTGCTGTTTTTCTCTTATCAATCTGTCCTTTGTTACAGGAGCCCAGCTGAGAATTTAGAAAGGTAGAGGGAAAATTATATTTCTTCTCCTATAGGTTGCAAAGAGTGGGTACCCAATATACTATAGCTATCTGTATACTAATAATAATTTATAACGTTAATGTATCTTTATTATTCCATCCCACTCTCACTGGATTCTGGGTCTTCCTCCCCCTGTACCACACCACCACCCCTATTTTTCCAGACGTGCTCCATAAAACTAAAACATCAACTCTGGAATCAGAACATCCTGGGTTCCAATTCCAATTCTGCCAACTAATAGGGGTACAACTTTAAGCAGTCATGTCCTTCCTCTAAATACCATGGAATAGTAATAGGACCTCCTCAATTCCTTAACTCAAATTCCTGTTATCTCAATGCTGATTATCTTCTCCAGGACTTAGAACGATATTACCTTTCAAAACCTGCAATTTACACTAAACAAATAAATTGCTAACAGCTTTAACCCTAATAATACGTTGTTAACAAGACAAATCTCTAATTACTGGAGATATTGTAAAAATACTCTTGAACACAGGGTTCTCCCTGGCTCTTCGGTCCCTCTTTCCACACTCTTGTGTTGTGGAGTTGCTCAATAACTGCTCCAGACTCCTGAGAGGAGTCCAACACCCGCTCCAAACTCTCAAAGACCAAAAACAGTGTTTCTGTTCATATTCTTAAAAGAATAGGACAGTGTGGGGTTATTCAGCAATTATTTCCTTGAAGCAATTTCTTTTTTAATTTTTCTTTGGCAGTTGTTCCCTCGTCTCTTAATTTTGACAATTTAACATATCTCATTAAAGATATTGCTGTAACCGAGAATCACTATTAGCCTATCTCCCTTGTGACAAAGGATATTGCTTAGACTCACTTTGCATGGGTACCCTAGGCCTTGTGGGAAATGGGGTGTGGGAAGGCTATATGAGAGCAGGCTAATCTGGCTGAGTAGTAACAATGACTCTTACAGCACTTTTCCTCCATAGTAAAATTCTTTAACATTTGTAATGAATTAATTGGAGAATCGCCTGCTACCAACTCCCCTCCTCCCCCACCACCAGCACCACCACACACACACACATACAAGTGCTGGGCTGTTACCTCCATAATGCTGGATTTGATCACCACAATATATCCAACACCTAGAGCCATACTATCCACTTAGTAGTCACCAATAAATATTTGTTAAGCAAATTTAAACTTTCCTATAGGAAAAGATTCTATTTTTCTTTCCTTGGAAATGAATCCCATTTTGAGTTGGGATTTTGATAACCAGGGGCCAATAGTTTAGAACATTGAGAAAAAAAGGAATCAAATAGATTTATTGTAATAATAATAAAGGGAGGCCTCCCTGACTGGTCAGGCCGTATTGTACACAGCAAAAAGCAAATCAAAATAAGTCTGTCTTGTGGACAGGTGGCTCTCAAAGAAAGTGTATTAGTTCATTCTCTCGTTGCTATAAAGAAATACGTGAAACTGTGTAATTTATGAAGAAAAGAGATTTAATTGCTCACGGTTTTGCAGGCTATACAGAAAGCATAGTGGCATCTGCTTCTGGAGAGACCTCAGGAAGCCTCTAATTATGGCAGAAGGTGAAGATGGAGCAGGAGCAAGGGAGGGAGATGGTGCCACACACTTTTAGACAACCATATTTTGTGAGAACAGCACCAAGGGGATGGTGCTAAACCATTCGTAAGAAATCCACTCCAATGACCCAACCACCTCCCACCAGGCCCCACCTCTAACACTGGGGATTACAGTTCAATATGAGATTTGGGCAGGGATATATACCCAAGCCATATCAGAGAGTGAAAAGAGGAGAGTGGGCTGGGTGTGGTGGCTCACACCTGTAATCCCAGCACTTTGGGAGGCCGAGGCTGGTGGATTGGCTGAGGTCAGGAGTTCGACACCACCCTAGCTAACATGGTGAAACCCTGTCTCTACTAAAAATACAAAAAAAGTAGCCAGGTGCAGTGGCACACACCTGCAGTCCCAGCACTTTGGGAGGCCGAGGAGGGCAGATCATGAGGTCAGGAGATCCAGACCATCCTGGCCAACATGGTGAAACCCCATCACTACTAAAAATTCAAAAATTAGCTTGGCATGGTGGTGCATGCCTGTAATCCCAACTACTCAGGATGCTGAGGCAGGAGAATCACTGGAACCAGGGAGTCGGAGGTTGCAGTGAGCCAAGATCGCACCACTGAACTCCAGCCTGGGCAAGAGGGCGAGACTCTGTCTCAAAAAAAAAAAAAAAAAAAAAAAGTAGGGTGATGGCTGAGTCACACATGCTCAGCTCCTCCCCAAGTAAATCAAGTTGCCACCTCCCACCCTCCACACTTGGGGAGAAATGAGCTAAGGGATGGATTAAGAACAAGGCCAGAAGTGCTAACTGAGGTAAAGCCTTCCCACTGGGAAACATGAGGCTGTGAAATGGAGGTTTCCCTAACAAAAGTTAACAGTATGTCCTTTCAGAGACTGTATAATATTCCTCAGCTGTGGCCAGCCTCTCCTTTTAGCCTAATGGGTAAAGACACACCACTTTATCCTGGAAAGGCCCAGGCTCATTTGGAACAGCAGTCAGTCAACTGGGGATCTAGTGAGCCCCAAACAAAGGTTATGATGCTCAGCCTCCAAAGAGCCAGCCAACTCAGTGTGACACGGGACCAAGAGAGAGCCCTCCAGACCTGGCCCTCCAGCCTGCTCCATCAGGGGATGGGGAGGATGATGGCCTCCACGGCGCCATCAAATTCAGAAAGGTATCCATGAGGGTGGTTGGGCACACACATATACACAGAGCACTAAAAAGTTGCTAGGCCTCTGCCCAGGCAGCTTGGGAAGTTTCCCCAGGTTCTGAGTGAATAGCAATGGAGCCTCTCACTGGAACCAGTGAGAAACCAGGCACATCCTGAAGGTCAAATAACAGCTTGAGCTTGTCTGGAAATAGGACTCATCAAAAGGTTGCTGAGGGTCGGGGAGCAGGCAGGTCCTACACACTTTTTACAGCAGTCATTACTCAGCCTCCTTCTCCCGCTCCTCTCTCTCATTCTCCCCTTTCCTTCCGGCACCCTATTTCCCCATGCGAATTCCCAGTGCCCTTGTACTTCATGTTCTCTGGTGTCCCAGAACCCACCCAGACCTGCCTCCCCTGAAATGTCTCAAAAATCACAAAATTAGGTCATTTTCCCCATGATTACTCACATTCCCAAAACTCAGTCTCCCTCAGGGAAGCCAAACTAGATATTAGGAAGGAAACATCTTAGTGAATCAACACATACAAAGGTTCCCCTCTTTTTGTCCAAAACATAACTTAGTAGAATTTCACCAGGTGAGTAAATGGGAGCAGGAGAGCCTTTGCCATAGCCTTTAAGGCATAGTATTTGTTTCTCCCTTGAAATTGTAGGAGATAGGACCATCTGTGTGGTTTCTAGGTAACCTCTCTTCAAAACAAAGAAACAGAACTTCCTGTATGTCCACCTTAGTCTTTATCTTTTAACATTGCACTGCCCTAAACTAACCATGGCCATAGAACCCCCCAAGCCTGGCCTCCTCATGTGTCCCAACTTGAGGACAAGGACGTCTGTCACACTGGAACACCTGGGCCAGGGCAGAATCCTGCCTGAGAACAGGAACTCCAGAAAGCTACAGGGCACCTCTTTGTCCTTTTCAGTTTATTTTTTCTCCTTCATCTGATTGACCCGGCAATCGGATCAGATGAGTTCCTTGAATCCATTCTGCTGCCTTCTGAGCCCAGGACCAACCCTATACCTTCATTCTCCTGAGATTGAATAATGACCTATGGGGTGCACCTGACCAAGGACCCCAGTCAAGCTGGAGTCAGACACAACCAGGAAAAACCATCTTTAGCCCCAGCCTGGTCCTCCAGGGACCACACACACCAAGGGAGTTGGAAAAGTGGCTGATAATAATTTTTAACGAGTATCTACACAGTGGCATAGTAGAAAGGGCATGAAATTTGAAATTCTGCAAAATCTGGGCTTGAATAGCTGCTCAGTCACTTGTTAGCAGTTGGTTCTTTTTTTTTTTTTTTTTTTTTTTTTTTGAGATGGAGTCTCACTCTGTCGCCAGGCCAGAGTGCGGTGGTGAGATCTCGGCTCACTGCAACCTCCGCCTCCCAGGTTCAAGTGATTCTCCTGCCTCAGCCTCTGGAGTAGCTGGGACTACAGGCGTGCACCACCACGCCCAGCTAATTTTTGTATTTTTAGTAGAGATGGGGTTTCACCATGTTGGCCAGGATGGTCTCCATCTCTTGATCTTGCAATCTGCCTGCCTTGGCCTCCCAAAGTGCTGGGATTACAGGCATGAGCCACCGCACCCGGCCAGCAGTTGGTTCTTAAATAAAGTCCATAATGATTTAAAGCCTCTGTTTTTTTATATTTAAAATAGAGTAGTGTACACTTTACAGAACTTCTAGGATTAAAAATGAAAATATGTGAAGTGACCTAAAACAGAGCAGGAGTTTAAGAAATCTTAATTCATTACAGTACTGAACATCCAGGTGTCATATCACACAAGCCTTTCCACAATGCCGTGAAATAAAGCACCAGTAGATATGTCCCCCTTTAGGCTCTGGATGTGATCTCTGGATGTAATTCCTGGGACCAGTGCAGCGAGCTGCAATCCCACTGGGAGCCAGCCTGGGGCTGAAGCTGATACTGAGGATGATGGAAGAGAAGATGAAAAGAATCTGTCTCTTGATGGTATCATCAAGCTCAGGATAGCAACATGCCTGGGGCCTGTCTTTTTCTTCCTGTGGATTTCTTTTTATGGAATACAGTAATTCCTTATTGACTAAGCTGCTTGGCAGGACCAGAATTAGGGTGAGGCAAGTGAGGCAGGATTGTGCAAGTGCAGGATTGAATTCTGTCTTCATTTAAAATTTTAATATTTTGTTCATCGTGGGTTTTTTGCAATGATTTTTATTTAACAAGAATATTATATCAAAATAATACTTACTTTTCTTGTTAAGTTTGTTGGTGTTCCTCCTAAATTTTTCATCCAAGGCTGGTCCCTCATTCACCTCACCCTACTCTTTACCCAGTTACTTTCATTTGCAATTTTCTTTTTCTTTTCTTTTCTTTCTTTTTTTTTTTTTTTTTTTTTTAACTTGCAGCCAAAATCATCCCCAGGGTGAAAAAAGACCTGGTCAATTCAATAAAAAAATTTGGCGAAAACTAGTTATCCATGTGGGATAAGTGTTAAAGTGAGAGTTTGACTTTAGAACAGGCCCAAGGAAGAGCCTATGGGCTAACACTTCATTGCGGCAAGGAGGAAGAGCAAATTACTGAGCTGGCCACAGCTTTGCCACCAACACAGCTCATTGCTTGCTCTCACAGCATGTCTTCGGGAAGGTTATAGGAAACCACTGCATCTTGGAACACCATGGGAAAAGGAAGCAATCTAAATGCTGGCTTTTCCCTTCCCCTCCTTGCTATCATTAGCAGAAGCCCACCTGCTGAGGCTTTAACTCCCTGGCACTTCCTGGTTATGTTTCCTGACCCCTTGGAGAGCCGCTGAGGAAGCTAGTGGCTTCACAGGTCCCATGTGGCCTGTGTGGCAAACTCTGCTTGTCAGTCAATGCTGCACAGGGGGCTCTTCGGTCTGTGGCATTGGGGGCCATAACTTTACGGCTATGAATGAACCATTGCCAGGGTTGCTCTGGCCAGGAAACAAGGCAGATGGCCAAGATCCAGGGCAGTCAGCAGATCCAGACATATCTGGGGTGGTGCATAAACTGGGTTTGCTACAGATCCCCACCTCCTACTTTATACAAAAATAAATTCTGGAGCATTAAAGACCTAATTTTTTAAAGAAAAATAAACAATTAAAATACTAGAAAAAATAAGATACCCTATTTGTGGGTAGGAAAGGCTTTCCTAAACAAGACACAAAAAGCAAAAAATCATAAGGAAACACGTTATCAATTTGATCGCTCTAAGAATTACACTTTGTGTAAGTCAGTTGTTCTCAGCTGGGGCAATTTTGCACCTCAGAGGATATTTGACAATACCTGGAGACATTCAGGTTGCCAAACTCAGAAGGGGAGGTAGGGTCTGACTGGCATCTAATGGATAGAGGCCAAGTATGCTTCCAAAAACCCTACAACACACAGGGCAGACCCCACCCCACCCAGTCAAAGAATTATTCAGCCCCAAATTCAGTAGTGCCAAGGTTAGAAACCCAATCATAACAGTTAATAGACAAGTTAAAGACTGAGAGACGTTGTTTGGCATATATATCCCAGATAAAAGATCAGACTCTAATAGAAAGAGAAACTTACAAATCAATAAGAAAAAGGCTCAACAGAAAAATGAGGTATCATTTTTCATCTTTTCAACTGGTAGAAAAAAATTAAACCCATTACTATCAAGTGATAAGGAGAACATAGAAGATTCTCATATTCTGCTGGAAACGGTGTGAACAGGTAGAGTTGCCCAGTGTGGAAAGCTGTTTGACAGTGTCTATTAAGATATGAAATGTCCATGTCCCCCCAGTGGCATATCAGGAAAAGCGCTGTGTACCTCTTTGGGGTCTGCTTCTTAGAACAACACTAACATGAGCTCCTCTACGCATTCCTCTTTTCTTAGGATGGAATTTGGAACAAGCTTCCACCTAGCTTCAACCCTGCAGACATGGCTAAAACATGGTCTATGGCCATGTGAATGCAGCCAATGCTCCACTTCAACTGCTCACACTGGGACTATTCCATGAGAGAACATAAACTTCTACTTTGTTTAATCAGCTATATTTGGGGCCTCTTTGCTGAAATAGCTTGCTCTTTCCTTGTTAGTATTAGTACACAATTCAGTGACAAATATACCTTGTGGTTAGAGAATCAGAACATTCCCCTCTGTGGAGGACAGAGGAGCTGAAGGTTGAGTTCATCATCAATGGCCAGTGATTTATCAAACCTATGTAACAAAACTTCCACAAAGACCCAAAAGGGCAGGGTTTGGGGATCTTCCAGGTTGCTGACCTCACGGAGGTGCCTGGAAGGTGGCACTCCCTAAAAGGGCATGGAAGTGCCATACCCTTCCCACATACCATGCCCCGTGCTTCTCTTCCAACTGGCTGCTCATCTGTATGCTTTATCGTATGTTTATTAATATAACATCGGTAAATGTAAGTGTTTCCCTGAGTTCCATGGCCACACTAGCAAGTGAACAAATCTGAAGAGGGGGTTGTGGGAACCCCCAGTTTGTAGCCAGTCAGTCAGATGTTCTAGAGGCTAGGAATTGCGGTTGGCATTTTCAAATGGCAGGTAGTCTCATAGGACTGAGCCCTTCACCAGTGGCATCTGACTCTGACTACAGGTAGACAGTGTCAGAATTACATGGAATGACAGAACACCCCTTTGGAGTCCAGTGGAGAACTGCTTGGTGTGTGGGGAAACTTCACGCACATCCAGAGTTGAGAAGTGAAGCAGGATGCGTTGTGTTGAGTAGGATGTGTTGTGAGAGTAGGAAAAACACTGTCTTTTTTCTATCCCTTACAGTGGCCAAAGAACTCTCTGTGATGTTTTTCTTTTAAATAAGAGAAAGTATTCACACAGTGTGCAATTTTTTTTATTTTACTTTAAGTTCTGGGATACATGTGCAGAACACGCAGATTTGTTATATAGGTATACATGTGCCATGGTGGTTTGCTGCACCTATCAACCCATCATCTAGGTTTTAAGCCCCACATGCATTAGGTATTTGTCCTAATGCTCTCCCTCCCCTTGTCCCCCGTCCCCTGACAGGCCCTGGTGTGTGATTTTCCCCTCCCTGTGTCCATGTATTCTCATTGTTCAACTCCCACTTATGAGTGAGAACATGCGGTGTTTGGTTTTCTATTCCTGTGTTAGTTTGCTGAGAATGATGGTTTCCAGCTTCATCCATGTCCATGCAAAAGACATGAACCTATTCTTTTTTATGGCTGCATAGTATTCTATGGTGTATATGTGCCACATTTTCTTTATCTAGTCTATCATTGATGGCATTTGGGTTTGTTCCAAGTCTTTGCTACTGTAAATTGTGCTGTAATAAACATACGTGTCCATTTGTCTTTAGAGTAGAATTATTTATAATCCTTTGGGTATATACCCAGTAATGGGATTGCTGGGTCAAATGGTATTTCTGGTTCTAGATCTTTGAGGAATCGCCACGCTGTCTTCCACAATGGTTGAACTAATTTACATTCCTACCAACAGTGTAAAAGCGTTCCTGTTTCTCCACAGCCTCACCAGCATCTGTTGTTTCCTGACTTTTTAATAATCACCATTCTGACTGGTGTGAGATGGTATCTCATTGTGGTTTTGTGCAATTTTTAAAACTTCTTTAAAACAATTGATGAATATTTTGTTGCTAAAGTAAATTCAAGAAATGGTAAGTACAATTAATAAGAGTCCCGTGCAAGACAACTAAGGGTGCACGCTCCTGGTGGGCCCAGGTCTGCAGGCCTGTTCCAGTGTCTGCTTGCTGTGGGACTTTAGACCAATTGCATCATCTCCGAGGTTAAGTTTCTTCAGATAGATAAAATAAGGGCAATCATGCCTCATTCACCTGGCTGTTGTGAGGAATGAAAGAAATAATGTATGTGAAATTCTTAGAATGGTGCCTGGCATTTTGGAAGCACATAATACATAAAAGTAATTATTAGTAATAGTAATATTAGTATTAGTATTATTAAAATATGTGTAAAAATCTCTCTATTCTAATTAACATATTTGTGAAAATAGAAATGAAAAAGTTAGATAGCTGATGAGGGAAAAAATAAGACAAAACTCAGCTCCATTTAGTATGTATGTATTGAGTGCCTATTATATACTAGACATTAAGATACAAAGATGTGTAGGACCTAGTCCCCTGCCTTTAAAAAGCTCAGAGTCTAATTGTGATGATAGATTAAACTAAACCTCTAAATATGATGTAGAACCTCTAATCTGTGCAACAAGAGGAGTAGAACAAAGAAACTAGCAATTCCTTCTTCAGCTGGTTGGAGAAACTGGACTAGGAAGCCTTCAAAGGGAAGCTGACATTAACCATGAAGTTCCGGCAGCAGGAAAAGCCACGTACCAAGGGCAGTTTAGGCAAAAATGGAGCCAGCACATTTGTGGGGATCTATTAATAGATGTGAAAGTAAAAGGGATGACAGACCAGACTCCAGAAGCATCTGAGGCCAAAAACAGGAGGAACTTTGAATGCCAGGGTCCAGAACTTCACCCTGGCAGCAGTGTGTGGATATGAAGGGAGTAGGCTGAAAGAGGAGGAGGCAGCTCATGAACACAGCAAGAGCAAGGGGTTACAGAAGAAAGGCTGTGGAGGAGGCAAAATCCACAGTCATTGATGATGCTTGGGACATGGGGGAAGAAAGAAAAAGGGGACTGAAGTTAGCTGTCAGGCTTCCAGCTGGCGCAACTGGTTGTGCCTCTGAAATACAGAGTTCAGGAGAGAGCTGTGCAATGGGTGGGTTCATAAGGCTGATAACAAGCCAGCCAATTCCTGTGCTGCCAGGCCTGAGGGTGTAAACAGTTGGTGGCGTTGCCAGATCCTGCAGGGTGATCTGATGGGCAGGATTAGGAAGAAGCTAGAGGTAGGGAAAGGCAACTGCTAGCCTTCTGCTCTCCACAGAACCCTGGAAAATGGCATCCACCAGCCAGTGATCACGTGCTTCAATATGCCCTAGAATGGCCCAGCCCCACATCTGACTCATCATCTTTCGCAAGCATTTCTATTTAAATCTTCCAGGCCACAAGTGCTGCAGACACAAAGGATGGAAATATGTAATCCTGTATTAGAATCCCTGGTATCTGTGTGCTTAATCTTTAATATTTTCAATTAAACCATGAGGAAATAACTGTGCAAACCATAAATTCACCATCCACAGGGAAGTGATTAGTTTATTATCCTTGAGAGGTTTGTAGCAGGGCATCTAAAAGCTTTAGATAAGGAGCTAATTTAATTTTGGTTCTCCTTTTGCTAAGATTTCTTACTCTGGGGTAATATATACAAAATAGGAAAAACATGTGAGGTCTATAGGTCAACAATATTAGCGTGATTATTAATAACCAGAAATGTGACTTTCATACTGTTTTACTTCTTCAGTCTCCAAAGTTCTTTCTCACCTACTATGTCAATTCTTCTTAAAGATAATATTAATAAAGCAAAAATTCTAAAAATGAAGTAGCTAATTTATGAGGGAAGCAAACTGTACTCTGGGAAGAGTCTTATCTTCAAATGTAGATATTGCCAAGCTTACAGTACTTTGAATCATAGAATTCTATTGCTGAAGGAAATCATTCCAGAGAACTTGGCTTGTTTGAGAGGTGAAACAACAAAGGCGCAGAGCAGATTGACAGCTTGGGGACACTCCCAGTTGGTCAGGAAAGGTTCAGGGACCAGAACCCAGGTTTCCTACCCTCAATCCAGCATTCTCCCCTCCACCCCTTACTGCTTCCCTAGCTGTCACTTACTCATTCTTTGAAAAATCAGATTTCAAACTTCAAACTAAAAACGGTATCTGAATTGTAATTATCTATATTTGAGCCCATCTCTCTTATTCCATCTCTCCCTAGTGACTTTAACCTCTTCCCTCACTGTTTTTCTCTCAAATTCATAAGCATACCACCCTTGAAAAAAAGCATCCCTTTGATCATGCCTCCCTCTCAAGTTGCCTCCTCCTCTTCTTCCCTTCAAGCCCAGCTTTTGGAAAGAATGTCTACCCTCCTGAACCCCTCTTCCTTCCCTCCCATTCACTCCTCAGCTCACTGCCATCTGGAGTCTGTAGCTACCACTCCATCAAACTGTTCTCACTGAAGCCTCAGACCTGGCACAACTAAAGGACCTTGTTCTTTTTGGACATCTGTACTACATGGGACGGTGTTGATCACTCCTTTCTTTTGGAAACACTCATTCCCTAACTACTGTGATATCAGCTCTTTGGTGTTTCTTTCCTTCTCAGTCTCCCTAATTGACACTTCACTTTTATGAGCCAGTGGGGCCGTGAGGGGCATGGGTTGACAAATCTGGCAGGGGCAGAAGAGAGGCACAACTCTCCCAGATGCGGCTCCCCCCGAAACCTCGCATCCACCACCCCAAATCAGAAATTTCATTTTCCTTCTTTCAGTTATTCTCCCAACAAATATTTATAAAGTACCAACCATGTGCCAAATAATGTACACAACGCATGGGGATACAGACATGAGAGAGGTAAGGGCTTACTTAGCCCCTGCCTTCAGTCCACACCTGCCTCCCATCCACTCCTCTCCAACCCATCCACCTTTCGGAAAGATGCAGCTAAGCATGCATTCCCCTTTGATTAAATCCTCCAGTGGGTCTCTTATCAAACCCAGTGCCTCAGCGTGGCATATAACCGGCACTAACCTATCTTTCTAACCAAAGCTCTCACCACTCTCCCCAGGGAGCACTCCAGCCTCACAGAACATCTTTGCAATTTCCCCAGATGTACCTATCCTGCCTGCCTCTATGCCTTTACATATGCCGTCTCCTTTCTCCAGAACATGCTTCACTTACCTTCTTTGTGTGGAAATATTCTCCACATCCCCCAAAGACAGCAAAAATTTCATCTCACCTCTCACACCTTGTCGACTGCCCTGCCCATTGTTCTCATAAATCATTGAACAAGCTTTTGCTACAGCACTTAGCACTCTGTATTATTTTCTCATGTCAGCCTTTCCAGCAGACTGTGAGCTCTAAGAAAAAACAGCATATTGTTTACCTTTGTACAAGCCTCCTGCCTAGCAAAGGCTCTGCTAGATGGTTAGCAGGCATCCACAAGAACTTTGTGAATTAATTACTCTATTCTCAGTGGTACCATGAACACTTGGTGCTTGTGCATCCCCATCAACATTTCATATTTTCTGGGTTGATTTCATGTTCTTTACAATTGACTACATGTCATTACTTCTTTCTATTCTGTTTATGTACTTCAAGTGGAGAAGACAAAACCCGACCTCTTTTCTTATCCCTCAGGCTCCTCTTTATTAAGTTGAAACCGAAAATATTAAACCACAAAAAAGACTTGGTTCAAGGCCTTCCTCCTGTAGACAGCAAAGAGGTCAGATTTCCTTTCAATGGATTTGATTTATTCCTTCATAATGGAATAAAAATTAACTTCAGGGAAACAGTACATGCAGCCAGAGGTAATTCAATCACTAATGAATGAGATATTATATAACACAATAGGCTAATTGGCTATTCTTGATTTAAAAGGCACAGCCTCTGTATTTTATAATGTTTAGTTTCCTTCTTTTCTTTCCAACCTTGTCACTGTTGTAGTAATTACTGCATAGCCCTCTTTGGAAACAGTGCCTTCCGCTCATCCTATTCCTGCCCTTTTAGATGCGCCACGCCCACCCACCCCGGACTTCTTTGGGACTGAATCGAAAAAATCACCGCACAAAAATGCAGGTAGATGCCCCACCTCCAGGATACTCCCAGTCTCGCGCAGCCGGCCCTTCCAGCTACCTCTCCCACTCGGCTTTCCAGATTCTCCTCGCTCCCGCTTGGGGTTTGTGCCGCGGGCCCCACACTTTCTTAGTAACACGGATGATGACTCCATTGGGACTTAGTGACCAGCTGATCTTGGCATCCCTCCGGCATGGGGCCTCCAGATCTGCCTTGCGTTCGTCCAGTGCAGCCAGAGGCCAGGCCTGCCCCTAGCAGAACCGCCTGGAGCAGGAACCTCAGGAAGGGGAGGGGACTGGTGGGGCACCGGCACCGTCTGGCATCTGGCTTTCTTTTGGGTTTTAGAGACGGGGTCTCATTGTGTTACTCAGGGTGGAGTCTAACTCCTGGGCTCAAGCGGCCCTCCTTCCTCAGCCTCCCGAGAGCAGCTGGGGCTACAGGCGTGGCACCTGTCTTCACGGGACCCTCCTTCCTCAGCCCTCAAATCTCTGCATCATAAAGCTCCGCCCAGCCCTCGCCCAGGTGCCTCCTCCCAGCCTCCCTTCTCAGTGACCCAAGGCCTCCGAGGAGGACGCCCCTCGCCCTCCGCAGAGTGGCAGGCAGGCTGTGTGTGCCCCTCACTGTCCCCCTCCTCTCCCTCACAGTTCCCCCACCCACACCACAGACAGTCCTGTGAGACCCCTGCACCGTCGACGGTCCCGTGTCTGATCGCTTACCCGCCCCTTGTTGTTACATTCCCCCGTGCTGCTCACCCCTCACCCCTTGAAGACTTTAAGGTAGCTGGGTCACTAGAAATTGTCGTCACCCCAAACTGTTTCCTGTCAGCTTTATGATTCAAAATCTGTCTGGCCCAAGGCTTCCCTTCCAATTTATTTGCCAATCATTCCCAGCCCTTTGTTCGAATTCCTTGGGACCGCCCTGTCCATCGACCCCTACACTTCTCTGTGCCCCCACGTCCTCCTTTCCCTTAACTCGGAGTCAGTGGCTTTAACCAGAGTCCCTCCGCAGCACTCTCAGTCTCCCTCCCCTCTCCTCTCAGCACGTACCCAGTTCCACTCCGGGCCAATCAGGCACCCGGCTTTGTGCTCACACCTTGGATAATATCAGTGCTGCTGGAGAAAACCCAGTGTGGTGAAGCAGGACTCTCCTTCCTGCTACCGGCTTCCTTTCCTCCTCTCCTTCCCCTGGTGGCCTCCGAGGAGGAGGGTGAGGCAGGCTGGGTTCTGGGTCCTCATCTTACCTGATGTGGCCCCAGCCCATCCCATTCCCTATGTTTTCCTCCCACTTTGCCTGCTTCTGCTTCTCAGCACCTCCACGGCTCCCTCCACATCTTTCTGGCCGTTTCCTAGAGGGGCCAGCCTTCATCCCCCTCCTTATCTATCCTCACTCCTTAGACAATCATCTGACCGCATGGCTTTCAACACCATCTAAATGCCGATGACTGTCAAATGTGTGTGTCTACTAGCCTGGACCCCTCCCTGGATTCCAGAACTTCCTACTTGAACCTTCAACCTGGATATTTCATGAGCATCTTAACGTTCATGTGTCCAAACCCAATTATCCATTTCCCACTCTGCCCACCTTGTTATTCATGCTACCTTCCCATCTCAAAAGCAACTTCATCATTCTGCCTTTCTTGGGTCAAACAATTACAGTCATCCTTGACTCAACAGCTTTTTTTTTTCTTCTTTTTTTTTAAGACATCGTCTTGCTCTGTTGCCCAGGCTGGAGTGCAGCGGCACTATCTCGGCTCACTGCAACACCTGCCTCCCAGGTTCAAGTGATTCTTCTGCCTCAGCCTCCAGAGTAGCTGGGATTACAGACACCCACCACCATGCCTGGCTGATTTTTGTATTTTTAGTAGAGATGGGGGTGTCACCATGTTGGCCAGGCTGGCCTGGGACTCCTGACCTCGAGTGATCTGTCCACCTCGGCCTAACAGCTTCTCTTAAACCTCTATCTAATTGGTCAGCAAATCCCGTCATCTCTCCCTCCTGGCCTCCTCCACTTGGGAGGGCACTGGGAAACACTGTCCTTTTATTTATAGCCCTTTAATCCCAACCATTACTAACATCATGTGTAGACAGTGGTCAGAATGAAGCCAGACTGCAGTGGTTCTCAACCTTGGCAGCAGTTGGAATCACCTAGGGGACTTTTAAAAATACTGGTGCCTGTGTCCCACCCCAGAGATTCTGCTTTAATTGGTCCGGGATATGACCTGAGAATTTTAAAAGCTAACCCCAGCTCCCGCCCAGGTGGTTCTAATGTGCAGCCAAGTTTTCAAATAGCTGTGCTAGGGCTTAAAAAAGACCCAGTGAAAACCATTAGCATTAATCAGTGCTTAAATGTCAAGTAGATTTTGGTATCACACACTAAAAAAAATTCCAAAATATTTAAGTAAACAATACAGACAATCCCCAACTTAGTGATGGTTTGATTTACGATTTTCAGTTTTATGATTTGTTTATTGGGGTATTAAATGCATTTTTGGCTTATGGTATTTTCGACTTATCAGGATGTGACATCACCCCATCATAAGTCATGAAACATCTTGCAGTTAAAACTGGGAGATTATATAAATACACCCTCGTCTCTTTGAATAAGCCTTATACTTTTAATCTTCACTTTGATAATTTTTTCTCATTTTAATAAAATATTTTAGTTTTCAATATTGATCATTTAGTGAGAAAATCCCAGCACTGCCTAAAATATTGGGCAGAATATCACTATCTCAGCTCCATTTTACATCCTCTGTGTTTTTCTTTTCTTTTTGTGGGGAGGGGATGGGGTCTCACTCTGTTGCCCAGGCTGCAGTGCAGTGGTGCCCTCTCAGCTCACTGTAACCTCCACCTCCTGGGCTCAAGTGATCCTCCTGCCTCTGCCTCCCAGCCTGTAGCTTGGGACTACAGGCATGCACCACCGCACCTGGTTAATTTTTGTTCATTTTTTTGTAGAGATGAGGTCTTACTGTGTTCCCAGGCTGGTCTCGAACTCCTAGGTTCAAGCAGTTCTCTCACCATGGCCTTCTAAAGTGCTAGAGTCATAGGCATGAGCCACTGCGCCTGGCCTGCTGTGTTTTCTTTTCAAGCACAGTAATTTTTTCTGTGAATTTTGGGGAAACTGAGCTGAGAAGCTCACCTCTGTTTTTGGCCGTGTTGAAGGAGTTTAGCAGATTAACGAGGCCAGTTTTATCACCTTAATTTTCTTTTTAAATTTTCTAGCACTTTTCCTCCAGACGCATTCATGGGGGGGTCATCACGTCAAAGTTTTTTCATGATTAGTTAACAAGCAGGGGAGAAAGAGACAGTTGGTAAGTAAAGAATGATATCTAAAAGCAACTCACAGAGTCGGGGGTGAAAGGACAGGGGACAGGAGAGGCACCAGAGGGCCTGCGGCGAGGGACGCCTCTTCTCAGTTCCTGCCGCCGGGAAAGAGCTGGGAGAACAGACAGCTGGCGCATCATGCAGGGTCGCCCACATCACCGCAGCAGAACCCAGCTTTTCCCTTCCACGTCCTGATTGCTACTTTTCTCAGCTCAAAATTTATATTTCCACCTGTTTACTATAATTGAAGGAAATTCCTGATTAATCCAAAAACACAGTTTGGGTTGCCTGACTTTCCTATTAACTTCTTCCTCTGATGTGTATTGTTCCAGAGAGACAGCATGCAAACTGTGTTTATCTGAAACCCAAAGTTTATTTATTTTAAAACGTGTCAGCCAGGGTGTCACACAAATCAATAAAAATAACTCTTGTAAAAAAAGAAATCCCTAAAAGGGAATGGAGTCAGAAATTTTGTGGTGCGTTTTATTACTTGTTTATTTTTGCTCTTATTTTACCACTCTTGTATTTCAAGCTTGAATTATGATTACACTTCTGAAATAATTTTAAGCAAACAAAAATATTCATCACACTATGAAAACAAATATCCGAAAATAAGTTCTATGGTCACAATTTTTGTATCTGAACATTTACCTATGCCTCTGTATATGAACAGTGATACTTGTTTTTCAATCATTTCTTATTTGGCTTGTAAAATAGAATTTTTCTATTTTTGGAAAATGTCTTAAAAATTAAGAACAAGCCCTTCTCCTCAGTGCTACACATAAAGGACCTTCTTTGTCACCTTCTGTCCTGGAATGACAGGACAGGTCGACCCTAATTTCACTCCTCTAAACAAGGTAATGATGGCTTGTGCAGGAAATCTAAATCTGGCCTCAGAGGCAGCCCAGTGATTTTCCAGGTCAAGGAAAAGGGAGAAAGCAAAGATCTGAAGCTCTGCACTCTCTCCTGGGTATCTGCCGTCCACAGAGCTGGGGGAAGTCTGTCATCTAGTGGAAAATAGAGGGCACTGACAGTTACTTGCAATAGTGGTTTCCCAGGACCGCTTGAGCATCAAGCGTTTCTCATCCGGGGGCATAGCTTCCATCAGGGACAGGGTGGACTAGCAGAAGAATATTCAACAACAACAAGTAACATTCAAACCCAATACACAAATGTTTCTGTATATATATAAACTACACATAGTGCTCTATACAAAGTACTTCTTCATAAAGTAGTGCCAGGTGAAGTGCTAAGTGTTTTAGTTAATAAATCTCATCTCATTTCTACAGTGATTATCAATGTATTCTGCATGATTTTTCCTATACAATGGCATAAACACAGGGTGGGAAGTATACTTAATCCCTAACAGTGATTACCGTTATACTTTTAAAATTGCTGTACAGAGAATATTTTCCATCTGTTCAGATCCATACAATAATCGATTTCAGTTTATGCTTGTCTTTTGACAACGATTGACATATTCAGGTAACAACATTAAGGGGGCTGGGGGATAGACCTCAGGCCAGGTCACTCAGATATATTTGTGCTCTCTCCTTTTGATTTCATTTGTTACACTGTTCCAGTTTGCTTTAAGTGATTGTTTTTAATTATGTTAAAGTAGCACATGCCGTGCATATATTTAAAAGCATGGTCTCCTCTTCTGCCCCTTCCCACCTCTAGTCTTGGTCCCTAGAGGTAATGACCTGTAGTTCTGTTAGTTGCTTCTTTTCGTATTTTCCTCCATAATCTCTAAATAAAACGCTCTGCTGCTATTTCCACGTCTGTCTGTGGTGGATTGACTGCTTTAGTTTGGGTTCTTTCAGAGGCAGACCCTGAAATGGATGATTCAAGGACAGGATGGGAAAGTAAGATGAGGAGAAGGCCATCAGTAAAGGGCAAATCATCAAACCAGCTGCCACCATAGGCACCTGCACCAGACCCAGTGTAGAAATGGGAGCCAGTGTGAAACAGAGCTCACGACCACTGGTTTAGAGCTGCTCCTGTCACATGGGCAGCAAGTAAGCTCCAGCACCAAGAGCAAACCCAAAGCAGATGCTGGCAATTGCACACAGAGCTGCCTTGTGCAGCCATGGTCAGGGACAGGTGTGTGGGCAGGGAACTGCCAGTGTCTGCTACAGCCATCTCACCTGTCGGGTACCCAGGTAAGCAAGAGCCTCGCACACCCCCACCTTCCTCACCCTTCCCTTTTCACCCCACCTCCTCTCTCCTACTGCTCAGCTTCTGATTACATTTGCTTCCTCGTTTACATTCTTCTATAGCTATACAGTTTGATTTTGAAAGCACTTTGATGATGTGACTTTGCTGTATTTTTCACTGCCGAGCAAGTGTTCACTATAATCACATTTCTTTTTTTTTTTTTTGAGACAGAGTCTTGCTCTGTTGCCCAGGCTGGAGTGCAGTGGCACAATCACAGCTCACTGCAGCCTGACTTTCCAGGCTCAAGCAATCCTCCCACCTTAGCTGCCCTCCCCTCAATAGCTGGGACTGCAAGCACAGGCCACCACGCCCAGCTAATTTTTGTATTTTTCGTACAGATGGGGTTTCGCTATGTTGCCCAGGCTGGTCTCAAACTCCTAGCCTCAAGCAATCTGCCCACTTCAGCTTCTCAAAGTGCTGGGATTATATAGGCATGAGCCACCACGCTCAGCCACATTTCTTTTATATTAGAGCTTTTTAATTTTTCCTGAAGTTATTAATTGCCTTTTAATTTTCTTGCACCTTTTGCCCTTGTTTCACATTGGTGTTTTTCCTTGACCTCTTCTGCCAATTAGTGATCAAGTGTTCCATGGACACCCTTTCTTTTTTTATTATTATTTTATTTATTTATTTTTTTTAAATGGAGTCTCACTCTGTCGCCCAGGCTGGCATGCAGTGGCGCAATCTCAGCTCACTGCAACCTCCACCTCCTGGGTTCAAGCAACTCTTGTGCCTCAGCCTCCCAAGTAGCTGGGATTACAGGCATGTACCACCACACCCAGCTAATTTTTGTGTTTTTATTAGAGATGGGGTTTCACCATGTTGGTCAGGATGGTCTCCATCTCCTGACCTTGTGATCCGCCCGCCTCAACCTCCCAAACTGCTGGGATTACAGGCGTGAGCCACAGTGCCCAGCCCCATGGAGACCCTTTCTATGTAGAGTTTCTCTGCAGGGCCTTGTCTCATACTGTGGAATGTTCCTACAAGGGAATACTACTCTGCAAAACAAAGAATGAATTATTGAGACATGCAACAACACAGATAACTCTGATTAACTTTGCAGAGTGAAAAGCTAGACATTTACATAAAATTCTATGAAATACAAATGAATCTACAGTGATAGAAAGAAAGAAATCAGGCTGGGTGCAGTGGCTCACGCCTGTAATCCCAGCACTTTGGGAGGCCGAGGTGGACAGATCACGAGGTCAGGAGTTCGAGAGCAGCCTGGCCAATATGGTGAAACCCTGTCTCTACCAAAAATACAAAAATTAGCTGAGCATGGTGGCACACTCCTGTATTCCCAGCTACTCAGGAGGCTGAGACAGAAGAATCACTTGAACCCGGGAGGCTGAGGTTGCAGTGAGCTGAGATCGCGCCACTGCACTCCAGCCTGGGCAACAGGGAGAGATTCCATCTCAAAAAAAAAAAAAAAAAAGAAAGCAATCAGTGGTTTCCTAATGTACTCAGAAACTGGTATGTTCACCATCTTGTGTTCATGGGTATGTACATATGTCAAAGCTTATGAAATTATATAATTTAAACATGTGCAGTTTATTGTGATCAATTATAATAAATCCAATTACACTCAATAAAGTGTTGATGATGTTAATGGTACCATGAATAAAATAGAAAGATTATTAGTTAATGCTATGTGAATAAAATAGAAAGAACATTGTGGAACAAACCATTTGACCAATGAATGTCTTTCACTGCCTTATAAAAAGAGTAAGTGAATTATTAAGGTTTGGCAAAGTAAAGAAAGTCTCCCACAGTCTCTGATTGGAACTCCCTAAAACAATAGTCGTGCATTTTTACTAGTCAAAGAAAACATACATATAAAATAGCTAACTTTTCAAACTCCAGCAAAAGTCTTCATTCATTTACTTTTTGTTAGCCTTAATATAGCTTTATTACCTTATAGAACATTTCCCTATATCTTAAAGGGGAACATCTTTACAAAGAGTAAAGCAGGAAGGGAATAAAATCAGGACAAAA
The DNA here is from genome assembly GCF_028885625.2 of Pongo pygmaeus. NCBI lineage: Eukaryota > Metazoa > Chordata > Mammalia > Primates > Hominidae > Pongo > Pongo pygmaeus. The sequence goes on along the minus strand of NC_072373.2, from coordinate 121,540,281 downwards.
ACAAAGATCACTAAAGGATGAGCTTTAAACCACGTTCCTCATCTTCTGGTAGAATCCCACCAGATTCTTCTATTTAGAAACTCAAGCACCCGACTCATCAATTTCACCTCTAATTCTACACTTGCAACTTTATCAGCCATGTCTTCTGAGAGCTTGCACTCATATTCACTAACACATCTAAAACCAAAACAGATTTAGAAACAGCTCTAGACTCCCTGCAGAGAGGGAGTCTCACCTTATCATTCTTTTCAGCATTCCAACTAATTGTACCCTCTCCCATTCTTCCCATATCCTCCCCAGGCCATTGAAAAGTGTTGAATTTTAAATACATAGTTGACCCTTCAACCTGGACACCGTTTATTGAACTGTCTGGTTGTGAAACTGCATTGCCACATATCAATATAGTTGTGGGAACTTGGAGATTCAATAGGTATAATAATCTGTTTATGTTAAAACAAACAAAACAACTATCTCCTTTTATGTGCAGAGCCTGCTGCTGTAAGGCACAAAGCTTACTCCTGAGACAGAGTACCAGGAGACAGGAGGCAATTTGAGAGCCTGTAGCAAGATAACTGAGTAAAATACTAACTTGTATTTATTTCCCTATATTTTCCCTTTTTTCTCATTTCAGGGCAGGAGTCAGGCCTTTAGCCTGACTTGGTGATTTTTTAAAGTAGAAATCAGAAGTCACCTTTGATCAAAGGCTCTTCTGTCTTGCAAACACCGAAGCTACCTGCAGAGAGGATGACAGGGGCCTCAGAGGGAAGAGGAGAGGGATAATTTTAAGAACAAAGAGAGAAAGAGGTGGGTCAGAGGTTTGGAAGAAGACAAAGGTTAGTGGGACCCAAGGCTAAGGGAGATCCACATTCTACTCATCACCCTTTCAGAATGGAAAGGCCAGACCCCAGACACAGATGTTCCATGTCTTCCCAACTGCTCCCATCCCAAGCATGGCACAACTGCTGGAACCAAGGGACCATGCAGGCTAAAACAAAGGCGCCTCAGCTGTGAGTGGTGTAGACCATGGCCAGTGTCCAAAGGGGCCAGCATCCTAGATCATTGGCACAACACTGAGTGGTTAAGGAGCTGGACTTAAGTTGATTTAAATAAAATAAGGAAAAACCACATTTTTACCATCCCATTTGCTGCAGTAAGATTGATGTGGGGACCCCCTGCAGTGTGGCAAAGACTGGCTGGGTGATGCATAGCTACAGAAGGCACTGATTACAGGTGCTGGGATTCAGACCACTTCATCCTGAGCCCGTGGCTGAGATTGTGCGGTAGAACTGGTGTAATCAGATGAGTGTAAACTCATGCTGACTAGGGAAAACTGGGAGTCTGTGATAAGCTTAGGTTCGAAGGGTACTTTAGAAAACTTTAAAATCCCTGGACAAACCAGCCTCTTTCTGGAGTAACAAAATACAAATCACTTGTTTGTTATAGTTATCTTGATTTTGTGGAAGTGAATTTAAAACAGGACATTATCAATGAACACAAAACAAAAAATCAAATAAAAGGATTGTTTCTAACATTGTCAAACTTGTGTAAATTAAAAACAAATAAACAAACAAACCCTGGGCAGATACAAAGTGTTCAGAGAAGGAAGTGAGGACAGTGGTAGCCTTGTTAGTTTGCTAAGATTAAAATCCTCTGTAATTCTCAGAAAATATCTAGAAAGATTTTAAGGTTTCTAAGTTAATTCTCTTTTTAAAAATTACAATTCTGCCTGGAGGAGGAGAGGCACAGAGAAGCCAATAGACATGCTACCTGGGGAATGGGCCCACGTGTCCAGGTAGTGGTAAGCTATTCTGCCTGTGATGGACGTGACAGTTCCCAGAAACTGAGGTATTTTCCATCATTTCCAGTGATACTACCCCAAGTGTCTCCCACCCCCCGAGGAGAGACATTTGAATCTTATTTAGGGAACACCCTCAAGAAACTGCTGCTATTGCAGAACTAGAAAGCAAGAAATGGAGAAATGAATGATGATGTGGCTCCCTCAGAGTCCCCTCTGCTTCCTGGATTGCTGCCTCCCTGGGCTTCCTCTCCTGCAGCCACACGGGCCTCCTGCAGGTTCCTCCCTCCTGCGGCCACTGCATCTGCTTCCCTCTGCTGTCTGGATGCTCTTCCCAGACTCAGTATAGAGCATTCCTGCACCACCTTCAAACAGCACCTCCTCAATAAGGCCTTCTCTATCTATCTCTGTAAAACTGCAGCCCTGGCCACAGCCCCAGCTCTCCCTTCTGCACTTAGCACCATCTGACACACTACATGTTTTACTTAATAGTTTATCATCTGTCTCTCCCCACTAGACAAGAAGTACTGAGTCTTTTGTTCAATGTTGTGACCTCAGCCCACATTGGCTGCTGTATTAGTCCATTTTCACACTGCTGATAAAGACATACCTGAGACTGGGAAGAAAAAGAGGTTTCAATGGACTTACAGTTCCACATGGCAGGGGAGGCCTCAAAATCATGGAGGGAGGCAAAAGGCACTTCTTACATGGCAGCAGCAAGATAAAATGAGGAAGAATCAAAAGTGGAAACCCCTGATAAACCCATCAGATCTTGTGAGACTTATTCACTATCATGAGAATAGCATGGGAAAGACCGGCCTCCATGATTCAATTCTCTCTCCCTGGGTACCTCCCACAACATATGGGAATTCTGGGAGATACAATTCAAGTTGAGATTTTGGTGGGGACACAGCCAAACCATATCATTCCACCCCTGGCCCTCCAAATCTCATGTCCTAACATTTCAAAACCAATCATGCCTCCACCAGTTCCCCAAAGTCTTAACTGATTTCATCATTAACCCCAAAAGTCCACAGTCCAAAGTCTCATCTGAGACAAAGGAAGTCACTTCCACCTATGAGCCTGTAAAATCAAAAGCAAGCAGTTACTTCCTAGATACAGTGGGGGTACAGTTATTGGGTAAATACAGCCATTCCCAATGGGAGAAATTGGCCAAAACAAAGGGGTTATAGGCCCCATGCAAGTCCGAGATCCAGCAGGGCAGTCAAATTTTATAGTTCCAAAATGATCTCCTTTGACTTCAGGTCTCACATTCAGGTCATGCTGATGCAAGAGGTGGGTTCCCTTGATCTTGGGCAGCTCTGCCCCTGTGGCTTTGCAGGGTACAGCTTTTCTCCCGGCTGCTTTCACGGGCTGGTGTTGAGTGTCTGCAGCTTTTCCAGGCACACAGTACAAGTCGTCTGTGGATCTACCATTCTGGGGTCTGGAGGACAGTGGCCTCTTCTCACAGCTCCACTGGGCAGTGTCCTAGTAGGGACACTGTGTGGGGGCTCCAACCCCACATTTCCCTTCTGCATTGCCCTAGCAGAGGTTCTCCATGAGGGCCCAGCCCCTGCAGCAAACTCTTGCCTGGGCATCCAGGTGTTTCCATACATCTTCTGAAATCTAGGTGAAGGTTCCCAAACCTCAGTGCTTGACCTCTTTGCACCCACAGGCTCAACACCACATGGAAGCTGCCAAGGCTTGGGATTCCACCCTCTGAAGCCACAGCCTGAGCTGTATATTGACTCTTTTCAGCCACGGCTGGGACACAGGGCACCAAGTTCCTAGGCTGTACACAGCATGGGGACCCTGGGCCTGGCCCACAAAACCACTTTTTCCTCCTGGGCCTCTGGGCCTGTAATGGGAGGGGCTGCCATAAAGTCTCTGACATGGCCTAGAGACATTTTCTCCACGGTCTTGGGGATTAACATTAACAGCTCCTTGCTACTTAAGCAAATTTCTACAGCCAGGTTGAATTTCTCCCCAGAAAATGGATTTTTCTTTTCTGTTGCATAGTCAGGCTGCAAATTTTCCAAACTTTTATGCTCTGCTTCTCTTATAAAACTGAATGCCTTTAACAGTACCCAAGTCACCTCTTGAAGGCTTTGCTGCTTAGAAATTTCTTTTGCTGGATACCCTAAATTATCTCTCTCAAGTTCAAAGTTCCAGAAATCTCTAGGGCAGGGGCAAAACACGCCCAGTCTCTTTGCTAAAACATAATGAGTCACCTTTGCTCCAGTTCCCGACAAGTTCCTCATCTCTATCCTAAATCACCTCAGCCTGGATTTTATTGTCCATATTGCTATCAGCATTTTGGGCTAAGCCATTCAACAAGTCTCTAGGAAGTTCAGAACTTTCTCACATTTTCTTGCCTTCTTCTGAGCCCTCCAATCTGTTCCAATCTCTGCCTGTTACCCAGTTCCAAAGTCACTTCCACATTTTCAGGTATCTTTTCAGCAACACGCACTTTATGGGTACCAATTTACTGTATTAGTCCATTTTCACATTGCTGAGAAAAACATATCCAAGACTGCACAATTTACAAAAGAAGCCTCATAATCATGGCGGAAGGCAAGGAGGAGCAAGTCACATCTTACATGAATGGCAGCAGGCAAAGAGAGAGAGAGTTTGTGCAGGGAAACTCCTGTTTTTAAAACCATCAGATCTCATGAGACTCATTCACTATCATGAGAAGAGTGCAGGAAAGACCCACCCCCATAATTCATTCACCTCCCACCAGTTCCTTCCATGACATGTGGGAATTGTGGAAGTTACAATTCAAGATGGGATTTGGATGGGGATAAAGCCAAGCCATAACAGGTGCCTACTAAATGCACACTGCGAGAACAAATGAGTGAGTGAATGCTGGTGGAATAAATAAATGCTGAAGTGGCCTGGGGTTAGTGGCTGTGGCTTAGTGTCTGGGTATAGGGCTCTGGGGCCCACTGACAATCATCTTTGTTTACACTGTGGTCAGAGAGCTGGTCAGCTTGGACTTGAGCACAGTGGAAGGGGCTGGGCTGGGAGAACATCATAGGATGTGCTCTCCCAGAGAGTGGCCTAAATGACTTCAGACTGCTCCACATGTCTCCCAATGAGAGCATATGGCAAAGGAGGGTTGCTCCCTCCACAATATTTTTACTCCTTTGGTGCTGTTCTCAAAAAAGGAAGTTCCATGAGAACAAAAGGGCTGGCAAAGTTCCTATTGGGGGGATGAGGAAGCCATGCCACACTTTTACAAATGCAACCTAATGCCAAGCTCAAAGACAAAATACTGTAAAGTACAATCTCTGCTTGCATAAATTTATTCTCTTGACTGGGAGACAAGACTAATAGGCAAGAAACACATATGGCAGCACTTTTCTAACAAAGGTTCCCTGAGAACGGAGAAGCAGATGCTGGCAATTGCACACAGAGCTGCCTTGTGCAGCTGTGGACAAGGACAGGTGTGTGGGCAGGGAACTGTCAGTGTCTGCTACAGCCATCTCACCTGTTGGGTATCCAGGTAAGCGAGAAGCTTACAGAAATAACTGATAAATTATTTCTGAAGTCTGGATAGTATTGGAGTTGAAATGCAGAATTTCTCTGCAGTCTTATGTTTTAATTTTTAAATCAAATTTTGGATGTAATCTGCATTATGAAATTTAAAAAAATTACTTACCAGTGAATTCAACTTAGAATTTTTTCCCACAATTTCAAGACAAACTGATACTCCACGGCAAAATGAGCCCAGCCAATCCTGCGGCTCTGGGTCCCCCTTGGTACTGTGAACCCCAGGGCTGTAACTCTAATCGGTAAATGTGGTATTTTGATATCACAAAAAATATCATCTTGTGTCAAAATGCATCATACAGACAATATCTACAAAGGCTGCTCAGGAAAGGCCAAAATGTTTGGAAAGACTACATGGAGCCAGATGTAAAAAGCATGATTCAAACTGGTGCCAAACATCTAAGCTAGCTAAGCTGTAGGATGCAATTTTTGCTTTATTTATAATTTTTTTTTTCAATTAGGCAACTGAGACTTAAGAATTTTCTCTAAAAAAAAAAAACTGGAAAACAAGTAATTTTAGAAACAAATATATATTTTTGATAGAAACTGTAGGTAAATATTCAGTACTACCAGAAATATACTATCTTCAACTCTCGGCTTTTTTCCAAAAGATACAGAATCATTTTTTGGAAAAGATACAACATGTACAGACAAATCACATTCATACCTTACAATTTAAATTCATAATGAACAATTAATATTTTCATATTTTCCAGAAGTCTGAAATTTCAAAGTTGTTAGCAAAATTATTCATTTCCATAATTTTTATGAGTAAAAATAGAAAGAGCTGATCATGTACCTTAATATTGTCACTTTATATATTACTCAAAAGTACAAATAACCCTTAAAGTAGAATCCCAGGCTTATCATATTATAAAAATACTGAGACATTTATCAAACATAACTAATATAAATGAAACTACGTTTTTAAAAATGTTTCACAAACACCAGTCCATCTTTCTCTTTGGTTCAGAAAATAAAAGAGGTAGGTTCAAATAAAGAAAATGCCTATTACATCATTAGATTTTCATTAAAATGCTGGCAATTTATAACAGAAATTATTAGAAGTGAAATTAGTTTAAGAACTAAATTAAAAACTGATAATAACTTCAACTAGTAAATATTGTTCTAAGTTCTAATCACACAAATAAGAAAAGATAGTTGACTACAGAAATGGCTTTAGTAAAATAAAAAAAATGCTCTCATTATTATAAATTAAGTCTCCTATATCCTAACATGTTCCTAAAACTTGGGGCAAGAGAGAATATGAATGCATATGTTTACAAATTGGGCCTTTCATTTAAATATAGGTATCTAATGTATAAGAGTAATACATACTACTATTAATATGTATCTCTCACCTTTGTGCTGCCCATATTGAAAACAGCAAGTTCAAAGATATTGAACAGTGAGGGAGAAATAAGCACATCATTTGCTCACGATCGATCCACTTCATGCAATTAAAAAAGAAATTTCAGGTTACTAAGAATGGTCCCAAGAAGTCTTCCTGACTAAAACAGAATCTGATTCAAAAGGTAGGAAACAAAGGACAAAGGAAAACAAAGATGCTCTTCAGAAGCTGATACAAGTCAAAGGATTTCGTTTCCTGCTGCTTTTCAAAGCAATGGCAGGATAAACAGAATCTTTCAAATAAGTTGCCTTGTGTTGATAATTTAACAGTAATATATTGAAAATTAGTGTATAACTCCAGGAACCAAATAATGGTACATGTAAAATGGAAAAGTGCCCACTGAAATAAATAAAATTTCATCACTTCTCTTCAGAAATTCTACCACTGTGTTCATTCCTATTCAACTGAAAGAAAAATAAGGACATAAACCCTACACTTATTTGGATGCTTTTGCTGTAAGGTGTATTTCAAATGTAATGATTTTCTATTAATGGTTCTACAAGGAAATTTAAAGAAATCTATAAAGACATTCAAAATATATAAAACAAGACATTTAAGTATAAAGGAACTGGCATAAACGTGAACCACCCGAAATAAAGATTAATGATTTATAACTCTAACACACAAAACAAATTTTGTTCAAGCCAGTACATTTTCAGATTTCGGATTCAGGGCAGAGATTTGCAGGATTATTAAGAAAAGATAAAGTACAATTGTGTAGCCTTTTCAAAACACATTAAAACTATGATTTTTAACATTTCTGTGTACATATAATTGAGCCCAAAAGTTTGAAGTGACCATTGTTATCATCTTCCCTTTTGTGAAAAAAATGCAGCTTCTTTTGACATAGACTTGTTTCAATTCAAGGAGAAAAAGTCACTCCAGGGATTGTTGAAAGTTTCAATTATCATGCTAAAGCAAAAAATGCAACATCATTTCTGGGTTACTCCTAAAGTTTGCTTCATATTTTCATAAACCACATAACTGATGCCTACAGCAGGGAGCACCTTCATGAAGTTTGGGGTGATGCCTCTGTAAAGTCCTGGTATTCCTTCTTTGGAAATGATTCGTCGAAAGAGGCCAACCATGTTCAGCTGTGGGGAACCTTCTAACATGGCTAAAAAATAAAAAAAGAGGGTAATTTAATATTCAAGCATGTTTCATTATTATTACAACAAACAATTATGATTCAGAATGATATTCTAGAATACGGTAAAAGGACAACATTTATTCCAAGGAGCCCAAGACAATATCCCTTTTATGATCCTCTTTGTATAGCACCTAACTGAGCGTCCTAACTATAGTAATGATGGTAATAATAGTCATTTATTAATTACTATGTTCTAAATACTGGGTTAATTACCTTCCATACCAATCCTGCAAGGTAAATATTATATCAATTTTATAAATGAGCAATTGGAGGCTTAGAAAGATGGAGAAATTTGTCCTAAAAAATCTAAGTAGAAAATGTTAGGACTCAGATCCAATGGTCTCACTCCAAAGCTGGTATACTTTCCACCACCCCACAGTGCTGCTGCTGCCTCCTTCTTACTAGACAAGCGCTGAAGAGAGAACAGTTAAATCTCAGTAAGTAAGGGGAGTATGGAAGAAGCTCTGGGAAGCATGGGAAAAGCACAAGGACCTGGGCCTTGGAAATAACCTCAACAAGCAAGAAGAGAAAGTGAAATCCAGTGTTGCTGGCACAACCAAGACAACGGGAGGAGCACCATCTGCTATGGAGATGCAGCTGATTGTTGTATGTGGTTATTACAGAGATAGTGAATAAAGTGGGGCCAGATTATTAAAGGCTTTGAAATTCCCACTAAGAACTTTGGAACTGACACCACAAGGCTGCAAAGATGTCTGAACAGATGTAGAATGATTAGACTTTTAGGTCAGAAATGACAATCTATCAGCCATATCAGCCATGCAAAGTTCTGGATCAGAGCTGGCAGACAGGAGGGCTAGAATTAGACTGCATGTGTCTGAATTCCAGTCCCACTATTTACCACAGGTATAATCTTGTGGGAGTTACTTAATTTCTCTCTGCCCCAGTTGCTCATCTGAAAAATGGGGATAATGTTCGTATTCCCATCCCCAAAGTGGTTATGATGGTGAAATGAGAGAATACACAAGAAACGTGTAGTTCACTACTTTGTGTTTTTCTCTACACCATGACTGTCTCTCACCTCCTCAAATACACCACGTTGGTGCCTGCCTCAGTGTCTTCACACGTGCTTTCCCTCAGCTGGAATGTTTTCTGTTCCCACTCCACTGGCCTGTGCCCAGCTAACTCCCACTCATCTTTCCAGTCTCAGCTTCACTGACAGCATTCTGCAGCTCCCAAATTAGGTTATAGCTCCTTGCTCTGTGCTCCCCTAACAAAAGAGGACTTGGTTAACCAGGTTGTTTACTTGCTGGACATACGTCTTCTCTACTCTACACTGGCGGGGCCACATCTGACTTGTTGACTGCTCTACCCCTAGCACCTGGCAGTGTCTAGAATGGGACAATGGCTCAGGGAGTATTTGCCAATTAGTGACTGACTGCTTGACTGGGGTTGCTGTGGCTGGCACTTTGAAGGGAGGTTGGGAATGGAGCTGTAGATGCCCAAGGTGTACTACTTAAGAAAACAATGGATAAGACTGACCAGGGAAAGCATCAAAGAGAAAAGAAAGGCATTTGAATGCATACTTTAATAGAGTGGAGATAGCAATAAAAGCCAGCAAATGGTAAAAGTTATCGATGGGCTGGCAGAACAACCAGGACAGTATAGTGTAATCAAAGCTAACAATGGAGACAGTGTCACAGTGAGGAGGAATCACAGCTCAAAACTTGTAGGGTCCACGGAACATAAAAAATGATTCCAGCCACCATTTACCAAAAATTTAACAAACCCAAGATGCTTTATTTATATTGTTGGTAATTCTTACAACTCTGTACAATTTCATTCCCATTAAAAACCCCAAGAAGTCTGAGGCAAGGATCTGAACCCAAATCCATCAGATACAAAACTTATAATCTTAAAACGTGCATGTAACACAGTCAAAAAAATAATACTCTGTTTATGTATAAGGCATATGTATGCATAGAGTACATATGCAATGCTTCTGTCACATTAAAATTTCATGACGAGGGAGCATTTAGAAAAAGAATTTCTGAAAAGATTCCTTAAGGAGGCAATAATGAAGAAAAGGTTGAGAAATACTGTCTTAAAACTACACGCTGCATCTTAGTAGAACCTGGAGTTCTAAAAGCACATTCTGGTGCAGCACTTTTATCAGTGTGGTTCTGTAATCAAAAATTCACCTTGAGCCTGCATGCGAGTTCTCACCAAAGCCAATGGGTAGCTGGCCAGCTGACCACAGGTGCTGGACAAGGCACCGCATCCCAGCAACACCATGACTCCAGGGTTTACAGAATCTTTTGCAAAATTATCCAGCCAATAGGACTTCAAGAGCTACCAGAGAAATAAAGAAGAAAAATAATTAACGAACTCTACAACTTCACTCAATGTAAACATTTTCACAACTATTCTCAACCTCATGAGAAGCCCCATTTCTGCAGGATGAGGCCACACATTTGCAGAAGCAGCAGGCACTGTAGGAGGCAGCGGCTCTGTGGAGAGGTGGGAGGCCACTGGGGATGCAGAACACATGAGGTTTGCACCAGTTACTCACATTCTTCTAAACAAACGTGAACTGCGTACCAAACACTGCAGGATCTAAAGAACACCTCTTACGGTGAGTATTAATAAAATACTATAATTCTACTAATTGTATCTCATTTTACACTTTACATATATTTCATTTGGGCCTTACAAAAGCTCTGACATAAATCTATTATTCTGATTTTAGAAATGAGGAAAATTCATCTCAGCTGAGTTTTTGTTTGTTTTTTTTGAGATGGAGTCTCGCTCTTGTTACCCAGGCTGTAGTGCAGTGGCCCACTCTCAGCTCACTGCAACCTCTGCCTCCCAGGTTCAAGCGAGTCTTCTGCCTCAGCCTCCTGAGTAGCTTGGATTACAGGCACCCACCACCACGCCCAGCTAATTTTTGTACTGTTAATAGAGACAGGGTTTCGCCATGTTGGCCAGGCTGATCTCAAACTCCTGACCTCAGGTGATCTGCCCGCCTCGGCATCCCAAAGTGCTGAGATTATAGGCGTGAGCCACCACACCAGGCCCAGAGTTTTTTAAGAAGGACTCAGAACCAGGTGTGCTGATCAAAAGGCCATACTTTATCCCCTATTACTGTAGGTCCCTGTATTTCATTAGAAGGCAATAATTAGGAGAAACTGTATAAAATATATATGATAATCAACTTTTTAAACATAAGATACTTTAAATATAAAATACATGTTACTATGTTATATAACTAGTTTAATTTTTTAATTCTGTAAGACTAAAAATTTTAAATCCTATGGGATTAAAAAATTATCTCAATGGATTAAAAAATCCATTGAGTGCATTTCTCAATGGAAATCTTGCAGGTTAGAAGGAAATGGAATGTTATATTCTAAGTTTTGAAACTTAAAAAAACTGCCAAACAAAACTACTGTATAGGCAAAACTGCCCTTCAAAAAAAGAGAAATTAAGACCGTCCCTGACAAACAAAAGCTGATACAGCTTATCACCACTAGACCGGCCCTACAAGAAAGACTAAAAGGAGAAACAAAAAGATGATAAATAGCAACACAAAACCATATGAAAACATGAAACTCTATGGTAAAGGTCAGTATTTAGAATATTATAAAATCCTATAGTATTGTAATGAAGGTATATAAATAACTTGAAAATCTAAATTTCAAAAACAAAATTTAAACAGAATTTAAAGAAGAAGAGCATAAAAAGTAACTATAAATCTATGTTAAGGATATACAATATTAAAAGACATAAAGCTAGTGGGAAGGAGGTGAAAGATGTAAAGAAATAGAGTTTTATATACCACTGAAGTTAAGTTGTAAACAGCTTAAAATAAGTTGCTATAACTTTAGTATGTTTTATGTAGTTGCAATGGTAACCACAAAAATAGCATCTATAGAATGCACACAAAGGGAAATGAGAAAGGAATCCAAACATATCACTACAAAAAAAAATTAACAAAACACAAAAGAAGTTAGGAAGAGAGGAAGGGAAAAACAGAAAAGCCACAGGACAAAGATAAAAGGCAGCTAGCCAAATGACAACAGTAAGTCCTTCCCTGTCAGTAATTGCTTTAAGTGTAAATGGATTAAATCCCCCAATTAAAAGATATAAATTGCTGAGTGAATAACACATACAGAATCAACTATACCTTATCTATGAGACTCACTTTAGATCTAAGGACACACATAAGCTGAAAGTGAAAGGATGGAAAAAGCTATTCCATAAAAACGGGAACCCAAAGAGAGCAGGGGTGGCCATAATTACATCAGACAAAACAGACTTTAAGACAAACTGTCACAAGAGACAAAGATGGACATTACATAATGATAAATGGGTCACTTTACCAGGAAGAAATAATAATTATAACTATACATGGACCTAATATTAAGCTCCTAAATATATGAAGCAAACACTTATAGAACTGAAGGGAGGAATAAACAGCAACACAGTAATAGTAGGAGACTTCACTACCCCACTTAATGGTGTTGGGGAGGACATGGAGAAATTGGAATCTTGGTGTACATTGACAGAAATGTTAAAAAACAAAAAGGTCTAGTTACTATGGAAAATGACATGGAGGTTCCTCAAAAACTTAAAAATAGAATTACCATTTGACCCAGAATTCTACTTCTGAGTATATGTCAAAAAGAACTGAACACAGTATCTTGAAGAGATATTTGCACAACCATGTTCACTGCAGCACTATTCACAATAGCCAAGATGTAGAAACAACCCACATGTCCATCAACACATGAATAAAGAGAATGTGATATACATACCCAACAAAATATTATTCAGCCTTAAAAACAAAAAAGTCCTGTCATATGCTATCATATGGATGAATCTTGAGGAAACTATGTTACATGAAATAAGCCAGTCACGGAAAGAAAAATACCACATGATTTCACTTATACAAGGTATTTAATGTAGTCAAACTCATAAAACGAGAAAGTAGGTTACACAGCACTGGGGTGAAGGGGAAATTGGGAGCTGTTGTTTAATGAGTATAGAGTTTAAGTTCTGAGAGGTGAAAAAGTTCTAGAGATCTGTTGCACAACAAACCACAAACAGTTAACACTTACTGTACTATATATTTAAAAATGGTTAAAATCGTGAACTTTGTTATGTGTTTTTAATCACAATTTTTTTAAAAACTCAGCACAAGAAGTAAAGTCCTAAACCATGATACCACCTCACACCTAAGAGGATGGCTATAATAAAAATAAGCTTTTTTAAAATGGAAATTAAGTGTTAGTAAGGATGTGGAAAAACTGGAACTTTTGTATGTTGCTGGTGAGAATGTAAATGGTGCAGCCACTATGGAAAACAGTCTGATAGTTCCTAAAAGCTAAACACAGAATGACCATATGGCTCAGCAATTCCATTCCGAGATATATACCCAAAGGAATTGAAGGCATAGACTCGAACAGATATGCAGATGCCAATGTTCACTGCAGCATTATTCACAATATTGAAAAAGTAGAAATAATCCAAATGTTCTTCAACAGACGAAGGATTAAACAAAATATGGTATATACTCACATAATGGAATATTACTCAGCCACGAAAAGAAATGAAGTTCTGATACATGCTACAACATGAACAAACCTTCAAGACATTACGCTAACAGTAATAAATCAGACACAAAAAGAAAAATACTGTATGATTCTACTTATAAGATATCTTGAACGGGTAAATTCCTAGACATAGAAAGCAGATTAGAGGTTACCAAGGGTTTGAGTTAGGAAGGGTAGGAAATTATTGCTTAAAGGTTAAGGTGTTTCTGTTTGGAGTGAGGAAAAGGATTTGGAAATAGTGTTGATGGTTGCACAATATTGTGAATTAATTAATGTCACTGAATTGTACACTTAAAATGAGTAAAATGGCAAATTTTATATTTTATCATAATTTTTTAAAATTATATAAGAAGCCAAAAACCATTTGCTTGTACACTTCAAATGAGTGAAATGTAAGGAATATGAACTAAATCTCAATAAAGCTCTTTAAAAAAAAAAGTCGAGTCTTCTTTTCATTACACATTCCACTCTTCCTCTATGCTGTAGCTTAGGTCCCATCCTAACATGCACCCTGGCTCATGTCTATCGCAGCACAGATAACCACACTGGGTTTTAATCATTTGTTTGTCTCCCCCACCAGAGACCTTCAGTTTCTTCAAGGCACACACTGAGTCCTTTGAATCCCCAGATCCAGTGTCTAACCCAGTGGTTTGCACAGTGTGTGCTCAATAATTGTTTGTGAGATTCATAAATTATTAAATGATTTAGATTGCAGGGTTGATCCAAGATTTGTATTCTTCCATACAAGGAATGAAACTGTATTACTCACGTTAGTCACATTAGTCACTTGGCTTAATGTCAGATTTTTGCAAATCCAAAACAAAGGAACTTACTTGCTTTTCTTTGTCTTCCCTAAAAAAAAAATCTAGAACCAACTTTTAAGGTGAACTATACCTAATTTTGAGTCTACTCTTCATTAACAAAAGCAATTCCCAAGAAAATCTAATACAAAAGTGACCCCATGCATATTCACACTCAAGTTACTTGAAAGTTCAAATAACACATGCTTGAATTTACTTCTGGTCACACACTGCTTTCTGGTATATATCTACTTCTTCATATATAGTCCAATTCTAACAAGATCTAACTGCATTTTCCCATTCAAAAGATTTCTATAAACTCACCTCATACACAGCAAGATCTATGCCTGCATAAGGTATGATACCTAATAAATTGGGAACATAACCTTTGTAAAAAGCTCCCAAGCCTTCATGTTTCAAAATCTTCTTGGCACAATCATATATTCCAGAGTATTGCCCAGTTTTGCCTACAGCCAGCCTGGTTTTCATAACCTGGATATAAAAAAATAACAAAATATGATTGTTCATATTAACTCTATCATCATGGAATTCAAATGAAGTAATTTTACATGGAACAAATACCTAGCACATATTGTCACTCAAAAGACTACAATTTGTTGATACATTCTCCTTCATGTATTACCTCTAATGAGGGGCTAAGACCACAGCCAGAGAGACCCGTTTACTGCAAGGAGGATCTGATGAAGGAAGTGACCAAGGAAATGCAAGCAAGATGATCTATTGATGTCTTAACAAAACTGACTGGTGACCACCTGCCTCTGGAAGGTGACGGAAATGGTAGTATAAAGGATAACCCCAGTACTTCTAACTTGGAACACAGGATGGGGCAGTGGGGAGTTGGGAAGGTGATACTATTAACTGATATGGAGGATATGAGAGGAAAAACAGGTATTAAGATTTTTTTGAGAGGTGTGTGGAGTAATATAAACAATCATATTAAGATGCTTGAAAAAAAAGCTATATTAGCATGCATACCACATATCGGTGAAAATTGTATTTATCTTGCTTAAGTCTTACCAGTTACTAAAAACCCCTCTGCTATATCAATAAATTCCACATCTACAATAATATTTTTGCTATAAAGCAGTAGTTGGAAAACTTTTCCTGTAAAGACTAAATAGTAAAATATTTGTCGTTGCAAGACTAAAATATTAGGTCTCAGTTGTATATTACTTTTCTTTCCTTTTGTTTTGGCTTACTTTTTAAAAATTGTACTTTAAGTTCTGGGATATATGTGCAGAACATGCAGGTTTGTTACATAGGTATACACGTGCCATGGTGGTTTGCTGCACCCGTCAACCCGTCACCTATATTAGGTATTTCTCCTAATGCTATTCCTCCCCTAGCCCCTCACCCCCAAAAAGGCCCCAGTGTGTGATGTTCCCCTCCCTGTGTCCATGTGTTCTCATTGTTCAACTCCCACTTAAGAGTGAGAACACGTGGTGTTCGGTTTTCTGTTCCTGTGTTAGTTTACTGAGAATGATGGCTTCCAGCTTCATCCATGTCCCTACAAAGGACATGAACTCATCCTTGTTTATGGCTGCATAGTATTCCATGGTGTATATGTGCCACATTTTGTTTATCTAGTCTATCACTGATGGGCATTTGGGTTGGTTCCAAGTCTTTGCTATTGTGAATAGTGCTGCAATAAATATATGTGTGCACGTGTCTGTATAGTAGAATCATCTATAATCCTTTGAGTATATAACCAGTAATGGGATTGCTGGGTCAAATGGTATTTCTGGTTCTAGATCCTTGAGGAATCGCCACACTGTCTTCTACAATGCTTGAACTAATTTACACTCCCATCAACAGTGTAAAAGCATTCCTATTTCTCCACATATTTGCCAGCATCTGTTGTTTCCTGACTTTTTAACTAACTGGCGTGAGATGGTATGCCATTGTAGTTTTGATTTGCATTTCTCTAACAACCAGGGATGATGAGCCTTTTCTCACATGTTTGTTGGCTGCATAAATGTCTTCTTATGACAAGTGTCTGTTCATATCCTTCACCCACTTTTTGATGGGGTTTTTTTTTCTTGTAAATTTGTTTGAGTTCCTTATAAATTCTAGATATTTGCCCTTTGTCAGATGGATAGATGGCAAAATTTTTCTCCCATTCTGTAGGTTGCTGGTTAACTCTGATGATAGTTTCTTTTGCTGTGCAGCAGATCTTTAGTTTAATTAGATCCCATTTGTCAATTTTGGCTTTTGTTGCCATTTTGTGATTCAGTCATGAAGTCTTTGTCCATGCCTATGTCCTGAATGGTATTGCCTAGGTTTTCTTCTAGGGATTTTATAGTTTTAGGTCTTATGTTTAAGACTTTAATCTATCTTGAGTTAATTTTTTGTATAAGGTGTAAGGAAGGGGTCCAGTTTCAGTTTTCTGCATATGGCTAGCCGGTTTTCCCAACACCATTTATTAAATAAGGAATCCTTTCCCCACTGCTTGTTTTTGTCAAGGATCAGATGGTTGTAGATGTGTGGTGTTATTTCTGAGGCCTCTGTTCTGTTCCATTGGTCTATATATCTGTTTGGTACCAGTACCATGCTGTTTTGGTTACTGTAGCCTTGTAGTAAGTATGTTTGAAGTCAGGTAGCGTGATGCCTCCAGCTTCGTTCTTTTTGCTTAGGATTGTCTTGGCTATACAGGCTCTTTTTTGGTTTCATATGAAATTTAAGGTAGTTTTTTCTAATTCTGTGAAGAAATTCAATGTTAGCTTGATGGGAATATCATTGAATCTATAAATTACTTTGGGCAGTATGGCCATTTTCATGATATTGGTTCTTCCTATCCATGAGCATGGAATGTTTTTCCATTTGTTTGTGTCCTCTCTTATTTCCTTGAGGAGTGGTTTGTAGTTCTCCTTGAACAGGTCCTTCACATCCCTTGTAAGTTGTATTCTGAGGTATTTTATTCTCTTTGTAGCAATTGTGAATGGGAGTTCACTTGTGATTTGGCTCTCTGTTTGTCTATTATTGGTTAATAGGAATGCTAGTGATTTTTGCACATTGATTTTGTACCCTGAGACTTTGCTTGAAGTTGCTTATCAGCTTAAGGAGATTTGGGGCTGAGATGAGGAGGTTTTCTAAATATACAATCATGTCATCTGCAAACAGAGACAATTTGACTTCCTCACTTCCTATCTGAATACCCTTTATTTCTTTCTCCTGCCTGATTGCCCTGGCCAGAACTTCCAATACTATGTTGAATAGGAGTGGTGACAGAGGACATCCTTGTCTTGTGCTGGTTTTCAAAGGGAATGCTTCCAGCTTTTGCCCATTCAGTATGATATTGGCTGTGGGTCTGTCATAAACAGCTCTTATTATTTTGTTATACATTCCATCAATAACTAGTTTAGTGAGAGTTTTTAACATGAAGTGGTGTTGAATTTTATCGAAGGCCTTTTCTGCATCTATTGAGATAATCATGTGGTTTTCGTCACTGGTTCTGTTTATTGATGAATTCCATCATATTGATTTGCAAATGTTGAACAGCCTTACATCCCAGGGATGAAGCCAACTTGATCATGGTGGATAAACTTTTGGATGTGCTGCTGGATTCAGTTTGCCAGTATTTTATTGAGGATTTTCACATTGATGTTCATCAGGGATATTGGCCTGAAATTTTCTATTTTGGTTGTGTCTCTGCCAGGTTTCAGTATCAGAATGATGCTGCACTCATAAAATGAGTCAGGGAGGAGTCTCTCTTTTTATATTGTTCCGAATAATTTCAGAAGGAATGGTATCAGCTCCTCTTTGTACCTCTGGTAGAATTTGGCTATGAATCTGTCTGGTCCTGGGTTTTTTTTGGTTGGTAGGCTATTAATTACTGCCTCAATTTCAGAACATGTTATTGGTCTATACAGGGATTCAGCTTCTTCCTGGTTTAGTCTTGGGAGCATGTATGTGTCCAGGAATTAATCCATTTCTTCTAAATTTTCTAGTTTATTTGCATAGAGGTGTTTATAGTATTCTCTGATGGTAGTTCGTATTTCTGTGGGATCAGTGGTGATATCCCCTTTATCATTTTTTGTTGTGTCTATTTGATTCTCCTCTCTTTTCTTCTTTATTATTCTGGCTAGTTGTCTATTTTGTTAAACTTTTCATAAAACCAGCTCCTGGATTCACTGATTTTTTGAAGGGTTTTTCGTGTCTCTATCTCCTTCAGTTCTGCTCTGACCTTAGCTACTTCTTGTCTTCTGCTATCTTTTGAATTTGTTTGCTCTTGCTTCTCTAGTTCTTTTAATTGTAATGTTAGGGTGTCGATTTTAGATCTTTCTCACTTTTTCCTGTGTTGCCCACCTTTTAAAAATGTAAAAGGCATTCTTAGGTCAAGGGCTGTAGAAAACAGTCCATAGGTCTGTGTTTTGCCAACCCATACACTAATGAAAGGATGTCTAATTAGGATAACCACCATATAATCAAATCCTGAGATTCCATTATTAAATTTATGGTACAGAAACTCTTTGGACAGGAATGGCAGCCAGCCTCTAAAGTGACCCCCAATGATATTTGTCTCCAGTTATTAACACCATTATACCATCCCCTCCCACACTCTACCAGGGTTGGTCTGTGTGAGCAATGGAATACAGCAGAAGAGGCAAAAGATATCAGCTTTCATCTTGGGCACTCTCTCTCTCTCTCTGTTGGATCACTGACTCTAGGGAAGCCAGCTACTGTGTTTTGAGGATACTCAGGCAGCCTACAGAAAGGCTCACGTGATAAGGAACTGATGTTTCCAGCCAATAGCCAGTGAGGCCTGGCAGCAACATGAGTGAGCTTGGAATCCGCCCCCAGCTGATTCCAAGCTCTGACTACCATCTTGACTGTGGGCTGTGAAAAACCCTGAGCCAGAGGCACCCAGCTAAGCTGCTTCCAGATTCCTGACCCAGAGAAACTGTACGATGATAAATGCTTGTTTTAAACTGTTAATTTTGGGATAACTTGTGAGAGAGCAATAGACAACCAACACGAACACCATCACACAGTCAGACTTTACAATGGTACTCACCTCCATTGGATATATAAAAGTCTGTGCAGTTGCTCCAGCCATGGAACCAGAAATAAATCTCTCAAATGTTCCTATTTTTTGTCCTTCTTCAGTAAGTAACTTCTTGTACTGTATAAATAAGTTTTAAAATGCACATTATTACCTGCCGTGGACTGAGCTGCACCCCCACCAAATTCATATGTTGAAGCTGTAACCTCCCATGTGATGGTATTAGGAGATGAGGCTTCTGGAGGTAATTAGGGTTATGAGGTCATAAGGATGGAGCCCTCATGACAGGATCAGTGTTCTTATAAGAACAGACACCAGAGAGCCCACTCTCTCTCTCCCCTCTCACATGTGCACCAAGAAAAGACCATGTGAGCACACACCAGCTGTCTACAAGCTGAAAAGAGAACGCTCACTAGAAATCAAACTGGCTTGGCCCTTGATCTTAGGCTTTCCAGCCTCTGAAACTGTTAGAAATAAATTTCCGTTGTTGATTCCACACACTCTGTGGTATTTTATGGCAGCCCAAGCCAACTAGACAATCCTAGAATACAAATCAGCTCCTAGAAATCAATAAATTGACAAATGTGATGATGTGTCTCGAAATGTATACACTACATTAATAATACATAGCAGAAGAGCAAGGCCTAAATGCTAATACACGCAGTTACTGGACAGTGGTTTTCAAGTCAGATTTCCACAAAACACAGATGTCTCCCAGATTGGACCAAGTTGCTCCTTTGCTGAAACAGCATAACAGCATTCTTCCCCAGATGTACAGAAAATACAAGGTTAATCAAGTTTTCACAATGTTTGGATATTTTCCCCACAGTTTTTAAAAGATGAGTTTATTTTCACCAGTGCAAATAAAATGAATAAATAGGTGCAAACAAATATTAACAAAACAATTTATAAAAACAGTTTTTGTAGGTAATACATAGAATTATACTAACCTATCAAGCCCAACATCTCCCTGGCTATCAGTACTAAAGTGACCCAACATAACTAACTGGACCAAGGGTATAAATACAGCCAAAATAGTGACTGGCCAGTATATTAATATCATGGGATTGAGAGTCAGGCAGACCTGGGCTGGAACCCCAGAGCCACGTGGCCTCGAGCAAGTTCATGAACAGGTCCACATTGTGGTTTCCTTGTCTGTGATAACAGTACTTACCTCACAGGGTTATGGAAAGGATTACAAAAAAATACTTGTAACATGGTTAGTGCAGGTCTGGACACCTAGCAAATGTTCAGTAGATGTTATTATTATTAACATATGAATACACTATCTTTACACAACTTGGAAAGACATTCTGCCCAAACACAGACCATGGGAATTAGTCAGGCAAGCCAGATTCCTTCTCTCAGAAATGTGACGGGGTCTCCAGAGGTAAGCAGCTGCTGTCACCAGAGGGACAAGGGGAAAGTCAACAGAGAGAAGTGGACTCATGCATGGAGAAGGGAAGAGGGAAAGTCTCACCTCCTGGACTTCTCCTGGGATCCTTCCCCTACATGATCCATCCCCACAGTGATGCCCATTCCTGTGTCAGCCAGTTTCTGTTCCCTGGGATCTAAAGTGCCCAATGCAAAAACATACGATGACTTTCTCCTAGCAAATCTGTGTTTTGCTGCTCATGATAAAAATTAAGTATATTATCATTTCATGAGATTCCCAAATACCAGATATTCCTCCCCAGAGAGATCACTGCTTCCAAGGGCTCTGTTTCCTGAACTACAGAGTGTTACATAAAACTCCTCTTCTGCATAGGCCCTATTAATTTTCCTGCATGTCAGATTGTCAAAATCATTAAACATAATTTGCTTAAAAACCTTCCTGCACATTAACAGGAACTTTGAAGGTACCTTTTATACCTTGGACCCCCACAGCACCTATCAAAAGTACCGAGTAAACATTTAGTGACTGATGGAGGATAAATATTTAAAGGATAAGTGCTTGAGGCTCCTATTCCCCGAAACATACCATATGCAAAGGGAAGACTTCAGGACAGAGCCAAAAAGTCAGGCACTGTGCCTGGTATGTAAAACTATGTCACCAAGCTTAATCCCCATCTTAGAGATAAGGTAACAGTCACAGAGACTTTAAGTAACTTGCCAAGGCTACAGAACTGAACCTTCCTAAAGGAGACTTAACTGAGCCCTCAAAACCACCCTGAAATCCTTTTGTCTATCTCAGTTCTCTCCCATTTGTTAGACTAACCATTTTGATCTTCTCCATTCTCCTCCAGCTTCCAATACCACTTCCTCCTTCATTCTCAGATCACATCCTTTCTCAGGAGCTCAAAGAAAAGTAGAGAGGCCACCAGGCAGAATATCTTGGTATTCTGCCCACCTCCTGCAAAATTATCCACAGCTACTCCAATATTTTTTCTTCCCAAACAGGTATAAGAAGAGTTCTTCTTGTAATCAAAGGCTAATCCTTTTAACAGTCTCTGGATAGAACCTGTCTCCCCCAGCCCCTTTCCATCTCCCACTCCTTTTCCCTACACACAAACTCCCTTGGAACACCTACTGGGTTAATCAACCTCTCTTACCTATGTTTTCAACTTCTTTATTTGTATTGACATGCTTCCTTCAGCAACAGGCACATTAAAGTCAAATCAAAATCCTCCCTCCAGGCCAGGCACAGTGGCTCACTCCTGCAATCCCAGCACTTTGGGAGGCTGAGGCAGGAGGACCACTTGAGGTCAGGAGTTTGAAACCAGCCTGGCCAATACGGTGAAACCCCATCTCTACTAAAAATACAAAAATTAGCTGGGTGTTGTGGTGCACTCCTGTAATCCTAACTACTCAGGAGGCTGAGGCAGAAGAACCACTTGAACCTAGGAGGCAGAGGTTACAGTGAGCTGAGATTGCACCACTTTACTCCAGCCTGGGTGATAGAGTGAGACTCCATCTCAAAAACAAACAAACATACAAGCAGAAAAAAAAACAAAAAAACAAATCCCCCTCCACCCAACATCTTTCTTATCTATCACCCTCTCCCTATTCTAGTTTCCTTCTCTTCACTGTCAAACTCCCTAAAAATGTGTCTCTACTGTCCAAGTTTCTTCACCTCCCATTCACTTTAAGCTCATTTCAGCGTGGTTTCTCATTGCATTACTTCACGGAAGCATTTATACTAAGCTTACTTATCTCTGGGTTGAGAAATCCTAAAACATACTCTTATTATATTCACTACCCAGTAGTACTGACCCCCATGAAACTGTTTTCTTCCACTGACTCCTATGCCATCCCTCTCTCTGGATTTTCTCCCATCCCTCGAGCTATTTCTTCTCAGTGTCCTTTGCAAGTTTCTTCTTTTACCTCTCCCTTTGGACTTATTCCTAGAATTCTTCTCATTTATAAGCTCTTCTTGAGTGATCCTGCCCATTCCAATGGCTCAACTCAGCAACAACCTCTCTATCAAAGATCTCTCTCTCAATTGCTAGCTGATATATCCAATTGCTTACTGGACAGCTCCCTGTACATGTCCCATACATCTCAAACTCAGCAGGCACAAAATGGAACCTGATATTGTATTCTCTATGAATGCAGTCACTCAAGTTAGAAATTAGAATATCATTCTTGACTCTTCTCTTTCTCACCTCCATATTCAGTCAGTCAGTGAGTTCTGTTGATTCTATTTCCAAAATATTTCTCAGTTCATTCCCTTCTCCATTCCTGAAAGACATCACCTTATACTGGTGTCCATCATTTCTTACCTGAATTATTTAAATATTCCCCCTGCCTCTAGTCTACCTCACTCTCCCCCAACAATGTCTCCACTCTTTTTTCAGGTTGATATTCCTTAAATGTGAATGTACTCATTTCACTTCCCTATATAAGATGCTACAATAGCCCCTACCATATTCAGAATAAAATCCAGACTCCTATTACATTTGGCCCCTGTTTATCTGTCCAGCTCTCTTTCATCATTATCTTTCCAGAAACACACTCCACCACTCTTGAGGCACAGTGAACCACTTTCAGTCTCTTCAGTGAGTGATGCCTTCTTGTGCCTACATTTCTGTCCACATGCTGCTCCTTCTGTTTCCAATCCTTATCTTCCCCTTTATTTATTATTATTATTTTTTTTTTGAGACAAGGTCTCACTCTATCACCCAGGCTAGATTGCCATGGTGTGATCTCAGCTCACTACAACCTCTGCCTCTCGAGCTCAAGTGATCCTCCCACCTCAGCCTCCTGAGTACAGGCACACACCCCCACGCCCAAAAAATTTTTATATTTTTTGTAGAAATGAGGTTTTGCCATGTTGCCCAGGCTGGTCTTGAACTCCTGGGCTCAAGCAAACTACCTCCCAAAGTGCTGGGATTAGAGGCGTGAGCCACCACGCCCGGCTCCCCTTCATCTTAATGGCTTGAGATTGAGGCAAGCTTGAGCTCAAATTCCAGTCTGGCAGTTCTGTCTTTTCATTCACTTAATAAGGGTTTCCTGGCACTGGGCAAGGTGCTAGGAATACAAGTAGCTACTGCCTAAGGAAGCTCACAGTCTCACAAAGCAGATAAGTACAGAGAACGTCAGAATTCAGTGTGAAGGTGCTGTAACAAAAGGAAACTGGAACAGAAGGCTTCCCAGAGGAACTAACTCCTGAGTAAGTACTAAAGGACATTCCCTACCATATGACATACAGAAAGAGGAAGGGTGTCTGTGTATGTTGCTGGAGCAGGGTCAGGAGACAGGCAGTAGCAGAAAGATGACCATGCATGGTGGCCATATTGAGTAGGAGGCACTCCTGGGACATGCAAGCAGAGATGCTGAAACACACAGTACACAGGTAGACCTACAGTGTTGAGATAAAGAGGAAGATGTTGGAGTGGAAAGCAGTCAGTACAGAGATGGCAGCTGAAACCACTACCCCACACTACTACCCTGTCAATGATACAATGACACTACTATGGTAATGACAACCCACAGAGAACACAGGTTTACCCCATACTGATGATGTGTTTGACAGAGCTACATACCAGGTTGAAAAGATCTTTTTCTTAGTTTCCTAAAGTACTAGCTATTCAAGGAACAAAATCTATCTGAATCTAAAAGTGACCTAGTTACATACTCTGGGAAATTTGAGAATATATACAGCCTATTTACCCCGAAGTAATTTACAATCCACTGGGAAAACAATGGGTTTTCCATCACCCAATGAAAAATGGGATATTCTGCAATTCAGCACTCGAGGGAGGCTGGACAGGGGAGGAACTGGTTTTGGTTGAGATGCTTAGGATATGCTTCTCACAGGAAGGTGGCTTTTAGAGAGCCCCGAGGGATGAATGGACCTTCAGCAGGAGGAGAGAAAACAGCACCATAGGTCTAGAGCCCATAAGAACACTACACCACACTGTGTAGAAAGCTTTCTCTTGATGTCTAAGAAAGTTAGTGTGCAAAAATCACAATACTATAAAGAGGTCTCAGGAAGGAGCTTGGGTGGACAGAAGCAGAGGATGCCTGTTGGTGGTATCCAAGGTAAGAATCTGACAAATGGCATAAAGCAAAATGTGCATATTTGCTTGCAATACCCATGGACTTTCAAAAATACCAAACTTCTTGCATATTGAAATAACTGCATTGAGTATTTATTTATTTTAGGCTCTGGCTTTCCTATCATAAAATCCAAGTATGTGGTCAGAATAACCTAAGGGTATCTCAAACATTAGCCCTTAATAATCATGATTTGAATCTTCAAACCTTCATATAAGGGAAATAGCCTTCCCAAGGATAGGTTCTAATTAAAATCCTGGAGACTAGATTTTCTTTAATTTTTTTTTTTTTTTTTTTTTTGCTTCTCTATTTCCTAGGCAACGAAAAGGATAACACTGGACTTCGTAATCTTCTCAAGAGTATTCTGTTGCTCAAGAACAAAACACTCTCCAGAATAATCTAAAATCTACATGGAATAATACAAAAACTATGGGCGGGGGAGTTGAATTTCAAGGCCCTTACAGTCCTTGATAAACAACGATGGAATAAATAATGGAAAATGTAATCTGTGGCTGCTCAACTAGACAGTTCTGCTAATGACCATAAAGAGAACCCAAACTCTAAAACTTACCTCTGTATTTCCCCTTTACATTGAGTTAGGCTGAAGCAATAGCTCAAATAATCCAAGTTAACAAAAGCCGACAGAGAAGTGATTCAGAGGTAAGTGCATTTGTTCATTCATTGACTCATTCAACACTCGCTTGAAACTTATCACATGCCAAGCTCTGTCTAGGTGCTGGAGTACATGGGGAAGAAACCATGCCCCTGCCTTCATGGAGCTGTCACTCCAAACTCAGCTCAATTTTACAGCAACGTCAAATTACACAAAGGACTTCAACTTATAAGTTTTCCTTCCAGAGGTTAGATTGTGACACTTTCATAAAACTTATGTTAGTGTGCTGCTTCTGCTCAGGATTCAGAATGAATAACTAAAATTCTACCCTTCCTTTAAGAACTACTTAGAAAAAAACAACTTTATAAATAATATGATGAATTAAGAATCCCGTAACTTGGTCATGAGAAATCTCTGATTTTATTTAGTCTAATCTCCTATAAGTGATACTCCTTATGGAGTATATGTGAAAGATTATCATGTATTAAAACAAGAATCCCAAAAGCATTACACATTAACATTTATTGAATCTGTTTACTAACTCCTCTTTGTTAATAAATTCCACAGGTGATAACAATTACCTGTTCATATGCCCAGAATTTAACAGCTGTCTCAGGAGCAATTTTGATGACGTTTGTACCATTTCCCCTCCAAAGTGAGCGGATACCTCCTTCTTTTACCATCTGTCGAAAGCCACCAAATATGTTCATTTTGTCTGATTTTGAACCGTGAACCTAAAAATAAAAGCAGAATGATATAAAATGCTGGTAGCATATTACTATTACTTTTTCTAAAGCAACCATACAATCTTTTTCAACACCGTTTCTAACTGCAAGAAGATATATTTAAAAATAAAATACAGAAAGGTTGAAAAATATATATAATAATGAGACGGAGTATTGCCATGATTTTAGAGGCCTGTCTCTGACTCTAAAACTAAGAATAATTGGTATCTTCAGTGTGAGAAAGCAGAGAGAGAAGACAAGAAGAATATTAAAATTATGAACAACCTTCATAAGATAATATTAACTAAATTATGTATCAGGCAATGGAACACCCTTTGAAACATGAACAAGCTCAGTTAAAGAGAAATAAAGTATACTGCAGATAATAATATTATTACGTATAATTTAATGTATGTATATTATCACATATAATTTAAAGTAATATATTACTCCCTCTCCTCAAGAAGTAGTACAGACATTAACTGTAAATGGGTCTGAAATGGTTTGGATATTGTGTATATCAGGGCTACCAACACTGGAATGCATACAGCCTGAAACCAAGAATAAAAACTGCACCCTCTTTGGCATATTTTGAGGCCTCTCTAGGCAATAAATTCATTACAACATGTACCCATCCTGTGAGTACTGATAAATTACTTGGCTTATACTACAGATGTGGTAGTCATTTAAAAATACTGTACCTTATGACTACTTACAGACAAAAACTGATTAAATCCAATACACCAAAAATAATTAAACAAATCAGCTATTCTTCTGATTGTTTCAGCTCACATAAAAGGGGTGACTACCACTAAACACACACACACACACACACACACACACACACACACACTCACAGAACGGGTTGAATTCTGAAGGCCAGCCATGTGGCCAGTATGAAAACGGGCCCCAATAAGAACTCTGCACACCAAAGGCTCAGGTGAGCTTCCCTGGTTGGTCTGCAATATTCCATGCCTAGTGCCACACAACAGTGTCAGGAAAGTAAGACATGGAGACTCCACAGGGAGAGGACAACAGAAGCTCTGCCCTATGCGCTTCTTTACTTGACTGATTTTCATCCGCATCTTTTCCCTGTAATAAACCATAACCAGGGGTAATAAGCTTTCAGTGAGTTATGTGAGTCTTTCTAGAGAAGTATCATACCTGAAGGTTGACTTTGGAAACTCCTCAAATTTGCAGAAACAAAATTCCAGAGAAATCCATTTTATTTTAAATAAATAAACTTCACAATAAAATAGGACAAAGGAAAAAATAAATGCTTATTCAAGTTCTCTAAAAGTCAAGTTACTAATGTTCCTAAAGAAAAACACACACCAATCCCCTCTCCTTTAAAGCATTAGCTTTGCCCCTAAATAAATTTTGAGATTTGGGTACATTCTGAAGGAATGCTGGCTTAAAACACTGTCAGAAATCTTTGTGTACAGAAATCTATGGACAATTATAAAAAGTGTTGACCATAAGTATAACAAAGTTTTAAAAATATTTTGTAAACAACTACTATGTTCCAATAGGTTATTCCAGTGTACCAGACATTTTCACATACCTGATATTGTTTGATTCTTAAACCATTCTTGTTAGATATTCTTATCCCCATCCCAGAATGAAGGAAAATGAGACCTCAGAGGTTTCATGCAGCATGAGAACCAGGAGCACTGGAGGCAAAGGTACTCCATTCCCCCTCTCATTTGTTGTAAAGGAAAAGTTAATTCTCTGGGCCTCAGATTCCCCCTGGAAAAATGATAAAATACCTACTTCACTGGGCTGCTGCAGGGATTAACTGGGTTACCACAGTGAGCAAATACATATTAATTCTTTTCCATTCCCTCTTTCCACTCTGGCCAGCCCAATGCTACACTGCTAGTAAATAGCAAAGTCAGTCTATAAAGCCATATCTTTTTCTGCTAACCTCAGCTTTAGAATACTTTTTAAAATTACATTGCTGTTCTAAGATTCTAGATTTCAAAAATACTTTACTTTTGATAAAGTATATAAAAAAGAAGGAAACTATAAACAAGGAGAATCCTACAACAATAGCTACAGATATTTTTTAAATTAAACTTTTGAATAGTCATAGAATGCCAAAGATTAAAAGTTCATTACACACATATACTAACAATTTAAGGTTTGGTACACTGCCATACTTACATGGACTGAATTTAGAGTTAACAGCAACAAAATAGATTTATTTTTTAGGGTATAAAAGATTATTACTGAGAAATTTTAAAACTTCTTTTTCAAAGCACCACATTTCTCATTGTTTTAGAATATTTAGGGCAAACCTGGACATACGATAATAAAGCTCACCTGCATCATGATTTTCAGACGGTCCAAAGGGGCAGTGCTTGTTCGAGAGACAGCACCAGCAATGCCTCCTGCCAAAAGCTGCCTCCACCATTGTCCGGATTTTTTTTCATCTTCCGTGAATTCATCTGGAATAGTTAAGCTATCCCCTATGTCAATTCCCTATTAAGATGAAAAAAAGATCCCCATGAGCCTTAGTTAAAAATAATCCCAGAAGACGTTTTGTTTTAGAGAAGAATCGTATGTTATTTTACAGTTAATATGAACTTCATTCCCTAGAATTTATACTAAACCAATTTGAGTACATAGATTATAAGTCATCTACTCACAATGAAC
This sequence comes from Pongo pygmaeus, assembly GCF_028885625.2. NCBI lineage: Eukaryota > Metazoa > Chordata > Mammalia > Primates > Hominidae > Pongo > Pongo pygmaeus. The sequence goes on along the minus strand of NC_072373.2, from coordinate 121,511,479 downwards.
AAAGTACAGTGTCAGTTCACAAGAAATGAAAATAAACAGTAATTACAAATATACAAAACCAGCAGTTACAACTTCCTTTCATTCATCATAGATTCACAGTATGTTTTCTTCTCTTGGTCTAGGTTAGAATGAAAGGGCAGCATTTTATCATAGTCAATCTTTTTTATTGCAACCATTTTTCATAAGGCTAGAAAACCAACTGGTGATGACATCTGTTAAGAAATTAGTTCATCAATTCTTAAACAATATTTCCTGTATCTCAAATTTATATCCACATCATACTTTATACCATGATGTTTTAAATATGTAAATAAAAATTAAAACTGTATGTGAATACCCCTAAACTCATTTCCTACTGTTTATAAAAATATTTTTATAAATCTGACTTATCATTTAAAACATGCAATAGATTCTATATAAAATTTAGCTAATGGAGAGGTATTGTTTCAAATCATCACTCCTTCAACCTATTCTACATTACTATAGCTTGAGAGAAACAATTCTATAATAATATTTTTACAATTCTATTATCTAAATTGTTTTGGCAGAAAAATTTTTACAGGCAAGAGTGCAATGGGAAGGAGCTCTCCTATGGTAGTAACCCTCTCTTCCTTCATTTTACTATCAATAAAATGGAGATACAATTGTAGTCTCAACTGTTATCAACTACCTTAAAAAATACCATAAGAATTATGTAAATAAAACTTCACATGGTGTACAATTTATCTAGGCAACTGAACTACTAGTATAATATTATCTTATACTCATAGCTGAGAAGGCACTAATCACCAACAATTTTATAATGCTTTATGTAAGCTTAGGCATTGTTACTAGTGGCAGTGTGAACTCCTGACTTCATTTAATGCATATTTAATTTAGTCAAATCTGAAGCGTAGAAGACAAGCCCATAAAGAAAAAAAAAAGGCCGGGCACAGTGGCTCATGCCTGTAATCCCAGCACTTTGGGAGGCCGAGGCAGGCGGATTACAAGGTCAGGAGATCGAGACCATCCTGGCTAACACGGTGAAACCCCATCTCTACTAAAAATACAAAAAAAATTAGCCAGGCGCGGTGGTGGGCGCCTGTAGTCCCAGCTACTCCAGAGGCTGGGGCAGGAAAATGGCGCGAACCCTGGAGGCCAAGTTTGCAGAGAGCTGAGATCCCACCACTGCACTCTAGCCTGGGCGACAGAGCAAGACTCCGTCTCAAAAAAAACAACAACAACAACAAAAAAAAATAAAACTCCTTCAGAGAGTTCCCAAAGGTTTCAGGAGCAGATTGCACAATAATAGAACTTGTTCTACATCAGTATGCAGAATATTAATGAAACAATCAAAATTTGAAAGTTTTGTGGAAAACAAACTGGTATGAAATGCTAAGCAGATGAAGCAAAAAGATTCTGTAACCTTTAATGAATATTGTAAGTGCCTTATGCCAGAGATAAACCTAGGCAATCTGACCAAACAAGGACACAGATCCTTAGCAACCATGAGGTGCTGAGATTATTTGGACAATACAGTATCTATAAAAAGTAAAAGCCTACAACTTTTACACTTCCCTATGGCAGAATACTTAAATGCCAATAAAAGCTAGACAGCTCATTCACCAAGGTGGTACTTCTTCCAAGTTTTCAGAATGGACATTTATGCAGTCTTGGGCTTTTTTGTTTTTTTTTTAATACTCTATAAATCTATGCCTAATAGAATAAATAGAACTCTACAGGTTAAGGAGCTACTGGGACTCAGGTATCCTGGCCCATAAGTGTTACAGAGTGTTCTTGGGTAATAACTGTACCTATGGTTTATAGCTCCAAATAAGTATAAATACATAAAGTAGACTTACTGTAGAATGTTTCCAGAAACGGATAATTTCCTCAATGTCTGTAACAGGATTAAATAAGAAGTAGTCTCTCCATTCATTCCAGTCCACTGTCATTGTCCCATCAGCATCAATGCTGAAATTTTAAAAAAATGATCAAAGTACAAAACTAAATTGATAAATAAAACTAACATTATTGGCCACTTTACAGAATGACAGTTTCTTTTCTAACATAATATTCTTATTAAATTAAAAAACCCCATCCACAAATATAGGTTGTTGGAAATGGCAGCAAGCATTTTATGGTCCTGTCAGATAGTTTTAATTATCTAGATAAAAATGGGCCCAAAAATTACAGCCAGCTCACTAAAGACTACTTTCAGCACTCTGTCAAACTCTGCCAATGAGCTACAAAACACAAAAACTTAAGGATAAAATATTAAAAGGTGGTAATGAATAGATTCATTATCCATTTTTTTCATGCACTTACTGGATCATGAAGATAATTCTTAATGTTCTATTGCAACATTTGAATGTAATTTTGAAATATACTCCAAACATGCTGTCAATTTCCTTGAAGTTAGGAAAATTAACAGCGATTACAAAAAATCAAACTGTCAGTGACTGTGCCTTTGAGTCTTAAGAAATCCTGGCACCTCATTTTCAATCTGAAAATTAACATATTGTACTCAAATATTTATCATTAATATTTGGCTTGTTTTACAAGTTTCTTGGTAATTAATGCCATTTGTATCTGTTTTCTCCTAAGAGAAACTCTGAGTGTGCCAGGATTTTGACTGTTTTATTCCCTTCCTTGGGCCACCTCTTACAGCGGCTGGCACAAAGAAGGTGCTCATTTATTTATTGAATTAATGGATGTCTCTAAAAAAAGCTTTGGTGCATCCTACAAATTTTATTCTATAATTAGTATGAAAATGATGCAAAAGGATGGCAGTCAAATAAAATGCAATTTTCAGATATTCATTATTGTGTTTTCTAGTGTCACTTTTTATTTTGACTTGCATATGGGAAATTACATTTAAACTTTCATTTGTCCCAGCACAGAGGTATATCTGCATGAGAGTCCTAGTCACTACTTACATTTATAATATTACTCTGGGTTGCAATATTTATAGGTTTATTTATGTCACTATTTTCTATTTTAATGTAATTGTTGTTTGACCCCACCACCCAACCCCCAATACATAAGCATCCTCCACAAAGGCAAGCATTTGTCTTTATTTCATTCAAAGTTATAACCAAGGTTTCTAAAACAGTGCCTGCCACTGAGTATTTATTGAATAAATAAATGAATTACAAACTCTGTAGCTTAAAACCACAGAACATTTAGGGTATTGACAAACTTCCTAGATAAGATAGTCTTGCTGTGGGTATAACTTGCATTTCCCTTCAAATTACTAAATGTGTTGAGCATCTCTTACCATGTTTATTTGCTATTGCTGTTTCTTTCACGTGAAATATGCTGTTCATGTCTTTGCCCATTTTTCTAACAGGTTGTATGTCTTTTTCTTATTTACATAGTTCTTTATATCGTTCATTCTAATCCTTCAAGTTATAAGTTGGCAAATACCTTCTCTTTGTCTCTCCACTCTATGCTGTCCAAGTACAGATGCTCTTGATTTTAATGCAGCTGAATTTAATCTTTTTAATGCAGCTGAATTCAGTCTTTTCATTTCTGTGTATGGCCTTTTGTGTCTTCTTTTTAAAATAAATTCTTCCCTACACTGAGATAAAGATATTTTTTCCCCACTACCTCAAGCTGTTATAGTTTAACTTTCACATTTAGGTTGATGCTTGTGTACGGTAAGAGGCAGGTATCCCAATTTCCTTTTTGTCTGCATCATCTATTGCACACACTCTCCTTTTCCCAAAGTTTTGCAAAGCTACTTCTTTCACGTGACAAATCCAAAATATGGACGGGTCTGTTTCTGGGCTATTATGTTCCACTTGTTAACTTGTCTGTTTCTGTAGAAACAGCACTGACTTGGTTATGGCTTAATAACAACCCTTGGTATCTGATAGGGCAGGCCCCTGGCTCCTTACAGTTCTTCAGGAATGTCCTGGATATTCTTAGCCCTTTGCTCTTTGATATAAATTTGAGACTCAGCTTGACAAGTTCCTCAAAAAAGCCAGGTGGGCTTTTTTAATGGCATTGAATCTCTATCACCAATTTGGAGAGAAGGTACATCTTTTCTATACTGAGTCTTCTTTAATGCCTTCTAACAAATTTTGTTAAGTTGCTCTTATGAATGCATTGATTGTGGTATATTTTTTAATATGGCTGATTCAGTTTGCTAATATTTTCTTTAAATTTTTACATATAAGTCATAGGTATCTTGGCCTCTAATTTCCCTGTTTCATATACTGCCTGCTTTTGGTGTTATAATGATCTCCTAGAAAGGATAGGATAGTGTACTTCTACACTCTGGAAATGTTTGTACATCTGTTCTCTAATCATTTGCAAGAACCATCTGGGGCTAATGTTTTGTTTATGAGAAAATTTTAAATTACTGACCCCATCTCTTCAATTGCTTAGGTACTATCAGCTGTTTCTTCGATTCAGTCCCAGTAAGTTATATTTTTCTAGAAATTCATCTACTTTGTCTGTTTTCAAATTTATTGGCATTAATGATTCATATTATTTTATTAGTTTTTTAAAAGCTCTTATATGTCTATTTGTAACTGAACATGATTTATTTACATCTCATTTCTCTTTTTTCTTCATCAATCTTTCCAGAGGCTTGTCTTTTCTAACAAACAGCTTCTGGCTTTGTTGATCCTGTTACTGCATCTTTGCTATATATTCTTTATTATCTCCTTCCTCCTACCTTCTTCGAGATTATTCCATTTTCTCTCCCCTAACTTAGCACATTAATTTTCAGACTTAATTCTTTTCTAATAAAAGCTTTCAGACTATAAAATTCATACAAGTGCCATCTTAGAAATATTCCATAAGTTTTAATGTTTTTAAGTCAATGTGTCCTTGAATTTCCACTTATGATTTCCTTTGACGCATAAGTTGAGAAGTGTATATCACATTTTAAAATATTGGCATTTTTATAATTTATGTCTGTAATTGACTTCTATTTTAATGCATAGTGGTCAGAGAAAGTAGTTCTTGTGATACCAGTTCTTTGAAATGTGTTGAACCTGGCTTTACGGCCTACTATGAAATCAATTTTTATACATGTTCCTTAAGTACCTAAGAAAAAATATTTTTTCTAATTTTTTGATGCTAGGTCCTATTACATGCCCATTAAATCAAGCTGATGTATTTAAAGGTTTTTGTCTTCACTAAAGTTTTTCTCTGCTTGACCTATCAAATACAGGAAGAATTGTGTTAAAATCTCTCACCACTATGATGGATTTGCCAATTAATCCCCAGAATTTTATCAACCAGCTTAAAAATTGTATATCCTCGTACTGAATTTTAAAATGTGGTGACACTCTATTTTTATTAATGTTTTTACTATATAATCTATTATTAATAGATTATTAATAATAATTAATATTAACAGTTGATATTAACATAGCTATCCCATAGCTGATATTAAGATAGCTACCCCAGCTTTTTTTCAGTTAGTAAGACTTTATTTTGCTTGTTCTTTGAACCGACAATCTTTGCCTTCTGATGAAATTTACATTAATTTTTATTAATTGAAGACTAAACTGAGAAAGTCCTAACTGATCAGAAGGTGATTATCTTCTAACTTACTCGTCACCCACCTCAAACCCCCAGGGAAACAGGATAAGAACTTTATTTAGCCTGCCCCATTTGAGAATGGGGATGAAGGGAAATCATGCCCCAATGTAATTGCAGGGCACATTTTAGTGGAGTTTTACTGTACTTGAATTTATTTCTCACATCTTACCTATTGCTTTCTAATTACCTCATTCTTTCTATGTTTTTCCCTCTCCTCTCTACTCTTCATTGGATTGTTTCAATCTTATGTTTATGTATTTATTTTCTTATTCCATTTCTTTCCTCCCTGATTTGGAAGTTATATACTCAACTACTACAGTTTCAATGGTTTACCTTGAAATTTTACCACATACATATAACAAAGTCTAAAGTTAATGTTTGACTCCACCATCCTAAATAAGGTAAGAATTTTAGAACAGTTTAATACAAATCATCCCCTTCCCTCCTAACTTACATGCTATTATTGTCTAGTATTGTAGTTGTCCTTTTTCTTAGAACCCACAAATGGGTCATTATTATCATATTCATGGCTGTTTCCAACAGACTGCTGAAATAATCCATAGGCCACTAGCTAAGAGGTGGCCCACTATGGTCTAGAGAGTACCAAGAAACACTGTGTGACCCATTCCCCATATATGCTGCTTCCAGGGCTGTATATGTCCTTTCCCCTACCTACCTTCCACTCACCCTTTTCAGTAGCATAATTCTACTCATTCTTTAACATATTCTTCAATATTTTCTGAGAGTCCATTATTGCAATGTGGTGGACAGAGAACTGTTAACCAGATACACATGGTCTATGCCCTCAGTGGGAACAACAGGCACGGCACTAAACAAAAGCAAGCAATACTCAATATTCATTGAGCATTTGCCAGGCATTGTTCTAAGTATTTCACATGTTAACTCATTTAATCCTTAAAACAAGCCCATGTATTTACTATACTCTCCATTTTACAGACAGAGAGGCTAAGAATTTTGTTATAGTCACAAGACTAGTAAGTAGAGTAGAATTAAGAGTTTCAACCCAGGCATTCTAACTCCAAACTGTACTCCTAACCACTGAGCTATACAAACAAGTCAAGGATTACAAACCCTAAGTGCCAATGAAGCACAGAAACAAGTTGCATGTCAAAGAATAACTGGAGTGAAGGGTTCCAAGCTTCTGAACAATTGTGGAGAAAGAAACGTAAAGATACGAAAACGAGAGTAAACAGGGGAAATGAGATGGAGATGAAAGCCTAAAAGAAAAATGAGAGCAGAAGATAATTATGATATATGTGAAACACATGTTTCAAAGGGAATGCCTGCTTCAGCTACTTCATATCTATAGCTTCTACTGAACAGGTGTAAGTAGGAGGCTATATTTCAACTCAGTGACTCCTCTCTTACACCCTGATGACCCAGTCACAGCTGTTTCAATCAACACTGTTAGTCTGTTTTGTGTTGTTTTAAACAAACACCTGAGACTCGGTAATTTATAAAGAAAAGAGGCTTATTTGGCTTACAGTTCTACAGACTGTACAAGCATGGCACCAACATCTGCTCAGTTTCTGGTGAGACCTCAGGAAGCTTTTACTCATGGCTGAAGAAAAAAGGTGAGCAAGTGTGTCAGATGGTGAGAGAAGGACAAGAGAAATGAGATGCCAGGCTCTTATCAACAACCAGATCTCATGAACTAATAGAGTTCACTTATCGCCAAGCCATTAATGAAGGATCCACTCTTATGACCCAAGTAGTCCCTACTTCCAACACTGGAGGTCATATTTCAACATGAGATTTGGAGGGGACAAATATTAAGCACCATTCAGATGTTTTTCCCATGAATTCAGGTTTGGGACACAAAGAGACAGTGAAATGGAAGAAAACAAGCTGACATTTGGAGTGACATGAGTAACACTAATGGCTAAGCACTTGAGGGAAGGTCCATGATGGTTATATAATAACTACAGGAAACTCTGGTCACATTCTGCCTTTAAAAATTGTTTCTAACACTTTTACTGAAGAAGTATAAACACTAGTAATAATAATAATAATAATAATATCCCAAAAGTACAAAAAAAGTCACTAGCCATGAAAGAAATATAAATCAAAGCCACAATGAGATATCACTTCATACCAATTATATATTAGTCAGGGTTATCTAGAGAAGCAGAACCAATGGATGGTTAAAATCAAAAGAAATCAAAAGACAGTTCAGATATGGTGGCTCATGCCTGTAATCCCAGCACTTTGGTAGGGCAAGGTGGGTGGATTGCTCGAGCCCAGGATTTCGATACCAGCTTAGATGATATGGTTTGGCTGTGTCCCCACCCAAATCTCATCTTGAATTGTAGTTCCCATAATTTCCATGTGTCATAGGAGAGAGCTGGTGGGAGGTAATTGATTTATGGGGGGTGGTTAACCCCGTAGTGCTGTTCTTATGATAGTAAGTGAGTTCTCACGAGATACAATGGTTTTATAGGTCTTTTCCCTCTTTGCTCAGCACTTCTTCCTGCCACCATGTGAAGGACATGTTTGCTTCCCTTTCTGCAATGGCTGTAAGTTATCTGAGGCCTCCCCAGCCATGCGAAACTGTGAGTCAATTAAACCTCTTTCCTTTATAAATTACCCATTCTCAGGCAGTTCTTTATAGCAGCGTGAGAATGAACTAATACAGTAAATTGGTACCAGGAGTTGGGTGCTGCTATAAGGATACCCAAAAATATGGAAGTGACTTTGGAACTGGGTAACAGGCAGAGGTTGGAACAGTTAGGAAGTTTCAGAAGAAGACTGGGAAAGTCTGGAACTTCTTAGAAATTTGGAGGGCTCAGAAGACAAAAAGAGGTGGGAAAGTTTGTAACTTCCCAGAGACTTGTTGAATTGCTTTGACCAAAACGCTGATAGTAATATGGGCAATGAGGTCCAGGCTGAGATGATCTCAGATGGAGATGAGGAACTTGTTGGGAACCGGAGCAAAGGTGACTCTTGTTATGCTTTAGCAAAGAGACTGGTGGCTTTTTGCCCCTGCCATAGAGATCTGTGGGACTTTGAACCTAAGAGAGATGATTTGGGGTATCAGGCAGAAGAAATTTCTAAGTGGCAAAGCATTCAACAGGAAGCACAGGATAAAAGTTTGGCAAATTTGCACCCTGATGATGCGACAGAAAAGAAAAATCTATTTTCTGAGGAAAAAATTCAAGCTAGCTGCAGAAATCTGCATAAGAAACAATGAGTGAAATGTTAATCACTAAGACAATAGGGAAAATGCCTCCAGGGCACTTCAGAGGTCTTCAGGGAGGGCCCTCCCATCACAGGCCCAGAGGCCCAGGAGGAAAAAATGGTTTCCTGGGCCAGGCCCAGGGCCTTGCTGCTTTGTGCGATCTCAGGACTTGGTGCCCTGCATCCCAGCCATGGCTAAAAGGAGCCAAGGTACAGCTCAGGCCATGGCTTCAGAAGGTGCAAGCCCCAAGCCTTGGCAGCTTCCACAAGGTGTTGAGTCTGCAGGTACACAGAAGATAAGAATTAAGGTTTGAGATCCTCTGCCTAGATTTCAGAGGATGTATGGAAATGCCTGGATGTCCAGACAGAAGTTTGCTGCAGGGGTAGAGCCCTCGAGGAGAACCTCTGCTAGGGCAGTGCGGAAGGGAAATGTGGGGTTGGAGCCTTCACACAGAGTCCTCACTGCAGCATGGCCTAGTAGAGCTGTGAAAAGAGGGCCACCATCCTCCAGTACCCAGAATAGTAGATCCACCGACAGCTTGCACCATGCACCTGGAAAAGTTACAGACACTCAATGCCCACTCAACGCCAGCCTGTGAAAAGAGCCAGAAGGGGGTCTCTACCCTGAAAAGCCACAGGAGTGCAGATGCCCAAGGCCATGGGAGCCCAATTCTTGCATTAGCATGAGCTGGATGTGTGACATGGAGTCAAAGGAGATCATTTTGGAGCTTTAAGATTTGACTACTCCACTAGATTTCGGACTTACGTGGGGCCTGTAGCCCCTTCATTTTGGCCAATTTCTCCCATTTGGAACAAGTGTATTTAATCAATGCCTGTACCCTCATTGTATCTAGGAAGTATAATAACTACCTTGCTTTTGATTTTACAGGCTTATAGGCAGAAGGGACTTGCCTTGTCTCTGATGAGACCTTGGACTTTTAGGTTAATGCTGGAATGAGTTAAGACGCTGGGGGACTGCTGGGAAGGCATTATTGTGTTTTGCAATGTGAGAACATGAGATTTGGGAGGGACCAGGGCAAAATGATATGGTTTGGCTGTGTCCTCACCCAAATCTCATTTTGAATTATAGTTCCAATAATCCCCACATGTCACGGGAGGGACCCAGTGGGAGGTAACTGAATCATGGAGGAGGTTACCCTCATTCTGATGTTCTCATGATAGTGAGTAAGTTCTCATGAGATCTGATTATTTTATAAGGGTTTTTTCCCTCTTTGCTAGGCACTGCTCTTCCTGCCATCATGTGAAGCAGGACGTGTTTGCTTCCCCTTCCACCATGATTGTAAGCTTCCTGAGGGCTCCTCAGCCAAGCAAAAGTGTGAGTCCATTAAACCTCTTTCCTTTATAAATTACCCAGTCTCAGGTAGTTCTTTATAGCAGCATGAGAATGGACTAATACACTAGGCAACATGGCAAAACCACATCTCTACAAAAAATATAAAAATTAGCCAGGCATTGTGGTACATGCCTGTGGTCCCAGGTACTCAGGAGGTGAGAGGATCAATTGAGCCAGGGAAGTTGAGGCTGCAATGAGCCATGATTGTGTCATTGCACTCCAGATGGGAAGACAGAGCAAGACCCTTTCTCAAAAAAAAAATAAAAATCAAAAAATCAAAAGACAGACAGTAGTGAGTATTGATATGGCTATGAAGAAACTGAAACCTTCATTCATTGCTGCTGGGATTATAAAATGGTGCAGCCACTTTAGAAACAATTTGGAAGTTCTTCAAAATATTAAAGATATTTAATTAAATATTAAAGAATCTCTAGACAGGCTGACTGTTGAAGGGCATTCTCAGACAAAGCCAGTCTGCAAAGACTGAAATAAGTGCCTACTTCTTCAAATGCACAGACGTAAACACAAGGCCACAAGCATCGACAACAATCAGGAACAAATGACATCACTAAAGAAACAAAATAAAGTACCAGTGACCATCCCTAAAGAAACAGAGATGTATGAACTGACAAAGAATTCAAAGAAAGCTCAGCAAACTTCAAGAAAATACAAAGAAACAATTCAATGAAATTAGGAAAATAACAAGTGACCACAATGAGAAAGATAATAAAGAGATTGAAATAATAAAAGAAAAAATCAAACAGAAATCATGGGGCTGAAAAATACAATGAACAAAATTAAAATGCAATATGGGAGCATCAACTGCAGAAGTGAACAAGAAGAAGAAAGAAACTATGAGCTCAAAGACAGGTTATTTGAAAATACACAGAGGAGAAAAAAGAATGAAAATGAATGAAGAAAGCTTACAAGATTTATGGAACAGCATCAAAAGAGCAAAGTTTTGAGTCACAGGAGCTGAAGAAGGAGAAAAGGAAGATAAAAGGGGTAAAAAGCTCAATTAAAGAAACAGTAACAGAAAATTTTCCAAACCTGGAGAAAGAAGTAAATATCTACATACAGAAAAAGTCAAAGGTCTCTAATCAGATTCAATCCAAACAAGACTACCCCAAGACATATTACAATCAAACTATCAAAAATCAAAGACAATGAGAGGATCCTGAAAACAGCAAAAGGTAAGAAGCAAATAACATATAAGACAGTCCCAATATGGTTGGAAACAGACTTGTCAGCAGAGACCTAACAGGTCAGGAGAGAAAGGGATGATATATTCAAAGTGTTCAAGGAGAAAAATACCAACCAAGGGTAATATACCCAGCAAAGTGTCCTTCAGAAATGAAGGAGAGATACTTTCCCAGACAAACAATAGCTGAGGGAGATAATCATGACCACACCTATTTTATAAGAAATGTAAAAGGAGCTCCTCAAGCTGAAAGAAAAAGATGCTAATGAGTAACACAAAAACATCTGAAAGTATAAAACTGACTGATAAAAGAAAGTACACAGGTAAATTCAAAATACTCTAATACTGTAATGATGGTATGCAAATCACTTATATCTGCAATAGGAAAGATAAAATAGAAAACTATTAAAAGTAATAATAGCTACAATAATTTAAGGGATACACAATATGAAAAAATGTAAACTGTGACATCAAAAATTCAAAATGTCAGGAGATTAAGTAAATGTAGATTTTTTTTTTGTTTTGGGGGATTTTTGCAATAAAAATTAAGTTATCGAGTTAAAATAAACTATCATAATTCTTAAGATGTTTTTTGTAACCTCTTGGTAACCACAAACCAAAAATCAATAGGAGATATAAAAAAATAAAAAGCAAGAAATCAAAACATACCACTAGAGAAAATCACTTAACCACAAAGACAGCAAGAGAGGAAGAAAAGAATAAAGGATCTACAAAAGAACCATGAAACAATAAGCAAAATGGCAGTACAAAGTCCTTACTTATCAATAATTGCCTTGAACATGAATGGATTAAATTATCCAATCAAAAAACATAGTGTCTGAGTGGATAAAAAAAACTAGATCCAACTATATGCTGCCCATGACAGACTCATTTCATCTGTAAAAATACACACAGACTGATGGTGAAGGAACGGAAAAAGATATTCCATGGGAACAGAAACCAAAAGAGAGCAGGAGTAACTTTACTTATATCATATAAAATAAACTTTAAGTTAGAAATTGTAAAGGAGAAACAAAGTTCCTATATAATGATAAAAGGGTCAATTCAATAAGAGGATATAATAGTAAGGTATATGAAAGCACTTTTACTCCACTTCTCCCATTTTAAATTTTCAATGTCACAATTTATATATTTTATATTGCATATACCTTAATAAATTATGTAGCTATTGTTTTTTATAAATATATATGAACCCAACATCAGAGCACCTAAAGATAAATACCAAACATTGGCCAGGGGTGGTGGCTCACACCTGTAATCCCAGCACTTTGGGAGGCCAAGGCGGGTAGATCATGAAGTCAAGAGATCAAGACCATCCTGGCCAACATGGTGAAACCCCGTCTTTACTAAAAATACAAAAATTAGCTGGGCATGGTGGCATGTGCCTCTAGTCCCAGCTACTCGGGAGGCTGAGGCAGGAGAATCACTTGAACCGTGAGGCAGGAGCTGCAGTGAGCCGAGACCCTGCCACCGCACTCCAGCCTGGCGACTGAGCGAGACTCCGTCTCAAAAACAACAACAACAACAACAACAAAAAAGAAAATAAAAGAAAAGAAAAACCATTAACACATCTGAAAGGAGAGATAGACTGCAATACAGCAATAGTAGGGGACTTCAACAACCTACCTTCAGCAATGGACAAATCATCTTAACAGAAAATCAGTAAGAAACATCAGACTTAAACTACACTCCAGAACAAATGGACAGATCAGACATAAAACATTTCACCTAATGGCAAGAGAATACACATTCTTCTCAACTGCACATGGAACATGCACCAGGGGATATCATATGTTAGGTCACAAAACAAGTCTTAACAAATTTAAGCAGAATGAAATCATATCAAGTTTCTTTTCCGACCACAATAATAAAAAACTAGAAATCAGGCCAGGGGCGGTGGCTCATGCCTGTAATCCCAGCACTCTGGGAGGCCAAGGCGGGCGGATCACGAGGTCAGGAGATCAAGACCATCCTGGCTAACACGGTGAAACCCCGTCTCTACTAAACATACAAAAAATTAGCCGGCGTGGTGGCGGGCACCTGTAGTCTCAGCTACTCGGGAGGCTGAGGCAGGAGAATGGCATGAACCTGGGAGGCGGAGCTTGCAGTGAGCCAAGATCGCGCCACTGCACTCCAGCTCGACGACAGAGTGAGACTCTGTCGCAAAAAAAAAACAAACAAACAAACTAGAAATCAGTAACAGAGGTGCTTCAGCAAATTCACAAATACATGGAAATTAAACAACATGCTCCTGAATGATCAGTGGGTCAATGAAGAAACTGAAAGCAAAATTCAAAAATTTCCTGAGATGAAAAAAAATGGAAACACATAATACCAAAACCCATGGAACACAGTAAAAGCAGTTTTAAGAGCAAAGTTTATGGCAGTAAATGCCTACATAAAAACAAAAAACCTCAAATAAACAACCAAAAAACCCCAATAGACATTTTTCAAAGACATACAAATGGCCAAAAAGTACAAGAAAAAAAAAAAAAGCTCAATATCACTAATTACCACAGAAATGCAAATAAAAACCACAATGAGATATCACTTCATACTACACTTAGAACGACTATTACCAAAGAGACAAAAGATAACAAGTGTTGGCAAGTATGTAGAGAAAAGGGAACTTTTGCACCCTGTTGGTGAGGAGGTAAATTAATACAGCCATTATGGAAAGCAGTATGGAGTTCCTTTAAAAATTAAATCTAGAACTACCATATGATCCTGCAATCCCACCACTGTATGTATGTGTGTGTATACATATATATATACATATATAAAATGAAATCAATATGTCAAAGACCCATGTGCATTCCCATGTTCATTATAGCACTATTCACAATAGCCAAGATATGGAATCAACCTAAGTGTCCACCAGTGCATGACTAGAGAAAATGTGCTATACATATACAATAGAAAACTATTCAGCCATTAAAAAAAAGAAGGAAATCCTGTTGTCTGTAACAATATGAATGAAATAAGCCAGGTAAAGACAAATAAATACTGCATGATCTCACTCATGTGGAATCAGAAAAAGTTAATCTCATAGAAGCAGAGAGCAGAATACTTTGGGAGTGGGGTATGGTTTGTGTTAAAGGACACACAATTTCAGCTTGACACAAGGAATAAGTTCAAGAGCTCCACTATACAACATGAAGACTACAATTAATAATAATATATTATATTCTTGAAAAATACTAAGAGAATGGATGTAAAGTGTTCTCACCACAGAAATCATTAAGTATGAGATGTATCATGTTAATTAGATAGACTTAGTCACTCCACAATGTACATATACTTGAAAACCTCATGTTGTACATGATAAATACATATAATTCTGTCGATTTAAAAATAAATAAATGTTTTAAATCACTGAATTGTATACTTTAGAAAAGTGAATTTATGGTATGTGAATTACATCTCAGTAAAGCTGCTGGCCGGGTGTGGTGGCTCACTCCTGTAATCCCACTTTGGGAGGCCAAGGTGGGTGGATCACCTGATGTCAGGAGTTCGAGACAAGCCTGACCAATATGGTGCAAACCCGTCTCTACTAAAATTAAAAAAAAATAGCCAGGCGTGGTGGTGCATGCCTATAGTCCCAACTACTCAGAAGGATGAGGCAGGAGAATTGCTTGAACCTGGGAGGCGGAGGTTGCAGTGAGCTGAGATCGTGCCATTGCACTCCAGCCTGGGCAACAGAGCTAGACTCCATCTCAAAAAAAAAGTTACCATAAAATATTTATATTAAAAATTGTGCAGCTACTTTTAAATATCCAACCCTCTGCATTATCCTTTGCTATGGACTGAACTGTGTCCCTCCCAAATCCAAATGTCGAGGCCCTAACCCACCATGTGATTATATCTGGAGATAGCATCTTTAGGGGGTAAAGTCAAATAAAGTCATAAGAATGGAACCCTGATCCAACAGAACTATGGCCTTATAATAGAAAGCAAGAGAAAGGTCTCTCTCTCTCTCTCTCTCTCTCTTTCTCTGCCATATGACAATACAGTGAGAAGGGGTCTATCTGCAAGCCAGAAAGAGAGCCCTCACTACAACCCAACCATGCTGGCACTCTCATCTTAAACTTCTAGCTCCCAGACCTGTGAAAAACTAAATTTCTGTTGTTTAATGTATCCAGCCTATGGTATTTTGTCATGGCAGCTAAGCTAATACTTCTTAGTCTATTCTGAAGCTTGGGCTTAGAATTTGCATTATTCCTAAAGCTATCAAAAAAATATAGGAATATGATTTCTGGCCTAACAGCCAGGGAAAAGCCCTCACTTTCCTAGAAGAATATTGACTTTAGAAGCAGAATATTATATGCTCTATATCTCACTGTCCAAATTCTGTTAATCTTCTTTTCATGTTTTAGGTTTTCATTTCCTCAGGAAAGCCCTTCTCATCTAGTACTAACAAAAGTCATTATGTGCTCAGCCTTGAGACTTTGAGCCTTCCTCTTGAGCAGCTGTTTGTAAAAGAAATTATGAAGAGAGAAAAAGGATGAAAATGCTACTGGTACATATATAAAATGAGATAAATTCAATAACAAAGCCATTTAGAAAGTTTTTTAGACAATGTGAGGACTGAAAATATTCACAACAATATTAATACAATGTAATTGTCCTTTTCTGTTTTATGTTATCATAAAAAATCAGTTCCTGCCCTGCGTTTGTAGCAACAGAGTATTTGAGAGCACCTGGGCTGCAGAGATTACTGCTCTATCCCGTGAAATAAAACATTAAAACTATAAAAGTCTGACTTAAATAGTCAAACTGATTGCCCCAGACAATAAGGTTCAAATTTGCATTTCTGTTTTCTGAAAGTTTAAACAGGTATTTCTTTGTTAGCTAGGAGAGCCTAGTAATTTCCTTTTTTTCCGGTCACATGTAGGTTAAATAATGTGATGAATCTGCTAGTCTTCTTAGTTTGAATCAATGAGTTTTACTGTCACATTAGAAACCAAATGGAAAAAAAGTAACACCAAAACTCTTCAGCTCCTCATCTACGGAGTTAAAACCTTACTTCCTGCCATTCCACTATCCTTTGAGGCCTTGAAAGAAAGAGTCCAGTCTGAGCTTACACTTCCCATTCTTACACTTTAGATAAATGTACACATACAAAATGAATGGGAGGAAAAAAGACAAAAAGATCTTGGATATACATAATGAAGACTAGGGAGGTGTTTTAAAGCCCCACTTACAAACACAGAGTTCTAATGCAGGATATTAAAGTGAAAGTCAATTGTTGACCAACATGAAGAGCTTACCTTTGAAGAATCAACTCTGCTTGTTGTTCAGAAATAGTCAGACCCAGTGTCTGGAGAGACTGGACAATTTCTGAAGCCTCAATTTTTCCTTTAAAAAAATAAAAAGGGCAAAAAATAAAACTCAGAACTGATAAGAACCACAGAAATTATGAATTTCAAATCTCATTTAAGAGAAAGTTTTAAACTGATTAAGGCAAAATTATGCATGTAGGTGAGTTATAGACTTGCTTAAATGCCTATCCCAACATCAATACTAAAAATGTAACAAATACATTAAACAAATAAACATAGATTTTTTAAAATTCAGTAATTATAACAGCCTTATATATAAATAATATTCCTCCAAAGAGATTGACTTCTCAAGTGGCCTTACCAAGTAATGTAATTAAGAAGTAGCAGAATTAAGATCCAAATCAAGATATTCTAACTCCAAGATAAATTCAATTAAAGTAGGATCTATTCATTTAAAAAGTACCTATTTCTACATTTTTAATAAATTACTAGACATTTACTATGCAAAACATCATATATGACTGAGTTAAAGAGAAGTAGTAAATGAGGAAATGGAGCTAAAGCACAGACTATTCTTTTAAAAATCTGGCAGTAAAAGGCCAGGCACAGTGGCTCACACCTGTAATCCCAGCACTTTGGGAGGCCAAGGCGGGGTGGATCACCTGAGGTCAGCAGTTAGAGACCAGCGTGGCCAACATGGTGAAACCCCGTCTCTACTAAAAATAGAAAAATTAGCCGGGCATGGTGGCAAGTGCCTGTAATCCCAGCTACTTGGGAGGCTAAGAGAGGAAAATTGCTTGAAGCCAGGAGGCAGAGGTTGCAGTGAGCTGAGATCATGCCACTGCACCCCAGCCTGGGTGACCCAGTGAGACTCTGTCTCAAAAATAAATAAATAAAAATAAAAATCTGGCAGTAAAAATAAGGGAGCAAGGATAAAAGAACAACAAAAGACAGAAAATTTTTAATACTAGGGAAATTACAGCATGTCTGTAGACAGAAGGAGAACAATCACAAGACAGGAAGAGAAAATAGAAAATAAAATAGAAGCAATAAATGTAAGCACTGCTGTATTTCCTTCCAGCAGCTCACAGGCTCATGAGAATCCTAAGACTACTGTACATGAAAAAGAATGAAACAAAACAAAGTAAGAGAGGGTCTGGTGCTAAAGCAGCATAAACAGCTGACTTCTCCAGAAAAAGAGGAAGACCAAAATTACTGTTAGTGGTGAAAGGATAGACTTTCTTGGAGAAAGGACCCTGGAGAGATGACAGGATTCTGAGAGAATCCTCCTGGGGAGAGGGAAGGAGCAGCGTGAGAATCTGGACCATGTAAGGATAGTGAGAGGCAGCATCTGTTAGCAAAGAAATTATGCAAATACCCTTCTGAATATTCTCCTTTAGAACTGCACTCTTAAAGAGACATGGTAAATTCTCATTATTCACAGTAATCATCTTCCATAAAGTTCTATATTCATTGCAAACACTGAATTAGCAAACACCAAACCATTGTTCCTACAGGAAAAACAGGGTTAGGTTCCTGTGAGCCTCTGATTACAACACTTTCATCAACTGATTAATACATAACCTTGTCTTATGTCTGTTTCTGTTTGAAGGCACCTCATTTAATGTGTGCTGTTCATTCACTAACATTGAATTTGGGGCAAAGCTTATCAAATGCATATATTTTCTCCATAAGGCATGCCATGGCTTTCTCGCACTTAGGAACACTAGACAGCACTTCAGCACTACCTTTGCAGAACATTTTAAAAAGGAAATTACCAACAAAAATACAAAAATGCAAAAACTGGCACAAAATAGATCTTGAAAGGGATACTTGCTAGTTAATAGTATGAGAGCTGAAACAAGAAGGCAGAGTGTTGTCTTATTCTACTAGCTAGGAATGTACATGCTGAGCAACTCAAGTTTTTCACTGCTCTGTGCATGTCCATTAATGCCTGGGAAAGTACTGTGAGTATATATTTTGGGGTTACTTTGGGGATAAATTTTATTGAGTAGGCAAATTTGCAAATACAGAATCTCCAAATAATGAGGATCAACTGTATATGTTTTGCATTAGGGAAGTCTGAAAAATAAAAATATGAACCTATAATGCCACATTGTTTTAAAATATACAAACATGGGAAATTAAGGAAACATTGTGTAGATTTCCTACAAATATACCATCAAAATTTCATCTTTAATTATTGCCTATGGTTCATTTAGAATTTTATAAAATGAACAATTGATATGTACACAACTTATGTACTGGGATAATTGACCTCTGATTATCTGGCAATTGATCTTAAGGTAGCTCCATCTCTCAGCTACTGCCTGCCATAACAGCACACAGACAATCTGACCTGCAAGACAATCTGAACTGCAGAGGGTCGATGTTGGAATGAAAGTTTGCAGAGAAGAAAGAAAGCTGAGTTTTGCTAGAAGACTGGACTAAGGCTAGACTTAGGGGCATATATTGTAAGGCTTATGGGCAACAAATGTTCCAATAGTACTACTTTCCAACCCAAACTCAGCTCTTCCTGGCTGAGAGTCACAGATGTGAATAATCTTCAAAACCATTTAGAGTTTAGTTTGTTTGTTTGAAGGAACTTGCTTTGAATTAAACTTTAATATTCAGTGTAAATCAGGGGACGGCAAACTACAACCCTCAAGCCAAATAAGGTGTATTAACTATCTTTGTAAATAAAGTTTTATTGGAAATCAGTCATCCCCATTCATTTACATATTATCCATGGCTGCTTTTGAGGTACAGCAGCAGAGACAAGTAGCTACAACTGAGACCACATGACTCACAAAGCTAAAATATTTATTAACTGGACTTCTGGACAAAAAAGTTTGCTGATCTCAGACATGAACCACATTTCCTCTCAATCTATTTGTTTAACCTGTTTCTTTAATAACAAGTCTGTAAATGAAATGACCCTGACTATTCACAAGTAGGGAGGGGTTTGGTGCTGCATTATAATTTTTATAAATTCTCTCTTCCTGCTAAAGGTTACCTCTAGTGATGAGGGCTTCAAGACCCTATTTCCAATTAGAATTAGATAAGGTCTTCAGAGTAGGGCCCCCAAGATGGGACTAGTGGCTTTATAAGAAGAGGAAAAGAGATCTGAGGTAGCACATTTGCTCTGTGATGCCTGCTAGCATGTTATGACATAGTAAGAGGCCCTCACCAGATTCGGCTCCTCAACTTTGAACTTCCCAGCCTCCAGAACTATAAGAAATAAATTTCATTTCTTCATAAATTACCCAGTCTGTGGTATTCCATTACAGCAACAGAAAACAGATTAAGACAAACTCCAACCTATTAATTGAAATATAGAAGTCATAATCTTAACCAGAAGGTACACACTTAAATGTTTATATGCTATTTTTCCCTAATTTCCAGGATCAGAGAGTATCTTCTCTAAATTAATTCTTCCAAAAATACTAACAAATGCAAGACAATCTGAAAGTTTTTTAAATTTTAGACTACACAACAGTCATTCTTGTATACAAATAAAAAGAAATCTCACTTTACCCAGAGGACAAGAAAATATAATTATTATTTTTAACCTACAGGTTTAACTCAAATCAGCATAATGTTCCATAGCTAACATTTACAACAGGCCCTGCCCACAGTTTTTAATTCAGCAATGTAATTCATTACATTTCAAAGTAATGAAAAAGAAAAGCTATCTATAAGTTTTCTTCACTAAATAATATAAACTCTACATAAAAATCACATTACTAAAAAAAAGTATTAACACAAATAATAATTATCATCTAAAACCAGAGAGATTAAATAAGCATCCTTTTAGACTCTTGAAAGCATGATAAATGCTTCTTCATAGCTGGTGATAAATACAAAAGAAAGACACACCATCATTATTTTTGTCTAAACTCTTAAATGCCAATTTCATTTTCTTCTCATGGTCTTTAAGGTACTTCATAAATTCTTCAAAATCCAGCTTCCCATCTTTGTTGACATCTCCAGTAGTAAAAATTTTCTATAAAAAAAAATTAGAGAGAAGTTATTGCCAATATGGGCTGATGCACTAAATTATTTCTCCACATATTTCAAGCAGATTAGCTGTTTTCCTAAAAGACTATAGTACCTATTTTTGGCCAGATGTATCATCATTCATTATCACAAAGATCTATAATAAAAGTAGTTCTACTGCTGCAAAAAGATTCCGGGTCTTGTGTTAAATTTTCAATCAGAAAAATGATGCATTGATTTTTATAAAACATGACATTTTTAAAGCTAATCTAACCACGCCCTAAATTTCTTGACATGTACTTTATAAACCCCAAGATAGAAGACAAACACTTGACCTACCACAGGATTTAAAATATTGCAGCACTTCGGGAAGCTGATGGGGAAGGATTGCTTGAGGTCAGGATTCAAGACCAGACTGGACAACATAGTGAGACCTCATCTCCATAAAAATTTTTAGATGTGTTGGTGCATGCCTGTAAATACTAGCTACTTGGAGGCTGAGGTAGGAGGATCACTTGAGCCCAGGAATTTGAGGTTACAGTGAGCAATATTGCACCACTGCATTCTAACCTGGTGACAGAGCAAGACTCTGTCTCTAAAAAAGAAAGAAAGAAGAAAGCCTAAAATAGTGTTTTCCCCTTTGATTTCAAAAATTAAATAATCTTTTACTAAGGATGATCCATATAAAAAGCTGTCATAGCAAACTGTAAGCCCTCTCCTACCACCACCCAAAATATAACCTATCTACCTATTATGACACTCACAGTCACCCACTCAAAGCTTACAAATTCTACTGTTCTGATGGTCATGCTCTTCTGGGTACATAATGCCAAGTTGGGCCAGGCACAGTGGCTCATGCCTATAATCCCAGCACTTTGGGAGGCTGAGGCGGGCGGATCACCTGAGGTCGGGAGCTCAAGACCAGCCTGACCAACACGGAGAACCCCCATCTCTACTAAAAATACAAAATTAGCTGGGCATGGTGGTGCATGCCTGTAATCCCAGCTACTTGGGAGGCTGAGGCAAAAGAATCACTTGAACCTGGGAGATGGAGGTTGCTGTGAGCCGAGATCGCACCATTGCACACCAGCCTAGGCAATAAGAGTGAAACTCTATCTCAAAACAAAAAAAAAAAGTTTAAAAAATAATGCCACATTGTGACTGGATGGTTTCATGGTCATGGTCAGATCTCCAACCTCCAGACTTAGAGAGACAGATCTGAAACTTGTGAGCTGCAACTAAAGCTGCACTTAGAGAAACACTTATGGTTTAAAATGCATAATTAGAAAAGAAGAAAGACTGGAAATCGGTGACCCATCATTGAGGCTTATCTCAATCTCAAGAAATTATTTTAAAATTAAGCAAAAAAGAAGTTGAAGGAAATAAAGAGCAAAAAGTAATGAGAAAGAAAACACACCATTGGGAGGATTAACAAAGCCAAAAGATGGGTCTTTGAAAAGACTAATAAAATTGATAAACTCCTAAAACTGGCAAATAACCAATGTCAGAAAGTAAAGATGGAAACTACTAGACACTATAGACATTAATGATATTATGAACAGCTTTATATCAAAAATACGAAAGTGAGATAACAAATGCCTACAAAAACAACTTATTAAAAACTGACATAAGACAGCAGAAATTCTGAGTAGCCCTATACTCAGATTTTAAAGAAATTTAAAGTGTAATTTGAAAACATTTCCATGAAGAAAAATCAAGGCCCCCATGGTTTTAACAATAATGTCTATGAAACTTTAAGAAAAAAACACCAATTTTCCAGAGAACTGAAAGGGTGGGAACATTTTCCAACCCATTTTATGGGGTGGGTATACACTTGATTCTAAAACCTAACAGGGACATCACAAAAAAAGGAAAATTACAAGCCATGTCAACTACTGAAAAAGATGCAAAACTCCTGTATAAAATATTAGCAAATCAAATCTAATAATACACAAAATGGATAAGACATTTATATATATATATATTCATGTATATATACATTCATGCACTGTATACATTTCAGTCAATGATAGACCATATATATGACAGTGGTTTAGTAAGATTATAGTACCATATTTTCACCATGGAATACTACACAGCCATAAAAAAGAATAAAATCATGTCCTCGGCAGCAACATGCATGCAGCTGAAGGCCATTATCCTAAGCGAATTAATGCAGAAATAGAAAACCAAACACCACAAGTTCTCACATACACATGGGAGCAAAACATGGGGTGCACATGGATATAAAGATGGGAAAAGCAGAAACTGGGGACTACAAGAACGGGGAGGGAATGGACAAGGGTTGAAAAATTATCCATTGGGTACTATGCTCACTACCTGGGTGACAGGGTTCAATTGTACCCCAAACCTCAGCATCACACAATATACCCTTGTAACAAATGTGCACATACCCCCCAAATCTCAACTAAAAGTTGAAAAAAATTACCATATTTTTACTGCACCTTTTCTATGTTTAGATACACAAATACTTAGTGTGTTATAACTGCCTACAGTATTCAGTACAGTAACCTGCCATAATCAAGAGAAAAATGTCACAGCATTCTGTGGCGCCATTTATGTACTGAAGTTTCATCTAAGAGGTTTATATTTTGGCCAATGGAATTATCAGCGAACAAGAATAGTCACTGACCAAAAGGGGCTTGCTGCCCGATGAACTAGAAGTCAATACTATAATACCAGGTTTTGAGAAAAGAAAACCTTTTTATTGCAAGATGACCCACAAGAAGACAGGAGTCCAGCTCAAATCTGTCTCCCTGTGCTGGCTTTAGGGTAGTTATTAGAAAAGGTTTGGGGGCGGATTCTGGGATTAGTGGGTGATTGGTGGAAGGAAATGGGGACGTCTCCCAAGTCCTTAGGCATGCATAGCTACCTCTTCATGCTACCTCACGGACCATGTGTGAAAATCTGGGAGAAGTTAGTATAAAATATGTGGTGGAAATTTGGGCTGTAACATCACCAAGTTAGTTCTGTGCAGACTTGAGTTGGCCATATTCATTCCAACTAGTTTTAGCCGGTTTTGTGTTATCTTATAAGTGGAGAGATTTTCAGTGTTTCAGCAAGTTGCTTCTTTTTTAATCTGTCATCCTGAAAACAAGATTTTCTCTTAGTCATTGGTTCCTTTCACTCTTTGGGGCCACACTTTTCACTAACATTTTGGAAGTAACAAGTTAAAGGACATCTCTGACCCTATTTTTGAACAGTTTTTTTTAACCCATATTTCTGCAGCATTTCTTATGGTAAATCAAGAGTTAGGATTGTCTAATGAGTCTGACTTAACAATACAATAGTCCTCCCTTATCCACAGTTTCACTTTCCACAGTTTCAGTTACCTGCGGTCAATCATGGTCTGAACTATTAAATGGAAAACTCCAGAAACCAACAACTCATAAGTTTTAAGTTGCACACCATTCTGAGTAGCATGATAAAATCTCAACATTCTGTGCCATCCTGCCCAGGAGGTGAATGTCCTTTTGTCCAGCATATCCACACTATAGATGCTACTTGCCTGTTAGTCACTTAGTAGCCGAACCAGTTAACAGATCAAAAATATATAGTCTATGGCCGGGCGCACAGTGGCTCACGCCTGTAATCCCAGCACTTTGGGAGGCCAAGGTGGGCGGATCACTTGAGGTCAGAAGTACGAGACCAGTCTGGCCAACTTGGTGAAATCCCGTTTCTACTAAAATTTAAAACAATTAGCCAGGAGTGGTGGCACACACCTGTAGTCCCAGCTACTCTGGAGGTTGAGGCACAAGAATTGCTTGAACCCGGTAGACAGAGATTGCAGTGAGCCAAGACTGCACCCCTGCACTCAGCCTGGGTGACAGAGTGAGACTCCATCTCAAAAAAAAAAGAGCTAAAGCTAATTAAAGATAAAGTAAAAAAAATACTAAAATATACATATATATATGTATATATACAGAGAGTATATATAGGGTTCAATATTACCCACAGTTTCAGGTATTCAGTGGGGGTCTTGGAAAATATGACCTGCAGATAAAAGGGGACTACTATAATATGAAAGACTAGGAATGGATTCCCCTTTAAATTTTCCTGTATGTTCCTTGTAGAAATAAAAGACCAATCAAATGAGAAAAGTAAAATCTACTTGGCCTGAGCTTGCTATAGCAAGGGAGTCAGACACCCTCACTTGCGTATTGACAGAGATTCAAAGGCAGGCACAGGAGTGGGAAAGCTTTACAGTGGGAAAAAGGGAAGGCTTCAGGCGTTTCCTGATTGGGGGCTGCTGGCCCGGGGAAGCTGTAGGAGGGCTCATTAGAAACGGGGCATCCTATTTGATTAGTAGGTGGTGCATATTTAGCTTTCTCTGGTTCGTCCTAAGTTGGAAGTGAAGAAAAAAATTAGGGGGGCTGTCGGTTATTAATCAAATTCTGACCATTTGGGGCTGTTATAGCAGTTATTGCATAGCTTTGTGTATTGTCTCTAGAGATAGCAACCTGACTTCCTATAAGTCTGACATAACAGGCTGGTTTCCTGGTCTATTTATTTTAGATAAAGGGCTGGTTTTCTGGGCAGACTGTTGCAAATTTTGAGTCAAAGTTCTATTTTTATTTATGGTCTGACCATTATCTCTTCGTATATTTAGTTTCTCAACTTCCACAGGAAAAAACAAAACAATATATTGTTCAAAAACAGACTATTTTCACAATAAAAAGTTATTGCTTTTGTATCTTAACATGACAATGTAAGTACCATTTCTTTTTTTTTTTTTTTTTAATCAGTTGAGTTTTGTCTATATAAACAAATTTTCCTACTGGGGAGGTGGAGACGTGTGGGAAGAGACCTCATATCAAAACCTCCTAGCGACGTGACTGCCACTTGAGGAAAAGTCACAATGGTGCTCCTCTGAAACAGAATGTTCTGTGTGGTTGGTGCAGAATTCTCTGGGGATACCCCTCCCTTGGGTTTTGACATGTGAACCCTCATCAGTCACCACTAGGTACACAAAGCCTCCTTGCCAAAAATGCAAGACAGATCTACAAACCTTTTGTTTCAATAAGGAAGAAATGTGTTTCAAAAGATTCGACTTGATGGCGTAACCCAGAATTTCTTATGAAAGGCTAGTTTGTATCAAATAAACAAATACAAGTTACACTTGCAAATCTAAATATAAGAGTGTCTTTAAACACATATGAAGAACACTTAACTTTTTTTTTTCTTTCTTTTTCTTTTTGAGATGGAGTCTCACTCTGTCGCCCAGGTTGGAGTGCAATGACGCAATCTCAGCTTGCTGCAACCTCTGCCTCCCAGGCTCAAGTGATTGTCCTGCCTCAGCCTCCTGGGACTACACACACCCACCACCATACCCAGTTAATTTTTGTATTTTTAGTAGAGATGGGGTTTTACCATATTGGCCAGGCTGGTCTTGAACTCCTGGCCCCAAGTGATCCACCTGCCTTGGCCTCCCAAAGTGCTGGAATTACAGGCATGAGCCACTGCACCTGAACAAGAACACTTAACTTTAAAAGGAGAAACACTGTTTTTTTCTAGGAACTAAAAATCCAGATAAGCCTTGCAGAAATAACATTTTGGACTGAATTGGTCCACAGAAAGTATACAGTCCAGGCCTCTGATACAACAGACGAGGATACCAGGGTACAGGGCTTGGAATATAGAATGTGCTCAAACTAGAACTGACCCATGACTGAATGGATGCTTCAATATTCCGAAAGTTCACGTGGCTAATAGAGTTTTACTAAATTTTAACATGACAGAACTCAACTGACAGTTTTTTTGGCACAAAGTACCAATTATCCAAAACAAATTCAATAGTCCGCATGCTCATGGATCTCCCAGTCTACCGGGTCAAACATCCAAAGAGCAAATATACTTATAAAGTAATTATTATATACAATAATAAATTCCAAATGAAAAATGACTTGGAAATACTGCAATAGGAGTATGTACGAAGCATAACATGCTGAGAAGGAGCCTGTAGGTTAGCCTGCTGGGGAACAGAAGGGTTAGCCTAAGCTCGGTACTGATAACTAGGGTCTATTAATTAAGGCATATTATGAGGAAACCTCAGCACTAGCGAAACCCAAGAGTAAAAGCCACTTACACTGCCCCCTTCCAGCAACAGAAACCGAAACATAACATCAGAAAATTTCCAATCACCACCCCACTCCCAAATACACGTAGAGTGATTGTCCCAGTTCTCTGAACTGGGGAGGGCACATCTTTGGCCTAGACGCCCCTCTGGGTGACTAATGACAGGTGAGCACATTGAACAAGGTGACTCCTAAGACAAGGCTGTATGTAGCCAACATCTTGAGAGCAATCTGAAGTTGGAGATTTTACTACAGCCAGGGAGAAAACGGAGAAAAATACTTGAGAAATGTGTTAGCTGTGTTGTGTTATTCTTAATAAACAGTAACGCTGGTCAACCACCTGAACACTGCAGTGGGCCCAGGTCAAGCTTGACAACATGTAAATTTTGCCCTCTCTGCCCAACGCCTCTCCAGGGCTCCCAGCCCCAACGTCTCTCTGATCACAGCCCCAGTGAGACCCACCTTCGCTTCCTCTAGAGATTGAATGGCCCCTATATCCTGCAGGCCTTCCTGAAGCTCAAAAATGTCCAAGGTCCCATCCTCGTTATAGTCCAGGTACCAAAAGAGATCTCCGTAGAGGGAGTCCATTGAGGATGTCTTCCTCGCAGCTCCGCGGCCTGAGTGAGCTCCAGGGGGGTAGAAGTGCGACGGACCAACGGGATCTCTGCCCACCACACGTCCCGTGGGAAGAGGCCTAAGACAGCATCCTCCTCAGGGGAGCCAAACACAAAGCACCTTCATCGGTTAAAGCTCTGGAGGGAGAGGGCTCATCCTAACGGCTTCAGCGCAAAGGCGCGAGCGCGCAGGACCTGGGACCTGCGTGGGACCGTACTCGGGGCTGCGCTGGGAGACCGCGGAGTTCCTGCCGCACTCACGTCTGATCAGCAGCCCCGGCTCCCACTCCAGGAAGAGTCCAGTCGGGGCAACTCACGCCCCTTTCCCCAGAAACTTCCAGGGAGAACCCAGCACAGGGCCATCTAAAAGTATAGCTTCTCTTTCGGAGAGAAGTAGGTCGGGAATGTTGGGACATGGGCTATCGCAGCATAAGTGACTGGCGGTGGCGGCCAGCCAACATTTAAAAAAAATTGTTTGGCTGCACCTGTCTAGGAATCCTTCTTTTTAAAAATCTTTATAATGATTTTTTAAAATAAAATAATTTTATTGTCGATTCAGGGGTTACACCATCAGCTTGTTACAAGGGTATACTGTGTGATACTGGGGTTTGAGCTTCTGAAGGTGCCATCACCCAGGTTGTGAACAAAGTACCCAGTAGGAAGTTTTCCAGCCCTTGCCCTCCTCCCTCCCTCCCTCCTTTTGGAGTCCCTAGTGTCTACTGTTCCCATCTTTATGCCCCATTTACCCAAGGTTTAGCTCTTCCTATAAGTGAGAACACAGTATTTGTTTTT
Organism: Pongo pygmaeus; assembly: GCF_028885625.2. Lineage (NCBI taxonomy): Eukaryota > Metazoa > Chordata > Mammalia > Primates > Hominidae > Pongo > Pongo pygmaeus. The sequence goes on along the minus strand of NC_072373.2, from coordinate 121,483,382 downwards.
CTGTTTCTACAATAATTCATTTAAGTTATTGGCTTCCAGCTGCATTCATGTTGCTGCAAAGGACATGACTTTGCTCCTTTTTTATGGCTGCATAGTATTCCATGGTGTGTATGTACCCCATTTTCTTTATCCAATCTGCTGCTGATGGGTACCTACATTGTGTTGTAGGAATCCTTTTCTAAGGTTGCAGCACTGGAGAATTGCTGTAATAAAGACTAGGAATTGAATGAAAATCTGCCCACATGGGACCTTTCTTCTGTGACACCTCCCCTCACAGTTTTTTATCTTTTATCTTCATCCAACCACTACAATGGCTCCAGGGCAAGCCTATCCTTCAGCTGTTAGTGGCTGGATTGGAAAGATGATCTCAAAATAGGCAAAAGTTCAGTGATCTTGGGTCCCAGAGAGAAGTTAGGAGATACTCATAAATACTATCTAGGGCTTCCTCTTAATCCTTACCCTCTGGAACCACGGAGGGCCCTGGATTCCCCAGACAAACATCTGTGCTCCCTCATCCTGCACCACTGGAAATATGGAGGTGCAGTTTCACAATAAAAACTCTCCACTTTTTATGTAATTTATTTTCCTAAATATGGAGATTGGGTACCCTAAAAAGTTGAATATTAAAATTTAAAAAGAAAATTTAATTTAGCCATTATCTGTAAGCTCTTGCTCTACACCACCCATCATGTCAGATACTGGGGACATAAACGGACCATCACATGTCCTTGAAATACTCATAGGTTTCCCTCTGGGAGGAGGTTGCACCATGGTTAGTCAAAAAAACTACTGTACGCTTCTCAATAAACATTTTCCCCCAGAGCTGTTGAGCAGTGGCAAATGTCTAATGCTGTTTCACAAGATGTGCTGTGGCCCAATCAAGAATGAATTCTTTCAGAAAGAGAATTTTATGGTCCACAGGGAATGGTCCTTCCCTGTGCAACACAGAGAATGCAGGTAGTGGCAAAGAGCCACAGAAGGCAGACAGCCAGGCAGAGAATGAGCCTCGGGTTAGAGTCTACAGGACCAAGCAGAAAAGACAGAAGTCATGGCCAGGGTGATAAGGAAAACAGACTGACAGCATTTAACAGAATTGACAGGAAAGAACAAACCAGAGTTGAGAGTTTCATCTAATAAAAAGCAGGTATTTTTGTTGAATAGCTCTTTCTGCTTTTTGAAATTACCCTGTTCATTATTTGCTTATTATTTTTTATTCCCCACGCACCTACACACACAGACAGACCTGCTTACTATAGGGAGGGTTTTGAGAATACAATGAAGAATGCTGTCAGTGTTGTTCACTACTATATCCCCAGTTCATTAAACAATGTCTGGCACTGTTTGAAAACATTAAATGAATGAATTTACTATTTATGCTAAGTTACTGGGTAGTTCTTACCATTCCTAGTTAACATTTGAGGCCTCCAGGCATTAAATAACATGCCCAAGGCCACAGTCTAGCAAGTGGTGAAAACATTTGAACCCTGTTCTGATTCCACAGCCTATAATAATAACCATTATAACCACTAAAACAGTTAATGTGTAGTAAACACTATGATCCACATTTCAGAGTAAGGCTTCAAACTTTCTCAACAAATCCTTTTGTTTTCATAAATCCTGTCAAATATAGATACCTTCGTGGACTCCATTAGATCCTTAAAAAGATAAGATTTTTGAACTCAGCATGGTCAAAAGAAGTTAAGCAGTGTATTACAGAATGTTGTCTTGTGGAAGCTTCTTTCTAAATGTTTTTTCTGGAATACTGATAAAGAAAGTGGGCTAGGAAAATTATAAAGGTGAGCTGGGGCCTTAAACAATGGGCTCCCCTGAGGAGGATGCTGTCTTAGGCCTCTTCCCACTGGACGTGTGGTGGGCAGAGATCCCGTTGGTCCGTCGCACTTCCACCCCCCTGGAGCTCACTCAGGCCGCGGAGCTGCGAGGGAGACATCCTCAATGGACTCTTAAATCAGGTTACCAGTCCACCCACTCCTCTAACATTGGGTGATCATGCAGCATACACTTCATACCCATGGGCACAGAGGTTCCTCAAGAAGTTCACCAGCTAGTAAATGGGATACCACATTTTAAAGGGTTTTTTAACATGAACTTTCATATTCTGCCACATATGACCTTGTTAAAAGCTCTGTCCAGGATGCAGGCAAGATATCTGCATTTTAAGAATAAGAAAGTAAAGCTCCAGTAAGGCTCAAACTTGACAAGGGTTACAAGGTCAATTTACACCAAGGATGGAACTCTCTTGTAGCTTGCTGCTTCCCTTCTTGCTCTTGGTAATTGTCCTAGTCCATCTGGGCTGCTATGACAAAAATACCATTGGCTTACTTAAACAATGAGCATTGATTTCTTGCAGTTCCAGACACTAGAAGTCCTAGACCAAGGTGCTAGGAGATTTAGTGTCTAGTGAGGACTCACTTTCTGTTTCCACGGACCACCGTTTTCTCACTGTGTCCTCACACGGTGGAAGGGGCAAGGAAGCTCTTCTGGGTCACTTTTATACAAGCACTAATCCCATTCATGAGGGCTCCACAGGAAGAAAGAAGATGGGGGTAGAAGGAGGAAGACAAGAGGGAGAAGGAGGTGCATAAAGAGAAAATAACTGAAGACTTTTGAAAGGAAATAGGATTACTAGACAAGTATAAGAAAATTAGCAATGGTTAAATACTGTATCTCCTTGTTCTCATACTACATTCTACTCTCAGTCTATACCCTTATACTACTGAGTCCTAGGAGAACTTAATGTGAATTTTCTCTAATTTTTAACTTTAATTTTTCACTAATTTCATAGTGAGGAGATTTGGAACATACAGAAAACAAAGGTCATACCAGAAAAAAAAAAATGTAGCGCTTTCACTTCCAATTGGTTCTTAATTTTGTCTCAGGACTTGCCTTGAATTCTTTTCTCTTCCCTGGATAATTCTGGAACACTTAGTAATGGTTAGCTATTATATTCCTTATGCTTATCTCTACATTCTACTCTTATTTCTACATTCTTTCCATTTAAAATCTAAAGAAACTTAAACAGAAATTTGTTCTCTTCTAAATGCTCAATTCATTACAAATGCTTGGAAACACAGAGATGAGATCAAATCAGATGAAAATTTAGAGATTTTGCTTCAAGCTGAGTATTTGGCTTAGATACAAACTACTACCTTGAAACTTTCCACCGAAGAGTCACCCCACAGTTCTCATTTCTATGCTCAAGTAGCCAATCTTCTCACACCTTGACATTACACAAACCCCTGACATGCCTCTGAAATTTTCTCCCATAAAGGTTGACTGTGTAATCCTAATTCTATCCCACGTGTAATGGTTAATTTTATGTATCAGCTCATCTGGACTAAGGGATGCCCAGATAGCTGGTAAAACATGATTTCTGGGTGCGTCTGTGAGGATGTCTCTGGAGGAGGGTAGCATTTGAATCAGTAAACCAATTAAAGAAGACTGCCCTCACCAAATGGGTAGGCATAATGCAATGCTGTGGAGGATGTGAATAGAACAAAAAGGCAAAGCAAGTGCTACGTTTTGTTTGTCCCCACAAAAACTCATGTTGAAGTCTGATCCCTGATGTGGCCGTGTTGGGAGGAGGGACCTAGCAGGAGGTGTCAGGGTCACGGAGGCAGATCCCTCATGAATGGCTTGGTGCCATTCTTGCAGTAGTGAGTGAGTTCTCTCTCTCATGAGACTGAATTAGTTCCCTCAGTAATGGATCAGTTCCCTCGAGGCTGGGTTGTTATAAAGCCAGGACACCCCTCGGATTTTGCTTCTTCACACATGTCCACTTCCACTTTGACTTTCCACCATGTTGTGACACAGCAGGAAAGCCCTCACCAGGAGTCCAGCAGATGCCAGCACCATGCCTCTTAAACTTCCCAGCCTGCAGAACTGTAAGCTAAATAAATGTCTTTTCTTTATAAATTACCCAGTCTCAGGTATTCCATTATAGCAACACTAAATGGACTAAGACAGGAAATGAAAAGGAATTTCACCTGCAGAATAGGAGACTTTATAAAGACTGATACCCTGAATGAGCGAGGATGTGGAGAAGCAAGCACTGTCAGTCAAAAGAGTGAAAATGGGTCCAAGGTTTTCGAAAGGCAATACGTATCCCAATTTAAAATGTGTGTTACCTTCAGACTCAGCAATGTCCACTCCTCAAAATTTATCCTATGAAAGTAACTGGACCAGAATGAGAAAATGAATACAAAGGACATCCATTGCAATTTCACTTACAATCGTTTTTAAACTATCAATAAAGTAAAAGGTGATTTAAAAAGAATTGGTAACATACACTATGACACAAACATATAACAGAATATGATGCAGTTACGTAAAAATGATGGTACAGCAGCAATTCTCAAGCTTTTTGATCTCAGGATCCCTTTACAATCTTAAAAATCATTGAGCACTCCAAAGAGCTTTTGTATATTGTAGGGACCATGGAGTTGTACCACTGAGATCTCCCATCAAAGGCGCCTACTGTGAGGAACACAGTTGACTTCCACTCTCTAGCCTCTAACCCTGGCATCTGCTGATGCACTGCACCAAGGCCGTCCCTTTCCTGGGCTGCTTCCGGCCAATGATTGGACATGGTGGGGAACTCCAACTGGGCCATTTCTGGGACAATCAGCACAAAGTAACAAAAGTTCGTTCCTTCAAAGTATGAATAAAATACACAAAACTTTCGCAAGATTGAAGGTGAGAAAAGGATAGATATCAGGAATGAAATAGAGAACCTACCTACAGATTCAGTCAGAAGTGTTATAAAATCATTAGTGAGTATTATGAACCTTGGACAGAACGGGCAGTTTCAAAAAAAATTGTAACTTACTAAATCTGACTCTAGAAGAAACAGTAAACTGAAGAGGCCTATAACTACCAAAGACATTAAAAGAGAAGTTAAATATAACTATATAACAGTTGTTGGCCCTCATAGTAACCTAATCACTTTCCCTCTTTGGATAAGAGAATGCCAGTGTCAGGGAACGCTTCAACAGGGTTGGAGAAGTTCCACATATCTCCACCCTACTAAAGGGGCAGAAGTTCAGGGGCACAGTTAAGATGACTCAGAGAAAATGAAATTGCTCAGTCGCAGGTCAGGTCAACCCTTCAGATCAATTTATCTACCTAAGGCATTAACCTACGAATGTCTTAAACAATGGAATGCCGCCATTCCTTCTCAACAGGAAGTGGGAGAAACACGCGATTGGTTTTCAAATGGTTTTGAAACAGTAGACAACACACATAGCTGGTGTAACAAAGCAGCTTCGAAAGAGATCGAATGTGTGCGCCTTCTTACAAAACTTGGGACCCACTGAAGTCTGACAGCTAAAACAGATTACATGTTTGCAGGGTATTAAAACAAAAAACAAAGAACCTGGGATGGATTCAGGACAAAAGTGTATTAAAAATTTAACAGTGCCCGTAGGCCAGAGTGTCCACAACACTCATTTTATCTGGACAAAGACCAGTAGACTTTCGTATTATGACCCACTTCTGTTACCGGGGTCGCCGGTCGCGGCCCCACGCCCGAGTCTCTGAAGCCACCGGAGCGCTGGGCGCCACAGTTCCTCCTTCCTCTCCTGGCAACGCCTCGGGCCGCCGCCCTCCTCGGTCCTCGCAGTGTCCCCAGCGCCCGCAGCCCTCCCTGCGCTCAGGCGGCGCCCCGGCGGCGACCCACCTCCTCGGCGTCCTGGCCCAGGGGGATGCCCAGGTTCCTGAGCCCCTCCTGCAGCTCGCCGATGTCCACCACTCCGTCCCCATTGCGGTCCAGTGCCTGGAAGAGGATCTCGTAGCGCGTCGGCGGCTCCGCGTCCTGGCAGGCCGCGGTGGGCAGCACGAAGCCCCGCAGCCAGCGCAACATGGTCCCAGAGGCGCGGGCAGCCTGGCCGAGGAAGTCACGGGAGATCGAGGTCTGCGGGGCGCGACCGGGACCAGCGCGAGGCCGGGCTGGGCGGGGCGCGCGGCGCAACAGCGTTTGGGGCGCCGTCGGCGGTGCGGCTGCGGCGCGCAGGGCGCAGGAGCGGAGACCCCACCCGAGCCCGCGCTACGCGCAGGGTGTGGCCGTGCCGCCGCTGCTGGGGAGGAGCTCGCCGCGCTGGCCTCCGCGGCACTGGCCGGGCCCGCCTCCGGAGAGCAGGAAGTGAAGGAGCTGCGAGCTGGGTCTCGGGAGGGGCTGTGCGGACCCGGGGTCGACCTCCGCCCAGTTGCCAGTCCGGCTGTCAGCAGTGCGGGTCCGAGGAGGAGGCCCCCAGCAGGTCCAGGGCTGCAGCGTCAGCGCGTCGGTGGGTTGGGAGCGGGGTCTTGAAGACCGGTTACTCCACTTAAAGACCCCCTCGGGCCGGAGCCTTGGCGGTCAGCCCAGAGCTGCTCCTCTCTGCCTGGAAACTGGGCCATGGAGGGCATTGTCTCTCACGGATGTCTAACTTTTTCGCGGTTGCACACCTGGGATGGCGATTCTGCTTTAAAAAGCAGAGAGTTAAATCCGAAAGCATCTATTGGAGCAATTATAAAACAAAAAGGAGAAACTCCTGGATTTGTTGCAGAAAAGATCAACAGCCATCCGCGTGGGCAACGGGGAAAAGAAGGACTAGTTTGGTAGGCAGCTTAGCTAGGATTTGCCCGTAATTAAGCGTATAGAGTGTCTGCCAGCTGCACTTATCAGAAAAAACCTCAGCGCCCTCCTCCTCAAGATGGGTGCAGTTCCGAGGTTTGGAGCTTATTACTCAGGCAAGACAGAACTTATTACTGCCTAGCATGGAATAACGGAAGGAACATTGGACTTAAAAGAGAAAGTACCTAATCCTTCAGATGTGACATAGCCTCTCCGGGTAGTCTCTCATCAGTGAAACGACAATATAAATATCTGCCTTCACAACAAGGTTGTATATTATGTGTGAAAGGTCTTAATTCTCTAAGGCGCCAATCAAATGAGATATCATTCATTGTAATAATTCTGTTCATTCACAGCTGCTTAAGAGGAATTATTGTTGTACTGCTATTAGCAGAAAAGAAGATACCTCTGTACTTGTAAATTAGGGTGTCTCACATCTTCCGAATCACTACACAGAAATCAGTTGTTCCAACAACAGCCAGGAACTCAGACCCCGAACTTACCTCCCCTCATATCATTTTGTATGTTTAAGATATATATGAATCTAGAATTTGTAAGTTAAGGGCTGCCTGCTTAGTAAAATCATCTTGAAACTGATTTATCTTTTTATATTACTTCCAACTTCCAGTCTTATTGAAAATCATTGCCTTCCTTTGGAACTGCCTTCAAACTTTAACTTTTCTCTGTCCTTGAAAACCTCTTTTAATCCCTACTCTGAATACTCTGTACTTGAAGAGAGGTTGCTTGAATTAGTCATCTTTCACTTACATGCTTTCATTTTACTTTTTATTTATTTCTTTCTTTTTTTTTTTTTTTTTTTTCTTTGAGACAGTCTAGCTCTGTCGCCCAGGCTGGAATGCAGTGGCGCAATCTTACTCACTGCAACCTCCGCCTCCTGGGTTCAAGCGATTCTCCTGCCTCAGCCTCCTGAGTAGTTGGGGCTACGGGCTGTTTTACTTTTTTAAAAAAGTAATACTTAGAAGAATTACCTGTCAACATTTTTGCTGAGAAAATTATCTTCATACCGAAACTTTTACTTGAGGGTTTATAGCAATTCTATTCATAACTGTCAAGCGCAGAAACAAAATGTTCTTTAATGGGTGAACTGGTAAACAACCTGTGTTGCATTCATGCAGTGAGATAGTAATTAGCAATAAAAAGGAATGAATTACTGATACCTGTCAACAATGACATTCTGGAAAAAGCAAAACTATAGGGACAGAAAACAAATCAGTAGTTACCAGGGGCTGGGACTCGGGGGAAGGGAATTGATGACAAAAGAGCATCAGAAGGCTTGTGGGGGTGATGGAGCTATTTTACATCTTGCTTATGGTGGTGGTGGTTACACAACTGTATGTGTGTGCCAGCAGAACTGCACACTAACATGGGTTAATTTACTCTGGGATACCAATAAATCTGACTTAAACACGAGTAAAATGGAATAAAAATTCTCAAAAGATCAGTGTGAACATCAAAACAGTTTATGAATAGTTATGAAGTATGGGCCACACACCAGCAGCATTGGTGTCACATCAGTGTTACTGTGAAAGTCAAAGCGTTTATGAAGTGTGGGCCTCAGACCAGCAGCATCAGTGTCACTTAGGAGCTTGTCAGAAATAATCTCAGGCCTGCCCAAGCCCACTAAGTAAGAATTGCACTTATACAAGAACCCTGGATGAGCATTTCATAAAGTTTGAGAAGCACAGCTAGTGAGAAGCAAACCACTTGAAGTGCAGCCTGTTACCTGTCTGCAATGAGTCAGACATTGAAAGGAAGGATTTAGAAACTTTATAGCAATTTGATAAAGTAATTTTGTTATATCTAATAATAAAACTCAGAGCTTGTCTTTTTAATTTCAATTTTCTAGTATTGCATTTTTACTGTATTTTATGAAACTATGTCTGCAAAGAATTGAGATAACACGATGAAGATAAAAGGTATAATTAACACTAGCAACTTCCTGCATAAAAGAAGAAACCTTTACATGGACATTTAAACATCTGGAGGAAAGAAGGCACCCCTGCTTAATTCTACTGGCAATTCCCAAAGACCAGTGGTTCCTAGAGGGCAGTAGTAGAAACCCAGAATTCACATTTCCTTGGTCAGAACAGAAGTCTAGGGTTCAGCCCAATTTAGCTACTTCTATTGTCCCCAACTTCTAGCCTTCTCATGTACTACCATTTTCCACTGGAATAACCTTCAGACTTGACCAGTTTCAGTCCTTGAAGACCTCTTTCAGCACCTACTTTGGAATCTTTTAATAATCATTCTAGATTCAGCTAGTTTTAGTTGATAAACACATTTCTTCTTTCTATCCACTGAATCACTTACTTATTGTGTAGTGCTAATAAGACCAAAGAATCTGCCTCTCCACAGGGAACAAGTCTATTTCAAAATCCTTCAAGAATATTCAGAAAGGAAAAAAAGATCCTGGTCATTGCTCCCTCAAATTTGAGTAATCACAGCGTAGGCTCTGTAAGAGAATTTGATTGGTTCAGTGTAAAGCCATAACCATTACTGGAAGGATAATTTTTTTTTCATTGTACTTTAAGTTCTGGGATACATGTGCAGAATGTGCAGGTTTGTTACATAGGTATAAATGTGCCATGGTGGTTTGCTGCACCCATCAACCCGTCACCTACATTAGGTATGTCTCCTAATGCTATCCCTCCCCTCCCCACTCCCTCCTCTCCCCACCCCCAACAGGCCCCGGTGTGTGATGTTCTCCTCCCTGTGTCCATGTGTTCTCATTGTTCAACTCCCACTTATGACTGAGAACATGCGGTGTTTGGTTTTCTGTTCCTGTGTTAGTTTGCTGAGAATGATGGCTTCCAGCTTCATCCATGTCCCTATAAAGGACATGAACTCATCCTTTTTTATGGCTGCATAGTATTCCATGGTATATATGTGCCACATTTTCTTTATCCAGTCTATCACTGATGGGCATTTGGGTTGGGTCCAAGTCTTTGCTATTATGAATAGTGGTGCAATAAACATGCATGTGCATGTGAATGACTTATAATCCTTTGGATATATACACCCAGTAATGGGATTGCTGGGTCAAATGGTATTTCTGGTTCTAGATCCTTGAGGAATCACCACGCTGTCTTCCACAGCGGTTGAACTAATTTACATTCCCACCACCAGTGTAAAAGCGTTCCTATTTCTCCACATCCTCTCCAGCATCTGTTGTTTCCTGACTTTTTAACGTTCACCATTCTGACTGGTGTGAGATGGTATCTCACCGTGGTTTTGATTTGCATTTCTCTAATGAACAGTGATGATGAGATTTTCTTCATATGTTTCTTGGTCGAATAAATGTCTTCTTTTGAGAAGTATCTATTCATATCCTTTGCCCAGTTTTTGATGGGGTTGTTTGTTTGTTTCTTGCAAATTTGTTTAAGTTCCTTGTAGATTCTGGATATTAGCCCTTTGTCAGATGGATAGATTGTAAAAATTTTCTCTCATTCTGTAGGTTGCCTGTTCACTCTGATGATAATTTCTTTTGTGTGCAGAAGCTCTTTAGTTTAATTAGATCCCATTTGTCAATTTTGGCTTATGTTACAATTGCTTTTGGTGTTTTAGTCATGAAGCCTTTGCCCATGCCTATGTCCTGAATGGTATTATTGCCTATGTTTTCTTCTAGGGTTTTTATGGTTTTAGATCTTATGTTTAAGTCTTTAATCCATCTTGAATTAATTTTTGTATAAGGTATAAGGAAGGGGTCCTGTTTCAGTTTTCTGCATATGGCTAGCCAGTTTTCCCAACACCATCTATTAAATAGGGAATCCTTTCCCCATTGCTTGTTTTTGTCAGGTTTGTCAAAGCTCAGATGGTTGTAGATGTGTGGCATTATTTCTGTGGCCTCTGTTCTGTTCCATTGGTCTATATATCTGTTTTGGTACCAGTACCATGCTGTTTTGGTTACTGTAGCCTTGTAGTATAGTTAAAGGTCAGGTGAAGTGATGCCTCCAGCTTTTCTCTTTTTACTTAAGATTTTCTTGGCTATACGGGCTCTTTTTTGGTTCCATATCAAATTTAAAATAGTTTTTTCTAATTCTGTGAAGAAAGTCAATGGTAGCTTGATGGGATTAGCATTGAATCTATAAATTACTTTGGGCAGTATGGCCATTTTCATGATATTGATTCTTCCTATCCATGAGCATGGAATGTTTTCCCATTTGTTTGTGTCCTCTCTTATTTTCTTGGCATTGGTGTAATTCTCCTTGAAGAGATCTTTCACATCCCTTGTAAGCTGTATTCCTAGGTTTTTTATTCTGTTGGTAGCCGTTCTGAATGGGAGTTTACTCTTGATTTGGCTGTCTGTTTCTTATTGGTGTATAGAAATGCTAGTGATTTTTGCACATTGATTTTGTACCCTGAGACTTTGCTAGAAGTTGCTTATCAGCTTAAGGAGTTTTTGGGCGGAGACAATGGGGTTTTCTAAATATACAATCATGTCTTCTGCAAACAGAGACAATTTAACTTCCTCTCTTCCTATTTGAATACCCTTTATTTCTTTCTCTTGCCTGATTGCCCTGGCCAGAACTTCCAATACTATGTTGAATAGGAGTGATGAGAAAGGGCATCCTTGTCTTGTGCTGGTTGTCAAAGGGAATGCTTCCAGCTTTTGCCCATTCAGTATGATATTGACTGTGGGTTTCTCATAAATAGCTCTTATTATCTTGAGATACGTTTCATCAGTACCTAGTTTATTGAGAGTTTTTAGCATGAATCGGCTGTTGAATTTTATCAAAGGCCTTTTCTGCATCTATTGAAATAATCATGTGGCCTTTGTCATTGATTCTGTTTATGTGATGAATTAAGTTTATGATTTCTGTATGTGGAACCAGCCTTGCATCCCAGGGATGAAGCCAACTTGATCATGGTGGATAAGCTTTTTGATGTGCTGCTGGATTCAGTTTGCCAGTATTTTATTGAGGATTTTTGCATCAAAGTTCATCAGGGATATTGGCCTGAAATTTTCTTTCTGTGTTTTGTCTCTGCCAGGTTTTGATATCAGTATGATGCTGGCCTCATAAAATGAGTTAGAGAAGAGTCTCTTTTTTTCCATTGTTTGGAATAGTTTCTGAAGGAATGGTACCAGTTCCTCTTTCTACCTCTGGTAGAATTTGGCTGTGAATCCATCTCGTTCTGTGCTTTTTTTTTTTTTAGTTTGTAGGCTATTAATTACTGCCTCAATTTCAGAACTTGTTATTGGTAGTATTCAGGGAATCAACTTCTTCCTGGCTTAGTCTTGGGAGAGAATATGTGTCCAGGAATTTACCCATTTCTTCTAGATTTTCTAGTTTATTCGCGTAGAGGTGTTTATAGTATTCTCTAATGGTAGTTTGTATTTCTGTGGGATCAGTGGTAATGTCCCCTTTGTCATTTTTATTGTGTCTATTTGATCCTTCTCTCTTTTCTTCTTTTTTAGTCTGGCTAGCAGTCTATTTTGTTAATCTTCTCAAAAAACCAGCTCCTGGATTCACTGATTTTTTTAAGGGTTTTTCATGTCTCTATCTCCTTCAGTCCTGCTCTGATCTTAGTTATTTCTTGTCTTCTGTTAGCTTTTGAATTTTTTTGCTGTTGCTTCTCTGGTTTTTTTAATTGTGAAGTTAGGGTGTCGATTTTAGATCTGTCCCACTTTCTTATGGGGGCATTTAGTGCTTTAAATTTCCCTCTACACACTGCTTTAGCTGTGTCCCAGAGATTCTGGTATGTTGTGTCTTTGTTCTCATTGGTTTCAAAGATGTTATTTATTTCTACCTCAATTTCGTTATTTACCCAGTAGTCATTCAGGAGCAGGTTGTTCAGTTTCCATGTAGTTGTAAGGTTTTGAGTGAGTTTCTTAATCCTGAGTTTCAATTTGCACTGTGGTCTGAGAGACTGTTTTTTATGATTTCCGTTCTTTTGCATTTGGCAAGGAGTCTTTTACTTCCAATTGTGTGGTCAATTTTAGAATAAATGCTATGTGGTGCTGAAAAGAATGTATATTCTGTTGATTTGGGGTGGAGAGTTCCGTAGATGTTTTTTAGGTCTGCTTGGTCCAAAGCTGAGATGAAGTCCTAAATATCCTTGTTAATTTTTGGTCTCATTGATCTGTCTAGTATTGACAGTGGAGTGTTAAAGTCTCCCACTATTATTGTGTGGGAGTCTGAGTCTTTTTGTAGGTCTCTAAGAAGTTGCTTTATGAATCTGGGTGCTTCCGTATTGAATGCATATGTATTTAGCATAGTTAGTGCTTCTTGTTGCATTGATCCCTTTACCATTATGTAATGCCCTTCTTTGTCTTTTTTGATCTTTGTTAGTTTAAAGTTTGTTTTATCAGAGACTGGGATTGTAACCTGTGCTTTTTTTTTTTTTTTTTCTTTCAATTTTCTTGGCAAATATGCCTCCATCCCATTATTTTGAGTGGAATGTGTGTCTTTGCACGTGAGAAGAGTCTCCTGAAAACTGCACATTGATGGGTCTTGAATCTTTATCCAGTTTGTCATTCTGTGTCTTTTAATTGGGGCATTTAGCCCATTTACATTTAAGGTTAATATTGTTATTTGTGAATTTGATCCTCTCATTATGATGCTAGCTGGTTATTTTGCACATTATTTAATGCAGTTTCTTCATAGTGTCGATGGTCTTTACATTTTGGTATGTTTTTGCAGTGGCTGGTACCAGTTTTTCCTTTCCATATTTAGTGATTCCTTCAGGAGCTCTTGTAAGGCAAGCCTGCTGGTGACAAAATCCCTCAGCATTTGCTTGTCTGTAAAGGATTTTATTTCTCCTTTGCTTATGAAGCTTAGTTTGGCTGGATAAGAAATTCTGGGTTGAAAATTCTTTTCTTTAAGAAGGCTGAATATTGGCCCCCACATTCTTCTGGCTTGTGGGGTATCTGCAGAGAGATCCGCTGTTAGTCTGATGGGCTTCCCTTTGTGGGTAACCTGACCTTTCTCTTTCGCTGCCCATAACATTTTTTCCTTCATTTCAACCTTGGTGAATCTGACAATTATGTGTCTTGGGGTTGCTTTTCTCAAGGAGTGTCTTAGTGGTATTCTCTTTATTTCCTGAATTTGAATGTTGGCATGTCTTGCTAGTTTTGGAAAGTTCTTCTGGATAATATCCTGAAGTGTGTTTTCCAAATGGTTCCATTCTCTTCATCACTTTCAGGTACACCAATCAAATGTAGGTTTGGTCTTTTCACATAGTCCCATATTTTTTGGAGGTTTTGTTCATTTCATTCTTTTTTCTCTAATCTTGTGTTCACGCTTTCTTTAATTAAGTTGATCTTCAATCTCTGATATCCTTTCTTCCACTTGATCTATTCAGCTATTGATACTTGTGTATGCTTCATGAAGTTCTTGTGCTGTGTTTTTCAGCTCCATCAGGTCATTTATGTTCTTCTCTAAACTGGTTATTCTAGTTAGCAGTTCCTGTAACCTTTTATCATGGTTCTTAGCTTCCTTGCATTGGGTTAGAACATGCTCCTTCAGCTCGGAGGAGTTTGTTATTCCCCACCTTCTGAAGCCTACTTCTGTCAATTCATCAAACTCATTCTCCATACAGTTTTGTTCCCCTGCTGGCGAGGAGTTGTGATCCTTTGGGGGAGAAGAGGCATTTTGGTTTTTCAAATTTTCAGCATTTTTGTGCTGGTTTTTCCTCATCTTCATGGATTTATCTACCTTTGATCTTTGATGTTGGTGACGTTTGGATGGTGTTTTTGCATGGGCTTCCTTTTTGTTGATGTTGATGTTATTGCTTTCTGTTTGTTAGTTTGCCTTCTAACAGTCAGGCGCCTCTTCTGCAGGTCTGCTGGAGTTTGCTGTAGGTCCATTCCAGACCCTGTTTGCCTGGGTATCCCCAGCAGAGGCTGCAGAACAACAAAGATTGCTGCCTGCTCCTTCCTCTGAAAGTTTCGTCCCAGAGGGGCACCTGCCAGATGCCAGCAGGAACTCTTCTCTATGAGGTGTCTGTCGACCCCTGGTGGGAGGTGTCTCCCCGTTAGGAGGTTTGGGGGTCAGGGACTCACTTGAGGAGGCAGTCTTTTCCTTAGCAGAGCCCCAGTGCTGTGCTGGGAGATCCGCTGCTCTCGTTAGAGCTGGCAGGCAGGAATGTTTAAGTCTGCTGAAGCTGCGCCCACAGCAGCCCCTTCCCCCAAGTGCTCTGTCCCAGGGAGATGGGAGTTTTATCTATAAGCCCTTGACTGGGGATCCTGCCTTTCTTTCAGAGATGCCCTGCCCAGAGAGGAGTAATCTAGAAAGGCAGTCTGGTGGGCTCCACCCAGTTCAAACTGCCTGGGGGCTTTGTTTACACTGTGAGGGGAAAACCGCCTATTCAAGCCTCGGTAATGGCCGATACCCCTCCCTGCACCAAGCTCGAGTTCCAGGTTGACTTCAGAGTACTGTGCTTGCAGTGAGAATTTCAAGCCAGTGGTTCTTAGCTTGCTGGGCTACTTGGAAGTGGGATCTGCTGAGTGAGACCACCGGCTCCCTGGCTTCAGCCCCCTTTCCAGGGAAGGAAACACTTCTGTCTCTTTAGTGTTCCAGGCGCCACTGGGTTACGAAAATAAACTCCTGCAGCTAGCTTGGTGCTTGACCAAATGGTCGCCCAGTTTTGTGCTTCAAACCCAGGCCCTGGTGGTGTAGGCATCCCAGGGAATCTCCTGATCTGTGGGTTTTGAAGACCGTGGGAAAAGCGTAGTATCTGGGCCAGATAGCACCATCCCTCAGGGCACAGTCCCTCAAGGCTTCCCTTGGCTAGGTGAGGGAGTTCCCCCCGCCCCAGGCACTTCCTGGGTAAGGCGACACCCCACCGTGCTTCTGCTAGCCCTCCGTGTGCTGCCCGCACTGTCTAACCAGTCCCAGAGAGATGAGCCGAGTACCTCAGTTGGTAATTCAGAAATCACTCGCCTTCTGTGTTGGTCTCTCTGGGAGCTACAGACCAGAGCTGTTGCTTTTCAGCCATCTTGCCCCACAAAAGATCTCTGGGAGGATAATTTTATTGTGCAATAAATTTTGAATTTGGGTGTCCTACTAGTCTTTAGTGAAACAATCATTTTAAGTTTTTGGCTCGCTTACATCACATTAAGCTAATTGAAAATTTCATCAGATTTTCCAAGTCATTTAGGAGATGGAATTCGAGGTAAAACAAATTCCATCTCTTGCTCTGCCTATCTCCTAACCCCATTCCATCCTCCAAAATAAATGCAAACAATTCTCAATCATAAAAATATGGCTCTTAGTTACCAGAAAATTGCCATCATCACTAAAATATGTAAATACTTCTCATTTCAAAATAGTTGTGTTAAATTCAAACTGCCTTAAAAACCACATACCTCAGTATTTTGAAATGATTAAAAAGACTGTATTAAGACTATTTCTAGATTTTCAGAATTTATTTAAATGATGTCCTAAAGACTGATAGATCTAAAATTAAAAGAATACTTTGTACTTCCAAGAATCAATAATCATGGAACTTGAATTGATATTTTACACTTGTTTTTTATATGTAAAGCCCCCACTTCCCTCCTTTCCCTCCTTCTCTCCTTTCTTCCTTCCTTCCTTCTTCCTTCCTCCATTTCTCCTTCCTTCCTTCTTCCTTTCTCCCTCTCTCCTTCCTTCTTCCTTCCTTCCTTCCTCCCTCCTTCCTTATTCCTTCCTTCCTGCCTGCCTGCCTTCCTTCCTTCCTTCCTTTCTTCCTCCTTCCTTCCTTCCTTTCTTCCTCCTTCCTTCCTTCCTCATCAGATTAAAGTCATCAGGCAGGCTAGAATGAGGAAAGCTGCACAACCAGAGTCAGAACTCAGGCAGGAAGGAAGGTGCTGAGAAGGGCAATAGCCTAATGAGGCTGAGGGATTGGTTATACACAAGGGGACTGAGCAAATAAATATGTTGAGGATAATGAGAGCTAAGTCAGAGAAGTGAGTTACAAATATGAAAAGAGTTAAGCTAGAATGAACCCTATAGTGTTGGATTATAATTAGTACTATTCGTGTGAGTTCATGGTTTTAAATATTTTTAGATATAGAAATATAAAGGGATGTGTATGTGTGTGTATGTGTGTAATGTGCGTGTATGTATGTATGTACACACGTACATACATATATTTTCTACCTCTGTCCACTGACAGGGCCCAGTAGCAATGAGAACATACAGTACCCAGATCTTTCTTTCTAAATACCACTCTCTGAAGGAAACTAGGGGACCTTGGAGAAATAGCTGATTCCAGGGTAGGGACAACAAAGGTCCAAAATAAGCACAGAACTTCTCGTTTCACCAGATAGTAAGTGCTCAAAGAACGGAGTAGTGTCAAAAGGACACAGAGTCAGCCTGAAGGGGCTCTCCCTGGAAAAGCCTAAGACAATTTGGGCATCACAATAAATAGTCTTAGCAGATTAGATCACATTAGAGGAAACAGGAATCCATCAATCCACATGGATGTCATACAAAGGAGACAACAGAAATTCCTTCTCTAAAGTTGAATGCCAACTAATAAATGTTAGTGGAATGATGGAATTAGGATATCACCGTCTGGTGATCATCATGGCAAAAGTAAGTAATTCAGGCAAGAAATATCAAAAACTGCTAACACTCAGTGGGTAAGAGTTGAATAAGAAATGTGATGTTTACCTTGTTTCAAACTGTGTCTCAATAAAATATTGTATATTACAAATGGAACAAAGAATGTATAGTGAAGAAGCTTAGTAAATACTAGCTTACTCAAATGACCAAACTTAACATCACCAGTAACAGGAAATAAGATCATGGGTCATGTGATAGAGAGAACATCACTTCTGTGACAGTCCCAACAAAATGCATAACCTGAATCTAATCATGAGGAAACATCAGAGAAAACAAAATTGAGGATATTCTACAGAATAACCAGCCTGTAACCTTCAAATGTATAAAGTCCACAAAGATCAGGAATGACTGCATTGTTCTGAGTTGAAGGAAACTAAAGAAATCTGACAAGTAAGTGTAATATGTGATCCCAAAGGATGTTGTTGGGACATTTGGTGTGAAACTTGGATGGAATGTCTGGGTGAACATATATAGGCATTCCTTAAAGTATGCTTGCAACTTTTTTGTTAATTAATTTTTTTTAATGTACAAACTTCTAATGCCCTTTAAAAAGCCCTCCCTAACTTCCTCAGATTGTACCACTCCTCAGGTTTGCCTGTGATATATTTTCCCTTGCAAACTGCCTCTGTGTGATCTATACAAAACCAACCTATAATACTGTACCAGATCAGCAGCACAGTATAGCAAAAGCAGTCAAAGTGATGCTAGACTGGTGGAATACCCGTCGTTGTTGCCTAGTTTCATGGCCATGAATGAAGTTACAGCAGATAATTTACCTTCCTGCAATCTCTCCACTTGTGATGCTGTCTCTGATGCTGCTGGCATCATGGAGTAGGGGCTAGAAAGCTGGCATGAAGAGGGCTGCAAAGGTGAGTGGAAGCAGTGATAATTCCATACCCACAAAGGTCGCTAAGGAAAAAGGGAATTGCATACTAGGTGCATAGCGTATGATCCATCCTTAACCCGAGAGAATCACAAGTTAAGATTACACTGGCATTCATTCCAAAAATTCCCTCTAGAATACCTTCCTCCTGCTTATTTTGGGGCCAAATGTCTAAAAGAAAGGGTGAATGAAGAATAAACCAAATTCCCCTAATACCCACATTTCTTCGTACTTATGTAGGAGACATTTCAAATAAGCACTGGCAAGATGCAATGTATGTAATGGGCACTGAGCATAATTGATGTTATTTCTTATGTACTTTTAGAATACATTCTATGGAAAAGTTCATAAAGACTCCAAACTTTCCCAGCTTTCATTTTAAGATATCATGAGCCAGGAGAAAAATTTGTTCTATTTGTTAGGTGATACATAGGGATAACACCTCATTCATATGAAGATGGAATTCTCAACCCCACACAGAGGCTGTGCACTGAAACAGTGATTTTTGGTCCTTCTTCGGAGATATATTCAATTTTATTTAATATCTGGCTCTTGACATGTTTGCTTAATTGCTTTCCAGCAGAAGAGCAGATTCAAAGCAGGAAAACCTAAAGGGTAGCTGGGGAGTGGTCAGGAATGTGTGAGCCAAGCACAATGACAGAAGAGACTAGTGGGTGGAGGAAGAGCTAACATCCAAGCTAGAATTTCATTACAACACAAGGCAATCAGAAATATTAAAACAAACACAAGGAAAGCATAACTCCAAAGGAGGCTAATTATTATCTACATTCTTCGCTTGAGAAGACAGAGGAATTGCTACTACATTAATAAAAAGTTTACATAGAATTATTTAAAGAGAAGGCCAGTTACATGAACTATCTTATGTAAACTACTTCCCCCCACTCATCTTACATATATAAAGTTTTACAAGAAGAGATCCAAACACTGAAGAGTTCGATACCATATTATAACAATGATGATCAAAGTTCTAAGCAGAAAAGGGCTGTAAGTAAGATGGAAATAAAAGGACTAATCACAAGTGGTTCCGTAATAAACTCTTTTGTGCTTTTAAAGTGCAAAGCAGGTGTGAATAGACATTTCTTGCCACCTACTTTGTTCATTCAACTATTAAATATTTATTGAGTGTCTACTATGTGCCGTACACAGATCTTCATATAGGGGATGCAGCAGTAAAGAAAACCAACAAAATTCTGTCTTCCTACAGCATATCATCTATTCAGGGGATACAGGAAATAATTTTATCACACTTAAAGGGTTTTATAGCTAGAAGAAATTTGGGTCATATCAACAACAATTAACCTGAGAATCTATAAAAATTGCTCCCCTAACGTTCATTTTAACAGCTAAAACACTCTTCAGAGAAAAATTTTAAATGCACATTTCTTAAAGTATCTATTACTCATTTTTAAAGTAGAACTTTTTGCTATTTTCTTTCATGCTTTTCTGCTAAATATACCCAAAAACTGAATGTCCTTTACATTAAAGTCTGATTGCATCTTCAAACTCATGACTACTTGTATCTTTGCAGTAATGTGGCTGTAAATGTATAATTGTAATAAGTTTCAAATAGTTTGAGAGCAATTGGATCTGCAGAGAGTTCATCTCTGTAGTGCATTTTCAAAATATTATTTTGAAAATTATATTTTACTTCTGAAAGAAAGGCAACCACTAATGGAAAAACTTAATGTCTTAAGTAAGTGCTTAATTTGGAATACAGAAACCACTATATTCTTAAAAAGAAAAATGTTCTTTGTAGCAACTGTAAATTCTCCCATGTAAGAGTGAACAGAGCTCCAGGTAATAATGCATAGGCATGTCAGGTTGCATCTGTATATTTGACTACATTAGTATTAGTGACATCAGGTGGATATAAAGGAAAACCCTTGGAAAGAGAAGTGCCTTAGCCATGATTTCAGAGAGAAACCATTAGTAGACCTATTTATGATTCTATTACAGTTTTCAGATAGCATGTGAACATGGAATTTCATTGAAAATAGTTTAATTTTTTATATAAAAGGTTTTGTATATAATGTGTATCAGTGACTATTTTCAAAATCATTTTCATCAAGACACCTTTTTTTCTAAAATGGGCATTGCATACACACATGCACTCATACGTGCACACGCACACATTATTTTTTATAATGTTGGGTTTGATTATAAAAGTGTTGTCAAATCTGTTTTATTTATCTGCATATAGCAGTGATTGGCTTTTTTGAATTGAAATTTTTGCACATTGATGCATTGAAATAAGGAAAATTATTTATCTCTGAGCACTAAACTTATTTTTGCATATTTCTGCAATATTGCAATCCCCAGATCCAGTTCGTGGGAAGTTAGGGAAGATGTGTGATTTTGTATTTTGAATTATTGTCAGAATTACATACACAATTACAGCAAACTTTATTTAAAAGACATTTCATTGTACTGCAAAAATCTCAATATTTATATTTCTTGTTTTTTTCTTTATATATTTTGCATTTTAATATGTTGAGCCACTGGAAATTTGTAACAGATTAATTTTTTTTTTTTATTAAGTATTTATTGATCATTCTTGGGTGTTTCTCGGAGAGAGGGATACGGCAGGGTCATAGGATAATAGCGGAGAGAAGGTCAGCAGATAAACACATGAACAAAGGTCCCTGGTTTTCCTAGGCAGAGGTCCCTGCGGCCTTCTGCATTGCTTGTGTCCCTGGGTACTTGAGATTAGGGAGTGGTGATGACTCTTAAAGAGCACGCTGCCTTCAAGCATCTGTTTAACAAAGCACATCTTGCACCGCCCTTAATCCATTTAACCCTGAGTTGACACAGCACATGTTTCAGAGAGCACGGGGCTGGGGGCAAGGCCATAGATCAACAGCATCCCAAGGCAGAAGAATTTCTCCTAGTACAGAACAAAATGGAGTCTCCTATGCCTACTTCTGTCTACACAGACACAGTAACAATCTGATCTCTCTTTTCCCCACATTTCCCCCTTTTCTTTTCAACAAAACCACCATTGTCCTCATGGCCCCTTCTGGATGGTTGCTGTCTCTTCGGAGCTGTTGGGTACACCTCCCAGACGGGCCGGCTGGGCAGAGGCGCTCCTCACTTCCCAGATGGGGTGGCCGGGCAGAGGCGCTCCTCACTTCCCAGATGGGGTGGCCGGGCAGAAGCGCTCCTCACTTCCCAGATGGGGCGGCCGGGCAGAGGCGCTCCTCATATCCCAGAGGATGGGCGGCCGGGCAGAGGCGCTCCTCACCTCCCAGACAGGGCAGCCGGGCAGAGGTGCTCCTCACCTCCCAGACAGGGCGGCTCGGCAGAGGCGCTCCTCACTTCCTCCCAGACGGGGTGGCAGCCAGGCAGAGGCGCTCCTCACTTCCCAGACGGGGCGGCGGGGCAGAGGTGCTCCTCACTTCCCAGACGGGGCGTCCAGTAGGGGCGCTCCTCACTTCCCAGACGGGGCGGCCGGGCAGAGGCGCTCCTCACTTCCCAGAAGGGGCGGCTGGGCAGAGGCGTTCCTCACCTCCTCCTAGACGGGGTGGCGGCCTGGCAGAGGCGCTCCTCACTTCCTCCCAGACGGGGTGGCGGGCAGGCAGAGGTGCTCCTCACCTCCCAGAAGGGGCGGCCGGGCAGAGGCGCTCCTCACTTCCTCCCAGACGGGGCGGCCGGGCAGAAGCGCTCCTCACTTTCCAGAGGATGGGCGGCCGGGCAGAGGTGCTCCTCACTTCCCAGATGGAGCAGCCGGGCAGAGGCGCTCCTCACTTCCCAGACGGGGCGGCCCGGCAGAGGCGCTCCTCACTTCCCAGAGGTTGGGCGGCCGGGCAGAGGCGCTCCTCACCTCCCAGACTGGGCGGCCGGGCAGAGGCGCTCCTCACTTCCCAGACAGGGCAGCCGGGCAGAGGCGCTCCTCACTTCCCAGACGTTGGGCGGCCGGGCAGAGGCGCAGATTAATTTGTTATAGGAGTTTAAATGTGTTGTCATTGTCTACATTGTCTTTGTCCAGAGCCTATTATTATGGAAACAATAAAATTTATTGTGTCAAAAAAAAAGAAAAAAGAAAAAAAGAAAAACGGCCACAATGTAATGTTGTTAATAGCTCACTAGAGGGTGCTGTAACTTAAAGCTGAAGAATGGCTCTCGGATGGATTATAAAAGCTGAAAGGTGAATGCAGGCAGGAGGGGGTAAGAGGAAAGAAAGATAAGTGGATCTTTACTTTTTGAGTCATCACTACAGTTATAGATCCTTGAAATACACCAACAAATGATACAGAACTAAAATATGATTTAATACCTGAGTGTAACACTTTTTTTTGTTTTAAAAAATATTCTCTGTCCATATTCACTCACTGTGCACTACAATACAACGAAAAAACAACAAAAGAAATGTAATACATTTATCTTTTAAAATTATATTATATATTGCAAAATCGATTACGTCAGCATCCTTCCACCAATAATAAAGGTTCATATTGAGTCAGGACTTTTATAATTCCTGTGAATGATTTATCCATGACTCAGTCATCTATTTAAGCCTGAAGTGTATAATGTGACTTTAAGCTGCAAAAATGGCATGAGATGGTTAAAGTTAGTTTTCTTTTCTTTTCTTGCTTTATTTTATTGAGACGGGGTTGCCCAGGTTGAAGTGCAACGGCATAATCATGGCTCATTGCAGCCTCAAACTCCTGGGCTCAAGTGATCCTCCTGCCTCAGCCTCCCGAGTAGCTAGGACTACAGACATGCACCACCATGCTCAACTAATTTTTAATTTTTTTTGTAAACACTGGGTCTCACTATTTTGCCCCGTCTGATCTCAAACTCCTGGGTTCAAGGAATCCTCCCTCCTTGGGTTTCCAAACTGCCTGGATTACAGGCATGAGCCACCACGCCTGGCCTTATTTCCTAATTGTGGTAAAATGCACATAACATAACATTTACCGTCTTAACCGTTTTTAAGTGTACAGTTCAGTGGCATAAGTTACATTCAAACCAGTGCAACCAAACTCCAGAACTCTTCATCTTATAAAATGGAAACTTTGTACCCATTAACACTAACTCCTTATTCCTCCCTCCTGGAAGTCCCTGGCAACCACCATTCTACTCTATTTGTGAATTTCACTACTCTAAGTACCTCATATAAGTAAATCCTACAGTGGTCCTTTTGTGACAGGCATATTTCATTTACCATAATGTCCTCAAGTTTCATTCACTTGTAACATGTCAGAATTCCTTTCTTTTTAAAAGCGGAATCATATTCTATTGCATGTATACACCGCATTTCTTATCCTCTCTTCATGACAGACACAAAGTTTGATGCAAGTGTCATGGGTTTTGAGGACACAGCAAATATAATTAAGAAATGTCAGCTAACAGTTCTCACAATAAAGTGAAAGAGAAGCTGCTGCCTTGGGCAAGTTACTGCTCAGAGTTTGTTGAAACAGAGAATATATGAATTTTTCTCCTGTACCAGATGCAAGCTGTGCAAGACAGCCAGGGTGGGGTTGTCTTAGATTTTTTTCTGAAAGGGAATTCTGGAAGAAATACGGATTTCAGCAGGGGAAAAAATGTTGAGACACCATCAGATGTCTAGCACCCGAAAAAGGAGACATAAGTGACCAGCCAGGGGGAGAGTACATGATCCCAACTAGGCAACTACATGAGAGATCCCTAGTAACAGGTAGGGTAGGGAGTCTCCACATAACTCACAAAACAGACCCATAAGAGAAAGAGAGGGCTTTAAAAGCTCTCAGGGCAGAGAACATAGGGCTACTCACAACTGTATTAGTCAAGTAAGAACCTGCTAGCTGCCTGTTTCCTCTCCTCGCTATCCTGTTGTGACTCTGATGTGGTTAGCAAGCTAGAGAAGGAAGAATCCTAGACGGAGAAAAAAGAAAAAGGCAAAAACGTCCACTTTCTCCACTGCAGGCTTTTGGTCTGAGCTGGCCTGAGTGCAGGGAGAAGAAGTTTTAGCTTGAAATTGAGGTTAAAGTTTTGATGACCACCCTGGGTCTAACATATGAATTCCTTTTTGGAAGAAGCTTTCATTAACTGGAAGTGGTAAGTTGTAGGAGTTGCCCTTTCATCTAGAGCAAGGGAAGAATTTATCCCACAGAAGAAATTCAAAGTGACCTGGGGAATCACAGTTAAAATTGTCTATAATTGCATCCGCCAGTCATGCTTGTTTCCATACTTAAAATATTCAGCTACAACTGTCTCGTAAACATAAAGATATTTAAGAGAAATGAATGGAGATAGCTGTTAAAGAAACATCCTAAATTCTAGATGCTTAACATATATTATTCTTATTTAAGTCTTATAACATTTCCTCAAAGTTGGACTTAATATCTTTTTTATGTATGTGAAAAGTGATTATCAGTGAGATTGAGTGACTTTCCCAAATGACAGATTCATGACTCATATCCATGTTTGTCTGGTTCCAACCACCTTGTCCTTTCTAAATATCATCTTAGTTCACATTTCCTTCTCTTAGACATCTTCATCTTCTAGCAAATTAACTGAAAATCTCTAAGTTCCAGTTTCCTTATGTACAAGAGCAAATTCATAATGCCTGCTCTGCCATCCTCCAAAGAATATTGAAAGAATCATGAGATGCACACACTACACTCTAAAGCACTCCATTAACTCAAGAATATTGTTATTGGCGGAAGAGAGCAATACCTTATGTCCTCACTCTTCTGCAGACAGAAGAATTATACTGGAAGTAATAACATGTGTTTGAGGACCAAAAATCATCATCATAAATTGTTTAGAATATACTATCATATTAAATGCCACTATGTCTTCTCTTAAGAAAAAAATGTTTAAAAATAAGCATAAGCTGGCCAGATTTGTTGGCATATGCCTGGTAGTCCCAGCTACTCAAAAGGCTGAGGTGACAGGATCACTTGAGCCCAGGAGTTTGAGGCTGCAGTGAGTCACGATCACATCTCTGCATTCCAGGCTGCGTGACAGAGTGAGACACCGACTCTAAAACAATTTTTTTTTAATTTAAAAAAAGGTATATTGGTCTAAAAACAATAACAGTGCTACCAAAAATAGAACTAGAGAAATGAAGACCATTGTTCTTCATTTGTATCGCTGAATCTAAAAAACGATTTGGATTATCAGTATTATTTTTTTCAAGACAGAGTCTTACTCTGTCGCCCAGGCTGGAGTGCAATGGTGCAATCTTGGCTCATTGCCACCTCTGCCTCCTGGATTCAAGTGATTCTTGTGCCTCAGCCTCCCAAGTAGTGGGAATTACAGGTATGCGTCACCACACCCAGTTAATTTTTGTATTTTTAGTAGAGACTGGGTTTCACCGTGTTGGCCAGGCTGGTCTCGAACTCCTGTCCTCAAGTGATCCGCCCGCCTTGGCTTCCCAAAGTGCTGGGATTACAGGTTTGAGCCACCAGCCCATTCAATTATTTGGTTTATTAAGTCATTACCACCCTAATTGTGACGTGGCTACAGTAATCCAGAATGCACATGAGTGAATTGGAGTACTGGTTACTATGTGCACCCATCAGAATTTTATTTAGCCAAATTTATTTGTTAAACCTCACAACTTCCTGCTACCCACCAAACATCTTTCACAAACTTCCAGGTAGCCTTTTGCAACCCGACAGGATGCATCAATGAACAGCATTATAAACAACATTTTGCTTGCATTGAAATGTTACCATGCTCCGCCTTGAAGAACAAAGGTTATTTATGAAAGCAGCGGTGACTAAGAAAATCAACTATTATAAAATTACTAAATTTTAAAAATAGATTAAAATACACCTGATTCTGATTACATGCTGTCTAAGCAATTAATCTTAAAAACAAAGAAACTACATTAGCTAACTGGGTTATATTAGATTTTTTTTTTCAGTGACCTTAAATGTATCTCTTTCATACGAATTTCTTTTGCTATTTTTAAGTGATCTTTGTAATTTCATTTGTGATTATGAAACTGGCACGTATTTACCATATAGAAAATGTAGGAGATCACAGAAGAAAAAATACTCATGATTTCACTGTCCAGAGACTTAAGTGTGTAAGTTGAGTATTCCTAATCTGAAAATCTGAAATACAATTTATTGTTAAGTACTGACCTCATGTCCTGTAACCCTGATGAACTTATTAATTCTAGTAGTATTTTAGTACATTCCTTGAGGTTTTCTACATATAAGAATATAACATCTGCAAATAAAGGTAGTTTAACTTCTTCTGTTCCAATCTGGATACCTTTTATTTCATTCTCTTACCTAATTGTCCTGGCTACTATCTCCAGTACAACATGGAATAGAAGTGGTCAGAGTGGACATCTTTGTATTATTCCTAATCTAAAGGTGAAAGCATTCGGTCTGTCACCACTAAACATGATGTTAGCTAAAGTTTTCTCACAGATGTCCTCTATCAGATTGAGGAAGTTCCCTTGTATTCCTTGTTTGTTGAAAGAATACTGAATTTTGCCATATGCCTTTCCCATGTCTATTGAAATTATCACATTAGTTTTGGTTTATTTTCTACTGATGCTACCTTAACTGGTTTTCAGATGTTAAGCTAAACTTCTATCCCTGGGATAAATCCCACTTGGTCTTGATGTATAATTTTTGCAGATGTTACTGGATTCAGTTTGCTAATATTTTGTTGAGGATTTTGTGTCTGTATTTAAAGACGATACTCATTTGTAGTTTTCTTGTGATGTCTTTGGTTTTAGTGTTGGAGTAATACTGGCCTCATAGAATAAGCTGGGAAGTGTTTTCTCCTGTATTTTTGGAAGAGTTTGTGAAAAATTGTTATCAACTCTTCTTTAGATATTTGGTAGGATTTAGCAGTGAATCCATCTGGGCCCAAGATTTTGTTGGCATGTAGTTTCTTTGATTGCTAATTCAAACTCTTTAGTTTTAGAAGTCTATTCAGATGTCAGTTTTGATTGCTTGTTTTTTTTTTTTTCAGTATTAAAAACTATTGCAAACTTCTAGTTTGTAATGGTTCTGATAAGAAATTGAATGTCATCCTTATATTTAGTCCTCTGTATGTAATGTGCTTTTTCTCCTTTTATTCCTCTTAGGATTTTCTGTTCATCACTGGTTTTGATCAATTTGAGTATGGTGTTCCTTGGTATAGTTTTCTTCATGTTTCTTGTCCTTAGGATACACTATTTTTCTGGGATACTTGGGATTTATGGTTTTCATTGCCCATCAATGATAGACTGGATAAAGAAAATGTGGTACATATACACCATGGAATACCATGCAGCCATAAAAAGGAACGAGATCATATCTTTTGCAAGGAGACGGTTGAAGTTAGAAGCCATTATCCTCAGCAAACTAGTGCAGGAACAGAAAACCAAACACCACATGTTCTCACTTATAAGTGGTAGCTAAACGATGATATCACATGGACACATGGGAGGAACAACACACACTGGGGCCTGTCAGAAGTGAGGGATGGGGGAGGGGGGAGGGAGAGCACTGGGAATAGTAGCTAATAGATGTTGGGCTTAATACCTAAGTGATGAGATGATCTGTGCAGCAAAGCACATGGCACATGTTCATCTATGTAACACACCTGCACTTCCTGCACATGTATCCCTGAACTTAAAAGTTGAAGGAAAAAACTAAACAAAGATTTTAAAAATCCACTTAAACCTCCATACATGCACAACAATTAAATCAAAATTAATTACAGAACTAAATGTAAACTGCAAAACTAGAGAACTTACAGTAGGAAACATAACAGAAAATCTTCATGATGTGGAGTTAGGCTAAGTATTCTTAGTTATCACATCAACAAAACTATTAAAGAAAACATTGGTAAATTCAACTTTATACAAATTAAAAATTCTTGGTCAGCACAGGACACTATTCATAGAATAAAAAGACATCCTACAGATTGGGAGAAGAATGTGAAAATCAGTAATATGACAAAGAACTTGTGTGATGGTTAATTGTGTGTCACTGTGACTGAGCCCCAGGGTGCCAGGACATTCGTTCCTATGTTATTCTGTGTTTGTACTGGAGGTGGGTTCTGGACGACATTAACACAGGAATAGGCAGTCTATGTGAAGCAGATTGCTCTCCCTAAGGTGAGTGGACCTCAACCAATCAACCAAAGGCCAGAGGAGAAGTAAAAGGCCTAATAAGAAGGAAATACTCTCCTGGGTATCCCCCTTTCCGTCTTGGGAATTTCAGCCTCCAGAATCTCATGTCTAAACTGTGTGTATATGTATACACACACACACACACACACACAAACACACACATGTATATGCCATATACATATACATACATATATATTAATATATACATATAGACACACAGACTTCATAGGTGAGTAGGAAGGATTGCATTTTGTAAAGCTCAGCCATTCGATGATAATTGTTGAAGCTGGCCAGTGATTATGCGGATGTTCTAGTATAGCATTCTGTCTCCTTTTTTATACTGTTGAAGTTCTGCATTTGAAGAAGTAGGATAGAATAATAGCTGAATTTCTCCACATACACTTCAAAGCCCTAGGGATTAACACAGAGTCGAAAATAACCACCCATAATCCTGCCCCCACCTGGGCTAGGGAACACTGGGGACCTCTAGTGATTTTATTTAGCCAGGTCTGGGAGCCACGGGGAGCAGGAAACACCATGCAAATAGAGGCCAGCACAGCAGCGAGGGCCTGTTAATGACAAAACACAGGTAAAACCTTCCTCAGGAAGCGAATGTGGAGAAACACAGATCAGGCCTGAGACCTGGTGGATGGGAACCCTGCTACTGGGGAATAGAAAGGCAGGAGCTTCACAGTGCAGAGGACCAGAGGGGCCGATCTTCAAAGGGCAGAATGGCTGGGAGACAGGGAGGCCTGGACAAAGGGAGCATCCTCTGGAGACTTGTGGTGAAGAGAATGAATGAAGTAACTGGCAGAAATTAAAGGAAGGTCCTGGTTGAACAAAATAGAATCCCAGAATGAGAGCACACAGGCCTGTCTCTCAAAGCCAGACAATATTTCCTAAAATCTCAAGCAAAAGTCATTTTTGGCAAGTACCTTATATCCAGTGATGCAATCCATCTATGAAGACATTGGGAAAAGTTTATGATTAAGTATGTAAAACTCAGCGAGATCTGATTCCCTCATGAGGACTCTGTTAAGGATAAATTCCACTCAACAAGTGATGCTTAGGACACAATTTTGAATAGCTCATGTGCATCAACATATTTAAATGTAGATCTCAACCAAAAACCAAGGTGTCACATAGGCTGTCACATTATGTTTGGGTTAAAATAAAAAATAAGAAATGGTAGGTAAAGAGGTTAGAGAAGAGGAAAATGATGTCTTTGATTGTCATAGTGGTAAAAATTTGAAGTTGAAAGAAATAATTTAAAATGTATAAACCAAACAGTACAAATGTGTCAAGTTAAAAGGGGATTAGTGACATAAAAACCTTTTCAGTGCAATGTTAAATGGGAGCTATACAACTCTTCCTAAATAACAAACAAAAAGCACACACACTTACACAAACACAAAAAGAAAACAAATAATATCAACAAAGAAATACAGGAAATACAATCTACCACATACGGTAAACATAGACTAGAACATGGAAGAATTTTGAATATAAACAAGGAAATAAGAATGCTTTTATTAATCTAAATACTTATCCACCAAAATCAATCATAATAATAAAAGCTTAAAACATTATATGTAAAAAATCCAATAGTCCAGAGTGAGAGGCAAGAAATGTTTTAATTAAACAGATTTAAAACTTAAAATTTTAACTGATGGACTAAAATTAATTTTGGATGAAAGTTATAATTGGGGCAGAGAATATTCTTTTTCACAACAGAATGCCAGCAAAAAGAAAATAAATTAATTTTGGGTGAAAGTTAAAATTTGGGCAGGGAATAATCTTTTTTATGAAGAATGCCAGCAAAAGCAAGTATAAGGTAAGATTTTGAGACTGAAAATTTTCAATGTACAAACATAAATATAATAACTGACACAGGCAGGGGTGATTAATTGATAATAAAATGTTCTGAGGAAGATCATTAGAATACAGGATATTTATACTATTTCATACCACTTTCCAAATTACTTACAAATAAGATGTCTTTACAAGGGACAGAGCTCCTAGACCCCTCCTTAACCAAGTGACCATCCTAGTATCACAACAATGGGGATGGACACACTGGGGCTTCACTGCCTGCAGATGGACTGAGGTAGGAAGCTACAGCATGGACTCTGCAGAGTTCCTGGCAAAATGTTTAGGCTGAATTTAATCATGACGACATTCTCAGATAACTTCGGAATGTAGACCATTGAGCCAGACAGCAGACCTGTCCTACACAAACAAGTCCGTGTCACCACCATCAATGACAACAACAAAAAGAAGAGGAGATGTTTTGGGTTCAAAATGACTAAAAAAGCATAAGCTGCATAGGCTTTTTACTCTTTTTGAACCCAAAATGTCTCTTCTCCTTTTTGTTGTGTTCTTGGTGGTGACATGGACTGTTTGAAGGAGACAGGTCAGTTGTCCTGTTCAATGTTCTACATTCTGCAGTTGTCTGGGGGTTACCTCCTATGAAACTCAGGCTAAGCATTTTCAGCAAGAACATGGCATTGCTCACACTCTGCCCCGGCAGAGTCCCAGCTGACATGCTGTCTCCTGTCAGCAGCTGCGGACTCCTGTTCTCTACACGATGGGAACTGAGGAGCAGGGCTAATGCCTGTCAATGCTGTTTGTCCATCTGGGCATTGGTCTCCCTAGGTATTGATCACAATTGGAGGGGGATGGACTGTGGCTTCTCAAATCAAAGGAGCATAGTGGGTTGAAATCATCAAGAGTATTCTGTGTCTAAAATTCATTCCTCAGTGAAGGACCCCTGCAGTATTGTGTTTGGACTTGAACTTGCTTTGCTGTTTTAGTTGTTTTCATCAAGTGGAAAAGCTACTTTTTGTGACATCCTTTCATCCTATCATCCTTTGCATCCTTCCAGCACTATTTGGTATCTGTAGGGGAGAGAGAGAAAAAAATCAAATGAGCGTTTTTGTCAGGTCCACCTGATGGCTGAGTCTGGAGTGATTGCTAAGTAGTGATAGCTCAGGGGCAAACTGATCTCCTGCTGGGAGGATGAGCTGAAGGGTGAGTCCTGGGCTGTCAGAGTGGGGAAGTGCCATCCACAAGTGAGAAGAAAACACTCCCGAACTTCCCTGAACTTCCAGTCAGCCTGGGGTGCAGGATATAAGGACCCCACCTATGCCCAACAAGCAGTGGGGAACATCATCCCCTTTCCTCCTGATCCCCTCTGTCTGGAGCAGAGTGATGGCTTTCCTCCCAGTGAGCATGTACTCAGCATCAATCATACATGCTAAGAAACAGAGGGCTGAAGAAGGAGAGGAGCCTCTGCAGAGAAACCCACCCCCTTACAACTCCATGTCCTTGTCTTCTAGGGAGGAATGGGAGGGCCATGGGAAGAACCCTGGATATGAGAAGCAGCAGAAACCTCAGACAACATCCACGTCCAGGTCCACATTTTACAACAGAGAAGTAGTGATGCCACAGGGATAAGACTGAACTAAGGCCACATGGGTTGCTATTGACAACCCAGGAATTAGAATCCACCCACTAAGGCCTTTCAATAAAGATCGGAGAAAGCGAGAGGAAAGGCTCCAATCTGGAGGTCTCAACAGTCATGAGTGGTGGTTGGGTCACCTTGGCTAGGATAGGAATAAGGTTTTACAGATAAATATGATGTTGCTGCTGCTTCTTTGGTTGGATAAAAAAATAAAAAATATGTATAATTATAAGTATTTGTCCAAAGGTCAGCAGGAAAGAAAGGGAGTTTAAAAAAAGAGACTCAAAATGGAGTTAGCAAAGTGAGACCAGGGACTGTAACCATGGCCCAAGTTATTTTCCCTAATGCCCTGAAGTTGATTCCACATCTGGTTCCACTTTAAGGCATTTCTAGAAATATTCTCAATATCTAGACCAAGAAAACTCTGAAGTACAAAGTGAAAAGGATTGGTTTGTGTTTTACTACAGTCTCCCGTCCCACTTATTGTTTTCCCCAACTACATTATGGGAAAGGTTTCTTCTTAATATTTTATGCCAGTGTGAAGAGAGGCATGAAGAAGTACTCAAATACAATTTCTCACAGCATTTCAGTCTTAATTTGTTATTGTATGCTCTTCAGGACAGGGAGACCAATGAGTTCTCTTTGGGGATTTTGTGGAAGGACAATAATTGACCAAAAGTAAAATTTTCATGTTGCAGTGGTGAGACCATTCGTGGGCTATAAAATGGGTTTGGGGAAATGTAAACTGGAAGTTTTATTTTAAAATGCAAAAGAAAATACTAAATTCCACTATATGTAATATGGCAGGTATTATTTCTGTACATTAGGTGTTAATATCATGACTATTTCTTACTTATCTTGTATTCAAAATTCAGTAAGTGTGCTTCAAGCAGAGGCTAAAAGTCTAATCTATTAATTTTCTTGTTTTTCTTCTTGATTTTTTTCTATGCTACGCAAAGAGTACCATTGAGAGGGGACTACAGATCCCATCAAAGGCTGATAGAGGCTCAGCCTTTTCTGTGGAGTGCCACAGAATGTGGCACTTCCATGCTGGTAACCTGAGGTCATAGTAGACCAGGGGTCCTGCTCATCTTTAGCCACATATTAGAATCACATGGGAGCATTTTGAAACTACAGATTCTCAGACCACACCCCAGGCCATGTAAGTGAGAATCTCGAGGTATGAGTTGAAGGCATTCATCTTAATTGAAATCTCACCAGGTGCTTATTACATGGCAGCAGGATTTAGAGATACTAAATGGACCAGCCCAATTTCCCATCATTTTCTTTCCTTTCCCCGTTTATCTCATGACTGGCTTTGTTCCCAGTGGTTCTATGGATTTTAACCTTCTCTCTGACAATTTCAGTTAAATCTCTGTCTTATCAATTGGGCTGCACCAAAGCAAAGACTGTCCTGTAGACAGATTCTTGTCATCTAGTGTATGCATAAAGCTGGTCCTGGAGTCACTTTTCTCAAAGTTAATTCATAAAATGCTCTCTCATATACAATGGCCTCAAGATTCATCTGACTTGCATTTTAGACCCTTAACTGGACTTGTAGAAGTGGAAATGAGAATAAAAAGGAGAGAGGTTAGAATGATGTACCTCATGATGTATGCAGTTTTCAAGTCCTGCCCTCTGCATGTACTTTTGGAGTGATGTCCCTTTAGAATGTCATAAATGTTTCCCAGTTAACGTCAGCTCAAGTGAGTCCATGAGGTGAGAACACTGAGACCCTGGCAACTCCATCCACGTTGGCACTTGGCTGCACATCTTGGGCTAAAGACAAACCTGACTCCAGGCCAGTAGGGAACTCCCACCTGTGACCCTGGTTCTAGTTTAGTTTCCTAGGGGGACTCTTAGTGCTTAGTTTTAACACTTCTCATTCAGAGGAACAAGTGATGATTAAGAGTTGACTTAGCTGAGTTGCTCAAAAGAAGACTCAAGAGGAAAACCTATGTGTAAATGATGTATTAAAGCAATGATTTCTGCAGAAAGAGGCAACGAGTTGGGGATGCAGTGAGGAAAGGTAAATTTCCCAAAGGAATGTGTGATTCCAGGCAAACAACCCTGTGTTCCACAGCTTCAACTACGCACTTGGATGGGGACAAGGAGGCCTGGCTCTCCTGTGGCCATGAGAGGGACTCTCAAGACAGTCGAAAAAGGAATAGAGCAGAGTTCAGAGAGTAAAGAGGAGATGGGTACAGAAAGGGCCTGTCAGGGTGGGAGCCCATGGGACACAGAGGTAAGACCAGACAGAGGTTAGAGCAGCTGTTGGAGGGAACAAATGGGAGAGAAAAAGCAGTGGGAGAATGAGCTGTCACCATAGACAGAGAAATAAGAAGTGAGTGCAGCTATCAGCCATAGATGTGATTACCTCTGCACTCTAAGTGTGCAGGCCAGGGAATCTGAACGCCAGTCTCCACTTGCTGAACGGGAGTCTTCTTTTGATGATCTTCAGTATCAGGACAAGGGAGGCATGAATCTGGCCAATGACTTGACGCCCTTGTGTGTTGCTTGCTGAGCCTTCAAGTGCATCATCTTCCATCTGGGGAGGGTTCTTTATCCCCAGAGAGGGCTCTAAAACCAGCCCTGAGAAAAAAAAACACAGCCAATGGGATCCGCTGGCATCCATGATCTTACTGTGACTTTCTCTTCCACCCAGAGGACATGAAATCAGGAAAGGGGCCTTGGACAAGAAAGTCCAAAGGGTGAGGGGAAGCCGATAGAGTCACTTTAATACTTTCTTTTTTGTTGATCTTTCCTACATTACTCAGTAACGACAAGATTGCCAGGAACCAAAGGCACTGCCAATTCACAAAAATATTCAAGAAACTTAGGATTAAGAAACACAAATAGCTTCCAGGTAGATAAGGCAAAGGCAAGGAAATAACACTGTATGTAGGCTATGCTTTGGGGAGAGAAGAGATTACAAAAATCAAAGTTAAATCAGAGCTGGGTTCAAACAGGAGATGGGAACGGAAGGGCCTGGCAGGGTGGCAGCCCATGTGTCACAGAGGTGAGACCAGACATAGGTGACAGCAGCTGATGAGAGAAAAGAACCAGGAAGACTAAACCTAGAGAATTTACAAAAGTTGCATCATTATATGATCTACTACATATATATATACACCCTATATAGCATACACACCAGATATACATAGTCACACATAATAGGACAAATGATGCAAACACATATATCTGTACACATTAATTTAAAGAAAAAAATAGGGATTTGGGAGGGATTGAACGTAACAGTAGAGTCACTATTCTGGTCCATTGAAATTGGAAAAATAATTGGAGACAAAAGAAGAATGAGAAAGAATAGGTATGGGAGAAACAAATGACCTGGTAGACAGCAGGGAGAAATCACCAGGTGAAGGAAAATGCTAATGAAACGAAAGGCATTCACTCTGTCCTCTTACCTGGAGCCTGGTTCAGGCTCCGGACTCCAGGGAAAGTGAGCAAGAGGGAGTGTGTCTGAGCCAGTGGGGTGAGTCTTGGCTGGGGGTGTGAGAATCCACAGAGAAGCAAAAGAGAGTTCAGTGCTAAGAAATCAGTTTAAATAAGTTATCATGGCATGTGTCAGGGACTGCGCATCCCCCAACACTCCCTGAGCACCTTCCATGTGTCCTCTCCACGCGCCCAGATGGTGCTCGCTGTCTCACACAACCCTCCCTCCCCCTGAGGACAGGGGTTCCCTCATTCCTCAGCTGAGGGCATCGCCTGACAGATGAGCACCAGGCGGCCCCAGGGGCTCCAGGAGGAGATATTGAGTGGGATGGAGAGTGAGAAGGAACACGACCCAGGATTTTAAGGAAATCTGAGCAGAAATGGATCCCTGTGAGATGGAAACTGAGGACACGGCCACGGACATGAGTGGAGAATTTGAAC
Organism: Pongo pygmaeus; assembly: GCF_028885625.2. NCBI lineage: Eukaryota > Metazoa > Chordata > Mammalia > Primates > Hominidae > Pongo > Pongo pygmaeus. The sequence goes on along the minus strand of NC_072373.2, from coordinate 121,447,850 downwards.
TAAATGGAATTTCATAAAAGAGACTGATGTGAACACTTTCCATGTGAAAGTTGCCCTTTTATTTCAAAAAAAGCAGAAAAAACAGCAGAAGAAGCTGGACATGTCAGGAGACTGAGTGTGGGCCCAGGATTTACACTGTTACTCAATGTGCCTCATAGGTTGTTATTGAAAGTGCCTGACGGGAAAATTGGCTTCATGAGGGATGGGGAAGGAGAGGAAGAAAACTGGCAGAGGAGTCTGTGTGAGAAAGGAAAGGAAGAGGGGCCCTAGAAAGCAGAGATCTTCATAACTGCTCTACCTCAGAGGAGACATCGTCCGTGAAGTCACTTTCTAAGTGTAAATTTAGCAGAAAGATAAAAGGATTAGATAAACACCTACTCGTAGGTTTATTAGGCAATTCTTATGGAATCAGGCCCTTTGGAAATTATCATAATTAATATTCCCAACAATGATTGCTGGTAGATATTATTTTTCAGGTACCTCAGATGAGGGAACAGAGATATAAATAGCAAAAAGACAAAAACCTTGGCCAAAGTCAACAAGCAGAAAGTGGCAAACCCAGGACCTGAGAACAGATTTGGTCCGAAGCTCCAGGCCTTTGCTCACCTCACTGGGTTGGAGCATCGTGGATTTCAACTGGACCCTGAGGAAGCATGGGAGGCCCCATTCTCTCCTCCACCCACAGCACCGTGACCACCAACACCTGGATTAGAGCTTCATGACGCCGTTTCCTTCCCTACCTTGGAAGGGCCATTGGTTCCCAGAATCAGCATTGGCTGAGAAGCTGCAGGTGGTGGAGGAAAGGCCCCGCTGGGGCAAGCCATTCCCATAGTGGAACCCTTGATCCAGCTGTAGTCGCAGACAATTGGGCACCAGGGTGCTTGGTTCCAGCTGTGCCTGTGAAACTTGCACCTCTGACAGGTGGTGGCTCAAGTCTCCACTCCAAGTCCCTTGGGGACAGGCTGCCTCGGTGGGAGCTGAAAGGAGAAGAGGCTTCAGTAGGAACCATCTCAGTTTTCCCTTTGTTAAGCACTCCCAGAACACCCATCCCTGATGTCCTTGCTCTCAGTGAAGCCACCCAGTGACCCACGCCACACAGACAGACATCATGTAAATGCAGGCGATGTCACCTCTCCTGCCTGTGCCTGGGGACGCTGACATGGTAGGGGCCCAGGCTGGGGTGTCCCTGAGGTGAAAAACCTCTGCTTCAGCCCAGAGGGTTTTGATTGTCTAACAAGACCATCCTGATTATTCTGTTATTATTTATCTCTTTCCTGTGCCCAGAGGGAAAGTTCTAGAGAGGCCTCAGAGCACAGAGAGGAGTGGTTATTTTTCTCCACAGACAGGGGTGTAAGAACAGGTCAAGAGTTAGAGCTGCGAGGCTTTGAGAAAGAACCACGAAAAAGGGGGCTGGGATGCTACAGACCAAACACTAAGTGAGGCAAACTTTTCTGGGTTCGGGGACATTTTGAATTTCCCATTGACTATAATGGTTTGACCCCCTACACACATATCCATCCTATTGCCATATAGTGGGTGTCAGCAGACATAGGCAATGTAGGAGAGGGACCAGTCCCTTCCCGCAAATTCAGGGGCCACAAGTGCTACAGATCAGCATGTGCGCGGTTCCTTAGGAAGGCAACACAGGACACGATCCTCACATTACCTACTCCTCCAGTGGGGTTTGGGTGGCACCCCTTAAACAAATTATTTCCATTTCCACAGGGAGAGGAATACACATTCTGAGTGGACTAAGAAAAGACTTCCAATGACCTCACGCCAGTCCAGGTCGGGCTCAGGATGCGGACAGGGCCTGCAGACCGGATCCACGTTGCTGTGGGGCTCCTCTCTCTCCTCCCCTCTCTACATCTGCATTCTCTCCAAGGTTTTCTAAGTTTTCTTAAAAATGCCTCATTGTTCTCAGCTCTAACATGGAGATGCCACTGCCCACTTGGGAGTGTCCCTTGATCCCTGAATGGGTTATAGCAGGACAGAGCTTGCTTGCAAAGGGGCAGGGCATACAGCAGGTGCAAGGTCAGTGTGTATTTTAATTGTTTCATGAATCACTGTGATGCTAGAAAAGCATTTGCTTTTTTGAAACTCAGGGAGAAATGCAAAACGGGAAAGGGGATGGTCCCAGTATGAAAGGCACTTACTGACCAAAATAGAATAGAGGCCAACATTTTTGTTGCTAGTTTCTTTCTTTGTGTGTGTGTGACACAGGGTCTCACTTTGTTGCTCAGGCTGGAGTGCAGTGGTGCAATCGTGGCTCACTGCAGCCTCAACTAACCAGGCTCAGGTGATCCTTCCACCTCAGCCTCCCAAAAAGCTGGGACTACAGGTGTGTACCCCCATGCCCTGCTAATTTTTTTTTTACAGATAGGGTTTCACCATGTTGCCCACACTGGTCTCAAACTCCTGAGCTCATGCGATCCACCTCCTTAGCCTCCCAAAGTGCTGGAATAACAAGCGTGAATCAACACATCTGGGATTTTTGCTAATCTCATTACAACATAATCCAATATACTGGGGGACATCACAGAGTTACTTGCTCTTACTAGAAGATCATGTAATGTGTAAAACCCCTAACGATCCACATGAAATTCCCAGAATTGAAGTAAAAAAAAAGAGAATGAGCAAGAAGAAATGAAAATTGGATTTTCTTTTTACACATCCTGTGAAGCTGCTATCTCAAGGGGCGATTGCTGAGAGGATGGGTTTTCTGGACATCATGGGGACAGGAACCACTCTGCTTTGCTCATCGGTTAGGCCAGAACCTCATGAGGGACACTAGTTGTCGATGGTTTTCATGAGAATAGAGCACTGAGACCAAAACTTGATTGACACTACAAACCCCCACATGGAGAAAACCACTGGGGCTCTGCAGGGGATGCAAGCCTAGCCACACATAAACGAAGGGTCGCTGGACTGCGTCAGTGGAGGGAAGACACCTCAGAGGAAGTAGAGCCGCAGTCCCCAACCTTTTTGACACCAGGGACTGGTTTCATGGAAGACCATTTTTCAGGCACCAGGTTAGGGGGGATGGTTTTGGGATGATTCAAGCACATTACATTTACTGTGCACTTTATTTCTATAAATATTACATTGGAATATATAATGAAATAATTATACAACTCACCATAATCATAGAATCAGTGGGAACCCTAAGCTTGTTTTCTTGCAACTAGATGGTCTCACCTGGGGGTGACACTTACTGGGAGACAGTGACAGATCATCAGGCATTAGATTCTCATAAGGAAAACACAATCTAGATTCCTGGCATGCACAATTCACAATAGAGTTCAAGCTCCTGTGAGAATCTAATGCCACTGCTGATCTGACAGGAGGTGGAATCCAGGCTGAAATGCTTTCCCACCGCTCACCTCCTGCTCTGCGACCCAGTTCCTAACAGGTCATGGCCCCATAATGGCCCATGGCCCCAGGGCTGGGGGTCCCTGAAGAAGAGAATCTAGCTTGGGACACAGGAATCAGGAAACAGGCCTCCAAATAATTGGGCAAAACTCCCAACATATGTGGATGGCCAGAGAAGAGATAAGGACATGGAGTTAGCAAGATAATTTCAGAAAAGAGAGATGCCCTATCTTAAAGAAGGGGGTCTGTTATATAAATTTCTCCAGCTGAGCTACTGTGGCCAAGAATTTGCAATAAGCCCTCACCACTCCCTTCTCTGGCCTGTTTTGATAGCCACAGCCTGCTCCTGTGAGAAGGAGCCAGGTGACAGAGGAGGCACTTGGAACAGGAGAAGAGGAAGTTCTACCCAGTGGATGTCTGTGCTTAAAACTGGATCCAAGAGCCAGATTCAAAACAAGCTCAGTGTATAGAGCCTGCTGCAGAGATGGTCTGTCTCAGCTGCACAAGTTGCAGGAAACAAAACATATAGAGGCTGCCTGGGAGGACACTGGAGCTTTGTGACCTCCAGGGTGAAGTACTCACAGGCTACATCCAGAGCAAAGCAGGCAAGCTGATCCTCCAATGCGGACACGGTGCTGCTATAAGGCTGGTGGCAGTCAGACATGTCATGGTGAACTGAGGGAGTCAAGTAAACTTCATTCACGGAGTCCTCTGGGACTTCCTGCTCCTTCACCTCTGGCAGCTCCTGGCTGAGCCTGGGGTAAAGAAGACAGAAGATAAACACCAGAGAGAACCAACACCCAGCTGGTTCTATAGGGAGGCCCTCAGAAGGCCCAGAGGAAGCAAAGTACATTCCCCTGAGAGAGATACAACCATCCTTCCCTGTCTCGAGCAGGAGACAGAGCATGACAGGCTCTCAGTGCACTGGGCAGGCAATGAGCTGGGGAGGAAGCAGATGGAGGGATTCCTGTGGGGAACTGCCAGGACACAGTGCGTTCGGCACTTTTGCATACATTTTGTTGAAATTAGCATCAGTGGCCAAATGAATACAGGCTCTTGAGTCTTCACAGAGTTCCTGTATCCTCAACAGCTCTTGTTCTCAACATTGTAGCATGACATGATTTCTTTTCATTCACTTCCCTGCTATCGAATACTTGCAAACATGGTAATGCCAAAGAGGCAGACATCAGATGTACAACTCAACTTCACTTTAAACAAAAAGGACAGAAAAGGGGACTGCAGAAAATGTCTGTGACTGATCAGTTCAACAGAGTCAACTGAATGCAGATTAGAAGAATTGAAAGGAATTAATAAGGAGGAACTAGAAATACAGGTGTACAATGAAAACAGTCAACCTTATGAATATGGCATTTCATGGTTGGCTGAACAGATGGAACAGGTATATATATTCAGCACACTCTGATTTTCCCTGCATCTGAGACTCCAGATATCAACACTGAATTAACTGTGCATGATTCCTCAGAGTTACCTGGGGCATGGTGGGTCTTGGTCTTCTACCTCCTCTTGATCCTTTTTAATTTCTGTAAATAAATTCACAAAGGGACAGACAGATTAAGCAGGTTCTCCTACACATATAAACAATCCACTGTGCAATCCTAACATAGAAACGTCAGTTTCCTCAGTGGGAGAACAGGACACCGTGAGAGAAATATTCCAGGAGGCCTGAGGTCCTGTCATGAGAGATATGCCTTGGTTTTCTTCCCTGAGCCTAGGAATGCAATCTCCCTGTTCTCCCAGATCATTATCCCAACATCTGTCCTGATTTTGTGCAAACAGTTATGCAAATTTTTCACACCAGTTGAAGGCAAATACCCCAGCTGCTTTCTAGAAGGAAAACTGCAATATTCAGCCTTCAATCATCAAATACTCATGTTGTTCATGGTTACAAGGATTTTAGACCCTGAAATTAGAATGTAGGAGGGAATCTACAGACCCTTGAATGAAAATGAATCTTTGGTGATACAAAGAGACATTGGCTATTCATGACATCTAGGAGTGACAAGGCCCAATCTTGTTTCTAGAAACATAACAAAAGGTAATGGACTGCTCAGCTAAAACAGGATAACATCAAAGACATAGAGAATGAGGCTAGGTTCTTTGAAACCTGGGTAGTATCTTTAATGAAAAGTAGACAGAAACGCCACTGGCCTTGAGCAGGCATAGAATCTCATAGGACATGGTTGGGGAAAGAAACTTGTAAGGAACACAATAGCTGGCAAGACAAATCTTATTCAGATTAAGGGGCCTGACAGACACCTGTTGGGCACGTGCTGCATAGGTTGGTGTGAATTTGTCAATGTCGTGACAGTGGGCACAGGGTGACACAGGCATGGTCTGAAATGAGGAAGAGAGCAAAGCTCACTGACCCACCCCATGTCTGTGCTTCCAACTTGATTTTTGATGCTGATGCAAATCATCCTGTGTCTGTGAGTCATGCCCACACCAATGACACACCTCACTCCAGCCAGGGATGTGAGATGCAAGGATTACGGAGTCTACCTGGGACACCAGTTGGGGATTTATCATGTTCACAATGGAGTACTCACTGTCTACAAGAGCCAAGCTGACTTGCTTGTCTTCAAAACAGTACAAAGTGCTCCAGTAAGGGTGGTAGGAATGAGTCAGGTCAGGAAGGATGGAAGGAGTCAAGTAACATCCATCCAGTGACTCCTGGGGGACTTCACGCTTGTCCACTCTCAGTGGTCCTCTGCTGAGCCTGTAGGGTAGGAAGGACTAACAATTAATCCAAGGAGTTTCAGAGCCCTAGCTGGATTTCATGTGAGGCATGAGGGAGTGATCGCAGAAAACAAATGGGTCAACCCATTAAAGAGTTAAATATTCTCTTCCTCTTGGTGGGCACAGTGTGGTTGCCATGGGTAGGTTGCAATACAGAGAGAGGGAAAGAGAGAGATGAGAATGAGAAAAGCATCAGGTGCTCAGCAAAGTGGCCAGATGATGATTTTCTGAGGAAGGAGACTGAGTCTCTCTGTATGACTTACCGAATATCATGTCCCATAACAGTCATGACTTACTGAATATCATGTCCCATAACAGTGGCTTCATTCCTTTCTTTTAAATGATGTTAAATTTTATGTGTAGTGGCCAAGTAAACATAAGTTATGAGGCATAATCGTATCCTCAAAATCGCATGTCATCAAGTCCTCTTTCTCTCAATATCATGCACGGTATAACAAAAATTTTTTCTACCTAATTTCCTTGCCTTGAAATGCTCACCACTGTGCTAATGCAAAACAAGCAGAAAGCAGATATGGGTCTCAGGCTGGTTGACACCATAAGAAGAAGATACTCACTTTAAGGAAATCTGTGTGATTGATTAGTTGTTCACAAGGTGAAGTGGTTTTATGTACTGAACTTGCGAAGTTAATAAGAAATGGCAAACATTACAAGTTTCACAATGAAAATGTAAAACATGGTTAAAAAGGATCATTTCCGGTTGGCTGCAGAGATGAATTAGGTATATTCAGGACTTTCTGGTTTTCTGTGGAGATGAGTTTCACAGATACCAGCCCTGAATAGACAGCCCCTGATTTTTCTCAATTACCTGGGAGCAACTGTTTCTTGTCCTTTCACCTCTTCAAGATCATTTTGCTTTTCTGTAAATAAATTAAGAGAAGACCCGCCAGATGAACTTGATCACATTCATACATGCACAACCTTGTGTCCAAACCTACATAGGGGCATAAATATACTTGGTGTGATCACAGGCTATTGTGAGAGAAACTTCCCAGGAGGTCTCAGGGTGAGCCTTGTAAGAAGTCACTAGGTTTGCTTTTCTGAGTCATGGAGAAAATCTCCCTGATATGAAAGGTCATCATCACAGTCCCTTCTGTCTTGAGTCACAGCAAACTGTTAACCATAACCTGTTTACTAACAGATCCTGGGGATCTACTTTAATGCTTCCTGGCAGGTTACTGCAGTATTCAGCATGTTTCCTTCTGATAAGCTGTTGTCAGTGTTTTTGTAGAATTTACATTTAGAGGGACAGATTAAATCAAAAGAATCTCTAATGCTACATGGAAACATTGGCCTTTCATATGGCAGGGAGTTCCAGGGCCCAGCCTCCTTTCAGAGAAACATACAAAATTTAATAGTGGTGTTCATGTTCTGGTACTCAGAGACTTCTTAGCTAAGACAAGCCTACTAAAAGCGGAGGGAGTCCAGCCTGAGAGAAGTGAACGAGGGTAATGACAGCTCCAAGAATATAGATAAGGCTGCCAGTGGCCTTGGACAGGCAGAGAAACTCAGGTTGTTTGGGAGGGAAAATTAGATTTCATGTGAGATGACAGATTAAACCTAAATCAGGAGGACTGGTGGATATATCCTGCACCCATGCTACAGAGGTGGGTATGAATTTGTCAGGTCAACCTTGGGTACAGTGATTTGGCAATGGGGCAAAGATGAAAGACAATGTGTGGTTCTGGACTAGGATGGAGCAAAACTCTGACTTATAGGATGCCTTCCTTCAAACTCAATCCTAGAGCCTGGTTCTAACCAGTATATAAGCATAGAGTCTTCCTGAAGGTATGACATCTGTCATTATGGACAAATTGTGGGGTGCAAAGAATACGGAGCCTACCGAGGAAGCCAAGTGGGGTTTCATCCCACTTGGAATTGGAGTCATCCCTGGCAACATCCTGAGCAGAGCAAACTTTCTGTTCATCCAATGCCAAGAAAGAGACTTCAGGATGCAGGTAAGAGTTGGACTTCTCATGGTGTCTAGAATGAGACAAAACACATTTCTCTGGTAAGTCCCGCAGGACTCCCTTCTCTTCAGAATCCTGCAGCTTTCTGATGTGCCAGGTAGGATAGAATGACAGAAGATTAGACCAAGACAGATTCAACATCATAGTATCTCAGGTGATCTGATAGGACATAAAGGGAGTGGTCACAGAAAGCAAAGGGGGATCTCCTCCAAGAGAGAAAAATCTATCCTTCTAAATGTGGGGTGGAGTGTGACTGTCCTGGAGACACAGCAAACATGAGCAGCAGGTGCTCAGTGCACTTGCCACAAACGAGCGGCTGCAGGAAGACCCACAATCTCCCTGTAAACTAGCATCAAGCATCATGACTTGCAGCACTGAGAACTAACCCGGGACTTCACTTCCTTTACACAAATTGCGTTGACATTACATGCAGCATCCAAGTGAACACAGCTCTTGAGGCATTCCCAACACACAGATCCTGTGTTTTTAAGGTCCTCCCCCTTTTTTTTTCAATATTTTGACATAGTATGAAATTTTTATTTTTAATTTTCTCGACTGCATTCAAATACGTGCCAACATGCTGTGAGAAAACATACAGAAAGCATACACGCATCTCACCCTGGAGTAACCTCATGGGGGACCACAGGTGAGATCACGAAATCCCTGAGTTTGGTCAGTTCACCTGGTTCAACTGATTGTAGGTTCTTATGCTTGAGAGGGATTAAGAAATTGAAACCTATTCAAGTACCACAATAAAGAAGACAACATTGTTAAAGGGGTAATTTGCAGTTGGATGAATGGATGAGACAGTTCTGTTCATCACTTCCTATTTTCCCTTGATCCGTGGTGTCCAGATGTCACTATTGAACTAACAGCCCACAAATCCACAGTTACCTGGGGGGCACTGGTGGTTTCCCCTCCTCTTCCTCATGATCATTTTGATTTTCTGTAAACAAATTCAGAAGAGCAGGTCACAGTAAGGAAATCACACTTCCCACAAGAGCAAATAAGTGTCCAGTCATAGCACAAGAACATAAATATCCTCAATGTAAGAATGTGACATTTTGACAGGATCATTCTGACTTATTTTCAGAAGTAGATGTGCCTGCTTTCCAGACCCATAGGACAAAATCTCCCTCATCTGGTAGATCATAATCACCTGTCCTCTGACCTAAGTCTGTGCGAACAATTAAACAAAACTTTTTCCCCAAGATTTTCAGAAATTGCCCTAACCACTCTCCAGAAGTGTTGTTGCAATAGTGATTTATCTCATCATATATCATGGTCAATGAATGGTTAGAGAAATTTATATAGGACACTGAACTGATGGATAAATTCTAACAGTCCTTGCATAAAAAAGAGTCTGCGGTGCTACACAGAAACCTTGACCACTCATGGGGTGAAGAACTCAGGGCCCAGCCTTGTTTAGGGAAACTTATAAGCAAGATAAAGGTAGAAGTGTTTCTGTCCTGCTTTCAAGGTGACTGCTTAGCTGGGACAAGCTGACCTAAAGGAGACCAAGCCTGGGGCTGAGAACAGTGAATCCACAGAAACATCTCCAAATACATAGGCAAGACTGTCAGTGGCCTGTGACAGGCATAGAAACTCCATGGACATTGTTCAGGGACACACATCATTATTGCATGTGACAAGAGACATAGGAACCGAGCCAGGAGGCCTGACAGATACCTCCTGTACAAAGGTGGCTATGACTTTATCACACCTGCCTGTGGTCCAGTATGCTGATATTAGGGCCAGGAAGACAAAGTCCATGCCATGGGCCTAGGAGGAGAGGAATGTTCTCTGACCCTCAAATAACTGTGTTTAATATTCCATCATAGTTTCTCTCTTTCTTTCTTTTCTTTTCCTTCTCTCTCTCTTTCTTTCTCTTTCTTTCCTTCCTTTCTCTTTCTTTCTCTATCTTCTTTCTTTCTTTCTTTCCTCTGTCTCTCTCTCCTCTCTCTCTCTCTCTCTCTTTCTTTTTCTTTTTTTGAGACAGAGCCTCACTCTGTCACTCAGGCTGGAGTGCAATTATGGCTCACTGCAGCCTCTACTTCCTGGGCTCAGGTGATTCTCCCCCCTCTGCTGCCTGAGTAGTTGGGATGACAGGCACGCACCACCATGCCTGGCTAGTTTTTCATGTTTTTTGTAAAGATGGGTTTCATCACATTTCCCAAGCTGGTCTTGAACTCCTGAACTCAAGTGATTCACCCACCTGGGCCTCCCAAAGTGCTGGGATTATAGGTGTGAGCCACCGCACCCGGCTCCATTATAGTTTGTGATTCAAACCAATATGTATGTATATAGTCTGTCCTCAGAATTGATCTTCCTCAGCCTAGACAGAGCTAGGACGGACAAAGAATAGAGAGGCTACCTGGGAGAATGTTTAGATCTTCCTCCTCTTCATCATGAGAGTGTTCACTCTCTGCAACCAGAGCTGAGTCAACTTCATGTTCCTCAAATGTGATTTTGGTGCTCCTGTGAGGCTGGTTGGAGTTAGAAGGGTTGTGACTATTTGAACAAGTGACAGCACATTCCTCCAGTGAGTCCTGAGGGACTTCCTTTTCTTCAGTCTTCTGCACCTCCCTGATGAGCCCAATGGGATAGAGATGACAGAAGATTAATCCAAAAGGCATTGTACCCCAAGAAGTCCTAGCTGGTTTTGAAAGGAGGCTTAAGAGAGTGGTCCCAGAATGCAAAGGAGAGGTTCCTTTTAAGAGGGAACAGGCAATCCTTTTCTGTCTGCAACAAAGTGTGGCTGCCATAGGAACCAGAGCGGAAGACAGCAGCTAGTGATCATTGCACTAGGCAGATAGGAGCTGAGGAGGACGGAGACTCAGCTGTCTCTGTATGGTACAGTCTTGACAGCACACACAGAGAACCGAAACAGCTGCCACATGGTGTGTCTAAGCTGGGTTGTAGTTAACATACTGTGGCCATGGCTATACAGGAGTTTGAGCCATTGTAGACTTCACAGATGGTGTGCCTTCTAGAATTTTTTTAAATTTTAATATTGTGACATGAAATGTAAATTTTTTTGTCTAGGTACTATACTTTGTGTTCAACTTTGCTAGGTGCTTCCTGTTTCCTCTGCTTGTTGCCTCTCTGCTATTTATCTTTCCTAAAAAGAACCTAAAGACAACAGTGTAGAAAGCAGCTTTACATCTCATCCTGGCTTTCACTACAGGGGAGAACAGGTCTCCTCTGTGTGTGTAGGAAGTCCCTAGGGATGGCGAGTTCATCTAGGGTCATGCTTACAGGCACCATGAAGACGATGGACAAGCATGTTAACAGGGCTATTTCCTTGTTGGGTGAGCACATGAAATCAGTGCCCTCTGCAGCTTTCTTTATCCTGCATCTGGAATCTGTGACTACCTTCACCTCTCTTTTATTCTTTCTGAGACCTTTTTCATATTTTACCATCCATTACCTGCTCCTGATTATTCAGTGTTACCTAGGGGCAGGTGATTCCTGTACTTTCTCAACCTCTTCATCTTTGTCGTCTTCATCTTCGTCTTCATCTTCATCATTTTCTGCAAATACAGATGTGTCCATTGAAATATTTCCCACTTCACCCACTGCAAGCAGAGTGAGCCCTATGTGCACAGAGACATAAACATCTATATGTATAAGTCCACACTGTACTGAAAGCTCTCATGTTTTATCTCTAAAAAAATGCCCTGGCATGTTTTCCTGATCCATGAGGCAATGCGTTTCTGATCTGGAGGGTCACCATCAAGATGTGGCCAAATATTGAAAAGACCTTTTCCTCTTCATATCACTGGAGGCTTGTCCAGCCTGTCTCTGAACTCCAGCAGCTGTCTCCCCAATCCTGCTACAGATCTGATTCCCAGGCACAGGCTTTGTATACTGTCACTGCTTGCATTTAGAACCTATATCTTTCTCTTAGAACAGGACAAACAACCTTGTCCCACAGTATTCCATACATTAGGGACTTCATGGGCCCTCCAAGTGGCTTCCATTGTGTTAACCAGGGACAATCTCTCCATGGGGACTGCTCCAGTCTAAACCACTTCCTACCACCAAATGCTACCACATCCAGTGCCTTCTCCAACACCACAGAGCAAGGGGCTTTATCTCATTGTGAAATATAGTCATAAGTGTTCCCACATTTGAATGTGAGGGACAATTTGTTTGCCTTTACAGATTTAGAGCCAGAAACCTAGGAAGGATAAATTAATCAGTTGCCCACAGTTGCTAAAGACATTGCTGAAGATAGAGCCTGGGAACCTTCATTGTTAGTCCAGGGCTCTTTTCACTCTAACAAGCTGCCTCCTGTCACAGCCTCCTTCCTGTCCTTTAAAACTGGACGGATGCTGCCTCTTGCTCCAAAGACCACATTCTGTCGAGAAAGGAGGATACATTTGCCATTCTGTAACCTACCCCCTATGGGTTTCCCATCTCTGTTCCTACCCAAGAAATTCTGGTCATGTCATGGCCACAAATGTTTACTGGAAAGAAACACTACCCATAAAATTGTCATTGTGGAGGTGTGGAGGTCCGGGGACTTTCATAAGCCTGGAGCTGTGTGTCATCAGGGCCCGTGGCCACCTTACCTGGGCTCAGCTTGTGAACAAGGTGCTCTGCCAGCCTGTGCCCCTCAGCCAGCTGCTCTCAGAGGTCCTGACCCTGGGACTTGTCAGGGTCATCAGGAGAGAGGAGGGTTTTGAGATGCTTGTTCAGCCAGCGGGAGGCATCTCTCCCTTCCCGTAACTTCTCCCGTAACTGGGTCAGCTCTTTTGCCTGAGAGTGAACCAGGGCTTTATATTGCCTAAGGTGAGATATTAGAGAACATTTAATAATGGAAAGGGATGAGTGATCAGTTCTAATACTGCAACAGAGGTTTCTGTGAGAATGTCCTCAAGGAGACCTTCAAGCAGAAGGTCAGAACATGTTTTGGGAAATGCCTGTGGCCAAGAGAAAAATATATTAATAAAAAATATATATTACTAAATTTTATACATATATGTGTGTGTGTATATGTATATGTGTGTGTTACACACACACACACATATATTTTAAAGGCTCCCTCTATATAAGAAAGTGCTCCTGTAAGATCTTCAATGATGTTCCATTCATCCTTTTTTCTGCAAACAAAGCTGGTGTCTTCCTAGATCGTTTCCAAAAGGATGTCCTTCACTTTGGCCATGGACATTTCTATATGGAAATTCACACAGCGCATCTTGTCGTGACTAGAACTAAAGCCATGCACAGAAATGTGATCAGGTGTAAATAGGGTGGATTGGAAAGATGTAGGAAGAAAAAAATGACAGGGTCAAGAAGGCAAAACTGATTGAACGAATGACATGCCACAGGCAGTCAGGAGGTGATTCTAAGTAAGAGTGAATGGGGTGGTGATCACACACCATTTTGAGTGTGCTAAATGCTGCTGGGTGGTTCACTTTCTTTTAATTAACTTTGGTTATGCAAATTTCACCTCAACAATTACTTGTTTTAAAAAGAGAAAACAAGGTTCATGAAACAACTGCCACCCATAACTTACTAAGATGAGTGTTCTGTTTTATAAATATTTGTGTGACATGTGCCTGCCATGTAAATGTCTGCCCTTGTCCTGGCCCAGCTCAGCTCTTAGTTCTCGCAGCTGAGTTGCTGCACTTCAGAGATTCCCACCCCTGCCCATCTGCCTGCCCCCAACAGGGCCCACTCACCTGAGCTCCTCAGCTTGCCTGAGCTTCTCTGCCAGCTTCTCCATGAACTGCAGTTCATCCCTCAGCACAGAGTCTATGATGTCTTTGTACTCTTCACACTCTGAGAAAAGACAGACACGCCTGCCTCAGTGGAAGGCTGGATATGCTGCTGGGGTCACTACCTATAGGGCAGGTGGCAGCATCTATCCCAAGGATGAAAGCAGCCCCAGTACCAGGCTCCAGGCAGGCATTTCCACATCTTTATTTATCAACCTCTCAACTTTCTGGCATCTGATACTCCCCAACTTAGAGATGGGGAGAAAGAAACTCAAGGGCACATCAAGTAACTTGACAAGATGATTCACCTGGAACAAGGCAGAGTCATAATTTACAGCCCCTGAGGTCTGATTCTGAATCCTGGGCCACTTTCCCAAACCTTGCAGCCTCTCCTGTAAAACACTGCCCTGGGGCATGAAGTAATGATATCCTGTACAGTTGGAAAGACCCTTAGCACTATGGGACTCATGGTTTCCCTGGTACTGGATATTTCAATCACAATCATGTCAAATATGTAAAAAATCATATCTGAATATAATTGCATAAAATATGAGGCATAAAACCCAGAGGCTATAATAGAACTATGCCCAAATACTAATAAACTTTGAATTAAGTTAGAAACAGTAGAATGAAGAACTAATAGATAGTGTTTTCTCTGTGCCAAGAACTGTTCTAGGAGACCTAGAAGAAATAGATCATGTGAGTCATTGTAGCAATTTTCTGAGGTATGTATTGTTATTGTACCCAATGAACAGATGAGGAAACCTAGGCAAAGAGAAGATAGGCAACTTGGATGGAGCCCAGGAGACTGGCCCAGGGTCCCTGCTCTGCACACTACACTGCTACCTCCACAATGTCTCATGTGCCATCTTTCTTCCTCTTTAGGAATAAGAGCCTGTGCCCCAGGAAGCAGGACTTCCCTCTCACCGTGGTACTCCCTGCTCTTGATGCTGTCACTTATGGCTGCCACAATTACTATTAGGAGCAGTCTCCTCTTTAAACTCCTTAGAGCGGATGCTGTGTACTGTCATTATTTCCCCAGGCTGCCCAGAACAGAGCTCTGCCTATTGGGCCTAAAAGAAGCTTTAACTGAATGGAAGTTCATTAGTCCCAGACAGTTAGATGAACAGACTAGAGGTTATTTGTCTGCAGCATCTTACATGGTACAGAGAAGATTCTCATAAACATGATTTAGCCTCTTACTGAGGAAAACAGGTGGTTCCGTGCCTGTGTCAGCAGTCAATATGTTGGATTTTAAGTCTACTCTCACCTCACACCAGAATGCAAATGTGGAAAAGTTGCTAAATACTTTGTGCCTCTGTTTTCCATCCTTAACACAATGAAGTTAAAAACCCATTTCTATTTTCCTAGAAGTATGGGAAGGATGAAATTAATTTTGATGAAGAGATCATTCAGTTTCTCAGAGAGAAGACAGGTGATCATTCATCACGTTCCTGATGGTGAATCTATAGAACTTACTGTGTTTCTTCAGCTGGTTGGCCAGGGAGTAGGCAGTAGCTTGAGTCACAAGGAATTTCTCTTTGAGGTCTCGGAACTGCTGATTGCTCTCTGCCAGCTGGGAGCACAATTCCTGGTTGATTTCTAGGACGTTCATCTCTACCCTCTCGCTGGACAAAGGGTCGGCAGATACCACCATGCTGACGTTTGTGGCAGAAGAGGTAGAGCCAAGGACTGGGGAGAAGAAACCCAAACACATGATGGGTCAAAAACTAGTGAAATCAATTAGGTTTAATCAGGACTGAGAGATGACAACAACTGGAATTGTTAACTTACGGTTGAGAAAAAGTTGATGAACACGCCACAACACTTTAGAGTCCTTAACCGCAAAAACAGGGACCAGGATGCCTGAGCTCAGAGCTGAAGGCACTGCCTGTAGCTCCGACTCTGACAAGAGTGAGGGAGGTAGCAGCCAGCGTGCCAGGTAACGGTCTGCAGTTGCAATAACAGAATTAGAAGGTGGAGGTGTCATGGAATCTTAGGAGCCCTGCATTCCAATTGCCCAGGCTGTGCTGAAACACTAGGC
Organism: Pongo pygmaeus; assembly: GCF_028885625.2. Lineage (NCBI taxonomy): Eukaryota > Metazoa > Chordata > Mammalia > Primates > Hominidae > Pongo > Pongo pygmaeus. Next base: position 121,431,963 of record NC_072373.2, on the reverse strand, counting down.
CCCCTGGTCTCACCTGAGGGTCACTGATGGGGACCATTTCTTCAGCAGTCACTCTCAGTATTTGTGCACCCTTGTGACAATGCCACAGGCCCACCTCTTTCCCAATACGTCTAAGCATATTCCTCATTGTTCATCTCCTGTGTGTATAAAATCATCAAGGTAGGGATAGTTTCCCAAAAGGTTATATTTTCTTAGTGGTAGTCACGAAGTCACTTCACCTTCTCTAAGTTAAATCAGATCTTAAGGCTTTTCCACAAGCGAAAGATATCAAACTTTTAGACTGCCATGATATCCTCTGGGTCTTCTGCATTTTTTTCTGTAGCTACTGACAAGTGAATGAATAATTCATTTTTAAAAATATTTTCTCTCCTGGCTCAGTATTCCTCTTGCTGCATCCCATTGTTATGTTGTTTTCTTTTCTCTTACTGGGGCAGCATCTTGGCTTTTCGTTACACTTAAGACCAGTTTCACATCCCTACATCCATAGCTCTTCCTCTGTGTGTAGGTTGATTTGTTTTTTTAATGTCACTGAACACTCGTTTCATACTTGTCACTTACGAATGTCATTCTGGTCCCACAAGAGCTCTTTTCAAGGTATCAAGTGATCAGAATCATTTGTATATATCCCCTGAAAACATGTGTGGTCATGTATCTTGGGAAGTCTTGTAAACCTGATGGTATTTTGTTGTTTTTAGTTTTCCCACATATTGAAAAGAACAGGGCATTGAATGCTTCTCAGGGAATATTGTTGGAGATATATATATATATTGAGTTGCTCTAACACTGTTGATGTGTAGTTGCATTCCCCTAACAGAGCCTGGCAAGATCAAGCTCATGGTCGGGGTGGTTGGTGATCCTCAGTGTTCCTGTGTGGCAGAAGGTGAGTTTGAGATGAGAGGGATGAGTAGGGGAGTGTGCTCCCCCAAACCACCTCCTCACTTTCTCAGCTTCCATCTTCAACTAGGTTTTGTGAGGCTAGGACTTGGGAGATTGTCCTGTAGCCCAGGTCTCCTAAGTGTGGCTGCTGGACTTGCCTGAGTTGAGGGTGTGATGAGTGTGACCATGGACCCCCCAGCATTCATGTGGAAGTGAAGGAAGACGACTGGATCAATCCCAGTGGAAAGCGCGCCTCTCAGCAGCCTGCACCATCCTCCACCTACACTGTGTAATGACAGTGCTTTGAGATGTAGCAAGGGCTGTAAATTTATCTATTCTCTGGTGTCTCAGAGACCTGACATTCTGTGTCAGAATGAGAATCTGTCTAGTTTCTTCATTTTAAAAATGATGAAACTGCAGGTTCACAAAGTTACATGGCTTACTTGAGGTCACACAGGGATGTGTTTTGAGCCCTGCCAATAAAAGGAATCACAATAATTATTCAGTAATTATTTATAGAATCCATGTAATTCAGTAAATAGTCACATAATTCTTTATTGACCAGTTCGTACTAGGCATTTTGTTCAAAACTGTACACATACTTGGATATCATATTTTCATCATAATCCTTAAGGCAATATTATTATCCATAAGAAACAGGTAAGAAACCTGAAGAAGAGGGATAGCAAATCATGTATTTGGCCATATTTATATTTTTTGGTTTCTGTGATGCTGGAAGAATGACCAGAATGAGTCATGGGAAGAGCATTCATTCCTGTGTCATTTTCCAGGACAGAGGTGTGCCCTCCTTCAGCATTGGGACCAAAATTCAGAAGTGTCTGCAACCTTGCTTTAACAGTGTGGGAAATAACCTCTATTACCTGGACTTTCACTGGAACTTTGGAATATACAAGAGAAACATGAGACTTGGGTCTTCCCTTGGCTGTTTTAATTCACTCTTCTATTGAGTACCAATGATTCTCATTAAGACTTTTGCCTTTTTATAACCACAATATATATTTTATGGAGAAGTTTTTACTCTTAGCTCTATTTAGAATGAATAAATCTAAGCTCTGGTTTAGGTTTCATGCCCTGGACTTAATATTTTTTCTGATTTCTGTTTTGAGATTAAATTCTCATGTAAGTAGAAAAATGCTTCTTATTATTTATAAGAGCAAATTAGTTATTGGTTTGAATTTCTGAAGTCGAAGCACAAACTTTTGTTTTCAACCTTTTTCTGTCCCCATCAGCGCCACTCATTGTCTCTCAGTATGACCTGGCCGTGCTCCTGCACTTACCCTCGCCTTGCTGAACCATTTCCATGCACTGTCCAATTCCTTCAGTGATTCAGGCTTTTCCCAAAGCTCCTTGAAATGGGTCCAGGTCTCAGGGTGTCAGATACCTTCCAGACACAAAAGCAACCCATAGCATAGACAGCGCAGCTGGGTTCCAACCTCCCTAAAGTTGGCAGGGATGTCTCAGGGCAGGAAGGAAGGCTTTCCCTTTTTAGCGGGTCTTTTCTTCATGTCTCAGTGCCTCTGATCTAGTGAACACAACTGTCCTGAATGTGAAAGAACTTGCTAAATTTCTGGTTTATTTTTAGGTGGCTAGAACAGATTTATAAGACTTCCTTACTTACCCACGTCTGCTGAAGTTTGAATTCGTAGTAGTAGGATTTTGTTTTTTTCCTTGTAAGGTGAGCAGCTTGCAGAAGGCTGTACAAAAAGATGTAAACTTAATTTCTACTCAAAGCAAGCTTGAATTTGAAACTAGGGCTTCCACTGTTCCAAAGTTGGACTGTCACTGCCTCGGGCATGTGTCCCGAAGGGCTCGTGTCTCTGCCGTACTCAGGATCAAGTTAAGATGGAGCTCAGCAAGCCAGCTCTCCTTCACTTCTAGGTTCCCCCAAGAGTTTTCTCTGCTTTAGAGACTGCATTGAATATATTCTTGTTCTGCCTTTGTGTTTGGGCTTTGGAATGATGTGATGCAGCTCAGTGGTTCCCACCCCCAAGTTGATCAGAATAAGAAACACCTGGAAGGTCAGTGCAAATACAAGTTCAGTGTCCTCCTTGTAGGGATTCTGATTCAGCGCGCTCAGGTGGGTCCTGGAATGTTTGTTAACATGACTCAGATGTGCAGTCAGTTTGGGGACCCTCTGATACCATGGACCTGAAATTTTATGGGATGATTCTGTTTTGCTGATGAAGAAACCAAGGCACAGACAGTCTGTAACTCGCCCAAGTTCCCTTTGCTGTAAGTACTGGAGCCAGATCTCAGGTAGAGTCCCCCTCCCACAAGCCCCATTCCAAGTTTTCCAATTCAGTTGTGTGGTTCTTTCCAAGTAGGTGTTTCTCTCCCCTGTACCTCATTTCTGCCCCCAGTCTCAAAAAAAGTTTTTGAATTTAATTTGTTTCATCTAATAAATTTCCTCTTGACATGCTGTCAGCAACCTATTCTGGCCACTTACTATGTGGCATGCCTCTTTTTGAGACAGGGTCTCATTCTGTTACTCAGGCTGAAGTGCAGCGGTGATTACTGCTCACTGCTACCTGAAACTCCTGGGCTCAAGCGATCCTCCTGTCCGAACTTCAGAAGTAGCTGGAACTCTATGCACACATCACCATCTTGGCTAAGTTTTTAAATTTTTTTTTAACTTTTTTTTATTATTATTATACTTTAAGTTTTAGGGTACATGTGCACAATGTGCAGATTAGTTACATATGTATACATGTCCCATGCTGCTGTGCTGCACCCATTAACTCGTCATTTAGCATTAGGTATATCTCCTAATGCTATCCCTCCCCCCTCCCCCCACCCCACAACAGTCCCCAGAGTGTGATGTTCCCCTTCCTGTGTCCATGTGTTCTCATTGTTCAATTCCCATCTATGAGTGAGAACATGCGATGTTTGGTTGTTTGTCCTTGCGATAGTTTCCTGAGAATGATGATTTCCAATTTCATCCATGTTCCTACAAAGGACATGAACTCATCCTTTTTTATGGCTGCATAGTATTCCATGGTGTATATGTGCCACATTTTCTTAATCCAGTCTATCATTGTTGGACATTTGGGTTGGTTCCAAGTCTTTGCTATTGTGAATAGTGCCACAATAAACATATGTGTGCATGTGTCTTTATAGCAGCATGATTTATAGTCCTTTGGGTATATACCCAGTAATGGAATGGCTGGGTCAAATGGTATTTCTAGTTCTACATCCCTGAGGAATCACCACACTGACTTCCACAATGGTTGAACTAGTTTACCATCCCACCAACAGTGTAAAAGTGTTCCTATTTCTCCACATCCTCTCCAGCACCTGTTGTTTCCTGACTTTTTAATGATTGCCATTCTAACTGCTGTGAGATGGTATCTCATTGTGGTTTTGATTTGCATTTCTCTGATGTCCAGTGATGATGAGCATTTTTTCATGTGTCTTTTGATGGCATAAATGTCTTCTTTTGAGAAGTGTCTGTTCATATCCTTCGCCCACTTGTTGATGGGGTTGTTTGTTTTTTCCTTGTAAATTTGTTTGAGTTCATTGTAGATTCCGGATATTAGCCCTTTGTCAGATGAGTACGTTGCGAAAATTTTCTCCCATTTTGTAGGTTGCCTGTTCACTCTGATGGTAGTTTCTTTTGCTGTGCAGAAGCTCTTTAGTTTAATTAGATCCCATTTGTCAATTTTGGCTTTTGTTGCCATTGCTTTTGGTGTTTTAGACATGAAGTCCTTGCCCATGCCTATGTCCTGAATGGTAATTCCTAGGTTTTCTTCTAGGGTTTTTATGGTTTCAGGTCTAACGTTTAAGTCTTTAATCCATCTTGAATTAATTTTTGTATAAGGTGTAAGGAAGGGATCCAGTTTCAGCTTTCTACATATGGCTAGCCAGTTTTCCCAGCACCATTTATTAAATAGGGAATCGTTTCCCCATTGCTTGTTTTTCTCAGGTTTGTCAAAGATCAGATAGTTGTAGATCTGTGGCGTTATTTCTGAGGGCTCTGTTCTGTTCCATTGATCTATATCTCTGTTTTGCTACCAGTACCATGCTGTTTTGGTTACTGTAGCCTTGTAGTATAGTTTGAAGTCAGATAGCATGATGCCTCCAGCTTTGTTCTTTTGGCTTACGATTGACTTGGCGATGCGGGCTCTTTTTTGGTTCCATATGAACTTTAAAATAGTTTTTTCCAATTCTGTGAAGAAAGTCATTGGTAGCTTGATGGGGATGGCATTGAACCTATAAATTACCTTGGGCAGTATGGCCATTTTCACGATATTGATTCTTCCTACCCATGAGCATGGAATGTTCTTCCATTTGTTTGTATCCTCTTTTATTTCACTGAGCAGTGGTTTATAGTTCTCCTTGAAGACGTCCTTCACATCCCTTGTAAGTTGGATTCCTAAGTATTTTATTCTCTTTGAAGCAATTTTGAATGGGAGTTCACTCATGATTTGGCTCTCTGTTTGTCTGTTATTGGTGTATAAGAATGCTTGTGATTTTTGTACATTGATTTTGTATCCTGAGACTTTGCTGAAGTTGCTTATCAGCTTAAGGAGATTTTGGGCTGAGACAATGGGGTTTTCTAGATATACAATCATGTCATCTGCAAACAGGGACAATTTGACTTCCTCTTTTCCTAATTGAATACCCTTTATTTCCTTCTCCTGCCTAATTGCCCTGGCCAGAACTTCCAACACTAGGTTGAGTAGGAATGGTGAGAGAGGGCATCCCTGTCTTGTGCCAGTTTTCAAAGGGAATGCTTCCAGTTTTTGCCCATTCAGTATGATATTGGCTGTGGGTTTGTCATAGATAGCTCTTATTATTTTGAGATACGTCCCATCAATACCTAATTTATTGAGAGTTTTTAGCATGAAGGGTTGTTGAATTTTGTCAAAGGCCTTTTCTGTATCTATTGAGATAATCGTGTGGTTTTTGTCTTTGGTTCTGTTTATATGCTGGATTACATTTATTGATTTGCGTATATTGAACCAGCCTTGTATCCCAGGGATGAAGCCCACTTGATCATGGTGGATAAGCTTTTTGATGTGCTGCCGGATTCAGTTTGCCAGTATTTTATTGAGGATTTTTGCATCAATATTCATCAAGGATATTGGTCTAAAATTCTCTTTTTTGGTTGTGTCTCTGCCCGGCTTTGGTGAGGTCATGCTATGTTTCTCAGGCTGCTCTCAAACTTCTGGCCTCAAACCATCCTCCCACCTAGCCCTCCAAAATTGCTGGGATTACAGGAGTGAGCCACTGAACCTGGCCTTAAAAAGCCTTTTTTTTTCTTTCTTAATAAAAATACAGGACATGGAGGTGTGGAAAGATACCTCTCTTTATTACTGCTGTTATTATTACTTCTAAAGTATAATTCATATATCACAAAATTCACCATTTTTATGCATATCATTCAGCGTCTTTTACTATATTCCGAAGGTTTTGCAACCATCACCACTACCTAATTTCAGAATACTTTCACAATGCTGGAAAGCATACCTGTACTTACTGGCAGTCACTCTCCAATTACCCCGTTTTTGCAGTCCCTGACAAACACTAATCTACCTTCTGTATATATAGATATACTTGATCTGGGCATTTCCTGTATATGGAATAATGCAACATTGCCTTTTGCATCTGCATCTCTTACTTAGCACAATGTTCTCAGGGTTCATCCTTGTTGTAGCATGCATCAGTACTTCAATCCTTTTTGTGTCCAAATGATATTCCATTTTATAGTTAGACCACATTTTGTTTACCTGTTCATCAACTGATGGTGGTTTGGGATATTTCCACTTTTTCACTATTATGAATAATGCTGCTATGAACATTTTTGTACACGTTTTTGAGTGAATATTTGATTTTAATTTTCTTGGTTATATACCTAGGAGTGCAATTGCTGCATCATATATGACTTTATGTTTAAGTTTTTGAGGAACTGACAGACTGTTTTCCAATCTCAGTGGCTACAGCATTTTACATTCCCACTAGTAATATATGAGAATTCCATTTTCTCTGTAACTTTCCAAACATATGTTGTGTTTTTTTTAAAGTCACCCTTGTGGGTCTGAAGTGGTATTTCATTTTAAGTTTACATTTTCCTAATGAGGAAAAACATTGAACCTCTCTGTATGTGCTTGTTGGCCATTTGTATGTATCCTTTACAGAAATGTCTATTCAAACTTTTTTCCCATTTTTAAATTGTCTTTTTTTCTCACTTATATGAATTCTTTATATACTCTAGATACTAGAGCCTTGTTAGGTATATGATTTGCAAATAGTTCTCCCATTACATTATCTTTTCACTTCCTTGACAGAGTCCTTGGAAGCATGAAAGATTTTTTATTTTAATGAAGTCCGTTTATCTTTCTATTTTGGAGTTGCTTGTGCCTACTTAAGAAATGTCTAATCCAGAGTCACAAAGATTTGTACCTATGTTTTCTTCAAGACATCGCTTTTGGAATGAGAACTTTCCTGGCTTTTAGAGGAGGACAGACATTGTTTATTTATGCCTCTTGTCTATTACCAATATTTCCCCTGATTGGTGTTGATATGCCCACCACCCCCCCAGGGAGTATCCCGTGGCCTGGAACAGAGCTCTGGGGACTGGCATCCTTCCACTGACTTTGATGCTGATGAGAGCCCTGATCATGTGATTCAGCTGGCCTTAACCCGACCCACATGCACGTATTCCTCGGCGCATCTAGAGCTGAAATCGAGAGCCTCTGTGGGAACGCTTGGCAGCCCATGCTGTTCTAAGGCTGGAGCAGACTTTCTTAGTCTATTCCAGGTTGACAGGCCTGCAGGGGGTCCAACCCCTACAAGCCCCTCTGTCTGGAATAGACTGCTTTCATCTCTGATGTTAGAAAGCAGACCTGTTTCAGGGTTTGGGGAAGGTTGTTCGATATGAACTGGGTCCTCTCTAATTATTTTTACTGTATGTGTGACTTCTTCCTAGAAAGAATGGAAGAATGTTTACGTTAGAACATTTTATCTATTCTTTGTCAAATGTTGTTTGTCTGCGATTTTAAAGTAAATAAAGGATAGCTCAATGTAAATATATTCTTAATAATTAATTACGGTTGAAGTCCACTGCCGTGAGATCATATTTACTTCTATATAGGATCTATTACTTAGGAATTGTCCTGCTCCTGATGAGAAAACAGACTCAGAAAGATTACAAAATTTACCCTAGGCCACAAGTCTAGTGGGGAGAAGAATACGAATTAGAAACTAGTTTCTTTTGGCCTTCAAAGCTAACCTTATACCATTAGATTGAACTGAATGACAATACTTTTGCTAGAATAAGTCTCAGAGTTTGTGGTTCTGCATTGTGTTTCCAAGGAAACAGTATGTTGCTTTAATATTATTTCAAACTTTTAAATGTCAAACTCTTTTTTTTAAATAAAACTTTTTTGTGTTTGTTCTATTCCATTGTTTTTGTTTTTCTTTTTTTTCTCAAGGGATCCCTATTATTTATCTGCTGAATATCTGTTACCTATCTTCTGTCAATTTTTACTTTTTTGAGTGTTTGTCATCTGTCACTTTGTTTTATGCTACCAGCTATTCACTAAGATATAATTTGCATGGAGTAAACTACAAAAAAACCTAAGGGTACAGATTTATGACTTTTAATATAATTATACCTTATATAATAACACCCACATCAAGAGAGGGAACATTTTCCTCTATGCCAAAAAGTTCTGACATGCTCCTTGCCAGTCAATACTCATCCCCCAAATGAAGAATATATTCTAAATTTTGTCACTATCTTAGTCCTTTTGTCCCTTTGTGTTGCTATAAAGGAATACCAGAGGCTGGGTCATTTATAAAGAGAAGAGGTGTATTTCGCTCATAGTTCTGTAGGCTGCAGAAGAAGAATGGCACCAACAACTGCTCTTAATGAGGGCCTGAGGCTGCTTCCCCACCCTGCAGAAGATGAAAGGGAACCAGTGTGTGCAAAGATCATATGGTGAAAGAGGAAGCAAAAGAGAGAGGAAAAGCTCAAGACTCTTTTTAATAACCAGCTCTTGCAGGAACTAATAGAATGAGAATTCACTCACTACCTTCTCCTGAGGAGGTGATTAATCTATTCATGGGGGATCCACTCCCATAAGCCAAACACCTCCCATTAAGCCCCACCTCCAACACTGGGGATCAAATTTAAACATGAGATTGGGAGGGGACAAATATCTAAACTATAGCAGCCACAACAGATTAATTTTGCTTAGTTTTGTGCTTCATAACAATGAAATCATTCAGTATCTTCTCTTGTTTTGACTTCTCTTAATCAGTTGGATATATCAGTATGCTACCAATTTGTTTGTGTTTTTCTTTCATTTCATTTTGTTTTGGCCTAGTAATATCCTATTTATTGTATAATTATCACACAATTTGAAATCCATTTTTGTGATGGTAGACAGGTTTACTTGCTGGCTCTTATGCATAAGTAACTGAATATTCTTATACACTTCTTTCTGTGAATATACATACTCATTTCTCCTCGGTATCGATAGCTAGGGATGGAATTTCTTGGTGAAAGGCTGAAAATGGACACAGAGTTTTGCAAAATGGTTATATTATTTTACATTTCTATGAAAAATGTAGGCTATTTCCAGTTGTTCTACATTCCCACACACTTAAATTTTAGCCCAAAAAGACCCACAGTCTTTTAAATTTTAGCCATTCTACCAGGTATGTAGGGATACTTTGGTTTTCACATGCTTATTGGTCATTTGGATATCTTCTTATGTAAAGCACCTTTTCAGATTTTTCCACTCATTGATATACTGGGTTGTTTGTCATTTTCTTTGTGATCTATTGGAGTTATTTACATATTTTGAATGAGTCCATTGTTTCATATATGTACATGTGAAGCGTTGAAGTTGAGACCCTCTCTGAGAATGCCTGGCAGCCCATGCTGCCCAGAGTGGACTTCCTCAGCCCATGCCAGACAGAGGGGACCATAGGGGTCGGACCCAGTCAAGACTAATACATATATATATTTATATTAATATATATAAATATATTTATTTGAAACATGCCTATATGTTGCAAATAATTATTCTTGGTCTCCAGATAGGTTTTGCCTTGTTAAACACTAACCTATAATAAGCAGAAGCTTTTTAAAAATGAAGTACAATTTAATTGATTTCTTATTGTGGTCAGTGCTACAGTCTAAGAAATATTTTCTGGTCTAAGAAATATTCTCCTGTGTCAAACTATTCATGAGAATAGTTTGTATTTTTTCCTTTAGAAGGTTTCTAATTCTAACTTTCACATCTGAAGTTAATTTCAATGTATGGTAGAAAGTGGTTGTTACTATTAACTTTTTAAAACAACAAATATTATTTCATTCAGAAACTTTCTATTGAAAAGTCTCTCATTTCCCCAATGAAGGGCATTGGTGTCTTTGTTTCTAAAAAAATTTAAATAACTGTACATAGGGAGCGTATTTTTTGAATCTGTATTATTTTATTTTATTTATGTATACTTACACCTGTACCATAGCTTTTAAATTATTGCTCTAAAATGAGTTTTGAAATCTAGCAGAGTAAATCTTCCAACTTTTTCAAGACCAACTTGCCTATTCTAGATTATTTGATTTTCAAATACATTTTTAAATTAGCATTTACATTTCTCTAAAACTCCTACTAGAATTATTAATCAGAATTATGTTGATGTGATATCCTCACAAAATTGAGTCTTCCAATCCATGAACATGATATACATTTCTCTATTTACTCTTCTTTAATTTCTCTCACCAATAGCTTTCAGGAGCTTTGTATCTGCTTCATTATACGTATTCTTAGGCATGCAATGATTTTCGATATTAATCTCTATTATGTTTTATTGAATTTCATTTTCTATCTGGTAATTGCTAGTATGGAGATATTAAGATTATTAAATCAATGTTATAAAGGTATAAATTAAGTACAATAGACTGCAGCACTTTAAAATGTATAATTAAGTGCATGTTTACAAATGTATACACAAATGGAACAACTGCTATAATCAAGACGTGGGAATTTCCATAAGCCCAAAGTTTCTTGTAAGGCTTTGCAGTTCATCACTCTTTAAACCCTCAGCCCCAGGGAGCCAGTGTCACTTTAGGTCACTTTGCGTTTGTAACCATTTTCTGTAAATGAAATTAGACCTGTGTTCTTTTGTGTCTGCCTTCTTTCATGCATCATATTAATCCATCCGTATGAGCATTTTCATCAACAGTTAATACGCTGTAATTGCTGAGTAGTATTCCTTTGTGTGGCTACACCATGTTTGTTTCCTAGGCTGACTAAGAATCCCTAAGCCTAGTTGTGACGGTGACCGCATCTACCTTTAAACAAGGGGCTTGCAACTTAGCTCACACCTGGCCAATCAGGTAGTAAAGAGAGCTCACTAAAATACTAATTAGGCAAAAACAGGAGGTAAAGAAATAAGCAATCATCTATTGTCTGAGAGCACAGTGGGAGGGACAATGATCGGGATATAAACCCAGGCATTCGAGCCAGCAACAGCTACCCTCTTTGGATCCCCTCCCTTTGTAAGGAGCTCTGTTTTCACTCTATTAAATCTTGCAACTGCATACTCTTCTAGTCTGTGTTTGTTACAGCTCAAGCTGAGCTTTCACTCACTGTCCACCACTGATGTTTGCCACCGTCGCAGACCCACCGCTGACTTCCATCCCCCCAGATCCGGCAGGGAGTCTGCTTTGCTCCTGATCCAGTGAGGTGCCCATTGCCGCTCCCTAACGGGCTGAAGGCTTGCCATTGTTCCTGCATGGCTAAGCACCTGGGTTCATCCTAATTGAGCTGAACACTAGTCACTGGGTTCCACGGTTCTCTTCCATGACCCACAGCTTCTAATAGAGCTATAACACTGCATGGCCCAAGATTCCATTCCTTGGAATCCATGAGGCCAAGAACCCCAGGTCAGAGAACACAAGGCTTGCCACCGTCTTGGAAGCGGCCTGCCACCATCTTGGGAGCTCTGGGAGCAAGGATCCCCCCCACTCCCTGCCCCCTCCCCGCTCCCCGTAACAGAAAGACTGCCCATCTGATTTGTATGTGTTTAAACTTAGAAGAAACTGTTATCCAGATTTTCAAAGAAGTCGGACCATTTTTCATTCCCACAAGTATAAGACTTCCAAGTGCTTTATATCCTCACCAACGTGGTATTTTCAGCCTTTTTAACTTTATCGTTCTCCTGAATATGTAACAGTATCTCATCATTGTATTGATTGATCTCCCAGATGACTAAAGAGTTGAGCATCTTTTCATGTGCTAATTGACCGTTCATGTATCTTCTTTTCTGAAGTATCTATTCAAGTCTTTTGCCAAATCATTTCATTGTGCTGTTTATATTATCAGACTGCATTATATACATACTATTAAAAAATCCTTTGTTGGATATAAATATAGTATCTCCTATATTGTGGCTTCTTTTTAAGTTCTCTTAATGTTCCCTATTTTGGAGGTAAAGATAGATAATCATCAAAAAGGTGATTATATATATACATATAACTATATTCATGTCTAAGAATCATTAGTTAAACATATATGTAAGGATCTATTTCTGAATTCTCTCTTCTCTTCCACTGATATATGTTCTATTTTTTTCAACAATACACGTGATCTTTATTTCCATAGCTGTATAGCTTCTCCTGCTGGTGTAAAACATTCCTTCAGCTTCTCAGACTGCAGCAACCCTTTCCAGTGTTGACCTGCATCCTGTGTGTGTGAAAGGAAAAGGAGGTGACAGGACATGGGGGAGCAGGAGCAGAAAGAGGAAGGAGGAGTGGTGACAAGAAGGCTGAAGGACAGAATGAGGAGGAAGGGAGGAGTGGGGAGGCAGGATGAGTAGGACCAGGAGAGGAAGAGGACCAGAGCCTGAATACCAAGGAATCCATATTCTCAGCCCCAGAAGGGCAACCCTATCTCTCTGGAACTCCACTAACCTCATCCTGGACACACACAGACACACACACAGACACACACACAAACACACACACACACACACACACAGAGTTCTCTGATCCTCCAGCCACCTTTCTTTCTCTAAGAAGAGCCTCTCACCCTTCCTCTCATTCCTCATCCTGGGGATCCTTTCCTTTTCCACTGGGTCTTCCAGGGCTGGTTCACATCCTTCACCTGCAGCCAAACCCTTGCCTTGTGGTTCTGGAGAGTCCAGAGCAGTGAAAGCTCTCGGGAAAAGGAAGTGCAGGGCATGTGAGGTCACAGGGTCACCCTGCAGAATCTGAGTGCAGTTGTCCAAGGTCAGATGTCAAATTTTTCCCAAAGAAAATCAAAGAAGATCCTTGATCCAGGTCATTCTTTCTTGTGGACAATTAAGCTATGAAACCATAAACTCATGACCAAGTTTCTTTCTAAAGACCAAGATCAGCCTTAACAAGGGTAGAGCAAGTGTGGATGCAGATTACAGAAACTGAGCACTGAGCAAAACTTGGGCAGCTCCCACAAAGGCCCATGTAGAAGCTGACTAGGACACTGTCTAAGAAACCTTCTGAGGCAGTTCCAAGATGGCCGAATAGGAACAGCTCCAGGCTACAGCTCCCAGTGTGAGCGATGCAGAAGATGGGTGATTTCTGCATTTCCAACTGAGGTACCGGGTTCATTTCACTGGGGCTTGTTGGACAGTTGGTGCAGGACAGTGGGTCCAGCCCACTGAGTGTGAGCTGAAGCAGAGCGAGACATGGCTTCACCTGGGAAGCCCAAGGGGTCAGGGAATTCCCTTTCATAGCCCAGCAAAGCTGTGACAGATGGCACCTGGAAAATCAGGTCACTCCCACCCTAATACTGCACTTTTCCAATGGTCTTAGCAAATGGCCCACCAGGAGATTATATCCCATGCCTGGCTCGGAGGGTCCCATGCCCATGGAGCCTCACTCATTGCTAGCACAGCAGTCTGAGATCAAACTGCAAGGTGGCAGCGAGGCTGGGGGAGGGGCGCCCGCCATTGCTGAGGCTTGAGTAGGTAAACAAAGGGGATGGGAAGCTCTAACTGGGTGGAGCCCACCGCAGCTCAAGAAGGCCTGCCTGCCTCTGTAGACTCCACCTCTGGGGGCAGGGCATAGCTGAACAAAAGGCAGCAGAAACCTCTGCAGACTTAAATGTCCCCGTCTGACAGTTTTGAAGAGAGTAGTGGTTCTCCCAGCACAGAGTTTGAGATCTGAGAACGGACAGACTACCTCCTCAAGTGGGTCCCTGACCCCCGAGTAGCCTAACTGGGAGGCACCCCCCAGTGGGGGCAGACTGACACCTCACACAGCCGGGTACCCCTCTGAGATGAAACTTCCAGAGGAACAATCAGACATCAACATTTGCTGTTCAGCAATATTTGTTGTTCTGCAGCCTCTGCTGCTGATACCCAGGCAAACAGGGTCTGGAGTGGACTTCCAGCCAACTCCAACAGACCTGCAGCTGAGGATCCTGACTGTTAGAAGGAAAACTAACAAACAGAAAGGACATCCACACCAAAACCCCATCTGTACGTCACCATCATCAAAGACCAAAGGTAGATAAAACCACCAAGATGGGGAAAAAACAGGACAGAAAAACTGAAAATTCTAAAAATCAGAATGCCTCTCCTCCTCCAAAGGAAAGCAGCTCCTTACCAGCAATGGAAGAAAGCTGGACAGAGAATGACTTTGACGAGTTGAGAGAAGAAAGCTTCAGATGATCAAACTTCTCTGAGCTAAAGGAGGAAGTTCGAACCCATCGCAAAGAAGTTAAAAACCTTGAAAAAAGATTAGACGAATGGCTAACTAGAATAACCAATGCAGAGAAGTCCTTAAAGGACCTGATGGAGCTGAAAACCATGGCACAAGAACTACATGACGAATGCACAAGCTTCAGTAGCCAATTTGATCAACTGGAAGAAAGGGTATCAGTGATTGAAGATCAAATGAATGAAATGAAGCAAGAAGAGAAGTTTAGAGAAAAAGAGAATAAAAAGAAACGAACAAAGCCTCCAAGAAATATGGGACTATGTGAAAAGACCAAACCTACATCTGATTGGTGTACCTGAAAGTGACGGGGAGAATGGAACCAAGTTGGAAAACACTCTGCAGGATATTATCCAGGAGAACTTCCCCAATCTAGCAAGGGAGGCCAACATTCAAATTCAGGAAATACAGAGAACGCCACAAAGATACTCCTCGAGAAGAGCAACTCCAAGACACATAATTGTCAGATTCACCAAAGTTGAAATGAAGGAAAAAATGTTAAGGGCAGCCAGAGAGAAAAGTCGGGTTACCCACAAAGGGAAGCCCATCAGACTAACAGCGGATCTCTCGGCAGAAACCCTACAAGCCAGAAGAGAGTGGGGGCCAATATTCAACATTCTTAAAGAATAGAATTTTCAACCCAGAATTTCATATCCAGCCAAACTAAGCTTCTTAATTGATGGAGAAATGAAATACTTTATAGACAAGTAAATGCTGAGAGATTTTGTCACCACCAGGCCTGCCCTATAAGAGCTCCTGAAGGAAGCACTAAACATGGAAAGGAACAACTGGTACCTGCCACTGCAAAAACACGCCAAATTGTAAAGACCATCGATGCTAGGAAGAAACTGCATCAACAAACGAGCAAAATAACCAGCTAACATCATAATGACAGGATCAAATTCACACATAACAATATTAACTGTAAATGTAAATGGACTAAATGCTCCAATTAAAAGACACAGACTGGCAAATTGGATAAAGAGTCAAGACCCATCAGTGTGCTGTATTCAGGAAACCCATCTCACGTGCAGAGACACACATAGGCTCAAAATTAAGGGATGGAGGAAGATCTACCAAGCAAATGGAAAATGAAAAAAGGCAGGGTTGCATTCCTAGTCTCTGATAAAACAGACTTTAAACCAACAAAGATCAAAAGAGACAAAGAAGGCCATTACATAATGGTAAAGGGATCGATTCAACAAGAAGAGCTAACTATCCTAAATATATATGCACCCAATACAGGAGCACCCAGATTCATAAAGCAAGTCCTTAGAGACCTACAAAGAGACTTAGACTCCCACACAATAATAATGGGAGACTTTAACACCCCATTGTCAACATTAGACAGATCAACGAGACAGAAAGTTAACAAGGATATCCAGGAATTGAATTCAGCTCTGCACCAAGCAGACCTAATAGACATCTACAGAACTCTCCACCACAAATCAACAGAATATACATTCTTCTCAGCACCACAACGCACCTATTCCAAAATTGACCACATAGTTGGAAGTAAAGCACTCCTCAGCAAATGTAAAAGAACAGAAATAATAACAAACTGTCTCTCAGACCACAGTGCAATCAAACTAGAACTCAGAATTAAGAAACTCACTCAAAACCAGTCAACTACATGGAAACCGAACAACCTGCTC
Source organism: Pongo pygmaeus (assembly GCF_028885625.2). Lineage (NCBI taxonomy): Eukaryota > Metazoa > Chordata > Mammalia > Primates > Hominidae > Pongo > Pongo pygmaeus. The sequence continues at coordinate 121,415,697 of NC_072373.2, read as the reverse complement.
CTGAATGACTACTGGGTACATAACGAAATGAAGGCAGAAATAAAGATGTTCTTTGAACCAATGAGAACAAAGACACAACATACCAGAATCTCTGGGACACATTTAAAGCAGTGTGTAGAGGGAAATTTATAACACTAAATGCCCACAAGAGAAAGCAGGAAAGACCTAAAATTGACACCCTAACATCACAATTAAAAGAACTACAGATACAAGAGCAAACACATTCAAAAGCTAGCAGAAGGCAAGAAATAACTAAGGTTAGAGCAGAACTGAAGGAGATAGACATGAAAAACCCTTCAAAAAAATCAATGAATCCAGGAGCTGGTTTTTTGAAAGGATCAACAAAATTGATAGACGGCTAGCAAGACTAATAAAGAGGAAAAGAGAGAAGAATCAAATAGACGCAATAAAAAATGATAAAGGGGATATCACCACCGATCCCACAGAAATACAAACTACCATCAGAGAATACTATAAACACCTATATGCAAATAAACTAGAAAATCTAGAAGAAATGGATAAATTCCTGAACACATATACCCTCCCAAGACTAAGCCAGGAAGAAGATGAATCTCTGAATAGACCAATAACAGGCTCTGAAATTGAGGCAATAATTAATAGCTTACCAACCAAAAAAAGTCCAGGACCAGATGGATTCACAGCTGATTCTAACAAAGGTACAAGGAGGAGCTGGTACCATTCCTTCTGAAACTATTCCAATCAATAGAAAAAGAGGGAATCCTCCCTAACTCATTTTATGAGGCCAGCATCATCCTGATACCAAAGACTGGCAGAGACACAACCAAAAAAGAGAATTTTAGACCAATATCCCTGATGAACACTGATGCAAAAATCCTCAATAAAATACTGGCAAACCGAATCCAGCAGCACATCAAAAAGCTGATAAGCCCACCATGATCAAGTGGGCTTCATCCCTGGGATCCGAGGCTGGTTCAACATATGCAAATCAATAAACATAATCCAGCATATAAACAGAACCAAAGGCAAAAACCACATGATTATCTCAATAGATGCAGAAAAGGCCTTCGACAAAATTCAACAACCTTCATGCTAAAAACTCTCAATAAATTAGGTATTGGTGGGACGTATCTCAAAATAATAAGAGCTATCTATGACAAACCCAAAGCCAATATCATACTGAATGGGCAAAAACTGGAAGCATTCCCTTTGAAAACTGGCACAAGACAGGGATGCCCTCTCTCACCACTCCTATTCCACATAGTGTTGAAAGTTCTGGCCAGGGCAATCAGGAAGGAGAAAGAAATAAAGGGTATTCAATTAAGAAAAGAGAAACAGTACTGGATTCTAAACGTTCAAGATCAAGATTGGATCCCAATAAGAGCTCTCTTCCCAGCTTGTAGATGCACACGGACTCTGTGTCCCCACATGGCCTTCTCACTGTGTGTGATTTGTGGGAGGAGGGGTGGTGTGAACAAGCTCCCTGAGTTTCCTCTTAGAAGGACACTAATCCTATCAGATCAGGGCCCCATGCTTATGACCTCACTAATCTTAATCACTTCCTTAAAGGCCTTGTCACTATGTAAGTCACCCTGAGGTTAGGGCTTCAACATGTACATTCTGGAAGGCTATAAACCTTCAGTTCTGGATCCTCCTCAGCCTGCTCCCCACATTTAGGTATCAGCAGCTCCCAGCTCTGTGGGAGCCTCACAGGCACTGGATCATCAGGTTCTTCTCCCTCAGAGTTTCTCCTCCTCTCTCTGTTTCAGATCCCTCTGCAGTGGCACTTGCATTGTATTTCTTTATATTTTCCCCCTTCCTTGCATTCTTTTCTTCTTTCTGTTTTCTTTCTATGTAATTCTATACATGTAACATTAAGGCATTTGTCAAATGAAGAGACCACCTCATAATTTCTGCATTAATAAACACAAGTCTGCATTTATTGCTTCTTAAAGGGAGGGAGCTATGCTGATCATTCAGTCTCTCTGAGACTGGACTTAGAATTTGTGGAAAGTGTGTGGTTCAGAGACTGGTTAAGGGAACAGACATCAGTGAGCTTGTGTTGATTGGTTGGCACTCGGAGCTGCTCATTGGACAGAGTTGCTCTCATCTGGCTTACTTTCAGAAGTGAGGGGCAAGCACTGACTGAGGGGCTTGCGGAAATATGTTCACCGAGGTGAGTGGCTGTGGTAGGCAGAGTAAACTCCCCTAAAGGGTTGCTGCAACCTCTATAAGTAAGAGGAATTGGATTTCACTCTCCTGCCTGGTAAAACAAAGAAAAAAATAAAACAGACAAAATACACGAAAAGAATATTTTCAAAATTATGGATATCAGGCGAAAAAGGACATCAGGCAAAAAAGTAATCCCTGAAGAAGGGCCCCATACAGGTGAGCCCTATAATTGCTCTAACTTACTGCCTTGAGAGGGTTTCCAATTTAGGCACAGGGAGGGGAAAGTGAAGAGGAGCTCAGTGAGCCTTTTGAGTTGAGGACACTGAGCTGAGAGTCCAGGGAAGCCAAGATAGCATAGAGTCCATAGAGAGAGTAGCAGGGTGGAGCAAGCTGTGGAAACTAAATCAGAAAGAACTGCAGAACATGACCCAGCATGCAGCACAGTGCTGATCCATATGAGGACGCCACTCAGGTTCAGAGGAAAAATCATTTGAAAAGATTAGAGAGAACAGTGCCTGGAACTCATACAGAGCTAGAATCATGCCTATTTCCCAAAGGATGACTGAAAAAAAAGGCCTCATAATTCACAAGGCATAGAGTAGCGAACTCAGGAAGGTTTTGTCTCAGTATAAGAACTAATTACCCCTAGGCTGAGCACTGCTGTGGACCTCTTGAAACAAATCGTAAAAGCAAGACCTGAAATGATCAAACTGTTTGACAGTAACTTGACTGCCTTCCTTAACAAAACTCAAAGTTATAGCGACACAAAAATATGCAGCAACCAACAAAGTAAAATTCACAGTGTCTAGTTTTCTATCAAACTTTTGAGCCACACTAAAACAGGGAAATGACCATAATGAAGGGACAAATCAATCATGTTAAACTGACTCAGAGCTGACACAGGTGTAAGAATTACCAGAAAAGAACATTAAATCAGTTTTTTTTTTTAATATAACACAAAAAAGTATGTATTTCACTCTATGTGTATATATTTACCATTTTAACCATTTGTAAGTGTACAATTCAATGGCATTAAATACATTGTTGTGCAACTAACATCACCATTCATCTCCAGGACCTTTTTGTCATCCCAAATGGAAACTCTGTAGCCATTAAACAACAATTTCTCATTTCCCCTTCCCTCCAGCCATGGGCAAACACCATGCTACTTTCTGACTCTATGAATTTGACTGTTCCGGCTACCTCATATAAGTGGAATTGTACTGTACTGGTCCTTTTATGTCTGACTTATTTCACTTAGCATAATGTTTTTTTTTTTTTAATTTCTGAAGTATCTATTGATCATTCTTGGGTGTTTCTCGGAGAGGGGGATATGGCAGGGTCATAGGACAATAGTGGAGAGAAGGTCAGGAGATAAACACATGAACAAAAGTCTCTGGTTTTCCTAGGCAGAGGTCCCTGCGGCCTTCTGCAGTGTTTGTGCCCCTGAGTACTTGAGATTAGGGAGTGGTGATGACTCTTAAAGAGCATGCTGCCTTCAAGCATCTGTTTAACAAAGCACATCTTGCACCGCCCTTAATCCATTTAACCCTGAGTTGACACAGCACATGTTTCAGAGAGCAGGGGGCTGGGGAAAGGCCATAGAGCAACAGCATCCCAAGGCAGAAGAATTTCTCCTAGTCAGAACAAAATGGAGTCTCCTATGCCCACCCCTTTCTACACAGACACAGCAACAATCTGATATCTCCTTCCTTTCCCCACACTTCCTCCCCTTCTCTTCAACAAAACCGCCATCGTCCTCATGGCCCGCTCCCGATGGTCGCTGTCTCTTCGGAGCTGTTGGGTACACCTCCCAGACAGGGCAGCCAGGCAGAGGCGCTCCTCACCTCCCAGACAGGGCGGCTGGGCAGAGGCGCCCCTCGCTTCCCAGACGGGGCCGCCCGGGCAGAGGCGCTCCTCTCCTCCCAGACGGGGCGGCCGGGCAGAGGCGCTCCTCACTTCCCCGATGGGGCCGCCCGGGCAGAGGCGCTCCTCACTTCCCAGACGGGGCCGCCCGGGCAGAGGCGCTCCTCACTTCCTCCCAGACCGGGTGGCAGCCGGGCAGAGGCGCTCCTCACCTCCCAGACGGGGCGGCCGGGCAGAGGCGCTCCTCACTTCCCCGACGGGGCCGCCCGGGCAGAGGTGCTCCTCGCTTCCCAGATGGGGCTGCCCAGGCAGAGGGGCTCCTCACTTCCTCCCAGACCGGGTGGCAGCCGGGCAGAGGCGCTCCTCACCTCCCAGACGGGACGGCCGGGCAGAGGCGCTCCTCACTTCCCCGACGGGGCGGCCGAGCAGAGGCGCTCCTCACTTCCCAGACTGGGCGGCCGGGCAGAGGCACTCCTCACCTCCTAGACGGGGCGGCCAGGCAGAGGCGCTCCTCACTTCCCAGACGGTGTGGCAGCCGGGCAGAGGTGCTCCTCCCTTCCCAGATGGGGCAGCCGGGCAGAGGCGCTCCTCACTTCCTCCCAGACGTGGTGGCGGCCAGGCAGAGGCGCTCCTCACTTCCCAGAGGGGGCGGCCGGGCAGAGGTGCTCCTCACTTCCTCCCAGACGGGGTGGCAGCCGGGCAGAGGCACTCCTCACCTCCCAGACGGGGCGGCCGGGCAGAGGTGCTCCTCATCTCCCAGACGGGGCAGCCGGGCAGAGGTGCTCCTCACTTCCTCCCAGACGGGGTGACGGCCGGGCAGAGGCACTCCTCACCTCCCAGATGGGGCGGCCGGGCAGAGGCGCTCCTCACCTCCCAGACGGAGTGGTCAGGCAGAGGTGCTCCTCACTTCCCATATGGGGTGGCCGCCGGGCAGAGGCGCTCCTCACCTCCCAGACGGGGCAGCCAGGCAGAGGTGCTCCTCACTTCCTCCCAGACGGGGTGGCGGCCGGGCAGAGGCGCTCCTCACCTCCCAGACGGGGCGGCCGGGCAGAGGCACTCTTCACCTCCCAGACGGGGCGGCTGGGCAGAGGCGCTCCTCACCTCGCAGAAGGGGCGGCTGGGCAGAGGCGCTCCTCACTTCCCATATGGGGTGGCAGCCGGGCAGAGGCGCTCCTCACTTCCCAGACGGGGTGGCGGCCAGGCAGAGGTGCTCCTCACTTCCCAGATGGGGCAACCGGGCAGAGGCGCTCCTCACTTCCTCCCAGACGGGGTGGCGGCCAGGCAGAGGCGCTCCTCACCTCCCTGACGGGGCGGCCGGGCAGAGGTGCTCCTCATCTCCCAGACGGGGCAGCCGGGCAGAGGCGCTCCTCACTTCCTCCCAGACGGGGTGGCAGCCGGGCAGAGGCGCTCCTCACATCCCAGATGATGGGCGGCCGGGCAGAAGCGCTCCTCACTTCCCAGATAGGGCGGCTGGGCAGAGGGGCTCCTCACATCCCAGACGATGGGCGGCCAGGCAGAGATGCTCCTCACTTCCTAGACGGGGTGGCGGCGGGGCAGAGGCTGTAATCTTAGCACTTTAAGAGGCCAAGGCAGAAGGCTGGTAGGTGGAGGTTGCAGCGAGCCGAGATCACACCACTGCACTCCAGCCTGAGCACCATTGAGCATTGAGTTAGCGAGACTCCATCTGCAATCCCAGCACCTCGGGTGGCCGAGGCAAGCAGATCACTCGAGGCCAGGAGCTGGAGACCAGCCTGGTCAACACGGCGAAACCCCGTCTCCACCAAAAATACAAAAACCATTCAGGCGTGGCGGCGCACGCCTGCAATCCCAGGCAGGAGAGTCACAGGAGCCCGAGGCAGGGAGGTTGCAGCGAGCCGAGATCCCGGCAGTACAGTCCAGCTTCGGCAACAGAGGGAGACCGAAAAAAGAAGGAGAGGGAGACCGAAAAAAGGGAGAGGGAGAGGGAGAGGGAGAGGGAGAGGGAGAGGGAGAGGGAGAGCTAAATCAGTTTTTATAACTGTGTACTGTACATCCCCCAAATTAAGTAGACAAAAAAAAAGATATAAAAAGATTCAAGCTAACATTAAGAAAGAAAAACTGGGGCTTGGTGCTGTGGCTCATGCCTGTAATTCCAGCATTTTGGGAGGCCTATGCAGGAGGATCACTTGAGCCCAGGAGTTCAAGACCAGCCTGGGAAACATAGTAAGACCCCATCTCTACAAAAACTAAAAAGAAATAAAGAAATAAAAACTGTGATATCTGAGAGAAAATGTCCTGCAAGGGATTAACAGAAAATTAGAAAATAAAGAAAAAAATATTGTAAATGTTAAGGCATAGCAAAGAAAAGTAGCCAAAAAGAAATACTGAGAAAAAAAAAATAAAGGGAAAAGCAACAATGAGCTGTGGAGCAATTCAGCTGACCTCATATATGGGTGATTAGAGTCCATCAAAGACAAACACAGTGATGACAGAAAAACTTTTGGAAGAAATAATAATCCAAAACTCACCAAGCGAGGTGTGGTGGTACGTGCCTGTGGTCCCAGCTATTCAAAAGGTTGAGGCAGGAGGATCAGTTAAGCCCAGGAGTTTGAGAACAGCCTGGGCAATGTAGCAAGATCCTGTCCCAAAGGGGAAAACAACCCCCCAAAAAACAAAAATGTAATCCTACCAAATGTAATAAGAACTATAAATCCACAGATCCAGAAAGCTCACTAGGGCTTTCAGGCACTAGAAATATGAAGAAATGACACCAAGGCATATCAAAAATTGCTCAATGATGATTTTAAAAATCTTAAAAGAAACCAGAGGAAAAACACGCCTTATCTACACTGGAACAAAGATATTTTAAGGATGACATCAGATCTGTCACCAGCAACAATGCACACAAGAATACAGAGGAGTCACATCTTTAAATACTCACAGACTAAAATTGTCCACATAGAATTCTATATGCTGCAAAATTAGCTTTCAAAAAACAAAGGTGAAATAAAGATACATTTAAAAATATAAAATGTGAAAGAATTCATCACCAGCAGAACTGTGCCCCAAAAATGTTAAAGGACATCCTTCCTACAGAAGGAAAAAGGTATGAGATGGAAATCTGGGTGTCCACAAAACAATGTCAAGCACTGGAAATGGTAACACGTGAACAAATGTACACATTTCATTTTCTTATTTGTTAAAACTCGTTAAAAGACAATTGAGGCCCTGAGCAGTGGCTCATGCTGATAATCCCAGCACTTTGGGAGGCTGGAGCAGGTGGCTTGCTTGAGGCCAGGAATTTGAGACCAGCCTGGGCAACATGGTGAAACCCTGTCTCTACTAAAAATACAAAAATTACACAGACATAGTGGTGTGCACCTGTAGTCCCAGATACTTGGATGAGGTACAAGAATAATTTGAACTCAGGAGCCAGAGGTTGCAGTGAGTTGAGATTGCACCACTGCACTCCATCCTAGGAAACAGCAAGACTCGTCAAAAAAAAAAAAGAAAGGAAAATAAAAAGAAAATCGATTGTATAAACAATAATAGCAATGGATTGTGGAATTTTTTAATTTTTAAAAAATTTTTATTTTTTATTTCAATAGGCTTTTTGGGGAACAGGTGGTGTTTTGTTAAATGGACAAGTTCTTTAATAATTACTTTCAAGCTTGTGGTGCATCCATAAACTGAGCAGTGTACACTGTACCCAATGTGCAATCTTTTATCCCTCACCACTTCTCATCCTTTTCTCCCAGTCCCCAAAGTCCATTATATCATTATTTTGCCTTTCTGTTCTCATAGCGTAGCTCCCACTTATAAGAGGGAACATACTATGTTTGGTTTTCCATTCCCGAGTTACTTCACTCAGAAAAAATGTCTCCAACCCCATCCAGGTTGCTGCAAATGCCTTTATTTCATTCCTTTCATGGCTGAGTAGTATTCCATGGTGTGTCTCTGTGTGTGTGTGTGTGTGTGTGTGTGTGTATCACATTTTCTTTATCCACTCATTGACTGATGGACATTTGGGCTGGTTCCATATCTTTGCAATAAGCAAATTATGCCGCTATAAACATGCATGTGCAAGTGTATTTTTTATATAATGACTTCTTTTCCTCTGGGCAGATACTCAGTAGTGGGATTCCTGGATCAAATGATAGATCTACTCTTAGTTCATTAAGGAATCTCCATACTGTTTTCCATACTGGTTGAACTAGTTTACATTCCCACTAACAGTGTAAAAGTGTTCCCTTTTCACCACATCCAGGCCAACATCCATTATTTTTTGACTTTTTAATTATGGCCATGCTTGCAGGAGTAAGGTGGTATTGCATTGTGGTTTTGATTTGCATTTCCCTGATATTTAGTGATGTTGAGCAATTTTCACATTTGTTAGCTATTTGTATACATATTTTGAGAATTGTCTATTCATGTCCTTAGCCCACTTTTTGATGGGATTTTTTTTCTTGCTGATTTGAGTTCCTTGTAGATTCCTAAAATTCATATGGAGCCATAAAGAGCCCACCTAGCCAAAGCAAGATGAAGCAAAACAAAAACAAATCAGGAGGCATCATATTATCTGACTTCAAACTACACTAAAAACTCTTAGTCACCAAAATAGCATGGTACTGGTATAAATATAGGCACATAGACCAATGAAACAGAATAGAGAAGCCAGAAATAAAGCCAAATACTTACAGCAACTTGACCTTTGACAAAACAAACAAAAACATAAAATGGGGGAAAAACACCGTATTCAACAAATGGTGCTGAGAAAATTGGCAAGCCATATGTAGAAGAATAAAACTGGATCCTCATCTCTCACCTTATACAAAAATAAGCTCAAGATGGTTAAAGGACTTAAATCTAAGACCTAAAACCATAAAAGTTCTAGAAGATAATATCAGAAAAACGCTTCTAGACAATGGCTTAGGCAAAGACTTCATGACTGAGTACCCAAAAGCAAATGCAACAAAACTAAAGATAAATAGATGGAATTTAATTAAACTAAAAACCTTCTGCACAGCAAAATAAATAAACAGCAGAGTAAACAGACAACTCACAAAGTGGGAGAAAATCTTCACAAACTGTGCATCTCACAAAGGACTAACAACCAGAATCTACAAGGAACTCAAACAAATCAGCAAGAAAAAACAAATAATTCCATCAAAAAGTGGGCTAAGCAACATTCAAATTCAGGAAATACAGATAACACCACTAAGATACTCCTCAAGAAGCGCAACCCCAAAACACATAATCATCAGATTCTCCAAGGTTGAAATGAAGGAAAAAATGTTAAGTGCAGCTGGAGAGAAAGGTCGGGTTACCCACAAAGGGAAGCCCACCAGACTAACAGTGGAGCCCTCTGCAGAAATCCTACAAGCCAGAAGAGAGTGAGGGCCAATATTCAACATTCTTAGAGAAAAGGATTTTCAACCCAGAATTTCATAGCCAGCCAAGCTAAGCTTCATAAGTGAAGGAGAAATAAAATCCTTTCCCAACAAGCAAATGCTGAGGGATTTTGTCACCATCAGGCCTGCCTTACAAGAGCTCCTGAAGGAAGCACTAAATATGGAAAGGAGAAACCATTACCAGCCACTTTGAAAACACACCAAAATATAAAGATCAATGACACTGTGAAGAAACTGCATCAACTAATGTGCAAAATAACCAGCTAGCATCATGATGACAGAATCAAATTCACACATAACAATATTAACCTTAAATGTAAATGGGCTAAACACCCCAATTAAAAGATGCAGATTGGCAAGTCAGATAGAGTCAAGACCCATTGGTGTGCTGTATTCAGGAGACCCATCTCATATGCAAAGACACCCATAGGCTCAAAAAAAAAAAAAAGGATGGAAGAATAGTTACGAAGCAAATGGAAAGCAAAAGAAAGCAGGGGTTGCAATTCTAGTCTCTGATAAAACAGACTTTAAACCAACAAAGATCAAAAAAGACAAAGAAGGGCATTACATAATGGTAAAGGGATCAATGGAACAAGAAGAGCTAACTATCCTAAATATATATGCATCCAATACAGGAGCACCCAGATTCATAAAACAAGTTCTTAGAGACCTACAAAGAGACTTAGACTCCCACACAATAATAGTGAGAGAATTTAACACCCCACTGTCAATATTAGACAGACCAACAAGACAGAAAATGAACAAGGATATTCAGGACTTGAACTCAGCTCTGGACTAAGTGGACCCAATAGACATCTACAGAACTCTCCACCCCAAATCAACAGAATATACATTCTTCTGAGCAGCACATAGCACTTATTCTAAAATTGACCACATAACTGGAAGTAAAACACTCCTCAGCAAATGTAAAAGAATGGTAATCATAACAAACAGTCTCTCAGACCACAGGGCAATCAAATTAGAACTCAAGATTAAGAAGGCCACTCAAAACAGCAAAATTCATAGAAACTGAACAAACTGCTCCTGTACGACTACTGGGTAAATAACAAAATTAAGGCAAAAATAATGTTCTTTGAAACCAATGAGAACAAAGAGACAATGTACCAGAATCTCTGAAACACAGCTAAAGCAGTGTTTAGAGGGAAATTTACAGCACTAAATGCCCACACAAGAAAGCAGAAAAGATCTAAAATCGACACCCTAACATCACAATTAAAAGAACTAGAGAAGCAAGAGCAAACAAATTCAAAAGCTAGCAGAAGACAAGAAATAATTAAGACCAGAGCAGAACTGAAGAAGATAGAGACACGAAAAACCCTTCAAAAATTCAGTGAATCCAGGAGCTGGTTTTTTGAGAAGATTAACAAAATAGACTGCTAGCCAGACTAATAAAGAAAAGAGAGAAGATTCAAATAGACACAACAAAAAATGATAAAGGGGATATCACCACTGATCCCACAGAAATACAAACTATCATCAGAGAATACTATAAACACCTCTATGCAAATAAACCAGAAAGTCTAGAAGACATGGATAAATTCCTGGACACATACATACACACGCCCCCTCAAGACTAAACCAGGAAGAAGTCAAATCCCTGAATAGACCAATAACGAGTTCTCAAATTGAGGCAGTATTAGCCTACCAACCAAAAAAAAGTCCAGGACCAGACAGACTCATGCCAAATACTACCAGAGGTACAAAGAGGAGCTGGTACTATTCCTTCTGAAACTATTCCATACAATAGAAAAAGAGGGACTCCTCCCTAACTCATTTTATGAGGCCAGCATCATCCTGATAGCAAAACCTGGCAGAGACACAACAAAAAAGAAAATTTCAGGCCAATATTCCTGATGAATATCCATGCAAAAATCTTCAATAAAATACTGGCAAACTGAATCCAGCAGCACATAAATAAGTTTATCTACCACTATCAAATTAGCTTCATCCTGGGATGCAAGGCTGGTTCAACATAGGCAAATCAATAAATGTAATCCTTCACATAAACAGAACCAATGACAAAAGCTACATTGCTACATTATTCTCTCAATAGATGCAGAAAAGGCCTTCAATAAAATTCAACACCCCTTCATGCTAAAAACTCTCAGTAAACTAGGTATTGATGGAACCTATCTCAAAATAATAAGAGCTATTTATGACAAACCCATAGCCAATATCATACTGAGTGGGCAAAAGCTGGAAGCATTCCATTTGAAAACCAGCACAAGACAAGGGTACCTTCTCTCACCACTCCTATTCAACATAGTACTGGAAGTTCTGGCCAGGGCAATCAGGCAAGAGAAAGAAATAAAGCGTATTCAAATAGGAAGACAGGAAGTCAAATTGTCTGTTTGCAGAAGACATGATTGTATATTTAGAAAACTGCATCGTCTCAGCCCCAAAACTCCTTAAGCTCATAAGCAACTTCAACAGAGTCTCAGGATAAAAAATCAATGTGCAAAAATCAAAAGCATTCTTGTACACCAATAATAGACAAGCAGAGAGCCAAATCATGCATGAACTCTCATTCACAATTGCTACAAAGAAAATAAAATATCTAGGAATACAACTTATAAGGGACGTGAAGGACCTCTTCAAGGAGAACTACAAACCACTGCTCAAGGAAATAAGAGAGGACACAAACAAATGGAAAAACATTCCATGCTCATGGATAGGAAGAATCAATGTTATGAAAATGGCCACACTGCCCAAAGTAAGTTATAGATTCAATTCTATTCCCATCAAGCTACCATTGACTTTCTTCACATAACTAGAAAAAATGACTTTAAATTTTATGTGGAACCAAAAAAAGAGCCCGTACAGCGAAGACAATCCTAAGCAAAAAGAACAAAGCTGGAGGCATCATGCTACGTGACTTCACACGAGGCTACAGTAAGCAAAACAGCATGGTACTAGTACCAAAACAGATATATAGACCACTGGAACAGAACAGAGGCCTCAGAAATAACACCACACATATACAACCATCTGATCTTCGACAACCCTGACAAAACAAGCAATGAGGAAAGGATTCCCTATTTAATAAATGGTGCTAGGAAAACTGGCTAGCCATATGCAGAAAACAGAAACTGGACCCTTTCCTTACATCTTATACAAAAATTAACTCAAGATTGATTAAATAGTTAAACCTGAAACCTAAAACCATAAAAACCCTAAAAGAAAACCTACACAATACCATTTAGGACACTGGCATGGGCAAAGACCTAACAACTAACACACCAAAAGCAATGGCAACAAAAGCCAAAATTGACCAATGGGATCTAATTAAACTAAAAAGCTTCTGTTCTGAAAAAAAAAAAAAAAAAAAGAACAAAAAAAACTATCATTAGAGTGAATAGGCAACCTACAGAATGTGAGAAAATTTTTGCAATCTATCCATCTGACAAAGGTCTAATATCCAGAATCTACAAGGAAGTTAAACATATTTACAAGAAAAAAAAAAACAACCTCATCAAAAAGTGGCTGAAGGATATGAACAGACACTTGTCAAAAGAAGACGTTTATATGGCCAACAAACATGAAAAAAAGCTCATCATCACTGGTCATTAAAGAAATGCAAATCAGGCTGGACAAGGTGGCTCACGCCTGTAATCCCAGCACTTTGGGAGGCTGAGGCGGGCGGATCACGAGGTCAGGAGATCGAGACCATGCTGGCTAACAAGGTGAAACCCCGTCTCTACTAAAAAGAATACAAAAAATTAGCTGGGCATGGTGGCGGGCACCTGTAGTCCCAGCTACTCAGGAGGCTGAGGCAGGAGAATCGCTTGAACCTGGGAGGCAGAGGTTGCAGTGAGCCGAGATGGTGCCACTGTGCTCCAGCCTGGCAACAGAGTGAGACTCTGTCTCAGAAAAAAAAAAAAAAAAAAGAAAGAAAAGAAAAGAAAAAGAAATGCAAATCAAAGCTACAATGAGATACAATCTCATGCCAGTTAGAATGGTGATTATTAAAAAGTCAGGAAACAACAGATGCTGGCAAGGATATGGAGAAATAGGAACGCTTTTACACTGTTGGTGGGAGTATAAATTAGGTCAACCATTGTGGAAGACAGTGTGGCGATTTCTCAAGGATCTGGAACCAGAAATACCATTTGACCCAGCAATCCCATTACTGGGTATATACCCAAAAGATTATAAATCATTCTACTATAAAGACACATCAGCACGTATGTTTATTGCAGCACTATTTACAATAGCAAAGACTTGGAACCCACCCAAATGTCCATCAATGATAGATTAGATAAAGAAAATGTGGCACATATTCACCATGGAATACTATGCAGCCATAAAAAAGAATGAGTGCATTTCCTTTGCAGAGACATGGATGAAGCTGGAAACCATCATTCTCAGCAAACTAATGCAGGAACAGGAAACCAAACACTGCATGTTCTCACTGATAAGTAGGAGTTGAACAATGAGAACACACGGACACAGGGAGTGGAACATCACACACCGGGGCCTGTCAGGGGATTGGGGGAAAGTGGAAGGAGAGCATTAGGACAAATACCTAATGCATGCAGGGCTTAAAATCTAGATTATGGGTTGATAAGTGCAGCAAACCACCTGGGCACATGTATACCCATGTAACAAACCTGCTCGTTCAGCACATGTATGCCAGAACTTAAAGTAAAATTTTAAAAAAGTGGGCCAAGGACATGAATAGGCAATTCTCAAAAGAAAATAAACAAATGACCAGGAAACATATGAAAAAATGCTCTCAACATCACTAATTATCAGGGAAATGCAAACCAAAACTATAATGTGATACAACCTTACTCCCGTAAGAATAGCCATAATTTAAAAAATCAAAAAATTATAGATGTTGGCTTGAATTTGGTGAAAAGTGAACACTTTTACACTGTTGGTGGGAATGTAAATGAGTACAACCACTGTGGAAAACAGTGTGGAGATTCCTTAAAGAACGAAAAGTAGATCTACCATTTGATCCAGCAACCCCCCTACTGGGTGTTTAGCCAGAGGAAAAGAAGTCATTATGTGAAAAAGACAGTTTCACACTCATGTTTATAGTAGCATAATTTTCAATGGCAAAAATAGGGAGCCAGCTCAAGTGCCCATTAATCAACAAGTGTATAAAGAAAATGTGGTTTATGTATACCATGGGATACTACTCAGCCATAAAAATGAACAAAATAATGGCATTCACAGCAACCTGGATGGAGTTGGAGACCATTATTCTAAGTGAAGTAACTCAGTAATGGAAAACCAAACACCGTTAAGTTCTCACTCATAAGTTGGAGCTAAGCTATGAGGATGCAAAGGCATGTGAATAATATAATGAACTTTGGGGACTCCAGGAAAAGGGAGAGGAAGGGGGAGGGATAAAAGACTACACATTGGGTACAATATACAATGTTTGGGCGATGGGTGCACCACAATCCTGGAAATCACCACTAAATAACTTCTCCCTGTAACCAAACACCTCCTGTTCTCCAAAAGTTATTGAAATAAAATAATTTTTAAAAGGGGAAATTAGAAATTGCTTTGAACTGAAGGAAGGTGAAAACATGAAAATGGAGAAGGGAGATTTATAGCATTAAAAGCCTATATTTATAAAGCCTATATTTATAAAAGCCCATAAAAATTTAAAAATGATTTCAAATCAGTGATTTCTGCTTCTACCACAAGAACCTGGAAGAATAAATTAATCTCAAAGTAAGAAGAAAGTAAATTACAAAGATAAAGATGGAAATCAATGAAATAGTGTTGTGGGTAGGGAGTATGTTCTCATTTTGTACTATTAGCATATAGCAAAAGTTCATAGCAGTTTTCCTCTCTGCTGCCTTCTGTTAACAAAAAGGTTGCTGGGTCAGACCACACAAGATACAAATCTCCTCAAATCCCACCAAAAATTTTTGAGCAGCTTCTGTTTCGAGCAACCCCCTCATTCTGCAGCCCTCACTTCTTCCCCATGATTTTTTCCTTTTGTCACCCAAAATGTCCGCAGAGCTTCTTCCAACAAACTGACTCTCCCCAGACCTTTATATGGTGCAACTGGTCTCCTTGCACTACCTGAGAGGCAGAGGCTGCCTTCATTTATCACATCTACTATCTGGATTCTGCGGGAGCTAGCAGGGCCAGAGACTGAAAGCCCAGGAACCCCTTCCTCAAGCATGTGACATCGGAGTCACCACCTGCTCTAAGTAACCACCGGCTGTTGACTCAGATTGTTGCACCTCAACATGCAGTGATCGTCACAGGATCACAGGACACCCAACCCTTTGATTTAGCACTTTCCTGTCCTTACTTTCGTATCAGATTCGTATATAATGAAATGGACCCATTGTAAATATGTGACTCTATTTATATAGAGTGTCTCAGCCAGTACCATAATACACTTTTAGAACATTACCTTTACCTTCCCAATTTTTTCCAGTGCTGTTGTAGCGAATCCTACTCTCTCCTCCAGCCCCAACAAAACAATTAATCCGTTTTCTGCCTACAAATGTCAATCTTTCTGGACATATTACATAAATGGCATCAGACCATAGGCAGTCTTTTGTGACTAGCATCTTTCATTTAACCTAGTGTTTTATGATTCATCCAGGCTGTAGCATGTATCAGATTTCTCTCCTTGTTAATTGCTGACTAGAATTCCATTGTGCAGATAATACCACATTTTATTTATTCATGTAACAGTGATGGACGTTTGTTTCCAGGTTTTGCTATCATGAGTAACACTGCAACGAACATTTCAGAACAAGTTTTTGGTGGACCTATGTTCTTGCTTCTCTCAGATTTCTAAGTGTGAAATAGCTGGGTTATATGGTAAACTTATGTTTAACTTTTTTTTTTTTTTTTTTTTGAGACGGAGTCTCGCTGTGTCGCCCAGGCTGGAGTGAAGTGGCGCGATCTCGGCTCACTGCAAGCTCCGTCTCCTGGGTTCACGCCATTCTTCTGCCTCAGCCTCCCGAGTAGCGGGGACTACAGGCGCCCGCCACCACGCCCGGCTAATTTTTTGTATTTTTTTTTTTTTTTTTTAGTAGAGACGGGGTTTCACCGTGTTAGCCAGGATGGTCTCGATCTCCTGACCTCGTGATCCGCCCGTCTCGGCCTCCCAGAGTGCTGGGATTACAGGCCTGAACTACCGCGCCCAGCCGTTTAACTTCTTAAGAAGCTGCCAAAGTGGATTTCAAAGTAGTTCTATCATTTTACATTGTTACCAGCAATATACGAAGGTTCCGGTTCTCCACCTTCTCAGCAAACTTGCTGTTCTCTTAATTTTTTTTTTTTTTATCATAGCTACACTAGTGAGTGTAAAGAGGTATCTTATGTTGTTTTTACTTGCATTTTCCACTGACTAATGATATTCAGCACCTTTTCATGTGGCGATTACCCATATATATGCCTTTAGAACAGCATTAGACTAATGGTTTTACTTCATGTAGTCACTGCATTATTTCATTCTCTTCTTCATTTTTGTATTTTGTTTTTTTATATTTGTTATGTATTACCTCTCAAAAGCTCTAAGGATCTTCCATTGCTGATTATGCTAAAATTTAAGAGTGATTAAGGGGAACTGATTAATATGTTTTTTCATTTTTTTAAAAAAAAGTAAAATTTTAACATTCCTTTGATCATTCATCACTACATGTTATGGCTTAGTCTTTTTCTTATGTGGACTTATTTTTAATAGACAACATATCTTCTCTTGAGTAACCTTTACTTTTCCAAATCAACATTATGCAAAATTATATATGTATATACATATCATATGTACACACATATATACATATATACACACAGATATATGTGTGCATGTATGCGTGTGTTTCATCCGATGCACGATGGAAGACAGTAGCAACATTAGTTTAGTACAGAGTTTTCAATTTAGAGAAAAAATATGTCATGTGGATTAAAATGTTATTTTATATTTCCTTTTCAACTTTTATTTTCAGTTCAGGCAGTACATGTGCAGGTTTGTTACGCGAGTAAGTTGTGTGTCACTGGGGTTTGGTATACAAATGTTTTTGTCACCCAATTAGTGAGAATAGTATTTGATAGGTATTTTTTCCACCCCCACCCTCCTCCGACCCTCCACCCTCAAGCAGACTCTGTTGTCTATTTTTCCTTTGTTTCCAATGTGTACTCAAGTTTAGCTCCCACTTATAAGTGAGAACGTGCGGTATTTGGTTTCCTGTTCCTGCACTGATTTGCTTAGGACCTTCATCTATGTCGCTGCAAAGGATATGTTTATGCCTTTAAAAAAAAAAAGGCATAGTATGTTATGGCTGCATAGTAGTCCATGGTGTTTATGTATCACATTTTCTTTACCCAGCCCACCACTGATGGGCATCTAGGCTAATTCCATTTCTTTGCTATTGTGAATAGTGCTGTGATGAACATATGAGTGCATGTGTCTTTTTGGAAGAATAATTTATATTCCCACGAGTATATACCCAGTGATGAGATTGCTAGTTTGAATGGTAGTTCTATTTTAAGTTGCTGGAGAAATCTCCAAACTAATGTACACAGTGGCTGAACTAAGTTATATTCCCACTAGCAGTGTATAAGTGTTCAATTTTCTCTGCAACCTCACCAACATCTGTTATTTTCTGACTTTTAATAATTGCCATTCTGACTGCTAAGAGATGGTAGCTCATTGTGGATTTGATTTGCATTTCTTTGATGATTAGTGATGTTAAGCATTTTTTCGTATGCTTGTGGGCCACATATATGTCTTCTTTTGAGAAGTATTTGTTCACCTTGTTTGCCCAGTTTTTAATGGGGTTGTTGGATTTTTGCTTGTTGATTTAAGTTCTTTATAGATTGTGGATTTTAGATCCTTGTCAGATGCATAGTTTGCAATTATTTTCTCCTTTCTGTAGGTTGTCTATGTACTCTGTTGATAGTTTCTTTTATTATGCAGAAGCAATTTAGTTTACTTACATTGTACTTGTCTGTTTTTTCATCGCTGCTGTTGTTGTTGTAATTGCTTTTGGAAACTTAGCCATGAAATCTTTGCCAAGGCCTATGTTCAGAATGGTACTTCCTAGGTTTTCCTCTAGAGTTTTTATAGGTTTAGGTCTTACATTTAAATCTCTAATTCATTTTACATTGATATTTGTATGGTGAAAGGAAGGGATTCAGTTTTAATCTGCATATGGCTATAGCCAGTTTTCTCAGTGCCCTTTATTGAACAGGGAGTCCTTTTCCCATTGCATGTTACTGTCAGCTTTGTCAAAGATCAGATTGTTTTAAGTGTGATGCTTTATTTCTGTGTTCTCGAACCTGTTTCATTGGTCTATGTGTCTGTGTTTGTACCAGCACCATGCGTTTTGGTTACTGCATCCTTTTAGTACAGTTTCAAGTTAGATAGTGTGATGCCTCTGGCTTTGTTCTTTTTGCTTATGATTGTTTTGGCTTTAGGCTCCTTTTTGGATCCATATGAATTTTACAATACTTTTGTCTAATTCTGTGAAAAATGATGTTGGTAGTTTGTTAGCAATAGCGTTGAATCTACAAATTGCTTTATGCAATATGGGCATTTTGACAATATTGATTCTTCCTATCCATGAGCGTGGAATGTTTTTCCATTTCTTTGTGTTGTCTCCAATTTATTTCAGCAGTGTTTTGTAATCTAGTTGTAGAGATCTTTCTACTCCCTGGTTAGCTGCATTCCCAGGTATTTAATTTCTTTTGTTGCTATTGTGCATGGGATTGCCTTCTTGATTTGGGGCTCAACTTGGACATTATTGGTGTATAGAAATAGTACTGATTTTTGTATATCAATTTTGTACCCTGAAACTTGACTGAAGTCATTTACCAGTTCTAGGAGCATTTGGGCAAAGACTATGGGGTTTTCTAGGTATAGAATCATCTTGTCTGCAGAGAGAGAGTCTGACTTTCTATCTTTCTATATTAATGCCTTATTTTCTTCCACTTGTGTGATTTCTCTGGCTAGGGCTTCCAGTCCTGTCTCTACTACCGTGTAGATGAATATGAATAATTTCATATTCATCCAAAGTAAGCTTCATAGTGAAGGAGAAGTCAAATCCTTTTCAGACATGAAAATGTTAAGGAAATTCATTACCACCAGACCTGCCTTACAAGATGTCTTTAGGGAAGTGTTAAACATGGAAGCAAACAAATGTTACCTGCCACCACAAAAACATGCTTAAGTACATAGACAATGACACTATATTCTACCGTGTTAGCCAGGATGGTCTCGATCTCCTGACCTCGTGATCCGCCCACCTCAACCTTCTAAAGTGCTGGGATTACAGGTGTGAGCCACCGCGCCCGACTGATTGGTAAATTTTTTATTACTGATTAAATTTTGGAACTCATTACTGGTCTGTTCAGGATTTCTATATCTTCATGATTCAATATGGTGTGTATATTCCCAGGATTCATCCCTTTCTTCTAAATTTTCTATTTTGTGTGCACAGAGGTATTCATAATAGTCTCAGATGGATTTTTGTATTTCTGTGAGGTCATCAGTGATGTCACCTCTGTCATTTCTGATTGTGTTTATCTGGATCTTCACTGGATCAAAACCAATTTTGGTTTTGTTGATCTATGGATTTTCACATCTGAATTTCACTCAGTTGAGCTCTGGTTGTGGTTGTTTCTTTTTTTCTGTTAGCTTTGGGGTTGCTCTTGTTTTTCTAGTTCCTCTAGGTGTAAGGTTATTAATTTCAGATCTTTCTAACTCCTTGGTGTAGGCATTTAGTGCATAAACTTTCATCACTGCTTTAGCTGTGCCCAGAGGTTCTCATATATGTTTGTTTTCATTAGTTTGAAGGAATTTTTTAAAATTTCTACCTTAATTTCATTCCTTACCCAATGCATTCGGGAGCAAGTTGTTTAATTTCCCTGTAATTATATGGTTTTGAGAGATCTTCATGGTATTGTTTTCAATATTTATTGCACTGTGCTCTGACAGTGTGGTAGGTATAATTTTTTGAGGGATTTTTCCTGAATTTTTTGAGAAATGCTTGATGGCTGAGCATGTGGTTGATCCTAGACAGTGTCATGCGCAGATGAGATAAATGTGTGTTCTGTTGTTGTTGCATGTGGTAGTCTCTAGATGCCTATTAGGTTCATTTGGTCAAGTGTCAAGTATAGGTCATGAATATCTTTGTTTTCTGCCACTGTTCTAACGTGTCAGTGGGGTGTTGAAGTTGCCCAGTATTATTGTTTTGTTATCTAAGTCTTTTTGTAGGTCTTTAAGATCCTGTTTTATGAATCTGGGTTCTCCACTGCTGGGTGCCTGTATATTTATGATAGTCAAGTCTTCTTGTTGAATTGAACCCTTTATCATGGTGTAATGCCCTTCTTTGTCCTTTTTGATCATTATTGGTTTAAAATCTGTTTTGCCTGAAATAAGAATTACAAGCCCTATTTTTTCTCTTTGCTTGATAGATTGTCTTCCATCTCTTTACTTTGAGCCTATCAGTGTCACTGCATATGAGATAGGTCTGTTGAAGACGGCATACAGTTGAGTCTTGCTTCTTTATATTCAACTTGCCACATTGTGTCTTTTAAGTGGGGCATTTAGTCCATTTACATTCAAGGATAGTACTGATAGGTGAGGATTTTGTCCTGTCATCATGTTGTTAGCTGGCTATTATGTAGACTTCATTATACAGTTGCTTTATAGTGTCATTGGCTGTGTACTTAAGCATGTTTTTGTGGTGGCAGGTAACATTTGTTTGCTTCCATGTTTAACACTTCCCTAAAGACATCTTGTAAGGCAGGTCTGGTGGTAATGAATTTCCTTAACATTTTCATGTCTGAAAAGGATTTGACTTCTCCTTCACTATGAAGCTTACTTTGGATGAATATGAAATTATTAACTGGAATTTATTTCCTTAAGCATGTTGAATATAGACCCCCAAATTTCTTCTGGCTTGCAAGGTTTCTCCTGAAAGATCCACTGTTAGCCTGAGGAGTCCCCACTTTGTACATGACCCAAACCTGCTCTCCAGCTGCTTTTAAGATTTTATTATTTTATATTAACTTCGTAGAATCTGATGATTACGTGTCTTTGGGAAGGTCATCATGTATAGTACTTCACAGGGGTTATCTGAATTTCCTGAATTTGCATGTCAAGTTCTCTAGAGAAGCTGGGGGAAATGTTTGTGGACAATATCCTCAAATATGTTTTCCAGGTTTCTTGCTCTCTCTCCAATTCTTTCAGGAATGCCAATGAGTCGTAGGCTTAGTTTCCTTACAGAATTCCATATTTCTCAAGAATTTTGTTCATTTAAAAAATTCTCATATTTTTACTTTTGTATGCCTGTATTCATTTGAAGCAATGGTCTTTGAGCTCTGAGATTCTTTCCCCAGCTTGGTCTATTCTGTTATCATATTGTGAAATTCCTTATTGAATTTTTCATTTCCATAAGTTCAGTTTGGTTCTCTTTTAAAATGGCTGTTTCATCTTTCAACTCTTCAACTGTTTTTACTGGTTTCCTTAGATGGTGATTCAACCTTCTGTTGTATCTTGATGAGATTCCTTGCCTTCCAAATTCCAATCATATGTCTATCATTTCAGCTATTTCAGTCTGGTTAAGGACCACTGCTGGTGAGCTAGTATGGATGCTTGGAGGTAAGAAGAAACTCTGGCTTTTAGAGTTGCCAGAGTTCTTCACTCATTTTTTCTCATCTGTGTGAGCAGATCTTCCTTTGATCTTTGAAAAAATTATTCAAGATATATAGAAGAGATATGCTATTTGTCAACAGCATTTTTTTTGCAGGCCATTCCCAGGATAACCACAGGAAATTCTCACTGACCAATGTTACCTGACGGAACCTGTATGACAGTCGGGTTTTATAGAGCTAATGTTATCCAATTTTGGATAACATAGAACTAAACTTGTTTTCATACAGCTAAATTATCCAATTTTATTGTGTGTGATTTCTAGATGATATAAAGTTTTGCTCTCTTTAAAAGACAGTTTTCTTTTTTTTTTTTTTTTTTTTTTTTTGAGACAGAGGCTTGCCCTGTCACCCAGGCTGGAGTGCAATGGCACAATCATGGCTCACTGCAACCTCTGCCTCCTGGGTTCAAGCAATTCTTCTGCCTCAGCCTCCCTAGTAGCTGGGACTACAGGCACACACCATCATGCCTGGCTAATTTTTTTTTTATTACATGATCCTAGAGGCAGACACATATGTACAGCTTTTCTAAGTGCATAAATAGATTCCTGTTTCTCTTCAGACCAGTGGAGTTGACCAGCTTTCATAGTTCTCAATATGTCATCTCATTTTTTTTCTCACCTCATTTCAGAGAATGGGTGATTTAACTATTTAATTAAAAAAAAACGGGAAAAACGCAGCTTTGAGCTCTACAATATTGAGGCTTATTCTTTGTGGTCAAAAATTCTGAGGATATGGGGGATGTTATGAAGGCACGCGACAGATCGGAGTTATCTTGAGACACTTTATCTCAAAGGTAAGACAGCAAACACAGCTTCCTCCCCCCCAGCATAATTTTAGAACACCTTTGTTTTCAATAGATTTGCTCATTGTTTTTCTTCTCGCTTACTTTTGGGACCCTGTACTTCCTCCTGATGGCGATTTCTCTTCTTCTGCAGGTAGGATTGCTCCCACTCACAACAATCTCCAGGGCCCATAGAGCTAAGGAAATAGTTGTCTGGTGGTGGGGCTGATTCATTTAGGAGCTGCCCTACTGCTGCCATGTCCTACTGGGACCTCTTTGATCATCTGACCTCTTTAAATCATTATTTCACTTCAGCTCATCTGTGTGGATTGGGAGAAAGTTGGGTCATTGATAAGATGCATAACACAACTCTTCCTCATTTCTCCTAAAACAGGAGGCAGTATCTGCAATCTTCAGGAAAATCTTCATCTAAGCTCTGAGAACCTCCAACATGGAAAGAAGAAGAAATAAACAGAGGCTGAACTGCAAGAGCTGAAAGAAACTCACTCTGGGCCCTGCAGGTGGGACCCATTCCCTGGAAAAAGGAAGCTTCTCATTAGGGGCCACTAAGGACAAAGGTTAAAAAGTTTGACTCATTCTCTTGTTTTTGGGTTTTTGAGTGTATCTTTACTTTCACAACAAATAAGACTTTTATAGTATCCAATTCACATTATGATGTTCCAAAACACTAGATATTAATACTTTTGCCTTGTTGGGCCCATTCATCTATCAAATAGTAAGATTTATATCCCATTGTGTTGTTATAAGGAGAATGTATTATTACTATATGTTAAAAGATTTTCTTAAATCCAAAAACAACATGATTTTTCTTCTGATTTTAGAATAAATGAAAACATTACTGTTTGAGCCTACTATGTGGGGTCCTATGTCCCCTAGTCTTAGCTGATCCAGGCTGAAACCACAAAACACCATGAACTCAGCAATTTTAAACAATAGAAATTAATTGTTTTCAGTTCTAGAGTCTGGAAAGAACACAATGGAGGCACTGGCCAATTTGGTGTCCAGGGAGGGCTCTTTTCCTAAATCACAGATGTCACCTCTCTCTTATGATACAAGGCACAAGGCAGCTCTCTGGGGCCTGTTTTATGAGGACCCTAATCCCATCTATGAGGACTCTGTTTTTATAATCTATAACTCCCAAAAGCTCCTACTTCCTAATATGCATTACCTTTGGGGTTAAGATTTCAATATAAGTATGTGGGGGAGTGATATGGTTAGGCTTTGTGTCCCCACCCAAATCTCATCTTGAATTGTAATCCCCATAATCCCCAAGTGTCGACGGAGAGACCAGGTGGAGGTAGTTGAATCATGGAGGCAGTTTCCCTTATGCTGTTCTTGTGATAGTGGGTGAGTTCTCATGAGATCTGATGGTTTTATAAGGGGCTCTTCCCCGTTGGCTTAGCACTTCTCCTTCCTGCCACCTTGTGAAGAAGGTGCATTGCTTCCCCCTTCACCTTCTGCCATGATTGTAAGTTTCCGGAGACCTCCCCAGCCATGCTGAACTGTGAGTCAATTAAACCTCTTTCCTTTATAAATTACCCAGTCTTGGGCAGTTCTTTATAGCAGTATGAAAATGAACTAATAGAGGCAGACACAAACTTTCAGTCCATAACAGGCCCTGTGTGTCCTCCCGGGATACAGAAGAAAGGGGAACAGAATGAGGAGACACAATAAGGGAGAAATACAAGGAGACTTGAGGAGAGGGAGGAGGGTGAGCTGAATAACAAGATAATTCTCTTCCCTGGCCCCAGAATGGCTGCATCTTCCTCTGGAACACCTCCTGATCCTATTCTGTGCCCACATATCCCTCCCTGGTCTCTCATCCTCCATTGTCCTTACTTCCCCCTAAAATAGCCTCTCACCCCAATCCTTGTTCCCTGATACTGGGTCTCTCCAGGCTTAGGCTGTGAAGTTCCACATCAGGAGCAGGACTGTTCCCTCCAACTGCCCACCTCCCCAGGCCTTCATATGTCAACCCCTTATCTTGTGGTTCTGCGAAGTCTACAGTACAAGAATCTCCAAAATTAAATGGAAGTGCAAACCAGGCATCCTCATGGAGGGGCGGAGTCTCTCTGCTGAATCTGAATCCAGCTGTCCCAGGTCATTCCAGATGACAATTTGGAAAATATCCAGCATGAGTGGAACAGAGATGATGCACACAGAAAAGACAGTGATTAGGATTTTGGCACTTAACTCCAAATCATGTACACTGATTTGTTTTATTTTGTTCATGTACATTATATAATCTGCATACTTTGCTTTAGAAATGTTTTACCTAAAAAAGCCTTGTATTGTGGTTACTATGACCCTAGAATTCCACTGCTTGTTGTATAACCCAGAGACAGGTGTGCTCCTGTGCCCCAGGACACCTTTCAAGAACAACCATAGCCACATTGTGCCACAGACTGGAAACACCCACAAACTTGAAACAACCCAAAGGCCGTCATTGAGTGTGGGGCTGAACAGATTGTGGTATATTTTATTAGCAATGAAAATGCATGAATCTGTGATGACTGCTAAATCCATAGTTTTAATCATAAAAAAAGAAAAAAAAACAGGAACAAGAGGTGTGACAGATGTCTTAGGGAAGAACAGACAGCCCAGGAGTGGAAAATCTAAGAATCTCCACAAAATATACTCCAGGAGAGGGCCTGACATAGAGAAGAAACTATTGTGAACAAGTTGAAAATTGAATAGGACACCAGTGGGGCAAGGCAGAAAGAATGCTCAGAAAACGCTGGGGGATGGAGCTCTGAGAGGGCAGATTTCACAAAGTGCCCACAAACTAAAACTTCTAAAAGTGAGTGTATCATCTTGGAAGGTGATTATTGTGTTTCTTAGTCATAGTAACCCACAAAAAACCCGTGGAAGCCCACAACTCCTAAGCGAGGCTGAGTTCTGAGAACCAGACAAGATATGGCAATACAAAGGCAGCTGTTTTAAGCTGTTAACCTGAACTATGAAGCTTGGAAAACTACCCTGCCTTCTCCCACTTACTCCACTGAAACTTCTAATTCTGATTCAGAAATTTCCATTTCATTCTTCTATGATTAGTAAAAAGGAATATGCTCAGTGTTTAAACTAAGGTATTATGAGATAAAAACACAACAGTACCAACTTTCTTATAATTGAAAACTTACATGCACAAAAGTATCTGCTACAGGTATATGAAAATTGTAACCTAACATTTCTGCATATATTTTTATTAATAATTTTTTATTTCAATAGCTTTTGGGATACAAGTAATTTCTGGTTACATGGATGAATTGTATAGTGGTGAAGTCTGAGATTTTTGTGCACCCCATCACCTGAGTAGTGTACATGGTGCCCAATATGTAGTTTGTTATCTCTCAACTCCTTCCATCCTCCCCCATCTGAGTCTCCAAAGTCCATTATATCACTCTGTATGCCTTCGTGTACCCATAGCTTAGCTCCCATTTATAAGTGAGAACATACAGTATTTGGTTTTCCATTCCTGAGTTACTTCACTTAGAATAATAGCCTCCAGCTCCATCCAAGTTTTTGCAAAGGACATTATTTCATTCTTATTTTATGGCTGAGTAGTATTCCACGGTATATGTATACCATATTTTCTTTATCCATTCATTGGTTGATGGGCACTTAGGTTGGTTCCATACTTTGTGAATTGTGCTGCAATAAACATTGCCTACAGCAATGTCCAGAAGAGTTTTTCCTAGGTTGTCTTCCATAATTTTTATCATGTCACATCTTAAAGTCTTTGTCCATTTTGAGTTGATTTTTATATAGGTGAGAGATAGGCTCTGCCTTCATAAATGAATTAATGCCATTATCACAGGAGAGGGGTCCTTATAAAAGGGGGTGTTTGGCTTGCTTCTCTCCCTCTCTCTCACACACCAGTGTGATGCCTTTGCCATGTTATAAAATAGCAAGACGACCTTCACCAGAGACAGTCCCTCAGCCTTGGACTTCCCAGCCTCCAGAATCATAAGCCAAGTAAATTTCTGTTCTTACAAATTACACAGGCCAGGCATGGGGGCTCATGCCTGTAATCCCAACACTTTGGGAGGCCAAGGTGGGCGGATCACAAGGTCAGGAGTTTGAGACAAGCCTGGCCAATATGGTGAAACCCTGTCTCTACTAAAAATACAAAAATTAGCCGGGCGTGGTGGCACACACCTGTAGTCCCAGCTACTGTGGAGGCTGAGGCAGGAGAATGGCTTGAACCTGGGTGGCGGAGGCTACAGTGAGCCGAGATCATACCACTGCACTCCAGCCTGGGCAGCAGAGCAAGACTCCATCTCAAAAATAAATAAATAAATAAATGAATGAATGAATAAATAAATAACACAGTCTGTGGTATTCTGCTATAACAGCATAAAAAAAGACTAGGACAAGAACTCATGGTTGCTTTTTGAGTTCTGCAAAGGTTTATAACCCTCCTTTAGCATAGTATGACCAATATGCTATGACTTTCTCAGCTGCTTTCTCTAAAATAAATGGGTTAATAAACTAATTTTTTAAATATGCAGTCTGAGCAGAGTGAGAGTATCAAAACATCCAGCAGTGCCTTCAGAAACACGGGCTCTGCATGAAACTAGGGAAGTGGGCACTCTACTACAGTACTCTAGAGATCTGAGGGCTTACTGTTTTGCTTCTGTGGACTGAAAATACATTCCTGAAAGGATTCTGTACTTGTCCAGAGAGTTCTTTATCTTTCTGGATGAGGTGCAGATTTCTTGGAGTCAAAAATTTCAATAGGCACTTAATCCCAACCATCTCCCAGATGACATCTGCTATGGTCTTCTTTATATTTAATTCCTAGCCAAAAATCTTAATCATATCCTATAACATTCTACTACGCTCTTCTGGTGGTCTCTGGCTTAATTTAGCTCAAGTTCCACAATTCTCTCCACTCTCCTACTTTAGGTCTCAGGTCCTCTTCCCTTGTATACAAGGTTCCTAACTCTTCTCACCTTAATTGGGATGGGGCTGAGTGAAACAGAGTAACCCAGGGACCATGAGACAGAATTTTACTAATTTGTATCACAGGCCTGCAAGGTAACCCATGGGGAGGCTGATCTTTAAACTGTGCTGTCTGAGAAACCATACAGAAATGTGCCTCTGTGTTAAACTCAACTTCTGATACCACAGACCTTATAATATTATCCAGTTATTTTCTTCTCTGATGCTTAGAAAGTATTGCTGGCATTTCTTCATGATTCATTCTAGATTCAAGTCTCAGTGTTCATGTTACATTGTGATAACCATTTTTACATAAAGGTTATCTCTCAAGCATTCTCAGTATTTAAGAGCAAGAAGAGTATCAGTCAGGCTTGGACTCAAAGAGAACTGAGAGGCTGCACACTAAGAACATGGGCTAAATCATCATTTTTAAAGTTTTTTACAAAATATCCAAGTCACAGCCAAGATTATAGCTGACAGCAGGCTCTCATGCAAAATGAAGGCCCTGAAGGTGAGAAATGAGCACAATCCTTCATAAAGGGGGAAATGTTAGGAGATTTGCTTAGGGCACTTACCTCTCTAAACTTAGTTTCTTCATTTGAAAATCAGGATAATAATCTGAACCTTCTAGTAGAGTTGATAGAATTAAGCAAGAGAATCTTTAAAAGTGCTTTGAAAGGGTACCTGGCACATATCAGGCACTTAATAAATTTTAATTTTCTAATTTTAAAAAAGACAGATTAGACTTTGACCTCAATACAATAATCAAAAAGCCTAGACTTCTACCTACTCTAAAGATAAGTCTTTACTTAGAAGCCAGCATTTTCTAACTAGATCTATGGTAATAATGTCTGAATTGATCTCCTTGGCTCTACTATCTCCTTTTTTTTTTTAACTAGATGGATTCTTGCTCTGCTGCTCAGGCTGGAGTGCAGTGGCACAATCATAGCTCGCTGCAGCCTCTAACTATTGGGCTCAAGTGATTCTCCTGCCTCAGCCTCCCAGGTAGCTGGGACTCCACACATGTGCCACCATGCTAATTTTTTATATATTTTTTGTAGAGGCAGAGTCTCACTTTGTTAACCAGGCTGATCATGAGCTCCTAGCCTCATGTGATCCTCCCATCTAAGCTTCTCAAAGCATTTGGTCTACAGGTGTGAGCCACCACACCTGGCCCTATCTCTTCTTTCAATGGTTTCATTCTATTGTCAAAGTTACCTTCTTACACTAGAGAATGTTATTAGCATATATAATCCAAAGCCCCTATTGCCAACCTACAGCAGTAGCCTTGTAGCTCACTATATCTTCCTATATACTATACATTTTCAAATGACCAGGTTACTTGCAATCTTCCCAATATTCCATGAACTCCATTTTCATGTTACTGTTCAAGTTGTTTCATCAACTTGGAATGCTTTTTAAAACAAGTACCGCCATCACTCAAATTTCTTACACACCCATTCCCCAAGGGTTCACATAAGATTTACCTTTCTCTCTTCTGTTGATCTGTGGCTTAATTTAGCTCAAGTTTCACAATTCTTTCTACTCTCCTACTTTAGGTCTCAGCTCCTCTCCCCTTGTATGCAAGGTTCCCAACTCTTTCCACCTTAACTGGGATGGGCCTGAGTAAAATATTCCTCAAAAGTATCTTCTCTTTGTTCTAATTCCACATCAGTCTTCTTATTACCTATTAGGTTTCCAAGTGGTTTGACACTAGGAAACAGTGTGCCTTGGAGAAGGGATGAAAGTTCTTTGGTTAATGGAAAGTATTAAACACCACTATAAATTAATGGGTTTGCTTTGTGATCTATATCTCAATCCTGTGAGCAATTTTTGTTAATCTAGCACCAAAAAACTGATCATTTTAAGGAAATTAATAAGGTCAAACTTTTGGACCATCAAGGCTAAAAATCAAAGCCTGGACTTTAGTCAGTTGAGCCAGGCGTCCTTCATTTGAGGCCTGTTAGTGTCCAATCAGCCCATTACCACTGTCTCTCCACTAATTTATTTAATCCCAGGAAAGAACATAATTTTTTTTTATAAAAGTGAAGAGAAGATATTTAGGGCATCAAAGTTGAAGTAAGAATTGCTTCAACAACTATGAGATAATGGATTTAATATATAAAATTCTTCCATTCGAATGTGTTCAACCAGAAGATAAATAAAATTTGTCCAGTGTTGGATTTGTTATCAATGCCAACTTCCTTATATAAGCTGAAAATATGAAGAATTAAAATGAACCAACAGTGTTCACATTTACAAATAAAAAGGCCCAGAGATGTAAGAAAGATGTTGTCATTATTCCATCTAAAATGTGATAGAAGGAATTAGAAACCAATTTTCCATTTTGCTTAAGTAAAAGAAACAGACTCCAAATTATTTGCTATAACATCAATTTTAAATGCACTGATTTTTCTTTTAGTGTATAAAGCATTTTCAAGCTCAGCTTTTTTAAAATAAGTTTTCAAATATAAAAACATTTTCAAAGATAAACTCCTGTAACTGACCAAATGTTTTATGTTACATTCAAATCAAATCAAGAACAAATTTTAAGTTAGGATTCAAGGGAGAGTAGTAGAAAATGTAAATAGTATTCTTTGGATATTAAAGATTTTAAATTATTAAAGAACTTTATAAAAATTAGTATTTAATTTATGTATTTTGTAATAATGAAAAAATATTTTAACAATTATCTGACATTTCTTTCCTCTTAGGAAAAGATAACATCTCTTTATAACCCAGGTATTATCTTACAATTAAGTGATTATGGCAATGACAACAATTTTATATATCACTTCTAGGTTAATCCAAAAAGTGGCTTCACTTTTTCATAGGCCACACAGCCAACGCCTACTGCAGGGAGCAACTTTATGATGTTTGGGGTGAAACCCCTGTAAAATCCCAATTTTCCTTCTTTGGTATATATTTCTTGAATGAGCTGAATCATAGAAGTTGTTTTTCCTTTTTCCATTAGGGCTATAAATTGGAAAAAAAAAGTATAATTCAATATTTAATATTTATAAATTAAGAAAATCCAATGACAAATGAGAATTTACAGAGATTGAAATTACTTCAGAATATACCTCTCTCCCTACCTGTAGAATGTCTTGTGCTGTTCAATATGGTACCCACTGGACACATGTGGCTATTTAAATTTAAATTAATTAAAATTAAATAAAACTAAGAATTCATTGCCTCAGTTGCACTGGTAACAATCCCAAGTATTCACTTGGGAATAGTGACTATCGTACTGAATAGTATAGATATAAAATATTTCCATCATCACAGAAAGTTCTATTAAACAACACTTGAAAGTCTTTCACGAGGGACCTCAAAGGAGTATTTGGAATTGAATTTTACACAAATAGTTAGAGAGAGGAAAGGATGGGTGATGGGATGGATAGAGAGATTCTCCACCTGGAGAATGTAAATTAAAACCAAAAATCTAACTAAAAAGACAAGAAGAAAGAGAATGTAAAATAATATCACTTAACACATGACCTTTAAACAGTTTAGTCAAGAAGATAACAATAGGATTGTCTGGGGTTTTTTTCCTTCTTGAAAAGTGATAAAGATATTTTCTTAAAAACTAAATTCCTAACATTTCACTGAGACAAAACAGATATCCTCCCTTTTCTTAATATCTCTTCCTTAAGTAAATTGGAAAAAAAATTGAGTTCAATTCCACAAATGTATTAAGTTCCAGTTGCAGAATATGACAATAATAGCAGAATTGGTAAAATTACACGATCATATGGAATAACTCTTTATTTGAAAAAAGCATAATCTTTTCTATTGTTCTGCATGGTACTTTCTAATTGTAAACTCCTTAAAGAGATCATTAGTAACTGAGGAAAATGTGGAGAGTTCCAAACAATACTTTGAGAGGAAATAAAATCTAAAATGCACAAAAAGCTTTAGTCAGTAAAATAATAAATTCAGGATTCTTGCTTATCAATTCTACAGTTTTTGTTTTTGAAGTCATTAATTTATACTCATTTAAAACATAATTTTAAACTTATTATTCATTCATTTAAAAAAAAAACTCACCTGAAGCCTGCATGCGAGTTCTAATAAGGTTCACAGGGAAACTGGCTAACTGACCACAAGTATTAGACAACGTACTACATCCCACCAAAATCATTATCCCAGGATTCACAGAGTTTCCTGCATAATTTTCTAGCCAATAATTCTTCAAAATCTGGCAGAGAAGAGAGTAGTAAATATATTACTGTGCAAATACTATGAAATAGAAAACAAAACCTACTACTATGCAACTCTAAGTGGAATAAAGTTTTAGTAAGGTGGGGGCTATCCCTGTAGTTTTTTTTTTTTTTTTTCTTTTGTGAAACAGAGTCTTGCTCTGTCGCCCAGGCTGGAGTGCAGTGGCACAATCTCAGCTCCGCCTCCCGGGTTCAGGCCATTCTCCTGCCTCAGCCTCCTGAGTAGCT
This sequence comes from Pongo pygmaeus, assembly GCF_028885625.2. Taxonomy (NCBI): domain Eukaryota; kingdom Metazoa; phylum Chordata; class Mammalia; order Primates; family Hominidae; genus Pongo; species Pongo pygmaeus. The sequence goes on along the minus strand of NC_072373.2, from coordinate 121,383,427 downwards.
GAGACTACAGGCGCCCGCCACCATGCCCAGCTAAATATTTTGTATTTTTAGTAGAGACGGGGTTTCACCGTGTTAGCCAGGATGGTCTCGATCTCCTGACCTTGTGATCCGCTTGCCTCAGCCTCCCAAAGTGCCGAGATTACAGGCGTGAGCCACCGCATCCGGTGGCTCTATTCCTGTAGTCTTATCAGGGACAGGGTGCACTAATGTTTTCAAACCAACATATTCATTCAGCCTCAGTTTGAGTTCCCCTGTGTTTTGTTTTGGGTTTTGGTGGGTTTTTTTGTTGTTTGTTTGTTTGTTTTTGTTTTTTTTTGGGTTTGCTTTGCTTGTTCTTTGGTTTGTAATTCTATTCAAACAAAAACCTGGAGATTCTCACAGTGATCAACAGAATATTGTAGAGAGGAAGACCGCACAATCCACTCTAGGTTAACAAAATCACACTTTCTCAATTTTAAGAGTCCTCTTTCCCTATTTTCTTTTCCTTAAATAAAAGTGACTGGAAGAAATCAAGAAATATTGAGTTTAAAACATCACTAAGTGCTTCCAGAACTGTTTATTTATTAAAGGACAGCAACTTTACCATTATGCACTGCAATGATTACTATAAAATGTATAATTTGATGCTTTTGAAAAAAAAATTTTGAAATGTCTTTACTCAGTATGCATTTATTACAGTCATGTAACAATACAAAGAGAAATGTGTAATGGCATCTGGCAAATGTGTAAAGCAGAAGATACTGAACTGTAGAAATCGAAGAATGAAGACAGCCCAACACAAACAGCAGCAACAAATTTATTGTAATAAGATCATAGATGCAAGAAAACAAAAAGAAAAATAAATGCATGCTATAATATTCAATACTTTAAACATCTACGAAAATATGTGTACTTTTAAAAGTGCTAAAGGAAGTTATCTGTCTTTCACACGATGATGACACTACTTGCCAAAAATACCACTGGGCTTGTATCTAGAGAACTGTCCTTCCTCCATTGAGAATGAATTTATTCTAATCACACACCTTCACCTGGTTCTTATGACAAAATGGTATATATATTGCTAAGATGCTCTTCCTGAAACAGATGTATGGCCATAGAAATGAAATGATCAGCTGAAAGGGGAGTAAGCTGGCATCTTGCCTCTGCATTACACTATCAGCTTTTTTGTCCTATCTCCATCCTGCCTTTATTCCTCAAGACTCAATTACTCCTGTCCTCCATTCTCATTTTTACAACTCTGTGATAATATATCAGCTTTCACAATCTTACTTACACAACAGATTTTTCTGGGCAGTTAAAAAACCTGAATCCTAGGCCTCTCCTCAGGATAATTTTAAAAAATTTTTAAATTTATTTATTTTGAGACCAAGTTATGAGACTGGCCAATTTTTGTATTTTTGGTCAAGATGGGATTTCACTATGTTCTCAAGGCTGGTCTCAAACTCCTGGGCACAAGGGATCCAACCCCTCAGCCTCCCGAAGTGCTGGAATTACAGGCCTGAGCCACCGCACTCCACCTCCTTGGGATAATTAAATGAGAATATCTCATGATGTGGCCCAAGAATCCTATTTTTTTTTTCTTTTTTTTAATTTATTTTTTTAAATTTATTATTATTATACTTTAGGTTTTAGGGTACATGTGCGCAATGTGCAGGTTAGTTACATATGTATACATGTGCCATGCTGGTGCACTGCACCCACTAACTCGTCATCTAGCATTAGGTATATCTCCCAATGCTATCCCTCACCCCTCCCCCCACCCCACAACAGTCCCCAGAGTGTGATGATCCCCTTCCTGTGCCCATGTGTTCTCATTGTTCAGTTCCCACCTATGAGTGAGAATATGTGGTGTTTGGTTTTTTGTTCTTGCGATAGTTTACTGAGAATGATGATTTCCAATTTCATCCATGTCCCTACAAAGGACATGAACTCATCATTTTTTATGGCTGAATAGTATTCCATGGTGTATATGTGCCACATTTTCTTAATCCAGTCTATCATTGTTGGACATTTGGGTTGGTTCCAAGTCTTTGCTATTGTGAATAATGCCGCAATAAACATACGTGTGCATGTGTCTTTATAGCAGCATGATTTATAGTCCTTTGGGTATATACTCAGTAATGGGATGGCTAAGAATCCTATTTTTAAAAGATCCATATGTATGTGATTCTGATATGCATCCAGGATTGAGAACCACTGTTTTATCAGAACTTAAAATTATTACCAAAAACTGATTCACGAAAAAACACCAAATAAAAAATTATTACTAGAATACCAGATATGTAACATATAAAATGAAAAATCAAATAAAACCATTCAATTCACTCTTTGTCAGCAGCTGTTTTAATGAAAAGTCATTTATAACCATATTTCTACAATAAAAATTGTTGTTCCATATTTTCAAATCTAACATATAATGTCATATTATGAGAATAAACTCACCTCATAAACAGCAAGATCTATGCCTGCATAAGGTACAATGCCTAGCAAGTTAGGAGTATAACCTTTGAAAAAGGATCTGACACCTTCTTGTTTTAGAAGCTTCTTGCCACAATCAATAATCCCTGAATACTCTCCAGTTTTACCTATAGCCAGTCTGGTCTTTAGTACCTAAATGTAAAAGAATATAATAAAGATATATTGATCAGATTCACCCATCTTATCTAGCAATGCAGGAATTTGCATTATCTCATGATTTTTATAAATCAGAGAAATCATAAAAGAAAGCAATCGTAAACATGATTGTAACTTCTCAATAACTGGCTCTTACTTATGAACAACTGATACAGTACAGAGATATTTTAAAATTATTCAAGCAGGAAAATAAAATCAATCCCGGTGCCTTTGAGTGATATATCCATGCAAATTCCTTTAATGTGCTGAAAGGCAACATGTTCTGAAATAAATTCATTATTGCTTCAGAATAAAGAAAACAGCCAAAATTCAAGGTAAAACATATATGGTCATGTTAAAATAAAGAACCGGTATGAATAAAACATTCTACATATGCTTAAAGTACATACTCTGTATCATACTATTGTAACAGTGAGGCCCATAAACTGCAATTTTATATGACTTGGGCTCATTCTGTGCTCATAAAGTGTTGATATCCCAGAAGCTATAAGGACAATAGTAGGCCCAGGTAGGCTGTATATGATCAATATTCTATGCACAAGTTAATTCTCCTGATAGAGTCTCACTCCTTGTCATCTTAATTCTATTAATTTAAAGGTGCTTTATACATGCTTGGAGAAATGGCTCTCTAAAACAGCCAAGACATGTACCCCTTGTATCTAAAATAAAAGCTCAAATTTTTTTTAAGTATAAACTTTGTCTTGATTGAGAAAACTGTGTATCTTGATGGGGCTGCCTCAGAGTGGTCAGTAGGAAGCCTTTTGTTTTATGGACTTCTCTGCAGAACTAGACACTTTAGGTAGTCCCATTTTTAAAACTCTATCGTCTCCAGGGCAGTGCACTCTCCTCTTACCCAAGTAAATCTTTTCTGTCTGCTTCACTGGCATGTTTTTCTCCTCTCACTCCCTAAATTAAGGCCTTCTCAAAAGTCTTCTTCTCAGCATTTTTTAAAACATTACTTTTTTCATAGGCAATCTCCTGGCCTCAAATAACACCTCTCTCAGGTGACACACCAACACTTGAAATCTTAAGTCTCAGTATCACATTTGCAATGGCCTACTGAAAATCGTAACTTGGTGATCCTATCAACAGCTCCATTTAAATATGCGTAAATCTGAACTCATCACCTCTCTTGAGTCTGGCTCACTTCCTCCCGTTCTCTACCTGTTTTCAAGATGTAACTCAGATGCAACTCTCCTAAACACTCAGACACAGGACCCAAATAGAACTTTGCCCTCTTCCTTTCCCCTGCTTTCCACTTTTCGAGTTGACAGTTCTCAAGACAGCTCTATCATGAGTTAATTTCCCCTAGTCACTATCCTATTTCGAACTCTTATTATCAGTTCCCTGAATGATGGTAGTATCTTGCGTCTGGTCTTCCCATCTTTCTAGTGTTTTTCACTGTGTTGCCCAGGCTGGAGTACAATGGTGCAATCACGGTTCACTGCAACCTTCACCTCCTGACAGAGGAGTGATCCTCCCACCTCAGCCTTCTGAGTAGCTGGTGCTACAGGCACACTCCATCACACCTGGCTAATTTTTGTATTTTTTATAGAGATGAGGTTTCACCATGTTGCCCAGGCTGGTCTCGAACTCCTGGGCTCACACAGTCCACCTGCCTCACCCTCACAAAGTGCTGGGATTACAGGCATAAGCCACCACACCCAGCCTCTATTCATGTCTTTCATGAGATCCCCAGCTTGAAATAATTTCTCCCCTTCTCAATTTCCATAGCACTTTATATTGATCTTTCTATAATTTATAATTTTTATTTTAGATTATTATTGATGTGCATGTTTTATTTCCCCTTCTAGACTACAAGCTACATGGCCAAAAATCCCTGTATGACTCTTCTTTGGATCCTGCATAGCATCTAGCAAAATACCTTAAACTTAGTAGGTGTACAATACAAATTTACCCACTGAATGAATAAGTGATTCTATCAATCAATCAATCAATCAATCAACAAAATTTTTTATCTTCTTGGTTCATATACAATAATACCTGTGTCCTAAACAACAACAACAAAATCTACTGAGGCTAACTGACTTTTTTTTTTTTTTTTTTTACAGATATGCACCACCATGCCCGGCTAATTTTTGTGTTTTTAGTAGAGATGGGGTTTCACCATGTTGCCCAGGCTGGTCTCAAACTCCTGAATCAGGTGATCCACCCACCTTGGCCTCCCAAAGTGCTGGGATTATAGGCGTGAGCTACAGTGCCTGACCGCCAACTCACTCTTGATATGAGATTTTAATCCTATGGCTATAAAGCTACATATTGTACAAAATACTTATCTGAGATTCATTTATGAAAAGTTATAATTTGCATTAAAAGTATGACTTTAGTTAAAATTTTGTAATACATACCTCCATGGGGTAAATACAGGTCTGGGCAGTTACACCAGCCAATGAGCCAGATATAAATCTTTCAAGAATTCCTAAATGAACACCATCAAAACTAAGCAATTTCTTATACTGTATAAAAATATTGAAATGTATAATATTAGTGAAACAAGATATACATTGTTTCTATATTTATAACATTAATTAGTAGTATAAAATTATATTTAAAAGTATACTAGATACCCAATATTAGCACAACCTAGTAGAATTCCTTTCATTTTTATGCAATTGATTATCTAAGATAATAAGTAAAGCCCTTTCATTTAGTCTCTTCCTTTTTTTGTAGAATAAGTTGACAATATTAAATCACTTTATGCATATTTATGAATGTGCTATTTCATAAGAGGCATATAAATGACACAAATGAGACAGAGATCATATCTTTTACCTCTTTTCAGCACCACACTTTACATATAGAAGGCACTCAATATTGTTCGATTGCTGGATAGTCAAGAATAGTAACTTAATGTGAGAGGCTTTTTATTTTTATTTTTACAAGAAATGCTTTACTCCTTAGCCTAAGTAATAGCTAGTATATCACAAGAACACATGTGGAAAAAAAGAGAATGTAAATCTAACCCTTTAGATCAGGCTTCACAGGAACTAAAGTCAACTTTCATGGAGATTAAAACTGGAAAACCATTTAGAATCCAAGATAGCTCTAGTAAGCACATTCTTTATAATGAATAGTAGATATAGTATTCCTTTTATTCATTTATATTTCTTCCTTTTAGTAACAGGGCTGACTCAGCTACAGATTACATTTCCTTTTTCTCCTTCTTAGATAGGTTATGTGGCTAAGTGTCTAATTTTGGCTAATGAGCTATGAGGGGAAGTTGCATATACAAATTCTGAGACATCACCTTAAAGACACTTGTCTTTCCTCTACCTAGGAAATGGCAAAGACAGGTACAACCTTTGAAGCCAATTGTATTGAAAATGGCAGAGCTGTAATGTTAACCCTGTATCACTCGCCTCTATCTTATTGAAGTTACTGTATTTTGGAATCTCTTTGTTACGATAGCTTAGAATAAACCCTAACAAGTATAGAAATTTGTTCCTGGATATAGGGTGCTGCCATAACTGAAACCTAAAATATGTGGCACTTGTTTTATTGTTAGGACAGGACACAGATATTACAGGCTAAGAAGGTGATGACCTTTTTGATGTTTTATGGAAATGCTTGACTGAAATGCCTCCTGTGATAACTTTGAAGGTAGACTGTGAGCCTGAAGTTCTAGGAAAACTCATTGTAAAATCTCAGAATGTTGTTAGTGTTGTTTGCTCCTTGCTGCTTTAAGGAAGATCTATGAGACAATGCTAAAGCATTGCTCTAATTTATGCCTCAAGGCCTTCTCCAAAGCCACTTTACAAGCAGAAGTGGGAGGAATAGAGCTCTGCTAAGGGAGCTTTCTTTGCCTGGATTGAGAGTCAAGAAACATGGCACTTCAGATTTGAAAGGCACCTGCTTCTGTATCCCAACAGAAGAAAATAAGATTATACTAAAGAGCTTGGCTATCTGCAAAAATCAGATGATACTAAAGAGCTTGGCTATCTGCAAAAATCAGATGTTGCTATAATAGTCTCAAAGATCACTGATCACAGATCACTGTAACAGACATAATACTAATAGACTCTTGCAGGACAAGTCCTTTGATGACCTTGACAACCAAGCGCTTCCCTTTCTTGCTTGTAGTTCTCAAGAATAACTGTAGAATGTGCTGGAAATGCAACATCCTGAGATAGGGGAAACTGGCCAGACTAGCCTGGGCTCAGTCACCAAGCCTCCTAAAACAGGATATTCTACAGCACTAGCCCACATGCCAAGTTGCCGCTGAGTATAAAACCCAGAGCTGAGTGCCTTTCAGAGTCTCTCAGCTGCAGTGTAACATGGGACACATGTAGACAAGACTCCATCCACCCTGGATGGACTTCCTGAGCTTTGGGGGACTGGCTTGCCATGAATTCTACGCTACTGTTGGCCCTTGCTGCCTATCTATGAGTAATAAAGTTCCTTTGCTTAACTTATTGTGTGAGTGTTCTGTCTCACCAGAACCATGCAAGTGGTAGGGTAAACAATGCACAGTGAACCTGCTTCACAACCCTGAGACAAGGCATTGGAGGTGATGCTAGAACATACTGGTAGGGGACTGAGGATGTGAGAAGGGAATAGTGAAAGCTGATAAAGTATGTGTTACTAAGCAAGCTGCCATGATATGCAACTGGGTCTTAATCTTGTTAAGAACTTCTGGGAAATAATGTAGACCATAGACTTCAGAATTATCCTACCCAAGTGAACAAGGGCATTAGGGTATTTATCTACTAATGCCCATCACTTATTAGTGAAGGCTGCTCCCAGGGGCCTTCATTCCCTATCATTTCCAGCCTGCCATTTCCAGAAACAGAAAAGGCTCCAGAGGCCAGAGGAAGGCCCTAGGCAAATAGATTTTAGATGCTGGAAGGTAAAAGTCAGGTCACCTTTCACTGATATGGTAAAGCTCAAGGATACATAGGTGAGCACTTATATATATGATATTTTACTGCATAGTAGTAACAGTGAATGGGGTAATGATAGCAAACAAAAAGAGAGAAGAACAAAGCAACTGAAAGTTCAGATTACTCAGGGATAAAAGCTCATGTTACCCACCAAACAAAAAACTAGCCAAAGTTCTGGCCAAATGAGATAACAAATATCAAGTACAGCTTTGAGAACAGTTACAATAGTATTGGTTATAATTCCCTCCTGTTGGGTAGAGGAAACAGCATATGAGAAGGACCTGAAATAAAAAGGAGCACAGTGTACTAGAATAAGTGAAAAAAAAGCCAGTTTGGCTGCAAAGAAGAATGAAACTGAAGAAGAGGGCAGAGGCCAAGTCATTTTGCATCTTGCTAGTTAAAATAAGGATTTTAGATGTTGCAATTAAGAGAAATGAGTGACCACTGGAGGGTTTTAAGGTAGAGAGATGACATAACCAGATTTATCTTTTTAAGAGACTACTCTGGTAGCAGTGTGAAAAATGGATTGGAGATATGAAGATACCAGTTGGGAATCTATGGCAGTAGTCCAGGCAAAAGATGACTGGCCAGCAATACTGATTAAGAGATAAGAAATAATAGATTTCTGCATGTGTTAGCAAGATGGTGGAATAAAAGGTCTCAACATTAGTCCCCCACAAAAACAATGTTTAAACTACCTACCGATGAAAATAGCTTTGAGAGAGCTCCAGAGTACAATAAAGGAGCTGCAACAACCCAATGGAGCACAAAGCTGAGACTGACCACAAAGGAAAGCACAAGAAGCATTTTACCTTTGTCACCCTAGCTCTCAATCCTGTCCAGCTCTGCACCAAGAGAGATCTCCTAGGTCATAAATGCCCTCTGCACCAAGAGAGATCTCCTAGATCATAACTGCCCTCTGGTGGGAGGAAACAAGAGCAGAAAGACCCCAGCAGCCTTCACCACCAACGACTACCACAGCCTTTGCCAGTGTTGCCCTCAGCTGACAGCTGACTGAAGTACACACTTCTGTGCCCCACAACCAGAAAGTGCTGCCACTGTGCCCTGTCCAGGCCAGAGCCATGTACTATCCAGCACCTCCACACACGTACCCCCAGACCCCAGCTCTGCAACTGTTCCACTCATGCCTGCATTCCAAACATTAGCACCACCACTGCCCCACACATACTTGTGCCTCAGACTCTGATAACACACAGACAGTTTGGGTGTTCTATACTCCAGATCTAGGCACCACTGCCACTCTGTGTGTCCCGGACAATGGCACCACCACCACTATGAGTACCCTTGTATCCCAGACCCTAGTACAAAGAGGGATCCTCTCAACCACAACTTCTCCCCGTGAGTGAAAAGGAGAGAAGGGCATGCCAGCAGCCTTCACCACAGAGGACCTAATCAGCCCTCACTGTCACCGCAGGCACCTTTAACCTTGGTCGCCAGGGACCACTGCAGTCTTTGCTGATGTGGACCTAAGCTGATGGAGATGCCTGCAGTCTATGCTGCTATACTTCCCCTTTAACCAGAGCTGCCACACTCCAGCCATCCACACCCTCACACCCACCTGCAGGTGATGGTTTTCCCCCACCAAAGCCAGTCTGTAAAGCCTAGAAAAAGTAACTCTTCCTTCAAATGTTTAAATGCAAACACAAAGTTACAAAGAACACAGGAAAAAATCATGGAAACTTTTCATCACCAAAAGAATATAATAATTTTCTAGTAACTGGACCCAAAGAAATGGAGATCTACAAATTGCCTGACAAATAACCCAAAGTAATTGTTTTAAAGAATTTCAGCAAGCTAGAGAAACATATGTCAACCTGAAGACAGGTCATTTGAAATTATCCAGAAGAGAAAAAAGAAAAAAGAATGAAAAAATAAATTTTATGGAATTTATGGGACACCATCAAGCAAATCAATATATGCATTATGGAAGTTCCAGAAGGAGAAGAGAGATAAAAGGGGAGAAGAGAGATAAAAGGGAAGCAGAGAGCTTATTTAAAGAAACAATGGCTGAAAACTTGCCAAATCTTGAAAGGGAAATGGACATCCAGGTTCATGAAACTCAAAGATTCCCCAAACAGGATCAACCCAAATAGGAATACACTAAGACACTTTATGATCAAATTAAATTGCCAAGGTGAAAAACAAAGAGAATTCTGAAAGCAGTAAAAGAAAAGTGACTCATCATATATAAGGTGACCCTTATAAAACTATTAGTTAATTTCTCAGCTAAAAGATGTATAACAGCAGAGTGTGGAATGATACAGTCAAAGCACTAAAGAAGAAAAACTCTGCCAACCAATAATACTATACATGGAAAAATTACACTTTAAAATGAAAGAGAGACAAAATATTTCCCAGGCAAACAAAAACTGAGGGAGTTTGTCAACACTATACCTGTTGTACATAAATGCTTAAGAGAATTCCTCAAATTGAAAAGAAAATATGCCAAACAGCAATGCAAAAACATGTATAACAATAAATCTCACCGGGAAAGGTAAATACATAGACAAATATGTATTAATGTAACATTGTAATAGGGATGCACAAATTACTTTAAGTGTAATATGAAAGTTAAAATATAAAAATTTGTTAGCAAAATAAACTATCAACCAATCAACAATGGATCAACAGAGTAAACAAACAACCTACAGAATGGGAAAAAATTTTTGCAAACTACGCATCTGACAAAGGTCTAATATCCAGCATCTATAAGGAACTAAACAAATTTACAAGAAAAAAAAAACCAAACAACCCCATAAAAAAGTGGGCAAAGGACATGAACAGATACTTCTCAAAAGAAGATATACATGTGGCCAACAAGCATATGAAAAAAAAAACTCAACATTATTCATCACTAGAGAAATGATCAAAACACAATGAGATACCATCTCACACCAGTCAGAATGACTATTATTAAAAAGTCAAAAAATAACAGATGCTGGCAAGATTGTAGAGAAAAAGGAACACTTATACACTGTGGGTAGGAGTGTAAAGTAGCTCAAGCATTGTGGAAGACAGTGTGGTGATTCCTCAAGACCTAAAGATAGAAATGCCATTTGACCCAGCAATCCCATTACTGGGTATATACCTAAGGGAATATAAATCATTCTGTTATGAAGACACATGCACACATATGTTCATGGCAGCACTATTCACAATAGTAAAGACATGGAATCAACCTAAATCCCCATCAATGATAGACTGGATAAACAAAATGTGGTACATATACACCCTGGAATACTATGCAGCCATAAAAAAGAATGAGATCATGTCCTTTTCAGGAACATGGATGGAGGTGGAGGACATTATCCTTAGGAAACTAATGTAGGAACAGAAAACCAAATACTACATGTTCTCACTTATAAGTGGGAGCTAAATGATGAGAACACATGGAAACATAGAGGGGAACCACACACACTGAGGCCTATTAGAAGGTAGAAGGGAGGCGGGAGAGAATCAGAAAAAATAACTAATGGACACCAGGCTTAATACCTGGGTGATGAAATAATCTGCACAACAAGCCCCCATGACACACATTTACCTATGTAACAAACCTGCACATGTGCCCCTGAAGGTAAATGTTCAAAAAAAATAAAAAATAAAAACTTTTTAAAAATTAAAAAAGTTGTTAATGAATATACAATACAAAAAGTATCAAACTCTGATTATAAGAACACAGAATGAGAGAGAGAAGTAAAGTGTAGAGTTTTTGTATGTGACTGAAGTTAAGTTGTATCAACTTAAAATAGATTATTACAATTACAAATATTTTATGCGTCTCAAAGTAACCACAAAAGAAAAACTCTGATACACAAAAGATAAAGTGAAAAGAATTAAAGCAAATCATTGCAAAAAAAAATCATAAAATAACCAAGAAAGACAGGAAAAGAAGAAAACAACTGCAAAACAGACAGAAAACAATTAACAAGATGGCAATAGTAAGTTTTTACCTATTAATAATCACTTTAAAGGTAAATGCATTAAACTCACCAATCAAGAAACATACAGTGGCTGAATGGATACAAGAGACCCACTTTATATATATACATATGTTGGGTTTCTTTTCTCTTATTTTTGAGATAAGGTCATCTTCCTCTGTCATCCAGGCTGGAGTGCAATGGTATGATCATAGTTCACGGCAGCCTCAAACTCCTGGGCTCAAGTGATCCTCTTCCCTCAGCCTCCCGAGTAGCTAAGACTACAGGAAGGGCTATTTTTTTTCTTTTTGTAGAGATGGGGGTCTCGCTATGTTGTCCAGGATGGTCTTGAACTCCTGGCCTCAAGTGACCCTCCTGCCTCAGTCTCCAAAAGCACTGAGATTACAGGTATGAGCCACCGTGCCTGACCTCACTTTATATTTAAAGACACATATGGAGTGAAAGTGAAGGGATAGAAAAAGTTCATGCAAAAGCAACCAAAAGAAAGCATACATGGCTATACTTAGACAAAATAGACATCTCCAGAGACAAAGAATGACACAATATAATGATAAAAGGAGTGACTGAGCAGGAAGATATAACAAATATAAATACATGCGCACCCAACATCAGAGTTCCTAAATATATAAAGTAAATATTGACAAAACCGAAGGGAAAGATAGCAACACAATAATAGTAGGGAACTTTAATACCCCACTTTCAGTCATGGATAGAACCCCCAGACAGAATATCAATAAAGAAACAGGTGACTTAAACAACAAATAAACCGAATGGACCTAACAACCATATACAGAACTTACCACCCAACAGCAGCAGCAGAATACTCATTCTTGTCAAGCATACATGAAACATTCTCCAGTACAGACCACATGTTAGGTCACAAAACAAGTCTTAACAAATTTAAGAAAACTAAATTCATTCCAAGTATCTTTTATGACCACAATGGAATAACACTGGAAAATAATAAGCAACAAGAAAATGAAAAAATTCACAATATATGCATATTAATCAACATACTCTTGAACAACTAATAAATTGTTTCAAAACCAATTTAAACTCCAATTTCTTTCTTTTTTTTTTTCTTTGAGATGGATTTTCGCTCTTGTCGCCCAGGCTGGAATGTAGTGGCGTGATCTTGGCTCACGGCACCTCCACCTCCAGGGTTCAAGCGATTCTCCTGCCTCAGCCTCCCACGTAGCTGGGATCAGGCACCCGCCACCATGCCCGGCTAATTTTTTGTATTTTTAGTAGGGACGGGATTTCGCCATGTTGGATAGGCTGATCTCAAACTCCTGACCTCAGGTGATCTGCCCGCCTCGGCCTCCCAAAGTGCTGGGATTGTAGGCATGAGCCACTGTGACTGGCCAAACCCCAGTTTCTAAAAGGAAACCAAAAGAGAATTTTAAACATATCTTGAAAAAAAAAAAAAACTACAAGATATCAAACCTTACAGGATGCAGCAAAAGTAGTACTAAGAGGGAATTTTATAGCAATACATGCCTGGATGCCTGGATTAAAAAAAAAAAAAGATCTCAAGTAAGCAACCTAATATGAAGAAACTAGCAAAAGAAAAACAAACTAATCCCAAAATTAACATAAAGAAGGAACTCATAGAGATTAGAGAGTAGAAATAAATCAAATAGAGAATAGAAAGGCAATAAAAGAAGTCAATAAAGCTGAGTTGCTGTTGTTGTAGTTGTTGGTTTTTTGTTTGTTTGTTTTTGAAGATAAACAAAACTGACAAAACCATAGCTAGACTAAGGAAAAAAAGAGAGAAGCCTTAAATAACCAAAATTATAAATATGCCAGGCTTGGTGGCTCACGCCTGTACTCCTAGCACTTTGGGAGGCCAAGGTGGGCGGATCACCTGAGGTCAGGAGTTCAAGACCAGCCTGGCCAACATGGTGAAACCCCATCTCTATTAAAAATACAAAAAGTTAGCCAGGCATGGGGGCGGGCACCTGTAATCCCAGCTACTCCAGAGGCTGAGGCAGGAGAATTGCTTGAACTCATGAGGCGGAGGTTGCAGTGAGCCAAGACCGTGCCATTGCACTCCAGCCTGGGTGACAGAGCGAGACTCCATCTCAAAAAAAAAAAAAAAAAATAGTGGCCAGGCGCGGTGGCTCATGCCTGTAATCCCAGCACTTTGGTAGGCTGAGGCGGGCGGATCACGAGATCAGGAGATCGAGACCATCCTGGCTAACACAGTGAAACCCGGTCTCTACTAAAAATACAAAAAAATTAGCCGAGCATGGTAGCATGAGCCTGTAGTCCCAGCTACACGGGAGGCTGATGGAGGAGAATCACTTGAACTCAGGAGGCAGAGATTGCGGTGAGCCGAGATGGTGCCACCGCACTCCAGCCTGGGTGACAGAGCGAGACTCCGTCTCACAAAAATAATAAAAATAAAAATAAAATAAAATTAGAAATAAAAAGGAGCATTATGTTACAAAAATAAGGTTTATAAGAGACTGATAAGGATTATAAGAATTATATGCCAACAGATTGAATAACTTGAGAGAAACTGATATATTCCTAGGAAAATACAATCTACCAAAACTGAATGAAGAAGAAATAGAAAGCCTGAACATACCAATAACAAAAAGGAGATTGAATCAGTGATCAAAAACTTCCCAACAAAGAAAAGCCAAGGGCCAGATGACTTCATGGACAACTTCTACCAAACATTCAAACAATTAATACCAATCCTTCTCAAACACTTCCAAAAAGTGGAAGAAGAGGGAACACTCCCAAATTTATTTTATGAGGACAGCATCATGCTGATTCTAAACCAGACAAAGATAACACAAAAAAAGAAAACTACAGGCCAATATCCCTAATGAACACAGATACAAAAATCCTTCATAAAGTATTAGCGAACTGAATTCAATAGCACATTGAGAGGATCACACACTATGACCAAGTGGGATTTATCCCTGGGATGCAAAGATGGTTCAGTATACTCAAATCAATCAATGTGATACAACACAATAACAAAATGAAAGAAAAAAAACCACATAATCATCTCAATAGATGCAGAAAGAGCATTATTTAACATTCATTTATAATTAAAATGCTCAGCAAAATAGGCATAGATGGAACTTACCTCAACACAATAAAGTCCATATATTAAAAGTCCACAGCTAACATCATAATAAATGGGAAAAAAATGAAAGCTTTCCCTCTAACATCCAGTATAAGGCAAGGATGCCCACTCTTACTACTTCAACAAAGTACTGAAATCCTAGTTGAAGCAATTAGGCAAGAAAAAGAAAAGACATAACTAAAGAAAGAAGTAAAATTATCTCTGTTTTTGATGACGTGGTCATATATATAGAAAATTTTAAAGACTCATCTCTCCAAAAATGTTGTAATAAACCAATTCAGTAAATTTTCAGGATAGAAAAATCACCATACAAAATTCACTAGTGTTTCTGTACACCAACAATAAACTATCTGGAAAGGAAATTAAGAAAATAATAATCTTTAATCTTTTTTGCCATTCACAATAGCACAAAAGATTAAAATATGTAGGAACAAACTTAAAGAGGTTAAAGACTTGTACACTGAAAATTATAAAACATTGATGAAGGAAATTAAAGAAGACACAGATAAATAGAAAAACATCCATGTCCAACGATTGAAAGAATTAACATTGTTCAAATGTCTATACTACCCAAAGCTATCTACAGATTCAATGCAATCCCCAAAAATTCCAATGTTATTCCTGCCACAGAAATTAAAAAAAATCCTAAAATTCACATTAAACCACAAAAGACCCTGAATAGACAAATCAGTCTTAATCAAGAGGAACAAAGCTGGGAACAAAACCACTTTCCAGTTTCAAAACATACTAATTATAAAGCTATAATAACCAAAGGAGGATGGTAATAAAGACAGACAGCTAGACCAATGGAACAGAAGAGAAAGCCTAGAAATAAACCCATTTATCTACAGTCCTTTGATAAGATGCCAAGCACATGGAATGGGGAAAAGATAGTCTCTTCAATAAACAGTGTTGGAAAAATTGGATATTCACATGTAGAAGAAAGAGACCCTTATGTCACACCATATACAAAAACCAACTAAAAATGGATTAAAAACTTAAACATCAGGCCTAAAACAATACAACTACTAGAAGAAAACATAGGGGAGAAGCTTCTTGACATTCATCTGGGCGATGATTTTTCAGATATGATACCAAAGCATAGGTAGCAAAAGCAAAAATAAACAAGAGCAATTACATCAAACTAAATATCTTCTGCATAGCAAAGGAAATAACTGGCAGAGTGAAAAGGCATCCTACAGAATGGGAGAAAATATTTGCCAATCATATTTCTGATAAGAGTTTAGTATGCAAAATAGATAAGGAACTCACGCAACTCAATAGCAAAAGAAACAAACTGATTGTAAAATAAACAAAGAACTTGAGTAGACGTTTCTTCAAAGAAGACATACAGATGGCCAACAGGTATATGCAAAGCTGCTTAACATCACTGATAATCAGGGAAATGCAAGCCAAAACCACAGAGAAATCACCTCATACCTTTTAGAAGGACTACTATCAGAAAGACAGAAGATAACAAGTGCTGACAAAAAAAAAATGTGAATTAAAAAAAGAATTCTTATACACTCATGATGGGATATAAATTGCTATATCCATATAGAGAACAATATGTAGGTTCCTCAAAAAATTAAAAACAGAACTACCTGATGATCCAGCAATCACACTTCTGGGTGTATATCCAAAGGAAATGAAATCAGTATTTCAAAGGGATAATTGCACTCCCATGTTCATTTCAGCATTATTCACAATAGCCAAGATATGGAGGCAACCTAAATGCCCATTGATTAATAAATGGTTAAAGAAAATGTGGTATATAATGGAATACTACAACGGAATACATACAACCCATATGATGGACTATTATTTAGTCTTTAAAAAGAAGTAAATCCTGCCACTTACAACAGGGATGAACCTGGAGGACATTACGCTAAGTGAAGTAAACCAGATACAGAAAGACAAATCCTATACAATCTTACTTATATGTGGGATCTAAAATAGTCAAACTCATAGAAGCAGAAAGTAGAATGGTGATTGCAAGGACCTGGGAGGAGGGAGAAATTGGGAGATGTTGGTCAAAGGGTACAAAGTTTGTTATTCAAAGTGAATCAATTCTGGAGATTTAATGTGCAACATTGTGAATATGGCTAACAATAATGTATTGTACACTTGAAATTTGCTAAGAGAATAGAACTTAAAGGTTCTCATCACACATTTCCAAAAAGAAGCTGGTAACTATGTGAAATGATGGGTATGTTAATTAGCTTGATTTTGATGATTCCCTCACAATGTATAGGTATATCAAATCATCAAGTTGTATATCTTAAATATACTATTTTTAATTGTCAGTTATACATCAATAAAGCTGTAAGGGTAAAGAACAGGCAAAAAAAGATATAAGAAATAATAATAAAAATAAATAAATAAAAGAAATAATAGCATCCCTTGATGCCAAAGAATTAGGTAGTATTTTTTTAAGCTAAAAGTTTACAAGGAAATTTCTTACCCTTAATGGTGACATTTCTAAAATGTTTTGTGTGAAGAAAAGAGTTAATATAGCAGGACTAAAACTGCTATCTTTAGAAAAGACTGCCTGCAAAGTTGGCCCTTGGCTGGTATTTGGTAACTTAGATTTGGGAAGGGTCCCCATCATTCCCTGATAAGAATGGCTCGCTGTGCCTAAACTTTTTATGCAAGCAATATTACTTGAGCTGAATATCTGCTTTCCTTGTAGGTGTCTGAAATATTGGAACATGCCATGCAGAGGGTACTTATGTGAGCAACCCCAGTGAAACCTTGGGCACTAAGTCTCTAATGGGATAGACATTTCGTGTGTTATTATAACTAATTGCTGGAGGATTTAAGCATGTGGCATGTGACTCTACAGGACACTTGAAAGTTTACATCTGGTTTCCTTTGGTCTTCACCCTATGCACCTTTTCTCTTTGGCAATTTTGCTTTGTATCCTTTCACTGTAATGAATTATAGCCACAAGTGTGACTATACACTGAGTCCTGTGAGTATTCCTAGCAAATCACTGAACCTGGGGGTGGTTTTGCAGACCCTGACAGTCTAAAATATCTGTTAATTTTTTAGACATTCTAACCATTTTTCCAGCTTAACACATGACAGTTGACATTCACATTTGCCACACATTTCCATGGGTTATGTTTTATGTACAATTCCATGCATGCCAGTATAAGGCCCTCTTTTCTCTCCTAGTTCCAAGTAAGTAAAAGGGCCCATTATGTTAAAAATATAGTCTTGCCTATTACAAAAATAGAAATGTGCATAAATGCTTGTGTCAGATATTGTTCTAGGCACTTTATATACATGTTAATTCTTTTAATTCCCACAACAACCCTAATCATTATTTCTTCTATTTTAAGTTAAGGAACATGTAAGAAAACTGAAGCACACAGAGGTTAAGAAGCTTGCCGTATTTTGCATAGCTAGCAAGTGGTAGAGCTAGGATTAACTTAGAAAGCCTGGTTCCAGTGCCAGACCTTAAGTACTACCCTATAAAATCTCCCTTTTGAGTAAATCACTCATAAACTTTGGTATTTAACTACTATTAATCATAATTTACAACAAATCTCAGTTAACCACTTTAAGCCACACTGACATGTCCTACCAGTCTGATTGAGAACCTGTACTCTAACATATTATTAGAAACATTGTCCCAAGGTAGGAGAACTGGGACCAAGGACAGGATTCTAACTCTGACTGTATTGCCAACTAAATGTGTAACTTCAAGTAATTTATCCTCTCTTGCCTCAGCTTTTACATCTATAAAATGATGACACTAGGCTCTTAGTAACACTCAACGATGTGCTGTCACTATTCTGGGAATGATGCTATGGTCCCTATTCTAAACAAGCATACTATTTTTCCGGAAGACATTGTTTAAAACACAGGTTTTAAAGGAGAGGACACAAACTGGTTAAGTGGCAGAGGCTGCTAGTGGTATCCCAAGAATCAATCTTCCTTTTTTCCTAAGAAACAAAAATTTACAGTTGTACCTATTGTTTCCCAGCTAAAGACTATATAGTTAGATTCCTTTTCAACTAGATGTGTTCATGTGTCCAAGTTTTGGTTAATAATATATAAGCATAAGTATTGTACGTCACTTTGGGGAAGTGTCCTGCATGGAATGGGACATGCCCTTCTTTGCTTCTTCCCCTAGTTGTTGCCTGAAACTTAGATGTCATTGCTGGAGTTCCAGCTTAGAATCATGGAGACAAGGATCATACCCTACAGAGGGTAGACAGTGAGCTGGTTGCAGGTGAGTTTCTTTTCACCTTCAAGGCACTTCCATACCAGTCCTAAATTCCCTATCCCTAGACTTTGTGAGAAAGAAAGAAATTTCTATCTTATTTAAGTCACTATTGTTTGGGGTTTTCTGTCACATGCATCTAAACCTAATTCTAGTTTACTTAAGTGGTACAGGCAATAAATATACTAGGGCAGAAAGAGCAGACACCAAAATAGGTTACTTCTCAGGAAGGGAAAGACTTTAGTTCTTGAAATAACTTAGATATGTAAGAAGGAGAAAAAGGGTAACTCAATTAGAAAGAAAGTGTGAGCAAAATCAAGGAGACAGGAAAAGCACAACTTGTTAAGGTATAACAAAAAGATTCTTTTACTTGAAAAGCAATATTTGTCAAGCAGCAGTACTGGACATGTTAAGTAGGGATAAATTATGGAAAGTTTTAATGCTGGGATAAGAACTTTATAGAGGGTCCAAGAAGTAAAATACAATCTCTATTACAACTTAAAATATTACAACTTATTTTACCTGACCCCACACAACACTCCTCTCATGATAAGGTGCTCTGCTATGGGTTAAGGAAAAAACCTGAGTCCTCAAGAAAAATCTAGGGAAGTGGAAAGTGGGTTAACCAGAGAAGGTAGGCCTTCTAGACAGTAAGGAAACAAATGAGATTATATTAATAAATAAAATTGGGCAGGAGCAACTTCTGTTTTTTGCATCTTATGCGGCATTTCTTTCATTCTCTTTTTCCCCATAAGGTGGCGTGCCCTTGGAAAGCTATCAGGAATCAGGATGGGTCCAAAGGGAGCAGAAGTATGAAATGGGCTACTTCAGTCTGACTCTAGTCAAGTCTGGCACTAAATAGAGAAAAGGGTGTCCTTTGTTGCAGATTTTTGATCCACTCCAGCTCATCAGGGTTGAAGACAAGAAAGAAATTTGAAGCCAAAGTCCTGTTAGTAATAAACAGTACATTTATCTGGAGTGTCCTGTATGCCACCTGTGTATCACCATAAATAGTGAGGATGACATACTGATGATTTAGGGTCCAGGCCATTTTTTTCCATCTGTGCCTTACCTCACAAATAACAACACACATATTCCTAGTAATAATCATGAATACACAAACTGGTATGCTTCTTTTAAACTTTGCAACATAGTTTTCTTTTTCTTTTTTTTTTTTTTTTAAAGAAACAGGGTCTCACTCTGTCACCCAGGATGGATTGCAGCTGCACAATTACAGCCCACTGCAGCCTCAAACTCCTAGGTCCAAGCAATCCTCCCACCTCAGCCTCCCAAGTAGCTGGGAATACAGGAGTGTGCCTCCACATCTGGCTAATTTTATTTTTATTTTTATTTTTTGTAGAGACAAGATCTCACTATGTTGCCTAGGCTGGTCTCGAATTCCTGGGCCCAAGTGATCCTCTCACCTCAGCCTCCCAAAGTGCTGGGATTGTAGATGTGAGCCAATGTGCCCGGCCTAAATTGATATTTGCATTTAGATAAACACTTCTTAAATTTCAACATCTAGTTTTGATAGAATGTAAGGTCTAGAAGGCCAAAGACAGTGTCTATCTTGCTCTTTCATGTATTCCCAGACATAAGACCCAGCTAGCACATGGTAGGCACACAATAAATATTTAAATCTATGAAACTGCCAGAGTTCAAAACCTATTGAAAACAAGATTTTATAGATCTACATACTGCCTGATATCACTTTAAATTCATGACTACCGACTTCAACTGTACCTTCGCTGCCAGAAATCTTATTTTGTTTCCTCAATCCATGTGCTCTCCCACTCTCCTAGAAGACTATTTCATACCTTCTGTTTCTTCAAACATCCAACATGCCCTTGCTTCCCATTTCATGGAAGAAATTGAAGCACTAGGAAAAATGCTTCCACAAACCTGCTACAACTGTGTCCACATAGTAGCACTTCTCCTATAACTATGGATAAAATGCTTCACCAAGGCCAAACCCTTCCATGAGCATTAGCTCCCATCTCCTCTCACTCACTCAAAGATTTAAGGACAATCCCCTACCAACACACCCCTCCTTTCCTGTATTATCACTTGTACCCCCTCTGGTGGATTATTCCCCTAAGCATACAAACATCGCTTCTTCAATTTCTAGAAAAACATTCTCTTAATCCCATACCTCCTCCAGTTACCACTGCATTTCCCTTCTTCTCTTCACAGCAAAACTCCTTGAAAGAGTTGTCAATTTCTATCCTCTGTTTTCCCTATAGCCATTGTCACCACCTGGCATATCACATATTTCACTTCTTTAGTTATTGTCTCCCCCTACCTATATTCTAATACAAATCTGAAAAAGGAAGTCAGGTTTTTGTTTGTTTGTTTGGTTAGTTGGTTGGTTGGCTGGTTTCCTGTTTTATTTGCTATGACATTTCCATCACCTAGAAGAGAATCTGAACACATTAGGTACTCAAGAAAAATTAGTTAATAAAAGAAATACTTGCTGAATGAGTAAGCCAATCCCCATTTAAGTAAGAGATGTATGTTTTTAAGATGTGCATGCATTACAAAATATTAAAGAATGCATCATTCTTTAATATTTTCTTAAAATGTTGAGGTTCTGGTGACCTTATAAACAAGAGTCTACAAAATAAGCACTTTAATGCTATATGCTATAAAAATGTTTAAAGAAAGGAGAATTACTACAAGATTTTACAGTGAAGATGGAAAACTTGAGAGACACACAGAGCACTCTTGGACTCTTATGTGACACTAATATTTTATAATATTTGAAAATAGACATATCTCATCTAAAAGTGAATAATCTAAATGAGCTTAATAAATTTTAAAATTAAATGCATTTTTTCATCTCTTCATCACTTGACTAAATTAAGATGTTGATCCTCTATTCATTAACAAATGAACTGAAATTTCTGTAAAATTTTCAAATTTTTCAAAGAAAAAATCAATGATGAAATGTTTTGTGAAGACTTTCTGAACTGTGACGTTGAAATTAAAAGATCTACTAATAGATATCAGTTATGATAATATAGAGTAATTCATGGAACTTCTCTTGTAAACAATAGTAATATGAAAACACAAAAAATCAAATGAGAATACACAAAGTCATTAATATTTACATTGAAATCTACTGCTTGTGCACACTTGTTTTCTCTTTCATGAGAGTCTGAATTTTTGAAAATTAAATTTAAAATCTGATTTTTGTTCAAAATTCTACAGACAAAAATGTTTTACCTGTTCATAGGCCCCAACCTTGAGTGCCGTCTCTGGTGCAATTTTTAAAACATTTACACCATTTCCTCGCCAAAGGGAAAAAATTCCTCCTTCTTTCACCAACTGCTCAAGGCCACTAATCAATCTCATTTTCTTTGACTTTAAACTATGAACCTATAAATAAATAGCACATTTATTTACTTTTCAATTCATTTTACTGGCTTTATGGCATTGGTATTGCTATTGCTAATAAAAAATAAATATATGCATAAATTCATGATTTTCAAGATATTTTTAATTTTCCCTCAGAGACATCTAAAACTGATATATTAATATTTCTTGTCCTGAAATACATACTTTAATTAATCTAACACACCAAAGAAAAAAGGACAACTTAAAAAAATGGAAATAACTTAATTACCAGAGAAT
Source organism: Pongo pygmaeus (assembly GCF_028885625.2). Taxonomy (NCBI): domain Eukaryota; kingdom Metazoa; phylum Chordata; class Mammalia; order Primates; family Hominidae; genus Pongo; species Pongo pygmaeus. The sequence goes on along the minus strand of NC_072373.2, from coordinate 121,360,960 downwards.
TTTAGCATAAACAAGATGCGTTGATGGTACAAATATATTACAAGATTATTAAAGAGTGCATTGAAATATGCAATGAGAAAAGGATAAATGAAAATACATCAAACTTTCAACAGTGGATAGTCCTGGGTGGCAAGGTGTTATGGGTTAATATGTGTCTCCCAAAATTCATATGTTGAAGTCCTAACCCTCATTCCCTCAGAATGTGACCTAGAGATAGGGTCTTTAACAAGTTAAAGTGACATCATTAGGGTGTGCCCTACTCTGACTGGCATCCTTATGAAAGGCAATTTGGACACTGAGACATGACACACACAGAGAGGAAACAATGTGAAGAGACAGAGAAGACCGCCTTCTGCAAGCCAAGGAAAGAGACCTGGAACAGATTATTCTTCACACCCCTCAAAAGGAACCAACCCTACCGACACCTTGATTTTTGACTTCTAGCCTCCAGAACCAAGACAATAAGTTTCTGTTATTTGAGCCAGTCAGTTTACGGAACTTTGTTGTAGCATCCCTAACAACCTCATACATGAGGAGTACAGGTCATTTTAACGTCTTCCTTTATCCTTTTCTGTGTTTTCCCATTTTTCTAGTGTGTTATCTTACAATAAGAAAAAATGCTATTTTTAAGAAAGTATAGTTAAAACATTAATAAAATGCCCTCCTGTCTATAAAGTAAGAGAAAAATCATAGGAGAACAAAGCAAAATGAACATTCTCTTCTGTGGGTAGAATAAATTTAGAAAACAATTTACTAAAATATTTACAGCCTTAAAAATGTTCATATCATTACTTAAACTAGGAATTTTTTAAACAAGTAATCTTAAATAGGAAAAAGATTAATAAATAATGGTGTTCATCATAAAATTATGAATAATTGCTTTAAAAAAAGGATGATTAAAAACCACCTACGTGTCTATGGATCAGAAAAAGTGATTAAAGTATCAAAAATTCCAACCCAGGGCTCTCTGAATGTAAAGTCTCTGCTCATGAATCATATTAAATTACCTCTGACCACAACACATATGTCTTCCTCTATTTCACAGAATTCTTTTCCAGTTATGTGAAGCTCACACAATAATACCTCTATCAATAGAGTGGACAAGTTTTAATGAACCCATTTCACTATCAAATATAAGGGTAAATGAAAGCTATGAGACCCAATCCAGAACAGCATAAAAGGGCAGCGACTCCTTCCTGCTTTCCATTCCTTCCTTTGCTTCTCATTATAGTACTCTCCTCACCCACTTCTAACTCACTTGTATCTGTCATCTTCCCTCCTCTTTTTTCCCCTATTTTCCTTTTCTTTTTTATGTTTCTGTCTCCCATCCTCTTCCTACTCTTCTCTATCCACCTCCCTTACCCCTTTCTCTTTTTTCATTCTTTTCAGGTCTCCCTATTTGCCCCCTCCCTAATCCACTGACTCATTTCCATCCCCTCAGAAAACTGAGTACCCTTACCCTGTGTCCTTACAATAGCCATAAATATAATTTTCTATCTTGCATACGGTGATTATGTGCAATTAATTGACAATTATTGTTTTCAATATTATCATCACCATCACGTAGATATGTTGTTTGTGTCTCTGTAAGGTCCTGGAGTATAAGAAATATGCTTTTTCATCTTTGTATTTCTAGCACCTAGCATATGATGGGCGCACGACAAATACATTGTCTTTATTTTTCCTCTTGGTCCCATTCCCGTGTTTCTCATCTCCCTACATGTCTCCATCTCTGTGTAGCACTGTATCATGTCTGTATCTTTCTCCTTTAAATTTCATTATTTAATTTTCTGACAGGCCCAGTTACTGAGGAATCTGTTTTATATTTCCACCTGCAACACAGAATTTTCAACTCCTGCTCTTACCTAAGGACTGACTGAACTGAGTCACCTATCTGAAAAGAATATAGACCACAGATGGAATCAAACATGCGGAAGGATGATGGGTTATGTGTCTTACCATCTAATGCCATTCAAAGTAATTCAGATAAACTGAATTAAAGGTTTATCTCCATGGGATGCATTAACCAGAATCTCACTCTATATTTATGTAAGAAATATTAGGCATGGGGGGAATAGTATTTACTCCCCTTGGTGCTCCCACAGTACTATGTGTATCATCTGTCTGGGTAGATAGCACTTATATCACATTTTATTATTACCTATCTAACTAACTATTGTCCAAGAAAGCTTGTAAATTCTCTAAGGACAAAAACTATGTCTAACATTTTCCTATAGTCCCTAATGCCTATTAAAGCAGCTAGTACATAATTGGCCCTAAATAAATATATGTGGAATTAATGAAGTCTTTTCCCCTGCAAAACCTATCCTTCTAACAACCTATATTTTCCATAAATGATATATTTATATAAGTTTAATTCCTAATTAAGATAAATCATTTTTTAGAATGAGGCAAAAGTATAAACTAAATAGTTCTTAAACATGTGACACTAAAGTTATTACACAATTAATTCACATTGTATAATAACTGTTCATAATGCATTACTAAAATGTCACCAACATTACCAAAAAGCAAAAGATAGTAAAACACCCACATATGTAAATTTAATTTGAAATTTAAGTTAATTAGGTTGTGGATGATTAATTTTTATATCCTTGCAGAGAAAGTATTCAGCAAATATCAAACTTTAATTGTGGATTCTACTTATGATAATTAACACATTAAGCCATGCACTATTTTATAACTACTGTTGACAATCCATTATTCAATGAAATAAATGTAATTAAACAAAATAAAATAATAGGCTCTAAACAACTCATTTTCTGCCTCTTGGAAATATTTTTAGTAATTAAATGGTAGAATAGAACCATGCTATTATGTTGGTGCCAGGGTTAGAGATAACCAATACAAAGTCTAATGGTATCTTCTCATTTCTTTCACAAATTTAGTTCCACTTTTGAAAAAAATTCTAATAGAGTGGTTCTATTATAATTTAAAATAAAAATTAACTTGAATACACAGTAGCTTCTTTAAGAAAATTAAATCTTTTAATATTGAAAATTAGCATTTACATTTTCAGGAAAATGTAAAATTTTAATGAGAAGTAGTATGTGAGAAAACATTTTTTTAAAACCTTTTTTGAAAGCTGCCAAAGACTTTTCAAGTTACTTTAACTCTTAAAGGGTAGGTAAGGCGAGCAATAAACCTGCATCATGACTTTCAAGCGGTCTAAAGGTGCCGTGCATGTCCGTGCAACCGCACTAGCTATTCCTGCTGACACCAAACGCTTCCACCAATCTCCAGACTGCTTTTCTTGTTCGGTAAATTCATCTGGAATAGCTATACTCTCTCCTATATCAATTAACTGATAAATAGGAAGAATTATTAGACAATAAAGAAAAGTGTAAACACTTGATACATTATAAGGGTAGCTTTCTACAAGGAGCAAAGATAACTTTTTACAAGGACCAAAAATCCAAAGATTTTTTCATGCCACTTCCTGTTACTGAAGATCAACAATTTTCTTAGCACCTGTACTACATCAAATGATTTTTAATAATGCATTAACATATAGATTTAATGTAAAATCAATTAAATTAGAGCAATTATTAATTTAAAATTCTCAAACTATTTAGTTAATCTGTTCTCTGAAAAATGTAAACCCTGAGTACAGGGATTACATCCCAGCCACTCATCACAATGTCTGCCACATACTAGGCAAGGAATAAATAATAAATATTCCTTGCTTTATTTCAAATTCTCTCAAACTCCTTTAATCACTTAAACCTAAGTCAAAATTCAAGAGTAGCATCTTATATGATTTGATTAAATTTCTTTATTATTGGCATTGGCTCCTTCTTCAAACGTCAGTTTCCTTTTTAAAAGTCTATACTCCAACCACTTTTGCATTTTACTTTATTTTCAATTATCATAGTTGCTTATGACAAGACGATCGAATTTTTCTAAATGTTGAGGCAATGTGGTTTAGTGCAGAAGTTAGTTTCTGCCCTCTAGGAATTTACAGAGTAATAAAAGAGATAGGAAAGGAAAAAAAGCAATTATAATACAGAGAAAATAAGTACAATAACAAGGGTAGCAAATAAAGGTGTCTTAAGAAGACAGTACAGAGGCTGGAGGCAAAGCAAGAGGCAGAAGACTCTACCCGTCATCCCCCTGCAAGGACACCAATTCAACAATTATCTACCCAAATAAAACACCCTCATAAGAACTAAAAATCAGATGAGCCCTCATAGTACCTGATTTTAGCTTTGTATCACTGAAAGAGGCAGTGAAGAGATAGAACAAACAGCCTTAAATCGCTGGCACCATCCCTACTACAGCCTCCCAACAGTGGTGGCAAGGTACAGGGAGTGTCTCTGGGCACTGGGGGAGGGAGAGCACAGCAATTGTGAGGCATTAAACTCAGTGCTGTCCTGTTAAAGAAGAAAGGAAAAGTGAACTGAACTCGGCGGACACCTACCCATGGAGGGAATAAGATGTATGTGTGTGCATGTGTGTGTGTGTGTGTGTGTGTGTGTATGTGTGCATATGTGTTTTTGAGACAGGGTCTCACTCTGTTGCCCAGGCTGGAGTGCAGTGGTGTGATCATGGCTGACTGCAGCCTCGATCTCCCTGGGCTCAGGTGATCCTTCCACTTCAGCCTCCCAAGTAGCTGGGACCACAGGCATGTGCCACAATGACTGGCTAATTTTTGTATTTTAGTAGAGATGGGGTTTCACCATGTTGCCCAGGCTGGTGTCAAACTCCTGGACTCAAGCAATCCTCCCATCTTGGGCTCCCAAAGTGCTGGGATTACAGGTGTAAGCAACTATGCCCAGCCAGAGGGAGCATTTAAACCAGCCCTAGCCAGAGGAGAACTGTTAATACCAATGGTACAAACTTGAGTTCCCACAAACCTTACCACCATAGGCCAAGCTGCACTGGGTCTCTAAGTAAACTGGAAATGCAATGTAGACCATAAGGACTTCAATTGCTAGGTGAATCCTAGTGCTGAACTGGGCCCAGAGACAGGACTAGCGGGACTCAAGACCTACTCAGACAGTAGCTGAGGTGGCTAAGGGAGGGCTGACATCAACCAACCCCTAACCCCAGGCTGCACATCTTATGGCACCAAAAGAGACCCCTTCCTTCCACCTGGGAAGAGGAGAGGGAAGAGTGGGGAGGACTTTATCCTGCATCTAGAATACTAGCTCAGCCACAGGAAGATAGGGCACCACTCAGAGTTTCAAGGCTCCTGTTCCAGGCCCTACCTCCTGGATGACATTTCTAGACACACCCTTGGCCAGAAGGGAATATGTTGCCTTGAAGGGTGGGACTCAGTCCTGGCAGCATTCATCACATGCTAATTGAAGAACCCCTAGGCCCTGAATAACCAGTAGTGATACCCAAGAACTATGTCAAGAGCCTTAGGTGAGCCTATGAGACTTCAGGTGAGACTTAGTATATTACAAGCTGTGGTGGGTACAAGGCAAAACTCCTTCTGCTTAAAAAAAGCATAGGGAAAAGTAAAGGAAACTTAGGCACTGGCATGGCCACAGTGGGGGAAGGGGGTAGAGCACCAAATGGGCTCTTTAGGCCCCTGATTCCAAGACTTGACTCTTGGATGGCATTTCTGGACCTGCTGTGGACCAGAGCTGACCTGAAAGATCAGGCAGCATTCACCACAAGTGGACTTAAGAGACCTTGGGCCTTAAGAGAAAATTGGCAGTAGTCTGGCAGTATCCCAGTATTCCCCATGGCCTGTAGTGGTGGTGGCCTTTGGAAAGGGGAGGGAAGAGTGGGAAAGACTGTATCTTGTGGTTTCACTGCTTTAGGTGGCTCAAAACAGAAAAGAGACTTTGTTAGTTTGGGGAAAAGTAAAGGAAGAGAAGAAGAGTCTCTTCCTGGTAATCCAGAGAATTCTCCTGGATCTTGTCCAAGACCATTAAGGCAGTACCTCTATGAGTGTGCAAGAACCACAGGGTTACTGGGTTTTGGGTGCCCTCTAAAACAGATACAGCTTAGATCACAACACTCAAGTTCTTTCAAATAACTGGAAAGTCTTCCCAAGAAGAACAGGTATAAACCAGCCTAGACAGTGAAGTCTATAATGAAAACCTAACTTTTCAATGCTGAGACACCAAAGAACATCTACTGGCATCAACACCATTCAGAAAAACATAACTTCACCAAATGAACTAAATAAGGCACCAGAGACCAATCCGGGAGAAACAGACATGTGACCTTTCAGACACAGATTTCACAATAATTTTCAGGAAACTCAAAGAAATTCAAGATAACACAGGGAAGGAATTCAGAATTCTATCAGATGAATTTAACAAAGAGATTAAAATAATTAAAATGAATCAAGAAGAAATTCTGGAGCTAAAAAATGCAACTGGCATACTGAAGAATGGATCAGAGTCTTTTAATAGCAGAATTGGTCAAGCCGAAGAATTAGTGAGCTTGAAGACAGGCTATTTGAAAACAAAAAGAAGAAACAAAACGAAAAAAAAAAGAAAAAACAATGGAGCATGCCTATAGAATCTAGAAAAACAGCCTCAAATGGGCAAATCTGAGTTATTGGCCTTAAAAGAGGAGATAGAGACAGAGATAGGAATAGAAAGTTTATTCAAAGCAATAATATCAGAGAACTTCTCAAACATAAAGATATCAATATCCATGTACAAGAAGGTTCTAGAACACCAAGCAGATTTAACCCAAAGAAAATTACCTCAAGGCATTTAATGATCAAAATCCCAAAGATCAAGGATAAAGATCCTAAAAGCAGCAAGAGAAAAGAAACAAATACTGTACAATGAAGCTCCAATATGTCTGGCAGCAGACTTTTCAGTGAAAATCTTACAGGCCAGTAGAGAGTGGCATGACATTTTTGTTTGTTTGTTTTTTTGAGATGGAGTCTTGCTCTGTTGCCCAGGCTGGAGTGCAGTGGCGTGATCTCAGCTCACTGCAAGCTCTGCCTCCCGGGTTCGCACCATTCTCCTGCCTCAGCCTCCTGAGTAGCTGCGACTACAGGTGCCCAGAGAGTGGCATGACATGTTTAAAGTGCTGAAAGAAAATAACTTTTACCCTAGAATAGTATATATAGCAAAAATGTCCTTCAAACATGAAGGAGAAATACTTTCCCAGACAAACAAAAAGCTAAAGGATCATCAATACCAGACCTGTTCTACACGAAAGGATAAAAGGAGTACTCCGGTCAGAAAGAAAAGGACATTAATAAGCAATCAAATCATCCGAAGGTACAAAACTAACTGGTAGTAGTAAGCGCACAGAAAAACACAGAATGGTATGACACTGTAATTGTGGTGTGTAAACTATTCTTATCTTTAGAAAAACTAAATCATTAACCAATCAAAAATAACTACAACTTTACAAGTCATAGACAATACAATAAGACATAAAGAGAAACAAAAAAAGTTAAAAAGTTGAGGCATGAAGTTAAAGTATAGAGTTGTATTAGTTTTCCTTTTGCATATTTGTTTATGTAAACTGTTAAGTTCTTATCAGGTTAAAATAGTGGGTTATAAAATAATATTTTCAAGTCTCATGGTAACCTCAAACATAAAAACAGAATAGATACATAAAAAAATTAAAACCAAGAAACTAAATCATATTACTAGAAGAAATAACCTTCACTAAAGATAGGAAGTAAAGAAAGAAGGATGAGAAGATCACAAAACAACCAGAAAACAAATAACAAAATAGCAGGAGTAACTCCTTACTTATCAATAATAACATTGAATGTAAATGGACTAAACTCTCCAATCAAAAGACATAGAGTGGCTGAATGGATGAAAACACAAGACCCATTAATCTGTTGCCCACAAGAAACACACTTCGCCTATAAAGACACACATAGACTGAAAATAAAGGGATGGAAAAAGACATTCCATGCCAATGGAAACCAAAAAAAGAGCAGAAGTAGCTATACTTATATCAGACAAAATAGACTTCAAGTCAAAAGCTGTAAGACACAAAAAATGTCATTATAATGATAAAGGCATCAATTCAGTAAAAGGATATAACAATTGTATATATAAATATATGCACCCAACACTGGAGCACCCATATATATATAAAGCAAATATTATTAGAGCTAAAGAGAGAGAAAGGCCCCAATACAATAATAGCTAGACTTCAACATCCCACTTTCTCATTGGACAGATCTTCCAGACTGAAAATCAATAAAGAGGCACTGCTCTCATGAAAAAAAAGAGAGGGTGAGTAAATAAAGCACCTTCAACTGAAACATCCAGGTACACACATTGAGATTCATCAAGAAAACAACTGAACACATGGAGAATGAAGAAAAGCAAGGCAAGATGACCATCCACCCAGGAGTGACATGGAGCCAATGGAGCCTCTCCTGCCCATGAAAGTGGCGAGTGAATGCGTGACCCTGAGAACCCATGCTTCTCTCACAGATCTTTGCAACGCTTGGGTCAGGAGATCCCCTCATGAACTCACTCCAACAGAGCTTGCAGTCTGACACACTGAGCTACATGGAGTCTTGGCAAAGCAGCTGCTGAGGCATACACAGAGCCACAGAAACTTCAGATACCCCAGCTTCCTGGTGAACGCAGCTGCAACTCCAGCAAAGTGGGAGGTTGGACCCCTCTACATACCCCTAGGAAAGGGACTGAATCTACGGGGCTGAGCAGCAAAGGTCTGCAGGTCCTGCTTCCAAGGCACCTCACAGGATAAGACACACTAGCTTAGAACTCCAGCCCGCCACCAGTAGCAGTGTTATATTTCCCTGACATGGATCTCCCAGATGGAGGGGTGGGCCACGATCTTTGCTGTTTTGCAGGCTTAGCCATTGTTGCCTTCAATGCAGCTACCCTAGAAAAAGTGGCCAAACTGCTACTTTTTACATGGATACCTAACCCCACTTTTCCTAATTGAGTGGGACCTCCTGACTGGAGTCACCAGCTACCCTCACCTGTATTTTCCAGCTGGCAGTGGTTCCCTGCCTCCCTGGGATGGAACTCACAAGCAGACAGACCACCATCTTTGCTGTTTCACAGCCTATGCTGTTGTTACCTTCAGGCTCTAGGAAATCTGAAGTGACTAGTGACTGGAGCAGGTCCCCCAGCATGGTGCAGCAGCTCTGTGGAGAAGCAGCCAGATCGCTTTTACATGAGGGTCCTGGATACCACTTCTCTTCACTGGGCAGAAACTCCTGACGGAGGTCTCTAACAACCTCCACTGGTGTTTTCCAGCCAGCAATAGTTTCAAACTGCCCTGAGATGGAGCTCCCAGAGGAACGGATGCACTCCCATCCTTGCTGTTTCTCAGCCTTAGCCATTGCTGCCTTTGGGATTTAGAGAGTCCAAAGAGACTAGAGACTAGAATGGAGCCCCATCACAGCACAACTCCTCATAAAAAGCAACCAGACTGTTTATTCACATGGGTCCCCAATCTTGTTCCTCCTCACTAAGCAGGACCTCCCAACCAAGATATCTATCCACCCCGCTGGTGTTTTCCAGCTGACAGCAGTTTCAAAAGTCTGTGGGACAGAACTCCCAGAGGGAAGGCTGGGCTGCCATCTTTGCTGTTTTGCAGGCTTCACTGTTGATACCTTCAGCTGCTGAAAAATCTGAGGTGGTTATGGACTGGAGTGAACCCCCAAAAGACTGCAGCAGCCCTAGGAAAAAGTGGCCAAACTCTTTATTATGTGGGTCCCCAATCCTCTACCTCCTCACTAGACAGGTCCTCCCAGACTGGGTCTCTAACCACCCCTGCTGGGTCTATCAAGCCAGTGGCAGCTATGCAACTCACTGAGACAAAGCTCCCAGTGAGAGGAGTTGGATGCCATCTTTGCTGTCTCCAGGCCCTGGAGAGTCCAGAGGAGCCATGGCGTGGTTTGGACCCCTAGCACAGAGCACTCATCTGAAAGAAAGGTGGCCAGACTTTTCTCCATGCAGGTCCCAGTCCTCACTTTTACTCACTGGACAGGGGCACCCGACCTGGGATTCCAGAACAATCCCCCTGCCTCCACCTGACCACTTCAATCAGTGGCAGCCCAGCAGTTAAAGGAACACCCACACACAGACACACAGAGATGGGGAAAAAAACAATGCAAGAACTCCGGCAACTCAAATGGCCAGAGTATCTTATGTCCTCCAAATCACTGCACTAGTTTTCCAACAGGCATTCTTAACCAGGAAAAACTGACTGAAATGACAGAAATAGAATTTGGACTATAGATAAAAATTATTGACATTCAGGAGAATGGCAAAACCCAGTCCAAAAACACAATAGAAACAATAGAGGAGCTGACAAATAAAATAGCAAGGAAAAAAAAACCCTAATTGACTTCATAGAGCTGAAAAACACACTACAAGAATTTTGCAATGCAATCACAAGTATTAACAGCAGAATAGACTAACTAGAGGAAAGAATCTCAAAAGGTGAACACTGGCTCTCTGAAATAAGACAGACAAAAATAAAGAAAAAAGAACAAAAAGGAACAAACAAAACCTCTGAAAAATATGGAATTTTACAAAGAGGCCAAATCTATGAATCACTGGCATCCCTGAAAGAGAAGGAGAGAAAGCAGCAACTTGGAAAACATATTTCAGGATATCATATATGAACACTTACCCAACCTCACTAGAGAGTCCAAAGTTCAAATCCAGGAAATGCAGAGAACCCCTACAAGATACTACACAAAAGATCATCCCCAAAACACATAATCATCAGATTTTCCAAGGTCAAAATGAAAGGCAAAATGTTATAAAGGCAGCTAGAAAAAAGGGCAGGTTGCCTACAAATGGAAAACCCCATCAGGCTAACAGCAGACCTCTCAGCAGAAACCCTACAATCCAGAAGAAATTAGGGGCCCATATTTACCATTCTTTAAAAAAAAAAAAAAAACCTTCAACCAAAAATTTCATATCTAGCTACATTTAGCCTCATAAGTGAAGAAGAAAAAAGATCCTTCCCAGACAAGCAAATGCTGAGAGAATTCATTACCACCAGACTTGCCTTACAAGTGCTTCTAAAAATCACACAAAATATAGAAAGGAAAGATGATTACCACTGAAATACCCAAACCAGACACTACAAAGCAACCACACAAACAAGTCTGCATAACAACCACCTAACAATGTGATGACAGGATCAAATCCCCACATGTCAATACTAAATGTAAATCAGCAATACTTGAATGTAAATGGGCTAAATGTCCCAATTAAAACACACAGAATAGCAAACTGGATAAAAGAGAAAGACCTAATGTTATGCTATCTTCAGGAGATCCATCTCACATGGCATGAGATCCATCTCACACCAAGAGGTTCAAAATAAAGTGATGAAGGAAAATCTATCAAGCAAATGGAAATCAAAAAAAGCAGGGGTTACAATCTTAATTTCAGACAAAACAGACTTTAAATCAATAAAGATAAAAAAATACAAGAACATTACATAATGGAAAAGGGTTCAGTTCAACAAGAAGATCTAATTATACTAAATATATGTGCATCTGACACAGGAGCACCCAGGTTCATAAAGCAAGTTCTTAGAGACCTATGAAGAGACTTAGACTCCCACATAATAATAGTGGGAGACCTCAACACTTCACTGACAGTGTTAGACAGATAATCAAGGCAGAAAATTAACAAAGATACTCAGCACCTGAACTCAGCAATTGACCAAAAGGACTTAACAGACATCTACAGAATGCTCCATCAAAAAACAACAGAATATATATTTTTCTCATTGCCTCATGGTACGTACTCTAAAATCGACCACACAATTGGACATAAAACAATCCTCAGGAAATGTTTAAAAAACCAAAATTATACCATCCACACTCTCAGATCTCAGGCTACAGAACAATAAAAATAGAATATGAAGAAAATTGCTCAATCCCATACATTTACATGGAAATTAAATAACCTGCCCTTGAATGACTTTTGGGAAAATAATGAAATTAAGGCAGAAATCAAGAAGTTCTCTGAAACTGATGGGAACAAAGATACAACATACCAGAATCTCTGCAACATAGCTAAGGCAGTGTTAAGAGGGAAATTTACAGCATTAAATGCCCATACCAAAAAGTTACAAAGATCTCAAATTAACCACCTAACATCACAACTAGAAGAAATAGAGAAGCAAGAGCAAACTAACCCCAAAGTTAGCAGAAGACAAGAAACAACCAAAATCAGAGCTGAACTGAAAGAGACTGAGACACAAAAAAACATACAAAAAATCAACAAATCCAGGTGTTGGATTTTTGAAAAAATTACTGAAATAGATAGACCACTAGTCAGTCTAATAAAGAAGAAGAGAGAAGACCCAAATAAACACAATTAGAAATTACCAAGGGGATGTTACCACTGACTCCACAGAAATACAAACAACCATGAGAGACTACTGCAAACACCTCTACGCACACAAACTAGAAACCTAGAAGAGATGGATAAATTCCAGGACAGATATACATGCTCAAGACTGAACCAGGAAGAAATGGATTCCCTGAACAGGCTAATAACAAGTTCTGAAACTGAAACTTGAAATCATTAATACATAGCTTTCCAACCCCCAGCTGCCCAAAAAAGCCTAGGACCAGAAGGATTCACAGTCAAATTCTCCCAGATGTACAAAGAAGAGCTGGTACTATCCTTACTGAAACTTTTCCAAAAAATTGAGAAAGAGGGATTCCTCCTGAACTCATTCTAGGAAGGCAGCATCTTCCCAATACCAAAACCTGGCGGAGACACAATAATAAAAGAAAACATCAGGCCAATAACCTTGATGAAAACGATGCAAAAATCCTCAACAAAATACTTGCAAATGGCCAGGCACAGTGGCTCATGCCTGTAATTCCAGCATTTGGGGAGGCCAAGGTAAGCAAGTCACTTGAGCTCAAGAGTTTGAAACCAACCTGGATAACATGGCAAAACCCCATCTCTACCCACTCACCCCCTCAAAAAAATATAAAAACTTAGCCAGGTACAGTGGCACACACCTATGGTCCAAGGTACTCAGGAGGCTGAGGCAGGAAAATTGCTTGAGCCCAGGAGGACAAGGCTTCAGTGAGCCAAGATCATACCACTGCACTCCAGCCTGGGTGACAGAGTGAGACTCTGTCTCTAAAACTATATATATATTTGCAAACTGAATCCAGCAGCACATCAAAAAGCTAATCCACCGTGATCAAGTAAGCTTTATCCCTGGGACGCAAGGTTGGTTCAATATATTCAAATCCATAAATATGATTCATCATATAAACAGAACTAAACACAAAAACCACATGATTATCTCAATAGATGCAGCAAAGGCATTTGACAAAATCCACCATCGTTTCATGTTAAAAACTCTCAATAAACTAGGTATAGAAGAAACGTACTTTAAAATACAAAGTATTGCACTTGTACAAAGAAGAGCTGGTATCATTCCTGCTAAAATGATAAGAGCCACCTATGACAAACCTACAGCCAACATCATACTGAATGGGCAAAATCTAGAACCATAGTCCTTGAAAACTGACACAAGACAAAGATACCCTCCCTCGCCACTCCTATTCAACATTGTATTGGAAATCCTGGCCAGAGCAATGAGGCAAGAGAAAGAAATTAAGGGCTTCCAAATAGGAAGAGGGGAAGTCAAACTATCCCTGTTTGCAGATGACATGATTCTATATATAAAAAACCCAAAAGTCTCAGCCTAAAAGCTCCTTGAGCTGATAAACAACTTTGGCAAAGTTTTAGGATACAGAATAAATGTACAAAAATCACTAGCATTTCTGTACCCCAACAGCATCCAAACCAATAGTGGAATCAGTAATGCAATGCCATTCTCAACTGCCACAAAAAGAACAAATACCTAGGAATATAGCTAACCAGGGAGGTGAAAGATCTCTACAATTAGACTGCTCAAAGAAATGAGACAACACAAACAAATGGAAAAACATTCATGCTCATGGATAGGAAGAATCAATCTTGTTAAAATGGCTATACTGCCCAAAGCAATTTATAGATTCAATGCTATTCAATCAAACTACCAATGACATTCTTCACAGAACTAGAGAAAAACTATTTTAAAATTCATATGGAACCAAAAAAGAGCCTACATAGCCAAGACAATCCTAAGCAAAAAGAACAAAGCTGGAGGCGTCACATTGCCCAACTTCAAACTATGCTACTGGGCTCTTGTAACCAAACAGCAAGACACTGGTACAAAAACAGACATATAGACCAAGGGAACAGAATAGAGAGCCCAGAACTAAGGATACACACCTACAACTATCCTGATCTTTGAAAAAGTTGACAAAAACAAGCAATGAGGAAAGGACTCCCTATTCAATAGATGGTGCTGGGATAACTGGCTAGCCATGTGCAGAAGATTGAAACTGGATCCCTTCTTTGCACCGTATACAAAAATCAACTTGAGATGAATTAAAGATTTTAAAAGTAAAACATAAAACTATAAAAATCCTGGAAGATAGCCTAAGAAATACCACTCTGGATACAGGAATGGGCAAAGATTTCATGATAAAGACACCAAAAGCAATCGCAACAGAAGCAAAAATTGACAAATGGGATCTAACTAAACTAAAGAGCTTTAGCACAGCGAAAGAAACTATCAACAAAGTAAACAGACAACCTACAGAATGGGAAAAAGTATTTGCAAACTATACATCTGACAAAGGTCTAATATCCATCATCTATGAGGAATTTAAACAAATTTACAAGAAAAAAAAACATATAACTTCATTAAAAGGTGGACAAAGGACATGAACAGGCACTTTTCAAAAGAAGACATACACATGGCCAACAAGCATATGAAAAAATGTTCAATATCAATAATATGGTTTGGCAGTGTCCCTACCCAAATGTCAACTTGAATTGTATATCCCAGAATTCCCATGTGTTCTGGAAGAGACCCAGGTGGTGGTAATTGAATCATGGGGGCTGGTCTTTCCTGTGCTATTCTTGTGATATTGAATAAGTCTCACAAGATCTGATGGGTTTATCAGGGGTTTCCACTTTTGCTTCTTCCTCATTTTCTCTTGCCACTGCCATGTAAGAAGTGCCTTTCGCCTCCCACCATGATTCTGAGGCCTCTCCAGCCATGTGGAACTGTAAATCCAATTAAACCTCTTTTTCTTCTCAGTCTTGGGTATGTCTTTATCAGCAGTGTGAAAAAGCACTAATACAATAAATTGGTACCAGTAGAGTGGGGCATTGCTGAAAATATACCTAAAAATGTGGAAATGACTTTGGAACTGGGTAACAGGCAGAAATTGGAACAGTTTGGAGGGCTCAGAAGAAGATAAGAAAATATGGGGAAGTTTGGAACTTCCTATAGACTTGTTGAATGGCTTTGCCCAAAATGCTGATAGTGATATGGACAATAAGGTCCAGGCTGAGGTAATCTCAGATAGAGATGAAGAACTTGTTGGGAACTGGAGTAAAGGTGACTCTTGTTATGTATTAGCAAAAAGACTGGAGGCATTGTGCCCCTGCACTAGAGATTTCTGGAACTTTGAACTTGAGAGAGATGATTTAGGGTATCTGATGGAAGAAATTTCTAAGCAGCAAAGCATTCAAGAGGTGACTTGGGTGCTGTTAAAGGCATTCAGCTTTATAAGGGAAGCAGCGCATAAAAGTTTGAAAAATTTGCAGCCTGACTATGTGATAGAAAAGAAAACCTCATTTTCTGGGGAGAAATTCAAGCCAGCTGCAGAAATTTGCATAAGTAGCAAGGAGCCTAATGTTAATCCCCAAGACCATGGGAAAAATGTCTGCAGGCCATGGCAGAAACATTCACAGCAGCCTGTCCCATCACAGGCCTGGAGGCCCAGAAGGAAAAACTGGCTTCCTGGGCCAGGCCCAGGGTCCCCATGCTGCATGCAGCCTAGAGACTTAGTGCCCTGTGTCCCAGCTGCTCCAGCCATGATTGAAATGGGCCAATACACAGCTCAGGCTGTGGCTTCAGGTGGAAGCCCCAAGCCTTGGCAGCTTCCATGTGGTGTTGAGCCTGCGGGTACACAGAAGTCAAGAACTGAGGTTTGGGAACTTCTACCTAGATTTCAGAAGATGTATCGAAACGCCTGGATGCCCAGGCAAAAGTTTGCTGCAGGGGCAGAGCCCTCACGGAGAACCTCTGCTAGGGCACTGTAGGAGGGAAATGTGGGGTTGGAGCCCCTAAACAGAGTCCCTACTAAGGCACTGCCTAGTGGAGCTGTGAGAAGAGAGCTAATGTCCTCCAGACCCCAGAATGGTGGATGCACTGACAGCTTGCACTGTGTGCCTGCGAAAGCCATAGACACTCAACGCCAGCCCATGAAAGCAGCTGGGAAGGAAGTTATATCCTGCAGAGCCACAGGGGCTGAGCTGCCCAAGACCATGGGAACCCACCTTTTACATCAGCATGACCTGGATGTGAGACCTGGAGTCAAAGAAGATCATTTTGGAGTTTTAAAATTTGACTGCCTCACTGGATTTTGGACTTACATGGGCCCTGTAACCCATTTGCTTTGGTCAATTTCTCTGATTTGGAACAGCTGTATTTACGCAATACCTGTACCTCCACTGTAACCAGGAAGTAATTAGTTTGCTTTTGATGTTACAGGCTCATAGGCGGAAGGGACTTGCCTTTTCTCAGATGAGACTTTGGACTGTGGACTTGTGGGTTAATGCTAAAATGTTAAGATTTGGGGGGACTATTGAGAAGGCATGATTGGTTTTGAAATGTGAGGACATGAGATTTGGAGGCACCAGGGGCAGAATGATATGGTTTGGCTGTTTCTCTACCCAAATCTCAATTTGAATTGTATCTCCCAGAATTTCTATGTGTTGTGGGAGGGACCTTGGGGGAGGTAATTGAATCATGGGGGCTGGTCCTTCCCGTGCTATTCTCATGATAGTGAATAAGTCTCACAAGATTTGATGGGTTTATTAAGGGTTTTTGCTTTTGCTTCTTCCTCATTTTGTCTTGCCACCACCATGTAAGAAGTGTCTTTCACCTCCTGCCATGATTCTGAGGCCTCCCCAGCCATGTAGAACTGCAAGTCCAATTAAACCTTTTTCTTCCCAGTCTCAGGTATGTCTTTATCAGCAGTGTGAAAATGGACTAATACAATCACTGACCATTAGAGAAATGAAAATCAAAATCATAATGAGATGCCATCTCACATCAGTCAGAATGGCTATAATGAAAAACAAAAAAAATAACAGATGCTGGTGAGGTTGTGGAGAAGAGAGAATGCTTATACACTGCTGGTGGGAATGTAAATTAGTTCAACCATTGTGGAAAGCAGTGTGGCAATTCCTCAAAGAACTTAAAACAGAACTACCATTCAACTCAGCAATCCCTTTACTGGGTATATGCCCAGAAGAATATAAATCATTCTAAGACACATGCACATGTATGTTCACTGCAGCACTATGCACTATAGCAAAGACATGGAAACAACCTAAATGCCCATCAAGGGCAGATTGGATAAAGAAAATGTGGTACATATACATCATGGAATACTATGCAGCCCTAAAAAAGAACAAAATCATGTTCTTTGCAGAAATATGATGGAGCTGGAGGCCAATATCCTTAGCAAACTAATGCAGGAAAAGAAAACTAAATACCTCATGTTCTCACTTATAAATGGGAGCTAAACAATAAGAACCAGTGGGCACTAATGGGACAATAGACACTGGAGCCTACTTGAGGAAGGAGAGAGGAGAGTGAGAGAAGGAAAAATAACTATTGGGTACTATCTTAGAACCTGGGTCACAATATGGTCTCTACACCGTACCCCCATGACAATAGTTTGCCTATATTTAAAAACCTGCACATGTACCCCTGAACCTAAAATAAAATTTTAAAAAAAGAAATCCATAACTCCTGTAAAAAGAAAGACCACAAACTGAACCTCTACTACATTATCTATTAGAATTAATAGATAGACAAATCAAGAATTTAAATGCACATAATAAATATAATAAATATTCTCCAAAATATTGGAGCTATACTGCATATTATTCACAAAATGCAGGCATTAAGGTATAAAGAAGAACCAAGTAGAAATATTAGACATGAAATATATAATAATAAAACCTACTGATGGAATAAATAGCCGAATGACTACAGCCAAACAATGGTCAAGTAAAGGAACTCTCCCAGAAAACATCAGGCAGGAAGAAAGGCACACAGATTAGAAATGAAAAGGTAAGAGACTGAAGATAGAACAAGAAAGGTTAACTTCTATGTAAGTCTTTAAAAAGTAGAAAAAATAAATGTCAAGAAAATATAAGAATAATAACCAAGAATTTTCCAGAATTGGAGAGAGATGAAGCACCTCATATTGGAAGGGCTCAGAGAACGTATCTGAGAAAAGCTTACCTAAATGTATTATATACATTATATATATAAACTATATATATATATAGTTTTGTTTTTGTTGTTGTTGTTGTTTTGTTTTCATTTTTTTTGAGACAAGGTCTCACTCCCATCACCTAGGCTGGAGTGCAGTGGCACTGTCATCGCTCACTTCAGCATTGACTTCCCTGGCTCAGATGATTCTCCCACTTCACCCTTCTGACCCTCCTGACCACCAGGCCTGGGTAATTTTTGTATTTTTTTGATGGGGTTGGGGTTTCGGCATGCTGCTCAGGCTGGCCTCCAACTCCTGAGCCCAAGAGATCTGCCCACCTTGGCCTCCCAAAGTGCTGGTATTACAGGTGTGAGCCACCACTCCTCACCATCCAAATGCATTGTAGTGAAATTTTAAAACATCAAAGACAAGGAGAGAAAAAGTTTTTTAAGTGTTCTGAGATAAAGAACAAATCAGCTGACCCTTGAACAACATAGGTTTGAACTATGTAGGTCCACTTATACAAAGATTTTTTGCAATAAATACAGTTGGCCCTCTGTATCTGCGGGTTCGTGTCTACAACCAAACAGACTGAAACTACAGTATTCATAAGATGTGCAATTTGCTAATACCAAAGGCTGACTTTTCATATACCAGGTTCTACCAAGGCAACTTCGGGACTAGAGTATGCACGGATTTTGGTATTGACAGCAGGCGTTGGGGTGGAGAGTGGGATCCTGGAACCATTGCCCGTGGATACTTAGGGACTACTGTACAAATAAGAATCCAATTGAGGTCATATGATGTAAGAAGGCAATGCAGTAGTATTTTCAAACCAATCAATTAAAGAAACTTTTAATCTAGAATTTTAAACAAAAATATCACTTAAAAGCAAACATACAAGAACAGTATCTATTGAATATCTCAGCAGACTTAGCGCCCAAAGACCCTCTTTGAAAACACTCTTGGAAGAGGCACTCCAGCAAAGAGAGAAATAAACCCAGAAGAACATTAGAAGATAAATGAGAAGTAAGGATAAATAAAGTAAGCTAAAATTTATTATTTTTTAAAAAAGGCAAATATACACACCATACACATGCAACTATATCCAGTAAAATCCACTAAAATTCTAGATAATACCAAGGAAATATGGGTTATGGCAAAAAACAAATGGAAGTAAGAGTATATTGAAGTACACCTATATTGTTTAAGAGAAGATACAGATTGAACTTGAGAAGAAAAACCATCATGAGAGACTGTTAAAAGGAACAACTAATCAAAAAGATATAAAATTCATGAACATATATACACGTTAACCACATAGCCTCAAAATATTTTCAGCAACAACCAGTGGAACTATAGGAAGAAATAAATTAGCAACTATACTTGCTAATTTTAAAATATTCTTCTCAGAATTTTATAGATCAAACAGAATAAAATTATAATGCATATAAATAATAAGGTTTAGCTTAATTGATTTATATAGAAATTTACACCCAACAAGCAAAAAATATACATTATTTTTTAGGACACATGCATAGAACATATTTTTTAAAACTGACCATTTAATAGGAAACAAAGGAAGCCACAATAAATTCCCAGGAATCTATATCATACCCTCTATAATTCCTGACTATATTTCAATATCATACATAACAAAAGGATATCTTTAAAAGAAAACCCTTGGCCAGAAAATTATGCACACACATAAAATAAAGATATTACCTAATTAATCCTAGGATTAAAGAGGAAATCTCAGGGAGAAGTTGTAAAATGAATGGTGCCTGAATGACAATAAAAACACTATATATCAAAACATATATGGTATCAGTTGGACCTAGGAAGGAAAAACTCATAGAATACAGGTACTAGTAGTTTGAAAAAAAGATAAAATACATCCTTCAGAAAACATGAAATGGTGAAAACATGGAAGCACTCTGTATTAGTCAGGGATCTCCAGAAAGACTGAACCAATAGGATGGATGGATAGATAGACAGACAGACAGACAGACAGATAAATAGAGAGATAGAGAGATAGTTTATTACAGGAATTCATTCATTGGGCTCATGCAATTATGGAGGCTGAGAAGTCCAAGACTGAGGGGACACATCTGTGAGAGCCTGCTTGCTGATGGGGACTTTCTGCAAATTACCATTCTTGTAGGTCAAAAATAGTTGGATGTCAGAAATTTCCTATAGTTCAACTAATAGATAGTTATCATTATTCTCATTTTACTGAAGAAATTGAAGCACAGAGGGATTCAATAACTTGCCCAAGTTACACAGACAATCATTGTCAGTGTTATAATTTGAGCCTAGGAAGTGTAGTTTCAGAGTCTGTCTCTTAACCAGCATGCTATACTGCACTGCTTTGTGGAAATTATCTCCATGGATGCAAAAAAGGCATTTAATAAATCTCATCATCAATTTATCATTAAAAAATATGTATCTGACTGAAAGTAAAGAGCAGTTGCCCAGGGATAGGTGGAAGAGTAGAGATTAACTGTAAACAAGTAACAGGAATTTTTGGGATAATGGAAATGTTCTAAAAATGGATTATGGTGATTGTTGTACTATTCTCTTAATTTACTAAAATAATTGAATTTATTTGCACTCTTAAAATGGGTGAATTTTATGTTATATAAATATGTTTAAATAATTATATTTTAAAAATTCTGAAAACTTCCTTAGTTTGCTAATAATTATAAGAACAACAACATAGTAAGCATCATATTTAATAGAAGAAATTTTAGAAGCATTTAAAAAAATTCTTCATGAATAAGAAACAATGATTGCCATCCCTGCTACTATCTAACACAGTACTGAAGATTCTAGCCAAAGATATAAGCTAAAAAGAATTTTTTTCATATGGGAACTAAAATAAAAGAAATAATATTGTTATTAAAAGAATATGGTCATAAACAAGGAAAAACAAAAGTATTAGGTGGCAAATTGTTATAATAAATAAGAGAGTTCAGCAAAGTACCAGATAGAAGATCAACTTACAAAAAGGAGTTTCTCAAAGCAGAAATAATCAGGTGGAAAATTTAATAGGAAAGAAGATACATTCACAAAAGTGGCAAAATCTATACAGCATCTAAGATTTAACCTAACAAAGAGTACAGAAGACCATTTCAGGAAAAAAAATGTAACACTCTGTTAAATAATATAACAAGAAATCTGAATAGAGATAATTTGATCATGTTTGTGGATAGAGTAACTTAAAATTATGAAGATACCTGTTTTACCCAAATTATTCTATAAATTCACTGCTGCAATGGACTGAATGTTTGTGTACTGCTTCACCGTCAATTCAAATGTTGAAACTCTCATCCCAGTGTGATGGTATTTGGAGGTGGGGCCTTTGAAAAATAATTACATCAGAAGCCTTCATAAGAAGCCAGACAGCTAGCTAGCTCCCTTTCCATACTGTATGAGGATGGCAAGAAGATGGCTCTCTGTCAGCCAGGAAAAGGGCATTCCCCAAGAACCCAACCATGCTGGCAACCTGATCTAGGACTTCCAGCTTTCAGAACTCTGAAAAATAAATGCCTGAACTTTAAGTAGCCCAGTACATATAGCAGCATGAACTGGCTAAGACAGAAATTGGTACTGAGAAATGAGGCACTGCAATAACAAGTACATGAAAATATGGAAGCAGTCTTGGAAGTGGGTAATGGGTAGAGGCTGCAAGAATTGTGAAGTACATGCTAGAAAATGTCAATGTTGCCATGATGGGATTTTAAAGGCAATTGTGATTATGGCTCAGAAATAAAAGAGGAGAGCTGCACAGAAAGCTTCTGTCTTCTTAAGACAGTATATAATTATGAATCATGTTAGTAGAAATATGGATGGTAGAGGCCATTCATGATAAAGCCTCAAATGGAAATGATGAAACATGTTATTAGAAACTAGAGGAAAGCCCATCCTTGTTATAAAGTGGTAAAAAACTTGGCTGAACTGTGTTTATGTTCTAGTGTTTTGTGGAATGTAGAACTTGTAAGTGGTGAAACTGGATACTTAGTGGAGGAAATTTCTAGGCAAAGTGTTGAAGGAGTGGCTTACTTCTTCCCGATCACTTATAGAAAAAGGTAAGAAGAGAGAAATAAGTTGAAGATGGAATCATTAAACAAAAAGGAACCAGAACTTAAATATTTGAAAAATTCTGAACTGTTAATGTTACAAAAAAATTTTTAAAAAGCATGTTCAGAAGAGAACACTAAGGGTGTGGTGAACTAACCACTTGAAAAGGAGATTCGTGTAAGTGTGAACCATGGACTTAATCAGCCATCTCAACAGAAACCAGGAACAGAGATGGGGCAATTCTAGCAGAAATGCCAGCTGAGACTACAGGAAAGAGAGAAAATAGGATACAATTAAGGAAGACCATCAGACTTCTTAGAACTTCAGGACTACAGGACTCAACCACTGAGCAGCAAACATGCACTATCCAAAACAAGAGAAGGACCCCAAAGGAGATTCAGAAATCCACAGAGCTGCCACTCCCACCATCAGCCCAGAGTGCCACGGGCTGAGCCAGAGAATGGGGCTGCCTCCACCTCAGTTTCAAAGGGTGGAACCAACACGCAGCAGAGCCATGGGGCAGGGCTGTTGGGACCCACTGGGACACCACCCCCACTGGGCAGAGGTATAAAAGAGGAACCATTGCCACCATGAGTCCAGAGAGTAGAACATCAAAATGATTATTCTTGAGCCTTAAGATCTCACAGAGCTTGCCTTGTTATTAACTTGCCTAGGATCCATTTTTCCTTTCCTTCTTTCCTCTTTCTCCCTTTTGGAATGGGAATGTCTCTCCCATTCCTGTATATTTTGGAAGCACATAACTTGCTTACTTTCACAGGTTCACAGCTGGAGAGGAATTTGCTTCAGGATGAATTGTACTTCAATTCTTACCCACATCCAATTTATGTGATATTTAGATGAGACTTTGTACTTCAGACTTTTAAAGTTAATGCCGGAACAAGTTAAGTATTTGGGGGCTGTTGGAATGGAATGGATTTATTTTGCATGTGAGAAGAACATGAATTTGGGGGAACCAGGGGCAGAATGCAATGAATGAAATGTATGTCTCCAAATTCATATATTGGAATCCTAATCGAAATGTGATGATATTTGGAGTTGTGGCCTTTGGGAGATAATTAGGTCATGAGAGTGGATCCATCATAATTGGAATTAGTGCCCTTAAAAGATGACACCAGAGGGCTAGCTAGCTCTCTTTCCACTATGTGAGGGAATAGAAAGAAGACAGCCCTCTGTACACTAGGAAAAGTGCACTCACCAAGAACCTTACTATATCAGCACCCTGATCTCAAATTTCTAACTTCCAGAACTGTGAGAAATAAATGTTTGTTGTTTAAATCACCTAGACCATGGTAATTTGTTATAGCGGCCCAAACCAAGACAAACGTAATCGCAATCAAGTTTCTAAAAATATACAGTTGAAATTAAGAAAATCAAAAATTCAGTTGAAATTAAGAAAATCTAAAATCTAAAATAAAAGTTCTTCTTTAAAAAAAAAAAAACTAGGCTAATTTTGATAAGAAAGATCCTTTCCCCATTGCTTGTTTTTGTCAGGTTGCTGAAGATCAGATGGTTGTAGATGTGTGGTGTTATTTCTGAGGCCTCTGTTCTGTTCCATTGGTCTATATATCTGTTTTGCTATCAGTACCATGCTGTTTTAATTAGTGTAGCCTTGTAGTGTAGTTTGAAGTCATGTAGTGTGAGGACTCCAGCTTTGTTCTTTTTGCTTAGAATTGTCTTGGCTATACAGGCTCTTTTTTGGTTCCATATGACCTTTAAAGTAGTTTTTTCTAGTTTGGTGAAGAAAGTCAATGGTAGCTTGATGGGAATAGCATTGAATCTATAAATTACTTTGGGCAGTATGGCCATTTTCATATTGATTCTTCCTATCCATGAGCATGGAATGTTTTTCCATTCATTTGTGTCCTCTCTTATTCCCTTCAGCAGTGGTTTGTAGTTCTCCTTGAAGAGGTCCTTCATGTTCCTTATAAGTTGTATTCCTAGGAATTTTATTTTCTTTGTAGCAATTGTGAATTGGAGTTCACTCATAATTTGGCTCTCTGTCTGTCTATTACTGGTGTATAGGAATGCTTGTGATGTTTCCACATTGAATTTGTATCCTGAGATTTTGCTGAAGTTGCTTATCAGCTTAAGGAGTTTTGGGGCTGAGACGATGGAGTTTTCTAAATATACAATCATGTCATCTGCAAACAGAGACAATTTGACTTCCCCTCTTCCTATTTGAATACCTCTTATTTCTTTCTCTTGCCTGATTGCCCTGGCCAGAACTTCCAATACTATGTTGAATAGGAGTGGTGAGAGAGGGCATCCTTGTCTTGTGCTGGTTTTCAAAGGGAATGCTTCCAGCTTATGCCCATTGAGTATAATAATGGCTATGGGTTTGAAATAAATAGCTCTTATTATTTTGAGATATGCTCCATCAATATTTAGTTTATTAAGAGGTTTTAGCATGATGGGGTGTTGAATTTTATTGAAGGCCTTTTCTGCATCTATTGAGATAATCATGTGGTTTTTGTCATTGGTTCTGTTTATGTGATGGATTACATTTATTGATTTCTGTATGTTAAACCAGCCTTGCATCCCAAGGATGAAGCCGACTTGATTGTGGTGGATAAGCTTTTTGATGTGCTGCTGGATTTGGTTTGCCAGTATTTTATTGAGGATTTTCACATCAATGTTCATCAAAGACATTGGCCTGAAATTTTCTTTTTTGTTGTGTGTCTGCCAGGTTTTGGTAACAGGATGATGCTGGCCTCATAAAATGAGTTAGGGAGGATTCTGTCTCTTTCTATTGTTTGGAATAGTTTCAGAAGGAATGGTACCAGCTCCTCTTTGTACCTCTGGTAGAATTTGGCTGTAAATCTGTCTGGTCCTGGGCTTTTTCTGGTTGGTAGGCTATTAATTACTGCCTCAATTTCAGAACTTGTTATTGGTCTATTCAGGGATTCGACTTCTTCCTGGTTTAGTCTTGGGAGGGTGTGTGCGTCCAGGAATTTAACCATTTCTTCTAGATTTTCTAGTTCATTTGCATAGAGGTGTTTATAGCATTCTCTGATGACAGTTTGTATTTCTGTGGGGTCCGTGGTGATATCCCCTTTATCACTCTTTATTGTGTCTATTTGATTGTTCTCTCTTTTCTTCTTTATTAGTCTGGCTACTATTCTATCTATTTTGTTAATCTTTTCAAAAAAACAGCTCCTGGATTCATTGATTTTTTGAAGAGTTTTTTGTGTCTCTATCTCCTTCAGTTCTGCTCTGATCTTAATCATTTCTTCTCTTCTGCTAGCTTTTGAATTTGTTTGCTCTTGCTTCTTTAGGATCCCATATTTAATAAATGCTGCTGGAAAAACTGGCTAACCATATGCAGAAAACTCCAACTGTTACACCTTATACAAAAATTAACTCAAGATGGATTAAGGACTTAAACGTAAAACCTAAAATCATAAAAACCCTAGAAGAAAACCTAGGTAATACCATTCAGGACATAGGAATGAGCCAAGACTTTATGACTGAAACACTAAAAGCAATGGCAACAAAAGCCTAAATTTACAAATGGGATCTCATTAAACTAAAGATCTTCTGCTCAGCAAAAGAAATTATCATCAGAGTGAGCAGGCAACCTACAGAATAGGAGAAAACTTTTGAAATCTATCCATCTGACAAAGGTCTAATATCCAGAATCTACAAGGAACTTAAACAAATTTACAAGGAAAAAACAACCATATCAAAAACTGGGCAAAGAATATAAACAGACACTTCTCAAAATAAGACATTTATGCAGCCAACAAAGATATGAAAACAAGCTCATCCTCACTGATCATTAGAGAAATGCAAATCAAAACCACAATGAGATAGCATCTCACGCCAGTTAGAATGGCAATCATTAAAAAATCAGAAAAAAACATGCTGGAGAGGATGTGGAGAAATAGGAACGCTTTTACACTGTTGGTGAGACTGTAAATTAGTTCAACCATTGCAGAAGACAGTGTGGAGATTCCTCAAGGATCTAGAAGCAGAAATACCATTTGACACATCAATCTCATTACTGGGTATATACCCATGCACACGTATGTTTATTGCAGCATGGTTCACAATAGCAAAGATTTGGAATCAACCCAAATGCCCATCAATGATAGACTGGATAAAGAAAATGTGGCACATATACACCATGGAATACTATGCAGCCATAAAAAATAATCAGTTCATGTCCTTTGCAGGGACATAGATGAATCTGGAAACCATCATTCTCAGCAAACTAACACAGGAACAGAAAACCAATCACCACATGTTTTCACTCATAAGTGGAAGCTGAACAATGAGAACACATGAACACAGGGAGGGAAACATCACACACCAGGGCCTGTCAGGGGGTGGGGGGCAAGGGGAGGGAGAGCATTAGGACAAATACCTAATGCATGCAGGGCTTAAAACCCAGGTAGTGGGTTGATGGGTGCAGCAAACCACCATGGCACATGTATACCTATGTAACAAACCTGCACATTCTGCACATGTATCCCAGAAATTGAAGTATAATAAATAAATAAATAAATAAATAAATAAAACGAATAAATTTTTTTTAAGATAAGAAAAATCAATGAGGGAAGGGGGACAAAGAGGAAGTATTTACTTTACCAGGTCAGTATTATACTACACAACCATAGTCATAAAGACAGTTCAATATTGGCATTAAAAAAGAAAACAATGAAACGGAAAAGGAAGCTCAAGAAAATATCCAAGTATTTATGGAAGCTTGATGTGTGAGAAAGGTGGCATCACAAATGAATGTGAAAAGAATTGAATGTGAAAAGAATTCAATGTTTAGTAGGGTATACTGGGAAAATTCCCTCTACATATAAAAATAATAAAATCAGAGCCCTGCTTTTAATCATATAGAAATGTGAACTAACAGATGCATTAAAGGCCTAAATGTAAAAGCAGAAACCATAGAACTAATAGAAGATATAGAACATCTTTGTGACCAAGAGGTAGGAAAGTACTTCTTAATAAGATACCAGAATTGTAAATCATTCATATTTTGTGGATTTACTTACCAAAAATCAAAGATTTCTGTTCAACCAGGAATATCATGGACAAAACAAAGAAACAACAAATGGCATACTAGAAAAAACATGTGCAAGTCAAAGTACAACAAAGATTACTATCTAGGATAAATATGTAACTCTTATGAAACATTAGGGACATGATAGAAAATCCATAAAAAACTAGATAAAGCATATAAACAGACAATTCATAGAAAAGAACATGTGAATATCTAATATTCCTATGAAAAGATGTTCAAAATGTACTAGGAATCAAGGAAATGCATGTTAAAACAATGAAATTCTACTTTATACCCAACAGAACAGCAAATACTATAAAACTGAATAATACCTAGTAATAATACATAAAGAAATGGGAACCTTCATACGTTGCTGGCAGGAGTGTGAATTGCTACAGCTAGCCATTCTGGAAAAAAAATACGGCAATATTTCATGAAATTAAAACAAAATTGAAACTGGATACCTTAGTAGTTGTAAAATGTACAAATGCATATTCCCTATGACAGAAAACTGTGTGAAATTCTCTAAGGTACATAAAACGAAAGCATTTTTTATGGGTGAAGTTGGAGAAAAAACGATGTCCATTTCTTGGGGAATAGACAAGAAAGAAGTGATAAGTGCATACTATGAGTATGTTAGGAGCAATAAATTAGATAAGAATACAACATCAAGGACAAATCATAAAGTCAGAAATCAGATGTGGTCTCTAGCACAATACTAGCTATACAAATCAAAAACACATGTGTGAAACAATACTACATGCTCCCTAAGAATATGTAAATATATAAATATCCAAGAACACAGATAAAACATATTAGATAAAATAAGTGCCTATTGTAACAACTAACATTTATTGAACACTTATGTCTTAGCCCTGTTTTAAATATACTAACTAATGTACTAATTTAATTCTCAAAACGTTTATCATTTTTATCCCCACTGTATAACTGAGGAAAATGCTGCACAGAGAGGTTGATAGAGCAAGTGGGTGGTAGATATGGAATTCAAGCCTAGGCAGTCCAGAGCCTGTGCTCTTTGCTTCCCCTACGTTCTCTGTGGAGAGGAGGTAAAAACTCAGGAGGGTAAATGAGAATAGTATGCCATGAATAAATAATTAACCCCCACACCTGAGATCTGCTAAAGGAAACAAAGTCTTCAATTACAAGATCTCCTTGTTACAACTCCAAGTCAAGTGCTTATATAAAATGAGCAGGCAGATTATTAAATATTTGACCCTTTCTGGTTCTAAAATTTTCAAATCCTAATATTTGACTTTACGTTTTCTATGATAGAAGACCCAATCAGATACAGCATATCTGTGAAAAAAGAAAAATATATTATTTTTCACTTTTCTAGGGCAATCTAAATACTATGTCATAGAAATTAATTCTTAACACAAAGTAGGCACTTTCAGCAGGTAGATTATGATTTTAAGTTCTAGACTTTGGCAAACAAAGAAACTGGTTGCTCTGTTTATACACACAATACTAATACCACTAGCTAAATTAGCAGAACATTATTAGGGGGGAAATATTGTAACTTTAGCCCCTGAGGCTGCAAGTATTGTAGGGGTTATATTATCATAACAGCTATGACATTTAGAGCAAAATAAAAACAAAGTAAAATACAAAGTAATCTTACAGTAGAACGCTTCCAGAAATGAATAATTTCAGTGATATTTGTTGCAGGATGTAGTAAAAAGTAGTACTTCCATTCATCCCAGTCTACTGTCATTGATCCATCACTATCCATGCTGAAATTTAAAAAAAAGAAAATAGTACTTGTAACATTTATATCAAAGTTAGTACCACTATAAAAATAAATACTTCTTAAATATTTATTGTTGGAGCCACTCCTTTGGACTTTGTGAAATGACTGTATTTTCATATTGTTATTTAAGTGGACTTTATTTATTTATTTTTTTTATTTGTTTATTTATTTATTTTTTTACTTTATTTTTTTTCTTTTATTATTATTATTATTATTATTATACTTTAGGTTTTATGGTACATGTGCACAATGTGCAGGTAAGTTACATATGTATACATGTGCCATGCTGGTGCGCTGCACCCACCAACTCGTCATCTAGCATTAGGTATATCTCCCAATGCTATCCCTCCCCCCTCCCCCCACCCCACAACAGTCCCCAGAGTGTGATGTTCCCCTTCCTGTGTCCATGTGTTCTCATTGTTCAATTCCCACCTATGAGTGAGAATATGCAGTGTTTGGTTTTTTGTTCTTGCGATAGTTTACTGAGAATGATGATTTCCAATTTCATCCATGTCCCTACAAAGGACGTGAACTCATCATTTTTTATGGCTGCATAGTATTCCATGGTGTATATGTGCCACATTTTCTTAATCCAGTCTATCATTGTTGGACATTTGGGTTGGTTCCAAGTCTTTGCTATTGTGAATAATGCCGCAATAAACATACGTGTGCATGTGTCTTTATAGCAGCATGATTTATAGACCTTTGGGTATATACCCAGTAATGGGATGGCTGGGTCGAATGGAATTTCTAGTTCTAGATCCCTGAGGAATCGCCACACTGACTTCCACAAGGGTTGAACTAGTTTACAGTCCCACCAACAGTGTAAAAGTGTTCCTATTTCTCCACATCCTCTCCAGCACCTGTTGTTTCCTGACTTTTTAATGATTGCCATTCTAACTGGTGTGAGATGGTATCTCATTGTGGTTTTGATTTGCATTTCTCTGATGGCCAGTGATGGTGAGCATTTTTTCATGTGTTTTTTGGCTGCATAAATGTCTTCTTTTATTTTTTAAGTAGTTTCAGATTTTCAGAAAAATAGAGATGATAACACAGAGAGTCCCATATGTCCCCACACTCAGTTTACCCATTGGTAACATTTTACATTATTATTGTTATAATTAATGAACCAATATTGCTACATTATTATTCACTAAAGTCCATACTTTATTCAGTTTCTTAGTTTTTAACTAATGTCCTCTTTTTGTTTTAGGATCCCAGCTGAAATGGCACATTCTATTTGTCATCACATCTCCTTAGGCTCCTCTTGGCTATGATAGTTTCTCTTTCCCTGTTTTTGATAACCTTGATAGCTTCAAGGAGTGCTGATCAGGTAATTGGCAGAATGCCCCTCTAGTGGAATTTATGCCATATTGCTTTTTAATTATTTACTTGTATGTATTTCTCCCATATTTTCCTATGATGTTTTGAAGGGAAAGACCAAGTCATCTGTGTATCTCCAACACTTAGCATTCAATAAATATCCGTTGAATGAATGAATAAATGGGTGAAAAGTGAATAAAACTGATTGAAGGGTAATTTTATATCTTTTGGCTCTTCAAATATTATTTTTACTTCTTATCCTCTTCTCCCTATTTATACCTTTTTAATCAAGTTTAAAACAACCTTTTATTTATGAATTTAAAGAGAAGACTCACTTTTTACCATGGAAAATTTAGGATTTACTCAATTTTTAAGCCTCTCAATTTTTTAAAAAAAGCATCAGAAGTTGTTTCATTGTGTCTGACTAAAAGGTGGAATTAGTGAAATGCTTTTTAAGTAGCATTCTTGCAAATACAAATTCTAAAAAACAAATTCCATCCTGCCAACAAAAAGATTAGTACAATTTCCAGTTCTAGCCAAGACAAAATAGTGGCTATAGAACTTAGATTGCCACTGTAAACCAATCTGAAACTGGACACAATATATGAAAAAACTGTTTTCAGGCATTGGTCTACAAACAGGACAGGGTTGTGATGCTTGAGAAGGAAACCGAGAAGTTGAGCTCTCCACTGATTCTCGTTTCCGGCTGGGGACACTCCAAATTGTAGCATAGACAAGTAGGAGCCTAAATAAAGAACGGGTGGGTAGAATAAACAAAGATTGGAGTTCAGGGCTGCTGAGAGGGCAGGATTTTCAGGTCAAATTTTAGACAGTGTTCCAGAAACTATACTGGTAACCTTGAATCTTTGGCCGAATACTAAGCTACACTTGACTCCATCAGCCTCACAAAAATAGCTGCTGGAGGACTGTGAGTTTATAGAAATTCAGTAGCTGAGCAATACTGGAGTTCAAAAAAGAAAGCAAAGATGGAAGTGAGGGCAAGAAACATTACATACAGGAGGAACTGAAAAAAGCAACCACTGACATCAGAGTCAGCTCTTGATAGCAGACACCTTTTTTTTTTTTTTTTTTTTGAGACAGAGTTTGGCTCTTGTCGCCAAGCCCAAGCTGGAGTACAGTGGCACAATCTAGGCTCACTGTAACCTCCACCTCACAGGTTCAAGAGAGTCTCCTGCCTCAGCCTCCTGAGTAGCTGAGATTACAGGCACCCGCCACCACACCCAGCTAATTTTTGTATTTTTAGTAGAGGCAGGGTTTCACCATTTTGGCCAGGCTGGTTTCGAACTCCTGACCTCAGGTAATCTACCTGCCTCGGCCTCCCAAAGTGCTGGGATTACAGGCGTGAGCCACTGTGCCTGGCCAATAGTAGACATCTTTAGTGACAACTTCAAAGTGCTGAAAGAAAAAAAAACTCAACCTAGAATGCAATTGCAATAAAAATAACCTTCAAAAATGAAGGTGATATAAAGACATTTTCAGGTAAACTAAATATTCCCTACAAAATTCACCTGTGGGCAATGTGCACCGCTTCAATCTGCTTTGCCTTATGACACTACATTGTAATCATCTGGAGTTATCTACTAGCCTGAAACCCTCAAGTAGGGACTCTGGCTTGTTCACAACTGCATCTTTTGTAGCTGGAGCTATGACTGACATTTATAAAAGTTCTATAAATAAATTTTGAATAAATCATTGCAATCAGTAATTCATAATTTATCTTAGAGTATGATTCAGCAGGGTATTTCCAATTTTCCAAAAACAGTATAGCAACATATAAGTTTGTGAGTAGTGGCTTATAAAATACCACTTGCCATATCAATGAAAAAAATCCATAGATTGACAACACTCCCAAGTTTTTATCAAACTTGTCCTGTTATTTCTTTTTTTAAAAAAGTTTTTTTTATTTTTAAGAAAGCTTATTTCTTGTTTAATTACTTATGAATACAGAACATATTCTGTATGATTCTAGTTCTTTATTAAAATCTTTTGCATTTCTTTTATGACCCAATGTATGGGCAATTCTTATAAATGTCCTATGTGTGCTTTAGGAAACACATATTCTTCAGTTTTTGAGTGCAATATTCTATGTATGTTTGCTAGGTAAACGTTAGTGATGGTATTGCTATATTTAATCTTTAATGGTATTTTCCATCTGCTTGTTCTATTAAATGCTGAGAAATCTGAGTTAAACTCTCTTACTATAATCATTGACTACTTATCTATTCTTTCTTGTACTTTCAATAATTCTTGATTTATAAATTTGGGCTATATTATTAAATATATACAAATTTAGAATTCTATCTTCTGGGTAAATAAAATCCCTAATCATTATAAAATGCTCCTTTTATTTTTATAACGTTTTGCTTTCTCCATCCTTTTTCTTCTAACACTTCCATTTACTTAAAAATATACCTCTTGTAACAGTATGTAATTAGATTTTGTCCACAGCAACAGCCAAAACCAGATTTACACTGTCAAAGACTTAAAATATTCTGTCAGATGTAAGATACAGATTAACAGGATATATTTCATGTTAAGACATAAAAGATAGAACCATAAAACAAGCAAGAAATAAGAAACTATAAGGAATTATCAAACATATTTGAAAAAGAACCAAATGACATAAACTTCTATAAATAAAAAATTGTTAATAAACTCAATCGAATGGTTAAGTGAAGAAAAGAGATAGATGAAGAGAGGAATTGAAGATATATTTGAAGGACTTACCCAGAACGCTGCACAGAAAAAGAAGAAAGAAAATATGAAAAAAGACAAAGAAAATGAAGGGAAAGCTGTATTTTAAAATATAAAGATTGAGAATTTTCCAAAACTGTTATAAGACATGAACATAGTTTCAAGAAGTACAACATTAATATTGAGGAAGTAAAATAAATAAAAAGAAAGCAAGACAGGCCTACTCACTAGATAAAAAGCTACAGAACCCAA
The DNA here is from genome assembly GCF_028885625.2 of Pongo pygmaeus. Lineage (NCBI taxonomy): Eukaryota > Metazoa > Chordata > Mammalia > Primates > Hominidae > Pongo > Pongo pygmaeus. The sequence continues at coordinate 121,327,474 of NC_072373.2, read as the reverse complement.
AAGACAAAAAGAAGATCATAAGAGAACACAGAGAGAAGAGACAAATCCCTACCAAGGATCAATATAAAGACTAGCCCAATCTTCCATCTAATAGTGCAGTCTAAAAGCAGCAGAATAATATCTCAAAGTTCTGAGAAAAAATAATTGTCAAACTAAAACTGTGTATCTAGCAAAACTCTTTTCCCAGAACAAAAGTGAAATAGACATGCTTTCAGATGCTCAACAACTGAGAGTTAAGTACCAATACATTTCCACTAAAAGAATTTCCAGAGGATGTAGTTCATGAAGAAAAATTATCCTGGATGAGTAGTGTGGGACGCAAGGAAGAATGGTGAGTAAATAAGATGCTAAATATAAAAACATCAATCAAATTTTCTGTATAAAATAACAATTACAATATCTATTCAGTTTAAAAAGAAAACAAAACAGCATATAAATTAGGAGAGGAGTAACTGGAGCTAAAAGTGTTCTAAACTTTATTGTTTGAAGAAGGTATAAAGATTTTGTTTAACTTCAGCCTTTAAATCAAACTTGCATAGTAAAATTTTAAGCCTAACTGCTAACAAAGTATATAAATCCAAACCACTAAAAAAAGAATAAGAAAAAAGATGAGAAAAATTTTATAGAAAAGAAAGGAAAAAGAGAACCTTATAAATACTGTAAATCAGTATTACAATCAATCCAATTTCATTCAATCTCTTACAGAGAATATAAAAAGAGACTATTCCACAATTCATTCCATGAGGTCATTGTAATCTAAGAAACAAAATCAGATTAGGACAGTAGAGAAAGAAAAGAACAAGACAATTTCAGCCATGAACATAAATGTAAAAACTATGAGTGAAATTTTAGCAAATCAAATCCACCACAATATTTTTAAGTTGTGTTCATCCTAAGAATGTAAGGATGAATCAACAAAGAGAAAAATCTGTAAGTTAATTCACATTAACAGATTAAAGAAAGATATATATGATCATCTCACAAATCTAAACCCATTTGTAATTTTTAAAAGTCTCTTGACAAAACAGAAGTGAACTTTCTTAACATGACAGATAATAAACCGCTTTTAATGGTAAAATATTAGAAGTATTCCCTTTAAGATCAGGAAAAAGAGTGCCCGTCACTACCAAATATTTTTATTCAATATCATTACAGCAAGAATAGAAAAACTAATTAATCAAAGGTCTAAGGATTGGAAAGAGAGAAATAAAACCACCAGAATTCAAAGTATTATCTTTCAAGTAGTATCTTACATGGTAATTATAGCTTCTGTCTCCTCCACTTCCCCACACCACAATTTATCTGGTTCTTCTCAAGCTATAAACACATCTTGCATCCTTGTTAAAAACTGGAAGATCACAGCTTGAGGCTGTTTAAAGTCACAGATATCATCAAACATGTCATTCTAACCCAGTCAGAATCTAGTCTATGCAGAGGGCATATCAAGCACTAGACACTTGGCAGCATTATGGGCAAATCCAAACTGTTGTAATTTAAGGAATGAGCTAGCTGAAAGAGGGTTTGAAAAACCCATCTACCACCTCCAGAGGATCCTAGAGTTAACCAAAGTGCTCACTTTAGAGTTCTGACTCTCAAGCCCAAGGAAGTTTGAGAACCAGCATACTACTATCAAGCTTTTGCGCTTCACAGGGACAAGAGACAATGGCAGATTAAGAGTGAGTAAAAGGATCCAGACAACATAAGGTTTTCTCTTCATCTCCACCTTCCTCTACTTCCCCCTCCCTCCTGATCTTTTAAAATTTCTCCTTAGAATAAATTGTCTCTGTCCCTTTATATAAAAGCCTAATTGTTTCAAACATGGAATCCCTTCTTCAAAAGAAATCTTCCTGAAAGTTTAAGACATAAAACAAATGAATGCAGAACTGTTTGGTTCAAGCAATAGTTGGAAGCCAGAAACTCATTCTGATCAGTCTCTCCCTCCCTCCTCCCACAAATACACAGAGGGCTCCCTTAAGAACAGTTTGAAAAATCATTACACTAGTAGTATGTGTGATTTCATTTGGTTTCTGCTGCTTAAATGGTCAACCTAGGGAATGACTTTGCAAGTTGCTCTTAAAGGGATAGATTTCAAGTAAGATAGAATTGAGCAAATACACAAGCAGGTTTGTTTACCAAGTTATAGAATAAGGGGTAAAATGCCACATTTATAGCAATTAGTTCCTAACATCAAGTATAAAACACAAGAAAAAGTTATTAAAACTAAAGACAAGGACTGACCTGCTCAGAATTGTTTTTGCCTGGACTTCAGAAATATGCATACCCAGAGATTTCAAAGCAGCAATTATTTCTGAAGCATCTATTACTCCTTTAAAAATGAAAAAATGTCAAGTTAAAGTATCTGAAAAGACAATAAGGCATAATATACTTAGAATATAAAAGGCTTTAAAGGCCCATATGTTTTTGACCTATAATCCCATATCCACAGGTCAAAGCCTAACAAACTTTTTGGAAAATTGGTACCAAAGTTCAAATGGTGGCAAAATCTACCTTAAACAGATATTAGGTTAATTTTAGTCAATTACTTATCTAATTTAGTGTGAATATTCATGTTTCACTGCAAAAGTATTCATGCTTATAACTGCATGGTAGTGCCCCATAGTCCCTTGGAGTATTATATATCATATATGTACTGCACTACTTTTCTAAAATCCAAATTTTAAATTTCAAACCACATTTTGCCCCAGACGTTTCTAAATGGGATTGTAGGTCTATAAGAGATTCTTGACTATTATACCTACTTAGAAAGAATTGAAAAAGTCAATTCTGAAGATTTGATCTATGGGCCTGAAAATAAGGCCAGTCAATGTTTTATAAGATAAGCTTTAAAAGAAACAATTTACTTAAAATACAACACCAAACTCTTTTAACACATCGTATACTATGTTAAATAACTCAAATCAGTGAATATATTTAATATAAGCCTACTATGCATTTCACTCACAATGTTGGATGCTGTGAAGGGAAAATTAAATATTCCATATTCTCCTCAAACTCTAAAACACAAATCTAATCCTATCACTCACCAAGTCCAAAGAAACTTTGATTCCTCCCTTGTGTAAAGCAAGTAGTTGAGTATATCCAAAATTTTTAAATATAAGAACAATGTTTTAATGTAAAAATAAATTAACTTTAGTGTCTCCTAGTTGAAAAATACATAATGTCAAAAAGTTACTATAAATTTAGTCACACTTTTAATTTGTATTTATGAACTATAGCTGTCTATGCATACCTTTACCCACACGTATATGTATAAGATATTACTTATTTGGCCAATAGACAAAGCCCATTATTCATCTATAGAACCTCAGACTCTTTGCAATGACTCAAAGGCCTCCAGTATTTCAAGCTCCACAGAATGTAGTTTACTGGTCTATTACTCAATCTAGAAATCAAAGTTTCTTCAATAGGGGAGGCAGGATCCTCTGCCTTATATACCATTATAATCTTCAAATACTATACTCTTCAATTCAATTTAATAATTTTTAAAATTTGAAAACCTACTATGCAAATCACTATGCTACATGTGAAGGAATCCAAAAATTAATAAACACCCCAAAGGAGTTTACCAGTTTGTATAGATGCACCAATTACTTTAAAAATAATTACTGCTCAATGTTTGTTAATGGAAGAGCTATGAATAAACTGCAATGGAAGGGTAAATAAAGGAGTAAATAAGAGTCACAAATGAGGTACTATAAAGGATAAACAAGAAACCACCAAAGAAACAAAAACGATTTTAATAATAGGTGCAGTATGAGCAAGGTACACATATTTATTTAACTAAGATGTATTGCAAACTTACATATGGTATTAGAAACCAGGATAGTAGGTACCTGCAGAGGAGGGATAGTGATTTGGAGCAGGTAAAAAAGGAATGTTTCTGAGATGCTTGTAATAATCTACTTCTTAGTCTAGATGCTATTTTAATGCTGCATGTTTGCCTTGTGAAAATTCATGGGGCTTACATTTGTAATTTATTTATGTATTTTGCAGTATATGTTATATATCAATGAAATCTTCCAAAAAGTAGTAAGTCAGGGCCAAACTGAAAACGTCATTTAATCAGCTCTGACCTTGTCTGGTAATTTCCCAACTATGCCTTTGTTCAAGCTATTGTCTCCGCTCAAGAAACACTTTCTTTTCATTTCTGTTTATATATTAACCAAGTACAAATCTTAATTGTGCCTGGACACAATTAAGTTCTTCTTGTATCACTTTTATAGCAATGATCATAGTCTACCTTGTATATAGCTATGTACATCTTTTATTATTCCACCCAAAACTGTGTTTCTGAAGACTTTTGTTAACACAGTTCCTAGTGCACTAGCTCATATATAATGCTCAAATACTGTTTGCTTAATTGACTAAAATATATAACGTAATCCTTACCTAAAAGAACCTAGAATTCAGGCAAATATGTAGAAAAAAATTAGGTAATCCAATCCAGAACATAATCAAGGTCTATGGGCTTAAAGGGACATTTAGTGTTGTCTTTAATTATATGCAGTAAGCTTTCACTGAGAAGATGGAATTGAAATGAATTGAATGGAATAACAGTATTTAGATAGATGGAGAGGGGGACTGCAACCATTTCAACAATGTAATTCCAGGGAGAAACGCAAAATATTCTATTCCTGTACCAGTGATCTATTGCTAAGTTACAAACCACCCCAAAATTTAGTGGTTTACAAAGAATATATTTAGTTATGAATATGCAATCTGAGTTTGGTTCAACTTGTTGGTTCAGTTGGTTCGTTCTTCTTCTGGTCTTGTCTTGGTCATTCATGTAAATTTAATCAACTATTGGTTCAACTGCAGCTGGCCAAGATTACTTCAATCACATGTCTGCCACCTCAGATGAGAATATAGAGCAGTTAAGGACTAACTGGGTAGCTCTCTCCATGTGACCTCTCCAGCTGGGTAGCTATGATAGCAGCAGGAGGCAGACAAATTCCCAGGCAGAAAGGGGCAAGTCCCCGGTGAAACCCAACCGTCAAACCAAAGACAGCCTAAAGTCTGAAAACTTAGCTACCAGAGTCCATGACTGAAGCGAGAACTTCCTCAATGCCTTGTAGCCAATGAAATGGTAATTTTTCCAGGCCTGCCCATGGACAAATTAGCATGCACTCCCCCATTTGGAGCCCATACAAACCCTGGACTCAGCTGCACATTATACTACCCACTTTCAGGCCCACTCTCACACAGAGGGCCACCCGCTCTCGAGTCCCCTCTCTGCTGAGAGCTTTCCTCCTGTCACTCAATAAAATTCTGCCCTGCCTTGCTGACTCTCCAATGTCCATGTAAACTCATACTTCTTGGTTACAGGACAAGAACCCAGAGCCTGCCAAACGGCAGGAGCAAAAAGGGCTATAACATATTCCTGGCCAGCTCTCCGAGCTATAGGCAGTGACATGCTCCCATTTGCTGGACTATGGGAATGAAGAGCAACAACCCTTCTGGGGGCCCAGACCTCAGAATTCCCCAAGCCAGAGCTATAACATAGTAACCCTCCTGCCCAGCAATGGGCTGCCACCCCACGTGATGGGAAGCAGCAGCGGCAGGGCTAGGCCAGCCCAGGAGCCATGGCTGGAGCGGGGTGGTGGGACCAAACAAGCTGTGACAGGCCCCCATTTGCCAAAGTGGGTGGATTGCAGGAACAAATGAGCTGTAACACAAACAAGCTGTAATGTTTCCTGGGGTGCTCAGTGCTCAGTACTCCCAGAGCAAAAGGCTGTAACACCTCTTGAGGCTCTGCGGTTGCTGTCATCTCTGAGTTGTCAAGTGCTACTGCATCCCCCTCATCCAGACACTGGTGCCCAAGGTGGAAGCCATTCAAGGCAGCATGCCTGGACTAGTCATGGGCTAAGTGCAGAGCCAGCAAGTGTGGGATCCAGGCCAGCAGCACAAGCTGAATGCAGCCTGCCAGCCCAAGTGGGCAGAGCAAGCCCAGTGGGCACAAGCAAATTGGGCAAAGGTGCCATCAGACACAAAGGTTTCCAGCTGATGAAGAAGCACCAAAAGAGTCCTATGTCAGCTAGGCTTTTTTTCTGGTGGTTTACAGTGCTCAAGAGACAGCACTCAAGAAGACACGCCCCAATGTACAAGTACTTATATCAAGATTTGCTTATGTTCCAATGGCTAAAGCAAGCTAAATGGCCAAGCCCAGGTCAGTATGGCACACGGCAACATAAGGGCATGAATCCTGAGAGGTGTGGTTCATTGGGATATCTAATGTAAGCAAAATTATTAGCATTCCTAAGCTTTAGAGTTCTCAACTATAAAACATAGCTGCTGTGATGATTGTGTGAGATAAAAATAAGATGTAGAAGGTAAAATAGGTAGAACAAATATGACAAGTAGGAGATTCCAGTAAATGTTATTTCCTTTCCCACCATTTCCTCAATCCCCAAAAAGCTCTATCCAAAAAAGGACCTTAATGATGAAATTACATTTAATAATTACTTCATTCACATATCTGCAACAGCATTCCATGGACATTTTGGCTGAACAGAACAGGGGCTCAGAAAGTAATCACCAATCACTTTCTTGGTGATTAATATGGTTTGGTTTGTGTCCCCACCCAAATCTCACCTTGAATTGTAATAATCCCCACGTGTCAAGGGCAGGGCCAGATGATGACAATTGAATCATGAGGGCAGTTTCTCCCATACTGTTCTCATGGTAGTGAATAAGTCTCATGAGATCTGATGGTTTTATAAATGGGAGTTCCCCTGCACACGCTCTCCTGCCTGCCACCATGTAAGATGTGACTTTGCCCCTCATTCGCCTTCAGCCATGATTGTGAGGCCTCCTCAGCCATGTGGAACTGTGAGTCCATTAAACCTCTTTCCTTTATAAATTATCTACTCTCAAGTATGTCTTTATTAGCAGCATAAGAACAGATTAATACAGTGACAGAAGTTAACCAGGTCAGTTCACATGGGGCCTTGCATCCTTCTAACTAGTGAATTTGACAGTACAGCCCACATGCATCCACTTGCCTCTACTATTGGCATAAGGCCTGGAAATCCTTCTAGGCAATTGGGCAGGGGGCAGTAAAAATGAATCTTCTCCCATCCTGGCTAATACAGTGAAACCCCGTCTCTACTAAAAATACAAAAAATTAGCCAGGCGTGGTGGCGGGCGCCTGTAGTCCCAACTACTTGGGAGGCTGAGGCAGGAGAATGACACGAACCCGGGAGGCAGAGCTCGTAGTGAGCCGTGCCACTGCACTCCAGCCTGAGCAACAGAGCGAGACTCCATCTCAAAAAAAAAGAAAAAAAAATGAATCTTCTCTACTACTAATGTTTAACACATATAAATATGTGATGAACTGGGAGAGTCCCAAGAGGAACAATAATGCCTGAAAGGACCAGAGGGAGGAATATTAAATAAACTGAAAATGCTTACAATATAAAATTAAAAGAAAAAAGGAAGACACCAAACTATACATACAGTGTGACTGCAATCACATTTAAAGAGAAAGGGAGGCAGAAAGAAACAGAGAAAAAAGTCTAGAAGGAAACATTAAAATGTATCAAAATGTTAAAACTGATCTCTAGATAGCAGTGTTACAAGTAACTTTTACTTTCTTTCCAGATCCTTTTGTGTTTTCTAACTTTCCTGCAACCAATACATTTTTATAATCATCACAAAAATAGCAAATGTCATTTTTTAATTACCATAATACTTTTAGCTCATATATTGCAGAAAAAATGGAAAGTCCTACTCACTAAGCAAAGAAATTTTAAATTTAGAAGTCACAGGCTTCTCAAAAATTATTTTATTAAAAAGATGGTAACCACATAGGAATTATAGTACTAATAAATATAGTTTATGTATTATTCTTAGAAATTTAAAAATCAGTGCTGAACAACTAGTAGAAATAATCAAATCTTTGATATTAAGAGTAAATTAAAGGCTATTAAAAGTGCCCTTTAGACTGACAGTTATATTCATATTAAGTTAACTGTAGTTGTAAAAACACACATACCATCATTATTTTTATCCAGACTATTAAATGCCAGCCTCATTTTCTTCTCATGGTCTTGAAGATACTGCATAAATTCTCCAAAGTCCAATCCTAAATCATCGTTGGTATCTCCAGACTTAAAAATTATCTACAAAAGAAGAAGAAACTCATTGCACAGATGTATCATAAGTAAAGCCACTATATCATGTTAACATGTACACATTTCACTCATACTAATTATGATTTCCATTAGCATCCATTATCCTAGCTTTTCAGTCACAGCTACAGGCTAAGTATATTAAGTGATTTTTAAATTGTGCAATAGTAGATTAAGCAGCCACAATGTCATTTCATATAATTATAAATTTTATTAGTAAGTATTTACCTGAGGTAAACTATTAATGCCAAGTACCTGAAAGGGATAATGACACTTAGATACATAGCCTTTGCCATTGGAGACCTGAAAAATCTGTTAACTGAGAAAAAAAAATGTAGAATTCTAGCATGTCCCTCAGCATAATGGTTTGAGACTTAGCCTTATAAAGTGAGAGTTTATGTTCGAGTCCCACTGGAGCCTTATGCTTTTTTAAATAAAAAATTAATAATATTTTTAATGCACATCATATATATTTTCAGTAAACTTCTACCTCTAGACCATGTCTTTTTTATCTTCGGACCATCAATACCTAGCACAAAGTATGGCATATATAAGCCCTTAATACATTTTAATTGAATTAAAAAATAAATACTGTAAGCAACTGCCACTGTCTGACTAGGTGAGGTGCTAGGGATTAAAAGACAAGAAGATACAGTCTCTGCCCTGAAGGAAGTTACAGACCAGTAGAAACCATTCATATAACCAAAGACAATGTGTTAGCTGACATAAGGGAATGTATTCAAGGTACAGTGAGGTTTGGGGAGATTCAGGAGCGCCTTCACAGAGGAAGAGTGCTTGAGCTGAGACTTGTAAAGAATAATAGCTGGACAAATAAATGGGACAGGATGTTCCAGGAATATGTGACAGTGTTTGCAAAGAGACAGAATATATGCTAATTAGAAAAACATAATAATAGTGATAATAGTAACAGCTAATATTTATTGAGCACTTCTAAGCATTTTATATGAATGAATGAAATTTAATCACCATAACAATCCTTTTTCCGATTTGCTAAGGAGAAAATACAAGGGAAAAATGTAGAAGATAAGGCAGGCAAGGGAGAGACCATGAAAGGATTTCATGCCACAAAAAGGATTTCAAATTAATTCTGCAGGAATTTCCCAATGACTGGAGTACATATGGTGCATATGTGAAAATAGTTAAATAACACTAAATTACAGTGTGAGGAAATTATTCCTGTTCCAATTTTCTTTCAATCTTCTGATTACATCATGGAGAACATATCAATTTTGTGCTAAAATGCCTCAATATTGGCAACTTCTTACAGAAAAAATCAGAGTATAAGCCTCAGGCTCACCTTCATCAGACAATACAGACAATTCCCAACTTAAAACAGTTTGCTTACAATTTCTCAACTTTACAATGGGTTTCTTAGAGTATTAAATACATTTTGACTTACAATATTTTTAACTTATGATGGGTTTCTCAGGACATAACCCCATTGTAAGTTGAGGAGCATCTGTATAATAATTAGCCAGAATTTAATAATACTAATTTGTTTTCAATTTGTTTATTTTATGCTTACTTGTAATCTACTCATTTTCCATTTATGGCAATGATAAGTTTTTATTTTAAAATAAATTTCTTAAGCGTAACATCAGCAAAATGGTGGAATAGGAAATCTCATGCTCCACTTGCCCTCATAGAAAGTTCAACTAGGAACTATACACGGACCAGAACATCTTTTCGTAAGCTCCAATACTTGCAAACAAGCCTGAGATGTCTGTGTGAGCCAAAGAACTGAATGAAAACTGAATAGAAGAATAAGAAGACTTGTCTTACTTTGACCACACCACTAGCCTCTCCCCAAGTCAACACAACACTAGACAAATGATTTCTCTGGGCCCAGGGTTTCTACAGGGGAAAAGAGGACCAGAAACAGTCATCCAGCTTCCCTAGCATTTTGAGATTCTTCTCAGGAAGCCCAATCCAGTCTCATCTCACAGACAACAGTAAGGAAAATGGCATGGTTTGACCACTGGAGTCAGGTAGAAACAAAGAAAGGAGGCAGAAGTCATGGCACCAGCACCATGAATCTTGGTGATAACTCTGTGTTCCTGCCAGCTGTGACACCCAATCAAAGATACCAGTGAAGTTCATAGCCCACAGTGCTAAGCTAGTCACCTTCAGAAACACAGCAGGAACTAACTTGGGTCCCAAGACAGCTAGTCTTTCTTCCCAGCCTCAGAGGCTCCCAGTGACCCCAACCAGGCAGGGAGATGCCTACCTCTACCCATTTCAAAGAAGCAAAGGGACACGACCAGCTTGACTACATAAGTCAAGCAGCAGCCATACGCTACCAAAAGCCCATCCCATGGATTCACCCTTACAGGGAAATAATCCTCAATCATGCATTTCTAAGGAGCATTGCCCCTAGTCCCACCTATCACGAGCAGCAACTCTGCTTAAACTCAGAGCCCAGCTTACGGTCTTGCCCAACTAAAGAACCCAAATAGTGAAATTGTTCATTAAAAAAATACACTGTGACTGGCCTGACCAGAAGCCATCACAGTACTGCCTGATAGCAGAGCTCAGCCAGTGGTCTCATCAGATAGTGCAGCCCAGCCAGTATCTGATACCAGATGTTGATATCAGATGACATCAGAGCAAAGGCAGCATCTCAGCCAACTAAAGAACCCACAACAAGTTCCGCCTGCCAGTGGTGATCACCAGCTGGTCCTTCCAGAATCACAGGCTGGACTAAATAGTGAAGCTTTATCCCTGCCTCAAAACAACTTTAAAGGACAGAAGGAGGCTGTCTTGCAAATATGCAGATAACAATACAAGAACACAAGGATTACAAAAAATCAAGGAATCATAACACCTCCAAAAGAAAGTAATAAAGTGCCAATGATAGACCCCAAAGAAAAGGAGATCTATGAAATTACTGACAAAGAATTCAAAATAATCCTCTAAAAGATCAACACAAGAGTATACAAATATAACATTTAATGACATTTGGCAAAACAATACACAAAGTAAGAAGCTCAACGATGAAATAAAAACATTAAAAAGAATCAAGTAGAAATCCTAGAAATGAAGAATACAATGACTGGACTGAAAAATTCAGTAAAAATTATAAACCACAGATGCGATCTTTCTTCTGATAGAATCAATGGGCCAAAAAACAGAAAATTTGAAATTATCCAGTCAGAGGAACAAAAAAACAAAAGACTGAAAAAGAATGAAGAAAACCTACAGCAACTATGGGATACCATCAAAAGATCAAATCTGGCCAGGTGTGGTGGCTCACACCTGTAATCCCAGCACTTTGGGAGGCCAAGGCAGGTGGATCACGAGGTCAGGAGATTGAGACCATCCTGGCTACCACGGTAAAACCCTGTCTCTACTAAAAGTACAAAAAAATTAGTTGGGCATGGAGGTGGGTGCCTGTAGTCCCAGCTACTTGGGAGGCTGAGGCAGGAGTTTGCAGTGAGCCGAGATCGCAACACTGCACTCCAGTATGGGTGACAGAGCGAGACTCCGTCTCAAAAAAAAAAAAATAAATAAAACCTTTGCATAATAGGATAAAGGGCAAGAGGGCAAGAACACATATTTAAAGATACATTGGCTAAAGACTTCCCTAATTGGTTATAGATGCCAACATCCAGGTATAGGAAACACAGAGATGTTCAATCAAATTCAACTCAAAGAAGAGTTCACCAAGACACATAGTAATCAAACCACCAAAAATCAAAGACAAAAAATTCTGAGAGCAGCAAAAGATAAGAAACATATCACGTAAAAAGGAGTGCCAATACAACTATCAGTAGATTTCTCAGCAGAAACCCTACAGGCCAGGAGACAGTGAGATGATACATTCAAAGTGCTAAAGAAAATAACTGCCAACCAAGAATACTTTAACTGCAAAATTGTCATTCAGAAATGAGGCATAAAAACTTTCCCAGAAAAAAAGCTAAGGGAGTTCATTATCACGAGACCTGCTTTGCAAGGATTGCTAAAGGGAGTTCTTTAAGCTGAAACAAAAGGCTGGTAATTAATGACATGAAACAAATGAAAGCACTAAGCTAAATGGTATAAGTAACACAGATACATATTTAGAATATTCTGGGAATGCAATGGTGACAAAGAAATTTTATCCCTGGTACAAGGGTTAAAAGAAAACTATTAATAACTGTAGCTAAAATAAATTGTCAAAAGAAACACATTATAAAATGACATAAATTCTGACATCAAAAGCATAAAATATGGGGAAGGGGCCATAAAAGTACTTTCCTATGTACAAAGTTGAGTTGTTGTCAGCCTGAAACAGGCTATTACAAGTATAAGACGCTCTATGTAGGCCTCATGGTAACCACAAATCAAAAATCTTTAGTAGAAGGACAAAACAAAAATAGAAAGCATTCAAAGCGTTCCACTACAGAAAAATATCAAACAATAAAGGAAGATAGCAAGAGAGGGAGAGAGAAACAAAGTACCTACAAAACAAGCAGAAAGCAATTCACAAAATGGTAGTATTAAGTCCTTATCTATCAAAAATTACCTCGAATGTAAATGTATTAAATAACTGAATAGAAAGATATAGAGTGATAAATGGATTTTAAACGTCCTGTTTTTTAAAAAAAATTTTTTTAATCGAATGCTGCGTACAAAAGACTCTTCTTACTTTTAAGGACACACATAATTGAAACTATTTTAGAAAACAAGAGAGCAGGGATAGCTAAACTTATTTAAGACAAAATAGATTTTAAGTCAAAAATTGTAAAAATTGGCAGAATAGAAGAGAGAAATAGTTAGTTCTACAATATTAGTTGGAGAATTCAATACCCCACACTGAATAATGAATAGAATAACCAAACAGAAGATAAGTAAGGAAACAGAGAATTTGAACACCATAAACCATCTAGATCTAACAGGCATATACAGAATATACTATACAACAGGAGAAAAAATACACACTCTTCTCAGTGACACAGAGGACATTCTCCAGAAAAGATCATACTCTAGGTCACAAAACAAGTCTTAATAAATTTTAAAAGACTGAAATCATGTCAAGTATCTTTCTTACCACAGTGGATGAAACCGGAAATCAATGACAAAATGAAAACTGGAAAGTTCATAAATGGGTAGAAATTAAATAACACACTCTTGAAAAACTATGGGTCAAAGAAAAAATAACAAGAAAAATTAGAAAATATCTTTAGACAAATGAAATCAAAAGTACAAGATACCAAAACTTACGAGATATGGCAAAAAGCTGTACTAAGAGAGAAGTTTACAGAGATAAATGCTTACATTAAAAAATAAAAAGAAGAAAGATCTCAAATCAGCAACCTAACTATACAACTTAAGGAACTAAAAAAAAAGAGCAAATTAAATCCAAAACTAGCAGGCAGAAAAAATAAAGATTAGAACAGATATAGATGAAATGAGAAAAGAAATATAATAGAGAAAAACAACTAAATCATAATTAGTTCTTCAAAAAGATCAACAAAATCGGCAAACCTTTAGGTGGATGGACTAAGAAAAAAGAAAGATACAAGACTCAAATTACTAACATCAGAAATAAAAGTGGGGACATAACTACTGATTCTATGGATATAAAAAGGATTATAACAGAGTACTATATACTATATGCCAACAAATTGGTTACCCTAGATGAAATAGAAAATTCCTAGAAACACAAAACCTACCAAGAATAATTATGAAGAAATAGAAAGTCTGAATAGGTCTATAACTAATGAAGAGGTTGAATCAGTAATCAGAATCGCCCAAATGAAAAAAAAAGGCCCAGGATCTGACAGCTTCACTTGTAAATTCTACCATTTAAAAACCAACCCCACTACTTCTCAAACATTCCCAAATAAAATTTTAAAATTTGATTCATCCTATGAGGCCAGCATTACCCCCAATACCAAAGCCATACAAAGACACTACAAGAAAAGTTCAGACCAATATCTCATGAACACTGATACAAGAATCCTCCAAAAAAATGATAGCAAAATGAATTTATTAGAGTAAAAAGGTTATACACCATCCTCAAGTGACATTTATTCCTGGAATACAAGGAGGGTTCAACATTTTTAAAAAATCAATCAGTGTAATACATAACATTAACAGAATGATGGCAAAAAACACAAACATCGCAATTGATGCAGTAAAAGTATTTGACGAAAGTCAACACCCTCTCATGATAAAAGCACTCAACAAACTAGGAATACAAGAAAACTATCCTCAATATGATAAAAATTGTATGTGAAAAACCTGCAATGAACATTACACACATTAGTGAAAGACTAAAAGTTTTTCTCTAACATTAGAAATAGGCAAGTATGCCCACTTTCATCATTTCATTCAACGTAGTACTGGAAGATCTAGTCAGAGCAATTAGGTTAGAAAAAGAAATAGAAGCCATCCAATTTGGAAAGCAAGAAGTAAAATTATCCCTTTTTCAGATGATATGACTTTATATGTAGAAAATCCTAAAGACTCCACCCCCCACCCCCACACACACAAAATGTTAGAATAAACAAATTCAGCAAAGTGGCATAATACAAAAAAATCAGTTGCATTTCTATACCTATACCCTAACAATGATTAATCCAAAAAGGAAATCAAGGAAACAATGCCATTAAAGCGTCAAAAGAATAAAGCACTTAGGAGTTAACCTAACCAAGAAGGTAAAAGACTTATGCAATGAAAACTATAACACATTCTGAAACAAATTAAAGAAAACATTAATAAATGGAAAGATGTCCCACGTTCATGGGCTGGAAGACTTAATATTGTTAAGATGTCTATACTACCCAAAACAATTTACAGATTCAGTGCAATCCCTACCAAAATCCCAATGAAGAATTTGCAGAAGTAGAAAACCCATACTAAAATTCACATGGAATCTCAAGGGACCCCAAATAGCCAAAACAATTCTGAAAAAGAACAAAGCAGGAGGACTCACTTCTTGATTTCAAAACTTACTGCAAAACAAGAGTGATTAAAACAGTGTGCTGCTAACATAAAGACAGACATATACACCAATGGAATAGAATAGAGAGCCAAGAAATGAACCCTTATGCATATGTGGTCAAATAATTTTTAACAACAGTGCAAAGACCATTCAATAGGGGAAAGACAGTTTTTTCAACAAATGAAGCTGGGAAAACTGAATATCTGCATGCAAAAGAATGACATTGAACCCCTAATTAACACCCCATTAAAAATTAATTCAAAATGGATCTATGACCTACATGTAACTCTTAAAATTATAAATGTCTTAGAGAAGACAACACAGGGCAAAATTCTCAACAATGGATTTGGCATTGATTTCTTAGGTATGACATCAAAGGTACAGGCAACCAAAACACGACAAATTGGACTTCATGAAAATTTAAAACTTTGTACATCAAAAGTAAAAAGGAGACTCATAAAATGGAAGTAAACATTTGCAAATCATATATATAATAAGGGGTTCATATACAAACTATATAGAAAACTCCTAAAAATCAACAACAACAAAAAATAACCTAATTTGAAAATGAGCAAAGAACTTGGACATTTCTCCAAGAAATTATACAAATGGCTTTATAATTTCCAAAGAATTTATAATATTTATAAGATTTTGGAATTTGGATTCTTATAAATTTATAAGAATTTGGAAATTATAATTTCCAAAGAAGTTATACAAATGGCTACTAAGCACATGAAAAGATGCCCAGCATCACTAAAGAGGAGTCCAGATGATTTGGACTTCTAGCAACAACCAAAAAAAAAAAAAAAAAATCTCACCGAGAAAGAGCTTCACAGTCTTCAGATATAACTCCTAAAATTCAATAGGAATTATATCTGAAGACTGCTAAGCATTGACGGAGAAGAAATAAAATAATTTTTTTCTCTTGACATTCTGAAACTTCCATCTAAATAGTTTAAAAATAATCAAGTCAAGACTGGCCTAGAGAAGGAATGTATTCCTAAATTAGGTGAGGTTCTAAAACAATCAGCTGAAGTGTAAACCCATGGATCAAGATCTGACTTCCCCTAGACCTTGGTGTGGATGTCAAAAAGAGAATAGCTCTGGGGCTCTTATCTGTGCCTGTCGTTTGGAGACGACCCTGAAGCACGCTGCCCTGGGCAGAGAAACCCCTAAGAAAAGAGATGGTCCTTTACTTCTGCACAAAGGCTAACAGGGCGCCTGACGTTGTGTGCTGGTTCCATAAATGCTGAACGAGTCACCAGAAACAGCATCTCCCCAAAAGCCCCCTGGAGGTCTTTGTCACTAAGGAAAGTGGCTTTTTTTTTTTTTTTTTTGAGACGGAGTTTCGCTCTGTCCCCCAGGATGGAGTGCAGTGGCGCGATCTGGGCTCACTGCAACTTCCGCCTTCCGGGTTCAAGCGATTCTCCTGCCTCAGCCTCCGGAGTAGCTGGGATTACAGGCGCGCGCCACCACACCCGGCTAATTTTTGTATTTGTTTAGTAGAGACCGCGGTTTCACCAAGTTGGCCAGGCTGGTCTCCAACGTCTGACCTCAGGCGATCCACCTGCCTGGGCCTCCCAAAATGCTGAGATTACAGGCGTGAGACACCGCGCCTGGCCGGAAAGTGGCTATTTTAAGAAGATTGAGATTATGTTTCGTGGGGTCGCATTATTCTGCGTGACGAGGCTCACAGAGGAGAACCCCACCCTTACTCCAAAGGCCTTTGAAAGCAGCTCTGGAAAGGGTAGGGTTTGCTTCACCCTCTGCTCAACGTCTCCCCAGGCTGCTTGTGCCACCTTCCGGTCTCACCTCCTCGGAGTTCCGGTCAAACGCGGAGCTCCAGTTTCTCAGCCCCTCCTGGAGCTCAATGATGTCCACCACGCCGTCCCCATTGCGGTCCAGGTCTTCGAAGAGGATCCCGTAGCGTAAGTAGTCATCGTCATCCTGGCAGGCCACCGCCTCCAGCACGAAGTCCTGCACCCAGAGCAGCATGGCTGGGTTCAGAGGCTGCGGGGACCACTCGGCCACCCAGCCAGCACCGCGGCACTCGCCGCCGCCTCCTCGACGCCTGGCTGCACAAGGCGGGGGGTCCTGGCCGTCCGCCAGCTTCTGCAACCGTCTAGCAGAGCCGCCGCAGTTCGGAGCCCACGCGGGCCAAGCCACCCGCGCCTGCGGGCTCTCGGGCGCCACGGAGAGGCGGCGCCACCTTGGGGGACTTCTGGCCGAGGCGCCACGCGACAGTTGAGGCGCCAGATGTGAGTTGAGGTGCCAGACTTGAGTTGAGGTGCCAGACGTGGCGGCGTTGGGTATCCAGGACCCTTGGACGGGTGGTCGACGGGGGAGCCGAGGGACTTTTGGGGAAAGGGAGCGCATTCCCCAGCAGGCTCGAAAGGGCACTCGCGGGTGTAAGATTGTCGCAGTACAGACTCAGTGCCTGCCGGAAGTCACTGCGGCGGGAGATGTGGCATGGAGTGAGCTGCTTGACTTGCTCTTATGCCAGCATCCAGCACTCTAGTGCCACCCTTCCTCCCAGGAGGAACTGCACCTGGGAGTCAGGACCCCGGCGAACCCCAAAAGAGGTCTAAAGAGGGAAGGCCTCCTGAGGAGCCTCTGCCCTGTCCCTGTCTCTGTCTTCCCTCCTTGCCGGCCGAGCCCATGTTGGCAAACCTATTTTGGCCATCCTGGGATTAGACTTTTCATGTTCTTATATAACCTTTTTCCAGTTAACTGGGTTGGGTGCAGAAATACTTCTATCTCTATTAATAAACGAAAAATAAAAATAAATAATAAACAAAGGGAAGATACATACAGATTAAAATTAGAACATTTTTCCAAATCCAGAAATATGAAACACACATCATAACAGTTCCAGTTTATATGCCACATTTCTATTCATAAATTTTGTTCTAAAATATAGAGAAAGAATAAATAGCAAAATACTTTAAAGTAGATCTGAAGCATTCAAAGTATTTTTTGGTATGCATTTATTTTAAATCAATCTCTGATTTTTGTTATCTATAGGACTATTAAGGGATCCAGCTGCCATTTATTTTTCCTCTGTATTTTAGAATAGAAGTTCATATAAACAAATTTAATTTCTAATTCCTTGTTAATTATGAGGCATGATAACACATACTAATTTATCAAGATGTGCTTTATATTAGTCACATTTATGTGAACCTTAGGAGTTGATTATATATGTCTCAAATCTTTCTATTAATCCTATTAAGAAAAAGAGAGAATCTGACTAAAAATTAACTTTGGTTACTCAAATTTATGTTAATTGTGCATTTATATTCATTTCAATTTTTAGAAAATTTAACAACTTAATTCCATCATTAATCATTTATTAAGTACCCTATCCCAACCTGAGAAAATTAAATTTCTCTAATTTCACAGCAAATTCAAACATGGCATTTAACAAGAGGGAAAAAGATTGTATCAAATATTCTTCTGAATTTTAACACTTTACAGTGAGAGCAGATTTTAACTACATTTTAATAACCTTGAGAAGTATGTTACAACCCCAAATATTAAAGTAACTCCAAATCTTTAATTTATAAAATGGCAGAAATATCTGTGTCCTGAAAAACTGGAAAAATGGACTGATCTAATGTATTACTAGTTGTGTTATATTATAAATTATATAATTGTAGTTACATTTATTAAATCACAATTTTAGAACCCATCTAATCTTTATAATGTAGCTATACATAAACATCTTAAAATATCTTTGGCCTAGTCTCTCTCAACATAAATTGAAAAGATAGAGGCATAAAAAGCAGGGATAGATGAGAATACTATTCATCCTTCATATAAGTTTAAGACTGTAAAGGGAAGTTCCAGTCAGCCTTTATTCTAGTAGATCATTGCTTGAAAGTAAAGTATAAAGTACTTAGAGAAAAAAAGAAAAACTCAGTCTTTTTTAACACAAATTTAAGAATAAGAGCTCACACATTTTTCTGAATTACTTTGGTCACATTGGTGACTTTCCTGTAATGTTTAAATGTTAAAAAAAAAAAAAAAAAAGCAAGCATAGCTAAAAAATGTCTGTATCTCTAAATAAGAGTGCTCAGAAAAGGAATAAGAGGTCACCATTATTCCATTCACAACACTGGTAGGAGACTGAGGTATTCTGATGCCATGAAATTCTGTTTAGGACTTTCTATTTTGTTTTGTCTATTTTAGAGAAAGAAAAGGAGCCTAAATTCAACTGTTTTGCTATGAATTATGGTTTTAAATGCATGAGTTTTCTATTAGTGCTTTCAAACATTTTAAATATGCATATATGGTAAGGAGAGGTGAAAAAATAAAATAAATTTAAAATGCACATAAAGCACTAAAATGTTAGCTTTTTAAAATACAAAGAGAATTCAGATAAGCTTCAAAATATTCCAACTCTTTAATATGAAATACTAGGTTAATTATATAATTAGGTTATATTCTGTATTATAAATTGCATTTTAATCCACTTAAATGCAAATTTCTATGACTGTTCATTAAAATTTGGAGAAATATAAATAGATTTTATGAATATTAAAGATTTTAATTCACCAATAAATTAATAAACTGTATTTCTGGTTTACTTAAAATTCAATATTTAATTTGTATGTTTACCTTTTGGGAAAATGGATGTAGCATCTTTTCATACAGACCTTTTGCAAATTAAGGAAAAAGCCAAGACATTTTCATATTTATAAACAAGTGTCCAGATAATGATGGTTCAAGATTTCATTTCTATTTTATATTTTTGAGATGGAGTTTCACTCTTATTGCCCAGGCTGGAGTGCAATGGCACAATCTCGGCTCACCACAACCTCTGCCTCCTGGGTTCAAGCGACTCTCCTGCCTCAGCCTCCCGAGTAGCTGAGATTACAGGCGTTTGCCACCACGCTTGGCTAATTTTGTATTTTTAGTAGAGACGGAGTTTCTCCATGTTGGTCAGGCTGGTCTCTAACTCCCAACCTCAGGTAATCCGCCCACCTCAGCCTTCCAAAGTGCCGAGATTACAGGCGTGAGCCACCGTGCCCGGCCTCAAGATTTCATTTCTAAAATATTCCCCAAGAGCGGTTTTGCTGATTCATAAAACACACAGTTTACAACACACTGAAGTAAGAAACTTTATGAAATATGGAGTCATGCCTCTGGAAAATCCTGTCACTCCACTCCTTTTATAAATTTGAGAAAATAAGCTGATCATATTTAGCTGTGGGACTCATATCATGGCTAGAGAATTCAAGGAAAGGGAAAAGTCCAATTAATTTGATATTTTAGCTTTCTTTTAAATAGTAAGTTAAAACATGCTAAAACAGATAATAAAATAAAATTAATTAAATTACTTCACGAGGATCCCCAAGGGAAAATCTCTGGTTAATTACACTTTATAGTCAGAGGCTCTCATGGAACTATCTGATGATCGTCACTATTTAATTTTCATTCCTTTTAGGAACAAAGTCTGTCCACTAATGGTGAAATCTACTTATAATTATTGTGGAGTTACAATTTTAAAAATTCTCTAGGCATACATAGGTACCCTCATTCAACCTCTCATGTCTTAAGAACATCTCAAATTCAGAAACAAAAAAAAATATGTTTCTCATTCCACGTTTCACTTTTCAGGGAATGGCTGCACCATTCATATAGCTTCTGAAACTGAAAACCTGGAAGGTATCCATGACATTTCCCTCTCCTTCATCTTACACATCTAAACCATCACCTACCAGTTTCACTCTCCAAGTTTCTCTCAAATCCATCCAATTATCTTCATGTCCACTGCCACACCTTCTGTCTCCAAACTACCATCATCTCTTGTCTAGACTGTTGTGATTACCCTCCTGTTTCCATTTTTTTCTCTATCCTTTAACCAGAGTAAACTTCCAACAATGCAAATCTGATACTTTCCTTCTTCAGTAATTTCCCATTATGCTTAAAGACAGTATCATCTGACCTCTGTTTCCTCCTCCCAACTCACCTGTACTCCTCTTGCTTTCTGTACTCCAGCCATACTAGCTACTTTTCAGTTTCTCAAAGTGTCCCATTCTTCTTCCTTCTTCAGGCTCATTACACATGCTTTCCCCTTTGCATGAAAGTCATTCCCTGTTCTTTGCTCATTTAACTCCACCTCAGTCTTCAGCTCTCAGTTCAGTATTTTTCTCAGTTCATATATATATTTTTCAAGAAACTCTTTCCAGAACTTCCTCATTTCCCCTATTAATGGCCCTCAGAGAACCCTATTTTTCCTCTGTAGCTATAATCGCAGTTTATAACTATATATTTGTATAAATGTTTAATTAATTTCTATCTTCCCTACTAGACTATCAATTCTATAACAGCAGGGTCTCTTTTTGCTCACCCAAAACCCATGTGTTTGGCACATTGCACAGCACCTGGCTACCTTAAATTCTCAAATTACAATATACATTTGTACATTTGTACAATATACATATGTACAAAATACAAATGTACATAATACATTTATATTATGCTAGTATTTTTCTCTCTAATCTTTATATTATGCTAGCATTTTTCTCTCTAATCTTTATATTATGTTCCCAAAATTGATGTAGCTAAATAGGGTAAAATCAATAGACAATTGACAAGTAAGTCTTTCACTGTTTGTTTTAGTCTAAACATTCTGTTCCCCCCTCCCACCCACCCCTACAAGAAATTAAATAACTCCTCTAAAATGTAGAGAAGATCCCTTGAAAATTTAGAAAATATTTACTTGCCATGGAATTTCTTGGAAAATGTTCTATTGCTATATGCATCTTTTTGTTTTTTTAATCAGAAACTAATAACATCCCCTCCAGTTTTTATAGTTTTGTAATTAAATTGGAAACTTTCTTACTTTTTTCTAATGTTGAACTTACTTTGCCCATTGATTTTCTCCCAACTCATTATGAAAACTGTAAACTCTAAAAAGGATGGCACAACGAACATTTATATATTCACCACCTATAAAATTTAACATTTTGCCATAATTACATTTTGTCTCTCTTTCTCCATTCTACTTAAACATATATATAAATGTGGGTGTGTCTATCTGAGCCATTTGAAAATAAGTTACAGATATGATGACACTTAACCATAAAGTACTTGGACATATCCTAAAAACAAGGACATTAGCTTACATAACCACAACACCATAATTATATTTTAGAAATTTAAAAATAATTCTCTATTACTTGAGATGCTAAGGCAGGAGGATCACTTGAGCTCCGGAGTTTGAAGCCAGCCTGGGCAACATAGCAAGGCCCTGTCTCTTTAAAAATAAATAAATAAATAAACAAGTAACCTCTATACCATCAATACTTATTCTATATTCAAATTTTTCCCAAGTGTCCCCAAAATGCCATTTACAGATTTTTTCAAACTAATGTCCAAATAAATTTACCCATTGCCCTTATTATGTTTATTCTCTTAATCAAGACTAGTACCAGTCCACCACCAACACTGTTTTTTCCACAGCAATGACTTTTTGAAGAACCGAGCCCAACTGTCTTGTGGAATATTCCACAATCATGATTTGTTTGATTGTTTCTTAGGGTATTGTTTAACTTGTTCCTCCATTGCCTGTATTTTCTACAGTTCTAAAGACATGGTCAGATTCTAGTAAAAAATCTGGGCAAAAATACTTCATAGGAGAGGCTGTGCAATTTACTGTCTCTTCAGTTTAATAACATCTTTGTTTTCTTTCTAAAATATTTACCATCTGTCCTGTAACTTGCACCCTATTCACCTAAGCTGAAATTTGTTAAATATCTAAGAAAAAAACAGAGTGAATGAAGTTCTTATGTCAGTGTACTTTTCTTCTCTCTCTTTGTTTTTCTTGCATTGTTTGCTCTCCCATAACTTGAAGCAGTGGCTTTCTTCCTTATTACTAGCAATAAGGAAGGACATCTTATAATAATAAAAGGGTCAACCCTAAGTTTATGTACACATAATAATATAGCTTCAAAATATATAAAGCTAAAGTGGCAAATGTAGAGGAGTGATAGGGAAATCCACAATCATGGTTAGAGATTTAAACATATCTTTTTCAGTAGCCAGTAAGAAAAGCAGACAAAAAAATTAATAAGAATCTAAAACATTTGAATAACACATTTAACTAATTGATCTTATAGAACACATATATAGAACACAAAATACAACTTCAAAATCCATTTATTTCAAGGAACAGAAATAATACAAAGCACATTCTGATGGCAGTGCAATTAAAACAGGAGTTCACCATCAGGAAGATAATTGGAAAAATCCTCAAATGTTTGTAAAATAAGCAATATATTTCTACATAATTGATGGGTCAAAAAGAAATCACGATGGAAACTGGATATTTTGAAATGAACAATAATGAAAACATTACATATCAAAATTTATTGAGTGTAGGGACAGCAGTACTTAGAGGGAAATTAAAACTTTAAATTAATATACTAGAAAAGAAAAAAAGGTCAATTATTTAAGCCAGGGATTAGCAACCTTTTTCTGTAACTGTCCAGATAGTAAATATTTTAGGCTCCGCGGATCACGTGATCTCACGCAGTTACTCAACTCTGCCCTTGTAGCCATAGACAATACATAAACAAATGGAAGTGGCTGTGTTACAATTAAATTCAATTTACAGAAATAGGTGACAGGTCAGATTTGGCCCTCAGGCCAAAGTTTGCCAACCCGTGACCTAAACTTCAAACTCAGGAAACTAAACAGGAAAATAAACAGAAAGAAAGGAGGATGAAAGTAGTAAAGAGAGGAGTAGAAACTAATGAAACAGGCGAGGTACGGTGGCTCACACCTGTAGTCCCAGCAATTTGGGAGGCTGGGCAGGCAGATCAGTTGAGGTCAGGAGTCGGAGACCAGCCTGGTCAACAGGGTAAAAAATTAGCCAGGCATGGTAGTGCATGCCTGTAGTCCCAGCTACTTGGGAGGCTGAGGTACATGACTCCCCATATCATTTCTGATTGTGTTTATTTGAATTTTCTGTCTTTTCTTCTTTATTAGTCTTGCTAGTCGTCTATTTTATTGACTTTTTTTTTTTTTTCCCAAAAAACCAGCTCCTGGATTTGTTGATTTTTTTAAGGGTTTTTCATGTCTCTATCTCCTTCAGTTTCACGTTGAACTTGGTTATTTCTTGTCTTCTGCTAGCTCTGGGATTTGTTTGCTCTTGGTTCTCTAGTTCTTTTAGTTGTGATGTTAGGATGTCGATTTGAGATCTTTCTAGCTTTTTGATGTGGGCATTTAGTGCTATAAATTTCTCTCTTAACACTGCTTTTGCTGCACCCCAGAGATTCTGGTACATTGTCTCTTTGTTCCCATTGGCTTCAGAGAACTTCCTGATTTCTGGCTTAATTTCATTATATACCCAGGAGTCATTCAGGAGCATGTTGTTCAATTTCCATGTAGTCGTGTGGTTTTGAGTGGGCTTCTTAATCTTGAGTTCTAATTTGATTGCACTGTGGTCTGAGAGACTGTTTGTTATTATTTCAGTTCTTTTTGCATTTGATGAGGAGTGTTTTACTTCCAATTATGTGATCAATTTTAGATTAAGTGCCATGTGACACCAAAAAAAAAATGTGTATTTTGTTGTTTTCAGTGGAGAGTTCTGTAGATACCTATCAGTTCCACTTGGTCTACAGCTGAGTTCAAGTCTTAAATATATTTGTAAATTTTCTGTCTCAACGATCTGTCTAATATTGACAATGGGGTATTAAAGTTTCCCACTATTATTGTGTGGGGGTCTAAGTCTCTTTGTAGGTCTTTAAGAACTTGTTTTAAGAATCTGGGTGCTCCTGCATGTATACATATGTAACTAACCTGCACATTGTGCACATGTACCCTAAAACTTAAAGTATAGTAATAAAAAAAAGAATCTGGGTGCTCCTGTATTGGGTGCATGTATATTTAGGATAGTTAGCTCTTCCTGTTGAATAGATCCATTTACCATTATGTAATGCCCTTCTTTGTCTTTTTTGGCCTTTGTTGGTTTAAAAAGTTTATTTTGTCAGAAACTAGGATTGCAACCCCTGTTTTTTTTTTCTGCTTTCCATTTGCTTGGTAAATTTTCCTCCATCCCTTAACTTTGAGTCCTATGTTCATCTTTGCACATGAGATATGTCTCTTGAATACAGCATACTGATGGGTCTTGTCTTTGTACCCAGCTTGCCATTCTGTGTCTTTTCATTGGGGGCATTTAGCTCATTTACATTTAAGGTTAATATTGTTATGTGTGAATTTGAACCTGTCATCATGATACTGGCTGGTTAATTTTGCAGACTTGTTAATGTAGTTGTTTCATAATGTCACTGATCTGTGTACTTCAGTGTGTTTTTGCTTGTGATTTTGCTATCCATGTTTAGTACTTCCTTCAGGAGCTCTTGCAAGGCAGGCCTGGTGGTGATGAAATCCCTCAGCATTTTCTTGTCTGAAAAAGATTTTATTTCTCCTTTGCTTATGAAGATTAGTTTGGTCTGATATGAAATTCTGGGTTGGCATTTCTTTTCTTTAAGAATGTTGAATATTGGCCCCCAATCTTGTCTGGCTTGTAGAGTTTCTGCTGAGAGGTCTGCTGTTAGTCTGATGGGCTTCCTTTTGTACATGACCTGGCGTTTCTCTCTGGCTGCCCTTAACATTTTTTCCTTCATTTCAACCTTGGAGATCCTGATGATTATGTGCCTTGGGGTGGATCTTTTCGTGGAGTATCTTACTGGGGTTCTCTGGATTTCCCTAATTTGAATATTGGCTTGTCTTGCTAGGTTGGGGAAGTTCTCCTGGATGATATCCTGAAGTGTGTTTTCCAACTTGGTTCCATTCTCCCCAACTCTTTCAGGTACTCCAATCAGTCATAGGTTTGATCTTTTTACATAATCCCATAGTTCTCATAGGTTTTGTTTGTTCCTTTTCATTCTTTTTTCTCTAATTTTGTCTGCCTGCCTTATTTCAGCAAGATAGTCTTCAAGGTCTGATATCTTCTCTTCCACTTGGTTGCTTTGGGTACTGATGCTTGTGTTTGCATCATGAAGTTCTTGTGCTGTGTTTTTCAGCTTCATCAGGTCGTTTATGTTCCTTTCTAAACTGGTTATTTTAGCTAATACCTCCTGTAATCTTTTATCGTGGTTCTTAGCTTCTTGCATTGTGTTAGAATATAATCCTTTGGCTCAGTGAAATTCATTATTATGCACTTTCAGAAACCTACTTCTGTCAGTTCATCAGTCTCAGCTTCAGCCCTGTTCTGTGCCCTTACTGGAGAAGTGTTGAGATTGTTTGGAACAAAAGAGACATTCTGGCTTTTGAAATTTTCAGTGTTTTTGCATTGGTTTTTCCTCATCCTCATGGTTTTGTCTACCTGTGATCTTTGAAGCTGTTGACCTTTGGATGTGGTTTTTGTGGGGTCTTTTGTGTTGTTGTTGTTGTTGTTACTTTCTGTTGGTTTTTCTTTTAACAGTCAGGCCTCTCTTCTGTAGGTCTGCTGCAGCTCACTGGGGGTCCACTCCAGACCCTGTTCGCCTGGGTATCACCAGTGGAGGCTGCAGAACAGCAAAGATTGCTGCCTGCTCCTTCCTCCAGAAGCTTCTTCCCAGAGTGGCACCAACCTGATTGATGTCAGCGGGAATTATCCTGCATGAGGTGTCTGGCAACCCCGATGGGACGTCTCACCCAGTCAAGAAGCACGGGATTGGATCGGGGACCTCCTTATGGAGGCAGACTGACTGCCCCTTAGCAGAGCTGGTGCGCTGTGCTGGAGGAATAGCCCTCATTGGGATCAGCTGTTCTCTTCAGAGCCAGCAGGCAGGAAAGATTAAGTCTGCTGAACCTGGGGCCATGGCCGCCCCTCCCCCGAGGTGCTCTGTCCCAGGGAGATAAGAGTTCTGTCTGTAAGCCCCTGACTGTAGCTGCTGGAATTCCTGCAGGGATGCCCTGCCTGGTGACGGGGGATGGCTTCAGGTCCCACCTAGGAAGCAGTCTGGCCACGATCTGCAACAGCCACTTTGCTGTTTTGTGGGGAATTCCACCCAGTCCAAATGTCCTAGTCTCCTTAGCACTCTCAGGGGAAAACCTCCAACTAAAGCCTCAGTAATGACGGTTGCCCCTCGCCCTGGGAACTGAGTTGTCCCAGGCTGACTCCAGACTGCTGTGCCAGCAGCGAGGATTTCAAGCCAGTGGGTCTTAGCTGGCGGGGTTTCCGTGGGAGTGGGACCCTCCGAGTGAGACCACTTGGCTGCCTGGCTACAGCCCCCTTTCCACAGAAGTGGACATTTCTCCTGCCTCACTGGAGTTCCAGGTGCTGCTGGAGTATGTAAAAACTCCTGCAGCTCAGCGCCTGCCCAAACAGCCGCCGACAGGCGCAGCTGTCATTGGTCTGCCCAATTTTGTGTTTGAGACCCAGGGCCCTGGTGGTATAGTCTCCCGAGGGGATCTCCTGATCTGCGGATTGCAAAAGTCTGTGGGAAAAGCTTAGTACCCTTGGTGGGTAGCACTGTCCCTCACCACTTCCCTTGGCTGGGGAGGGAGGTCCCCCTGCCCTGTGCAGTTCCTGGGTGAAGCAATACCCTCACTCTCTGTGGGTCATGCCGACCATCTAGTCAGTCCCAATGAGATGAACTGGGTATCTCAGTTGGAAATGCAGAAATCACCCACCCTCCTTGTTCCTCTGGCTGGCAGCTGAAGACTAGAGCTGCTTCTAGTCAGCCATCTTGTCCCCTCCCCGCCAAGGTAAGTTTAATAAGTCTTCTAAATTTGTCCTTGCCATAATGATCAGTGATGATCTGTCTTTTAATAAGTTAAATGCTTTCCAGACTTCAAGACTCTCACTAACATCAAAAATAAAATTAAATATTGGCCATATTACCAGGATTTTAGAATGTTGTATTTTATCCTCTAATTATAGGTCAAATAACTAAGGTAGAAAGGAGTAAAGCAACTTCCATGTATGTAGTGAGGATGTTGGGTGGTCTGGGACTAAAATTCTGCCTTGGGATTCCCAGGAGTTGGTGATTATGATTTTTGTACTCTTAGAAACAAAAAAAAATAACATTCTATTTTGTTCCTCTGCTTACCCTATTCCGTTCTCTAAACTACAAAATCTCTGCTTATCAAAATAAGTTGGATTGTCAATTTGTTTGAGCTCAACAAATGCATTTCCTGAGCCCTTGTGAGTAAAGCTCTGTGCTGGTTACACTGGGTAACTAGTGATACAGAGGATGAGTAGAGCATTCTTTCCTGAAAAGAGCTTAAGATTTCTGTGCCCAGCTCAGCCTGGGTTGCCTGTAAGTGAGAAAATTGACAGCCAACACCCACAGGCTTATTCTGATAAAAGGGGAGATGATAATAAATGGTGGGGGTTTTTTCTTTCTTTTTTTTTTTTTTTTTAAATGGTGTCTTGCCATGTTGCCCAGGCTGGTCTTGAACTTCTGGGCTCAGGCAGTCTTCCCTCCTTGGCCTCCCACAGTGCTGGGATTACAGCGTGAGCCACCACACCTGGCCTTGTGAATGGTGGTTCTCATAGGTCTGGGCTTTCAACCTCCCAAGGGTTCTGGTCAAACAGCCTCAGGAGAATCTTCTGCAGAGAGTGTCTGGCTGCCAACTGTCAGAGTTGAGTGTCACAGAGTCTTGGCATGGGTCTCCTCCCTCTGTTTCATTTCACAGATTACATGTTATTAGTAGGAACATCACCAGAAGGAGCATGAGGATGTTCCTTCTAAGAACTAGGAAAGATATAATAATGCTGCTGGATGGGCTGTCTATTTTTAAAAAGTAATCAAGGGCCTTCTCAGAAAGTGATTTTAGGAACTATAATGCATAGATGGGATCAATTGTAGTGTAAGAACTGAAAAATTATTGTACTGAACAGCCCCTAACAGCTTCTGGAGAAAATATATTTCCCAACTGACCCTAATGATGGACTTAAATACCAAAAAACAGAAAGAACCACTGACTTTCATTGTCTTGCAGAAACAGGAGAACCTTGATGCACTTAAAGCTGGAAAAATGTCTCTGCCTCTAGGGCCATGCGGTGAAACAGATTGCATGGTAGGTGACATGGGCAGGGGCAGAATGGAGTTTATGACAATGGCCATAAGATGATGAAAAAAATTATTTGGGGCCTTTGAAGCAGCAGATGAGCTGGCTTAGAGGAAAACTGCACAACTGTAGAAAAACAACTTTTGAAAAATTTTCATCCACTCAATGGGCACTATATACTTATTCTAGGATCTGCATTCATTCTTTCACGACTGTTTACTTATTGGCTTCGGCCTACAATGACTTTTCTGAGAGAGGTGAGGGATTAGCACAACAGCACACACACACCTGAAAGCAATAGTGAATTTCTAATTTTCAGATTTTAGTCTCTGACCTAACCAAAGAATTGACCATTATAGATTTTAACTATTAATAATATTAATGATGTTCACAAATATGAAGATTTAAGCACATCTTATGATAATAAGATATGCTTTCAAAAAAAAGAAATGGTAGAACTGTAGTCGAGGGATGTTAATAAAAGTGGCAAATAACATTACATCATCTTTTTTAAAAAAAGAAGATGAGGTCTCACTATGTTGTCCAGGCTCATCTCAAACTCCCGGACTCCAGTGATCCTCCCACCTCAGCCTCCCAAAGTGCTGGAATCACAAGCTTGAGCCGTCACCTTCAGCCCATATCATCTTTACATCCAATAGGAACAGGTAAAAGAAGGAAGAAGGCTGACAACCCAGTGTACAGAATCATATGCAATATACAAACTGTTGATTGGTTATAAATCAGCAGAATTAAATCTATGTTTATACTGGCCCTTGGGTTCTGTCATAGAGGCAGAACATGGAGAAATAAAAAACTGGAGTAGAAGATAAATTCATTTGAATAACTAGACTTTATAGACAAACATTTGAGAAACCACCTTTAAAGCTGTTTGTGAGCCATGTTTTACATAATGACAAATGAATGCTTTTGTTTTTTTGTGACACAGTCAACTGTCCCACTGGGAATGTGACCTTGTGAATCACCCAGGTGAGCAAGCTTAACACGATTGGATATAAACCTAGGTCAATAACTAAAGAGATACTCAAATGTGCTACACGTGTCAATTGTGACGTAACAAACTGAAGGCCATTCATTCTCCCTTGAGGGAATGAAGCTGATAGTGCAGGGGACTGCAGATTCTACTGCAGAATCAGGGTCCTGATGCTCACATACTGAAGTGAGTAGACTCCTACTTCAGATGTGTAATAGGATCTACTGCCTCCTAAGGCTGAGTATCCCACAAAGAAATCCCCTCAGCCCAACATTATTAGTTATTTTAAAGCTTTTGGTCTCATTTTATAATAGATCACATCAGAAATAAGACTAGTCAGGATCAGGTACAAACTCATGATAACTTGATAGATATATCATTGAAGACCATCCCAAAGTCTCTGATACTAC
Source organism: Pongo pygmaeus (assembly GCF_028885625.2). Taxonomy (NCBI): domain Eukaryota; kingdom Metazoa; phylum Chordata; class Mammalia; order Primates; family Hominidae; genus Pongo; species Pongo pygmaeus. The sequence goes on along the minus strand of NC_072373.2, from coordinate 121,296,961 downwards.
ATAATGCTGGGATAAATTATTGAATACTAAATTTAAAAATAAGGGATAACATTGTGGATAAACAGACATGCATGTGGGAAGCCTCATCAACTGCATGAGCACTCTTAAGGAAAACCTACTGATGAACATACAGAACATTTCACATGCATTGGTCCACAAGGTACACACTCTGCGCAGCCTCAAAACTTAATATAGGTTGGGACGTTCCTCTTCCTTGGGCTGATGATAAAGCTCCAAGTAAAATGAAAAAGATTCTTTTCACCTGGTAAATACGCAGGACCCCCTCCCCCGCCAAAGATATTGTCACTGCCAAATGTAACTTCAATCTGAAAAGCATTTGTTTCTAGCAGGATACAACATCAATATACAAAAATCAATTCTATTTTATGTAATTCCAATGCACAATTCAAATGTAAAAAGTAATACCACTTACAATAGTGTCAAATGTATAAAATGCATAGGGATAAATCTGACTGAAAATTATAAAATGTTTCACAGAAAACATAATGAATACCTAAAAACTAGAAAGAAATTCTTTGTTCGTGGGTCAAGAGACTTAATATTGTTGAGGTGTTAATTTTCCCCAATCTGATCTATAAATTCAATGCAATTCCACTCAAAATCTCAGCGAGCATCTTTGGTAGAAAGTGATCAGCTGATTCCAAAATTAATATGAGCTAGCATAATCAAAATGCTAGGAAAATGAAGAACAAACTTGGAGGACTAGCTCTACCTGATTTAAAGAATTATAAAGTTATAGTAATCAAAACAGAATGGTATTGGGATATGATCTCACACCTGTAATCCTAGCACTTTGGGAGGCCGAGGTGGGTGGACTGCCTGAACTCAGGAGTTCGAGACCAGCCTGGGCAACATGGCGAAACCTCGTCTCTACTAAAAGTACAAAAACTTAGCCAGGCGTGGTGATGCACTCCTGTAATCCCAACTACTGGGGAGGCTGAGGCACGAGAATTGCTTGAACCCAGGAGGTGGAGATCACACCACTTCACTCCAGCCTGAGTGACAGAATGAGGCTCTGTCTCAAAAAAAAAAAAAAAGAAAAGAAAAGGAAAGAAAAAAAAATTGATAAAATAGGAACAAAATACACAGTCCAAAAATAAGCCAATGCATATATGGATAAAAAGATATTTGACAAACATGAAAAAGAAAAATATTTTTAAATGTATATACTTTCAACAAATGGTAGAGGATTTTCTTTTAACAAATGGATATGACATCTATGTGTGTATAAAAATAAGTAAAAAATCAGATTCATGTGTCACTCCATATATAAAAATTAGTGTGTACCAGAGGCTGGGAATGAGAGTGGGGAGAGGGTAGAAGTTGGTTATTGGGTACAAAAATATAGTTAGGTTGAAGGAATAAGTTCTAGTATTCAATAGGGTAGTAGGGAGACTACTGTTAACAATTTATTGTATATTTTAAAAAATAGCTATAAGAAAATAATTGGGGTGTGTGTAACACAAAGAAAAGATAAAAGTTTGAGGTGATAGATATCCTAATTACCCTGATTTGGTCATTACATCTTATATACATTTATCAAATTATCACACATACCCCCAAAAGATGTACAACTACTATACATCAATTAAAACATTAATGAAAAGTAGATCATGAACACATTTATGATGATTGAAATCACATCAAGTATTTTTTCTGACCACAATAGTATGAAAGTAAAAATCTACAGAAGGAAAACTGGAAAATTTCACATATACATGGAAATTAAATAACATGCTTTTAAACAGTTGATGGGTCAAAGAACAAATCAAAAGGGAAATTTAAAAATATCTTGAGACAAATAAAAATGAAAACAAACATAATGGAACCTTCGGAAACAGCAAAAGCAGCTCTAAGAGGCAAGTTTATAATGATAAATGCCTACATTGGCTGGGCACAATGGCTCATGCAAGTAATCCCAGCACTTTGGGAGGCCAAGGTAGGCAGATCACTTGAGGTCAGAAGTTCAAGACCACCATGACCAACATGGTGAAACCCCATCTCTACCAAAATGTACAAAAATTAGCCCAGCATGGTGGCATGCACATGTAATCCCAGCTACTCAGGGAGGCTGAGGCAGGAGAATTGCTTGAACCAAGGAGGTAGAAGTTGCAGTGAGCAAAGATCGTGCCACTGCACTCCAGCCTATGCAATGGAGTGAGACCCTGTGAAGGAAGGAAGGAAAGAAGGAAGGAAGGAAGGAACGGAGGGAGGGAGGGAGGGAGGGGAAAGAAAGGAAAGAAAGGAGAGAGAGAGAGAGAGAAAGAAAGAGAAAGAAAGAGAAAAGAGAAGAGAAAAGAAAAAAAGGAAGGAAGGAAGGAAGAAAACCACATTAAGAAAGAAGGTCTCTAATAAGTAACCTAACATTATACCTCAAATAACTAGGAAAAGAATGAAATAAAGTTAGCAAAAGAAAGGAAATAATAAAAATCAAAGCAGGAAAAACTCAACCAAAGAATAGAAAAACTAGAAAAATTGACGAAACTGAGTTAATTTTTTGAAAAAATAAACAAAATTGACAAACTTTTAACTAGACTAAGAAAAAAAGAGAAGAGTCAAATAGCATCAGAAATGAAGTGGAGGTATTTCAGCAGATGTGTCAGAAATAAAAAGTATCATAAGGAACTATTATGAACAACTATATAGCAACAAATTGGATAACCTGGAGAAAATGGATTAATTCCTAGATGCATACAACCTACCCAGATTCAATAAAAAAATAATAGAAAGCCTGAACAGACCAATAACAAATAAAAAGATTGAAGCAGTAACTATAAACCTCCCAAAAACACGAAAGCTAGAACCAGGACTCAGGACCAAATGGCTTCACAGTTGAACTCTACTAAACATTAAAAAAAAGAATTAATGCATTTCTTCTTAAGCTCTTCTCAAAGATAGAAGTAGAGAGAATACTTCCAAAATCATTTTATGAGGCCAGCATCACTCTGATACCAAAGCCAAAGACACCAGAAGAAAATAAAACTACAGACTAATATCTCTGATGAACATAGATGCAAAATTCCTCAATAAAATACTACCAACCCAAATTCAACAACACATCAAAACGAATATATGTCTTAACCAAGTGGAATTTATCCCTGGGGTGTAAGTTTGGTGTAGTATATGCAAATCAAAGTGATACAGAATGGAAGATGAAAACCACATGATCACCTCAGTAGCTCCAGAGAAAGCAGTTGACAAACCTCAACATCCTTTCATGAGAAAAACTCTCAACAAATAAGGCATAGATGAAAATTTCTTCAACATCATAAAGGCCACTTATGAGAAGCCCACAGTTAACATGATACTCAATCAAGAAAAACTGAAAGCTTTTCCTCTAAGATGCAGTCCAAGTCAAGGATGCCCACTCTCACCACTTCTATTCGATATGGTACTGGAAGTACTAGCAAAAGCAACCAGGAAAGAAAAAGAAATTAAATGGCATTCAAATTGGAAAGGAAGGAATGAAGTTATCCCTGTTTGCAGATAATATGATCCTATATGTAGAAACCTCTAAAGACTCTGCAAGAAAATCCTGTTAGAACTAATAAATGAATTCAGTAAAGTTGTAGGATATAAAATCAACTAATAAAAATCAGTTGCATTTCTGTACACCAATAATGACCTATTCAATAAAAAATTTTAAAATTATCACATTTTAAATATGATAATATTAAAAAGAATAAAATCAGCAATAAGTTTAACCAAGGAGGCAAAGATCTATACACTGAAAATTACAAAATGTTGTTAAAAAAAATTGAAGCTACAAATAAATGGAAAGGTATCCCATGTTTATGGTATGGAAGAATAAATATTGTTAAAATGTTCATACTGCCCTAAAGTGATCTGCAAATTCAAGGCAATCTCTATCAAAATTCCAATAGCATTTTTCACAGAAATAGAAAAAAAACTCTAAATTTGTATGGATCTGCCAAAAAACCAGAATAGACACAGCAGTCCTGAGAAAGAAAAGCAGAGTTGAAGGGATCATACTAGCTAGTTTCAAATTATATTAAAAAGTTATAGTAATCAAAACTGTATGGGACTGGCATTAAAATAGACACATAGGCCAGGAACAGAATAGATAGCCCAGAGATAAACCCACGTACATCCAGTCAACTACTTTTTGACAATGCCCCCAATAACACACAATGAGGAAAGGATAGTCTCTTCAATAAATGGTTGGGAAAACTGGATATCCACATGCAAAAGAATGAAATTGGACTCATATACAAAATACACAAAAATCAACTCAAAATGGATTAAATACTTATGTGTAAGACAAAATCATAAAACTCCAAGAAGAAAACAAAGGGGAAAGGCTCCATGACATTGGTCTTGGCAATGGCTTTTGTTTTGCGGGGTGGGGGTTGGGGGTGCAGGGGGATAGGACACCAAAAGTAAAAACAAACAAATGGGACCAGCTGGGCATGGTGGCTCACACCTGTAATCCCAGCATTTGGGAGGCCAAAGCGGGCGGATCACCTGAGGTCAAGAGTATGAGACCAGCCTGGCCAATATGACGAAACCCCATCTCTACTGAAAATACAAAAAAATCAGCCAGGCATGGTGGTGGGAGCCTGTAATCCCAGCTACTCGGGAGGCTGAAGTAGGAGAATCACTTGAACCCGGAAAGTGGAGGTAGCAGTGAGCCAACATTGCACCATTGCACTCCAGCCTGGGCAACAAGAGTGAAACTCTGCCAAAAAAAAAAAAAAAAAAAGACCACATCAAACCAAATAGCTTCTGCACAGCAAAGGCAACAATCAACAACATGAAAAGGCAGCCTATGGATTTGGAGAAAATATTTGCAAGCCATGTATCTGTTAAGGAGTTTACATCCAAAATATCAAAATATAAGGAACTCATCGAACTCAATCACCAAACAAATAAAAAATGGACAAAGGACCTGAATAGATATTTCTCCAAAGAGAGCAAACAGATGGCCAGCACGTAGATGAAAAGTTGCTCAATATCACTAATCATCAGGGAAATGCAAGTCAAAATCACAGTGAGATATCACCTGACACTTGTTAGGTTGGCAATTGTATAAAAGACAAAGGAGAAGTGTTGGCAAGGGTGTGTAGAAAAGGAAACACTTGTACACTGGTGGAAATGTAAACTGGTATGGTCCTTATGGAGAAGAGCATTGAGTTTTCTCAAAAAGTTAAAAATATGACCCAGCAATCCCTCTTCTGAGTATATGTCCAAAAGAAATGAGATCAGCACCTACTAGAGATATCTGCACTCCCATGTCCATTGCAGCATTACTTACAATAGCCAAGATACGGAAACAATTTAAATGTCCATCACAAATGATGTTTTAATTATATGTGAGAATGTGCAGTATTTGGTTTTCTGTCTCTGCATTAATTCGCCTAGGAGCGTGGTATGTTTTTCTATATGTTTGTCTTGTCTCTGATTTCCTTCCACAGTGTTTTGCAATCCTTGTTGTAGAGATCTTTCACCTCCCTGGTTAGCTGTATTCCTAAGCATTTTATTCTCTTCGTGGCTATTGTGAATGGGATTGCATCCTTGATTTGGCTCTCAGCTTGGATGTTACTGGTGTACAGAAATGCTACTACTTTCGTACATTGATTTTATATCCTGAAACTTTACTGAAGTTGCTTAGCAGTTCTAGGAGCCTTTGAGCAAAGACATTCAGTCAGCTATATTTGACCATGCCCCCAATAACACACAATGAAGAAAGGATAGTCTTGGGCAAAAAAATGGAGTGTTCTAGGTATAGAATTAAATCATCAGCAAAGAGACATAGTTTCACTTCCTCTGTTTGTATTTCAATGCCTTTTATTTCTTTCATTTGCCTGATTGCTCTGGCTAGGACTTCCAGTACCATGTTGAATAGGAATGGTAAGAGTGGGCATTCTTGTAGAAGTTAGAAAGAGCTCAAATGAACAATCTATGAATCAACAACTCTGTGTTGAAAAAAAAAAGAAAAAAATTAACCTAACATTAGACCAAGGGGAACTAGAAAAACAAGAGCAAACCAACCCCAAAGCTAGCAGAAGAAAAGAAAACCAAAATGAGAGTTGAACTGAATAAAATTGAGATGTGAAAATACATACAACAGCTCAACAAATCCAGGAAAAAAAAAAAAAAACTAGAAGAAATGGGTAAATTCCTAGAAACATACATTCTCCCAAGATTGAACCAGGAAAAAACTGAAATCCTGGAACAGACCATGAGGAGTTCTGAAATTGAATTGGTAATAAAAAACCAATCAACCAGAAAAAGGCCCGGAACAGGTGGATTCATTGCTGAATTCTTATACAATAAAGAGCTGGTAACAATTCTACTGAAATTGCTCCAAAACATTGAGGAGGAAGGACTCCACCCTAACTCCTATCAGGAGGCCAGCCTCATTCTGATACCAAAACCTGGCAGAGACACACAACATAAAAAGAAAACTTCAAGCCAATATGCCTGGTGAACATAGAGACACAAAACTCCTTAACAAAATACTAGCAAAACCAACCCAGCAGCACATCAAAAAGCCAATGCACCGTGAAGAAGTAGGCTTCATTCCTGGGATGCAAGGTTGGTTCAACATATGTTATGTGATTCATCACGTAAATTGAACTAAAACTGGAAACAACATGATTATCCCAATAGATGCAGAAAAGACTTTTGATAAAATGCAACATCCCTTCATGTTAAAACTCCCAACAAACTAGACACCAAAGGAACATACCTCAAAATAATAAGAGCTATCTATGACAGGCCCACAGCCAACATCATACGGAATGGGCAAAAGCTGGAAGCATTCCCCCTAAGACGTGGTAAAAGAACAAAACAATAAATTACACTTCAATAATACTTTTTAAAAATTGCTCTTCAAAGACATTGGTAAGAGAATGAAAAGACAAGCCACACTTAGGGAGAAAATATTTGGAAATTATATATCTGATAGAGGACCTCTGTCTGCAACACTAAGGGAACTCTCAAAATTTATTAATAAACAGACAATTAAATTTTCAAATGAATAAAAGATTTGTAGAGATATTCCGCAAAGAAGATATATGGAAGGCACATAACAATACGATAAGATATTCAATATCATTAGTCATTAGGCAAATGCAAATTTAAACCACTGTATACCAAGTAAAATGCCTAAAGTTAAAAGAATCACCATTCCACATACTGGCAAAGATGTATGGAAACAAAAACACTCATACACTGCTGATGGGAATGTGAAATTTTACAAGCTTGTTATAAAACAGTTCGGCAGCTTCTTAAAATAGTAAACCTGTAGCTATCATATGATACTGCTGTTTCACTCAAATGAAAGGAAAGGATATGTCCATACAAATTCGTTGATAAAAGCTTTAGTTTTAAAACCAGAGCCATCCAAATCGATGAACAGGTGAATAAATAACATAAATTGTGATATATCCATCACATGGAATATTAGCAGTATAGCTGAGTGATCTACTAATACACATGACAACAAGGCTACATCTCAAAATAATTATTATGAATAAAAAAAATCAAACCAAAATAATGTACATAGTATATAATTCTATTTATAGAAAACTTGAGAAAATTTAAATTATTATGACAGAAAGCCAACCAGTGGTTGTCTGAGGTGTGGGGAGAAAGGTGAGGGAGGAATTACTCGGTACACAAGGACACTTTGGAAGTGGTAGATATATCCACTATCTTTTTTTTTTTTTTTGACACAGGGTCTGGTTCTATCACCCAGACTGGAGTGCAGTGGCACACTCTTGGCTCACTGCAACCTCTGTCTCCTGGGCTCAAGCCATCCTCCCAACTCAGCCTCCCAAGTAGCTGGGACTACAAGCACATGCTGCCACGCCTGGCTAATTTTTGTATATTTTTGAGACACAGGGTATCACCACGTTTCCCAGGCTGATCTTGAACTCTGAGCTCAAGCAATCCACCTGCCTTGGCCTCCCAAAGTGCTGGGATTACAGGCATGAGCCACCATGCCCAGCCTATATTTACTAATCCTGATTGCAGATGTGTACTATGCTCAAACTTTTTAAATTATACACTTTAATTATGTGCAGTTTTTTGCATGTAAGTTATATATCAATATAATTGCTAAAAGTTTAAAACATTATTTTAAAACTGCCATAGCTTGATTTAATACATCTTTTTATATTTTAAAAAACTGATAAAATTCTGTATATTATCAGGACAAAAGAGAAAAAGCATGTGATTACTTTGACATACACAGAAAAAGCGTTTGGCAAATTGAAAACTTTTTTCATCATTAACAAAAACAAACTCTCAACTTGGTAAGAACAGAAGGGAACACTTCCAACCCTGCTAAGGTCAGATTTGAAAAACCCACAGGTAACCTTAATAAGATTGAATGCTTTCTATTAAATAGAGAAAAAGGTAGAATATCTGCAGTTACTCTTTCAATCCAGAATTAAACTAGAGATGTTATCCAATGCAGTAAAGTAAGAACATAAATAAATAGAAACATTGAAAAGATTGAAAAGAACTGAAGCTGTCTGGAATTGAAGCTGTCTTTATTCACAGATCATGATTATGTATGTAAACAATTCCAGAAATCTACAAAAATATACCAAAACTATTAAGCAAGTTTGGCAGTGTTGCAGAATATAAGTTCAATATAAATAGTGTGTTGTATTTCTGTATATTAGCAATGAGTGTTTGGAAAATAAAATAAAAATACAATTTCATTTAAAGTAACATCTAAATACATGATGTGCTTAGAAATAAATTCAACAAAATTTATGTAAAGCCAGTACACTGAAAACTACAAAACATTGCTTTGAGAAATTATATATATATATATAAACTAAATTGGTGGGGAGATAAACCTTGTCATGGATCAGAAGAGCTGTTATAGTTAAAAAGTCAGTTCTTCCCAAATTGATCTCCAGATGCAATGCAATTCTAACAAAAAATTCCAACAGGCAATTTGGTAGAAATTTACAAGCTGATTTATATGAAAATGTCAGTGATCAAGAATAATAAGAGAGCAATATTATAAAAGAACAATGGTGAATGAATTCACTACCTATTTCCAGATTTACTCTACAGCCATGGAAATCAAGACCATGTGTATTGTTGAAAAAAATAGAACATATATCAATGGAAGAGAAAAGAGAACTCAGAAATAGATCCTTACATATATGTCTAATAAATTATTCTTAGACATGAATATACTTATATGTATATATACATAATCACCTTTTTTATGATTATCTATCTTTACCTCCAAAACAGGGAACATTAAGAGAACATAAAAAGAAGCCACAATATAGGAGAAATTATATTTATCGCCAACAAAAGATTTTTTAATAGTATATATATAATGCAGTCTGATAAGATAAACAGCACAATGAAACAATTTCTCAAAAGACTTGAATAGATACTTCAGAAAAGAAGATATATGCATGGTCAATTTGCAAATGAAAAGATGCTCAACTCTTTAGTCTTCAGGGAGATCAATCAGTACAATGCTGAGATACCATTACATGTCCATGAGAATGGCTAAAATTAAAAAGACTGAAAATACCACATGTTGGTGAGGATATAAAGCACTTGGAAGTCCTATACTTGTGGGAATGAAAAATGGTACAACTCCTTTGAAAATCTGGCTAACAGTTTCTTATAAGACTAAACATGTACAGATCAGATGGACAGTCCTTCCACTCCTAGGAATTTACACTCTATGTCCACACAAGGATCTGTATGTGGATGCTCATGATACTTTATTCATTATAGCCCAAACCTAGAATGACACAAATGTCCAACAACAAGTGAATGTATAAACAAACATGGTGTAGCCACACAAAGGAATACTACTCAGCAATTACAAGGCATTAACTGTTGATGAAAATGCTCACATGGATGGATTTTCAAATTAATACAATGCATGAAAGAAGGCAGATGCAAAAGAACACAGGTATAATTTCATTTGTAGAAAATGGTTAAAAATGCACTGCCAGAAAGTGACAGTGGCTCCTTGAACTGGAGGGTTGAAATATTGATTAACTGCAAAGGGTTACAAGAAACTTTGGGCTTATGGAAATTCCTATATCTTGATTATGGCAGTAGTTCCATTAGTGTATACATTTGTGAACATGCATTGGATTACATAGTTTAAAGTGATGCAGTCTATTGTACTTAATAAATACCTTTATAAAGTTGATTTAATCATTTTAATTTCTCCATACTAGCAATTAGCTGCTAGAAAATGAAATTCAATAAAACATAATAGAGATTAATATCCAAAATCATTACATGCTTAAGAATACATATAATGAAGCAGGTACAAAGCCCGTGAAAGCTATTGGTGAGAGAAATTAAAGAAGACTAAATAGAGAAATATATATTACATTCATGGATTGGAAGATTCTTTACAATCTTCCAATGTAGATTGGAAAGTTACAATCTTCCAATGAAGATTCTTTACAATCCTTCCAATGATGTAGGATATTACATCAACATAATTCTGATTAATGTTTCTAGTAGGAATTTTTAGAGAAATGTAAAAGCTAATTTCAAAATGTATTTGAAAATCAAAGAAGCTAGAATGGGCAAGTTGGTCTTGAAGAAGCAGTAAGTTGTAGGAGTTATTCTGCTGGATTTCAAAACTCATTTAGAGCTACAATAATTTAAAAACTATAGTACTAGTGTAAGTATATAGAAGTATATCAAGATAAAAAGAATACAGACTCAAACATTATGCTCACATATATAGAGTTATTTAAAGTTTTTTAAAACAAAGACGCCAGTGCCTCTCATTGGGGAAATGAAAGACTTTTCAATAAAAAGTTCCTGAGTGAAAGAAGTTTAAGACCAGCCTAAGCAACATAGCAAGACCTTGTCTCTACAAAAAATTTTTTAAAAAATTAGCCAGAAATGGTGATGTGTGCCTAGAGTTCGAGCTACTTGGAAAGCTGAGGCAGGAGGATCACTTGTGCCCAGGAATTCGGGTATGCAGTGAGCACTCCAGCCTAGATGACAGAACCAGAACCTGTCTCAAAAAAAATAAAATAAAATAAAAGCATCTCACACTCATAGTAAGTGGCCAGAATATAATGCTGACTGCATGTTGTAAGGAAATGTATTAAATGAAACAAATTGAATTCAAGAAGGTTTTTGTTTGTTTGTTTTTTTAATGTGTGTTTGTTTGTTTTGCAGAAATGAGGTACAGGGGAGAGAAACACCTACTTGGAAAGGACCCACACAACTGAATTGGAAAATGTGGAAAGGGGATTGGGGGAGGGGGACTCTTCCTGAGATCTGCCTCTAGTACCAACAGCAAAGGGAACTTGGGCAAGTTACAGACTCTCTGTGCCTTGGTTTTGTCATCGGCAAAACAGAATCATCCCATAAACTGTAACGTCCATGGTATCAGAGGGTCCCCAAACTGACTGCACATCTGAGTCATGTTAACAAACACATTCCAGGCCCCACCTGAGCGCACTGAATCAGAATCCCTGCAAGGAGGACAATGAACTTGTATTTGCACTGACCTTCCAGGTGTTTCTTACTCTGATCAACTTGGGGGTAGGAACCATTGAGCTGCATCACATCATTCCAAAGCCCAAACACAAAAGCAGAACAAGAATATATTCAATGCAGTCTCTAAAGTGGATAAAACTGTTGAGGAAACCTGGAAGTGAAGGAGACCTGGCTTGCTGGGCTCCATCTTTTTCCTGAGTACGGCAGAGACAGGAGCACTTTGGGACACATGGCTGGGTTAGTGACAGTCCAACATTGAAACAGTGGAAGCCCTAGTTTCAAATTCAAGCTTGCTTTGAGTAGAAATTAAGTTTACATCTTTTTGCATAGCAACAGGGTCAGTTTTCTCCAAGCTGCTCAACTTATAAGAAAAGGAATCATACTGCTAAGAATTCAAACTTCAGCAGACATGGGTAAACAAGGAACTCTTATAAATCTATTCTAGCAACCTAACAAGAAACCAGAAATTTAGCAAGTTCTTTCACGTTCAGGACAATTGTGTTCCCTAGATCAGAGGCACTGAGACATGAAGAAAAGACCCGCTAAAAAGGGAAAGCCTTCCTTCCTGCCCTAGGATACCACTGCCAACTTCAGGGAGGTTGGAACCCAGCTGCCCGCTCTACAGTATGGCTTGCTTTTGTGTCTGGAAGGTGTCTGACATCCTGAGACCTGGACCCACTTCAGGGAGCTTTGGGAAGAGCCTGAGTCACTGATGGAATTGGACAGTGCATGGAAATGGTTCAGCAGGACGAGGGTAAGTGCAGGACACAGCCAGGTCAGACTGAGAGAAAATGAGCAGTGCTGATGGGGACAAACAAAGATTAAAAACAAAAGTTTGTGCTTCGACTTCAGAAATTCAAACCAATAACTAATTTGCTCTTGTAAGTAATAACGAGTGTTTTTCTATTTACATGAGAATTTAACCTCAAAACAGAAAACAGAAAAATATTAAGTCCAGGGCATAAAACCTAAACCATAGCTTATATTTACTCTTTCTAAATAGAGCTAAGAGTAAAATCTTCCCCATAAAATACATATATCATGGTTACAAAAAGGCAAAAGTCTTACTGAGAATCATTGGTATCCTATAGAAGAGTGAATTAAATACAACCAAGGGAAGACCCAAGTGTCATACTTCTCTTGTATATTCCAAAGTTCCAGTGAAATTCCAGGTAATAGAGGTTATTTCCCATACTGTCAAAGCAAGGTTGCAGACACTTCTAAACTTTGACCCCAAATACTCTAGGAAGGCACATCTCTGTTCTGGAAAATGATACAGTAATGAATACTCTTCCCTTGACTCAATATGGCCATTCTGCCAGAATCACAGAAACAAAAAAAATGGAAATATGGCCAAATACATGATTTGCTATCCCTCTTCTTCAGGTTTCTTACCTGTTTCTTATGGATAATAACATTACCTTAAGGATTATGATGAAAATACACTGTCTAAATATGTGCAGTTTTGGGGAAAATGCCTGGTACCAATTGTTCAATTAATATGACTCATAATTATATGAATATTCACTGAATTATATGAATTCTGTGAATAATTACTGAATAATTATTGTGATTGCTTTTATTGGCAGTGCTCAAAACTCATCCCTGTGTTGACCTCAAGTAAACCATATAACTTTCTGACCTGCAGTTTCATCATTTTTAAAAAGAAGAAATGTTGCAAATTTTTCTTCCTCCCATATGGTGTCAGGTCTCACACACACCAGAAAATAGATTTATTTACAGCCTTTGCTACATCTCAAGGCACTGTCATTACACAGTGTAGTTGGAGGATGGTGCGGGCTGCTGAGAAGCATGCTTTCCAATAGGATTGATCCAGTGCTCCTCCCTTCACTTCCACATGAATGCTGGGTAGCCCGTGGTCACACTCATCACACCCTCAACTCAGGCAAGTCCACCAGCCAAACTTAGGAGACCTGGGCTACAGGACAATTTCCCAAGTTCTAGCCTCACAAAACCTAGTTGAGGATGGAAGCTGAGAAAGTGAAGAGGTGGTTCATGGGATCACGCTCCCCTACTCATCCCTCTCATCTCAAACTCACGTTCTACTGCACAGGAACACTGAGGATCACCAACCACCCCTAACCATTAGCTTGATCTTGCCAGGTTCTGTTAGTGGAATGCAACCACACATCAATTGTTTAGAGCAACTCAAAATGTATATATATCCAACAATATTCCATAAGAAGCGTTCATGGCCCTGTTCTTTTCAATATATGTGAAAACTAAATGAAAACAACAAAATAGATACAGGTTTACAAGACTGCTCAAGATAGATGGTCACACATGCTTTCAGGGGATATATACAAATGATTTTGATCACTTGACACCTTGAAAAGAGCTATTTTGGGCCCAGAATGATATTCATAAGTGAGAAGTATGAAACGAGTGTTCAGTGACGTTAAAAAAGCAAACCAACCCACACATACAGGAAGAGCTTTGGACATAGGGATGTCAAACTGGTCTTAAGTGTAATGAAAAGCCAAGATGCTGCCCCAGTAAGAGAAAAGAAATCTACATAACAATGGGATGCAACAAGAATACTGACACAGGGTAGAAAATATTTTTTAAAAGTGAATTATTCATTCATTTTCAGTTGATACAGAAAAAACTGCAGAAGACCCAGAGGGGTATCATAGCAGACTAAAAGTTTGATATCTTTCACTTGTGGAAAAACATTAAGATCATTTTACCTTAAAATGAAGGTGGGGTGACTTCATAACTACCACTAAGAAAATATAACCTTCTGGAAAACTATCCCTACCTTGATGATTTTATACACACAAGAGATGAACAATGAGGAATATGCTTAGACGTATTGGGAAAGAGGTGAGCCTGTGGCATTGTCACAAGGGTGCACAAATACTGAGAGTGACTGCTGAAGAAATGGTCCCCATCAGTGACCCTCAGGTGAGACCAGGGGGCCTAGTGTTTCAGCACAGCCTGGGCAATTGGAATGCAGGGCTCCTAAGATTCCATGACACCCCCACCTTCTAATTCTGTTATTGCAACTGCAGACCGTTACCTGGCACGCTGGCTGCTACCTCCCTCACTCTTGTCAGAGTCGGAGCTACAGGCAGTGCCTTCAGCTCTGAGCTCAGGCATCCTGGTCCCTGTTTTTGAGGTTAAGGACTCTAAAGTGTTGTGGCGTGTTGATCAACTTTTTCTTAACCGTAAGTTAACAATTCTAGTTGTTGTCATCTCTCAGTCCTGATTAAACCTAATTGATTTCACTAGTTTTTGACCCATCATGTGTTTGGGTTTCTTCTCCCCAGTCCCTGGCTCTACCTCTTCTGCCACAAATGTCAGCATGGTGGTATCTGCCGACTCTTTGTCGAGCCAGAGGCCAGAGATGAACATCCTAGAAATCAACCAGGAATTGCGCTCCCAGCTGGCAGAGAGCAATCAGCAGTTCCAAGACCTCAGAGAGAAATTCCTTATATCTCAAGCTACTGCCTACCAGCTGAAGAAATACAGTAAGTTCTATAGATTCACCATCACGAACATGTGAATGATCGCCTGTGTTCTGAGAAACTGAACAGTCATTTCATCGAAATTAATTTCATCCTTCCCATACTTCTAGGAAAATAGAAGTGGGTGTTTTAACCTTATTTTGTTAAACATGGAAAGCAGAGGCACAAAGTATTTAGCAACTTTTCCACATTTGCAGTCTGGTGTGAGGTGGGACTAGAGTTAAAATCCTACTTATTGTCTTCTGACACAGGCATGGAACCACCTGTTTTCCTCAGTAAGAGGCTAAATCATGTTTATGAGAATACTCTCTGTACCATATAAGGTTCTACAGACAAGTAACATCTAGTCCATTGGTCTAAATGTCTGGGACTAATGAACTTCCATTCAGTTCAAACTTCTTTGAGGCCCAATAGGCAAAGCTCCATCCAGGGGACCCTGGGGGAAACATGGCAACTATTCAGAGTACCCACTCCAAGGAGCTTAAAGAAGAGACTGCTCCTAACAGAAACTGTGGCATCTGTGACACCCTTCAAAGCAGGGAGTGTCCCGGTTTGAGGGAAGTGCTGCTTCCTGGGGCACAGGCTCTTATTCCTAAAGAGGAAGAAAGATGGCACATAAGACATTGTGGAGGTAGCAGTGTAGTGTGCAGAGCAGGGACCCTGGGCCAGTCTCCTGGGCTCCATCCAAGTTGCCTGTCTTCTCTGTGCCTCAGTTTCCTCATCTGCTCATTGGGTACTATAATAATACCTACCTCTGTAAATTACTGCAATGAATAACATGACCTATTTCTTGTAAATTTCCTAGAACAGTTCTTGGAACAGAGTAAACACTATCTGTTAGTTCTTCATTCTACTGTTTCTAACTTAATTCAAACTTTATTAGTACTTGGGCATATTTCTATTATAGCCTCACGGTCTTGTGCCTCATATTTTATGCAATTATATCCAGATATGATTTTTTAAATGTTTGACATGATTGTGATTGAAATATCCAGTACCAGGGAAACCATGAGTCCCATAGTGCTAAGGGTCTTTCCAACTGTACAGGATAACATTACTTCATGCCCCAGGGCAGTGTTTTACAGGAGAGGCTACAAGGCTTGGGAAAGTGGCCCAGGATTCAGAGTCAGACCTCAGGGGCTGTGAATTCTGACTCTGCCTTGTTCCAGGTGAATCATCTTGTCAAGTTACTTGATGTGCCCTTGAGTTTCTTTCTCTCCATCCCTGAGTTGGGGAGTATCAGATGCCAGAAAGTTGGGAGGTTGATAAATAAAGATGTGGAAATGCCTGCCTGGAGCCTGGTACTGGGGCTGCTTTCATCCTTGGGATGGATGCTGCTGCCTGCCCTATAGGCTGTGACACCAGCAGCATGTCCTGCCTTCCACTGAGGCAGGCGTGTCTGTCTTTTCTCAGAGTGTGAAGAGTACAAAGACATCATAGACTCTGTGGTGAGGGATGAACTGCAGTTCATGGGGAAGCTGGCAGAGAAGCTCAGGCAAGCTGAGGAATTCAGGTGAGGAATTCACCCGTTGGGTGCAGGCAGATGGGCAGGGGTGTGAATCTCTGAAGTGCAGCAACTCAGCTGGGAGAACTAAGAGCTGAGCTGGGCCAGGACAAGGGCAGACATTTACATGGCAGGCACATGTCACACAAATATTTATAAAACAGAACACTCATCTTAGTAAGTTATGGGTTGTAGTTGTTTCTTAAGCCTTGTTTTCTCTTCTTAATACCACTAATTGTTGAGGTAAAATTTGCATAACACAAAATAAACCAAAAAAAGTGAACCACTCGGAAGCATTTAGGATACTCGGAACGGTGTGCGATCACCACCACCTTTACTCTTAGTCAGAATCACCTCCTGACTGACTGTGGTGTTTCATTCGTTCAATCAATATTGCCTTCTTAACCCTGTCATTCTTTTCTTCTTTCATCTTTCCAGTTCATCCCATCTGCACCTGGCCACATTTCTGTGCATGGCTTTGTATCTAGTCACTGCAAGATGCACTATGTGAATTTTCACATAGAGATGCCCATGGCCAAAGTGAGGAACTCAAAGGACATCCTTTTGGAACTGATTTAGGAAGACACCGACTTACAGAAGAAAAAGATGAATGGAACATCTGCATGATCTTACAAAAGCACTCTCTTATGTATCAGAAGGCTATGTGTGTGTGTGTGTGTGTGTGTATATGTGTGTGTTTGTGTATATGTGTGTGTGTGTGTGTGTGTGTGTGTGTGTGTGTGTATTCTTCTTTCTCTTGGCCACAGGCATTTCCCCAAACATGTTCTGACCTTCTGCTTGGAGGTCTCCTTGAGGACATTCTCACAGAAACCTCTGTTGCAGTATTAGAACTGATCACTCATCCCTTTCCATTATTAAATGTTCTCTAATATCTCACCTTAGGCAATATAAAGCCCTGGTTCACTCTCAGGCAAAAGAGCTGACCCAGTTACGGGAGAAGTTACGGGAAGGGAGAGATGCCTCCCGCTGGCTGAACAAGCATCTCAAAACCCTCCTCACTCCTGATGACCCTGACAAGTCCCAGGGTCAGGACCTCCGAGAGCAGCTGGCTGAGGGGCACAGGCTGGCAGAGCACCTTGTCCACAAGCTGAGCCCAGGTAAGGTGGCCACGGGCCCTGATGACACACAGCTCCAGGCTTATGAAAGTCCCCGGACCTCCACACCTCCACAATGACAATTTTATGGGTAGTGTTTCTTTCCAGTAAACATTTGTGACCATGACATGATCAGAATATCTTGAGTAGGAACAAAGATGGGAAACCCATGGAGGGGAGGTTACACAATGGCAAATGTATCCTCCTTTCTTGACGGAATGTGATCTTTGGAGCAAGAGGCAGCATCCGTCCAGTTTTAAAGGACAGGAACGAGGCTGTGACAGGAAGCAGCTTGTTAGAGTGAAAGGAGCCCTGAACTAAGAATCAATGTTCCCAGGCTCTATCTTCAGCAATGTCTTTAGCAACTGTGGGCAACTGATTAATTTATCCTTCCTAGGTTTCTGTCTCTAAATTTGTAAAGGCAAACAAATTGTCTCTTGCATTCAAATGTGGGAACACTTATGACTATATTTACAATGAGATAAAGCCCCTCGCTGTGTGGTGTTGGAGAAGGCACTTGATGTGGTGGCGTTTGGTGGTAGGAAGTGGTTCAGACTGGAGCACTGCGCATGGAGAGATTGTCCCCGGTTAACACAGTGGAAAGCACTTGGAGGGCCCATGAAGTCCCTAATGTATGGAATACTGTGGGAGAAGGTTGTTTGTCCTGTTCTAAGAGAAAGATATAGGTTCTAAATGCAAGCTGTGACAGTACACAGAGCCTGTGCCTAGGAATCAGATCTGTGGCAGGATTGGGGAGACAGCTGCTGAAGTTCAGAGAGAGGCTGGACAAGCCTCCAGTGATATGAAGAGGAAAAGGTATTTTCAATATTTGGCCACATCTTGATGGTGACCCTCCAGATCAGAAACGCATTGCCTCATGGATCAGGAAAACATGCCAGGGCATTTTTTTAGAGATAAAACATGAGAGCTTTCAGTACAGTGTGGACATATACATATAGATGTCTATGTCTCTGTGCACATAGGGCTCACTGTGCTTGCAGTGAGTGAAGTGGGAAATATTTCAATGGACATATCTGTATTTGCACAAACTGATGAAGATGAAGATGAGGATGAAGACGACAAAGATGAGGAGGTTGAGAAAGTACAGGAATCACCTGCCCCCAGGTAACACTGAATAATCAAGAGCAGGTAATGGATGGTAAAATATGAAAAAGGTCTCAGAAAGAATAAAAGAGAGGTGAAGGTAGTCACAGATTCCAGATGCAGGATAAAGAAAGCTGCAGAGTGCACTGATTTCATGTGCTCACCCAACAAGGAAATAGCCCTGTTAACATGCTTGTCCATCGTCTTCATGGTGACTGTAAGCATCACCCTAGATGAACTCACCATCCCTAGGGACCTCCTGCACACACAGAGGAGACCTGTTCTCTCCTGTAGTGAAAGCCAGGAGGAGACACAAAGCTGCTTTCTACACAGTTGTCTTTAGGTTCTTTTTAGGAAAGATAAATAGCAGAGAGGCAACAAGCAGAGGAAATAGGAAGCACCTAGCGAAGTTGAACACAAAATATAGTACCTAGACAAGAAAATTTACATTTCGTATCACAATATTAAAATTTTTAAAAAATCTAGAAGGCACACCATCTGTGAAGTTTACAATGGCTCAAACACCTGTATAGCCATGGCCACAGTATGTTAACTACAACCCAGCTTAGACACACCATGTGGCAGCTGTTTTTGGTTCTCTGTGTGTGCTGTCAAGACTGTAACATACAGAGACAGCTAAGTCTCCGTCCTCCTCAGCTCCTATCTGCCCAGTGCAATGATCACTAGCTGCTGTCTTCCTCTCTGGTTCCCATGGAAGCCACGCTCTGTTGCAGACAGAAAAGGATTGCCTGTTCCCTCTTAAAAGGAACCTCTCCTTTGCATTCTGGGACCAATCTCTTAAGCCTCCTTTCAAAACCAGCTAGGACTTCTTGGGGTGCAATGCCTTTTGGATTAATCTTCTGTCATCTCTGTCCCATTGGGCTCATGAGGGAGGTGCAGAAGACTGAAGAAAAGGAAGTCCCTCAGGACTCACTGGAGGAATGTGCTGTCACTTGTTCAAATAGTCACAACCCTTCTAACTCCAACCAGCCTCACAGGAGCACCAAAATGACATTTGAGGAACACGAAGTTGACTCTGCTCTGGTTGTTGAGAGTGAACACTCTCATGATGAAGAGGAGGAAGCTCTAAACATTCTCCCAGGTAGCCTCTCTATTCTTTGTCCGTCCTAGCTCTGTCTAGGCTGAGGAAGATCAATTCTGAGGACAGACTGTATACATACATATTGGTTTGAATCACAAAGTATAATGGAGCCGGGTGTGTGGCTCACACCTATAATCCCAGCACTTTGGGAGGCCCAGGAGGGTGGATCACTTGAGTTCAGGAGTTCAAGACCAGCTTGGGAAATGTGATGAAACCCATCTTTACAAAAAACATGAAAAACTAGCCAGACATGGTGGTGCGTGCCTGTCATCCCAACTACCCAGGCAGCAGAGATGGGAGAATCACCTGAGCCCAGGAAGTAGAGGCTGCAGTGAGCCATAATTGCACTCCAGCCTGAGTGACAGAGTGAGGCTCTGTCTCAAAAAAAGAAAAAGAAAGAGAGAGAGAGAGAGAGAGGAGAGAGAGACAGAGGAAAGAAAGAAAGAAGATAGAGAAAGAAAGAAAAGAAAGAAAGAAAGAGAAAGGAAGGAAAGAAAGAGAAAGAAAGAGAGAAGGAAAAGAAAAGAAAGAAAGAGAGAAACTATGATGGAATATTAAACACAGTTATTTGAGGGTCAGAGAACATTCCTCTCCTCCTAGGCCCATGGCATGGACTTTGTCTTCCTGGCCCTAATATCAGCATACTGGACCACAGGCAGGTGTGATAAAGTCATAGCCACCTTTGTACAGGAGGTATCTGTCAGGCCTCCTGGCTCGGTTCCTATGTCTCTTGTCACATGCAATAATGATGTGTGTCCCTGAACAATGTCCATGGAGTTTCTATGCCTGTCACAGGCCACTGATAGTCTTGCCTATGTATTTGGAGATGTTTCTGTGGATTCACTGTTCTCAGCCCCAGGCTTGGTCTCCTTTAGGTCAGCTTGTCCCAGCTAAGCAGTCACCTTGAAAGCAGGACAGAAACACTTCTGCCTTTATCTTGCTTATAAGTTTCCCTAAACAAGGCTGGGCCCTGAGTTCTTCACCCCATGAGTGGTCAAGGTTTCTGTGTAGCACCGCAGACTCTTTTTTTATGCAAGGATTGTTAGAATTTATCCGTCAGTTCAGCCTCCTATACAAATTTCTCTAACCATTCATTGACCATGATATATGATGAGATAAATCACTATTGCAACAACACTTCTGGAGAGTGGTTAGGGCAATTTCTGAAAATCTTGGGGAAAAAGTTTTGTTTAATTGTTCGCACAGACTTAGGTCAGAGGATAGGTGATTATGATCTACCAGATGAGGGAGATTTTGTCCTATGGGTCTGGAAAGCAGGCACATCTACTTCTGAAAATAAGTCAGAATGATCCTGTCAAAATGTCACATTCTTACATTGAGGATATTTATGTTCTTGTGCTATGACTGGACACTTATTTGCTCTTGTGTGAAGTGTGATTTCCTTACTGTGACCTGCTCTTCTGAATTTGTTTACAGAAAATCAAAATGATCATGAGGAAGAGGAGGGGAAACCACCAGTGCCCCCCAGGTAACTGTGGATTTGTGGGCTGTTAGTTCAATAGTGACATCTGGACACCACGGATCAAGGGAAAATAGGAAGTGATGAACAGAACTGTCTCATCCATTCATCCAACTGCAAATTACCCCTTTAACAATGTTGTCTTCTTTATTGTGGTACTTGAATAGGTTTCAATTTCTTAATCTCTCTCAAGCGTAAGAACCTACAATCAGTTGAACCAGGTGAACTGACCAAACTCAGGGATTTCGTGACCTCACCTGTGGTCCCCCATGAGGCTACTCCAGGGTGAGATGCGCGTATGCTTTCTGTATGTTTTCTCACAGCATGTTGGCACGTATTTGAATGCAGTCGAGAAAATTAAAAATAAAAATTTCATACTATGTCAAAATATTGAAAAAAAAAGGGGGACCTTAAAAACACAGGATCTGTGCGTTGGGAATGCCTCAAGAGCTGTGTTCACTTGGATGCTGCATGTAATGTCAACGCAATTTGTGTAAAGGAAGTGAAGTCCCGGGTTAGTTCTCAGTGCTGCAAGTCATGATGCTTGATGCTAGTTTACTGGGAGATTGTGGGTCCTCCTGCAGCCGCTCGTTTGTGGCAAGTGCACTGAGCACCTGCTGCTCATGTTTGCTGTGTCTCCAGGACAGTCACACTCCACCCCACATTTAGAAGGATAGATTTTTCTCTCTTGGACGAGATCCCCCTTTGCTTTCTGTGACCACTCCCTTTGTGTCCTATCAGATCACCTGAGATACTATGATGTTGAATCTGTCTTGGTCTAATCTTCTGTCGTTCTATCCTACCTGGCACATCAGAAAGCTGCAGGATTCTGAAGAGAAGGGAGTCCTGCGGGACTTACCAGAGAAATGTGTTTTGTCTCATTCTAGACACCATGAGAAGTCCAACTCTTACCTGCATCATGAAGTCTCTTTCCTGGCATTGGATGAACAGAAAGTTTGCTCTGCTCAGGATGTTGCCAGGGATGACTCCAATTCCAAATGGGATGAAACCCCACTTGGCTTCTTCGGTAGGCTCCCTATTCTTTGCACCCCACAATTTGTCCATAATGACAGATGTCATACCTTCAGGAAGACACTATGCTTATATACTGGTTAGAATCAGGCTCTAGGATTGAGTTTTAAGGAAGGCATCCTATAAGTCAGAGTTCTGCTCCATTCTAGTCCAAAACCACACATTGTCTTTCATCTTTGCCCCATTGGCAAATCACTGTACCCAAGGTTGACCTGACAAATTCATACCCACCTCTGTAGGATGGGTGAAGGATATATCCACCAGTCCTCCTGATTTAGATTTAATCTGTCATCTCACATGAAATCTAATTTTCCCCTCCAAACAACCTGAGTTTCTCTGCCTGTCCAAGGCCACTGGCAGCCTTATCTATATTCTTGGAGCTGTCATTACCCTCGTTCACTTCTCTCAGGCTAGACTCCCTCCACTTTTAGTAGGCTTGTCTTAGCTAAGAAGTCTCTGAGTACCAGAACATGAACACCACTATTAAATTTTGTATGTTTCTCTGAAAGGAGGCTGGGCCCTGGAACTCCCTGCCATATGAAAGGCCAATGTTTCCATGTAGCATTAGAGATTCTTTTGATTTAATCTGTCCCTCTAAATGTAAATTCTACAAAAACACTGACAACAGCTTATCAGAAGGAAACATGCTGAATACTGCAGTAACCTGCTAGGAAGCATTAAAGTAGATCCCCAGGATCTGTTAGTAATCTGTTAGTTAACAGTTTGCTGTGACTCAAGACAGAAGGGACTGTGATGATGACCTGTCATATCAGGGAGATTTGCTCCATGACTCAGAAAAGCAAACCTAGTGACTTCTTACAAGGCTCACCCTCAGACCTCCTGGAAAGTTTCTCTCACAATAGCCTGTGATCACACCGAGTATATTTATGCCCCTATGTAGGTTTGGACACAAGGTTGTGCATGTATGAATGTGATCAAGTTCATCTGGCGGGTCTTCTCTTGATTTATTTACAGAAAAGCAAAATGATCTTGAAGAGGTGAAAGGACAAGAAACAGTTGCTCCCAGGTAATTGAGAAAAATCAGGGGCTGTCTATTCAGGGCTGATATCTGTGAAACTCATCTCCACAGAAAACCAGAAAGTCCTGAATATACCTAATTCATCTCTGCAGCCAACCAGAAATGATCCTTTTTAACCATGTTTTACATTTTCATTGTGAAACTTGTAATGTTTGCCATTTCTTATTAACTTCTCAAGTTCAGTACATAAAACCACTTCACCTTGTGAACAACTAATCAGTCACACAGATTTCCTTAAAGTGAGTATCTTCTTCTTATGGTGTCAACCAGCCTGAGACCCGTATCTGCTTTCTGCTGGTTTTGCATTAGCACAGTGGTGAGCATTTCAAGGCAAGGAAATTAGGTAGAAAAAATTATTGTCATACCGTGCACAATATTGAGAGAAAGAGGACTTGATGACATGCGATTTTGACGATACGATTATGCCTCAAAACCTATGTTTACTTGGCCACTACACATAAAATTTAACATCATTTAAAAGAAAGGAATGAAGCCACTGTTATGGGACATGATATTCGGTAAGTCACGACTCTACCATACAGAGAGACTCAGTCTCCTTCCTCAGAAAATCAAAATCTGGCCACTTTGCTGAGCACCTGATGCTTTTCTCGTTCTCATCTCTCTCTTTCCCTCTCTCTGTATTGCAACCTACCCATGGCAACCACACTGTGCCCACCAAGAAGAAGAGAATATTTAACTCTTTAATGGGTTGACCCATTTGTTTTCTGCGATCACTCCCTCATGCCTCACATGAAATCCAGCTAGGGCTCTGAAACTCCTTGGATTAATCGTTAGTCCTTCTTACCCTACAGGCTCAGCAGGGGACCGCTGAGGATGGACAAGCGTGAAGTCCCCCAGGAGTCACTGGATGGATGTTACTTGACTCCTTCCATCCTTCCTGACCTGACTCACCCCTACCACCCTTACTGGAGCACTTTGTACTGTTTTGAAGACAAGCAAGTCAGCTTGGCTCTTGTAGACAGTGAGTACTCCATTGTGAACATGATAAATCTCCAATTGGTGTCCCAAGTAGACTCCGTAATCCTTGCACCTCACATCCCTGGCTGGACTGAGATGTGTCATTGGTGTGGGCATGACTCACAGACACAGGATGATTTGCATCAGCATCAAAAATCAAGTTGGAAGCACAGACATGGGGTGGGTCAGTGAGCTTTGCTCTCTTCTTCATTTCAGACCATGCCTGTGTCACCCTGCGCCCACTGTCACGACACTGACAAATTCACACCAACCTATGCAGCACGTGCCCAACAGGTGTCTGTCAGGCCTCTTAATCTGAATAAGATTTGTCTTGCCAGCTATTGTGTTCCTTACAAGTTTCTTTCCCCAACCATGTCCTATGAGATTCTATGCCTGCCCAACGCCAGTGGCATTTTTGTCTACTTTTCATTAAAGATACTACCCAAGTTTCAAAGAACCTAGCCTCATTCTCTATGTCTTTGAGGTTACCCTGTTTTAGCTGAGCAGTCCATTACCTTTTGTTATGTTTCTAGAAACAAGATTGGGCCTTGTCACTCCTAGATGTCACGAATAGCCAATGTCTCTTTGTATCACCAAAGATTCATTTTCATTCAAGGGTCTGTAGATTCCCTCCTACATTCTAATTTCATTGTCTAAAATCCTTGTAACCATGAACAACGTGAGTATTTGATGATTGAAGGCTGAATATTGCAGTTTTCCTTCTAGAAAGCAGCTGGGGTATTTGCCTTCAACTGGTGTGAAAAATTTGCATAACTGTTTGCACAAAATCAGCACAGGTGATGTTGGGATAATGATCTGGGAGAACAGGGAGATTGCATTCCTAGGCTCAGGGAAGAAAACCAAGGCATCTCTCTCATGACAGGACCTCAGGCCTCCTGGAATATTTCTCTCACGGTGTCCTATTCTCCCACTGAGGAAACTGACGTTTCTATGTTAGGATTGCACAGTGGATTGTTTATGTGTGTAGGAGAACCTGCTTAATCTGTCTGTCCCTTTGTGAATTTATTTACAGAAATTTAAAAAGATCAAGAGGAGGTAGAAGACCAAGACCCACCATGCCCCAGGTAACTCTGAGGAATCATGGACAGTTAATTCAGTGTTGATATCTGGAGTCTCAGATGCAGGGAAAATCAGAGTGTGCTGAATATACCTGTTCCAGCTGTTCAGCCAACCATGAAATGCCGTATTGATAAGATTGACTATTTTCATTGTACACCTGTATTTCTATTTCTTCCTTATTAATTCCTTTCAATTCTTCTGCATTCAGTTGACTCTGTTGAACTGATCAATCACAGACATTTTCTGCAGTCCCCTTTTCTGTCCTTTTTGCTTAAAGTGAAGTTGAGTTGCACATCTGATGTCTGCCTCTTTGGCATTACCATGTTTGCAAGTATTCGACAGCAGGGAAGTGAATGAAAAGAAATCATGTCATGCTACAATGTTGAGAACAAGAGCTGTTGAGGATACAGGAAGTCTGTGAAGACTCAAGAGCCTGTATTCATTTGGCCACTGATGCTAATTTCAACAAAATGTATGCAAAAGTGCCGAACTCACTGTGTCCTGGCAGTTCCCCACAGGGATCACTCCATCTGCTTCCTCCCTAGCTCATTGCCTGCCCAGTGCACTGAGAGCCTGTCATGCTCTGTCTCCTGCTCGAGACAGGGAAGGATGGTTGTATCTCTCTCAGGGGAATGTACTTTGCTTCCTCTGGGTCTTCCTGAGGGCCTCCCTATGGAACCAGCTGGGTGTTGGTTCTCTCTGGTGTTTATCTTCTGTCTTCTTTACCCCACGCTCAGCCAGGAGCTGCCAGAGGTGAAGGAGCAGGAAGTCCCAGAGGACTCCGTGAATGAAGTTTACTTGACTCCCTCAGTTCACCATGACGTGTCTGACTGCCACCAGCCTTATAGCAGCATCTTGTCCTCATTGGAGGATCAGCTTGCCTGCTCTGCTCTGGATGTAGTCTGTGAGTACTTCACCCTGGAGGTCACAAAGCTCCAGTATCCTCCCAGGCAGCCTCTATATGTTTTGTTTCCTGTAACTTGTGCAGCTGAGACAGACCATCTCTGCAGCAGGCTCTATACACTGAGCTTGTTTTGAATCTGGCTCTTGGATCCAGTTTTAAGCACAGACATCCACTGGGTAGAATTTCCTCTTCTCCTGTTCCAAGTGCCTCCTCTGTCACCTGGCTTCTTCTCACAGGAGCAGGCTGTGGCTATCAAAACAGGCCAGAGAAGGGAGTGGTGAGGGCTTATTGCAAATTCTTAGCCACAGTAGTTCAGCTGGAGAAATTTATATAACAGACCTCCTTCTTTAAGATAGGGCAACTCTATTTTTGGAAATTATCTTGCTAACTCCATGTCCTTATCTCTTCTCTGGCCATCTACATGTGCTGGGAGTTTTGCCCAATTATTTGGAGGCCTGTTTCATGATTCCTGTGTCCCAAGCTAGATTCTCTTCTTCAGGGACCCCCAGCCCTGGGGCCACGGGCCATTATGGGGCCATGACCTGTTAGGAACTGGGCCGCAGAGCAGGAGATGAGTGGTGGGAGAGCATTTCAGCCTGGACTGCACCTCCTGTCAGATCAGCAGTAGCATTAGATTCTCACAGGAGCTCGAACTCTATTGTGAATTGTGCATGCCAGGAATCTAGATTGTGTTTTCCTTATGAGAATCTAATGCCTGATGATCTGTCTCCCAGTAACTGTCACCCCCAGATGAGACCATCTAGTTGCAGGAAAACAAGCTTAGGGTTCCCACTGATTCTATGATTATGGTGAGTTGTATAATTATTTCATTATATATTCCAATATAATATTTATAGAAATAAAGTGCACAGTAAATGTAATGTGCTTGAATCATCCCAAAACCATCCCCCCTAACCTGGTGCCTGAAAAATGGTCTTCCATGAAACCAGTCCCCGGTGTCAAAAAGGTTGGAGACTGCGGCTTTGCTTCCTCTGAGGTGTCTTCCCTCCACTGACGCAGTCCAGCAACCCTTCCTTTATGCGTGGCCAGGCTTGCATCCTCTGCAGAGCTCCAGTGGTTTTCTCCATGTGTGGGTTTGTAGTGTCAATCAAGTTTTGGTCTCAGTGCTCTATTCTCATGAAAACCATCGACAACTAGTGTCCCTCATGAGGCTCTGGCCTAACCGATGAGCAAAGCAGAGTAGTTCCTGTCCCCACGATGTCCAGAAAACCCATCCTCTCAGCAATCGCCCCTTGAGATAGCAGCTTCACAGGATGTGTAAAAAGAAAATTCAATTTTCATTTCTTCTTGCTCATTCTCTTTTTTTTTTTTTTACTTCAATTCTGGGAATTTCATGTGGATCATTGGGGGTTTTACCCATTACATGATCTTCTAATAAGAGCAAGTAACTCTGTGATGTCCCCCAGTGTATTGGCTTATGTTGTAATGAGATTAGCAAAAATGCCAGGTGTGTTGATTCACGCCTGTAATTCCAACACTTTGGGAGGCTAAGGAGGTGGATCGCATGAGCTCAGGAGTTTGAGACCAGTGTGAGTAACATGGTGAAACCCTATCTGTAAAAAAAAAATTAGCAGGGCATGGGGGTACACACCTGTAGTCCCAGCTTCTTGGGAGGCTGAGGTGGAAGGATCACCTGAGCCTGGTTAGTTGAGGCTGCAGTGAACCACGATTGCACCACTGCACTCCAGCCTGAGCAACAAAGTGAGACCCTGTGTCACACACACACAAAGAAAGAAACTAGCAACAAAAAATGTTGGCCTCTATTCTATTTTGGTCAGTAAGTGCCTTTCATACTGGGACCATCCCCTTTCCCATTTTGCATTTCTCCCTGAGTTTCAAAAAAGCAAATGCTTTTCTAGCATCACAGTGATTCATGAAACAATTAAAATACACACTGACCTTGCACCTGCTGTATGCCCTGCCCCTTTGCAAGCAAGCTCTGTCCTGCTATAACCCATTCAGGGATCAAGGGACACTCCCAAGTGGGCAGTGGCATCTCCATGTTAGAGCTGAGAACAATGAGACATTTTTAAGAAAACTTAGAAAACCTTGGAGAGAATGCAGATGTAGAGAGGGGAGGAGAGAGAGGAGCCCCACAGCAACGTGGATCCGGTCTGCAGGCCTCGTCCCCATCCTGAGCCCGACCTGGACTGGCGGGAGGTCATTGGAAGTCTTTTCTTAGTCCACTCAGAATGTGTATTCCTCTCCCTGTGGAAATGGAAATAATTTGTTTAAGGGGTGCCACCCAAACCCCACTGGAGGAGTGGGTAATGTGAGGATCGTGTCCTGTGTTGCCTTCCTAAGGAACCGCGCACATGCTGATCTGTAGCACTTGTGGCCCCTGAATTTGCGGGAAGGGACTGGTCCCTCTCCTACATTGCCTATGTCTGCTGACACCCACTATATGGCAATAGGATGGATATGTGTGTAGGGGGTCAAACCATTATAGTCAATGGGAAATTCAAAATGTCCCCGAACCCAGAAAAGTTTGCCTCACTTAGTGTTTGGTCTGTAGCATCCCAGCCCCCTTTCTCGTGGTTCTTTCTCAAAGCCTCGCAGCTCTGACTCTTGACCTGTTCTTACACCCCTGTCTGTGGAGAAAAATAACCAGTCCTCTCCTGTGCTCTGAGGCCTCTCTAGAACTTTCCCTCTGGGCACAGGATAGAGATGAATAATAACAGAATAATCAGGATGGTCTTGTTAGACAATCCAAAGCCCTCTGGGCTGAAGCAGAGGTTTTTCACCTCAGGGACACCCCATCCTGGGCCCCTACCATGTCAGCGTCCCCAGGCACAGGCAGGAGAGGTGACGTCGCCTGCATTTACATGGTGTCTGTCTGTGTGGCGTGGGTCACTGGGTGGCTTTACTGAGAGAAGGGACATCAGGGATGGGTGTTCTGGGAGTGCTTAACAAAGGGAAAACTGAGATTGTTCCTACTGAAGCCTCTTCTCCTTTCAGCTCCCACCGAGGCAGCCTGTCCCCAAGGGACTTGGAGTGGAGACTTGAGCCACCACCTGTCAGAGGTGCAAGTTTCACAGGCACAGCTGGAACCAAGCACCCTGGTGCCCAATTGTCTGCGACTACAGCTGGATCAAGGGTTCCACTGTGGGAATGGCTTGCCCCAGCAGGGCCTTTCCTCCACCACCTGCAGCTTCTCAGCCAATGCTGATTCTGGGAACCAATGGCCCTTCCAAGGTAGGGAAGGAAACGGCGTCATGAAGCTCTAATCCAGGTGTTGGTGGTACGGTGCTGTGGGTGGAGGAGAGAATGGGGCCTCCCATGCTTCCTCAGGGTCCAGTTGAAATCCACGATGCTCCAACCCAGTGAGGTGAGCAAAGGCCTGGAGCTTCGGACCAAATCTGTTCTCAGGTCCTGGGTTTGCCACTTTCTGCTTGTTGACTTTGGCCAAGGTTTTTGTCTTTTTTGCTATTTATATCTCTGTTCCCTCATCTGAGATACCTGAAGAATAATATCTACCTGCAATCATAATTTCCAAAGGGCCTGATTCCATAAGAATTGCCCAATAAACCTATCAGTAGGTGTTATCTAATCCTTTTATCTTTCTGCTAAATTTACACTTAGAAAGTGACTTCACGGATGTTGTCTCCTCTGAGGTAGAGCAGTTATGAAGATCTCTGCTTTCCAGGGCCCCTGTTCCTTTCCTTTCTCACACAGACTCCTCTGCCAGTTTTCTTCCTCTCCTTCCCCATCCCTCATGAAGCCAATTTTCCCCTGTCAGGCACTTTCAATAACAACCTATGAGGCACATTGAATAACAGTGTAAATCCTGGGCCCACACTCAGTCTCCTGACATGTCCAGCTTCTTCTGCTGTTTTTTCTGCTTTTTTTGAAATAAAAGGGCAACTTTCACATGTAAAGTGTTCACATCAGTCTCTTTTATGAAATTCCATTTAGTTCAAATTCTCCACTCATGTCTGCGGCCATGTCCTCAGTTTCCGTCTCACAGGGATCCATTTCTGCTCAGATTACCTTAAAATCCTCAGTCGTGTTCCTTCTCACTCTCCATCCCACTCAATATCTCCTCCTGGAGCCCCTGGGGCCGCCTGGTGCTCATCTGTCAGGCGATGCCCTCAGCTGAGAAATGAGGGAACCCCTGTCCTCAGGGGGAGGGAGGGTTGCGTGAGACAGCGAGCACCATCTGGGCACATGGAGAGGACACATGGAAGGTGCTCAGGGAGTGTCGGGGAATGCGCAGTCCCTGACATGTGCCATGATAACTTATTTAAACTGATTTCTTAGCACTGAACTCTCTTTTGCTTCTCTGTGGATTCTCACACCCCCAGCCAAGACTCACCCCACTGGCTCAGACACACTCCCTCTTGCTCACTTTCCCTGGAGTCTAGAGCCTGAACCAGGCTCTAGGTAAGAGGACAGAGTGAATGACTTTCATTTCATTAACACTTTCCTTCACCTGGTGATTTCTCCCTGCTGTCTACCAGGTCATTTGTTTCTCCCATACCTATTCTTTCTCATTCTTCTCATGTCTCCAATTATTTTTCCAATTTCAGTGGACCAGAATATTGACTCTACTGTTATGTTCAATCCCTCACAAATCCCTATTTTTTTCTTTAAATTAATGTGTACAGATATATGTGTTTGTACCATTTGTCCTATTATGTGTGACTATGTATATCTGGTGTGTATGCTATATAGGGTGTGTATATATATGTAGTAGATCATATAATGATGCAACTTTTGTAAATTCCCTAGGTTTAGTCTTCCTGGTTCTTTTCTCTCATCAGCTGCTGTCACCTATGTCTGGTCTCACCTCTGTGCCACATGGGCTGCCACCCTGCCAGGCCCTTCCATTCCCATCTCCTGTTTGAACCCAGCTCTGATTTAACTTTGATTTTTGTAATCTCTTCTCTCCCCAAAGCATAGCCTACATACAGTGTTATTTCCTTGCCTTTGCCTTATCTACCTGGAAGCTATTTGTGTTTCTTAATCCTATGTTTCTTGAATATTTTTGTGAATTGGCAGTGCCTTTGGTTCCTGGCAATCTTGTCGTTACTGAGTAATGTAGGAAAGATCAACAAAAAAGAAAGTATTAAAGTGACTCTATCGGCTTCCCCTCACCCTTTGGACTTTCTTGTCCAAGGCCACTTTCCTGATTTCATGTCCTCTGGGTGGAAGAGAAAGTCACAGTAAGATCATGGATGCCAGCGGATCCCATTGGCTGTGTTTTTTTTTCTCAGGGCTGGTTTTAGAGCCCTCTCTGGGGATAAAGAACCCTCCCCAGCTGGAAGATGATGCACTTGAAGGCTCAGCAAGCAACACACAAGGGCGTCAAGTCATTGGCCAGATTCATGCCTCCCTTGTCCTGATACTGAAGATCATCAAAAGAAGACTCCCATTCAGCAAGTGGAGACTGGCATTCAGATTCCCTGGCCTGCACACTTAGAGTGCAGAGGTAATCACATCTATGGCTGATAGCTGCACTCACTTCTTATTTCTGTCTATGGTGACAGCTCATTCTCCCACTGCTTTTTCTCTCCCATTTGTTCTCTCCAACAGCTGCTCTAACCTCTGTCTGGTCTTACCTCTGTGTCCCATGGGCTCCCACCCTGACAGGCCCTTTCTGTACCTATCTCCTCTTTACTCTCTGAACTCTGCTCTATTCCTTTTTCTACTGTCTTGAGAGTCCCTCTCATGGCCACAGGAGAGCCAGGCCTCCTTGTCCCCATCCAAGTGCATAGTTGAAGCTGTGGAACACAGGGTTGTTTGCCTGGAATCACACACTCCTTTGGGAAATTTACCTTTCCTCGCTGCATCCCCAACTCCATTGCCTCTTTCTGCAGAAATCATTGCTTTAATACATCATTTACACATAGGTTTTCCTCTTGAGTCTTCTTTTGAGCAACTCAACTAAGTCAACTCTTAATCATCACTTGTTCTTCTGAATGAGAAGTGTTAAAACTAAGCACTAAGAGTCCCCCTAGGAAACTAAACTAGAACCAGGGTCACAGGTGGGAGTTCCCTACTGGCCTGGAGTCAGGTTTGTCTTTAGCCCCAGATGTGCAGCCAAGTGCCAATGTGGATGGAGTTGCCAGGGTCTCAGTGTTCTCACCTCATGGACTCACTTGAGCTGACGTTAACTGGGAAACATTTATGACATTCTAAAGGGGCATCACTCCAAAAGTACATGCAGAGGGCAGGACTTGAAAACTGCATACATCATGAGGTACATCATTCTAACCTCTCTCCTTTTTATTCTCATTTCCACTTCTACAAGTCCAGTTAAGGGTCTAAAATGCAAGTCAGATGAATCTTGAGGCCATTGTATATGAGAGAGCATTTTATGAATTAACTTTGAGAAAAGGGACTCCAGGACCAGCTTTATGCATACACTAGATGACAAGAATCTGTCTACAGGACAGTCTTTGCTTTGGTGCAGCCCAATTGATAAGACAGAGATTTAATTGAAATTGTCAGAGAGAAGGCTAAAATCCATGGAACCACTGGGAACAAAGCCAATCATGAGATAAATGGGGAAAGGAAAGAAAATGATGGGAAATTGGGCTGGTCCATTTAGTATCTCTGAATCCTGCTGCCACGTAATAAGCACCTGGTGAAATTTCAATTAAGATGAATGCCTTCAACTCATACCTCGAGATTCTCACTTACATGGCCTGGGGTGTGGTCTGAGCATCTGTAGTTTCAAAATGCTCCCATGTGATTCTAATATGTGGCTAAAGATGAGCAGGACCCCTGGTCTACTATGACCTCAGGTTACCAACATGGAAGTGCCACATATGTGTGGCTACTCCACAGAAAAGGCTGAGCGTCTATCAGCCTTTGATGGGATCTGTATTCCCTTCTCAACAGTACTCTTTGCGTAGCATAGAAAAAAATCAAGAAGAAAAACAAGAAAATTAATAGATTGGACTTTTAGCCTCTGCTTGAAGCACACTTGCTGAGTTTTGAATACAAGATAAGTAAGAAATAGTCATGATATTAACACCTAATGTACAGAAATAATACCTGCCATATTACATATAGTGGAATTTAGTATTTTCTTTTGCATTTTAAAATAAAACTTCCAGTTTACATTACCTCACACCCATTTTATAGCCCACGAATGGTCTCACCACTGCAACATGAAAATTTTACTTTTGGTCAATTATTGTCCTTCCACAAAATCCCCAAAGAGAACTCATTGGTCTCCCTGTCCTGAAGAGCATACAATAACAAATTAAGACTGAAATGCTGCAAGAGATTGCATATGAATACTTCTTCATGCCTCTCTTCACACTGGCATAAAATATTAAGAAGAAACCTTTCCCATAATGTACTTGGGGAAAACAATAAGTGGGACGGGAGACTGTAGTAAAACACAAACTAATCCTTTTCACTTTGTACTTCAGAGTTTTCTTGGTCTAGATATTGAGAATATTTCTCGAAATGCTTTAAGGTGGAACCAGATGTGGAATCAACTTCAGGGCATTAGGGAAAATAAGTTGGGCCATGGTTACAGTCCCTGGTCTCACTTTGCTAACTCCATTTTGAGTCTCTTTTTTTAAACTCCCTTTCTTTCCTGCTGACCTTTGGACAAATACTTATAATTATACATATTTTTTATTTTTTTAACCAACCAAAGAAGCAGCAGCAACATCATATTTATCTGTAAAACCTTATTCCTATCCTAGCCAAGGTGACCCAACCACCACTCATGACTGTTGAGACCTCTAGATTGGAGCCTTTCCTCTCGCTTTCTCCGATCTTTATTGAAAGGCCTTAGTGGGTGGATTCTAATTCCTGGGTTGTCAGTAGCAACCCATGTGGCCTTAGTTCAATCTTACCCCTGTGGCATCACTACTCCTCTGTTGTAAAATGTGGACCTGGACGTGGATGTTGTCTGAGGTTTCTGCTGCTTCTCATATCCAGAGTTCTTCCCATGGCCCTCCCATTCCTCCCTAGAAGACTAGGACATGGAGTTGTAAGGGGGTGGGTTTCTCTGCAGAGGCTCCTCTCCTTCTGCTCCCCTCTGTTTCTTGGCATGTATGATTGATGCTGAGTACATGCTCACTGGGAGGAAAAGCCATCACTCTGCTCCAGACAGAGGGGATCAGGAGGAAAGGGGATGATGTTCCCCACTGCTTGTTGGGCATAGGTGGGGTCCTTATATCCTGCACCCCAGGCTGACTGGAAGTTCAGGGAAGTTCGGGAGTGTTTTCTTCTCGCTTGTGGATGGCGCTTCCCCACTCTGACAGCCCAGGACTCACCCTTCAGCTCATCCTCCCAGCAGGAGATCAGTTTGCCCCTGAGCTATCACTACTTAGCAATCACTCCAGACTCAGCCATCAGGTGGACCTGACAAAAACGCTCATTTGATTTTTTTCTCTCTCTCCCCTACAGATACCAAATAGTGCTAGAAGGATGCAAAGGATGATAGGATGAAAGGATGTCACAAAAAGTAGCTTTTCCACTTGATGAAAACAACTAAAACAGCAAAGCAAGTTCAAGTCCAAACACAATACTGCAGGGGTCCTTCACTGAGGATTGAATTTTAGACACAGAATACTCTTAATGATTTCAACCCACTATGCTCCTTTAATCTGAGAAGCCACAGTCCATCCCCCTCCAATTGCGATCGATACCTAGGAAGACCAACGTCCAGATGGACAAACAGCATTGACAGGCATTAGCCCTGTTCCTCAGTTCCCATCGTGTAGAGAACAGGAGTCAGGAGCTGCTGGCAGGAGACAGCATGTCAGCCAGGGCTCTGCCAGGGCAGAGTATGAGCAATGCCATGTTCTTGCTGAAAATGCTTAGCCTGAGTTTCATAGGAGGTAACCCCCAGACAACTGCAGAATGTAGAACATTGAACAGGACAACTGACCTGTCTCCTTCAAACAGTCCATGTCACCACCAAGAACACAACAAAAAGGAGAAGAGACATTTTCAGTTCAAAAAGAGTAAAAAGCCTATGCAGCTTATGCTTTTTTAGTCATTTTGAACCCAAAACATCTCCTCATCTTTTTGTTGTTGTCATTGATGGTGGTGACATGGACTTGTTTGTGGAGGACAGGTCCACTGTCTGGCTCAATGGTCTACATTCTAAAGTTATCTGAAAATGTCGTCATGATTAAATTCAGCCTAAACATTTTGCCAGGAACTCTGCAGAGTCCATGCTGTAGCTTCCTACCTCAGTCCACCTGCAGGCAGAGAAGGCCCAGTTTGTCCATCCCCATTGTTGTGATACTAGGATGGTCACTTGGTTAAGGAGGGGTCTAGGATCTCTGTCCCTTGTAAAGACACCTTATTTATAATTAATTTGGAAAGCGGCTTGAAATAGTATAAATATCCTGTATTCTAATGATCTTCCTCTGAACATTTTATTATCAATTAATCACCCTTGCCTCTGTCAGTTATTATATTTATGTTTGTACATTGAAAATTTTCTATCTCAAAATCCCACTTTATACTTGCTTTTGCTGGCATTCTTTATAAAAAAGAATATTCCCTGGCCAAATTTTAACTTTCACCCAAAATTAATTTTAATTTCTTTTTGCTGGCATTTTGTTGTGAAAAACAGTATTCTCTGCCCCAATTTTAACTTACATCCAGAATTAATTTTAGTCCATCAGTTAAAATGTTTACGTTTTAAACATGTTTAATTAAAATATTTTTGCCTCTCACTCTGGACTGTTGGATTTTTTATGTATAATGTTTTAAGCTTTTATTATTATGATTGATTTTGGCGGATAATAATTTAGATTAATAAAAATATTCTTATTTCCCTGTTTATATTTTAAACTCTTCCATGTTCTAGTCTATGTTTACTATATGTGGTAGATTGTATTTTCTGTATTTCTTTGTTGATATTTGTTTTCTTTCTGTGTTTGTGTATATGTGTGTGCCTTTTGTTTATTATTTAGGAAGAGTTGTATAGCTCCCGTTTAACATTGCACTAAAAAGGTTTTGATGTCACTAATACCCTTTTAACTTGACACATTTCTACTATTTTATTTATAAATTTTAAATTATTTCTTTCAACTTCAAATTTTTACCACTATGACAATCAAAGACATTACTTTCCTCTTCTCTAACCTCTTTACCTGCCATTTCTTATTCGTTATTTTAACCCAAACATAAAGTGACAGCCTATGTGACACCTTGGTTTTTGGTTGAGAGCTACATTTAAATATGTTGATGCACATGAGCTGTTCAAAAGTGTGTCCTAAGCATCACTTGTTGAGTGGAATTTATCCTTAACAGAGTCCTCATGAGGGAATCAGGTCTCGCTGAGTTTTACATACTTAATCATAAACTTTTCCCAATGTCTTCATACATGGATTGCATCACTGGATATAAGGTACTTGCCAAAAATGATTTTTGCTTGGGATTTCAGGAAATACTGTCTGGCTTTGGGGGACAGGCCTGTGTGCTCTCATTCTGGGATTCTATTTTGTTCAGCCAGGATCTTTAATTTCTGCCAGTTACTTCATTCATTCTCTTCACCACAAGTCTCCAGAGGATGCTCCCTTTGTCCAGGCCTCCCCATCTCCCAGCCATTCTGCCCTTCGAAGATCGGCCCCTCTGGTCCTCTGCACTGTGAAGCCCCTGCCTTTCAATTCCCCAGTAGCAGGGTTCCCATCCACCAGGTCTCAGGCCTGATCTGTGTTTCTCCACACTCGCTTTCTGAGGAAGGTTTTACCTGTGTTTTGTCATTAACAGGCCCTCGCTGCTGTGCTGGCCTCTATTTGCATGGTGTTTCCTGCTCCTTCTGCTGTTATGTGGCTCCCAGACCTGGCTGAATAAAATCACTTGGGGTCCCCAGTGTTCCCTAGCCCTGGTTGGGGGCAGGATTATGAGTGGTATTTTCGACTGTGTGTTAATCCCTAGGGCTTTGAAGTGTATGTGGAGAAATTCAGCTATCATTCTATCCTATTTCTTCAAATGCAGAACTTCAACAGTATAAAAAAGGAGACAGAATCCTATACTAGAACATCCCCATAATCACTGGCCAGCTTCAACAATTATCATCGAATGGCTGAGCTTTACAAAATGCAATCCTTCCTACCTACCTATGAAGTGTGTGCGTATACATATATGTTAATATATATGTATGTATATGTATATGGCATATACAAGTGTGTGTTTGTGTGTGTGTGTGTGTGTTTGTGTGTGTGTGTGTATACACACAGTTTGGACATGAGATTCTGGAGGCTGAAATTCCCAAGACGGAAAGGCGGATATCCAGGAAAGTATTTCCTTCTTATTAGGCCTTTTACTTCTCCTCTGGCCTTTGGTTGATTGGTTGAGGTCCACTCACCTTAGGGAGGGCAATCTGCTTCATGTAGACTGCCTATTCCAGTGTTAATGTCATCCCGAACCCCCCTCCAGTATAGACACAGAATAACATAGGAACAAATGTCCTGGCACCCTGGGGTTCGGTCACAGTGACACACACAACCGTCACACAAGTTCTTTGTCATATTAGTGATTTTTATATTTCTCTCCCAATCTG
Source organism: Pongo pygmaeus (assembly GCF_028885625.2). NCBI lineage: Eukaryota > Metazoa > Chordata > Mammalia > Primates > Hominidae > Pongo > Pongo pygmaeus. The sequence goes on along the minus strand of NC_072373.2, from coordinate 121,259,106 downwards.
TAGCATGTTTTTTTTATTCTGTGAATAGCGTCTTGTGCGGACCAATAATTTTTAATTTGTATAAAGTTGAATTTATCAATGTTTTCTTTAATAGTTTTGTTGATGTGATAACTAAGAATACTTAGCCTAACTCCACATCATGAAGATTTTATCTTATGTTTTCTACTGTAACTTCTCTAGTTTTGCAGTTTACATTTAGTTCTGTAATTAATTTTCATTTAATTGTAATGCAAGTATGGAGGTTTAAGTGGATTTTTTAAATCTTTTTTTAGTTTTTTCCTTCAACTTTTATTTTAAGTTCAGGGGTACACGTGCAGGATGTGCAGGTTTGTTACATAGATAAACATGCACCACGTGGTTTGCTGCACAGATCATCTCATCATCTAGCTATTAAGCACAACATCTATTAGCTACTCTTCCCAATGCTCTCCCTCCCCACAATCCCCACCACTCACTTCTGACAGACCCCAGTGTGTGTTGTTTCCCCCAGATATCCATGTGTTCTCATCATTCAGGTACAACTTATAAGTGAGAACATGCCGTGTTTGGTTTTCTGTTCCTGCATTAGTTTGCTGAGGATAATGGCTTCTAACCTCGACCATGTCCCTGCAAAAGACATGATCGCATTCCTAGTATTCCATGGTGTATATGTACCACATTTTCATTATCCAGTCTATCATTGATGGGCAATGAAAACCATAAACCCCAAATGTCCCAGAAAGATAGTGTATCCTAAGGACAAGAAACATGAAGAAAACTACACCAAGGATCACCATACTCAAATTAATCAAAACCAGTGATGAACAGAAAATCCTAAGAGGAATAAAAGGAGAAAAAGCACTTTACATACAGAGGACTAAATGTAAGGATGGCATTTGATTTCTTATCAGAACCATTACAAACTAGAAGTTTGCAATAGCTTTAAATACTGAAAAAAAAAACCACAAACAATCAAAACTGACATCTGAATAGACTTCTAAAACTAAAGAGATTGAATTAGCAATCAAAAAAACTACATGCCAACAAAAGCCTGAGCCCAGACGGATTCACCACTAAATCCTGCAAAATACCTAAAGAAGAGTTGATACCAATTTTTCACAAACTCTTCCAAAAATACAGGAGAGAACACTTCCCAGCTTATTCTATGAGACCAGTATTACTCCAACACTCCAGGACATCACAAGAAAACTACAAATGAATATCGTCTTTAAATACAGACACAAAATCCTCAACAAAATATTGGCAAACTGAATCCAATAACATCTGCATAAATTATACCTCATGACCAAGTGGGATTTATCCCAGGGATAGAAGGTTAGTTTAACATCTGAAAACCAATTAATGTAGTATCAGTAAAAAATAAACCAAAACTAATGTGATGATCTCAATAGATGTGGGAAAGGCATATGACAAAATTCAGTATTCTTTCAACAAACAAGGAATAGAAGTGAACTTCCACAACCTGATAGAGGATATCTGTGAGAAACCTTCAGCTAACATGTTTAGTGGTGAAAGACCAAAGGCTTTAACCTTTAGATTAGGAATAATACAAAGATGTCCACTCTCACCACTTCTGTTCAATGTTGTACTGGAGATGGTAGCCAGGACAATTAGGTAAGAGAATGAAATAAAAGGTATCCAGATTGGAACAGAAGAAGTTAAACTACCTTTATTTGCAGATTATATGTTCTTACATGTGGAAAACCTCAAGGAATGTATTAAAATACTACTAGAATTAATAAGTTCATCAGGGTTATAGGACATGGGAGCAGTATTTAACAATAAATTGTATTTCAGATTTTCAGATTAGGGATACTCGACTTATACACTTAAATCTCTGGACAGTGAAATCATGAGTATTTTTTCCTCTGTGATCTCCTATATTTTCTATATGGTAAATATGTGCCAGTTTCATAATCACAAATGAAATTACAAAGATCATTTAAAAATAGCAAAGGACCTGGACACATACACCCTCCCAAGACTAAACCAGGAAGAAGTTGAATCTCTGAATAGACCAATAACAGGCTCTGAAATTGAGGCAATAATTAATAGCCCACCAACCAAAAAAAGTCCAGGACCAGATGGATTCACAGCCGAATTCTACCAGAGGTACAAAGAGGAGCTGGTACCATTCCTTCTGAAACTATTCCAATCAATAGAAAAAGAGGGAATCCTCCCTAACTCATTTTATGAGGCCAGCATCATACTGATACCAAAGCCTGGCAGAGACACAACAAAAAAAGAGAATTTTAGACCAATATCCTTGATGAACATCGATGTGAAAATCCTCAATAAAATACTGGCAAACCGAATCCAGCAGCACATCAAAAAGCTTATCCACCATGATCAAGTTGTATTCATGCCTGGGATGCAAGGCTGATTCAACATATGCAAATCAATAAATGTATAAACAGAACCAAAGACAAAAACCACATGGTTATCTCAATAGACGCAGAAAAGGCCTTTGACAAAATTCAGCAGCCCTTCATGTTAAAAAACTCTCAGTAAACTAGGTATTGATGGGATGTATCTCAAAATAATAAGAGCTATTTATGGCAAACCCACAGCCAATATCATACTGAATGGGCAAAAACTGGAAGCATTCCCTTTGAAAACTGGCACAAAACAGGGATGCCCTCTCTCACCATTCCTATTCAACATAGTGTTGGAAGTTCTAGCCAGGGCAATCAGGCAGGAGAAAGAAATAAAGGGTATTCAATTAGGAAAAGAGGAAGTCAAATTGTCCCTGTTTGCAGATGACATGATTGTATATTTAGAAAACCCCATTGTCCCAGCCCAAAATCTCCTTAAGCTGATAAGCAACTTCAGCAAAGTCTCAGGATACAAAATCAATGTGCAAAAATCACAAGTATTCCTAGACACCAATAACAGACAAACAGTGAGCCAAATCATGAGTGAACTCCCATTCACAACTGCTTCAAAGAGAATAAAATACCTAGGAGTCCAACTTACAAGGGATGTGAAGGACCTCTTCAAGGAGAACTACAAACTACTGTTCAATGAAATAAAAGAGGACACAAACAAATGTAAGAATATTCCATTCTCATGGATAGAATGCATCAATATCACGAAAATGACCATACTGCCCAAGGTAATTTATAGATTCAATGCCATCCCCATCAAGCTACCAATGACTTTCTTCACAGAATTGGAAAAAACTACTTTAAAGTTCATATGGAACCAAAAAACAGCCCACATTGCCAAGACAATCTGAACAAAGTTCAAAGCCAAAAGAACAAAGCTGGAGGCATCACGCTACCTGACTTCAAACTATACTACAAGGCTACAGTAACCAAAACAGCAAGATACTGGTACCAAAACAGAGATATAGACCAATGGAACAGAACAGAGCCCTCAGACATAATACCACACATCCATAACCATCTGATCTTTGACAAACCTGAGAAAAACAAGAAATGGGGAAAGGATTCCCTATTTAACAAATGGTGCTGGGAAAACTCGCTAGCCATAAGTAGAGAGCTGAAACTGGATCCTTTCCACACACCTTATACAAAAATTAATTCAAGATGGATTAAAGACTTAAATGTTAGACCTAAAACCATAAAAACCCTAGAAGAAAACCTAGGCAATATCATTCAGGACATAGGCATGGGCAAGGACTTCATGACTAAAACACCAAAAGCAATGGCAACAAAAGCCAAAATAGACAAATGAGATCTAATTAAACTAAAGAGCTTCTGCACAGCAAAAGAAACTACCATCAGAGTGAACAGGCAACCTACAGAATGGGAGAAAATTTTTGCAATCTACTCATCTGACAAAGAGCTAATATCCACAATCTACAAAGAACTCAAACAAATTTACAAGAAAAAAACAAACAAACTCATCAAAAGGTGGGCGAAGGATATAAACAGACACTTCTCAGAAGAAAGACATTTATGCAGCCAACAGACACATGAAAAAATGCTCATCATCACTGGCCATCAGAGAAATGCAAATCAAAACCACAATGCGATACTATCTCACACCAGTTAGAATGGTGATCATAAAAAAGTCAGGAAACAACAGGTGCTGGAGAGGACGTGGAGAAATAGGAACACTTTGACACTGTTGGTGGGACTGTAAACTAGTTCAACCATTGTGGAAGACAGTGTGGCGATTCCTCAAGGATCTAGAACTAGAAATACCATTTGACCTAGCCATCCCATTACTGGGTATATATCCAAAGGATTATAAATCATGCTGCTGTAAAGACACATGCACACGTATATTTATTGCAGCACTATTCACAATAGCAGAGACTTGGAACCAACCCAAATGTCCATCAATGATAGACTGGATTAAGAAAATGTGGCACATATACACCATGGAATACTATGCAGCCATAAAAAACGATGAGTTCACGTCCTTTGTAGGGACATGGATGAAGCTGGAAACCATCATTCTCAGCAAACTATCGCAAGGACAGAAAACCAAACACCACATGTTCTCACTCATAGGTGGGAATTGAACAATGAGAACACTTTGACACAGGGTAGGGAACATCACACACCGGGGCCTGTTGTGGGGTGGGGGGAGGGGGGAGGGATAGCATTAGGAGAAATACCTAATGTAAATGACGAGTTAATGGGTGCAGCACACCAACATGGCACATGTATACATATGTAACAAACCTGCACGTTGTGCACATGTACCCTAGAACTTAAAGTATAATAAAAAAAAAAAAAAAAAAAAAAAAAAAAACTCCCGTTCAGCAAGTGGAGATTGGCATGCAGATTCCCTGGCCTGCAAGCTTAGGGTGCAGGGGTAATGACATCTATGGCTCTTAGCTGCACTCATTTATTATTTCTCTCTGTCTGTGATGACAGCTCATTCTCCTACTGCTTTTTCTGTTCCTCATTTTTTCTCTCCAGCAGCTACTATAACATCTATTCGGTCTTACCTCTATGTTCCACAGGATCCCACCCATCAGGCCCTTCTGTACCCATCTTTGCTTTGCTCTCTGAACTCTGCTCTGTTCCCACTGCTACTGTCAGTGTCCTCACCTCATGGACTCATTTGAGCTGACATTAACTGGAAGACATTTATGACATTCTAAAGGGACATCAGTCCAAAAGTACATGCAGAGGGCAGGACTTCAAAACTGTATAGATCAGAAGGTACATCATTCTAACCTCTCTCCTTTTTATTCTCATTTCTACTTCTATAAGTCCCATTAAGGATCTGAAATGCAACTCGGATGAATATTGAGGCCAGAGTATACGAGAGAGCATTTTATGAATTAACTTTGAGAAAAGTGACTCCAGGCCCAGCTTTATGCATACACAAGATGATAGACAAGGAGCTTTCTACAGGACAGACTTTGCCTTGGGCCAGCCCAATTGATAAGAGAGAGACTTAACTGAAATTGTCAAAAAGAAGACTAAAATCCACGGAACCACTGGGGAAAAAGCCAGTCATGACAGAAATGGGAAAAGAAAGAAAATGATGGGAAATTGGGTTGGTCCATTCAGTATCTCTAAATCCTACTTCCATGTAATAAGCAACCGGTGAGATTTCAATTAAGATGAATGCCTTGAACTCACACCTTGAGATTCTCACTTAAATGCTCTGGGATGTGGTTTGGGCATCCGTCGCTTTAAAAGGTCCCATGTGATTCTCATATGTGGTTAAAGATGAGAAGGAACACTCGTCTTCATTGACCTCAGGTTACCAAAATGGAAGTGCCCAATATGTGTGGCTACTCCAAAGAAAAGGCTGAGCATCCATCAGCCTTTGATGGGATCTGTATTCTCCTTTCAATAGTACTGCTTGTATAGCATAGAAAAAATCAAGAAGAAAAACAAGTAAATTAATAGATTGGACCTTTAGCCTCTACTTGAAGCATGCTTGCTCAATTTTGAATACAAGATAGTCATTATATTAACACCTAATGTACAGAAAGAATACCTCCCATATTACATATAGTGCAATTTAGTGTTTTCTTTTGTATTTTAAAATAAAACCTCCAGTTTACATTTCATAACCTACTAATGGGCTCAGCTCTGCAATGTGAAAATTTTACTTTTGATCAATTATTGTCATTCTGCAAAATCCCCAAAGAGAACTCATTGGTCTGACTCTCCTGAAGAGAATACAATAACAAATCAAGACTGAAATTCTGGAAAAGGTTGTGTATAAATACTTCTTTATCCCATTCTTGACACTGGCACAAAATATTAAAAAGAAATTATTCCCAAAAAGTAATTTGGAAAAAAATAAGAGGGAGAGGAGAATGTAGTAAAACACAAACTAATCCTTTTCACTTTCTGCTTCAGGGTTTTGTTGGTCTAGATATTGAGAATATTTCTAGAAATGCTTTAAGGTGTAACCAGGTGTGGAATCAACTTCAGGCCATTAGGGAAAATAAGTCGGGCCATGGTTACAGTCTCCACTCTCTCTTTGCTAACTCCATTTTGAGTTTCTTGTTTTTTCTTTCTTTACTGATCCCCTTTGAGAGAATGTTTACATTTCTCCTTTTTTTTTTCTTGTTTTGGTATTTTTAACGAACAAAACAAGCAGCAGCAACATCACATTTCTTTGTAAAAACTTATTCCTGTCCTAACCAAAGTGACCCAACCACCTCTCATGACTGTTGAGACCTCCAGATTGGAGCCTTTCCTCTCGCTTTCTCCAATCTTTATTGAAAGGCCTTAGTGGGTGGATTCTAATTCCTGGGTTGTCAATAGCAAGTCATGTGGCCTTAGTTCAATCTTACCCCTATGGCATCACTACTCCTCTGTTGTAAAAGGTGGAACTGGATGTGGATGTTGTCCGAGGTCCCTGCTGCTTCTCACATCCAGGGTTCTTCCCATGGCCCTCCCATTCCTCCCTAGAAGACAAGGACATGGAGTTGTAGGGGGGTGGGTTTCTCTGCAGAGGCTCCTCTCCTTCTGCAGCCCTTTGTTTCTTAGCATGTATGATTGATGCTGAGCATATCCTAACTGGGAGGAAAAGCCATCACTCTGCTCCAGACAGAGGGGGTCAGGGGGAAAGGGGCTGATGTTCCCCGCTGCTGGTTGGGCATAGGCGGGGTCCCTATATCCTGCACCCCAGGCGGACTGGAAGTTCAGGGAAGTTCAGGAGTGTTTTCTTCTCACTTGTGGACGGCGCTTCTCCCTTCAGCCAGCCCAAGGCTGACCCTTCAGCTCATCCTTGCAGAAGGAGATCAGTTTGCCCCTGAGATATCACTACTTTGCAATCCCCCCAGACAACCATCAGGAGGACCTGACAAAAATGCTCATTTGATTTTTTTCTCTCTCTCCCCTACAGATACCAAATACTGCTAGAAGGATGCAAAGGATGAAAGGATGTCACAAAAAGTAGCTTTTCCACTTGATGAAAAATACTAAAACAGCAAAACAAGTTCAAGTCCAAACACAACCCTGCAGGGGTCCTTCGTTGAGGATTGAATTTTAGACACAGAATGCTCTTGATGATTTCAACCCACTTGGCTCCTTTGATTTGAGAAGCCACAGTCCATCCCCCTCCAATTGTGATCAATACCTAGGGAGACCAATGCCCAGATGGAAAAACAACATTGACAGGCCTTAGCCCTGCTCCTCTCAATTCCCATCATGTAGAGAACAGGAGTCTGCAGCTGCTGGCAGGAGACAGCATGTCAGCTGGGACTCTGCCAAGGCAGAGTACGAACAATGCCATGTTCTTGCTGAAAACGCTTAGCCTGAGTTTCATAGGAGGTAATCCTCAGATAACTGCGGAATGTAGAACATTGAACAGGACAACTGACCTGTCTCCTTCAAACAGTCCATGTCACCACCAAGAACACAATAAAAAGGAGAAGAGACATTTTGGGTTCAAAAAGAGTAAAAAGGCTATGTAGCTTATGCTTTTTTAGTCATTTTGAACCCAAAACATCTCCTCACCTTTTTATTGTTGTCTTTGATGGTGTTGACATGGACTTGTTTGTAGAGGACAGGTCAGCTGTCTGGCTCAATGGTCTACATTCTGAAGGTATCTGAAAATGTCCTCATGATTAAATTCAGCCTAAACATTTTGCCAGGAACACTGCAGAGTCCATGCTGTGAGCTTCCTACCTCAGCCCATCTGCAGGCAGAGAAGGCCCAGTGTGTCCATCCCCATTGCTGTGATACTAGGATGTTCACTTGGTCAAGGAGGGGTCTAGGAGCTCTGTCCCTTGTAAAGACACCTTATTTATACTTAATTTGGAAAGTATAAATAATTTGAAATAGTATAAATATCCTGTATTCTAATGATCTTCTTCTATTTTATCATCAATTAATCACCCCTGCCTGTGTCAGTTATTATATTTATGTTTTTACACTGGAAATTGTCTTTCTCAAAATTTTACTATATACTTGTTTTTGCTGGCATTCTGTCATAAAAAGGAACATTCCCTGCCCAAAGTTTAACTTTCATCCAAAATTAATTTTAGTCTATTAAAGTTAAAATGTTTAAGTTTTAAATCTCTTTAATTAAATTTTTTTGCCTATCACCCTGGACTAGTGAATTTTTCACATACAATGTTTTCAGCTTTTATTTTATTATTGGTTTTCATGGATAAGAATATAGATTAATAAAAACATTCTTATTTACCTGTTTATATTCTAAAGTATTCCATATTTTAGTCTTATTTACCATATGTAGTAGATTGTATTTACTGTATTTCTTTGTCGATATTATTTGTTTTCTTTGTGTGTTTGTGTGTGTGTGCATGTGTGTGTGTGTGCATTTTGTTTGTTATTTAGGAAGGGTTGTATAGATCCTGTTTAACATTGCACTAAAAAGGTTTTGACATCACTAGTCCCCTTTTAACCTGACACATTTCTAATATTTGGTTTATAAATTTTAAATTATATCTTTCAACTTCAAATTTTTACCACTGTAACAATCAAAGAAATTATTTTCATCTTCTGTGACCTCTTTACCTGCCATTTCTGATAGTGTTATTTCAACCCAAACATATACCAGTGGCAGCCTATGTCTCCCACCTTGTCCCCACCTTGGTTTTTGGTTTAGATCTACGGTTAAATACATTGATGCTCATGAGCTATTCAAAAGTGCATGTCCTAGGCATCACTTACTGAGTATCATTCATCCTTAACAATGTCCTCATGAGAGAATCAGGTCTCACTGACTTTTGCATCCTTAATAAACTTTTCCCATTGCCTTGCTACATGGACACCTCACTTGATATAAGGTACTTACCAAAAATGATTTTCTCTTGAGATTTTAGGAAATATTGTCTTGCTTTCAGCGACATGCATGATGTGTGTTCTCATTTTGGGATTCTATTTTGTTCTATCAGGACCTCTAATTTCTGCCAGTTACTCCATTCATTCTCTTCACCAGAAATCTCCACAGGACACTTCATTTGTCATAGTGTCTCTACCACTCCTGCTGAAACTGAGGCCAAGTTGTGTCACTGGGCACATTTGGGCATCAACATCAAATGTCTGGCATCAAACCCCAGAATCTCAAACAGGCAAAAAGGAAGGAAAACTTGAAACATAATGAAGAATGTAATAATTCAGTTGAAAATGACACACATGTTAAAAATAGAAGACAAGGACATTAGAGCAGTTATAATTTTATTTAAGTGAAGATGTTGGAGACATTTTTTAAACATCAGACTCCATAAGTGAAAACTGTAGTTTACAGTCTGAAATTTTAAAAATGCACTGAATTAAACATTGCAGAAGAAAATATTAATGAGCTAGAAGAAATAGCAGTAGAAACTAACACAAATGAAACACACAGAGAAAAATGAATTTAAAAAATAAAAAGCCCATCAGTGGAAAATCTTTAAATACCCTACTGTAGGGGTAAATGGAATCCCTGAAGGGAATGGAGTGGGTAAGAGGGATAGAAAAATATTTTTAAAAAAAAGAAAGAAAAATATTTAAAACATACTGGATGAAAGCTTTCTAAGCTTCATGAAAACCATAAACTCCAAATATCCCAGAAACATAATGTATCCTAAAGATAAGAAACATGGGCTGACTCTCTTTTCGGACTCAGCCCACCTGCACCCAGGTGAAATAAACAGCCATGTTACTCACACAAAGCTTGTTTGGTGGTCTCTTCACATGGATGCGCATGAAATTTGGTGTTGTGACTTGGATCGGGGGAACTCCCTTGGGAGATCAATCCCCTGTCCTCCTGCTCTTTGCTCCGTGAAAAAGATCCACCTACAACCTCAGGTCCTCAGACCCACCAGCCCAAGGAACATCTCACCAATTTTAAATCAGGTAAGCGGCCTCTTCTTACTCTCTTCTCCAACCTCTCTCACTGTCCCTCAACCACTTTCTCCTTTCCACTCTTCAATCTCTCCCTTCTCTTAATTTCAATTCCTTTCATTTTCTGGTAGAGACAAAGGAGACGTGTTTTATCCGTGGACCCAAAACTCCGGTGCCAGTCACGGACTAGGGAAGGCAGCCTTCCCTTGGTGTTTAATCATTGCAGGGACGCCTCTCTGATTATTCACCCAGGTTTCAGAGGCGTCAGACCACGAAGGGATGCCTGCCTTGGTCCTTCACCCTTAGCGGCAAGTCCCGCTTTTCTGCGGAAGGGGCAAGTACCCCAACCCCTTCTCTCTGGGTCTCTACCCCTTCTCCACCTTTCTGGGGGGCAAGAAACCCCCAACCCCTTCTCCTTCACTCTTAGTGGCAAGTCCTGCTTTTCTAGAGGAGGGGCAAGTACCCCAACCTCGTATCTCTGTGCCCCAATCTCTTATTTCTGTGTTCCAACCTCTTATATCTCTGCACCCCAATCCCTTATTTCCATGCCCCAACCTCGTACCTCTGTGCCCCGATCCCTTATTTCCACACCCTGACCGCTTATCTCTGTACCCCATCCCTTATTTCCATGCCCTGACCTCTTATCTCTGTGCCCCAACCCCTTATATCCATGCCCCAACCCTTTTCCCGCTTTTCTGGAAGGTAAGAACCCCCAAACCCCTTCCCTCCGTGTCTCTACTCTCTCTTTTCTCTAGGCTTGCTTCCTTCACGATGGGCAACCTTCCACCCTCCATTCCTCCTTCTTCTCCCTTGGCCTGTGTTCTCAAAAACTTAAAACCTCTTCAACTCACACCTGACCTAAAACCTAAATGACTTATTTTCTTCTGCAATGCCTCTTGACCCCAATACAAACTTGACAGTAGTTCCAAATAGCCAGAAAATGGCACTTTCAATTTTTCCATCCTGCAAGATCTAAATAATTCTTGTCGTAAAATGGGCAAACAGTCTGAGGTGCCTGACGTCCAGGCATTCTTTCACATATCGGTCCCTCTGTAGTCTCTGTGCCCAGTGCAACTCGTCCCAAATCTTCCTTCTTTCCCTCCCACCTGTCCCCTCAGTCCCAACCCCAAGTGTCGCTGAGTCTTTCTAATCTTCCTTTTCTACAGACCCATCTGATCTCTCCCCTCCTCACCAGGCTGAGCTAGGTCCCAATTCTTCCTCAGCCTCTGCTCCTCCACCCTATAATCCTTTTATCACCTCTCCTCCTCACACCCAGTCCAGCTTACAGCTTCGTTCCGTGACTAGCCCTCCCCCACCTGCCCAGCAATTTACTCTTAAAAAGGTGGCTAGAGCTAAAGGCATAGTCAAGGTTAATGCTCCTTTTTCTTTATCCCAAATCAGATAGCATTCAGGCTCTTTTTCATCAAATATAAAAATCCAGCCCAGTTCATGACTTGTTTGGCAGCAACCCTGAGACACTTTACAGCCCTAGACCCTAAAAGGTCAAAAGGCCGTCTTATTCTCAAAATACGTTTTATTACCCAATCTGCTCCTGACATTAAATAAAACTCCAAAAATTAAATTCCAGCCCTCAAACCCCACAGCAGGATTTAATTAACCTCACCTTCAAGTGTACAATAATAGGAAAAAATTGCAATTCCTTGCCTCCACTGTGAGACAAACCCCAGCCACATCTCTAGCACACAAGAACTTCCAAACACCTGAACTGCAGCAGCCAGGTGTTCCTCCAGAACCTCCTCCCCCAGGAGCTTGCTACAAGTGCCAGAAATCTGACCACCAGGACAAGGAATGCCTGCAGCCCAGGATTCTTCCTAAGCTGTGTCCCATCTGTGCGGGACCCCACTGGAAATCGGACTGTTCAACTCACCTGGCAGCCACTCCCAGAGCCCCTGGAACTCTGGCCCAAGGCTCTCTGACTGACTCCTTCTTGGCCTAGGGGCTGAAGACTGTGGCTGCCCGATCACCTCAGAAGCTCCGTAGACCATCACGGATGCCGAGCTTCGGGTAACTTTCACAGTGGAAGGTAAGTCCATCCCCTTAGTCAATACAGAGGCTACCCACTCCACATTACCTTCTTTTCAAGGACCTGTTTCCCTTGCCTCCATAACTGTTGTGGGTATTGACAGCCAGGCTTCTAAACCCCTGAAAACTCCCCCACTCTGGTGCCAACTTGGACAACACTCTTTTATGCACTCTTTTTTAGTTATCCTCACCTGCCCAGTTCCCTTATTAGGCTGAGATATTTTAACCAAATTATCTGCTTCCCTGACTATTCCTGGACTACAGCCACATCTCATTGCCACCCTTCTCCCCAACCCAAAGCCTCCTTTGCGTCTTCCTCTCGTATCCCCCCACCTTAACCCACAAGTATGGGACATCTCTACTCCTTCCCTGGCAACCGATCACATGCCCGTTACCATCCCATTAAAACCTAATCACCCTTAACCCGCTCAACGCCAATATCCCATCCCATAGCATGCTTTAAAAGGATTAAAGCCTGTTATCACTCGCCTGCTACAGCATGGGCTTCTAAAACCTATAACTGTCCATACAATTCCCCCATTTTACCTGTCCAAAATCCAGACAAGTCTTACAGATTAGTTCAGGATCTGCGCCTTATCAACCAAATTGTTTTGCCTATCCATCCTGTGGTGCCCAACCCGTACACACTTTTGTCCTCAATACCTTCCTCCACAACTCACTATTCTGTTCTCGATCTTAAAGATGCTTTTTTCACTATTCCCCTGAACCCCTCATCCCAGCCTCTCTTTGCTTTCACTGAAACTGACCCTGGCACCCATTAGGCTCAGCAAATTACCTGGGCTGTACTGCTGCAAGGCTTCACAGACAGCACCCATTACTTCAGTCAAGCCCAAATTTCATCCTCATCTGTTACCTATCTCAGTATAATTCTCATAAAAACACATGTGCTCTCCCTGCTGATCTTGTCCAATTAATCTCCCAAACCTCAATCCCTTACAAAACAACAATTCCTTTCCTTCCTAGGCATGGTTAGTGCGGTCAGAATTCTTACAAAAGAGCCAGGACCACACCCTGTAGCCTTTCTGTCCAAACAACTTGACCTTACTGTTTTAGCCTAGCCCTCATGTCTGTGTGCAGTGGCTGCCACTGCTTTAATAATTTTAGAGGCCCTAAAAATCACAAACTATGCTCAACTCACTCTTTACAGCTCTCATAATTTCCAAAATCTATTTTCTTACTCACACCTGACGCATATACTTTCTGCTCCCCGGCTCCTTCAGCTATACTCACTCTTTGTTAAGTCTCCACAATTACCATTGTTCCTGGCCCAGACTTCAATCCGGCCTCCCACATTATTCCAGATACCACGTCTGACCCTCATGACTGCATCTCTCTGATCCACCTGACGTTCACCCCATTTCCCCACATTTCCTTCTTCCCTGTTTCTCACCCTGATCACACTTAGCTTATTGATGGCAGTTCCACCAGGCCTAATCGCCACACACCAGCAAAGGCAGGCTATGCTATAGTACAAGCCACTAGCCCGCCTCTTAGGACCTTTCATTTCCTTTCCATTGTGGAAATCTATCCTCAAAGAAATAACTTCTCAGTGTTCCATCTGCTATTCTACTACTCCTCATGGATTATTCAGGCCCCCTCCCTTCCCTACACATCAAGCTCAAGGATTTGCCCCAACCCAGGACTGGCAAATTAGTTTTACTCAACATGCCCCGAGTAAGATAACTAAAATATGTCTTAGTCTGGGTAGACATTTTCACTGGATAAGTAGACTCCATTCCTACAGGGTCTGAGAAGGCCACTGCAGTCATTTCTTCCCTTCTGTCAGACAAAATTCTTCAGTTTAGCCTTGTCATTCCCTTCTGTCAGACATAATTCCTCAGTTTAGCCTTCCCACCTCTATACAGTCTGATAACAGACCAGCCTTTATTAGTCAAATCAGCCAAGCATTTTTTCAGGCTCTTAGTATTCAGTGACAGACTAATGGTCTATTAAAATCACACCTCACCAAGCTCAGCCACCAACTTAAAAAGGACTGGACAATATTTTTACCACTTTCGCTTCTCAGAATTCAGGCCTGTCCTCAGAATGCTACAAGATACTGCCCATTTAAGCTCCTGTATAGACACTCCTTTTTATTAGGCCCAGTCTCATTCCAGACACCAGACCAACTTAGACTGTGCCCTCAAACACTTGTCATCCCTACTATCTTCTGTCTAGTCATACTCCTATTCACTGTTCTCAACTACTGATACATGCCCTGCTCTTGTTTACACTGCCAGTTTACACTGTTTCTCCAAGCCATCACAGCTGATATCTCCTTGTACTATCCCCAAACCACCACTCTTAACTCTTAAAGTAAATAAATAATCTTTGCTGGCAAGGCTATGCTGAACCTCCTTAGGCACTCTCTAATTAGATGTCCTAGGTCCTCCCAATTCTTAGTCCTTTAATACCTGTTTTTCTCCTTCTCTTATTCTGTTTAGTTTTTCAATTCATGCAAAACTGTATCCAGGCCATCACCAATAATTCTAAATGACAAATGTTTCTTCTAACAACCCCACAATATCACCCCTTACCACAAAATCTTCCTTCGGCTTAAACGCTTCCACTTTAGGTTCCCACGCCGCCCCTAATCCCACTCAAAGCAGCCCTGAGAAACATCGCCCATTATCTCTCCATACCATTCCCCAAAATTTTCGCCGTCCCAACACTTTACCACTATTTTGTTTTATTTTTCTTATTAATATAAGAAGACAGGAATGTCAGGCCTCTGTGCCCAAGCTAAGCCATCATATCCCCTGTGGCCTGCACACACACATCCAGATGGTCAGTTCCTGCCTTAACTGATGACATTCCACCTTAAAAGAAGTGAAAATGGCCTGTTCCTGCCTTGACTGATGACATTGTCTTGTAAAATTCCTTCTCCTGGCTCAACCTGGCTCAAAAGCTCCCCTACTGAGCACCTTGTGACCCCCACTCTGCAGGCCAGAGAACAACCCCCCTTTGACTATAATTTTCCTTTACCTACCCAAATCCTATAAAATGGCCCCACTCCTATCTCCCTTCACTGACTCTCTTCGGACTCAGCCTGCCTGCACCCAGGTGAAATAAACAGCCATGTTGCTCAAAAAAAAAAAAAAAAAAAAAGATAAGAAACATGAAGAAAACTACACCAAGGAACACCATACTCAAATTGATCAAAACGAGTGATGAAGAGAAACTCCTCAGAGGAATAAAAGGTGAAAAGACATGTTACATACAGAGGACTAACTGTAAGGATGGCATCCAATTTCTCATCAGAACTGTTACAAACAAAAAGTTTGCAATAGCTTTAAAGTACTGAAAAAAGAAAACACTGTCAACCTAGAATTCTATAACCAGTCAAAATATCTTTCAAAACTGAAGATAAGCAAAAAAGTTTTGGAAAGAAAAAAAATTATCTCAATTTTCAGATGACATGACCCTATGTAGAGAAAATACCAAATAATAAACACCCCCCACCCCGCCACACACACACACACACACACACATAATTACTGGAGTTAATAAACTAATTCAGTAAACTTGCAGCATACAAGATAAACAGATAAAAACCAGGTTTGTTAGCAATGAAAAATCTCAAAGGAAAATTAATACATTTCATTTATAATAGCACCCATAAGAATAGCATACCTAGGAATAAATTTAAGAAGGTGAAATACATATACACTAAAAACTACATAACATTGCATAAAAAGATCGAAGAAGAACTAAATAAATGGGAAAACATCCTGTGTCCATAGGTTGGAAAGTTTAATATAGTTAACATAGAAATACTACTCCAAGCAATCTACAGATTCAATACAATCTTATCCAAATTCAGTGGCCTATTTTTTTTTCAGAAATAAAAAAGAAGAACTTCTTATTCAGAAAAACATTGCAAGTATCCCCAAATAGCAAAAACAATCTTGAAAAACAAGAATAAACACCTCCTATTCCAAAGGTCTGTAATTTCTTCCAGCAATATTGTGTAGTCTTCAGTGTATGGGCTTCCACATCCTTTGCAATGTAGTTTTTATATTTTGATGCTATTGTAAATGTTTGCTTAAAAGAATCTTTTTAAAAATTTTATTAAAATTGTATATATTTAAGGTCTGCAACATGATGTTTCCACATGTATCTACATAATGAACTAATGGCTACACTCAAGCTAATTAGCATATCCACCTCTTCACATAGTTCCTTTTTAAGAGTAATGGAACACACGATCTACTCTTTTAGCAAACTCCAAGTATACAATACAGCATGAACAATAGTCCCCATGCTGTACATTAGGTCTCTAAAACTCATTGTGTAACCAAAAGCAGGTTAGTCGCTCACCACATGCAGAGCGCAATTAAGTGTGAGGCCTGGCACACAAAAAAAGTGAATTTATTTCCAAAGCTGGCTTGGGAAAAGATGCATAACATGTCCTGCTTTGAATGTGTCACCTCACCTTTGGAGCAAAAAGTGGATTATTTATAAGTTAAAGGGAGAAGTGAGCAAGGACAGAGGGGTCTCCCTGCTCCCAGGCAGTTATCCACTGGGCAGTCAAGGTGGTATCTTTCTGGTCAGAAGTTGTAAAAGTGACCAGGTGGGAATGCTTTTGACATGTCCTCGTAGTGGGTGTAAGTTCTGAGATGACCCCAAATGGTGGAAGTTCTGTGATGGGTGTGGTTTGGTCTGCAAATCAACTGTGCATTCTTGAGGAGAGATCTGTCTTGAAACACACAGAAGAACTTGTTCTGAAGGGTATGTCTGGTGATGGGGAGGTGATAGGTTATGTTTGCATTTCCAAAGGACTACGTAGAAAACAGAGAACAGGGGGAAAAGGGGAGAGGAGAAGAGAAGAAATAATAATAATAATAATAATAAAAGTAACTCATTCTTTTTATCTTAGGAAAAATTGGGGCACTCTGTTACAATTCATTCTACATAACTGAAGCTCTGTATCCTTTGATCAACATCTCCTCATTCCCCATCTCCCACCCCTCCTCTGGTAACCACCATTCTACTCTCTGCTTCCATAAATTCAACTTTTTTAGTTTCCATGTATAAGTGAGATCATGCAGTACTTGTTGTTCTGTGTCTGGCTTATTTTGCTTAGCATAATGTCTTCCAGGTTCATCCATATTATCACAAATGACAGGGTTTCCTTCATTTTCATGGCTGAAAAATACTGCATTGTATATGTGTTACATAGACACACACATACCAAAAAAATATATATATACACACACACACACACACACACACACACACCCCAAATACACTCTGTGCACTCCTAATAGGTCTGGGTTTTACCTGTAATCATACAGCATGTGTTCTCTTGTTCCTTTGTTTCATTGAAAATTTAGTTTGAAGGGTTTTCTTTCATCTTTCTTTTTCTCTGGTTTCCAGAAATAACAATTCTACCTCATTCCAATGGAACCTGAAAATCCAAGTAAGACAAAATACATTCTGCTGAATGTTTAGACTTTTTTTTTGTATTTGACTTTTTAAAAAATACATATTTTTTGGGATGGAGTCTCACTCTCACCCAGCCTGGAGTACAGTGGTGTGATCTCGGCTCACTGCAACCTCTGCCTCCTGGGCTCAGGCAATCCTCCCTCCTCGGCCTCCCTAGTGGCTCTGACCATAGGTATGCACCACCACGTCCGGCTAATTTTTTTTGAATTATTTTTGTAGAGACAGGGTTTCACCATGTTGCCTCAGCTGGTCTTAAACTCCTGAGTTCAAATAATCTGCCCGTGTCAGACCTCCCAAAGTGCTGGGATTACAGGCACCAAGGGGGATTTATCCCAGGGATAGAAGGGTAGTTTGATCACTTCACAATGATAAAAGATTCAACTTACCACAAGCATATCAGCTTTTGGCCTCAATATATATAAAGGAAAAACTGACAGAGCTCCAAGGGGAGGGCGAGGTCTGGAAGGGTTCCTGCCCCATGGCCCTGGGGGTTTAGCTTTAGCAGACAAGTCTGAGAGAGGGTGGTGGAGTGCAGAACCTTGAGCCTGCCATGCAGGGAGGGTAAAGGAAGCTGGCAAAAGAGACAATGAGACTGCAAAACAGTTGGGGAGTTTTCAAGAAATCGGTTCAAAGGGATTTTAGTTCTGTGGTCATTCCTCAGTCCTCTTGATGACAGAGAGAACACAAACAGAATGTGTAGATTCCTTTTATAACAAAAATTCTGTGAGAGAAACATAACTAGAAAATACAATTAACTGTAGAGAAATCTGTATCAGCTACCTAAAATATGTAGTCTTTCATTTTGACCATAAAACAACAATAAAGGATCACCACATGTTTGGGGGCATGAATGGCAGCATAAAAATCTAAAACTAAGATAAACACAGTAACTAATTCCAGAGAATGTAGTAACAATTCGGGAAACTACAGTCAACTAAAACAAAACTATATAAGGCACCCTCTAACATCCTCAAAAAGAATCAAGATGATACTTAATTAAGAAAAAAACTACCAAGCAAGAAACAAATACTATGAAAAGGGATAAATACAATCAAAGGGATAAAAAGAGCTCTTGGAAGTAAAGATGTGATTGTTGACATGAGTTCAATAGAAGGGTTAAAATATATGATTGAAGAAATGTCCTAGAAAATGACATACTGATAGAAAATATTTATGAAAAGATAAGATGCAGCCAGGTGCAATGGCTCACACCTGTAATCCCAGCACTTTGGGAGGTTGAAAAGGGCAGATCACTTGAGCCCAGGAGTTTGAGACCAGCCTGGGTGACTTAGTGGGACCTCGCCTCCAAAAAATAAAAAATAAATAAAAATAAATAAATAAATAAATAGCCAGGTGTGGTGGTGAACACCTACAGCCCTGGCTACTTGGGAGGCTGAGGTGGAAGGATCACTTGAGCCCAAGAGGTCAAGGCTGCAGTGAGCTGTGGTCGTGCCACTGTACTCCAGCCTGAGTGACAGAGTGAGACCCTGCCTCAAAAATAAATAAATAAATAAGATGCATAGAGGGTGAGATGGTTAATTTTATGTATCAGTTTGACTAGACTAAGGAATTTCCGGATAGCTGGTGAAATATGATTTCTGAGTATGACTGTGAAGCTGTTTAAGAAAAAGATTAGCATTTCAATCCATATGCTGAGTAAAGAAGGTCCACCCTCGCCAACGTGGGTGGACATTATCCAGTCATTTGAGAGCCCACATAAAACAAAAAAGCATAAGAAAGGCAAATACCCTCTGCCTCTGTCTCTGTCTCTGTCTCTGTCTCTGTCTGTCTGTTTCTCTGTTTTCTTGAGCTAGGACATCCATCTTCTCTTGCCTCAGACATCAGAGCTCCTGGTTCTTGGGCCTGAGGACTCTAATACTTACACCAGCATCCCTGCCCTCCACCCTAGTTCTCAGGCCTTTGGCCTTGGACTGGGAATTTCACCATTAGCTCCCCTGGTTCTCAGGCCTTTGGACTTGGACTTGGAAAGCACCAGCTTTCCTGGTTCTCCAGCTTGGAGAGAGCATATTGTGGAACTCCACACCTTCTAATAATCCCATGAGCCAATTCCCATAATAAACTTCTGATATAGAAATATTTGTCAAAGATTGAATACAAAAAGAATGATTTTCCAAATTCTAATAATAATTTTAACTATGATGAAACACAGGCTACACAAACAACTGATGAGATAGTAGCCATTTAACTGGCAATAACAACAAAGTGTCTTCAGTGTTCAAGACTTCATAGATCCCTATGTTATCTTCAGTCAGACACTTTGCCTTGAACAAAACAACTATAAAAGATATATATATATATATCTCTTTTATATTTGTTCTGTTCTGTTTCTCTGGAGAACCCTGACTAACACACAAGGTCAACCCAGAAGGTATGACATCCAAGTAATAAGAATTCTAGAGATAGAAAATAGAAGGAAGAAAATTAAGAAAAATAATAGAATACACTAATGCTAAGGAAAAATAAATTTATAGTTAGGAAGAGCCCACTAAATGTCAAGCATAATGAATGAAAAGAGAACCTACCTAAACTCACATTGTAAAATTTCATAACAGTCAGGATAGAAGCATGACTAAAAGCTTGCACAGAGGAAAAACAGGTCGTATATGAAAAATCAGAGTGGCTCAGGCTTCTCAGAAATAACACTAGATGCTAGAAATTAATAGGGTAATTAATGCCTTAACAGCTCTGAGGGAAAGCATTTTTGAACTTGATGCTCAAACTCAGCCAAACTGCCAGCCTAGGCAAAAAGCAAAATGAAATAATTTTTAGACATGCAAGAAATTAACTTTCAGTAAAAATGGCCATTGACCACACATATTTTTCTCTTTCCCTCCCAAAACCACACAAAAACACCAGTAATGTAATAAAGAAGGCAGTACCTAGGGTGGCACACGAATCTTTCTTTGTCCAAGGATTGTCCCTTCGTGATTACTAAGCACCCCCTTTCACTTTTTTTGTTTGTTTGTTTTTAGACGGAATCTCGCTCTGTCGCCCAGGCTGGAGTGCAGTGGCAAGATCTCGGCTGTCTGCAACCTCCGCCTCCTGGGTTCAAGCGTTTCTCCTGCCTCAGCCTCCCGAGTACCTGGAATTACAGGCGCCCACCACCACAGCAGGCTGATTTTTGTATTTTTCCAGTAGAGACAGGGTTTCACCATGTTGGCCAGGCTGGTCTCGAACTCCTGATCTCAGGTGATCCACCCACCTTGACCTCCCAAAGTGCTGGGATTACAGGCATGAGCCACCACCCCCAGCCCCCTTTCACTTCCAAAAGGATCTTGGTCTGTATGAAAATTATATGGTCACCCCGTAACCAATCTACAAATTAAAAAAAACACTATCAATTTCAACAGATTTGGAGGAGGTAGAAAGCAAACGGAAAAGTGATGACTGACTTAGCAGAATAAAAATTACAACAAATTCTACAGAAGGGAATGCATATAGAAGTTGATTTGCCCTTAAAAACCCCTGGAGGCTTTATTCTCTGGAGAAAATGAAGAAGTTCTTGATTCAATAATACAGAATTCAATAATTTGGTGAGGACTGGAAACACAGGGATTCAGTGAAAAAAATATGTACAATGGATAGCAGCCCTTCTGCCTCTTTCTCTGCTTTGAACCCAGAGTCCCAGCAGCCAGGCATACTTGCTTGCTTTGTATGTGTTATAAAAATTAGAAAGAAATGTGTTCCTTGATGGCCCAAAAAATGTAAAAGGAGATAGTGACTATTGCAGGCCCATAATTTCTGCCTTGAGTAGAGCAATGAAGAGGGTGGAAACCCTTCTCCCCTATCCTGGTTGCACAGTCAATTTCTGCATTGCTTGTCCCATCTTCAAAGAGACCAGAACAGTTCTAGCACCCAAAACCTTTCACACAACTGAAGAATTCCATCTATAGGACCCTGCATTTGGTAAGGAATACAGAGTGAGTACAACTTTTTGACCAGTCTCTGTCTTTTGGTGTCAAAATTTCTACCTCATACAGAGAATCACAGAATGGTTTAGGTCCACCTCTACACACCTCCCCATAAAAAGGAGGCTTCTCTAATTTTGTCCTTCCTTAGAACACTAGAGCTACATTATTTTTAATTATTAAAAAATGTTTAATTTTTTTTTTACAGATCTGTCTTCATCACTAAACTCCAAAATGCATATGGTTGAGAATAATATATATTTGGTTTTTGTACCGTCAAGAAGGGTTCAGTGCCTGGCAGCTTGCTAAAGAAATTAGTCTAGTAGGTTACTGGTAATGAAGTCATTTGCACATGAGAGCATCAGATAATAATATTAACACCTCTGAAATCCTTCTTTCGAAAATTATCAAACATTCATGATGTTGCAGGAAGTCAGGGACCCCAAATGGAGGGACCGGCTAAAGCCAAGGCAGAAGAACATAAATTGTGAAGATTTCATGGACATTTATCAGTTCCCAAAATTAATACTTTTATAATTTCTTATGCCTGTCTTTACTGCAATCTCTGAACATAAATTGTGAAGATTTCATGGACATTTATCACTTCCCCTATCAATACTCTTATAATTTCCTATGCCTGTCTTTACTTTAATCTCTTAATCCCATCATCTTCATAAACTGAGGATGTTTGTCACCTCAGGATCCTGTGATAATTGCATTAACTGTATAAATTGTTTGTAAAACATGTGTGTTTGAACAATATGAAATCAGGGCACCCTGAAAAAGAACAGAACAACAGCAATCTTCAGGGAACAAGGGAAGATAAACTTAAGGTCTGACTGCCTGCAGGGTTGGCAGAATAGAGCCATATTTTTCTTCTTGCAGAAAGCGAGTAGGAGAAATATCGCTGAATTCTTTTCTCAGCAAGGAATAACCCTGGGGAAGGAGTGCATTCCCAGGGTAGGTCTATGGATGGCCGCTCTGGGAGTATCTGTCTTATGCAGTTGAAGATAAGGGATGAAATATGCCCCTGGTCTCCTGCAGTGCCCTCAGGCTTAGTTGGATTGGGAAATTCCAGCCTGGTGAATTCTAGTCAGACTGGTTGTCTGCTTTCGAACCCTGTTTCCTGTTAAGATGTTTATCAACACAATGCATGCCCAGCGGGACATGGAACCTCATCAGTAATTCTAATTTCGCCCTCTACCTTGTGATCTTTTATTGCCCTCTGAAGCATGTGATCCCTGTGACCTACTCCCTATTCGTACACCCCTCCCCTTTTGAATTCCCTAGTAAAAACTTGCTGGTTTTAGAGAGCAGCCAAGATGGCCAAATAGGAACAGCTCTTGTCTACAGCTCCCAGTGTGAGCGATGCAGAAGACTGGTGATTTCTGCATTTCCATCTGAGGTACCGGGTTCATCTCACTAGGGAGTGCCAGACAGTGGGCACAAGACAGTGGGTGCAGCGCACCGTGCACGAGCTGAAGCAGGGCGAGGCATTGCCTCACTAAGGAAGCACAAGAGGTCAGGGAGTTCCCTTTCCTAGTCAAAGAAAGGGGTGACAGACGGCACCTGGAAAATCGGGTCACTCCCACCCTACTACTGCACTTTTCCAACGGGCTTAAAAAACGGTGCACCAGGAGATTATATCCCGCACCTGGCTTGGAGGGTCCTACGCCCATGGAGTCTCTCTGATTGCTACCACAGCAGTCTGAGATCAAACCGCAAGGCGGCAGCGAGACTGGGGGAGGGGTGCCTGCCATTGCCCAGGCTTGCTTAGGTAAACAAAGCAGCCGGAAAGCTCGAACTGGGTGGAGCCCACCACAGCTCAAGGAGGCCTGCCTGCCTCTGTAGGCTCCACCTCTGGGGGCAGGGCACAAACAAATGAAAGGACAGCAGTAACCTCTGCAGACTTAAATGTCCCTGTCTGACAGCTTTGAAGAGAGCAGTGGTTCTCCCAGCATGCAGCTGGAGATCTGAGAACGGGCAGACTGCCTCCTCAAGTGGGTCCCTGACCCCTGACCCCAGAGCAGCCTAACTGGGAGGCACCCCCCAGTAGGGGCAGACTGACACCTCACATGGCCAGGTACTCCTCTGAGACAAAACTTCCAGAGGAATGATCAGACAGCAGCATTTGTGGTTCACGAAAATCCGCTGTTCTGCAGCCACTGCTGCTGTTACCCAGGCAAACAGGGTCTGGAGTGGACCTCTAGCAAACTCCAACAGACCTGCAGCTGAGGGTCCTGTCTGTTAGAAGGAAAACTAACAAACAGAAAGGACATCCACACCAAAAACCCATCTGTACATCACCATCATCAAAGACCAAAAGTAGATAAAACCACAAAGATGGGGAAAAAACAGAGCAGAAAAACTGGAAACTCTAAAAGGCAGAGCACCTCTCCTCCTCCAAAGGAACGCAGTTCCTCACCAGCAATGGAACAAAGCTGGATGGAGAATGACTTTGATGAGTTGAGAGAAGAAGGCTTCAGATGATCAAACTACTCCGAGCTACAGGAGGAAATTCAAACCAAAGGCAAAGAAGTTAAAAACTTTGAAAAAAATTTAGACAAATAGCCAATACAGAGAAGTGCTTAAAGGAGCTGATGGAGCTGAAAGTCAAGGCTCAAGAACTACGTGAAGAATGCAGAAGCCTCAGGAGCCGATGCGATCAACTGGAAGAAAGGGTATCAGAGATGGAAGATGAAATGAATGAAATGAAGCGAGAAGGGAACTTTACAGAAAAAAGAATAAAAAGAAACAAATAAAGCCTCCAAGAAATATGGGACTATGTGAAAAGACCAAATCTACGTCTGATTGGTGTACCTGAAAGTGACAGGGAGAATGGAACCAAGTTGGAAAACACTCTGCAGGATATTATCCAGGAGAACTTCCCCAATCAAGCAAGGCAGGCCAACATTCAGATTCAGGAAATACAGAGAACACCACAAAGATACTCCTCAAGAAGAGCAACTCCAAGACACATAACTGTCAGATTCACCAAAGGTGAAATGAAGGAAAAAATGTTAAGGGCAGCCAGAGAGAAAGGTCAGATTACCCACAAAGGGAAGCCCATCAGACTAACAGCGGATCTCTTGACAGAAACGCTACAAGCCAGAAGAGAGTGGGGGCCAATATTCAATATTCTTAAAGAAAAGAATTTTCAACCCAGAATTTCATATCCAGCCAAACTAAGCTTCATAAGTGAAGGAGAAATAAAATCCTTTACAGACAAGCAAATGCTGAGAGATTTTGTCACCACCAGGCCTGCCCTAAAAGAGCTCCTGAAGGAAGCACTAAACATGGAAAGGAACAACCAGTACCAGCCACTGCAAAATCATGCCAAATTGTAAAGACCATCGAGGCTAGGAAGAAACTGCATCAACTAACGAGCAAAATAACCAGCTAACATCATAATGACAGGATCAAATTCACACATAACAATATTAACTTTAAATGTAAATGGACTAAATGCTCCAATTAAAAGACACAGACTGGCAAATTGGATAAAGACTCAAGACCCATCAGTGTGCTATATTCAGGAAACCCATCTCAAGTGCAGAGACACACATAGGCTCAAAATAAAAGGATGGAGGAAGATCTATCAAGCAAATGGAAAACAAAAAAAGGCAGGGGTTGCAATCCTAGTCTCTGATAAGACAGACTTTAAACCAACAAAGATCAAAAGACACAAAGAACGCCATTACATAATGGTAAAGGGATCGATTCAACAAGAAGAGCTAACTATCCTAAAAATATATGCACCCAATACAGGAGCACCCAGATTCATAAAGCAAGTCCTGAGTGACCTACAAAGAGACTTAGACTCACACACATTAATAATGGGAGACTTTAACACCCCACTGTCAGCATTAGACAGATCAACGAGACAGAAAGTTAACAAGGATACCCAGGAATTGAACTCAGCTCTGCACCAAGCGGACCTAATAGACATCTACAGAACTCTCCACCCCAAATCAACAGAATATACATTTTTTTCAGCACCACACCACACCTATTCCAAAATTGACCACATACTTGGAAGTAAAGCTCTCCTCAGCAAATATAAAAGAACAGAAATTATAACAAACTGTCTCTCAGACCATAGTGCAAACAAACTAGAACTCAGGATTAAGAAACTCAATCAAAACCACTCAACTACATGGAAACAGAACAACCTGCTCCTGAATGACTACTGGGTACATAACGAAATGAAGGCAGAAATAAAGATGTTCTTTGAAACCAACGAGAACAAAGAAACAACATAGCAGAATCTCTGGGACACATTCAAAGCAGTGTATAGAGGCAAATTTATAGCACTAAATGCCCACGAGAGAAAGCAGGAAAGATCCAAAATTGACACCCTAACATCACAATTAAAAGAACTAGAAAAGCAAGAGCAAACACATTCAAAAGCTAGCAGAAGGCAAGAAATAACTAAAATCAGAGCAGAATTGAAGGAAATAGAGATACAAAAAACCCTTCAAAAAATTAATGAATCCAGGAGCTGGTTTTTTGAAAGGATCAACAAAATTGATAGACCTCTAGCAAGACTAATAAAGAAGAAAAGAGGGAAGAGTCAAATAGACGCAATAAAAAATGATAAAGGGGATATCACCACTGATCCCACAGAAATACAAACTACCATCAGAGAATACTACAAACACCTCTACACAAATAAACTAGAAAATCTAGAAGGAATGGATAAATTCCTCGACACATACACCCTCCCAAGACTAAACCAGGAAGAAGTTGAATCTCTGAATAGACCAATAACAGGCTCTGAAATTGTGGCAATAATCAATAGCTTACCAACCAAAAAGAGTCCAGGACCAGATGGATTCACAGCCGAATTCTACCAGAGGTACAAGGAGGAACTGGTACCATTCCTTCTGAAACTATTCCAATCAACAGAAAAAGAGAGAATCCTCCCTAACTCATTTTATGAGGCCAGCATCATCCTGATACCAAAGCCGGGCAGAGACAAAACCAAAAAAGAGAATTTTAGACCAATATCCTTGATGAATATTGATGCAAAAATCCTCAATAAAATACTGGCAAACCGAATCCAGCAGCACATCAAAAAGCTTATCCACCATGATTAAGTGGGCTTCATCCCTGGGATGCAAGGCTGGTTCAATACATGCAAATCAATAAATGTAATCCAGATATAAACAGAACCAAAGACAAAAACCACATGATTATCTCAACAGATGCAGAAAAGGCCTTTGACAAAATTCAACAACACTTCATGCTAAAAACTCTCAATAAATTAGGTATTGATGGGACCTATCTCAAAATAATAAGAGCTATCTATGACAAACCCACAGCCTATATCATACTGAATGGGCAAAAACTGGAAGCATTCCCTTTGAAAACTAGCACAAGACAGGGATGCCCTCTCTCACCATTCCTATTCAACATAGTGTTGGAAGTTCTGGCCCGGGCAATTAGGCAGGAGAAGGAAATAAAGGGTATTCAATTAGGAAAAGAGGAAGTCAAATTGTCCCTGTTTGCAGATGACATGATTGTATATCTAGAAAACCCCATTGTCTCAGCCCAAAATCTCCTTAAGCTGATAAGCAACTTCAGCAAAGTCTCAGGATACAAAATCAATGTACAAAAATCACAAGCATTCTTATACACCAATAACAGACAAACAGAGAGCCAAATCATGAGTGAACTCCCATTCACAATTGCTTCAAAGAGAATAAAATACCTAGGAATCCAACTTACAAGGGACGTGAAGGACCTCTTCAGGTAGAACTACAAACCACTGCTTAATGAAATAAAAGAGGATACAAAGAAATGGAAGAACATTCCATGATCATGGGTAGGAAGAATCAATATCATGAAAATGGCCATACTGCCCAAGGTAATTTATAGATTCAATGCCATCCCCATCAAGCTACCAATGACTTTCTTCACAGAATTGGAAAAAACTGCTTTAAAGTTCACATGGAACCAAAAAAGAGCCCGCATCGCCAAGTCAATCCTAAGCCAAAAGAACAAAGCTGGAGGCATCACACTACCTGACTTCAAACTATACTACAAGGCTACAGTAACCAAAACAGCATGGTACTGGTACCAAAACAGAGATATAGATCAATGGAACAGAACAGAGCCCTCAGAAATAATGCCACCTATCTACAACTATCTGATCTTTGACAAACCTGAGAAAAACAAGCAATGGGGAAAGGATTCCCTATTTAATAAATGGTGCTGGGAAAACTGGCTAGCCATATGAAGAAAGCTGAAACTGGATCCCTTCCTTACACTTTATACAAAAATTAATTCAAGATGGATTAAAGACTTAAATGTTAGACGTAAAACCATAAAAACCCTAGAAGAAAACCTAGGCATTACCATTCAGGACATAGGCATGGGCAAGGACTTCATGTCTAAAACACCAAAAGCAATGGCAACAAAAGCCAAAATTGACAAATGGGATCTAATTAAACTAAAGAGCTTCTGCACAGCAAAAGAAACTACCATCAGAGTGAACAGGCAACCTACAAAATGGGAGAAAATGTTCGCAACCTACTCATCTGACAAAGGCCTAATATCCAGAATCTACAATGAACTCCAACAAATTTACAAGAAAAAAACAAACAACCCCATCAAAAAGTGGGCAAAGGATATGAACAGACACTTCTCAAAAGAAGACATTTATGCAGCCAACAGACACATGAAAAAATGCTCATCATCACTGGTCATCAGAGAAATGCAAATCAAAACCACAGTGAGATATCATCTCACACCAGTTAGAATGGCGATCATTAAAAAGTCAGGAAACAACAGATGTTGGAGAGGATGTGGAGAAATAGGAACGCTTTTACACTGTTCATGGGACTGTAAACTAGTTCAACCCTTGTGGAAGTCAGTGTGGTGATTCCTCAAGGATCTAGAACTAGAAATACCATTTGACCCAGCCATCCCATTACTGGGTATATACCCAAAGGACTATAAATCATGCTGCTATAAAGACACATGCACACGTATGTTTATTGAGGCACTATTCACAATAGCAAAGACTTGGAACCAACCCAAATGTCCAACAATGATAGACTGGATTAAGAAAATGTGGCACATATACACCATGGAATACTATGCAGCCATAAAAAAGGATGAGCTCATGTCCTTTGTAGGGACATGGATGAAATTGGAAATCATCATTCTCAGTAAACTATCGCAAGGACAAAAAGCCAAACACCGCATATTCTCACTCATAGGTGGGAATTGAACAATGAGAACACATGGACACAGGAAGGGGGACATCACACTCTGGGGACTATTGTGGGGTGAGGGGAGGGGGGAGGGATGGCATTAGGAGATATACCTAATGCTAAATGACGGGTTAATGGGTGCAGCACACCAGCTTGGCACATGTATACATATGTAACTAACCTGCACATTATGCACATGTACCCTAAAACTTAAAGTATAATAATAATAAAATAAAAATAAAAATAAAAAAATAAAAAACTTGCTGGTTTTGCAGCTCAGGTGGGCATCACGGAAACTGCCGATACGTGATGTCATCCCCAGGGGCCCAGCTGTAAAATTTCTCTCTTTGTACTCTTTCTCTTTATTTCTCAGACTGGCCGGCACTTAGGGAAAATAGAAAAGAACCTACGTTGAAATACTGGGGGCTGGTTCCCCCGATACGTATCACTCAAAATCATACACATGAACTATGCAACATACCTGCAGCAGGATTTTCAGATGATCTAATGGCATTGTGCATGTCTGAGGATATGTACCAGCTATGCCTCCAGCCAATAGATATTTCCACAACAGGCCAGATTTTCTTCCTTCATCAATGAAATTATGAAAAGTCCATTTATCTCCCATATCAATTCCTTGCTTTAAAAAAATTAATAATAATTAGATGATCTCAAATAAAAATTTTATCTCCTTATAAGATCTAAATAATGCTTTATATATCTCAGATCCACAGTAAATTAATATCCTCTCCAAGAACATTGGGCTCCACTGACTAGCACAATTTAAAATAACTCATGAATAAGCTTGAAGTACTGTCAATTATAAATTAATAAAGAAACTATTTTAAAATTCATATGGAACCAAAAAAAAAGAGCTCATATAGCCAAGACAATCCTAAGCAAAAAGAACAAAGCTGGAGGCATCATCATGCCAATAGACTTCAAACTATGATACAAGGCTACAGTAACCAAAACAGCAAGGTACTGGTACAAAAACAGACACATAGACCAATGGAACAGAATAGAGAACTCAGAAATAAGGCACATCTACAATCATCTGATCTTCAACAAACCTGACAAAAACGAGCAATGGTGAAAACTTCCCTATTTAATAAATGGTGCTGGGAGAACTGGCTAGCCATACACAGAAAATTGAAACTGGGCCCCTTCCTTACACCTTATACAAAAATTAAATCAAGATCGATTTAAAGACCTAAATGTAAAACCCAAAACTATAAAAACCCTAGAGGAAAATCTAGGCAATGCCATTCAGGACATAGGCACAGGAAAAGATTGCATGATGAAATCACCAAAAGCAATTCCAACAAAAGCAAAAATTGACAAGTGAGATCTAATTAAACTAAAGAACTTCTGTACAGCAAAAGAAACTATCATAACAGTGAACAGGCAACCTACAGAATGGGAAAAAATTATTGCAATCTATCCATCTGACAAAGATCTACTAACCAGAATCTACGAGGAACTTAAACAAATTGACAAGAAAAAACAAATGACTCCATTAAAAAGTGGGCAAAGGACATGAACAGATACTTCTCAAAAGAAGACATTCATGCGGCCAACAAACATATTTTAAAAAAAAAAACTTGACATCACTGATCATTAGAGAAATGCAAATCAAAACCTCAATGAGATACCAACTCACACCAGTCAGAATGCCAATTATTAAAAAGTCAAGAAAAAACAGATGCTGGAGAGATTGCAGAGAAATAGGAACACTTTTACACTGTTAGTAGGACTGTAAATTAGTTCACTCATTGTGGAAGACAGTGTGGTGATTCCTCAAAGATCTAGAACCAGAAATACCATTTGACTCAAATTCCATTACTTGGTATAGACCCAAAGGAATATAAATATTTATATTACAAAGATACATGCACACATATGTTCATTGCAACACTACAGCAAACACATGTCACAATAGCAAAGACATGGAATCAACCTAAATACCCATCAATGACTGACTGGATAAAGAAAATATGATACATATACTCCATGGAATACTATGCAGCCATAAAAAGGAACGAGTTCATGTCCTTTGCAGGGACATGGATGAAGCTGAAAGCCATTATCCTCAGCAAACTAACACGGGAACAGAAAACCAAACACTGCATGTTCTCACTTATAAGTGGGAGCTGAACAATGAGAACACACGGACACAGGGAAGGGAACAACACACACTGGGGCCTGTTGGGGGGTGGGTGGGAGGAGGGAGAGCATTAGGAAAAATAGCTGATGCTTGCTAGGCTTAATTCCTAGGTGATGGGTTGATAGGTACAGCAAATCACCATTGCACACATTTATCTATGTAACGAATCTGCATATCCTGTACATGTACCCTGGAACTTAAAATAAAAATAAAAATTATAAAAAGAGGCCAAGCATGGTGACTCATGCCTGTACTCTCAGCACTTTTGGAGGCCAAGGCAGACAGATCACTTGAGGTCAGGAGTTTGAGACCAACCTATCTAACATGGTGAAACCCCATCTCTACTAAAACTACAAAAATTAGCTGGGTGCAGTGGCATGCGCCTGTATCCCAGCTACTCCGGAGGCTGAGGAAGGAGAATTGCTTGAACCTGGGAGGCAGAAGTTGCAGTGAGCCAAGATCACACCACTGTACTCCAGCCTGGGTGACAGAGCAAGACTCTGTCTCAAAAAAAAAAAAAAAAAAAAAAAGTAAGAAAGTAATGGCAGAAACCACAATTACTTTTGCACCAACCTAATATCTTCAGTCAGACTCTTTACTTTTAATGAAATAAACATAAAATATACAACACACATTTAAAGCAGTTTGCTTTTACATCTTTACCTACAGTGGAAGTGACAAAAAACTAAGTCTTTCCATGTAGTGCCAAAGCAGATAGTAAGGTCTGCTACAAATATATCATAAAGTGGGAATATTTTGAGGGCCCAGAAGGTTGATAACATTTATCATGATCAAGGACTTGGGCTCAGGAGCCAGATAGAATTCAAATTCTGACCTCCTGAATTCCTAATTGAATGATCTCTCTGGGTCTCCATTTCCTCAAAGGCAAAGTGAAGCCAATAGTAATACCTACTTTGTTGGGTTCTTAAGATTAAATTACTTAAAAGTACATAAAGCACTTATCACAGTGCTTCACACTAAAAGAGATTCAGTGACTGTTAGTTACTGGTATTATCAGTTGTAAAACACAGACTGTTTGGTGGCATTTTGGCCTCCAGTGCCTATGCTATGCATAGTCATTAGCAATAATGTGACTAAAAAATAGGTAAGTATCTGTTACATAAATAAAAACTAACATTTGCAGAGCAAAGTCAGCACTATATTAAAGCTATATGTGTCATCTTTAATTTTCATAATAACCCTGAGAGGTACTATCATCCCAGTTTTAGAGTTAAGAAAACTGAGGCCCAAAGAGATTAAATAATTTATCCCAATTCACCCAGTAAGTGGCAGAGCTGGGATTTGAAAAAAGCAGCCTGAATCCAGAGCCTGCACTCTGTATTCCACCGTGAAAACGGGCTGTTTTCTACTTCTTTGCTGTACAGCTATATTGCTTAACCTATTTGTTTCTCATGAAATTACTATAAGCCAAACAGTGAATGTGCCCCTGGAACAAATGAAGGTAGCACTATACTCAAAAAGACAGTTTATTGAATTTAATTTATATTTCTTTACTAGGTTGTCACAGACAATATGTCATTTAGTCTTCAAAATAGCTATTTCCTGTGTATTTATCTTCCTTTTATCTTCATTATCAAACAGAAAGTTTATCCTATGGTAGGCATATAACAAATGTATTTTTTCACTGACTTGAATTTCCTTTAATCATCTTTAAGAGTACAGAGGACAAAGTACCAAAAAGATAATATATTCTCTTAATGATTATATATGTTTCAAATTAAAATAATGTTGGTAACTGAAGAGTGTCGTAAGTAACATGGTAAGAATTAAGAAGACACACTATTCAAGCTAAGGCTATAAGGGAATGTCTTTGATTTTTCTACCTGTCAATAGTAATGTGATTCTACTGATCATCTCTCTTTCTCAGAGCAATCTCTTAGAGATATAGGAAAAGCTATAGAGCTTCATGCAAAACTCCATTTCACTTAGTTCAGTTTCCTTAGAAGGCAGTTAAAAGAGTTAGGTTAGGCTTAGCTTTCATATATTTGATTTGGGCATCTTGGGATTTGGGGCGTTATAGAAAATAGGATGGCGGCAGGTTGGTATTTATTGCAACTTTTTCTTCAGCACATAGACTATTAAAAGAAAGTCTCCATGTTAAAGAAAAATGAAAGAAAAAAACATAGATTTCATAAAGAAACAATAGATGTCACAGATTTGAAATACAAGTTTCAGCTCAAGGTTATTTCCTACCAATAATTGATAATAACAGCTAATACATATGGTGTTTAACGTGTGTCAGCTGCTGTTGCAAGTGCTTTACATATATTAACTAGTTTAATCCTCAAAACAACCTAAGGTGTAGGTACTGTCCATAGATCATTTTACAAACATTAGGAAACTGAGGTAAAGAGGGGTCACAGCTTGTAAGGGTGGAATTAGGATCTGAACTCAAGCAAGCTAGCTCCAGAGTCCTTGCTCCTGACCACCTACCAGCATTAATTAATAATTTCCTGTTCACAATGCACTGTATTCAGTATTTCAGTACAACTGTCTCATGAATCCTCTCATCAGCCCTATTCAGTAGATAATATTACCTCTATAGTTGAAAAAAATGAGGCTTAGAAAGGTTAAATGATGTCCCCAAGGTCACAGGGCTACTAAGTAGGGGCACTAAGAAGCACGCCCCGGAAGTATGATTCTAGAGTTCATGATCTTAAATGTTACACTACCCTCCTTACCTTTAGAGGCCAGTTACTCAGGTGCAGTGGCTCACACCTGTAACCTCAGCATTTTGGGGGGCTGAGGTGAGCAGATCACTTGAGGTCAGGAGTTCGAAACCAGACAAACATGGTGAAACCCTGTCTGTACTAAAAATACAAAAAATTTAGTTAGGCATGGTGGCACATGCCTGTAATCCCAGCTACTCAGGAGGCTGAGTGAGGCAGGAGAATTGCTTGAACCTAGGAGGTTGCAGTGAGCCAAGATCACGCCACCGCACTCCAGCCTGGGCAACAGAAGGAGAGGCTCTGTCTCAAAAAAATAAAAAAAGAAGAGGCCAGTTATTTAACCTCTCTCTGCCTTGATTTCCTCATCTATAAAATATGAACAATAATCCCTACCTCAGAGTTGTAGAAGCACATTGTGGTACACAGAAGAACAGTATAGATTATAACTGGGAATCCCCAAGCAAAATTTTTAGGAATTTTTTTGAAACATTTTAAATTTTAAGACTTTTTTTTTTTTTTTTTTTGGAGTGAGAGAGAGAGTTTCACTCTTGTTGCCCAGGCTGGAGTGCAATGGTGTGATCTGGGCTCAGTGCAACCTCCGCCTCCCGGATTGAAGCAATTCTTCTGCCTCAGCTTCGCAAGTAGCTGGGATTACAGGCATGCACCACCAAGCCAAGCTAATTTTGGTATTTTTAGTAGAGACGGTGTTTCACCATGTTGCTCAGGCTGGTCTTGAACTCCTGACCTCAGGTGATCCGCCCTCCTCAGCCTCCCAAAGTGCTGGGATTACAGGCATAAGCCACCGCACCCAGCCTCAAATTTTAAGACATTTTGAAGCATAGATCTCTAAGAGTACTTGGAGGCAAATGCTATGCAGACTATGATATATATATGACTATGAGCCTTGCCACTCTTTCAAGAGAATTTCAGTTATGGTTTATACATTCATCCAGTAAATATTGGGAAAGCATTATCTAAATCTGCAATTCACAATTCCTACTTTCAGGCAAGTAAATAGGCAACTATCCTACAGAATGACGGTGCTGAACAGGAGTAATCGACTCTTAAGAGTGTAGTTGTTCTCAATAAATGATGCCTTTTGCAAATTGAGACTTTGGTTGAAGTAGATACTGTATGCCAATTCTTCTTGGCATTGTACAAATTTCTAATGGAACAACATTCTATAGCATCACTTGTTTAATCAGCAAGATCCACTAGCAAATCTAATAGTTTATAATGCATTATATTTTTATGCCCATGATGCATAGCATAAAATATACCAATAGTAAGAAAGAGACCACTTTCAGTAACATGTTTCCAGTAATGGGCAACTTCTTCAACATCTTTTTTTGCAGGTTTAAGTAAAAAATATTTCCTCCATTCAACCCAATCCACTGTCATGGACCCATCAATATCCGTGCTGTATATTATTTAAGAAGAACATGCTCAAATATAAATTATGATTCATATATTTCAAAAAACATTATCAAAATGACATATTCTTAAAGTCAGAAAAGTCAGATTGTAGTTGCGTTCTTCCTGTTATTACTTTTGTGATATAGAGTCCACTTAACATCTCTGAACTTCAGTTTATGTGAGAATAATTCCTATAACACAGAGCTATTAAACTATTAAATAAGTTTATGTGTACAATGGCCTTATAAATTACACAACTGCAGAACTTGTAAGCCAGTAGTACTGCATCCCAATTTTCTAGTATTTCTTCTTAAATATTTCTCCTTCTTTCTGTCTTATAACCTCATTTTATAACTTCTTGCATGTTCTCTAGCAAAGAATGGTTGACAATTACCCTTTTTGGTTATGGATCTTACAAGACAATATACATTTTCTATGGCTATAAAATATCCAGATCCAAAATATCAAGACGTCCATATATTCTTGGAAATATAATTCCCATTAATATGAAATAATAGTTTTGAAGCCAACTTTTTTTGAGACAGGGTCTTACTATGTTGCCCAGGCTAGTCTTGAACTTCCAAGTTCAAGCTATGCTTCTGCCTCAAACTTCTGAGTAGCTGGATCTACAGGCAAGTGCCACTGTCCCTGGCTCAAATCAATTTTTAAAATTTTAGGAATTCTCTACTATGCAGCCATAAAAAAGAATGAGTTCATATCCTTTGCAGAGACATGGAAGAAGCTGGAAACCATCATTCTCAGCAAACTAACATAGGAAGAGAAAACCAAAGACCGCATGTTCTCACTCATAAGTGGGAGTTGAACAATGAGAACACGTGGACACAGGGAGGGGAACATCACACACTGGGGCCTGTCAGGGGTTGCAGGAGAAGGGGAGGGAGAACATTAGAACAAACACCTAATGCATGCAGGGCTTAAAACCTAGATGACAGGTTGATAGGTGCAGCAAATCGCCATGGCACATGTATACCTATGTTACAAACCTGCAAGTTCTGCACATGTATCCCAGAACTTAAAGTAAAATAAAAATTTTTTAAAAGGAAAAAAAAGAATTTTAGGAATTCTCAGTGAAGAATTTCTCAAATTCCTGAATGCAGTTAAGAATTTGAAGAAAGCCCTTCTGCATGGTCATGCTGAGCCAGCTCCTGTGCCTGCAATTGGGCCACAGCCGCCTAAGCTTCGCCCTCCACCTCTTGACCTCTTGACCATGGATCCCCACCAAATGAGCAAGCCTGGGGCCTTCATGAAAATGTGTAAGCAGGATCTGAGTGCTCTGCACACCAAGGAAATGCACTTCCTGAAGGAATGGGTGAAGAGCATGGGGGGTAAAGTACCACCTGCTATTCAGAAAGCTAAATCAGAAGAAAATATCAAGGAAGGAAAAACAGCAAGAAGGCAGAAAGAAAACATAAAGATGGATGAAACATCAAGTGAGAAAACTGATCTAGAAATTGATAATGAAGGTGTGATTGAACAAGACACTGATGCCCCTCAAGAAATGGGAGATGAAAATGCAGAGAAAACAGAGAAGATGATGGATCAGCAAAGGTAAGAAAGTGGTTGCCACTGAAACCGTAAATGATGGTGAACTGCAAAAAGCCATTGGCTTATTCACAGATGCCATTAAGCTGAATCCTCACTTGGCCATTCTGTGTGCCAAGAGAGCCAGTGTCTTCATCAAATTACAGAAGCCCAATGATGCCAGTCAAGACCGTGACAGAGCCATTGAGATAAATCCTGATTCAGCTCAGCCTTACAAGTGGTGAGAAAACACACACAGACTTCCGGGTCTTTGAGAAGAAGCAGCCCATGCTCTTGCCCTTGCCTGGAAATTGGATTATGATGAAGATGCTAGTAAAATGCTGAAAGAAGTTCAAACCTAGGGCCTAGAAAATTATAGAACATTGTAGAAAGTATGAGTGAAAACGTGAAGAGCAAGAGATCGAAGAAAGAATAGAAAGGGTTAAGAAGGCTCTCAAGAAAAGCATGAGAGAGCCCAGAGGGAGGAAGAAGCCAGAAGATGATCCGGAGCTCAGTATGGCTCTTTTCCAAGTGGCCTTTCTGGGAGAATGCCTGGAATGGGAGGGGACATGTCTGGAATGGCAGGAATGCCTGGACTCAAAATTCTTAGTGACCAGAGGTTCTCACAGCCATGCAAGGTTCAGAAGTTATGGTGGCCTTCCAGGATGTGGCCCAGAACCCAGCAAATATATCAAAATGCCAGAGCAACCCAAAGGTTAAGAATCTCATCAGCAAATTGTCAGCCAAATTTGGAAGTCAAGTGTAATGCCCTTCTGATAAATAAAGCCCTTGATAAAGGAAAAGCAACCTAGATCACCTAATGGATGTTGCAATTATGCAAACCAGTGTACCTCTGACCTTATCAAGACAGCTGGGGTGCTTTGAAGATAATCCCTACCCGTCTACCCCGAATGCAACTAAAGCATTTTACAGTGGTTTGCCATTAGGGTATTCATGCAGATAATGCTTCCTACTAGGAATTACAAACTTTAAACACTTTTTAAACCTTAAAAATATTTAAAACAAATTAAAAGGGTCTGTTAATTCTTTAATTTTTTTTTTTTTTTCTTGAGACAGAATCTCTCTCTGTTTCCCAGGCTGGAGTGCAGTGGCGTGATCTCGGCTCACGGCAACCTCCACCTCCCAGGTTCACACCATTCTCCTGCCTCAGCCTCCCGAGTAGCTGGGACTACAGGCGCCCGCCACCACACCCAGCTAATTTTTTTATTTTTAGTAGAGACGGGGATTCACCATGTTAGCCAGGATGGTCTCGATCTCCTGACCTTGTGATGCACCCACCTCGGCCTCCCAAACTGCTGGGATTACAGGTGTGAGCCATCGCACCCAGCCTAATTCTTACTTTTTTTTTACTAATCATTTTGGATTTTTCCCTTTCAGTTATTGGGAAAGAAAGATAAATATGGAAGATTATGGCTCTAATTTGAGTGAAATGAAAGTTTATTAGTGCAAAGCAAACAGAAAAAAAGAATGTGACGATAGTGAGATACATTACTTTGCTAATTTTGCTTCCAAAATTTCAAGTTCTTGTCTCAGTCAACTCCCTTTATCACTTTCCTCAGCAACTATTGCTAAACTTCATGCATCTCCTCAAGTCATCAAGTGAATTCCTGACACTTTCAGGCCATGTCTTTCCCCATTTCTCCCTGAAATATGAGTGTGCAAGCAATCTCATCTTTAAAGAAACAAAAACAAAAAACCTCTTGACCCCGCTTTCCCCACTGTCACCTTTATCTCTCTTTGCCTTTGCAGCAACACCCCTTAAAGACTTGTCTCCCTTGCATGTCCATCTTCTCCTTGTCATTCTCTCTTGAGCCCACTCTCAGGCTCTCACCACCATTACTCCACCAGTGGCCTCCATGGCGCTAAATCCAGCGGTCCACTCTCTGTCCTCATCTTAGTCTATCCGTATTTGACAGACAGAACTGTCTCCTCTCTGAAATGTGTTCTTTTTTTGGCTTCCAGAACAAAGTATTTTCCTGGTTTTCTTCCTTTCTCTCTGGTTCTTTCCTCTTATTCTCCTTCCCTGGTTTCCCCTCATTTCCCCTGCCACATAACATTACAGCATACCAGGACCCAGCATTCTGTACTCCCTCTCTGGTCATCTCAGCCGTTCTCATGGCTTCAAACATCATCTATAAGCCTGTAACTCCCAAATCTGAACTCCAGACTCATTTCAAGATACCTACTTGATATCTCTACTTGGATGTCTCATTAGCATCTGAAACTTGAGAACAAAACTGTACTCTGAGATCTACTCCATCTTAAACCTGCTCCTCTCACAGTCTTACTCATTTCAGTACATGAGGCAGCTACAGCTTCCTAGATGCTCAGACCAAAAACTTCGGCAGTATCCTTAACTATTCACTTTCTTTAACACCCTACACATGATCCAGAATTAAATCTTGTCAGTATTTCGAAATCTACCTGGCATCCACTCACTTCTCACCCTCATCCACCCTGGTGCAAGCCATCCTAAAATCTTGTCTGTTATTATTGCAGCACTGTCTTAATTGGTCTCTCTGTTTTCACCCTTGCCACTATAAACTATTCTCAGTACACCAGCCAGAATGAGATGGTTAAAACTTAAGTTAGATCATGTCACACCTCTGTTTAAAACCACCCAATGACTTAACTGAGTAAAAACCAAAGTTTTTACAATTTCCTGCAAGCCTTATGTGATCTGGCCTCCTATTACCTCTAGATTTCATCTCCTACCACGCTCTCCCTCATTCACTCTATTCTGCACACACTGGCCTCCTCTCAATGCCCTAACCCTGTCAGAGACACTGCCTACTTCGCCCTTTGCTGTTGCTATTTCCTTTGCCCGGAAAGCTCTTCCCCCAAAGATCATCATAGCTCCATCTCTTACTTCCTTCTTATCTCTACTCAAATGTCACTTTCAAGACTTCCCTACTCACCACAGTTAAATTGCATTTCCCCAACACACACACACACACACACACACACACACACACACACACGAGTCTCCCTCCTCTGCTTTATTTCCCCTTAGCACCTTTCATTATCTAACGTAGCTTAATTATTTATCTAGTTTATTGTTTTTCTCCTCTTGTTTATGGTGAGCTCTATGAGAGCGAGGATTTCGGCTTATTTCCTTCACTACTGCATCCTTAGCACCTAGATGAATGACAGGCATATCACAGACATTCAATAAATATTTGTTAGTAAATAAATAAATCCACTTTTCATCCCCACCTCTTGTGCTCTACACTCAGAGGTTGAAATATTGAGTCTTATTCAAGGACTCTCTGTCTCGAGCTGTTGGAACCCTTTTCTCCCAATCAGTCATCTCCTGTCTCTATAACAGATCCAACATGTCCTTCTCTGTTGGCTACTTCTCAGATCTCTCCTATCCACCAAAAGATAATAAAAATAAAATTTAAAAGACTTGTCCTCTCCTTCTCATTTAAATTTCTCTTAAACCACATCCCCACATTAAGCATTTCTCTTAAACCACAGTCCCCACATCCTCACCCTCACTCACTCAACTATGCAACCTGACTTAACCCTTTACCACGCTACTCAAACTCTTTTCACTGATATCCCCAGAAATCTCCCAAATGCCAGATCCAATGGATATTTTTCAGTAATGTTATTGCTGCTCTTTTCTGCTGAAAAAAGAAAGGATCTAAAAAATGAAGATACATAAAATGTTCGAGAAATAGAGGATGAAACATCATAAATACATCAATTCTCCCCAATATTAAGCTATTAATTCAATAAATTGCAATCAAAATTCCAAAAATGATATATATATGTGTGTGTGCATGTGTATGCACATGTATATAACTAAACAATATGATTCTAAAATTCATATAGAAGAGGAAAGGGTCAAAAATAGCATTGACACTATTGGAGATGAAGGTAAGTCCAGATGTCGAGATGTATTATACAGTGATAGTAATTAAGACATGTGGTATTGATACACAGTAGACAACAAGTAATATAACAGGAAAAGGAAACCAGAAACACACCCATACACAGACGGAAATTTAATATATGACTAGAGGTAAGCATTTCAAATCTGTAGGAAAAGGATGGGACTGACCAATAAATGGTGATAGGACAACTGACTATATAGAAAAAAAAAAGAAATTGAATCCTTATTTCACACCATACACAAACATCAATTACAGGTGAATTAAAGAACTAAATATGAAATATCTAAATATTTAAATAAGATATTGATGAATATCTTCATGACCCAGGGTAAGGAAGAATTTCTCAATATGTCAAAAGCACAACCATAAAAGAAAAAGAGACAAATATAACTACATTAAAATTTAAAATGTCTGCACAACAAAAAAACACCAAAAAATTTTTTTAAATAAGCA
This sequence comes from Pongo pygmaeus, assembly GCF_028885625.2. Taxonomy (NCBI): domain Eukaryota; kingdom Metazoa; phylum Chordata; class Mammalia; order Primates; family Hominidae; genus Pongo; species Pongo pygmaeus. The sequence goes on along the minus strand of NC_072373.2, from coordinate 121,218,010 downwards.
ACAAGCTGGGAAAAGATATTCATATTGCATAATACCAACACAGGATTAACATCCAGAATTTAGAAAGAACACCTACAAGCCATTAAGAAAAAGACAACCAATCCCGCTGAAAAATTGACAAAAGGAATAAAGAGGTAATTCACAGAAAAGGAATATCCAAATGACCAGCAAATATATGAAGAGATAATTAGTTTTACTATTAATAAGGAATATAATTAATTACATTTACTTACATTAAAAATAATGAGAATATTTCTGACCCATAGGTTTGGAAAATATTAAAATATTAGAATACTACAGTATCAAGTGTTGGAATGGAAATACATTTCTGGTAGGAATCTAAGGTGGTACAACTACTTTGGAGAGCAATTTGGAATATTTAATTAAAGTTAAATGTCTATAAAGCCTATGACCAAACAATTCCACCACAAGTAATACACAAGGAGATGTACGCAAGAATATCCATTGCAGCATTATATTATATTATATTAGCAACAAAAGAAATTTTTAACCTAAATAACCACCATCAGAATTCATAAGTAAACTGAGTTATATTTATTAAATGGAACCATACAGTGGTGAAAATAATTGAACTAGAGCTATATGCATTGACATAAATAAATCTCAAAAAATTGAAGGATTAGAAAATAGTCATAAAAAAAATCCTGTATGTCACCATTTAAAGGCTTAAGACATAAGAAACAATATCCTATATTTTAAGAGTATATATATAGTAAAATGTATGCAAATATAAAAGTCTACATGAGAATAATAAGTTCAGAATAGTAGTTACTTCTGGCAGGAATGGAGGAAATGGGTTTAGAGAATAATACATTGAAAATGTTTGCTGCCTGTAATATTTTGTTTTTAAAAACCTGAATCAAATATGTAAAATGTTAAATATGACAAACCCAGTGGTAGGTATGGTTTTTGGTTATATTATTCTCTTTATTGTTCTGTGTAAAATAGTTCATAATAAGTTAGCCTTATTTCAGGAATGTTTAACATGAGAAAATCTATTACTATAATTCATTATATAAATAGGTCAAATGACACGTTATATAGTTTAATAAAATTCAGCACTCCTCCTGATTAGACACTTTTCTTTGTTGTTCTTCTATATGTTTCTGTCATAATCCTCGCCACATTGCAACTGTCTGTTCACTGTTAGCACATGTGTGTGCACACACACACACACAGTGGACTGTCAGCTCTGTAAGGACAGGCACAAAGGCCAGGCTACCATTGCATCCTCATTAGCTAGTACATGCCCAGCAAAAAGGATCAAACTTGATAAATATAAAATGACATAATCTTATAAAAAGCAATAAATATAGACACTAAAATGATACCAGGTTAACATTTGGGTGATTGTATTATGGTGACATTGGGCAAGTCACTTAAACTCACTTGTCAACAATTTCCTCTTCTGTGAAAAATAATAGACTTTGCCTCTAAAGTCTTGTGAGGATTAAATGAGATAATGTATGTAATGTTCTTAGAAGAGTGCTAGCACACAGATGTTCAATAATGAAAAGCCATTATTCATATTTTTCTAATGTTTCCATAGTTATCACTTTTATCATTAAAAAGGGTTTAGAGCTACTAAAATTAATAATAATAATAATTAGGTTTAATATATACATACACACATGAGAGCTGACCTTTCAAGAATCTTCTCTGCCTCTTTTTTAGAAATATTTATACCTGTTAACTTGAGAGCATCGATAAATTTCTGAAGTATCCATCACTCCTTTAAAGGAATAAAGAAAATAAGGATCAACTGGAAAGTTTGAAAAGATACAGAAGCAAATATTATTTAGTGCATTATTGTCCTCAAAGCCACTCAGGCAAAGAATGCACTTTTAGCAAAAAAAAAAAAAAAAAAAAAAAAAAAGGGGCGAAATGGCCTCAGGTATAAGCAACTGGAATTGTTCCTACATGATTTCTGGCGGCAGAAACACAACAAGGTGCCTCTCAGATGACTAGAAGTGAAACCTCATGCCTTGGAATTGCCAGATAAACATTCCTTGGCCTTTGTTGTACACATCCTAAAAATTAATAGCATGAGTTTACTGGTGCAGAGAACCACTGCAAGAAGAAAATGGTTCACCTAAAGAAAATTTTTAATGGTGTCTTTGTAAAAGTCGCCCCCAGAGCCTAAAACTGCTGTATATATTGGAATCTTATATGACCTGGGGATTTCTAAATCTGAAGCCCATCTGGGAACTCATCTTGAAACATGGACAAGCCAAGGTCAAGAATAAGACTATCTCTCCAACAGACAACACAGTGAGGAGCACCTGAGGAAGTTTGGTGTCATTTGCTTAGAAGACCTCATTCATGATATTGCCTTCCCAAGGAAGTATTTCCAGGAGATCTCATGGTTCCTGCACCCTTTCCAGCTCTTGGTGGCCCATCACGCTATCAAGAACAGAGTGAGGTTCTTCCACGAGATGGGCTCGCCTGGCTATCAGAGTGAATGCATCAATCAGCTCATCCACCAGCTGAACTAGACCCAGAATACCTGAATGCATGGTGCATTGGAAGCATATGTTTCTGTTTTTCTGAACGGTTATCAAAAATAACAATTGGAATTGTATCTTGAGGCAAGAGTATTTCCTGCTTTATCTTCAAAAACTGGAAGAGAAGAGTCAATGAAAATACAGCAAGTTATGTACATGGCAGGCACCTCTCATCACAGTCCAGCTCCAAGGAAACATTCCAGTGTTTTCTACATTGGCTGCTGCCTCTTCTGAAATAATCACGTGTCATGAAAGGAGTCCTGCTTTGTCACATTTGCGCGAGGCCCCCTAAGACTCCTGTAGCAGTGGACCAAGCCCAAGAACATAATTGAATCTGAGAGTTCCTAGGGCCTTGTTCTGAAAAGACTTGAAATACAATTAGGAAGAAGGGCACAAAAACAGGTGGTGGGTTCTCTCTTGTGAGTCTATGTTCCAGCTTTTCACTGATGCTTTTGAGAGTGCTCAGACTTGGCTGGCTCTAGGTATATCTGCTGGCTGTTGTATCATAGCCTGCAACTAGCTTAGTCCTTTTCTCTAAAACTCAGGATTTGAGAATGAAGGACCCCTTCACCAGAAAAACATGTATGTACTCAAAATTTTGCTCGCAGTTTTAGGATATTTAGACCCTTCTCCTCAGGGACCTACGCACCTTATGTGAGGAAGTCCTGCTCTTATCAGGATTGGTCGTCCAGGCCCTGATCTTGCTCGTCTCTGGTTCCATGTCCTGTGGAGGACCAAAGCTCACCAAGATAGCTTTTTTCCCTTCACCATGGCAGATTGTGTTGCCCCCTGCACCATCTGTAACTCTGGGAAATGCCCATCATATCTTCTCTTGGGCTTCGGGAAAGAATTTCCTGGTTTCTCTGATGATCAGCACTCTCCTTAAAACCCAGATAAAAAAGGAATGAACCATTTTCTCAGTTTGGCGTGGATAAAATTAGTGCTGTTTGATTTTTTGGGCCCCAGGCAGGCAGGTTAATTAGCATTTCCTTGTATATTCTAGTCTCCAGTAGTCTAGTCCAGGAGACTCTAGTCTCCTGCTGGTAATAATATACTAGTAGATAGTAGATCAGCAACTGGGCTTCTTGGGATTTTAATCCTGAAAACAGTGGGTCTGACACTGTAGTGTTTTTCATCAGTGTCCAACCCTAAATGGGCCTTCGCACTACTCCCTTCACTTGGTTGCCTCCACTTGCCATCTGGAGCAATTGGAGAGGATGTGCCAGGCCTAGGTTACACTTGAAAACATACTTGACCTTGTATTCCCTGCTCCTTTGAGGTCAGTTTTGCTGCAATTTTGGCTCTTGGGGCCCTCAAACATGGCTGAGAAATTGAGTGAGAGGTATAACAGTGCCTTAAAATGTTTCAGCCTATGAGGTAATTAATTAGGTTGGTTGGCTCTAGAGGTAACCTGCCAGGAAGATATGATATAGATGTTACTCTTACACTGTAATGAAACATTGTGAAATCAGATTACTTTAAAATGATGTATCACAAAGTCATGGGAAAAAAGCAGTTGTGAGTATCGAAGCCCAGGGCTTACATCCCAGCTCCCTCTTATACTAAATATGGGTACAATGTTTCCACTGTTTGTCTGTAAAATGGGAGCTAATATCCTCTAGCCTGTCTGTCTCACATGGTAATTAAAAGGATTAAGCAAAACAATAGTTTATAATTCATAATTCTATACAAATAAAAGATGTTATTATTTAAAAAATAAATCTTGAAGCTTGTAATCTGGTCTCTGGGGAAAAAATCATAAATCATAAAATACAAATTTGATAACATTGAAAACACCTGTGCATCAAAACACATCATTAAAAAGAAGAAAAATAAAAGCCACAGAACAAAATACAAACCTTAGAACTAACAAAAGATAGTATTCAGAGTATATAAGAAATCCTATCAATCAATAAGAAAAAGACAACGTAATGAATAAGCAAAGAATATGAAAAGGGACCCATAGGACCTATAACTTATTCATGTTTCTACATTATCACAGTCCTCACCTCATCGGGCTCTCATTTCTTTCCTTAGTCCCACTTAGATTCCGTGATCCATCAACTTAACCAATACCTTACATATCCCTTTACTCCCTGATGCCTCTTTTATTTCCCTTATTCATTTGGCAAAACCATAACCTTGAGTAAATCCCTGCAACTTCACCTCTGTGGCTGACTGGAGCTACAGGCACACTTCTTCCAATGCAGCTGAAAAAGGGGTACAAATTTGGTTAAGAATTTGCAGATATGTTAGCGGAAAGATGAAGGAGGCCTATAAAATGGCTTCCATGTCTTCAGTGAAGAATGAAGCACTGTGGTAAAAGTGAGGATGTAAGGATGTGAGGGAGAGAGGATCAGAAAGACAGGATGTGAGGACCAGAAGTTTGAAGAGATTTGAAAAGGTATAGCATCATTTTTATGGAGACAGGAAGACGATGTTACCAAAGAAACTGGGCACTATGAGTACCAATTTGCAATCATGATTTTTTAGGATATCAATTTGTGAAACTTGCAGTGCATCAAGTAGCTCACAATTGAGCACACTGACCTTATGTAGCTTTAGTGGACCACTATTTCAGAACCTTTTGTCAGAGTATACCAGCCTCCACTCTGCTATGACATGCAGTTATTCTAGTCTACGCTCCAGAGGCTCTGCGCCGATCTATTCCTCTTAGTGTACAGAATTTAGGCATTATGGAGCTGAACAACAGACGGAGCCAGGATCCTGATTACTATGGAAACTTCATGTCATCCTGGATTACACAGGTTTATGTGTGACAGAAATAAACTAGGATCGGAACTTAAGCCACTGGTATTTCAGGTTTTCTCCACCACCCCCAGCTGATTGTAAATCTAACCAACAAAAAGCTCCAATGAATAATGTACAACTATTCAGAATAACGGATCACCACAAAAATGCTCATGTTAAACCATAGTAAAAATGACTATCAATATAGGGTTTGAAACTGTTAATTATATTGAAGTCAAAATAACTTTTGCATTTATATGAAATCAAGAGATTAGAAATATCAGTTTTACTAACTTTTATAAATCCACATAGTAATGATATTTATGAAATAAAAAACTTTGTAAAAATGATAAATGAAAACAGCAATAATTGTGCAAATTGCCTCAACATTTCATTTAGCCAATATTTATGGAGTATATAAACGATGCTACACAGAATGTTGGCTGCTAGGGATATGAACATAAAATAGTCTTTAACTTCCATTAAGGAGCTAACAGAGACATAAACAGATAACTTTCTCTCTGTTTATCTTCAGTGTGATTTTTTATTTATGAACAAATTTTATAAACTTAGCAAATGGACAAAACATATTTTTTTAGCCTTGGAAAAGATACCAATTTTGGTGAGGAAAAAGGCTAAATGTAATTTGGCTTACTGAGCAGTAGAGGGTGATAGAACACCAAAATGACAGCTTGAGAATGCCTTTAGACCACGTTGTATTTTTCTATAAACAATTCATTCAATTAATATTTTTCCACAAACTCAATGACATATTTAGCTATGAATATACAAGTGCATAAGGAAATTATAAATAAAATGCATTCATAATTTGGGAAAAGCAAGGGGAAAAAATTAGCAATTTTCACTTATTCCTGTTTTATTTATTATTCTTTATTACATTTTTTCTTCCATGTTACAATATCAGGAAAGCTCATCAACCGAGGAAATACATTGCACCAGTTTTTTCTCATAAGTGTTACAAATACAGGTTGTCTTATTGGTATCTTTCATGTTAAGGGTCAAGTTAATGAAAGCCAATGTGATGGGTGCATGGCGACAGCAAAAGACAAAAGAATGATAAAATCTTTATATCTGTGGGTAGCATCTTTTTGAAGCATGAAATTTAATAACCCTGATTTACATCAGTTCTTTTGACAGTAATATGTCATATATAATATTCACATGATAAAACTCTTTAAAATGCAACTACAGCAAAGTGGCGTTTCCTCATCAGAGTATATTTTGTTTAAAATTATTGTGAAAGTGCCTCTTATTTATGTTATTATAATGTATTTCCTACAAAAAGAGAAAGTGGCTTTTCTTCATCCGAATATATTTTGTTTACAATTATTGTGAAAGTGCTTCTTATTTATGTTATTATGGACAATTAACTCTCCCTTTTCAAGGGTATAAATGAGCAGTTATTTGTGGAGCACACACTAGGTGCTCAATTTATGTATGTTCAGAGGAAGAGATTTTTGAAACTTTGAGTTAGGCTAGAGTGCTGTTTTAGTTTCCTAGGACTGACTTAACAAATTGCTAGAAACTGGGTGGCTTAAAACAATAAAAATTTAGTTTCTCACAGTTCAGGAGGCCAGAAGACCAAAATCAAAGTGTTGGCAAGGTTGGTTCCTTCCAGAGGTTCTAAGGGAGAATCTGTTCCCTGCTTCATTCCTGGTTGCCAGCAATCCTTGGCATTCCTTGGCTTCTGGCTGCATCACTCTAGTCTCTGCCTCCACCATACATGGCATTCTCTGTGGGTGTCTGTGACTTTTTTTATATATACTTTAAGCTCTGGGATACATGTGCAGAACGTGCAAGTTTGTTACATAGGTATACATGTGCCATGGTGGTTTGCTGTACTTATCAACCCGTCATCTAAGTTTTAAGCCCTGCATGCATTAGATATTTCTCCTAATGCTATCCCTCCCTTTGCCCCTACCTGCCAAAAGGCCCCAGTGTGTAATGTTCCCCTTCCTGTGTTCATGTGTTCTCATTGTTCAACTCCCACTTATGAGTGAGAACATGTGGTGTTTTGTTTTCTGTTCCTATGTTAGTTTGCTGAGAATGATGGTTTCCAGCTTCATCCATGTCCCTGCAAAGAACATGAACTCATTCTTTTTTATGGCTGCATAGTATTCCACAGTGTGTATGTGCCACATTTTCTTTATCCAGTCTGTCATTGATGGGCATTTGGGTTGGTTCCAAGTCTTTGCTATAGTAAATAGTGTTACAATAAACATACATGTGCATGTGTCTTTATAATAGAATGATTTATAATCCTTTGGATATATACCTAGTAATGGGATTTCTGGGTCTAATGGGATTTCTGGTTCTAGATCCTAGAGGAATTGCCATACTGTCTTCCACAATGGTTGAACTAATTTACACTCCCACCAACAGTGTAAAAGCATTCTTATTGTTCACATCCTCTCCACCATCTGTTGTTTCCTAACTTTTTAATGATCACCATTCTAACTGGCATGAGATGGTATCTCATTGTGGTTTTGATTTGCATTTCTCTAATGACCAGGGATGATGACATTTTTTTCATATATTTGTTGGCCACATGAATGTCTTCTTTTGAGAAGTGTCTGTTCATATTCTTCGCCCACTTTTTGATGGGATTGTTTGTCTTTTTCTTGCAAATACGTTAAAGTTCTTTGTAGATTCTGGATATTAGCCCTTTGTCAGATGGGTAGATTGCAAAAATTTTCTCCCATTCTGTAGGTTGCCTGTTCACTTTGATGATAATTTCTTTTGCTGTGCAGAAGCTCTTTAGTTTAACTAATCCCATTTGTCAATTCTGGCTTTTGTTGCAATTGCCTTTGGTGTTTTAGTCATGAAGTCTTTGCCAGTGCCTATGTCCTGAATGGTATTGCCTAGGTTTTCTTCTAGAGTTTTCATGGTTTTAGGCCTTACATTTAAGTCTTAATCCATCTTGAGTTAATTTTTGTATAAGGTGTAAGGAAGGGGTCCAGTTTCAGTTTTCTTCATAAGGCTAGCCAGTTTTCCCAACACCATTTATTAAATAGGGAATCCTTTTTTCCATTGCTTGTTTTTGTCAGGTTTGTCAAAGATCAAATGGTTGCAGATGTGTGGTGTTATTACTGAGGCCTCTGTTCTGTTCCATTGGTCTATATATCTGTTTTGGTACCAGTACCATGTAGCATAGTTTGAAGTCAGTTACTGTGATGCTTCCAGCTTTGTTCTTCTGACTTAGGTTTCTCTTGGCTATATGGGCTCCTTTTTGGTTCCATGTGAAATTTGAAGTAGTTTTTTCTAATTCTGTGAAGAAAGTCAATAATGGCTTGATGGGAACAGCATTGAATCTAGCTTGATAGGAACAGCATTGAATCTATATATTACCTTGGGAAGTATGGCCATTTTCACTATATTGATTCTTCCTATCCATAAGCATGGAATGTTTTTCCATTTGTTTATGTCCTCTCTTATTTTCTTGATCAGTGGTTTGTAGTTCTCCTTAAAGAGGTCCTTCACATCCCTTGTAAGTTGGATTCCAAGGTATTTTATTCTCTTGGTAGCAATTGTGAATGGGAGTTCACTCATGATTTGGCTCTCTATTATTGGTGTATAGGCATGCTTGTGATTTTTGCACATTGATTTTCTATTCTGAGACTTTGCTGAACTTGCTTATCAGCTTTAAAAGATTTTGGGCTGAGACAATGGGGTTTTCTAAATATACAATCATGTCATCTGTAAACAGAGACAATTTGACTTCCAATCTTCCTATTTAAATACGCTTTATTTCTTTCTCTTGCCTGATTGCCCTGGCCAGAACTTCCAATACTATGTTGAATAGGAGTGGTGAGATAGGGCGTCCTTGTCTTGTGCTGGTTTTCAAAGGGAATGCTTCCAGTTTTTGCCCATTCAATATGATATTGGCTGTGGGTTTGTCATAAATAGTTCTTATTATTTTGAGGTGTGTTCCACCAATACCTAGTTTATTGAGTGCTTTTAGCATAGGGGGTTTTGAATTTTATCGAAGGCCTTTTCTGCATCTATTGAGATAATCATGTGGTTTTTGTCATTGGTTCTGTTTATATGATGGATTACGTTTATTGATTTGTGTATGTTGAACCAGCCTTTGCATCCCAGTGATGAAGCTGATGAAGCTGACTTGATCGTGGTGGATAAGCTTTTTGATGTGCTGCTGGATTCAGTTTGCCAGTATTTTATTGAGGATTTTCACATCAATGTTCATCAGGGATATTGGCTTGAAATTTTCTTTTTTTGTTGTGTCTCTGCCAGGTTTTGGCATCAGGATGATGCTGGCCTCATAAAAATGAGTTAAGGACGAGTCCATCTTTTTCTGTTGTTTGGGATACTTTCAGAAGGAATGGTGTCAGCTCCTCTTTGTACCTCTGGTAGAATTTGGCTGTGAGTCCGTCTGGTCCTGGACTTTTTTTGGTTGGTGGGCTATTAATTCCTGCGTCAATTTCAGAACTTGTTATTGGTCTATTCAGGGATTCGACTTCTTCCTAGTTTAGTCTTGGTAGGGTGTATGTGTCCAGGAATTTAACCATTTCTTCTAGATTTTCTAGTTTATTTGCACAGAGGTGTTTAGAGTATTCTCTGATGGTAGTTTGTATTTCTGTGGATGAGTGGTGACGTCCCCTTTATCATTTTTTATTGTGTCTATTTGATTCTTCTGTCTTATATTCTTTATTAGCGTGGCTAGTGGTCTCTCTATTTTGTTAATCTTTTCAAAAAGCCAGCTGCTGGATTCATTGATTTTTTGAAGGGTTTTTCATGTTTCTATCTCCTTCAGTTCTGCTCTGATATCAGTTATTTCTTGTCTTCTGCTAGCTTTTGAATTTGTTTACTCTTGCTTCTCTAGTTCTTTTAATTGTGATGTTAGGGTGTTGATTTTGGATCTTTCCTACTTTCTCTTGTGGATATTTAGTTCTATAAATTTACCTCTAAACACTTCTTTAGCTGTGTCCCAGAGATTCTGGTACATTGTGTCTTTGTTCTCATTGGTTTCAAGGAACTTATTTATTTCTGCCTTAATTTCGTTATTTACCCAGTAGTCATTCAGGAGCAGGTTGTTCAGTTTCCATGTAGTTGTGTGGTTTTGAGTGAGTTTCTTAATCTCGATTTCTAATTTGATTGCACTGTGGTCTGAGAGACTGTTTGTTATGATTTCTGTTCCTTTAAATTTGCTGATGAGTGTTTTACTTTCAATTATGTGGTCACTTTTGGAATAAATGCTATGTGGTGCTGAGAAGAATGTATATTCTGCTGATTTGGGGTGGAGAGTTCTGTAGATGTCTATTAGCTCTGCTTGGTCCAGAGCTGAGTTGAAGTCCTGAATATCCTTGTTAATTTTCTGTTTCATTGATCTGTCTAATATTGACAGTGGGATGTTAAAGTCTCCCACTATTATTGTGTGGGAGTTTAAGTCTCTTTGTAGGTCTCTAAGAACTTGCCTTATGAAACTGGTCGTGGGGAAAAGAGAGATCAGATTGTTACTGTGTCTGTGTAGAAAGAAGTAGACCTAGGAGACTCCATTTTGTTCTGTACTAAGAAAAATTCTTCTGCCTTAAGATGCTGTTAATCTATAACCTTACCCCCAACCCCGTGCTCTCTGAAACATGTGCTGTGTCAACTCAGGTTAAATGGATTAAGGGCTGTGCAAGATGTGCTTTGTTAAACAGATGCTTGAAGGCAGCATGTTCGTTAAGAGTCATCACCACTCCCTAATCTCAAGTACCCAGGGACACAAACACTGCGGAAGGCCGCAGGGACCTCTGCCTAGGAAAGCCAGGTATTGTCCAAGGTTTCTCCCCACGTGATAGTCTGAAATATGGCCTCGTGGGAAGGGAAAGGCCTGACCGTCCCCTAGCCCAACACCCGTAAAGGGTCTGTGCTGAGGAGGACTAGTATAAGAGGAAGGAATGCCTCTTTGCAGTTGAGACAAGAGGAAGGCATCTGTCTCCTGCCCGTCCCTGGGCAATGGAATATAAAACCCGATTGTATGTTCCATCTACTGAGATAGGGGAAAACCGCCTTAGGGCTGGAGGTGGGACATGTGGGCAACAATACTGCTCTGTAAGGCATTGAGATGTTTATGTGTATGCATATCTAAAGCACAGCACTTAATTCTTTACATTGTCTATGATGCAGAGACATTTGTTCACGTGTTTATCTGCTGACCTTCTCTCCACTATTATCCTATGACCCTGACACATCCCCCTCTCCAAGAAACACCCAAGAATGATCAATAAATACCAAGGGAACTCAGAGGCTAGCAGGATCCTCCATATGCTGAACGCTGGTCCCCTGGGCCCCCTTATTTCTTTCTCTATACTTCATCTCTGTGGTCTTTTTCTTTTCCAAGTCTCTCATTCCACCTAACGAGAAACACCCACAGGTGTGGAGGGGCAACCCACCCCTTCACTGGGTGCTCCTGTATTGGGTGAATATATATTTAGGGTAGTTAGCTCTTCTTGTTGCATTGATCCTCTTTACCATTATATAATGCCCTTCTTTGTTTTTTTTTAATCTTTGTTGGTTTAAAGTCTGTTTTATCAGAGACTAGGACTGCAACTCCTGCTTTTTTTTGCTTTCCATTTGCTTGGTAAATATTCTTCCATCCCTTTATTTTGAGCCTGTGTTTGTCTTGGCACGTGAGATGGGTCTCCAGAATACAACACACTGATGGATCTTGACCCTTTATCCAATTTTCCAGTCCGTGTCTTTAAATTGGAGCATTTAGCCCATTTACATTTAAGGTTAATGTTGTTATGTGTGAATTTGATTCTCTCAACATGATGCTAGCTGGCTATTTTGCACATCAGCTGATGCAATTTCTTCATAGTGTCATTAGTCTTTATATTTTCATATGTTTTTTAGCAGTGGCTGGTACCAATTTTTCCTTTCAATATTTAGTGCTTCCTTCAGGAGCTCTTGTAAGGTAGGCCTGGCAGTAATAAAATCCCTCAGCATTTGCTTGTCTGTAAAGGATTTTATTTCTCCTTTGCTTATGAAGCTTAGTTTGGCTGGATATGAAATTCTGGGTTGAAAATTCTTTTTTTAAGAATGTTGTATATTGGCCCCCCACTGTCTTCTGGCTTGTAAAGTTTCTGCCGAGAGATCTGCTGTTAGTCTGATGGGCTTCCCTTTGTAGGTAACCCGACCTTTCTCTCTGGCTGCTCTTAACGTTTTTTCCTTCATTTCAACCTTGGTGAATCTGATGATTACGTGTCTTGGGGTTGCTCTTCTTGAGGAGTATCTTAGTGGTGGTGTCTGTATTTCCTGAATTTGAATGTTGGCCTGTCTTGCTAGGTTGGGGAAGTTCTCCTGGATAATATCCTGAAGTGTTTTCCAACTTGGTCCCATTCTCCCTGTCAGTTTCAGGTACACCAATCAATCGTAGGTTTGGTCTTTTCACATAGTCCTATATTTCTTGGAGGCGTTGTTGGTTCCTTTTCAGTCTTTTTTCTCTAATCTTGTCTTCATGCTTTATTTCATTAGTTGATCTTCAATCTCTGTTATGCTTTCTTCTGCTTGATCAATTTGGCTATTGATACTTGTGTATGCTTCACGAAGTTCTCATGCTGTGTTTTCAGCCCCATCGGGTCATTTATGTTCTTCTCTAAACTGGTTATTCTAGTTAGCAGTTCCTGTAACCTCCTATCAAAGTCCTTAGCTTCCTTGCATTGGGTTAGAACATGCTCCTTTATCTCGGAGGAGTTTGCTATTACCCACCTTCTGAAGCCTCCTTCAGTCAATTTGTCAAACTCATTCTCTGTCCAGTTTTGTTCCCTTGCTGGCAAGGAGTTGTGATCCTTTGGAGGAGAAGAGGCATTCTTGTTTTTGGAATTTTCAGCATTTTTATGCTGGTTTTTCCTCATCTTCATGGATTTATCTACCTCTGATCTTTGATGCTGAGGACCTTTGGATGGGGTTTTTGCTTGGGTGTCTTTTTTATTGATGTTGATATTATTGCTTTCTGTTTGTTAGTTTCCCTTTTAACAGCCAGGCCCCTCTTCTGCAGGTCTGCTGGAGTTTGCTGGAGGTCCACCCCAGACTCTGTTTGCCTTGGTATCACCAGCAGAAGCTGCAAAACAGCAAAGACTGCTGCCTGCTTCTTCCTCTGGAAGCTTCATTCCAGAGGGGCACCCACCAGGTGTCAGCCAGAGCTCTCCTGTATGACGTGTCTGTTGACCCTTGCTGGGAGGTGTCTCCCAGTCAGGAGGCACGAGGGTCAGGGACCCACTTGAGGAGGCAGTCTGTTCCTTATCAGAGCTCGAGCCCTGTGCTGGGAGATCCACTGCTCTCTTCAGAGCCTTCAGGCAGGAACATTTACGTCTTCTGAAACTACACACATAGCTTCCCCTTCCCCCAGGTGCTCCGTCCCAGGGAGAAGGGAGTTTTATCTATAAGGCCCTGACTGGGACTGCTGCCTTTCTTTCAGAGATGCCCAGAGAGGAGGAATCTAGAGAGGCAGTCTGGCTATAGCAGCTTTGCCACACTGCAGTGGGCTCTGCCTAGTCCGAACTTCCCAGCGGCTTTGTTTACACTGTGAGGAGAAAACCACCTACTCAAGCATCAGTGATGGCGGATGCCCCTGCCCCCATCAAGCTTAAGTGTCCCAGGTTGACTTCAGATTGCTGTGCTGGCAGCGAGAATTTCCAGTCAGTGGATCTTAGCTTGCTGGGCTCCATGGGGGTGGGACCTGCTGAGCAAGACCACTTGGCTCCCTGGCTTCAGCCCCCTTTCCAGGGGAGTGAATGGATCCATCTCACTGGTGTTCCAGGTGCCACTCAGGTACAAAAGAAAACTCCTGTAGCTAGCTCAGTGTCTGCTCGAGTGGCCACCCAGTTTTGTGCATGAAACCCAGGACCCTGGTGGTGTAGGCACCTGAGGGAATCTCCTGGTCTGTGGGTTGTAAAAACTATGGGGAAAATGTAGTATCTGGACCGAATAGCACCAACCCTCACGGCACAGTCCGTCACTGCTTCCCTTGGATAGGGGAGGGAGTTCCTCAACCCCTTGTGCTTCCCGGGTGAGGCGACACCCCACCCTGCTTCAGCTCACCCTCCATGGGCTGCACTCACTGTCTAACCAGTCCCAGTGAGATGAACCAGGTACCTCAGTTGGAAATGCAGAAGTCACCCACCTTCTGCATTGGTCTCGCTGGGAGCTGCAGACCAGACCTGTTTGTATTCAGCCATCTTGCCCAGAACCCCCATCTGTGTCTTTATATAGCCTTCTTATAAGTATACCAGTCATTGGATTTAGCGCCCACTCTAACCTAATATGACCTCATCTTAATGAATTATATCTGCAAAGACCCTATTTCCAAATAAGTTCACATTCTGAGGTTCCAGATGAATATGAATTTAGGGGGACATTATTCAACCCAGTACAAGTATAGTAATGCTATTTAGTATGTCTTCAAATAAATTGTAAAAGGGAAGAAAATTCCTTTATGGAAATATAATATGGATACCGAATATGTTATATTTAGCATAGACACATCCCAAAGTACATTCAACTGAGTCTTTTTATTTTACATTATTTTTATATTTATGTATATTTATATTTATACCTTGCCTTGTTCTATGAGGGTTTTGGGGTGTCTTACAATAAAAACACTTAGTTTATAATATGCACAGCATAAAATGTATGCTGCTTATTGTCAATAGTGTATAGTTTTTATTAACACTATAAAATTAGAGATTCAGTAATAAAAGAAGATATAGTAAAATCCTTACTATACGTGCAGTCCACAAAGTTTAATCACATAAAATCCATGGCTACATTATTGCAAAGTTAAAAAAAAAACTGCTCAGTCTTCCAGTTAATGTGTGCTTTATTTGTTTTCATTTATGAGCTGTGTAAGAAATAGACCAATTATTACAAAATATGTAGCATACACTGAGTTGAGAAAGCCCCAAATTATCACAAAGTAGTCACTTCCTGACTCTTCACCGTGCAAAAGATAATACCTTTAGCTGGTCTTCATTTGAGAATTGCACCCAGGAAAAGAATGGGAGCCAATTGCCAGTTGAATTCCATCTGAATTTACATTATCTCAGAAACATTATCACAGTTTTAACATAGTCAAGACCAGAGAATGCTGAAATAGAGATGATAAAAGGAAACATAGTCTGTTGCACAATTCTCATTATCAGAAAAAAGAGAATGCATCAGCTCCTTTGGAAAAGCCAAGTTTTGCTATGAGTTGTTTAAAAATGTCTTGCTGAGTGATGAAGGGAGTAGATAATGTCCTTTTAAAATTGCTAAAGTAATTGCAAAATCAGCTTTATAAGGCTGCTTCTTATCAATTGTTTTGTTATAGTAGAGGCCATAATGCTAAAACATAACTCAGTCAAGGCAGTTATGGGAAGGGCCAAGATAAGCCAATGATTCCAGCTTTTTCCAAGAATACAAGTTAAAGTAACTAGAATGTAACTAAAACAAACACCCTTCAAACTCACCTCCCCAAATATCACCTGGTCCCACCTAGCCTTTCGTTAGGTATGGGATAGTAGACTCTACCTTCCTGTGCTCACTGATGAGAACACAGAAAGCTAATATTCAGAGCTGTTAAATCTATACATGCTTTAAAAACAAGTGAACTGACAGATACATTACATATTTCTTTAAATTTTACATTTGGGGGTACAAGTTCCAGTTTGTCACATGGATATATTATGTAGTGGTAATGTTTGGGTTTCTAATGAACCAACCAGCAGTAGTGAATATTGTACCCAATAGGTAATATTTGAGCCCTCATCCTCCTCCCATTCTCCCCTTTTTTGGAGTCCTCGGTGTTATTTCCATCTTTATGTCCATGTGTTCCTATTGTTTAGTTCCCACTTACAAGTGAAAACATGCATAATTTGATTTCTGTTTCTGAGTTATTTCACTTATGGCCTCCAGCTCCATCCATGTTGCTGCAGAGGACATGATTTTATTCATTTTTATGGCTGTGTAGTATTCTAATATATATATATACCAGATATATATATATGATATATATATATATATGACATTTTCTTTACCCAGTCAACCACTGATGTACACTTAGGGTTGAACCTATGACTTTCCTATGTGAATAGTGCTGTGATAAATACATGAGTGCAGGTCTTTTTGATATAACAATTTATTTTCCTTTGGGTAGCTTCCCTGTAGATTGCTGAGTTGAATGATAGTTCTATGTTTAGCTCTTTGAGAAATCTCTATACTGTTTTCCACAGGAGCTGTACTAATTTTTTTCCCCATCAATAGTGTATAAGCATTCCCTTTTCTCTGCATCCTTGCCAACATCTATTATTTTTTGACTTTTAAATAATAGCCATTCTGACTGATGTGACATGGTTTCTCATTGTTGTTTACTTTGCATTTCTGTGATGATTAATGATGTTGAGCATTTTTTCATGTTTGTTGGCTACTTGTATTTTAAGAAATGTCTGTTCTTGTCCTTTGCCCACTTTTTTATGGGGTTTTTTTTCTCGTTGATTCATTTTAGTTCCTTATAGATTCTGGATATCAGTCCTTTTGTTGAATGCATAGTAAGTAAACATTTTCTCCCTGTATTAGTCTGTTCTCACACTTCTACAAAGAACTGCCTGAGACTGGGTAATTTATAAAGGAAACAGGTTCAATTGACTCACAGTTCCACATGACTAGGGAGGCCTCAGGAAACTTATAATCATGGCAGATGGGGAGGCAAACATGTCCTTCTGCACAAGGCAGCAGAAGAGAGAAGTGTGGAGTGAAGGAGGAAGAGCCCCTTATAAAACCATCGGACCTTGTGAGAACTCACTCACTATCATGAGAACAGCATGGGGGATACCACCCCCATGATCCAATCACCTCCCACCTGGTCCCTCCCTCAACACACGGGGATTATGGGGATTACAATTCGAGATGAGATTTGGGTGGGGACACAGAGCCAAACCATATCATTCCCATTCTGTAGGTTGTCTTAGTTTATTCTGTTGTTTCTTTTGCTGTGCAGAAGCTCATTCATTTAATTATTTGTCTATTTTTGTTTTCGTTGTATTTGCTTTTCAGTTCTTAGTCATAAATTCTTTGCCTAGGCCAATATCCAGAAGAGTTTTTCCTAAGTTTTCTGCTAGGATTTTTGTAGTTTCAGGTCTTACTTTTAAGCCTTTAATCCATCTTTTTTTGTATATAGTGAGAGATATATACAATTTTATATATAGTGAGAGATAAGGGTACAGTTTGATTCTTCTGCATGTGGTTAGTCAGTTTTCCCAGCACCATTTATTGAATAGGGAGTCCTTTCTCCATTGTTTATTTCTGTCAACTTTGTTCAAGATCAGATGGTTGTAGCTATATGGCTTTATTTCTGGGTTATCTATTCTGTTCCATTCATCTATGTCTATTTTTGCACCAGTATCATGTTGTTTTGGTTACTATAGCCTAGTAGTATAGTTTGAAGTCAGGTAATGTGATGTCTCCGGCTTTGTTCTTTTTGCTTAGGATGCTTTTGCTATGTGGGCTCTTTTTTGGTTCCATATGAATTTTAGAATTGTTTAGAAAAGTTACATTTCTAAGACAATGAAATATAAATGCAGCCTGGGCAACATAGTGAGATCCTGCCTCTACAAAAGAAAAATGAAGTAACTAGCTTGTCAAAATAGAACTCTAGACAAATACCTGAATGGTTCCTGCAGAGAAACTTGGGATTTCCTCAAGAAAAGGTTCTGGGGACTTCAAGTCCAATACAGTAGACCCAGCACAAAGCTTTTTCTTCTCTACCGTCTGAGACCTAATGATAACATAGAGGTTAACTCAGAACAGTAAATAGAACAGTAAGAGGGTCACCAGTGGATGAGAGTTTAAAACAATGGAAGACGGAAAGAGACTAGAAGCCTAAGGCTAGATAAGAGAGAACCAGCAGCCCAGAATGTGCAGGAAGGGATTTTAATGTCAGAGTGAGTCTGTCTCTATGGCAGAAACCCACAGAAGCCCAGGGCTGAGCTGGCAGGTGCCTCAGAGGGCAGGTGCAGAGGAGAGGTAAAATAGAAGGGTTAATTGAAAGCCTGCCTAGTGCACAGTCTACACCAGACACCTACCTACACTCCCAGCCGTCCTCTCCCACTCCTAAATACTCAGAATACCAACTAGTATGAAATCCTGACCATAAAAAAAAAAAAAAAAAAAAAGTTTCTTTTCTTGAAAAATTGAGTAAACTGGCTGAGAAGAATCAGAAATGGTGAAAATGGATGCCAGTGCCCCAAGTAAAGCTCTCTCTATTCTTGCATTTTGTAACCCCATTCCTCCCCGCAAAAACTAAAAGTCTCCAGCATTCTAACCCTAAAGTGAACATGACTAGTGGATAGGTCTATTTTCAAAAGCAATGACTAGAACTGAGTGACAAAAATTTGTGTTCCTCATTCCTTACTGTGATGCCTCTTCTGGTAGGTGACTTCCAGGCCAGGGACTATATTTTCCAGCCTAGCTTGCATTCCAATGTAGTCATTTAACTACATGGGATATAAGTAGAAGTGATGTGTATCACTTCCAGGCCAGGGCTTTTAAGAAAGTAGGTGTGCCTTTGCACTTTCTTATTTACTCTTCTGCCAGCCAGAGGCAGAAGGCACCAAGGCCTGCAGAGATGCTAGTGGTGCCAGGGGAAAGAGCCTGGGTCTCTGAATCACCACATGCAAGAAGCCACCTGCCAATCAGGCATTGGACCACAATACAGATGACAAACAAACATCTATTATGTAAAGCCATTGAAATTTATATAACTAGCATTACCACAATCAATTATCGGCACCCCCCGCCCCCCCGCCCCAGCCCACTGCCCAGGTACACAGAGCTCCCAACTACTGGCAGATATTCCATGGGAAAACAGACTTATATACATCAGAGTAAGAAACTCCTAAAAGCTACTTAGAAGTCTCATTCTGAAATATGATGGACAACTAAAGATCACAAGAAAGAAAACAAGCAACATAAAAAAGAAAGGCCAAGATAAACAGTATTCATCCTAAGAAAAGAACAGAGATTATCTATGGAACAGAAAAAATTACATTTTTAATTACTGTTCTCAGAGACATTTGAAAAGATACTGCTTTCATGAAACTACGACTGGATACTCCCACACCCTACCCTGACTTCACACACACAAACCAAAATAAAAATCCAAAAGAAGAAAGAGTTCTTGGAAATTAAGCATATAATTGCTCACATTTTAAAAATCAGAAGGGTTGAAAGACAGCCTAGACCCTCTCCTAGAACATAAAGCAAAAGATGAAAAGAGAGAAAATGTCAGAAGAAAGACGAAACAAAGAGAATAAATCCAGAAGATCCTATATCCAGCAAATAGAAATTCCAAAAAGAAAAAAACAAGGAATGAAATATCTTTTAAAGCTTTAGTATGTATGTGAGTACACACACACACACACACACACACACACTATATATATATATATATATATATATATATATATATATATGTCTCATCGAGAGTTAAAGAAAGATGTAACTATTCCTAGTGAAGGGTGTAAATGAGTGCCAGGCAAAATGAATGAAAAAAGATCAACCAGACATCATATTATGAAATTTTAGAAGATTAAATATTAAGAGATTTTTAAGTTAATTAATTTCTTTACTGTGGTAAGAACACATAAGACCTACCTTCTGAAAAAAATTTAAGTTTACAGTACTATTAACTGTAAACACAATGCTATACAGCAGATCTCTAGAACTTAATCATCTTGCATAACTGAACCTTCATATCCATTGGACAGCCCTCTCCGTTTCCCACTCCCTCAGCCCCTGGCAGCCACCATTCTACTCCCTGCCATAGAAATGAACAACTAGCTTATTTCACTTAGTGTAATGTCCTCCAGATTCATCTATGTTGTCACAAATGACTGGATTTCCTTTTTTATGACTGAATAATATTCCATTTTATGTATATACCAAAGTTTCTTGATCCATTTATCTATCAATGGACATGTAGGTTGTTTCCACATCTAGGCTATTGCGAATAGTGTTGCAATGAACATGGGAAGACTCTAGAGAGGAAGAGAAAAAAGATCACCTACCAAGGAACAATAATACACCAGCATCAAGCTGCTGCTTCTTTTCGCTTTTTCCTCCAAGACACAGTCTTGCTCACCTCAGCCTCCTGCATAGCTGGGACTACAAGCATGAGCCACGACACCCAGCTAAGTTTTGGTATTTTTTGTAAAGACAGGATTTTGCCATGTTGCCCAGGCTGGTCATGAACTCCTGGGCTCAAGCGATCCTTTCACCTCAGTCTTCCAAAGTGCTGGGATTACAGGCATGAGCCACCGCGCCCGGCCCAAGCTTATTAGTAATACTCCACGCTAAAGACAGCGGAACAATTCCTTCACAGTTCTGAGGGGAAAAAATGTTTGAATATAGAATGCTGTACTCCACCTAACTATAAATCAATGTGAAGGCATACTAAAGACATTTTCAGATTTTCAAGTATTCAGAAATTTCATCTCCCATCTGTTTTTTCTGATGAAGATACTTTTGGAGATACTCCAGAGAAGTGAAGTGCAAACCAACAAAGAGGAAGATATGGAATACAAGAAAGAGTAGAACTCGCTCAGGAGTATAATGAAAAATCATTTCAGAGTGACAGCTGTGCATAGGGTTTACAAAACAATCTAAATCAGGAGAGGGAGTCAGTGGGTCCCAAGTATAACATTAATACTATCTTCAGGAAGAAAAATGAAATGTAGTTTACACAAAACATAGAATGACCATGAAAATAGATGATATCAGTGACATGGTGAAGAAAACATATGTTTCTTCTCTCAGCAAGATAAAAGAAGGATAACTGGGAATTCCAGGAAAAAACAACAACAAGAATTATATAGAAAAGTCAAGATACAAATATGAAGCCAGCTAAAATGTAGCACAATTTTCAGCAATTTCTGTAACTATGAAAGAGAATTTATTTAATTTAGACTCTAAAATATCCTTCTTCAAAGAGACCAGAGGTCATGGTCTTGGACCTATAGAAAAGGAAATGTAATTTTTGCATATTATTTGCCTATGCAATGAATATTAATTAAATAGTCATAATAACATAAATTGGGGGGTTATGTTGATTTTTAACTCCCAGAATCAAACTGTAAGCAACAGTTTATAAAAGATGGCTTACAATAAAGAAAGAATTTGGCATTAACTCTGAAAACATAAAAACAAAAGTCTAGGCCAGACCCAATGGCTCATGCCTGGAATGCCAACACTTTGGGAGGCCAGGGTGGGTGGATCACTTGAACTCAGGAGTTCAAGACCAGCCTGGGAAACATGGTGAAATCTCATCTCTACAAAAAATACAAAAATTAGCCAGGCATGATGGAACTTGCCTATAGTCCCAGCTATTTGGGAAGCTGAGGCAGGAGGATTGCTTGAGCCCAGAAGGTGGAGGTTGCAGTAAGCCAAGATCACGCCACTGCACTCCAGCCTGGGTAACAGAGCAAGACCCTGTTTCAGAAGAAAAAAATAATAATAATATTCTTGACAGAATATTATGGTAGGTGGAAGGGTAGAAGGTGGAAGAAAGGAGAAAAGGGCCAATAGTCTCATCAGCATATCTCCAGAATGTGACCTCTTCTCACCAACTCCACAAGTATCTCCTGGTCAGCACTACCAGCATCTCTGTCTTGACGACTGTAAAAGCCTCCCGACTACTCCCCTGCCTCCCGCTGTACCTTCCTACAGTTCTCAACATGGAAGCTATACATGTGTATATGCACAAGTCAGACCGTGTCACTCCTATGCTCAAAACCTTGCAATGGCTTCTCATTGTACCCAAAGTAAAAGCAAAAATTCTTTATACTGATCCACATAGCCCTATATCATCTCACCCTGTTATCTCTCTGACCTCATCCTCCACCACGCTGCCCTTTGCTCACTCCATTCTAGCCCTACTAGCCACCTGTAATCCTTGAATGTGCCAGGCACACTCCTGCCTTGCAGCCTTTGCTGTTGCCTCTGCTTGGAACTCTCTTCCCTAAAATGCTTACATGAATAATATCCTCCCTGCCTTTATGTCTGCTCAAACATCATCTCTCAATGAAGTGAAATCTGACCACCCGATTTAAAATCATTATTCCCACTTTCCAGACTCCTGAACTATCTTTTCCTGTCTTACTTTTTTTTCTATTTTGAATGTATCAATGTCTACTATATAATTTCTGTATCTGAACACCCCTACCCCCAACTACCATGTAAGTGCCAATGAGCCTGAGAGCTCTGTTTTGTTCACTGAGCACTTAGAACAGTGCCTGTCACCATAGTAAGTATCCAATAAATAATCATGATTATATAAATATAGCTTGGGAGCCAAGAGGTATTATATATGGCTAATGGGACAAAAACTAGAGGTTTAAGTGTTTTATTTAAAGGTATAAAAGCAACCAAGAATAAAACTATAATAATAGCTATCAAAAACTGGGAGAGGGTAGCTAAATCCTTGTTTTTATTATAGAGAATAAGTACAACACATAGAAATAAAGTCTTGAAAGATACACACCAAATTACTTTCAGTTGTAACTTTGCAGGAGGCAGTTTAAAGGAATAAAGGGATAAAAATCAGTGATTAAAAATTTTAATCTTGGCCAGGCACAGTGGCTCATACCTATAATCCCAGCACTTTGGGAGGCAGAAGTGGGAGGATCGCTTGAGCCCAGGAGTTCGAGACCAGCCTGGGCAACATAGTGAGACCCTGTCTCTACAAAAAATGAAAAAATTAGCCAGGCACGGGGGCACACACCTGTAGTCCCAGCTACCCAAGGGGCCGAGGTGGAAGCATCCACTAAGCTTGGAAGGTCAAGGCTATAGTGAGCCATGGTCACACTACTGCACTCCAGCCTAGGCAACAGAGTAAAACCCTGTCTCAAAAATATGTAATTTTTTTTTTATCAAAAAAGGGAGGCGATTTTCCTCTGGAAAGTGGGACTGGGAAGTGTGGCAGACAGCTGTTGTTTTTCAGTATAAACTCCTCAGCACTACCTTATTTTTACTATGTATACATATTACTTTGATGAAAATTAAAAGACAATACTTTTTTTTTTTTTGCTAATCAGCTGACTTTAGAAAATACATTTTTAAGGAAGCAAAGGAATAAGCAGTTCTAGGTTCACTCTAGTACATAAACAAATATCCAACAGATTCCCCAAAGTACCATAATTCATGACTGAGATGATGTTGGCCTTGGAAATTTTCAAAGTGGATGTTACCAGCTGATCACTATGGCTCTAAAAATAAAAGGAGATATAACAACATTAAACATTTGGTTTTAGGCACTTTAACTTCCTGATATGTACCTGTATGGATTTCAAATTTTTCCTCTATTATCTAAGATAGTCACTGTTTGAAAGCCAAGGCCTCCTCTCCCATCCTTCTGTTATCTGCTAGGGGATTAGTATAGCATTTTAACATTTGATCTTATTTTCTCCCTTCTGGATCATGTGGATTTGCTTCGCCACCATATGAGTTTGCCAAAAGCAAGAGTAACATTGCCAAACCAAACATCTGTCACTAAACTGCAGGAGGTTTATTATTTTTACCTAAAAGAATACTTGCTACATCAAGAATACTGTAATCATTAAGCCAGATGAGGCCCCAGGCCAGGTGGATGGTGTGACCATGGACACCAAGGTCTCAGAGAACACCCTGCTCTTCCCACTCACAGAGCCCTGAAGGACTCAGCCTTTCCTAGTGGAGTGCTGTCAAGAAAGACAACTAAGAGGAAAGTTCTGATGACCCCTCATGCAAGTCTACAAAGTGTTATTCGAGTCACTTTTATAGTTCTTACAAAATTTAAAGACTGAGAATAAAAATGGCCCTCAGCCACTTGTTCACTGGTCAGCCCTAGCATCTAATATAAATGCTCTTCCACAACCCCTAGCAAGCCAGGACGGGGTAATAAAGACAGCTTTTGGCAAGACCTCAGGAGAAAGAGAAATTCTGATTCTCAACACTGTATCCCAGGAGGGTAGGGAAGAAAATAGAGAATTAATACCAAAGGACAGTATTTCTATACCTCCACAGCATATCTTTAGGATGGGAATCAGGCTGTTACCTAGTTTCAAAGATCAACTTCCAATAGCCAAGGTAAGGTGACAAGCCATTCAAGGTATTTAAAACATAAGCACTAAAATTTTATCCATGCATTTATGTGTGTGCTTTTGAAAAAAAAGGCCTGTCACTATATTGCAGTCCCCACTGGATAAATATATTTTTTACTGAGTTTATTAGACATATAACAATTTTAGAAGACATCTGTCAAAGACAGTAACTTTAGTTTTAGAACTGTTAATATTATGCCATTTATTTTCTAACAGTGTTTATTATGCAAGGACTGATTGCCTGTTGAGGTCATTCTTGGTTCTCAAAACAAAAACCATATTATTACATAATTACCTAGACTCCCCCCGCACCATTATCTAAAAGAGTGGGACAAAGGATCAGAAGGTGACCAAGCAAAACAAGTACTTTGTTTTAGAGCCTTTACACTTCAGAAAAATCACTCCCGTGATACTCAGAGCTTTCAATGCTATTAAACCACAGACTTTTGGCCAGGCACAGTGGCTCATGCCTGTAATTCCAACACTTTAGAAGGCCAAGGCAGGAGGATGGCTTGAGGCCAGAAGTTCAAGCCCAGCCTGGGCAACATAGTGAGAACCCATCTCTACAATTAAAAAAATGCAAAAATTAGCCAGACATGTGCACCCATCGGTAGTCCCAGCTACTCTAGAGGCGAGGTGGCAGGATCACTTGAGCCAAAGAGCTCGAGGCTGCCGTGAACTATGATTGCATCACTGCACTCCAGCCCAGACAAGAGTGAGACCTTGTCTCTAAAAAATAAAATAAAATGCATACTTTTTAAAGCATCAGTAACCAGGAATCTCTATTAAGCTTGTATACCATTCTTGTCATCCTCAACCTCAGTCATCTCAATTCCAACCAGATGTCCAAACCAGAACCCTGGGAGCGATTCTTGTCCTCTCCCTCTGCCTCAGTCTCCATATGCAATCATCCCCCACAAAGCCCTGTTGAATATCATTCTAAAATACATCATGAGCTTTTTCACGCTCTCTGGTTAAAGGTAGTCCAAGTCAACACTGTCTTACATTGGGGCTGCTACAATCAGAATTTTTAAAATAAAAATAGTAGCAAACACCTTATAATCCTTACTATGGATCAGGTACCCCTCTAAGTGCTTTAAACGCATTAGCTGATTTATTCTTCTCAACAACCCTATAAAGCATTCTAGCACCACTTGAAGATGAAGAAACTGATGCAAAGAGAAGTTAACTGACTTTCCCAACATCACACAGCTAGGAAGTGGAGGAGCCAGCTGTCCCCTCCTCACTGACCCTTTGCATTCACACCTGCCATCCTCTGGTCTGATTTCCACACAGCAACCAGTGTGATTGTTTAAACAAGTAACTTTTATATAGAACCAGAAACCTTGAAGTGAGAACAGAAAACAACTTTATTCTTTTCTTCCCAACAGCCTGATCAAACCGGCTCTGCAAGACAGGTTCTTTCCTGGTGCCTGGGGCAAGTCCCTTGACTTTTTTTTGGTGCTCTCATACAAATTCTGTCTTTTAGTCTCAAAATGGTCTCATTTCAATAATACAAATGCCCAGTTCAGCGTGTTGGTTGAAACACTGAATTTCATTACAGTTAATGCTTCCTCCCCACCACCCACCCAAACCCCAAACCTGCTAGGGCTGGCGGCCTTTGTGGTGGGGCTGGCTCCTCTCTCCTGGCCTCCTCCTCTTATTGTCTCAGCCGCTTCAGCCAGCCAAGGTTGGAGGGGCCAGGAAAGAGAGATAAGAAACAGAAAAGATCTTGTGTGGCAGACACAGGCGTAATCTACCATTGACAGACTCTGGCCGTGGCAGGTGTTTAAAGCTGACTCTTGCTCTCAGGACTTTTTTTTTTTTTTTTTGAGACGGAGTCTCACTTTGTCGCCCAGGCTGGAGTGCGATGGCGCATCGGCTCACTGCAAGCTCCGCCTCCCGGGTTCACGCCATTCTCCTGCCTCAGCCTCCCGAGTAGCTGGGACTACAGGCGCCCGCAACCACCCCTGGCTAATTTTTTGTATTTTTTAGTAGAGACGGGGTTTCACCGTGTTAGCCAGGATGGTCTCCATCTCCTCTTTTTTTATTTATTTTTTATTTTTAAATGCACCCTAGATAGTCCTCTGTAAGTTCCTCTGATTGGAGCTCATTGAAATAGGCAAAGCCTCGACTTAGCTGGGTGCTTACATACCCACTCCAGCCCCACGTTCAGCTTCTGAAGACACGTCTCCAGCCTCTGTCTGCTAAGGTTGTCTGGTGTGGACAGAAGGTCTCTTAAGCATGATCCCCTTTTAAATGACCGCATGTATATATTCCTCCCAAGGATTTCATACCTTGGGGCTGCCAATGCAAACTGTCAATACTAGTTAACTTTCCAAATGCAGTTCCTTACTTTGATGACAGTAAGCTATTTACCAGGTATTTCTGTGACCCATGGACTCCAGAGGCTACAGGTCAAACCTTCCATGTGGTCTCCTTGGAGCACCCCTCACTAGCACACCTGAGGCAAGGTAAAAATACCTGTCCCACCAATCTCTCATGGGGTTGTAAGGAAGACATGATGCATTGGAGATTCTTTAAATGGGAATTTCCAAATCTCAACTATCTCCTTGGCCTTTTCAATTTTAGTTCCTATATAGCCTTAAGATAGGCAGAGGGGTGAAGATCCACAGAAGTGGTTTCAGCACCTCTTTCATAATTCTGCCATAGATGATCTCAGTCACTGCACTTTGAAATGTGGGGGTAATTAGGCCCTCAGCTGCAGTGAATCAGGAAGAGTCCCATTTTAACATTCTGTTAGAAATACCACATCATGCCTTTCCATTGCTATTAGCATTAAATACTAAAAAACACTAATCATATTATGTCCTTCCACTGCTATTGCGATTAAATGCTAACTCTTTACCAGTTCTATGGAGCACTGCATGATATGGGCCTTGCCTACCTGTCTAGCCTTGTTTCATGACTCTCTTTTCCAGGTTCAGCTGCATGGGTCTTCTTTCAGGTCCTTGGATTCTCTAAGCTCTTTCCTACCTCAGGACCTTCATACATGCCTAGAAGATTCTTCCTCCTACCACTCTTGTCCTCATTTGTTAGGTCTCAGCTTAAATATTATCTCATAGCAAAGGATTTTCCTGAAGTATTATAGCTCTCTGCCCCCAGCGAACTATTCTCATTCGTATATATTATTTTACTTTACAGCATTTACCACAAATTGTAAATGTGTGATTGTGTATTTTCAAGTTTATGGCCATATGGCCAGAAACTGGTTAATGATTTACCAAATTATTTCTGTTTTCCCCCTGGACATACAGTTGAACTACATATCCCAGCCTCCCTTGCAGTTAGGTACAGCCATATGACTGTTGTAGTCAATGGAATGTAGGTAGAAAAAGAACACTTCCAGGCCTGGCCTGTAAAATCTTGCCACATCTGATCCCCCATTCTTTTTTTCCATTCACCACCTTAATAGAGAAGATTTCAAAGACCCAGAGGAAAGTGATCTGAGTTAGTGCGTAGAGGAGAGAGTCCAGTATAGTCAAGACATCAGCGGCAGCCTCACTGGACTATTGCTTGAGCAAAAAACAAACTTTCATTAGGTTAAGTCATTGAATTTTCTCTTACAGAAGTATTCCAGCAAGTAAATTGAAGAAAGAATGACAGAATTAGATTACCACTATATTAAACCCTAATGAATTCATGAATCTAGACAATGATCATCAATGGCTATTATTTGTGATGGGAAGAAGAAGCTTTGAGAATATTCACAGAATATTAAATATATTTCATTGCATCCTGGGCTCTCTTTTCTTTCTTTTGTTTTTCAATTTTTATTTTAGATTCCAGGGTACACATGCAGGTTTGTTAGAAAGGCATATTGCATGATGCTAGGGTTTGGAGTATGATTAAACCCACCACCCAGGAAGTGAGCATAGAACCCAATAGGTATTTTTTCAACTCTTGCCCCCCTTCCTTCCTACTCTTGTATTTCCAAG
Source organism: Pongo pygmaeus (assembly GCF_028885625.2). Lineage (NCBI taxonomy): Eukaryota > Metazoa > Chordata > Mammalia > Primates > Hominidae > Pongo > Pongo pygmaeus. Next base: position 121,189,642 of record NC_072373.2, on the reverse strand, counting down.
TGTCTATTGTTCTCCTCCTTATGTCCATGTGTACCCCATGTTTAGCTCCCACTTATAAGTGAGAACACGTGTTATTTGATTTTCTGTTTCTTCATTACTTCAGCTGCATCCATGTTGCTGCAAAGAACATTGCTTCATTCTTTTTTATGGCTGTATAGTACTCTGTGGTATATAAGCATTAATACCACATTTTCTTTATCCAATCCACTGTTGATGGGCACCTGGGTGGGGTCCATGTCTTTGCTATTGTGAATAGTGCTGCAGTGAACATAGAGGTGCATGTGTCTTTTTAGTAGAATGATTTATTTTCCTTTGGGTATAAACTCAGTAATGTCATTGCTTGGTTGAATAGTAGTTCAATTCTTATTTCTTTGAGAAATCTCCAAACCGCTCTCCCCAGAGGCTGAACAAATTTGCATTCCCAGCAACAATGTATAAGCATTCCCTTTTCTCCACAGGCCCACCAACATCAGTTATTTTTTGGCATTTTAACAAAACCCATTCTGACAGGTGTGAGATGGTATCTCATTGTGGATTTGATTTGCATTTCTCTGATGATTAGTGATGAGCATTTTTTCATGTTCGTTGGCTGCTTGTATATCTTTTTTTAAGAAGTGTCTGTTCATGTCCTTTGCCCATTTTTAATAGGGTTATTTGTTTTTTGCTTGTTGATTTAAGTTCCTTATAGATTCTGAACATTAGACTTTTGTCAGATACATAGCTTGCAAATATTTTCTGCCATTCTCTAGGTCATCTATTTACTCCATTGATAGTTTCTCTTGCTATTCAGAAGCTCCTCAGTTTAATTATGTCCCACTTGTCAATTTTTGCTTTTATTGCAATTGCTTTTGAGGACTTAGTCATAAATTCTTTGCCAAGGCTGATGTTAAGAAGGATATTTCCTAGGTTTTCTTCTATTATAGTTTCAGGTCTTACATTTAAGTCTTTAATCCATCTTGAGTTAATCTTTGTATATGGTAAGAGATAGGGGTCCAGATTCATTCTTCTGCATATGGACAGCCAGTTATCCCAACACCATTTATTGAATAGAGTCCTTTTCCCTTGCTTACTAGAGGTAGATGTGTGGCTTTATTTTTGGGTTCTCTATTCTGTCCCTTCCATTGGTGATTTTCTATTTTTGTACCAGTATCATGCTTTTTTTGGTTACCATAGCCTTGCAGTACAGTTTGAAGTCAGGTAATGTGATGTTTCTGACTTTGTTCTTTTTGCTTAGGATGCTTTGGCTGTGTGAGCTCTTTTTTGGTTCCATACAAATTTTAGAATAGTTTTTTCTATTTCTGTGAAAAATGAAGTTAGTAGTTTGATAGGAATAGTGGGCTCTCTTTTCTATTTATATTCACCTCCAGATGATCACATTTGGTCCCAGCCTTTTCATACATCTAGCCATTGACAACTTCCACATTTTTATCTCCAGAGCTATTAATTCCAGTGAAGTTCTGGATTTCTATATTCAACTGCCTCCACAAAGTCTCTACTTGGCTGTCTAAAAATTTCTTAAGTTTAACATGTACACAACAGAACTCTTTATTTCTCTCCAAAAACCTCCTCCCACAGTCTTCCACATGTGAGCAGATGAATCTAAGCCTCCACCATATCTCATCCAGTGATAGCTGATGTCCATATAATGAGTTCTTCACACAACATCTAGGGTGAGTGAACTTTTCAAAATTCAAATCAGATAATGCCACTTCCCTGTTTGAAACCTTTGTACAGCTTTCTGATACACTCAAAAAAATTCAAACATTTTTTCATGGCCTCCTGCTTCTATGGCTGCTCTGACTTCATCTTCTACCACACTTTCCAATGCACACCCTTCTCAAATCTTCTTATTGTTCCTTGAAAGAAGCAAGCTCATTCCTGCCTCAGGGCTTTTGTATTTGCTATTCCCCTGCTTGGAACTCTGTTCTACCATCTACTTATGGCTTTGTCCTGCACTTCATTCAGACATCCTTGAGAAGGCTTGTCCAATCTATCAAAAATAGCACCTTGCATCCTCCCACTGTCCCTGCCCTGACTCTTACTCTATTTTATTTTTTTTCATTGAAGTTATTACTATTTGATATTACATATTTGCTCACTTGCCAGAATGGAAGCTTCATGAATGCAGGAATTTTGTTTGCCTTGTCCATTGCTGTTTCTTCAGTGCATAGAAGAGTCATTACCAATGAGTAGGAACTCAATACATATTTATTAAATAAACAAATTGATTAATGGATTATTGTTGCAGGAAGTCAGGGACCCCAAACGGAGGGACCGGCTGAAGCCATGGCAGAAGAACGTGGATTGTGACGATTTCATGGACATTTATTAGTTCCCCAAATTAATACTTTTATAATTTCTTATGCCTGTCTTTACTGCAATCTCTAAACATAAACTGTAAAGATTTCATGGACACTTATCACTACCCCAATCAATACCCTTGTGATTTCCTATGCCTGTCTTTACTTTAATCTCTTAATCCTGTCAGCTGAGGAGAATGTATATTGCCTCAGGACCCTGTAATAATTGCATTAACTACACAAATTGTACAGCATGTGTGTTTGAACAATATGAAATCTGGGCACCTTGAAAAAAGAACAGGGTAACAGCAATTGTTCAGGGAATAAGAAAGATAACCTTAAACTCTGACCACTGGTGAGCAGGGCGGAACAGAGCCATATTTCTCTTCTTTCAAAAGCAAATGGGAGAAATATCGCTGAATTCTTTTTCTTGGCAAGGAACATCCCTGGGAAAGAGAATACGTGCTGGGGGCATAGGCCTATAAATGGCCCCCCACGTGTGGTCGTCTTTTATGGTCTGTGGACTGTAGGGGTGAAATAGACCCCAGTCTCCCATAGCGCACCCAGGCTTATTAGGAAGAGGAAATTCCCACCTAATAATTTTGGTCAGACCGGTTGCTCTAAAAACCCTGTCTCCTGATAAGATGTTATCAATGACAATGGTGCCCAAAACTTCATTAGCAATTTTAATTTCACCCCAGTCCTGTGGTCCTGTGATCTTGCCCTGCCTCCACTAGCCTTGTGATATTCTATTACCTTGTAAAGTACTTGATGTCTGTGACCCACACCTATTCACACACTCCATCCCCTTTTGAAAATCCCTAATAAAAACTTGCTGCTTCTGTGGCTTGGGGGGCATCACGGAACCTACCAACATGTGATGTCTCCCCCGGATGCCCAGCTTTAAAATTTCTCTCTTTTGTACTCTGTCCTTTTATTTTTCAAGCTGGCTGACACTTAAGGAAAATAGAAAAGAACCTATGTGACTATTGGGGCAGGTTCCCCAATAGATTATAAACAAGTGACCATAAAACCTTCCAAGTTTGACTCAATCACAGTTATGAGCCACATTTAGGAAACCCTGACATACAAGCATTCTGTCATTTATTGACTGGGTAACCTTAAGAGAGATGCCTGATCTCCCTGTGCCTCAGTTTTTTCATCCGTATAATGGAGGAATAATATCATCTGTTTCATAGAGTGCGAGGCTTAAATAAATGAATATGTGAGGTTCTTAGTCTAGAACAATGCATAGCATAATACATAGTAGGTACTCAATAAATGTTTGCTGACATTATTATTATTACAGAATTCCAGATTTTCAGTGTTTAAATTAAGAAAACAGAGGAAAGGGCCATTTTTCACATTAAAGGAATGTTTAAAGTCATAGCCAATAAATAGGTATTGGGATTTACAAAGCAGGCCTTAACTGCATGAGAGGTAAGAAGTAGCAGAGAAACTTAGAATGAAAGTATTAAAAATCGCTTCCAATTACAAATCAATATGAAATAAAAATAATTATGAAAATATGAGGTAGTCATTCAGATTTGATTAACAACCAAAATAAATCAGTTTATATACAACTTTTCAGGAATACACCTACAGGGTAAATTAAAGGGCATCTGAATTCTTCAATACTTAACGTCACCATAATCAGCAAAGACAGATGGAGCCCTTTCCTCCTGCCCTTGCCCCTCTATTCCACATAACCACTATATCCCTCTCTTACTAACAACTTCTATCTTGAAGGCAGCAACATGATTCATACTATAGCCCAGGCTTATCATATTAGGGCAAGACCAATATACTTAGCCTGAAAACAGGGTTCCACAAATGAAGGTGCTTGATTAGCTAAGCTACATGTTAAGAAATCACTTCTGCACTAAAAGTAAAGCCAAAAATTGAAGCCAAACCTGAATAATTTTGATAAAACTTGCTTTTAAGTAAGTTGTTTCTGCATTTATCTCAGCTTCATTTCCCACATGTCACTGAGGGGAATTTTTCCTCTTTTTATCATCCACAATTATTGTTCTGGCATTTTGTTGTTGTGTTGGTTTGTCTGTTCATTTGCTTTCTTGCTTTGCTTGCATCCTGATGGATTAAAACCATCAGGGTGAGATTGTGCCACAATCTTCTTCAGCCAAACTTACTTGCCAAGTATGCAGCAGTCTTCCTGTTCCCACATAGCAACCTCCCATTTTTTCTTAGTATTTTGAAGCATGCCAAAGAAAGAAAATGATACTGGGTGTCTCAACATACCTTAAGATTTGGCCCTCCTGTCCTTCAAACAACCTAACAAACAAAATATAGCCGTTTACAAAGCCCACCACAGCTCAGCAAGGCCTACTACCTCTGTTGACTCCACCTCTGGGGGCAGGGCATAGCTGAACAAAAGGCAGCAGAAGCTTCTGCAGACTTAAACGTCCCTGTCTGACAACGCTGAAGGGAGCAATGGTTCTCCCAGCATGGCATATCGGCTCTGAGAACGGACAGACTGCCTCCTCAAGTGGGTCCCTGACCCCGGTGTAGTCTAACTGGGAGATACGTCCCAGCAGGGGCTGACTGACACCTCATAAAGGCGGGTGCCCCTCTGGGACGAAGCTTCCAGACGAAGAATCAGGCAGCAATATTTGCTGTTCTGCAATATTTGTTGTTCTGTAGCCTCTGCTGGTGATATCCAGGCAAGCAGGGTCTGGAGTGGACCTCCAGCAAACTCCAACAGACCTGCAGCTAAGGGACCTGACTGCTAGAAGGAAAACTAACAAACAGAAAGGAATAGCATCAACATCAACAAAAAGGGCATCCACACCAAAACCCCATCTGTAGGTCACCAATATCAAAGACCAAAGGTAGATAAAACCACAAAAATAGGGAGAAACCAGAGCAGAAAAGCTGCAAATTCTGAAAACCGGAGTGTCTCTTCTCCTCCAAAGGATCACAGCTCCTCCCCAGCAACAGAACAAAGCTGGACAGAGAATGACTTTGACAAGTTGACAGAAGTAGGCTGCAGAAGGTTGATAATAACAAACTTCTCTGAGCTAAAGGAGGATGTTCGAACCCATTGCAAGGAAGCTAAAAACCTTGAAAAAAAAGGTTAGATGAACGGCTAAGTAGAGTAAACAGTGTTGAGAAGACCTTAAATTACCTGATGGAGCTTAAAACCATGGCACAAGAACTACATGACTCATGGACAAGCTTCAGTAGCCGATTTGATCAAGTGGAAGAAAGGGTATCAGTGATTGAAGACCAAATTAATGAAATAAAGCAAGAAGACAAGTTTAGAGAAAAAAGAGTAAAAAGAAATGAATAAAGCCTCCAAGAAATATGCGACTATGTGAAAAAACAAAATCTATGTTTGATTGGTGTACCTGAAAGTGATGGGGAGAATGGAACCAAATTGGAAAACACTCTGCAGGATATTATCCAGGAGAAATTCCCCAACCTAGAAAGGCAGGCCAACATTCAAATTCAGGAAATACGGAGAACACCACAAAGATACTCCTCAAGAAGAGCAACCACAAGACATGTAATTGTCAGATTCACCAAGGTTGAAATGAAGGAAAAAATGTTAAGGGCAGCCAGAGAGAAAGGTCGGGTTACCCAAAAAGGAAAGCCCATCAGACTAACAGCAGATCTCCCAGCAGAAACTCTATAAGCCAGAAGAGAGTGGGGGCCAATATTCAACATTCTTAAAGAAAAGAATTTTCAACCCAGAATTTCATATCCAGCCAAACTAAGCTTCTTAAGTGACGGAGAAATAAAATCCTTTACAGACAAGCAAACGCTGAGAGATTCTGTAACCACCAGGCCTGCCTTACAAGAGCGCCTGAAGGAAGCACTAAACATGGAAAGGAACAACCAGTACCAGCCACTGCAAAAACATGCCAAATTGTAAAGACCATTGATGCTAGGAAGAAACTGCATAAACTAACGGGCAAAATAACCAGCTAACATCATAATGTCAAGATCAAATTCACACATAACAATATTAACCTTAAATGTAAACGGGCTAAATGCCCCAATTAAAAGACACTGACTAGCAAATTGTATAAAGAGTCAAGATCCATCAGTGTGCTGTATTCTGGAGACCCATCTCACATGCAGAGACACACATAGGCTCAACATAAAGGGATAGAGGAAGATCTACCAAGCAAATGGAAAGCAAAAAAAAGCAGGAGTTGTAATTCCAGTCTCTGATAAAACAGACTTTAAACCAACAAAGATCAAAAGAGACAGAAAGGCCATTAAATAATGGTAAAGGGATCAATTCAACAAGAAGAGCTAACTATCCTAAATACATATGCACCCAATACAGGAGCACACAAATTCATAAAGCAAGTCCTTAGAGACCTACAAAGAGACTGAATTCCCACACAATAATAATAGGAGACTTTAACACCCCACTGTCAACATTAGACAGATCAATGAGACTGAAGGTTAAGAAGGATATCCAGGACTTGAACTCAGCTCTGCACCAAGTGGACCTAATAGACATCTACAGAACTCTCCACCCCAAATCAACAGAATATACATTCTTCTCAGCACCACATCACACTTATTCCAAAGTTGACCACATAGTTGGAAGTAAAACACTCCTCAGCAAATGTAAAAGAACAGAAATCACAACAAACTGTCTCTCAGACCACACTGCAATCAAATTAGAACTCAGGATTAAGAAACTCATTCAAAACTGCACAACTACATGGAAACTGAACAACCTGCTCCTGAATGACTACTGGGTACATAATGAAATTAAGGCAGAAATAAAGATGTTCTTTGAAACCAATGAGAACAAAGACACAATGTACCAGAATTTCTGGGACACATTTAAAGCAGTGTATAGACGGAAATTTATAGCACTAAATGCCCACAAGAGAAAGGAGGAAAGGTCTAAAATCGACACCCTAACATCACAATTAAAAGAACTAGAAAAGCAAGAGCAAACAAATTCAAAGGCTAGCAGAAGGCAAGAAATAACTAAGACCAGAGCAGAACTGAAGGAGATACAGACACAAAAAACCCTTCAAAAAAATCAATGAATCCAGGAGCTGGTTTTTTGAAAAGATCAACAAAATTGATAGATCGCTAGCAAGACTGATAAATAAGAAAAGAGAGAAGAATCAAATAGATGCAATAAAAAATGAAAAGGGGATATCACCACCGATCCCACAGAAATACAAACTACCATCGAGAATACTATAAACACCTCTACACAAATAAATTAGCAAATCTAGAAGAAATTGATAAATTCCTGGACACATACACCCTCCCAAGACTAAACAAGGAAGAAGCTGAATCTCTGAATAGACCAATAACAGGCTCTGAAATTGAGGCAATAATCAATAGCCTACCAACCAAAAAAAGTCCAGGATCAGACGGATTCACAGCCGAATTCTACCAGAGGTACAAAGAGGAGCTGGTACCATTCCTTCTGAAACTATTCTAATCAATAGCAAAAGAGGGAATCCTCCCTAACTCATTTTATGAGGTCAGCATCATCCTGATACCAAAGCCTGGCAGAGACAGAACAAAAAAAGAGAATTTTAGACCAATATCCCTGATGAACATCAACGCGAAAATCCTCAATAAAATACTGGCAAACCGAATCCAGCAGCACATCAAAAAGCTTATCCACCACGATCCAGTCGGCTTCATCCCTGGGATGCAAATGTGGTTAAACATATGCAAACCAATAAAGGTAATCCATCACATAAACAGAACCAATGACAAAAACCACATGATTATCTCAATAGATGCAGAAAAGGCCTTCAGCAAAACTCAACAGCCTTTCATGATAAAAACTCTCAATAAACTAGGTATTGATGGAACGTACCTCAAAATAATAAGAGCTATTTATGACAAACCTACAGCCAATATCATCCTGAATGGGCAAAAACTGTAACATTCCCTTTGAAAACTGGCACAAGACAGAGATGCCCTCTCTCACCACTCCTATTCAACATAGTGTTGGAAGCTTTGGCCAGGGCAATCAGGCAGGAGAAAGAAATAAAGGGTATTCAATTAGGAAAGGAGGAAGTCAAATTGTCCCTGTTTGCAGATGACATGATTGTATATTTAGAAAACCCCATCATCTCAGCCTCAAATCTCCTTAAGCTGATAAGCAACTTCAGCAAAGTCTCAGGATACAAAATCAATGTGCAAAAATCACAAGCATTCCTATACACCAATAACAGACAGAGAGCTAAATCATGAGTGAACTCCCATTCATAATTGCTACAAAGATAATAGAATATCTAGGAATCTAACTTACAAGGGATGTGAAGGACCTCTTCAAGGAGAACTACAAACCACTGCTCAATGAAATAAAGGAGGATACAAACAAATGGAAGAACATTCCATGCTCATGGGTAGGAAGAATCAATATCATGAAAATGGCCATACTGCTCAAGGTAATTTATAGATTCAATGCCATCCCCATCAAGCTACCAATGACTTTCTTCACAGAATTGGAAAAAACTACTTTAAAGTTCATATGGAACCAAAAAAGAGCCTGCACTGCCAAGACAATCCTAAGCAAAAAGAACAAAGCTGGAGGCATCACATTACCTGACTTCAAACTATACTACAAGGCTATAGTAACCAAAACAGCATGGTACTCGTACCAAAACAGAGATATAGACCAATGGAACAGGACAGAGGCCTCAGAAATAACACCACACATCCACAACCATCTGATCTTTGACAAACCTGACAAAAATAAGAAATAGGGAAATGATTTCCTATTTAATAAATGGTGTTGGGAAAACTGGCTAGCCATATTTAGAAAGCTGAAACTGGATCCCTTCCATACACCTTATACAAAAATTAATTCGAGATGGATTAAAGACTTAAACACTAGACCTAAAACCATAAAAACCCTAGAAGAAAACTTAGGCAATACCATTCAGGACATAGGCATGGGCAAAGACTTCATGACTAAAACACCAAATGCAATGGCAACAGAAGCTAAAATAGACAAATGGGATCTAATTAAACTAAAGAGCTTCTGCACAGCAAAAGAAACTACAATCAGAGTGAACAGGCAACCTACAGAATGGGAGAAAATTTTTGCAATCTACCCATCTGACAAAGGGCTAATATCCAGAATCTACAAAGAACTCAAACAAATTTACAAGAAAAAAACAAACAACCCCATCAAAAAGTGGGCAAAGGATATGAACAGACACTTCTCAAAAGAAGACATTTATGCAGCCAACAGACACATGAAAAAATGCTCATCATCACTGGTCATCAGAGAAATGCAAATCAAAACCACAATGAGATATCATCTCACACCAGTTAGAATGGCGATCATTAAAAAGTCAGGAAACAACAGATGTTGGAGAGGATGTGGAGAAATAGGAACGCTTTTACACGGTTGGTTGGAGTGTAAACTAGTTCAACCATTGTGGAAGACAGTGTGGCGATTCCTCAAGGATCTAGAACTAGAAATACCATTTGACCCAGCCATCCCATTACTGGGTATATACCGAAAGTATTATAAATCATGCTACTATAAAGACACATGCACACATATGTTTATTGCAGCACTATTCACAAGAGCAAAGACTTGGAACCAACCTAAATGTCCATCAATGATAGACTGGATTAAGAAAATGTGGCACATATACACCATGGAATACTAAGCAGCCATAAAAAAGGATGAGTTCATGTCCTTTGTAGGGACATGGATGAAGCTGGAAACCATCTTTCTGAGCAAACTATCACAAGGACAGAAAACCAAACACCGCATGTTCTCACTCATAGGTGGAAATTGAACAATGAGAACACTTGGACACAGGGTGGGGAACATCACACACTGGGGCCTGTCATAGGGTGGGGCCTGGGGGAGGGATAGCATTAGGAGAAATACCTAATGTAAATGAAGAGTTAATGGGTGCAGCAAACCAACATGGCACATGTATACCTGTGTAACAAACCTGCAGGTTGTGCACATGTACCGTAGAACTTAATAGTATATATATATAAAAAATAGCCTTTAAGAAAGATGGCTCTTAAGATATAAAGGAAAATTAAAAATTAGTAAAGTTAAATATGGCATTATGATTATCATACTAAACAGGCCTACTGCATATTCCTACTGTGATTCTTTTTAGATTGAAGATGAAAAACCACAGGTGTGGATTAAAGTACTGCTTGAGACATTATGTCTTTTAGGGACTCACTGGTAATAACATATCTTCCCTATCCACCTATTGGAGAAAACGCTCCAGTAAAACAACTGTTAAACCCTTAAAAAAATTGTTTAAACCAATTCTACTGAAACCTGAATGTTCCTTCTTAGAAAGTTTGAATAAAAATTATGCTTTCCAACTGAGAAATCATATTTCATTTTATGACAGTAATTGTCTGCAGGCTATTTGTTTTAAATATATTAACCATATCAGATTTAATCTGGAAAGCTCTTCAATTTAAGTGTTCAAAAAGCGTGTAAGCTAAAAGCTTAAATCAAGGCCATCCATGGATGGGAACTTTTTGTTGTTAAAGAGAAAGAGCTTTTGTGCTATTTTAAGAATCTCCTTGTTGAAAGATCTTGAATGCAGTAAGAAAATCTATAAACCTCGGACACTTGGCTAAACCAAGGTCAGGTTAAGGTTACGAGAGGGATTTATCCAACTCATCAGTCTGAGAACATAAATATACTTAAACAATAAAAGAAACAACATTGAATATAAGTAACCTAGCTACTCAGATTACTATCACAGCGCAAAAATTCAAGATATCTCCAGTGCACTTCACATTTTCATCACTAGCATCAGTTAAAGTTAGTTGAATATATACGTACATATTCAACCAGAATGTAATACATTTTTCTTCCCTACAGAGTATATTTTCTACATCAATCTAAATGTTTCTCTTCCTCCTCTCTTATGAAGATGTATAATATTGGAGATATTTTTTACTTCTTCTTTTCCTTATCCTGTCACTATATGCCGTAAGTTGCCAGGTCTTATTGATTCTACTTTTACAATAACCTCTCATGAGCCCCCTCCTCTCTAATCTGCTGATAGTATCCTAATTCAGGGCCTCATAGCAACCTATCCTCTGCATGGCTGTAATAACTAGCCCAATAACTGGTCCCTGCACTTAGTCTCTCCCTACCCCAACATATCTTAAATACTTCTGTCAGATTAATTTTCCTAATGAATAACTCTGATTTTTCATCCCCTTGCCCAAATGCCTTACAATCTACAACATAAAGTCCAGACTCCCCAGCCTAGCATTTAAAAGCAGGATCTAGCCACAATCTATGTTTAAAATCGGATTTTCCTCTACTTTTTCACAGCTATTTTTTCCTTTGTTTTAACTCACATTCTTCTCCTCCCTAATTTTGTGCTTTCCTGACTCGGAAATGGCCTTTCCTTCCTTCTCTGCTGTTGCAGATTCTACACTTCCTTCAAGGCTCAAGGTCTAGCTCAGTGCCACATCCTCCACAAAGCCTTCTCTTAATGTCTCATTTGGAAGTAACTGCTTCCACCTCCAAAGTACTCTGAAGGACATTTTGAAAATGCCTCTTTCTCAACTTTCTTCTGTTTCTTATTTTCTTTATCAACTCCTTAAGAAGACAATCCAACTCTTATTTGGTTTTGTATTTTCCAATTGAATAGCACAGCAATATTTGCATGCTGGTTGACTAAATAAATAATAGTTGAAGAAATAAATATGTGTCTATCCAAAAAATAAGAGGCAACATCACATCAGTTTTATGTAAAAGAAGACACGATCTAACACATAGAAAAATACTGTACTTGATACTGTAGCTAGACATCAGCAAAAAAGAAAAAAGTACATTGAAAAGGAATAAATATTTATATCTAGGTAAAAATATAAAAGAATCTTTTCTAAGAAAGATCTCAGAGTATTTACTTTAATCAATATATTTTATTGTAAAGCGTGTGCATAGTTTTTAATGGCCAGATATACCCAATTCTTTAATTTTCACTTTATTTATTACTAATACTAGGAAATGCTGATGATTTGGCTCTAGAAAGTTGAAATAACATTTGAAACACCATCAATTCTAAATATGGCCAAAGTGAACCCAGAATCTGGTAATTCATCTCCTGAAAAATAGAGTTAAAGTCGATGTTTCACTATGAATCTTTGAAATCACCATCAAATTCATTTTTCTAATGTGTGTCTCGTGAAGTGCTTGGTACATAAACACTCATAAACACTCACCAAATATTGAATGAATCAATCAATCAATCAACAAGAGTGCTGATAGTAGTTGTAGCTACTACCCTCTGAGTGATAATCCTGTACCAATACATTGAGCTGACAAACAGCTGCACAGAAAATAGGTGCTCAGTAAATATTTGTTGAGTTTAATTCATATAATTTTAGAGCTGGCCAGTCACAGTGGTTCATGCCTCTAATCCCAACACTTTGGGAGGCTGAGGCAGGAGAATCACTTGAGGCCCGGAGTTCAAAACCAGCCTGGGCGATATAGTAAGACCCCCTTCTCTAATTTTAAAAATAGACAGATAGATAGATGGATATCATGTACATAAATAGAGATTCATAAATACATAAATATTAAAATATATATTTGAATGTATAAATTAATATATTTAAATATACATATGAATGCATAAATTTATATATTTAAATATATAATTATATATATGAATATATATTCACAAATATATGGATATACCTCTGCTATCCACTATTTTAATATATAAATATGTTTAAATATATGAATATATGAATATATAAATATAAATACATATAAAATATACAGAGATAGATACATATGAATATGTATATCTATGTATATATATTTAGATCTATCTAAATATATATCTATCTTATATATAGATATAGATATACATAGATATGTATACATTTTAATATATATTTACATTTATATATTCATATATTTATATATTTAAATATATTTATATATTAGAATATTGGATAGCAGAGGTATATCCATATATATTTATGAATATATATCCATTTAGATCTATCTAAGTATATATCTATCTAATATATATACATAGATATAGATATACATAGATAGATATGTGGATATATAGATGCATATATATCTATATTTATATAATTTTAGAGCTGAAGAGGACCTTAGAGATGATATACCTTCTGGTTATTGCTCTCTCCTCTATGAGTACACAGAGCTTTTTGCATATGCTTATTGAACCACATGTACTAGCAAAGTACTTAGTTTTCTTCAAGTTAACTCCTTGAAGACAAAGATGTTGTGATGACGCACCTTCCCCACCTATCCAGATGCTTGCTTGGCAAATTGTAGGCACTTGAATGCTTGCTAAGTGAGTGAATGAGAGTGAGTCTAGACCTCTGCTATCCAAAATAGCCATTAGCCACATGTGGCTATTTAAATTAATTAGAATTAAACAAAATTTAAAATTCAGTTATTTAGTCACACCTACTGCATTTAAAGTGTTCAGTCACCACATGTGGCTAGTGACTACCATATTGGACAGAGCAGAGAATATTTCCATTATTGCAGAAAGTTCTATTGGACGGTGTTGATCTAGAGTATTTCCCTCACTTTGCAGAACAGAATGAGCTCAGGGAAGTTGTCACTTGCTCAAAATTAAACCATCAGAAGCAGAACTGAGATTAAAACTGGGAACTCCTAGATCAATATCCGTTGTTGTTGAGTCATACCTCTGATTCATTTCAGAATTCTAACTGTTTGTGGCCCTAACTTAAAGCTCCATATGAGCTTGTGGTATGATATTAGGGGAAACATCGTCTTTGTGTTATGATTGTCATAGAAGCGATTTTATTTTTGTATTTTACTTGATCAATTTACATGTTTGATAAAAATATATATAACAGGTAAAAAAATGTACCTGGAAGTTCTGTACCTCTGGTATAAAAAGAAAAAATAATGCTAATTTTAAAAATACTTTCCAGGTATCTAGCTAAATAAAATATTATTGTATTCTGGTCTTGTGACAATTTACTTAGAAAATGCATAGCACAGGCTCTGGTTGAATGTGCTTTTTGCTTTGGTTTTTTAAAAGCATTCCTCTTTGGTTTATTAATTTTTGAAAATTATTTGGATCCAAATCAACAAGTTACTTTTTTCAAAAAACAAAGGGGATTTTTTAAATTTGAAAACAAAGGCCATATTTTAATACAACATCACCAGATATTGAGTGCGTACCAAAGAACTGCAAGAAAATTGGTCTTAAAAAAGAAAAAAGTACAATGACAGAAAACATGATATAGTGCACCTCTAAGGAGATGGGAACCAGACTAATTGGAAAAAAACACACACATTTCCCAAGCATTTCCACATACACATATGTACAGGTTATATAAGCAAAGTAAATCAACAAATTACTAAGATTTTCCAGATTTGGAATTTAAGGTGGGTTTGGTTTAAATTCTTAAAAGATTTTCACAACTGTTTTAGAAAGCATCAGTATTTTCTAAAATGCTCTTTCTTAGAGAAAGAGCCTCATTTTCTACAACTTCCATAAATGTATGTGTTTATAAAATTAGTATTTAGTATTTCCCAGAAAGAGATATCCAGTTCTGCTTGGTGGGACAGGAATAATTATATGAGGTTAGGAAGCGATCATCCCTATAGCTATCCTAACATTAGAATGTCAAGGAGGCAAGGAAGTGGGGGGCAAAATTGGAGTTGAGATCACCGGCATGCTATCAGTCTAGAGTTCTTAGGGATATTACAGTTGCTCAAAGAACACTTTTTGATCCACTCTAGATATGTCTTGACTGGAAAGAAGTTATAGAACAAATATTGTGGTTTCTGATAGAAAAGCATATAATCTAGTGTTGCTTTTAAGAATTACAAAGGCAATTTGCCATCTTTCCATAGAAATTTGAAAATTAGATGAAAAAGAACTAGTTATGAAAGAGATCAAGTTTTAGAATTAAAGGAGGTGCCTCAGAAAGTATCTGGTTCTTTCCTTGAAAGCCTTTATTCTCCTGTCAGACAGACTAGTAATCAAGATGACAAAATGTCAGTACTTAGGTATCAATAACATCCCTATTCAACCATAGGCCAAAGAGAGAAGTTTTTTTTGTTGCTGGTTTTTTTTATTTTAACTGTCATATTTCCTTTGATGTAAACTAAAAAACTTTTTGCTTGCCTGGGAATGTAATTATTCAAGCTCCTATGTCATTATCTGATAATGAATCCTCAACAACTCTAGTCGAGTTTGGTTTTAGGCAATGGAAAATTAAAGCAAGTACTTGATTCAATTTTCTTAGAATATATGCTTTTTCAAACAACCCAATATAGCAGTTTTTCCCAAAAATAAATGATGTATGGGGTAAAAAGTCATGGACTCCTGATGTTGATTTAAATGATCATAATTATAATGTTACCTAAATGTATATTACACATAAAATTAAATATCTTATAACTTTTATATCATTATAAAACAATATAAATTTATAAATTAAATACAACATAATGTCTTAAACATACGTTTCAAATTAACAATATTTGAATGTTCACTTACTCAGCAAACATTTATTTGAGGATCTACTCTGTTCCAGGCACACAGTATGTAATTCTAGCTGTTATAACAAACACATTCCAAATTTCAGTGGCTTAAAAGATTAAATGTTTAAGTGAATAAGCCAGTTACAGAAGGACAAATATTGTCTTATTCCATTCATAGATATGCAAGGTAGAAGAGTGGTTTCCAGGGAATGGGGCGTTATTGTTAAATGGGTACAGAGTCTCAGTTTTGCAAGATGAAAAGACTTCTGGAGAAGGATGGGGGTGATGGTTGCACAACTATGTGACTGTACTTAATGCCACACAACTGTGCACTTAAAAATGGTTAACATGGTCAATTTTATATCATATGTATTTTTCCACAATCTTTTAAAATAGTAATGTTTAAAATCACACACAGCAAATTAAATGCTAATTTCTCACTTACCTCACAGACCAATTTCCTGGTTATAAATTGCCAATAGGGACCCAGGCAGGTAGAGGCTTTTCTATCTTCCACATCTGGCTTCTAGCATCATCCTTGATGTCAACATCCAGCTATCAGATGGGAGAAGAGTGAAAGGGTCATATGCAAGAGGTTTTTATGGGCCAGGCCTAGAAGTTGCACACATTCCACTGGCTGGAACTCAGTCTTGCAGCAGCACCTAATTGCAAGGGAAACTGGAAAAGACAGTCAAACTGTGTACTCAAGAAAACAGGTTTGGTCATGACCTAGTAATCTATGCCATAGTACATCCATTTGATACCAAAAAAAAGCCATTTCACTCTTCTTCCCAAATAAATAATACATTCATTATTGTCACCAAATGAGATAACCTAAAATCCACCCAGTCACTGCATCAAGTTCAAAGTGCAGGATTTCCATGTAATGCACAGAATTCTCCGTCAGATCTGAATATAATTCCACATTGTCCTGTGACCCAGTTATTCTCAACTAAGAATGATTTTGTCCCCCAGGAGATATTAGGCAATGTCTGAAGATATTTTTGATTAACACAACTGGGAGTGAGGGGGATGATACTGGCAACTGATGGGTAGGGGCCAGGGAGGCTGCTAAACCTTGTACAATATACATGACAGCCCCACTGTAAAGAATTATCCAGTCTAACATTTCAATTAGAGCTGTGGCTTATGAACTAATAAAATATCTTCCCTCACTCACACCCAATATATACTGATAGAACAAATATAGTAAATACTTCCAGGTAGGAAAGGGGGAAAAGTGGGACCCTGGCCTATCACAAAAATGAAATTTTGCAGGGAGGCATTGTGATGGCTCTGAGCTGGCAGTGGGAGCTGTTTCTCAGCTAGACCCTGTTTCCATTATCTGTGAGGAATCTGCTTATCTGTTGTCCTCTGTGGTCCCTGGCTCTGCCCTCTGGAAATTTTTCCTCTAAGCCCACATTTAAAATGAGTGTCGAGGAACATGACTTTCTTGAGGAGAGTACAACTTTTAACGCAGTCTCATGATTTCTTTAGCAATACAGTAATTCAAAAACTGAAAAGTGTTTGATCTTTTTGCTTCCAGTCAGTTCCATATGCCAGAAACACTGAGGTTTCCTAGAGATAATTCTCAATCCTGATTATTTCTTTGCTTCTTCACTCCTCTCTTCCTCTCAATTTAAGGAGGCTACTTTGAGAGCATCAGACTTAAATGTGAAGACCCCACCCTAAATATAATCTTTGTTTCACGGCTGAGTCTTAATGGGCCCTTGTTGCTCAAGAGCTTTTTCAATCTTATTTCCTATTCTTTGAGGTATGGAGCAGTTAGTTTTTCCCATCCCTTGAGGCTCCAAATTTCTGGACTCTTTATATTCCTTTTAATTTATGCTTGCAAACCTGCTAATTATTGCATGAGTTCACCTTATGTTTCCAATATCTTACTGAATGCAGCCATAAATATAACCTACTAACATTCCATTTTTCAACATCTTATAGAACTATGGGTTTCATAGATATCTTACTTTCTTACCAAATTATTGTAGGTATAAGGTTGATGGGAAAGCTTCCCCTCTGCCTTCTGAAGCTTTGCTGAAATGACTGACAATAGACAGATTAACAGGAGAAAAGGCATACAAATTTATTAATGCACATGGACAGAGTAGTCCTGCAAATATGAGACTCAAAGAAAGACCAGACGGTTGAGACTTAAATATCCTTTTTGTAGGGGAGAGGTAAAGGGGGAGTGTATGCATTTTTAAGGGGTAGTAAATGCTTTTCAAGGGAATTGAATAAACCTGTAAGAATTGTCACACCTCTGGCAGTAAGCAGTCTTAGCACATGTCTATTCACTCTATTGTTAGTTAGTTACCTGAGAGTTAAAACACTTAGATAGGTCTATAAATACAGATCATTTCAAGAAACATGTATTGAATACCCACTAGGTACTGGGCTATTTAGAAAAGATACAAAGATGATCAGCAAACCACCCCTGCCTTTGAGAAACTTGAATTATAAGTACTGGAGTAGATACTTAGCCTCAACATTCATTCCACCATCCTATCTGAAGAAGTTGGAAAGCTGAAAATTACATTTCTCAGACTCCGTTGCCAATCAATTTTTGGGTGCAAATAAGGCCTGCCAAATAAATTTCCTTATGAAAACACAGGTGCAAGTGAAATGGAGGCTCTCTTCTTGCTGCTATGTCACTTGCAAGCAAGGTGTGATGACATGCCTGTGGCATTCAGACTCCTCATAGTCTTGACGGGTGTGAGAGCCAGTGGTGGTGGCAGCAGCAGTAGCAGTGTTCTAGTGTCAGCTTCCCATCCCAGCTACAGTGTATGTTAGTCAGAATAAACTAGACTTATGCTGTAGTGACAAGCATCCCCCAAAATCTCAGTGGTTTCATATAATAAAAGTTGCTTTCTCACAGACAAAACGTTTCCTGCAGGTGTGGGCAGTTGCTCTCCATGTGCTGACTTCAGAAATCTGGACTGCTTCAATCTTGTGGCTGCTACATCTTAATCCAAGGTCTCCTCTATAACTATTGTGGCAGGGAAGAGGTAGTCTAGAGAACTGCTCAAAGGCTTTTCACTGTTTCATCCTGGAAGTGACATGTTACTTCTCACATTTTATTGGCTAGACCTCATCACAAGGCCCCACCTAACCGCAAGGGAATTGGGAACTGTAAACTCCCATATGCTCAGAAATCAAGGAGGACCAGATACTAGTGAACACTAGTA
Source organism: Pongo pygmaeus (assembly GCF_028885625.2). Lineage (NCBI taxonomy): Eukaryota > Metazoa > Chordata > Mammalia > Primates > Hominidae > Pongo > Pongo pygmaeus. Next base: position 121,170,647 of record NC_072373.2, on the reverse strand, counting down.
ATGTTTACCACAAAGCATGTGACTTTGAATTCGACAGTCTGCTGTCGAACTCCTTCAGCCCTTCCACAGATTTCAGAAGCAGTGAAGTGCCTGGATGAAATCCCTTTGTTTTTTCGTTTTTTTTTTTTTTTTTTTGAAATATCCAGAGTGGTTTCAGCTTCCTATGGTGAACCCTGACTGTATCATTTGTGTGCTAGTGGCTTTCCGTCCCCTTACCTCCACCCATTCTCTACCTTTCAGTGCCCTACTTTGTGCCCCAGGAGTCTGTCCTCTATGAACTGCATGTTCCGCGCCCCTCTACCCTCTGGCCTTGGTTGGTTTTGGATCATGGGAAGCACCACCAAGAGATCAGAAAGTAGGAGGTGAGAGAAATCAGGATATTTATCCCTTCTTCCTTTCAACCTCTCACCAGACTGTGGGTCCCTTACCCTGTCAACTCTGTGAAGAGTCCTTTCATGAAACTTTCCTCATTTAAACACATTGAATATGATATCTGTTTCCTGCCTTGACTATGACTCCTATCAGGGGTTTAATAATCAAACCATGAATCTAAAAAAGAGTAACAGACTGTCTCCTATCTTCCATTTTATAAAGTAGAAGAGCTTTACAAAATGTAAATCTGAATATATCATGCTTCTGCTTTAAAACTTCAATGGCTCTTTGTTAACCCTTGTCACTGTACCCGACTCTAAGTTGCAGCCAGACAGAACTAATTTCAGTTCCCTCTGCAACATGGTCTCTCTTCCTTTGAGCCTCTGCACAGGCACTACCTCCTTCCTGGAAACTGCTCCCCACCCATGCTCATTATTCAGGCCTCAGCTTAAAGGCCTGAATTCAGGCTTCACTTACCCTAGAAAGCATTCCATAAACCTACTACTTATCCCTGTTAGATGCTTTTATACTCTCCCATAGCAGTCTCCACTTACCATCATACACAGACAGCACTCAGTGTTACATTGTACTGCAACTGCCTGCTTACTTCTCTGTGTCCTCCAGTAGACCGTGAGATCTAAGACAGGGACTGCATCTCAAATCCATAGGACCTATTAAGGTGCTTGGCACCTAATAGACACTCATTAAATATTGGATAGTTCCTGAATGTTATTGAAAAAGCTTGAACTGTCCTCATCTGGTCACCATTCTCTCTCTCTTTTCATTCACTGACAAAAAAATCAGAAAAATATCAATAAAAATACAATTTTTATTTACCCACCTTACTTTGTCACTATCTTACTTTTCACTTACTTTGTCACTTTTCATCTTACTTTGTCACTATCTTTTATGATGACTTCTCTTGCCAAGATTACCAAAGACCTCCTAGACCTTCAATTCAGTAGCTTCTTTTCATTCCAAATCCTCTGGGACTGCTCTGCAGCACTCTCTTGAAATGGTCCTCTGTCCTACATGGATCACAGATTGCTCTCTCTCTTTCTCTCTCTCTTCTCTCTCACACACACACATGCTCACATACACACACACACACACACACACACTTTAGTTGATTTGTTTGCATATCTCTGTTTTTCTCCATTCCTTTATAAGCCCCTATGTCTTATTCATTTGCATCTCTAGTACCCAGCATAGTGCCTGGCACACAACAGAACTTTGTAACTACGAATGTTACATGATTAAAACCCTCTGGGCCTCCAGGCCATCTCTTTCTTCATCTCCTTTTTCTCTTGACTGCTTGTTCTTAGGCACCCTCACAATCTCCTCTTTGTCTACCCTTTAAATATTCTTCAGAGTAACTCATCCTTATCCACCTTTTGGGCTTCAGCCATCAGCGATTACCTCAATTCCCAAATGTATATTTTCAATTCCCAATGCATTTCTATGAGCTAAGGCTGCCTCTCTCTCCCTAGATGTACTGCAAGCAGATCCCATAAAGACTCATTATCTCTTCCATTCCCAACCTGCCCTCCTCTTGCTTTCAATGTTCAGTCAATGAAATTAACATTCATCCAGTGCTCTAAATGACAAACCTCAAAGTCCCCAAATGTGTCTCACTGTCTTTGCCCCATATCCTCCAGGGTAAGAAGCTTTATCCATTACCAAATCCCCACCCCCGAACCTGCCTCTGAATCTTTATTTATTTTTTTTTATTTATTTCTCCTGGAACAACTTACCCCACTTTGTCCCAAATCATTTTCATCCTTTGAAATTCAGAAAACTGATTAACTTCAATTAATTGCTTCTCTGAGTTCTACATAGCTTGGTGCTAGGTTGTGTTTTTTTAATGACCTGTCTAAACATGTCTTCCTCACTAGATTGTAAAATTCTTGAGGGCAGTTATTGGCTTTTGGTTATGGGGGTCTAGCCAATGATTGACATTTTAAGCAATTTTTTATATGAATGAATGAGTAAAGGAGTAAACTGAGAAAGAATATATTTTCAATTAAACCCTTTCAGAGATTACTGTGGCAGAATCTGAGTGAAAATGACAATAACTCAGTTTAAAAACACGAACATCACGTAACCAACTTTGTAACATTCATTGTAACAATATATGCATGATTATAGAAGGCAGGTAATTGTTATTCCCCTAGGGAGATTTTTTTTAAGCCTGTCCTGAAGATTTTGTTTTGTTTTTAAGACAGGGGCTCGTTCTGTTGCCCAGGCTAGAGTGCAGTGGCGCGATCTCCGATCACTGCAAGCTCCGCTTCCCCGGCTCAGGCTAACCTCCCTCCTCAGCCTCCCGAGTAGCTGGGATTACAGGCGCACGACACCATGCCAGGCTCCCTGCAGAATTTGATTTTAAGCATTTCGGTTCTCAGTATAGACAGACAAATTTTTAAAGGGAAGGTATTATTTTAACTGCTTCTTTGCTCTTTTATCTTTTGTCCTGGGTGACAGGAACTAGATAAGCTACACCCGAGAGAAAGCGCCTGCAGCAGTACGGTGCCTGGGCACTTGATAGGCCCTCAGCACATCATTTTCCTTTTTCCTACCTTATCTTCCTTTTATATTTGAAGGCTCGTGAATTTAGAGTACTTAAAGGAAATTTTAGTTTTAGGATTTCAATTTGACCAAAACAACGCTGATATTTTAATTGCCTCTATTAACCCATGGCTCTCAAACTCAAAGGAAAGAAACCACAGGAGGGGGTGGGGGAGAAAGGAGGCGGTGCAAAAACTGAAAAGAAAGGCGGAGAGGAAGCGGTAGAAGGAAGCTTTCTCTGTCGGATTTGTCTTTTTTTAACCCCAGAAAGGCGTGACGTGCTAACTGCCGTCGCGGGTTAGAGTCCGCGGCCAAGCCCGCGCCCGCCCACAAAGTCCCCGCCCTCCCTCCTGCTTCCGCCCGGCGGTGCGCTGCAGGCCGCGGCCGCTGGGGGCGCCCCCGACCCCCGAAGAGCTGAGGCGGCGGTTCCTCGAGCCTCGCCTCTCCCGACTCCCAGACTGGCGGCGGAGGCGGCGGCGGCAGCGAGCTGCGCACCAAAAGGGCGCTCACCTCCCCGGGCGAGCTGCAGCACGACCGCTCCCTGAGGGCGGTCGGGGTCCGCGCCGCAGCTGCCGCCGCGTTCCGGCCCAGGCTGCCGCGAGAGGCGGCGGCAGCGGCCCCGGCCGCGGCCGGCCTGCGGCGCCCCCCGGCCGCGCCCCCGCGCGCAGCTCGCGGCCCTGGCCATGGGGCTGGGCGGATCCAGGGCTCGGCCAAGCTGAAGCGGCGGCGCCCGGCCGTGCGCCCAGCTTGCAGGCGCCTGGCTCTCACGATGATGAAGAAGAAGAAGTTTAAGTTTAAGGTGGACTTCGAGCTCGAGGAGCTCTCCTCAGTGCCCTTCGTCAATGGGGTTCTCTTCTGCAAGATGCGGCTGCTGGACGGCGGCAGCTTCACCGCCGAGTCCTCCAGGTAACTCGCCTCCCGCGCCTCCTCGCCCCTGTCTGCTTGGCCAGGGCTTGTTGGATGGGCAGCATCTCTCCTTGGCCCATTTGCTCGCCTTTCCCTAGGGACTGCTCTGAAATCAGTCGAATTTATTGATCTGCAAAGTGCTTTGCAAATGGGTTCTTCTCAGCTGGCCTTGACTCCTGCGCTCCTGACTCCAGATGGTGCCTGGTATCTGCTCTTCTCTCCCAAATCCTCTAGGAATGGGAGCAATGGCCAGAGAGGGAGGATGCTTCTGGTTTCTCTTAAGACATTTCCATATTTGTGAAATGCAAAGTAGAACTTGAGCTGTTAAAAACTAAAATAACCCAAACTGTTGGAGTTCCAAGAGCCCAGCTCTGAACAGAAACCTGTGCTTAGCACAATTCCTTCTCCCTTGTAGGTTACAAGGGGACTTGGCCACCCAGTCTGAGGTTGGGGTAGACCTGGCCAGGCTTGACTTGAGTCAAGTGCTTCTGGCAGACGAGACAACGGTCTGTGCCTCATCAGGGAGCGGCGTCTCCAGTTAGGCGCTAATGCTGGATGAATTAGTCTTGAAGTGGCCACTAGTAGGTCTCCTTGTGGAGGGCTTAGAGCCAGATGGGGAGCCCAGGCCCTGTCCTCATTTTAAAATGAGCCCCTGGGCACTCCCAGAGAGAGGCATTAGCAGGTTACAGAATGAAGCTATTAAATAATAGGTGTGGCATTAATAATAGGTGTGGCAGTGTTTCTTGAGTAATTTCAGAGCTACTCACAGGTTGACAGATGTACCCTAAGGTGCTTTCTTTAAAATATATACATAGAGAGAGAAAACAGTTTTTTTAAATGAACTTTTGAGTTCCTGAGATCAAGAAGGGTTAAAAGTTAATGTTATTCTGCCCGTATATACTGGTCTTAGACTTTATTTTTGCCCTAAAAATATTCTACTTAAAAAAATTCTGTCATTCCATTTATAGTATAAAGGAAATAATGTCACTGGATTGTGGAATTGGGGCTAGAAACTTGTCTTCTGGGGCAATATTGAAGCCTATGGAAGCCAGAAAATGTCTAGTTGGCTAAACCAAAGGATATATGAAATTAATAGCTTGCCGAAGACAGTTTTTAAAATTAAACTGTGGTGACACATCAGTGGATATTCAGCTAAGTATTTTAAACACCTGTAAGAGAAGAATGTAACCTATTTTGGTGCAAAAAAAATATTGGACCGTCTCTTACTTGTTGAAAAGCCTAAGCCGATTGGTGAAGGTCCTGTTGGTGCAGGTGACAGTCTTGCCCTGAGGCCTAGACTTTTGCTGCAGGGTCCCACCCCCGACGCCAGGTAGTTAGACTGGCGCTCCTGGGCCAGTGGTGACACCTGGTGGTCAGGGCACTTGTCTACGGGGCTTCCTTCCTACCTCAGTTATGTTTATTTGGCTTACTTCCCACAAGTCACTTGTTCTTTCGTTGTAGGCAGTCATTTATTCAGCAAATATGTGTTGGCTTCTAAATATATTATCTTATTTAATTCTCATAGCCAGTCTATAAGATAGGGGTCCCATTTTGTAGATAAATAAACTGAGGCTCAGAAAGCATAACTAACTTTCCTAAGGTCCCCTCAGCTGGTAAGTGCGATGCCAAGATTCTGATCAGGTCTGTGTAACTTCAAACAGGGTGGTGCCAGATAAAGGAATAAATCGTGTGCCATATATGAAAGTTTCTGAATAGGGAGCTTCCTAATGACTTTAATGAGCAAGGGGTATACTCCGCAAGACTTAGAAATGAAAAAGTTGAGTATCTTGGGCTAAACTCACCCCTTTTTCTTCCAATTAAAATTTGACTTTGATCAATTTGATTTTAAGTAAGATTAGGAAGAGTGCTCTGTATAGCCAAACCAAAAAGCCATATAGTATGGGGGAAATGACCATAATAAGGAGCCTGTGCCTTTGACATTAGATAGAGATAGTTGGTGTAAAGCTAAGAGCAAGGATTTGGAATGTTGTGAGTCTAAGCCTAAACCCCAGTTCCGCTGTGGTAAACCTGGATGGGTTACTTAGAGTCCCAAAACTTCTGTATGTAAAATAGAAACCATCACTGACATGTGGCGGTGTGAGGATTTAGTGAGATGATGTGCCCAAAACACCTAAACAGTGCTTTAGCACCCAGTTGGCATTTAAAGAGGAGACCAGGAACTTGTCCAAGAAGGTCCATTTGCTTTAGATGTTATATTTGATTCCTTTATCCTAACAACTACAAAATTGTTGGTTTGAGAAAGAGACCTCATTTTACAAGGAAAAAAAAAGGAAAATCAGAAATATCTAAAGTAAGTGAATTATTTCAAAATCACAGAACTTTTAATTAGTGGGTGCCAGTCAAGGCAGTGCATCTCTAATTGAACACTAGATTTTAACTTTTAAAAAATTGCTGTGTGTGCCCCTTAAAAGTCAGGTATAGTTAACACTGTAACATTTCTCCTGTAAAAATATGAAATGAATTACATAGAAAAGAGGTAACATAGCAGGCCCAAGACCGCTATTCTTAGAAAGGCCTATGTACAAGGCTGGCCCTTGGCTGGCATCTGGGAGCTGGAATGGTAAATGGTTCCAAACATGATACAAAACTTTACCTAAATGATACGACTGGCTCACTGTGCCTAGACTGTACAGAGTGGTTTATGCTAAATTCCATCTGGAATTTTGGTTCTTGCTAGGCAGCCTACGTGACCAGCCCTAATACAAATTTTGGGCATTGAGTCTCTAATGAGTTTCCCTGGTAGACAGCACATCACAATTTAATGCTAGAGAAATTAAGTGTGTGCTGATTCGACTTTGTATCTTTTCATTGTAATAAACCTTAGCCATGAGTAGGACTGTATGCTGAGTCCTGTGAGTCCTAATGAATCACCAAACTTAGGATTGGTCTTGGAGACTCCCTGATGGATGAACCTTTATAAAATAATACTCATCTTGCTACAGAAAAGCCTTAGAGGCACACAGAAAATTACATATATAGATATAAATAGAGAGACCCAAATATATATAGGTCATATGTATTTGATATATATATTAATATATTTGGCTTTGTACAACCACTAAACATGCAGATCATTTATTGTTCACCAAATATTAGTTGAGCATTTACCAGGTTTCTATTAACTGCTCTCCATCTGGGATTGTGAGAAGTACAACAAATATAAGGATCCACAAGGGAATTACTTCTAATGAAATTAGATCATAGATGTATAATTGCTTGACAGTAGAAGACAGTGTGACTTAGTGCCCAATCAATGGATCAGACAATATATGAGTGTTGTTGAAATTCTAAAGCAAAAGAGTTTATTTACAACTGTAATGGTTACTGACAACCACATTGGCATTTCTGTGGAGCATTCTGGGAGGATGAATTTGCATTGACAAAGTGAGGGTGGGAGGACAGCTTGAGCAAGTCATCAATAGGAGTTGATAATACATCAGCCTGATTGCAGAGCGTTCATGTTGAACAGAAGCAGAAGATAAGATTAGAGAAAGACTTTGAATACTGTTGTAAAGAGTTTCTTTCTACTCTCTTTCTATAAATGAGAGTTGCTTTCTGCTGCTCATAGGGTAAAATTAAACCTAAGATTCTTGAACTGAGTTGTTGTGTGGTTAAAGTGGTGTTTCACCTGGCTGATAGGCTGATGCTATTTGTATTCAAGGTTGGGTGGGGGGGAAATTAGAGATGGGGAAACAAATTAGGAGGCTATTAAAATAACCCAGGCAGGAGCTAATGAGAACCCGAACTCCAAGTTGTCTCATGTAAGTGACTGATAAATGATAATATTATGACAGATGCCTTGATGCCACGACAGAAGTGAAGAAGTCAGGAAAATTATTTGTTTTGTTTAAGGGGAATATTGCATATGGTGGTGGAAGATATGGTGGGTTAAGTTGTATGCTTAGCACGCTACATTTGAGGTGACAGTGAGCCTGATGAGTAGTTGGAGGTATTTGTTGTGGTATGTGGATTTCTTAGATGTTGTCTATTGGAGCCATGTAGGCCTGCTTACTAAACTTATTTAGAATTTCCTTACATTGTTTTTACCCTTTTAAAGATTATTAGTGAAAAAAGGCCAGGCATAGTGGCTCATGCCTGTAAATCCCAGCACTTTGGGAGGCCGATGCAGGCAGATTGGTTGAGCTCAGGAGTTTGAGACCAGCCTGGGCAACGTGGCAAAACCCCATTTTTACAAAAAACATACCAAAAAATTAGCTAGATGTGGTGGTGGGCACCTGTAGTGCCAGCTACTCAGGAGGCTGAGGTAGGAGGATCGCTTGAACCCGGGAGGCAGAGGTTGCAGTGAGGTGAGATCACCGCCACTGCACTCCAGCCTGGGCAACAGAGTAAGACTCTGTCTCAAAAATAAATAAATAAAAATAAAGATTATTAGTGAAAATTAATTTTAGAATCCAGTTTTTCTTGGTATTGTTTTCAATGAAGAGATTGGAAAAATATAAAGACTAAAAGGTAATTATTTGTAATAAATGTTATTAAAATGGTCAGGGTAAATTGTCAGATTTTTACATGCCATAGTTAATAAAATATTTGGAAAATACATTGTACAATTATAGTGGTCTATTCAACTGAGGCTAAATTGTTGCCTAATAAAATACAGTCATGTATCCGTTAACAGTGAGGATCTGTTCTGAAGAGTGCATCCTTAGGCGATTTCATCATCGTGCAAAAGTCATAGAGTGTACTTACACAAACCTAGATGGTATAGCCTACTACGTGCTTAGACTATATCGTATAGCCTGTTGCTCTGACCACATTGTGTATTTGGTCTGTTGTTGACCAAAATGTCCTCATGCAGTACATGACTGTATTTCTGAAGATGTTTCAAAAGGACAATATTATTGTATTTAAATCTTTTCACAGTACTTCCTTTGCAAAAGCATTTAAATCACTTTTGAGGTTTATTAAAACTGGCAGGGCAGGTTTAATTCTGGCCTACTTAAATAAAAGAATAATAGGAAGAAATTTTTTCTATATCTTTTAGAATTCCCTAGTTTGCCTTATTTTGTTCATCTTTTTTTTTGTGCTGATAGCCAAATAGTTTTCTAAGTTTCACATGAGGCTGTGGCAGAAACACATGTGAATTTGGGGAGTGTCTGGGATGCTGATGAGCACATCTATGTATTGGACCTTTTACTCTGTAAACAAGCAGAAAGGATTTCTTTCTTTTGGCCAGAGTACATCCTTCTGTTTTCAAGATTTTAGTTCACTGCACATTGTGTATTTCTTTTTAGTAAACATTTCTTTATTGAAAAAGTAATACAGATTCATGTGGAAAACTTAGAAAATAGAAAGGCAGAAAGAAAGGAACAAAAATTGCCCATAAATGAACCACCCAGGGATAATCACTATTATAAATATTTTAGTATAGAAATTAGGAGCCTTTATTGATCCGTACACATACATGTATACCCACACTCCCCCACACAACTATCACGTACCCTCTTTAAGCCAAAATGAGATTATACTATGCTTAGTATGGTTTTTTACTTCATGTATCTTTTCATATCATTAAATATTCAATTACAAGATTATTTTAATAGATGCATATTATTCTATTGTATGAGTTTCCATGATTTATTGAACCAAATCACTTTTGAAAGTCTTTCTCCTTTCCTTTCTTTTTTATTAATAGTTTTATAAATAAACTACAATAAACATCCTTATAACCAAGCTTGGTATACATCCATTATTATTTATTTAGGATTAACACTTAGAAATGGAATTATAGAGTCACAGGGCATGCAGATTTTTAAGGGTTTTGATATATATTACCAACTTGCCCTTCAGTGCATTAAATTGATTTTTTAAGATTAATAATCACTAATAAGCAGCAGATTATCAAAAGTTACTAGTAGTAGAAAGTACTATCTGACCATATGGCACAGAATTCTTTATACACTAGATCCAGCAACCCCACTTCTGGGTATACATTCGAAGGAACTGAAATCAGTGTGTTGAAGAGAATTCTGTACTCTCATTGTCTTTGCAGCATTATTTACAATAGCCAAGTTATTGAAACAACCTAAGTGTCTGTAAACAGATGAATGGATAAAGAAAATGTTGTATATACAATGGAAATTATTCGGCCTTTTAAAAAAAAAAGGAAATCCTGTCATTTGTGACAACGTGGATGAACCTGGCGGACTTTTGTTTAAAGTGAAATAAGCCAGGCACAGAAAGGCAAATACTGCATCATCTCACATATATGTGGGATATAAAAAAGGTGAACTCATAGTGGATGAGGGCACGGAGAGATGGGGAACTGTTGGTCATAGGGCACAAAGTTTCAATTAGGTGGGATGGATGTGTTCAGATCTGTTGTACAGAATGCTGACTACAGTTAATAATAATGTATTATACTTGAAAATTGCTAAGAGAATGGATCATAAGCATTCTCCAACAGCAAAAAAAATAAATATGTGAGTTGATGGCTATGTTAATTGGCTTGGTTTAGCAATTTCACAATATATACACATATCAAAACATTACATAGTACACAGTAAGTATATACAATTTTTATTTGTCAACTATATTTTAATATAGATAAGTAATTAAAATAAAAAATTTTTAATTAAAAAATTCCTTATACCCTGACCAGAAATGGAGTCATCAATTCACATTATTATAATACCTGTAATAATAGTAGCTGACATTTATTTGAGCACTTTCCCAGTGCATCAGGAACTTTTCTAAGCCTTTACATTTAATCTTCAAGATATTCCCGTGAGGAAGGTGCTATTATTACGTCATTACCATTATTAGTACCCTTGCCATTATTGCTGCTATTACTGTCATTTTATACCTGGGGAAACAGAAGCACAAAGAGATGCTAAAAGTTACTCAGCTAGTAAGTGGTAGAGCTAGGAGTCATTCTAGCTCCAAGGACCACTGTTAATCACTAAATTCTACTGCCTCTGAGGCTTTGTGTTGTATGCTGTCTCATTTTTATGTTTTATAAGAATGGTAGACAAATATATATAGTATAACTTTTTCTGAATGTCAGTTTCAGAAAACTGGTTCCAATATGTGACATCACTAAACAGATTACAAGACCTGGCCCCTTTAGATTTTCCCTGAGGCAATTGTATATGAAAGATAAGTAAAATGCAGCCAGGCATTTTTATGGGCTCATGCCTGTAATCCCAGCACTTTGGAAGACTGAAGCAGGAGGGTGACTTGAGCCCAGAAATTAAAGAACAGCCTGGGCAACATAGTGAGACCCTGCCTTTGAAGAAAATTTAAAAATTAGCTGGGTTTCATGGCATGCACCTGTGTTCCCAGCTACTCAGGGAGACTGAGGTGGGAGAATCGCTTGAGCTTGAGAGATTGAAGCTGCAACGAGCCATGATTACACCACTGCACTCCAGCCTGGGTGATGGAGCAGGACTCTGTCTCAAAAAAAGAAAAGAAAAGAAAAATGGTACTCATGCCACTTTTTTTTCAAGATGTGGCTTTGTACAACTAAGTTCACAAAATTTAGTCACATTATTGGATAGTCGTATCTTATAAAAATAGTATTAATGCCATTTTACACCAGTAAGTTAATATTCACCATTGTATCACTGAGCCTTACATAGCCAGCATTTTGTAAATATTGAAAGAAAGCAAATATTCAGAGAAAAGATCTGTTGTAGTTTTGCTAAAGATGACACACATACAGAGATCACTAAATTAAATATATGGGGAAGTACATCATGTTTTATCTACACAGCTTGTAAAAAATTATGTTCGGTTTGGGGTGTAGGCCTTTGAGGGTTATCAAATGGAGGTCCAAGGAAGATATTGGGATTCTTAAGAATCTTGAACTATGCTAATAACAGGAGACTGGGGTTAGTTTTGAGAAGATAATGGTCTTCAAATACTAAAAAATTGACTTGTATATATGTATATTTTACATTCCTAATTTTATTTGATTCTTACAAAACCGCTTTAATAGAAGTAGGAAACCATTGTCACCTGTTTTTGGTTTAGGATGAATGTCAGGTGCTATAACAAGGTATTTTTAAAAAATAACAAGTGGCTTAACCAAGATAGAAGTTTACTTCTCTTTCATATGAAGTCCAACCTAGTGTGGTAGCTGTGCTCTGTCCAGTTGTCAGGGGCCTGGACTCTTTTTGTCTTGTTGCCCTCAGGGTATTGTTCTCATCCACAGGGACTGACTTGGCTCACCCCACATCCGAATTCCAGCCACTGGGAAGGAGGAGAGGGGAAGGGGAGGTCCCTTGTGCTCACAGTCCATTGACCAGAACATCAGCACCATGCCACATCCAGCCCCAAGGTTGAGAAATTTAGTCTTTACTGGGTGCCTGTATGCCTAGTGAAACACTCAGTTAGAATAAAGGGAGGAGAGGACAGATATCAGGATAATTAGCCTCTGTCATACCACTCTTTTAGACATGAGAAAGTTGATCCTTAGAAAATAACTTGTTCAAAGTCACATATCAACTAATGAAAGATATTTGAAAAATTGTGCCATAAAGAGGGAATAGACTTATGCTGGGTGCAGCTGAGGACAGAACTAGGACCAGTGGGGAGATGTTAAAGAAGGCATGTTTCTATTCAGTATAACATTAAAACAAATAAGTTCTAATATTTAGGAGAGTACAATAGTGAGTAGGCTACCTCAGTACTACTAACAGTTGAATGACCTCATCCATTTGTCAGGAGTGTTATTCATCATTAGGAGGATGGGTCATCTAGATGATGATGCTGATTATTCTTTTTAGAGACAGTCTTACTCTGTTGCCCAGGCTAGACAGGCTTGAGTGCAGTGGCATGATCATAGCTCATTGCAGCCTTGAATTCCTGTGCTCGAGCGATCCTCTCTCCTCAGCCTCCCGAGTAGCTGGGGCTACAGGTGTGTGCCACATGAACATGCTAAATTTTCTATTTTTGTAGAGATGTGGTCTTGCTATGTTGCCCAGGCTGGCCTCAAATTCCTGGCCTCAAGCAATCCTCCTGCCTCAGCCACCTAAACTGCTGGGATTACAGGTGTGAGTCACTGTACCTAGCCTCACCTAAATGATTCTTAAGGACCTTTATAACTCCAAAATTCTATGATTAAGCTTTCAATTTTGTCTTTTAAACCTTTCATTATAGCTGGGACTGGACAGCTTATATCAGCCAATTATATGTGCATTTGTGTCTCCTTGATATCCTCTCCTTCACCCTTCTTTTAGTCAATCCACATTTCAGCCATTCTTTAAGATCTAAATCAGATATCTTCTCAGTTTTATACCCATACGTGTCCAACCTACAGTCCACCCACGGCTCCTAACATTACTATACATACTGTATCCTTAATTAATGTTAGTTATTTGTTGAATGAATGAAAACTTTTCTCACCATCCCACTGTGATTTCACTTGTCACTCAGTTCTTACAGTTCTTGTTGCTACAGTCATTTCACACCAAATTTACTCTTTTAATTACCTTCATGAAAAATTACCATACAGTGTACAATTTGCAGTAATAAAAATAAACTCAAGAATAGGTCGAAAGGAGAAAGTGTTTAAATGGGATTTTTTGTGGGGGTGAGGTCGGGGAAGTGTCATGGAAGAGAGTTCCTTAGCAGGGTGTTTTTAAAAGTCTAGCTGGAGGAGAAAACGGAATGATAAAGGGAACAGAAGACACAGTGACATGAAGCAGCATGTTGTGTTGAGGGCACAGTGGGTAGAGTGGTGTATAACTGCTGCCACATAGAGGGAGAGAGAGGAAGTGGTCATTTCAAGGAGCCTAGACTTGGTTCTGTGCTGTAGTCTAGGGAACCAAAAGTAGGGAGTGATATGCAAAGTTAGTGGTTTGGTTTAAGGTTGGAATTGAAGAGAATTCTCATCTGACACATGACCTTAGCTTTCTCAGTAGCAACCAAGAAAGGTAGAATAAGGGATATGAGGATAATGATGAAAGATCAGAAAAGCTTCCACAAGGAATGGGAGAGGAAGCTGACCAAAGACAAGTCCAAAAGACCCAACTGAAATTTAAAAACATGAATTTTAGTGATGGCAGTATACGTGTTCATGCAGTTTTCTCCAGCAGTGCTTGTATGTCAGGGATAGGAGGCAATGGGTAGTAGAATTGATTCAGGTTTGGAAGTTTATGGGTATGTGGAAAGGCCTAAGGCAATTGGGAGTACTGGTGAGAAAGGAATCTAAAGAATCAGTAATGGGGTCCAGATTTCATATGGAGCAAAACCAGGCCAGGGAGATAAATAAGGAAAATATGGAACAGTTGGAGGATGAAGGCCTCAGTGATGTTAAAGGAAGATATGTGCAGAAGGAAAGACACTGTGCAGAATTAGTTGGTGGGGAGGGGCTGTACTCAGAGTGGGATATTAACGCTTGGGATTACTTCAGTAGAGCAGTCCACAGTTGGCAGGGTATGGATGTTGCTGAGATGGTGTGAAGAATGGCATAGGGCAAAGAACCCTGAGTCTAGGGCGTGTTGTTTGCATGGTATTAAGATAGCCAGAATGATTGCAGGTGTTGGAGTGAAGAGAGAAAAATTGCAAAACAGCTACTTCCCTGTCACATCAACCTGGAGGGGAGGAGTGTGACATAAGCCAGACATCACGTGCCTCAAGCTTTTAAACCCTAAGCTTGAAAGTAGAAGAGTTACAGCCTGCAAGTGTCAGTGAGAGTGCTGGCACTGCCTCTGGACCTGTGGAAGATGGGGGTGGAGAATAAACATCACCTCTGCTGTAGGGGTACAATACAGCTAGTGTCCTCGTGAGATAGCCAGGTTTCAGTTAGACAATGAGAGGAGTGTTCTATGAAGAGACTGAAAGTATGAGGGTTTGTTTAGTCCTAGAACAGAGGTTTCAGGTGGTGTCGTGGAATGAGTTGGGAGAGAGAGGAGCAACAGAATGAGTTGGAGTGAGGAAGAACAGAACAATAGGACAGAGAAGATTGAGGATTTAGGGAGAATAGGTGAGCAAGACTTTCATCTTAGATTTTTCCTACAGATTACAGGGATGAAAGGTATAATTTGAACTGACTGGCCTCAAAATTTTCAGTGTGGATATGAAATAATTTAGTGTCAAGTGATACAAGACAGTTTCTCTGGCTGCTACTTCTTGGAGTGTAAAAATGAGGTTGCGTTAGGTCCTGCCGCCCACTTCCTAGGAGGTCATGCCTTCTTTTATCATCCGTCCCTCCTCCTTACTGTCTCACACCCCTCTACTGACAAACTTAATCTTCATCCTCAGCAGTCTTTTCACTATTATTTCAGAGGATGAACTATTCTTCCTCCTGTTCCTCGCCATTTCTCTGTATCTTTGATCCTATCCTTGTTTACCTTCCTTCTCTATACAATTCTGATACAAACTTCATGAGAAAAATAACTACATTTCCTGTCTCTTAAGCATTCCTCCTCTCCCCTCAATCCTGCACTCTGACTGCTGCCCCAGCACTCAACTGAAACTGTTTTTGCTAATACCATCAGTCATCCCTGATTGCCATGTCTAATCAGTATTTTCTCATTTCTACCTTTGTACTGTGTTTGAAACACTCTGAAAATTACCTATTTCTTGAAACTTGACTATCTTGACTTCCATGAATCCTATTCTTCACATCTCTAATTCCTTCTCTGAATTGCTTGAAGGCACTTCTTCTGCCTGCCTTTTTTTATAGATTTTATTTTCAGAGCAAAATTGAATGGAAGATACACAGTTTCCATATACCCACTGCCTCCCACTCACATAGCCTCCCCCACTAGCAACATCCTGCCACACGGTCGTACATTTTTGCCAGTAGAGAACCTACATTGACACGTCATTATCACCCAAAGTTCACAGCTTACATTAGGGTTTACTCTTGGTGTTGTACATTCTAGGGGGTCTGCAAGTATCTAATAACATGTATTCACCAATCTAGTATCATACAGAATAGTTTCACTGCCCTAAAAATCTTGTCTGTTCCACCTTTTCATTCGTCTTTCTTCTCTAATCCTTGATTTATTTTATTTTTTTTATTTTTTTTTGAGACGGAGTCTCACCCTGTCGCCCAGGCTGGAGTGCAATGGTGCGATCTCGGCTCACTGCAACCTCCGCCTCCCGGGTTCAAGCAATTCTCCTGCCTCAGCCACCCAAGTAGCTGGGATTACAGGAGCACGCCACCACACCCGGCTAATTATTTTTGTATCTTTAGTACAGATGGGCTTTCACCATGGTTTTGCCTTTTCCAGAATGTCATATAGTTGGAATCATGCAGTATGTAACTTTTTCATATTGGCTTCTTTCACTTAGTAATATGCATTTAAGGTGCCTCTTCCTTCACGGCCTCGTAATTCATTTCTTTTTAGCACTGAATAATAGTAATTACCTGGATATACTATGCTTTACCCATTCATCTACATATTAGTTGCTTCCAAGTTTTGGCAATTATGAATAAAGGTGCCATACATTTGTGTGTGCATGTTTCTGTGTAGACATAAGCTTTCACCTCATTTGGTTAAACACTGAGGAGCATGACTGCTGGGTCATATCAGAAGAGTATTGCCCACCCGTCTTTAAAGGCTTCCACAGGATTTGTGAGGCAATGAGGGCAATTAGGATTCTAGTTTGCAAATAAATAAAGATCAGAAAAGGCAAATGATTTACCCAACATTATACTAGTAGTAAGTGATAGAGCAGGTCTAAAATTCAAGATTCCTGCCGATTCGTCCAAGACTTTTTCATTATCTTATGTGACCTCTTTATTACGTAACAGAGAAATAGAGTTTAGATTTCTCACCTGGAGGTCCAAGCCAAAAACTGCTACACAACCCTTGAAAAACTACAGTACCTCGTATAGCCTTGGCTGGGAAAGGGAATAGGCTGGAAAAGTAACTACAGTCTTTGTTAGGGCCTTTAGTGATGAGGATATTAGAGTCTCCAATAAATCCAAGAATTTGTTTATATTTACAATGTATTAGGCCAAGAGTGAAAAGGCAACTCATAGAATGGGAGAAAATATTTGCGAGTCATGTATTTCATAAGAGATTGATATCAAGAATAAGTAAAGAACTCCTACAACTCAACAACAACAAAAACACCAAACAACCCAATAAAAACTGGACAAAGGACTTGAATAGACATTTCTCCAAAGAAGTTATACAAATGGCCAGAAGCACAAGAAAAGGTACATAGCATCACTTATCATTAGGGAAATGCAAATCAAAACCACAGTGAGGTATCACCTCTTACTCATTAGGATGGCAACTATTAAAAACAAAAAACAAAAACAAAAAAATAACTAGTGTTGGCAATGATGTGGAGAAATTAGAACCCTTTTGAATTGTTGGGAATGTAAAATGGGTTTCCACTATGGAAAACAGTATGGTGGTCCCTCAAAAAACTTTAAACCAGCAATTCTTCTGGATGTATACCCAAAGAATTAAAAACAGGGACTTAAATATTTGGACACTCATGTTCATAGCAGCATTATTCTAAATAACTGAAAGGTGGAAGAAAACTAAGTGTCCATCACAGGATGAATGGATAAACAAAATGTGGTATATACATACAGTGGAATACTATTCAGCCTTAAAAAATGAAGGAAATGCCAATACATGCTATAACGTGGGTGAACGTTGAGGACGTTATGCTAAATAAGCCAATCACAAAAAAAAGACAAATACTTTATGGTTCTGCTTAAATGAGGTACCAAAAGTAGTCAGAGTCATAGAGATAGAAAGTAGAATGGTGGTTGCCAGGTGGTGGGGTAGGGAAAAATGAAGAGTTTAATGGATATGGAGTTTTGGTTTTGTGAGATAAAAAGAGTTCTGGACATTGGACCCTACTGAACTGTACACTTAAAAATGGTTAAGATGGGCCAGGTGTGGTGGCTCACGCCTGTAATCCCAGCACTTTGGGAGGCCAAGGCAGGCAGATCACCTGAGGTCAGGAGTTCAAGACCAGCCTGGCCAACATGGTGAAACCCCGTGTTTACTAAAAATACAGAAATTAGCTGGGTGTGGTGGCAGGTGCCTGTAATCCCAGCTACTCGGGAGGCTGAGGAGGAGAATCACTTGAACCCAGGAGGCGGAGTTTGCAGTGAGCCGAGATCGCGCCATTGCACTCCAGCCTGGACGCCAAGAGCTAGACTTCGTCTCAAAGAAAAGGGGGGGTTAGATGGTCAATTTTATGAGTATTTTACCACAATTTTTTAAATAAATAAATATTTCAGCCCCTCCAAATTTTTATTAGGCCAAACCAATTATTTGTACATTAGTATATTCAACTAATGTAGACTCCATTAAAAAAAAGTTTTCTCTTTTTTAAACTTCATAATTTAGGAACATTTCATTGTGAATTTTTCTGCAGTAGCAGTGATGAGTTCCTGCAATCATTCTATCAACTAATGTGATTTAGTAGAATATACACATATGGGCTTAAACAGTAATTGATTTTTATTTAACAGTTTTAGAAAAATCCCTCTGTCATATGATAACTGTTTAACATCAGAGGAATTGCCAGACTGTTTTTCAAAGAGGCTACACTGAAAAATGCTTTCCTGATGAAGATTCATTGTTGCTATAGCACTCTTTAAAGTGGTTTTTCACAATAAGCACAAGTCAAAATGTTATTAGAGTCAAAATGTCTGACATTCCATCATCCCATTTTTCCCCTTCCTGGTTAAATCCTACTAATCCTTTAATGCTTATAGATGCCACCTCTTCTAAGGAGTCTTCCCGAATTTCTCAGCTAAAATTAATAACTCCCTTCCTTCTGGGAACTTTCAGGGATTGGTAGGACTTAAACAGAAAAGGGAAACAGTTACCATATGACTCAGCAATTCCACTCCTAGGTAGAATGAAATTCAGTATTCAAGAGAAAAGAAAATACAATGTCACACAAAAATGTGTACATGAATTTTCTTAGCATCATTATTCATAACAGCCAAAAAGTTGAAGCAACCCCAGTGTCCATCAACTGGTGAAAGGATGAATGAAACCTGATGTATCCATAGCATGGAATATTACTCAGCAATAAGATGAAATGAAGTACTGCTAAATGTAGCAACATGGATGAAGCTTGAAAACATCATGCTCAGTAAAGAAGCTAGTCACAAAAAAACACATATTCTATGATTCAATTGATATAAAACATCTGGAATAAGCAAAATCTACAGAGACAGAAAGTAGGTTAGTGGTTGGCTAGGGCTGAGGGACTGGAGAGAAATGGGCAGTGACTGCTAGTGGATATGAGGTTTCTTTTGGAGGTGATGAAAATGTTCTAAAATTGACTGTGGCGATAGTTTCACAAACTGAATATACTAAAAGCTATGGATTTGTACACTTAAAATGAGATATGATATGTGTATGATATGATATGTGAATTATATCTCAATAAAGCAGGCTTTTCCATTTTAATGTTATTTGTTTTGTGTGTGTGTGAGATGCAGGTGTCACTGTTTGCCCAGGCTGTTCTCAAACTCTCAGGTTCAAGCAATCCGCTCACCTCAGCCTCCCAAGTAGCTGGGACCACAGGCACATACCACTGTGCCTGGCTCCTAATAAAGCTTTTTTAAAAAAGCATTTTCTGACAAAATTCCCCTAAACTAATATAATTCCTGGGCAAATTCATTTTTTAATTTAGCAAATACCTGCTTATGGTAATATCTTGTTTTATCTATTTCACTTTATTATGCTTTGCAGATACTGCATTTTTTTTAATTGAAGATTTGTGGCACCTCTACACCAAGCAAGTCTGTCAGTGCTGTTTTTCCTTGTTTTTTTTGGTGTGTGTGTGTGTGTGTGTCTGTGTGTGTGTGTGTGTGAGAGAGAGAGAGAGAGAGGGAGAATGAGAAAGAAAGAAACAGGGTCCCACTCTCTATCACCCAGGCTGCAGTGCGATGATGCATTCATGGTTCACTGCAGCCTTGAACTCCTAGGCTCAAGCAGTTATCCTGAGTAGCTGAGACTACAGGTGGATGCCACCACCCCCAGATAATTTTTAATTTTTCTGTAGAGACAAGGTCTTGCTATGTTGCCTGGGCTGGTCTCAAGCACTTGGCCTCAAGCCATCCTCTCACCTAAGCCTCCCAAAGTGCTGAGATTTCAAGTGTGAGCCACCGTGCCTGGCTCAGTGCTATTTTTCCAACAGCGTGAGCTCACTTCATATCTCTAGGTCACTTTTTGGTAGTTTTTGCAACATTTCAAACTTTTTCATTATTGTTATAGCTCTTATGATGATCTGTAATTAGGGATCTTTGAAGTTACTGTTGTAATTGTTTTGGGGAGCCATGAACTGCAGCCAGAGAAGGTGGCGAACTTAGTGTTGAGTGTGCTCTGACTGCTCTACTCACTGGCCATTCCCTCATCTCCCTTCCCCTTCTGGGACCTCCCTATTCCCAGAGACAAAACAATATTAAAATTAGGCTAATTAACCCTACAATGGCCTCTAAATGTTCAAGTGAAAGGAAGAGTTGCACGTCTCTCACTTTAAGTTAAAAGCTAGCAATGTTTAAGCTTAGTGAGGAAGGCATGTTGATAGCTGAGAAAGGCCAAAAGCTAGGCCTCTTGCACTGAACATTTAGCCAAGCTCTGAATGCAAAGGAAAAGTTGTAGAAGGAAATTAAAAGTGCTACTCCAGTGAACACATGAATGATAAGAAAGTGAAACAGCCTTATTGCTGATATGGAGAAAATTTTAGTGGTTGGACAGAAGGTCACTCCAGCCACAATATTCCCTTAAACCAAAGCCTACTCCCTAACTCTCCTCAGTTCTATGAAGTCTAAGAGGTGAGGGAAGTGCAAAAGAAAAGTTTGAAGCTAGTATAGGTTGATTCACAGGGTTTAAGGAAAGAAGCCATTTCCATAACATAAAAACCGCAAGGTGAAGCAGCAATTGCTAAAGTAAGAGCGCAGCAACTTATCCAGAAGATCTAGCTAAGATCATTGATGAAGGGGGCTATGCTAAACAACAGATTTTCAACGTAGACAAAACAACCTTCTATTGGAAGGAGATGCCATCTAAGACTTTCGTAGCTAGAGAGAAGTCAATGCCTGACTTCAGAACTTCAAATGACAGGCTCACTCTCTTGTTAGGAGCTAATGCAGCTAGTGACTTTCAGTTGAAGCCAGTGGTCACTTATCAATGTGAAAATCCTAGGGTCCTTAAGAGTGATGCTAAGTCTACTCTGCCTGTGCTCTATAAGTAGAAGAACAAAGCCTGGATGACAGCACATCTATTTACAGCATAGTTTACTGAATATTTTAAGCCCACTGTTGAGACCTACTGCTCAGAAAAAAAAAAGATTCCTTTCAAAATATTACTGCTCATTAGCAATACACCCAGTCCCCAAGAGCTCTAATGAACATGTACAAGATAAATATTGTTTTCATGCCTGCTAAAACAGCATTCATTCTGTACCTTGTGAATCAAAAAGTAATTTCGACTTTCAAGTCTTGTTATTTAAGAAATACGTTTTGTAAGGCTGTTGCTGCCTTAGATAGTGATTCCTCTGATGGACCTGAGTAAATTAAATTGAAAACCTTCTGGAAAGGATTTACCATTCTAGATGCCATTAAGCACGTTTGTGATTTATGGGAGGAGGTCAAAATACCAACATTAACAGGAGTTTGGAAGAAGTTGATTTCAGTCCTCATGGATGACTTTGAGGGAGTCAAGACTTCACTGGCTGCAGACGTGGTGAAAATAGCAAGGGAAAAAGAATTAGAAGTGGAGCCTGAAGATGTGACTGAGTTGCTGCAATCTCATGATTAAAATTCGAATGGACAATGAGGTGCTTCTCTACATATGAGCAAAAAAAGTGGTTTATTGAGATGGTATCTATTCCTAGTGAAGATACTGTGCAAATTGTTAAACTCACAGCAAAGGATTTAGAATAGTTCATAAACCATAAGCTTAATAAAGCAGCAGGGTTTGGGAGGATTTTTAATTTTGAAAGAAGTTCTACTGTGAGTAAAATGCTGTCAAACATCACATGCTACAGAGAAATATTTTATGAAAGGAAGAGCCTATTGATGCAGCAAACTTCCTTGTTCTCTTAGTTTAAGAAATTGCCACAGCCACCCCAACCCTTAACAACCACCACCCTGTTAGTCAGCAACCATCAACATCAAGGTTTGCTACCAACAAAAAGATTACTACTCACTGAAAGCTGAGATGATTGTTGGCATTTTTTAGTAATAACATATTTTTAAATTAAGGTATATACATTTTTTAGACATAATGCCGTTATACACTTAATAGACTACAGTATAGTATAGACATAGCTTCTTTATGCACTGGGAAACCAGACATTGAATGTGACTCACTTTATTGTGATATTTGCTTCACTGTGGTGGTCTGGAAGTGAACCCATAATATCCCTGAGGTATGCCTGTATTCCAGGCCATTGAACTATTTATATTATTCTTCACTGTAATTTTTTTACATTATGAGATTATTTTTTAGTGTTTATTCTATTATCTGCACAAAGTATAAAGATTGTAATATCTATCTTAATTTGTATTCTGTCATAATATATATAGTGGCTGTAATTTTTATTAAATTCAGTTTTTCAGGACTAGATTTTACATATCTAAATTCTGTTAAGAATTCTTAACTTTTTTGTGGCAATTTATAATCAAGAGCAAATGCTATCATGTGTCATTTTAGCCAGTGAGTTTTATGTTTGTTATTACTACCAATAATAATCATCCTGGATTGGATAAAAGACTTAACAGAATTTTTTTCTTTCTTAAGCAAATCCAAGAGAGAATTTTGAGCATTGCCCTCCAGCTCTGTAGCAGGGTTCAGGCAGCAAAGATCTTCAGGGTAGAAATGTCCTGCTTTGGGGTAGGACAGAAACAGACTTGATAAGCACATGAACAGATACATTGCAGAGAATATGGTGGCTGAGTGGGGGAGCAGAGTAGAGCATATTTGAGGGATGCAGTGAAGGACAAGACTGGAAAGGTCCATTGGGAACCAGAATTTGGCAGGCCTTGGATGCCATCACATGAAGACTGGATTTTATTCTTTAGGTAATATGATTTGCCTGATAAGCTTTTTCCTGATAAGCATACAAAATGTGGAAAATATATAAAATTAGAAGAAAATGTTATCTATCAGAGGTAATCACTGCTAATATCTTAGAGTATAGCTTTCCAGTTTCATCCATTTTGTGTTTTACACAGTTGAAACCAAATTACATACATAATTTTTTATCCTGCCCTTTTTTTTTTTTTTTTTTTTTTTTTGAGACAGGGTCTCACTCTGTCATCCAGGCTGGCGTGCAGTGGCACAGTCATAGCTCACTGCACCCTTGACCTCCCCGGGCTTAGGTGATCCTCCTGAGTAGCTAGGACTACAGGTGCACACCACCACACCTGCTAATATTGTATTTTTTGGTAGAGATGGAGTTTCGCCACATTGTCCAGGCTGGTCTTGAACTCCTGAGCTCAAGCAGTCCACCTACCTCGACCTCCCAAAGTGCTGGGATAGGAATGAGCCATCGTGTCCAACCCTCCTGCTTTTTTTTTTTTTTTTAACTGAACATTGTAATATAAGCATGTCCCATGTTACTGAAAACTTTAGTATATTTATTTCAATAATACTATGCATATTCTTTAATGGATGGAGTGTAAATTAAGTAACAGTTCTTCTGTTTTGGTTATTACTGTTGTTTCCTATGTATTCCCTTTATTGCTAATTCTGAGCTGTTAAACATTTGAGTGTAAGAAGCAAGCAAGGTGTATATGACAGTATATGGTAAGTGGCTGAAAGTTTAAGTCTGAAAACAGACATGAACTGTTAGGATTGCAGAATAGTTAGGATCGCAGACCTAGATTTTGAGATAATCCACTGGTACAAGATAATAAAGCCAATGATAGTATGCAGAACAAAACACAAGGGCCAGAGGACAGAACCTTGGTAGAAAAAGACCTAACTGGGGCCAATGAGACCAAACATTGAGGAGGTATGTGGTATCACAGAAGCTAACTATGGAAAGTACATTAGAGGACAGGGTGTTCAGCTCTGCCATAGTGTGGAGAGATGCGGTAATATGAGAAATGCTCTGTTTATTTGGCAATCGGCAAGTCTTCAGTGAATTCTGAGAGAAAAGTTTCAATGGAGTGTAGGAACAGAAACCAGGTTTCAAGGGGTTAGAGAGCAAGCAGGTGGTGAAGGAGCAGAAGCGTGGAGTGTAACTTCTTTTAGAAGCCTTGTTAATGAAGAAAAGGAGAAAAATGCAGTTGGGTAAAAGAGACAAGAATAAACAGCAATATTTTATTTATTTTTAGGAGAGAGACTTCAACATGATTATACGTTGAGGCAAAGGATTAGTGTAAATGAAAATAGGGATACAAATATTAAAAACAAACTCATGATTGAGAGTCTGTATGCTTTCTTAAAAAATATTTTTTTTCTGTCTTAAAACCTGATTACTAGTTTAAGAAGAAATTCCCAGACTTTTCCTAATCAAATGCTGTTTCCAAGCATTGTGGCTTAAAAACTGGCTTATACCCAAGACTTATTTTATCTTACTGAAATGAGGAACTACCTATAGTATCGATTTTGGACTTTTGCATGTTTGCTTTGTTTTATTTAAGTGAGTCATCGCTAGCATAGCATGAGAATAAACGCATTTAGTGACATTTTATTTCTAGTTAAATTTTCTGTATTTCCTTGTTTGCAGATTACAACCACCTTTCAATGGCAATTTCTGAGAATTCTCTAGTGCTGGTGTCTAAACATGGTTATTAACATTTTGTCTGCTATTGTTACCTTTTTGAGGCCAGTTCAGGTTACCATAAGGTTTTGTATTGTTAAAGTATCACGTCTGTGTACCATCCCAGGCATCTTTGTGGTTAAGAAATGACTTACAGGAAGTGCACCTGAATATCTTATGTGGACAGTTCTGTGGGCATCACTATTTCCTTTATGTATGAGGCAGAAATACATAGAAATAGCTTTAGAAATAGCCTCAGGAAGTAGTTAGAAAAGATTATTCGTAGTCCTTCCAAAAAAAGGTAATTGGTTGCAAGATTTTGCTTTAAGCTAAATTAATAATCTTATAAGCAATCATAAATTACCTTTATGATTTCTGTTAATAGAAAAGTAAACAAAATCATCAAACTAGTAATACAGATAATGTGCATTTGTAATTATACACAGTTGAAAACTGTAACTTCTGTCATTATGCTAATCAAGTGTAAGCCTTCCTGAAGCAACTAGGAACTCAGTAATAACTGCAATATTAGCTCTTACTGTTTGCTCATTCAAGAAACTGAAAATTATTACCAACTGGTAGTAAGTCAAAATGAATTTAAGAGCTATTTTTGCTAAGATAACTTATATAAACCCTAGCTGCCACATGACTCTCTGCTGGTACTGTATTGCCTTCAAAGGAACATCAATTGGCATTCAAAATAATTAAGAAGCTATTTTAACTGTTTGTTAGAGTTTCTCTAACTCACCTACCCTGCTCCCTCTGGAGTTTCCTTCTATGTGAGGAGTGGTGTCAGATAGGTCAAGTAACACAATATAAGGCATAAACATGAAGTCTGTTTACACTAGCTGTAATCAATATCAGCAGGAGATACCACAGCAGGTCTGTGCCACTCAAGGAAGGT
Organism: Pongo pygmaeus; assembly: GCF_028885625.2. Classification (NCBI taxonomy): domain Eukaryota; kingdom Metazoa; phylum Chordata; class Mammalia; order Primates; family Hominidae; genus Pongo; species Pongo pygmaeus. The sequence goes on along the minus strand of NC_072373.2, from coordinate 121,145,200 downwards.
CCCAGCATGTATGCTCACTACAGTCCTTTTATATACAGCCATCTATAATCTCATCCTTTTACCAATGCATATGATCCCTTCCATCTCCTCCCCAGACCTTCCTTCAAAGTAGAGCTATATTAATAGTGGGCTCTGCTGCTGTGCCTTTGATTATAAGTTACTTCATCCGCATAAGTTCTGAATTATTGTAATATCATTAGTATAAGGATAAGCAAGACAACCAGAGCAGAGCCTTCATGGTACAGTTTGTAGTAACTCTTTGTGCTGTTTTTTCATACCCTGGCCATGTCGTTGGCTCATTTCTCTCTTGATCTCAAGAATGTAAACACCCTGCCATCTTCTTACCTATATTTCCAAGTATGTCTTGGTGACCCGAACATATTCTTTTGAACTTACTGCTTAATATTCCTGTTCCAGAAAACTGATACATTTTCCTCCTCTGATATTATAGAGTTCCCTTTTGATAATTATACTTGCGAAAATACCAGTGGAGGAATACTTTCATAATATGTAGCAATATTTTTCACAGTACTGGAGGATGGCAAAATTAATAATAATACATAGCAAAAATTTCATTAAACTCCTATTTCCCTTACTCTCAGTAGCTTTCATTTGCAAGGCAGCTACTCCAGACATGCATGCAGAAGACTCTAGGAGTTTATAGGAACCAGAGAATCATTTTACCCAAGGACTCAGGAAATGCATCATAGGAAAAGCTTTTGAGCAATGTCTTGAATTATAACACTTGGTGGTTTACGCAGAGGGGTGTGTGTGTGTGTGTGTGTGTGTAATGCCATTTAATTTAGTAAGTTTTTATAAGCATTTTAGATTCAGACAACATATGTTTACCAATTTGTACCTGACTGTAAAACATTTCATAAGAGGAAATTTATACAGAGGAAAATAATTACAGATTACTTTCAACATCCCTTCAGTGTTGAAATTAAACTTGAGCTCAGATCTGCTGAGTCTAAAATTTGTTCCCTCCTCTTTTTACCATGTGGGTGAGGCTGGATACTAGGAAAGGATAAGAAGACATTTGGGAGGGCATCCTAAAGGATGGGAAAACCACGAAGGCAGACATGCAGGTGCATAGTGCCAGAGCAGAAAATAGTGAAGAACTGTAGGGGCGCAAATTTGAGAGGTTGAAGGAAGAAGATTGAATACTAGCTGAAGAGTTTGGTTTTTCATGTACATACATAAGAAGCCATAAATTTATTGATCTGGAAACTGGCTGATTGGAGCTGTAATTGAAGAAACTGTTTACAACTATTATTTTCCCACATCTTTTTAGAATGTTTAGAAAGAATAAAAAGTCTTTTTGTTAAAAAGTAAAGTCTCTTTGGAAGAACAAGTAACCTACTAATTTGGTTTCTTGCCTTTTCTTGATTTGTTATTTAAATTTCCTACACAACACCAATGTACCTTTTCCTGTTTCTTAACATCTAACTTGTAATTCATTTTTCATTTCTTCAAGTGTTTTATTCAGAAAGGGTACCTGGGTGATAGTTTTTTGCCTAAGAGTTATCTTTCTTTCTCCTTCCTACACAGTGCTTAGTTTGGGCTGGGTGTAGAATCCATAGTTCATATCAACTTCTGGGTTTTGTGAAGTTATTTATTCCCTGTGTCCTTGTTTTTAAGAGTTGTGGAGAACATATTTTCATTTCTATGTGCATAATCTGATTTTGAATAGACTGTTTTTTAGAGCAGTTTTAGCATCACAGAGAAATTGAGTGGAAGGTACAGAAATGTCTCCTATACCTCCTGTCCCCACATACACACAGTATCCCCCAGCTATTAATATTCCTAACCAGAGTGGCGCATTTGTTACAGTTGATGAACCTTCCTTGACGCAGCATCATCTAAAGTACTTTAAAGTTTACATTAGGCTTCACACTTGGTGTTGTCCATTCTGTGTTTTGACAAATGTATAATGACATGTACCCACCATCATAGCATCATACAGAGAAGTTTCACTGCCCTAAAAATCCTCTGTGCTCCACTTGTTCATCCTTCCTACTCCCAACCCCTGGCAATCACTGATTCTTTTCTATCTGCACAGTTTTGCCTTTTCCAGTATGTCATAGTTCATAAGCTAATTTTAATTTCCTATATCCTTGCAGGATTTTTACCTTATCAGTAGGAAAATTTTGTGTAGCTTTCATCAAATTTCCCAGTCTATGATGTGTATTCTGAAATTTTCAGTATGAAGTCTTTCCTTAAATTAATCTAGGAATGTTTTTTTCTCCTGTTATTTCATTTTTACTGTGTCCTCTGCATCTGTATTGTTCTTTCTAGAAAGTGGAGAGGTGGTGCTATGTAGAATTTGCATAGTTAGAGCAAAATAAATTTTGTGAGTTTGACTTTTTTAGGTTCCACATGTAAGTGAGATTATGTGGTATTTGTCTTTCTGTGCTGGGGTTATTTCACTTAGCATAATATCCTCCAGGTTCATCTATGTTGTCACAAATGGCAGGATTTCCTTCTTTTTTAAGGCTGAATAATATTCCATTTATGTATATACACCCCACATTTTCTTTATCCATTCATCTGTTGATGGACATTTACGTTGTTTCCATATTTTGTCTCTTGTGATTAATGATGAAATGAGCATGGGGGTGCAGATATCTCTTCAAAAACCTAATGTAATTTCCTTTGGATATATACCCAGATGTGGAATTGCTGGGTTATATCATGGTTCTATTTTTTATTTTTTGAGGAATATCCATACTGTTTTCCAAACTGTACCAATTGACATTCTCACCAGCAGTGTGCAAGGGTTCCCTTTTCTCCATATCCTCACCAACACTTTGTCTTTTGTCTTTTTGATAATATCCATTGTAATTGATAGGAGTGTTAACTCATTGCGGTTTTGATTTGCATTTCTCTGATGATTAATGATGTTGAGCATCTTTTCACATACTTCTTGGCCATTTGTATGTCTTCTTTTTTTATTGTAAATTGACAATTTGTAATTGTGTAAGTTTATGGTATAAAAAGAGATGTCATAATTTATGAATACAATGTGGAATAAACTAGTTAATGTATTCATCACCTCAGATACTTGATGTTTTTTGTGGTAACATTTGAAATTTATTCTCTTAGTGTTTGTCTTCTTTTGAGAAATCTCTATGTGGGTCCTTAGCCCATTTTTTAATCAGGTTATTTGATTTTTTTTTTTTTTTTTTTGCTATTGAGTTATATGAGTTTCTTACATATTTGGGATATTAACCCCTTATCAGCTATATGGTTTGTAAGATTTGTAAATATTTTCTCCCCTCTGTAGGGGACATACGTTCTTTAATGAAATTTTTCATCAAGACATCTGTCAGTCACTGAATAAAAATCCTGCATGAAGCTGTAAGACTTTTTGTAATATAGAAGATTATAAACAAGTATTCAGCAAGTATTCATTTGAGGACCTACTGTGTGCCAATTAGTGCTATGTTTTTATATGAAATTTCTCATTAGAACAGTTCTAGACAATGAACAGTTGTCTGCTGACAAAGTTCCCTGCATTAGAGCTCACTCTTTTCTTTTTGTCTCCTCATGGTGGAAGAGGAGCCTCTTCTCCTGTTCAGGGCCAGTCCCTCTAATTATCACCTGGATCCCATCCTCTGGCATTCTCAGGGATGGACCTCCTCTGGCACCATTATTCATACCCTCTCAAATCTTTTCTCCTCACTGTTAGTGCTGACAGATTCTTTACTATCAGCACTAAACCATGCTTAAGTCTCTTCTTGTATGTTAAAATGAAATCCTCACTTTATGCATATCCCCATTTGGCTGCCACCCTAATTTTCTCCACTTTATTACTAAAATATTTGAAATGTCTGTGTTCCCTGTCTCCACTCCTGATAGTAATCTGGCTTCCATCCCTCCTTTTACTGAAACTACACTCACTAGTGTTATTAGTGAATTCTTTATTGCTATATTTTTTTTTAGCCTTTATCTTACCTGACCTCTCTGCCACATTTGATAATTCAACAATTCTTTCTTTAAAGGTTTTCCCCTTGGCTTTGGTGACAGTGTAATATCCCTTGCTTCTCCCACTGTTCACGTGTTAGCCTCCTTTGCCTGTGCCCCTTCTTCTCCTATACCCTAAGTGTTCATGTTCCTTGGAGTTCCAAACTCTGCCCTCTTCCCTTTCTCCTCTCTCCTTGAATGGCCTTATCCATTCCCATAGCTTCAGTGACTATTTACATGCTGAGGTCTTTTGTCCTTTTTTTTTTTTTGAGACAAGATCTCGGTCTGTCACCCAGGCTGGAGTGCGGTGGTGCAGTCACGGCTCACTGCAGCCTCAAACTCCCAGGCTTAAGCAGTCCTCCCACCTCAGCCTCCCAAGAAGCTGGGATTATAGGTTTGAACCATCATGTACAGCCGGTCTTTTACATTTGTATTTTCAGCCCTTACCACCTTTGAGTTCTAGGTCTGTGTATCTGTCTGCCTCCTAGACATTTCCAAATAGGGGACCCACAGGCTCCTCAACCTCAAAATATCCAAAACTGGATTATCATTTCCCTCACTCCCTAATCCCACTAGCAAAATCAATGAGTGAATAAATAAGAAATAAATAAAACAAAATCTTCTTGTGTCCAGTTCTTCCCAATGAATTGATATTACTTTTCACCCATTTACTCAAGCCAAAAATATCTCTGATGTATGAGATGTTCATTTATCCTTAGTGTTGTAATTAAAAGTCACAATTTTATAGATCTCATTTATCCTTGGAGTATTAAAATACTTGTTTTTGCCTCTGTTCCCACAGGTTTCTTTTTTCTCAAGAGTCTGTATCTTTTAAGAAGTAGAAATCTTCATTAATATTGAAAAAAATCTTTCCTTATAAATTTGACCATTATTTCATTGTGGTGGGCAAATTGAGGTGGACTATATACATGCTTGATAATAACTTGTAACATTTATTATTGAGATACACTGTAAGCCAGGCACTGTTCTAAACTCTGTGTGTAATAATTCATTTGGTTTCCCCAAATTTCCATGAGTTGTAGAAATTGTTACATCCTGTTTCACAGAGGAGGAAATGCAGAATGCAGAGAGGTTAGGAACGTGTCCAACGTGACAGTTGGCAGGGAGCAGAGGCAGGATTTGAACACAAGCAGCCTGGCTCTGGATCCTTTAAGCTCTTAACCTCCATGCAATACTATCTGGCAAACAGTTTGCATTCTTCATAGCAGTTTCTTGTCACTGTTTTTTAAAAAGTTAAAAATACACTGAATTACCAAGACATGGCATAATCTTAAATGTGTACCTAGGGTATACATATGCAAGTTATTCTGAGAATAAGTAATGCATTTTGCTGGTACAGTAATTAGTCACAAAAAAATGGATCCATAATTTTCCTTTTATATTACTTTTATTTTTTAAAGACTTTCTAGATTTTCTTTGACTGGTTTGAAACACAAGGCCATAGCAACATTATCTTCTTCTGAGTCCTCTGCTTATTTTATGTCAGCAGCTGTATCACTTTATCTTAGAAATACTTGGGTTTTCACAGTATCAACACAAATCCTATTCTGTTGCTTTGTTTCTGGAAAGTGGTTAAGCAACTGTATAAAAGTCATAGGAAATTAATGACTCACATAACGGAAAGCATTTACTAATGTGACTTTTGTCTCAGATGCCAAGTAGTCTGAGTTTGTTTCCATGGTAACCCATCAGTATAACAAATGGTCGCAAACTAACTTTGCTACTTTTTTGGTTGTTTGTTTTGTTTGGACAGCTTTCTGACAGCTGTGTGTGTGCGTGTGTGTACACATTAAAGATTATCACACACAAAAAAAAATCTGAGTAATTGCCTTAGTTGCACAAACAAAACCTTTTTTTAGAGAGATTGTTTGAGAATCCAAGGCTATTATTTTGATGTTACAAAACGAAAAAGATTACTTAACATATCTTTCTACTTCAATTCCTATTAAGAAAGGGCACAGTCATCAATTTTTAAGCCCATACATTTAAAAAATTCATTTATAATATTTGTTTATTTGAAATATATCAATCATAGGAGACTCTGCCAGAAACAAGGCAGAGAGAAAGGGAAATGAGGACGCTGTCTTGGGAGACTGAAGACTGAGTGAATGCTGGAAGAAGTGGAGGCAGCCAGCTCTTCCCTGCCCCTCCCCGGGGGACAGTGCTCTAGGGTAGGGAAAAGAGGACACTGAGAAGGAAACCAAGGCAGGCCTGGTCATATGGGACACCGAGTTGCAGAGAGATTTCTAGAGGAGGTAATGACAAAACTAGATGCGTTAGAATTAAACTGGTGAGTGCAGGAAGTTGAAAGGAGAGTGGATGGAATAGAAGGGAAAGAAAAAATCATGAACAAAGGCATGCAAATGAGAAATAGTGTGAAGTAAATGGGAATGACAAACAGTATGAGACAGAAAGAAAGGGTCAAGAGATAAGACTAAAGACAGGCAGGGGCTTCATCATAAAGGGACCCCATTAAGGAGATTGAACCTAATCCTGTAAGAGGAAGCAGTGAAGGATTTTAAACAGAAATGACATTATCAAGTTTGTATTTTAAAAAGAGTTCTCTGGTAGCAATGAGGAAGATAGATCTAAGTGGGGACCATTAAGGAGGCTGTTGCCATGCTTCAGGAAAAAGATATTGAGAGTCTGAATTGTAGTGGTGCTAGACACAGGAAAGGGCTTGATTTACAAATAGTTAGGAAGTAACACAGGCAAGAATTGGTAGCTGGAACCAGTCATTTGTGGCCCATGCATGACTTCAGTTATTCATTTGGTCAACAAATCTTTATTGTTTCCTGTGTCTGGCAAATAATGATTAGTGTTATGCTGTACTCTTTCCCACCTTCATCATTTCTGGATTTCTTCTCCATTAAGGATTCTTTGTTTGCACATCATGAGGTAATTAATAGACAGCTGACTTTGCACAGCTCTAGTTTATCCCAACATGATCTCTTGTCTTGGCTTATTTGACTTTCTTACTCACATAAGAACCTGTTTCAGAATCCTAGCACATTTGTCAGTCTACTACTTGGGAGGCAGTATCTATGTGTTTGGATAGGGGCTTATTGCCCAGGAAGTGAATCAGAGCTTATTTGTGTCTTCATTGGGTGGGACTCCACGGGTCATCAAAAATATGTACAATAGGTTCCAATGTATTTCGTCCGTATACTTAAATGAGGGGAACAGGACTCTGGGATAGACCACCTACAACAATGTAAATAACATTTGAACTTTGCAGATTCCTTGGACATGGTAAGACTTAGTCTGTGTCAGTTAGGATTTAGTTCAGCTGCATATAACAAAATCCAAAATAAGCATTTTAAGATTGAAGAAGTTTGGACTGGGTGTGGTGGCTTGGCCAGGCATGGTGGCTCACGCCTGTAATCCCAGCACTTTGAGAGGCCAAGGTGGGCGGGTCACTTGAGCCTAGGGGTTTGAGATGAACTGGCCAACATAGTGAAACCCTGTCTCTACAAAAAATACAAAAATTAGCCAGGCATGGTGGCACACACCTGTAGTCCCAGCTACTCAGAAGGCTAAGACAGGAAAATTGCTTGAACCTGAGAGGTAGAGTTTGCAGTGAGCTGAGATCACACCACTTAACTCAGCCTGCGTGACAGAGTGAGACTCTGTCTCCAGAAAAATAGAAAATAAATTTTAAAAAAAAGGAATTTGGTGGGAGACAGTCCAGGGCTACATGTTTCTTAGAGACCCACCTTCCTTCTGGCTCTGCACCATCATCACATGGCTTTTTCTTAGGGTAACCTCATGGTCCAAAATGACTGTTGAGAATCTGATCATCATCATGACAGTTTTCCAGGCAGAGGAAAGAATAAAAGGTAAAAGGGTACATTTCAACTATCGCTCTCTTACTCTGCCTTTCCAGAAGTTATACCCAATAACCTCCATTTATATCTCATTAGCTTGTACTTCATCCCATGCCTACCCTGTAGCTCCAAGGGAGGTCAGGAAAATGCAGTCTTTTAACTGGACATATTGCCAGTTTGAGTAAAATCAGGGTTCTCCTTTTAAGGAAGAAGAGAGACTGCATATTGGATAAGTAACTGAGTCTTTGCCACATACGTTCCTGGGCAAACCATTTGACTAGTCAAGCTGGTAGGTTACTTACTAGCCTGCTGGGAAGTACCATGATAAACAGATGTCAGAGACCTAAAGCCTTACCTAGAGGCTAGGACTACTAGGTGGGTTCACCAGTTAACATGTGTTGATATATGAATCTGAGGACTAAAGAAGAAGACTTAGTTTTGTTTGTTTGTTTTGTTTTGTTTATTTTTTTGTTTTTCGAGATAAAGCCTCGCTCTGTTGCCCAGGCTAGAGTGCAGTGGCGCAATTTCGGCTCACTACAGCCTCAACCTCCTGGGCTCAAGCAATCCTCCCACCTCAGCTGCCCAAGAAGTTGGGACTACAGGCGCACGCCACCACGCTCGACTAATTTTTATATTTTTTTGTAGAGATGAGGTTTCGCCATGTTGCCCAGGCTGGTCTCGAACTCCTGAGCTCAAGCAATATGCCTGACTTGGTCTCCCAAAGTGCTGGGATTACAGGCATGAGCCACCACGCCCAGCCTGAAGACTTAGATTTTTAAGTTCTCAGTACATGCATAATAGTTAAGTCCATCAGAGTAAAAAAATGAGAAAGCCAAGGATAGAAGCTTGGTGGACATCAACATTTTAAGGAGACAGAGGAACAAGAAACTGCAAAGAAATAGTCACATAAATAGCAAGGACAAGAATATTGTAAGAATGTATAAGAAAGGTCAAGTATGATACTAAAAAAATCACCAACTGGTGAGCAGTTTCAATGGAATCGTGGGGCGTAGAAGCCTGATTAAGAGGGACTGAAAAGTAACTGGAAGGTGAGGAGATGGAAAATGTCTATACTGTAGAGACAGTTCTTCAAATTTCAGTTCCAACCGTTCCTGCTGAGTGACCTTTGACAAGTCACATAATTTCTGTGTATCTTAGTTCCTTTATCTATAAAATGGAGTTAGTAGTACCCTCCGCATATAATTGCTTTGAGGATTTAGTAGTTAATATGTGTAATTTTTAATATGTATATTTACAACAATGCCTGTAATAATAAACACTCAGTAAGTGCTGTCATCGTTATCCTTAGTATCATCATCTTCAGGGAGCTTGGACCTGAAAGCAGAGTGATAGTAAGTAGATGAGGACATGGAATTGCAGGAAGTGTATTTTTTCCCTTAAGATTAAAAGACATGTCCTGTATGAAAACCAGTTCTCTATCTCTATTTTACACTGTAATTCCAGTTACCTGCCCGTATTTATAATGCTGTGCTGAAGTTTCTTAATCTCTTGTTTTTTTCCCCAAGCCCATCAAACTTAATGTTGGCTTCCTCCACTCTCTAGCTAAACTAGATTAATATTTCTGCAAATACTTCTTTCCTGCTTGTCTGGTTTGTTTCTTAAAAAAAAATTCACATATAGAGTTCACTTGATTTCTTTGGTTTTTATTACTCAGGCCAAAGCTGCCCTCCATTTGTGCAAATAATAACATATATGATTAGGCATGTAAAAGCTACTACATTATAAGGGCATTTAAAGTATTTATATAATTAGTACTGTCAAGGAATTCCACTTATTTCACAAACAAATGAAAAGTGACAGTCATGCCACTGTACTTCAGCCTGGGCAACAGAGCAAGACCCCATCTCAAAAGAAAGGAAGGAAGGGAGGGAGGGATGGAGAGAGGGAGGGAAGGAATAAAGAGAAGGAAGGAGGAAGGGAGGGAGGGAGGGAAGGAAGGAAGGAAAATGTAGTAGCTTTTACAGAGGGAGAGGGAGGGAGGGAGGAAAGGAAGGAAGGAAGGAAGTTTCTTAAGAAACTTCAGCACAGCATTATAAATACGAGCAGGTAATTGGAATTACAGTGTAAAATAGAGATAGAGAACAGGAAGTAAGGGAGGGAGGGAGGGATTAGGACTTTGCTTTTTAAGATACCATCCAATTTTCATATATTAGACACTAAAGAAAATTCTTAGTGAGTTTTTTTTTTAGCAGTTAGGAAAAAAAGGCTTATACAGTTATATACTTCTGTTCCCATTTTTAGATTATTCAGTACTTGACCGTGTTTTTGAATTTGTTTTTATTTTAACAAAGTCATAAATACAAATAATTTAGAGTCTAAGTGCTACAAGGCATATTATGGAAAAGCACAGTCCCCAACAACCGACCTGTTTCTCACATGGCCCAACAGGGAAGGAGCCAGGAGAATAAATGCATCAGCTTCCCTCTCCTCCTGCCCTCTATCCTTGCAGTGTTTGTCACTTTAGCACAATCGGAGGTAGAGGGCAAGGGAGCTTGGTTGATGTAGTTCATAAGACTGGCCTCCTGGACCACAGAGAAGGGTAGAGTGAATCTGGAATGACAAAATGTGAAGCCCAGTAGTTTGGATTTCCATGAGCACTTTAATTCCCTGTATGCTTTTTTTTAAATATAGCATCCTATTCCTGTATGGTAGATGCAGTTTCTTTTTTATATCACTCAGAATTTTTTTCTTCTTCAAGCACAAGCTCTGTTTTGTTCAAGTTGCTATTTTTCTCTTTTTTTTTTTTTTTTTTTTTTTTTTAAGATTGTGTCTTGCTCTGTCACCCAGACTGGAGTGCAGTGGCACACTCATGGCTCACTATAGTGTTGAACTCTTGGGCTCAAGTGATCCTCCTGCCTCAACCTTTCAAGTAGCTGGGACTACAGGTGCACGCCACCATAAGTTTTAAATTTTTTGTTGAAACAGGGTCTCCTGTTGTTGCCCAGGCTGGTCATATTAAGAGACTTTCCTCACTTATCTGCACATATTTAACTGTGAAGCACTAAAAGTTAATTAGGAGCTTTGTGTATGTGGTGGGTGCTTGTCATCTCAGATTTTTATTGTAGGCTGATTTGGCTAGCTGTGTCATTGGGAACCCTCAACATCCGTCTCATGAAATCTTTTCTTTGAGGCTGGTTGGATTCCCCAGAGAATAGTCTTCCCACATCTTGAAGAACAGGTGTCTGATTCTGGCATTGTGAGAAGCCAGGTTAGGGGAAGAAAGTTGGAAGTCTCAGCATTAAGTCATCTTTCATTACCCCAGCCAGCATTCTTTTGTGCTGTTCGTGCTCTTTCTGATACCTGCCCTCACTTCAGGCTGTCCAGAGATCCTTCTGTTTCATCTTATCAGGAGACTACATCTCAGTCATCTGCAGGAGTCAGGGAAGGAGAGGTCTGCAGTCTGACTTATTTCTAAAACAGTTTTTGATCAATCCTCTGCTGTGTCCCTCCTTCATTCGACTTCAAAACCTGTTTAAGTTTCCTACTCTTGGCTTTTACTATTGCCAGCATGAGGTTCAAATTTCCTCAGTATGCTAAATTAGTTATCACTTGTCTGTCTGTCCCTGGCCACTTATTTTTGTCTCTAGTTCTCTTTGTCCCTGTGAGATAATGCCTTTGCTTGTTTTTATTTAGTAGGTTTGAGGAGGGAGCAGAGGCTAATACATGCACTCAACCTGCCATGTTTAACTATAAATTTGTATATAATTTTGTAAGAAAAGTAAAAGAGTTTTATTGTAAATGTTATTTCTTGATCTCTGATCATGTATCAGTGGTCTCAGTGACAGCAACAACCAAGTGCCTTGATGCTCAGTGGACCCTGAAGGGTCCAGGACCTCAGTGTTTCTATCTACATCTCCTTGTTGGGAGCTCCAGACACCACAGCTGATGCCTCCAGCAAGTCTTGAGGCCAAGAGATGTTGGGAGAGAAGCAAAAATAAAAAATTCTAGGCCGGACACAGTGGCTCACGTGTGTAATCTCAACAATTTGGGAGATCGAAGTGGCCAGATCGCTTGAGGCCAGGAGTTTGAGACCAGCCTGGCCAACATGGTGAAACCCCATCTCTACAAAAATACAAAAATTAGCCAGGCGTGCTGGTGCACACCTGTAATCGCAGCTACTATTCAGGAGGCTGAGGCATGGGAATTGCTTGAGCCCAGGAGGCGGAGGTTGCAGTGAGCCAAGATCGCACCACTGTACTCCAGCCTGGGCGACAGAGCAAGACCCTGTATCCAAAAAAAAAAAAAAAAAAAAAATCTGGATTTTTTTTTTCTTGCTTATTTTTATTACTATTCACAGTTTTGTAAATGTATTTATTTTTTAGTGTACAGGTTAGCAACTGCCCTCCTTACCAGGGGGTCCTCCAGCTGCCTGACAAGTACCTCCAGGTCCATCCTTTGTCAAATAACACTCATCTTGCCTGCATTGTGACCGTACCAATAAATTACACCCTGCCTGGATTTCAAGGGAGACTCCACTGTGAACCCACACATACATTCTTCATATCATGATTCATTAAATCTCTTAAGCGTTCCTAAGGAAAAAAAAATGGCCAAAGTTATCATAGTAGAACTGATGGTAAAATGCATGCCCTCCTCTCCCATTTGTGTGTCTGTTTAGAATATAAAAGTAAACACAAGTGCACATATGACACACAAATACATACTTGATTTTTAAATTGTGTTTGCTTTTTTTTGTAATTCCTGTTCTTGGATTCTGTGTATTGATGGAGAAATCAGAAAAACCAGGCCAGGTGGCTTACACCTGTAATCCTAGCACTCTGGGAGATTGAGACAAGAGTATTGTAATCCTGGCACTTTGGGAGACTGAGACAGGAGTATCACTTGAGCCCAGGAGTTTGAGACCAGCCTGGATAACATAGAGAGACCCATCTTTACCAAAACTACAAAATTAGTCAAGTGTGGTAGTGTATGCCTATGGTCCCAGCTACTTGGGAGGCTGAGGTGGGAAGATCTCTTTGGCCTGAGAGGTCAAGGCTGCAGTGAGTTGTGACTGCACCACTGTACTCCAGCCTGGGTGACAGAATGAGACCCTGTCTCAAAAACAACAACAACAAATAACTGATAGATCATAATAAAAATCTATTTTATTCCCTGAGGCAGCTATAAGTTTGACTGCCTGTCACATTCACCACAGCGGTTTTCCTGTCTCTAAGCCTTTATCTAAATTTTCAACTCACCTACCAGTCCTATCACTCCATAGACATAACTTATTACTCCCCTAAGAAAATCAAAACTATTCAACCCGGGCTCTCTTGCCATTCTCTTTTGCTTTCTCTAGTTTTCTCTTTATTTCATCCATTATCTTTGTTTCCTTCCTATGTTAGAGGAATGGTTATCCTTTTCTAAGGCTGAGCACCCCCCTCCCCAATACCTACAAACGATAGCAGAGAGAACAGTATGTACAAAGTCCTGGGAGCTTGAAAGAGCAAAGTTGTGGAAAAATACAGATTCTCCTTTGTGGACAAGTGGGCTTTAGAGTTAAACAGGCCTAGTTTGAATGCTAGTTCTTCTCTATCACCTCCTACTTAAATGACCTTGAGTTCACTTCTCTCATCACGCTTCATTTTCCTTATCTTTAAAGTGACGAGGCTCACGCCTATAATCTCAGCACTTTGGGAGGCCAAGGCAGGTGGATTACTTGAGGTCAGGAGTTTGAGACCAGCCTAGACAACATAGCCAAACCCTGTCTCTTAAAAACACAAAAAAATTAGCCTGGCGTGGTGGCAGGCGCCTGTAATCCCAGCTACTCAGGAGGCTGAGTGAGGCAGGAGAATCACTTGAATCCAGGAGGCGAAGGTTGCAGTGAGCGGAGATCATGCCACTGCACTCCAGCCTGGGTGACAGAGCAAGACTCTATCTCAAAATAAATAAATAAATAAAGTGAAGAAAATGCCAGCTACTTCACAAGGCTGTTGGGAGATTTCATAGCATATGGTAAGCTCTCAATAAATGGTAGCTGTTCTTGCTGTTATGGCTGGAGTAAAACTATGACAGTAGTTCATCTTAAAATAAGAATTTGCTTATTCCTAGAATAAGCATTTGTTCTTATTTATGCCTCTTGCATTAACTATGAATATAATCCCTACAAGGTCAGGAACTCTGTCCTCGTCTTTATGTTTTAAACATGTTATCACATGCACAACATATAAAGTAAATGTACATTATGTGTTGAATGAATGAATGGTGTAGCCTAATGTATATTTTGATTGAATTGATAAGTAAATTCAGTTTTTTTCCAGTTTCCTGTGGATAATTGAAACCTTCCAAAGATTTTCAGATCACATTTTTAGGAATTTGCTTCCTTCCTGTTACACTGTTTACAAATACTGGCTTTTAACACATTACTTCTGCATGTTAGACTTGAGTGAAAGTATGAATGTGCTTTTTAACATGTCATCAATAATAGTTAATTAATTGCTCTTTTTTCCTTTCCTTCAGGGAGGTGGTACAAGCAAACTGTGTTCACTGGAGAAAGAAGTTCTCATTTATGTGCAAAATGAGTGCAAGTGCTGCCACAGGCATCCTAGATCCTTGTATCTACAGAGTATCTGTGAGGAAGGTATAAAAATAGCCTATTACTTCTTCCCTTTCAGAAACCGTAATTAGTTCCATAGTCACTGGCTGGCTTTGTTTAACTCTGCTTTATCTGTTTCATTAGAACTGTATATGCATTTCACTTCACACTTGCTGCAGTAATTCAAATACCATGGCAAATATGATGAAGAATCCCAGGTTATACATTAAAATTATTATTAAAGAACCTTCATCTCACTGTCACTACACATATAAGTATTAATCTTATTTGTATTAGTTTGGGGACTATATATATCTATATCCACTATTTGTTAAATTCCTAGTTTTTATTAGGCATTGTTCTGGGAACTTTATGTGTAATATATCTAATAACCCTGAAATTAGGTGTTATTTTCTCCATTATCAGGAAAACCAGGGCTCAGAGAAGTTACTTGCCCAAATTTACATAGTTTATAAATGGCAAAGTAGGGACTCAAACAGAGTTTTCCGATTCCAAGTCTGTTTTCTTTCCTGTATATTTTCTTTCCCAGTATTAGGTTGAAGCAAATTACCAATAATCTAAAAAAAAAAAATGGTAATTTCACATGGTTCAACTTTGTGTGTGTGTTGTGTGTGTGTGTGTGCATATGTTTTACTTACCAAAATAATACATATAATGGTCAAAAATTAAATAGAGAAGAAAGATTTAGAATGAAAGCAAGAGTCTCTGGCCTTGGTCTTTTCCACACCAGTTCTGCATCCTTCTGTATCAGAATACCATTGCCATGGTATTTTAAGTATTATATAAAATATTTAATATAATATACTAAATAATATTTTAAGTATTATATAAAAGAAGCCATAAAAGAAAAATTAGTAAACTCAACTATATAAACATTTTATGCATTGCAAAATATAACATAAACAAAGTCTTAAATTAGGGGAAATAGTCACAAATTGTGACAAAGGACTACTTTCTTTAGTATAGAAAGAGCACCTTCAAATAAATTAATTTTAAAAATCAACAACCCTTTAGAAAAATAGGCAAAGGGCAGAATGAACACTTCACAAAAAAACTATAAATAGCTTTTAAACATAAAAATATGCTCAATCTGACACAAAACTACAAATAAGATACCATTTTTTACCTATAAAGTTGACAAAAATAAAAAAGTTTGATAGTGCGCTCTGTTGCCTAGGACACAGGGAAGCAATCAGTGACCAGCCAGCGGTACTATTCCAGGCACTGGGAGGACAGTGGTGAACTGGAATGAGTTCCTGCCCCCGAGGACTTTACTTTCTGGATGGAGTTGGGGGAGGTGTGATAGGAAAGACAGAGACCGTAAACTTGTAGCCAAATAAGATTATTTGAGGTCGTGATTAAGTTTTATGTGTAGGAAACAATTCAGTAATGGAGAATAGCTTAGGCAAAGGAGATTATTTTAGAGAACTGAGGCAGGAGTCAGTGAAGACTTCTCTGAAAGGTAACATTTGAAGAAGAGGCAACCATGTAAAGGTCTAGGGAAAGGCCATTTTAAAGGAGTAGGACCTGAAAGCAAAAAAGCCCCTGTATTAGTTTCCTAGGACTGCTATAACTAAATAGCACACTCTGGGTGGCTTTAAACAACAGAAACTTATTGTCTCAGTTATGGACGACAGAAATTCAAAGTCAAGGTGTCAGCAGGGCCATGCTCCCTCTGGAGGTGCTGTGGGAGAAACTCTAACACCTCTCGCCTAATGTCCAGCAGCCTCAGGCATTCTTTGACTTGTGGATACATTATTCCATTCACGTGATTGTTTTCTCCCTTTGTGTCTTCACATCATTTTCCCTCTGTGCATGTCTGTTTCTCTGTCAAAATTTCCTGTTTTTATAAGAATACCAGTCATATCGGATTAGGACCTCATTTTAACTTGAGTACCTATATGAAGACCCTATTTCTGGCCAGGCGTGGTGGCTCACGCCTGTAATCCTAGAAGTTTGGGAGGCTGAGGCAGGCAGATTTCTTGAGCCCAGGATTTTAAGACCAGCCTGGGTCACATGGAGAAACCCCATCTCCACAAAAAATACAAAAATTAGCCAGGTGTGGTGGCACGCACTTGTAGTCCCTGCTACTTGTGAGGCAGAGGTGGGAGGATCACCTGAGCCCAGAAGGCTGCAGTGAGCCACGATCATGCCACTGTACTCCAGCCTGGATGACAGAGCCATACCCTGTCTCAAAAAGAAAAAAAAAAAAAAAAAAGAAGACCTTACTTCCAAATAAGGTAACATTCTGAGGTAAGGACTTCATGTCTTTTTTTGGTTGAGGGAGACAGGGGACATAATTCAACCTATAACAGGCCCTAAAGTATAATAAACATGGAGATTATTTTAATACTTCTGAAATTAATGGACTAGCTTGTTGCAGACCACTGCTCCCTCTGAAAACTATTAGAAAAGCTAGACATAATATCCAAAAGAGCTGCTTGAAGGCATCGGAAGCTACTGAGGTAGTAAGGACTTGAAAGGCTTAGAATCCATAGAGAAGGGAAGCATAGAGATAAGCCTGACATTTGGCGTTGCTTTTACCCTCAAAGCATTTGCTGATTTGCAAGTAGTGGTGAAGAAACTGAGCACAAAAGAATGGCTGAGCAGCAAAGACACTGAGTTGAGATTGCAGCAGTCTTACGGGTCTAAAGGAACAAAAACTGGAATCTGGGGACCACCAAAGAGGAGGGGCCTTGATAAACACCTCAGGCTTTCGGTTGGGACTCACTCTCTGAGAGTTTCAACCTAGTAGGAAGAGTGTAATACATACAGATCAGCCTTACAAAGACTGAAACCCAGCCTCCAATCAGCTCAATCCCTTCTTGGATGAAGGTGATCTGCCTCTTCCTTACTACTTGCCAAAAGCAAATGTATGCCTTCTCCTATATCACATCACTCTGAACCTCAAATTATTTCTTCAAGTTTTCATACACAGTTATCAAGCATATGGAGAGACATGACTACATGACCAAAAATCAAAAGGAAAAGTATATGATAAAAAGAGACCCATGGAAGATACAGATTTTGGAAAGATCAAAGACAAACTTTTACAATAACTATAATTAGTGAACAAGATGGAGAATTTCATCAGAGAACTAAAGTTGTTTTTTAAAAAAAGCAGCAAATTAAATTCTAAAACTGAAAAGTACATTAACTAAAATTTAAAGCTAAGTAAATGAATAAAACTTCAACAGATGGATTTAACAGCAGGTTTACCATAACTGAAGAGAGGATTGGTAAATTGGAAAATAAGACAGAAGAAAATATTCAGGCTAAATCACAGAGAGAACAAGGGTGGAATACACAAGACAGAAGGTAAGACATGTAGGAGACAGTAGAAAGGTCTAACTGTATAAGCCCTAGGAGGAGAGACAAGTGAGTGTGTCTGAGAATCTTCTAAAACCGATCAAAGATATCAAACCACAGATTCAGAAGTACTGTGAACCCTATGCAGTGTAAACAGCAAGTCTGGCATGTTTAAATGACAAGACCAGCCTGGCTGTGGCATGGGAAACAGAGAGGCAAAGTTCTTGGTAGTGGGATTGGATGCAGTAGATCAGGCCGGGCCTTATGAAGTTTAGATCTAATTATAATTGGAAGTATTGGAGGATTTTAATAAGGAGAGACATCATTTTCTGTAAGATCACTTTTGCTGCTGTGTTAGATGAATCACAGAGACCACTTAGGTGGTTTGTGATAGTTGAAGGGAGAAGTGCTTATGTTTTGAATAGAGTTACAACATATAAATGGTCATTATTGTGCAGCCAGATATCCAACTAAAAATAAAGGATTCTGTTACTATGGAGGGGGGGAAATGGATGATTGGGATATGACTAGCATTCTTTCTGCAGAGGTTGAATGAATAGGTCCAGCAAACGAGAGTGAGGAGTTGCCAGTGAAGTAGGAATAAAACCAGGTAATTGTGGTACTGTGGAAGTTTAGTGAAGAAAATGATGCAACAAAGGAGGTGGAGTGGCCAAGCCTGTCACCTACTACTGAGATGTTGAATAAGATGAAGATCAGGAGCCTTTGGCTTTAACAAAATGAAGATCATTGGTAATCTGAAGAGCTATTATAAAGGGCCAAGTACAGTGGTTCACACCTAGAATCCCAGGAATTTGGGAGGCCGAGGAATGAGGACTGCTTAAGGATGGAAGTTTGAGACAAAACTAGGCAACATGGCAAGACCCCATCTCTCCAAAAAAAAAAAAAGAAAAAAAAATTAGCTGGATGTGGTGGCATGCACCTGTAGTCTTAGCTACTCAGAAGGCTGAGGTGGGAGGATCTCCTGAGCCCAGGAGTTTGAGGTTTCGGTGAGCTATGGTCATCCCACTGCACTCCAGCCTGGTTGATAGAGAGAGACCCTGTCTCTAAGAAATAAAATAAATAAAAAATGAAAAAGAACTATTGCAGAGGAAAAATAAGGATGAAACCCCAATTGGAGTGGGTTGAAGAGAGAGTAGGATATAGCAAATATAG
Source organism: Pongo pygmaeus (assembly GCF_028885625.2). Classification (NCBI taxonomy): domain Eukaryota; kingdom Metazoa; phylum Chordata; class Mammalia; order Primates; family Hominidae; genus Pongo; species Pongo pygmaeus. The sequence goes on along the minus strand of NC_072373.2, from coordinate 121,126,327 downwards.
ATAAATCTTTTGATGAGTTTGGCTATAGAGGGGAGCAAAGAAAATAATTAGCTAGCAGAAACAAGGATCATCTGGAGAAAATTTTGTTTTCTTACGGAAGGGCACTATTAAGGAATATGACAGTGACCTAATGAAAATGTGATCATTCATAATGGGGTAGATGTGGTGGGATGGCTACACCTGAAATCACTGAAGCAGGGAAGGGGAGGAACAGCAGATATTCATGAATGATAATAGAGTTTATCATAGATTGTTCGTTAACATATTTGTATTCACTGCCTGAAAGATGGTCATAGATTGTTCCTTAACATATTTGTATTCACTGCTTGAAAGATGGAAATGATAGATAATGCATTATGTATCTGATTTAGCAAGAAAGATAGGAGACAACACCATCCAGCAGATGGCATTTTTAAAAGTAGGTAGGGAGTGGGGAGTTTTGGCCCTAATAATAATGACAAAGACATATATACAAACACATACCATGTGCTAGGTATTGTTCTGAGTGTTTTACACTTAATTCTCACAGCTGTATGAAAACAAATCTAAAGATTTGGCAAATTTATGTACAGTGACATATTTTAAGTTAAAAAAGACACCATCTATTATTTTTTATTATTTTCCACTTTGGCCAGCCTTTTCACGTTAGGTAAGAGGGTTTGTACTATACTAAATGTACACTTTTACATGCACAGAGTATCTCTTCAATGATTCATAAAAACTGGTTGTCCCTGGGGTGTGGTTTCAACTCCTGTTGAAATCTTTCTATATTATATTAGTATGCTTAACTGAGTAAATAATTTAACCTTTCTTTGGTGATTCAAGTTTTTGCAGTGAGTCCACAACACTTTTTGACCATTTCTTCTTCAGCAAATAGATAAAATATTAGCTTATATTCTCACCATTTGTCTCATTTAGATTAAAGTTAAATGCTAAATAAAAATTCTGGTCATTTGGGGGGCTTGTGGGAGTCTAAATAGTTGGATTTAAGATCGTCAGAATTTTACTGTCTATGATATTTGCCAGCATATATATGTCTGCTTCAGAATTATTTGACATGCATTTAATTTTAAATCTTTCATTATATGATATCCTTATAGTATTTTCTGTCTTTGGCAGGAATTAAAAGGTGGAAAAGCTTATGCAAAGGTAAGCAGATGTTTTTTAACTGTTTTGGAACATGTAATGTTGCTTATTGCTACTTATAGGCTTAAAAATTAAATTGTTTACTCTTCTAATATCTGTTCAAGCTTGGCTCTTTTTGTATGCAACTTGGAGATTGAACAGTTGGATCCAGCAGTAAATTATAGGCATATTCTTTCTAAATGCTGATTATGGGATATTATTCTTCAGATTCAGCCTCCCTGCTAGAGGATGATCTCTAGTTTGCATTAAGCCATAGCATGTGATAATTCAAAGGATCTCACCTGGGAAGTGTTGCCAGGCCCACCTCCCCCCACTGTAAGAGGACCTGTCCTTTATGCTGTCTTAGCACTCTGTGTATACATGATCAGTACTGCTCGTTTTTACTTTTACTAGCTATGTGGAATTACTAGTGAATGTGCTCACCTTTTTGCTGACCAGAAGGAATTAGTAACAACATTACCAGAAATTCACATAGTCCTTTTGTATTTCCAGTCTCTGTGAATGGTACCTCCATCAATCCAGTCACCTGAACTGAGAGATTGTACACTAGTCTTTTTTTTCCCGTAACTTTTTAAATTTTGTTTTTTATTTTTGTAGAGATGGGGTCTTGCTATGTTACCCAGGCTGGTCTCGAACTCCTGGCCTCAAGTGATCCTCCTGCTTTGGCCTCCCAAAGTGCTGAGATTACAGGCATTAACCACCATGCCTGGCCCCTGTACACTAGTTTTAACTTCCATATCTACCGAACACCCTAAATCTAGTTGGTTGCAATGCCAGGATGTTCTTTGTTAAAGTAATAGAAAACCTTCCTCAACTAGAGATTTTTCCAATGTTACAAAACAAGGAGATGTGAGATAGACTTGCTTAAAAACTGGTCGATCCACTGACTGAAGAACGTCATCAAGAACTCATATTATTTTTCTCTTTCCATTCTGCCATTCTCTATGTGATGACTTTGTTCTTGGCCAGCTCCCCTCCTGGACACCAGGTGGCTGGCTGCTTAATTTTAAGTCAACACATTCACATATGACAAAAATCCAGCTGCTTCTCCCTGTATTACTTTGTTTTGAGTGAGGAAACGTTTCTTAGATGGCCCTCAGAGGGTTTTCCCATACCTTTCATTGGCTGGAACTGGATTATATGCCCACCCTAAACTAGTTGTAGGCAATAAGAATGGATTGCCGTGGTTAGCTTAAACTAATCACAATCTAACAATGAGCTAGGGTTTGGGTTTCTTTCCTTGTACACATGGATGAACTGAGGCTGGACACCTGAATAAAACCAGTGTTTTGTGGCTGGGCGTGGTGGCTCATGCCTGTAATCCCAGCACTTTGGGAAGCTGTGGTGGAAGGATCACTTGAGCCCAGGCATTCGTGACCATCCTGGACAAGATGGTGAGACCCTGTCTCAGTAAATAAATAAATAAATAAAATAAATCAAGGCTTTGCTATCAAGGAATAGCAGGGCATTGATTCTGGGCTAGGCAAACAACAAGGTCTGCTGTAATTGACCAGTCCTCTTGATTTTTCACCTCTAAAAAGGTCTTGAAACCATACCTTCTCTCCATTCCCAGGGCCACTGCCTCAGGTTATGCCTTCATTATTTTTTATTTACAGCCTGCACTGGCCTTCTAGAGTCTGTCTCTGTTATCTCCCTCCATCCTCCATATTATTGCCAAAGTAATCTTTCTAAAATTAAAACATGATCATATCATTCCCCCATTTTTAGTCCTTTAGCAGCTATTCATTGCTTATAAAGGAAAATGAAAATTTCTTAATTTACATGTGTCTGGCATGTAAGACACATCTTGTCATCTCTGCTGTCATCTGCACATGAACACACACATAAACACTCATACACTCATCCTTATGCCTCACACATACCACCCTCACAAACCTCCTGGAGTATCCCATGCTATCTTAGCCTTTTGATTTGTAACTTGATGTTTTTTCCTGCCATGCTTATATTTCTCCCTCCTCTTGTCCTGTCAACTCATGTATCATTAAAGACTCAACTTAGGCATCCCTCCCCACTGAGAACTTTTCTTTTCCTCTCTTTCTTGTAACTGTGTCTTCCTCTATCACAGCACTTTCAAACGCATTAAAGATCTGTTCACTTTTCTGTCCTCCCCTATTAAAGAGTAGGAATGACTTCCATATTACCTGAAATGTGGATGCTGAAGATTATTTCATGAATGAATTAATATCTGGGACAAATACAGCTAGTGTTTATGTATATATGCCATTTCATGAGACAGTTACTCAGTGAAGCCAAAGAAAAAATCATAAGGAAACAGACTTTCTGGTTCTTCACTAGAATGGAAGCTCTTTCAAGGCAGAGTAGGTGTCCTGTTCATCACTGTTTCCCAGTGTCTACAACTGGGCCTGTCATATAAAAGATGCTTGATAATATTGACTTCACTCATTAGTAACTTTTAGCCTGAAATATCACATTGACATGCCCCACCTTTTAATATACTTTTTAATAGGGGCTGTCTTAGTTAGTTTGGGATGCTATAGCAGATTACCGTAGATTAGGTGATTTAAACAACATTTATTTCCCACAGTTCTGGAGGCTGGGAAGTCCAAGATCAAGGTGCTGGTGGATCCAGTCTGGTGAGGGCCTGCTTTCTGCTTTGCAGATGTCTGTCATCTCATGGTGTCCTCAAATGGCAGAGAGCAGAGAAAAAGGAAGCAAGCTCTCTTGTGTCTTGTTAAAAGGGCATTAATCCATTCTTGAGGACTCCACTCTCATGACCTAATTACCTCTTATAGGCCCTGCCACCTAATACCACCCTTTTGGGGGTTAGGGTTTCAACATATGAATTTTGGGGGGACATAAACATGCAGGCATAAGAGGCACTGATCAGATTCTCCCCTTTTTTAACTTATTGACATTGTAATATACCAACATTACAATAGTAGATGGTAAGCCAATGGGCTATTCTTTTATTCAACAAATGTGTATTAAGTGCCAGGCACTGTTCTTGGTACTATTCTAAGTACTGGAGATACAGCAGTGAACAAAACAGACAAATCCCCTGCATTTGTGGAGCTTACATGCTAATGGGAGCAGGGGTTGTTGGAGGGACAGACAATAAGCAAATATGAAATATGTGTGTACATGATGTGATGGTAACTACTAAGGAGAAAAATAGAGCGGGTAAGGGGTGGAAGGCGGTAACTACAGGGTAAGGGAGAGAAGAGGGATGTGATATAGGATGGTCAGGGAAGGCCCCTTTAGAGAGATGACTTTTAAACATTGACCTGAATGGAGTAAAAGAGAAAGCTATAAGAAAATCTGAGAGACAGCATTTCCCGCAAAAGAACAGTAAGTGCTAAAGGCCTTGAAGTGATCTTGGCATTTTCAAGAAAGAGGACATTGTGGCTGCCAGAGTAAATGAGGAGGAGGAAATGAAGTTGGCCAGGTAGCCAGGCACAGAGGAATAGGAGACCGCAGAGAAAACTCTTTCAAGAGGAACGAGATCATGACCTTTTCAGGGACATGGTTGGAGCTGGAATCCATTATCCTCAGCAAACTTATGCAGGAACAGAAAACCAAACGCTGCATGTTCTCACTTATAAGTGCAAGCTGAACAAATGTTGATCACGTGGACACAGGGAGGGGATCAGCACACACTGGGGCCTGTCGGGAGGGGGCGGGGGGAGCAAGAGCATCAGGAAAAATAGCTATTGCATGCTGGGCTTAATACCTAGGCGATGGGTTGATAGGTGCAGTAAATCACCATAGCAAACTATGTGACAAACCTGCACGTCCTGCACATGCACCCCAGAACTTAAAATAAAATTAAAAAAAAACTCTTACAAGAAATTTTGCTGTAAAGAGGGCCAGAAAAATGGTTCAATAGCCTGGAGAGAGACAAAGGGTGAGGTTTTGTTTTGTTTTCTTTTGTTCATTAAAGTAGGAGAAAATCCAGCATGTTTGTGTGGTTTTGGGAACGATCCAGCAGAGAAGGGAAATTTTAGAATGCACAAGAGCAGAAGGCATAACTGAAGTGATTAACTTGAGTGGGCGAGAGGAGAGTGGTTGGCTTCAGACAGTACTGTAAGTGGGAAAGCAAGCATGTGGGCACAGATGCAGGTAGGTGAGTGGATGTCACTGGCAGTAAAAGCTTATGGAAGTTAAGTGCTCTTTTGATTGCTTTAATTTTCCGATTGAAATAGGAAGTAAGGTCATCAGCAGAGAGTGAGGATGAGAAAGCGATGTTGGAGGGTCAACGAGAAGGATAATGTATGAATCATAATAGGGTGCACTGATAATGTGTGATCAGTCATGTAAGTATTCACATGCCCAGTTGGATATGGCTTTGTCCTGGACATATCCAAGCTTTTTCTGCTGATCTTTTGCCCCTCTAAGAGAGGCAATAAGACAGCCGGGTGCAGTGGCTCACACCTGTAATCCCAGCACTTTGGGAGACTAAGGCAGGCGGATCACGAGGTCAGGAGATCGAGACCATCCTGGCCAACACGGTGAAACCCCATCTCTACTAAAAATACAAAACAAAAATTAGCCGGGCGTGGTGGTGGGCACCTGTAGTCCCAGCTACTTGGGAGGCTGAGGCAGGAGAATGGCGTGAAGCCAGGAGGCAGAGCTTGCAGTGAGCCAGAGCTTGCAGTGAACCAAGATCGTGCCACTGCACTCCAGCCTGGGTGACAGAGCGAGACTCCATCTCAAAAAAAAAGAGAGGCAATAAGACAAGAGTAACCATGTGCAAATTAGGTGGATATTACTGCTGCCTGATGTGTGTCTGACTTATTGCATTTGGGGCTTGTGGCCCTTCAGCTGCTCTCTGGGTTCTTATTCTTCATTCTTTTTGTACCAATTAAAAGCTATTAAAATAATGCTCCAGCCTGCAATTAAAATATTCATCTTGAATGCCATTTATATGTGCCCACTGTGTGTTTTAAAACCCTAAGGGAAACAACTTAGAATCACAGCAGTTTTTGAAATGTATAATACTTTTTATTGTATATTTATGGAAATATGCTTAATAAGTTGCAACTCAATTCATTTTTTGTAAATAAAAAGACTGTATATAGACTTAGCTTGCTCAAAAAATGATATAATGATATAATGGGGTTGATTTGTTCTACCACATGGAAATGAGAGACAGGGTTGAGCAACAACAGAGGAAAGACTATAGGGCAACCTTTGGCAGCTGCAGAAAATGGGGACTGAACCTGGGCAGTAATAACAAGAAGGAACAGGTTTGAGCTGAACTTCTGACAGCAGCAGAGGGGATTGATGTGGGGCAGAGCTCTGAGAAAGGGAGGAATTAGGTTTCATAAAGAGAGATTCAGTTCAAGGATGATCAGCAAGGCAAACGTGGAAGGTAGTGAAAGAGAAGGCACTGGTACCAAAGAAAATAGGTGATTCACTGAAGTCACTCCAGTTCTTGCATGGGGAGTGAAAACTTAATAACCTGCAACTATCTGCCTTCACCAGTGGTTAACTTGGCATAGAACCGGACCCAGAATAGGGAGAGAAGAGTCTAATCATTCTTTTCTATGTGTATGCAAATTATCACTCTTGGTTTGCTAGTATTTCCCACAGGGTGATGTAAATACCACTACTTGCAATGATTTTAGCTGTTTGATGTACATTATTTTTACTTTAACAGTAATATATATTCTTTAATGTATATAGAAAAAATATATTTACCACATCAAATCTGATTTCAAAGATCCTGTTGCTGAACACAAGAGTAGAATAAATAAATTCATATAAAAGGTGAACCAATTTAAAAACACAAAGCAAATAATAGAACAGGTATTAAGATGTCAGAAATTGCAAATAAATGAAGTTGGAGAAAACCTGTCTAGGGTATGGGTTGAATATTTATTTTCAGGAGCATATGATAGAAGCCTACTAGATAGTCTATTAATATAATTCTCTTTCTTTTCATAGCTGGGCTTTGCAGATCTAAACCTGGCAGAGTTTGCTGGATCAGGAAATACCACTCGCCGCTGTTTACTGGAAGGCTATGATACCAAAAATACAAGACAGGATAATTCCATTCTTAAAGTAAGCACGTTTCAGGATTTACTTGTCAAGAATAAGATTATCTGCCTTTAAATAAATAATAAAGACTTATTAAATAAGCCTTTAAATAATTAAAGGCTTATTATCTGCCTTTAAATAAGATTATCTGCCTTTAAATTTATTATATTTAAAATATAATAAAATTTATATTTAAAAAAATACATAAATAAATTTTTTTATTTATATTTAAATAAAAAAAACTTTAAATAAGATTATCTGCCTTTAAATACTTGTCCACATATGCTTAGGACAAGATGTGAATCAATGCTGATATGGTAAACTGACCATACCACTGAAGTATTCGTCACTTAGGGAAAAACCCCATCTAAGTCACAAATGCAGTGAAAAGTAACAAATGTTCACCTTCATGGTCCTAAGGTGTTTTTCTTTGATGTTTTGAACATTCAGAGAATACATACACCACTGCAACATAAGAGCTCATTGGGAGGAAGGAGCATGATGAATTAAATGAATACCTTAAAATGTTTGTAGCTCCCATAAGGTGATGTACAGAGCAGCTGTGATAGGTACATAGAAGCCACTGGGTTCTCTTGTAAACTAGTGAAGTGACAGATGGAACCCACTTCTGGGCATCTGCCCGGCTTTTTCCAAGTACCGTCAGGAGCTATGTGCTCTAGTAATGAGTACAAATGTATACTTCATAGAGTTAATTGTAGTATTAAATGAGATTAATTGAGAAAATATTTGTAAAGTACTTTGCACCTGGGAAACCCCATTAGATAGACCTTTTGCAGTGTTTCAGTTAGGTTACCCCATGATGGTAAGTTATCTAATAAGAAAGGAAAATAATTCTGAGTAAAAACTGGTGTTCAAAAGTTAGTGAAGCAAAGAATTACCTTATACTCTACAGTTTTCAAACTTTTTTGCAACAAATCTTAAGCTCTGAACATACGAAAATGTGTAAAATGGTTATTATGGCTGGTCCAATGCATAAAGTGGTTTTTGTAACCCTCACACAAATTTAGCAGCTGGAAAGAAAGGTGGGACAGCGAGTTGATATGGGAAGGAAAATGTTCAGAAGACAAGGAAGAAATTAGAAAAGTATCACAATATAAACTTCTGTATACATCATGTTGATTGCATAGTTTTGTGGTTTTATAACTCTAAAAAGTTTTCAAAGCACTTGCCCATATCTCCATGAGATGAACAGGATTAGACAGATGAGGATAGATTGTTATTCACATTTTATAGATGAAGAGCTGAAACTAAAGTATCTCACAAAAGTAGTCAGTGGCAGAGCTGGGACCACAGTGCATATCTTCTGCTGCCTGATCAGGGTTCTTATTTCCTCGTATTTCTTACATGAAAAGATGGATAATTCTTCTCAGAATGACAGTGTTATCATTGGAAGTTGAAATAACTTTTTAATTTCAGGCCCTCACTTTCGTAAGAGCCAACTCATGGAGTAGTTTCCTTCTGGCTTCCCATTCATCCTTCCACACTGTCTCTCCCACTTTGTCCTACAAAAAAAAAAAAAAAACATGCTCTTTGAAGATCGTGCCATTCAGTCATAACACTCTCTCCTTTCCTAATCTGTGCCATCTCCTGACCCCTTAGCTACCTTCTCGCTCCTATCCATTGATGACTTAGCTCCTGGCTCACAGTTTTTCTCTATAGTTCTTCTCAGGTCATCATTTTTCCATAGCTTCACCATCTGTGCAGGCGAGCTAGCCCTGTGGACTATCTTATCTATATTTTCTCTCCTGATAGCTGATCTTCTATGAGTCTAAGGCTTCTCAGTTCCTTAAACTCCCTGTCTCCAGCAATATTTTCCTCCTCCTCATCTCAGTTCCTACTCCCATGGTCACACTCTAGAGTCTAGACCTTTTTACTCCTAGAAACTTCGCCCCCAAAAAAATTTCAATTTAAAGTTTTCTTCCTCCTACCACTATCCCTTATGTTTCCAGTCCTCTTAGTCTCCTACTCACTTAGCTATCTTTAACCTTACCACTTTCCCACTATCCATCAGCCCTGACTTGCTTCTGCTTCCCTGTCTATCCAGCTTAAATTTCATGGGTCCTTATATAAGGGCAGGAGTTCAAGACCAGTCTGGGCAACATAGTGAGAACCCCATCTCTAAAAAAAAAAAAAAAAAAAAATACTCCTGGCTCCTCTGTCCCTGTCTCCCTGCATTGTCTGAATAATCCCCAACTTTTGTTAACTCAGTTATTAAATATCTACCCTTGCATGCTGAGCATTGCTGAAGAGAATCATACAACCAGACTAGCTGCCATTACTAAAGCCATGCTCACTGCCATCTGGCAGTCATACTCCACTTCCTTCATATGCTTCCTTTCTCAATTTTAGATATTCTGTCTCATACCTTTTTTCTCCTCGTATCCCAACACATTATTCTTGCTCTCAGATACTGACCTTGCCTTATCCTATTGAGAAAACAGAAGCCATTAAACTCAAATTCCTCATCTTCCCATCATAGACTTTACCTGCCTCTCCCGCCTTATCCTTTTTGTCTCCTGTTACAATGGATGGCATGTCCCCTCTCCTGTCAGAAGTCAGTCCTGCCTCTTGGCTTCTGGAATCCAAAGTTTGCCTAATCAAGAGCTTTACCCCTTAGATTATCCCCTCTTCTCATCATCTCTACCTCGAATGAACTATCCTCATCAACATATAAAGAAACAGCTCCACTGTCTCCCATATTTATAAAAAAAGACAAAAATTAACCTCTCATCTTCTCCAACTACTGTCCCACATCTCTGTTCTACTTAACTATTCAGTTCCTTAAAGCTGTATGTGCCATCTCCATCTCCTTTTTGAGACATCCATGATATTCAAGAGTGCAGTTTTGATGGAGTTGGAAAGCAGACCTCAGGGTTCTATGAAAGAAGAGATGATGAGGAAATCAGTGCAGCAGGATAGATTTGGCATTTAAAGAGAAAAAATAGTCATGGAGGTGCTGGGATGAGGAGATAGGAATGAAATAAGGCTATATAAGATACATGTCATCCATTAGCTGCAGAACATACAACAATGTACATATTCTTGTATTCATTAAGACTATGAATTTTGCTATGTGCAGCCCTGGGATCACATCTCAGCTCTGCCCTTTACTAGTTATCTGGTTTTTAAAATATCACTTAATCTCCCTGAGGTTAAAATGAAAATAATTGCTCTCTCCTAGGAATACTGAAAATTAAAGGAAATAATGCATATTAAACACATAGCTTATGCCTGGCACATAATGAATTCTCAAATCATGATTGTTGTTAATGTTGTTGTTACTATTACCATTATCATTATTATTCCCATAAGAACATAAAGAGGTCCTATGACTGACTGTTAAAGGTAGTCAGCTACTAGAGAATAGTAGCATCTTAGAAAATATTTGAAAAGCTTTAAATGCTGGCTGGGCACAGTGACTCACACCTATAATCCTAGCACTTTGGGAGGCCAAGGCGGTAGGATCACTTGAGGCCAGGAGTTCAAGATAGAGGACAGCTTGAACAACATAAGCAAGACTCCATCTCTGCAAAAAAAAAAAAAAAAAAAAAAAAGAAAAGAAAAGAAAAAGCCAGGCGTGGCGTCCTATAGTCCCAGCTACTCAGAAGGCTGAGACAGGAAGATCATGAACCCAGGAGTTTAAGACTGCAGTGATCTGTGATAGCACCACTGCACTTCAGCCTGGGTGACAAAGCAAGACCTTATCTCAAGAATTTAAAAAAAAAAAAAAGCTTTAAATTCTGATCTAAAGCTGGAACAAAGGCCAGAAGCTTTTTACTCTTAGAAGCCACCAGCTGGCATCCCTTGAAACATCAACGTGGCAACTTGAAGGAAAACATTACCAGACACTTAGGTACCACAGGAATTTGGGAGTAAAGACAGATAGATTAGCACAGCCACACCCCCACAGGATTATTACTGGTGAACTATTATTGCTATTTGTTTCCATTATTTCCATTCTGATTTTTGCAGTTTTGAGGTTTTGAATGTTAAAAATGATTTTAATCTATATGGAGCAGTAATTGAATATTGAATAGAACCCACTTCTTTTTTTTTTTTTAATAGAGACAGGGTCTTGCTCTGTTGCCTAGCGGGAGTGCAGTGGCATGACCATAGCTCACTATAACCTCAAACTCCTTGGCTCAAACAGTCCTCCTGCCTCAGCCTCCCATGGATATAACCCAATTCAACAATCATTTTATTTAATGCTTTCCCAATAGAAAATATCGGACTAAGTGCTGTGAAGGAAGCATTTTATAATTTTTTATAATCGTGATATTTCTTTTTTTATGTTTAGGTTTTGATCAGTATGCAACTGATGTCTGGTGACCCATGTTTTAAAACGTAAGTTGATACCCAATAAATGGATTATGTATCTAAAAGTATAAGAAAGATTTATTTGTTTAAATTTTTACATTAATATTTTGTAGTGCTTATAGGAAAATACCAGTTAAGGGATAGTTTCTTCCCTGGGAGACTGACCTGACCCTCTTAGAAGTTATGTTTACCTATTACCAAATGAGTTCTCCATACTCTAAATTATTAATGCTATAGGTCTTTCATCATCTTCAGGTTTTGGGTAAAATTATATAAGCAAAAATTTTTAATATAGCTTCTGTGAACATATTCATTTCTTCAATAAACACCTATTAAGTGCCTTACCATGTGTTAGGCCATATTCTAGATACTAGAGAAACAGCTGTGAACAAAATAGATTAAGTCCCTGCCATCCTGGAGCTTATATTCAGGAAAATGGACAATAAGCTAACAAGTAAATATATAATATACAAACAGTCATAAGCACTTTGGAGAAAAAGGATGGGAGGGCCATCGTGAAGAGAAGTGTTGCTATTCTATATATAGTAGTCAGGGGAGGCCCCCCCAGTAAAGATGATATTTGAGTAGAGACCTGAAGGAGGTGGGAAGCAAATCACACCGGCATTAGGGGAAAGAGTATTTGAGGTAGAGGAAACAAGGACAAAGACCTTGAGGGAGAAGTGTTCTTGGCACGTTCAAGTAGCTGCCTGGAGAGCAGCGGGTCTAAAGCAGAGTGAATGAAGAGGCGGGTGACAGGAGATGAGGTCAGATGATAAGGAGTCTTGTGGCCATTATAAAAAGGACTGCCACTCACACTCTGAGTGAGATAGAAAAGCTATTGGAGGTTTTGAGCAGAGGAGTAAAATTATCTGACTTGTGGCTGCTAGATAGGGAATAGACAATCTGTAGGAGTAACAAAGGGGACAGGGACACAAATAAGTAGATTAAAGGCTGTTTTCAGTAATCCAAGGTTTTGAGCCTGAGTAACTGGAAGAATGGTGCTCTCATTTGTTGAGATGAGAAAGACAAGAGGAACAAATTGGGAGCTTGGGTGTTAGACGTTTTAAATTGGAGATCCCTATTTAACATCCAGCGGGGCATGTCAAGTAGGCAGTTGGTGGATAGATCAACTAGAGTCCAGTGGGGAGATCTGGGCAGGAGATAGAAGTTTGGAAATTATTACATCATCAGCATACAGGTAGTAATTAAAGCCATGAGACTTGAATAAATAACTAGAGGGAACGAGTAGAAATGGAAAAGGACCAGAAACTGAGGTGGGGACACCCCAGCGTGTTAGAGGTCGGGAAGATTGGGAAGAAGAATGAGCAAAGAAACCACCAGTGTGATCAGAGGAGGAAAGCAAAGCAGAGTCCTGTCCTGAAAACCAAATGAAGAAACGGCCTTAGAAAGGCACGAATAAGCACCTGCGTCACACGCTGCTGGAGTGGGTCTCAGAAAATGAAGACTGAGGATTGACCCTTGGAATTTGCAGTATAGAGACCGTTGATGACTTTGGCAGGCACTTTGGTAGAATGCCCTTAGACTAAAGCCTTTTGAGCGTGGGTTAAAGAGAGTTTGGGAGGAGAAAAATTGGAGACAGTGAGTATAAACAATTCTTATGAGGGGTTTTGCTATAAAAAAGGAACAGAAAGATGGGGTCATAAGTAAAGAGAGGATTTGGAGTAGGGCAGGTTTTGTTCATTTTTAAGATGGAAGATGATATAGCATATTTGAGTACCGATAGTATTGGCTCAACAAGAGGGAAAAACTGATGATCCAGAAAAGGGACTGTTGCTAGAACAGCACCCTTGGATTGTTGGAGGGAGGAAGGCAGAGAACATGGCTACTGATGCAGGTAGAGGAGAAATGGAAGCATATAGAAGTTCTTTTCCAGTTGCTTCAGATTTCTTAGTGAAATAGGAAACAAAGTGCTCATTGAAGAGCAAGGACAGGGAAGATAGAGGAAGGGGTTTGAAGAAAGGAGAAGGTGTGCAGAAGTCCTCGCAGAGAGCGAGCGTGAAAGGAACAGGGAAATGCAGGATTGCCTGTCAGCAGCCTTGAGGACACTTAATGATTAAAAATGAAAGTTCATTGATATCATTGAAATATCTGAGAAAAATACACATAGAAAACTAAAGAAAACATTACCTCCCTATGTATCAACTTCATGTTTTTAAGAGTTGTAACTTAGAAAGCAACATCTGGCCAGGCGCGGTGGCTCACGCCTGTAATCCCAGTACTTTGGGAGGCTGAGGCAGGAGGATCACTCTACAAAAAATACAAAAATCAGGCGTGGTGATGCACACCTGTGGTTCCAGCTACTTGGGAGGCTAAGGGGAGGATTGCTTGAGCCTGGGAAGTGGAGGTTGCAGTGAGCCAAGATTGCACCACTATACTCCAGCCTGGGTGACAGAGCAAGCCCCTGTCTCAAAAAAAAAAAAAAATCAATTCTTGATTAAAACCACACATCTTCCTATAACTTAGTCTTCCTGTGCTGTCTTCTCATAAACCATGGTTTCCTGACTCCTTTATTTTCTGCTTTCTTGGGATTAAACCAATATTGCTATACTATTTTTGGTGTCTCAGGTAACTGTTTTTCTAGTGGAGTAAGATTTAGGGTAAAATAAGAAAATGAGCAGCAAAACTTAGTAGAAGAAAATAAATTGATCATTCCTTCTCATAAACTTTTTATGGATATTCCCTTTGTTGCCCTTTCTCTTCCCTTTTCTGTCTCTATTTAAACTCACATATTGAAGAGCTTGAAAGTAGATCATGTAATGTTTTATATTATCTCCATAAATTTAATTCTGACAATCTGGAGTTTATATTTACAGAGAAAGACTTTTGTAATTCATAAAAATAAGCAGACATTACCTAATTCCAAATACATAAAAGTATTTTTCGAGAGAATCAAACCCTCAGTAGTTTTTCTTTTCTCTTTGAAATTGTTCAAATGTCATTGAAAAAGGGGAAATTCTAACACATTCATACACTTGCACATACTGAATATGTACTGAATAGAAAAACATTTTAACTACTGATGTAAAAAGTAAATTAGTTTTATCAAGTTATATTTAAATATATGTCAAATATGTAAAATCACATTACTTTAGAGCTGAAAAGAATGTTGGAAGTTGTCTAATCCAGTGATCTTTTTTTAGACTATTTAGCTACAAAATCCTTTGCTCACATATATTATGAAAGCCAGACACGGTGGCTTATGCCTGTAATCCCACACTTTGGGAGGCCAAGGCAGGTGGGTCACTTGAGCCCAGGAGTTCACGACCAGCCTGGGCAACATGGTGAAACCCCGTCTCTACCAAAAAATAAATTAAAAAATTAGCCAGGCGTGGTGGTGCGCCTGTAGTCCCAGCTACTCAGGAGTCTGAGTTGGGAGGATCCCTTAAGCCCAAGAAGCTGAGGTTGCAGTGAGCCAAGATCATGCCACTGCACTCCAGGCTGAGTGACAGAGCAAGACCTGTCTCAAAAATAAAGCAA
Organism: Pongo pygmaeus; assembly: GCF_028885625.2. Lineage (NCBI taxonomy): Eukaryota > Metazoa > Chordata > Mammalia > Primates > Hominidae > Pongo > Pongo pygmaeus. The sequence goes on along the minus strand of NC_072373.2, from coordinate 121,111,324 downwards.
ATATATTATGAATCCTAGTATATAAAATTTTACTCTATATCCCCTCCAACTTAGGTAAGATAAGAGTAGATTTTCCATTGAGCACACTCCCCTACCTACTTCCAGAAGTCCCTAAAGGAGATCATGAAACCAGTTTTAAAAGTGTCGGTGTAATCCAAGTTCTCATTGTACAAATGAGGAAACCGAGTAACAGAGCAATTGCGTGACTTTGCTCAGTATCTTTGTCCAGAACAAAGATGTAAATAACTGCTGGAGGGCTTCATTCTACTATTCTCTGCTTTTGTCTATCTTTAAATTTTTCATGATATAAATTGTTTTAAATTTACTTGAGAAACAAGAGTACAGCAGATCCTTAGTCTCAAGTTTAAATCCTAGTTTTAATATATTCTGAGCAGAAGATCTGTGACATAGATTGTATAATTCTTCTGAAGCACCAATTATATACTATAAGGCCAGAATTTATGAAGAAGACAGCTGGTAAGTCAGCCTAACCACCTACCCTAAACTTTATTGCATAGTTCCCTACAACCCATTAAATACCCACCAACTCTTGTAAAAGAATGAAACTCACTCTGAAAAGTGCTAATAAAGAAAAAAGATATTTTGAGAGAGAAAGTGTATACTCAGCTTGCATTTGGAAATCTGGTGGCAAAGCAGATCTAGGGGTGATATAAGTCTCTTGAATAGCAAGGTTCTGACGCGTTCATACTCCAAAAGGAAGGAAATTATCATTTGTGAAAATGATTTCACGAATGTTACTGTCTCTTAATTCTTAAAACAACTCTGTAATATAAATATTATCCATATTTTTGAGTGAGGACATTGAGACTAAGAGGTTAAGGAATTAATTCTTCCAGGGTCCCAGGATGCAGTCATTCATTCAGTACATGTGTATTGATTGCCTGCCACATGCCAAGACTTAACAAGCTAGAAAAGACCAGCCCCTGCTCTGAAGGGATTCACTGATTATGTGGGAGACAGGCACACAGCATACAATGTCACTGGGGCACACAGGATAGGATCCCTAGCCACAGTTCTTTCAAAGCCAGGGAAATCTTTACTGAGAAGGGGACACTGAGCTAAGTTTAGGGGATGACTAGGAATTTACTGAGCACAGGAGGTAGGTAGGGACACCCCAGGAGAGAAAACAGTGTGCACAAGTTTATGCCATCGTTACAGGGCATTGAGTATTTAAGAAATGTCAGGTAGGTAATGTTGTCATTTTATGAGGTCATTTTTCACATATTCTTAACATTACTATAAAGCAATCAAATTAAAGTAATCCCATCTCTTTTTCTATGCTTGATCCACATTAAGTGATTTCAGATGAGGGATGTAAAAGCATTTTCAGAACAAAAGGGGTAATAGAACGGAAACTGGCACATGGCAAGCACTCAGTGATTATTTATTCAACAAGACTGAGTTGTCCAGGGAGGTAAGAGAGCTGCCAGCCCCATTAAAAGGGTAAGAATTTTTAGACATGCAGGCATGAGTCAGCCATCAGTGATTAATGACTATGACTATAGGCTCCATTCTTTGTGTTTCTTCTATATATTAGTTTTTCCCATGAAATATTTAATGCAGGGTGTTTTTTTTTTTCCCCCACAAAGCTATTTTACATTATTTGAAAATACAGGCCGGGCGTGGTGGCTCACGCCTGTAATCCCAACACTTTGGGAGGCCAAGGTGGACGGATCACCTGAGGCCAGGAATTCAAGACCAGCCTGGCCAACATGGCGAAACCCTGTCTCTACTAAAAATACAAAAATTAGCCAGCCATGGTGACGGGCACCTATAATCCCAGCTACTCAGGAGGCTGAGGCAGGAGAATCGCTTGAACCTGGGAGGCGGAGGCTGCAGTGAGCTGAGAGCACGCCATTGCGCTCCAGCCTGGGAAACAAGAGCGAAACTCCATCTCAAAAAAGAAAAAAGAAAGAAAAAAGAAAATACAGCTGTTGGTAATTGAAGAGGCAGGTCTAGGCCAGACTGCAAATTCTAAGAGATTTGAGTTTTGTGCCGAAGGAGCTATGGAAAGGTTTTAAATAAGAGAGTAACATGTTCAGAAGCAAGTTTCAGAAAGGCCACAGTGATGGTAACATGGAGTAGAGATTGGCAGACCAGCAAGGAGACCCTTGCAGTCAGCCAGGAGAAAGGTACAAAGGCCAAAACTCAAGTAATTAGTGGAGATGGAGAAGAGATGATGAATAGGAAAAATACTAAATGAGGATCTGAGATTTGGAAATTGATTGGACATGGGAAAATGTTATTAGGAAGGAGGCAGAGGTGATATCCATAATTCTAGTTTTGGTGACTTTGTGGATTGCAATGACATTTACAGAGAGAATACAAGAAGAAAACAGTTTTGGGAAAGATGAGTTTAGTTGGGGATATATTGAGTTTCATGTACCTGTAGGACAAATACTTGAAAGCGTCTCAATAGGATATGTAAGTCTAGAATTTAGGAGATCCTAGGCTGGAAATAGTCAATAAATGCAATAGATTTAATAGCAATCTTAAATGTCTCTATCCCCAAGAATCCGAGTAGTCTGAGAACTCCATTAAGAATAACAGGGCAAGAATTTAAGAATTGCCATAAAGCAGGTTAGCTGCCTGATTCCTTCAACCAGCTCCCTGTTTTATCTCTGGTCACCAAGGGATAGTTTCCAGGAAGATGTGGTTTTCCTCTGCAATATCAGCCTCAAAAGGTTAGGGATTGGCTGGGCATGGTGGCTCGCACCTGCAATCCCAGCACTTCGGGAGGTCAAGGTGGAAGGATCACTTGAGACCAGGAGTTAGAGACCAGCCTGGGCAACATAATGAGACCCTGTCTCTAAAAAAAAATGTTTTTAAAAGGTTAGGGATGTTTTCTAATAAAAATCCCTATGTTAAAAAGAAATCACAATGGGATCACTAGTCAACAATAATTTATTGTACATTTTGAAATAACTGAAAGAGTCTGGGCACCATGGCTCACATCTGTCATCCCAGCAGTTTGAGAGGCTGAGGCAGATGGATTGCTTGAACCCAGGAGTTCGAGACCAGCCTGGACAACATAGGGAGACCCCCCATCTCTACAAAAAAAATTTAAAGTCTCTACTAAATGTGAAAAAAAGCCAGGCATGGTTCTGTGTGCCTATAGTCCCCGCTAACTGGGGGGCTAAGGCAGAAGGATTACTTGAGCTGGAGAAGTGGAAGCTGCAGTGAGCCATGATTGCGCCACTGCACTCCAACCTGGGTGACAAAGCGAGACCCTATCTCGAAATAAATAAGTAAAAAATAAGAGTATAATTGGACTGTTTGTAAGAAAGGATAAATGCTTGAGGTGATGGATACCCCATTTACCCTAATGTGATTATTATGCATTGCATGCCTGTATCAAAATATCTCATGTAACCCATAAATATATATACCTACTATGTATCTACAAAAATAAAAAAATTTTTTTTTTTTTTGAGACGGAGTCTCGCTCTGTCGCCCAGGCTGGAGTGCAATGGCGCGATCTCAGCTCACTGCAACCTCTGCCTCCCGGGTTCAAGTGATTCTCTTGCCTCAGCCTCCCGCGTAGCTGGGACTACAGATGCATGCCACCACACCCGGCTAATTTTTGTATTTTTAGTAGAGACTGGGTTTCACCATGTTAGCCAGGCTGGTCTCGAATTCCTGACCTCAGGTGATCCACCCACCTTCGCCTCCCAAAGTGCTGAGATTACAGGCGTGAGCCACTGCACCCGGCCAAAAATTTTTAAAGAAAAAAAAACTGTTAGAAATTAAATTTACCCCTCCTTGCTTCACAGCTTTTATGTGGAATAGGAGTTTGAATTAACCAATGAAAATAGGTCCATTACTGCTCCCAGAGAATCCAATCCAAAAAACAAATCTAAACAACTGGGCCTCTCTGTAGACTCTCCCTGGGCAGGTGAACTGTTTACAGAGATGAAAGTAGAAGATAAAACCATGGATACTATTTAAGAAGTGAGTGGAGCCAGCCAGGGAGCACAGTCTCTGAAGCAGGAGGCACGAGGCATTCTCCTCCCAGCCTGATTCAAAAGGGCTTGGCACTGCCTTCCTCAGCTGAAAGGTGCCGTCCTGAGTTGACAGTTAGAGCAACCCTCCCTTGACCAGTGCTGGGTTCACACTGACAGAGGCCTCTCTTTTTAGGACTCTGTGGAGACAATGCCCTTTTCTTGTTATGTGTAAAAAAAAAAAAAAAACACCTTTTTCTCTTACGAATTTTATTCAAGTTTTGAAAAGACGCTTATGCGTTATTTGCTGATCTTTATTACTTTCACCCTCAAAGGGTGAAAACATCACCAAGCAGTTTATGCCAAGGCTTACTAAGCTCACCAATCAATAACAGTATTGTAAACTTTGAGGCTCCCCCACAACTCCAGTTCGTAAATGTTTATTTACAGGCCTCCCTCCACTTCAATGTCTATACCAATTGCTGGTGAATCTGAATCTTTGCAAGAAGATAGAAAAGGTGGAGAGACTCTCAAAGTGCATCTTGGAATAGCAGGTATGGATGTGTGGCTTACTGGTTTTTTAATTTCTGAGAGACTACTTGATGCCCTAAAAATTCCCAAAGCCCTTCCACATTTAAAATTGTGTGGGTATTTGACTTGAAACAGGCCAATAAGAATCAGCAGTTTTAATTTTGTAATTCTTGGCTGATCCAGTGCTTTATTTTGTCTAAAGTATTGTGCTCTGACAGATTAAAAACTAGATGTTACAATGACACTCCCCTCACTGTATGCATCTACTCCCCACAGGTACAACAGGTACTACAGGATTTTTTCCATTTTTCCCATTCCGTTACCCTGCAACTTCTGCCTCTCGGGTGTCGCTTCTCTTCCATGGATCGCTTTCCCTCTGTCAGTGGTTTTCAGGCCCTAGTGTGCATCAGAGTCACCTGTAGGGCTTGTGAAACCACAGGTTGCTGGCGGCAGCAGCCAGAGTGTTTGATTCAGTAGATCTGGGTTAGAGCCTGAAGTTTTGTATTACTAAGGCATTCCCACAAGATGCTGATGCTGCTAGTCCCTGACCACACCTTGAGATCCACATTTCCAGACACACTTCTGGCAGCAGTCAGAATCTGCTCCGGAAGTAAAAACATGGTGGTGGGGATAATGTCAAGGTTGCAGGAGGAAAAGGACTTAGGAGCTTCCTTCTTTCGTCAGTATTATGTGAACAGGATGTATTGTTTGAAAGAAGGGAAAGGTGAAGTGATATAATTAACCCTTTCACTACCTTTTAAAATATGCAAATATTTGGTTTCTTATAAATAATGGTGACTGAAATTTCCTGTTTTGGGATCAGTGGATCTTTTGGGAACTTGTAACCATTCCATTAGCTCCTTCTCTTCAGCATGTAAATATTCTGAATTCTTTCTCGTATTGAACAAATGAAAACAAAAACTCCTTAGCCCTACATCCTTCTCTATCTACTGCACTCCCTTAGGCTCCAGCAGGCTGGCGCATGTGCTCATATGCTCTCTCTCTTCCCCCACTCCGCCCCAAATGTATAGAGAGACATCTGTCTCTCTCTCTCTCTGTGTGTGTGTGTGTGTGTGTGTGTGTGTGGAGAGAGAGAGAGAAAGAGATCAGCAAGAGATGATATATGTACCACACACTTCTTATAGCGAAACTTCTAGAAAGAATATACTGTCCATTTATTCCTAAACACATTAGCAATCTGGCTTCCATCATCTGCCCTCTCTTGCTGCTATCCCCAGATACATGATTGTCAAGTCCTGTGGACATTTGTTCTGGTCTTATCTGATGGCCAGTTATTCATTCTTGATGCTTTCTCTTCCCTTGGCTCCTACCTCTCTGACCTTTCCTTTTCTAGCTTCTTAGAGGCTTCTTCATCTTCCTCCAACTTCCCTTTACATATTGATGTTCTACAAGGTTTGGTCCCCTCACTTCCTTGAGCAATACCATCTATACCCTTGGCTTTATCTATCACATAAATGTAAATGTGATTGTGTGATGTAAATGTGATCAAATGCTTTGGGGAAAGGTCCACTTCATACCAAATGTAACACTGAAATCCATCTGTTTCTCTTTCTACCCAGCCAGAGTCTAACTAAGTTCTTCATGATCAGGTCTTATTTATCTCTGTATCCCGAGCAGAAGGCCTGGGACACAGTAGATGTTGAGTGACTGTTGAATAGGCATCCTCAGGTGTCTCTAATTCCACATATCTAGCACAAGTCTTCCTACCTTTTCCTCCTGTCTTTTCTACCTCAGTTTTCCTGACACAAACTTCTGCTTTCTTATTGAGTCCTGCTATTTGTGCCTATGAAACATCTCTCACTCTCAGCTGGATTATGAAAACCTTCACTCTTATGCCCCCTGTTTATCCTGTTGCCAAAGTGTTCTTCCCAAAATGTAGATTCGATCATGTCACACCCTTTCTTAAAGCCACTGAACTGTTTTCTTCTTTAAACTCATAGAAGGTTCTTCATCAACAGCCATCTACTCATCTTTCTGGCCTCTTTTCCCTCAGTTATTATACTCCACTACCCTATATGCCAACTTTTCCAAATGATCTGCTTCCCTACAAAGAAGGCATGCTCTTCCCGGTGCCTTTCCTTGCTCATCTAGCTCAGGAGTTCCCATACGTTGTTCAAGTCCTGGGGTTAACCTCCTCTGTGAGGTCTTTCCCCCATTATCAGGTTGTGTCAGATGCACTGTCCTTTGGAGCTCTTAATAGGTGCTTTTTGGTGCTTGTATTTTTGTACTTACCATATTGTATAAGTTTTGCTTCCACCTCTAAACTCTAAGCATGTATTTTGTCTTATTTATTTTGTACTTCCTATATCTTGTACAGCATTAGGCACCTGACTTGGTAAAATATTAATAAATATTGATTGAATGAATAAATTTTGGAAACCAGAAGATATGTGGATGACTTAAGATCTGGGCCAAACCCAGAAGTAAAGAGCGCTGCATAACTCGATATGAACCAACTTTTTGAGTTCAGATTTTGCTGAATGTTTGCGTTTGGAGCACTGTAGAGATGCTTGGGCCACTTATACTCTGTCCAGAAATGAGAAGCCTTTGCAGAAGGACCAGGTTACTCCAGTATTTTCCTTGTTTTGCAGCATTTGTTGGTCCAACTACATGCAGTATCATTTATAGAATAGCTGCTATAATAGCTATGTTACTCAGTTGCTTTCCTTCTGCTTCTAAGTTAAAAACAGTTCTTGTTTCCAAATATGATTGTGCCCTAGGGAAAATGGTCACAGTTCTGCATTCTCTGGAAGAAGCCTGGTTCTGAAAATATATGATTGGCACCTGGAACATACACATGATCAGAAACTATTAGAAATGGCTTTGACACTGCCTTTTGTACATTTACTTTGAATCTGAATACTATAATCACTTTCTTAAGAACTTTTATTCTCAGTGCTACATCCCATGCTGTGTTGATTTAAGCCACAGACATTGCCCAAATTATAGCCTAGCACTAGCAACACTAACATTAAAGTAATAGAGTACTCTTTAGCTTGCTGTTGTGATGGATTTTTAAGGAAGCAGTATTTCCTTAGAAACCACACTAAAACCTACCAATTTTGTGAACATTTATAAGAATACATCTGAGTCATTTTTATTAGAGAAATACTGAACACTAAAACTATAGCAGTTTTAAGATAGAGTGCTGTTAAATGTTTTGAAAAACAGGAGTTTATTGCACAGACTGAACTAATAAAGGACCGAAATAATTTTTTTAATGTTATGAAAAATATAATTCTTCAGCAAACTAAGGTATTTAAATACTTTGTATATCTTGCAATACAGTTGTTTCCATTGTACTGACTTAAAAGGATGTCCCTCATTTTGTAACTTATTGTTTTGATAATGAACTTGGCGGAGTTTATAAAGTCTGCAGATTAGAATACAAATTGACCATTAACTTTTTGGCAATAAGAATGACATCATGTTATGACATATTACAGATCTTTCAGCAAAGAGTGCCTCTGTTCCAGACGAACTTGGTGCCTGTGGACATTCTAGAACATCAAGCTATGCAAGCCAGCAGTCAAAAGTATCAGGTAGAGGCTAACAGTGAAGTTGAATTCCTTATTGTTCCAAAGGGACTTGAAACTTTTGTGATGTGGGGGAACGATGTCAGATTGCAGAGTGTTTGATATGTGTATTATATCCAAGGTGATTTTCTCTGACAGGGTATAGCACCTGTCACTCCCGGTCATCTAGTTTCTCTGAGCTCTGCCACAGGAGAAATACCTCAGTGGGAAGCACATCAACAGGAGTTGAAAGTATTCTAGAGCCATGTGATGAAATTGAGCAGAAAATTGCTGAGCCAAATCTTGATACAGCTGATAAAGAAGATACAGCTTCAGAAAAGCTCAGCAGGTATCCTTTTAGTTTAAAGAATAAATTTTAATTTTTAAAAAACTTTGTTTTCATAACATAATAAAAAGGAAAAAATGTAATTCTTTTCAAAGATGCCCAGTGAAACAAGATTCTGTAGAATCTCAGCTGAAGCGAGTTGATGACACCAGGGTGGATGCAGATGACATTGTAGAGAAAATATTACAAAGTCAAGACTTCAGCCTAGATTCCAGTGCGGAAGGTGTGTAGATAACTGTTAAGCATAGATTCCTGCAATCCAGGTTTTTGTAATCTGTGTAGTCAGCAGTAAAGAGGCTCAGAACATCATGATACTGACTGTTGCATATTTGTATAGTGAATTTCATGCCTGTAAAAATCTCAAGATAACTTTATAGCTCATTTATTAATGAGAATGAATATTGAATTTAGAAAAAGAACAAATTTTAGTTAAAAGTGATCAATTTTAAATAAAACATTTATTGTGTTTTTAATTATGCCTAGATGTCTACAACGTTCGTATACCTAATGATAGGTATCTACATCTGCTTTTGTTATAAGTGCTTTAAGCCACTGTTGTAATTTGGAGGTGGTCTTAGAACAATAGTGAATAATGGAATCCTTCATTCCCTCCTTAGAATTTTCACTGAAACTGAAAATTTGTATGCCACCAATTTGAAAGGTATAATTACTCACGTTGATGTGAATAGAAAGCACTTAACAATGGACTTATTTTCATTATATAGCTGGGTGTAAAGAGAAATAATTAAACCTTACTTTGGAAATTTGTAGGAAGAGCTATCTCCATTACTCAGTTAAAAGAAAAAGAGCTTTGGAAACATTGATGAGAAATAACCTTTAGAGTATCTTTTAAATTGCCTATTTTAAAACATGTATGTAACTTTGGTTTTTAAGTTGTTTATTTATCTAATAAACTGAATTGTAAAATATTATTACAATATCAATACTATTTGACAACAGTCTAATAATTGTAATGTAACAACATTTTAAATGTGTATTGCAGAAGAAGGACTAAGGCTATTTGTGGGTCCTGGGGGAAGTACAACCTTTGGCAGTCATCATCTTCCAAATAGGTAAGTAGTACAAATAGTGTCTTATTAAAATATAGACTAATTTTTTTAAAAAAATCATGAGTATAGGATGATGGTTGCAAAGTTTGTATTAGGCTGAAGCTAGGAAACACAGATAGTAGTAGTTACATGAGAAGAGTTACAGCTCTTAGTGTAGCTCTCAGTTTCCTTAATTCTGGGTATGTTTGACATTATATTTTATAAATTAGTTTTTAATTTCCTTAGAAGTATTTTTAAAGTGTATTAGTCAAGGACCAGTAGACCATTGGGAAAGTTGCAATATAAAAGGACATTTAGAAAAGAGTTCTTAGTCTTTTAAAACATTAATTTTTTATTAATTTATTTTCTAGAGACAGGGCTGTTGCCTAGGCTGGAGTGCAGTGGTGCAGTCATAGATCACTGTAGCCTCAAACTCCTGAGCTCAAGTGATCCTCCTGCCTTAGCCTCTTGAGTAGCTAGGACCATAGGCATGCGCCACTGTGCATCGCTAGTCTGATATTTTAGGAAGAGCAAAGCAAAATTACATTTTCAGTCAATGGTCTTATCTTTTCTGAGCAGTTACACAGCCACTGAGCAACTTAAGCTGCTGTTAACCTTTCTTGTACTCTCCTTCTCTCCACCCAACTGCCATACATGTTAAAACCATCATTCTCAGCAAACTATTGCAAGGACAAAAAACCAAACACCGCATGTTCTTACTCATAGGTGGGAATTGAACAATGAGAACACATGGAGACAGGAAGGGGAACATCACACACCGGGGCCTATTGTGGGGTGGGGGGAGGGGGGAGGGATAGCATTAGGAGATAAACCTGATGTTAAATGACGAGTTAATGGGTGCAGCACACCAACATGGCACATGTACATGTAACTAACCTGCACGTTGTGCACATGTACCCTAAAACTTAAAATATAATAATAAAAAAAAAGAAAAGTTCTGAAAAACCAAATACCATTTTGCTAGTTCAGATGCAGATGAAGAAAAGTCACCTGCCAAACTTACCACTGATTATCAGCACTGCAGCAGATAATAGGGAGCACAGACACCAAGGACAGTGTAGGAATTCTAATCACTCCCTTGCTGCTTAACAACCTGCTCCCCACACTTCTGTGCACTCCTAATTCCATTCCATGTCATATTTATGTAGAGTCTCTGCACAGCTACAGAGTGAGTCACAGTTGCAGGCGGGGAGCCCCTTGGACCAAGACAGTTACTGTATTCTCTCGTGGTCAAAACCTAAAAGGATTTTGCATTCATTTCTTTTACTAATACTCATTTTAATGAGTACCTCCCATTTGTCCAGCACATTACAAGGCTCAAAAATAGAGTAACAGGAAAAACCTACATCAACAATTAATTACAATCAGATATCATAAGTAGGTAAGAGAGAGACATATAAAGCTACTTTCAGGGAGTAATGTGAAAAAGGATTTACAGAAGATGTAACACTATTTAGATCTTTGATTGACTCATCTGCTTATTAAATTCAGTAACTGTTTCTTGGGCCAATTTGTGGGTAAGGATGCAAGTAGAAAAGACCCAGCTCTTACCCTCTGCTGGCTTATGGTCTAGCACATGGGGCTGGCAGGCTATATAGCCCGTAGGCCAAATTGGCCTACTGCCTGTATTTATAAAGTTTCATTGGAACACAACCATGCCTGTTTATTTGTATAGTGTTTACGGCTGCTTTGACGCTACAGTAGCAGAGCTGAGTGGTGCGGCAGAGACTCTGTGGCCCGCAAAGCCTAAAATATTTACTGACTCTTTTTTACAGATGAGGTGGACAAACTAAAAGTCATAACATTATAATAAATACTGTAATAGAGAGAAGTAGAGGGAAGTTTGAGAGAACAGAAACAGGACCTCAGAGTTCACACTTGAAGAGAGACTTTGGGAGAATAAAAAATAAGTGGGGGGCTTCCAAGGTGAATATGATGAATACAAATACTCCTGGTAACAAATAGAATGAGTTTATAAGTATAGTAATTATAATATATAATTATATCATAATAAACATATAGCAACTATAGGTAGCATTGAGCATTTATTAGTTATGTGCCAGGCACAGGTACATATATATTTTTTATTCAATTCTTATGTAGTAGTATCTTTCAGTGCTCACAACATACTACAATTAGTTTGGTGTTTTTTTAATGGAAACAAAGATACGAAGAAGTAATTTTAGGCTGGACCTGGTGGCTCACACCTGTAATCCCAGCACTTTGGGAGGCTGAGGCGGGTGGATCACTTGAGATCAGGAGTTCAAGACCAGCCTGGCCAACGTGGCAAACTCTCATCTCTACTAAAAATACAAAAATTAGCCGGGTGTGGTGGCGGGCGCCTGTAATCCCAGCTACTTGGGAGGCTGAGGCAGGAGAATCACTTGAACCCAGGAGGTGGAGGCTGCAGTGAGCCAAGATTGCACCGCTGCACTCCAGCCTGGGCGACCGAATGAGACTGTCTCAAAAAAAAAAAAAAACAGAAGAAGAAGAAGTAATTTGCCCAAGGCCTTAAAACTAGTAAGTGGTAAAACCAAGATTAAAACTCATGTCTTTTTGAGTCCAAATCCCATTGTACTTAACCAGTATATTTTACTGGCTCAATAATAATATAGTTCAGGTTCTTCTGAGGAGAGGGAGTTGTGAAAGGGTATTTAGGGCATGAGGTTGGCAAGCATCTCTGAGCTAGGTTGTAAAGGGCCTCACTTGCCATAACAAAGTTTCTTCTTCTCATGTGCACAGTGGGGAGCCATTGGCCATCTTTGCAGGGAAGTAACCTATCAGATTGGCATTTTAGAAAAATAACTGGCCATAATTTGAAGGGTAGATCAGAGCAAGGAAAGACCAGTAGCAGGGGGAACCAGCTAGAAAAGTAACATTTATGAGGACAGTGGTATGAATGATGGAGAGAACATGTGTTTTTGAGTTAGAGACTTGGGTTCACATCCTAGCCCGACCACTTTTGGGGCCTGAGTAAATCACTTAACTTCAATAGAACTTTAGTTACCTCTGCTGAAAAGTAGGAATAACCATGCCTATCTCATGGAGTAATTTTAAAGGGTAAATGACATAATATACTCAGTAAGCCCTGGCTTTATTAATTTAGGTAGAGGAACAGCAGAAAATATAGTTCCAACCAAATGGAATTTTTTTTTCTAAGAGATAGGGTCTCACCCTGTCACCCAGGCTGGAGTGCAGTGGCACAATCTCGGCTCACTGCAGCCTTCAACCCCGGGCTCAGCCTGCTGAGTAACTAGGACTACAGGCGTGCACCACCATGCCCAGCATTTTTTTTTTTTTTTTTTTTTTTTATAGAGACAGAGTCTCACTGTGTTGCCTAGGCTGGTCTTAAACTCCTGGCCTCAAGTGATCCTCCCACTCCAGCCTCTCAAAGTGCTGAGATTATAGGCATGAGCCATTGTGCCAAGCCTTCAGCCAAAAGGAATTTAAATAGTAAATGGTCAAAAGCATGGGCTGTCTTATCAGACTGCCTGGGGTCAAGTCCTAGCTCTTCCACTATTGATTGATACTATTGACCTCTGTAAGTCTCAGTTTCCTTGCCTATAAAATGAGAGTGATAAATAAGATACTGAACTCATAGGATGTGAGATTAAATTAGATGACTTATGTAACGTTTTTTGGTTTTCATTTTTGAAAGACGAGGTCTCACTCTGTTGCCCAGGCTGGAGCGCAGTGATGTGATCACAGCTCACTGCAGTCTCCAATTCCTGCCCTCAAGCGAACCTTCTGCCTCAGCCCCTGAGTAGCTAGGACTACAGGTGTGAGCCACCATGCCCAGCTTTTCTTTTTTAACTTTTTGTGGAGACAAGGTCTTGCTGTGTTGCCCAGGATACAGCCTGGCCCACTTGGGTTTTCTTACTGGGACTGGCATGCACCTGCCTGCTTTCCTTTAGGGACGTTAAATTTTTTCTGACAAGAAGTCTGCCTGTATTTTTATTTTATTCTTCTGTATGTGATTTGTCTTTTATATCTGGCTGCTTTTAAGATTTTCTCTTTATTACTGGTTTTTAGCACTTTGGCTATGATGTGCCTTGATATGTTTTTCCCTGTGCTTATTCTGCCTGGGGTTCATCAAGCTTTTTGTGCTTATTCTGCCTGGGGTTCATCAAGCTTTTTGGATCTATGGGTTTACAGTTTTCATCAAATTTGGAATTCTCTAGCCATTATTTTCCCCAACCCCTCCTTGTGTTATTCTCATCTACAAATTCTAGTCCCTAGCCCCTCTGAGCTTTGATCTCTGACTCCTCCACTCAAAGAGACCAGCAGGCTGTGTTTGGGGTCTTCCTCTCTGCACTGCAGGTTTAGAAGATCCTGAAGGAAACTGCTTCAGGCAGCTAGCTGGGGCAGTTGTCGGGCTCTCTTCGTTTATTTCTTGTTTCTTGGGACCACAGTCCTGCACTGCCTGTTGTCTAGTATGTGCAAACTGTCATTTCACTTATTCTATCCAGTTTTCTAATTATATAAGGCAGGAGAGAAAGTCTGGTTCCTGTTACTTCATCATGGCCAGAGGCAGAACATATTTAAAAGGGCATCTAAAAGCCAGTGTGCCATGCTGCCCACCATGGTTTCTTCAAATTCTGATCTTCTGTAGGTATGAATGGGTGCTCACTGGCATTCTGTTGAGGAAGTTCCTATTTCTTCTGTAGAATGAATCTGTGAGAACAGGAGTTTCTGGGCAATCAACTGAGAAGTCCAGCCAAGTCCGTGGTGGGCTAGTAATCACTACCTTACTTCTGTTGTTTACAATTTCCTCTTAAAATGCCATTAAGGGGAGACACTAGTCATGGTGGTTGCTTCTGGGCTTACTAAACTCAGGCACACTTATGGTAAAATGACAAGTAGTAGGGTATACCCTAACACCTTGACAAATTGGGAAATGGGTACCTGGTGATAACTTCAGGCAGTAATGGGCCAGGCGTGGTGGCTCATGCCTGTAACCCAGCACTTTGGAAGGCTGAGTTAGGAGGATTGCTTGAGCCCAGGAGTTCTGGTTGCAGTGAGCTTCAGTCATGCCACTGCACTTCCGTCTGGGCAACAGAATGAAGACCCTGCCGTGAAAACGCCACAATATTATGACAGCTGAAGACCATCATCATTAACTCAGTGCAAGTTCTGATGCACTGCCAGAGTCAACATATGCTCTTGGATGAGACCTATTTTGGAATGAATAGATAAACATGTTCGAAGAGCATTTCTTGCCACCATTTGTCGATAGGTCAAGAATTGGGGAATTCTAATAGATTATTGTGGGAATAAGTGCAAGAGAATCAGGATCTAGGCTAATCCAATGTATTAATGGTAAACATTTAATATTTCACATAGTTTCTATCCGTGATGCCTTTAAACCTTGTGGAAATCAAATCTAGTAGAAAAATACCCAGTGCCCCATCTCTCCAGGGGCGAGGTTACTTGGAAAAGTTTCAAACACTACGGCTCAAAATTTTGAAGTTTTTTTCCACTGCTGTTTTAGGGTGGGGTCTGGAGCTTATGAACAAGTTGTGATCAAACGCTAGAAGTCAAGTTGGTGAAAACATTTCCTTGTGGATTTAAGATGTGAGTAGTTGATGTATCAAGGCATTTTATTCAGGCACTTAATAGAAAATGAACCTCAACTATCAAGAGGAAAGCCAATGCTGGTTTCTTCTCTGGAAAGACCCACCGCCATCCTGTACCAGCCACCAAAGGGGAACATCTGCATGGCAGTCTCCAGGCACTGTGCCACTGTGTGCCTTGGAAGCACCTGGCTTCTGTGGTCACTGCACATCATAATGAAAAGCCTGCTTTTTCTTTCAGAACACCCCAGTGGAGAAAACAGCATTATATACATCGGAGTATCATTTTAGGATTCAAGTGTAAAAATCTGTGATCAAGAGGCTCAATAGATTTGAGCTCTATGGTTTGGTTTTTTTAGTTTGAGAGACAGTACATGAATATAACTTAAACCCTATAGATTTTGTCAAGATAGTTATAATTCCTGTTCTGGAAATCTTCCCTATTACACTACCTACAGCATTGTATAAAGTGTGGGTGTTCATGCTTTGGGAAAATGTTAGACTACAATTTAAACATGTGATGTGCTTATTCATAATTCTCAGTGTATCAGTCATAAATGAAATAACAAGTGCATTTAAGTCTGAGATACGTGAATGGATGTAATGCCGTTATTATGCAGTATATATTGTTAATTGTCATTAATATTAGATGAGCTGCAGAACCACCCCCAAGCACTACATAAAAGACTCAAAATAAGTTTAACACTTACTGTGTTGGGCACCCTAACAGAAGAGCTATCTTAACTCATTGAATGTTAAGATCTGCTGGTTTCAGGAGTCAAAATGTAGAAAAAGAGGAGAATTGTAATATGGTCAGAAACAGAGAAGCCTTTTCTATGTAAATTCAGACTTATCTGAGGCTAACAGTTTTCCGAAGTGGTGGTGGGTAGCAGCATGACAGCTGCTTGCCATGACTGATGCAGACTGGTAGGTTTCCATTTTAGCTCTCTGTAGGTACTGTTTTCTTCCCCACTGTGTCGAAAGTGATTTGTTTTGAGGCAAGAGTAGAATATAACATATATCAAATATAGTTTTTAAAATAAGAATACCTGGTCTGGATCCAGTTGAGCAGCACAGCAGATAAACCTTAGAGTTTTTCTGTTCTTAAATGACAGTTTCCATGTGGAAAGATCTAAACTTTCGTGGAATCACTATTAGTGAAGAAAAATGTAGAATCTGTATAACAAGTAATTCCCCAATTCTTACTTTCAAAGTCATATCCAAGAAAGACAATATGTCAGAATAGAATGACTTTGGTCTAGGTGTTTTCACGTTGGCAAAAATAAGGAGGAAATTATATTATTTTAATAACCAAATTTAAAGGTTTGGAAAATTTTGAATAGTTAATATTAAGACTTTTGTTGCTGTTTTTTATATTTCAAGGATTGAGTATTCTGCATTAATCCAACAGTATTCTAACAAAGAGATTCTGGAAGTTTTTAAAAGATGATACCCTGTTTTATATTTTGAATGTAGAGAGACTCTGAGAGAATGTTCTGAGTTATTATACTTTTTATTTTTTAAGATTTATTTTTAAGAATAAAACATTGACCTGAACATTTTAGCCTAACCAAGGGACTTAAGTGGTAAAGACTTGCATTGTGTCTTCATGTGAACTGATCTGTTCATTATATATTATGGGAAAAATCAAAGAGAGTTTTTTATAGAGATATGAAGATATTATTTAGAGAGATATTTATTGTGACATTTTTTAAAAACATATTTTTCTATTTTCAAAATATTATTTCTAGGCTATATTTTTATTGGTGCTGTGCAAATGATTTTGCAGTTTTGAAAATGATAAAACTAGATTGTAAGTGGGGTTCAGTGAGGACATTCATCAGACACGTAAGAGGTGCTGCAATCAGGGTGATGCCCATCTTACTCATCCTTGGGTGCCCTTGGTCCAACACCTCTCTATACAAGACTGGTTCTCAGTATTTTAAATGGTACGGAATTCTTTTTAAAAAGTAGAGAGATTTTGAAAAGCATAAAAATCATGCCTTTATAATCTTAGCAGCCATCAGATACACCTTGATTTATGTAGTAGTAAATATAACAAATATTTTAATAAATAGAAACACTGATAAGGAAGAAAAAAGAACTAATGTCTATGTCTTCTGTAGTCAGCAAAAGTCTGGATCCATTTTGTTCTATTTTGCGTTCCATTGGCACACTTTGTGTTCAAATTTCAGTGCAGTCCTTTCAAAATACTCGCTAAGGGTTGCCTAAGTGTCTGCCTTACTTTCTGATTTTCCTTTTCTGAGAGCATGGTTAAGAACATCTTAACCATATAGCTGTTGAAAAAATCTGTTTATTAAATAGCAAGTTCACTTCTGTTTATGTTTTGAGTTTAGAAAATTTGACTTGAAAATTTAGATTATTAATGAATTTATTTTTAAATATTAAAGTCAAATTTCAAATCACTCAGTGTTGAAGAATTTGCAGATGTATACAATACTTTTTCTAATTATATCTTTTCTATCTCCATGCCTGGCTTTTTCTAATTATATCCTAGAGAAAAAGACTAATGGTATTTCAAAGCTGTGTATTTGTGACGAGATAAAGAAGAGTCTTAAATATCTTGTTTAGGAGAATGCACAGGCCAGTCAGGAGACCCACCTCCTGTGCCCTGAGCTGCTGACTGAGACCCGACAGATCATGAAGTCTAGTAAAGGGCAGAGAAGGCCCTGAGCCATCAGTTTACACTGGAATGGTTGACTCCCGTTTGTGGTGTTTTTGCAGGCTGCTTATATCAACAGCTAATGTGGATTAGTGCATATGATCTTGAAAAAGTCTTGACCAAGAATCCTAAACTCCACCACTCCTCCCATTCCAGCTTAACACTATCAGAATAATATCCAAATTCCAGATTCTTTTTTCCTTTTTTCTTTTTTTTCTTCCCTTTTTAAGAGAGACAGGGTCTTGCTCAGTCACCTACGCTGGAGTGTAGTGGCGCAATCGTTGCTCACTACAGCCTCCAACTCCCAGGCTCAAATGATCCTCCCACCTTGGCCTCCCAAAGTGCTAGGAGCACAGGCATGAGCCACTGTGCCCAGCCTAGTTTCTTTTCTGTATGCTTTTTTTACAAAACTGAGCCACAGAGGTTGACCACTTAGCCAATTTGTTGCTAGAAGGGAGAAAAAAATCTCCAACTAGCCTCCAGACAAAACATACTCAAATTCAAACAGCAGTTAGTTTTAATTAACATACCGAAGTAATTTTAGACTTTCAGATTTCTATGCTGACTAGAACACTTTGCAGGCTGAAGCTGACATTATTACCAAATACTTCATTTAAGTATTAAACGAAGTATTAAATGAAGTGTCAGGCTTCCAGTATATATAGCAACGCTCTGAGAGACAAACTGGGCTCATATGACGGGGTTGCATTTTATTTTCTTAACAGGTCTTTTAAATTGGGCAGTTCTGAAATTCTGTTTCGTCAGTTCTAGATGGTACGTCATGTGAATACAACCAAGCACTGTAGTTGAAATTGTGTTATGCCACTACTCATATGTTGTCTTAGGTACTATGCATAATGTTAATAGCTGAGATGTTAAAGAATTTGAAGTCTAAAATATAAAAGATGAATATACCCATATTAATCCTATGTTAAGATGCTCTGGAAATAAAGGCCTTATTCCCTTACATATGCGATTTTTGTAAGATAATATATACACAGTATATTTTAAATGTTTGTGTGGGTGGTCTATGTAGTTACTCCCCATACAACAAAGCTGACAAAATTTTTAATTTACACAATGTATTCTGCATTTTCAAATGTTTATCTTGTGTATATAGCAAAGAAATTATCTTACTGATATGCGTTGACCAAATCCCATGGAGAAAAGACATTTAGATACATCTCATTTGAGGCTCCCCTTCCTCTCATGTGTTTGATTTTTTGGAAGGTGATACAGTGTGTGGGTAACCATGCAAATGTTTATGAATAACTTTACTGAAGTGATTCCATCAGTATTCTGTTCTAATACTTGGAGAATGACCTTCATATTTATATATTTTATTTCTTTGTTTCAACTATACAGTGATAATTCAGGAAATGTTTCCTTTTTTTTTTTTTTACAAAAACTAATTTTTTATTTGTAAAATGTTTGTAATAATGTAAAGGTGAACATGTTCAATAAAAATCATATATTAAAAGTTTAGATGTTCTTTATCTTTTAAAATATCAGTTAAGATTCTATCAGAAAATTGTGCCAAGGTAAGAAAACAGAAATGAAAGAACCAAAATAACTTATCCCTGAGGGTTTCTTTATTTATTACCAGGGAGCATGGGACAGATTTGAACGCCCCCAGTGGCGGATTTGAACCCTTGGGCAGCCCATGCAGTGGCATGGACCTGGGCTTTGGGAGAGACAAACCTGAGTCTGAATACAAACTCCCCTCTGAACCTGGCCTCAAACTCCTGAGCTCAAGTGATCCTCCCACCTTGGCCTCCCAAAGTGCTAGGATTGCAGGTGTGAGCCCATGCACCTGGCCTGAACCTATTTTCTAATCTAGGATGGGCATAACACCAACACTCTATTGGGTTGTGATGAAAGACATGGGCATTATTGTTAAGAGTATGCTACTTTCTAGGCACTCGGTGGTCCATCAAGCCAAAATTTGCCTTCATATAGCATCTATACACATATACTAATTTCTAGTGTTGGACATACAGATGCTTATTAAATGTGCCACTATTAGTGTATACCCAAAAGAAAGGAAATAAGTACGTTGAAGAGATATCTGCACTTCTTTTACATTTATTGCAGCACTATTCACAATACCCAAGGTTTGGAAGCAACCTAAGTGTCCATCAACACTTAGATGAATTCATAGAGAAAATGTGGTACATAAATGCAGTAGAGTACTATTCAGCAATAAAAAAGAATGAGGTCCTGTCATTTGCAACAACATGGATGGAACTGGAGGCCATTATGTTAAGTAAAATAGGCCAGGCACAGAAAGACAGACTTCACATGTTCTTACTTATTTGTGGGAACTAGAAATTAAAATAATTGAACTCATGGAGATAGACCAGAGGCTGGGAAGGGTAGTTAGGGGGTAGGGTGTGGGAGGTGGGCAAAAAAAAAGAATGAATAAGACGTAGTATTTGCTAGCAAAAAAGGGTAACTATAGTCAAAAATAATTTAATTGTACATTTTAAGAGTATAATTGGGCCAGGCGCAGTGGCTCACGCCTGTAATCCCAGCACTTTGGGAGGTCAAGGCAGGCGGGTCACTAGAGGTCAGGAGTTTGAGACCAGCCTGACCAACATGGTGAAACCCCATCTCTACTAAAAATACAAAATTAGTCGGGCGTGGTGGTGCACGCCTGTAATCCCAGCTACTCGGGAGGCTGAGGCAGGAGAATCGCTTGAACCCAGGAGACAGAGGTTGCAGTGAGCCGAGATCGCACCATTGTATTCCAGCCCGGGCGACAGACAGAGCAAGACTCCATCTCAAAAAAAAAAAAAAGTATAATTGGATTGT
The DNA here is from genome assembly GCF_028885625.2 of Pongo pygmaeus. NCBI lineage: Eukaryota > Metazoa > Chordata > Mammalia > Primates > Hominidae > Pongo > Pongo pygmaeus. The sequence continues at coordinate 121,090,809 of NC_072373.2, read as the reverse complement.
TTGTAACGCAAAGGATAAATGCTTGAAGTAACAGATACTGTTACTTCACATTATTAATGTTAATGTTAACTGTTAAAACACATTTACCCTGATGTGATTATTACACATTACATGCCTATATCAAAATATCTCATATACCCCCCATAAATATATACACCTACTATGTACCCACAAAAATTTTTTCACTATTACAGTTTAAGATCATCACTTAACAAATGGTATTTAGTGTCACCTATATCCTCGTACAGACTGTTCTATTCCTGTAGACCAGAATGTCCTCAGAGAGCAAAAACAATGCCAACAGTGTACCTCTGCTGATACTCAAATTATAATAGCAATTTAATATTAACAAAGAACTATGGTTTAATGTCAGTTTGAACCCAGCATCTTCTCTGCAGATTGTCAGGGCCTCCCTGGACAGTACAGATTTAAAAAGGTTATGTGACTAAAGAGAAAGCACCCTGTCTCTTGTCAGGACAGAGTAGGGTATGGACACTCTAGGGGAAACCCTCCACACTCCTCCCTAGTACAGAGGATCACCCAGAATAAGTGTACCAGATCACAGCAGAACCTGGTAGGATTCTGATCTGCCCCCTCAGACGCTGCCCACATCTCCAACATGGAATTCTCAGACCCAGCCTTCTTGTTTCGACTTGGTCCACCTTTCTTCAACACCTGGTGGTTTTCTTCCTCTTTCTCTGTCTGTCCTACCCTTTCTCTTTCACCTGTTTTCACTTCGCTTCCTGTACCTATGCATCACTTATCTGGTAGCAGCACATAATGAAATCTTTCCTTCCATTTGTATGATAGGTAGGAAATCACTGGTGGAATTAATCCATTCCACATTATACAAAGTGTAACAAAAAATCAAGAAACCTAGGCTGGGCGCAGTGGCTCACGCCTGTAATCCCAGCACTTTGGGAGGCCAAGGTGGGTGGATCATCTGAGGTCAGGAGTTTGTGGCCAGTCTGACCAACACGGTGAAACCCCGTCTCTACTAAAAATACAAAAAAATTAGCTGGGCGTGGTGGCGGGTGCCTGTAATCCCAGCTACTTGGGAGGCTGAGGCAGGAGAATCACTTGAACCTGGGAGGTGGAAGTTGCAGTGAGCTGAGATCATGCCATTGCACTCCAGCCTGGGCGACAGAGTGAGACTCTCTCTAAAAAAAAAAAAGAAACCTAAACAGGCATAAATTTAGACATTCCCTGGGTCAGTGATCTCTATTCCATGTGAACCTATTTAATAGGAAATGTCAGAAAATTTCCCAAATGAATGTTTAGACCTCCTTCCCATGCATTTATAACCCAGCTAGGTTGAGGTATTACCTCAACCATTTCTTAAGAGATTGACTTCACCGCAGATCTTCAAACCATTTCAACACTGTTTTTTCTTAGTGTATGCATTGCAGAAAACCTCAAACCTCTGCAGAAAGTTGGCATGCTAAGCTTTTTCGGCATCTTGCTTTTTGAATCTTATATTGGGGAATCCTTAAAGGGAGTATGTGCAGCTACTTAAAATAGGAAAAGTGTGCCACCTTCTGGCCTTGAACGTCTGTTGATTCAGTTCAAGTCTACCTGTCTCAAGTGATCCTATCTGCTCCTATTTCACATATATTTCATGACATTTAGACCAAAGGAAAAACACATTTTTTATCTTGGCAGTAATTTTTAAAATTTGAAATAATTTCAACAGACTTTGAAGCATTGCACATTTTGCTTAAAGTAAAATTGTTTCCTTTGGTGTAGGATTAATGAAAAATTCTGTAAGTACAGTTCCATGAAGATTTCTACCCAAAAGCACTGCTTGGGCAGCATGGTAAAGAACATATGTACAGGGCCAGGTGGGACACAGCAGTGAGAACACACAGAGCCTGTTCAGTGAAAGCAAAGGCTCTGATGGGTCAAGGGTGATGTGTGGGAGCAGGGAGTCGTGTTGTTGGGTAAGACAATACAATCAGATCACAGTTTAATCTGACTAATTCTAGCTTGAGTCTAGCATGCAGGATGAAGTGGAGCAGGTAGAAAGAAATAAGATTGTTGCAGCAATACAGGCAAAAGTGTGCAGGCAGAGTACATACAATTCAGCAGGAACATTAAGAACCCAACAGAGAAATAGAGGACATGAATTGTTAACTTTCAAGATAAAAGGTATTAACACATACTGCTGGCTTCAAAAGCTAGTATTTAACATTTACTATACACGTTTCCGACTTCCAGCTCCTAGCAGCTTGTTTGCTAGACCTCAGCAATATTCCCAGCTGTCCCCTTTTTCTAGTTATCGCCAAGGATGTGCATGATATATGTGAAAGGAAAATATCTTGGACCCCTAAAATAACTAAGCTGAAAGGAAAATTCAACCTGGAAACTACTCAGAGCAAACCTACCTCCCATTCTATTCAAAGTCATCCCTCTGCTCACTGAGATAGATGCATATCTGGCTGCCTCCTTTGGAAAAGCTTATCAGAAACTCAAAAAAATGCAACCATTTGTCTCTCCTCTACCAGTGCCCTGGAAGCCCCCTCCTTGCTTTGAGTTGTCCCCACCTTTCTGGATGGAACCAATGTACTTCTTACATATATTGATTAATGTCTCATGTCTCCCTAAAATGTACAAAACCAAGATGTGCCCCGACCACCTTGGGTACATGTCGTCAGGACCTCCTGGGACTGTGTCATGGGAGCGTGTCCTCAACCTTGGGAAAATAAACTTTCTAAATTAGCTGAGACCTGTCTCAAATTTTCGAGGTTCACAAATGTAATAAGCCATGTTTGCTGTAGTTAGCACCTAGCATCCTTCATGAAGGCAGAAACCCAGAGTTCTCAGTCTTCAAAAGACCACATTGCCACTGCTGACGCTGCTCAGTCCCTGACTTCCTGTCAACTGCTTGACACACAGTCTCCACAGGACCAGGCATAACGAGATAAAGATTTAATGTTCTTGGCACCCAAACTCTAGTTGAGGAAATTGCCTTTATTTGGAGTTCTCCCTTGATAACCACTGGCAGAACTGAGGGCTGAGAACACTTGAAGGGAGCTGAACTGCTGGGCGTGCCGTGGGGCGGCAGGTTGGCAGTCACAGGAAAGGAGGGGAGAGGGTGGGGCAAGCGAGGGGAGCTGGGGAAGGTGAGATGGGAGCTGCTGCCAGGTGAGGAGGAGGGTAAGGTGGGACGTGTTTGAGGACCCTCGTGGCAGCATAGAAGGGACTGAGATTCACATCTCAGTTGTATGGAACTGAACTTGAAGGCAGGCAGTGCTGTGATAACTTAAGCTTTTAGGAAATCATAGAAGTCTCAGAGTTTTGGAGTTACCCAGACTATGGAAATAGGAGTTGGCGGCAAATTGTATTCAGATCTCAAGGACCAGGGAGGTTTCAATACCTGGTAGTGCAGATTTCACATCTAGTCTGGGAGGTGGGCAGTGGCAGTGAGAACCTTCTCTCAAAGAAGACTGCAGATTAAATTCTGTCTCCTGCTCAGCCCACTTGTTTTCACATTGTCTGTGGTAGCTTTGACTCAAGCAGAGTTGAATAGTTGTGATAGAGACTGGATCACCTGCAAAGATTTACTATCTAGCCCCAAAAGCACGTCTGGCAACCCCTGACCTCGAGTATCAATGAGCCTTTCAGTGTGCAAAGAAAGGCCTGTATCCAGGTTGGGGGAAAGACAAACTTCTCAAGAAGAACGTAGGTACAGAAGCTGCAGAGAGCAGGAAGGCTATGGGAAAGAGTGGCTCCAGCCCCCATGGCAGTCATGAGCATTTAAAATGTTTCCACGTGGGGGCTCCAGTGATTAGGCTCGAACAAAGTTAACTGATTAATTTTCAAGAAAGATCAGAGAAAGGGCTGGTCTTGGCTAGAAACCTTGGCTCTACCACAGAAGAGCAATGATGAGAAGGGAACTCTAGAGTGAAAACTGCAGAGGCCTAGAAAGGTGAGGACAGAGGGCCTTTGAGAGCAGGAATAGGGTGGGGCTACAAATCTCTTGTTCATGTGCACCTTTGAGCATTCATGGGGGAAGTCTGATAGCAGTATTAGAAATTCAAGGAAAAAACAGCTGGTTTACCAATGGAATGTGATTAAAAGACGGTTCTCATCAGAATCCCTTAATTCTCTCCCCCCTCACCAAATCCCCTTCCCATCTGCTTAATTATTAACCCTTGGAAACTCAGCTCGAGAATTACTCCCCCCAGCCCTCTCCCAGGCACCAACTCTGCATCTGCATAGCCCCCATTCCAGACCGGTCAGGATGTCCTAGCTGTGGCACAGATGGTTATTTGCCACAGTGTTCCTTCTCCCCTTGTTCCTTGGCAGACCAAGTGGACACATGACCTCCCAGAATAAAAACTACATTTCTCAGCTGATACGGTTTGGATCTGTGTCCCCATTCAAATTTCATGTCAAACTGTAATCCCTGATGTTGAAGGTGGGGCCTGGTGGGAAGTGATCATGGGAGTGGATCCTTTGTGAATGGTTTAGCACCATCCCCTTGGTGCTGTTCTCGTGATAGAGTCCTCCCAAGATCTGTTTAAGTGTTTAGCACCACCCCCTCGCTCTATCTTGCTCCTGCTCCCACCATGTGAGATGCCTCGCCCCGCCCCAACCCTTTGCCTTCTGCCATTACTGGAAGTTTCCTGAGGCCTCCCCAGAAGCAGAAGCTGCTATGCTTCCTGTACAGTCTTTGGAACCATGAGCCAATAAACCTCTTTATTACCCAGTCTCTGCTATTTCTTTACAGCAATGCAAGAACAGACTAATACATCAGCTTCCCTTTGTGTGGCCTGAAGACTTCATTCTGATCAACAGGAAGTAAGCAGTCGTGTTGCGTAACAACCCACAGCAAGCCTTACCAGACAGCTTGTGTGTGCCCTTTGTCCCTTCTCTTCTTTCTGCTGTTTCAGAATATGAAAGTAGTAGCCAGAGCTCAAATCTCTCTCTCTGTCCCTGGGTGGCATGCTAAGTAGCCACAACATGCAGGATGGACGTCTGGGTCCCTAAAGTGGCAGAGCTCCCATGCCTGGGACTTACCTCTGGACTCCTGTGCCTAAGAAATGCCTCTCATTTAAACTACTGTTTTCCCCCATGAGGTGAAGCCATGTTTCTTTCTCCCGTTAGTACTACCACCCCAATTCCATCCTGAGAAGAGGGTGCTCAAAAAACAATCCCAGCACTTTGGGAAGCTGAGACAGGAGGATCACTTGAGCCCAGAAGTTCAAGACCAGTCTGGGCAATATAGTGAGACCCTATCTCTACAAATTTTTAATTAGCTGATGGTGGTACATGCCGGTAGTTCAAGCTACTGGTGGGGAGGAGGCGAGGTGGGAGGATTATTTTAGCCCAGAGTCTGAGGCTACAGTGAGCCATGATTGTGCCACTGCACTCCAGCCTGGGTAACAGAACAAGACTCTGTCTCAAAAAAAGAACAACAACAAAAAAAACATGGACAGCAATTACGTCATGAAGAGGCTTCTATGCCCTCCAACCACCTCCATTCCTGTTTTATTGATGTTCTAGACTAAATATTACACAGGTTAGAATTTGGCATTAAGGAGATGGAGAATCCCAGAAAAATTTTAAAGCTACTCTTACCCCAAGGAAAAGGTTTTGAACACTATTTGATAACTTTCTCTTAAATTTTTAATATCACAATTGATATGGTTTGTATTTCTGTCCTTGCCCAAATCTCATGTCAAATTGTAATCCCCAATGTTGGAGGAGGGGGCTGGTGGGAGGTGATTGGGTTATGAGGGCGGATTTGCCCCTTGCTATTCTTGTTATTAAACCTGGTTGTTTAAAAGTGTGTAGACCTCCCCAGGCTCTCTTCCTCCGGCTCTAGCTATATAAGACGTGCCTGCTTCCCCTTCGCTTTCCACAAAGACTGTAAGTTTCCTGGGGCCTCCCCGGCTTCCTGCATGCTTCCTGTGCAGCCTGCAGAACTGTAAGTCAATTAAACCTCTTTTCTTTATAAATTACCCAGTCTCAGGTAGTTCTTCACAGAAATGTGAGAACAGACTAACAACAATCAACTCACGGCTCTAACACAAAAAATATAGGTAAGTTCAAAATTAACATATTACCACATCCAACTTCTTTATTCTTGAGAAAACAAAAAAGTCCAAGATCAAAGGAAAGCACCTGTTTTTAGTTAAACCCTAATATCTTTCTCAGGGCTCACTACAGTCTGGCCATATGTCAAGCAGGTCTGTCCAATGGCTTGGAACATAGACTTTTGCAGTGAAACTTTAAAAACATGACTTGAATTAGGATTACACAAAAAAACCTAAATTCTAAGTGAGCACAACTATCACTGAGACCCTGAAATTTCAGGAAATAAACATGGTTCAAAACTCAAACTGTTCATCAAAATAATTACGCAGGTCAGCCACCACTGCAGAACCATCACTGCTCAGAGGAATTGAGTCAGCAATGACCGATCTCATCATCTCTTCATTAGCACATAAACGGTTCAACTTGGGATACGCAAGGAGTCTCTGCAGAGGTACGAAAAATTTATCTCCAACACAGAAGGGTGTAGGAGAGTTCTCAATCTTGGCCTTCTCAACCTCTGTGAAGACTGGTCCAAAGCATGGGACAGGGGCCTTTGAGCCGCCAATGTCTTTGGGCTTATCACCCCGTTCCCCAGCCTGTTCTTTCCGCCTTGGCAGGTGGCTCACTCTTAAGCTTTCCACTTGTTGGGACACCTCATTAACCAACACAAGTTTAAAGAACCTTTCCTGCTGTAAGCTCGGGTATGAGGTGGTAAAAACCTGAAGGGAAAAAACAAAACACTTATTATTATAAGTGTATAATAATATAAATATATATAAATTTTCAAAGCCATCAATAACTTTTTTGCCAATATGTACAAACGTACATATTGAATATATGTCAGATCCTACTAATCGTAAATGCCTCAATTATAATGGGAATCAAATCATTGGCACATAGAAATTAACTATCTGATTTGCTTTCTAATGCTAATGCCCAATATCTCCCAGCCAGGCTTCTACCAAGTCACATGAACCCAGTATTTCTACTTGATATTACAGGGGCAAGGGCAAAAAAAATGAAAAATGGTTCAGTTAAAAGGGAAAATGTGGGTAAGGGCAGTGGCTTACAACCTGTAATCTCAGCATTTTAGGAAGGTGGGGCAGGAGGATTGCTTGAGGATGGAAGTTCAAGACCAGCCTGGGCAACATAGTGAGACCCTGTCTCTACGGGAAGAAAAAAAAATGCTGAGCATGGTGGTGCACGCCTGTAGTCCTAGCTACTCAGGAGGCTCAAGTGGGAGGATCGTTTGTGCCCAGGAATTCAAGGTTACAGTGGGCCATGATTGTGCCAATGCACTCCAGCCTGGGTGACAGAACAAGACCCTGTCCCTAATTAAATAAATTTTTTAAAGATGGGGAGGATGGGGAGGATGTGTTTCTTCTTCTTCTCTCTTTAAACCAAAAGGGTCTGAGAAGTTTGTAGGCTCAAAGAGTAATGTCCTAAGCCAAGCTGGGGAGAAACTGCTGCTGGCTTTCCTTTTTACTACGGATAATCCTAACAGATTACAAAAAGAGGTTGCTCAACTATTGCTTTGAAGTATTCTGGGTGTTTTTTTGTAGAGATGGAGATCTCACTACATTGTCCAGGCTGCACTCGAACTCCTGGGTTCAGGCAATCTTTCTACCTTGGCCTCCCAACATGCTAGGATCACAGGTGTGAGCCACTGTACCCAGCTACTTTGAAGTATTCTAAGACAACCCCAACAGATCATTCCCTTTAACATGCCTTGAAACACACCAAAAGGCCAGGCAGTCTCAAAGGACACCATAGGCTAAGTCGGACAGTAGTCATGGGGCCTGAAGAATTCTCCTAGAGTGAACCACAAAGCAAGGTCATTTACACTCATCTCTACTTTGGGGATTCTTACTCCCCAAAAAAGTTAACCATCCTAATGTACCTCTAGCCCTGATAGATATCTCACAAAGAATACTCACAGCTTTATAAACATGCTGATCATGCTGCTCTGAAAGACATGATTCTGTTGCCTTTCCTTCATTTTTCCGGAAGATTCCTATCTGGGTACAGTATCCAACATTCTCAGCTCCAGCTGGTGGTTCCCCTACACCAGTAAACTCCACAGAGTAATCATAGCGATTTGCCACATATAAAGCCCTGAAACCAAAACAAGGACAGCAATCATTTTTCTAAATGTAGAGCTACTGTTAAATAAGGAACCATTTCTGGTCAGCAGTAAAATAGAACATGAAAAATACAATGAACATAAATACTTCTAAGTTACAAATTCCTAACCACCTGTGTATTTATTTCTAAAACAAGTCAAGGCAAGGATATAGTGTCAGTTTCCAATTTACCCTAAGAATATGGAAGAGGAAAGGAACATTATGGGCAGGGTGTAGGGGTGGACAAGGAGGCCACAAGGGCTCAACCCAACTACCCATTTGGGTTTGCAATTACACCAGAAAACATGACTAAGCCTCAGGAGATACCCCAGGGAGGGGCATGAGGCTCATTCTCACTGTCCCAAACATTCCCTCTGATTTGTTCCTCATCTCCATGCCAGTACTACAGATGCCTTCACATAAAAGGTGCCCAGTGACCACACCCCCTTTCCACACTTGCCCAAATGCAATGGTTCCTTTGTGATCTTATTACATACTAAGTCACACATTGGAATCAATTTTATTGGAAGAAAGTACAAAACAATTTAGGTAATGTATGTATATCAATATTTATTTCCTAAGATTTTAAACTCCAAAAGGATCCCAAATAAACAAAAACCCTTCTGAACTTACCAGGTCTGAAACTCCATTCTGGTCCACTCAAATTTATGATCGGAATCTCTTAAGGTCACTGATGGAAACAGGGGATTGAATTCAGAGTTTGGTGTGCTGATGACAATCATGGATGGAGACAGGTACCCAAATACCACTTCAGGAAATCTGGCCAGATCACCTGAATCCAAATGTTCTATTCTAAAATGGTTAATGAGAAAGACATAATAAAATCTAGCTTCACTTGCACCTATTTTTCTAATTTATCAAAAACAATTTCCATCTGTATATCAATTTCTCCCTTCTTTGAATATGTAATAATGCTTATATGACCTAGGAACAATTATTCGGGCCAGGCACAGTGGCTCACGCCTGTAATCCCAACACTTTGGGAGGCCAAGGTGGATGGATCACCCAAGGTCAAGAGTTAAAGACCAGCCCGGCCAACATGATGGAACCTTGTCTCTACTAAAAATACAAAATTTTGCTGGGTGTGGTGGTGCATGCCTGTAATCCCAGCTACTTGGGAGGCTGAGGTGGGAGAATCGCTTGAACCCAGGAGGCAGAGGTTGCAGCAAGCCAAGATTGCACCATTGCTCTCCAGCCTGGGTGACAAGCAAAACTCAGTCAAGAAAGATAGAAAGAAAAAGAAAGAAGGAAGGAAGGAAAGAAAAGAAAAGAAAAGAGAGAGGAAAGAAAGAGAGAGAAAGAGAGACAGAAAGAGAGAGAGAGAGAGAGAAGAGAGGAGAGAAGAGAGGGGAAGGGAAGGGAGGGGAGGGGGAAAAAGAACAACTATTCATATATTCTCATCCTTTCCTACCCCTCAACTCCATCTATGATGCTCCCTTACCCAACTAAGGTCCTTTGCTGTGCTCTATGGCCTCATTATCAATACCTCTAAAAAAAAGTCTCTGAGCTTATACCTCCCTGATATAATGCATCAAGGAGGACAAAATCACTTCTATGATATTCTTGTCAAAAATGCATGCCCTGAATCTAATAATGAGGAGACACTCAGATAGAGGGACATTCTAGAAAATAGCACATATTCTTCAGAAATATCAAGGGCAAACAGGACCAGGCAGAAAGGCTGCACAGACCTGCTTCAGATTAAAGGAGCCCAGGCAAACATGACAAATGCATTGTGTGATCTTGGGCCATTTTAAATTATGGCTAAATTTTAAAATAGCTATAGAAAGACATTACTGGAACAAATGATGAATGCTGAATGTGGACTTAGATTAGGTAATCGTACTGTATCAATGTTCAATTTCCTGATAGAGTTACATGGTTATGGTAAGAAGTCTTTGTTCTTAGAATATATATACCAAGGTATCTAGGGGTAACAGGACACAGTGTATCCAACCTACTCTGAGATGGTTCAGATAAAAAATACACATAGAAAATTATATTTAGGGAAAAAGACAAAGTAAATAGGACAAATATAAACAAGTGGTAAATCTAGGTAAAGAACAGATGAGAATTCCTTGGACCATGGCTGCAACTTCTGTAAATTTGCAATTATATAACAATTAAATGTTACCAAAACCGGGTCTGACAAAGTCTTGCTGCCATCCCATCTAAGTCAGTGTGTCCTAAGGAAACTAGACATTGACAAAAATGCTTCACACAGGCCTGAGCTTCTATGCAATTCACAAGAAAATTGTGAGCCAGCCAGGCACAGTGGCTCACGCCTGTAATCCCAGCACTTTGGGAGGCCAAGGTGGGCAGATCACAAGGTCAGGGGTTCAAGACCAGCCTGGCCAACAGGGTGAAACCCCATCTCTACTAAAAATACAAAAAATTAGCCAGGTATGGTGGCAGGCGCCTGTAGTCCCAGCTGCTCGGGAGGCTGAAGCAAAAGAATCGCTTGAACCCAGGAGGCAGAGGTTGCAGTGAGCCGAGATCACGCCACTGCACTCCAGCCCAGGCGACAGTGCAAGAATCCGTCTCAAAAAAAAAAAAAAAAAAGAAAATTAGGAGCCATATTGAGTAAGCTGTAGAGAGACAATCTCCTTCCCCAGGCTGCAAGGACATCCCCATATCACCACTGGGCCTCTATTTCTCAGCAGGATGGTGATGGGCAGAAGCATCATGACCTTCCATCCAGTTACAGGGAGAAGCACTGAAGGTGAACTGATGACCTGTTTCACTAGTCAGTAACGGTCTCCAAGCTGCCAAATCTAGCCATTTCTTGAGTCTTCTTATTCTACTTGGCTTCTTTGCATCACCAGTGCAAATACTACCTATCATAACCACAACTTGTGGTTACAACATAGAGGGAAAGTTATTGCTTTACCACACACTAGAAAATAAGAAAAGCTGAAAGTAAATGAGCTGAGTATTTATTTCAAGAAGTTAGGAAAACACAGCAAATGAAACGCAAAATGAGCAGATGCAAGGAAATATAGAGGACATTTTTTTTTCTTTTTTGAGACGGAGTCTTGCTCTTGTCGCCCAGACTGGAGTACAATAGCATGATTTCGGCTCACTGCAACCTCCACCTCCTGGATTCAAGTGATTCTCCTGCCTCAGCCTCCTGAGTCCCTGGGATTACAGGCACTCACCACCACCCCTAGCTAATTTTTTGTATTTTTAGTAGAGACGGGGTTTCATCATGTTGGCCAGGCTAGTCTTCAACTCCTGACCTCAGCTGATCTGCCCACCTCAGCCTCCCAAAGTTCTGGGATTAGAGGTGTGAGCCACCATGCCCAGGTCAGAGGGAAATTTGTAAAAGCAAAACATACACACACTCTTAAACCTATGACCTACCCAGTAATCCCACTCACAAATGAAGAGAAATTTATCTTTGCACAAAACCTATATGTGAATGTTTATAATCATTCTATTCATAATCACCCCAAGCTGGAAACAATCCAAATATCTTTAAATGGATAAAGAATAAAAGGTGGCACTTCCATACAATGGACTACTACTCAGAAATTGTGAGGGACCAACTACTGACACACAGAAGAACTTAGATAACTCTCAAAGCCATCACAAAGTGAATGAAGATTGTCTCAAAGGTTACAAACTGTGGCCAGGTGCAGTGGCTCACGCCTATAATCCCAGCACTTTGGGAAGCCGAGGTGGGTGGATCATGAGGTCAGGAGTTCAAGACCAGCCTGGCCAACATGGTGAAACCCCGTCTCTACTCAAAATACAAAAGTTAGCCAGGCGTAGTGGCACACTTCTGTAATCCCAGCTACTCGGGAGGCTGAGGCTGGAGAATGGCTTGAACCTGGGAGGCGGAGGTTGTGGTGAGCCGAGGTTGCGCCACTGCACTCCATGCACTCCAGCCTGGGCGATAGAGACTGCATCTCAAAAAAAAAAAAAAAAAAAAAAGTTACAAACTGTATGATTCTATTGTCATATATTCTCAAAAGGACAAAACCATAGTGATGGAAAATAGAAGAAGATGACCGCAAAGGAGTAGTACAAAATAGATGTTTGGGGTGATGGGCTGTTCCGTACCCTGACCATAGTAATGGGTACATTAAACTATGTGTGTTCAAATTCACACAACTATACCCCCTAAAAATCATCAACTTTACATGTTATTTTTTTAAGGCATTAAAAATAAAGTCAAAATACAAAGTAGGGGTAAGTATCTGCTATGTGTATCATAGTTACCAGGATAATTCCCCTAACATAAAAAGAAAGCATATGAATTAGTAAGAAAAATACTAACAATCCAATAAGAAAAATTAATAAAAAACACATAGTTCAGAGAAGTGCTCTGAACTCTGGAACAGGTGAAAATGTAATACAGGAAAAATATAAGTTGAAACTACACTGAGATTACTTTCCTCCTATCAGACTGTCAAAGATCAAGTAGGATAAGACAACACTGGAAAAGTCACATGGTGAAGGGGTAGGAAAATAAACCCTCCTACATGAGCAATAGGCATGTGAATCAGTACAACTTCTAAGGAGGGCAGTTTGGCAAGGACTTCTGTGGTGGATGCTGCTAACTGTCCACCAAACTCTACCCTATTCTCCCTCCATAGTAAGAGTTGTCACAGGCATATGGCTGCCCAGTTACAAGATCCATTTCCAGCCTCCTTTGCAGCCAGGTGTGACCACAAGCCTAAGTTCTCACAAACAGAGGATGAATGGAAGAGATGTTTTCCCCTTCTGGGTCTTAAAATAGTTAGCATACATGCCTCTGTGATTTTCCCCTCTCCTATTAACTGGGAGAATATGTCTGTGACCCAGCTATGACCACAGATAGGTTTAACACTCCAGGGGACTGTAGAACAAGACACAGGAATTTGGTTCCTAGTGACTTCAAGGAGCCAAGCCACTGCCATTCATGGACCAGTCAGTGGTTGGTCCATAATGTGAATGTGAAATGGTGCAGCTGTTACAGAAAACAATATAAAACAGTATGGTAGTTTCTCAAAAAATTAAAAATAGAATTACCATATGATCCAGCATTTCCATTTCTGGATATATACCCAAAATAATTGAAAGCAGAGCACAAATGGATATTTGTATACCATGTTCAGAATGGCATTTTTTACAATAGCCAAAAAGTGGAAGCAACCCAAGTGTCTATCAACAGATAAATACAAAAACAGCCTATGGTATATACATATACCATGGATGATTCAGCCCTAAAAAGAAGGAATTTCTGACACATGCTACAGCATATGGGTGAACCTTGAAGATATTATGAGAGGCGGCATAAGCCAGTCACAAAAGGACAAATAATGCCTGATTCCACTGATAGAGACAGAAAATAGAACAGTGGCTACTGGGAGGCAGGAACCAGGAGTTGTTAACAGGTTGGTAATTGTTTTGGTTTTGCAAGACAAAAAGTTCTGTGGATGGATGGTAGTGTGGCAGCACAACAATGTTAATGTATTTAATGCCACTGAACTGTACACTTAAAATGGCTGACATGGAAAATTCTGTTATGTGTATTTTACCACAATAAAAATAAAAATAATAGAAGAGGTACACGGGAAACCGAAACACTAACTTTAAGGAGGACAAACTGGATATATTTAAGTATGAATGATGAGACCAAAATACCTATGAGTAGATTTTCTCATTGCCAGTGTTGCTGTTCTAAACTTGATATATGGCTCTTTTGTTCTTCATTCAATTTTGTTTCCTATAACTAATATGTTCCAGGCAATAGAAAATACAAAAAAATACAAAGTAAACTCTCTGCTTTGGAAGAGCAGTACATATTACCAAAAATTAGAAATCAGGCCAGGCACAGTGGCTCACGCCTGTAATCCCAGCACTTGGGGAGGCCGAGGCAGGCAGATCACATGAGGCCAGGAGTTTGAGACCAGTCTGGCCAACATAGCGAAACCTCATCTCTACTAAAAATACAAAAATTAGCTGGGCATGGTGGCGCGTGCCTGTAATCCCAGCTACTCAGGTGACTGAGGCAAGAGAATCACTTGAACCTGGGAGGTGGAGGGTGTAGTGAGCCAAGATCGTGCCACTACACTCCAGCCTGGGTGACAGAGTGAGACCCTGTCTCAAAATACATAAATGCATACATACAAGCATAAATACATACATAAATAAAAACGAGAAATCAACCTGAACACACAACCAGGCAAACTGACCACGGAGCAAGCCCCTTAACTATTAAAAGTCATTAAGAAGCACCTATCTTGGGTTCCTAAATATCAATCCCCATTTAAAAGAAACAGAGCTCTTTTGAGAAGTAAGTTATTCCAGGACCAGAGAAGGAAAATTAGGAGAGGCCTGGCACATCTGGGATGTCAGAGAATACTCACAAAAATGAGAACTATCTCAAGACTCATGAGCCAGCTCAATGGGGGCCCCCACTAGCCAACCCTGGGACAATTTGAAGAAGAAAGTAAGTGCAGTAATAAATCACAAACCATCAAAAAGTAAAAATTCATTAGTTCACTTACTGATAAATAAATAAGTAAGTGGGGAGAGGGAGGGCTCCTACTCCTGGTAGAATGCCAAGGGTTGGCTGGTCAATGTCCAGAGGTGGCACTGGAATCACAGTAAACATCATTTGCCGCCACTGTCATAAACATTGGGTCAGACAAGAATCACTGATGATGCTAAATCTAGGGGGAAATACGAATGTGTGACAATGTATCTGCATGGCCTCAGTATGTCTCCCTATTAGTCGTGAGAGAAAAAGGCAAAATCAAAACAGTAATTACACAGCGGAGCAAACACCTTGACCAGGGGGCAGGAGAGGGGGAATCAAAATTAATATTATCAAGGAGGGACAGATAGACATTATGTGCTTCCAGATGGGAGGCCACGAGAAGGACCCAAATAACTTCTGTGGCATTCCGCAGTATTCCAAAGATGCAGAAGCTGAATCTAATCAATGGGAGCCCAAAATGAAAAAATATTCTTATTAAAAAACGGGGGACAGGGAACTGGTTACATAATACCCCTTGCCTTGGAAATAAGCTGAAATGTACATATTTACAGGATGCAGAGTGATAGTTTGATACATGTAGACAATGGGTAATGATCAAGTCACAGTAATGAGGATCTCCATCGCCTCAAACATTTATCATTTCTTCATGCTAAGAACATTCAAAATCCTCTTCTAGCTCTTTGAAAATACACAACTGTTAACTATATTCACCCTACAGTGCTATAGAACAATAAAACTGTATCTAGCTGTAATTTTATATCCATTAACCAATCACTCCCTATCCTCTCCTCCTTGCTACCCTTCCCAGCCAATAATAATTCTTCTCTCTACTTAAATTTAAGCTAATTTTTTAGGCTCCCAGATATGAGAACATGTGGTATTTATCTTTCTGTGCCTGACTTATTTCACTTAATGCCCTCCAGGTTCATCCATGACAATTTCATTCCTTTTTAGGGCTAAATAGTATTCCATTGTGCATGTATATCACTTTTTTTTTTTTTTTTTTTTTTTTGAGACAGAGTTTTGCTTGTTGCCCAGGCTGGAGTGCAATGGTGCGATCTTGGCTTCCTGCAACCTCCGCCTCCCAGGTTCAAGTGATTCTCTTGCCTCAGCCTCCCAAGTAACTGGGATTACAGGGGCCCACCATCACGCCCAGCTATTTTTTTTGTATTTTTACTAGAGACGGGGTTTCACCATGTTGGCCAGGCTGGTCTTGAACTCCTGACCTCAGGTGATCCACCTGCCTCGGCCTCCCAAAGTGCTGGGATTACAGGTGTGAGCCACCACGTCCAGCCTAAATACCACATTTTCTTTATCCATTCATCTACTGATGGACATTTAGGTAGATTCCATATCCTGGCTACTGTGCTGTAATAAACATTGGGGTGCAGATCTCTCTTCAATATAACTGATTTCTTTCCTTTGGATAAATACCCAGTAGTGGAATTGCTAGATCACATGGCAGTTCTATTTTCAGTTTTTTGAAAAACCTCCACACTGTTTTCCGTAACGGCTGTACTAATTTACATTCACACCAATTTATATGAGTTCCCTTTCTCTGCATCCTTGCCAGCATTTACTGTCTTTTTAATAACAGCCATTCTAAATGGGGTGAGATATCTCACTGTGGTTGAGTCGCATTTCCCTGATGACTAGTGATGTTGAGCATTTTTTCATCTACTTGTTAACCATCTGTATGTCTTTTGAGAAATATCTATTCAGGTCCTTTGCCCATTTTTTAATTATTTGGGGTTTTTTTGCTGTTGAGATTCTTGTATATTCTAGATATTAATCCCTTGATGAATACTTTGCAAGTATTTTCTCCCATTCTATAGGTTCTGTTCACTCTATTCTTTGCTGCGCAGAAACCTTTCAGTTTCATATATTCCCATTTGTGTATTTCTGTTTGTAGCCTGTGCTTTTGTAGTCTTACTCAAAATCTTTGCCTAGACCAATGTCCTGAAGCATTTCCTGTTTTCTTCCAGTACTTTCATAGCTTTAGGTCTGCAATTAACTCTTTAATCCATCTTGAGTTGACGCTTGTATACAGTGAGAGATAGGAATCTAATTTCATTCTGCATATGGATATGCAGTTTTCCCAGTACCATTTATTGAAGAGGGTGTCCTTTTGCCAATGTATGTTCTTGGTGTCTTTGTTGAAATCAGTTGGCTGTAAATGCATGGATTTATTTCTGGGTTCTCTCTATTCTGTTCTATTGGTCTATGTCTCTGTTTTTATACCAGAACCACGATGTTTTTATTACTACTGCTTTGTAGTACATTTTCAAGTCAAGTAGTGTGAGGCCTCCAACTTTTAAACTGAATTTTTTAGTAGAGGCAAAGGGCCATGTGTATACCCTTAATTGATTCAGAAAAAAAAAATAACTCTAAAGGGAGATGGAGGAGGGGTGAACAGGAGAGGGAGGGTGCAATGCACAAATGATTTAAAAAGTGAGATGTTAACATCTGGATAAAGGGGGGTATAGGTATTCTTGGTACTATGTATTTATGGCAATTTATCTGTATACTTGAAATTTCTAAGTAAAATGTTGGAAAAGCAGAGTAAAAAGATATTCCCAACCAATGAGCAGTTTTCCTTACAATAATCAAGACCTAAATATTTAGGACACTAAGATCACTGAGACTTATTCAGGTTTTTCAAATGAACAGTTATACAGTATATCAGTTTAAAACTTACAATTCAATACATGTTATCAAGTCAAATCCAAGCAAACGAGAGTCTCTCTCCACAACGGAGCCATGATACAATGTGATGGTCAAATTCAGATCCCGAGGTTTCAGAAAATCTCCCATGAAAGGAGCTAACGAATCCCTGCAAAATAATTATTGAAGAAACTTTCTGAACACGATCTATTTAAAAATTCTCACCAGCTACAGAACTCAGATCCTCCGATAATTATCTTCTACCTCTATTGATATAAGTCTGACATGGCCTGTTTTCCTTGTCTTGATATATTAAACACCAGGTCATGGGGAAACTTCCTCTCACAGTGGGAAGTTACTGGCCAATGAAAAAAAGACTTTGAATATTTAATATTGTTATATTGTTTTCATTTGTAATATTTTTGCTTTTCCAGCTTACTTTGATTCAGTGATTTTGAGATTTTTGTTCTTTAGAAAAAGAATATTCTTGAAGCAATCTGTGGAAATCTAATGTATATATACTATATACACAAGAGATAGGAGAAATGCTATGGTTCAAAATGGAGGCGGTGGCCTGGCGCCTTGGCCTCAGTGTTCTGGGGCATTTTAAATCCTCTGCTATAAATTATCATAATGTCCAGCATTAAAGTGATGAGATTTTGCTATCTGGATTTTAATTTGCAATGCTTTTACTATTATAATCATTTAATTGAGGCTATTCTTTAAGTTGGTAGCAATAAAATGCAGGTATTTTTAGTGTTATGGCAAAGCCTGATTATTCAGTGAGTTGAAGATCCCTAATAGCCCCAATCTTTTAAAACAAATATAAAATCAACACTTTCTCTAAACTCAATAATGCCATTAGTTTTAGATTAATGCATAATTCTTTCAGAAACTAAGTATTACCCTCTCCATCGTAATTTATCCTCATTAATATCTACTCCAACAAGCAATTCAATGCATGGATTGACTTTTAGCAGCCTTAAGAGTGAAGTATCACCACATCCCAGGTCTGCAACCTGTAGATGAGATAGAATGTTATTTCAAAGACATTTATAGCCAGAGAAGTATGATCAAAAACTTTTTTTTGAGGAGAGTGTAGTATATATCAGTAATAAAATAATAAAAGTATTATATGGAAGGATCTTTTTGGCAGAAGATTCTACACACACACACACACACACACACACACACACACAAACAAATTAACCTGAGACTTTATAAGCCCACAGGCAACTTTCTATTTGATCATAGTAAAATAGAAAGGTCCATTCCTATTCCAGAACAACTGTTATTGTCTATATTGAACTAATGAGAAACAATTACGTACACACAGTTTTCCCATTCAGAATCAGAATCTGAAGTCAAATATTCTCAGCATATTTCAGCAAACAAAGCTTTCTAAAACTTAGCTTTCACCCCTCACACATTCATTTAATTAAACAATTACCTCAAACCATCTGAAATTCCATACTGAACTTTGAGCTGCCAAAAAGCCAATTTTAGATGCTTTACCTGAATACACATGCCTAGATGGCTACAAAGATATAAACTAATACCTGCACCTTTGTGTTCAACTGTAGAAACAGTAGTGGTGCAGTTAAGGGCAACCTTCACACACAGCAATCTTCACTGAGTCTTCAACATCAAGCAGAAAAAGAAAGCTTTCATCTAGAAATTCACCTTACCAGCATCAAATTCACATCCAATCCATTAGTATAGTAACCAGGTATGGATGGATGGATGTAGATTGTATGCAATTATGACTTTACTCTGAAGTTAACCGAGTAGGCTCACTATGATCTAATTTTCTTTTTGAGACGGGATCTTGCTCTGTTGCCCAGGCTGGAGTGCAGGTGATAACAGCTCACTGCAGCCTCAACTTCCTGGGCTCAAGGGATCCTCCTACCTCAGCCTCCTGAGTAGCTGGGACTATAGGCACGCACCACCATGCCCAGCTAATTTTATTTTTTGTAGACACAGGGTCTCACTATGGTGCCAGGCTGGTCTCAAGCTATCCACCTGCCTCAGCCTCCCAAAGTGCCGGAATTGCAGGTGTAAACCATCACACCCGGCCCATTAGCATCTAATTTTAAAAGAACCACAATACCTGTGGCTACAATACCAGTTTGTCCGATATTCTAACTAAATGCTCTAGAAATACGGTACCTACAAGATCACATCCAACTACAAAATCTTAAGATTTTCTTCACATTTGAACCTGACAATGCTGAATTCTGTCTGAGCCCTGTGTTTCTGGCATCTGCTAAAGGAATCCACCTGTGCTTTGTGTTCCAGGAAAGGGCTCACTGCAAAAAACCACCCTCCTCCATAAAACTTAGATAAGATTCCTTGTGTTTCCATTCTTTGCCTCAAATGATTATCATGAATACTTGTCCCCACTGATCAATGGGAAGAAAATTCCTTTTTTAACCATACTTTATTCAAACTTTTCTTCTTCCCCCAGGGCCCTGCACTGTAGCCTGAGAAAACAGCCCCCTCCTTAAGGCTCCCCATTCTACTGTCCTTTCAAACCACCCTTTCATCCCACCTCCCTAGTTTCTAGCTTTGTTCACTTCTCCAGTAAAAGAAAAACCCCTTTTGCTTAACTCTTGAGACACTTGCAGATCTTGTGGTTATGGCATTCTCCCTATCGCAATAACCCCTGTGAAAAGTCTCTCCATACTAATCCATTTGACAAAACACCTCATAAGACTAGTCTACTAGTCTTAATAATTAAATGTTTGGAAAGAGAAATACCTACCTTCTTAGGCTCATGTTGATCCACTAAATTTTTAACAAACTGGTACCGCTGTCTGTATAGTGGAGGTTTAAACTGAATTGCCGTCTCCCTGGGAACTTCTTCAAAATTACCGTCAACCACACTACTGCACTGAAGTTCACAAACAAAAAAAGACAGGTTCTAAATCATGCACGACTTCAGAAATTAAATAAGGGGCAAAAAAAAAAAAAACCTTTATTTCCCCCAATCACTTTGAAAAACACACTGGCCTTCACATACCCTTTGTCCTAAAATCATTAGGTAGCACTGCATTTCCTCCACAGTTCATGTAAGCATCCTCTCATGCCTTTTAACGAGTGAGAATCTAGCTGTATAATCCCTATAGCTTAGTTTCAGCTGAAGGGAACATTACTAATGAATGTATTCAATGAAAACAATTAGATGACTCCTAACCGTAAGGGACCTTTTGTGGAGTGAGTTGCCAAAGCCTGTGGTCCAAGTAGGCAGGAGGCTGGAAAATATTTATAATGACTGACTATATATATATATATATATACATTTTTTTTTCCCAAGACGGAGTCTTGCTCTGTCACCCAGGCTGGAGTGCAGCGGCACGATCTCAGCTCACTGCAACCTCCGCCTCCCTCAATTCAAGCAATTCTCCTGCCTCAGCCTCCCAAGTAGCTGGGATTACATTACAGGCATGCACCACCATGCCTGGCTAATTTTTGTATTTAGTAGTGATGGGTTTCACCATGTTGGCCAGGCTCTTCTTGAACCCCTGACCTCGTGATCCACCCGCCTCGGCCTCCCAAAGTGCTGGGATTACAGGCATGAGCCACCACACCCGGCCAACACTCTCTTTTTAAGAGAGATAGGATCTCGCTATATTGCCCTGGCTGGTTTAAAATTCCTGGGCTCAAGCAATCCCCCTGCCTCGGCCTCCTGAGTAGTTGGGCATCTGTAGGAACATTCCACCATGCCAGCAAAAGACTCTCTCCCTGACCAAACTTCAGTCAGGTTCCTCTGAGCCATCTTCTTGAATAGACCTCAACTCTGGCCCCAATCCTATCTGTGGGCTGCCTAGCCCAGTTTTAATAAGAATACTTCTAAGTCAGTTTAGACAGAATCTTCTACCCCTGATATCTGATCACCCTATCTGGTCAAATTCTTCATCTTTGCAATGTTCTTACTGCAACAGTCCTCAATAAAGTCAGACTAATTTTTTCTTTAACATGACCCCAAGAAAAAACAATTTATAAGATTAATCTGTAATAGCTGTTACTATTCCTATACAGCAGTATTATAAAAGTAGTCCAAAAGGTATTTGATATCTGGTGTAGCACTGTCCAATAGATAAAATACAAGTAGGCAACTTTCTTGTAGCCCAAGGATTGAAATTATAATTGGAATTAGAATATTTAACCCAATATATCGAAAATATAATTTCTACATAAAATCAATATAAGAGATTTTAGATTCTTGTTTTTCACATTAAGTCTTCAAAATCCAGTGTGCTACGGATTTTGTACTTCTGTATCTCAGTTCCAAAACTTTCATCAGAAATACTTGTCTGTATTGGATTTTAAAACTTTACATTTAAAATATACATTCACATACCCAAGTTATTCCAAACATACTTTTTTCCAATAATGTAATCAAATATCCAATTTTAAACTTAAAATTAAAAATGAAGTTATGAGCCCAGGTGGTCAGCACTGCAGTTAACCGTGACTGGGCCAGTGCATTCCAGCCTGGGCAACAGAGCAAGACCCTGTCTAAAAAAAAAAGTTAAAGTTCAGTTCCTCAGTTCCACTAGCCACATTTCAAGTGCCCACTTGCCATGTGTAGCTATTGGACAGCAGGGAGCTACACCCTAGACACTCCCAATGTGGTTTCCAAACCAGTGGCATCTTCACCTAGAAACTTTAGAAACACAAAAGCTTGGGCCTCACCCTAGACCTCCTTAAACAGAATCTGCAGCTTAACAAAATCCCCAGGTGATCCATACGCACGACCACATTGGGGAACACTACTTAAGAGTGTTTTTAAAATAGATTTTGCTACTTTAAAATCTAGTGATAAAAGTAAAAACATTTATTTCACTTATGTACACCAAATGTGACTCTTTCATCTATGTATACCCTTGTTTACCTCAACCAACACCACAGGAAATGCTAGGACCTAAATGTGATCAATTTTGCTTGCAATTATCTCACAATACATCCAGGTGATAATTCTTAAGAGTCAAATACGCAGCTAAAAAGGGTGGCATTACCTGTAGATTATTTTCTTCCATTTTGTTTCCAAGTTTTGTTGAAACAAAAATGAAGATTTATCCTTCAGGCTCTATTTGAGAGAATCAGCACTGACTCAGCTGTAATAAATACAAAACCGTTTTTGTAAAGCAATGCCTGAAGGAAATAGCTGCCTAGTTCAGTAGGGAAGAACGAAAGCCTCTTTCTTACTCCTTACTACAGTATATAATTTAAATAGAACGCTTAAAAGTAAATAATGAATTCACCTCTGGGTACTCAAAAAAAAAAAAAACAAAAAAACACGAAAGCAGGACTCGAACAGACATTTATACACCGAAGTTCATAGCATTATTCACAGTGGCCAGTCTGTGGATTAAATGTGGACTACCATTTAATCCACAGAATGTATCCAGTGTTTTTTCAGACATTCGCAAACAGGCTCAGAAAGCGTAACTTTTCACTACGTCAAACCCTACTAAGAGCGAAAACAGCCATCCTTTCCCTTTACCATCATGAATAGTTCAATTAGATACAAACGGAGCAATCTTAGGAGTTCTGCTGATTTCATTGCTAAGACCCTCAACTTCAAATTTTTTCAAAAATGTTTCCACACATCGTCAAAATGAAATTTCGAGGGGGAAAAAGTGTCCTTGATAAACTAGAGATGCTCCAACATCTATCCAATTCACTCACGAACTTGAATTTAAATTTTGGTTCTCTATCGCACGAGTCTCCAACAACTAGACTTTAGTCTGGAATCTAGGCAACATGTTAGTCACCAACCTGTATTACGCAACCCTGCTCACTGAAACCAACGCTTCTGTCTTTGTACAGGCCGTCGCTTCCATCACCTTGCGGCAAGAAGTATGCCCAACCGAAAAAGCAAAGCTCGTCGCGGAGCCGCCGGCGTCCTCAACTCAGCACCGCCCTCACGCCCTCGTACGCACGGCCTCGCTGCGTGACGCTACCGCCGCGGCTACGCTGGCGCCGTCACCTGCGCCTGGGCTTCCTCGCGACGCTCGCCAACCTCGTGCGCTCTCACTGTCGGCCTTGGGCCGCGGGAGCCTCATGGTGCGCCGAGCTCCGTTTCTCTAGGCTCTCGGCTCCGAGGCGTCGGTTCTGCGTCTCGTAACGGCCGCTGTGGCGCATGCCCGGAAGCCATTTTCAAGGTCCTCGTCCGAACCTTGGCGAGGACCCCTGCGCCTGCCGCGCCGTTGACTCCGCTAGCGTGCGGCTGCGACCCCGCACGGTACGGCAGCTGTTGGCGGAGGCCGCCAACTCCGAGCGCGTCCGCAGACCGCGAGCCGGCGGGCGGCTTGGGCGGCTGTTGGGTTCATGGCGCTCCCGAGGCATGGCAAAGGCCTAAAAACGGTCCTGGCCAGCGGAAGGCAGCAAGAGGAGCAGCAAGGCTCCACGCGAGGCGGCCGGCGGCTGGAGTCCCAGTCAGTCTCTGCTTTCATCCCAGAGCAGTCCACGGGAGCCTTAAAGGAATGTAGGCTGGGTGAAGTTGGCCCAGTGACACCTGCGCTCAGAAAAACGTTCTTTCCGCTCCCACCGCCCCCTCTCCACCGCCACCCGACCCCCGAAATAGTTTTCCCCGAGTGTTGTGGATAGAACTGTCAGATCTCTTGGAAAAGTTATTGTATCCTGCCATCCTTCCCTCTGGAGACTCTACTTAATGTGTATAAGTACTTTCTTTCCTGTGTATGATGGAAGAGTATTAGGGGAGTGAGGGGAGGGACAAAGCTGCCTTCTTTAGGGAAAAAAGATTGACATATTTTAAAAGATGCAAAAGCTGGTGTTTTTGCTACTGAATTAATAGCCTATTAATATGCCATAAATGATATATTGGAACTGTATTTTCAAACATTTAACACCTACTATATGCAAAGCACTATGCTAACAGCTTAAGGGTAACACAATGATAAATTACACCAATCTTGTTTTTAGCATTTTGGGGAGTCTAGTGTCATAGGTAAAGAAGTACATAACTAACAATAAGCTTCAAAAATTCGATTATAAGGCCCGGCGCCGTGGTTCCCGCCTGTAATCCTAGCACTTTGGGGGATCACTTGAGCCCAGGAGTGTGAGACCCCGTCTCTACCAAAAAAAAGAAATTAGCTGGGCATGGTGGTGCCTGCCTGTGGTCCCAACTGTTTGGGAGGCTGAGGCCGGAGGATCACTTGAGCCCAGGAATCTGAGCCTGCAGTGAGCTATGATTGCACCACTGCACTCCAGTCTGGGCGACAGAACCAGACCATGTCTAAAAAGAAAAAGCACTCAATGATAAATTCACATTACAGTTTGAGAGGTTCCTGTTGACTTGGGGAAACTAGTTTTAGCAGACTTCATTAAAGGAGTGTACACCTTACTACAGGATGTAATTTAAAATAGAATGTTTAAGAGTAAATAATAAATTCACTTCTGGGTATATACTCAAAGCAGGAATTCAAACAGGTATTTGTACACCAAAGTTCGTAACAGCATAATTCACAGTAGCCAAATTGTGGAAACAACCCGAATGTCCATTAAAGGATGAATAAACAAAATGTGATATACATACAATGGAATGTTCAGCTTTTATTTTTCCAGAGTTTCAGGAAAATCAACCTTTAAAAGGAGTGAAATTCTAACATTTGCTGCCATATGGATGAATCTTGATGACATTATGCTGAGTGATATATAATCAGTCACAGAAGGACGAATACTGCATGATTCAATTTATATCAGGTACCTAGAGTAGCCAAATTCATAGAGACAAAGTAGAATGTTGGTTGCTACGGGCTGAGAGGAGGAGGGAATTCAGAGTTGTTTAATGGGTGATGGAGAAGTTTTGTAGATAGGATGGTTGCACTGAATGCCACTGAACTTAAAAATTGTTAAAGTGGTTTTATGTATATTTACCACAGTTTCAAAAATTTTAAGGAAAATGTAAAAGCTATTATCTATACAGCATTCCTGGATCTAGGGTTTTTGCCTCCCCTGCTGGTTAGCCCATTTATCAACTTCAGCTCCTCATGTCCAGTTCCCTCTCCAAATTTGCCTATTTCATCATTCTCCTGGCCTCCTACTCTTATTAGAGTCTGAAAAATCATCCTTGGCTCTATCCACTTCTGTCCTTCCCACACTTGGACAATCACCAAATTTTGACCTCTTCAAGCTGTCATCTACCATCTGTTCCTTCCCACAGCTAATAGCTTAGCCTTTGTCATCTCATTTTGTCAATATAACTCATCTTTCCTTCGTACACAAAGTACGAAGGAAAGGTATAGACCATGTAACGTGTTTTAGAGTGGATTTTAAGTCAAATAGGCCTTAAATCCTGATTTTACTATTACTGCATAACCTTTGGAACTTGACATCCTCTCTGAGTGTTAGGGGTTTTTTTTAAGTTAAAAAATGAGAAATGATTACTTATTTGGTAAATGTGTATAGAGTATTTATTGTGGATCAAGTACTTGTTTGAATTAAAAAGACAGATAAAGATCCTTTCATAGCTTTTACAGTCCAGCAGGTGTAGGTGTCTGGCACACAATAGGTAATCAAGAGTTATCCTGGGCTGAGTGAGGTGGCTCATGACTGTAATCCCAACAGTTTGGGAGGCTGAGGCAGGAGGATGGCTTGAGGCTAGGAGTTCAAAACCAGCCTGGGCAACATAGCAAGACCTGTCTCTACAAAGAAAAAAAACATTATCTGGCCATGCTGGCAGGCGCCTGTACTCCTAGGTACTCAGGAGGCTGAGGCAGGAGGATCGCTTGAGCCTGGGAGTTTGAGGCTGCAGTGAGCTGTGATCATGTCACTGCACTCCCTGGGCAACAGAGTGAGACCATGTCTTAAAAAAATTAATTTCAAAATTTAAAATATTTTTTAATATTTTAAAACGGAGTCTAGTTCTGTCACCCAGGCTGGAGTGCAGTGGCGTGATCTCGGCTCACTGCAACCTCCACTTCCCAGGTTCAAGCGATTCTCCTGCCTCAGCCTCATGAGCAGCTGGGATTACAGTCACGCACTACCATGCCCAGCTAGTTTTTGTATTTTTAGTAGAGACAGGGTTTCACTATGTTGGCCAGGCTGGTCTCGAACTCCTGACCGCAAGTGATCCGCCCGCCTCGGCCTCCCAAAGTGCTGGGATTGCAGGCATGAGCCATCGTGCCTGACAAAATTTTTTAAGTTATTCTGGATGCCAGCTTGAGCCTGATGCTTAACAGGATGGAATATTTGGAGGTCTTGAGAAGAGGGTGATTGTATATTCCATGTAAGAGGAATGTAAATAGTTTGTGTCTAGAAGGAAGATTGTAACAGATTAAGATGTACGAATTCCTTCTCACCTATTGAGAGAAACGGGGTCTATTTCTTTTCCTTTTGAATCTGTACGGGTTTTGTGATTTCACCAATGAATAGAATACCTCTGCCAGTTTCTGGGCCTAGGACTTAAGAAACTGGCAGCTTCTACTTTGTTTTTTAACGCATCCACTCTTGGAACCCAAATGACAATCTGTGAAGACGACTAAGGGGCCCCACGGAGAGGCCCACATGGAGAAAACTCAATCCCCCCTCACCCCCTATCCCAGGCTGTCAGCCAGCACCACCTTGTCTTGCCAGCCATGTGAGTGAGCCATGTTGGAAGTGAATCCTCCAGGCCCGGTGAGCCATTTAAACTGACTGAAGACAGCAGCTCTGTCCATGTGCACAGAGTGGGAAGTGCCTGAAAATTTATATTTTCCTAGGTAGTGCTTTGCTAATGACTGACCGGTGTGGATGTATAAAAGTCCAGCTCCGTGATCTCACACTTCTGGCCTCCTGAACTGTAAGAAAATAATTTTTTGTTGTTTAAGCCATCTAGTCTGTGGTATTTTGTTACAGCCACCCAAGCTGACTGGTAACACTGAATTATGTACATAACTGAATAACCACCTATGGAGCAATAAGAGCACATTTGGAGCATCTTCTCTACCAAGCAAGAAACAAAAACGTTCTCACCTTATCAATATTCTACGAGTTAACCTCTAACTTCTCAGGGTTGTTAACTGTTTGGACTCTCTTGTTTGTAGGGAGTGACTCAGAGAAAGTTACAATCCCCAAGAGAGCCATATGCCTGTGAGACAGGCTTAATTCTCTGGCATGTTACTAAAATGTCAGCCATGTGCAGTGGCTCATGCCTGTAATCCCAGCTCTTTGGGAAGCTGAGGCAGGAGGATCACTTGAGGCCAAGAGTTTGAGACTAGCCTGGGCACGACCGTTGTCTCCAAAATTAAAAATAAATTTTTTTTGGAAAATGTTAAATACTGTGAAATAATCTATTTCCAAGTGTTGGGTATTTTTTCTGCACAGTAGTGAAATTATTGCTGGCTGTCTCAGTGTAAGAATGGCCATTGAGCTGCCTCACATCCTGATGGGAAGGTGCAGGGCCAGAAGTTGAATCACACTATGAGTGTGTTTTATGGGCCAGCTCTGAACCTATGAGAGTAGCAAAGAAGAAATAAGATTTGAAATGCATGATTCCAAAAGAGTCTGGAAAATTCTTCCAGTTGTCAGACATGCAAAGTTGTAATTTCATATCCATACTTTATGCTTTTTCTTATAGCAGGCCCTGACATTGTATAAGCTTCAGGCCCCACAAAACCTGTATCTGCCCTGCCAGGATCAGCATCTAGAGGAAAACTACTACTTCCACAATAGCACAACCAATCTGATCATCCCTGCATCAGTCAGCATTCTCCAGAGAAACAGAGCCAACAGGATATGTGTATACATGTGAAGAAAGATTTATTTTAAGGAGTTGGCTCATTCAATTATGGAGATGCAAGTCCAAAATCTGTAGGGCAGGCAGATGGGCAGACTGGAGACCCAGAGAAGAGTTGCAGTTCAAGTCCAAAGTCGGTTGGAAGAATTCCCTCTTGCTGGGTAAGACTGGGGAAGTAGGAGTAGATGGAAAGGGGAGATGTCAGGCTTTGCTCTACCAAGGACTTCAACTGATTGGATGAGGCCCAGTAACATTATGGAGGGAAACCTGCTTTGCTCAGAGTTTACTGATTTAAATATTAATCTCATCCACAAAAAAATAAATAACTTTCACAGAAACATTTAGAACATTTGACCAAATATCTAAGTCCCATGGCTCAGACGACTTAACACATAAAATTATCCATCACAATTCCATTCTCCCAATACAGGTCGGCAGGGCCTTGGGCAGGTGGTAACCTCAGCCCTGGAGTCTACAGCAATACTCTCACACTTACCAGATGTAGTTCTGTGGGTCCAGGTCCCACTTCTCAAGAGAGAATCTGATGGGCTAATTTCGACCAAGTCTCCTTTCCTAGTTCAATCACATGTAAGGGTTAGGGAAAGGGTTGGGCTCACAAAGGACTTAGGGCTGCCTCTCTGGACTTGGGAGAGCAGGACTTCTCAGAGATAAATGGTTAGAGAGTAATATAATTTGGATATTTGTCCCCTATAAATCTCATGTTGAAATTTGATGTTCAGTGTTGAGGGCAGGTCTGGGACCTCCCTCCCTGCTTTTGCTCCCCCTCTCGCCATATGGCACAACTGCTCCCTTCACCTTCTGCTGTGAATGGAAACTTCCTGAGGACTTCACCAAAAGCAGAGGCTAGTACCATGCTTCACGCACAGCCTGCAGAATCATGAGCCAAATAAACTACTTTTCTTTATAAATCATCCAGTTTCAGGTATTCGTTTATAGCAACACAAAATGGACTAATAGAGAGAGGAAATATGTTGAGCACATTGAAGGCCCCAAAGTATTGAGCTTTTTTTTTTAACCTATATAGTACTTTTCTTGCATCTCAGTTTTCTTATCTATAGAATGAGGATTAATAAGACCTACCAACTTCAGGGGGTCATTCTGGTGAGATAAGTGAAAAATTAAAATTTGTAAAGAAGTGTATAAATTTAACATTGTTTTTTAAAACTAAAATGATCTCTAACACTAAGTTGATGATCTGATCACAAAGATGGGGTAGATGAAGTGAAGAGGAAAGGTTTCTGACATTTGTATACTTAGAAATGTATCCAGGCTGGGCATGGTGGCCCATACCTGTAATCCCAGCACTTTGAGAGGCCAACGCAGGAGGGTCACTTGAGGCCAGGAGTTCAAAACCAGCCTGGCCACATTGAGAGGTGACAGTGTGCTGGCAGTCCTCACAGCCCTCGCTGGCTCTTGGCGCCTCCTCTGCCTGGGCTCCCACTTTGGCAGCACTTGAGGAGCTCTTCAGCCCACCGCTGCACTGTGGGAGCCCCTTTCTGGGCTGGCCAAGGCCAGAGCCGGCTCCC
The DNA here is from genome assembly GCF_028885625.2 of Pongo pygmaeus. Taxonomy (NCBI): domain Eukaryota; kingdom Metazoa; phylum Chordata; class Mammalia; order Primates; family Hominidae; genus Pongo; species Pongo pygmaeus. The sequence goes on along the minus strand of NC_072373.2, from coordinate 121,061,178 downwards.
TCAGCTTGCAGGGAAGTGTGGAGGGAGAGGCGGGAGCTGGAACCGGGGCTGCACGCGGGGCTTGCGGGCCAGCTGGAGTTCGGGTGGGCGTGGGCTTGGCGGGGACCGCACTCAGAGCAGCCGGCGGGCCCTGCCGGCCCCGGCCAATGAGGGGCTTAGCACCCGGGCCAGTGGCTGCAGAGGGTGTACTGGGTCCCCCAGCAGTGCCGGGTCCCCCAGCAGTGCCAGCCCACTGGCGCTGCGCTCGATTTCTTGCCCAGCCTTAGCTGCCTTCCTGCGGGGCAGAGCTCGGGACCTGCAGCCTGCCATGCCTGAGCCTCCCACCCCCTCCGTGGGCTCCTGTGCAGCCCAAGCCTCCCCAATGAGCGCTGCCCACGCTCCACGGCGCCCAGTCCCATCGACCACCCAAGGGCTGAGGAGTGCGGGTGCAAGGCACGAGACTAGCAGGCAGCTCCACCTGCAGCCCCAGTGCAGGATCCACTGGGTGAAGCCAGCTGGGCTTGAGTCTGGTGGGGAGTGGAGAACCTTTATGTCTAGCTCAGGGATTGTAAATACTCCAATCCGCACTCTGTATCTAGCTTAAGGTTTGTAAACACACCAATCAGCACCCTGTGTCTAGCTCAGGGTTTGTGAATGCACCAATCGACACTCTGTATCTAGCTACTCTGGTGAGGCCTTGGAGAACCTTTGCCTCCACACTCTATATCTAGCTAATCTGGTGGGGACGTGGAGAACCTTTGTGTCTAGCTCAGGGATTGTGAACGCACCAATCAGCACCCTGTCAAAACAGACCACCGGGCTCTACCAATCAGCAGGATGTGGGTGGGGCCAGATAAGAATAAAAGCAGGCTGCCTGAGCCAGCAGTGGCAACCTGCTCAGGTCCCCTTCCACACTGTGGAAGCTTTGTTCTTTTGCTGTTTGCAATAAATCTTGCTACTGCTCACTCTTTGGGTCCACACTGCCTTTATGAGCTATAATACTCCGAAGGTCTGCAGCTTCACCCCTGAAGCCAGCGAGACCACGAGCCCACCAGGAGGAACGAACAACTCCAGACGCGCCACCTTAAGAGCTGTAACACTCACCGCGAAGGTCTGCAGCTTCACTCCTGAGCCAGTGAGACCACGAACCCACCAGAAGGAAGAAACCCCGAACACATCTGAACATCAGAAGGAACAAACTCTGGACACACTGCCTTTAAGAACTGTAACACTCACCGCGAGGGTCCGTGGCTTCATTCTTGAAGTCAGTGAGACCAAGAACCCACCAATTCCGGACACAACATGACGAGACCCCATCTCTACAAAAAATTTAAAAATTGGCCAGTGTGGTCGTCCATGCCTATAGTCCCAGCTACATGGGAGGCTGAGGTGGGAGAATCAATCACTTGAGCTCAGGATTTCAAGGCTGCAGTGAACTATGATCACACCACTGCACTCCAGCCTGGATAACTTGTGTCAGAAAAAGATAAAAATGAGAGAGAGGGAGGAAGAGAGACAAAGAAAGAAGGGAGGGAAGAGGAAAGGAAGGGAAAGAAGGGAGGGAGGGAAGAAGGAAGAAAGAAAGGAGGGGAAAGAAAGAAGGAAGGGAAGAAGGAAGGGAGGGAGGGAGGGGAGAAGAAGTATGTATTCAGTCAAGGTTCTTAATTGCAAACAATGGAATGCACTCAGGCTGGTTTAAGTAGAAAAGTAGTTTTTTTTAAGATGGAGTTTCACTCTTGTTGCCCAGGCTGGAGTGCAATGGTGAGATCTTGGCTCACTGAAGCCTCTGCCTCCCAGGTTCAAGCAGTTCTCTTCCCTCAGCCTCCCAAGTAGCTGGGATTACAGGCGCTTGCCATCATGCCCAGCTAATTGTTGCATTTTTAGTAGAGATGGGGTTTAGCCATGTTGACCAGGCTGTTCTCGAACTCCTGACCTCAGGTGATCCACCCGCCTCAGCCTTCCAAAGTGGGGATTACAGGCATGAGCCACCACACCCAGCCGAAAAGTAATTTATTATTGAACTCTCACCCAATCTCTTAGACAACTAAAGAACCCTACTCATTATTTTATTTTTTAAATTGAGATAATGTTTTGCTATGTTGCCCAGCCTGGTCTCAAACTCCTGAGATCAAGCAATCCTGCCTCAGCCTCTCAAGTAGCTGGGATTACAGATGCATACCACCATGACTGGCTTCTGAGTCTAATTCTCAAATCCACGTATCTAATGGCTTGAGCCTAGGTTATTTCCAGCTTCAAGGGTCTTGGGTTGTAAAATGTTTTAGGTGGTGGAGACGGGGCTTCCACTTGGGTAAGATGAATATCATTATGTGGGAAACTACCCAAATGTAGGGACAGTGTTCAAGTCTACAAATAACAAATTTCTACCTCAGAAAAGTACACGTTGAGCATCCCTAATTTGAAAAATACAAAATCTGAAACTTCTGAGCACCTGAAACGATGGCACAAGTGGAAAATTCCACACCTGACCTCATATGATGAGTCACAGCCAAAACGCAGTTAAAACTTTGTTTCAAGCACATTATTTAAAATATTGTATAAGAAAGGGGAGTAAGATGGTGGAACAGAAGCCTACACTGTTTGTCCCCTGCCCGTTGGCAGGAACACCAAATTTTAACAACTGTCTATACACAGAAAAGCACCATCACAAGAACCAAAACTTAGATGAGCTATCACAGTACCTGATTTTAACTTCCTATCACTGAAAAGGCATTGAAGAGGGTCAGAGAGACAGTCCTGAACCGCCAACACCACCCCTCCCTCATCCCCTGTCACAGAGAGTCTATGCACTTGGGGGAGGGAGAGCACAGTGACTGGGGGACTTTGTATTGAACTCAGTGCTGCCCTGTCACAGTGGAGAGGAGAGCAAAGCTGTGCTGCAATCAGGCAGTGCCTGCGCATGGAAGGAACATTTGGACCATACCTAGCCAGTGGGGAATCACCCATCCCAGTGGTCAGAACTTGAGTTTTTTTGGCAAGCCTCCCCACTGCAAGTCAAAGTGCTCTGGGGTCCTAGTAAAGTTGAAAGGCAGTCTAGGATAGAAAGACTGCAATTCCTAGGCAATTCCTAATTGCTGGGCTGGGCTCTGAGCCAGTGGGCTAGGATGGTATGTGACCTAGAGAGACACCAGGCAGGATGGCTGAAGGAGTGCTTCCACAACCCCAGGCAGTGCAGTTCACAGTGGCAAAAGTGACTCTTTCCTTCTGCTTAAGGAGAAGAGAGTGAAGAGTAAGGAGGACTTTGTCTTGCATACCAGCTCAGCTGCAATAGGATAGGGCACTGAACAGAGTCATAAGGCCCCCATTAAAGGCCCTCGCTCAAGGATGACATTTCTAGACGTACCTTGGGCCAAAAGGGAACCCACTGCCTTGAAGGGAAGGGCCCAGTCCTGGCAGGATTCATCACCTGCTCACTAAAGAGCCGTTGGGCCCTGTATAACCAGCAATGATACCCAGGCAGTAGGCCATGGACCTTGGGCTCTGAGATGTGCTGACTTCAGGTGAGACACAGTACGTTCCCAGCTGTGGTGGCTATGGTGACAGACTCCATCTGATTAAGAAAAGCAGAGGGAAAGGTAAAGGGGACTTTGTCTTGCCCCTTGGATACAAGCTTGGCCACAGTTGGGTAGAGCAACAAACAGGCTCTTGCAGTTCCCAAGTCTAGACATAGGCTCTTGGACAGCATTTCTGGACCTGCATTGGGCCAGAGGGGAGCCCACTGCCCTGAAAGTTGAGTCCCAGGCCTTTCAGCATTCACTACAAGCTGACTGAAGAGCCCTTGGGCTTTAAGTGAAAATCAAGAGTGGCCTGGCAGAACCCCGCTCTGGGCTGGTGGTGGCCACAGGCAGAGGCTCTTCTGCCTAAGTAAAGTGGAGAGGGGAACAGGAAGGACTTTGTATTGTGGTTTCAGTGCCAGCTTAGCCACAGTTGACTAGAATATCAGATAAATGTATCAGGTTTTTGACTCCAATCCCTGGCTCATCTCTGGACCTGCCTAGGGGAACTTGCTGCTCTGAAGGGAAGGACACAAACCTGGCTGGCTTTGTCACCTGCTGATTGTACAGCCCTAGGGCCTTAAGTGAACATAGGTAGTAGCCAGGTAGTGGTTACAGCAGGCCTTGGGCAAGACCCAGAGCTGTGCTGGCTTCAGGTCTGACCCAGTGCAGTCTCAGTGGTGGTGACCACAGGGGTGCTTGCATCACTACATCCCCAGTTTCAGGTGGCTCAGGACAGGGAGAGACTCTGTTTGGGAGAAAGTAAGGGAAGAGAACAAGAGTCTCTGCCTGGTAATCCAGAAAATTCTTCCAGATCTTATCAAAGACCACCAAGGCAGTACCTCTGTAAGTATGCAAGAAATAAGGCTTTATTGGGCTTGGGGCCCAAGTCCCTTCAAATACCTGGAAAGCCTTCTCAAGAAGGATGGGCACAAACAAGCCCAGACTGCAAACATTACAATAGATACCTAACTCTTTAATGCCCAGACACTGACAAACATCTACAAGCATCAAGATCATTCAGGAAAACATGACTTCACCAAACAAACTAAATAAGGCACTAGGGACCAATTCTAGAGAGACAGGGATATGTTAACCTTCAGACAGAAAATTCAAAATAGCTGTTTTGAGGAAACTCAAATTCAAGATGACACCGAGAAGGAATTATGAATTCTATCCAATAAATATAACAAAGAGATTAAAATAATTTTTAAAAATCAAGCGTAAATTCTAGAGTTGAAAAGTGCAATTGACATACTGAAGAGTGCATCAGTCTCTTAATAGCAGAATTGATCAAGTAGAAGAAAAAATTAGTGAGCTTGAAGACAGGATATTTGAAAATACACAGTCAGAGAAGACAAAATAAAAAAGAATGAAACATGCCTACAAGATCTAGAAAATAGCCTCAAAAGGGGAAATCTAAGGGTTAATGGCCTTAAAGAAGAGGTAGAGAAAGAGATAGGGGTAGAAAGTTTATTCAAAGCAATAGTATCAGAGAGCATCCCAAACCTAGAGAAAGTTATCAACATTCAAGTACAAGATTATAGAATACCAAGCAGATTTAACCCGAAGAAGACTACCTCAAGGCATTTAATAATCAAATCCCAAAATTAAGGATAAAGAAAGGATTCTAAAAGCAGCAAGAGAAAAAAACCAACAAACATTGGAGCTCCAATACATCTGGCAGCAAGCAGACTTTTCAGTGGGAACCTCACAGGCCAAAAGAGAATGGCATGACATATTTAAAATGCTGAAGGAAAAAAACTTTTACCCTGGAATAATATATTCAGCAAAAATATTCTTCAAGCATGAAGGAGAAAAAAAGACCTTCCCAGACAAACAAAAGCTGAGAGATTTCATCAATACCAGACCTGTCCTGTGAGAAATGCTAAAGTGAATTTTTCAGTCTGAAAGAAAAGGATGTTAATGAGCAAGAGGAAACCATCTGAAGGTACAAAACTCACTGGCAAGGGTAAGAACACAGAATAGTATAACACTAATTGTGGTGTGTAAACTTCTCTTGACTTAAGTAGAAAGACTAAATAATGAACAAATAAAAAATAATAACTACAACAACTTTTCAAGACGTAGACAATACAATAAGACATAAAGAGAACCAAAGCTAAAAAGCAGGGGGATGAAGTCAAAGTGTAGAATTTTTGTTAGTTTTTTGTGTGTGTTTGTTATGCAATCATTGTTAACTTGTCATCAGTTTTAAATAATGGGTTACAAGATAGTGTTTGCAAGCCTCATGGTAACTGCAAATCAAAAATCATACAACACATACACAAGAAATTAAATCATACCACCAGAGAAAATCACCTTCACTAAAAGAAAGACAGGAATAAAGGAAAAAAAAGAGAAGACTGCAAAACAACCAGAAAACAAATAACAAAATGGCAGGAGTGAGTCCCTCCTCACCAATAAGAACATTGAATGTAACTGGACTAAACTCTCCAATAAAAAGGCTGAATGGATGAAAAAAACAAGACCCACTGATCTGCTGCCTACGAGAAAGACACTTCATCTATAAAGATACACACAGACTGAATATAAAAGGATCGAAAAGGATATCCCATGCCAATGGAAACCAAAACACAGCAGGAGTTGCTGTACTTATATCAGACAAAATATATTTCAAGATAAAAACTGTAAGGTGAGACAAAGAAGGTCACCATATAATAATAAAAGGGTCAATTCAGCAAAAGGATATAACCATTGTAAACATACATGCACCCAACACTGGAGCACCCAGATATATAAAGCAAATATTATTAGAACTAAAGAGAGAGATAGACCTCAATAGGATAATAGCTGGAGACTCTAACACCCCACTTTCAGCATTGGACAAGTCTCCCTTACAGAAATTCAACAAAGAAACATTGGACTTAATCTGCCCTAAAGAACGAATAGACATAATAGATATTAAAAGAACATTTCATCCACTAGCTGCAGAATACACATTCTTCTCTTTAGCATATGGACCATTCTCAAGGATAGACCATATGTTAGGTCACAAAACAAATACTAAAACATTCAAAAAAACTGAAATAATTTCAAGCATTTTCTCTGACCACAAAGGAATAAAACTAGAAATCAATAACAAGAGGAATTTTGGAAACAATACAAACACATAGAAATTTAAACAATATGCTCCTGAATGACTAGTGAGTCAATGAAGAAATTAAGACGGAAACTGAAAAATTTCTTGAAACAAATAATAGAAACACAATGGGCTGAGCGCAGTGGCTCATGCCTATAATCCCAGCACTTTGGGAGGCCGAGGAGGGCGGATCACAAGATCAGGTGATTGAGACCATCCTGGCTAACACGATGGAACCCCGTCTCTACTAAAAATACAAAAAAAAAAAAATTAGCCAGGCTTGATGGTGGGTGCCTATAGTCCCAGCTACTCGGGAGGCTGAGGCAAGAGAATGGCGTGAACCTGGGAGGCGGAGCTTGCAGTGAGCCGAGATCGCGCCACTGCACTCCAGCCTGGGCAACAGAGGGAGACTCTGTCTCAAAAAATAAATAAATAAATAAAAATAGAAACACAACATACCCAAACCCATAGGATACAGCGAAAGCAGTACTAAGAAAAATTTGTAGCTATAAAAGCCTACATCAAAAAAAAGGAAAAACTTCAAATAATAACCTAACAGTGCATGCATCTAAAAGAACTAGGAAAGCAAGAGCAAACCAAACTTACAATTAGTAGAAGGAAAGAAATAGCAAAGATCAGAGCAGAAATAAGTGAATCTGAAATGAAGAAAACAATACAAAAGATAAACTAAACCAAAAGTTGGGTTCTTTTTTTTGAAAAGATAAACAAAATTGGCAAACCTTTAGCCAGACTAACAGAAAAAAGGGAGAAGACCCAAATAAATAAAATCAGAGACAAAAAAGGAGACATTACCACTGATACCACAGAAATTCAAAGGATCATTAGTGGCTACTATTAGCAACTATATGCCAATAAACTAGAGAATCTAGAGGTATGGATAATTCCTAGACACAACTCACCAAGATTGAACCATGAAGAAATCCAAATCCTGAATAGATCAATAACAAGTAATTAGAGCGAAGATGTAATAAGTTTCCCAATAAAGAAAAGCCCAGGACCTGCTGGCTTCACTGCTGAATTCCACCAAATATTTAAAGAACTAATACTATGTACATTTTAAAATAATTAAGAGTATAAATGGACGGCTGGGCATGGTGGCTTATGCCTGTAATCCTAGCACTTTGAGAGGCCAAGGCGGGAAGATCACTTGAGGTCAGGAGTTCGAGATCAGCCTGGCCAATACGGCAAAGCCCCATCTCTACTAAAAATACAAAAATTAGCCAGATGTGGTGGCACACATCTGTAATTCCTGCTACTCGGGAAGCTGAGGCACAAGAATCACTTGAGCCCAGGAGGCAGAGGTTGCAATAAGCTGAGATCATGTCACTGCACTCCAGCCTGGGTGACGGAGTCCGACTCTGTCTCAATGAATAAATAAATAAATAAATAAATAGTTTGTAACATAAAGGATAAACGCTTGAAGGGATGGATATCCCATTTTCTATAATGTGATTATTATGCATTACATGCCTGTGTCAAAATATCTCATGTACTCCATAAATATATACACCTTCTAGGTACTCATAAAAATTAAAAATTAAAAAATTTTAAAATAAAATATTGTATAAAATTGCCTTCAGGTTATGTGTATAAGGTGTATATGAAATACAAATGAATTTCATGTTTAGGTTTGGGTCCTAGCCCCAAGATATCTCATTATGTATATGCAAATATTTCAAAATCTGAAATCTAAAACACTTCTGGCACCAAAAATTTTAGATAAGGAATGCTTAACCTGTGTGCCTTCATGTCTCAAGCCACAAAATCCACAGGAAGAGTCCAGAAGAGCTGGATTACAGTCAATAATGACATAATAATTTTTAAAAATTAGTACTTTATCGTAACTTTTTAAATTTTAGAGAAGGGGTCTGTATGTTGCTCAGGCTGGATTTGAACTCCTGGGCTAAACAATCCTCCTGCCTCAGCCTCCTGAGTAGCTGGGACTACAGGTGCATACTACCACACCCAGCTTTACGATAACTGACCTTTTGTAACCAACTACTCTGCGTACATCGTGGTACTAGATATTTTACATACATTAATCATTTAATCCTCATAAAAACTTGCAAGCTGAGTATCATTAATTCCTTTTTTCATTTAGAAATGGGATCTCACTATGTTGTCCAGGCTGGGGTGCAGTGGCTATTTGCAGTGTTTGTTTGTTTGTTTGTTTGTTGAGACAAGGTCTCACTCTGTCACCCAGGATTGTGCCACTGGAGTGCAGTGGCACAATCTTGGCTTGCTGCAGCCTCAACCTCCCAGGCTCAAGCAATCCTCCCACCTCACCCTCCCGAGTAGCTGGAACTACAGGCACACACTACTGTGCCCAGCTAATTTTATTTTTTGTGGAGATGAAGTCTCACTATGTTGCCCAGGCTGGTCTCAAACTCCTGGACTCAATCAATCTTACCACCTTGGCCTCCCAAAGTGTTGGGATTACAGGCGTTAGCTACCATGCCTGGCCCTATTCACAGTCTTGATCATATCTGTTGACCTTAAGAAAGAAACAGAGTCAAAATTAATATAGAGAGTTTATTTGGGCCAAGGTTCAGGACAACTACCAAGGAAATACCTCCAAGAGGCTCAAGTTTTTTTAAAGAAAAAAGGACAAATCAGGAGAGGGACAATTACAAAAGTTGTTTGCCAGGAATTTTCATTGGTATACAGAAATAACATTGATTGGTGATTGGCTATACATTTTTTAACCATAGGGTATGAGTTATGGTGTCCAGAGTATGACTTCATTAGATTAATTTATGGCTATTGGTGTTGACAGTCTGGAGTCCATATAGCAGGCAGATTACTTAGCTCAAAGTGGGGTGTGGGACATGACTTTCGATGGCTTTCTGGGTCTTATAATTTAAAGGGGCTTGTATTCCTCAGATAAGTTTATTTTCTTTTTCCCAGAGTTTTTTCTACAGCCTCAAACTCCTGGGCTCAAGTGATCCTCCCACTTCAACCTCCCTAGTAGCTGGGACTACAGGCACGTGCCACTGCAGCTGGCTCCATTGATTCCATCTTACAAATGAGGAACTGAGATTTATAGTTACTCAAGATTATAAATTCCATAAGCACCAGAGCTGGACTGAGAGGTCAGGTCAGTTTGGCTCTCATCATGCTCTGGTTGGAGCTGGGAACTGATATTTTCTCCCTTGGTGAGGAAATACCCTCCAAGTGCTATGTACAATTTATATACAGGAGTGCAAAAAGGCTGGGATTTTCAGGTTACCTAATCTGACCCTCCCAACCTACATGTCTGCTACTTTTTACCTCTACTTTCTCTTTCATAAAACTTTTTTAGAATAAGGAAGAGTGAAGAACAATTACCTACAGTTGGTCCTCCATATCTGCAGGTTCTGCATCCACAGATTCAAATAACAGTGAATTGAAAATATTTGGGAAAGAAGCAAGAAATAAGATACAACAGTCAAAATAATATATTAAAAAATACAGCATAATTGTTTACAAAGTATTTACATTGCATTAAGTATTATAAGTAATCTAGAGATAAGGCTGGGACAGTGGCTCATGCCTGTAATCCCACACTTTGGGAGGCTGAGCTGGCAGATTGCTTGAGCCTAGGAGTTCAAGACCAGCCTGGGCAACATGGTGAAACCCCACCTTTACAAAAAATAAATAAATAAGTAATCTACAGATGATTTAAAGTATATAGGAGGTTATATGCAAATACTACATCATTTTATACAAGGGACTTGAGTATCTGAGGATTTTGGTATCCCTGGGGGGGGGGGGGGGTCCTGGAACCAGTCCCCCAGGGATATCAAGGGATGACTGTACATAAGTGTTCCTCGCCTCTCAAAAACCTGCTCTTTCCTTTTTGTATTGCCGTAATAGGTTTTAACAATGATGCTTCAGGTCTGATATTGCCAGACATTGCCAGCAGGCTTTGGCTATTGTTGCCATTGGTCACATGTCTTTCTGACCTAAGGAAAGGAAGTGCCCCCTTCGCAAAACAACAGATCCTTTAACCCTATTTTGGGTATATTAGATGTTAGGTGTTTGACAGGGCTTGAATTCAGAATCAACAGACAGCTAACTCAGACAATTGGAGATTAAAATGTCATCTTTGTTACTGACAAAAGCTGAACTGGACGTGTTAACCCATTTCCTGTTTAGGAAAAAAAAGTGCAACTCCACAGCCAGTGCTCATTTCTCAGGGCAAACAGGAAATGGGTTAGGAAAAATTATCAGGCTGGGTATCGTAGCTCACACCTGTAATCCCAGCATTTTGGAAGGACAAGGTAGGAAGATTGCTTGAGCGCAGGAGTTTGAGACCAGTCTGGGCGACATAATGATACCCTGTCTTTACAAAAAATAAAAATAAAAAATTAGCCACATATGGTGGTGCCAGCCTGTAGTCCCAGCTTCTTGGGAGGCTGAGGTGGGAGGATTGCTTGATCTTGGGAGGTCATGGCTACAGTGAGCTGTGATCACACCACTGCACTTCAGCCTGGGCAACAGAGTGAGACCCTGTCTCAAAAAAAGAAAGAAAAAAATAATATCAAGCCTTAAAAATAAAGTAGGGGCCAGGCGTGGTGGCTCACGTCTGTAATCCCAGCACTTTGGGAGGCCGAGGCAGGTGGATCACGAGGTCAGGAGATCGAGACCATCCTGGCTAACACAGTGAAACCCTGTCTCTACTAAAAATACAAAAAATTAGCCGGGCGTGGTGGCATGCGCTTGTAGTCCCAGCTACTCTGGAGGCTGAGGCAGGAGAATGGTGTGAACCTGGGAGGCGGACCTTGCAGTGAGCTGAGATGGTGCCACTGCACTCCAGCCTGGGCAACAGAGCAAGACTCTGTCTCAAAAATAAATAAATAAATAAATAAATACATACATACATACATATAAAAATAAAAAATAAAGTAGGATGACTGCATGTCCTTTCATTGTCAAACAATTTGAAAACCAATAGATAAATGTTTTTATCAGTCAATTCTTTCATCTCCACCTGAATAAGGTGCTTCAACTTTGTTAATGGTTAAGAAAAAAATTGTAAAATTATATGCCAGTTCTTCTCCAAGATTTCTTCAACAAGCTTATTTCAAGTTTCATTGCCTTTCTTGCTGTGTTGACCTGCTTATATAAAGGCTCGGCAAATTGCTTTCCCTCAGCCTCCCCAGTAGCTGTGACTACAGGCGTGTGCCACCATGCCCAGCTTTTGAACATCTTTTCATATGCCTATTTGCCACCTGTGTATCTTCTTTGGTGAGGTGTTGTTTAGGTCTTTTCCCCAATTTTTAATTGAGTTCTTTTCTTATTGTTGAGTGTTAAGAGTTCTTTGTGGCCAGGCGCGGTGGCTCACGCCTGTAATCCCAGCACTCTGGGAGGCTGAGGTGGGCAGATCACAAGGTCAAGAGATCGAGACCATCCTGGGAAGGTGAAACCCCATCTCTCCTAAAAATACAAAAATCAGCAGGGCGTGGTGGTGCGCACCTGTAGTCCCAGCTACTTGGGTGGCTGAGGCAGGAGAATCACTTGAACCTGGGAGGCAGAGGTTGCAGTGAGCCAAGATCGCACCACTGCACTCCAGCCTGGAGACAGAGCAAGACTCCATCTCAAAAAAAAAAAAAAAAAAGAGTTCTTTGTATATTTTGAATAAAAGTCCTTTATTACATGTGTCTTTATGAAATACCTCTTAGCCATCTTTAAATTAATATCTAAATTTTTTCATCCAAAGTTTAAGTAGAAGACACGGAGATCGTTGAGGGAGTTCATTCCACCTTTGAGTCTTTACCCAGAGGAGACCCAGTCCACGTGCATGTGTGATATGATGAGGTTTCTCTTCAAATAATCTGATCAATCCTTTATCCCTCTCCCACTTTTTCCTTTTTCTCCTCTTTTCCTTTTTGCCTTTGTTAAATGCCCAGGCACGCCACAGTACTAGGCGTTATCAGTACCAGCTCACATTCCTTTCCTTATTTGGAAAGAGGACTAACTTTACAGCTCATTACAGACACCCCTTCCCTTCCTCTCTACTTCCTTTTACAGGCCCATCTTATCTAAAAAAAATCAAATGTTTAGCCAACCGGGATTAGTTTAGATTGTATGACCCGACCCTGGCCAATGGGGAAAGGGTACAGGGGCAGGAATTGCGTCAGGAATAAAAGCTCTCGTGCCCCTTTGTTCAGGTGTGCTCTCATGGCGACTGGCCAAGGAGGCACCCCTCTGCACAGAAGTAAAATTGCTTGCTAAGAATCCTTTGTTCGAGTGTTCAATTTCCTTAGGATTTTAAGCGTTATTCCTAACACATGGTTTAGTTCCTGATCCCCCAGATTATGCTGCGTTTTAGGGAAGAATAATAACTGACTCTTGAGGGCCATGTGTGGAGGCTGCTTGGGGAGGCGTAGGAAGCTCTGAGAGATCCCTCAATGTGGGGTGCTGAGGTTCCATACTGGGATTAGTGAGACCTTTAGAAGGTGGTGACCTGCTTTGTGTTCGCCTAGGGACTTTTCTGAAGAAAAGAGATCTATTTGATCCTAGACTTGGAAATGTTAAGCGTTACTAGTCCAGGCTCCTTTTTTTAGATGGTAGGAATAGCTGGTCCAGAGAGGGGATTTCCTGAAAGTTACATGCTAGTTTGGACAGATTTGGGGATGAGGACTCAGTGTTCTTTTCCCTGTATCCCTTAGTTGTAACCTGGAATATCTAGGTCCAGACACGGGAACCTTCAAGTTTCAGATGGCAAATGGCCCTTGCATGGACACTCCACTGCTCTATTCCCCTCAAACAAATAAGAGAAAATCCACAGTTAGACTCACTACCTGTGAGTTTACTAACCCAGAGTCAGGCTGGCTTAAACTGAAATGCCTCACTTAGAAGAAAAGCTTCTTATGGCCTGGACAGGACAGTGAGACTACCCAGACTCTACAGATGACCCAGAAGTGATTGTTTTCTTCTACGGTTGATTATATATCTTATATTTGCTTGTAAGGGGGGCCTTCCTGCCTTGGTAGTTTAGCCAGTTAGAGCTTTAGCCAATTACAGCCTCAGCCTTTATACACTGACAACTTAAGGTATGATTATTGAGCTCTATAGGCAGGTCATTGCACAGCTTCTATAAATTATCCATTCTTTTTGTTTCTTAATTTGTTTTTTAATCGTAGTTCTTTAGTTTTGCCACTTTGGTATGATTGCTTAAGGGAGAGGTAATGCAAACCCCTTCCTTTAATCACCTGAACAAAGCCCCTTTGACTATCCCCAACATTTATGAAAGCTTAGAAAATGTCATTTTACAGTTAATATGAATCAAATAAACTGGTCAGCCTGAAAGATTATAAATAGCACTGAGTTATTGATTATTGATTAAATTATTTGATTATTCCCTCCCCTATCTTTTTATGAGCTCCCATTATTCAGAGGTCAGTCCTCTAATTTTCATGCTTTTTTTCTACATGAGATCTTCACTCTTAAATGGGCCTGGTGTCCTCCAAGCTGGAGAATCTATGTTTTACCCTCTTCCAAAGCTAAATCTCTGGGCTTCTGCTATGATAGGGAAGGAATCTGAGCATCTCACTGATTTTTTTTTTTTTTTTTTTTTTGAGATGGAGTCTTGCTTTGTCACCCAGGCTGGAGTGCAGTGGCACGATATTGGCTCACTGCAACTTCAGCCTCCTGGGTTCAAGCAATTCTTCTGCCTCCGCCTCCCAAGTAGCTGGGACTACAGGCACACACCACCATGCCCAGCTAATTTCTGTATTTTTAATATAGACAGGGTTTCACCATATTGGCCAGGCTGGTCTTGAACTCCTGACCTCCTCGTGATCTGCCCACCTTGGCCTCCCATAGTGGTGGGATTACAGGCATGAGCCACCATGCCCGGCCGCATCTCAGTGATTCTTATAACAGACTTTCTACCATTCCTTATATTTTTAGGCCATCATGCTCTCTTCTAGGGTTATCTGGTGCTCCCAATTCCTGAGCCTTGTGCAGGGTTTAGCTGTGTAAATCAGATTGCTCCAAAGCCTGCTAAGATTCCTGTTTCTCAAGTCTGCTCAGGTAACGGCCACTTGACTCATCTACTTTGCAGCTTTTCAATATTTTGTTGCTATTTTTATAAGGCAGAAAAAGAAGTGCAAATCAATTATAAGCATGTGAACAAATATTCAACATCACTCAAAATGTAAATTAAAATAAACAATGAAATACCATTTTTCATCTATCAGTGACTGGAAAGGAAGGAGTTAAGTAGAAGATCTATAATCCATCATCTCTCTTTATAGAGAAATATTCCCAGGAAAGCAAGCAAACATGTGATTCTTATAAATATTGCAATTACAGACCTCCTGGCAAACTAATGGTATCTGCTAGCAAGAAAGTCCCTATCTGGATATGGAGTGGATAAAATTTTATCCTAGTGACAAATATTTTTATGTTCAGACATCTCCTATTGGTCACATTATTATATAAAACTGCCTATGTTTTAAAAATGTTTCATTTCCAATAAGGCTGTTAAGTTCTGAAATTTTTTTCTTCTGTTTGACTGTTTAAACAGTTACTATTAGGACACAGCTGATATCAAAATAACATAGATATAAATATTGATAAGTAATTACTAAACACAAAAAGTAGCATTTTATTGTAACTATATCTTTTGATGAGACGATATGTCTTTTTAGCAATTACTTCATATAGCTGTTTATGAATATTACTGATTTAAAAAATGAGACAGTTTAGCATCAATACTATCCCTTTTTTTAATTAGATGTGTTGAGAAACCTCATTTATGTAAATAAGTAAATGGATCTCAAAGTTTTGTTATAGCAGTGTGACAATTCTTTGAAAAATTTCCAAGTTACATGCTGAAATGACTTGGTGAGCTTTCATCAAAAATTATGGTTAATGACCAGGTGCAGTGACTCACATCTGTAATCCCAGCACTTTGGGAAGCCAAGGTGGGAAGATCACTTAAGCCCAGGTGTTCAACACGGGCCTGGGCAACATGGCAAGACCCCCATCTTTACAAAAAAACAAAAATAATTAGCTGGGCATGATAGCACATGCCTGCAGTCCCAGCTACTTGGGAGGCTGAGGTGGGAGGATAGTTCGAGCCCAGAAAGCGGAAGCTGCTGCACCCCAGCCTGGGCAAGACCCTGTCTCAAAAAATATATATATGTTTAATGATCTCTCAGTGGACAATTTGGTTAGGTCCTTCACCTATTTTGTTGAAAGCAGCACATTGGAAACCACCAGACTTGCAAAAGGAAGTTTTACCTGGTCTTTCCAACACCATTTTTTTAAAATGGCACTTTGGTACCTTGAGGTTTTTATACCTCAGGACAATGCACTATTGTAAGATTTGGATGAGTGAGATGTGTACCTTTCTTTTGCAGCATGGAAGAGGAGGAGGCAGGAAAAGAGAACCCATATTACATCATCACTTTTAGATACAAATATAGCATAGAAGTTGAGGACCTGGAAAGTGAAAAAGTGAATCCCTTAAAACAATCCGAATGTCCATGTATACAGGAGAACCTCAGAAAACTATGTTATTGTACTACTTGTAAGTTATTTAAGAAATTTTTAAAGGGTAATATTGATTATGCTACATTTTCATAGTATACTGACTAGAGAACTTAATCTTTTCTCCACTTCATAGCGCCTGCTTATTTTGTTTACTCAGAACCTGGGTATGAACCTGAATGTTTTCTTCCCTATCTCATTCCATTCTTTCTTTTAGTGCCTACTGCTAACTGCTTGATTCTGTTCCCCATTCAAATTCCTACAAGGATCTGGAAACCTTAGATCAATTCACAAGAGAATTGATCTATATAACACGTGACTGGCTAGCATGTAGATTAGTGCCACGGGTGGTCCAACTGGCTGTGGTGAGAGAGTCAGGGTCGCTTTGTATAAATCATGGCCACATAAGTTTGCCCTGTGAATGAGACAATTTCACTTACAAGGAGCAATGGGTTTACAAAGGCCAAATAAAGAAGGGACCAGTCAGAACTCTTCAAACCTGACTTCATTTTGCAGCAAAAGCAATTAACAAAAGGATAAAAAAAGGTTTGGAATCCATTACCTAATCTCATTTGGGCCCGGGTGTGACAATCACCCATTCAGTCCAGTACTCTGTCTCTGATCAGACATACAAAGAATTGTCTTGTAAAAGATAGGCTGGGCCAGGTGCAGTGGCTCACGCCTGTAATCCCAGCACTTTTTGGGAGGCCGAGGTGGATAGATCACCTGAGGTCAGGGGTTCGAGACCAGCCTGGCCAACATGGTGAAATCCCATCTCTACTAAAAATACAAAAAAATTAGCCAGGCTTGGTGGTGGGGGCCTGTAATCCCAGCTACTCAGGGGGCTGAGGCAGAAGAATCGCTTGAACCCGAGAGGCGGAGGTTGCAGTGAGCCGAGATCGCACCACTGCACTCCAGCCTGGGTGACGAGAGCGAGACTCCGTCTCAAAAAAAAAAAAAAAAAAAGGGCTAGGTGCAGTAGCTCACACCTCTAATCCCAGCACTTTGGGAGGCTGAGGCAGGAGAGTCACTTGAGGCCAGAAGTTCGAGACCAGCCTGGCCAACATACCAAAACCCCATCTCTACTATAAATATAAAAACTAGCTGGGCCTGGTGACAGGCACCTGTAGTCCCAGCTACTCAGGAGGCTGAGACAGGAGAATCACTTGAACCCAGGAAGTGGAGGTTGCAGTGAGCCAAGATCCCACCACTGCTCTCCAGCCTGGGTAACAGAGAGTAAGACTCCATCTCAAAAAAAAGATAGTGACAGTTATCCCCCCTTGTGTAATTTTTCCAAAGCTTTGGGATATAACCTCTGAATATTTCTTATTTCTTATCAGCAGCTTAAAATGAATCCAGTATCAACAAATTTATGACCCATCTGCTGAGCAGATCACTTCCATCTGTAACCCTGGCCATGCTACACAGTTGGCAGCCACACAAAAATATCCCTGGCAAACTCTGTATCAGAATTTAGATTCCTCATGGGAATTAAAGTTAACTGTTAGATTTTTTAAAATAAGACTACTATAACATTTTCAAGGTGAATTTAAATAACTTCAATAATTTTCACGTAAAGTTTTCTAAAATATATAACCCCATGCCATAATCAAATGACCATAATTTAAATAATTCAGGTTTATTCTTATGTTATCTTACGTTGGAATAGTCCTCCCTTGAATAAAACTGCTGCATCTTTGAGATGTATATCTTCTTTCCCCTGACATGGCTTTAACTGACTTCCTGGACTGTTCTCACATTCATTAAAGGCTTTGGATCAGTCTTACTTTCCAGCCACGTAGAACTAATAATTCTTTCATTTATTTGTTATCTCAATAAATAAATATTTACTTAGTACCTACTATATGTCAATCACTGTGTGCCTGGGGCCTGGAATGATTAGATGAAAGGCATAGACCCTTCCTCTGGTGGCCGGAGATGACAAGCAGATATTCAGCCCCATTCTTCAGCAAGTATGCGTTTGTATGAACCACTAGTTTTTATTTTTATTTTTTTTGAGACAGAGTCTCACTCTGTTGCCCAGGCTGGAGTGTAGTGGCACGATTTTGGCTCACTGCAACCTATGCCTTCCAGGTTCAAGAAATTCTCATGACTCAGCTTCCCAAGAAGCTGGGATTACAGGCATGAGCCACCACACCCAGCTAATTTTGGGGTTTTTTTTTTTTTTTTGGTAGAAAAGGGGTTTCGCCATGTTGGCCAGGCTGGTCTCGAACTCCTGACCTCAAGTGATCCACCGGCCTTAGCCTCCCAAAGTGCTAGGATTACAGGCATGAGCCTGGTTTTTAATTTGTCCCTGAAAAAATAGCCAAGTGCCTTAATAGTGACAACCCATTCCAAACACATCATCTGTTCTTTCGTGCCTCAGAGCCTTTGCACAGATTTGCCTTACCTAGAATATCTGTTCCCCTTTATTCACCTAGTTAACTCCAAGTAATTCTTAACTCTCAATTCATAACTCATCTGATTCAGTGTTTTGAAGTAATAACCAAGGAGATGGGTAGTTTTGTCCAACACCCTTGATTCTTCAACACAAACCACCAATTGCTTCAGATTTTTAGTTCTTGCGTACTTTAGTCAATGGCTTCTTATGTTACTCTAGATTTGTGTTGTTCTGAACAATGAAATGTTCAGTTTCTGTTATTTTAGTTACACATGGTCATCATTTTAATCATTTATTCAAGAATGATACATGTTCACTGAGCACCAATACATATCAATATGCCAGGCTTTTTTTTTAATTGATGGAAATATAAAGGACCTAGAGTAACCAAAGAGACTTTTAAAGGGAAGAATCAAGTTGGAATAATTACTCTACCTGATTCCAAAACTTATTGTAAGCGATAGTAGTTACGATAGTTTTGTATCAGTGAAAAGATAAACACAAAGATTGATGGAACACAGCCAGAAGTAGACCTACACATGGTAGGGTTGATTGATTTTTGACAAAGTGTTAAAGCAATTCCAAAGGGAAAGGAAAGTCTTTTCAACAAATTGTGCTGGATCAACTCAGGACCTATGGGGGGAAAAAATGAACATCAACCCTACCTCACACCATAGGCAAAAATTAATTCAAACTGGATCTGAGACCTAGATGTAAAAATCCAAACTATACCTTTTTAGAAAACATAGGAGAATATTACAGTCTCCTGTGTGGTTGAGATTGGTAGTTCTTAGAACACAAAAAGCAGGAATCACATAAACAAAACAAAAAATGGATAAATTGAACTTGATTAAAAAAAAACTGCTCTTTGAAGGACATCATTAAGAAAATGAAAAGGCAACCCAGCACAGGGGCTCACACTTGTAATCCCAGCATTTGGGGAAGCTGAGAAGGGAGGATTGCTTGAGACCAGGAGTTTGAGACCAGCCTGGGCAACATAGTGAGATCCTGTCTCTACCAAAAAATATATAATTAGCTGGGTATGGTGGCACATGCCTGTACTCCTTAGTTACTCGGGAGGTTGAGGCAGGAGGATTGTGTGAGCCCAGGAGTTTGAGGTTACAGTGAGTTATGATCACACCACTGCTCTCCTGCCAGGGTGACAGAAAGAGACTCTGTCTCCAAAAAAAGAAAAAGAAGATAATTCAATAGCAAGCCAAAGACTGTGCAAAAATACTTGAAACACATATATACACAAAAGACTTACATACAGATCATGTAACCAGCCCTTGCCACTCAACAATAAGACAAACAAAATAACAAAACGGGCAAATTATTTGAAGTTACTTCACAGCAGAAAATATATAAATGACAATAAGCACCTGAAAAAATGTTCAACATCATTAGTGGCAAGGGAAATGTAAATTAAAGTCACAATGAGATACCACCTTATACCCATTACAACGGCTAAAAAAAAATGTTCTATTTTCCTTTTTAGAGACAAGATTTCTTTGTCACCCAGACCAGAGTGCAGTGTTGGGATCATGGCTAACTGCAGTCTCAAACTCCTGGGCCCTAGCAATCCTCCCTCTTGCGCCCCTGAGTAGCTGGATCTACAAGCAAGCACCACTATACCTGGCTAGTTTTTTAATTTTTTTGTAGAGATGGGTATTACTACATTGGTCCGGGTGGTCTCAAATTCCTGGCTTCAACGGATCCTCCCTCTTCAGCCTCCCAAAGCACTGGGATTACAGGTGTGAGCCACTTCTCCCAGCCAGAATAGCTAAAACTAAAATATATATATATATATATATATATATATGAAGTGTTGGTGAGGTTATGGAGCAACTGGAACTGTCATACACTGCTGATGGGAATGAAAAATGTACAACCATCTCCGCAAACAGTTTGGCTATTTCATAAGTGGCGGGTGAGGTGTCAGAGCCCCAGCATTAGAAAGCAGTCAACTCACAGGTTGCTAAGAATTTACAGACAACAGTATAGGTTTAAAAAGGAAGCTTCTATTAAATAGAATGCTGCAGAAGAATGCAGCGGGGTGCCTCAGCAAGAGAGGACAGAGCGTGCCGGTGAATTTTTCCTTAGGGATATTTATGGACCTCAAAGAGGGAGCTTACAGGCAATTTGGACCATATTAGCCATGTAGGTCATGATAAGTGATTACATTTGTAGACATTCTGGTGCCTTAACGTCAGCAAGGGTCACACAATGAGTTTTGATATGCATGCATTCAAGAGACGTATAGAAATTCTAGTTACTTATAAATTTTGGGGAAAAAAAACTGGAACCAGATGCCTGTGTTAGGTAACAGGGAAGTCTAATTACTTCTGAATTCCTCAGATAAGAAGTTTTTGTCTCCAGGGCCTGCTGGATGGTCACCAGGTAATTTTGCTCTGGTCATTTTCCCCTGACAAATATTTTGGTCAAATCTTGGACCCTTTATATTCCCCCATGCTCAAGTCAGCCTGCTGCATATCATGGTCTCAAGAAAGAGAAAATAGCATAGTGAAGAGGGGTGTCAAGTCTATCTGGCTACTTCCTGCTGAAAGAGGGCACTCCAGCCTGGGCGACAGAGTGGGACTCTGTCTCAAAAAAAAAAAAAAAAAAAAAAAAAAAAAAGTCCAGACAGTCTAGTCACAAATGTTCACAGCATTTTCAACAACAATTTGTGTTGTTTCTAATTTGGGGCTATTACAAATAAAAATGTTGTTCCCATCAATGATTAGATAAACAAAATAGTGATAAATCCATATAACTGAATACTAATCAGTAATTAAAACAAAACACAACCTGCTGATACATGCAATGAGGCAAAAAAAAAAAGAGAACACTGTGTGGAGATAATGATTTCATTTATTTAAGATTCAAGAAAATGCAAACTAGTCTCTACTGACAAAAAGTGGTTGCTTCGGTATGAGGTTGGAAAGAGAGATGGATTACAAAGGGCACAAGAAAACTTTTGGGAATGACAGAAGATTATGTTTATTGTAGTGGTGGTTTAATGGGTATACATATATGTCAAAACTGATCAAACCAAACTTAGGGCTTTATATATGTGCAGTGTATAGGTCTTCAATTACAACTGAATAAAGTTTTTTTTAAAAAATGGGGATAAAAATAACATCTTCAGCATGTTGTAGAGATTCATTGAATATGTTAAAGCACTTTATCATAATACCTGGCTCCGAGTTTGATGCCACTGACACTTAGATATCAAACTCAACCTCTCTACCAAGCTCTTCATCCAAAGAGACTAGGGGTAAAGACTGTCTAAGACTATACAGAAAGATCATGTATCTGAGGAATTAAAAATAAGGCATAAGATTTGGCAATGCGTCACTCGGTAAACTCAATAAACTAGTATTATCAAGGCAAAAAATATATACACAAAAAGTAAGAACTGGGTTAAAAAATTTTTTTCTATGGACTTTTAACGTGATAACTCATGACACAGGGGTTAGGATCTTCAGTTTTCCTTTGGAAGTTAATAAAAACCACTATAGAGAAAAACAAGATTTGCTAGTAAGAAGGTGAAAACTGCTTCTCCTCTCAGGGTTCTAGTTCTCTTGCAATCTAAAACGAAGGAACCAGACAGGATAACCACTTTTGTACCGTACAGCTCCAAACATTAATCAATCACTCCATTCACTTATCTTTTCTATTTCCTTGTATTCTGTCAAACAACTGTCTCTTGGTTTAAATACTTTTCTGCTTGTCTTCGCTCTCTCTCTCTCCTCCTGGTTTATTTTCATCCAGATGTGGATTTTCCCCAAAGTTTCCATCTTATTCTTTTCTCCTCTTCTGTGTATGCGCCACTGAAGTTAAGATTGCCACATTCAAACTCCCCACACATTCACACACCCACTCCCAATATACAGTATCTCGCCCAATGTGTATCACTCCGGATACATTCCTAGAATCCAAAGATCTGGAGCAGGGAGAAAAAGAAAAGGCGCTTACCAGATGCCTGGAACAGTCTACTGGGCGATACAAGTACATTAGCTCTTTCAATGCTCACAACAGCCCAGCCAGATGTTATCTCAATCTTACGGTTGAATAAATTTAAGATCTCTGGCTTCACACTAGAGGCTGGCGAAGTACGTGACCTTTGATCAGAATCTCCTGGAGGAGTGGGGTCCCTGACCATTGTCTCTTCCAGAGAACCTTAAAACTGAGATCCCAGGAGACCCCTCTCGGATACTCTGCAGAAGTCAAGAGTCACGATATTAGCAAGCACACCGCAGCCATGCGAACCCTTCCTGGCTCAGCTCTCGACAAAAGAAATCACGCCCCCAGTCAAAATACAACAACAACGGATTAGGCCTACAACCCTCTCCCCCGGACCCCAAATTCTCAGGGGAAATCCCCTAAGAGTCAAGTAAGGAGGTCACTGCAGCGACTTCAGGGTGCATAGAACGCGGGGAACTAGGAAGAGGACGCGCCAGCCCACCTGGGCGTCTCTGATTGGCTGCCAGCTCAGCTTGGAACGCTGGGGTGCGTGGCGTCATATCCGCCGGGCCCGCCATCTTGTTCCCAGGGGCAGTTGGCGGAAGAGATCGAGCTCACTGGCCGCCGGCTCGCTTTCTGCGTGGAGTTCTCGCGGTCTGGGTTTCGCTGTCTGCTCTCGGCCCGG
Organism: Pongo pygmaeus; assembly: GCF_028885625.2. Classification (NCBI taxonomy): domain Eukaryota; kingdom Metazoa; phylum Chordata; class Mammalia; order Primates; family Hominidae; genus Pongo; species Pongo pygmaeus. The sequence goes on along the minus strand of NC_072373.2, from coordinate 121,038,028 downwards.
AGTCCTTTTGTCGGCGTCCTGGGTGCCCTCTCTTGCCCAGCTGGGGCACAGCGAGGCGGCCCCTTCTCCCGACGACGTTCCATGGAGTAGGGTCCCAGACCGTTGTCCCGAAGAGCGAGATCGAGCTTGGCCCCCTCCCCCCCCCTTCCCTCCCTCCTTCCTGCCGCCGCAACATGGCTAACAACAGCCCCGCGCTGACAGGCAACTCGCAGCCGCAGCACCAGGCGGCTGCTGCTGCGGCTCAGCAACAGCAGCAGTGCGGCGGCGGCGGCGCTACCAAGCCGGCGGTCTCCGGCAAGCAGGGCAATGTGCTCCCGCTCTGGGGCAACGAGAAGACCATGAACCTCAACCCCATGATCCTGACCAACATCCTGTCGTCGCCTTACTTCAAAGTACAGCTCTACGAGCTCAAGACCTACCACGAGGTGGTGGACGAGATCTACTTTAAGGTACGAAGCGTGTAGGCCTTGGCTTTGGGGGTAAGTTCGGAAGAGGGGGTATGGAGGAAATGGGCGAAGGCGGCCCCCGAAATCTGAAGATTTGTGGGTGGGGGAAGGTGGTTCGGCGGAGGGGGAGCTGCGGCCTGTAGTCTTATCTGGGAGGGGTCGGACTGGGGCCGCCCTCTCGTTTCCATTTTAGATTTTTAGGGCCGGGAGAGCCCGCCACTTTGATCTCTCTCCTCCCCCAACCTCCTGCCCACCCCTGGGGGGAGTTGGGCGAGAGGGATGGGGGAGAGGAGGAAAGAGTAACAGAAGCCTTTCCAGTTTACAGCTTTAAAATTATTCCTTTTGACGTGGATCTACTGAGCGCCAACTTGTTGGTGCTTCTCCCGCTCACCCCTGGCCAGGGCGTGTAATGACTTCAGTATTGGCCTCGTGTTGTTGGTACTCACTATCCGATCCAGACAGGGAAATGGTCAGTGCGTGTGTGTCGGGTGGGGTGGGGGGATGAGGGTGGAGAGGTGCCATTTCAAGAGGTGTACAGAAGGCCTGGAAATTTTCCCAGCAGGAAGTCAGGAGTAAGAGGTCTCAGCCACCTGTGCATTGGGCTAATTTAGAATTATCTGGGCCCTGGGCTTCTGCGGCAGGGTCGGTGCTGGCTTGGCTGTGCTGGGGAGCTCACCTGGCGCCTCCTCACTGCACTCTTGTCTCAGTTCTTGTTTCGTTAGCAGGATTGACTCAGTCTTGCAGCGAGGCTCGGAGCAGCCCAGGGTCGCAGGTAGAGGTATGCATTATTAATCATGCTCAATCGCCATAAATGCATTTCCCTGGTTAAATGAACGATTAATTAGATTTTTTTTTTTTTTTGGCCATTGCTTTTGGTCCTTCACCAATTAGGTAGGCTTTTTCCACTTCCCTGCAAATTATGTAGTATAAAAAATACCTTCCAGGCCTCCGAAGGTTAATTTCTATTTTAAAGAATATTAATAATAATAGCCTTAGTGGTCTTTAGAAATTTTATCCGGAGCATCTAATACACAATCCATTTTTATCTATATTGACTCTTAAAAACTTGATAGACCACACAAAGTGTTTTCTATCATTTGAACGTATGTGTAGAGATGGTAACAAAAGGACATTCTCTTTTGTTTTGCCCACCTTTTCCCCCAGTTGAGTAATTAGGTTATTGAAGGATTTTGAGAGATTAGTTGCTTTTTATAGAAAACATATCTTGAGGAATACAGTTCAACATTGGGTTGATAAAGTACACAAGTAAATTTGGAATCCTCTTACGAGAGTAGGTCTGATTGTAATTCTATGAATTAGTTTTTTTAGCTTTTAAAAGGTAAGACCTTTTTAGCATGGATACAGTATGGTGAATAACATTTAATCCTTAGCTTTATTTATGCAGTAAACTTTAAACAGTTGAAAATTGGGTTCCTGCTCTTTTTGCGGCAGGTTCTGTTTTCTAACATAGGCAAAATGTTAATGTAATAGAGGAAAGTCTCGTTTTTAAGTTTCAAATGTGTTTTGAAACAAGATTCTACCAGGAATTGTTTTTAAATTCCGTGAAAAAACTAAAGACCCAGCTTTTTACTAATATTATCAAGACTTAAGACGTTCAGATCAAATACTCACTGAAATATGTAAGTTTCCAACTTTGTAATTTTATTTTGTATGCATCCAGCCCTGACTTTGGCTAGCTTTTAAGGAATTGAAACATCTTTTACATAGCAATCTGTGGGGAGGAAAGGAAACGTTAAAGCACTGCAAAATAGTGTAGTGCTTAAACTTACATGCATGCTTTTCTATCTAATGCCATTGTTCAGGACTACAAAATTTACCATGTGTGGGTGGAAATAGAATTTTAGAAATAAGCAGTGAAAAAACAGGATTTTTTTGTATGTTTTTAAAAAAAACAAAGATGGGTCTTCTCAAAAGACCTTTTTGGATTCTATTTTAGAGCTAATATTCTTTTGTTGTTGTTGTTGCTATTTTTGGATAAGGAATAGATTTTGTAAGATGTTCCTCTTAGCAAATGTGATATCATCTTTGATGATATTTAGTATATGCTAGTGACTATTCACACACAGTTTTTGACACAATTTATATTCTGGGGAATAATTGGATTGGTTCACACATAATTAGGCTGAAGCTTAATTACAACAATGATCTCTGTAAGTGTGGCCTTTTGTAATTTTATCTTTAATCAGGAATAAACCTGACCCTGGTGGAAAAAATGTACAAATAAAAAGTTCATAATTTTGCATCACAAGTAACTCGTTACTGTTTTAGAAAATTTTCTTCAAGTAATTTTCCTTAATTTTATAATGTAGATTTTAAATTACAATAAAATTGAACTATTGAAGGTATTTTGAAGTTTTTAAATTAATGCTTAAACTTCGTTAATACTTTTTGCTTTAAATTGGAGACTTAAATCCATTTTTAAAGGAAAATGTTTTAAAAGCAACTCATAAGTTAAATTATCAAATATTATCAAAGTTAAAATATTACCAAATAGTTTTTGCAAACAAGTGAGACTATACAAATTTTCTGACTCCCAGATATAGATATCAGCTCTTTATAAAGCTAGTTTAGTGGGATTTCTCCTCTGCAAAGCTATTAAGGTTTTGTTAAACCCTAGTAGCTTTATGGGTGCCGTTTAAATGTCTAAGCAGTTTTTCCAAAAATGATTTACATACTTAATATCAGTAAACATATACTTAATGCCAAAATAATTTTGGAAGAGCTGCTCTGTTATGGACTTGGGTTTACTTTTACCAGGCTTTTAAACAAATTCAAAGTATGAATGTTTGTTGTGTTCCTCTTTTCTATTTTCAGGTCACGCACGTTGAACCATGGGAGAAAGGCAGCAGGAAAACAGCGGGCCAGACAGGGATGTGCGGAGGGGTAAGTAGAAGTACGTGCATTTTTCAGTTTTTCTGTGTCTAATAACTAAGTTTATATTTAGAGAACTAGAGGCCTGTCAGTTATACACTTGAGTGACAATTTTTTTAATCCAAATTCAAGTGTTCAGTGAAATAGGGTTAGAAAAGTGTTACTTTTTAATGCTCCTTAGTTCTGGATTATGGCTTGTTATTGATACCTAACAGGATTAATCAGTTGGTGTTAAGAGTCCGTTAATTATTTTACTACTTTTTCTTAACTTGTTTCCCCTAAAGGTTCGAGGTGTTGGAACAGGAGGAATTGTTTCTACAGCGTTTTGCCTGTTATACAAATTATTTACCCTGAAGTTAACTCGAAAGCAAGTGATGGGTCTTATAACACACACAGACTCTCCATATATTAGAGCACTTGGATTTATGTATATAAGGTGAGCATGCATTTATGTACATTTCCAGTAAATATCTCCTTTTAATTCACATATGTTTAATAATAGTCTTTTGTAATTCTAGATATACACAGCCCCCTACAGATCTATGGGACTGGTTTGAATCCTTCCTTGATGATGAAGAGGTATGTCAACAAGGGTAATAATTTGTTTTCTTCTGATTACTCTCATATTTTTATTATCTTTTATTTATTGGTGGTTTAACGTCTTCAAGAACTTCCTGTAGTTAAATTTATTTCAGTGAGATACTTTTGGAATTAATGTCCTTTTACTGAGACCTGATGGCTTTTATATATTTTAGGGTAAATTTCTGAAATTTTATTTTCTTGTTTTAAAATTGTTTAAATGTGTTTGGTAACTATTGGAAAGTTTTCTCTTCTTAATTATGTTCTGTGTATTGTATTGATCCTGAATTGTATAGTTAATAGTGACTTTTCAAGATGGGGCATGCTCAAGATCGAGGTGATAATAAAAGACATGCACATAGAATACTAATTGTAGCTTTTTTTTCTTCTGGAACATTTCAGTTCTTCACCCTCTAACTTCTTCCAAATATCAGTATTCCCACTTGCATAGAAGTGCAGAATTGAAGAGCTGGGTGTTACATAAATAGGCTAAGTGTTTGGATGACTTGTTCAAGGTGACAAAATTTTAATTCCAGCTTTCTGACTCCTAGTACACCACACATACCTTTAAAAAAGAAATTTTTTTAAATTGTAATTTGAGTCTCCCTAATTTGAAATCTGAAATACTAAGTTAGATTTAAATCGTGTATGAATTGGCTGGGCGTGTGGCTCACACTTGTAATCCCAACACTTTGAGAGTTCAAGACCAGCCTGAGCAATATAGTGAGACCTCATCTCTACAAAAAAAAGTTTAAAAATTAGCTGAGCATAGAGGTATGCATCTTAGTCCCACCTACTTGGGAGGCTGGGGTGGGAGGATCACTTGAGCCCAGGAGATAGAATTTGCTGTGAGCCAAGATCATTGCCACTGCATTCCAGCCTGGGTAACAGAGTAAGACCCTTTCTCAAAACAAAACAAAATATCATATATGCATTAATTTACTTACATGGTGAAGTCCAACATCTCAAAAATGAAATGATGAGCTGTATTGTCCGTATGTCTACCCACTCCGCTACTTTGTGTTTTAAGGTTCATAAAGAAGACTTTTTGAGTGCTATGTATCAGTAGTCTATTTACAGAGTTCATCCAAAGAATCTATTGAATTAAAGGATGGTTCTAATGGAAATCTATTGTGTTTTGTTATTACATGCACACCTAAAAAAAAATCTCATTTAGACATGGAGAATTTTTATTTTTCTCTGCCTTTTTTTTTTTTTTTTGCCTGTTAACTGAGTTACTTAACTCAGAAGAAGCAAAACGTGTTTTAAATCACCATCTTTAAGGTCTTTTTATCTTTAGATGAGTTTTTCAGACTGAAGCACTTCTCCCTTCTGTCTTTAAAAAAGCATGTTCCTTTTCATAATTGGTGTTGTATTGGTTTTGTTTCTGGATGCCTCTATTTTATGGTTTTTATTGTGTTTACAAATCTGAGGTCCTCTATTTAAGCTAACGTATTGTTTTCTTCCTTAGATATCTGCAGCGATTATATTTGGAAATACTGTATATCTGAACACTTAAATGTGTGTGAGTGCAAGCAGTTTTACCTTTAGCTCTTGTTTTCCTGTTTAGATAACAAATCTCACTTTCCTTGTGTGCTTGCACTATAGGTTTGGGACTGACAATAGCTGACTAACATGTCCTGAGCTGTGAGAGGGCATAGCAAGAAGGCCTTCATGCGGTAATGACCCTTTTCAGAGACAATGGTCATCATGGATTATGCGTTTCCAATTATTTGTTCATTTATTTATTTTCTACATAACTAAATTAGAAACCTCACTGCTTCATGGCAGTTGGTTTGCTATTGCTTCCAGTTTTATTAGGGCTTCATTTTATATTAGAGCTGTTAAAAGATAACGTTTAGACAGGAATTATCTAAAGTAGATCATATGTAGCTAGGTTATGGTGCAAGGTATATGATGTGTGCAAATATGTCCACAGAAATAAATACATAGTAGGTATGTGGAATGTAAATTTAAGTCAATCGTTCCACATAGTTTAGAAATGTAAGGGGCTTTTTCATATTGTTAACTGAGTGAGATCAGTTCCCCTTATGCCTGTGAGGCTGCAGGGTTTGTTCTCACCTGCATGCACACACTAAGCCCAAATATTTCTGTTCATTCATTGTCAGATTAGGATATGAAAATAAAATTTTTCTGTTAGTTGTTTTTGTATTGAGATTCCAAAGATGGTAATATTTTTATAGTATTCATGTATATATGGAAATACTTTTTTTGACGGCTAGGGTATCTTTTGTGTTTCTGTAGGACCTAGATGTGAAGGCTGGTGGAGGCTGTGTAATGACCATTGGAGAAATGCTACGGTCTTTTCTCACAAAACTGGAGTGGTTTTCTACCTTGTTTCCAAGAATTCCAGTTCCAGTTCAAAAGAATATTGATCAACAGATTAAAACCCGACCTAGAAAAATCAAGAAAGATGGGAAGGAAGGTGCTGAGGAAATAGACAGACATGTTGAACGCAGACGTTCAAGGTAACGTCACTCTTGAATTATGCTTATTTTTTATATATGCTTTATATAAAGTTAATGGTTCTGAGAAATAGCAAGTTCTTAGAAATTTGTTTTTACTGTTCATTTTATTAGTTTGTCGCTTTTACCCCCCAAAGATTGTTTTCTTCCTTTCAGGGCTTTTTCTATAAAATTATGCATCTGTAAATGAGAACAATAAAATTTTTTGCTTTAATGATTCTTGACATGGACTTAAGCTTGAGGACATGAATAAATAATGCTGTTGAAAGTTTTACTGTGAAAAGAATTTCGTATGTTTTATTCATTGAAATTTTCTTTCTCCCTCTGCCTTCCTTAGGTCTCCAAGGAGATCTCTGAGTCCACGGAGGTCCCCAAGAAGATCAAGAAGTAGAAGTCATCATCGGGAGGGCCATGGGTCTTCTAGTTTTGACAGAGAATTAGAAAGAGAGAAAGAACGCCAGCGACTAGAGCGTGAAGCCAAAGAAAGGGAGAAAGAACGGCGAAGATCCCGAAGTATTGACCGGGGGTTAGAACGCAGGCGCAGCAGAAGTAGGGAAAGGCATAGAAGTCGCAGTCGAAGTCGTGATAGGAAAGGGGATAGAAGGGACAGGGATCGAGAAAGAGAGAAAGAAAATGAGAGAGGTAGAAGACGAGATCGTGACTATGATAAGGAAAGAGGAAATGAACGAGAAAAAGAGAGAGCGCGTTCAAGAGAAAGGTCCAAGGAACAGAGAAGTAGGGGAGAGGTAGAAGAGAAGAAACATAAAGAAGACAAAGATGATAGGCGGCACAGAGATGACAAAAGAGATTCCAAGAAAGAGAAAAAACACAGTAGAAGCAGAAGCAGAGAAAGGAAACACAGAAGTAGGAGTCGAAGTAGAAATGCAGGGAAACGAAGTAGAAGTAGAAGCAAAGAGAAATCAAGTAAACATAAAAATGAAAGTAAAGAAAAATCAAATAAACGAAGTCGAAGTGGCAGTCAAGGAAGAACTGACAGTGTTGAAAAATCAAAAAAACGGGAACATAGTCCCAGCAAAGAAAAATCTAGAAAGCGTAGTGGAAGCAAAGAACGTTCCCACAAACGAGATCACAGTGATAGTAAGGACCAGTCAGACAAACATGATCGTCGAAGGAGCCAAAGTATAGAACAAGAGAGCCAAGAAAAACAGCATAAAAACAAAGATGAGACTGTGTGAAAATATTTTGTAAAAGTGGATCACATTGAATCCTATAAATGATTAAATCTGCTTTTTTTCCCCCAAGTTGAGATTGTGCAGTAGTTCGCACTCCTCAAGCTCTCCCTGTAGGCTGCATTTTCATTTCCTCTTTTGTGTAGGGAAGTGCCTTTGTAATTCCATTTATTGCATTGGTGTTTTCACCCAATTGTTAAGTTTGATACATGATGCACAGATTGTTCTTGCATTTTTATTGTTTGTTTTTGAAATGTACAGTCTGTACATATGTCCTGAAAATGTTTTAATTCCTTTGGCATGGTTGCCATGTTGGTTAAATTTGTATAAGGCAATAAACTGCCACTAATCTATTTTTGTTTTGTAGGTGTGGGATTATGGTTTGTGTACTGAAGTTAGCATGGCTGTGCTTTTCGTAATAGAATGCTAAAGACTTTGAGAATGGATCTTGGATGTCTATTATAGGAGAAGTATGTGCTGCCAATGTACATGAAGGCAGCATTGTAGGATTAACATTCTTGTCCACTGTATATTATCTTGGAAGGCTCTTGTTAATATGTTACACTTAATATTCTCCACAGTTACCTTTAGAGAGAATTTATGAGAAGTTAGTTTCTGATGCAGAGGTTTTTAGGCTGTGATTTCATCAAAAGTCCTTTTAGCATTCTACCTCAAAGGGACACTTAGTATGCCTAAAATTTATTCATTTCGTTTTCCTTTTTTATTTGAAAAAATACATGACATGTAATGTTTTTTTCTTGAATTCTTTCTCAGATTTTAAAGTACTATATTAAAGACAAAAATTAATGTCTAAAGCCTAGCATTCTTGCAGAACCCTATACTAACATGTAATTGGGAGAGGGTGGGGCAGATGAGAAACAGATTCAAGCCTCAAGCTTCCAAAGCATTTTTATAAATGGAAAATCCTTAAATTATGAAGCAGCTTGATATAGTGTCCTTTTTTTAAAATTCAGAACTTTTTTTATTGATAATGGAGATTGCTGTTTGAGTTTTTAAACTTAATCTAGAACAGAGGAGTATTAAAAGTAATGCTGTGCTGCATTATTTAAGACTATCAGCAAATTATTTGATAGATTGTTCTTATGACTTGTATTCTGATTACAGAGAACCATCATGAGTGTGGAATAAATACTGGATTAAATCCTTTATCCTGGGTCTTGGCTTTTCCCCCATTTGTTAACTTTTTTTTAACATATTTATATTGTGGAAATTGATGAAACGTCAGTAGAGTCACACTTTGTGTACGGGGATGTCTTAGTGCCCAGATGACAAGTGAATTTTAAAGAAACACATAGACTGGGATTGGGCATGTGGTAACCAATAATCTTTATTAGAATTCTTGATAATGGCAATTCCCTTTGTCAGTGGTTGTTACATGTGTCACTTGATTAATTCCATGTCAGAGATGTTTATTGGGATACCTTTTACTTGGACGATAAGTTAGCATTTTTTAAAATTTGGACTTGAAGGAAATTCTTTAAGATAATTCACCCAATTCTTTTTAGAAAAGAAAATAGAGGCCCAAAGTAATGATGTCAGTGCTAGGGCTAAAACTGAGGATTCTGACAGTGTAGTGAACCTGGCACGCACATTGACGTTTGTTTTATCTCACTGGTTATACTGGCCAACTAATGCACACTCAGAAGCCACCTTGCAAAAGTGTTAAATGGAGCAAACGAGTACACTTGCAAGAGTCCTCCATATGTGGGCTTAACATTTGTACCACTCCATTTTAGAAAAATCTCATTAAATGAATTCTTCTAAAAAGGATATGCTTTTTTCTTTTTTAAGAAAATTCCTTTGTCTTTTAAATTGAGCATCAAGTGAATTAGTACTATAGACACCCAGAAGTTAGAAAAACTTATTGTATAATATGAAAGCCACTAAATTTGTCTTGTGTTGAAAATCTACTTTTAGCATACCTAAATTATGGAGCTACTACTTTGGATATGGTTCCATGTGAAATGTTTATCTGACTGTATTTTAGGTAAAATGTGGAAAGTAAATTACTTCAAATGGAGGTGAAAGAACTATCACCTTGATTGATAGTTTGATGATAGTCACTACATTTGATTTCTTGTGGGTTTTTTGTTTTTGTTTTGAGACGGGCCTGGCTCTGTCACCCAGACTGGAGTGCAGTGGTGCAATCTCTGCTCACTGCAACCTCCACTTCCCTGGCTCAAGTGATCCTTCAAACTTAGCCTCCTAAGTAGCTGGGACCACAGGTGCATGCTACCACACCCGGCTAATTTGTATTTTTGGTAGGGTTGGGGTTTCACCATGTTGCCCAGGCTGGTCTTGAACTCCTGGCCTCAAGTGATCCACCCACTTCAGCCTCCCAAAGCGCTGCGATTACAGGTGTGAGCCACCACTCCCGTCCCTTCTTATGATTTTTAAATATGTTTGCTTTTGAGGAAAATTATGGTAGGTGTGAGAACATGTCAATTGTGCTAGTTATTGCTATATATATGCATGATTTATTTGGAGAGTGGCTTCCTAAGAAACTGGGAAAACAAGTGGCTATGAAAGACATCTCACATTTCTTGAAACGAGAACATTTGGACACGAGGAACATCACACACCGGGGCCTGTCGTGGGGTGGGGGGCTAGGGGAGGGATAATAGGAGAAATACCTAATGTAGATGACAGGTTGATGGGTGCAGCTCACCACCAAGGTACGTGGATATCTAGGTAACAAACCGGCACGTTCTGCACATGTATCTGAACTTAAAATTATTATTTAAAAAAAATTTTAATACAGCTTAATTAGCATCCCCCATCCAGTTTTTGTACTCACTGAAATGATTTCACCTTTCCATGTATTAATATCTTTTGCCTGTTTTTAATGTTCAATTTGCAATTAAATTCTATACATGGGCTAGTATATCATCAATGTTAAACTTTTAATATAAAGTGTTCATTTTAATGTTGCCCTGTTTTTATCTCTTACTCTGATTTAGTTCCTCAGTTCCTCTAAGGCAATGGTTCTTTTGAGTTCTGGGCCCACTTTTTAGTAATCTGATGAAAGCTAGCATCCTGTCTAAAAAAAAGTACCCCATTAGGTGCAGTGGCTCACACCTGTAATCCCAGCACTATGGGAGTCCGAGGCCAGTAGATCACCTGAGGTCAGGAGTTTGAGACCAGCCTGGCCAACATGCTGAAACCCCATGTCTACTAAAAAATGGAAAATACGGGCCGGGTGCGGTGGCTCATGCCTGTAATCCCAGCACTTCGGGAGGCCAAGGTGGGCAGATCACAAGGTCAGGAGTTCGAAACCAGCCTGGCTAACACAGTAAAACCCCGTTTCTACTGAAAATACAAAAATCAGCCGGGTGTGGTGGTATGCCTGTAGTCTCAGCTACTTGGGAAGCTGAGGTAGGAGAATCCCTTGAAACCAGGAGACAGAGGTTGCAGTGAGCTGAGACCATGCCACTGCACTCCAGCCTGGTTGACAGAGCACGACTCTGTCTCGAAAAATGAAAATACAAAATACAAAATACGCCGGGTGTGGTGGTGCGTACCTGTAATTCGAGCTACTCCGGAGGCTGAGGCAGCAGAATCGCTTAGAACCTGGGAGGCGGAAGTTGCGGTGAGCCGAGATCTCACCACTGCACTCCAGCCTGGGTGAGAGAAGGAGACTGTGTCTCAAAAATAAAAAGTACCCTAAAATTTGTGTGTAATTTCAAAGGAACTCACAACTGCCCTAGGACTTTGGTTCTGTTCATTAACTGATTTTTTTTAAGCTATGCTTAGATGTACAGTGTTTGGGAATTAATAAACCAGAAACTTAAGTTCCTAAGTGTACTTAGGCAGTTAGTTCCAAAGGCAGTATCTGTTTTGTAATTTTACTTAGAGGTGCAGAGGAAGAAAAAATGACAATGGTATTCACTTAATTCTCTTCCCTAAAAGTTGTCCTTTATGAATATAAAGTTTTTGGTTAGTGGAGATGAGGTCCCACCACTGGCAGTTTATACATCTTTCAACTAATGCCAACGTGCAACCTCAAACACTGACTAGTTGACCAATTCTCAGGTGATATTGGCCAACTGATGGGCGTTGATTCTGGCCCTAGTTTGATTCTATTACGTAAATGCTGAAATCAGCCTTGAATGACTAAATTATAGGACCTCTAAGTAGAGATGATTTTATGTGGCAGGAAATGCTTCTTGGTAGTGTCACTCTGAAATTCCCCCTCCGTCATTCCATCCTATAAAGTCCCACAGCACTTTGCAAGTACCTCTGAAATGGCATTTATTGGGACCATTGTCACAACTGGAAAATGTTAGCATCATGGCTGACTTAAAATCCGTTATTTGATTTCTCAGAGTATTGATATTCAAAGCATTTCTATTTACATAATCATGATCCACAATGTGTAGCACAGATATGTATCCAGATGTGTGTGTTAGGGGGTGGGGGGTGCCTTTTCAGCCTATTGCATAAACAGAGAACTGATCTTACAGCATTTCATGTAAGCCCTGAGGTTTTGCCACAAGGATTGGAAAAAGAACTACTTATTGTAAAGAAATCCTCACATAAGCTTCCCTGATCTGCAGGTACTTAAAGTCCACCAATCTTCAGTTGGTTTTCCTTGGCTGATTCTTGTTCTGGCCATTCTGAAGCTGTATTATTTCTGTTTCTTGAGTCAGTGCAATTAGTCACACACATCCCTGACCCCACCCTCCAACAAATTCCATCAGCTGTGAACCCCTGACATCCAAAATAAACATATAATCTAAGTGAAAACAAGCAGTGCTTGCTGAGCAAATGCAAGGGAAAATCTCTTGTCTTCTCCTTCCCTCTTATTTAGAAATTTTGAAGTCAATGTCCTGGATATTCGACTATACCAATAGAGGGAAAGTCTTAAATGCAACATTCATCCAGCCAATCCAGGTACTGGTTCGGTGAACATTTCCTGAATGAAGTGTTCCATGGGTTATGCCGAAACGTGCAGGGACAGTCAGTGATTTGTGGATGTGCCAGTTATTTATACATTTTCTAGCTCCACATCCACCTTTTATTTCCCTGCTTCGTGATTCTGGAGCTGGGCCTTTTAAACATTTTTCCATTGCTGGCTGGCATAATGTTAAGCTTGTCAGTGGAGCATGCTGGAGGGAGCTGCGGCAGAGAGGTGTGTTTTCTTTTTTCTTTTTTGCTTCTCCATTGTGTAGGGGCCAGTGGCATGTAGAGCACCCAGCAATACATATCCCCCAGCAAATTTCAGTACCATCTCATTGAGAGAAGTGGGAGTTCCCCGCAAGTCGAGTCCCTCTGCCAGTTTCCCAGCAAGTTTGCTAGTGCTCCAGCAGGCAGCTGCTCAGGAGTTTCAGCAGGACCTTACAGGTTTCCCAGTAAGTCTCAGTGGCACCCCAGTGGGTGGCCTCTTAGCTACTTTTGTTGACACCTCTGCTCTCCAGCTCCAACCTTCAGCTTCTCAGCATTTGCTGAGAAGCCACAACTGCACCCTCGCCAACAAGGTCTGAATCTCAGTCTTGCAAGGGAACGTCTCCTAATGTTTTCATTTTTTGTTTTTGTTTGTTTGTTTGTTTTGTTTTGTTTTGGTTGTTATTGTTGTTTTAGACAGAGCCTTGCTCTGTCACCCAGGCTGGAGTGCAGTGGCACAATCATAGCTCGCTGCAGATTCAACCAGGCCTCAAGCAATCCTCCAGCCTCAGCCTCCTGAGTGGTTAGGAAGGATTATGGGCAGGTGCCCCTACAACTGGCTGATTTTTATTTTTCTTCATAGGGGCTGGTCTTACTGTGTTTCCCCAGCTGGTCTCAAACTCCTGGCCTCAAGCAATCCTCCCTCCTTGGCCTCCCACAGTGCTGAGATTATAGATGTGAGCCACTGTGCCCGGGCACTTCCATCACATTTGTTCTTTTCTTGGGTCCTCTGCCTCAGCACTAGAGGTAATGGCTGCTCCCTATATCCACTATTACTGTATTTTTTTAGCCTTCTCTTTACCTTTAGTAGTTAATAATTCTTTGTATCAAACTTTCCCTCTTGGAATTATTGTGTGTTTTGTCTCTGGACTGGACCCTGAATGGTGCAATGTATTAAAATGATGCCAGTCATATGGATGCTCCCTCCTTTGCCTGGCTGATGAAGTAGTCTAGTATAAAGGGCTCAGCCCAAGAAGTTTGTTGAGAATTATGTAAGTGAATCAGACAGGCTTCTTTCAGAATTTTGACAGAAAACTAAGAATTGGCCAGTCCTTAGAAGAGTGGACAAGATGCATAGTTGTCTTACAACAGTGACCATGTAAAAGAGTCACCGGACCCTGAAGCTGCCTCACTTCCTGCTGGCTTTCTAGTTTTTTCCCTGTCTGGTCAGTGGATATCCTTGCAATTTCTCTGTTTTCCTTCAGGTGGCCTGAGTTTCTCTTCCCTGGAATCCAGGAACCTAACTCTGGTTTCTTTTATCGTAATAACCAGGAATCCCTGAACAGTAAGGATCTTCCTGATATTTTCTAACATTGAGTTTTTAATCTGTTTATCCTCGTTAGTACCAGCAAGAAAATATCACTACTTAATTTGAGCGAAGAAGAAAAAAAAGTGGGGTTTGTGACAAAAAGTGGGGTTTGTTTGTTTGAGACATGGTCTTGCTCTGTTGCCCAGGCTGGAGTACAGTGGCATGATCGCGGCTCACTGTAGTCTCAACCTCCCAAACTCAAGTGATCCTCCTACCTCAGCCTCCCAAGTAGCTGAGACTATGGGCACACACCACCACGCCTGGCTAATTTTTTATAGAGATGGGGTCTCACTGTATTGCCCAGGCTGGTCTGGAACTCTTAAGCTCAAGTAACCCTCCCACCTTAGCCTACCCAACATGCTGGGATTATAGGTATGAGATACCATGCCTGGCCCAAAAAGGAAGTTTTATACGATTCCTTTTTTTTTTTTTTTTGGTGGAAATGGTCTGCCTTTGGCCGAAGGGGGATGTAAGGGCATGGTGGAAGACTACATTATGGATCAGGGCCACTAAAAATCTTGCAGTTTCCAAAGTTTTCGTAGAGTTAATCCTACTCTATATTCCTTCTATATCCCTAAATATTTCTTTTTTGTATCCCCTACAATGGCCACTTCAAATCTTTACTAGTTTCTGAAGTTCCTACTCCATCTCCATATTCATTTCATATTCATATTTACTGCAGCCTTGACCTCCCTGGGCTCAAGCACTCCTCCCACCTCAGCCTCCCGAGTAGCTGGGGCTACAGGCACATGCCACCACACCTGGATACTTTTTTATATTTTTGGTAGAGATGGGGTCTCTCTGTGTTGCCCAGGCTGCTCTCAAACTCCTAGGCTCAAGTGATCCACCTGCCTTGGCCTCCCAAAGTGTTGGGATTATGGGCGTGAACCAATGCACCTGGCCACCTCTCTCTGTATCTTTATGTTACATGTCTTAAATTCTGCCCTTGGCTAATCTACCTATGCACCAGATCACATTTATTTATTCATTCATTTGTGTGGTAGACTGCCAATTGTTGCCCAATAGAGATTACTGGAATGTATCGTTAGTCTCTTCTGTCTCCTCTCACTGAATTCTGCTGCTTAGAACTTTAATGTGATAGCTGGAACTTTATCTTGGACCAAGAAGGAGGGCCTCCTCCTAGGGATGGCAGACTAGAGAGGAAAAAGGAGCCTGGGTCTCTCAAGACTCCATGGAATAGAATTGCCATGCCACTCCTGGAGGTTTTGCCTCTACTATTTTATATCAGGAAGAAACCTCTGGTTAAGCCACTGTTATAGGTTTTCTGTCCACTCTCAGCAAAACCTAATCCTGACTAATCACAGTTTTGACATCTGGAAGTGCACACCAAGTAACAGAAGCTAAAATAGTGTGCATGAGCTTGGTGAAGGAGGTTGGGTGTCAGGAAGCATCGACACAGGCATGTGCGGGCTGGAAAGCGGATGATTCTTGTGTGGAGCATCCTCACATTTTCTCCCTCTTCCATTCCAGACTCTTATCTTTATCTTTTATTTTCAGTCCCTCTCCTGGCCTTTGCATTATTTACTAATCTTAAATTTCCTGGTATTACCTTATTAGTACACTAATAATGTTTAAATAGACTTACTCTTGTAGCTTTTCCCCTCTTGGTTGTCTTACCTCCATTCCCTTCAGTATCAAAATTCGTGCATTCACTGCTTTGCAGAATCTCATTCCTGAAGGGAGAATTTCAGACAGCTGGTAAATTTAGTCATTCAAAGCTTTAAAGTAAATTCATATTACAAAAGCAACCGCTTTATTTGCATTGTTTCCCAATGGAACAGTTCAGTGATAACACTCATTACCTATTTTGACAACCAAGAAGTTGACATTAGCCAGAGATGGTTGCTAACACAGTAATTATCTTTCCTAACTCATTTCTTTAAAATCATTGTACTTCCAGACCATTGTTTCTCTCTCTTTCCTGAATCCCCGAGGTCCTATAAAACACGTTATCAGATTACGCCATCTACTGTCCCTCAGTTGTGTATATCATCCATACCCAAAAGATACTCCCCTAATATTTTAATACTTATAGAGTTCAATAGATGGCTCAATACCTCTTTCACCACTCTTGCCATAATTCTTAGTGATTCCAATATCCACTGAACAATCTTTCCAATACTCAGACCTCTCAATTTTTTGACCTCCTGACCTCCAATGATTTTTTTTCCTCCATCTGACCTCAGCTGCCAGCTCCCATGGTTACATCATAGACCTGGCCATCATCAATAACTGGCACTTCTCCATGGTTTCCATTTCAAGCATCCCATTCTCTAATCACCAACTCCTATATTTCCTGCTTACTTTCTCTAAGATACTCTCCAACAATTCTTTAACTCCCTTGGGTCCTCCATTCTATTGCTCCTGCCAACTTTTCATTCCATTGCAGCCCCTTTAGCCTCCATTGCAGTGAGGTATTACAAGCCACAGTTCCTTGCTTACCCAGCTTAGTTTCCACTGTACAATATTATAAATCACATCCTTGAAAACACTCTTAACTCCCTTGCTGTGGTCTCCATCACACTTGTCTAGTAATACCCCAATCCAAGTTAGATACAACTCTCTGTCTACTCTGTACCTGCACGCAAGTGACTGAACATGACTGGTCCTGTTTGCCATCACTCCCAGTGACCCACTTGAGGGGTTTGTGCTGCCCCCCTCTGGAACTCTGGGCCTCAGCGAACTGGAGAGTGGTTGTTCTTTAAATGTTGCATGCAAGGTGCCTCCATTGCCCTGGTGGACACCATGGTGTACCATCCAGATCTCCCCTCCAGAGTTGTCCTGAATCCGGGCCAGGAGCACTAACATTCCTTTATCCACCAATCATTGGATGTAGGTGGCCCAGGGAGCAGGTATGACTTTGAGCCAGGCAGCTCTCATGAGCCAAGGGCAAGTCTGCGAGAGACTGAGTGGGAGCTGTCAACCACCAACACTCCCTGCTACTGGGGGCATAAGTGCACAGGCTGTTCTAACCAAGCTGCTCCCTCCTCAGGGCCTTTGCACTTCCTCTTCCTTCTGCCTGGATGTTCTTTTCCTAAGTTTCCAAAGGATGCAATCCTTCACTTCCCTTAGGCCTATGCTCAAGCATCTGGTTGCCAGAGAGGTCTTCCCTAACAGCTGTATTCTCTCCTATCACTCCACTTTTTCTTCATAAAATTTAGCAGCACTCGACATATTTTATTACTTTAGCTGCTTGGTTTGGCCTTCCTTTGCTAGAGTGCATGCTCCAAGAGGACAGGGTTCTGGTTTGTTTGTATCTCCCATGTCCTGAATAGTTCCTGGTCTTCATTAGGTCCTCAATATGTCAACATATATTTGATGGGTGCACAAATTGAAATGCCTTAAATTCATAGTAGTCAGCTCATAAGGCAGAGTGGTTTAGTGCAAGGAGCTTAGGGTTTTGGAGTTAGACTGATTCTTGAAACACCTTTATTTAGGTATAAGTAGCATTTAATAAATTGCACATATTTAAGACATAAACTCAATACAGTTTGACATATGTATACACTCATAAATTCACCACCACAGTTCACATAATGAACATGTTCTTCACCCCCAAGAGTTTCCTCTTGCACTTTTGTAATCCCTCCTTCCTGCCATTCTCCATCCCCAGGCAGCCACTGATTTGCTTTCTGTTTTTAAGGGTAGTTTGCATTTTCTAGAAATCTGTATGATTGGATCAAACCATCTGTATTCTTTTCTTGTGTCTGACTTTTTTTGAGATTCATCCATGTATTTGTGTGTTCCTTTTTTTGCTGGGAAATATTTCATTTGTTTATTACTTATTTTGGCTGACAGACATTTGGTTTGCGTATAGTTTGGGGATTGTTAAAAATAATGCTACTGTGAATATTCCTGTATGTTTTTACATGGACATATGCTTTCATTTTTTTTGAGTCAATACCTAGGAGTGAAATGGTGAGGTATGTGTTTAACTTTTTAAGAAACAGCTAAATTATTTTCCAAAATGATCGTACCATTTTTCATTCTTACCAGGTATGAGATTTCTGATTGTTCCACATCCTTGCCAGCACTTAGTATACGCAGTCTTTCTAATTTTATTATTTATTTATTTATTATTTGAGACAGGGTCTCATTCTATTGCTCAGGCTGGAGTGTGGTGGTGTGATCATGGCTCACTGCAGGATTGACCTCCTGAGTTCAAGTGATCCTCCCACCTCAGCCTCCCAAGTAGCTGGCACTACAGGCACATGTCACCACATCCAGCTAACTTTTAAAAATGTTTTGTACAGACAGGGTCCCACGATGTTGCCTAGGCTGTTCTCAAAACTCCTGGCCTCAAGTGATCCTCTTGCTTTGGTCTCTCAAAGTGCTGGGATTACAGGCATAGCCACAATGACCAGCTTCTAATTTTAGACATCCAATAAGTATGTAGTGGTATCTCACTGTGGTTTTAATTTGCATTCTGTGGGCCCAGCACAATGGCTCACGCTTATAATCCCAGCACTTTGGGAGGCCAAGGTGGGCAGATGGCTTGAGCCCAGGAGTTTGAGACCAGCCTGGGCAACATGGTGAAACCCCATCTCTACAAATAATACAAAAATTAGCCAGGTGTGGTGGTGCACACCTGTGGTCCCAGCTACTCAGGAGGCTGAAGTGGGAGGATCATTAGAGCCTGGGAGGTCAAGACTGCAGTGAGCTGTGATTGTGCCACTACATTCCAGGTTGGGTGACAGAATGAGACCCTGTCTCCAAAAAAAAAAAAAAAAAAAAAAAACCTTTTCTGCATTCTGCTAATGACTAGTGATGTTGAGGATTTTTTCCATGCCTTTATTTTCCATGAGTATGTCTTCTTCTGTGAAGTGTTTGTTCATATCTTTTGCCCATTTTGTATTGAGTTTTCCTATTACTGTGTTTTGAGAATACACATACACACAGAATACAAGTCCTTTATAAGAGATATATTTCCCCCCAGTCTGTGGCTTATCTTTTCATTCCCTTAATAGTGCAGAAATTCTTCATTTTCATGAAGTCCAATTTATCAAATTTTAAAAATGGATTACGCTTTTAGTGTTGTATATAAGAAATCTTTGCCTAACGCAACATCACAAAGATATTCTTTTGTGTTTTTTTTTTCTGGACATTTTATAGTTTCAGGTGCTACATTTAGATCTATGATCCATTTTGAGTTCATTTTTTAATATGGTGTGAGGTATGAATCAAAGTTTATGTTTTCTGCATATGGTTATCCAGTTGTTCCAGCACCATCTGTTGAAAAGTCTATTCTTTCTCCTTTGGATTGCCTTGTATCTTTGTTGAAAATCAATTATATATATATGCGGGTTTATTTTTGGACTCTCTGTCCCATTGATCTATTTATCTATCTTCATGCCAATACCACCCAGTCTGTATCTTATTTTAGCTTTATGGTAAATCTTAAAGTCAGGGACGGTAAATGCAGTTCTTTTCCCTTTTTTGTAATCCTATCTTGGTTGAAAGTAGAAATCAGACTGACGCATTTTAACTCTAGTTTGATCATTTAATTCTTGTGTGATTTCAGGTAAGCCAATTAATTATGTTTATTATTCATTTATGTATCTGTTCATTGTTAAAATTATACATTGTAATTCTTAAATTAAATGCTGATTATTATTAAGAGTGTGAACTAGGAAGACAGCTCTGGAAATAAAAGGAACTAGCCAGGCACAGTGGTGCATGCCTGTAGTCTCAGCTACTCAGGAGGCAGAGGTGGGAGGATTGCTTGAGCCCAGGAGTTGGAGGCTGCTTGGCAAAATAGCAAGACCCTGTCTCTAAAAAAATGAAAAAAAAAAAGGTACTGGAACTGCAGGGTGGTACGGTGGATGGGTAAATGTAATGTGCTCACCAGGGACCTCTCACTATCTTTCTCAGTACAGGGACATGCTCCTGCCCTTTCATATTCCATGTTGAAGTTTTGCAACAAATTCTTCCTGACAGTAGGACCGATCACTTTGAACTAAAAGAACAACAACAAATAAAGGTGAAAAAGAAAAATAAAACTGGTCAGCATCCCCGAGTTTAAAATAATTATTCTACCACATCAACAACTTTCTGTGCAGCTTTCTAAAATTTTTATTCAGACAGAAATGGTTTTAAAAAGAAGGTTACTTTGAAACCAAGGTTACAGTAGCTTTTTGGCCCGCTTGCCGTGGCTTTCTCCAACTCTCTTCTTCTTCTCAGTCTTTGCAATACCTGTCCCTGCCGGTCTCCAAGTGCCCCTGGTTACAGGTCAGCTCCACACTGAAGGGGAGGAGCTACTTCCTAGGGTCTCTTCCCAGCATCACAGCCCTACATCCCAGCAACCAACGGTGTTATACTCCTGGGGGCCAAAGAGGACCCTGATTGCTTTGTTTTGTGCCATGTGAGTACTATGTCCAACAGGATGGCTGGTGGACGAGAGATATGTTTGACTTTGATTGGATTCATTCTCATCTGTCTTAAAATGGTGAGTTCATCATTCCAACTACCCACAACTATTTAGGGGAAAAAAGAAAGACACATTATTTTTCTCTGCTTTTTTTTTTTGAGGAGTTGGGGAATAGGGAGGTAGAAATCAGAATACTTTTGGTTTGTACCGAGGTTGTATATGTTTGCGTGTTTGAAATTTAATGCCATATACTAGAGAAAGAAAACAAGATTATCATTATATTTTAAGAACAAAGATTTCTGAAAAATCTGTCAGCAGCTACTGACTTAGTTCAATAGGCAGATTCAAAGGGGAAAAAAATGAAATAGTAATGGAATCTGCCTCCAGCCTCTAAATTCTATTTAGAGTTGCTTTGTGATAGAGTTGGGTGCTGGGAAATGATTTGTGTGGAGAAATACTTGTATGGATTGAAAGACTGCTCACATTATGTATAAAAATGTTGTGATTAAATTATTACCGCTTTTATTCATGTTTTACGTTTGTTCAAGTTGTGTTTTTCTGTGTGGTTCTAATTTTCCAAACTTTCCTTTTCAGGTTGCTTCAGCAAAATCAGGTACAATTTTCTGACCTGCAAGTTTTTCCTTCTCGTATTTGATTTTAATTTCCATTGTTAATTCACGGGCTACCCTGAAATATAAAGGCTATATGAGAAAAAAAATTCAATATTTTCTGAGCACTCACACTGGGTGCTAAGCACTATATTGGGTCCTGGGGAGATGATAACCGGTAAGACAAATAAATGGATTGAACTTGAAAGACAAATCTTCATAAAGTGTTCTTGCTGAGGACTATCATGTACAGAGTCATGTAGGCATGCATTTTCTCATATACGGTTAGCCATGTGTGAAATATTACAATGATCATCATTCTAATTAAGATATTGTACAGAGTCTAATTTATACAAATGTTCTTGTTTATCTTCTGGGGAATTAGAGGGAAAATGAGAAATGTTATATTTGATTAAATTATCAATATTCCCTACTTTAAAAAGGACTTTATACTTCTAATATTGCGTATTCGAAATATAGACAATAGTCACTCAGGGCTGAAAGGGGACCCTCTTTTAAAAATAGTTGATCTCCATCTTTCTTGAGTAGATAACTAAAGGCAAAAATAATTTATCTAGAAGCCCCTCCTAGCTCATTTGTGCTAGAAATCTAAGTACCTGAAATGGAAATTTATTTTTAGGATGGTTTAGCTTATCTGTAGGAACCACATAATATCAACCATATCACCGATAAATCCTCATAGTGATTCGACATAAATTAGAAAATTTTTTATTTATTATTTTGTCTACACCACAGAGAAGGAAGTGAAATTAAGACAGTTAAAAAATTTGATATAGATATATGTCTGAGCCATGAAATTTCATAAAATTCATGCATATACAGTAAGTTTTTAAAAATTTCTATTTCCTGGGCAGGTACCAAGGCTCACGCCTATAATCTCAGCACTTTGGGAAGCCAAGATGGGAGGACTGCTTGAGCCCAGGATTTCAATACCAGCCTGGGCAACATAGCAACACCCCATCTCTTGCTTTATTCTTATTTACTTGTCTTATTCTTGAGAGATCTTTAGGATTAGCCAGGAAACTATAGGAAGGACTGCTTGGCCATATATAAAGTGGCTTTTTTTTTTTTTTTTGAGACAGAGTCTCTGTCGCCCAGGCTGGAGTGCAGTGGCGCGATCTCGGTTCACTGCAAGCTCCGCCTCCCGGGTTCAGGCCATTCTCCTGCCTCAGCCTCTCCGAGTAGCTGGGACTACAGGCGCCCGCCACCACGCCCGGCTAATTTTTTGTATTTTTAGTAGAGACGGGGTTTCACCGTGGTCTCGATCTCCTGACCTCGTGATCCACCCGCCTCGGCCTCCCAAAGTGCTGGGATTACAAGCGTGAGCCACTGCAGCCGGCCGTCTTCTTAAATCAGTGGCCTTTGGGTAGACGGAATCTAACTCTGCCGTCTCTTACAAGGTCCTAGCACACCCAGGACAGACGAAGCCCTCAGAACAGGCCCCTTTTTGGTGTTTATAGCATCTGTACTATTCTAGAGAAATGGTGGGTCAGGCTAAGCTACTGATGCTGCTGCTAATTGACTCAATTGCTAATTGAGTCTTGGCTTTTCAATAGATGGAATGTGTATTAGCTACACTGTATAGAAAGTTTCATTTTGGTTGTGTATATTTTGATTCTCTTTGGGCTCTGGTATTGCTGTGTATCTGTGTCTGGTCACCGGGGCCTCGTGGGCTAATTTAGATCTCTTTGAGCTGGTGGAATGCACAGATGCTGAGAATCAAAGGGTTCATTTTTGACTGATCAGAGTGGTTGGTTGCACATCTAGGGAATAAAGTTTTCTCTTTCGTCAGTCCAGTCAGTGGGCTAAACATAGAAGTAAGAAAGAGTAAGGAACTGCTGCTACTTTATGGACTTTACACTCCAGCTTCTCATCTATTAAAGGGCAACATACTACATAGGTGTTGATCTTCTTTCATTGTTGATGCTGGTCAGAGCCTGCCCTAAAACCAGGTGTAAAACAGACGATCTGTCTCTCCAGCCTGCGTTTGCCACACACTCCTCAGAATCCCACTTTCACAGGACCCCTCCATGGCAGCGCCATATGGCCTGGCTTTTCTGAACCCATCAAAATTTACTTGTCTTGGCTCATACACAAACGTGCGCGTGCGCGCGCACACACACACACACACACTTTCCAAGTGCCCTAACATACATTACTTCACTTATTCTTTACAACAATCCTAAAATGCAGGTATTTTAAATTTCAAAGTAAATCCTAATATGTGGGTATTAATAATCCGTATTTGTCGAGGAAGGTGACAAGTCTAGAAGAGGTACAATGACTTGCATGCCTTCACACACAAAAGTAAATAGCAGGGCCAGGGCTCAAACCCAGAGCTCCTGAATCCAAACCCTTTTCTATTTTCCCACCACACAACCCCGAGTTTCATTCTGCGATACTGGCTTCCTGCATTATGACTTCCAAGCAAATGTGCCTCTCCTAGATCAATTCCATGAGGCCAGTTTTGTGGAGCCCTGGGGCCCCATGACAGGCCCGTGGGGAGAGGGTCTGTGTCATGCTAGCCTTTTAGATGCCTTTCAAACCGCTCCGTGAATGCACGATCCGGCCTCCTGTGTCTGTGGCCAGTTTGGTTGTCATTTTCCCAGGAAGTTAGTTCATTCCAATGAACAGAACTGGTAACATAGGAGATAAGATTAACTCTGGGGACAGAGGAAACAGAAGGCGTTGAGAGACACCAGAAAATTAGAGGAAAGAAGGCATATAGCATAGGATCATTAGCTGGGGGAGCAGAAGAGCAGTGTGTGTGTGTGTGTGTGTGTGTGTGTGTGTGTGTGTGTTTGTTGGAAGAGGGAGCCCCTGCTGGGGCTTTCTATTCTGTAGGGGAGAGAGGGAGCGAAGCCCTTTCCTACAGAATTGGCGTCCACTGGCAAGTTGCTACGACAAGCAGGCCTGAGACTTTCCCCTAGCGTATATAACTGTCATAATTTTCTTTCAATGGCAAAAGAGACTATCCTGGGTGATGTTCAAGGAATGTCTGGCCAGGGCACAGAGGAGACTTTGTTCATTTTTGCAGCATGGTTATTTCTGAGATGCTGCCAAAGCTAACTCTCTGGGCTATTGGTACAGAAAGAGAAAGTTGTCTGTATCATGCACATAGGGACTTGGCTCTGGGAGAAGAGGAGTTGATGCTGGAGAATCACCTGTCTGTCTTTACTCCTTCTCCCTCTTTGCCCTGTAGTTCTGCTTGTTTGTCTTCCCTTTAGTTTTGAATTTGACATATAGTGATTTTACCCAGCAAGTGGAGTACATTAAACCTGAAAGGCCAAGTGCCAGTTTCAAATAAAACTCAGCTATTTTTGTTTGACCTTTTCTTCCACTTAGATCTCCTATATCCAAGGCATTTTTGCATCTATGGAATTTTGTAAAGTAGTAAATCTGATTACTGTGCTGTATCTCCTACTCCATACTCCTGAGTGTAGGAATGCTTTGTGTAAGCCCATGACATAAGCATTCACATCTCCTTGGCAGACCATAGCCCGGCTCATCGCATTCTTATGCTGAGGCAGATATTGTGATAGAGAAAGGGAGAATAAAGTTTGCTTTTATTTTGTATGGAAGACTCTGAGAATTATTCCACTCTGATAATATGAAAGAAAGTGCTATGGAGTAATTATAACAAAGAACTCAATCCTCCCTCCTTGCTCCATTGGATTAAAGGTTATCTGGAAAACGTGCAAAGCGCATGAGAGAGTGACCACAGCCACGGGGCGGAGGCAGGAGGAATGGAGATGGGTCCAGCTGGAGGCAGTGGGATGGCTGTGGGACCAGGAGGGGAGATCAATGGCAAAGCAGCCTGAAAAATTCACAGAATGCCCAACTGGAGTAGAATCCTCTAGAAGAAAGCCTTTCAATTATTCTCTCTCTCTTCCCAGAGTTCTTTCCCGTAATTACTTCTCATTCTTATTTAGCTCTTTTAAAAGTACAAAAAGTGCAAATTACCCCACAGGCAACTGGGGAAAACTTTGAAATCCCATCCCTGAATGAGAGGTTTGAGCTTTCTGGATCTCTTCTGGAGAGTAGCTTTGTCTTTCTTTTTCTGTTTTTCCTTGATCTGAATAATAAGGGCAAAACTTATGTCTGAAGGCAGGCATGAGACTGATTTAGCTTGAAGAGTAAAATGATGAAAGAAGTCATCTTTGTAGGTATCTTGGCTAATGTACAACTCTAAAACCTCTTTCAGCTCCTGAAATACCCACTATTGATCAGGCATATTCAAAACTCAGCAACAGTATCACTGTAGAATGGGCTACAGTGCCGGGTGCCACCAGTTACCTCCTCACGGCTGAAGATGGGGACACAGTCATTGAAACCATGGTGGCCAATTCCCCAGGCACTGTGATGGGACTAAAGGCTGCAACCTTGTACGAAATCACCATCAGATCCATCAGCGCTGCTGGGAGAAGCCAGGCATCACCTCCAAAGCAGGCAAAGACAGGTGGCTGGATGGATGCTCATCCTCCGTTGAGTGTTTGCTTGTGAATTGGATCAGTTATTCTGGTGCTGCAAATGCAGAATGTGATTTGGTGTCACATGAGTGCCTACAATTCAAGGCCCAGAAGTGAAAGCTACGCAAATGATGCTGTTTGAGAATTCAGCTATCTGTGGAGGAGGTGGCATTTAAATGCCAGATGCTTTGCTTTGGGAAATAAAGCCCATTTCTGGGCATCTTTAAAAGCATCCCAGCTTTTAAATCTCTGAAATAGGGATTTCTGGTTTTAACATGCCAAATGAAGAACACAGAGAAGGGATTTTGCTGCACTCTGACCATATGGCATATATGTTAACAAAACAAATAAAAGCATTTGGAGTTTGTCATCAGCATTACTGAAATTGATTTGATAAAGTCGTACCTAGGCATATTTCTGAAAAGTTACGTGCACATTAAAATAGTGTAACCCCTCATTTTCCCATTGATTTATATTATGATTATAGGAATGTTTTATCTAATTTCTGACTAACTTCATTTAAAAGTAGTGCCTGATATTCAGCGTTTCTCTGTTTCCCATTCCTCTGCCAAGTCATTTATGATTAGTATACACTTAAATAGCAATTATTTAATGTAACTTTGTTGTGAATGCTGTTATAAAGCAAATAATTATTGTATATTATGGATATCAATTTACTTGCTTCTAAATTTGAATTATCCTCTATTGGACTTTGGTAACACAAATGCATGTGTTTTTATTTTTTTAGTGTTGGCTGCACCAATTCTAGAAGTAAGCTCTCCAAGTTCAGACTCCATTCTTGTGCAGTGGGAAGCTGTATATATGGCAATTGGATTCTCTGTGTCCATTATGCGAGCCAATGGCTTGGGGAGTATATGGAAAGAGAATACTACAAACACCTCCTTGACATTCACCAGTTTAGAAGCCGGGACTCTCTACACCATAAAGGCCTATGCCTGGAATGCCAATGGAATCCCTGGGGATGACTCCACCTGCAATCAGAGAACAAGTAAGAACTTCTCAGCTCAGCCTCGAACAATTCTACTTTTGATTAATGAGGGGGGCTGTGTGTTGCAGCCATCAAGAGCAGTGTTACATGACAAGTACAGAGCAGCTGGCAGCAGCTATTTAAATTTATTATGAAGTTATTTATAGTGCCTTGTCTATTCCTCCTCGGTAGTTTAAACGCTTTCTGCATGGATAAAGAAATGCTACTCAGAATGCACACAGCATGGCTCCGCCCTCTAATTTCCAACTCAATTTCAGCATTCACATTCGACCTCACACAGAAGAAGATGATTCTTGTTAGGTTTACCCATCACCCCTTGTCCCTTTCTGGGTTCAGGCCAATTAGTATAAGAATTGGGCCAAATAGGAATTCATTTGTTCAGCAGATACTGAGGGAGTGTGTGCCAACTTTGAGCTGGCATTGTTCTAGAGATACAGCAGTAAGCAAAGCAAGGTTTCTGCAGGCACAGTGCTTGATGCTGCAGTGGAATTAGTGTTTCAGATCTGTTTCCCAAAGGCCTCAGCTTGGGTCTGAAGTCAGCATGGGGCTTCCCACTATTGCTCCTCCAGCTGTGGGGAGAAGCTGAAGCTTGGTGTGCATTTTCTCACCATCCCACCTAGAGGTCCCCCGAGCAAAGGACTCTGCAGCATTACAACTGGAGGTCCAAATTGAGCTGCTGGAGTGAGCCAAGCAAATGAGAGAGAGAGAGAGAGAGAACAAGAGGGGGTGTTTTTTCTTTCCTTGAGGCAGAGTAAGCCATCCACTGGCAATGTAACCTAAATAGATACGAGACTCTCACCAACCAGATTAGCTGTTTCTCCACTTGGGGAGGACACAGGAAAGGATGGAAAGAAACCAGAAATGTTCTCTCCAACTTTCCCTAAGTTTGGAGGGGAATGGAAGCCCCATAGTGTATGGGCCAAGGCAGAATGTAGGGAGAAGAGAGGGGTTTGCCTTCTATACTATTTCCCTAGGGAGGTAGTATAATCATAGCCCTGAGGTGATTCATGACAGGCTTGGTGAGTCAGGATGTCTGTGACAAGTCAGTCTCCCTGGGCCTTTTCCTAGGCTGGCTGGCTTGCTTTCTTCCCTCCTTCCCTTATCTTCCCCTCCTGTCCTTCCCTTTCCTTTCCCTTTCACACTGCTTTTTTCTTTCCACATTTGTTGAGGGCCCACTGTGTGCTGGGCATAGGTTAGCTGATGGAAATACAAAAGCAAATAAAGCATGATCCCTCCATTCAAAGAATGGACTATGTCAAAGGAGAGACCAATGGTGAGTCAGCGTTTCCAGTTTCACCTGACCATGCTTTGGCAGAAGGCTGCAGACACAGTGAGGCACAGGAGGGAGCATCTTCATTAGGCTGGGGCACTGAGACAGCATCCCCTAGAATAATTTGTTTCTTAAAGACTTCCCCTTCATAGGTTTCCCCATGTTTTACAAAGCTTTACAGAGTTTAGATTTCGCTTTACAGAGTTTTACAAAGCTTTACAGAGTTTAGATTTCGCTTTACAGAGTTTAGATTAGTTTCCTAAGGATGCTGGAACCACAAACTGGATGACTTGAACAATAGAAATGTTTGGTTTCATGGTTCTGGAGGCTACGAAGTCTGAAATCAAGGTGTTGGCTAGGTTGGTTCCTTCTGAGGGATGTGAGGAAGAATCTGTTCCAGGCCTTTCTCCTTGGCTTGTAGATGGTTATCTTCACATTCACATGGAATTTTCCCTATATATGTTTATCTGTGTCCAAATTTATTCTTTTTATGAGGAAATCAGCCATATTGGATGAGGGCCCACCCTAATGATCTCATCTTACCTGATTACATCTGCTATGACCCTATTTCTAAATAAGGCTACATTCTGAGAGTACTAGGGGTAAGAACTTCAACATATGGACTTGGAGGGAACCCAAGTCAACCCATAACAGGCTCTCACTACTCTACCTATTTTTCCTAGTTCTCCCATGCTCCATGTGGGAAAAGCAAGTTGCCCTAAAACACTGCAGGCTACCTTTACCAGCCCTGGGCCCAGCACTTCCCTAAAGCAGAAATGCCTCTGCAGACAAGCTGACCATGCAGTGGGAAGGGGCCTGTCAAGATGGCCCACGGGAAAAACATGGCAGGTGCTTGCCTTACAGAGAATGAGTTAGGTCCTCATGTCCTCAAAGAGGCCATCCTGGCCAGGCGCGGTGGCTCACGCCTGTAATCCCATCACTTTGGGAGGCCGAGGCGGGTGGATCACGAGGTCAGGAGATCAAGACATCCTGGCTAACATGGTGAAACCCCGTCTCTACTAAAAATACAAAAAATTAGCAGGGCATGGTGCTGGGCGCCTGTAGTCCCAGCTACTCAAGAGGCTGAGGCAGGAGAATGGCATGAACCCCGGAGGTGGAGTTTGCAGTGAGCCAAAATTGCGCCACTGCACTCCAGCCTGGGCAATAGAGCGAGGCTCCGTCTCAAAAAAAAAAAAAAAAAAAAAGCCTTCTCTGTTTGCCCCAGACATGTCCAGAGGATGCTGGTCTCTGCTCACAGACTGTTTAAGCAGTTTCCTAAGGCCTGCTGCGTGGGCGTTATTACAGTACAGATTCCAAAGAACTGAGGCCAATTTCTCCCCTCCCCAGGCCAGGACACCTTCTTACGCTTTTTTAATGTGGTAACTCTTAAGAAAGGAAGGTATATTTACAAGAATGTAGGGTTAAGTGTTTTGGAGACACTAAAAGACTGCCTTAATATGTATGCATCACACTTGATACCTTCCTTCCTTCCTTTTGATAATGAATAGAAAGAAAATCTGCTCCTCTAAAACAATTATGACCGAAAAGCTATTGCAGTAAAAGTTGTAGCAGATGTCAAAAGTAACGAAGGGATATGTTTAATTTCATTGATCAATAACAGAAAATATTTGACCTATCACTTAATAATAACATGCCCACATAGCCCTTTTAGTTCTCCCCATTTATAATTTCATTTAACTATTTTAACTACTTATTAAATAATGCATTAATTCATTCAAAATATGTCTTTTGGCACCTATAGGTCTTAGGCATGGATCTTATTAGATCTATTTACATATGAGAAAAAATTAAATAACAAAAAAGGTAAATAATATGGGGTCAAGATCACACAGTTTATTATGAGTTTGCATAATAGCAGATGAATTACCAGTTCCCAGGCATCATCCTAAATCCCAATTTTATGCTTTGAACACTTGTAATTATCCAACTATTGGGTACCTTATCCTCCAGGCTCTGAAACATTGTTATGCCAACTCTTACTTAGTTTGTAAGGCTACTACAAAATCTTAATTGTTTCTCAAAAATGTAGGTCCTCGGGCCCCTGCCAACATTCAAGTCTCTTTCGATAGTGGAGCTCTGAAGGCATCTTTTTCATGGGCACTGGCAGAAGGAGCTTTCAATTATACTGTGATGGCTTTGAGTGACTCTTCAGAGCTGACCTGCAGTACAACTTTCAGTTCCTGCACCATCTCTTCCCTCCAGTGTGGAACTGAATACTCGATTTCAGTTTTAGCAAGTAATGATGCTGGATCTAGCAAATCATCTTCAGCAGTGACCTTGAAAACTGGTATGTAAACAAGAGTGAGACTGGCTTGCAGCAGTGACTGCTGTAAAGGAGACGTTCACTGACAATGTTTCTGAATACTCTGGAAAAAATGAAAATGAAAGCCTGGTCTAAATGAAAGCATTGATTTAGACATTCTCATGAGTTTGAATAATATTGATAGTGAAGAGAGATATTGTGTATTGCAAAAAGCACTTTTTGGAAAATTAGGAGGCCTGGTTTCTATTCCAGATCTTTCATTAATTAGTTTTTTATTTTTCCTTTCTAAAGCCGTGAAAATTCTAAGATGTGGTTTGAGTTGTACACAGCTCTAACTGTGCATACAGATAACTGTGTCTTCTTTACATCATGTCTCATGTCCTAGGCTTGGTGGGAGCAGCCATTTTTTAAGAAAAAGATAGGATATTTCTAGTTCTGAACATGTGTTTAGATATTTTTCCATTTTCATTCTTATCAGAGAGATAATCACATACACATGTGGAAGTTGACTCCTCTATTTAGAAATATCTATGTGTCTTGGGGATGGAAACTAACACTTAATGAAACTAACACTTAATGAAGACCTACTATGTCTCTGGCACTATAAGTATATTAATTCATTTAAATCTTATGACAACTCAGTGAGGTGGGTTCTATTATCTCTTTTTTTAGATAAGAAAATTGAAGCTCAGAAAAGTTAAATAATTTTCCCAAGGGCACACCGATAATAAGCGGTAGAGCTGAGATTCAAGCTGCTCAAGTTTCCCTAATTCCAATGCTTAAAGCCAAAGAAAGTGTTGACAATTACAATAATATCTACTTTATCTAACAGTCAGTTATGTCATCCTAAGTTTAAAAAGCTTCTGAACAGAAAGAAAACAAGCTGTCACCAAGTTGATGCACTCCATTCCACAGGAAAAAAAAATAAAGCTATTCTTTCAGGCCCGCACTCTGTTATAGTTATGTTAAATTAAGGTCAATGATAACAAACTTGATGATTTGGCTTCTCTTTTGACAACTGTGATTTAATGTGAATGGTACATTAGAAGTGATTATGAGGACAAAATAGCTGAGAGTGGGAGAAGAGAGAAAAAACACTTTCAAAAGCATAGCAGTTCTGAGTTACGCAGCTAGGCATTTAATGCAGGGGAGAACCATGCAGAGTTTTTTAATCTTGGACACACATTAAGAGCATCTGGGGAGCTTTTATAAAATCCCAATACCCAGGTCCCACTTAAGACCAACTGGAGTTGCTGGGAATAGAATTTGGATATGAATAGTTTGTAAAAGCTCCTCAGTTGATTCTACTATGGAGTCAGGGTTAAGTGCCATTGAAATAGTCCTTCACACTTACAGGTCCAGGATGTTCTAAGGCAGTTTGTGTATAACACAGTCATGATCATGGGGATGACCTTGACTTATTAATAAAAGAACTATGTTTACAAAGTACTATGTGTCTCCTGGGGCCCAGAAGTGTGTAATATATTTTGGGAAGATTTCCACTAGAGAAAACTAAAATTTTAAAAGCTTAGCACTTGAATGAACAAACTTTACTTGAATTCATTCTTTCAGAAGATTTTGTTCCATCAATAAATGAGGCATTATGTGGATAAATGAGGTATTGCCTTAACACAGAGAAACAGTCAATATTAACCAAATCAATACATGCCTGCTTTTGACATAGTCTAGCATTTATTGTGTGAGATAAATTTTAGGACATCTGAGAATGTCTCCTGAGTTTGTACTGAGTTATACATACTATTTGATTTGTTCCTTATTCGTAGCATCTAGTATCTTAACTCTATGCTTAAGATGCTCCCTGGAGGACGTAATGGGCATGAGAATGTATTCTGTCATTCAGTGCATGAGAGGCTGCAGTTAGAAAAACTTTCCAGGTTGCACACGGAGGCTCATGCCTGTAATCTCAACACTTTAGGAGACCGAGATGGGTGGACTGCTTGAGTCCAGGAGTTCAAGACCAGCCTGGGCAACATGGCTAGACCCCGTCTCTACAAAAAATACAAAAATTAGCTGCTCATGGTGGCATGCACCTGTAGTTCCAGCCACTCACGAGGCTGAGGTGGGAGGATCACCTTAGCCTGGGGGGCAGAGGTTGCAGTGAGCTGAGATCGCACCACTGCACTCCAGCCTGGGTGACAGAGTGAGACCTTGTCTCCAAAAATTAATTAATTAATTAATTAAAAAATAAATTTAGGCTGGGCGCATTGGCTCATGCCTGTAATCCCAGCACTTTGGGAGGCTGAGGGGGGAGGATCACTTGAAGTCAGGAGTTCAAGACCAGCCTGGCCAACATGGTGAAACTTCGTCTCTACTAAAAGTACAAAAATTAGTTGGGCATGGTGGTGCACACCTGTAGTCCCAGACACTCGGGGGGCTGAGGCAGGAGAATCACTTCAGCCCGGGAGGTGGAGTTTGCAGTGAGCCGAGATCACATCACTGCGCTCCAGCCTGGGCAACTGAGTGAGACTCTGTCTCAAAAAAATAAATAAATAAAATAAAAAATAAATTTAAAAAAATAGTTTTTTTTAAAAAAGAACTTTCCATGCTATGGAGGCTTTACAGATAAGCCCCCAGAAAGACCCAGCTCCATTCCTTCCTGCTTATGTTATCTTAGACAACTTACCAACCTCTATAAGCCTCAGTTTCCTCAATTGTAAAATGATGATAGTTGCTGGAAGAATTAGAGAACATATTAATATAAAACACAATGAATGATGTCTGTATTTTAATCTCTAAAACAGGTAACTTCTGGGATATTCATTATTCCACTCAAGCCAGACTAGCTTCATCTCTGGATGAAGTTAAATATTTCAACAAATAATCTAACAATGAAAATTTGTATGTCTTAAGATGACTATGAATCTCTGATGGCTCATTATTTCAAACAATATTTCATATAACAAGAGAATGTAAGAGGTCATTAAAATTTGTTGTAGTGGTTTGGGGCCTATAACATAGCCTTTGGTCCTATAAAGAAAATCTTCTAATGCTTCCAGTGCACAGTTTTGCATTTTGTGTACCAAATTCAATCTGTCACAAAGCTCAGAGTTGCTGATTTGGGTTGTACTGAAATCTTGGATAATTGCAAAGATGTGAAGAAAATCTCCTGCAGTAGTCTCATGTTTATTATTGATCATTTCCTAGTTGCTTGTGCACCTGGAAGAGTGACGATCCAAGAAGATCCCCCTGGCCACCTGTCTGTGGCTTGGTCCAATGTAGATCTGGGTGACTACTATGTGGTCTTTGTGAAGAGTGATGACGGCTTGGAAGTACACTGCAACACATCTCTCACTCAGTGCAACTTCTTATCTGAGTGTGGCTTCACTTATTTTATTAGTGTTTTTGCCTATAACAAGGCAGGGCAAAGTCCTTTGGGTGACATATTCAATTATACCACAGGTAAGTCCCATTTGATGTTTGTCAAGGGAGTTCTGAGATCGCTAACCTCAGCAGCAGAATGGATCACCTATTTCACTTATTGACTTACCACCTGGGAGTCATTCTAGAGCCAAGAACAGAAAGTAATCTCTTATCTCACATTCTTTCCAGACTAGGGAATTTTGGCTTTGTGGACCTAAGCATAACTAGACTGCAAGGTTTGGGAGTGAAAAGAGGAGAAAGAATGTAGTTGTTCAACCTTGCTCTGAAAGATTGAACTCTCCACAAAGATGTACTCAGTGAGTGTTCTAGCATGTGCTGTTGCCAAAGAGAAGGCAGTGCCTCTGTTTCAGGAGGTCACTCTTTCCCTGAGACCAAGACAGACATACAATGGCCAAGATGCTACATGGTGTGGAGGGCTTTGGAGTAGGACACCTGGGTTTACACCCTAACTTGACCACTAATTCATTCCTTCAGTGAGGATAATGATGCCCACCTTGCTAGTTCCTTAGTATCCTCCACTGCAAAATGGGACAAATCATGGGAACATGAATGTAAAAAGGTCTTGTGTGTGACAAGGCATGATGCAAATATTTTTATTATTAGCATCACCGTTGCTGTTGCTATTATTCTCCTCCACTAGGCTTGCATCTTGTACAAGGCAGGAATTATGTCTTATTTATCTCTTCATCCTCAGTGCTTATAATAGTGTGATCAGCATATAGGAGATGCTCAAGTTTTGAAGAATGAGTGGAGTGATTTGAAATTAAATAACTACATTACAAATAAGAATACTCAAACATAATTATGTAAAAGTCTAGTTGAATTACAGTAAATTTTGACAGGATGAGGGATCTAAATCATTGGTGCCTTTGGAATGTGGAAAAAGAGGCTATCAATAAGGTCCTAACACGAGAGGGCCCTCCAGAGTGGCCTTGAACTGGATCTTGAAGGATGAATGGGAATGTAGGTGGGGCAAGAGCATCCCAGGGAAACTCCAAGCTGAGTCAGACATTTGCCAGTGGGGTTCTTTAGGGTCTCTTAAGACCTACCTATATATGGCCGGGCACAGTGGTTCACGCCTGTAATCCCAACACTTTGGGAAGCCGAGGAAGACAGATCACTTGAGATCAGGAGTTGAGACCAGCCTGGGCAACATGGAGAAACTCTGTCTCTGCTAAAAATACAAAAATTAGCTGGATGTGATGGTATGTGCCTGTAATTCCAGCTACTCCAGATGCTAAGGCCTGAAAATCATTTGAACCCAGGAAGCAGAGGTTGCTGTGAGCTGAGATCATACCACTGCACTCCAGCCTGGGTGGCAGAGCAAGACCCTGTCTCTTAAAAAAAAAAAAAAAATCTTCTTATATTACTATGACCCCTACCCCCCAGTCTTATTTGGTTTAGTGTCTGGAAAGGCTGACAGGATCTGAGAAGGTGGACTGCATATGATTTTACCAGGCAGAAGAGGGGAATGACTTTCCAGTGGAGGAGTCAGCAATCTTCTCTGCATAGAGAACAAGGGCGCACGTGGCGTGGGGGAATTGAGGAGTCTGGTGTGGCAGGGAGTGGGGGGAGTACAGCTGAACCTTATAGCTTGTAATGACCTTCAATGTTATGCTGAGGATTTACCCTCTATGTGGTGACAATTAGGCCAAGATTGGACCTTGACAGACCTATAGGGAGTCACTGTAATCATTAGGGAGGGCAGTGACAGAGGCTCTGGGCATGGGAGGTCAGGACTCAGTGTCCCCCCTGGCTGCATTGCTCTTGATGGGACTGCCATTTTCCCTCTGCTCCTGCTTTCAGCTCCCTGTTGCCCTAGTGACATTAACCCCGTGTTGGTGTCCAGTGACAGAGTTCAGATTGTCTGGTCTCCTGTCCGTGGTGCCGAACTGTATGAAACCAAGGCTGTAGATGGGTACAACATGGTTGAGTGCAATGACACTGCTCCCGCGTGCACCCTTTCGGCTCTAGAGTGTGACACCAAGTACAACATCACGGTGTATTCATTCAGTGAAGTCCGAGGCAGCAATATGTCATGTACTCCCCAGTTCATAACCACAGGTAAGGCACAGCTATCATTCCACTCACTGGTGTCTGAATGATTCACCCCAGCTGTGAGCCTCAGGGTGGGCATTCAGTGAGACCAATAAAAAGGTTAAATCCCATTAATCAATCTTAGTGGAGACCAAGACAGCCCCCGTTGTACGAAGGAGAGGCAGAGGAGAAGGCAGAAGAGGAAAGTGGAAAAAATGAAAACAAAAAGGGAGACCGTGGGGAGAGTAGAAGGTTTTGCCCATGATTACTTCAGCCATTCAGTTCCTCCTATCTTTGAGGGGCCTGCCTGTACTCACACCATGAAGGTGTGTAAATATATTTCTTACTTTTGCTTTTGGAGTTCACAATGCCCTTAAACATTTTCCAGCTAGTCCAGTACTCTATGAACCCAATGCCCTGTGTTAATGTCAACAGTTTTCCATGCATAGGCACTATGAATTTGGCCTACATGCATGACGTGGTTGAAAACTATGATGATCTCACTGGGGGCAAAATCAATTTTAGACCAAACGGCACATGTGATATTTTTGACTCATGCTGTTTCAATTAATACTGTAAAATCTCTTAGCTCCTTGCAGTCCTGAAATAAAAAATGTTTCAAGGGATGCATTCTCCATGATTAATGTGCACTGGCGATCCACTAATGATGACGCTACTTACACGGTGACTGCCCAGGGGGAGAAAGGACTGTATCAGTGCAGCAGCATGGAAGAGTCCTGTACCATGTGGGGCTTGCCCTGTGGCTCAGTGTTCTCTGTCACTGCTGTGGCAGAAACACAGGCAGGACGGAGCCTGCCCAGCTACAGTGTGCCCCTGGAAACAGGTATGTAGCAACCACTAGCCTGAATGTTCACTTCAGTGGGGTCCTTAGAAAGTGTTTCAAGACATGAACTTCCTTATTTAATCTACCCTCAGTGCAACAGAAATACACTAAACTCAGAGACATTTCAAAGAGTCCTGGTCATAGAAAATAAAATTTTCAATATTTTACAAGTTCTGTAAAAATATCCTCAAGACTAGTATATCCATTCACTGGCATCAGAGAAGGAATACTTACTCATTCTGCAAAACAATTATTTGAATTCATATTCCCCTATGATATAATCTATTGAAACAGCTAACAAATGAGTAGCCAAATGAGCTGGGTTGTTACTTATTTCTTTGGCTAAGCCCTTTCAAATTTTTCTCTTTAAAAAATGCTTTCTGGCTGGCGCAGTGGCTCACACCTGTAATCTCAGCACTTTGGGAGGCCGAGGCAGGCGGATCACGAGGTCAGGAGGTCGAGACCATCCTGGCTAACATGGTGAAACCCCGTCTCTACTAAAAACACAAAAAATTAGCCAGGCGGGGTGGCGGGCGCCTGTAGTCCTGGCTACTCAGGAGGCTGAGGCAGGAGAATGGCGTGAACCCGAGAGGTGGAGCTTGCAGTGAGCTGAGATAGCACCACTGCACTTCAGCCTGGGCAACAGAGCGAGATTCCGTCACAAAAAAAAAAAATTTCTGACTTTCAGTTTCCTGATAGGTAAAGGGGAGATAATGGCCTCATAGGGTGGCTATGAGTATTAAGTTGACTAACGCTGCAAAGCACTTAGCATAGTGCCTGATGCACAGCAAGAGCTCCATAAGAGAAAACTACTATTACAGCGTAGCATTGTGTATGAATGAAACATGGCAAATCACTTCAAGCCTGTGGACATTAGTTTTTCTTATATACAGTGATAGATGGCACTTTGGACTATAAAAGTTGAGATACCTAAAAAAAAGAAGCCAGCAGTAAGATAGAGACCATACAAAATACTGCATACATGAAGATGTTAGGTATCCTATATTCTGGGTAATGAGTCCCTGAAAAATCAAGGTGGTTGTGGTATTTTAGGCAGCTAAGAAATCAAGCTTTTATATCAGTGATGTACTATGAAATTTTCAAGAAAGCCAAATTATACTTAATTGCTAATGCTATGAAATGTTCTATTGGGAGAAGTGAATGCAACCATTACTTTGAAATTTGCAGTTAGAATTGTTGAAGATGGGCCGGGCGTGGTGGCTCACACCTGTAATCCCACCACTTTGGAAGGCTGAGGCAGGCAGATCATGAGGTCAAGAGATCGAGACCATCCTGGCCAACATGGTGAAACCCTGTCTCTACTGAAAATACAAAAATTAGCTGGGCATGGTGGCACGCACCTGTAGTCCCAGCTACTCGGGAGGCTGAGGCAGGAGAATCGCTTGAACCCAAGAGGTGGAGGTTGCAGTGAGCTGAGATTGCACCACTGCACTCCAGCCTGGCAATAGAGTCAGACTCCATCTCCATCTCAAAAAAAAAAAAATTGTTGAAGATAGGGGCAACAAAGGATTTCTTTCTTATTCTGAAAAAAAAATGGTGGAAACCTTCAACACCCAGTTGGTGCAGTGCATTCTTGGGGAAAGCACCCACTATATACAGTGAATGTTACATGATGCATCAGAGGGAATGAACAAAAGGAATTTTTTTATTAACAATGGAAAGTTGGGGAATGTAGGATATTGAGTGAAACACAGGCAAAATACCATTCTTTGTCATTTTTCACAAATAACCTTCAGTGGAAATAAATCTCCAATTCTTTTTCTTTTATCCCATTTAAGTGCCGTGCTGTCCAACTGGTCTGACAGTAACTCAAATCACCCAGTCAGTAATCAACGTGAGCTGGACTATTGGGAGAGTGGCTCAAACCCATGTTGCAGTTCTGAAGTCACACACTGGACAGTCTAAGTGTCACACTCATCAAAACCACTGCCTCCTGGGATGCATCATATGTGGCATCAATTACACAGTGACATTAAAAGCAATTAGTGCCACTGGGTTGACTGCAGATTGCTCCTACCAAAGTTATTTCTCTGGTAAGTGAACTCTAGCTCCAGAATAGCAGTAAGGACTTGACTATTATAAGCCTTTCCTCCTCACTTAAAAAGATGCTGCATCTCCACCTAGTTTGCATTATAAACTCAGATTACTTTCTAAAATGGTTATAGTTTCCCTTTGACTTAGAACCTCAAAGCTTCAGAGGCTTCTGTTGGTAGTTGGTGAATTAACTCCCCTAGTAACAATGTTCATGTAGGCTTTTTCTGAAGGGACGATGTATCTTTATACGACACAGCTACTTGCAACACAGAGTAACGCAGCCTGGCAGAGTTTTCTGAAAGCTAAATCACACATTCTGTTTGGTTTGCATTTTTTCCTTCTCATTATTATTGTGCTGCTACCTCTCTTTTCTAAGCTTCTTCAGCTCCTTCAATGGTTTCTTATTTCAACAGGCTAAGAGAGCAAAGGCATCTGTCTACTGACAGTATTGTACCTTGTTCTTCACAAAGACCACACCATTAGGGAATAGCAGGGGAAGGTAAAAACAGTGCAAGGTTACCAAATCTCTTGCATGATTCTAATCCACTGAAGTGGCTGCTTGTAGCATGGTTTTCCTAAAACTCGTGAGGATGCTTCCTAGGCTTAAGGAGAAAGAGCACAATGATAAGTTACATCTGCCTGGGGCATGGGATGGAAGAGTTGGAATAAAATTTTGGCATCCTAGAGGCAGTAGAAAGAGTCTTAACTCGGAGTCAAAATTAGACATGGCTTCTTACAAGCTGTGTTGCCTAATCTTCCCTGATTCTGTCTCCTCATTGAAAAAGACAGGAATAGTAATATTTTCCTTCGAAGTTGTTTTGAGAATCAAAATAAATCATAATGTGAGAACATTCAGAACATGCTCCATGTATGTCAGCTGGTGTGTACTTTCTTTTGACCCATTATCTTGTATTAGATTTACTGCCTAAGTTCTCACCTTGATATCCAGTTCTCAGAATATGACCCATTGCTTATTCTTTTAAGAATAAATCAAGCAAGCTTGATTATAATAACTTTTAAAAATTATACAGTAGGATCTTTAACTTACTTACTAAGGAATCCATTTGATGCCCTTATTGGCACCTAATGTGTGGCTCGCTCAAGGTATTTAGAAAAGGAAAAAAGTACTAATCAGCTACCATGGATGAAGTGTGGACCAGCAAACTTGGTCACTGGCATGTTGTATAAATGGCTGCACCCAAAGTGTCATGCTACTCATCTCGGCAAAATTGGTTCTTCAATTAAGGCTGAATGCAGTTAATTATATTTAAGTTTAAGTCCACCAAAATCAAATAAAACTAGGGCATTATGAGGGATCTTGACAAGGATTCTGTGCCTTTGACTCACAGTTTGAATCATGTACAATATGTATCTGCCAATTTTTGGACCTTTCTGACTCATCATTGTTCTATATTAAAAATTCATACTGCACACCACCTTCACACATGGACTTCTCTCTCTCTCTTTCTTTCTTTCTCTCTCTCTCTTTCTTTCCCTCCCTCCCTCTCTTTTCTCTTTCTTTCTTTCTTTCTGTCCGTCTGTCGGTCTTTCTTTCTTTCTTTCTCTTTCTTTTTTTTAGACAGGATCTAGCTCTGTCACCTAGGCTGGAGTGAGTGCTGTGGCACAATCATAGCTCACCACAGCCTTGAACTCCTGGCCTTAAGCCATCCTCCTGCCTCATCCTCCCAAGGGGACCACAGGTGTGCACCACCACAACTGGCTAATTTTTTTTTTTTTTTTTTTTTTTGTAGAGTCAGGATCTCCCTGTGTTGCCTAGGCTGGTCTCAAACTCCTCGGCTTAAGCGATCCTCCTGCCTTGGCCTCCCAAAGTGCTCGGATTATAGGCATGAGCCATCATGCCCAGCCACCCATGGATTTCTGATTATGTGGCCCACCATGGAAATAACTTGAGTACCCCTTCAAATCTTGCTCTGATCTAACCAGTAATTAATCCTGTTACTTAGACTAGTTTGCTTATATTTTTTCCCTGCAGTAATCAAGGCCATTTTTGGATGATGGTGGAATAAAACAAGTGATTTTGTGTTTGTTATTTTTATTGCCTAGGTGCCTGCTGCCCTTTGGGGGTGAAATTATATAGGCTGGGCCCTAATGGCATCCGGATCTACTGGCAAGCCTCCAGGGGCTCTGCCAATTACAGCACTGACCTCTATGGCTCCAAAGGCATTTTCACGTGCACCCCCAATGCTGGCCTCAGTTTCTGTGATGTTACTGAGATACCCTGTGGGGATGTATACACTGTGATGGTCTCACCAGTTACTGAAACAGGATTGAAGCTTACTTTCTGTCCAAAAAAAATATATTCAGGTAAAGCAAGTTATGACAGTTTATCTAAAACTAACCCTGAACTCGTATCTGTGAATTAAGATGCAATCAAACTTCTTTACTATGTATGAAGGGCACAGGGGGTATAAAATTTCTTTCTTTCTTTTTTTTTTTTTTTCTGAGACAGAGTCTCACTCTGTCGCCCAGGCTGGAGTTCAATGGCACGATCTTGGCTCACTGCAACCTCCGCCTCCCAGGGTCAAGTGATTCTCCTGCCTCAGCCTCCCTAGTAGCTGCGATTACAGGCACCCGCCATCATGCCTGAGTAATTTTTGTATTTTTGTAGAGATGGGGCTTCAGCATATTGGCCAGGCTGGTCTTGAACTCCTGACCTCAGGTGATCCACCTGCCTCAGCCTCCCAAAGTGCTGGGATTACAGGCATGAACCACTGCACCCAGTCGAGGGTATAAAATTTCTACACAGCACAGGCAGATTCTGGCTGTGGAAGACCCCAAGATTCTTTGGAATTGTGATGCTTTATTATTATTTAATTTAGAGATTATCTTCTCTGTCCCACTCTTCCCCTTCCTAAAAAGGACTAGATGCTTGGTGCTTAACTAGTAAAGCAAATTTAAGATAATTTTCTGCTTTGAGATTTAGGGATAGATTTTTTAACATAGTCTTACTAATAATGATAGACATCCTGGGATGTTGGAAATTAGGAAACTTGAACTTTTATTTGCACAGACTGAGAATTATGACTGAGGAAAAGTTAGAGGATCAGAAAAAATGAATTTTTTAAATCACAAGCTAGGCTTGGCAATATGAGTGGGCAGACAGTCTGTGATCACAAAACATGGCTGTCAGCAACTACCATCTCACCAGAGCTGGCAGGAAAACACTAGCAATTCTCAGCTCTGTGTTCCAGCACCTTCTGCTATCTTGCCCAGGGCACAGTCATATATTTTTCATATATTCCTAGAAGAAAAGAGATGATGAAGCCCTAGAATTTTGCAGGTGAACACAGAAAAAAGAATAAATATTGGCTCACAAGCCCTTACTGATAGCCAGAATCTAAAATTTCGAATGATGTGTAGGTGACAGGAGGTTCAGGATGGCCCTTGGTGATGGAAGGAGGACAGTTCCTCCCAAGGGGCTGTTCTCATTGTCCCTGGCTGTCATGCTCTGATTCCTTGTTTTTCCATTATTTGGTCCACAGGACAAGCTGGCCCAAAGCATAGTCCTATGGGAAGGGACAGGAATAGGTTCCTGGAGTAAGGATGAGCTCTTAGGAAAATGAGTCTACAGCTCAATAACAATACTGCATCATAACTGCATAATACTTTATAATTTATCCAGTGGTTTCATATTACAAATCTCATCGAATGCTCAAAATATGCTATGCTGTAGGCTCAACATATTTCATTATCTCCACTTTATAAATGAGAAAACTGAAGCTCAGAGGCTCCCAGATCTCTGTCTACAACTCTTCTCTTCTCCTGACCCCTGAATCCATATTCAAATTTGATACCTCCACCTGGAGGTGCCCAGGCATTTCAAACCCCTCAGGGGCAAAAGGAACTCCTGATCCTCTGCTGTTTCTGATCTTCCTCCTATTGTCCTTGTTTCAGGTACATTAGCTAAAAACCCTGGAGTCAGCTTCTGTCTCCCTCACCCTCCATATCTAAGTAATCTTGAATTCTCGTCCTGGTCACCTTCATAATGGTTCCTAAATCCAGAGTCTTCTCTTCATTTCCACAGCTACTGCTATGCCTCAGGCCCTCACCACCTCTCGCCTAGACTACTGCACCAGTCCCATCTCCCTGTCCTTACTCCAGCCTCTGTAATGTTACCAGAGTTATCATTCCAGGACACTGGTCCAATTGTGTTACTTTTACGCTGCCACATCTTCAAAACTTTTCCATTTCCCCATAAGATAACATTCAATCCTCTGGGCATGGTGTTCACAGTCCCTTATAATCTGTCCCCTGTCTACTTATACCTGCACTGTTCAATAGAAATTTAATATGTGCCATGTATGAAAAATTAAATTTTCTAGTAGCCATATTAAAAAAGTAAAAAGAGGTGAAATTAATTTCATAATATATTTTAGTTAATCCAATATATCCAAAATATTATCATTTCAACATCTAATCAATATAAAAATTATTAATAGATATTTTGTATATTTTTCATACTGTCTTTGAAATCTGGTGTATCTTTTGTACTTATAGTACATTTAGTTCAAACTAGCCACATGTTCAATAGCTACTTCAGTGTCCACTGTACTGGACAGAGAAATTGTTTTTTTTGTGAGGTTTTTTTGTTTGTTTTTTAATTGAGAAAGGGCCTTGTTTTGTTGTCCAGGCTAGAGTTCAGTGGTGCAATCACAGCTCACTGCAGCCTTGACCTCCTGGGCTCAAGCAATACTCCTGCCTCAGCCTCCCAAGTAGCTGGGACTATAGGCATGCCCCACCATGCTTGGCTAATTTTTAAAATTTTTTTGTAGAGGCAAGGTCTTGCTTTGTTGCCCAGGCTGGTCTCGAACTCCTGGGCTCAAGCAATCCTCTTGCCGCAGCCTCCCAAAGAGCTGAGATTATAGGCATAAGCCACTGTCCCCGGCCTGAAAAGAGAAATTCTAGGCTCATTCCACAACATCCGTCCTGAGAGGACTCTATTCTGTAGTCTAGGCGTCTGGCATCATTCACGGGTGCCTGCTCCTGCCACACACACCTCCTATTCTATGTCATGTTCTGGAGCTACTGCAGTGCTCTTCTCTTTGCCCAGAATTCCACCCCACTTCCACCAAGAGAACTCTACCAGCCCCAATTTTCCTTGTCTGTGAAGCCTTCTCCAATTACCATAAGCAGAGTTAGCCCTCTCTCTCCCTCCTTTATGACCCCACAGCACCCTTATCTGTACTGCAACATATTACTGTGAATTGAATGTGTGTTATTTCTCCTAATAAATGATTATCTATTTGACTCCCAGTACGTAGCACATAACTGTTGCCTGATATATTTTAAATTTAAAAAAGAATGAATCAATGAATTTTTGCGCCTATGATCATACAGCTAAGTGAGTGATGGAAGTCTTTTGTTCTTTCTCCTGCTCCATGCCCACAATTTCACCCTTAGAGAGTCATTCCTCTGAAGGCTGGTTAGCCACCAGAAGTCCTCGTGAGTTAGAACTCAAGTTCTTTGATGGGACGCCATCTCAAGCCTGTAGCCATTTCAGCTTACTAATGTTAGGTATCTAGACTCAAGTTAGGAAATCCTCCTTTGCTCAGTGTCCCTGGTAAAAGCCATACATTTGGGAGATGTTTTTTGTTTTTGTTTGTTTGCAGTATCAGTGATGTCTTAATCTGATAATCAGGACAATATTGTAAATGACAATAACGACTAATATTTATTGAATGCCATGTGCCAGGCACTGTTCTAAGGGGTTTACATGTATTAACTCAGTCCTTATAACAAACCTATCAGCTTGGCATTCTTTTTTTTTTTTTTTTGAAATGGAGCCTTGCTCTATCACCCAGGCTGGAGTGCAATGGCGCTATCTCGGCTCACTGCAACCTCCGCCTCCTGGGTTCAAGTGATTCTCCTGCCTCAGCCTCCTGAGTAGCTGGGATTACAGGTGTGCACAACCATGCCCGGCTAATTTTTGTATCTTTTGGTAGAGATGGGGTTTCACCATGTTGGCCAGGCCGGTCTCAGAAACTCCTGACCTCAGGTGATCTGCCCGCCTGGGCCTCCCAAAGCGCTGGGATTACAGGTGTGAGCCACTGCGCCCAGCTGAGCTTGGTATGCTTATTCTTACTGCTTTTCAGATAAATTGAGGCACAGTGAAGTGACTTGTCCAGGTCATACTGCTAGTAGTATCTCCTCTTATCACCCAAGTTCGTTCTTGTTCATTTTTTGGTTTACTTTCCTTTTATCCTTTCTTAAGTTAAATCTTCACTATCTTAAATACATAAATGAATAGATTTTATTTTAAATGCTTGTGTTTTTATTACAGTAACTTGCTCTGGAAGTACACTTGGAATGGGTAAGTCATTTTTCTCATGGACAAAACAGAACAGGATTTTTGTTGCTCCATTTTGGGGTTACTTAATGAAGTCAGCTGACTTTTCAATTAGAAAGCAAATGCTTTCTTTCTTTGATACCAGGGGCTCCTGCTCTCTTATCCCATAACTTTTTCTCCCCATTATAGTGCCTCCTCTCAGATTCCACCAGTT
The DNA here is from genome assembly GCF_028885625.2 of Pongo pygmaeus. NCBI lineage: Eukaryota > Metazoa > Chordata > Mammalia > Primates > Hominidae > Pongo > Pongo pygmaeus. The sequence continues at coordinate 120,993,034 of NC_072373.2, read as the reverse complement.
GAGATGAATTTCTTTGAATTCTAAAGTCTTTTTAGTATTCTAGGATCCTACAGGAAAATGTAAATAGTTTTGGGAGGGGCAGCGGCTTCATCCCTCACACTTCAGAAAGTGATTCCCAGCTCAGCTGTACACTGGAGTCACCTGGAGAGCTTAAAATTAACTGATGTCTGGTTCTGTCCCCAGAAAGTTTGATTTAATGGGTCTGGGGTGAGAGCTGGGCATCAGGAGTTGTAAAAGCTCCTCAGGTGATTCTGAAGTATAGCCAAGGCTAAGAACTGCTACTTTAGAGCCATGCTTCTCAAACTTTATTGTGCACACACATCACCTGGGGCCTCGTTAAAGCCAGATTCTGATTTGGTCAGTGTAGGAAGCGTCTGAGACTGTATTTCCACAAGGTCCAGGTGATGCTGGCGATGCCGAGGCTGCTGGTCTGACCACACATGGAGTAGCCAGGAGTTAGAGAGAATCTGTTAACGGCCTGCAGAGAGCTACGATGTTTGCTCCTGGTTTGCATGAGTGGGTATACCCCGTGGAGAGAGAGGGTGCTGAAAGGGCAGCTGGAATAAAGAGAACCCTCACTGCCTCCTCGGTTTTGCTCGGGGATGATCTTGTCTAGGCTATTTTGGTTGCCCCCACAGAGATGATTCTTGGCAGGGCGGTGGAGATGAGCAAATGGAGCCATGAGTGCTGACCCAGTAAGCAGTGTACACTGCCTCGTGAGGAGTCCTTGCAACAGCCTTTTAGGGGACAGCTTGGTCTGGGACCTTAGGAAAAAATCCCCTGGGAATATTATCAACCCCAAACGACAGAACTTCTCTCCTGCCCCACCCCACCCCTCCCCATTCAGACATGGCTGATTTCAAACAGTGTGAGTGTAAATGAAGCCTTCCTGCCCATAAACCCCACTGGACAGCCTTCCAGTTGGGGCCGGCTCCCCACCCACACCCCCTTCCACTGGCAGGAACTGGGTCTAGAGTCTCCACTCCCTATTCTCTGCCTGGGCTCCCTTCCTCTCCTAGTCTATTGCTTCTCTGAGCACAGCAGGATACACACTTTTCAATTCCTGTCCCACCTGCAGGTCTGAAATAAGCACAATCCTTATTAATTTTTTCAAGAGTTTTTGTTTTCTATGACTACAAAAAGGAACAGATTTGGCTTACTGAAAACAAACTGTGAGGACACTTCTAATTATAAAAAAGTCTCCCAAAGTACTAGAGACCATAAGCCCTGGTCTTCAGTGAAAGGTACATGGACCTAGGTCTACAATCTTTAATCAGTATCTCCCTGAGACATAGAGGTGTGGTAGAAGTGTCCTAGGTCCCCAGGGGAGAGGAGTGGTGTATGGTATGTTGGCCTTGCCTATGATTTTGTTAAAGGAAGAGTTTCAAATAAAAACAAAAAAATAAAAATTTAAAAATATTAAAAAAAAATTAAAAAATGTTTGAAAAGAAAGAATGTCTATGTTTTAACAAAAAACACAAAAGGTGGGGTGGCAAGGAGAGCAGGCATGGTGGCTCATGCCCGTAATCTCAGCACTTTGGGAGACGAAAGCAGGATTGCTTGAGCCCAGGAGTTGGAGACCAGCCTGGCTAACAAAACGAGACCTTGTCTCTACAAAGTGTAAATAAAGTAGCCAGGCATGGTGGCATGTGCCTGTAGTTCCCCTGTAGTCCCAGCTACTTGGGAGGGTGAAGTGAGAGGATTGCTTGAGCCTGGGAGTTCAAGGCTGCAGTGAGCTATGATAGCACCACTGCACTCCAGCCTGGGTGACAGAGTGAGACACCAGCATCACCAGAGAGCTTTTTAGAAATGTACAGTCTTGGGCCCCATCCTGACCTACTAAATCCCCAGGTGATTCGCGCGTGTATTCAAGTTTGAGTAGCACTGCTTAGGTACTGCTCTCAAACTCTGCTGTGTATTAGAATCTCCTGGACAGTTAATGATGAATGCAGAGGCCCAGGCCCTGGCCCAGTGAAGTGCCTCTATATTTCCATCAGGTTGCCAGGTGATTTTGATACACGTGAAGTTTGAGGAGCACTGCTTTAGGTCACTAATGTCCTCTTTTCTGTCCTTCTAGGCTTCAGCTTATTTCACCATTCCCTTCCTTAGCCAGGGCTCAGTCTTTAGCCTGAAATCTGCCACTCTCTTGAAGTAGATACTTGTAGAAATCCTGTAGGAGCCAGGCACAGTGTCACACACCTGTAGTTCCAGCTATTCAGGAGGCTAAGGTAGAGAATCACTTGAGCCCAGATGTTTGAGGCCAACCTTGGCAACAAAGTGAGAGCTCCCTCTGCTCTCAACGCCATCTCTCTAAAAAAAAAAAAGAAAAAAAAAAATCCTGCAAGGCTCTCAAAAAACAAGAGTAAGCCAGATTATCTGAGGGTTTCTAAGGTCATGTGGAAGTCATTATATCTAGGGGGAAATTCTAAATTGCTGTATTCAATTTCAGCATTTCCCCTCCCCAAACACAGGGCAAGTCCAATCAGGTCCCTGGGCTGACATTGGAGCCTCTGGATATGCTAAGAGGAGCCATGGGAATCTTGCTGGTCTAAGACTTTGGGTTTTCTTTGACTCTTGGAGTATCCTAAAGCTTTTCAAACTTTTTTTTTTTTTTTTTTTTGAGATGGAGTTTTGCTCTGTCATCCAGGCTGGAGTGCAGTGGTGCAATCTCAGCTCACTGCAACCTCCACCTCTGGGATTCAAGCGATTCTCACGCCTCAGCCACTTTAGTAGCTGGGATTACAGATGTGCGCCACCACACCTGGCTAATTTTTATATTTCTAGCAGAGATGGGGTTTCACCATGTTGCCCAGGCAGGTCTCGAACTCCTAGACTCATGTGATCCACCTGCCTTGGCCTCCCAAAGTGCTGGGATTACAGGCGTGAGCCACCGCACCGGCCATAAACAGACTTTTTAAGAGAGATCTGGATTCAAATCCTGCCACCATCACTTGCTCTTAGTCAAGTTGTGTAAATTCTCTCTAAGCCTAGGTTTCCTCATCTGAAAATTGGAGTAAATAATAATCCCTCATAAAAGAAAATAAGGATTAAATGAGAATGTAAATTATTGGACACAATAATAGGCTCATAACAACGACTTAATAAATGGTAGTTGTTAATTCATATTCAGTTTAAGCTCATATCACATTCTATTATGTACCAATTATTAACGTTTTAATGTGCTACTTCTAATGAAGATATTTGCATTTTAACCTTGGTCCTCATAATACACTTCCTCATTGATTCTCTGAGTGTGATCCTGGGGCCAAAAGCATCAGCATCAGCTGGGAACCTCTTAGAAATGCAATTTTTCAGACTCTTCCACAGACCCATTGAATCAGAAATTCTGGGGCTAGGGCCCACCCTTCTTTGTTTTAACAAGCCCTTAAAGTACTTCTGATGCATCCTAAAGTACAAAAAGCATGGCTTTAATTCAAGAAAGCTATTTTAATGCTGGAAATTTGATGCAAGTTGGAAGGGAAAGGAAAAAAAAAAAACCTATTTGAGGTGATAGGGGCTCTAACAAGAGGTAGATAGATGGGAGGGGTTTGTGCCTGACATCACACCGTGAGCAGGGGCTGGGGGTGTTCCTTCATCTTTAGGACCCAACATGTTTCAGTGTCACCTGTACATCCTGGGCAACTTTGAGGAAGTTTCCTCTCTGTGACGTACTTAGCAGCTAAACAGGTTTATGTTCTCCATATAAAACTCCCTGAGTCATTAAAAATTTTGGAGTTCCCTGAGGAGCACAGCAAGTTGGTCTGGGGGTGAAAAGGAAAGTTCTTTTGTTTTGAACCAGCGGTCTGGGATTAAAGAGACTCTGGGAGGGTTCATTTGGTGAAGCAGGAGAGAGATTGCTCTGGTTAGAAACTGCTGATCAGTTTGAACACTTTGTCAGTTGTCATAGTTTCATGTTTACTTGCCATGAAGTGCTGCAAAAATAGCATTTCAAATCAACATACACATAAAATCTCAGATACTGGTGCTTTTTAAGAAAATGTCTGCATATTGAATGCATCTTTTACTGCTTCCCTTCCTTACCCTTTTCAGTGATTTATAGAGGGAAGAGAAATGAAGAATGACAAAGTGAGCCCCAGATAAAAACAAAAACTTGACCAAGTGAGTAATGTAAATTGATTTTGTGTGATTTTATGGCAAAGTTTTTTGTCTTTGTTTAAAATGTTTTCCCATTTGTCTTGCAGAGTTGTCTCATTTGTTAGTGATTAGAGATGGAAACGATCTACTAGAATTTAGAATAAAAATGCCTCTAGGATAGGAAAAGCTCCTTTGGCCTTTAGAAGAACAACTCTGACTCTGCTTCCTGAGGGCAAGGTCAGGTGTGTCCTCACCTGCACAGCAGTTGGAGATCTGCTATGTGAGGACTCTGGAGAGAAATGAATCCAGAAAATCCCCTGGACGGCTGCTAGCCTGAGTTGGCACACTGTGAGAACCCTGGAAACAAGAAAGGTCTGCTTAGCAGAAATTCTGAGATTTCACATCCAGACACACCACAGACTTCAACACATCCACTTCATGAGTGTTTTATTGACAACAGCACTTGCCTGCAGCCCCCTCAAGGGCTGGAAATGTTCACTCCCAGAAAGTCAAGCCACCCACATGCAGACAGCACTTATCCCAAGACAAACCTCCAGCAGGACTTCAGTATAGGTTGGAAAGCAGTAGCTGCCAGGGCAACCTGAGATAACAAACGCCCTCATCGCAAGTTAGGAGCAAAGCTGAGCTGTTTGCAGGGTTCACTGAGCCAAAGCATCAGGTGGCGTGACATCCATGGGAGCATCTGGGAAAGCAGAGCTGCCAGCCTGTTGCTAGAAGGATTGCAGTTATGCTTTCTGCATGAGAGAAGATGTCAAATGGAGAGCCTCAAACTGTGGCCGACTGACATACATGCATCTTTTGGGGGGAGGACCATCAGTCTTACTGGCCGTATCCCCGACTCATACTGTAATTACTTTTTTCATCTTTGGAGGGGGAAGGCAATGAAATATAACATAAATCTCTCATACCTAAAAAAGTTTGTCCTTCAAATATCAGTAACCTAATTTAAAAAATGTGAGTAGACTTGTATAACACACACACGCACATGCACACACATAGTTCCAGTGCTTGCTCCCCAAACACATGGCTACGGAGCCAAGAATGTCTGTAGTTAGGAACAACCATAAAACTCTGCCCAGGGGAACTGGACCACGGAATTAGGCTTGAACTGAGCTTGGAAGAAAGAACAAACTTCCCTTTCTGTTCTCTCAACTTCCTATCAATGTGCGCTGCCAGAGAGAACTGATATGCTTTCTATATGAGACTGATCAGAGATACGTAAAGGGTCACTAATAAGAGATCTTCCCCAGAACATCTGTACATGAATGGAGACAAGCCAAAGGTATATATCTCTAAAAATGGAGTTGGAAGCATCAGAGAGCACACCTAATACCCTACAAATACCAAGGCACAGAAAGTGAAATAGCCATCTGCCTAGCTAGGCACCTAAGGCTGAATTGTTTTGGTCAGAATGCCATAGAAGAAAATGTGATCCACAGTGAGTAAAGATAAAATCAGGTTATTTAATGTGTATATAGCACAAACTACCGGCTTGTAAGTGCTCTCCATATGCTCGTTTTATTCTCATAACAACCCTACAAGCTAAGTAGTAACATTATCTCCTTTATACAGGTAGGGAAAAACAGGCCCAGAAAGGTCAAGTAGCCCACCCATGTTCACATGGCTAATCAGTTCAAACACAAAGTTTCAGGGAGAGAAGTAAGTAGCATTGATTAGACCTGCTAATTCGTGCTATCTTTTAGTTAAAATTTTAATTTTAATTCTTATGGGTACATAATAGTTGCATATATTTATGGGGTACATGTGACATTTTGATACAGGTATACAACGTGTAATGATCAAATCAGGGTAATTGGGGCATCCATTACCTCAAGCATTTATCATATCTTTATGTTAGGTACCCATGATATCTTTATGGAAAATATTTCTCTAGATTATTATGGATAAGTGATCACTTATTAGAGGAGATCTGGGAATAGGATAGAGAGTGAGTGATCTGCCCTAACTGAAGTGCGTGTACATTCAACCCTCGGTTATTTTGGCCATTTACCTGCTCTGAATTATACAAAGCAGCTTTTCATCCCTGGCCGGTGTTAGCAGATTTTACCTTCTACTTTGCTGTATCACGTTTAGGGAATCCAAGTTCATTTTTCAATTTGTTTAGGCAAGCAAACTAGAGGAGACGTAGAGAAACTGCTTAGGGAGCTTATGCAAAACTAGGGGAGCCTGGGAGGATAGGCAATTTGGTACACTAGAAAGAGCAATGGCCTTGGAGCCAGATGGATCCAGATCCTAGCTCATTTTGAGATTTTTCATGATTTATTTAACCTCCCTGAGCCTCAGTTTTCTCATACGTAAAATGGCAATGGTCATCTTGCTGGGCTGTTGTGAGGTTTGAGATAATATATTCATATTCAGCACACAAGTGCAATGAAATTGAGGTGTTTGAGGTCACACTGCTAGTAAGAGGCAGATCCAGATTTTGTAGGATGTAAACCTATGCCTACATGCAGTTAAAGACCATGCTTGCTCCACTATTCCGCAGTGCCACCAAGGACTCTGGCCTTCAGGAGCATGAGCCAGAGCTGCACCCCATGTGACCAGAGTCAAACTTCCAACCCAGAGGGACTTTGTATTATTCCCTGGCACTTGGTCATTCTCCTGAAGGGTAAGAGATGGAGGCACCTTATCCATCTCACTCTTCCCTCTTGGTTTGGCTCTTCAGAGCAAGGGGCTTCACCTCAGAAGGGTGAATCTTCCCTGGCACATATTTTTCTTATGGATTGGGGCTTCACCCTGCTAAACTAAGCAGAACCTAACTTAAAATGAAAAGGGAGAGGGAAATCATATGTGCACTTGTTTAAAAAATTGAGCAACTGAATCAATTTAGAGTAGGTTTAAAGGAGGTCAGGGCTCCAGCTTCTATTCTCATATAAGCCTTAAACAGAAAAACCACTCATGCCATAGGTTATACCAGAACCCATTTTATGGCCGTTTTTATTGTTAGAGACAGGGTCTCATTCTGTTGCCCAAACTGGAGAACAGTTGCATGATCATAGCTAACTGCAGCCTGGAACTCCCGGGCTCAAGCAGTCGTCCTACCTCAGCCTCGCAAGTAGCTACAACTCCTCAGCTTGCAGGTGGCATGTGCCATCATGCCCAGCTAACTTTTTTATTAATTTTTTTTTTTTTTTGGTGGAGACAGCAGTCTTGCTATGTTGCCCAGGCTGGTCTTAAACTCCTGGCCTCTATCAGTCCTCCTGCCTAGGCCTCCCAAAGTGCTGGGATTACAGGTGTGAGCCACCACGCCCAGCCTGTTCTTAATTCTTCATTCTCCGTTTCTCTCCTAAAAATTGCAGGTTAGTCCACAGACTACTCTATTGCTTTCCATGTAGGCCAAGCCTGATCTTTGTTCCCACTCCACCACTAAGTGCATCCTTGGCAAGTTACTTAACTTCATTAAGCCTCAGTTTCCTTGTTGTAAGTGTTGCTTTGAGGATCAGTGAGGTAATCTACTTAGCATGGTGCCTGGCATATGGTAAGTAAGCACTCAGTAAATATTAGACATTATTAGTAGTAGTAGTATCTAACCACTTCTACTTCCCTGTGTGACCAATTTGAATCTTTACAGCCACTGGTTCTTTGCAAATCCTTCTAGGAAAGCCTACTTTCTGCCAATGTCATATGGTTATCTCACAGTTAGGGCTCTTAGCAACTAAACTGATCTCACTTACGTTTGATGACTTTGATTTAAAGTCCCAAAGGAACCATCTCAGTAAACAGATCTCTGCCTCAACTTTCTGAGCTCAGATCTCCTCTGTGAATCAACTTTCAACAATAATTTTAGATTCTGAAGCATTAAGAGGCCCTCTCTACATTTGTTGCATAAATTTGTTAAGTGATTATTGTTTTGTTGGTTCATTTATGTATATCTTATCATTAAGGCACTCAATTTTTAAACTAAGTTTTAACTACCTGCAGCATTCCAGGAATTGTGCTCTTTAATTAGATTACAAATTCTTCAGGGGAAAGAGTCGATCTCTCATTTCTTTGAGCTTCCTAAAAGTCCAGCACAGTTCTTGGCACACTGGAGGGTACCTCACAGTTCTACGCAATTACTGTGTCCTTGAAAAAATGAATGAAATAAACATTTGGGGACAGTACATTTTCCATTGGGTAGCTGGGCTGGCTACTGAGTGAAGTCTATTATGAATCGCCCTGCGAAGTGAAGAGTTCTTCTGTAAAGGGGAGGATCCTCCAGTCTTCGTGTATGTGTGAACTCGGAATTTCATAGACGGCCTTGGCTCACGATCGGTTTGGCACTTCGCGTTCCTAGGCCACAGGACGTCGAACCTCGGGCGACAGCAGCCTCCCGCGAGGGGGCGCCCGACTTCCCACGGAGGTTCCACCTGTACTGCGCAGCCTCCGTCCGGGAGTGGGCGGAAATTCCCTTGCTGACGCGCGTGACGACACCGGAGGGCGAGGTCTGCTAGAGGGGGTGGGGCATTCCCCTGCAGCAAGGGGCGGGGCCACCCCAACGCCGCTTTTGCGGCCAAAGTAGGTTGGGAGTGGAAGGTGGTGGCTGCTGCTCCGCAGTGTCGGGAAGATGGCGCCGCCGGTGGCAGAGAGGGGGCTAAAGAGCGTCGTGTGGCAGAGTGAGTGCGGTGGGGTAGGGGTTGAGAGAGGGAAGGCCGGGAGGCTGCCGTGCCGGGCCTCGTTTTGCAGCCCCAACCCAGCGGTCTGATGAGGAGCCGCCGCGAGCACTTGTTGCTTTGGGACCTGTGTGAGGACTTCTTCCTGCTTTCCTGCCCTGCCTCGTTCCTTGCCAGCACCAGGGATGGGCGGGGTGCGACGGGACGCGGCCTTCTCGTTGGCGTCCGGCACCCCCTCGCCTCGGCCGCGCTCTGGCCGCGAAGCTCCGCCCCGGGTGAGCCGCCTGGTCCGGCTTTCCCTCCCGCGGAGCCCGTGAGTGTCCTCGCCCGCGCTCCCCACTCTTCTCCGCTCCCGGCTGCGCTCCACCAGTTGGGGATGTCTCTCCATCCGAGACAATCCGGGCGTTGTTTATTCCGCCCCCATCTCCACCCCACACTGGAGTTTGCAAGGACTGTTTATTCTGCTTATTCGTGTTAGTATCAACCCGTGCTTTTCAAAAAACCTCACTGTTTAACAGACTCCTCTTCCCCTATTCCGAGAGGAGCCTATTTTCTGAAAAGTTCTTGAGAAGGGACCATTGGAATGACCGGTGTCCAGCCGTGACATCTTCCTGCGTAGCCTGGGGAAGAGCCGCTCCTTCCCTTTTCCCTACACTCTCGGGGGCCCCTCCCTACTGTTAGGACCCGACTCATTGGTTACTGATGTTCTGCGGTATCATCCACAGCTTTCATAAACATCGCTCCAAACCTAGGTCTGGCAGGTTAGAGAAAGAATGAAACCACCCAACAGGAATAACCATCATTGTTTGGCATCTCTGAGTTCAAAATAATTATGGCCTAGTAGTGGAAAAGGGAGTAGCATCTAATTAGTATTTCTTAGTCCAACTTGTTGAACAAAAAACAAATGATTTAGTCAGCAGAATTCTGGGAGTTAGAGTTCCTTGTCTAAAATTAAAAATCCAAATCAGTAACTGGGATAGTGCTTAACATATAGCAGGCACTAAGCAAATGTATAAATAGGTGAAAAATATGAAATTATCTTTTAAAAGATTAGATAATTTTAAGGTTGGCATTTGCTTTTTCAAGATTTACATGGCCGACTTAAGATTTGAGTTGTTTTAAAACAATGGTATTTAAATACATTTATGTGAAAATGGGTAACAAATTGTGTTGTATAAATAATTTCCAAGATATATATGTGATTAACATCCGCATGTATGTATTTAAGCCAGTTCTTTACATATTGAATCATAAGCTTTTTCCCTTTTTCACGTTTTCCTTCTGATCCTCATACAGATAAAGACATTGTTTTTATTATCTGTCATTCTGTGACTTCCTTTTTTTTAAACAACTGACATTGACTCAACATTTTTCATGTTGCTTCACAATCTCGTAATTAACATTTTAAATTGCTTTTTAAATACCTTGAGGTGGCAAAAAATTTTGATAGCAGAAAAGAAAAAATTATGGCCAGGTGCGGTGGTTCACGCCTGTAATCCCAGCACTTCGGGAGGCCGGGGCAAGATGATCACCTGAGCCTAGGAGTTCATAGACCAGCCTGGGCAACATAGTGAGATCCTGTCTTAAAAAAAAAAAAAAACAACATAAAATTAGATTTAAAAAATTTTAAATAAAAATAAAATTAATCTTCCAACCTTCCTCTCCAGAGACAATCACTCTTAGGTTTCTTATAAATCCATCCACAAGTTTTTTTATGCAAATACAAGCATGCATAGAATCACATGTTTTTGTTTTATTCATTTATGTTTGTTTTATGTCTTTTTTCATTCTGGTTGCTTTCTCTTTTATTTTGTTGGGCAAAATTTTCTTTTTTTAATTTTTGGATATTTACACAGTCATTTATTTAAATCAGTGTTGAGTATGTACTCTGTTCTTTGGTTTCCTAGAATTGACAATTGAGTGGGAGAAGACAGGTGCACAAGTACTTAATGACTGCTGTATTAGCAGTATGAAATTTTGGAAGAAGAGAGGAAAAAGGAATTATTTTCTCTATGGGAGGAGGTCAGGGAAGGCTCAAGAGGAAGTGACATATAAGATGTTTCTTGAAAGGTAGTAGGATTTTGACAGGCAGAGGGAAATCTATGTCAAACCCTAAAGGTGACAAAGTAAGTGGTTGATTATGGAAGAGGGAACAATTGCTTTTGATCAAGTACAGGGTATTCATTGCAAGGGATAGACGGACATAGACCAAAAGGTAGGTTGGAGCCAGATTATGAAGGGCCTGGTTGCTGTATTATTTAGACATTCTGTAGGCAGTGGGGAACCATTAAAAATGATTTTTTCTCCTCCTTTTTCAAAGAGCAGTCACTAGCATTTCTGGCATTCATTAAACAGTGCTGAGAGGAAGCAATTTTCTTGTTCCTATTTTGAAGAGAAATTACTCTTAAGATTTAATTAAGTATGCCGGGCACGATGGCTCACGCCTGTAATTCCAGCTCTTTGGGAGGCCGAGGTGGGCAGATCACAAGGTCATGAGATCGAGACCATCCTGGCCAACATGGTGAAACCCCATCTCTACTAAAAATACAAAAATTAGCTGGGCATGGTGGCACGTGCCTGTAGTCCCAGCTGTTCGGGAGGCTGAGGCAGGAGAATTGCTTGAACCTGGGAGGCGGAGGTTGCAGTGAGCCGAGATCGCGCCACTGCACTCCAGCCTGGGCAACAGAGTGAGACTCTGTCTCAAAAAAAAAATATATTTAATTAAACGTAATGTTAGTGTGAAGTGTACTAGTGATAAGTGCACAGCTGGATGAGTTTTTTACCCATGTAACTACCATCCAGATCAAGATAAAAGAATGTTTCCAAGCACCCTATGACTGACCTTTCCCAGTTCAAGCTCCACCCTCTCTCCTAGAGTAACCAGTATTCTGACTTTTATCACCACCAAATACTTTTATAATGGTGTCTTTTTACCCTTACACTGTTATGTTTACAAGAAATCCTCCATGCCCTTTACTGTAGTGTTTTCTTTAATAATGAATGGTGTGTGCCTATAGTCCCAACTCCTTGGGAGGCCGAGGTAGGAGGATCGCTTGAACCCGGGAGGTGGAGGTTGCAGTGAGCTGAGATTGCACCACTGCACTCCAGCCTGGGCGACAGAGTGAGCTCCTGTCTCAAAAAAAAAAAAAAAAAGAATAAATATTCAATTTACTACATTTCTACCTAGAAATAATTGCTTTAGTATTTACTTTTGTTTATATTTAGTTGGTCATACACTAGTCCTTCTTTTTGTGTGTGTGTGTGTGTGTGTGTGTTTTGTTTTGTTTTTGAGTAGCTGGGATTACAGGCACGCGCCACCACTCCCAGCAAATTTTTGTATTTTTGGTACAGATGAGGTTTCACCATGTTGGCCAGGATGGTCTCGATCTCTTGACCTCGTGATCCACCCACCTCAGCCTCCCAAAGTGCTGGGATTACAGGCGTGAGTCACCGCGCCCAGCCAGTTCTTAGTTTGTATATATTCTGCTTTCATACAATTTTTGATCATTATATCTTGAAAGCCCCTGGGTGGTCTTTCCCATTCACAGTTAGTCTGTTTTTGTTCAGCTGACTCGTGATGATTATTGCTTTGGTTTCCTGCCTCAGGCCCCTGGGTTTGCTTTTATAAAGATTCTTACCTGTTCACTGAATAATTTGGGCCAGAGGCAGAATCTGTTGGAATCATAATTAGGAATTTAATAACATGTTTTAGTTTTCTTTTTTTTTTTTTTGAGACAGAGTCTTGCTCTGTTGCCAGGCTGGAATGCAGTGGCACGATCTACACTCACTGCAACTTCTGCTTCCCTGGTTCAAGCAATTCTCCTGCCTCAGCCTCCCAAGTAGCTGGGATTACAGGCATGCACCACCACGCGCAGCTAATTTTTGTATTTTTGGTAGAGACAGGGTTTCACCGTGTTGGCCAGGATGGTCTCGATCTCCTGACCTCATGATTTGCCCGTCTCGGCCTCCCAAAGTGCTGGGATTATAGGCGTGAGCCACCGCACCCGGCCTTTTTTTTATTTTTTATTTTTTGAGATGGAGTCTCACTCTGTTGTCCAGGCTGGAGTGCAATGGCATGATCTCTGCTCACTGCAACCTCTGCCTTCTGGGTTCAAGTTTAGCATAAGCCCGGGCACAGTGGCTCACGCCTGTAATTGCAGCACTTTGGGAGGCCAAAGCAGGTGGATCGCTTGAGCTCAGGAGTTTGAGATCAGCCTGAGCAACATGGTGAAACTCTATCTCTATCAAAAATACAAAAAGTAGCCAGGTGTGGTAATGCACACCTGTGGTCCCAGCTACTTGGGAGGCTGAAGTGGGAGGATCGCTGGAGCCTGGGAAGTTGAGGCTGCAGTGAGCAGTGATCATGCCACTCAATTCAGCCTGGGTGGCAGAGCATAACTCAGTCTCAAAACACAAAAACAAAAATTATTTGGGTAACTTTTGGACTAGTGGAAGTCCAACCTCTGCCTCCTGGGTTCAAGTTATTCTCCTGCCTCAGCTTCCTGAGTAGCTGGGACTACAGATGAGCGCCACCACTTCCAGCTAATTTTTGTATTATTAATAGAGACGGGGTTTCACCATGTTGGCCAGGCTGGTCTCGAACTCCTGACCTCATGATCTGCCTGCCTCTGCCTCACAAAGTGCTGGGATTACAGGCGTGAGCCACCACGCCCAGCCATGTTTTAGTTTTCTGAGAATATAAATTCCCTTATGGCCTACAAATCTGATTTTTTTGCTTTTGCTATTTGATTTTCAAAAACATTGTCATTATGCACTATTTATAAAAGCATGGTTTATTATTTCTCCATACTGAACTAGTCATTACAAGACTTGGTTTCTACTCTAGGTTATACTTCTGTTTCCTAACTTAAACCATGAGGGGTTTGGACTACATTTTCTTCAACATGTTTTCTTCAGCTTGAATTCTCCATGATTCCATTTTTTAGATCTTCACTTTGTTATATTTTCTTTATTTCTGCTTGCATTCCTGATAGTTTTCTCTTATGTCATAGTTTTATTTTATGTTGTTTTGTTTGGGACATAAATATTTACTATTAGGTTTTCATTTAAGGCTTTTTGCCTGACGTCTTTTTTTTTTTTTAATTGTGCTTTCTTGCTCTTCTTTTATATACTTGGGCATGATCTTAGTCCATCTCCAGCAAATTTTTAAAATTCATATATATTAAAGATCTAAGATATAAAAAGTAAGGCAATAAAATGTGGAGCAAATATAGGATAGTATGGGTTAGACTTTAAAAAATTAACTGGTAACTCAGATGCCATAAAAAAGATTGTATAAAAATTATAAGCCAGGTACCATGGCTCATGCCTGTAACCCTAGTACTTTGAGAGTCCGAGGTGGGATGATCCCTTGAGCCCAGGAGCTCGAGACCAACCTGGGCAACAAAGTGAGACCCCATCTCTACAAAAAAAATTTAAAATTAACCATGTTTGGTGGCATGCACCTGTGTTCCCAGCTACATGGGAGGCTGAGGCAGGAGGATCCCTTCAGCCCAGGAGGCTGAGCTGCAGTGGACATTGATTGTGCCACCGCACTCCAGCCTGGGTGACAGAGCAAGACCCTGAGTCTAAATAAATAAATAAATAGCTAGCATAAGCCCGGGCACAGTGGCTCACGCCTGTAATTGCAGCACTTTGGGAGGCCAAAGCAGGTGGATCGCTTGAGCTCAGGAGTTTGAGATCAGCCTGAGCAACATGGTGAAGCTCTATCTCTATCAAAAATACGAAAATTAGCCAGGTGTGGTAATGCACACCTGTGGTCCCAGCTACTCGGGAGGCTGAAGTGGGAGGATCGCTGGAGCCTGGGAAGTTGAGGCTGCAGTGAGCAGTGATCATGCCACTCAATTCAGCCTGGGTGGCAGAGCATTAACTCAGTCTCAAAAAACAAAAACAAAAATTATTTGGGTAACTTTTGGACTAGTGGAAGATTAATTTAGAGATTAGATAGAAGCCAGTCAGTGGAGGATGTTAAATAGTAGAGTTTAGATTTTATTCTGTAGGCAAGAGTGAGCATTTGAGGGAATTTCGAGGTGTGTATTAATATAAACAAAGGGTTGTATTTCAGGAAGGTGACTCTGACAGCAGTGTGAAAAATGGATTGAAATAGCAAAGGTGTTGGAGGTGGAAAGCAGGAAATCCAGATAGGATTCTATTGCAGTAGTTCAGTGAGAGAGAAGAATCAAGTCGATGCTGGGTGACAGTAGCAATGAAAAGTAATAGCTACCAGGGAGAACAATCAATATGCCTAGTAGGTGGGTGTGGGGAAAGGAGGAAATAGACAAAGACAATGACTAAGAAAATGACAATAATACTTAGAGAAATAAATCTAGAGTAGTTTTCAGGGTGCTGTAATCTCAACTTGAGACATGTAGCTGCTTGTATCTGTATTGCATAGTTGAATGAAGTTCAAAGAGAAAGGCTGTAAGATTGTGGAAAATCGAAAGATTAATATCATAGATGAAACTTTGATGATGAATATGGTCTCTGAGGAGACCAGCCATGGGAGCAGATTCTCTTACCTTTGCTCTGAGAACAAGCAGAGCAAAAGTAAGAGAATTGAGTCTTGAGGTATATCCATATTTAGGATGCTAGAGAAACGGATATAAGGTCAAAAGATTTTCATTAGTATTTAGAGGAAATACCTCCTTAGTTCTATAGTATTTGTTGATATGATTTCCTTTGACTCCTCTCTAAACATACCTACCTGTGACTGTGTCACTTTTTATGAATGCCCTTACTATCTCCATAAAACTAGTTCTTTCTTTTAGACAATAACACTGACTCTCTAGGTATCTTCAGATTCTTTTTTTTTTTTTTCCTCTGGCAGACACAGATAGATCCAAGTATCTTCAGATTCCAAGACAGTTCTATCATTAGAAATTTAAAGCAAGCTACATATGTAATTTTAAATTTTCTAGTAGTCACATAAAAAGGTAAAAAGGTAAAATTAATATATTATATTTGACCTAATAAGTTTGTTACATTCTTTTTTTGTACTAAGGTTTTTGAAGTCTCACATGTATTCTATACTTACAGGATATCTCAGTTCAGACTAGCCACATTTCAGGTGCTCAATAGCCAGATATGGCTGGTTTCCACCATCTAGGACAATGCAGTTCTAAGGTTTCAAAGACTGTAATGAGATGACTTCTGCTTGGGGAGCTTTTCTCCAGTCTGCTCCATCATAAATTCCATGAGCATTCATTTCTTAAGAGAAAGACACAAATAAATCTGATAAAAACAAGCAAATGTCTTCAATTTTCAGCTTGTTTGAGGTATAAGGAATGACGCTAGCTTTGAAAGGAAAAGCAACATAATATTTCTGTATCTGAGCTCTACCTGAGAAAATCCTTTATTTTTGCCTGTAGGGTTCTAGAAGCCAGCACTTTTGGCTTAAATTATGGTTAAATATTTCAGACTTTCACCATAATTCTCATATAACGCTATAATCCTCCTAGCAAACAATATATAATTATCTCAATTGATATTTCATAACACTTCCAAATCTTCTCAATCACAATACAACCTTCCAGATCACAATTCTGAAAATGACTATAAATAACTGAATTGCTTTTACTAACAACATTTCTGATACCAAATATGTGTTTTATTCCCCCCTCACACCAACCAGTTCTCCAACTCTGGACACCAACTGTATTAGTGTCAGAATTGAAATGAATTGTAGGATATCCAGTTAGTTAGGAACTAGTTAGCTAGGAACAGTTAGTGTCAGACTCCACAGGTTTAAGGGCTCAGTCTCACAATACTGCCTTCACTTCAAATGCCAGTACCAAGTCCCTAGGTTACCCACACTTCTGTCTGTCTTGGCTACAAAGTCAGGAATTCCTACAACCCCCCTTCCCTTTCAGGTTCATTAATTTGCTGGAATGGCTCACAGAACTTCAGAAAACACTTAACTTACTATTACCAGTTTATTACAAAAGATACAAATGAACAGCCAGGTTGGAGAGGTACATAGGGTAAGGTCAAAAAAGGTCCTAAGCATAGGTGCTTCTATCCACATGGAGGTGGGTGTCTCACCCTCCTGGCACAATGGTTTGTTCACCACCTTGGAAGCTCTCCAAACTCTCTTAAGGGGTTTTTATGGAGGCTTCATTGTGTAAGCATGAATGATTACATCACTGGTGATTGAACTCAATCTCCAGTTCCTTTTCTTTCCCAGAGGTCCTGGGGTGGGGCTGAAAGTTCCATCCCTCTAAACATGGCTTGGTCTGGTGACCAGCCCTCAATCTAAAGCTATGTAGGGGCCCCTCACCCAAGAGTCATTTCATTTGCAGACGGAAGAGATGCTATCACTCAGGAGATTCCAAGGGCTTTAGGGGCTCTGTGCCAGGAACAGGGGGTAAAAACCAAATATTTTTTATTGTACCACAGTAACTGTTATTATTTATACCCTCTGATAGAAGAGCCGTCATTTTTTAACATGACTTCTTACCAAAAATTTGTTGATAAATTTCCCAAAAGCATTAACTTAAATATAAATTAGGAAATGGAAAAGCTTAAGTTAATGAAATAACCATCTCATTAACAAGAATTAATGAAAAACAGGTTACTATAATTTATATTTTAATTATATTTTATGTATTACTATGTATTACTACCGATTTTAAAATCAATTGAACATTAATAAAACATAGTGTGGGAAATTGTTTTATTCAGTAGAACAGATATTTGTATAAATTGTCCACATAAATTATTTAATACATAATGGAAAATGTTTTTAAATCAGTGAACTAATTTTTAAAACATATTTAGATAATTTTGAAAATCATTGTAAGGAACATATTTATTGATTATAAATCAAGACTGAATGTTGGTATCCAAATTCTGTGATACGTATTGTTGAAAAGCATAATTTAGTAAATCAGTATGAAAAATGTTTATGCAGATTTGGTCATCAGATATAATTTAGCAATGGGCAACTTAAGGATGTTCCCATGGGTTTTTTGTTTTCATCTTGTTTTACTTGGGATTTAAGTAGAATAGGAAAAACCAAATCAGGTAATAATTTTAGAAATATTTTCTCGGTATGTTCATGTACTTAAATATATTAACCCTTTTTATAATACCTTTTAAAGTTAAAAAATTGATTACAGTTTAAATGTACTGTATAGGCTAGGTATTAGAATTGGATTTTTCCATAAGGTTTAACAAATATGTATGCTTTTTATGTAGTTTAACAAATTTCAAATTGGATTTTTCCTTAGCCATTTTGGACCCTTTGGATTACTATGTTTCTGTTTATTTAATTCCTAAGTAATTCCTTTCTTTTTTAAACAGAGATAAAAGCAACAGTGTTTGATGACTGCAAGAAAGAAGGCGAATGGAAGGTAGAGTTTGCATACCTTGCTCTTATAAAAAATAATACAAACTTTAAAAACAATACAGTGTAAAAACTACGTAGTATTTACATGGTATTAGGTATTCTAGTATAAGTAATCTAAAGATGATTTGACATATGGGAGGATGTGTGTAGGTTACATGCAAATACACTATTTTATATAAGAGATTTGAGCATCCATGGATTTTTGGTATACATAGGGGTCCTCGAACCCCCATGGATACCGAGGGATGACTATATAGGGTCTGGAATCACACTGCTTGGCTCCAAATACTAACTTCACCACTTAATAGCTGTGGCTCCTTGCACAAGTTACTTGACCTCTCTCTGCCCCGTTTCCTTGTTTATAAAAATGGTGATGGTAATACCTCATATGGTAATTGTAAATATGAGGTGAATTAATCCATGGAAATTACTTAAAACCGTGCTTTGTGCAATAATTGTTCTACAAGTGGCAATTGTAATTTTAAGAAAATTTGATGTTAAACATAGTGTCATTTAAAATGAATAAGCTCTATGCTTCAAATTAGAAGTATTTCTGTTTGCTTACTTATGTACAATACTATATGCATGTATATTGAGAAAATCTCTAGCTCATGCAAGATAAAAGATGAGATCATTTTGCCTACTGTCCTGATATTTTATGTTATAAAAGGCTTATAAAGTTTAATGGATAAAATTCTTTTTTTCATTCTTGGTAATAGGATGCTTACAGTATTTTTAAATTTGTGTTTGTTTTAAGATAATGCTTTTAGATGAATTTACCACTAAGCTTTTGGCATCGTGTTGCAAAATGACAGATCTTCTAGAAGAAGGTATTACTGGTAAGTGTTATTCTTGGCATGAACACTTTTTAATTGTAATTGGGGGAGATCTGAGGTATTAAATTTTAGTTAGTAATTGTGTTTCAAAGGAACTTATTTTTTTAAATTACTGTAGCCATAACGATTAGATTTAACATTCTTTTCTCTGAATCTTCTGTCAGTTTTTTTTTCCCTCAGCTGAGACATATAATTAAGACCTCTAACCAAGCCTAACTCAATTGCTTTGTTGAGGTTGTTCTTTAAATGTTTTACTCATATATATATATATAAAACAATTTTGTATATTGATACACAAGCTTTACTTCAGTATTTTGATTTAGTTTATGGTTTCATATATCGCTTTAAAATGGATATCAAGATTTATGTCATAAAATCAACTGTTGTACATGTTTACAAATGCATAATGCTGACTTCATAAATTTATCTTTATTACCAGAAATGAGACAAATAATTATAAGTTTAAATCAGTTTTAGTATGAAAATTTGAAATACTTACAGATTCTGAAAAAAAATCATAATGTCATAAGAAGTTATCTTCCTCTAAGCGGGATTCTGTTATTGAGATATTAATCTGTATTACCTATTGAGGAAAATACCAATATCTTGTAACATGCATAATCATGTTATTCTTAATTCATCATCCTTTAACTCACTTATTAAAATTTGATCTTCATAATAACCCTATGAAGACAGATAAATACTCTCATTTGTAATGAGGAATCTGAGGCTCCAAGTGAAATATAATTCATTTATATTTTGGATCCTAATGTAGTTTATGTACCGTCCGTTACTCCTAATTTAATGAAGTTCAAAAGCATACCCAGTATTCTCAAGAAAGTCTGACCATATAATATTTATGTTTTGATGATTATACATAAAATAATCTTTTTTTTTTTTTTTTTTTTGAGACAGGATCTCACTCTGTCACCCAGGCTGGAGTGCAGTGGTGCGATTTTGGCTCACTGCAGCCTCCTCCTCCCGGGTTCAAACAATCCTCCCATCTCAGTCTCCCAAGTAGCTGGGACTACAGGCACACACTACCACACCCAGCTAATTTGTATATTTTCTTGGCTAGAAACAGGGTTTCACCATGTTGCCCAGGATGGTGTCAAACTCCTGGGTTCAAGTAATCCACTTGCCTTGGCCTCCCAAAGTGCTGGCTGGGATTACAGGTGTAAGCCACCATGCCCAGCCATAAAGTAACCTTTATTGTTGATTACATATTCAACTGTGGTCTTCCTGACCCTCAATGTAAAAAGCTCTAAACTAGAAATTAGAAAATTGAAGCCTTGATTTTTCTACTACTGGATAAGTGAAATATTGATTAAGCCACTTAAGTTTTTTAAGTTCTGAAAGGTCATTCTGATGTGAAACTAGGGTGAGAACCATTTGATAATACATAAAAGTTCTGTGGAACTGCAGAGCCATTATGCACTGTAGGGAGGTTTTATTGCATTTTGTAGACCATTGTTTCTTACTGTATGCTCATTATTAATAGATATTCTTCAAGGAAGGGATTCTGTGGCCAGTACGTTTAGGAAACAGTATTAAACAGAGCTCAACAGCTTTCTTTAGGACTTCAGAGTCTTTATATGCCAAGGTATAAGTGGATCCCGTGGGTAAAATGATAGTATTCAGTTTTCTAAACTTATTTGGCCACAGAAAGCTATTTTTGAGAAGCATTTCATAGGACTGTATATCATAGAGCTCGCTGCTGTGGGATACCTTTGATATCCTCCAGAACCACCTAAGTTTGCTATGGTTTAATTGTAGTCATATCTTCTAACTTAAACTCAAAACTGTCCTTTTGAGTTCCACATTAGCTCTCCTGAAAATCCCTCTATGAAACTGAGCATTGGCAGGTTCAGCAGTCAGACTTTCTGTTGTCATTCAGGTGATTCATGAAAATATTTAGTAGTGTCTTGGGATTAAAAGAAAATCAGGAAAAAAAATGCTCTGTCAGGATTTGCTACTTGAGTGGAGAATAAAGTCAAGTGTAAAACCTTAAAAAAAATAAACTGAAGCTGGGTACAATGACTCATGCCTGTAATCCCAGCACTTCAGGAGGCTGAGGCAGGAAGATCACTTGAGCTCATGAGTTCAAGACCAGCCTGGGCAACATAGTGAGACTTTGTCTCTACAAAAATCCAAAAAAATTAACCAAGCATGGTGGCACATACCTGTAATCCCAGCTACTTGGAGAACTGAGGCAGGAGGATTGCTTGAGCCAGGGAAGTCAAGGCTGCAGTAAACCCTGATTGTGCCACTACACTCCAGCCTGGGTGACAAAACGAGACCTTATTTCAAAAAAATAAATAAAAAGTAAAAAACAGACTGGGAATTAGATTATTCTTTTTCACTATTAAAGACCTTTCTCTTTGTTTTTTTAGTTGTTTGATAGATGTGTATTTTTCAGTGAATGGAGAAGTGGCACTTTCTGTTATTAATAAAGAGATTTCAGAATATTTTCAGAGCCTGAGCCCTAAATCATATCTGTCACAGTATTTTCAGTGTTTTAACATGTACATTATTCACCAAACAAAATAATATGTATAACATGACTGTAAGACACTCCATTTTGAGCATTAAACAATTGAAATAAATGAAAACAGATTAAACCTTAATTTTTTCAAGTAAAACTATAATAGTTGAGAATGAAGATAAAAAGATTAAATTTTTCCTTGGAAATATTATTTGGTTGTCTAGTAGTAGTTATGATAAACCTATACATTACTAATATACATTTAGGAATGAGAAAAGGAAATCACCATATTTAAAAGAGAAGTCCAGCAGCAACCTCTCTTGCCAGTCACATTAATGTTAATTCTTTCTAGGCCCTTTGTCAACATGAATCTTGGAAGATGGTTCTCTGGATTTGTTGAAGGATACTTTAAATTAGTTTTAAGAAATATATATGTAGCTTTAAATAGTTAATTTGACAAAGTTTATTGACTTTATATTCACTTTGCTTTAGCTAATCTTATAAACTGCTTAATTCCATAATAAAAAATATAATTGACTAAATTCTAGTGACGTTCTGTTGTTGAAAAAATAAATATGTGTGGTTTTGAAAGAATAGGAGTTAATCGGCAATTTATTTAAACAGCATTGTGGCAGGTAAAAACTTGGGCTCTGGAGTCACATCTGGGTTAGAAGCCTGCCTGTTCCACTTCCTAACTGTGTGATTGGATAAGTTACTTCTTTAAGCCTCAGTTTCCTCATTTGTAAAATACTTGCAAGGTTATTATAATTTTAATGAATAATTCATGTAAGAAAATGAATTATTCATTTAAGAAATGAATAATTTCTTACATTATTCATATAAGAAAATGAATTTTCATTTTTCATTTTTCAGGATTTTAAAATGTATCCAGTGAAGACAAAGAAAATGTTAAACCCAGTAAATGTTTTTGTTTTCATATTATTTGTAAATGTATTTTCATATTATTATAAATGGAAAGTACAGTAAAGTTTATTTAAAAATTATTTTAAGTATATAAATATTTGGTTATATAAAATGACCTTTTTTCTTGTTAGTTGTAGAGAATATTTATAAGAATCGTGAACCTGTCAGACAAATGAAAGCTCTTTATTTCATCACTCCAACATCAAAGGTGAGTATTTTGAGGCCTTAAAAAGCAGGTTCATCAATATTTCACCATTGTTATGGTTTACTAACAGAAAATTCATAGTAATAAAGTACCCTTTAGTAGAAAAATATTGCCATAAACTAGTTTGCTTAGGAAAGTTTTTTTCTGTGTTAGAAGATTATTTGCATTCTTCCCAATGAGAATGTATAAGTAAAAGGATTCCTTTTTTCCCCATATATGAAAGCAGAATTAAATTGTATAAAATAACATTTCTTTGCATGTTCTGTTTTTCATGCAGTTCCTATTGAACTATATACCTTTTAGGGGGATGGTAATGTAGGTAAAAGAAATAATCTATAGTCTTGGATTACTTCTTTATCTCAGTGACTTTCCTGTAGCATATTTGTATGTATATATGAAGATGGGTATATATCTGTGTATATATATATTTTATGTGAAAGGAAATTCTTTAGTTTGTAATCTGACTCTATGACCTAACTCATACTTGATACCAACCTTTTAGAGCCAAATTATCAGATTTCTTTATTCTGTACAATATCTGAGAATGCATTTTTGAAAACCTGATCTCTCACTTATTCCCATGTAGAACATTAATTTGGCAGTCCCTGTTTCATTTCACTTCTAAAAAACTCCAGCAGACATTTAAAAAAAAAACAAAAAGATACACACTTTTTAGTCTCTACATGTTGGCTGCTAGTGGGTTTTAATGACATTTTATATCTTATCTGTAATATAATTCCATAAGATAAAAATTCATGATTGGAAAAAAAAATGCAACTTAAAAGCACCATTTTTCACCTAGCAAATTGGCAGAGGGATTTAAAATATATATATGGGTGTGTATGTGTGTGTGCATTTTGGCTATTCTGGTTATCAGTGGATAATGGAGCAGAAACTACCATATACTGCTAGTGGGAGTATAGATTGATATAGCCTTTTTGGAAAATAGTTTGTAATTTTTTATCAAGAACCTTAAAAAATGTTTTATATTTTAGAGTTTATTGTTAGGAAATAAATGGTTTAGCTAAGTTTCTGGTAGTAAATAAATCTAATTAAATTTTAGCATTAATAAATAATAGACCATATGATGATATCTGAATGAAATATATGAATAAAATGATAAATAAATGAAAACCCATGTGGCCATTAAAAATAATTTTTCTTGGGGTTGTCAGTGACCTAGATAAATGGTCATTTTGAATGTTAAGTGACAAAAGCAAGATATAAAATTGTATATTCCTCATTCTTGCAGTCACCTACCAAGCTTTGGGTCTTTCTAATCACTTGATAGTTTAAGCTTCTCACTCACTGTGTCTCACTTCAACACTTCTCCAGTCATAAGTCTTGGTGGTTCGTTATCCATGTAGATGATACTTATAGTATGTTGGTTTCTAGTTCCTTAATCTGTTATATTCCAATAGTCTTGTCTTTTATGTTGTTTCAGTTTTCCTAGACCTCTTCATTGCCAATAAGAGCATCCTGTTCATACATATTACCTTACTCTTTTTTTTTTTTTTTTCAAAACCAAAACTGGTTAATATTACCTTACTCTTTTTACGTTACTACTTTATTAGCTATCACTGGCTGGAGAATGTAGCATCTTAAAAAATCAGTTTACAAATTAAACTTTTAGCCAGTAAAGTTTTATTTTATCACTGAAATAAAATAATCTTAGTCATTTCAGAAGGTAACATATTTAAATTAATATTTAATAAAACGTGTATTAACATCTAACCTTTTTTAAGTCTGTAGATTGTTTCTTGCATGATTTTGCAAGTAAATCGGAGAACAAGTATAAAGCAGCATATATTTACTTCACTGACTGTAAGTCTTTTAAAAAGTTATTGCTTCATTGTTCAAAATCCCATTGGTTTTAAACTGTCGACTTTTAAAAAATCAGCCCAAAATGTCATTAAAGTATCTACTTTTTATAATATTATTTCAGTCCTGGTGATTTTCTATTTATCATTTATTCTAATTAGGCTAGAAAGAATCTAAAAATGTAAGATTATATCTATCCTAATTCATATTAAGGGGATAGAAAATTAAAAGAAACTATTCCCAACTGCTTTCAAAAGACAATCATTTTCCTGGGATGCCGGGATGTGAGGGATGGGTAGAGAGGGCTAGCCCTCAAATCCTGTGCTGCTGACAGGAAGAAATACTTTTAATCAGCGTTTCAGTTAGGGATTTGATTCTCTTGTGAAAAACAAAGACCTTTTGAGAGGGCACTGAAGAAAACAGCCATCTGTTTGGCAAATATAAAGGGAGAAAATTGGTCACATTTATCTTACTCTGCCGTATGATCACATAGAAAACTGGTAACTAAAGAATCACAGAGAAGTCCAAAGACACATACAATACTGTCTTATGTTATATGTTATATAATATACTTCAAAATAAAAATATCATTTATCTAAGTTAAGTCTTGGTCTCTGCTATTAGAGGTTCCTCACTTTAAGTAAGTAGTATATCATTTTTCTTATAAATTTTTATCTCATGCCTAATAGTTTGCATTTTAAAAAATGTCACACCATAAGTATTTGTAATGTAACCTTGTTATACAGAGCATCATGTTTATGGAATTGATGAAATTTAATGAATGTGAACCCTCTTTTAACTTAAGGAATCTTAAGGCTAAAGGATATCATGTTAAAAGATACTAGGAGCCAGTGGTTGATATTCCAACCTAGATCTAATGGAATGATAAACTTTTTGATGAAAGGGGAAAAACACTGGCTCTGAGTTCCAGAACTTAGTATTATAGAGTCTTAGAATTTTCTAATGTTAGAAAGCTGCCTTTAATTGAAGGAAAAATTAATGATTTGTGTTGTATGATTGTAGTATGGATCACTTAGTGGCAATTTGGAAAAGTAGTATAAATTTCTAAGATGTCCTGAAAGTGCTGCTGTTTGTTAAGTCATAAGTTTGGATGTGATTTTTCTTCCTAACAATTTCAGTTTGCTCTGTTAGCAGATCTTTAAGGAAATATATCTGAGGTTATGGTGGATGTGAATGGGAAAGATGGAATTTCTGTTATAGTCCTTTTCACTAGAATATATCTTTTGTAAAGCAAATAATAATATTTATATATTATTTATGTCCTCATAATAACTCTGTGAAAGCCAGTAATTATGTATAACTATTCTTGGATGTTAGAATTATTTATTTAAAAGGAATAAAGATATAGATGTAACTATATGCTTTGTTTTTTTTTTCCCCTCAGTTTGCCCTGATAATCTCTTTAACAAAATTAAGGCTTCTTGCTCCAAGTCAATAAGAAGATGTAAAGAAATAAATATTTCCTTCATTCCACATGAATCTCAGGTACTTTCTATTTTTATTTTTTAGTTCGTGACAGGTTTCAAATTTGGTTTGATGGCTTATTGTTAATAAAGTATATTCTGAAGATATTTTTTATATGTATTTAGTGAATTTTGAACCTAATCCACAAATAGACATTTCCCATGATGGAGTCAGAAGCGTGAGCAATAAATTGGAATTAAAAATGAATAGCAGGGCTTAAATTTCATATCTGCCACCAAGTCCTGTGTTTGTCAAATTACAGAACTACCAGGTTATGAAATCAAGAGAGTTTTGAGCACAGTCTTTGTTAGATGACTCCAAAAAAAGTGTTTCATTTAGCTTGTGTAACCTTTTGTGATATTAAAACAAATGCTCTTTAATAAACTTTTTATATAATATTATGTAAATTATTTTAATTTATAAAGTGAAGGGATTTTTTGACTTGTTTTGCCTTTGGAACATTGAGCCTTCAATTAATAATAGCAATGATTGTAATGATATAACCAAACACTCATATAGTACTCCCTATGTGTCATATACTTTCCTGAGTGCTTTACATAAATTTATTCATTTAATCCTCTCAATAGCCATAGGAATAGATTGTACTTCTCCATTTTGAAGATCAAGAAATCAAGTAACTTGCCTCAAATCACACAGCTAATGAATTGTTAAGGTTTGTTTTGCTCTGTTCTCTGTGTTTGGATTCTAGCATTTTATAGAATTGAAATAGTTGGCTGTTGTTTGGAACTATGATCAATATTTTAAGGGATAGACAAGTCCTAGATAAGGGATTTCTACGATATTACTTTTAAGATACTGCTGGGTTTTTTGTTTTTGTTTTTTTCTTTTTTTGAGACAGAGTTTCGCTTTTGTCACCCATGCTGGAGTGCAATGGCGCAATCTCGGCCCACTGCAACCTCCACCTCCCAAGTTCAAGCGATTCTCCTGCCTCAGCCTCCCAAGTAGTTGAGATTACAGGCATGCGTCACCACAACTGGCTAATTTTTTTGTATTTTTAGAAGAGATGGGGTTTCGTCATGTTGGTCAGGCTGGTCTCGAACTCCTGGACCTCAGGTGATCCACTAGCCTCGGCCTCCCCAAGTGCTGGGATTACGGGTGTGAGCCACCATGCCCAGCTGATACTGCTGTTTTTGATAAAGAAAGATAATAATCCAAAGTATAAGATTTTAACATATCTGCTTAACATTAAACTGTTTTCCAAAAGTTTCCTTTAAACTTATTATTTTAATATGTAAGTTTAGTATAGGGTGAAAATGAGCTTCTGAAAATGATGTAGGATTTAAGTGGTAGTGTGAGAAATATTACAAACATTTCTAGAACATCTCGCTTCACAGAAGATAAATATAATTTTAGCCCCAGAATTTATTAAAATTCTGCAGTTGCTGTATTTGAAGGAATGATTTGTGTAGATATCTGAATAATTTGATGGTGAATAGAAATAACCTGTCTTTGCATGTCTAGAGAATGCCCTTGAGAAGTTTCTACTTATCAGTCTTTACAAAATATTGTGATTATGTAAGGTCCCATCTGTGAATGGTTTTCCTATAAGAATTTTTTTCTTTTAATTTACTTACTTGCAAAGAGTCTTAGGAGGGTATACTTGACCAGGCACAGTGGTTTACGCCTGTAATCCCAACACTTTGGGAGGCCGAGGTGGGCAGATTATGAGGTCAGGAGTTCAAGACCAGCCTGGCCAACATAGTAAAACCCCGTCTCTACTAAAAATACAAAAAAAAATTAGCTGGGCATGGTGGTTAGCACCTGTAGTCCCAGCTACTTGGGAGCCTGAGGCAGGAGAATCATTTGAACTGGGGAAGCGAAGGTTGCAGTGAGCCGAGATGGCACCACTGCACTCCAGTCTGGGCAAGAGAGCGAGACTCCATCTCCAAAAAAAAAAGAGGGTCTGCTTAATAAATCTAACTGTTTTGGAGAAATTACATTGAAAATATTTTGGATTTTTGATTGTTTGCAAGTGAGAATATAAATGAAATACTACTAGGTGCTTTGAGCTATGAGCAAAGGCCTACTGAGCATTTATCAAGATTATGTTCAGTGGATGTTGTTTGTTAAATGCAAAGCAGTCTGCTGTGAAAAGATGAGCAAAATATATGTCCTACCCTCATTTGAATACTATAAAGAGATTAAAAAGTATTAGACATCT